>NW_028258330.1:20000000-22900833 GCF_053883595.1 Heterocephalus glaber | reverse complement strand
ACATCCCTCTTAAAACATCCCTTTTCAGGTATTTACTTGAGCCCAATTTCCCTGCTCAAAAAATGAAAGAAGAACCAGATAAACAGATTCATTTGAGAGATCTCACCCTCAGTGAGAGAGAATATGTTGCTCTACTTTGAGAGTGGGAAGAAGAAACTTGGGATGATGAATTTGGAGAAGAAAAGACCAACCAGATCCATAAGAGCTGTCTTCAAATATTTGACATTGAATTGTTTTTGGATTCATTGTCTATAGCTGTTAAAAGGCAGAATTAGATGTTATAGAAAGGTAAATTATGGCCTGGTAGAAATAACTTCCTAAAAATTAGAAGGGTCTAACAATGGAATGTACTGTATTGACATGTATTGATTTTCCATTGCTCAAGTGTTTTAAGAGAGAGGCAAAGGATGCTTAGAGGGTTCTAACTTTTGATACACATCTGATGTGACAAACACTAGGATTTGACTTCTAAGACTCTATGCTCAAAAACCTTAAAAAACAGTTCTGAATTTATAAAACTGGAGATTTTCAGACTTAAAAAAGCAGGAGATAGTTTTTATTTTTTAATTAAGCAATTTTATTTTTTCAATTGACATATAATATTTATACTTATTCATATGTGCAGTGTTATAATTTAATACACGCATACAATGTGTGATGATAAAATCAGGTAAGTTCTCTGCTCCTCTGGTTACATATTTCAGAATAGCTAGAGGAGCAGAACTTTTTTAAAAAAAATCAAGACCTACAGAAAACAGTGCCTCAAATAGATCAACATGGAGCTACTCTGCTTAATGTGCAGAAGGATGGCATAGATTGCCCCTGGCCATTTTAGCCTCTCCCAGTTCCCTGATTTTGACCCGAGATCCTAGTTTAAGTGTCTTATATTTGCATTCAAGACTTTGAAAATCTTATCTCTGTGCAATTTCCCTACATTATATTGTACAGGAGCTCAGGTAGCTGAGCCAGAGAGCATATTTGTTTTTTCCAGATGGCTTCTAAGCATTCTCACTACAACTCCTCTGTTCACACCACTCCACTTTCTGGCATACTTTTCCTTTTTGCACCATTTCTCTGGAATCTGTTTTCCTCCCAGGCTTGGAGAAGGTCCTCCATGAATCCTTTCCTGGTTATTCCAGCCTTTGGTGATTGGTCCCATCATCTGTTTTACAGATATATATATATATATATTCCGATTCAATACAGCCTATTTTGTATTTTTTTAATATGACCATTGTTCCTGTCCACTGTAAGAACATATTTTGTAGTCATTAATGCTGTCCATCAAATATTTTGTGTTCATGCATTCTCTTTTTAAAAATTGTATATGTGGCAAGACCATTTAACATGAGATCTACTGTTTTAACAAATTTTTAAGTGAGTAATACATTATTGTTGACTATAAGTACCATGTTGTATAACTAAACTCTAGAACTTATACATGTTGCTTAATTGAAAATTTATGTTTATTGATTAGTAACTCCTCATTTCCCCTTCCTCCAGCTTCCAAAAACCACTGTGCCAATCTTTATTTATATAAATTTTACTATTTATATACCTCATGTAATGGATTTATGCAGTACAGGATTTGTCTTTTTGTAACTGACTGTTTATTTATTCATTTGTTGATGCACATTTAGCTTGCTTCCACACTTTGGCTATTGTAAATAATGTCCCAACAAACATGGGTTGGTGCAATAACTCTTTGAGATACAGATTTCAATCCATTTGGATGTATACCCAGAAGTGAGATTGTTGGATGATAGGGTATTTCTCAGGCAATTTTTTTTTTTGGTACTGGGGATCAAACTCGGGACCTTGTGCTTGCGAGGCAGGCAGTGGAACCACTGAGCTAAATCCCCGGCCCTTGATAGAGTATTTCTATTTTGAAATTTTTGAGAAAACCCTGAGACATTTTCTATAGTGGCATCATTTTATATTCTCACTCAAAGTGTGCAAAACTTCCAATTTCTCTGCACTTGCTAACATTTATCTTTTGTTGCTTTGATAATTCTGGTTTTCTGCATGCTAAGCCTGTTAAGGATTGCACTTTGGCCCTCTTGTGGTTGGATGGGACCATGTCATTGTTGTAGCCAGTGAGTTGAGAACTTACTACACATGACTTCCAAGGTCAGGATAAATAATGGCCAGTCCAAGTCTCAGGTCTCTTTAGAGCTCTCTTTTCCTCTGCCAGCATGATCAGTAACAACTGTATGACTATTCATTCAATCAGTCAAGGTTTACAGTAAGAAGATGTGGAGTAGCATCACCAGCCAACCTGCCATGGTTACACAATATGAATGGGAAATACACTTTTACTCCTATAAGCTATCACTGTGTAACATAGTTTTTCCTAGTACAGTATGGTTGGCTATGAGATGACAGTATCTTACACTGTTCTGTATTCCTGGTACTTTCCTAGGAAAGTACCCTGTACATAATAGATACTTAATCTAGATTTGATTGATTTAGTAAACCTATCTCGAGTGTATTTTTGAAGGCCATAAAACTCATTTAAAAATGCTTTTTTTTCTATTTCCCTAAAGAAGGTGTTTAAGAACAGGAACCTCTAGTTCCCATCTTCCCAGCACCTCAAAGTGGCCTGGGCATTTTTAGACGGGAAGTAGTCAGAGAAGCCTATTCTCCAAGAGATGAAAACATGATGTAACATGAAAAGAGCACTGGTTAGTTGCTTGGAAAGAAGACAAATGAAACAAGGTTTTGAAGGATAGAGCAGCCTCTGGAAACATTAAAGATAAGAGGCTGGGGAAGGGACCCAGGAAGGTACGAGGAGAGCAGGAGAGCGAGGGAAAGAGATATGCTTGGACAGGTGTTCTGATAAAGAAGCCCACATCCTTCTTTGCTGTCCTTCACCAGACCCCAAACAGTTATGTTGTATCCACTCCAGACACAAAGGAAAGACCTGGCATTGAGCCTGAATTCTGGGTAAGCTCTCAGAGTCTTAGATCTCAAACAAAATGAAGAAGCTCAGTGAGCACAGAGGATTTTGAGTCACTGACAGTCTTAATGTCCCTTACGTTGGATGTTGATTGGTTGATAAAAGAGCCAGGATAGCTTCAGGGGAGAAGGGGGCCAACAGCTAGACATTCCATGAAGTTGGCAAGGTGAGAATTCATAGTAGATAACAATAGCTACCAGTCTTCCAGGGCTTTCCTCTATGCCAGGCACTGTTCCATGTGCTTTACAAGTATTCCCCAATTTAAACTTCACAGAAAAGTCTGCTCATTAGTGTGAACACCTCCCTGCTGAGTGCCTCCACATCCTAAGATTATTTTCCTTATCCATGTTTAGATTTCTTTGCACCTCTGTAATCTTATCTGGAAAGTGCACATTTTCCCTCAAATCCTTATTGCTTTCTTATCTTCCTTGCTTGGCTTCTATATATTCTTGGCTCCTTCTCTTATTTTACTAAAATGTATTCACTTCATCTTTTGAGTGCCGGTGACTTAATGCTTGGCAAGAAAGAACAGATATCAATAAGGGAGCAATTTGCAGATTTCAATAAAGGAGGCTGTTCCCATGGGGTTGTGTTCTTTTAAAATGGTTTATTTCTGTTAGGTAATGAAACAGATTATTTTCAGTCAATCAGATCTTTTCTTGGAGAACTTGGAGTGAGAGTCATGGCAAAATTGTTGGCTGTTGGTGAAAGTGAAGATGTTGAGATGCTGAATCTTCAGAATGGTGGAGGGCTCTGTGTACAGCTCAGTGGTAGTGACTGCGTAGCACATGTAAGGCCTCCAGCAGTGCGCACACTGCACAGAATTACTAAGATAATCAAGATTGATGGACACCTGAGAGATGCAGATGGATATAATTCAGGAGTATGGAGTACCTCTCTAACTTTGGAGCAATGAATTTTGTCTCACAGTCTCTTGCGCCAGATAGGGACAGGTTCTTTTATGAGTCTTCTCTACTGCTGAAAATTCTGCTGATTCTGAGAATAATGGATTCAGGTCATCTTTTTATTTTTCAATTTAACATTCTTTCATTCCTTCTCTCATGAAACCAGGGCCTTGCACATGCTAGGCTAGTTAGTGCTCTACCACTGAGCTTCAGCTGCAGTCCTAAAGATAGGATTCTTTAATGAAGGAGAAATAGATCTCAAAACATGAATTCAGTGTAGGAGAAGCTCTGTGCCACTGGGGGCTCCTTGGATATATAAAGGAAGCATCTTCTCCATTAAGGTTTCTGCGAGGGTTGTTCCCCCATTGAATTGGTCTCTTGTCTCCCTCCATTCTTTCAAGGCTCCCAGCCCAGTGCCTTATCCTTCCAACAATCCCTTCTTCAAGACTGAAGGGAGTTCTGCCTTGGTCTTGGCTTGGGCCTTGTGAACTCAAATGGTATCTCAGACTCCACTCTGCAGTCCTTTCCAGAAGGAGAGGAAATTGATTCCAGGCCAGGGTGCTGATTGCCTCACTTGTAATCCTTGGAAGTAAGCCCCTTATCAACAGAACACTTTTTTCTTTCTTTTTAACCTTCTGTTGCAGAAGGTTGAGTTAATTATTTATGGAAAATTAATTATAATTAGTATAATGCAAAGACTTTTTTTTTTTTTTTTGGTACCGGGGATCGAACTCAGGTCCTTGCGCTTGCACAGCAGGCGGAGAAACCACCGAGCTAAATCCCCGGCCCTTGTGTTTTAATATATACCTTTTCAATTTGTGTATATTTTTAATTTAGACAAATGATTTTATGTCATTTACTGGTCTAGTTTGTAAAAATCAACTCAAGTTTTTATAAAGTCAACTTTAATCATATATAGCTTACATAAAATGATATGCACCCATTATCAATGTGTAAATTTTGATCAATTTTGACACGTGTATAGAACATTTTCATCATCCTAACAGATCTTTCTTGCTCCATCTCAGTTAATGCTGATCTCCTCCTACAGGCCCCAGAAAACTTGATTTTTTTGTTGCTGCTAATTAGATTTATATTTTCCAGAGTTTTATACCAATGAATGCTCATTATACTCTCTTTTGGTCTGGCATCGGTCAGTCAGTCTAATGCTTTTTTTAGGTTCATCCGTGTTGTATGTAGCAGTACTTAATTCTTTATTGCTGAATATTATTCTGTGAGATGGATAGCTACACCGTATCTGCTCATTAGTTATGGACATTTAGGTTGTTTCCTCTTTTGAAGAATACAGCTGCTATGAAAATTCAAGTTTTGGTGTGGAGACATGTCTTCATTTATCTTAGATATATGCATAGGAGTGGAATTGCTGGATTGTATGGTAGTGTATGCTTAACTTAGTATGAAACTGTCCAACCATTTTCTAACGTGGTGATACCATCACAACCAATAATAGCTGTAAATGCCCATCCATATTTCTTTGTGTACACTCAATTCTGCAGCTTGTTATTGCATATCTCTGCATGGTTGTGCACCCATTACATTTTATTCTCCAATTCTCTCAGTGAAAGAATCCATGTTGTTTTAAGTTCCCTGTCACCATGAGCTTTGCTTTAACAGACATTTGATATATTACCTATATGGAGACATGGGAATTTCCATATACTAAGAAATAGAACTTCTACTCAGAAAAATCTTTATTCTTACTTGGACTAAATGTCATTAGATTCTTCCCCAGAATGGCTGTCTTCCACTTAGAGGAATATTCTGGTGGGATCTGGTACTTTAACAATTTGGGGATTCTCTTTAAGAACACAAAATTACAATTTCAAAATTAGGCATAAAAAGTGAATATTTACTTAGAATGAGGTAAGAAATTAATTACAGTGGATTATTAGGATCTCTTTAGATAATTTACCTGAAATGCTTAGTACTTAGTAGTGGTTCCTAATTGCAATGAGGCTTCATCTCCTTACTTAAAACATTTTAGAACTCCCAGTACTCACGGGGGTCCAAGCATCTGAGGAGCCCTGAACCTTCATGAGATTCACAGATATTTCACCCCCGATCTACTCCTTGCACCAGCAGTGTGTGAAGATTACTCTGCCCCATTTTCCTGACATCATTTGGCATTATTCAGCTTTGAATGTATGCCAGTCTAGATCCAGCCTCATGCCTGGTTTTGCGTGATTCATGAGTAAAGAATGGTTTTTATATTTCTAAGTAGTTGAAAAGATAAAAAGAATAATAGTAATACATAAATTATATGCAATTCAACTTTCAGTGCCTCTAAATAGAGTTTTCCTGGCACACAGCAGCATCCATTTCTTTACAAATTGTCTGCGGCTCCTTCTGTGTTACAAATGCAGAGTTGAGTAGCCATGACAGAGACTGGCCTGCCAACCCTAAAGCATACAGTGGCTGGGCCTTTACAGAAAAATCCTAATGAGCTTTGGTCTACAGCATTAATTTTTCATGGAAACAACTGTCTTATTTCAGGTCAGGAAGAAGTATATTCCTGTTATTATGTCATTGAAATGATAAACCTTGCCATCATTGCACTAAAAAGTACTTATCTCTTTCTGATCTATCTGTCAGCCTTCTGTATTAGTTACTCATTACTATGTAATAGTCATTCCCAATCTCAGCGGCTTAAAACAGCAGTGCTCTCTTATCATTCGTATGACAGCAGGTAGCTGGAGCTTGGCTAGATTACTCTGCTGAGACTGGAGTGGCTGGGATAGCTGTTTTTCACTGTCAATCACTAGGTCATCTAGGATGCCTCAGCTTCATGCATCTCTCATTCTCCTTGGACATATTCTTCTCATAGTGATGGCAGAGGCAGAGAAGGACAAATGAGAACATTCATCACCTCTTAAAGCCTAAGCTCAGAGGTACTATCAATTTTGCCATTATAGTATTATTGGTCAAAGCAAGCCATATGCCAAGACCCAAGTGAAGGGATAGTGAAATACATTCTTCCTAGAACAAAACCTTGGCAAATGTGTGGGTTCTAGTAGGGGTGAGAAATTGGAGTCAATAATGTAATTCACTGTATCTTAAAAGAAATATCACAACTGTAATAAATGTTTTTATTTTCCTTTCCATGTAGGAACATGTTACTTTTTTCTATTAAACATGCACTGTTAAGAGTGAAGGTGTGGTTTTCCTATTCATCCCAGAAATCCTGACATTCTCATTTCTAGTGGTGATGGCCATGGAACTATTGAGGTATTTTCCTCTGCTCTGTCCTTCCCTGTATATCCTTACACTGAACCACTAGCATATGGGACACATGAAGTGGTTCTTATTACTAGAAAAACCCAACGCACACAGACATATCACGCCTTTTCTATCTTCTTTGACGTCTTCTTTTTCCTCCTCATTACTCTGAAATGAGTTAATAATAAAAAGCATTTTACCCTTCTTGCCTCCCCAGTTGTACTCAAAGGCAAAGCTGTCATCTCTTTGTTAATTTCCCTTCCATCTCTCCCAGCTTCCTCAATAAGTATGGGTGATTATTTGTCTCCTGACTGACCTCAAATGACTATTTCCTTTCAGGATCACTGATCACAGCTCTGCCATGCTGTCTGGGGAATAAATACCAGTCTGGACTGCCCAGAATGGAGATCTTTGCTAGTCCAGATACCTTCTATCTTCTGAGCATCTTTCATCCATGAACCTCTTTCTCCGGGTTTTGGCTGTTACCCTGTATCTGGCTCAGACCATCTCAGGTAACCAGGATCTCTCCTGAGGGATGCAGGTCAGGGTACTTGACACATGGTCAGGGAATTTTGGAGATTCTGATGTCTTGGGCTGGGAGATGGTTGGCAGGCTCTGTGGAGAACTTTGGACGGTCTCAGTAGTCAAGGGGATATTTTAGCTCTCTGGCACCAGTTGATTTCTCTGGTAACCCTCATCTGACTACTGTGCCATCTCTCTCTGATTAGCTCTGGAGAAGTCAAACCTGATGACCTAGGGATACAAAGGGACACTTGGGTATGCTATATTGAGAATATAGTAGCTTTTTCAAAATCATGTCTTAGGAGGATTTAAAGTTTGATATATCGGTACCTTCACAAAAATGGTTGCTGAATTTCTGATTATCTGAGGATTCTGATTCTACTTTTCACACTGCCCAAAATTGTTGGGGTTATCTCAGGTATAGAGTCCTCAGAGAATCTGTTCCCAGCTCCCTTGAGTGGTTAACGCCAGTGAAAAGTCCCAGAATATTGTGGAGATGGGAGTGTGACATTCTTGGGAGTTTTACAGGTGTCCTAGAACAGTGATGGTGAAACTTTTAAAGGCAAATGCCCAAACTATAACCCAAAACTCAATTATTTATTGCAAAATGCCAACACTATAATTAAGCCTGAGTACTGAGATTTTGGTTTAGAAAAAATAACTCATACATTTACATCTTTTGTCTTAAAAGAAATACAAGTAACACACATGCTGTAGGTTCGCCACCACTGCCCTAGAGGATTTATAAATGTTCAAATGGGTTTATACCAGGTTCTGTTCCCTTGCATTGATATGGCCATGGAGGTACCAAAGGGCAAAGGGAAAAGGTGGCTAATTGATAGTGAGTAACCGGGTACCTTATAATAGGAGGAGAAAAACCCCTGGAGAGAGGAACCCTTCTTGTTTCTTCCAAGGAAGCTTGTCAAGGAGGAGAGGTTACCCAGTAGGATCCATGTTACTGAGTGGGGAGGACTTTGGGAGTTGTGACAGGGGACACAAGTGGAGAAAAAAAGAATAGTGGTTTATAATATGCTTTAAACCTACTTTTTCTCTGTTTAAAACTCCTCTGTCTTCCACTGGGATTTAACCTCTCCCACAGCCTTTTGATTTCTTCCAAAATTGACCCTGCTCCCTTCTTCCCTTTTGCTTTCAATCAAGAAGTGTTGGGGTACATCAGGCAGATGCAGAACAACATGTGAAAAGAGTGAAGTGTTCTATATATTATGCAAAACTGCAGATAAGTGCTGTGTGAAACCCAAGCATGTTCCCAAACTTGGATCCTCAAACATGGATGGAAGACAGGGATCATCTTCTGCAGTCTGATATCTCTTTCAAATTTGAGTCTCAACATCACTGGATCTCACAGTTCCATTAAATCATTCTTGGCAGTTCCTTCCTACTGTCTGGAAGTTATATTTACTTAAAGACAGGTAAATAAAGCTGGAACATGGTGTGATTGTGTGTGTGTGTGTGTGTGTGTGTGTTAGAGAGAACAAGATGGACCAGTAGATGTTAATAATATCCTCGTAAATAGTTCCTAACCTGCTAGCACCTAGTTGGTGCTAGAGGATATAAATAAGGAATGTTTATGAAATTCATTTGATTTCTGGTTTCGTTTAGACTTGCATGCCAATAGAACCTTCTGCAATGATGGAAATGTGAATTGTCCAGTACAGTAGCTACTAGCCACATGTGGCTACTGTGCACTCGAAATGTAGTGGTGTGACTGGGAAAATGAATTTTAATTTAATTTAATCTATACTTAAATTTATATTCCAAGATGTAGTTAATAGCTACTGTATTGAACAATATAGCTCTAGACTCTAAAGATATAAGGTTGAGGCAGGCTCTGGGCTCCCATCTCTGAGAATTTTAGGGGAATATAGGAAGCAACCAAGAACCCGTGATGAGCACAAGAGCTAATTCCTAGACCACTGCTTCAAAGGATTCACTTTCCCCCTGATTAAACTTGAATAATCCTGTTAGGAACTCCAGGATATCTCTTATATATTCTCTTCACCTTGGAGAGAGCTTGGATCAGGCCCTGGGTGGATCTTTAGTCCATCTCTTTCCTTTCCTTCTACCTGGGGCCACAGGATATTGAACTGGTAAATAGTTCAAAATGAAGTCCTTGACTCCATACTTTATCACTAATAGTCTTACCCTCCTGACTCCACTTCCCTTCATACTCAGCTTGAATATCACAATCTGGCCCTACAGCATTCTTCTTGCAGATATTCTCAGAGACCTTGCTTTATGCTCCACGGCATCAATCTCAAATTCCCAGGCATGGTAGTAGGCGGCCATCCGCTTGCCTTTCCCTGTGATGGTTAATCTTGATTGTTAATGACATAGGTTGAATTGAGAAATGCCTAGGAAATTAGTAAAGCACACTTCTGGATGTGTCTATGGGTGTTTCCAGAGATGTTTAGATCATGGGGGCTCTAAATTCCATTGATGAGATGATAATTTAATGGCATTATTGGGAAGTGGTGAAAATTTAGGAGATGGGGCCTAGTTGAAGGGACTGGGACATGAGTTGCGACCTTGGGGACTGTATTGGTCCTTGGTCTTTCCTCTTGGGCTCTTTCTCTCTCACTTTGTTCTCAGCTGCCATGAGGTGAGAAGGTTTCCTCCTTCACATCTTTCCACCATGGTGTTTCTGCCTCACTCGCATCTAGAAGCAACAGAGCCAAGGAGCATGGACTGAAGCCCCTGAAAACAAATCTTTTATTTTTAAATTGTTTTTCTCAGGTATTTGGTCATTGTGACAAAAATCTAACACACACATTAACAACTAATTTTTCTATTAGTCTATGTTCGTGGTACATAATAATTATACTCATCTAAGGGAATTTGTACATACACATATTGCATGCTTTTTTTTTCCTTTTTGGTACCCGGGATCGAACTTGGGACCCTGAGCTTGCAAGGCAGGTGGCAGAACCACTGAGCTAAATCCCTGGCCCCACATATTGCATCTTAATCATTTTTACTTTTTCTTTCCCTCTCGACATTCATGCTCCCATCTCTAGATTTCCTTCCTATCTCTACAAAGCCTATCTCCCTGTTTCCTATTATCTGTCTTTTACTTGGATTATTAAATTATTTCTATCTTAGGTTTTTCCATACAAGAAAATCATATGATATTTAAACTTCTGTGTCTGATTTATTTCACTTAGCATTATGGTCTTATGGCATCTACTTACCTACAAATGACTCAAACTTAATCATCTTTATGGTTGAGTAGTACTCTATTGTGTATATACCACATCTTCTCTATCCATTCATCTATTGACAGACATACATGCTGCTCCAAGATATAGCTATTATAAGTTGTGCTAGCAGCTGGTTATTTTTGGAGAAAGTTATCCAACTGGCTTCAGTAATTTCACTGGAAATTAAGGGCCTTAACTCTCAAATAGCACTCAGTGGAGAAGGGTTCCTTTTTCTTCACAGCCCCACCAGCATTTGTTGTTATAATAGATATAATAATATTGCAAGTATGATAACAGTCATTCTTTCTGGAGTAAGGTGGAATCTCAGTGCTGTTTTAATTTGCAGCTCTCAAATGATCAGTGATGTTGAACAGTTTTTCATATATTTATTTGCTGCTTCTACTTCTTCATTTGAGAAATGTCTGTTCATTTCAGATGCCCATTTTTGGATTGGGTCTTTAAATTTGGGGGTCTGATTTTTTTGCATTATTTATATATTCTAAATATTTGTCTTGGGAACAGCTGGTAAATTTTTTTCCACTCTGTAGGTTGTCTCTTCACTCTGTTAGTTGTTTCTTTTTGCTGTGCAAAAGGTTTTTAATAAGATGAGATCCAGTTGTTGATTCTTTATGGTATTTCCCGTGTGATCAGGGTTTTGTTCATAAAGTCTTTTCCTACACCTATGTCTTCCAGAGTCCTATCCATTTTATCTTCCAGCAGATTTAGTGTTTCTGTTTTAGTATTTAGATCTTTGATCCATTTCAATTTTAGTTTAGTGCATGGTGAAAGATATGGATCTAGTTTTAATCTTTGGCATGTGGAAAGCCAATTTTTTCAGTACCATTTATTAAACAGGCTTTTTCTTCCAGTAGGGTGTTTGGCTCCTTTGCCAAAGATAAGGATGCTGAGTATGTTTGGAATTGTTTCTGCATCTTCTATTCTGTTCCATTGATCCTTGGTTCAATTTTGTTTTTTAAACCAGTATCATGCTATTTTTACCATGGTATCTTTGTAGTATAATTTCAAGTCAGGGATTGTGATACTCCTTGCCTTCCCTTTGTTGCCCATACTTGCTTTTGCTATTCTATGTCTCTTTTGCTTCCAAATGAATTTTAGGATTGTTTTCTTTCTTTTTTTGACATTGGGGATTGAACTCGGGTCCTTGTGCTTGTGCAGCAGGTGGCAAAACCACTGAGCTAAATCCCTGGCCCTAAGATTGTTTTCTATAATTCAGTGAGGTATGCTATTGGTATTTTGATCAGGATTGCATTAAATTTGTATAACAATTTTGGAAGTATGGCCATTTTCACTATATTTGTGCCGCCTACACAAGAACAAAGGATATCTTTCCATTTTCTGATATCCTCTTTGATCTCCTTTTCCAGATTACTGTAGTTTTCAATGTAAAGTTCTTTTACTTCCTTTGTTAGATTGATTCCTAAGTATTTCATTTTTCTTGAAGCTATTGGAAAAGGTGTTTCTCTAATTTGTCTCTTAGCAATTTTGTTATTTGTGTAGAGGAACGCTATAGATTTTGTATCTTGCTAGGCTATTGAATTTGTTCATTAAATCTAGGAGTCTTTTGGTGGAGTTTTGGGGGCCTTCTATGTAGAGTATCATGTCATCTGCAAAAAATGATAATTTAACTTCTTTCCTATCCTTAATCCTTTTATTTCTTTCTCTTGTCTAATTGCTCTGGCTAGTGTTTCCAGAACTATATTGTATAAGTGTGGTGATAGTGGGTATCCTTGTCTTGTCCCTGATTTTAGAGTGAAAACTTTTAGTTTTTGACTCTAATCAATGTTATGTTTTTCTTCTTTGCATCATCTAGTTTTTTTGTGGTCCTTTGCTCTTTTTAAGAAATCTTTCTTTGCCTGATCACTAACTCCAACCTATCTTCTATATCTGATAGTCTATCCTCACATTGGTTCATTCTGCTGTGTATACTTTCAGTAGAATTTTTAATCTTCTGGATATGTGATTGAATCTGTTTCATGGATTCCATTTCTTTCCTATATTGGCATTCATGGTTTCTATGATTTTCCTAAGCTCTTCTATTTTTTTTGTCTGTGTCTTCTCTAGATTCACTGATCATGTCTTTCATTATGGCCATAATCTCTGAAGTTATCTGAGAAATTATTTCTGATTTGATTTTTTCTGGAACCTCATTCATTTGCTTTGTTACTTCTGTTGTTACCACTTCAGAGAGTAAAGGTGGGTGGCTTTTAAATTGTTCCACCTCATTGCCCCTCAGGTTTGCCTTTGGTGAGCTGAAAGTCTGGGGTTACATCTTGCTTCTGTGCCTTCTCATTTTCAATTTTTTTTTCAGTTTAATTCCTGTGTTGATGCTTGTGAATTGTTTATTTTAGGTATTTTTATTTCTATTACCAAGAACCCTTAGAGAATGAGTACTTTTCAGAGATGTTTTCCAAGGTGTAGCTTGGATTTTGGGATTTTTTTTTTTTTTTTGGTACTGGGGATCGAACTCAGGACCTTGTGCTTGTGAGGCAGGTGTTGGAACCACTGAGCTAAATCCCTGGACCTGACTTTTGGGTTTTGATTCTGTTGCAAGATCCTATCTCTGTTATTTATTCAGGATGAGAAGCTGCTACCTATTTGGCCTAGACCCTGGTTCTTTGGCACTGGCCTATAATATTCCTTACAACCCTCAGGCAATCTCAATCTTGGCATAGGGAAGAAGAACTGATTAGAACAATTATGTCACCTTGGCTAAAGTAGCACAGTAAGTAATAAGAATAGCATTAAACACACCCTAGAAAATGACAGACTGTGGCAACTATTAATTCGTCACCTTTAATCATATGAACAGGATTTGTAGTTATATAACCAAATCTAAAACAAACCTGAAAATTGTGTACAGTAAATATCCCCTCAATATGGTGATTTTTACCCTCAGAGGAGAAAATTTAAAAGGAGCTATGGGAAAAAATAGAGAAATAGAAGAAGAGAAAGAGATTCGAAGCAAGGCTGGAGGACAAAGGAAGATTATGCAAGCTTTAGGAACTGTTGAAGAAGACAGAAGAGAAAGAAAGAAGGCAGAAACAACAGAACAAAACAAACAAACAAAAGCTAGAAACAATGTTCTCACATAAAAACAAGGACAAACTATCAAGAAAAAGAGAAAAAATAGAAAATAAAAATTAAAAGTTAAAAAGAAAAGAAAGGAAAAAAAAGTCCACTTAAGGGTGTATCCCTGCTGTTCCTGGTTGGCAGAGGGGCCAGATAGAGGCCAGATCTGTGTTGATTGATCCTAGCAAGCCAGCAATAGAATTATGGTGGTGGTAGATAATCCCAACAAACCTGGTCCTTTAGTTTCACTGAAGTTCAAGCTGCTTCTGGTTTCTGGCTGTGAGGCCGAGACCCTAGTTTTTCAGCCCACAGCACTCTGAGTGACTCCTATGGGTTTGGACTTGGCTCCCTGACCTGCCCACTTGAACTTGGTTGCGCCTCACCCTGACACTTGGAGCCACTAGATGGCGCCAATCCCACAGCTGTTCTGAGTTCTGCCTTCTGTTGGCCCCTTTCCAAAAGGACTACTGGCCTCTCGCTGTTTTCTGGCCGGCGGGGGTGGGGTCCTGAACCTGAATAATTCACCAGCCATTGCAGTCCACAATGTCCACTGCTCTGTTCCACTGGTGTCTCTCTCTTTGGAGGCCTCTGAGTTCACCAGTACCTATCATGCCTCTGCAGGTTCAGCTGGGACCACTTCCCTCATTCTTCACTCTCCCTGTGGGCTCTAATTATCACTTCAAATTCTTGCTGGGTCCTTGAGACCCACTTCCCTCCTCCTTCTCTTCCTTATGTTGCTCTATTCCATCGTCTGGATTCCAAACATTGGAGAGGATGTTTCTTTGATGCTCACCATTCTGCCATCTTCCCAGAAGTCTATTACAGTCTTTTATACTACTTTGCTAATTTGTTTTTTGGCACTTCTTAAAGATCAGTATTTATTTATTTATTTATTTTTTGTCTGCTTGCACACAAAAATTTGGATTTCATGGTAGTAGAGTCCTTGTTGGATTTATTCACCATTCCATCCTTGGTGCCTGGTGCATAGTAGGAACACAATAAATATTTGCTATGGAAATATTTAACATCAAGAATGGTCTTCTATCTCACATTCTCCTACTTTCCCATGTGTAAGATTCAAGGCTTTCCCCCCTAACTCCCATTTTACCATCTATCATTCAATAAAATCTCCTCTTTCCTTGATGTGGAGGAGTGGCTAGTACAGTATGAGTTTAGGATCCTGCCAGGAGGAAGTGTGTATAAGATATCTAATAGCTTCTTCTTGAGATTAAAAAATGTGAATTCAAATAATTATAAATTTCTAGGCATAGAACATGGCAATTATCCTCCTGAAGAAATTACCACAATGGAAAGAGCTGTCTCCCGCTTTTAATTAGGTCAGTGGGAATGGTTGTCTTAGGTCTGGGAGTTATTTACTCCAGGACTTGTTTTGATGTACTCCAAGATCAAGAGGAAAGGACCTTTCCCAATCCGGGCATAAAAAGTTGTAATATATTACAGGGTACATTTGGCTTTGGCTGACAAGGGAGAGATAGGAAATACTATTTGTGTGGATTGGAATTATCTACATTCTGGTTACATTTGCATTAAGACTTTGTTTTATGTGTTAAACCATGAAGATCTAGTTGTACACTGGCAAATATTGAAAAATTTGATGGCAGATGTGCACTATCTTGAGACATAAGACTTTGGATGCTCTCCTTTTGTCTTCTCATATGAGGCCAGCCATCAAGGCTCCACTTGAGAGTAATTTTATTCGAGTAGGCATCAGAAAAAGGAGTGAAAAGATATTTTTCTGCCCTATTTTTGGGAAGAGAATCCAGGATTCTGTGTTCTGAATCTTGGCCATTCTTCTCTACTAGGAAATTGAAAATGTGTGTGTGTGTGTTTCAGGAGCTTCCCTGAAGACAACCCTTGTCTAGAGGCTGGGCAGGCCTGGGCACAAGGAAGCTACTTAGATTGTATTGTTACAGAAGGAGTAGGGTGAAGGCTTTTTGCTTCAAGGGCAAGAGAGAAGAGTGCTGTGGCATGTGGCGGGGCTCTAGATCTCTTTGCAATGGGAAAGGAGACGGAGGTTTGGTCCCAAGTGTGTTTGACAAAGAACATGAGGGGCCAGGTATTTGGATGGGTTTTCCTGTGTGGAAGATAACCAGCTTGCAGAGGAGAAGCAGCCAAGGCCTGTGGTTGGTGGAAGCAGCCATGTGAAGAACAATTCTTCAACTGCCCAGAACTGCCTGAGGAAGAGTAAACATATCATTTGTCAACCATACCCTGACTGCAAGAAGCAAGGGAAATAAAGATCAGCATTATGGGTGAGTACCAGGTCCATCCTCTTTTCTTAGGAACACTAGGATGAAGCAGAAGATGGAACAAGAATGTGCAGTGGTGTCATGGAACTAGAATTAAAATAAATGAGTAAAAATAGCATTTCCTTGAGCACTGAGTGTGGTGATGACTCAATATTTTAAAGAATTGTAGATGAAATACTCCCTGTTCTCGTCTATTTCTTCCATGCAACACTGCTTGGAAAGGATATTGTTGGGATATGCTTGTGTTGAAGATTTGTCTAGAATCCAGCCACTCTATTTCCTTACCCCACTTCCATGCGATCTTGATCTTCATATAGTTTTCCCCCAAGCCATAGGTTCCACCTGGAAGGTGAGGAGATGGGGTGAATGCACAGAAGTGAAAGATGTCCTTAAAACAATGTGATTTTACAGTTCTCATTTCTTTTGCTTTCTCATCTTAGGTTAGTGGAGGAGGTCATGGGACAAGGCTCAAGTGCAGGCCTATGCAGAAGCCTTCCTGGGAACCTGATAACCAGTGCATAGTTCCCTCCATTTCCTGCTGTTAGATTCAGGCTGTGGGGTGTAGGTGGTCTCCTAAGAACTTAAAAATGCAACTGCACAGTTTGAGGGGGTGGTTGATGTGGAGTCTTCAGAATTCGCCAGGCCAGGCCATACCTGAATGAGAGATTTAGGAAGTCTAGGGCTACAGTCTGTTCTTGTCTTGGTGCGTCTGAGGTACCGATCAGCAACAATGGGCCCAGTTGGCTTTCTGATCAAGCCTCGCCCCCTTCCCTGTTTTCTGGACTCTTTCTTCCAGTCTGGCCTCCTGCTCACTTATTCTAAGTGCTTTACCTATAGTCACTCATTTAATTTTCACATTAACTCTACAAAGAATTAGTACTCCCATTTTATAGTCAAGGAAACAGGTTCAGAGAGGTCAAGTGACTTTTACAAGGTAACATAGGAGGCTAACTTTAGAATATAGGTTCTAACAACTTGTGATCTTAAACATCAAGAAGTGTACAGTGCTGCCCAAGTGGAATTCAAACTAAAACAACACTCAAGTCTGCAATAAAATCTTACTCCTGCGAAGTGATGCAAAACATTCCTGCTTGCTGAAATTAAAGGGACTGCATAGACTCCTGGTTTGTTTTTGGCCCCTGCTTTGCCTGTGCCCAAGGACATGCTCAGCCCCCTCCAGCTCTCCAGTCCTGCTCACAGGCCCCCACTGCAGTGACTTCTCTGGACTGTGACTCCTTTCTCCAGGTTCCACCTGACCCCCACCCTGCAGAGGAACTGAGACGGTAGAGGCCAGACAAGCTCAAGGCTCCCACACCCTCCTCCCACACATCAGCACCAAGAAACTGAGATGTTTGGGCTTCTCACTTCCTGCCAGGTGTTGGGTTACACACCAGATAGGCACCTCTTATCGCTTAAAGCTCCCAACTCAGCTCGGGCTGTGATTAGGCAGTGATTGCAAATGGGTACTAGGGGTATTTTGGGGGGTGATGGAATGTTCTAAAAGTTAGACTATAGTGATGGTGGTGCAATTCTAAATTTACTAAAAATCATCGAAGTTATACTTAATGAGTCAGTTTGATGGTATATATGTTATACTTCAATAAAGCTGCTATAAAAAGTGAAGGCCACAAATGAATATTTCTCTGATCTTACTTTCACCTTTGTGCTATAGAGACTTTTAAATTCTTTGAGGCAAGAATGGCTAGAGGCTCCTGACCTCCTCACTTAGCTGGACCCCGGCTTCCCGGGAGAAGACAGAGTCATCACTAGAAGCCTCATATTTGGGGACCGTTCAAATCCAGGATTACACTATGTATTACTTGGGCAGGATGCTTGTCCTCCTGAATTTTTGTTTTTGAGTGGTCGGAGGATGAGACAATACGAGGGTGAGTGAAGCACCTGTCACGGAGCCTAACAGAGTCTGTGCTCCTTAGCTGAGTACCGTGGCTACTCCGAAGCTCAGCGGGGAGGGTTTTTCCTGAGGGCTCTAGCATTCTCTCACTTCCTTTGCGTTTATGTGCTGTCTCCCAGCCCCTGCCCAGTCCTTGTCATTTCATCCAGGGACGTGAAACAGCCTCTACTAATCTTCCCTCCCTCACCTCTGCCCTGGTTATTATCTTCAACATAGGCCGTACAGTGATTTTTCTAGGTCATGCTGCTCTCTAAAAAATCTTACAACCTGCTAATGGTTATACCATGGGTCCCAAGCCCTGAGTGTGGCCCTAAGCCCCGCAAGGTAATTGGGTCTTATAGCCTCATCTCCTCCTCTTACTCCCCTTTTGTCTCAAGTACTCATAATCAGAGCTGCTTACTAACCATTTTTCTGGCCTTCTATGAAAAGTTAATTTCTATTTTCTACTCTTCCCTCCACCTAGGAATCCCTTGAACAATTCCCTTTGTCATCTGAGTCTCAATTTTGTCCCATATGAGTTGGGGTTTATGATTTTCACTTCTCAGAATTGTTTGAGGATAATAATGATAGATATGATCATCACAATAATAATAAGAGTCAAAAGTAACAGTTATAATTGCTAATAGCTATTCAGCACCTGCTATGTGTCAGATAGTTTCTTAAGCAATTTTTTTTTTGGTACTGGGGATTGAACTCAGGACCTTGTGCTTGTGAGGCAGGCACAGTGCCACTGAGCTAAATCCGCAAGCCCCTCTTAAGCAATTTATACAATTTATCCCATTTAATTAAATTAGACACTGTTATGATTTGTATTTTATTATAGGAGTCTCAGATCATTTAAACATCAGGGCCAACACTCCAATCTAAATCTGTGCAAAACAAAGACTCATTCTCTAAGTCTACTATAGAGTAGGTGTTTAATGAATTCTCTTTTTTCTCTCTTCATTATCTTTCATAGTCTCTTGTTTAAGTTCTAGCTGAGGCACAGTCCTTATTCTCTCTTTCTCTCTCTGATGGTGTTGTTGAATAGAACCCAGGGCTTTGTGCATGCTAGGTAAGTATTCTACCACTGAGCTATGTCCTCAGCTCCAGCAACTCACTTTCTTGGAAACTAACTGGAATTTCTTGAGAAGTACATTAATTTCTTCCAAGGGCAACAACCCTATGACCTAATTACCTTGCACTAGGCCTATTTAGAGTTTCCATCACTTCTCAACATATCCACACTGGGGACCAAGCTTTCAGCACACAACACTTTAGGGGACACATTCAAACCATATCTAACCCATAGCCCAAGCCAAATTTCTGACATTATATGAAAAAATAAAGATTAAATATAAATCTATAAAGATCACAAAACCCTACTATGATCTAAAGTGGCTGCAGATGGGAGTATTGTCATCTAGAGTGACCAGCGAAAACCTTTCCAAGGGGAGGCATTTGAGATGAGGGAGTGAGTGGTAGGAGATGTCCGTGGAAAGATGGGTAGGAAGAGCTTTATAGGAAAATCAAGGACAAATGCTAAGTCCCTGATGAGTGAACAGGATTGGCAAGTTCAAGATTCAGAAAGATGTACATGTGTGTATCCTTGTCAGAAAGCTGAGAATATTTTTTTAAAAAATTAAATGTTTCTTGACATATGTTTATGTGTTAATTAATTATCTAATTCCTTTGTGGTTCTCAAAAAGCCAAACAGCTTTAATTCCCATTTCCTCACCAGGAGGGAGAGCATCCTCTGGCCAAGGTGCTGGCCAGTTTCCCACACGCCCATCTTGTGCTATGTTAACACATCTGCTACACATTGTCCCTTGGCCTGGCTGACCTTGTACAAGTCCCTTCCTGTTCTAATTCATTGTCTGTGGCTCTGCTGATAAAAGGAGGCTCATACCCACTGCAAGGAACTCTATTTCTAAACTTTGCAGCTGAGCCACCACTTTCTCCCAGACCCTATGAGCCATGAAGCTTCTTTTTCTGTTTCTTGCCATCCTTCTGGCAATGGAACCAGTGATGTCAGGTAACTTGGGATCTCACAAAGGTCTGGGATTCTGGCATCTACCCTTCCCTCTCCCCCCTCACTGGAGGCAGCATCCCAGCCTTTGCTCATTTCATGCAGCTTTGGGAGGCTTTCTCGGGATCATATCACATTAACGTTTCTCCCTGATTCTTTTTTGCTAACTGATGGGATGATAGGTGTTTGAAATAGCTGGCATTTAAGGGGAGGGGTGGCATCCTGGTGGGTGCATGAGAGAGCTTGAGGCTGAGGGATTGGGTGCAAGTTGGGGACTTATTGGGGATTAGATTGAAGGCTGGGGGTGAGTTTGGATGGGAGGAACCTTGGGGTTAGAGTGATTGGGGGCACATTAGGGTGAGCTGGAGGTGAGGAGCTGGGATTTGCTGATGGTATGAGGCAAGTTGGAGAAGGGAAAGGATTTTGGTTTGGGTGAAACTGGTGTTGGGCATTAAACTTGGCATGAGTTCAGGATGGGAGTTATTGTCCAGTGGTGCAGGGTGCTTGGGTTCACATTATTGATGGCTGAGAGTTGTGATTGGCAACTTCATTAGATTTGGGTTTGGCTTGGAGTTGGGGTTCAGGGGCCATTGAGTTGAGTAAGGCTGGGAGTTGGCTAGGTTTTGAGTTTGCACTTGGTCAAGAAAGGCTGCAGGTGGGGTTGTGGCTGGAGCTGAGGTTGGTTGGGCTTCTGTTACAGAGTCAAGTTCTTCATAAGGAGTAGGGTCAGTTGTAATGTGAGTCTCTTCCATTTCCCAATTTAAAAAAAAATTCTTAAGTTCTCTTATTGGTACATTTTAGGTATACCATACATTTACATTTATCATTGGGTGTTTGTACCTGTGCATGATGTATCTTGACTCTTATTTTTTTCCCCATTACCTGTGCGCCCTTCACCCCCTCCATCCTTCCCTATTTACATAGAATTCATTTCCATTTTTTTCTTTTCTCATAATTTTTCCTTTCCCTTCTTTCCTTTCCCCTTCCCCTCCCTTCACCTGTACCTCTTTGGACCTTTTTTCCTATTTCAAATTATCAATTATTCATTTCAGGCTGGTGCAACCACTGTAGAAATCAATATGGAGATACCTCAAAGAACTAGGACTAGAGGTCCCATTTGACCCCGCTATTCCCCTGCTGGGGATCTTCCCCAAAGAATTAAAAGAATCACACCACAGTGATATATGTCCACCCATATTTATAGCAGCACAGTTTGTAATAGCTAAAGCTTGGAAACAGCCCAAGTGCCCATCACCCGGAAACTGGATAAAGAAGATGTGGGTTTTTTAAAAAATAAAATGGAGTACTACTCAGCCATAAAGAATGAGAAGCTAGAGTCATTTATAGCTAAATAGATGCATATCGAGACCATACTCTTAAGTGAAATAAATAGGACACACATGTGTAAATACTAAAGAGTTTCTCTAGTGTGAGAAACTGAAAGTGTAAATAAGGGTTAAAATCATTTCCCAATGGTATAGTTGGACATTGTCCTTTTTCCACCATTTCCGAGCTCTTTCATTTGGTGAGAACTTCATTAGCATCCAAATTGATTCCAAAGTAAGAAGTAGGAAGTTGGGGAATAAGAAGACAGAAGGGTGGAAAGTCTTTCCTGAAAACTTTGAAATTTCCAGTTGGAACAATTGTCTCCTTTCTTTTCCCTCTCAATGTCTTTTCTTGTTTTTCTTGGGACCGGGTCCGCCGTTACTTATTGAGTCCTCTCTCTCCCCTTCCCACCCCTACTCCCCTATTGCTTCCCTGCTTCCTCTTGTGTCTCCACATTAGTGACTAACATCTACTTAATGGTTGTTCCTGTGCCTGAAATACAGTGTTGGATGGATGGACACTGCCAGCTGGTGTGCAGAGATGATGAAGACAGCACCATACACAGTTGAAATTGAAAATGGTCCTGTGTCCTTAACCAGCATTTAACAATCCAGCTGATAACAATTGATGGAGATCTTGGCTAGACCACTCCTATAATGTCCATGTGATTCAGGGCAAGAAAGAAAAATAGAAATCACAGATAGAAATGACTTAGTGTCAGGTTCCTTTGTTTCCACATTTCATTAAACTCACAAATATATTTCTTGTGTCTGTCAGTCAAAATGAATCGAGGGTGGGAGTTGGCAGGACAAAGTTAAGTAGTGGTAGAGAGGGGTCATTAGGACTGGCCCTAGCAAAGGGGAGAAGAATACAGGGTTTTTTGTTTGTTTGTTTTGTGTGTGTGTGGTATTGGGCATTGAATTTAGAACTTGTGAAGCAATATCATTGAGCAATATCCCTAGCTTTTAAAAATTTTTCTTATTTTGAGACAGGGTCTTGCTAAATTGCCCTGGCTGGTCTTGAACTTGTGATCCTCCTGTTCCAGTCTTCTCAGTTGCTGGGATTACAAGAGTGCACCACTATGCCCAGCTACAATTTTAGTTTTCAAGATGGTTCCTCATATGCCAACCCTACAAGGGGTTGCACTGGGGAAACTAATGTGTGGGGGAGCAGTAAGATTTAAAGGCACTTCAGGTACACAGAAAGGTGCATAGAAAGGTGGGAGAATCTTTGGGCTGGGATAACTGGTCCATCTTGTAGTGAATGGGCCCAGGATGGAGAGGGATGAATGGGGTACTGGGTAAAGCCCAAATCTTGGGTTTCCTGGAAAGTCAGCTCAAATGCTTCCTCATTCTCTGAAGCCCACAGCTTCAGGGTCAGAAGGTTCCCATGTGCTAAAAAAGATAAAGCGTGCAAATCTACCCATTTCCATATCAATATATGAATTTTTTCATTATTCATTTTTACATTTTTTATGGATTAATTTACTCATTCATTTATCTCCAGTCTGCTAGAGACTGTACATAAACTAGCAGACTGTGTATAAAAGTCTCAGAACTTTAGCTTCCCCATCTGGAAAACTAGAAAATAGTATTATCTATCTCAGGATAAAGGTAAGAATGAAATGAAATAATGCACAGTGTCCAGTACTATTGAGAACCCCTGAAACATTACCTGAAACCTCTGCAGTTGGCTCCAGTCTCCTGCTCAGTGATGCAAGCCTGAGGAAAAAAGCTAAAAGACAAAACTTAGAGTGACAGAAAGCAGGACACCAAGATGGCCAATGCTGCTTTAACAAAAGGTTCAGGCCCATCCAAGCCACTGATTTTTATTAATAATCAGTTGGGTAAAGGCAAGCCACATGTGAGGGTGGGACTACGTTCGAGGATGCACAGTCTCATGGTTACTATGGAAATTAATGTAAGCAAGGCTCATAAAGGACAAGACAAAGCATTCTTGAATTAGGAACAGAATAAACAAAATATATGGTTGTAATTAGAACAACCTGTCCTCCTAGTAAGAAGGTTTTAGTTGTGGGAATGGAATTTGGGTGTGAGTTACTCTGACCTTGGCACATAGGCTTTGGCTTGACTCACTTCTATAAACCAGCCAACTGTGGGGTTAACTCTTTATATCCTGCTTTGGGCATAATCAATATTGTGGACCCCCCCACCCCAATGTACATAGTAAGCCCTTGATAAATTTTAGCTGATGCAGTTGTTTATTGATTTATTCAGGCATTTACTGAATATGTGCTGCATGCTTTCTGGCTGTGCTAGACTCTATTGAGACAGAAGGCTATCTCATTTCAACATATAATTTAGCCTGGGGGAAGACTAACTCATGGGAAACATTTAAAAATCCTAGAGAAATCTCTAGGGAATCTAGAAAACCTGGGTGTCTTCCCAGGCTTTAGTATCTCAAATCTTATTCTTAGGGCTTCATTTGTCCAAAACAGTCCCCCCACCCCGAATTATATTGCCTGTGGGTGAGTTCAGGACCTGGGGGCTCCATAAAGCACCAAAAATGGCACTGAGATGAGCAGGAGTCCACTCCTATCCAGGAAGATACTTTGCTTTCAATTCAATATTTTTCTGTTTAGATCCTAGAAAGAGAAATCCCTCTCCTGATCCTGATTCTATTCCAGGGCTCCTCTGGCTAAGACCCTCCCCATGGAGGAGGCAGGAATCATTGGGATGGGAGGGACATACCTCTTGTCCCAAGCTTGTGACTGCCCTCTCCAATCTCTGGACTTCTCTGTGAGTACTGGAACCTGAGATTGCCTACCCAAAAGGCCCACTGTGCCTGCTTCCATGCGCTTGTCCCCAAGGTCCTCCCCTGGAAGGTAGGTCTAACTGGGTGTTCACCCCTAGACAGGAGAAGAGTCAAGGACATGCCTGTTTGCAAATGGGCAGAGCTTGGATGTTCAGGCTGGAGTGTCCACATCTGTGTGCATGTGGCTCCTTCCAGCTGGGGACAGGGCTTGGGATGTTAGAGAAGGGGTCCTGGGCCAGCTGCCCCCTGCTGCCTGGTTTCTGCACCAACTCTGAGAAATCCAAGAATTTATAAATTATAATCTGATCTCTCTTGTCAGTACAAAGGACTATTTCACAGAAGGGGATAGAATGTATTTTATTTGCCTCCTTCATTAGCTTGAATCCTAACATTTAAGTATTCTGATGTACATATGATACACGACCCTCCACTTGCCTTCCTCTCCCAGATTTTGATCTCACCTTTGTAGATCATCTCTCTTTTCCCAACTGAGTTCTGATTGGGTTCACAAACTCACTTTTAAGAAGTTATGCTATGTACCATGTTATTGTGTAATTGTTTGAGTTACTGTCTCCCTCCTGCCAATCCTCCAACCAGGCACATATTAAGTGGAAAACCTTAGGAGCTCAGCCAAGATCTTATTTACAGCTATCTGGTTAGTGTTAAGCCCAGTACTTTGCACAGAGGCTAATATTTAAAGTATTTCTTGATTGATTGATGAATGATGGGTTCACAAGTGACAGCATGAATGGATTTGGTGTGGGCACAGAAGGACGAGGTTGGAATCCTTTGAGTTTAGGGGAACAGAAGACCTCTGCAGAGAAGGGTGCAGAGGAGTTCCTAGGTCTCGCTCAAGTCTTTGGGTCTTTCTGTTCCTCAGTTAGCTTGCTCTTGAAACACACAGGCTTCACAGGGTGGAAGGTGGTGCAGGGAAGGCCCAGGGCTCCCTAACGCTTGAGGCCTGGCATTGATACTTTCACAAACAGGAGTTCATCCTCCACAAATTCATGCATTAGGAATACTTGTCTCCTCACTTGGCCAATACCATTTATTAAGAACCTCCTCTGTGCCTAACTCTGGGTACCCAGAGGCAACTGCTGGGGTGAGGAAGGGGTTCAGATCTCTTCACTGAGCCACAAGAAGTTTTCAGATGACACTTACCCATGTGCCTGAATCTCTGGGCATGTGAAATTTTGAAAATTCCCTCAGATTATTCCTTTGGAAGATAAGGCACCACCCTCAACAATTCCTTCATTCTTCAATGCCCTCAGTGCTGGGAGGGTCCAGGAGAACTTTTCTTATTTTCCCATTTCACAGATGGAGAAATTGAGGCTCAAGGGAGGAAAAGTGAGCCACACTCATAGTTAGAGACAATGCAGGGATCAATAGTGGTTCTTTGCTGGCTTTTGGAGAGTGGGCTGAGGGAACATTGAACATGGTATTAAGTAGATGTGGGTAAAACAGAGAGTAGTGGCATTGAGTGACATGGAGTCAACAGGTGGATGGGTATGAGGGGAAAAAAAGCCCCTGACAAAAGTCTTGGAGTTAGTTTGAGCATTTGTGAAATCCCTTTCTGGGATGCTGTGGCCTCTCTCCATCCTCTTCAGGCTGGATTCACCATCTCAGATGTCCTGTTCTGCCCATCCTTCTTTCTAATGCATATTGGCGCTTTTCCTCAAGGAAAATGAGAAGGGACCTCATCTCCAGAGGATGTGACAGAAAGGGATGTGGCTTTGGCCTTTGTATTTTTAAGGCTTCTTTGGCTCTCTCTTTCCCTCCTGGTGGGACAACCTGGGGGATGCCAAGGATGGATAGAGAGTATGCCTGTCTGTGGAGAAGGCTGGCATGGCAGGTGTAGAAGGATTTTGATCCCAAAGGTGGAAGACCAGGCCTCTCCCTGTCCTGGACCGTTCATGGGACTGATGAGCAGCCTGCTGATGTACTGTTCAGCCTCTGCTTTGCATGCCAGCACCTGGAATCTAAACCACATATACTGAGGATTCATTTTCTCTTCTTGCCCAGATCCCAAAGGGGTAAAAATATTTGCTTAGGCAACACAAATGTCCTAGACAAAAGCAATGGAGTGCACCATTTTTATTTATGCAAGGACCAAGATTTTCATGCTGTGTATATAAGTACACATTTGATTTTGTGTTAAACCCAGTTGGATGTAGAGGACCATTTTGTGCCAGGTGCCAAGTTTAAGATCTGACAATATTAGGTGCTAACAATCATTCATGGAATGGGTGAGAGGACTTGTAATGGCAGTTTTTAAAGTTTGGGCTCAACAGTGAAGACAACCCAGAACCCAGCTGTCATTATCCAGGGAGTCACCAATCTCTCCTCAAAATAAAGTCCTACCAGGTAGACAGGCAATATGGTACATGAGAAAGGGCAGATTGCTTGTGAATGAGTCCTCTCTCTGCCTCTAGCAGCCAGGGAGGCTTTGCCAGCATAATCTCTCTCTCTTTCCTCAGCTTAATAAGGCAAGAAATGGAACAAAGGCATTCACTTCAAAGGACTATAATAAAGACTAGATGGATATATATCAAGTGGCTCACAGTAGATGCTCAGCAAATGGTAATGATCATTTTAAAATTTTTCTTTCTAGTCAAAGGATAATTTTTATTTTGGAGACCTCAATTCCAAGGAGGAGTAATAATAATGCTGTTATGGCTGGTGTCTAGATGTCCCCTCCAAAGCCTCATGTTGTCATAGGTGGGGGCATTTGCAGAGGTGGCTGTATCTAGAGTGTGTGATGCTGGGATTAAGTGTGTGTGATTGCTAAATTACTCCACTGATGGGTTTGGCATAATTCTGGGTGTGGATAATGGGAAGGCCCATCCTGGTGTAAGTGCTACCCCCACAAGTGTGTGTAGCCTGGATAAAATACAAGACAGAAAGAGGGCTGCTATCTCTTGCTTGCTTCACTACTTCACTGTTTTGCTGCCTTCTGCCTACCATGGACTATTTCTTCTCTGTGATGCACCTTTGCCATGCCACCCTTCTTTGAAGCCAGCCAATTAGAACTGAAACCACTACAAACTGTGAACTACAACAAACTTTTCCTCCTTTAATTTAATTTAAAGCCATCTTGTTTCAGCTACAAGAAAAATAATGAAGACAAATGCTAATGGATAACATTTCTTAGGGCTGCATGAATAGCTCAGTGGTAGAGCACTTGCCTAGCACAAGACCCTAGATTTGATCCCAAGCAAAAACCAAAAATGGGAAACATTTTTTAAATGCTTACTACAGACTAGCAACCATGTTTCTGGTTCTTATGTGTGTACAGCCTGCATCCCCCACCAAAACCCCCAAAACAAACAAACAAAAAGAACATTCTACCACTGAAGGACTACTATTGGTCAAATTTGATGGGAATATATTTCATACCCCAGCACTTGGTGCTAACCTGCCTGCTCTGGCACTGTCATGGGCAGGGAAAAGGGGCCTTTTCCCTGATACTTCCAGGAGGCATGGAAGCCCAGTTTCTCCACGTGGCTTCCTCTGACATGGAGGTGGGAGGGGCCAGGTGGCTCCTCATTACTGCAGAGTACTGGTGGGAGTCCCAGGTCCCAGATCTGCCTCCTCTGGTACTGCCCTGGCTGGGACTGGTGTTCTGTTCCCCATGTGCTCTTTAGTAGCACTGTGGGCCCTGGCAGCCTGTAAATTGTTGCATGATGGTAAAAGTCTTTACTCTCCACTAGGTCTCTTTTGTCACCAACCCATCAGGGAAATGGAAAGATGCCTTCCTCCTACCAGGCGGGGGACACTGAGGCTGCTTATGTGATTTCTATTGACCTTCTGAGGTGGTGATGGCCTCATGACTACCCAGCATGACAAAAGCCCAAGCTGGGCTCAGAGTGTGGCCAAGGGGCTCGGACTGAGCAGGGCTTTCCTTACCAGTGGATTGTGTAGAATACACCGCCAGTCTCTTGTCTTCTATTCACCATGGCTTCTTCTGATATTCAGGTGAAAGAACTGGAGAAACGTGCTTCAGGCCAGGCTTTTGAGCTGATTCTCAGCCCTCAGTCAAAAGAATCTGTCCCAGATTTCCCCCTTTCTCCTCCAAAGAAGAAGGATCTTTCCCTGGAGGAAATTCGGAAGAAATTAGAAGTTGCAGAAGAAAGATGCAAGTCCCATGAAGCTGAAGTCTTGAAGCAGCTTGCTGAGAAACGAGACCATGAGAAAGAAGTGCTTCAAAAAGCAATAGAAGAGAACAACTTCAGTAAAATGGCGGAAGAGAAACTGACCCACAAAATGGAAGCTAACAAAGAAAACCGAGAGGCACAAATGGCTGCCAAACTGGAGCGTTTGCGAGAGAAGGATAAACACATTGAAGAAGTACGGAAGAACAAAGATTCCAAAGATCCTGCTGATGAAACTGAAGCTGACTAATTTGTTCGGAGAACTGACTTTCTCCCCGTCCCCTTCCTAAATATCCAAAGACTGTACTGGCCAGTGTCATTTTATTTTTTCTCTCCTGACAAATATTCTAGAAGCTGATGGTAGGACTGTATAGGTAGATCCAAACTGTAAGATGTTGTTTTAGGGGTTAAAGGGGAGAAACTAAAAGTGTTTTACTCTTTTTCTAAAGTATTGGTCTTTCTAATGTAGCTATTTTTCTTGTTGCGTCTTTTCTACTTCAGTATACTTGGTGTACTGGGTTAATGGCTAGTACTGTATTGGCTCTGTGAAAAAACATGTTTGTGAAAAGAGTATGTAGTGGCTTCTTTTAAATTGTTAGATGCTGAATATCTGTTCATTTTTCAATCCCAATTCTGTCCCAATTTTACCAGATGCTACTGTACTTGAATGGTTAATAAAACTGCACAGTGCTGTTGGTGGCAGTGAAAAAAAAAAAAAGCCCAAGCTGCCATTCAGTGCTCTCTGATACCACCATAGGAGGCTGTACCTTCTCATGGCTTGGGAAGAGCAGAAGTCTAGGCTCTCTACTCAGCCATTTTTTTTTTTTTTTGGTACCAGGGATCAAACTCGGGACCTTGTGCTTGTGAGGCAGGTGGCAGAACCACTGAGCTAAATCCCCGGCCCCAGGCATTTTTGATGGAGGTGGCAGTGGGGCTATAGCTTTTTCTGTGGTCTTTGACTGCAGCAGAGTGATCACTGTTTGACTGGTCCCTATTGCTATGCTGTCCCTTTCCTTGCCCTTTGGCTACAGAGAACAGACTTAAAAAAAAAATCTCTGCAACTATTTGTGTTTCCAGATTTTCAGCTTTTCCACCACCAGTCTGGGATACACAAAGCAAAAACAAACCAAAGGATCCTTATTTACATTTTCAGTTTTTCACACCAGAGAAACTATTCGGTATTTACACGTGTGTCTTATTTATTTCACTTAAGAGTATGGCCTTAATGTGCATCCATTTAGCTATAAATGAAATAGGAAGAAAAGGTCCAAAGGGGAAGGGGAGGTGGGAGGGGTAGGGGAAAGGAAAGAAGGGAAGAGAATAAACATGAGATAAGGAAAAAATGGAAACAAAGTCTTTGGAAATAGGGAGGGGTGGAGAGGTTGAAGGGAGGGCAGGGGAATGGAGAAAAAATAAGAACCAAGATTCGTCACATAAAGGTACAAGATCCCAATGATGAAAGTCATCATATTGTATACCTAAAATGAACCAATAAACTAAACGGAAGAAAAATGAAAAAAATAACACCAAAGAAATTTGTGATTGTCATTCTTTGAGGTTTCTGCCTGGTCTGCCTTCTTTTCTTCACCTTACAGGGTATTCTTACATTTCTTTATGTATAATGCTCAGGGTTTTAAACTCTACTTAGAAGGACAAGCACAGAAAAGGGCACTGACTCCATTTTTTTGGAAGTGGAAGTTGCCATCATCCTTTAGGTTTTTACTGTACTCCCCAACTCACCCTACCTCTCTTACTGCTAAGTGGAAACTGATTAGTATTATTGTTATTTTTTTCTGGCCAGGAAAACATCCCATCCTTCGATGCATGGGCAACATTGGAGTCTGTAGACCCTCCTGCAAAAAGAATGAGCAGCCCTACTACTACTGCAGAAATTATCAACCATGCTGCCTCCAGTCCTACGTGAGGATAAGCATCACCGGAGCAGAGGGAAATAATGATTGGTCTTATGGGAACCACTGGCCCAAGATACCTTGAATGCTGGCCACCACAATCCTCAAACCTTCTGGGAACACAGAGCTGCTGTTAATCCCCCTGATTAAAATTCATGCACTTGCCACCCTTGTCTGTCTTTTATTCACTGGAAACCACAGTGAGAGACTGGGTTCTGCATGGTGAGATGTCTCTACTGCAGCCTGTGGCAGAGATCTGGAGTGATGAGCAAAAGGACTAGACCAGCCAGTGAAGATGAGGGGAGAAAGCAGTGGACACTAATAAGGGAAGGCTGAAGGGATCATGCAGAGCTATGGAGGACTCAGAAGAGGAGCAGAACAAGTGGGATGGATGTGTAGAGCAGTGGGCAGAAAACTTGTAGACAAAATTGGCTTAGTTCACAGAGGAACTTCCTAACCAACAGAACTGTTGTAGTGTGGAATAAGTTGTCTTATCAAAGTTTCAGGTTGTGGGTTGGGGTTCAAGTGGATGATTATTGCAAAAAGAACTTGAATATTACCTGCTGTTGTTGTTCATGGTTATTAAGATCCTTTCATTCCTGAAAATCCAGAAGGCTTATTCCCACAATTACAACCAACACCAGATTTTAACATAAAATTGTAATTTTATTTTTATATCTTACTTCCCACTAATATCTTATTTCTTTCTCCTTTAGTTGCAAATTTTGTCAACAGGAGATTATTTACCGATGGCCATTAACTTTCTCTGTCCTCTGACTCTCTCCAACTCATTATAATTTGCTTTTGCTCTGATTATTCTACAGAACTGACTCTGATCCAAGTGACCAGTGGATCACCTTTCAGAAAATTTTGGGATATTGTTCTACTTGTATCCTATTCTGCCTCTCGGTAGCATTTCCACCATAGCTTATTCCTTCCTTAAAAACCTTAACTTCCTTGGGTTCTGTGACTTTGTTCTTTGTTTTCCTAACTTTTAGGCCTCTCTTCCTCCTTTATCTATGGGGCTTCTTCTTTCATTTGTCCTCTTGCAGTCCTCTGAGGTTACTCTTCTTTTCTGAGAATTAAAAATTAAAAATCCTCCATATTTCCAGGAAAAAGCTGTTAATTCTACAGCTATGATAACAAGTGAAAAAAAAGTCTCTTAAAATCTTTTTGCTGAGCAATGAAAACTTTCTTGAGTGAACACACCTCTAACAACACATTGTCAATGACAGAATTATGCTTTGAAATGACTTTTCAATGATCTCTGAATCCCACACACACCATGATTGACCCATTCCTACATCTGTAACCAACACAACCTCATGTTATATATGCTGAACACTTTGCTTTGCTTAATGAGCCCATGCCTGGCCAGTATGGCTCTCCTAAACTTAAGGAAGCAATTATTTTAGCATTTTGGGTTTAGAATTGAGCAATATTTTCATCTTTCGATAATAATCTTTCCTCCTTTCCTGTGCTGCTGTCCATCCTCCATCCTCTCATACAACAAAGCTTAAGATCTAGAGAAAAATGCTTGTTCTAAACCTGTGTTTCAGAAAGGATGTTGGTCTAAGAACCCAGGTGGTGTTCTCATTGAACATAGTTTTTAAAAACTTCACTAAATACAACAAAATGTCTTAAGCATTCTTGACCTTTCAAGAAAGTAAGGCCAACAAAGCCAAGGGCAAGTGCAAGCAGTCCTTCCTCTGAAGGCAGTAGCTGAAGCTGGCTTTTGCCTTGAAGACATTGCTTGAATCAGGTGAATTTCAACTTTGGTTGCTATAGTTTTGGGGAGGGTGGACTGGGCAGAGGAGAGGAACTGCCTTAGTAGGACACCCCTACATGTTTCTTAGTCTTGACAGTGTGACATACACATATAAGGACAAACTAGTTACACATTCCTTCTCCTTCAACAGATGTTCTCAAGGAAAATTGTCTCATTTTGAACTTTGGTCCTCAGTATATATATTTAAAAAAATTCACTGAATATTTACAACCTCAAACTGACCCTTGTTATTCTCTCAGCCTGAATTCATGGTATATGAGTGGTTTGGAGAAAAAAAACCTAAACTGATAATTTAGTTTAAAGTTGACCCAAGTTTATAGTGCCAAGATTTCATACAGAAGTAAATGAAGGAGTAGACCTTTAACTAAGGACTCAACCAATATATTTGGATAAAGTTCTGAGGGAAAATGCACAAATCAGAACCCCAAATCACAAAACACACAAGGAAAGAAGGCACAATAAATTAAGGCCAGCAGAAACCATACTTCAGAGACTGAGGACTCCAAAGACTCTGTTATCAGTTGTCAGGAATAGTAGACAGGTTTGAAAAAATAAAGTTCACAGGCCTGAATTTTCCATTATGAATTAGGTATTGTATTATGTAACCCCTTGAATAATAAAATTAGTATTATGAAGATGCATTCCAATGTTCTGTGGAAATTATATGTTCAAAATTCAGACTTAGCAGGCCTGGAAAGGATGTACTGCAGGAGTAAGTAGCTCAGAGGCTTCTGGTACCCATTTATGCTTTCTTCTTTCTCATAACACATTAATGGTGTCATTTGGAATTTCCATGGTTAACTGACCAAGGAGGAAAAATCAATGCCAGGTCTGTAGTGTGGTCTGCATGGTATGCTACCACCAGCCAGAAGTGCTGTATTATATCCTGGTGTAGGAGTAGCTCTGAAAGACAGTGGTTAGGGAAATCCTTCTAGGAGACATAGGGATGACCTAACAGGAATCTATAGTAATTAATTGATAGTGGAAATAGATTGAATGGTTTTTCCAGGACATAGAATGAGCAAGCTTAGAAGATTTATAACGATGAGGTCCGTGATAGTTATGTGGATGGACCACTGTGAAAGCGGAGAAGATATGAAGATATTTTTAGTGCTGTCAGAAGGGAGACAAAGTCCTCAGTAGACTAGTGAAAAAATGGTCCATCCTCCACCCACAACTCAGGGGCCGTCCCTGCTGTTGGATGTCCATATCAGGCTGGGTCAAGGAAACAGGCCTCTGGAGATAGCATTTTCAGTCATTTCTATTCCAATCTTGTAGCAACTGGGACAAAGAAGTCTCTTAGCTCAGACTTCCTGGGTCAGCCCATCTGCTACAGTGAGAGATAAGACAGATGTCAGGGCCAAAGTTGGCAGGAAACTGGATGCTTTCATGAGAGGTGTCTGCTGTTCTATGAAGAAAGCTTTTTAATATCTGAATAGCTACTCTCATCAATGCAAAGATTTAGAATTTTGATCTTGACTACTTATGGTTTCATCAAATGGCAGGACAAATGTAAGGAATACCCTTGGTATCCTGAGATACTTGCTTGGAAGACAGAGGACACATGGAAAGATCAATGCTGGGATATTTTACTAAGTGATTAAGGCTGTGTACATATGTCACCTACACACAGGAACACTAAAAGTGGGTTCAATTTTGTTGTGGAAATTATTCGACATTTTAAGAAGAGCATTGAAGAGTTTACCATGGGAAGTGGTGAATATTTAGACTTCTTTACACAGTTGATTTTATCTAGAATTACATATTGGTGGGGGGTAGGGGTGGGTCATGAGGTATTTCTAGTATCTTATTCTATGACTTTGTCCACTGCTCTGAGGACATGGGTGAGTGACACTGAGAAGTCATAAAGTGTGGTGAACCTCTGGGGTCAACATCTGAGCTCTCTGGTCCTTGTCAGAGTCTTCACTTCAATCATATAAGTTTTCTTCAAAGCGGTTTGCAGCAGGTACTGTTATAATTATATCAAAAGCACCTGATGGTAAATCATACCAAGTGGTGGGAGTTGCTTCGGGAAGCTTCTTGTCAAAGACCTCTTGGCTGTGGCTTTTATTAGCTGAAACGCAGCAGTTGAGATGATTTTTACAAGCTTCTTTTATTGCTTCTCCGTCTTTGCAGTGTTTCCTGCAGGTCCCCAATTTGTTCTGGCATTTTCCCCCATCACCGTAGGCTAAATAATCAAAGAAAAGACCACTGATTTTAGGTTGCTGATATTCTCAGTTTTATTAGCGTGACTGTGTACCTGGCATCCCATAAGAACATCATGGGTAATAATTGGACTATGGTCGCAAGACTCTCACCGCAAAGGTGAGATGAATCTCAGCATCAATGAAAAGAAACTGGCTAGACATAAGGAACTGGAGCCAGTTATAATGAAGCTATCTGAGCTTGTGTCAAGCTATCCATGTCAAGAAGTTTATCTGGGAACTATGATTAAGTTATTTACATTGGTTAAATTAATTTGAATACATGCTACTGCAAATTATGCCTGAGCATATAAAATATATCTGTGTAAAGACTAATTATAAAATGAAATGGCCGTGTATCTGCACCCTGGTTAAGGACTAGAACGTTAGTAAAAACTTACAATTGTGTATTTCTACTTGACAGATTTAATTTATTTGGGGATTAGGCTAGTGATTCTTAAATCCTGATATGCATATGAATCCCATAGAAGCCTAGCTAAAAGGTAGATTCTGATTTGATTGGGGGGCAGAGCCTGAGTTTCTATTTCCTAACAAATTTCTAGGTGATGCCAATATTGCTAGTCCATGAGCTACACTTCCTGTAGCAAGGTTTGAGGGCATTAAAATTTTTTCAGTAAGTTCCATGTCCTCAGTATCATACATTATATAATTTCCAGCCCAATACAGTAAAATTAGAATGAAAAAAATCCCTCATATTTGGAAATTAGACAATGTGGTAGAGAATAAAACTTAGATGAGAGTAGTAAAAAGTCAGAAATAACAAAGTCAGAAGTAACAAAATCAGAAGACTTCTGGAAAGACCGATCAAGGAAAAAAGAAGGATGATATGAAACACTGAAATAAAACATTGAAATAAAAACAGATACAACTTATTAAAAACAGCAGAACAGAATTATCAACAAGTGTACGCTAACAAAATTGAAAACATAAATGAAATGAATACATTCCCCCAAAATTTCCAGGGGTGCCACTGGAAAAACAATCAATTAATAAATGTTAAGGAGTTGAAATAGTAGTGTAAGACTACTTCCTAAAAGTTTCCTAAAAGCCTTGGCCCTGGATGATTTTTTTTTCTCAAATTATAGTAAAATACACACAACATAAAATTTACCACCTTAGCCATTTTTAAGTGTACAGTTCAGGGGCATTAAGTGCCTTCATATGGTGCTAACATCACCACTGCTGATTCTCAAAACTCTTTTTATCTTGCAAAGCTGATGCTGTACACCTGTTAAACAGGGAATCTCTATTTCTCGCACTCCCCAGCCCTTAGCAACCATCATTCTACTTTCTGTCTCTGTAAATCTGACTACTCTTAAGTTTCTCATATGATTAGAATCATACAATATTTTTCCTCTGTGACTTAGTGTAAAGTCTTCATGATTCATTTGTATTATCATGTGTCAAAATTTCCTTCCCTTTTAAGGCTGAATAAAATTCCATTGCATGTATATACCACATTTCATTTATTCATTGATCTGCTAATGGATGTTTGAGTTGTTTCCATCTTTTGGCTCTTGTGAATAACACTGCGATACTAGATGATTTTAAAAGTGAGTTCTACGAATGTCACAGGTGACTTAAGTACTATTTTGTATAAAACACTCCAGAAAATGGGGCAGGGAGAGAAAAGCTACTTGGCTTATTTTATGGTGCTACTATAATTTTGGTTCTAAAACCAGAAAGTTGTAGAACTATTTGCAGAAGAAAAAATACCCCAAATTAAATACTATCCAACTGAATTCAGCAGTATATTAAAATATATCATGATTAATTAGGGTTTAACCATAAATGCAAAATGTAATACATTAAAAATCTAATAATAAAATTCACCATTTTTCTTGAATTAAGGAGATAAATAATTATCTTGATGCAAAAAAATGATTTGATAAAATTTATTGCTTGTTTATGATGAAAACGCCAGGCAAAGTAAAGCTAGAAGGGATTTTCCTTATGTTGATGAAGGTTATGTATCAAATTCTAGTGCAAACATTATCTGACAGAGCAACTTGAATTCCCCCTGATATTAGGAAAACAAAAATAGTCACTATTGTCATAGTAGTTAAATGTTAAAATGTTAAAGGAAAACAAAACAAAACAACAAAAGTATAAGAATTGGAAGGAATGAGACAAAGTTGTCATTCATCCCAGCAGTCATGAGTATAAGAAGGAAAAAATAAATTATTATAATTAATAAGACTAAGTAGTTGTGTCAAGTATTAATTTACAAGAATCAACTACACTTCTCTACATCAACAGAAAACTAGAATATGTAATAAAATATAGAGCATAGCTGTGAAGCACTTTGTTTTAAACTAAGATTACCCAAGGCATCTATAGAATATACGTTAAAACTCTAAAAGAAAATGTGATCATGGATGGGATGACTTAAGTATGATAAGGATTCAATTTTTCCTAAAATAATCCATAAATATAATAAAATGCTAATTGAAATCCCAGGAGTAGTTTTGGGATACTTGAATATTTTACTTTAAAATTTTTAAATTTTATTTTAAGGTGCCCTGTTAATGCAGTAGGTCAGTCTTATAAAGTATATTAATGGGTTTAATTTGACATATTCATACATGCATATAACATACTTTAAAATTTATAAAGAAGAGTAAAGGCAATTGATAATAAAGAGTGCTTTTGAAAAAGACAAAAGTGTGTCCTTCTACATTAACTTACTATAAAGTCATGGTAATAAGAAAAATATTGTATTGTCACAAGAACAAACAGAAAAGAAAACACACTAGAGAGTTCAGATTATACACAGTAACAATGACACTGAATATCCAGGAAGAGCCATAGATTATTTAGTACATCTTGCTAGGAAAATTGGCTCACTCCATAAGAAAAATAAAAGTAGATCTATGCATTCCACCCAGTGGCTTAAAAGTTTGTATGTGAAAAAGCTAAATTAAAAAGTTATTAGAAGATAATGTCCCAGGATTGCTTTGTGACATTAGAATAGGAAAGGATTTCTTTAACAAAAGGACCAAGCATAATGCACAAAGCAAAACATGGTTGAATGTAATTAGGTCAGAATTAAGTATTTCTCTTTCATGAAGAACATATTGTGTGCAAAGTTCATGGACAGGTGGATAACAAATTGGGGGGTAAAGCGAGTATCTAAGGCTGAGTATAGAATAAGATTACAAATAGATAAAGAACCCCTACTCATTATTAATACACAGCTGCCCAGTGGAACCATGGTCAAAGGATATAAACAGACATTTGACAGAAGTAGTAACGGTCACTTCTGTTGAAGTGTTTTACATATTTGTTGAAACACTCAACAGTTTTGTTGAGTACCTACTGTATACCAGGCACTGTTCAAGATGCAGGAGGTTATATCCATTCAAAAAATAGACCAAACATCCTGCTCTCATGGATATTTCAGTCTTTTCAGGAGACAATAAATATGACAGAAAGTAAGAGAAGAAAGTGAAACATATTTTATGTTTGATATAGTTAGATATGAATAAGCATTACAAAGGAAAATGAAGCAGGTAGGGGGTACAAAGTATGTGATCAGAAGACTTAGAGAGGATGTTAGAGATTGAGCTATGAGACTAATTGGGTAAGGGTATACCAGGCATAGGAAGTAACAAGCGCAAAGGCCCAGAGGCAGGGTCTAACTTAAAGTTTTTGAAAAACAATAAGGTGGCTATTGTGGGTGTAGAATATGTCAGGTAGAGAGTAATGGGAGAAAAAATAATGAGGATTGACATTACACAGGGTCTCAAGGTCATTGAAAGAAAGCCATTCATACATTTTGATCACAGGATAGGAGACATACATACTGGAACAACAATATGAGATAATTCTATACCCATCAGACTGGTAAAAATAATGCTGAGTGTTGGAGGGATTGTGGTGAGTAGAAAAACCCTTGTGCTTTGTTGGTGAGAATATGTAGACAGCTTCTTGTTTCTACAGATGTCATTGATTTTTATTCTTCTTCCTTACATGTAGGAAATGTCCAAGACAAAGAAATAAAACTTTATACTTCCTTCATCATCTCAACTCTTGTTTCCAAGAGGGTGGCTTTAACTTTATATCACTTACCAGAACACTCAAACTGGACACCCTAGAACATATACTACCTTTACCCCGACATGCTCTGAGTTTCTATATGACCCATGGTTACTTTTACAGAATCTTTCCCTTATATCTCATACCTCTTCTCAATATTCCCACCAGGATTCCAAGCATACAAAACAGGTCCCAAATGATCACATTTTATTGCCCCTAATTGTATCTTTAACTGCAACTGGAGAATTGCAGTGGTGCCTTGGTTCATGATCTTCATTTGTTCTGCAATTTGGGAAAAGATAGCCATGTTTGTGTTTGTGTGGGAAAGATGGCCACTGTCGTATTTGTCATCCAATGCAGAGTTTGCAAACAAGAACAAAATTTTGCCAAACACTTAGGTTTGTGAACCAAATTGTTTGCAAACAAAAGCATTTGTGAACTGAGGCACCACTGTACTTAAAATTCTGAAAGCTGGCAATTTCTGCTGGCAGTATCTTGAGAGATACGTAAGAGAGGAATTAATGGAGTACGATTTAAAAACTTACCTTATCCTGACCATTTGACTTCTAGAAATCTATCCTATATAAATCCTTGCCCAAATACATAAATATATTTCTGCAAGTATTTTCATTGATGTGTTGTTAGGAAATGTTCCAAATGACTATACATAAGAAGAATGAGCATTACCATGTATATAGTGTGTGAACTCTTCAATGAAACAACTATTTAGAATCATTTTTATTAAGTTTATTGGTACATTTTAGGTATACATTATGATCATATTCATTTATAGCTAAATGGATGGACATTGAGGCCATACTCTGAAATGGAGTAAATAGGACACACGTGTGTAAATACCAAATAGTTTCTCTGGTGTGAGAAAATTGAAAGTGTAAATGAGGACCAAAATGTATAATAGATAATGTGAAAAAATTAGATTCATTTTTCTGTGAGTTTGCTCGTTGGTTGGAATGTGCCTTGAAAGATAACAATAAATGGACAAACAGGCCTAGTCAGCAGCAATTTCAACATGCCAGTCATTACTTTAATATATTTTATGTATGTATGTATGTATGTATGTATGTATTGATTTATTTTTGGTTACCAGGGATCAAACTCAGGACCTTGCGCTTGTGAGGCAGGCAGCAGAACCACTGAGCTAGATCCCTGGCCTCTACTTTATTATATTTTAAATAAGAGTGGTTATCAAACCTTAGATTTTCATTGTAGAAGGGAGAAAAGTCAGTTCTATCTTCTACAAAGCAACTCTGCAGATATTTTCTGTCCTGTTCACCAAATTCTAGAGTATGAGGAAACTAAAAGGACTTGATTTGAAGGTGTAAAAGTACTTTTAGGACAAGAAAACATAGGGAAGTGTTCTTTGAGAATCATATTCAAAAACTGGCACAAGCTGCAAAGAGAATTGCAATGAGTAAAACTCTCACCTGATGCCTTAGGTGGTAACTTGGAATACAGAACCAGGGACAACTGTGGGTGTTGGTTTGCTCCTGTCTGTTGAGGATCACTTGTCCTACCCCAGGCTCTACCCCTGCCAAGGACATAGTCTTAACGTGGGCACTGTGAAGCCGTGCCAGCTACACATTGGAATTTCCACTGGCCAGAGCCCATTATACCTTCATTTTTGTAGCTTTCTTGGGTTCTGATTACCTGGGATCACTTGGAGCAGGAATACAAAGACAGAAAGAGCCACCAGCAGAAGCCTCATGGTCCTTGGGAAGTAGGAGGCAGGAGATCCAGGAATCCAGAACACTGAGTGCAGCCTGAATCTGATCAAGAGTTTTATTGGCCTCTCTGCGGTTGGGCAGAGGGATGGACTTGTAACCAGACAGGTTGTAAAAATGTATCCATGCAAAACAGTCTGTTGGCTGGTCCCGCTGGGGAGCACTGGTACCTGGTAGAAGCTCTAGAGGAACATGCAGAAGGTTTAAGTCAGGTCTTTTTTTGGTTCTGGGCATCAAACTCGGGACCTTGTGCTTGCAAGGCAGGCGGTGGCACCACTGAGCTAAATCCCCCGCCCCTTAAATCAGGTTTTGAGAAAGAGTTTGGAGACATGGAGAAGAACTCACATAGACATCTTCCCTGGCTTCCACAGGCCTCTCTTTGGGGTCCAGCTTTGGCTCACAGTCCCTCTTACTCTAGCAGAAGCCTGCTTTTGAACTACCTCTTTATGTGTCACTGCACTGGGGTATGAGATTCCTAAGAATAGGGATGAAATCGCTCTCTTTTTTTTTTTTGGTACCGGGGATCGAACTCAGGACCTTGGGCTTGCGAAGCAGGCAGCAGAACCACTGAGCTAAATCCTCGCCCTGAAATCTCTCATTTTTGAACTCCCAAGTCACAAAGTACATTCGCAGTGAAGTTTTATAGAAATAAAAGGTAATAAACACATGATCATATATAGGCCAGATCTCTCATATATGTTCCAACAGGTAAAGTGACTTGCCTCAGATAAATAGAATTGACTTGCTGCAGAGTTTGAAGAAGATCATTTATAATATGAATGAAATAGGATGCAATAAGATGCTATCCAATGTCATCAAGAAATGCTCCCTACCAAAGGCAGTTCCACAGTAACCTTGACAAGGACACCACTGTGGCCCTTGGAAGTCTGAGTGCTGTCCGTGAAGACCCCAGAGTTTAGATCTGCCTTGGGGAAGAAGAGTCAGCCTAGGCCCACCTTGTTTTAGTCACATTTTCACACTTATTTTAACTCTTGCTTCCTCTTTTATACTTGGTCTTCAAGTTTCCCATGAACTGTAGAGGAGTTTGCTGATTTTTCCTTTTCTGGAATTGATGGCTTTTCTTGGAGGACTTTGGAGGGCTGCCATGTGGATGAAAAGACTTTTCTTCTGGATGGCACCACACAAAATGTCTAGGATGGTAATGGCCTTTTTCCATATTATTTTTAGATGAATATGTATCTAACATGTTAAGAGCAGAACTTCCTACCATAGAAAGGCTGCTCAGGCTGGTGAAAGGTGTTCCATAGCTGATTTTTTTCAAGCTGGAGCTAAACAATGAAATAGGAGAGATTTTTTAATGAAGGATAAAGACTGTCTTTCTAAGCATAAATATCTATGTTCTTAATTTTTAAAATGGGTTTTATGTATGTCCTGACGATGAGAGAGAGCTCTGACTTTCTAAGCTGGTAGAGATTTGGAGGAATCATGCTGTGGAAAAGCAGAAAAATCTAGAGTATTCTCACCTGAATTCCTACTGGCTGCCTTACTCTAAAGTGGTAGTGGTGGTGGTGGTAGGAATGCAGAAAGAAGGATTGCTGGTAAAAAAAAAAAAACAACCAGATGAACAAACAGCATGTTGAAGGGAAAGGCCTATTTTAGACCACAGAAATACAGTAACAGACTTCTGAGATAGACACAAGTATTTAGAATACATATTTCTTCTAAAGTGAGCTTTGGTAGTTTTTGTCTTCAAAGACATTTTCTCATTTCATCTAAGTTGTCAAATTTATCACCACAAAGGTGTTCACAATATGTTCCCTCATAATTTAAAAAATTTTTTTAAATTAATGGACTTTATTTTTTATAGGTTTACAGAAAAATTGAATTAAAAGTACAGAATCCCATGCAGTTCCTTACTTCCACTCAATTTTTTTCTTTAATTTCTTGCATTATTGTGGTGCCAGCTGAGCATGGACTAAATCCCCTTATAATGTGAGTCAAATTAAATGTTTGCACCTTTAACTCGTGGGTGTCTGTCATTGTGTCCAGCAATGGGAGAGTTGACTAATATAGTACTCTTTTTTTAAAAAATTCTTTCAATTCTTTTTTGTTAGTACATAGAAGTACAACTGACTTTTGTATGTGATCCTTGTAGTCTCATTGAAATTTTCTATGTAGGCAATCATATAACATATAAATAGAGACAACCTATTGCTTGAATCTGAGCTATTTGAATTCCTACACTGAGGAAGCATTTGGCCATCATTTTTTAGAATACATTTTTTTTCTGCATTAACCTCTTTAAGTGAAAGTGACGTTCCTTCTAGAATGTCAGTGACCTGAATGCCCCAGAGGTTCCTTTGTGGTTCTGTTTATGTTTTTCATTCATGTTGGCCTGCTTTTAAGATTGGATAATTTCTATTGATATGTTTTTAAATTCATTGACTCCTTTGTCTTTCCATTCTGCCATTTTTCTTATCCAGTGAATTTTTATTTCAGATATTGTCTTTTTCATTTTCAAACTTTTCATTTAAAACTAGTTTTCTTTCTTTCTGCTGAGTAGCTTCATCTTTTCTTTTTTTTTGTATTAAATTCTTTTATTGGTACATTGTAGGTATACAACACAATTACATTTCTCATTGGGGATTGTACCTTTACATAATGCATCTTGGTTCTTATTTTTTCCCCTTTCCTAGCCCTCCCTTCACGCCCTCCACCCTTCCCTATTTACAAAGACTTTATTTCCATTTTTTCCATTTCTCATCATTTTTTCTTTCCCTTCTTTCCTTTCCCCTGCCCCTCCCACCACCCCTGCCCCTTTGGACCTTTTCTTCCTATTTTACATTATCGATTATTCATTCTAATCATTGGTACATTTTAGGTATACAATATAATGACATTCATCATTGGAAATTTGCACCTTTACATAGTCTCTCTTGGTTCTTATTTTTTACCCTTGCCCAGCCCTCCCTTCAACCCCTCCATTCCTCCCTATTTACAAAGATTTTGTTCCTATTTTTCCATTTTCTCATATTAATCCCATTCCCTTCTTTCCTTTCCCCTAGCCCTCCCACTTCCTTCCCCTTTGCCCCTTTTCTTCCTATTTCACATTACCTATTATACATTTAGTCCTTATTTACACTTTCAGTTTCTCACACCAGAGAACTATTCAGTATTTACACATATGTGTCCTATTTATTTCACTTAAGAGTATTGCCTCAATGTGCATCCACTTAGCTATAAATGCCTCTAATTTCTCATTTTTTATGGCTGAGTAGTACTCCATTTTATTAAAAAACCACATTTTTTTTATCCAGTCTCCAGTTGATGGGCATTTGGGCTGTTTCCAAGTTTTAGCTATTACAAACTGTGCTGCTATGAACATAGGTGCATATATATCACTGTGGTATGATTCTTTTAATTCTTTGGGGAAGATCCCTGGCAGGGGAATAGCAGGGTCAAATGGGACTTCCAGTCCTAGTTCTTTGAGGTACCTCCATACTGATTTCCACAGTGCTTGCACCAGTCTACACTCCCACCAGCAGTGGAGCAGGGTTCCTCTTTCCCCACAGCCCCCTCAGCATTTGTTATTGTTTGATTTTATGATAGTAGCCATTCTTTCTGGAGTGAAGTGGAATCTCAGCGTTGTTTTCATTTGCATCTCTCGAATGACCAGTGATGTTGAACATTTTTTCATGTATTTATTTGCTATTTCTACTTCTTTGTCTGAGAAATGTCTGTTCATTTCAGATGCCCATTTTTGGATTGGGTCTTTAAATTTGGGAGGTCTGATCTTTTTAACTTCTTTATAGATTTGAGATAGTAGACCTTTGTCTGAGGAAGAGCAGGTGAAGATTTTTTCCCACATTGTGGGTTGTCTCTTCATACTGTTGGTGGTTTCTCTTGCTGTGCAGAAGCCTTTTAATAAGAAGAGATCCCATTTGTTGATTGTTTGTGCTAGTTCACGGGCAACTGAGGTTTTGTTCATAAAATCTTTTCCTACACCGATGTCTTCAAGGGTTCTACCTAACCTCTGTTCCAACTGGTTCAGAGTTTCTATTTTAATATTTAGATCTTCAATCCATTTTGATTTTAGTTTAGTGCATGGTGAGAGATATAGGTCTAGTCTTAATCTTTGGCAAGTTGAAGCCCAATTTTTCCAGCACCATTTATTAAAGAGGCTATCTTTCCTCCAGTGAGGGTGTTTGGCTCCTTTGTCGAAGATGAGATGGCTGAGTGTGTCTGGCGTTGTTTCTGCATCTTCTAATCTGTTCCACTGGTCCTCAAGTCTGTTTCTTTGCCAGTACCATGCTGTTTTTAATCACAGTAGCTTTGTAGTAGAGTTGCAGGTTGGGGATTGTGATACCCCCTGCCATGTCTCTGTTACCTAGAATTGCTTTTGCTATTCTGGGTCTCTTCTTGCTCCAAATGAATTTTTGGATTGTTTTCTCGAGGTCTATGAAGTATGCTGCTGGGATCTCAATTGGAGTTGCATTAAATCTATATAGCAGTTTTGGAAGTATGGCCATTTTCACTCTATTAATCCTTCCTACCCAGGAGCAGGGGATGTCTGTCCATTTTCTGATATCATCGTCAATCTCTCTTTTCAGAGTGCCATAGTTTTCAGAGAAGAAGTCTTTGATTTCTTTCGTTAGGATGATTCCTAGGTATTTCAGTTTTTTGGATGCTATTGTGAAAGGAATTATTTGCCCTATTTCTCTCTCAGTGAGTCTGTCATTGGTGTAGAGGAAAGCTATTGATTTTTGTGTGTTGACCTTATAACCAGCTACTTGACTGAATTTGGTTATTAAGTCTGGAAGACTTTTGGTGGAGTTCTTGGGGTCTTCTATGTAGAGTATCATGTCATCTGCAAATAATGACAATTTGACTTCTTCATTACCTATCTTTATTCCTTTTATTTCTTTCTCTTGTCTAATTGCCATGGCTAATGTTTCCAGAACTATACTATACAAGAGTGGTGATAGTGGACATCCTTGTCTTGTTCCTGATTTGAGTGTGAAGGATTTCAGTTTTTGACCATTTAGTATGATATTGGCTGTTGGTTTTTCATAGATGGCTTCTATCAGTTTGAGGTAGAGACCATCTATTCCAATCTTTTGTAGAGTTTTTATCATAAATGTATGTTGGATTTTGTCAAATGCTTTTTCTGCGTCTATGGAGATAATCATATGGTTTTTGTCCTTGGCTCTATTGATATAGTGTACTACATTGATTGATTTGTGTATATTGAACCATCCCTGCATCCCTGGGATGAATCCCACTTGATCAGGGTGTATGATCTTCTTGATGATCTTCTGCATTCTGTTTGCCAATATCTTATAAAGGATTTTTGCATCTATGTTCATTAGTGAGATTGGCCTATAGTTCTCATTTTCAGTTGGGTCTTTCTCTGCTTTGGGGATCAAGGTGATGCTTGCTTCCAGGAATGAATTTGGGAATATTGCTTCCCTTTCAATTTCACTGAAGAGTTTCAACAGTAGTGGCAGTAGTTCCTCTCTAAATGTCTTGTAGAATTCAGCAGTGAAGCCATCAGGGCCTGGGCTTTTCTTAGTTGATAAGTTTTTAATTACATTTTCAATTTCATTGGTTGATATTGGGTTGTTCAGAATTTTTAGGTCTTCTTCGTTCAACTTTGGTAATTCATATGTATCTAGGAATCTGTCCATTTCTTCTGTGTTGTCCATCTTATTGGCATATAGGTTCTGGAAGTAGGTATTGATGATCCTCTGGATTTCTGCTGAGTCTGTTGTAATTTCACCCTTTTCATTCCTAATTGCATGGATTTGGGCCTTTTCTTTCCTTTTTCTGACAAGGTTGGCTAAAGGTTTGTCAATTTTGTTGATTCTTTCGAAGAACCAACTCTTGGCTTCATTGATTTGTTTTGTATTGTTCTCTTAGTCTCCATTGCATTGATTTCTCCTCTGATCTTTATAATTTCCTCCTTTGTATGAGCCTTGGGGTTGTCCTGCTCTTCTTTTTCTAGAAGCTTGAGGTTCAGCATGAGGTTGTTTAATTGGGCTCGTTCTGTTTTCCTAATATGCGTATTCACTGCTATTAATTTCCCTTGTAAGACTGCTTTCATTGTATCCCATCAATTCCGATATGTCTGGTGTCCTCTGCGTCTTTGTAGTGTGGAACCAGGTGGCTGCCTATCTGCAGCGAGGTGATTCGGCGTCTTCCGCGTGACTCAGGACCTCGGTAGGGCGTGCACAGACCTGCCTGTCTGCAGCGGGCTGATTCGGCGTGTTCTGTGTGACTCAGGACCTCGGTAGGGTGTGGGCAGACCTGCCTGTCTGCAGCAGGGTGATTCGGCATCTCGCTTCATCTTTTCATTCATTTTAAGAGTTAACTTCTGAGGCATGATTATAATATCTACTTTAAAGTATTTGCATGAGGCTGTCAATATCTGAGTAATCTATGTTTGGCATCTGTTGATTATCTTTTCTTTTGAGATTAGGTCACATTTTCCCAGTTTACTATATATATGGTAATTTGGGTTATAGGCATTTGAATATTAGATTGATATTGAGAATCTGGATCCTGTTAAAATTCCCCAGAGGATTTTGATCTCTTTTTTGTTTTAATATGTAGTCAACCTGATTAGGTCTGGATCAGTCATTCTGTCTTGACTTGTATGGATGGTAACTTCTATGTCAATTCTATTCTCAATGCATTTGCTACCCTGGTTTGCATCTGTAGTGCATGTGAACTTCTCAGAGGTTGATCTATGCAACAGACAGTGTTTTATGTCATAATTCAGTTGTGGCAGCTTTGTCATACTGTCTTGGGCCTCTTCTGCACACATATAGTTTGCAGGTAAGCCTGGAATTTGTGCCAAATCATAAACAGTATTTGTGAATACTCTTTTAGATTGTGGCTTCCATCCCTAATCCATATACTATTTTTTTCAACTCTTCACTTTCTTCAGGTAGTTGCTTCTTGTATTTTGTCCAGAGTTAAATATTTTAATCAGTGGGGATATAGGTCACAGTGGGTTTACTTCAGATTGGTTGATACCTCAAGCATCAATACTTCTTTTAATGCTCAAATTGTCATGCTTTTGGACAGTGAATACCTTTCAGGTTGGTTCCTATGTCTTTTTGTCTTGACTCCATTAAGTTTCAGAAGGTTCTTTCATAATATCTAAAATAACAACTCTATTTTATCAGTAATATAAAAACTATAGATTTTCCTTGTTACATAGGAAGGATAGTGGTTTTTAAAAATTTTCCACATTAATAGAGGAAACATAAAATGATTTTTGTTTTTTATTTCAACAAAACTTTGAGAGACTTTAATCACTTAAATTAATAATTGATTAAATAATTGATTAAATTAATAACTGATTTGCTACACCAGGCAGAGTATTTGGAGCTGTGAACTATGGGGAGTCAAAGAGACGTAAGATTTATTCTTCTGTTGGTATTTAAAAACAATTTAAAGAACAATTTCCCAGAATCTACAAAGTTATTGGGAATTTAAAAAATGTTGTAGTGTTGACGTTGTTGTATGGCTTTTGTCTGATGTATCTTCACGTGCGTGTAAGGAGAGTTTTATCTGAGATGGTCTCAACAGTGGTTTCAGAGAAAGAAACCCTGTTTCTGTCCTCTGACGATAAATGTTTCTAGGTTTGAATTTTGATTAGTGTAGCATTTTATCTGTTTCCAGGCAAGTGAGTTTTCTTAGTTTATGGGGACTATTACTGTGGTACAAAAGATCCCAGACATAAAATCCTTGGCTTCAAATAGTGCCTTTCTGCCATGTTAGGGAACTGCTGTCTCCTGGAGGTCAAATTCATAATAATTTTTCTACTTGGAAAGGTTCTTTGCAATTGAAGAAATTAAAGTATTAAATTGCTTAAATTCTTTAAAATCTTATATTCTTTCAGTATAATGTATCAAAATATCGAATTGCACTTCACAAATACATACAATGACAACAATTTTAAAATAGATGATTTGGTAGGCTGAAAATAGCACCCCCCCAAAATAGTAAATGTAGTATTATACTCTTTTAAGAATAATATATATATCTCCATATATAGAGAACCTTGTTAAAATCAAAGAGATCTTAAAAGTCATTTTAATAATGTTCCTGTGTTCTATTATATATACTTTCACTTCAATATGATTTGGATGAGAAAAGGGGAAATCTAATTTTAGTTAAGTGACTCAGTGTTCCTTTTGAGTACAATATGAGGAACAAAAGAGTTGCAAATTAACTCTCAGCTTATTGTGAATAACCATAAAAGACACTTTGAACTTCTCTTTGAAGTTTTTAAATATTACTCATTGAGAGATTTTATAGTTTTGTTCAATTCCCATTCATACTCCCAAGCAGAAGAAACATTTTTATTTTTGTTTTTTGATGAAATTTGGATTAAAAGAAAACTATACTTATATTCTCTGGATTTGCTTCAATAACGTGATAATAATATTTATTATTTTATAAAATGGTTAAAATAAATACCTGTTTCTTATACAGTATAAACTGGATAGGTTCTTATTAATTATAATAATATTTAAGATTATGTAAATATAAACATAGATCTTTAGTTAAATTGAGCCATAATTTGGTTCAGAAAATATTCCAATTATGTGGATTGTTAGTTTCATCATTTACACCAATTATAGATATAGTTGTAGCATGTCCTTATTTCTCTGTCAAATTGCCACTGTTCACTGTGATTTCATTGTTTTTTACTGTTAAACATATTTTCTAAAATCCATCACTGATTTAGGATCTTCAGAACAATTCAATATTATGGCAATTGGGTAGAAAGTGTTCTTCATCTTTTTTTTTTTCTTAAATTCTTTTATTGGTACATTTTAGGTATACAATACATTTACATTTATCTTTGGGTGCTTGTACCTGTACATGATGTATCTTGCTTCTCATTTTTTCCCCATTACCTGTGCACCCTTCACCCCTAAACCTTTCCCTATTTACATACTTCATTTCCATTTTTTTTCTTTTCTCATAATTTTTCCTTTCCATTCTTTCCTTTCCCCTTCCCCTCCCACCACCCCTACCCCTTTGGACTTTTTCCTATTTCAAAGTATCAATTATTAGTTATTAATCCTTTTAGTCCTTATTTACTCTCTCAGTTTCTCACACTAGAGAAACTATTCGGTATTTACACATGTGCATCTTATTTATTTCACTTAAGAGTATGGCCTCAATATGCATCCATTTAGCTATAAATGACTCTAGTTTCTCATTCTTTATGGCTGAGTAGTACTCCATTTTGTAAAAAACCCACATCTTCTTTATCCAGTTTCCAGTTGATGGGCCCTTGGGCTGTTTCTAAGCTTTAGCTATTACTGTGCCACAATAAACATGGGTACACATATATCTCTGTGGTATGATTCTTTTAATTCTTTTGGGAAAATACCCAGCAGGGAAATAGCTGGGTCAAATGGGACCTCCAGCCCTAGTTCTTTGAGGTATCTCCACACTGACTTCCATAGTGGTCACACCAGTCTGCACTCCCACCAACAATGGAGAAGGGTTCCTTTCTCTCCACACCCCTGCCAGCATTTGTTATTTGTTGATTTCTTGATAGCAGCCATTCTTTCTGGAGTGAGGTGGAATCTCAGTGTTGTTTTCATTTGCATCTCTTGAATGATCGGTGATGTTGAACATTTTTTCATATGTTTATTTGCTTCTTTTACTTCTTTGTCTGAGAAATGTCTGTTCATTTCAGATGCCCGTTTTTGAATTGGGTCTTTGAATTTGGGGGGGGTCTGATTTTTTTCAGTTCTTTATATATTCTAGATAGTAGCCCTTTGTCTGAGTTACAGTTGCTAAAATTTTTTTCCCACATTGTAGGTTGTCTGTTAGCTCTGTTGGTGGTTTCTCTTGCAGTGCAGCTTTTCAATAAGATGAAATCCCAGTTGTTGATTCTTTCTGCTAGTTCCTGTGCTACTGAGGTTTTGTTCATAAAGTCTTTTCCTATGCCAATATCTTCAAGAGTTCTACCTAACTTATCGTCCAGTAAGTTTAGTGTTTCTGTCTTAATATTTAGATCTTTAATCCACTTAGATCTCAGTTTAGTGCATGGTGATAGGTATGGGTCTAGTTTTAATCTCTGGCAGGTTGAAATCCAGTTTTTCCAACACCATTTATTAAATAGGCTATCTTTCCTCCAATGAGGGTGGTTGGCTCCTTTGTCAAAGATGAGGTGGCTGAGTATGTCTGAAGTTGTTTTTGCATCTTCTAATCTATTCCACTGATCCTCGGGTCTGTTTCTTTGCCAGTACCATGCTGTGTTCTTCATCGTAATAGTTTTAAACAAGCTGAAGTTTGGGAAGACAGAGAAAATAATGTTTATAGTTATCATATAGTCCTTCTTTAGAAAATCTTATGTATTCTCACTGATATAAGTTAATTTGATTTTTAAATGATCTTGTTATGGCAGTTACACCCATCACAGGATTTTATTATACATTATCCTAAAATATGCTTGATAATATATTTTATGTTTTAAACATTATAACTATTATGCTTCAATAACACTTCATTAATCATTGGTTAAGTATATATTACACATACAAACATATCAAAATACATTAAAGGTAATAAAAATGAAATTTAAATTAGGTGGAGGAAAAGGGACTGATAGATCAGAGAAAAGCAAGCTAACCCTAATAGAATTAAGATATGACATGTGGAAGAATTTAATAACATCAATGAATGCAAACATTACATGTCACAAACATGAGCTAAGAATAATAATAACAAGAAGAATGAAAATGGGGAAAGGGGATTTAGAGGTGGAGGGAAGGAGGTGAATGAGAAGGGGAAGGGGATTGAAAAAAAGAAACAAGCTATGTTATGTACGTGTACCCACTCCTCAACATGAATGTAAACTTCGTGTACTGCAATCATGGTCTAATAAAAGAAAAAAAAAGAAATAAAAAAGAAAACTAACCCTACAAGATAAAATCTGCTCTTGTTAGGAGCTAACAAATATTTCTTTACATTCTGCTTATTTTGCATAGATGGCAGACTGTTTCTCCTTCTTCAAGTGTGTTTTTGCATATCTCAAGAGAGCATTGACTCTCATTATGCATTTAAGGCATTTTATTATTTAAATGATTGCAAAAATAATGATTTCCTTGCTAAACTTTCTAAAGATCCTTCTTTCAATATCCACAGTATTGACCCTAAAACCACCACTCCCGTTCTCCACAGAGGCTCTGTTGTGGGTGCCTCTTGATCCCATGCTCTTGTGTTCACCTGACATCGCTCACAGACGTCGTCCTTGTCCAAGGGCAGGACTCAGAGTTAGACCTTCGGAGACTGACAGGCATATTTTGCATACAGACCAGGCTTAGTGTGCTGCTTGTTTGCGTCTTACACTGCTTATGTAATCTCTGCCATGATATATGCAGAAACAGAATATTTTAACAATAATAAGCTTGGAAGGTGTGTTTTTCTTATTCTTTCAGAATTGCTCAACAGTATTGTAAAAGCAGTTTGAATTCAGTGTTCAGGTGGCAAAGCTGCTTATGTCCTCCATAGGAGGCCTGTTGTAACTGTTTAGGTAGAGCTTTACACATGTGAAACGGGGCCTGGATAAATATGTTTTAATGATTTCGTGTACTTTGTTATAAAGGGAAGAGCTGTGTCCTTGTGTAAAGATTTCCTTAGTGACTGCCAAGGCTTCTTCAAAAGGGCAGAAGCCCTCTGGGTGAGCAGGGGAGGTGCCGTTGAAGAGGTCTGGCAATGGATTTCGTACCTTTCCTCTGCTCCACACTTCACTGGAAGGGGCCTCACCAAGAACTAATTCCTAATAGGATGTCCAGCCTGAGACTATTTCAGATGTCTGACTTCCACTTTAAATAAAAATTGTAACCCTCATCTATTGAACAACATCTTGCTCTTAATTTACATTCTTCTTTTAGGCACGGGGCAAAAAGCCCACTTTGTGGTAGTGGCTGTTCATAGGAAGTTCCTGGTAGTGTCTTAAAATTACCTGGAGAGCTGCAGACCAGCCCTTTAATCTCCTTACCCCCAAAATGCTAGTCTCCTAATGACTTCTGTCCCACAACAATTGAAACAATTGCTGACATTTTCCAATGAGGAAATTCTACTTCCTTGATGACTTTGCTTTGTATTTCACAGGTTTATGCCTAAAACTTAGATTGTAGCTTTCCATCCTTCTCCCATTAATACATAATCTCTTTCTGCTAAGAATTTGTTCATTTTCTTGTCAGGAATTAAGCCCATACTTGAGACATATCTCACAAGACAAAAAATGGACAAAATTGCTAATGTTTGTCCTTCCTCCAAAGAAATTCATCACTATAGTCAATAGTGTGACAATAAGCAAATGCTTGTGGTTTTATATTTGCCACGTTTTTCTATAGAACTTTACAGACTAGTCATTGAGCTTCAATTGTAAGGTAAACAGTGTTCATTTTCAAAGATTACAACAGAACTAGTAAGACTATGTCTAATTACTTTGGCTCTGCTTTTGACTATGAGAGCCCAAAGACACAATAAAAAGTTCATTTAAATATTTTATTTATAAACAAAAGACTCGTGATTTAAAATGGTTGTTCACATACCACATGGCACTGAGGGAGAAAATTCCAAGGACTTCCTCTTCACAGCATTTCAGTACCTGAATATTAAGAACTTCTTAGCATTCATATCCAGCCTTGGAAGACGAAGCTTCTGTTTTATCACTGTGGTAGGAAAATATAGAGGTACCTGCATTTCATTCAGTTGCCAGTGTTCCTGGATTGTGAAGTTATTAAGATTGGCTTTATATTAATGTTTATAACCACAGCCCAAGTTATGCTAGAACAGTCATAGTTGCAGAATATAATGCTATATTATCTGGTGACACATAATTTCAATAAAGGTGCTCTGGGTTCCACTTATTATCCTGTGGAAGCAATAATCACTGCACTTCAAGGTTGACATTCCTCTTCTTTATTTCATAGGCTCAGCATTGGTGAATCCATCACCAATAAGATCCTACCATATGATTCTGCCTAGGAGTTTAGCCTAACACCAAGTGCGAGGCATCCCAGCCACAGGTTCAGGGGACCTTTCTTGCCTCTCCAGTGCCCTGGTTATTCTTTTCACTCTGCTTTGGCAGCTGGATCACCAGTGTTTGATCTTTTTTGTTGCCTTTTGGGCCTTGATCACATTTCTCTGAGAGCTCTTCTTGACCTTTTGAACCACTGATGCATTTTTCCAGATGTGTCTGGGATTGGGTTCTCTGAAAACAGACTGAGACTGATTTGCATGTAGGAGGGTTGTGCAGCCTCTGTGGGGGAACAGAGGAAGCGGAACTTGGCAGGAGAGGTGAAATTAGAACATGGTTACAGCTCAGAGGCTCACCCAAACCTCAAGCTGGGACAGCCCTCTAGAGTTCTCCTTAGTTGAAGGGCGCATGCAAACTGTGCATTTGCTCTTTGCCTAGATGTTGGGTTTAGGGTTCTTTTCAAGGCGCAGCTGACACATGGGATATGGCAGCCTCTATCTGGAAAGGGCAACTCAGAGAGAGAGAGAGAGAGAGAGAGAGAGAGAGAGAGAGAGAGAGAGAGACTCAGCAGTCCTTTCTGGGATGTCCCACAGTATGTAGTATGAGATGTTTAGTTTGAGACCTTTCTGGAAGCATCTTGATGTTGACCACTTAAATCAAGCAGACACTCTGAAAAAAAAATGGGTAGCTAGAGTAACCAAGACTTGAACTCAATTAGAGAAGAGGAAGGGAGGAAGGAAAAGGGAAGGAGAGTATTGGAAGGAGGGAATGATCAAATTATGTTACACACATGTACAAATATCCCAATGAAACCCACTGGTTTATATAGCTAATACATGCTAAAAATTTAAGTAAATAAATAATGAAAAGAATTACACTCTTCACGAGACTGGAAGAAGACTAAAGGCAGAAACTGATTTTCAGAATTAGACTGTACTATTTTCTTTGTGAATGCATGCCATGATTTATTAAGTAATAACTTATTGGCTTGACTAAGGTAGTTTCAGTCTTGCAAATTATATTAGTCAATTTTCCCATCACAGACACAATACCTGACACTCACAACTTAAACAAGGAGAGGTTTATTTGGCTCACAGCTTCAGGAGATTTAGTCCATGGTATGCTGGTTCCTAGGCAGAAGCATCATGGAGAGAGGGCCTGGGAGACCAAAAATGCTTAGTTCATGGCAGCTGAGGAACAGAGCAGGGGAACAACACCAGAGAGGAAAGGGGCCAAGGACCATATATATTACCCAAGGTCATGCCTCTATGACACACCCAGACACATTCAAAAGTGTGATTTAGTCAGTGACTAGATGTTTCTTATCCAGTCAAGTTGACATATCAGGATTAATGGTCACACAGATGATGAGTGGCTCTTCACCCCAGGTTACAAATCCTCACACAAAGTGGATGTCCAAGGAAGGACTGAAGCTTGGCTTTAGTTTATCAAATTAATCTCTTACACAAGTTTGCATATAAACAAGAGCTAGGAAATGATGGCTAATACCTGATTAAAAGATGGGGATGTGTTCAGAAAGGCTTAAACGTAGAAAGAGAAAGTGGAGGTTGAAAAGAGAAATGTAAATGTGCCTTGATGGAGAAGGTTAAGGAAAGGGAAAGTGTATACAAAAGGCTTCTGAGTATTGGAGACATAAAGAAGAGCTGAAAAAGACCAATACTTATTCAGCTTGTGTTTTCTTGTCTTTAAAATGTACAATATTATAATGATGCTGGAATAAACGGTTCATATTGAGCAGTGACACAGAATGCTGCATAATTCACAGCTTTTATTAATAAATAACAGAAGTTCTCACCTGGATATTAAAGAGTAGTGCATACTAGAAAAAGAAATCTGGAAAAAAGGAAGTAAAGCATCCTCTCAAATTCAAGTCTAAGGCAAAGTGGAACCAAATTGCAGGAGAGAGCATTGGGAATATAAATCATTGCATGTACTATATTTTATTTGTTAAAAATTTTCTTTTGTTCCTTTCTATATTCTAAGTTTTGAACTTGCAGCTCTCTCCTCCTCTTAGTAATCACTGGGATTCCAGCACTTGTCCTTGAAGCTGTAAATTCTGCTCACTGTTCGAAAAATAAATTTCAACAAGGAGGAAATATTCCCTCCTCCCGTGCAGACTGCGAGGAAAGCAGATAATATTAAATTGGATAAAACTATTCTTATGAAGACTAAGGTAACAAAGAAGTTTTGTAGATCACACAGGCTTAAGTTTGTTGCAAGATTCTGTGAAATTAACCTTACCCTCCATGAGGTCTGTAATAGCAATTAGTTGGCGTATTTATTATATTTCTCACATTTTATCTTTTCTCAAAGATGAAAAGTCAGAAAAGAATTACTGATCTTCCGATTACTCCCACAAACACAGAATGAACAAGTAAAATGACCCCAGAAGTTTCTTATCTAAGCCAAATATTTGACACATTTAAATTCATAATGGGGTGTTAAGAAAACATGGATATAACTGTATCATTTTGCTCCCCATCTTTGGGAAGAAAATGTACTTTATTCAAGCCTTCAGATAAATCTGCATTCCTACCCTGTTCTCAGAGCTGCATGACCTCGGGGAAGTTACCCCCCCGCCCCGTGCGAGTTTCATTTCTGCATCTGCCTTTGTACTCACAGCACATGTTGTTACTTAGGAAAGAGACAGGAAAAGGGTAGTTTCTGTGTCACTTTCCTTCTTTCCCTCGCTCTCACCTGCCCTCAATTTTTCTTCCCACCTCTTTGTTTTTGTCTTCGTTTGTCTAACTCAGGGCGGAAGGCACGAGAGGTGCTCTGTAACTCCTCCGTGGTGGGGGCCAGGACAATTTATTTTTTTAAATGTTCTTCTTTAACAGCAAAGTATTGTGTATTTCAGAAAACGAGAAGAAATGAATGTTTGAGGTGATAGATATGTTTATCCTGATTTAAATATTACACAATGTATACATGTTTTGAAACATCACAAGGTACCCTATAAAATGTACTATTTATATATTGGTTAAAAAATAAATAATAAATTCCCAAACTCACATTATTATTATTTCTGTCTCATAAAGAAGGAAAAATGGATCTTTCGAATGATAATAAAATTAATGTTCAGCTTTTCTGAGGTATAATTGGCAAATTTTATGTATTTAAGTTTTATAAGTTAATGTTTTGATATATACATCATTAAATTTTATTACAGTTAAAGTAATTAACAGAGGTACCTTTTTTTTTTTTTTTTTTTTTTTGGTACCGGGGATCAAACTCAGGTCCTCAGTTTACGCAGCAGGCAGCGAAACCACTGAGCTAAATCTCTGGCCCAAGGTACCATTTTCTTTACTTTGTTTTCTTTTTCTTTCTCGTGGTGAGAATACTTATGCTCTACTAGCATGTTTCAAGCATACAATATTGTTCACTATAGTCACCCTGCTGCTTATTAGGTCTTCAGAACTTATTCATCATTCATAACTGAAGCTTTCTACCCTTTTCCTCCCCCCTGCATTGCCCCATTTCTTCCTCCCTTGGAAATCACTTTACTCTTTGCATTCATGTGTATGACAATTTTAAATTCCACATATGAGTGACACTGCATTTTTGAGTTTCTGTGCCTGACTTATTTCCCTCAGTATAGTGTCTTCCAGGCTTCTCCACATTGTCAGAAATATCAGGATTCCTTTCTTTTTAAAGTCTGAACAATATTCCTTTATTACATGTCACAAATATACCAGATGTTCTTTTTTTTCCATTTAGTTTATTGGTACATTTTAGGTATACAATACAGTTGCATTCATCATTAGGAACTTGTACCTTTACATGATGTATCTTGGTTCTTATTTTTTTCCCCATTCCCCTGCCCTCCCTTCAACTCCTCCACTCTTCCCTATTTACAAAGACTTTGTTTCCATTTTTTCCTTTTCTCATATTTTTTCTTTTCCTTTCTTTCCTCTCCTCTTCCCCTTCCATTTCCCCTATTCCTTTAAACATTTTCTTCCTATTTCATAATATCAGTTATACATTTTTATTCTTATTTACCCTTTCAGTTTTTCATACCAGAGATACTTTTTGGTATTTACACATGTGTGTCCTATTTATTTCACTTAAGAGTATGGCCTCAATGTGCATCCTTTTAGCTATAAATGTCTCTAGTTTCTCATTCTTTATGGCTGAGTAGTACTCCATTAAAAAAACCCCACATCTTCTTTATCTATTCTTCAGTTGATGGTGCCAAATGTTCTTTATTCATTCATCTTTGATGGACATTTAGGTCTTAGTTGTTGTGAATAAAGTCTCCATGAACAGCTTTTGATTTTCTTTGGATAAATACCCAGAAGTGAGACTGATGGACCATATGGTAGTTTTTTTGTTTTCTTGCTTTTTGGTACCAGGGATCGAAGTTGGGACCTTGTGCTTGCGAGGCAGGCTTGGTGCCACTGAGCTAAATCCTCGGCCCTCATATTGTAGTTTTATGGTTAATATTTTTGAGAATCTCCATTCTGTTTTCCATAATACTGTACCAATTTCCATTCCCATCAACAATATACAATGGTTCCCTTTTCTCTATATCTTTACTATCACTTTTTACCTTTTATCTTTTTGATAATAGCCATTTTAACAGATGTGAATTGATATCTCATTGTGGTTTTGATTTGGTTATGATTAATGATGTTAAACATTTTTCATGTACCTGTTGGCCACTTGTATATCTTCTTTTGACAAATATCTATTCAGATTTTTGCCCATTTTTAATAGAGTTGTTTGTTTTGCTCACTATTGAATTATATTAATTCTTTGTGTCTTTTGATTATTAACCCTTTATCTGATGTATGGACTGTAATGTATATAACTTTTAAAAATAAATAAAATCAAACAAACAAAAAGAATAAGCACTAAATTTAGAAACCATATAATGGTTTCTTGGGGGGGTGGATGAGAAAAGCTGGGACATATGGGATTGTACAGGAACACAAAAGTAATTATAAGTTATTGATGTCATTCTAGTGTTTGTATAGGTGAAGGATTCACTATTTTTGAAAAGCTAAAGGACTAAGTATTAACATTAAAGTAAATTGCATGGGTCAGGGATAGTGATAGGTGCCTGTGGCCCAATAAAGTAAAAAAGTAAAAACAAAGTAATAAAGAGTCACAGCCAGAACTTGCATTATCTAGACAGGCACTGGCCTCCTCCAGAAAAGTATCATTATGTTGCGAGGTGGGGAAGTACAATGGGAATAGGCTATGGGGCTAGAATATAAATGCTGGCTTTGCTACTTGCCCTTTGGAGATTCTTTGCCAAACATTTCTAAATGCAAACCCACATCTATGAAGAACTTACTTAAATTTAACTACTTTTCTATGTCAAAATATATCACAATTAAAAAAAATCCCACATTGGAGAAATGTTTTATTATTTCTTCAGTTCAAGGAAGAGTTCTCTGGTAGGACAGAAAATAATTTCATGGGTTGCAACATACCTAGTTGGAGGAAATTACAAAAAGACACTACCTAAATTACAAGGGGATAAGGAACCCTAATCAGGCTACACATAATCTCAAGTTTCATACATATTTTTAGGCTTGTTGGGAAGAAGCTATAGAGAAGATAATGGTCTAACAGCAGCAAAGTTTTAAGAATAGACAGAAAGAATTCTCTGCTCCTAGTACCTTGCCAAGCAACAAAGCTTATTATTTGTCCCAACTTTGCCTTGAACTCCATTTCCATAAATATGTCAAAGTGAGTACTTGTCTGCTGAAAACATCTTTTTAAACCTATGTTTTTATATTTTCTTAAATAATTTATAAGATAAGCATAATTAAATAATACTGAGCCAAGAAACTGAATTAAGAAAGGAATCTTTTTAGGAAAAGAAACACTGAAACAGGACTTTTACTTTGAGGATATTTCCTAAACCATATTGAGCTCATTTTCATGATCTTGTGGAGCTCAGAGACAGAAGATAACGTAGAGTAAGAAATCTAATAACAGACTCTCGCATCAGTCTGGGACTCCAAAGAACTATATCATCAGGATAAGCATGAACTAGAAACCCCCACCCCAAGGATTACAAGGAAAATGGACGGTTTTAAATTTTGGCAATGAGAGAAATAAAGGAAAGTCTCCTGTGAGATTTTGTAGATGGTCCCAAGCAGATCCTCACTTGAACTTGTCCAAATTCACAATACTCTGGTGATCTGAAAAATCTCAAGCTGAGAAGTTAGTTAAAATAGACCCAGAATGGTAATGATTTTAGTTGTTTAACAGAAACAAACATAAGCCTTCTCTGGAGAAACTAATAGTAATCCCCGGCCTCTTTTTAAAAAAAAGTTTTGCAATGGAATATTATTCAACCATAAAAAGAAGGAAGTTCTGTCATTTGTGATAACCTGAACTTGTAGGAAATTATATTAAGTGAAATAAATCAGAAACTATAGGACAAATATTGCCTGATCTCACTCATATGTAAGAAAAAATTGGTCACATGGAAGTAGAAAGTAGACAAGTAATTACTAGTAGAATGGTGGCTGATATAGTTGTCGGTGGGCAGAGCTGGGGAGATGTTTGTCAAAGCATCCGAAATTTCAGTGAGATAGAAGGAATAGGTTCATGAGATGTATCGTACAACCTGAAGTTGTATGATTATTGTTAATATATTGTGGTCAATATATTGTATCAATATATTGTCAGCAATATATTTTAGTCTTAAAAAAAGTGCAAAGAGTAGACATAAAATGTTCTTACCATAAAAATGGTAACTATGTGAAGTAATGTATAAATTAATTAAAATTAATCATTCCACAATGTATATATACTTCAAAGCAATATGTTATACAGGCTACATATACATAGTTGTATGACAGTTTATCAAAATTGTTTCATGATGATGAATGCCTGTAATCCCAGCACTTGGGAGGCTGAGGGAGGAGGATGGCAAGTTGAAGGCCAGCCGGGGATACACAGTGAGACCCTGTTTCAAAAAAAAAAAAAAAAAGATTTTAAAGAAAATGAGCAAGTTGTAAAAAAAGTCACAAAAACTCTCAAGGAAATGAAACACCATGAATAAGAATCAGCAGAAATAATAGACAATGAACTCAAACCTGGAAGAATTCAGATATTGAAATTGTCAGGCAGGGTTTTAAAAAATTAATTTAAATATGTTTCAGGGAAAAAAATCAAGAGTTGAGACCATGAATAAAAAGTAAGCAGATCTAAAAAATAAATAGAAGTAAGAAATAAATTGAAAATAAAAACTCAGGCTTAATATCATAAAAGACATAACTGAAGAGAGAATTAGTGAATTGAAAGTTTGTTTAGAAGAAATCTTTCAGAAGATAACAGACAAAAAGATTTGAAAAAATGGAAGAATTTAAAGATATGGAAAATACAATGAAAAGTTCTATATGCTCATTTGGAGTTCTAGAAGGAAAGACGATAGCATATAAGAACATAAGTAATACTGCAAGTTAAGATGACTGAAAATTTACCAAGGACTGATGAAAGACCCAATCTTCAGATTCAAAGAACCTAATAAGTTCCATACAGAGCAAATACAAAAAGTGTACATGTAAACAGAACACAAGGAAAATATAAAACAGCAGACACAAGGAGGAGATCTAAAACAAGGTACTGTAGAAAGAAAGGAATCAAAAATTAGACTTACAGTAATCCTTTCAACACCCTTGAAGAAAACATGAAGACAACGATACTACGGCTTCAGTGTGCTGAGAGAATAATTCACATATGGATCTTTACACTAAAGACACTGTAATTTAAGAATGAAGATCTGAGTTGGATATTTCAGACAAAAGTCGAAAGAATTTCTAAAATACCCTATCACTAAAGGAAATTCTAAGTGATATGATTTAGGTAGAAGGACTGAAATACATGAAGGAGAAAAATACAGTATTTATAAACATGGGGTAAATATAAGCAACCCTTCACTTATAAAACTACAACAATAACTATTTTTGTACAGACTAAGAACAAGAAGATAGAATTAAAATTGCATGTAAGTTAGGAGATGAGTATTTAGGATGAAAAATAAAGAAAAGTTGAAGCCAGGTGTGGTGACACACATCAATGATCTCAGCACTTTGGAGCCTGAGGCAGAAGAATCCTGAGTCCAAGGCCAGTCTGGGTGCCATATGGAGATCCTATCAGAGAGTAACAGAGAGGAAGGGAGGGAGGGAGGAAGAAAGAGAGAGATTGAAATAAAAAGGGGATAAAATACTAACCCAAACAAGTTAGTTTGGCTAAATTAATATCAAGCAAAATAAAATTCAAAGAAAAAAGATTGTTGAGATTAAAATGATCCTTGTATAATAATAAAATGTTCAATACACTAAAAAGATAGATTTTCCAGACATATTTTTGTACCAAACAATGCAGCATAGAAAATATGTACATTTATGAAAATAATCAGAAATAAACAAAGGAGTAGATGAGGTCATAATTCAAGTGGGAGATTTAAAAACACTTCTCTGATGGGTGGTGTAGATAATACAATTAGAAAACACCAAACAACAAATTATTCCCAATACGGACTGTTTGTAAACTCTGACAACACACCGAGTGCCATGGACATTCTCAACACACATCAATGGATTAATGACAAACCTCTTCCATTTTAATTCATGTATTGTTAATTGACAAATTGTAATTAAATATGTGGAATTTCTATGTTTTGCTTATGTTATTGGCATGAATTAGAGATAATTTTACTCATTTTCTTTATAATCTACATGATAATTTGTAGAGAGATCCAAATTTAGGTAGCTAAGAAAAATTCAGGCACCTCAAAATATTAAAAAGCAAACATCTTAGTTTTGCCAGCTTAAAGTAAGGAAATAGTGCCAGGATTCAGGTCTCGGAGTCCACTCTTCACTAAAAGGACCCAGGGCTGTTTAGACAAATGGATGATTCTTCGTGCTAGGGACTAACAAGGAGATCCTGGAACATATTTTGTGCAGAAATCATGGAAGCTTTAAAAAAGTAATGGGTTATGTAAAAGAATGCATAATTCAGTGAGAAGATATTTCTACTTGATAAAGTTATGACAATTTGAGCATTAAAATAATATGAACGCATTGAAATACATTGAATTAATGAAGAGACCCGATTGTCTAATGCTAGCCAGGGATGGAATAACTGGAAAAAGGAATGTGTAACTAACTGAGGCAGCCACTAAGCAAGTTCTACAAGTTAAAAACTGTAGCCAATAGGAAAGAATTAAGCATCTATACTGTCTCTTCAATGAGTGCTGTACTTCCAGCAACCACACAGCTCTTGTTGATGAGGGAAAATTCTATTTTACTGAATTGTTTCCTGCAGCCCTTAAAGAATTTATTGATTCAGACAAAGACTATACTATTAAGTATAGATTGTTTTTTGTTTTGTTTTGTTTTAGACAGGGTCTCACTGTGTAGTTCAGTCTGGCCTTGAACTAACTATGTAGCCCAGGCTGGCCTTGAACTTGTAGTGATCCTCCTGCCTCAGCCTTCTGAGTGCTGGGATCACAAGGATGCGCCACCACACCCAGGCTATACTTTGTATTAAAACCATTAAATGTATGATTGACATGGCAACAGATACTTGAATAGATTATACTTTGAATATGGAAGTGAGAAATGAAAAACTCAGCATTGTTGAATAAAAGAACCAGCTATCACTTTAATTTGTTGCAAAACCAAAATTTTTTTGCAAATCCAAATATGAAGTGATATCCAGATATTAAATGACTCCTGTGATTAAATTATGTAGAATACAGTTTCACTCTGTTGCATTTTCAACAAAAATATTAGCTTGAATCAGTAAGACCATTAGAACTAACCCCCTACTTACATGATATATGGATGAACAAGCAAAAGGAATCTGGACACAGTCAGAACCCCAGCCCAATATCTTCTGTAATCTATGTGTGACAAAGAGATATGAAAGTCATATACAGTCATTTGGACATACCAGCTTTACAGCACAACTGGGGAAATTTGAATATATTGAGTATTAAATTAGATGAAAATATATTAAAATTGAAAGATGAAGATTATTAATTAAACAAAGCAGGTTACAAAACAGTATGTGTAGCAAGGTTTTATTTTAATAAAATTCACTCATAAAAAAGATTTAGAGTCATATAGACTAAAGTGCTAATTGTGGCCATCTCTAGGTGTAGGACTGTTGTGTTTTTATTGTTTCATTTTGCTTATCTGAATGTTTAATATACAATTAAATACACTGCTTTTATAGTGATATTAGTTTTTCAATGGGCTGAGAATTAAATTTTTGATGCTAGAAAAAAAGCAGGAGAGACAAAGAGGTAAGATATAATTCAGTTCAGGCCCTTGACTTTAATTTCATCCAAATAGATGGAAAAATATTCTACAGTAGCAACAAATAATCAAAAGCAGAAATAATAAAAGCAGAGTTTAGGGAAATAGGGAAGGGCACTTATGTAATATGCTGAAGGCCCTGGTTTTGATCCCCAGTGCCACAGAACAAACAAACAGAAAAAACCAATATCTTAATTCTTGCTAACTATAAAAGATAAACAGATTTTTGATAATCTTAGCAAGGAAAAAGTGAAGATTGAATTAAAAACAAAAAGCTAGACACAACAAAGATTAAGAATAATAAAACTATGATAAGCAAATATTCATAATAATTCAAAACAATATTTCAAAGAAAAATGATCAAGAGTCAAACTGGAAAAAATGCAAACCTGAAAACATCAACTAAGCATGAAGAAATTGAAATGGTACTGAGAGGCTCTCCTCTCACTAAGTCCCAGACTCATAAAGCATTAATGTTGAGTTCTAATTTATTTTGCTTAGAATAGTTCTTCTTGTTCCGTTCATGTTCTTTTGCCCTGGCACAATTTTTAATAATGTCTCTTTACTCTCAAATGTGCCCTAGTTACATAAATCATAGATGAATTGCATGATTAACTTAGATCCAGCAAACTTTGAAGGAACAATTAATTCCTGTAGGATACAAGGTGCTCCAAAACATAAAGGGAAGGAAAAGCTGCCAAAATGATTTTAGGAGGTTCATGTTGTTGTGACTTCAAAGACAGATAAGAACAATAAAGAGCAGAAAACAATAGGTTGTATCTCCTCTGTAAGTATATGTCAAAATCACAAGTAAAATTTTAGATAACTGAGTCTAATAATATGTTAAGAAGTGACATATCTGAAAAGTGTGGGCATGATTTTATGACATAAAGTCTAATAATTTAACTCTGTCTTCATAGCTGATGGATTGATGGAGGAAAATGATATTTTCAATAATGGTTTTTTATCAGTGGTCTCTCCGTCACACCTAAATCAGTTGCACGTGAATTGCAGATCTTAATAATAATGAGAACACAATAAATTTTCTAGAATGAACACATGAGAATGTTTATTACTTTGAGGTAGGCAAGAAATTCTTAAATAGGACACAGAATGTGGTAACTGTAAAGGAAGAGATTGATAAATTGGACTCACTAAGATTAGGAGTATCTATTGAATTAAAGATGCCTTTGGAAGAGACAAAAGACAAGTCAAAAAATTGTGGAAGCTTTTCCTCCTATTTTACAGTAGGGAAGGAGGGAGAAAGGAAAGAAGGGAAAGAAAATAATATGAGAAAAGAAGGAAAAAACAGAAACAAAGTTTTTGTAAGTAGGAAGGGGTGGAGGGGTGGAAGGGAGGGAAGGGGAATGGGGAAAAAAGAAGAGCCAAGATAAATCAAGTACAGGTACAAATTCCCAATGATGAATGTGATCATAATGTATACCTAAAATGTACCAATAAACAAATGAATAAAAAAATTGTGGAAGCTATTTTCAAAGCATATAACTGACAAATATCTTGTGCCTTGACTGTATAAAGAATTCTTATAAATCATCAAGAAAAACTCAGACGCATATCACAAAAATCAAGAAGCCAAATGCTTGAACTGAACACCCAAGTGACCAATAAACGTATGAAAAGGCTCTTAATTTCATTGATCACTAAGGAAATACAAGTGAAGCCCCAATAAACTATCATCACATGCATATAAAATAACTAAAGTTAATAAAGTTTGATGGTGGCAAAAATCAGTGAAAGTGTATTAAAATGGTACATCATGTTGGGAAACTATTTGGGTATAAATCTAAAAGCCAATCACACACATATCTGTGATCTACCAATTTCCCCACAGAAGTGCCTACACATGTGCATAAAAGACATGAACAGGAATGTTCACAGTAATGTTATTATAATGACCACAAACTGGAAGGAACCTGATATCCATAATCAAAAGTATGAATAAATTAGTTATGGGAATGGAACACTAAGCAGTAATAAAAACAAATGAACCACTGCTAGTTACATACAATGATGTGGATGCATCCCACAAACATAATGAGTCAAAAAACCAAAAACAATGAAGGTATCTTTCACTGACAGAGCTGAGTCTAAGACAGAGGTGAGAGAAATGTGGATAGTTACATGCCCAGGACAAAATCAAGGGTTCTGACTGCAAATAATGCCCCATTTCTTGACCTGAGTGGTAGATACATATGTGTGCTTGCCTTGGAATAATTGCTGTGCTGCATACTTGTGACTGGTGTACTTCACTCACTGCGGTTGTGAAGTTTGATAAAATGGTTAATTGAAAAATTACTTGGGAAGCAAAAATAAAAATTGTGAGCAAATATCAATGAATATTAGGTATATGAAAGAATAATATTAATATCACTTGGTTTTAAACCATGCAAATTATAAAACCGAGGTATAATTTGAGAAGAATTTATGGATTAAATTGTTCTAAAGCTCTTAGGTCCAAGAAATGGTAAATGTACTAATTCATAATACATTTTAATGATAGTAGGTCAGAGATGTATATTTTAAATTATAGTAAAACAACTAAGAAAAATAATATTATTAACTGACATTCTAATGAGGGTAAATGGAATAATTAAAATACTTAAGCTTAAATATGATCTACTTATAGTAAACAGCAGCTCCCTAATTTCCATCCATAGTTACATTGATCTTACTCTCTTGTCTGCTGTTTTAAAATAATTCTTTATCAGGTTTGCTCTGATGCCCTATTCTTCACACTCTTTGTTGTAACTCCTGTGCTTGCCCCTGAAGTGCATGCAGCATATAAAATAAGTCACATCCTTCACTATACCCCAAAGTAGTCAACATGTGGAGCTTCATAGTATGAAGCTTTGATTAGAAAATTTTCTTGCATGGTCCAATAAATTTTTTATGAATTTAATCAATTGTGTAAGTTATAGTATTCTTAAAAGTGAAACCAGTACATAAAATAGCTCCATCTTCTCAAGTAGCGTTTCCAATATAGGGCACAATATCTTTACCAACTAAAGTTTGATTATGAGGTGCTCATTGGAGGGTACACATAAAACGATTAATTTGTAAGGAACTGGGGTAACTTTGTTTCAAATCATGAGGACAAATCCACTCAACTGGCCATCTCTCACTTCTGTCAGCATCAATGGTAACGTTGGAGTTAGGGTGCTTGCCTGTGTGCTTGTCTTTTTTTTCCATTAAGTTTATTGGTACATTTTAGATATACAATACAGTTACATTCATCATTGGGATCTTGTACCTTTACATGATGTATCTTGGTTCTTATTTTTTCTCCATTCCCCTGCCCTCCCTTCACCCCCTCCACCCTTCCCTATTTACAAAGACTGTGTTTCCATTTTTTCCTTTTCTCATATTTTTTCTTTTCCCTTCTTTCCTTTCCCCTATTCCTCCCACTTCCCCTACTCCTTTAGACCTTTTCTTCCTATTTCACAACATCAATTATACACTTTGATCCTTATTTACACTTTTAGTTTTTCACACCAGAGAAACTATTTGGTATTTACACAAGTGTGTCCTCTTAATTTCATTTAAGAGTATGGCCTCAATGTCCATCCACTTAGCAATAAATGTCTCTAGTTGCTCATTCTTTATGGGTGAGTAGTACTCCATTTTGTGTACTTGTCTTTTGAATGATGGTGCATTTGCTCTGTGTCAGTACAGAGAAAGTAGATGTCCTTTAGTCACATTTGTTATGTTGACTCAAATATCAGTACTTCCATTTGCAATACCAACTTTCAGATTTCATATCTATGATTTCATCATCCTTTTTGAAAACATCCTTTAACTCCCATGCCCAATTGGACCCACAGTAGATTCAATCCTGTAGTCTTGTACTAAAAAGTATACTTTGTAACTGTCTGATAGTAGTTATTGTTAATTTATACAAGTGAAGGCTGTGGCCATTTTTTAGCTTACATTGTGGCAACAAGATTATCAAGCAAGCTGTCCAGTTCCAAATTATCCTTCAATTTAATTCTAATTTTGATTTCACCTGAATTACATGTTTCTGCAATTGTTCCAAAACACTATTCTATTTGTCAGTATTTCTATATCATAAGAGTTGCAATTATAGCCTCAGTTTATATCCTTCCTAACCTAGTATTAGGAAGTAACTCATATGTGCCGCATACACTGTCAAGGGCAACCATAGGAAGCATTATCATGAGGTGAGAGAAGTAAAAATGATCAAGATGTGATATGTATACAATAGAAATAAATGCAATTATTATGTGTAGCAAATATATTCTAATAAAAATGACCAAAGGATTGATAAAGAATTATTTTTTAAAAAACAGAATATGAGAGTAAGGTCAATGTAACTACTAATGTAATGACTTGGTATAGTCATTTTCCTAACTAGATTGTTTTGTAAAAATTCTCCATAATGATAAAGCCCACTGTGTACAAGTGAAATCAACTCATATAAGCAGCAGTAATACTAAGAAATATAATTCATTTAATTCTCCTAGAGTCCTTAAATATGGATTTCTTGATTCTAAACAGGGTAGATTCATTTCATAGGACAATATATTTCGGAGTTTTGGAGAAGCCAGTCCCACCAGGTGGGCTTGGATTTTTTTTCCCTCATCTTTACATCAAACTTTAGTTTTGTTAACCAGGCCCTGAAAACTATGGAAGATAATGAACAACTGGGATCTTGTGCAATATAATTTGAGTATAATTATAATCAGTTTGATTAATTAATAATTCCTACCAGTTAGTGTCCCAATGGTAGGTGATATTTCAGACTATTATTTAATATGTGACTAATACTGATTTCTGTCTGCGGGAAGATTTGAAAATTTTCATTTTCTTTACATTTAAGCCCCTCAACAATGAGTCTGAAGACAGCTGAAAGGATTTCTGGAGCCTTTGCTCTGTATTCAGGAACATTTATGGTCAGTATGAAATTCTATAAAACAAGAAACTCATTTTAAAAATAATAAGCTGCCATTTCAACTGGCATAAAAATATTAAAAATTTAATGGCTGGGATAAGTAAAGAGAGAGAAGCAACAGTCCATTGATGTTGTTGTCAGTCCACTTGGAGCTCTCTTTTCTTCGTCTTGCATATTTTTTTGTTACTGTTTGGAGACTGTGATGGGAGCTGCAGCCCATCAGTCACCCCTGCTTCTTTCACATGTGAAACACGTGCCCTGTCTTATTGCTCTTCCAGTCTGAGAATAGTGTGACTTATCAGCAATACCTGTGGCGGCCGTCCCAGCAGGATGACAATCCAGCTGGCCATTGGAAAACTTTTGCGTAGATACTGTTCCCTTGTCTGTATCAGCAAGGCGCTTTCCCGGGGGTGGGAATATTGTTCCGCTATATAGCCACAAGGTGGCGAAATGAGCCTAGGGAAGGAAATTCGCAAACCCTTTCAATCTGAATGTTTTCCGGTGTCTGTTAAACTAGGCTCAAATGCGTAGCATTTCCAAACATTAATTAAAAGGAGAAAAATCATGCTTACTAAAGACAGTTAACCTTAACTTTTATTGAACCAATGTAAGGCTCTGGGTCACTGGAAACCAGTGGCTTGTTTAATTTAGCCAAGGAATTCTTTTGGGTAAGCTTTATTCTTTCTACTTGTCCAGAAAACTGGGATGATAAGAAATATAATGTTACTGGTATTTGTACAGTTTTGCAGAACTCTTGAATTGCCATAGAAGCACAGTGATTCTCGTGTAAGGTTCTAAATGTTCAGGATTCCAAACATTGGAATAATATAATTCAGAAAGGCCTCGATCACCATTTGAGTGCCAATCCAGCCACAGCAAACCCTTCTAGCGATCCAACCATCATACTAACAGCATTTATGACCCGATGGTAACCAGGTCCTAGGTCATGTTGGCTTCAATGAGCCTCTTTGGCTTACCTTAGGTGTTCCCTGTTAAAAATAAAATTTCTGATAGACAGCACATTTGTATTATTTACAGAGTTGTTTGATCCTTATTCCTAGAATGGTAAGATTCAAAGGTTTTCATTATATTCCTTTTAAGTGATATTGCTGATCAGATAGCATAGAAAGCCATTTAAGTATACAACTGGAAGACAGAAATAGTAATAATCCTCTTTACCTGTGCATATGTGTGCACTCACATGTGTGTTACTGGGTATTGAACACAGGGCCTCCATACTGAGTTACATTTCCAGCCTTTTTCTATTTGTTTCATTTTGAGACAGGGTCTCTCAATAAGTTGCCCAGGCTAGGCTCAAACTTGTGATCCTCTTGCTTCAGCTCAGAGTGCTCTCAGAGTGCTAAACAATCTCTATATTCTTGAGTGCTCTTTTTTTTTTTTTTTTTTTAGCTCTTTTTGATGTTCAATTTTCTAATCTGGGGGAGTTTCATATTTCTGAAACTGAATAGGAGCCCCTGGTAAACAAATGAGACTCCTATTTCCCCAGGCTAACCCTTAGCAGCCCTTCTTGTGCAAATTCATTTAGATATTTCATCTTATCTGGCATGAGTTAGATAACAAATTACATAATTTGGGAAAATGGCAATGACTCCAATAAGTCAGCAGTAAGTTCCCATGTGACATTTTTGTTCTCACTGATGTTAGAAAGTCTTTCAGATTTTGGTTTGCAGCATGATAGACATCAAACATGTTGAGTGTTAGTATCGATATTCTCCTTAAGATTGTCAGCTAGCTTAAAAATTCATGTAATACTGAATGCTTCTGGTTGGCAGGTTTTGTGTTCATGAGAACAAAAAGCCTGAAAAAGAGTTTGAATGTGGTATCAACTGTATTGTTCCATTTTCATTTCTGATTTTATCTATTTGGGTCTTCTCTCTTTTCTTTTTAGTCTAGTTTTAAAATTTATAGTTTTGTCTTTTAAAGAAAAACTCCAACTTTTTGTTTTTCATAATTTTGAGTTTCTATTATCCATTTCTACTCTTAGCCATTTCTTTCTTTCTAGTACTTTTTGGTTTGGTTTTCATATGTATGAACTATCTTTTCCTATACCTTCACTTTCAGTTGATGTGTGTTCTTTTTGGTGAGGTGAGTCTTTTGCACACAGCATATTATATTGGGTCTTCTTTGTATTTCTAGTCAGCTAGGCTAAATCTCTAATTGCAGAGTTTAATCCATTTACTCTCAAGGGCATTGTAGATAGGCAAGGACTTACTCCTATTAATTTGGTATTTTTTCTGATTCTTTTTCATATTTTTTGTTTGTTCTCTTTTTGTTTATCTTTGTGGTTTGGTGGTTTTCTATTTTAGTAAGGTTTTTTTTTTGTCTTTTGTGTGTGTGCAGTATTAAGGAGTGTTTTACTTTCTCATATTTTTGTGATAGTATCTACCATTCTTTTCCTTTTAGTAAAGGAGCTTCTAGTAGAGATGAGGTAGAAAGAGCTGCCAAACATAACTTGGAATGGATAATTATTATAAAATATTTGTTAATGAACTCTGTGCTAGTACCCTACTTGAAACTTGTCCCTGTTTGAAAACTCTGGGTGGGCCTTCTCCCTCTTGTGGGGCAGCCTGTTCCCAGAAAGATTAGAAACTAGCCTTGAAGTGTGTTTATCTAAGTACCCTTGTCACCTAATACTGCTTTATCACATCTCTGCCACATTCTGCTATGTAACCTCAACTTAAGCTACCCTGTAAGAGGTATAAAAAGGGGAAACTGTCTTAACTCATGGTCACCCTAGAAAGACTCATTTGCTGAGGCTGTCCATTGCCTGGCAAACTTCTTTTTTATTTTACCCAACTCTCCTGTCTCTGAAAGATCATTTCAATTTGCCACAACAGAGACACATGGTTAAAAGTGATGTATTATAATTAGGTACTAATTTTCTCATTGCCTGCTTGTTTAAGTCATTCACTCATTCAAATTTATCTCACACAAAATGTCAGTGATTGTAACTTGTCTTTGTTTCTTACTGGGAAGGCTGCCTCTTGTATGCATGTTTCAGGAAAATCTTCCACATTAATGCAAAATTCTGAGTTGAGATATGTGATACAGGTCATCCTTCTGCTTGATTAACCTCAGTATCTTCCATTCTTTTTAGTTCATTGCACACAACCCTGGCCCATATCCAAAACTAATAGAAGAAAGGAATCGTCCTGCTACAATGGTCTCTACTCAGTCACAGCTCTCCATTTTGTAGCATATCAGTTTGAAGTCCTCTTTAATGATCACTGTCATCCTTCTTATCTTGATTCAAAAAACTCCAGGTAACTCAGGCTTTTCTCAAAGGTTCTATGGTCTTTTATGTAGTGTTGGTATCTCAGTGACCTCTGAGATGACTCGGACCTGTGTATTTTGGTAGTACTTAAAGCCTTTTCTGGTCTCAGATAGGTTGTAAATGTTATCCTTAAGGTTTGACACATAAAGATCTCCTCTGGTTCTTCTCTGCCAGAGGAAATTTAAGAGGCTGTTCTTGTACCAGGCATAGTAGAGAGCCAAAGCATGAAGCATTTTAGGTAGTGCTGCCACTGGGATGGGAGCTTGATTCGTGAGTTAGGTTTAAGAGATTGAGTAAAAGCTGAGAAACTGTAGGAGGAATGAAGGGCAGTTTGATTTTGTATAGTGAGTTGTAGTGGGAGGTTGTAAGACCTTAGAGACAGAGTAATATTGGGAAGATGAGTGGGGATGAGCGTGGGGTGAATAATTACAGAATTTTGCTAGATTGATGTTTTAGTGTATTCTAGAGAACAAACAGTATCTTTTGTTGAATGAAGTTAGGGGTAGAGTTGGGTAAATGAAGTTGGGGGAAAGGTCTGTAGTTGGACTATGTTTTGGATTGATGCCATGAATTAGGATTGAATGTCTTTTATAGTGTGTTTGTGTTGTTTTATGATTGGGACTTGAGTGGTTATCAGAAGATGTGGGCCTTAAGTTGAAGTTAAGTGAGTGACTTATTTAGGTAGGACATATATATCATTTGTCTGAGGAGGTGTTGGCTTGGTCTAGGTGTGTCGGTGATTAAATTTGATAAGACAGTTTAATTCATCATAGCAGGTCTGCAGCTACTAGAATGGGGAGAATATTAACCCTTTATCAGGTACATGATTTGCAAATACTTTCTCCCCTTCTGAGGTTGCTTTCTGTTTTTGTTAGTCCATTCCTTTTATGTGCTGAAGCTTTTAAGATTGATGCAGGCCCACTTACCTGTTTTTGCTTTTGTTGCCTGTGATTTTGAGGTCATATGTAAGAAATTGCTAAGCTCAATATTAGGAAGATTTTCCTTGTGTTTTCTTCTAAGAGTTTGACAGTTTCAGATTTAGGTTTAAGTTTATAATTCCTTTTTAGTTGATTTTTGGGTGTGGTGTAAGGTAAGGGTCAATTTCATTATTTTGCATGATATTCTCCAATTTCCCCAATATCACTTCATTGAGATTATGCTCTCATGAGTTAGTGTTCAAGATCTGCTATATAGTTCCCACTTAACAACATTTTGCTATAGATTTTTTTAAATTGCTGAAAGTAAATCTTAACATAATATTTTCTTTTTTTTTGGCGGGAGGGAGGGGTACCGGGGATCAAACTCAGGACCTTGTGCTTGCGAGACAGGCACCAGAACCACTGAGCTAAACCCCCGGCCCATAACATAATATTTGTTAAACCAAAATAAACTAAATAAGAATGTGGGAGAAAAATCTTTGAAGGTAATGGATAGGTTTATAGCATAGATTGTGTTGATGGTTTCATGGTTATTTCCAAACTCATCAAGATGTATAAGTCAAATATATACATACAGTATGGGCATATCAATCAATAAATTGGCTTTAACAAGAAATGGGAAGAATAAACACTGGCTGAAAAATAGTACTATTTTAAAATTCTAAGCAAGTTTCTTGAGTGGGACAATGAAGAACAATAGATAAAACTGTAGGTAGTGAAGATAAATGAAATCAGAATCTGGAATGTTCTCAAGTATCTCCTATCAAACCCAGCATGCACAGAGAGATAGGGAGCAGTCTCAACCCAGCCCTATGGAAAATTAGAGTTGTTCTTTCTTGAGAGAGGTCAAGTTCAGAGTCATTGTGTCTAAAGTTCTTTTTGTCCTCTCCTTTCCCTTCTTCAACATTTTCTCATTCACCTCTTCCTTCCTTTTCCATCTACTTCCTTCTTATTTCCTCACCCACTTATTTCTCATCATCTTTCATTCTTTTGTTTTTGAAGGACACTTGCTATGCTTACAAAGTTCAGTTGCCATATTGTTGAAGTGGTGGAAACCACAGGTGGGTTTTTAAAACAAAGCAAAACAACCCCCCCACACACAACAAAAAGCAAAGACAGCACTCCATGCTTCAAAAGTTGTACATAATGTTGCTTACTTAATAACTATTTGATATTTCACTTGGCAGAATTTATGGACAGGAACTGTTCCAGACTACTTTTCCCACTGGGACAATCATAGTCATTTTTCTCTCTTTATCACCCCAAAATGTGCATATGAAATCAAACTGTTCAAATGTCAAGACTCTGTCTTTTAGATGAAGAGTAGGCATATATGCCCTTGTTCCCCACTTTAGGGAGAAAGCATTGTATCGTCTTCATTCATAGAAGGAGTTTTTTTGGAAGTATGGAGTACATGTCTTTTGTCTGTTGAGAAGGTTCTGTTCTACTTCTAGTCTCCTGATAGCTTTTACCATGAACAGCTGTAGAATTTAGTCCAATACTCTTTCTCCAACTAGTAACAGGATCATATGGCTTTCTCCTTTCCTCTGGTAAAATGATGACTTTTGGGGGTGGATCTTCCAATGCTGAACCAACACTGCCATCCCTATAGTAAAACCACTTTCTACATACTGTCAGATCTGACTTCTAAGAGTTTGTTTTGTTAAACAAATTTCTATCTATGTTCATATTTTTTCTTCTATTATCTTTATCCAGTTTTAGGATTAGCACAATGTTGAGTTCCTAAAATGAGGGGAGAAGTGTTCCTTCTTTTTTCTGCTTTAATTGTTTGATATAATTTATCAGTTAAAATGTTTATGAGCCTGCTGTTGTCATATAGGTAGGTTTTCAAGCTAGGAATATACTTTTTTAATAGGTGCTATTCAAATTTTATATTTCCTCCAGAGTTAGTTTCATTAATTTGTCTTCTAAGTTACTTCTTAGAAGTTGTCAAATTTATTTCAAAAAAGATTTTTGTAATATGCTTTCTATATCCTTTTAAATTCTGTAAAATCTGTGGTAATGCCTCCTAGATCTTAATATTGTAATTTTAAAAATGTATAACTCCCAAAGCAAAATGAGATGGAACACTCTGAATACTCAACCACCTGGACCCACTGAACTGGCAACAAAAGGGGATCTGGAAAAAATGAAATCAGAAATAATTTCTCAGATAACAGGAGAAATTGTGCCCTTAGTGCAAGACATGATCAATAAATCTAGAGAGGAGCTGAGGAACATGATGGAATCCCAACATAAGAAACAAATGGAATCCATAAAACAGATGCAAATAGATTTCCAGGACATGAAAAACTCCACTGAAAGTCTACACAGCAGAATGAGCCAATGTGAGGACAGAATTTCAGATATAGAAGATAAGATTGCAATTAGTGACCAGGAAAAGAAAAATTGCTTCAAAATTATAAGGGAACAGGAGAAATCAATCCAGCAGCTGCTAGATGATGCAAAAAAGAATAACATAAGACTGATTGGAGTCAATGAAAAAACAGGAGAGAGTGAAGATGACATAAAAAAATCTCTTCACAGAAATAATGGCAGAAAACTTCCCAAGCAGGGCAAAAGAGCTTGACATACAGATAAGTGAGGCATATAGGACTCCAACTAGCCTTGATCCAAAAAAATCTACACATAGCCATATAATTGTTAAGATTCCAGAAACACAACAGAAGAACAAAGTTCTCCAAGCAGTCAGAGAAAAGAAACAAATCACATACAAAGGAAAGCCCATCACAATCACAGCAGACTTCTCAACACAAACCATCAAGGCAAGAAGAGCCTGGAGTGACATATTCCAAGCCCTAAAAGAAAACAGCTTCCAACCCAGATTGATGTACCCTGCAAAACTGTCTTTCAAAATTGATGGAGAAATAAGATACTTTCATGACAAAGAGCACCTTAGGAACTTCGTGAATACCAAACCAGCACTCCAAAGAATTTTACACAATAGCCTAGGAACAGACATTGAGGATCACAACCCCAGGAAGCAAAGCAGAGTGAACCCATCTGGCATGACAAGAAATTAAATGTAAAGGGGGAGAGCCCAACAAAAACAAAAAGTCATGGCAATGACAAGTCAATACATTTCAGTTATAACCATCAATGTTAATGGTCTCAACTCACCAACCAAAAGAGATAGACTGGCAGAATGGGTCAAGAAGCAAAATCCAGCAATATGCTGCATACAAGAAACACACTTAATTCAAAAGGAAACTCATAGACTGAAAGTTAAAGGGTGGAAAACAATACTCCATGTGACGGGAACCTGAAAAAAAGCAGGAGTAGCTATCCTCTTGGCAGATCGAGTAGATTTCAAACCAACACTGATTAAGAGAGACAAAGAACGACAATACATCCTTGTAAAGGGAAGAATCCAAGAGGAAGAGATGACAATCATAAATATCTATGCACCAAACACTAGTGCACCCAACTATATAAAACAAATACTAACGGACATGAAAAGTCATATATGCACTAATACAATTGTAGTGGGGGACCTCAACACCCCACTGTCACAGATAGATCAACTAGACAAAAAATAAGTAATGAAATACTAGAACTCAATCAAACTCTTGAACAAATGAACTTAACAGATGTTTACAGAGTCTTCCACCCCACAAAATCAGAATACACATTCTTCTCAGCTGCACATGGGTCATTCTCCAAAATAGACCACATACTCACACATAGAACATGTTTAAGTAAGAGCAAAGGAATTGAAGTTATCCCCTGTATATTATCAGACTATAGTTTGATGAAATTGGAGATCCATAGCAAAAGAAACTCAAAAAATTTCATAAACACGTGGAAATTGAACAACACACTTCTGAATAACCAATGGGTCACAGAGGAAATTAAAGAAGAAATCAGACAGTTCCTTCAATTAAATGACAATGACAATACAACATATCGGAATCTATGGGACACAATGAAAGCAGTCTTACAAGGGAAATTCATAGCAGTAAATAATCATATTAGAAAAACAGAGCATGCCTTATTAAACAACCTGATGCTGAACCTCAAGTTTCTAGAATGAGAAGAGCAGGACAACCCCAAAGCTCATACAAGGGAGGAAATTATAAAGATCAGAGGAGAAATCAATGCAATGGAGACTAAGAGAATGATACAAAAAATCAATGAAGCCAAGAGTTGGTTCTTTGAAAGAATCAACAAAATTGACAAACCCTTAGCCAACCTTATCAGAAAAAGGAAAGAAAAGGCCCAAATCCATGCAATTAGAAGTGAAAAGGGTGAAATTACAACAGACCCAGCAGAAATCCAGAGGATCATCAATACCTACTTCCAGAACCTATACGCCAATAAGATGGAAAACACAGAAGAAATGAACAGATTCCTAGACACATATGAATTACCAAAGTTGAACAAAGAAGACCTAAAAATTCTGAACAACCCAATATCAACCAATGAAATTGAAAATGTAATTAAAAACTTATCAACTAAGAAAAGCCCAGGCCCTGATGGCTTCACTGCTGAATTCTACAAGACATGTAGAGAGGAACTGCTGCCACTACTGTTGAAACTCTTCAATGAAATTGAAAGGGAAGCAATACTCCCAAATTCATTCCTGGAAGCAAGCATCACCTTGATCCCCAAAGCAGAGAAAGACCCACCTGAAAAAGAGAACTATAGGCCAATCTCACTCATGAACATAGATGCAAAAATCCTTAATAAGATACTGGCAAACAGAATGCAGAAGATCATCAAGAAGATCATACACCCTGATCAAGTGGGATTCATTGCAAGGATGCAGAGACATGTGCAAATCAATCAATGTAATACACTATATCAATAGAGCCAAGGACAAAAACCATATGATTATCTCCATAGATGCAGAAAAAGCATTTGACAAAATCCAACATGCATTTATGATAAAAACCCTACAAAAGATTGGAATAGATGGTCTCTACCTCAAACTGATAGAAGCCATCTATGAAAAACCAACAGCCAATATCATACTAAATGGTCAAAAACTGAAATCCTTCACACTCAAATCAGGAACAAGACAAGGATGTCCACTATCACCACTCTTGTATAGTATAGTTCTGGAAACATTAGCCATGGCAATTAGACAAGAGAAAGAAATAAAAGGAATAAAGATAGGTAATGAAGAAGTCAAATTGTCATTATTTGCAGATGACATGATATTCTACATGGAAGACCCCAAGAACTCCACCAAAAGTCTTCTAGACTTAATAACCAAATTCAGTCAAGTAGCTAGTTACAAGGTCAACACACAGAAATCAATAGCTTTCCTCTACACCAATGACAGACTCACTGAGAGAGAAATAGGGCAAATAATTCCTTTCACAATAGCATCCAAAAAACTGAAATACCTAGGAATCATCCTAAAGAAAGAAATCAAAGACCTCTTCTCTGAAAACTATGGCACTCTGAAAAGAGAGATTGACGATGATATCAGAAAATGAACAGACATCGCCTGCTCCTGGGTAGGAAGGATTAATAGAGTGAAAATGGCCATACTTCCAAAACTGCTATATAGATTTAATGCAACTCCAATTGAGATCCCAGCAGCATACTTCATAGACCTCGAGAAAACAATCCAAAAATTCATTTGGAGCAAGAAGAGACCCAGAATAGCAAAAGCAATTCTAGGTAACAGAGACATGGCAGGGGGTATCACAATCCCCAACCTGCAACTCTACTACAAAGCTACTGTGATCAAAACAGCATGGTACTGGCAAAGAAACAGACTTGAGGACCAGTGGAACAGATTAGAAGATGCAGAAACAACGCCAGACACACTCAGCCATTTCATCTTCGACAAAGGAGCCAAACACCCTCACTGGAGGAAAGATAGCCTCTTTAATAAATGGTGCTGGAAAAATTGGGTTTCAACTTGCCAAAGATTAAAACTAGACCTGTATCTCTCACCATGCACTAAACTAAAATCAAAATGGATTAAAGATCTAAATATTAAAATAGAAACTCTGAACCAGTTGGAACAGAGGTTAGGTAGAACCCTTGAAGACATCAGTGTAGGAAAAGATTTTATGAACAAAACCTCAGTTGCCCGTGAACTAGCACAAACAATCAACAAATGGGATCTCTTCTTATTAAAAGGCTTCTGCACAGCAAGAGAAACCACCAACAGTGTGAAGAGACAACCCACAATGTGGGAAAAAATCTTCACCTGCTCTTCCTCAGACAAAGGCCTACTATCTCAAATCCATAAAGAACTTAAAAAGATCAGACCTCCCAAATTTAAAGACCCAATCTGAAAATAGGTATCTGAAATGAACAGACATTTCTCAGACAAAGAAGTAGAAATAGCAAATAAATACATGAAAAAATGTTCAACATCACTGGTCATTCGAGAGATGCAAATGAAAACAACGCTGAGATTCCACCTCACTCCAGAAAGAATGGCTGCTATCATGAAATCAACCAATAACAAATGCTGGCAGGGCTGTGGGGAAAGAGGAACCCTGCTCCACTGCTGGTGGGAGTGTAGACTGGTGCAAGCACTGTGGAAATCAGTATGGAGATTCCTCAAAGAACTAGGACTGGAAGTCCCATTTAACCCCCCTATTCCCCTGCCAGGGATCTTCCCCAAAGAATTAAAAGAATCATACCACAGTGATATATGTGCACCCATGTTCATAGCAGCACAGTTTGTAATAGCTAAAACTTGGAAACAGCCCAAATGCCCATCAACTGGAGACTGGATAAAGAAAATGTGGTTTTTTTATAAAATGGAGTACTACTCAGCCATAAAAAATGAGAAATTAGAGACATTTATAGCTAAGTGGATGCACATTGAGGGAATACTCTTGAGTGAAATAAATAGGACACACATGTGTAAATACTGAATAGTTTCTCTGGTGTGAGAAACTGAAAGTGTAAATAAGGACTAAATGTATAATAGGTAATGTGAAATAGGAAGAAAAGGGGCAAAGGGGAAGGAAGTGGGAGGGCTAGGGGAAAGGATAGAAGCGAATGGGATTAATATGAGAAAATGGAAAAATAGGAACAAAATCTTTGTAAATAGGGAGGAATGGAGGGGTTGAAGGGAGGGCTGGGCCAGGGTGAAAAATAAGAACCAAGAGAGACTATGTAAAGGTGCAAATTTCCAATGATGAATGTCATTATATTGTATACCTAAAATGTACCAATGATTAGAATGAATAATCGATAATGTAAAATAGGAAGAAAAGGTCCAAAGGGGTAGGGGTAGTGGGAGGGGCAGGGGAAAGGAATGAAGGGAAAGGAAAAAATGATGAGAAATGGAAAAAATGGAAATAAAGTCTTTGTAAATAGGGAAGGGTGGAGGGCGTGAAGGGAGGGCTAGGAATGGGGAAAAAATAAGAACCAAGATGCATTATATAAAGGTACAATTCCCAATGAGAAATGTAATTGTGTTGTATACCTACAATGTACTAATAAAAGAATTTAATACAAAATAAAATAATTTTGAAGAAGAATTGACAGAGCATGAGAAAGAAAGAAGAAAGATGATTCAGATTTTTAAGTATACACATTCTGATAGAAAAAAAATACATGATCTTCATAGAAGTGAGAAACAAAGAAGCCAGGTTAGAGTTTATCTTGGATTTTTAAAAAAAGTGTCAGGTTTAGACTTTAAATTTACATAAAATTCTATGAAGTGCAAAGTAAACAGGAGACAATAAAATAATAATGATAGGATAAATATTTGGAGAAGTTGGACTATGATCAACATTTCCCAGGGAAAAGAATGTGAACCAAATAGTAGCAAGCTTAATATATGGCAGTTTGCATAATGCTTTATATACATTACCTCATTAAATCCAAATAAGAGCCAGGTGTGGTGCCACACAGCTGCAATCCCTGAACTCTGGGAGGCTGAGGCAGAAGGATAACAAGTTCAAGCCCAGCCTGGAAAACTTAGAGAAACTCTGTCTCAAATTTTGAAAAATAGAAAAACTGGGCTGGGGATGTAACTCAGTGCAAAGGTCCTGGGTTCTATCTCTAGAACTACACACACACACACACACACACACACACACACACACACACACACACACACAAAAGAATATTGTTTTGAAAATCACTTTCTCTTCCACATAAATGCCAGGCTTCCTCCATTGTGGAACCCTGTGCTCAAGCTTCTTCATCTGACTCATTTACCTCAGTACCCTGGGGCAATTGACTTGAGAAAGATGATCATGTAGTTTGCTTGATGGGTGATCATACACAGAGCACACTAGTCTCACTTGGGATTCCTATTCTCATCTTTCAAATGCATGACCACACTGCTTAGAAGTCCTACTGCATTTCCCTGGTGAGCTACACTCCCCTCTTTCCTTGATTATTTTTTACTGACTTTTCTTTGTCCTTAATTCTCCCACTCTTCTCTTCTCCACATCCCCTCTGTTTATGACTTTATCCTACACTTTATTGATTTAAAAAATTCAAATAGGAACTCATTTTAGCACGGTCAACATTTGTGCCAGTAGCCTTTGCATCTTCCTTCTGTCCTTCCCATAACTGAGGAAGCATCTTCTCACTGAAAGTCACTCTACCTTTTATGAACTGGTTCCCTGTCACCTCATCAAGGACTAGGCCATTCTGTCATCTCACCACCCTGTTCTATTTTAATATTTCCTTTCCTGCTTGCTTCTCTAGTTGCTTGCAAATGTGCTCTGGTATTTCTTGTTCTTCCAAGCAAACTCCCCAAGCCCTCCCTCAACTCCATACTGTCCTCCAATGAGTTCTCTATTTCTCTGCTCTCCTTCACAACTACATTTAGAATTCTGTGTACAGATGACACATACACATCTCTCTCATTCACCTTCCAACTTCAAATTGGTTCCTTTTCTTCTTACTGCTCTGCAACTGCTCTTCTCAGGGTTCTGGGTAAACTTCATACTGCCACATTCAATGGTCACTGCACTGCCTTTGTCTTTCTCAGCCAAAGCAGAATTGACCACTAAGGACCACTCCTTTCTTTTTTTTTAATTCATTAAGTTTATTGGTACATTTTAGGTATACGATATGATGACATTCATCATTGGGAATTTGTTCCTTTACATGATATATCTTGATTCTTATTTTTTTTTCCGAATCCCCTCCCCTCCCTTCAACCCCTCCATCTCTCCCTATATACAAAGACTGTTTCCATTTTTTTTCTTTTTTCCTATTTTTCCTTTTCCTGGTCCCTCCCACTTCCTCTTCCTTCCCCTTTGGACCTTTTCTTCCTATTTCACATTACTTATTATACATTTTATCCTCATTTACATTTTCAGTTTCTTACACTAGAGAAACTATACAGTATTTACACATGTGTGTCCTATTTATTTCACTTGAGAGTATGGCCTAAATTTAGTTATAAATGTCTCTAGTTTCTCATTCTTTACGGCTGAGTAGTACTCCATCTTATAAAAAAACCACACATTTTCTTTATCCAGTCTCCAGCTGATGGGCAATTGGGCTGTTTCCAAGTTTTAGCTATTACAAACTGTGCCGCTATAAACATGGGTGAGCATATAGCATTGTGGGATGATGCTTTTAATTCTTTTGGGAAGATACTTACCAGGGGAATAGCTGGGTCAAATGGGACCTCTAATCCTAGTTTTTGAGGTGTCTCCATACTGATTTCCACAGAAGATCACTCCTTTCTTGGAGGTGCATTCTCCTGCCTTGCCTAATCTCATGGTATCCGTTACAACTTTCTTTATATCTTTTGGGCCTTTGCCATTTGCATACACATCAGCTTGACCTACAAGTGTCAGTATCCCAGCTGCTTTGCCAGGTGCTTGTGAAACATTCTCCACAGGCCATTCCAGAAATGCAAGGAAACTGGAGGCTTGCTCTGGGATCACACGTCAATTCCAGGTCCAGTTCCTTTGACCCCCAAATAGGATACCTAGGCTTCTTTTCTAGCCTGGCTGCCAGAGCTCCCCCCTGGGATTGTGCTCTGGCCAACAAGAGTGGTAATGAGCTTGATGACTCAACTTTTCCTGATTCCTGACTTGCCCACAGAATTGTTTTTTGAGGGGGGAATTGCCTTTCAATTAAACTGTTACACAAAGGTCGTTGCTCAGGGTCTCCTTTGGGGAAACCCAAACTAAGACTGTAGGGTCACATTTTCTGTTTTGTTCTGACATGTTTGTTTATTTTCTGACTGGAGATTGAACCCAGGCCCTTTGCACTGAGCTATGACCTCAGGCCTTTTTTATTTTTTATTTTGAGACAAGGTTTCATTAAGTCATGAAATTACTCTGGCTGGGCTCAAATTTGCAATCTTCCTGCCTCAGCTTCCCAGAGACTTAAGATTACAGGTATGTGCCACCACCCTGGCCTGTTTCATTTTGTTTTTGTTTTTGTTTTTCTTAGTCTTCCTCCTATCTGATCTCTTGATTTTGAAACTCACCAGAATTTAATTCTACCCCTCTGTTTTTCTCATATTGTTCCAATGGTATATCTATAAGTAATGGTTCCAAAATTTGTATCTATAGTCAAAACCTCTCTTGTCAACCTTCCAAGTCTCTTAAATACACAGTTTCTTCAACACTGAGACTGAGCCTTTCTGCTGCCTTCCTGAAATAATCTTTCCCTCTGGCTACCTTGCTCACTCATTTTCACTCTTCTTGTCTAGGCTTAAATATCAGGTTTAAGACTCTCTCTCTCTCTCTCTCTCTCTCTCTCTCTCTGTCTCCCTCCCTCTCTCTTCTCTTCTTTTCCTCTTCCTTCTGGCCACCAGTTTCTTTGAGGGCACATGTCACAATTTTTAATACATTCTTTATGTTTATCTTTATAATTTGTCTCTCTCAGTTACTTTTAGTATTTGTCATCATGGTAATTTAGACTGCACAGGTAATAGTTGTAAGTTTTTGAATAAATGAAAAGTTGTTATGTTGATGTTAAAGTTAAAAATTTGACCTACTTTTTTCCCCTGCAGCTGCCTGGAAGGTACCAAAATGCTGGGATGATATGGGGCACTGCCGAAGACGATGTTTAGATAATGAAAGGTATAAACTTCTTTGTAAGAACAAGGTGTCATGCTGCATTCCCATACGAAAGTCATATGATGACACTCCAAGGCCCCTACCTCCCTTGATCCCCATATGGCACATAACAATTGATGTGGGTGATTGGATTCCTGTTTCACCAGGATTGAATGATGAGATGACATTTGATGACAAGGAACATGAAGAAACAACAATAACAATAACTGAGTCTTTTATTCCTGAGAAAGCGCCTATAAAGTCCATGACCTTCTAAGAAGACTCTATTGGCAACTAAAAATACTGCAAAAGAGACTATCCCTGGAGCTAATTCTACCAATCTAACTTCACTGGGATAATTCCATCAGACACTGGCTGACCCTGAGGATAAACAACTCCTGAGGCCAAGATATTGGTCAAAACAATTTCCTTGTAATTAGTAATGAATAGAAGATGTGAGAAATCTCTTTACTGGACTTCAACTATTTTATCTATCTTCTGATTTATTAAAATGTATGGGCTAATTTTGGTCTAAGTGAGCCCATGTGTGTCTATCTTTTTATTATTATTTTAATTATACATATTTATAGTCTACAGTGTAATAATTCAGTACATGCGAACAATGTATCAAATTAAGGTACTTAACATTTCCATCTCTTCATACATTTTAAAATATTTTATAGACATGCAATAATTGTACATATTTTGAGATACAGAATAATATTTCAATACATGTGCACAATATGTATTCATTAATCAGGGTAATTAATGCTTCATCTCTTCACCATTACTTTGTATTTGGAGACTTTGAATTCTTCTCTTCTAGTTATTCATAAAATATACAAAAGATTAGTGTCAATTAGAGTTACCTACTTGTGCTACCAAACACTAAAAATTATTACTTCTATATAACTGTGTTTAGGTACTTGTTATTCAACTCACCCTGTACTTCCTGACCACCCAACATTCCCAGCCACTACTCTATATTCAAATAGACATGTTAAAAAACTAAGTTGTAGTTTCCTTTATTTTACTATTAGTATATGTTTGCAATGTACAAAATTACCTTCATCTTGGGGAATTGGTATATAGAAATACGTCATTTTGATCATTACTGCTCCTCCTCCGGGCCAAATGTTCCCTCTCTCCTTTGTACAGATCCCCTTCCCATCACCACATAGTCTGCCTCCCTGTTTTCATTTTTTTTATTGGTACATTTTAGGTATACAATATAATGACATTCATCTTGGAAATTTGTACATTTACATAATCTATCTTCATTCTTATTTTTCCCCATTCCCCTGCCCTCCCTTCAACCCCTTCACCTCTCCCTATTTACAGACTTTGTTTCCATTTTTTCCTTTCCTCATACTAATTCCATTCCCTTCTTTCCTTTTCCCAGCCCCTCCCACTTCCCCTTCCCCTTTGGACCTATTCTTCCTATTTCACATTACCTATTATACCTATTGATCTTTATCTACACTTTCAGTTTCTCACACCAGAAAAAGTATTCCCTATTTACACGTGTCCCCTATTTATTTCACTTAAGAGTATCACCACCATGTGCATCCACTTAGCTATAAATGTCTCTAATTTCTCATTCTTTGTGGCTGAGTGGTACTCCATTTTATTAAAAAACCACATTTTCTTTATCCAGTCTCCAGTTGATGGGCAATTGGGCTGTTTCCAAGCTTTAGCTATTACAAACTGTGCCACTATGGGCCAGGGATTTAGCTCAGTGGTTCCGCCACCTGCCTTGCAAATGCAAAGTCCTGAGTTTGATCCCTGGTACCAAAAACAAACAAACAAACAAACTGTGCCACTATGAACATGGGTGCACATATATCACTGTGGTATGACTCTTTTAATTCTTTTGCAAGGATACCCAGCAGGGGAATAGCTGGGTCAAATGGGACCTCTAATCCTACTTCTTTGAGGTGTCTCATACTGATTTCCAAAGTGGTTGCATCGATCTACACTCCCACCAGCAGTGGAGAAGGAATTTTCCCCACAGTCCCGCCAGCTTTTGTTATTGGTTGATTTTATGATAGTAGCCATTCTTTCTGGGGTGAGGTGAAATCTCAGCATTTTCATTTGCATCTCGCAAAAGACCAGTGATGTCAAACATTTTTTCATATGCTTATTTGCTATTTCTACTTCTTTGTCTGAGAAATGTCAGACATTTGGTATTTCTACTTCTTTGTCTGAAAATGTCCATTTTTTCATCAGGTCTTTAAATTTGGGGGGGGGTCTGTTTCTTTAAAGTTATTTGTACATTCTAGATAGTAGACCTTTGTCTGAGGAACAGCTGGTAAAAATTTTTTCACACTCCTGGTGGTTTCTCTTGCTGTGCAGAAGCTAATAAGAAGAGATCCCTCTTATTGTTTGTGCTAGTTCAGTGCAACTGAGGTTTTGTTCATGAAATCTGTTCCTACACCAATGTCTTCACGAGTTCTATGTAACCTATCTTCCAGCAAGTTTAGTGTCTCTGTTTTAATATTTAGATCTTTAATCCATTTCAATTTTAGTTTAGTGCATGGTAAGAGATAGAGGCTTAGTTTTAATCTTTGGCAAGCTGAAACCCAATTTTTCTAGCACCATTTATTAAAGAAGCTGTCTTTCCTCCAGTGAGGGTGGTTTGATCCTTTGTCAAAGATGAGGTGGCTGAGTGTGTCTGGAGTTGTTTCTGCATCTTCCATTGGGTTCCACTGATCCTCGGGTCTGTTTCTTTGCCAGTACCATGCTGTTTTATCAATATTACAGTAGCTTTGTAGTATTGTTTCAAGTTGGGGATTGTGATACCCCCTACCTTGTCTTTGTTGCCTAGAATTGCTTTTGCTATTCTCGGTCTCTTTTTGTTCCAAATGATTTTTTGGATTGTTTTCTCAGGGTCTGTGAAGTATGCTTTTGGAATTTTAATTGGAATTGCACTGAATCTATATAGCAGTTTTGGAAGTATGGCCATTTTCACTATATTGCTTCTTCCTATCCAAGAGCAAGGGATGTTTTTCCATTTTCTGATATTCTCTTCGATCTTTTTCTTCAGAGTGCTATAGTTTTCAGAGTAGAGGTCTTTGATTTCTTTTGTTAGGTTGAATCCTAGGTATTTCATTTTTTTGATGCTATTGTGAAAGGACTTGTTTTTCTAGTTCTCTCAGTGAGTCTGTTGTTCTTGTACAGGAAAGCAATTGATTTTTGTGGGTTCAGCTTGTATCCAGCTACTCTACTGAATTTGGTTATTAAGTATAGAAAACTTTTGGTGGAGTTTTTGGGGTCATCTGTATAGAGTATCATGTCATTGGCAAATAATGACAATTTAACTTCTTCGTTTCCTATCTTTATTCCTTTTATTTCTTTCTTTTGTCTAATTGCTCTGGCTAATGTTTCCAAAACTATATTGAACAAGAGTGGTGATAGTGGACATCCTTGTCTACTTCCTAATTTTAGTGTGAAGAATTTCAGTTTTGACCATTTAGTATGGTATTGGCTGTTGGTTTTCATAGATGGCTTTTATCAGGTTGAGATAGAGATGGTCTATTCTAATTTTCTGTAATATTTTATCATAATTCATGTTGGATTTTGTTGAATGCTTTTTCTGCATCTATTGAGATGATCATATGGTTTTTCTCCTTGGCTCTATTAATATAGTATATTACATTTACTGATTTGCATGTGTTGAACTATCCTTACATCCCTGGGATAAATCTCACTTGGTCAGGGTGTATGATCTTCTTGATGATCTTCTGCATTCTGTTTGTTAATAGCTTATTGAGGATTCTTGCATCTATGTTCATTAGTGAGATTGGCCTATAGTTCTCCTTTTTGGCTGGGTCTTTCTCTGCTTTTTGGATCAAGGCGATGCTTGCTTCCAGGAATAAATTTGGGAGTATTGCTTCCCTTTCAATTTCATTGAAGAGTTTAAACAGTAGTGGCAACAGTTCTTCTCTAAATGTCTTGTAGAATTCAGCAGTGAAGCCATCAGGACCCAGATTTTTTTTAGTTGGTAAGTTTTTAATTGAGTTTTTGATTTTGTTGATTGATATTGGGTTGTTTAGAATTTTTAGGTCTCCATTCAACTTTGGTAATTTATATGTACCCAGGAATCTGTCCATTTCTTCTGTGTTTTCCATCTTATTGGTGTATAGGTTCTGAAGGGTAGGTTTTGATGATCCTCTGGATTTCTGCTGGGTCCATTATAATTTCACCCTTTTCATGCCAAATTGCATGGATTTGGGTCATTTCTTTCCTTTTTTTGATAAGATTGGCTAAGGGTTTGTCAATTTTGTTTATTCTTTTGAAGAACCAACTCTGCTTTATAGATTTTTGTATCATTCATTTAGTCTCCATTGCATTGATTTCTGCTCTGATCTTAATAATTTCCCACCTTGTATGAGCTTTGGGTTTGTCCTGCTCTGCATCAGGTTTATTTGAGCTTGCTATGTTTTCCCAATATGAGTATCCATTGCTATGAATTTCCCTCATAAGACTGCTTTCATTGTGTCCCATAGATACCCATATGTGGTATTTGCATTGTCATTTAATTGTAGAAGCTGTCTGGTTTCTTCTTTAATTTCCTCTATGACTCATTGGTTATTCAGAAGTGTGTTATTCAATTTCCATCTGTTTATGAAATTCTTGTGATTTCTCTTGCTATTGATCTCCAATTTCATCATACTATGGGCTGATAATATACAGGGGATAACTTCAATTCCTTTGCACTTTCTTAAACATGTTCTATGAGCTAGTATGTGGTCCATTTTCAAGAACAATCCATGTGCAGCTGAAAAGAATGTGTATTCTGCTTTGTGGGGTGGAACACTTTGTAAACCTCTGTTAAGTCCATTTGTTCAAGAGTTTGATTGAGCTCTAGTATTTTGTTGTTCATTCTTTGTCTAATTGGTCTATCTATTTATGACAGTGGGGTGTTGAGGTCCCCCACCATTATTGTATTAGTGCTTATTTGATTTTTCATGTCCATTTGTATTTGTTTTATATAGTTGGGTGCACTAGTGTTTGGTGCATATATATTTATGATTGTCATCTCTTCCTCTTGGGGTGTTCCCTTTACAACGATGTACTGTCTTTCTTTGTCCCTCTTAATCAGTCTTGGTTTTGAAATCCATTTTATCTGCAAAGAGGATAGCTACTCCTGCTTTTTTCGGGTTCCTGTCACATGGAGTATTGTTTTCCCCCTTTAACTTTCAGTCTATGGGGTTTTTAAAATTAAGTATATTTCTTGTATGCAGCATATTGTTAGAATTTGCTTCTTGACCCATTCTGCCAGTGTATTTCTTTTGATTGGTGAATTGAGACATTAACATTGATGGTTATAACTGCTATGTATTGACTTATCCTTGTCACGACCTTTTCTTTTTGTCGGATTCTCCCCCTTTGCATTTAATTTCTTGTTGTGCCTGAAGGATTAATTTTGCTGGGCTTCCTGGGGTTGTGATCCTCATTGTCTTTTCCGAGAATATTGTTTAAAAATTTTGGAGTGCTGGTTTGGTATTCATGAAGTTCCTCAGGTGCTTTTAGTCATGAAAGTGTCTTATTTCTCCATCAATTTTGAAAGATAGTTTTACAGGGTACATCAATGTGGGTTGGAGTTTGTTTTCCTTGCGCCGTGAAATATGTCACTCCAAGCTCTTCTTGCCTTGAGGGTTTCTGTTGAGAAGTCTGCTGTAATTTTGATGTGCTTTCCTTTGTATGTGATTTGTTTCTTTTCTCTAACTACTTGTAGAATTTTGTTCAGTTGGTTTTGTGGATTTTTTTTTTTTTTGGGTACTGGGGATCAAACTCAGGACCTTGTGCTTGTGAGGCAGGCAGCAGAACCATTGAGCTAAATCCCTGGCCCTATGAAATCTTAATTAGTATATGCTTAGTTGTAGATTTTTTTTTAACATGGCTACTTGGAGTCCTATATGCCTCACTTATCTACATGTCAAGTTCTTTTCCCCTACCTGGGAAGTTTTCTGCCATTACTTCTGTGAAGAGGTTTTTTTTAAATGTCATTTGCACTCTCTCCTGTTTCTTCATTGACTCCAATTAGTCTTATGTTATTCTTCTTTGCATCATCTAGCAGCTGCTGGATTGATTTCTAACGGTCCCTTATTATTTTTAAGAAATTTTTCTTTTCCTGATCCTAATTGCAATCCTATCTTCTATATCTGAAATTCTGTCCTCACATTGGCTCATTCTGCTGCATAAACTTTCAATGGAGTTTTTAATCTCCTGGAAATCTGTTTGCATCTGTTTTATGGATTCCATTTGTTTCCTATTTTGGGATTCCATCATGTTCCTTAGCTCCTCTATTTTTTTTATCTGTGTCTGCTCTAGATTTATTAATCATGTCTTGCACTATGGACACAATCTCTGTTTCTATGTGAGAAATTTTTTTTATTTCATTTTTTCCAGATCCTCTTTTGTTGCCAGTTTAAAGAGTCCAGCTGTTTGAGTATCAGATTGTTCCATCTCATTTCCCTTTGGTGTTGCTTTAGGTGATCTGGAAATCTGGTTTTGAGACTTGTTTATGTGTCTTCTCATTTCAACAGATGCAGCCTGCTTTGCCTTTGTTGAGGTGCCTTTTTGTTCACCCAGTGGTCTTTAATTCTCAGCAAGCCACCGAGGGGCCTTTTCTCTGCTGCTCACCACTGCACCAATTCCTGGGTTCAGAATGGTTGCTTACTGGATCACTGTGTTGCCCTGTTGTCTGAGCAGGTTTTTTGCATGGGGCCTGTGCACACTTGGGATGGTATCTGGGTGTGCCTCTGGCTGGAGCTTGTCCCCCTGCTTAGCTGTTGTCTGGGAAGTATTTTGGCTTGGGACTGTGCATTGGAGTCACTGGTGTCTGAGCAAGCTTCTGACTGGGGTCTGCAGGCACTTACCAATGGTATCTGGGTGGGCCTCTGGCTGTTATTTATGTGCCTATGCATCTCTTTTCCAGTTGGGCCTTTGGCTGGGGCCTGTGAGCCCAAGCTGCTGGGGTCTGTGTGGAGCCCTAGCTGGGACCTGCCCACACCAGCACTGCTCTGGTCCAAGTGGGCTTCTCGCTAGGATCTGAGCACACTTATAGATAGAATCTCAATGGGCCTCTGGCTGTTTCTTGTGGAGCTGTGCAGCTCTTTCCAGATGGGCCTTTGCCTGGGGCCTGTGAGCCCAAGCTGCTGAAGTCTGGGCGGGGCCCTGGCTCAGACCTGCCTGTATCCACACAGCTCTGGTCCACATGGGCTTCTCCCTGGAAATCACATTTTCTATCATATCTCTTCTATTACACTCTTGAAATTTTTATATTTTGGGTTTCTCATATAGGAGAAATTAAGCGGCATTTTATCTATGGCTGATTTATTTTACTTAACATTATAGTGTCAAGGTGCATCCATTTTTCTACAAATGACTCAAAATTGTCCTTCTTTATACCTGAGTAGTACTCCATTGTGTATATATACCACATTTTCTTTACACATCCATCTCTTTATGGGCACATAGTAACATACTTCCATGATTTAGCTGTTGTGAATTGGGTTGCTATAAACATGAACAAGCATGTACCCCTGTAATATGATGCCTTTAAATCTGGAAAGACACTAAGAAGAACGATAGTTGAGTTCAATGGAATTTTTAGTTTTAGTTTTTTTGAGGAATTTGCATAATGATTTTTATAGTGGTTATACTAGTTAACCCCCCACCAACAATGTTGAAGGTATCTTTTTGCCTCACAACCTTGCCACCATTTGTTGTTGAGTCTCTGTAGCCATTTTTTCTGGAGCAGGATGGAATCTCAGTGATTTATTTTTTTGGTTGTTCTTGTTTTGTTTTGTTTTTTTCTTGATCCTTTTGAAAAATGTTATTGCTAAATTTTAGATATATTTAATGATAACATTCATCATAAGAAATTTGTCCCTGTACATGATATATCTTGCTGCTTCTTCTTCCCCATCCCCCTCCTCTCTCTTCAAGCCCTCTTTCTCTACTTATTTACAAAAGCCATGCTTCAGGCTGGGGATTTAGCTCAGTGATTCCACCACCTGCCTTGCAAGTGCAAGGTCCCAAGTTCAATCCCCAGTACCAAAAAAAGCTATGTTTCCATTTTTCCTTCTATTCTCTTATTTATCTTGCCACTTTCTTTCTTTCCTCCTCTCCACTCCCTTCTTCCCCTTCTCATTTGAAAATTTTCTTGCTTTTTCACAACATCTATCATACATTTTGCTCCTTGTTTACACTTTGTTTCTCACACCAGAGAAATAATGTGATATTTAAATATGTGTGTCCAATTTATTTCACTTAAGAGTATGGTCTCAAGGTGAATCCATTTAGGTAGAAATGTCTCAAGCTTATCCTTTATGGCAGAGTAGTATTCCCCTGTACAAAAAGCCACATCATCTTTATCTACTTATCCATAGTTGGACATTTGAGCTGTATCCAAGATTTAGCTATTATAAACTGTGCCACTATAAACATGGGTGTACACATATTGCTGTGGTATGATACTTTTAATTCTTTAGGGAAGATACCAAGAAGGGGAATAGCTGAGTCAAATGGAAATTCTAGTTTTAGTTTTTGAGGAATCTCCTCACTAATTTCCACAGCAGTTGCACTAATCTACACTCCCACCAACAGCGGAGAAGGGTTCTTTTTTCCCACATCACAGCCAGCATTTATTCTTGGTTGATTTCTTGATAATAGCTATTCTTTCTGGAGTAAGAAAGATGGAATCTCAGTGTTGCTTTAATTTGCATTTCTCAAATGACTAGTAATGTTGACCATTTTTTCATATATTGATTTGCCATTTTGACTTTAGCTGAGAAGTGCCTATTCATTTCAGATGCCTGTTTTTTGATTGGGGGTGTCTGATATTTTTGAGCTGTTTATATAATCTAGACGTTAGTCCTTTGTCTGGTGAACAATTGCCAAAAACTTTTTCCACTCTGTGAGTTGTCTCTTCATTCTGTTGGCAGTTTCTTTTGCTGTGCAAATCTTTTTAATACGATGAGATCCCAATTGTTGGAATTTCTGCAGGATCTGTTGTGATTACACCCTTTTCATTCTTCATAGCATGGATTTTAGTCTTTTCTTTCCTTTTTTCATAAGATTGCTAAGGGTTTGTCTATTTAATTCATACCAACTCTTATTCATTTATTCTTTTTATTGTGTTTTAGGCTCCATTGCATTAGTTTCTGTTCTGATCTTTACAATTTCCTCCTTTGCATGCCCTTTGGGTTTAACTTGCTCTTCTTTTTCTGGAAGCTTGAGGTTCAACATTAGGTCATTTATTTGAGCTCATTGTGCTTTGCTTTGCTTTTTGAGACAGAGCCTCACTGGGTAGTTCAGGCTGATCTTGGATTCACTATTTAGCCCAGGCTGGCCTTGAACTTATGGCAATCCTTCTGCCTCATCCTCCCAAGTGCTGAGGTTACAAGCATGTGTCACCATTCCCAGCTTGCTCTGTTTTTCTGATGTGGGAATCTACCACTACACATTTCCCTCTTAGGACTGCTTTTATTGTGTTTCATATGTTCCACTATGTTGTATTGCCATTATCATTTAATTGTAGAAACTGTCTGTCTTATTTAATTTCATCTGTGACCCATTGGTTGTTCAGGAAGGTGTTATTTCATTTTCGTGCATTTGTATAGTTTTGTGGTTTGTTTTGCCATTGATTTCCAATTTTATTGCACTATGATCTGATAATATGCATGGGATGATTTCAATTCCTTTCAATTTACTTAAGCATGTTCTATGGGCTAGTATGTGATCTATTCTGGAGAACTTCCCATGTGCAGCAGAGAAGAATGTGTATTCTGATGTTGTGGAATGGAACACCCTATAGACATCTACTAGGCTCATTTGTTCAAAAGTTTGGCTCAATTCTGATATTTCTTTGTTGATTTTTTTGGCTTGTTGATCTATTTGTTACAGTGAGGTACTGAGGTCCCTTACTACAATTGTATTAGTGTATATTGGCTTTTTCATGTCTGTTAATATTTGTTTTATATAGTTGGATGTGCTGGTATTTGGTGCATATATATTTGTGAATATTATCTTTTCCTCTTGGATTGTTCCCTTAACAACGATATACTGGCCTTCTTTGTCTCTCTTAATCAATCTTGACTTGAAATCCACTTTGTCTGCAAACAGAATAGCTACCTTTACTTTTTTCTGGTTTCATGTCACATGTTTTCCATCCTTTGAGTTTCAGCCTATGAATTTCTTTATGAATTAAATGTGTTTCTTGTATGCAGCACATTGTTGGGTCTTGCTTCTTGATCTATTCTGCCAGTCTGTTTCTTTTTATTAAGACCCTTTACATTGATAGTTATAATTGATATGTATTGACTTATTCTTGTCATGTTATTTTCTTGTCATTGGTTCCCTTCCCCCCACCCTGTTTAATTATTTGCCTTCCTGGTGGATTCACTCTGTTGGGGTTCATGGAGTTGTAGTACTCTTGTCTTTCTAAAATGTCCTTCAGAGTTTTGAAGTGCTAGATTGGTGGTCATGAATCTTGTCAGATGTTGTTTGTCATGGAATTATGTTATTTCTCCATCAATTTTAAAGATAATTTTGCAGGGAACATGAATCTGAGTTGGAGGTTGTTTTCTTCTAAGGCTTGAAATTCTTCACTCCAAGCTCTCCTTGACTTGAGAGTTTGTGTTGAAAAGTCTGCTGCAATTCTGATGGGTTTTCTTTTATAGGTGATTTCTTTTTTTCTCTAACAGTTTTTAATATTCTGTTCTTGGGTTGAATTTCTGGAGTCTTGACTATTATATTCCTTCATGTAGATTATATTTGGTCATGGCTAGTTGTAGTTCTATATGCCTCACTTATCTGTATGTCAAATTCTTTTTCCATGCTAGGGAAGTTTTGTGCTATTACTTCTGTGAACAGGTTTTTTATGTCTTTTGCACTATGTTATACAATTTCTTTGACTCTGATTAATCTTATGCTGTTTTTCTTTGCATTTTCTAGCAGCGGTTGGATTAATTTTTCCTGGTCCCTTGCTATTTTTAAGAGGTCTTTCTTTTCATGATTGCTAACCCCACTCCTATCTTCCAGATCTGATATTCTGTCCCCTCATTGGTTCATTCTGCTGCATATACTTTCAAGGGCAGTTTTAACCTCCTGGATATCTGAATCTTTTCCATGGATTCCACGTCTTTCTTATGTTGAGTATTCATGGTTTCCATTATTTTTCTAAGCTCCTCTTTTTTTAATCTCTATCTGCTCTAGATTCACTAATCATGTTCTTCATTATGTTCTTCTCTGTAGTTATCTAGGAAATTATTTCTGATTTGATTTTTTCTAGAGCCTCATTGTTCTGCTTTATTACTTCCACTCTTACTACATCAGAGAGTCCAGGTGGATGCCTTTCATGTTGGCCTACTTCATTGCCCCCTGGGTCTGCCTTTGATGAGCTGAAAGTCTGGGAAGGGTTGCATCTTGTTTAATTGTCTTCTCATTTTCTTTTTTTTTAAGTTTAATTCCTGGATTGATGCTTGAAAATTTCTTATGGCAGGTAGCTTTGTTGTCAGTATCAAGAACTTTTAATAAATGGCTACTTCTCTGAGATGTTTTTCAGGTGTAGCTGACTTTTGAGTTTTGAGTCTGTTGCAAGATCCTACCTCTTCAATTTATTGGGAATGAGAAGTTTCTGCATACTTTGCCCAGCTCCTGGTTCTTTGGCACTGGCCTATAGTATTGTTTATGGCCCTCAGGCAATCTCAGTCTTGGCATACAAGGAAGAACAACTGATTAGAACAATTATGTCACCTTTATTAAAGTAGTATAATCAATAATAACAATATAGTCAAATACACCCTAGAAAATGACAAATTGTGGCAACTATTAATTTGCCACCTTCAACCATATGAACTAGAGTTGTGATTATATAACAGAATCTAAAACAAACCAGAAAATTGTATACAGTAAATAGCCCCTCAGTATGACTTCAATATAGTCTGCTGTGATTCTGATGGGCTTTCCTTTGTATGTGATTTGTTTCATTTCCTCTAACTGCTTGTAGGATTTCATTCTTCTGTTGGGTTTCTGGGATCTTGACTATTGTATGTCTAGGTGTAGATTTTTTTTTTTATCATGGCTAGTTGGAGTCCTATATGCCTCACTTATCTGTATGTCAAATTCTTTTGCTCTGTTTGGGAAGTTTTCTGCCATTACTTCTGTGAACAATTTTTTTATGTCATTTATACTTTCTCCTGATTTTTCCTGGACTCCTATCAGTCTAATGTTATTCTTCTTTATGTCACCTAGTAGCTGCTGGATTGATTTCTCATGGTCCCTTACTATTTTTAAGAGACTTCTCTTTTCATGCACTAACCACAATCCTGTCTTCTATATCTGATACTTTGTCTTCACACTGGCTCATTCTGCTGCAAAAACTTTCAGTAGAGTTTTTAATCTCCTGGATATCTGTTTGAATCTGTTTCATGGTTTCCATTTCTTTCCTATGCTGGGCACTTATGGCTTCCATCATGGTCCTGAGCTCATCTATTTTTTTTTATGTGTTTCTGTTCTAGAGTCTCTAATCATGTCTTTCATTCTGTTCACCATCTCTGTAGTTATCTAGGAAATTATTCCTGTTTTGAATTTTTCTAGAGCCTCATTCATCTGTTTTGTTACTACCTGTGCTATCAGTTCAGGGTGTTCAGGTGGTTGATTGTCAGATTTTCCCACCTCGTTTCCCCCAGAATTTGCCTTTAGTGAGCTGGAAGTCTGGGTTTGCACCTTGCTTAGGTGTCTTCTCATTTCTATTTCTGTTGTTGGTGCTGTTTTTGATTTAATTCCTGGTTGATACTTCAATATTGCTTATTGTAAGTATCTTTGATGTTTGTATTTAGAACCCTTACAGAATGATTGCTTCTCAGAGGTGTCTTCTAGATATAGCTGATCTTTAAGTTTTGAGTGTCTAATAACTCTTAGGCAATTTCATTTTCAGTATACCAAGAAGGACAACTGATTAGATCAATTTCAACACCTTAGCCCAAGTGATACAATCAGCAACAATAGCATCAAGAACAGCTTAGAAAACGATAATTAGTGGTAGCTATTAATCCGTCACCTTTAATGGTGTGAATTAAATCAAAATTGAAGACCAGCCCAAAATATGTTTATAGTAGATAAACTCCAATATAGCAACTTTACCCTTTGGGATGAGGACTTAGAAGGTGTGGAGAGGCAGGGATAGATAGTTAGAAGGATAGGGAAAGGCCCGAGGACTTAGGAAGGTCATGCAAACTTTGGGAAACTCTTGAAGACAAGAGAAAAAGACAAAACACAAGAACAAAGCCAAGAACAGAAAAAACTAACTGCAATAGGGAAGCTAGAAACTGTATTAACTTTCCTATAAAACTAATGACAATTGAGAGAAGGAAAAAGAGAGAAGAAAAGAAAAAGAAATCTGAAATAGAACAGAAACAGGAACAAAAGGGGAGAGAGATATGAAAATAGGGTGAGGAGAGAGAGAGCAAGGGGGGGACAAAAAAGAAAAAAGTAAATTTGAAAAATTAAAAATTAAAATTAAAAATAAGAGAATAAAATAACTGAAAAAAATAAAAATTAAAATAAAGGGCCTCCTTCAGGTTATGTCTTTGCTGTCACAATAAACAATATGGGCAGCAGTGTGCAGATCTAAGTCAATTAGTCTCAGCAAGCCAGCACAGTCCACTGAGATTCAGGCTGATTTCTGGCTTCAAGACACAAGTTGAGCTCCCTGACCTCCTGTTGGATTGAACTCTGCAAGGTTCTGCTGCAGGTTGCAGCTGCTCTTCCCCCGAAGATAGTCCAGGTTCTGACGGGAGGTGTTGATCTCTCCAATTTACCAACTATGGTGGTCTGGTGTACCTTTACTGCAGAGATTTTCTTCACTTTCCCACTGGGCTTCAATTTTCATCAAGCAGCCTTAGAGAGGCCCTCTTTCTGTTGTTCACTTCTGCTCTATCTTCTGGAGCTCAGAACAATGGCCTTTATGACCCCCTGTGCCTCTACAGTGTGGATGCATGTACTGGGGCTTCCGTGGCCAGAGGCTTAGGGGGTGGTGCTGCCTGTGGCCAGCATGGCTCCTTGGAGATCCCAGTGTTTCTGTTTTAATATTTAGATCTTTGATCCTTTTTTATTTTAGTTTAGTGATAGTGAGAGACACGGGTCTAGTTTTAGTCTTTGGCATATAGAAAGCCTGTTTTTCCAGCACCACTTCTTAAAGAGGCTGTCTTTCTTTCAGTGAAGATGTTTGGCCCACATTAGCCTCCAAATGTGGGGGCAGTGTCCATTCTTCAGCCAGTAAATTTCAAGATTATCACTTGGGCTGCTTGCACATGCCTCCTCACTGAGGATGTTTCCACACTGCTCTCTTGGCTGTTTTGGAACCCTCCAATGGAGCTAGCCCTAAGCTGCTTCCAGGTTGATGCACAGTCCCTCTCTGACCCTGCTGCTTCCTCAGTTCCATTCTACTGACTAGTTTCACACACTGGTTGTATGGGGGAAAGAGTGCCCTTGTCCTGCTGGGAAAGGTTGCTTGCCTCTGCCTGTACAGGCATTATGGGAGTGTCCCTTTTCCATCACCAGACAAAGCATTTGCCCATCCCATGCCTCTGATCACAGAGAAGGGAGATGCCTCTAGTCCTTTTTTGCTGGGGCTACTCTGGGTAGTCCCAGTCCAAGCTTCTCAGAAGTGTTTCTTTCAGTCTGCTGTCCAGCTGCCTGCAGTCTACTGTGAGGGAGCTCTTCCCTCTTCCATTCTGGGGAGTTGGCAGTGAGGCAGCCATCAGGCTATTTAGAGTGCAAGCCCTGAGCTTTTTGAAATAAGATGGTGACTCCCACTTGCTCTGCTCTGAGCAACTGTGTGGGGACTCTGTTCCCCCTCATTCACCAATTGTTGACTCTGGGATGGGCCACACAGGAAGCAGTTCTCACTGTTGTCTCTGATTGCATGAAATTCTTCTGATCCAAGTCTGGTCTCCATTTCCCATTGTACAGCAAAATTGTTTTTGCTGTCTACTCCCCTCGGTGTGGTTACACCATACCATGTGGTCTCTGTCTGCATCAGTGAGTGATATCTTCTGTAATAATGGATTCTATTTTTTTCTCCTCCTCTGTCCATTCCCTTGTGGTTCTCTGTGCCACTCATTCACTCAATTTCCTCTCCAAGTTTTTTTCCAGGCTCTGGGCACTTTGTCTTAGAGAAGCTGTGCTGCTGGCCCTCACTGCTCCACCATCTTGCCAGGATCATGGCTCCCTGCTGACTTGAACTCAGCTCCTTGAACTCCTGCCAACTTGAATTTGGCTCTGCCTCACCCTGACACTGGGAGCCACTAGATGGATCCAACCCCAAGATACTCTGAGTTTCAGTCTCCATTGTCCCATTTCCAAAATGACAACCAGCAAATTACCTTCTCCTGGGGGATATCTGAACCTGAATAACTCACTAGCCACTGTAGTCCAATGCATCCACCATTCTGTTCCACTGGTGCATTTCTCTGTGGAGGGCTCTGAGGGTCACCAGTAGTCACTATGCATCTGCAGGCTCGAGCTGCTCCTCCCACACAGCAAGTTGGGGCTCATGGAGAAAGCACCACTTTCCACCTTCTTCTTCTGCATTGAGGTCCCTCTCTTTGTTCTTCCCATGGGCTTCAATTCTCACTTCAGATTCTGGCTGGATCCTGGTGGCCCACTTCCCTCCTCCTCTTCCTCACTGTTCCACATTCCAGCATCTGGACACCAAATCCCAGAGAGGCTGTTTCTTTGCTGTTCATCACTCTGCCATCTTCCTAGAAGTCCTCAGTGTTGTTTTGATTGGCATTTCTCTAATGGCCAAAGATGCACATTTTTCATGTACTTATTGGCCATTTGTATTTCTTCTTCTGAGAAATGTCTATTCATTTCAGTTGCTCATTTTTTTTGAATCTTTTATTTGGTGGGGTCTAATCTTTTTTAGTTCTTTATATTTTCAAAATACAGTACAGTATTAGTTTTCTGTCTGAGGAGTAGCTGGCAAACTTTTTCCCATTGTGTACATTGTCTCTTCACTCTGTTGTTTGCTTCTTTTGCTGTGCAGAAGATTTTTTATTTGATATGATCAATCCCACGTGTTGATTCTTGCTGCTATTTCTTGTGCAATTGGGTTTCTGTTCAGAAAGTCCTTTCCTATATCTATGTCTTCAAGGGTGTTACCTATTTTATCTTCTAGAAGATTTAATGTTTCTGTTTTTATATCTAGGTCTTGGATTTAGTTTGATTTGATTTTAGTACAGGGTGGGAGATATGGGTCTAGATTCATTACTCTGCATATAGATAACCAGTTTTCCCAGCGAATTTTGTTTAAAAGGCTTTTTCCTTCAGCATATGGTTTTGGCCCCTTTGTTAAAATTCAAATAGCTAAAGGTGTATAGAGTTGTTTCTACATCCTCAATTCTATTATACTGATCAACATAGCTATTTTTGTGCAAGTACCATGCTGTTTTTATTATTGTAGACTTGTAGTATAATTTGAAATCTGGAATTGCAATGCCTCCTGCTTTGCTTTTTTGCTCAGGATTGCTTTGGTTATTTTGAGTCTCTTCTGGTTCCACATAAATTTTAGAGGTTTTTTGTAGTTCTGTGAAGAATATTGTTAGTATTTTGGTTGGAATTGCATTGCATCTATAGATCACTTTTGGTAATGTGGCCATTTTGATGATATTGCTTCCTACTATCTGGGAAGTTTCAAATTTCTTCCCAGATTTCTTCTGTGACCTATTGACTATTCAAGGTGTGCTATTTAATCTCTATATGTTTGTGTAGTTACTGGAGGGTTTTTTGCTATAAAATCTGGTTTCATTGTGCTATGATTCAATAGTATGCAAGAGATTATTTAAATTCTTTTATATTTATTGAAGTATCACTTATGTCCTAAGGTATAGTCTATTTTGGACAAAGTTCCTTATGCTGCACTGCTGAGAAAAATGTGTATTCTGTTGTGGAAACAACTCTGTAGATATCTGTTAAGTACATTTGTTTGATGGTGTGGTTTAACTCTAATTTTTTTTTCTGGTTGACTTGTTTATTTGTGAGAGTGGGGTACTGACATCCTCCACTGCATTGGTGTCTATCTGTCTTTTTATGTACAGTAGCTTTTATTTTATGAAATTGGGTGCTCTGATATTTGGTGCATATATATTACAATTGTTATCTCTTCCTGTTAAATGTTCACCTTACCACTATGTAGTGACCTCCTTTGTCTCTTCTTATTAATTTTGGCTTTAAGTCCATAGGATAGCTACTCTGTCTTGCTTTCAGGCTCTGCGTGGATGGAGTATCATTTTCTATTCTTTCCTTTTAATTATATGTGTTTCTTTGTGGATGAGATGTGTCTCTTGCAGTAAGCATATGCTTGGACTGTTTTATGACCCAATCTCCCAGCCTGTGTCTTTTGATTGGGAAATTAAGACCATTTACATTGTTATTGTTGAAAGTATTTACTAAATCTATTCATTGCATTATTTTTCTAGTGCTGATTCTTTTATTTTTCCTTTTGTATAACCATTCTCCAAGTCAGCTGTATTCTGTCCTTTGGGTTCTTTGGAGACACTGGCCTCTGTCTAGAATTCCTTTGAGTACTTTCTGCAATGCTGGTTTGATGATCATGAATTTCATTAGATGTTTTTTGTAGAAAACCATTCTTTCTCCATCAACCTTGTTTGTCGTTTTTAGTGGATATTCTTTACTTTTTTCAGTCTTTATTTTTTATTACTACATGTGTGCAGTACATAATGATTACATTACTTGTGTGGAGTTGCTACATGTTCATAACACCTCCCAATTTTTTTTTAATCCCCTTACTCTCCCTTTCCGCCTCCCTCCCTCCATCTCTTGATTCCTTTCTGCTTGAAAAAGACTATCCCCTTATTTCCTATTATCTATCTTTTGTATTGCTCTTTATTTATTTTGTGTTTCTCATTTAAGCTCATGCATCTGCTTTATTTTCATTAACATTATGTTCTCAAGGTGCATACATTTTCCTACAAATGACTCAAAAGCATCCTTCTTTATGGCAGAATAGTACTCCATTGTGCATAAATAACGTTTTTATTTATTCACCTGTTGATGGACATATAAGTCACTTCCAAGATTTGGCTACTATGAATTGTGCAGCTGGAAACATGTATATGCATGAATCATTGTAATATAATGTCTTTAATTCTTTTGGGAAGATACCTAGAAGGGGAATAGATGGGTTCAGTGGAATTTCTATTTTTAGTTTTTTGAGAAATTTACATACTGATTCCCATTCTCACCAACTACGTGGAAGGGTTCCTTTTTCCTCACACCCTCACTAACATTTGATATTATTTCTTTTATTTTTCTTTCTTTCCCTTTTTTTTTTTTTTTTTTTGTACTAGGGATCAAACTCAGAACCTTGTGCTTGTGAAGCAGGCAGCAGAACCACTGAGCTAAATCCCCGGCCCTTATTTTATATTATTTCTTGATGAAAGCCACTCACTCCAGACTAAAATGGACTCTCCATGTTGTTTAATTTGCATTACTCTAATGGCTGGATGTATTGAACATTTTTATGCACTTATTGTCATTTGCACTTCTAAAAAATGTCTATTTATTTTAGCTGCTCATTGTTTGATTGGTTATTTTATTTTGTGGAGGTATAATTTTTTTAGTTCTTTATATATTCTAAGTATTAGTCCTCCGTCTGAGGAATAGATGGCAAAATTTTTTCCCATTATGTAGGCTGTCTCTTCATTCTGTTGGTTGTTTCCTTTCCCGTGCAAAAGCTTTTCAATTTCATATGATTCCATTTGAATCATATGATTCCATTTCATATAATTCTTGGCACTTTTCCTTGTGCCATTGGGGTTCTGTTCAGAAACTCCTCACTTATGACTGTGCCATCAAGAGTTTTACCTAATTAATCTTGCAACAGACAAGGTATTTCTGTTTTAATATTTAAATCTTTGATCCACTTTGATTTTAGCTTAATATGTGGTCTAGTATAGGTCCAGATTCAATCTTCTGCAGTTTTCCCAGCACCTTTGATTAAAGAGGCTAAATTTCCTTCAGTGCATTTTTGGACCTTTTGTCAGAGATAAAATTGCAGAATGTGTCTGGGGTTGTTTATGCATCCTCTATTCTATTTCATTGATCCACATGTCTGTTTTTGTGCCCGAACCATGCTTTTTTTATCACTGTGGCTTTGAAATGTAACTTCAAGTCCAAGATTGTGATCTTTTGCTTTTGTGATTCTGGGGCTCTCCTGATTCCATATAAATGTTAGAATTGTTTTCTCTAGTTCTGGGAGAAATACTGTTGGTATTTGATTAGGATTACATTAAATCTGTATACAGTGGACCCTTGACTTATGAACTTGATTGGTTCCTGAGGGCTGGTTATAATCCAACTTGGTTGTAAGTCAACACAGCTAAGATCTGGAGGTTTACCTGGGTACAAGCTATAGATAACAAGAGGCAGATTCCATTAACCTAATTAACCCAAGTTTTTCATATGTCACCCTAGTTATAACTTGAGGGTCCTCTGTGTCAGTTTTGGAAGTATGGCCATTTTGATTATATTGTATCTGCCTATCCAGGAAGTAGCTTTCCATTTCTTATGTCCTCTTCAATTTCCTTTTTCAGAGTATTATAGTTTTTGCAGTAGAGGTCTTTCACTTTCTTGGTTAATTCCTAAGAATTTAATTTTTCTTGATGGTATTGTGAATGATTTTTTTTCCTCAGGAGTGAGTTCATTATTGGTGTACAGGAATGCTATTGATTTTTGTGTGTTGATTTTATATCTGCTACATTGCTGAAGTTGGTATTTCCTCTTTTTTCTATATTATTAAAGACAAATGTATAAAACAAGAATTACAAATTTATGTTAATAGACTCATAATATATAAAGATGTAATCATTACAATAATAATATAAACAGGAAAGATGTAGATATGTGGCAGCAGAGTATATAGAATTAAGCTGAGTTGGTGCTAATTCAGACTATATTGTTTTAAATTTAAGATATTTATATGCCCCACGAATATAACTTTAAAGTACACAGAAAAGAAAATTAATATACAATTGTACATTGTAAAATATCACAAAAGCACTAAACAAGTTGTTTCTCTTTTGGTGCTTTGAAGGTTCTCTATTTCTCTGTCATTTGATTATTTTGATTCTAATATGACTTAGTGTGACTCTTCCATTCATTGTTTTGTAGTTTATTATACTTGGGTATATAGAATGATATCTTCCATCAAGTTTTTGAAGTGTTGGCAATAATTCTTCAAGTATCTTTCTGCTCCTTTCTGTCTCTCCTCTCTTTTGGTACTCCTACTGTATATATTTTGGTACACTTGAAGTTCTTCCATAGGTCGCTTAAATTCTACTTATTTTCTTCTCTTTTTTTCCTTTTTTTTGTATTAAATTCTTTTATTGGTACATTGTAGGTATACAACACAATTACATTTCTCATTGGGAATTGTACCTTTATATAATGCATCTTGGTTCTTATTTTTTCCCCATTCCTAGCCCTCCCTTCATGCCCTTCACCCTTCTCTGTTTACAAAGACTTTATTTCCATTTTTTCCATTTCTCATCATTTTTTCCTTTCCCTTCTTTCCTTTCCCCTGTGCCTCCCACTACCCTTACCCCTTTCGACCTTTTCTTCCTATTTTACATTATCGATTATTCATTCTAATAATTGGTACATTTTAGGTATACAATATAATGACATTCATCATTGGAAATTTGCACCTTTACATAGTCTCTCTTGGTTCTTATTTTTCACCCTTGCCCAGCCCTCCCTTCGACCCCTCCAGTTCTCCCTATTTACAAAGATTTTGTTCCTATTTTTCCATTTTCTCATATTAATCCCATTCCCTTCTATCCTTTCCCTTACCCCTTACCCTTCCTTCCCCTTTGCCCCTTTTCTTCCTATTTCACATTACCTATTATACATTTAGTCCTTATTTACACTTTCAGTACATTAAAATAGAAACTCTGAACCAGTTGGAACAGAGACTAGGTAGAACCCTTGAAGACATCGGTGTAGGAAAAGATTTTATGAAGAAAACTTCAGTTGCCTGTGAACTAGCACAATCAACAAATGGGATCTCTTCTTATTAAAAAGCTTCTGCACAGCAAGAGAAACCACCAGCAGTGTAAAGAGACAACCCACAATGTGGGAAAAAATCTTCACTTGCTCTTCCTTAGACAAAGGTCTACTATCTTGAATCTATAAAGAACTTAAAAAGATCAGACCTCCCAAATTTAAAGACCCAATCCAAAAATGGGCATCTGAAATGAACAGACATTTCTCAGACAAAGAAGAAGAAATAGCAAATAAATACATGAAAAAATGTTCAACATCACTGGTCATTCAAGAGATGCAAATGAAAACAATGCTGAGATTCTACCTCACTCCAGAAAGAATGGCTACTATCATAAAATCAAACAATAACAAATGCTGAGGGGGCTGTGGGGAAAGAGGAACCTTGCTCCACTGTTGATGGGAGTGTTGACTGCTGCAACCACTGTGGAAATCAGTATGGAGATACCTCAAAGAACTAGGACTGGAAGTCCCATTTGACCCTGCTATTCCACTGCTGGGGATCTTCCCCAAAGAATTAAAAGAATCATACCACAGTGATATATGTGCACCTATGTTCATAACAGCGCAGTTTGTAATAGCTAAAACTTGGAAGCAGCTCAAATGCCCATCAACTGGAGACTGGATAAAGAAAATGTGGTTTTTTAATAAAATGGAGTACTACTCAGCCATAAAAAATGAGAAATTAGAGACATTTATAGCTAAGTGGATGCACATTGAGGGAATACTCTTGAGTGAAATAAATAGGACACACATGTGTAAATACCCAATAGTTTCTCTGGTGTGAGAAATCTTTTTTTTCTTTCTGTTCCTATAATTTTCCTTGATGTCACCCTTCCTTCCTTTTTCCATAAATGGCAGTATATTTTTACAGTTGAGTAGTATTATCAGCTTTTTTTTTTTGGTACTGAGGATCGAACTCGGGTCCTTCAGCTTGAGAGGCAGGTGGCAGAAACACTGAGCTAAATCCCCGGCCCAATCAGCTTTTTTTCTAACTAAAGAATTTTGGGAACCCAATAGTCTTCTTTCATTTATTCCTCCCCTTGTCAGTTTCAGTCCAAACTGGAGGTATTTATACAGGTATAACATCTCAAGAATTTCATGTCTTTAGTATATGTCTTAGAATTTAATCCATTAGATAAGAGACTCCTCAAAGATCTCTAGATCTCAAGAGATTCCATCTCTGTTTATACCCTTTTAGATACCTGAGAGGATCCTTAAGTCACATACCTCTGATTGATTGAGTTATATGTTTTGGGCTGGGAGTATAACTCAGTGGCAGAGCATTTGCCTATGTGTGCGAGACCCTGATTTGATCCCTAGTGTGAGACCAGGATAAACTCAAGAAACACCATCTTGGCCTGTAGATGAACTCCCCTCATGCCCCTCCCCTTATAAAATAGATGTTTTTGTAACTGCTTGTTCTGCTTCTGTAAACTTGCTTCGTCGCTTCTTGGAAAGAGATAGTGCCTGGTGCTTCCCTTTGCTGTAAATTGCCCTAATCTGACAAGACAGCAAGATAGCTGAGTTGTGAAAAATACTTTTACAACTAGTCAAAAACATGTTAACCTACCCTTGAACTTCTCTTCTTAAAATAACACCTATAAAAGCTATGCTGCTATAACACCCTATATAAAATGTGCTGTTCCTGGACTCAGGGCTTCACTTTGCTTAGGGAGTGGAGTCTACGCGCATAAATAAACTCCTTTCAGTTTAACTTTGTCGTTGGTCCCAGTGTTTGATGATTTATCGGCTCACTTGACACAACACCTAGCACAAGAAAAAAAAAGTGTTAAAATGTATGATGTTTTAATCCTTCTAAGTCATTAACAAAATGTTTAGACACACCTTTGCTTTTTTCCCAGATCATATTTCTCTGACAGTGAATCTTCTAATTTTTGTTGTCTTCTGTAATCTGCACAGGCTGAGAATTTCCAATTGGTTAAGTCCTGGTTCCTTTTTGCTTAACAATTATTCTCTCAGCCTATTCCTTTCCTCTTGTATTTTACCGTAAACTGCAAGATGAGTCCAGACCATATCTTCAACATTTTGCTTGGAAATCTCCTCAGATAAATATTAATTTTATTATTTATAAGAGCTCTTTTTCAAACGGAACACAATTCTGTTAAGCTTCTTGTCATTATATAACAAAAATCACCTTTCCTCTAGTTTGTAATTATATATTCCTCATTTCCTTCTGAGTCAATGCTATGAATACCTTTAATGTTCAACTTTTGCCAACAATTCATTTTTTATGAAAAGCAATTTAAATTTTTTCTCTCATGCACCTCAGTAGCTTTTGAGTCCTTGCTGAGATATTAACATGCATATTTCTTAATCAATCTATCCAAATCAATGTAAACTTTTCAACATTCTTTTCAAAATTCTGCCAACTGCTGCCCATTACCCAGTTCTAAAGCCACTTCCAAGTTTTCAGGTATTTGTTACAGAAATACCTCACTTCCTGGTATAAAACTCTGCATTTTTTTCCCATTGATGTTTTGCTAAAAACTTAGTGGCTCACAACATATGAATTTTTTATCTGAGGTTTGTAATCAACCTCTGGAGATCAGAAGTCCAGTGTAGGCCTTATGGGCTATCAGTTGCTAGCAGAGCTGCATTGCTTCTGCAGGAACTAGGAGAGAATGTGTTTCCTTGACTTTTCCACCTGTTACATGCTGCCTGTATACATTGGTTCTTGGCCTCTTCCCCATCTTCAAAGTGTATTCCTCTGACTTCCATTTCTGTCACCACAACTCTTTTTGTCTGTCTCTCACATATCTGACAATTTCACTTACATGAAATTCCACCATTTTAGGTGGAAAATGGCTAACTATTATCAATGTTTTCAGAAACTCTGTAACATCAAATCTTCTTGGCGTCTATGGTTCTCCTTTGCCTTTAATATTATTACAATAAATTACCAAGTTTTTGTAAGTTTCACATCAAGTTTTCTATGATTTACTGATTTCTCCTCAAGAGCAGAATTTTCAACCCCACTTAATCTTAATTTCATTGCTATTCAGTTTGGCTTTTAAATTGAATATTGCTTACCATTATTTATATTTTTCCTGACTTTTCTCTTTTTTCTCCTTCCTTGTAACCTTCCTGAACAGTCTGAACATTCTTTTAAATTTTATTTTCCATCTCACTAGTTTTTAACTTAAATTCTTTTCCACTCATTCTTACTTTAGAAATGAAGACATAAACTCTTAACCTGTAAGTATTTAATACCAAAAACATTTGTTCTCAGACTACTGATGGAACACATTAACTCACTTTCACTTCTTCCAATCTATATCCTAATTATACCTTCATATATTATAATATAAAGACAACATTATATTTATTCTAGTTATAGGTCAAATTTTTGGGTAAATCCAACAAGTTCTCATTATAAGGTGATCTATTTTTCTCTATAATAATATTTTCCTTAAATGCTACTTTGTTTAATATTAAGAGGGAGTAGAATTAATATAAGAAAAAGAAAAAATGGAAACAAAGTCTTTGTAGATAGGGAGGGGTAGAGGGGTTGAAGGGAGAGCAGAGGAATGGGGAAAAAATAAGAACCAGGATGGATTATGTAAAGGTGAAAATTTCCAATGATGAATGTCATTATATTGCATACCTTAAATGTACCAATAAAATTAATTTTTAAAAGAATATTAAGAAGTACACTGGTTTCTTTTGTTGGTATTTCTATGCTGTGTTTTTCCCATTTTTCCACTTTTAATCTTTCACTATATTTTGGTTTAACATAAATTATAAATATCATGTAATTTTCAAGTCTGTATTTATAAAGTTAATCCATAATTGAAAGGGCTTTTGGGCTGCCTTCTGTCCCGCAGCTCCTGGCCCAGAGGAAGGGGCCTCTGGGCCACCATCCCTCCCGCCGCTCCCTGCCCAGACGTAGGGGCTTCTGAGCCACTGGCCTACTGATCCTGGTCTAGAGGAAGGGGCTTTCCAGCCACCATCCCTCCTGCTGCTCCCAGACCAGAGGAAAGGGCTTTTGGGTCACCTTCTATCCCACCAATCCTGGCCCAGAGGAAGGGGTTTCCAGTCCACCATCCCTACCCCTGCTTCCAGCCCCTGTCCCACTTCTCCAACAGCACCCCCCCAGCCCCCCAGTCGAAATGAGAAAACATGTAAATAAGTCTCTAAACCAGACTTCCAAATCACCTACAGCAACCCCAAAGGGAAATGAGATGGAACACTCTGATACTCAACCACCTGGACCCACTGAACTGGCAATAAAAGGGGATCTGGAAAAAATGAAATCAGAAATAATTTCTCAGATAACAGGAGAAATTGTACTCCTAGTGCAAGACATGAGTAATAAATCTAGAGAGGAGCTGAGGAACATGATGGAATCCCAACATAAGAAACAAATGGAATCCATAAAGCAGATACAAATAGATTTCCAGGAGATCAAAAACTTCATTGAAAGTCTACACAGCAGAATGAGCCAATGTGAGGACAGAATTTCAGATATAGAAGATAAGATTGCAATTAGTGACCAGGAAAAGAAAAATTGCTTCAAAATTATAAGGGAACATGAGAAATCAATCCAGCAGCTGCTAGATGATGCAAAGAAGAATAACATAAGACTGATTGGAGTCAATGAAGAAACAGGAGAGAGTGCAGATGACATAAAAAAACTTTTCACAGAAGTAATGGCAGAAAACTTCCCAAGCAGGGGAAAAGAGCTTGACATACAGATAAGTGAGGCATATAGGACTCCAACTAGCCTTGATCAAAACAAATCTACACATAGGCATATAATTGTTAAGATTCCAGAAACACAACAGAAGAACAAAGTTCTCCAAGCAGTCAGAGAAAAGAAACAAATCACATACAAAGGAAAGCCCATCAGAATCACAGCAGACTTCTCAACACAAACCATCAAGACAAGAAGAGCTTGGAGTGACATATTCCAAGCCCTAAAAGAAAACAGCCTCCAACCCAGATTGATGTACCCTGCAAAACTGTCTTTCAAAATTGATGGAGAAATAAGATACTTTCATGACAAAGAGCACCTTAGGAACTTTGTGAATACCAAACCAGCACTCCAAAGAATTTTACACAATAGCCTAGGAACAGACATTGAGGATCACAACCCCAGGAAGCAAAGCAGAATGAACCCATCTGGCATGACAAGAAATTAAATGTAAAGGGGGAGAACCCAACAAAAACAAAAAGTCATGGCAATGACAAGTCAATACATTTCAGTTATAACCATCAATGTTAATGGTCTCAACTCACCAACCAAAAGAAATAGACTGGCAGAATGGGTCAAGAAGCAAAATCCAACAATATGCTGCATACAAGAAACACACTTAATTTAAAAAGAAACTCATAGACTGAAAGTTAAAGGGTGGAAAATAATACTCTATGCGATGGGAACCCGAAAAAAAGCAGGAGTAGCTATCCTCTTTGCAGATCAAGTAGATTTCAAACCAACACTGATTAAGAGAGACCAAGAAGGATACTACATCCTTGTAAAGGGAAGAATCCAAGAGGAAGAGATGACAATCATAAATATCTATGCACCAAACCTAGTGCGCCCAACTATATAAAACAAATACTAATGGATATGAAAAGTCATATATGCACTAACACAATTGTAGTGGGGGACCTCAACACCCCACTGTCACAAATAGATAGATCAATTAGACAAAAAATAAGTAATGAAGTACTAGAACTCAATCAAACTCTTAAACAAATGAACTTAACAGATGTTTACAGAGTCTTCCACCCCACAAAATCAGAATACACATTCTTCTCAGCTGCACATGGGTCATTCTCCAAAATAGACCACATACTCACACATAGAACATGTTTAAGTAAGTGCAAAGGAATTGAAGTTATCCTCTGTATATTATCAGACCATAGTGCGATGAAATTGGAGATCCATAGCAAAAGAAACTCGAAAACTTTCATAAACACGTTGAAATTGAACAACACACTTCTGAATAACAAATGGGTCACAGAGGAAATTAAAGAAGAAATCAGTCAGAATCCCGCACTCCCTCTGGTGTCTGAGGTAAACTTTTCTGTCTGCATGTTTGTCACTGCCCAAGAGCAGCCTGGCAGGACAGTGAGGGTGGAAAAGGGAGGTGCTGGGTGCTGAGCCCTCGAGTGAGCACTCGGGAGCTGCAGTGCCTACTCCAAAAGCCATGGACAAATCCGCCTGCCCGGATAGAACTACTGCCATGGGCTCAGATCCGTGAGGAGGCACAGCAGTGCCCCCGTTGCAAGCTTGGTGCCCTTTTAACTCAAGGAAAAGCGTCCATGTCACCAGTGTCGCAGTGACTGTAGCCCTCACATCCTCCTGCCCTCACCGACCCGGTGTCTGTGTCCCGACTGCAGCTTCCGGTGCAGATACTTCCATCTCCTGATAGGAACTCGCATGGGTGGTCTCCAGTGTGTAGACGGACCCTCTGCACTCTTCCTCATCCGTCTGCAGGTAGCCACTCATTTCCTCCAGGGTAGAGAAGAGGGCTCCTTGGGAATGACAAGTCTTTGACCTCCTATCAAGCAGCCAGAGAATTTCCTCATGAACAGCTCCAAAACAGAAAGGTGCTATGTGTGTGAGTACAGTCACACTGGCTGGGTTCTGCCATCTGCCCTACCAGTCCTAAGCAGGTGACTTTAGCAAACAAAAGGGGCAGAGAAGGTGAGCTGGTCCCAGCACCCGGAAGGAAGCTCCCCTGCTGCCATACCAAGCTCCAAGGGCAGAGAAGGTGAGCCGCGCAGGTGCCAGAAGCACCCCCCCCACCACCACCATGGAAATGAGAAGACACGTAAACAAGTCTCAAAAACAGACTTCTGGATCACTTACAACAACCCCAAAGGGAAACGAGATGGAACACTCTGATACTCAACCACCTGGACTCTCTGAACTGGCAATAAAAGAGGATCTGGGAAAAATGAAATCAGAAATAATGACTCAGATAACAGCAAAGATTTTGCTCATGGTGCAAGACATGATTAATAAATCTAGAGAGGACACAGATTAAAAAATAGAGGATTTGAGGAACATAATGGAATCCCAACATAGGAAACAAATGGAATCCATAAAACAGATGCAAACAGATTTCCAGGAGATTAAAAACTCCATTGAAAGTCTGCACAGCAGAATGAACCAATGTGAGGATACAGTTTCACATATAGAAGAAAAGATTGCAATTAGTGACCAGGAGAAGAACAATTGCTTTAAAATTGTAAAGGAACATGAGAAATCAATCCAGCAGCTGCTAGATGATGCAAAGAAGAATAACATAAGACTGATTGGAGTCAATGAAGAAAGAGGAGAGAGTGCAGATGACATAAAAAACTCTTCACAGAAGTGATGGCAGAAAACTTCCCAAGGAGGGGAAAAGAACTTGACATACACATAAGTGAGGCATATAGGACTCCAAAGAGCCTTGATTGAAAAAAATCTACACATAGGCATATAATAGCTAGGATTCCAGAAATCCAACAGAAGAACAAAATTCTCCAAGCAGTCAGAGAAAAGAAACAAATCACATACAAAGGAAAGCCCATCACAATCACAGCAGACTTCTCAATACAAACCCTCAAGGCAAGAAGAGCTTGGAGTGATGTGTTTCAAGCCCTAAAGGAAAACAGCCTCCAATCCAGATTGATGTACCCTGCAAAACTATCTTTCAAAATGGATGGAGAAATAAGATATTTTCATGACAAAGAGCACCTCAGGAACTTCATGAATATCAAACCAGCACTCCGAAAAATTTTAGACAATACCCTAGGAAAAGACAATAAGGATCACAACCCCAGAAAACCCAGCAGAATGAATCCATTGGGCATGACAAATTAAATGAAAAGAGGGAGAATCCAACAAAAAGAAAAAGTCATGACAAGGCTTTTAAAACTTTTTAACTTCAAAAAAAAAACCTTTTAACTTCATCTCCCTAATGAGTATATAATTCAGTCTTGTTATTGTACTGATTAGTATTTTTCTGATTCTAGAGTTGCACACATTTCCTTGTGCTATATTGGCTATTTATCATCTTCTTATGTCTACTTTTTAATTGGGTTGTCTACTAATGAGCTCTAAGAATTCTTTATATATTCTGGTCATAGGTTATATGCATTGTAAATATGGTCTGTTTAAGGACTACTTTTCATTTTAATGATGTCATTTAAAGTTCTAAATTTTGATGGAATCTCATTTATCAATTTTTTTCTTTTATACATCATGTCTTTTGTATCCTAGGTAGTTCTTGCCTACCGTGAATTCCTAAACATTTTCCTTTATAATTTCTTCTTAAAGTTTTATAGTTTTAGGCTTTCATATTTAGGTTCATAGATCCCTTCAAGTTATTTTCATGTATGGAAATAAAGGGTTGAGGTTAATTTTTTATATACAGATACCAGGTGTTCTAGTGCCATTTGCTGAAAACACTATCTCTTCCTCAGCTCTTGAATTGAGTTTATATTCTATAAAATGCTAATGTTAAATAATCTTTCAAAGCTCAGTGGACCATATATGTATGATTATATTTCTAGATTCTCTGTTTTATTCAAATGATCTATATATCTTTCCTTACACCAACACTGCCTTGATTACTGTAGCTTTAGAAGAAGTCTTAAAATTAAGTATTAAACGTCTTCCAAAACTGTTTTAGTTTTTGTTTTTGTTTTTTTAGCTTTTCTAGGTCCTTTGTACTCCTACATAACTTTTAAATTTCAATATCCAATTCTTCATTTATAGCAAGTATACACAGACCTGAATTTTTATATATACCTTGTGTTTTCTGATCCTGCTAAATTCAAATACAAGTTCTAGGGGCTCCTAAAGATTTCTTAGTATTTTCTTTGTAGATGATCATTTCATCTACATCTAAAGATTTTGCTTCTACCTTGCCAATCCTATCCTAATTGCATCATTTTATTGCCAGACTATTTTGGTTGGGCCTAGGTTTCAAAGTTTAATGGAGAGACAAAGAGTAAGCAAATTTGCCCTTGTTCCCCACCTTAAGGAGAAAACATTGTATCTTCTCCATTCATATAAGGCATTCTCACTGGAAGTATGGAGTACATGTCTTTAATCTGTTGAGAAGGTTCTGTTCTACTTCTGGTCTCCTATAGCTTTTACCATGAACAGTTGTAGAATTTAGTCCAATACTTTTTCTCCAACCAGTGACAGGATTGTATGGCTTTTCCCTTTCCTCTGTTAAAATGATAACTTTTGGGGGTGGATCTTCCAATGCTGAAACAACACTGCCATCCCTATAACAAAACCACTTTCTACATCCTGCCATATCTGACTTCTAATAGTTTGTTTTGTTAAACAAATTTCTATCTATGTTCATATTTTTTCTTCTATTGTCTTTATCCAGTTTTAGGATTAGCACAATGTTGAGTTCCTAAAATGAGGGGAGAAGTGTTCCTTCTTTTTTCTGCTTTAATTGTTTGATATAATTTATCAGTTAAAATGTATAGGAGCCTGCTGTTGTCATATAGGTAGGTTTTCAAGCTAGGAATATACTTTCTTTAATAGGGGCTATTCAAATTTTGTATTTCCTCCAGAGTTAGTTTTATTAATTTGTCTTCCAAGGTACTTCTTAGAAGTTGTCAAATTTATTTCAAAACAGATTTTTGAAATATGCTTTCTATATCCTTTTAAATTCTGTAAAATCTGTGGTAATGCCTCCTAGATCTTAATATTGTAATTTTTAAAATGTATAACTGATATTGTGTAACAGGAAGAAAAGGTCTAAAGGTGCAGGGGAAGTGGGAGGGGTAGGGGAAAGGAAAAAAGGGAAAAGAAAAAATATGAGAAAAGGAAAAAAAATGGAAACAAAGTCTTTGCAAATAGGGAGGGCAGGGGAAGGGGATAAAAATAATAACCAAGATACTCATGTAATGGTACAAGATCCCAATGATGAATGTAACTGTATTTTATACCTAAAATGTACCAATAAACTTAATGGGGGGAAAAAAAAGTACGAAAAAAAAGAAGAAATCAGACAGTTCCTTCAATTAAATGACAATGACAATACAACATATCGGAATCGATGTGACAAAATGAAAGCAGTCTTATGAGGGAAATTCATAGCAGTGAATACACATATTAGGAAAATAGAATGAGCCTAATTAAACAACCTCATGCTGAACCTCAAGCTTCTAGAAAAAGAAGAGCAGGACAACCCCAAAGCTCATACAAGGGAGGAAATTATAAAGATCAGAGGAGAAATCAATGCAATGGAGACTAAGAGAACAATACAAAACAAATCAATGAAGCCAAGAGTTGGTTCTTCGAAAGAATCAACAAAATTGACAAACCCTTAGTGAACCTTATCAGAAAAAGGAAAGAAAAGGCCCAAATCCATGCAATTAGGAATGAAAAGGGTGAAATTACAACAGACCCAGCAGAAATCCAGAGGATCATCAATACCTACTTCCAGAACCTATACACCAATAAGATGGACAACACAGAAGAAATGAACAGATTCCTAGACACATATGAATTACCAAAGTTGAACGAAGAAGACCTAAAAATTCTGAACAACCCAATATCAACCAATGAAATTGAAAATGTAATTAAAAACTTATCAACTAAGAAAAGCCCAGGCCCTGATGGCTTCACTGCTGAATTCTACAAGACGTTTAGAGAGGAACTGCTGCCACTACTGTTGAAACTCTTCAATGAAATTGAAAGGGAAGCAATACTCCCAAATTCATTCCTGGAAGCAAGCATCACCTTGATCCCCAAAGCAGAGAAAGACCCAACCCAAAAGGAGAACTATAGGCCAATCTCACTCATGAACATAGGTGCAAAAATCCTTACTAAGATACTGGCAAATAGAATGCAGAAGATCATCAAGAAGATCATACACCCTGATCAAGTGGGATTCATTGCAAGGATGCAGAGACATGTGCAAATCAATCAATGTAATACACTATATCAATAGAGCCAAGGACAAAAACCATATGATTATCTCCATAGATGCAGAAAAAGCATTTGACAAAATCCAACATGCATTTATGATAAAAACCCTACAAAAGATTGGAATAGATGGTCTCTACCTCAAACTGATAGAAGCCATCTATGAAAAACCAACAGCCAATATCATACTAAATGGTCAAAAACTGAAATCCTTCACACTCAAATCAGGAACAAGACAAGGATGTCCACTATCACCACTCTTGTTCAATATAGTTCTGGAAACATTAGCCACGGCAATTAGACAAGAGAAAGAAATAAAAGGAATAAAGATAGGTCCTGAAGAAGTCAAATTGTCATTATTTGCAGATGACATGATACTCTATATAGAGGACCCCAAGAACTCCACCAAAAGTCTTCTAGACTTAATAACCAAATTCAGTCAAGTAGCTGGTTACAAGGTCAACACACAAAAATCAATAGCTTTCCTCTACACAAATGACAGACTCACTGAGAGAGAAATAGGGCAAATAATTCCTTTCACAATAGCATCCAAAAAACTGAAATACCTAGGAATCAACCTAATGAAAGAAATCAAAGACCTCTTCTCTGAAAACTATAGCACTCTGAAAAGAGAGATTGAAGATGATATCAGAAAATGAACAGACATCCCCTGCTCCTGGGTAGGAAGGATTAATATAGTGAAAATGGCCATACTTCCAAAACTGCTATATAGATCCAATGCAATTCCAATTGAGATCCCAGCAGCATACTTTATGGACCTTGAGAAAAGAATGCAAAAATTCATTTGGAACACCAAGAGATCCAGAATAGCAAAAGCAATTCTAGGCAACAGAGACATGGTAGGGGGTATCACAATCCCCAATCTGCAACTATACTACAAAGCTACTATGATAAAAAACAGCATGGTACTGGCAAAGAAACAGACCTGAGGACCAGTGGAACAGATTACAAGATGCAGAAACAACACTAGACACACTCAGCCATCTTATCTTTGATAAAGGAGCCAAACACCCTCACTGGAGGAAAGATAGCCTCTTTAATAAGTGGTACTGGAAAATTGGGTTTCAACTTGCCAAAGATTAAAACTAGACCTGTATCTCTCACCATGCACTAAACTAATATCGAAATGGATTAAAGATCTAACCATTAAAATAGAAACGTTGAACCGGCTGGAACAGAGGTTAGGTAGAACTCTTGAAGACATCAGTGTAGGAAAAGATTTTATGAACAAAACCTCAGTTGCCCGTGAACTAGCACAAACAATCAACAAATGGGATCTCTTCTTATTAAAAAGCTTCTGCACAGCAAGAGAAACCACCAGCAGTGTGAAGAGACAATCCACAATGTGGGAAAAAATCTTCACCTGCGTTTCCTCAGACAAAGCCCTACTATCTCTAACCTATAAAGAACTTAAAAAATCAGACCTCCCAAATTGAAAGACCCAATCTGAAAATAGGTATCTGAAATGAACAGACAGTTCTCAGACAAAGAAGTAGAGATAGCAAATAAATACATGAAAAAATGTTCAACATCACTGGTCATTCGAGAGATGCAAATGAAAACAATGCTGAGATTCTACCTCACTCCAGAAAGAATGGCTACTATCATAAAATCAAACAATAACAAATGCTGAGGGGGCTGTGGGGAAAGAGGAACCTTGCTCCACTGTTGATGGGAGTGTTGACTGCTGCAACCACTGTGGAAATCAGTATGGAGATACCTCAAAGAACTAGGACTGGAAGTCCCATTTGACCCTGCTATTCCACTGCTGGGGATCTTCCCCAAAGAATTAAAAGAATCATACTGCAGTGATATATGTGCACCCATGTTCATAGCAGCACAGTTTGTAATAGCTAAAACTTGGAAACAGCCCAAATGCCCATCAACTGGAGACTGTATCAAGAAAATGTGTGTTTTTTTATAAAATGGAGTACTACTCAGCCATAAAAAATGAGAAATTAGAGACATTTATAGCTAAGTGGAAGCACATTGAGGCAATACTCTTAAGTGAAATAAATAGGACACACATGTATAAATACCAAATAGTTTCTCTGGTGTGAGAAACTGAAAGTGTAAATAAGGACTAAAATGTATAATAGGTAATGTGAAATAGGAAGAAAAGGGGCAAAGGGGAAGGAAGTGGGAGGGCTAGGGGAAAGGATAGAAGGGAATGGGATTAATATGAGAAAATGGAAAAATGGGAACAAAATCTTTGTAAATAGGGAGGAATGGAGAGGTTGAAGGGAGGGCTGGGCAAGGGTGAAAAATAAGAACCAAGAGAGACTATATAAAGGTGCAAATTTCCAATGATGAATGTCATTATATTGTATACCTAAAATGTACCAATGATTAGAATGAGTAGTCAATAATGCAAAATAGGAAGAAAAGGTCCCAAGGGGTAGGGGTAGTGGGAGGGGTGGCGGAAAGGAAAATGATGAGAAATGGAAAAAATGGAAATAAAGTCTTTGTAAATAGGGAAGGGTGGAGGGAATGAAGGGAGGGCTAGGAATGGGGAAAAAATAAGAACCAAGATGCATTATGTAAAGGTACAATTCCCAGTGAGAAATGTAATTGTGTTGTATACCTAAAATGTACCAATAAAAGAATTTAACAACAAAAAAAGTTAATCCATAATTGTGCACTATTACCAAATAATACATGAAATGTAAAATGCTTTAATTTCATTTAACCCTCTAATATGTTTGCTCTATCTTCAGAAATTTGGTGCTTTAAGTATGTTTTCATTCTCACAAGACATACTTAATCCTACCAGCTTTACCCTCTTTTATCCATTTGTCATTCTTTTTTTTTTTTTTGGTACCAGGGGTCGAACTTGGGCCCTTGCGCTTGCGAGGCTGGCGGTGGAACCACTGAGCTAAATCCCCAGCCCTTCCATTTGTCATTCTTAATTGCTTCTTCATTACATACTTGACCATGTGTGTAGTCATTTTTTCAGATAAGTATATCCCTTAAATTACCCTTTCATGAGATATGCTGATATCTCTCTTTTTAAAAATATTGGCAAGGCTATGTTTATACTTTATTCTTGCAATATTTTTGATAGATATAGATTTCTAGGCTGGCATTTACTTTTTTTAAATGTGTTGAAGAAGTTATTCCAACATCAATAAAAAATAGAATCATATCAAGTTAAACATTTTCTTCACAGCAAAGGAATCACCCAACAGAGTGAAAAGACAACCTACAGAATGGCAAAAAATTTTTTCCAGCAACTACTTAGAGGACTAATATCTAGAAATACATAAAGAACTAAAAAAAAAAAACCTAGCCTTCCCCAAATTAAAAAAAAAAACCAGTGAAAAATGGGCAGCTGAATTGAATAAACATTTTTCAGAAGAAGAGGTACAAATGGACAATAAATAACATGAAGAAATGCTTCACATCTCTGGCTATTCAAGAAATTCAAATTAAAACAACACTGAGATACCACTTACTCCAGGAAAAATGGCCATCATCGATGAATAAAAATAAATGCTAGCAATGCCATGGAGGAAAATAGAACCCTTCTGCACGGTTGGTAGCTAGTTCAACCACTAAGAAAATCAGTATGAAGCTTCCTCAAAAAACTAAGAATAGAAATTCCACTTAACTCAGCTATTTTACTTCTATGTATTTTCCCAAAAGAGTTAAAGACATAATGTTGTAGTGATACATGGATTCCCATGTTTATGGCAGTACAATTCACAATAGTTAAATCTTGCCAGTGGCCTATGTGTCCATCAACAGATGAATAGATAAAGAAAATATGGTATTTATACACAATGGTGTACTATTCTGGCATAAAGAAGGATAAATTTGAGTCATTTATAGGAAAAGGGATGCATGTTGGGACAATAATGTTAATTGAAATAGACAAGATCCAGATGGTTACATATCATATGATTTCTCTTATATTAGAAACTCAAAGTATACATAAATTAGAGAACAAAATAAAAGATAGATAACAGAAAGTAGCTAGACAGATCTTTTTCAAAAGGGATACAGATCAAGAGATGAAGGGAGAGGGTCCAGAGGGAAGGTGAAGTAAACAGAATTAACATGTGTTATGTACATGTACAAACTCCCCACAATAAATGTAATCATTATGTACTGTAAACATGTACTAATAAAAATTTTTAAACATAAAAAAAGAAATTATTCCACTAGATTATGGCTTTTGTTGTTGCTGGTGAAAAATCATCTGTTAGTTTAAGAGTTCCTCTATTAAAGGTAAGCTCTGTTTTTCCCTTTATTTTCAGCTTTTCTTTCTTTGTGATTTTATCTATATTGCCATTTTCATTTATTATATGTAATAGTATTTCTAAGAGTATTTCTGAAATTAAGAAAAGACATATTACCTTTTCAAATACATGTAAATGTTTGTAATTCCTTTCTCTTAATTTTCTTTCTTTCCCTTTGAAAATCTGATTAATCATTTTGGCTCTCTTGGATTGAAGCTTTTTTGTCTTAATTACTGTATTTTTATTTTGAGCAAAGTCTTGCTAATTTTGCCACATTTTATAACTGTGCTGTTAGGAAAGTTTGGAGAAGTAATTTATATGTACTTATTGCTCTCCCCAAACTATCATTCTGACCTAATATAATGTGATAAGGGCCAAATAAGTAGAAGCTCCAGAAGCACAGTATGCCCAGCAGATCTCAAAGAGCACACGAAGTACTCTAAGGAAGCTGGCACATCCTGTAAGGCCAAACTAATGACCCCTTTCTTGGAACATCAAGATCTGATTGTGCTGGCCGCCTGCAGCCATACTCTTAAGATTTGTGTAACATCACGGAGGTTCAGAAGAGAACTGGATGTTCATACCACTATCCATAAAAGGAGCACAATACGATGTGGAAGATGAGAGCTTATTAAATGATAAGTATCATGGCTACCAATTTAAATCAGCTGGTGAGTTTTGACTATTAATAACAACCTACATCTCCTGGAACACGCAGATGATCTTCATAAAGCCTGCCGCTCTAGGACACAGTATATGACCAGGACACACTGTTAGTGCTGGCAAGAAAGAATTTAAACTTAAAATATTTTCATTTAAATTACTTATTTTTCAATTCATTTTTTCAATTCATTGCTTTGGTCTCTATTTTAACTAGACTACTGTGGTTTTGGTTTAGCAAATGATTTGAACAGATAGGGTAATTCCCTTCCAAAGTTTAGAATCAAAAAGTAACTATCTTAGTGTCCATGCAAAGATACTGTAAGATAAATTTTTAAATAACATAATAAACCTAAAATAGTCTCATAAAATACTTATGAAATAATGCCACCGAATAAAACACTAATGACTCTTATTATTTAGTTGTATTATGCCATTATGATCTGTCTAGTTTGACTTCATCTATGTTTTTACGCTATGATTGATGAGGATGTATCCTACCTATACCTGATCTCTGGAACATGTATTCTTCCTTCTTCCATAATGTGAACTTCTTATTTCCTATATAAGCCACAGAGCTATCATTCTAGAATTTTGTTTCACTAATCTCCTGAATTAGCAATAATATTGCCAGATGTCATGTATTCATTTTTTTAATTTCTTCCTCTTTCTGTTTAGGTAACTACTTATACAGAGAAAATGTGAGAAAAAAATTTAGTGTCATGCATTCCAGCCAACCAGTATATACTTTTATCTTCAAACATCATAAATCAAAGGCTAACTGAGAACAATTTTTCATAGGTAAAATTGACTTCCATTAGACTAGTTACGCCTATCACACAAGAATGGGCAATCTAAGTTGAAAAATATGCAGTATAACTGAAAAAAATTGTAAAAGTCACACCAGAAGAACTATTATTCAGGAAAAAAATCAATAAACAAACATATGAACTAAAATTAATATATTTAGAGAATTTAAAGAGTGTGTTCTACCTGTAAAGTAACAATATGATGCTAAGAAGAAAACAAAATACAAATTTTCGGAAATCAGAAAAATGACTGCTTAATTAATGGGCATATTTGAAGATAAAGCAAGAAAATGTTTGGAATGTAAATTCAAGTGGTAAGAGAAAAATATTCTATTTAGAGTTACTCTATATTCTCCCTTGTGATGTAAAGGCACACACATGTGTTTAAGTACTTGGAAAAAATAAAATTTTGCCATTTTAGCCATTTTTAAGTGCACAGTCTGTGATACTGAACACATTCACAATGTTTTGTAACCATCATCTATTCTAAATCCCTTTTGTCACCTCTGAAAAAGTCCCCACAATGGGGTTTGATACAATCCTACTTTTCCACAGAGTCTGCCAAAAAATATATATACATTTCAGGAAAAGAAAAATAGTATGATTTTCAAGAGATGGTGCTACCCTCATATGAGGGACTCCAAAGAATGTCATAAATCACAGAAAATCCATTACATTACTGGTCCTTAGAGAAGAAATTGAAAATGCCCCATACAGCAATCTCAATGACCAAGGTTACCCAAGCAGCAGTTTGCCGTACTAATAAATGTCTGGAAGCTAATGGCCACAACTTTGAGCACTTCTTATAATTGTAGAGGGAAAAGGTAACTTGTATTAATTCATGATGTCTCAATAAATTTTATTATTAAAATACTTATACAAGTTTTTCTTTTCCTCAAGTGTGATACACTTTTTGATGGACTCTGTAGTTTTACTTTGGTTACCTATGCTTTTGGAATCATATCCAAGAAATCTTTTATATTTTTTGTTATTTTAATTTTATAAATTTCTGACTTGTAATAATTTGATACACATATACAGTGTGTAATGATCAAAGCAAAGTAGTTAGCATTTTCAACTCAAACATTTTTTTCAATTTTTGATTAACACATAGTTCTACATATTTATGGGGTATGGGGCTATATTTCAATACATGCATACAATATGCACTGATTAACTGAGGGTAATTAACATTCCATCTCCCTATTATTACTTTGTATTTGGAAGCTTCAAGCTCCTCTCTTCTTGTTATTCATAAAATATAGACAGATAATTATGAGTTATAGTCCCCTTCTAGACTGAAGAACACTGTAGAACACTTGTCTAACTTATTACTTCTATCTACTTACTTTTGGGTACCATTATCTAACCTAGTCTCCCTCCCACATTTCCTAGCCTCTACTAACCACTATTCTACTTTTAGCTCAATTATTTGACACCCACATATGAGAAAGAACATGTGGTGCTTGCCTTTCTGCAGCTTACTTATTTCACTTAACACAATGTCCTCCAGTCCCATCCAGTTTGCTATAAATGATAGGGTATCATTCTTTTTGGGGCTGAATAATATTTCATTGTGTATATTTACTGCAATTCCTTTATCCATTCATTGATAGACATCTAGGTTGGTTCCATATTTAGCTATTGTGAATAGTGCAGCAATAAGCACAAGTGTACAGCTGTCTGATTGTTATGCTGATATCATTCCCTTTGGACGTAGGGATAGCTGGATTATACTGTATGTGGTAGATCTGCTTTTAGTTTTTTGAAGAATCTCCAAACTGTTTTCCGCAGTGTCTATACTAATTTGCATTCCTACCAACAGTGTAGAGCCCCTTTTTCCCTATATCCTCATCAGCATTTGTTATATTTTTGTCTTTTTGAGACTACCCAGCCTAAATGGGGTAAGAGGGTATATCTCATTGTGGTTTTAAATTCATTTCCCTGATAGCTAATAAAGTTGAGCATTTTTCATCAATTCTCTTGGCCATTTGAATTTCTTCTTTTAAGAAGTGTCTATTATGTACCACAAATATGTACCAACAAATTTTTTTAATTTTAAAGAAGTGTCTCTAATAGTTTGTTTTGTTAAACAAATTTCTATCTATGTTCATACTTTTTTCTTCTATTATCTTTATCCAGTTTTAGGATTAGCACAATGTTGAGTTCCTAAAATGAGGGGAGAAGTGTTCCTTTTTTTTTCTGCTTTAATTGTTTGATATAATTTATCAGTTAAAATGTATAGGAGCCTGCTGTTGACATATAGGTAAGTTTTCAAGCTAGGAATATACTTTCTTTAATAGGTGCTATTCAAATTTTATATTTCCTCCAGAGTTAGTTCCATTAATTTGTCTTCCAAGGTACTTCTTAGAAGTTGTCAAATTTATTTCAAAACAGATTTTTGAAATATGCTTTCTATATCCTTTTAAATTCTGTAAAATCTGTGGTAATGTCTCCTAGATCTTAATATTGTGATTTTTTAAAATGTATAATTGATATTGTGTAACAGGAAGAAAAGGTCTAAAGGTGCAGGGGAAGTGGGAGGGGTAGGGGAAAGGAAAAAAGGGAAAAGAAAAAATATGAGAAAAGGAAAAAAATGGAAACAAAGTCTTTGCAAATAGGGAAGGGTGGAGGGGGTGAAGGGAAGTCAGGGGAATGGGGAAAAAATGAGAACCAATATACGTCATGTAAATGTACAAGATCCCAATGATGAATGTAATTATTTTATACCTAAAAGGTACCAATAAACTTAATGGGAAAAAAATTTTAAAGAAATGTCTATTCATTTTCTTGAGTATTGCTGAAGTGCAGACTACCCAGCCCCCACTCTCAGAGACCCTCTTTAGTGCAGGTGGGCAGAAGTCCCAGGATATAGATTTTAATAAGAACCTTAAGTGACTCATTTTCAGAAATTCTGGTTTGTTTAGGTATCTTATGTATATGATGTGAATGACATCAACAAATACCCTTTTCGTTTTTTTAACATACCTTGATATTCTCTGTCCCTCAGTTCAAGCCATATTTAATAAAATTTGGGTAATTTAATAAATACTTCAGTAAAACAAAGAAGTATCATTTGTATCCAAGAAATTTTTGCCCACACTAATGTTATGGAGATTTACCACCATGTTCTCTTCTAGTAGTTTCATAGATTTGGCTCTTACATGTAATTCTAATTCATTTTGAGTTTTATTTTTAAACATGGTGTGAGATTAGTCTAATTTCATTCTTCTGTATGTAAAACCCAGTTATTCCAAAAATCCTTTCAGATTATTTTTTGAGACACAGTCTCCCCAGGTAGTTCAAGCTAGCCTTGGAACTCACTATACAGCCCAGGCTGGCCTTGAACCCGCAGCAATCCTCCTGCCTCAGCCTTCCAAGTGCTGGTATTACAGGGGTGTGCCACTATACTTGGCTACCCAAAACCTTTTGTTGAAAAGTAAAACTCACTGCAATTGCATGTTTTTAACACCTTTGTCAGAAATTAATGAACTGCAAATACATGGGTTTATTTCTGAGCTCTCTATTCTGTTCCATTGGTCTATGTGTCTGTTTTTCAGCCAATTTCATGCAGTTTTGATCCCTGTAGATTTGTTGTATATTTCAAAGTGAGGCATTGTGATACTTCCAGGTTCTTTTTGCTCAAGATTGCTTTGGCTACTTGGGATCTTTTCTGTTTCCATACAAATTCAAAATTTTTTTCTACTTCTTTAGAAAAATGTCATTGATATTTTGACAGAGATTTTATTGAATCTGTAGATTCTTTTGGATAATATGGACATTGTAAAAATATTAATTCTTCCAATTGAAGAACATAAAAGTCTTTCCATTTATGTTTTCTTCAATTTCTTTCTTCACTGTTTTACAGCTTTTATACAAGTCTTTCACCCTGGTTAAATTTATTTCTAAGTATTTTTGGAACTATTGTAAATGGAATTGTTTTCTTCATTAGACAGTTAATTGTTAGTACATAGAAATGCTATTAATTTTGTGTGTTATTTTCTGTCCTTCAACTTTGCTGAATTTGTTTATTAGCTCTACCAGTTTTCTTCAACATACATATTCCTTTAAATCATACTTAATCCCCAACCTCAACTAACACAGTAAATCCTTTTTTGCCTATTGATTCAGAGGCATAAAACAATAGACAATAGCATAAGGACAATAGCAAAATTAACTTCTGCCTAACATAATTCATATATTCTGTGTAAAACTGAAAACATAGTTCTTTCTCCAGAAAAAGAAGCAAAATCCGCAGGTAAAGTTAATCCTTTCCTTTGATATCCAATAATTTAAATGTCATGATGTAATTTTAAATATTTTTAATAGATAATTTTGTTATGTGATAAAAGGATGAGAAAAGAAACAAAACTACTTTATTAATATATAAATATAGCCATACTAAATTAAGGAAGAAATATTCATAACTGTTATAATCCTGGTTTCTGCAACTGCTCACATAATTACAACTCAATTGTGCAGTTACCTGCTTACAATCACCTTCTTCCATTGCCCTCCATGTTCACTTCACCCTCAGCAAACACCTCAGTTGTTGTAGTGTGTTTTTTCTAGCTAGGTGAGCTAAACTTTCATTCCTGAAGGGTCTAGGCAATTAACAGTCCTGCTTGAATCTGGTGGGTCTAGTTTTCTATTGACTTTAATCACACAATATTTCGATACTATGAGGTACTATCTGGCAATTTTTGTATCCCAGACATACTCTTCTGTACTCTGCAACAGCAGCCCAGTTTCCTCTGGATAACCTCAACTAACAGAGTACATCCCTTTTGACCTGTTGATTCAGAGGCATAAAAACCCCAAAGTGGCTACCAACAGTGTCAACTTCCAGTTCAGTAGAAGCATTATGTCTTTTCATGAAACTAAGACCTCTAGACCACCAGTCTAAGGTTAGAAAGACAGGAAGCAGGGCTAGGGATTTCGCTCAGTGGTTCTGCCACCTGCCTCACAAACACAAGGTCCTGAGTTCGATCCCTGGTACCCCCCCCAAAAAAAGAGAGATAGAAAGACAGGAAGCAAAAAACTTTGCTAGTGGGTCAGTAGGGATAATGGTGAGTAGAACCATTTTCATCTTTTTTTAGAAAAGAATATGGCATTTTATTCTCACTTATAGATATACAGTACATGAATTAAGAAATAAAATCATGATAGGGGCCTCAAATATTGAAAGCTTTTGACCTAACATGCCAATATTAATCCATTCCCTGCAAAGCAGGAACATTAGCAGTTCAAACTTGGTCATTGTCATAGTTATTGATGTTGAGTTTTTACTGTGAAATACCCAGTAGCACTTTAACCCAGTAGTAGGCCTGAGCTAAGTTTCAATGTGCCATCTTTGGAACAAATTGTGTTTATTTACATGTTAAGAGTAGGTGGTTTTATTCACTTATCCTACAGTGAGTTTAATGAATGGTTTAAAGCTACACAGATTTCCCCAGCTATTATTTCCCTTAGTGTTTTTTTAATTATTATTTTTTATTTTTTTAATTTTTTTATTTTTTGGTACCAGGGATCAAACTCAGGACCTTGCGCTTGGGAGGCAGGTGCCAGAACCACTGAGCTAAATGCCCGGCCCATCCCTTAGTGTTTTTAAAAGCAACAACTCATTACTGTTTATAAAAGATAATGCCAGAAAAAGGTAATGTTAAAGTAAAGGTGCTTTAATATTTAAGGACAACATATGATATTACTATTGGAAAAAACTGTACAACACAACACTGAAATAGTATAGCACTATTAACTCATTTGTTTTTAAAAAGTGGTAATATCTACCTTATATACTATTCTAGTATCTAAACCTCATAATTATAATTTGAGTATACAATCTAACTTACAACTGTGCACAGCTTCTGAGGCATATTTTTTCAGAGTTTCTTTGCATATCAATTAAAATTAAAGTTGGCCCTTGATCTGGAGATTATCACTACTGGAAAGCACTGAGTTTAGACATTTATTGAACAAAAAGCCTGACAGACTGAAAGCAATAAAACCATGCAAAGGAAAGCAGCTGCAGCCCTCAAATTTATTATCAAATCTAGCACAAGACCTGCTCAGAGGCTTGAGATTTCTACCCTATGATTCCTGGACCCATGAATACTGGCTGTTGGAAAAGAACACCATGTAGTGAGTTCTGATTTAGAGCATTTGCAGCTCTCTGAAGGACTGAATGAATGCCCGAGCACACAAGGTATTATCTATCACCTAGTTAGCACTGTCACTGAATGATCAAAAGGTGATTTCACTGTTGTATCCAGGGTGATGATGAACATGCTAGGACCAGTGAATTCCATGAACATGGGCCCATTGCCATGTTTCATTTGTCTGAAGTGAATTCCTTGATCAGAAGTAATGCTATTTATATCTTATCTACCATTTTATTACTAGAATCTTGCATGGTACATAACAGAATTTTGAATACATGTGGGTTTCTTAGCTAAAAATGAACACAGATTATTTATTATCAGATCCTTTGTAAAAATAACTTTAAAGTTTTCTTTAGAAATATTCCAAATGTTTTACAATAAGTTAAATGAAATTGTTCAGTTTACTGTGTTCTATTTGAACTTGGGAAAACTCTACTACCCTTTTCCTTGTGTGAAAGAGTTTGGAATTAGATCTGCTGGGTTAAAAATCAATTCTTTGCCTTTACTTTCTATGATTACATAAAAGAACATCCTTAGATTATACATTTCTGTTAAACATGGATGCCACCTTTATTCCTCTTGAACATCCTACCTGCTCCTCTCTTCTACTTGATAGATATATAGGATCTAGGCTAACATTACTTTTGATGTTGAATACATATCCAATGATACCCAGATGTCAAGATTTTGGAAGATGTGAGAAATATCTCCCACCTTCGTGGTGTATTTTCATACTTATGAGACACCTGGTTTACAGTGGTTTCATTACTATCATCAAGTACTTAACATCTAGTAAAGAGAACAGAATAACTATAATAGGAATTTCCAAAGACAGTCATGCACAAATAGGGAACATGTCTTGCTTACATTTTCTCTCCCCTAGAAACATAAAGGTCATTGAATAGAGCTCAAGAGTACATACTTTATACCCAGCCATGCTTCTTTGTTGAAGAATTTTAAACATTCTAAATTCTGAGCAGATGACCTTGGGTCAAACTCACTTTCACCAATACCTCTCAAAGATGAAAGAAAACCACTATGAGAAGATCTCTAGAAATTCTTCTTGTTGAGTTTTTAGATTTTTATGTTCATTTTATTGTCTTATTTCTGAGAGGTGAGGAGATAACTGTCTTGGTGCAGCTGGGCAGATGGCCAAAGTAGGGAAGGCACAGACCCACTAACCAGCATTTGACAGCCTACAGATGGCATCAGGAGTGATGGGATGGAATATGCTGTGTCTCTGAATTCTGTGTGGGTGATGTAAGCGACCTCAAATTTGCTATATCTGCCTACATGCTGCACAGCCCACGGGTCAGAAGTTTGGGGACACATGTCATATCACATCACCTGTTCTAGTTTAGTGCATAAAACTCCAAGCCTGAAGAAGGTGATATATTGTGCAATTCTCAGGGCCAAGAGTTTTGACTGCCACCACCTCTGGGAAGCCTAACTATGTATCTCTTCTTGATTATTGCAGTTCTGCTGATCCAGAAACCCACAGGTAACCCAAAGCTTTCCAGGGCATCAAGAAAATCAGCAATGAGATGGAGTATTTCCAAGAGCCCAAGGGAATATAATCATCCACAATATGGGGAGATAGGGTCTCCCTGGAGGACCAAAGTCTATGCACAAAGAGAAATTCCCTCTTCATTGGGTCATGGTAATATCCTTGAAAATAAGTAGTCACAGAGCTGAAAAGAGGTCATAATTTCCTGAGAAGGCCTTATTATTTAAAAGAATGAGCCCAATGTCTCAAGATATCTTTATTTCTCTGCATAGGTATTACTCTGACACTCAGCCATATTTTTTTCATTCAAATATACATTTTAGCCCATTACATCATTGTGTGTAAATAGTGGAAAAAGCACAAACTTTGGAGTCAAGTTTTTTTGTTTTTGTTTTTGTTTTTGTTTTTTGTACCAGGGATCAAACTCGGGACCTTGTGCTTATGAGGCAGGCGGTGGCACCACTGAGCTAAATCCCCGGCCCTCTTTGGAGTCAAGTTTAAGAAATATGACTTCAATATTTACTATTTTGTCAACTTTGGATAAGTAGTGAGGACTCTATGAGACTCAGTTTCTTCATCTGTGAATATAATAACACCAGGCTCACAGAGGTTTCATTAAATGATACAACAGATGTGAAGCCACCTAGCATAATGTCTAGCTCATACTGTAATTTAGAACTTAGAGTTTCCTTTTTTCTTTCAAAACCAGATCTCTTGAATTTCTCCCTCACTATAGCAATAGTAATGGTTTGTCTTGACGCTAAATTTCTCAGATTCAGAGAAGCTCTAGAATTTAGGATTGGAGGAAACATCTTTGTTTACAGAAGCCGAAATTTGAATAGCCTGGTTCTTACCTCACTGAAAGTATTTAAAGTCACTAAAGGAAAAAATGTATAGTAAGGTGAGGAGAATTCTGGGACTGAACATCGGATAAATTCTTACCTCTGGCGGTAGAGGGAGAATGGAAAGTCATAGAGGGATAAAGCAAGTTCAATAATTAGAAAGATGTCCAGATTATTCTGATGACATAGAAACAAAGGAAGATATGCACTGGCAGAAGTGTGCAATACTGAGAATAAATAAGGAAGGAAGATCTTTGAAGGGAAAAAATTACCCGATAGTAACAAGAATGATTCTTGGCCATGGTAGTGGGTAAGAAGAGAATTTAACTCAGGAATAAATACACAACAACAATTTATTTGAGCATGAGAGATAGGGCAGCTGTAAGAACACAGTGCCCTAGAAGCATTCAGAGTGAGGCAGATTTGCTGAGGTTCATCTTATTAGAGAATTCTTTTTAAGATATGAGAATGGGCCTTATGGATACCCCATACTCCTAACTCCTACAAACCTCCTATCCCTTCCCCATAACCAAGTCATCTTCAGTCTCAAAAACTGATCTTGGTCTATTGTTCTTTCATGTGAACAGTAACAGAACAACTTAAGAAATGCTGGGGACACTATGTACAGGGAAACTGCAGAAAAATCTGCAAAGTAACTGAAATACATGAGGTACTATGTGAAAATGGGAGATACTGTTGCCTCAATATCAAGAAATTGGAAGAATGGAAAAAAATTACAAAGCCACCTCCTCCAAAGCAAGCACCATTTGCATTAACTCTTCCTCAAGATGAAGAAAAAATGGAAACTTCCTCAACCCCCAAGACATATCACACATAAATCAAGTTTAATTTCCTCTTCATTTATTTCTTAGTGTATTCCAATACATCAAGATGATGAGATCTGCATCTTCTACCTTCTAATTTCTTGATCTCCAGAATGATTTTCAAGCAGATTCTAATAAAGATTATTTCCAGGCTTCTGACTCTGTTCTTTAACCAGATGCTAAACCCTTACTCTATGCTAGGTAATAAATTGATAAGGACAACTCAGAACCTCTCATCAAAAAGTCACTTATAACCAATACACTAAACATAAACAAACAAAAAACTATAACATGGAATATTGGAATAAGAAATTCAGAAAATTGATATGTAATTCAGGAGAGGAAAAAGTTAAGCAAGTATTGGAGGAAATTCATGAGTGAGTTTAGCATTAAAGTGCTGCCTTGTGAAAAATGCAGGATTTCAACAGAGAACTGTTAGCTGGGAAGCAAATCTGAGCGAATAGAATGGCATCTACAAATTGAAGGAAATTGGAAAAGATAGGACATTTCAGGAAATTATACATACATTTTGATTGGATGAAAAAGAGAGCATTCAACGGTGAACTATGGAGAAGTATGATTCTCTAAGCACCTGTGTACCAGCAGTGAGCTGAGAAGACAAATGAGTAAGGCCCTCCATCGCAGAGCTCACCATGTGACACAGAGCGTAGCATAAATAAGTTTTGTTGTCATTTCTGTTGTTCTTTGGTATCAGGACTCTTTGGAGTTAGGGTGAAATGTAAAACATAGAAATTAGTTTGAAATACAGTATTATATGAGATTTTATTGTCCTGATAGGCAGGACAACACGAGGATGATCCAGATATACACTCCACCTTATCCTTAAAGCTATACCTTTTGAATATATTTAACATGAAAAGTTTTATTTCTAACTACATTTCACATTCATTTTCAAGTTTTGTCTCTTATACTGTGTCACCATAACTATTACAGGCATTTATAAGATTTCATTCATACACTAATTTGTGGCATGTGTTCCATTTATTACCTTCTGATCTCCTATTCTAGGGCTGGGGCAGGGAATATGAAAGATGAGGCTAGAAGATCTTGTACTGGCAAAAAGTAAGGAAGTACTTAAAAATCAGAACAATGGGACATGTAAAAGGAAGACAGGAGTGAATCTGAAAGAGCTTTGAATGACCAAAGCTGGGACAACTTGCACAATAAAATAAATTACATAGCATTGGAATATAATATATAAATAAATAGCTATGAATCCTTGCTGGCATGAATTAATTAATAATTTGGTGAGAAAAGACAGATACACCATATAGAATAATCCCAACTAATTTATGTAAATATCCCCTTCTCAAGAAATGAGCAATTACTCTCAATCTCCTCTCGCTCTCTCTCTCTCTCTCTCTCTCTCTCTCTCTCTCTCTCTCTCTGTGCTTAGTAACTGGCTTCCGAAGAGAGCAATATAGAAAGGAAGAGAAAGGAAACTCTACCCTGATAAAATCATGTTTCCAGGTTTATGGAGAAATCAGTGCTGTTAACATGAACTTCTGGTATAATGTGGTAAGAATAGGATTTCACTATGTCATCTTCCTCCCCAAAATCTGTAATCCCAGACTAACAATGAGAAAAAAAGCACAAAAATTCAAAGTGACATTCTGAGAAATATCTGGCCAGTACTCCTCAAAACTGTCTAATTCATCAAAAACAAGAAAAATCTGAGAAATTTGTCGCAGATCAGAGGAAACTAAGGAGACATGACAACCGAAGGTAATGTGGAAACCTAAATGAACTTTTGGAACAGGAAAGGGGCATTAAGAAAAAGCTAGTGAAGTCACAGTAAGTGTATAGCTCAATTCATAGTGATGTGTTTAACAATGACCGATGGACCACAGTAGTATAAGATCATAGTGTAAGACCACAGAGGGCTAGGTGTGCTATGTCTTTCTTAAATATTGGATAGAATCCAATGGTAAAGTCAACTGAGACTGAATTCTTTATGAGAAATGTTAACTATAATAGGTTTTTTCACAAGTTAAAAGGCAATTTCATTTTCTGTCTCTTTTAGCCAATTATTGTATTTTTACTTGTATAATTTTCCCCATTTTTAAGATTCTCACATTTGTTCACCTAAAATACTTTGTGATGTCATCTTTTTAACTGGTAGTGGTGGGGTGAGCCTACTGACTCAGACCAGGGGGTACAGTGCAGTGCTGGAACAGTCCCTAACCTAGGACTACTGGAGCTGGCCTGGAGCTGGTCTGGAGCTGGGACCTGTCTAGAGCTTGTGGTCTCTGAATCTTGCCTGGACCTAGGGTAGGTCCAGATTTCACCAGTCACCAATCAGTTGAGGGTTCTTTTGCTGGAAATCATGAATCAGCAGACTGCATCTCTTCCAGTAGGTCCAGACTTTGAGCACAAAGAGCCCTCAGCCCTTATTGTTATACCCCTGGGGCCTGATGCAGCTGGTTGACACCAGTTAATGCCAGATGCCATTGGTCAATACTGAGTTGCAGGTCTCTGCCAGTTACTGCTCTCTGTCACTGATTTTTGTTGGCTGCTAGTCTTTGAAGCTCTTCAAGGCTAACAACCCCTACAGTTTGTAGCTCTTCTGTTAAGGCAATCTTTCTATAAATACTACACAGAATAATCCTGAGGAGGTTTACAGGACTTACCCAAAATCATGAGATTTATAGAACAGTAGAGCAAGGCTTTATTTGAACAAGACCTGAGCTGCAGGACATGAACACTAGTACGCCAGAGGAAACCCTCTTAGATCAAGCCAGGAAGCCTGAGGTGGGTACTGCTTATAATGGAACCAAATTTAAACCTGCTTATTGGTCCAAATTCAGGCATGTGATTGGCCCAAGCTCAAGCCTGCTGACTGGTCCAAATTCAAACCTGCTTATTGGTCCAAATTTCTCTGAACACAAACCTTCCAATCTGAGCCTACAGATTGATTCAAATTCAATTCTACTGCTTAGTTCAAGTTCAAACCTACTGCAGTCAGCGCACACATGTGGGGCATCCAGGATATCTGTAGCTGTCATGGCAGTGGTTAGGAAAAATAACAAAAGATTGGGCTGTTTGATTGACAGCTGTCAAATCTCCACAAAAGATGGTGGGACTTTTCAAGAGGGCTAGCTGTGTTAATAGCACCTTATTGGAATTTTGGGAGGTTGGAGATGTTAATGATGGGCCCAGATCCTTCCCTGAGCTCTGGCATGTTGGGGTGGTCTGCCCACTACTTCTTCAAGCATCTGGAAGGCTGAAACAGGAGGATTGCTGTGAGTTTGAGGTCAGCCTGAATTGCATAGCAAGATTCTGTCTCAAAATAATAAAATAATAATAATAATAATAATGATAATAATAATAATAATTGCTTCTCTTCTTCATGTTCATACCTTTTCTTTCTTTCTTTTTTTTTTTTTGGTACTGGGTATCAAACTCAGGACCTTGCGCTTCTGAGGCAGGCAGTGGAACCACTGAGCTAAATCCCCAGCCCCATATTTTTTCTTTTGAAAATCTACAAAGGTTTGTCTTTTAATTCAGGGTGCTCTCTATCCATGCCATAAAGCAATTGTGAAGGTGTCATAGCTTCACTGGATAGCTAGTCACAATATATACAAAATGGGCTTGGACTTTTGAACAAATGGACATAATAGAGGTTTACAGAGTGTTCCACCCTGTTCCACAAAATCAGAATATACATTCTTTTCATCTGCACATAGGTCATTCTCTAAAATAGACCACATACTAGTTCAAAGAACATGTTTAAGTAAATGCAAAGGAATTAAAGTTATCCCCTGTATATTATCAGGCCATAGTGCAATTAAACTAGAGATCAATAGCATAAGAAACTGCAAGAACTTCACAAACACATGGAAATTGAATAACACCCTCCTGGACAACCAATGGGTCAGAGGGGAAATTAAAGAAGAAATTAGACAGTTTTTACAATTAAATGATAATGCCAGTACAAAATACAGGAATCTATGAGACACAATGAAAGCAGTTCTACAAGGGAAATTCATAGCTGTGAATGCTTATACTAGGAAAACAAGAGAGAGCTCAGATAAACAACCTAATGCTGAATCTTAAGCTCCAAGAAAAAGAAGAGCAAGACAAACCCAAAGCTCATACAAGGGAGGAAATTATAAAGATCAGAGCAGAAATCAATACAATGGAGACCTAGAGAATGATACAAAAAAATCAATGAATGGAAGAGTTGGTTTTATGAAAGAATAAATAAAATTGATACGCCCTTAGCCAATCTTGTCAAAAAAAGGAAAGAAAAGGCTCAAATCCATGCAATTAGGAATGAAAAAGGTGAACTCACAACAGATCCAGCAGATCATCCATACCTACTTCAAGAACCTGTACTCTAATAAAATGGAAAACACAGACGACATGGACAGATTTCTAGATACATACAAATTACCAAAGTTGAACAAAGAAGATATAAAAATTCTAAACACCCTAATTACAATGAGTGAAATTCAAAACATAATTAAAAGTTTACCAACAAAGAAAAGCCCAGGCCCTGATGACTTCACTGCTGAATTCTACAAGAAATTTAGAGAAGAACTATTGCCACTACTCTTTAAAGTTTTCAATGAAATTGAAAGGGAAGCAATACTTCTGAATTCATTCCTGAAAGCAAGTGTTACTTTGATTCCAAAACCAGGGAAAGACCCAACCCAGAAAAAGAACTAAAGGCCAATCTCCCTAATGAACATAGATGCAAAAATCCTCAATAAGATACTGGCAAACAGAATACAGAGGGTCATCAAGAAGATTATACACCCTGACCAAGTCAGATTTATCCCAGGGATGCAAAGATGGTTCAACATATGTAAATCAATGTAATACACTATATTAACAGAGTCAAAGACAAAAACCATATGATCACCTCAATAGATGCAGAAAAAGCATTTGATAAAATTCAACACCCATTCATGATAAAAACCATGCAGAAAATTGGAATAGAAGGTCTTTATCTCAGCTTGATAAAGGCTATGAAAAACCAACAGTCAACATCATACTAAATGGTCAAACACTGAAAACCTTCACGCTAAAATCAGGAACAAGTCAAGGATGTCCACTATCACCACTCCTGCTCAATATAGTTTTGGAAACATTAGCCACAGCAATTAGAGAAGAGAAAGAAATACAAGGAATAAAGATAGGAAAGGAAGAAGTTAAACTGTCATTATTTGCTGACGATATGATACTATACATTGAAGACCAAAAAACTCCACCAAAAGACTTCTAGACTTAATTGACAGATACAGAACAGTAGCTGGATGCAAGGCAAACACTCAAAAATCAATAGCCTTCTTGTACACAAATAACAGATTCACTGAGAGAGAAGTTAGGGAAACTATCCATTTCACAATAGCAACCAAAAAAATGAAATATCTAGGAATCAATCTAACAAAGGAAGCAAAAGACCTCTACATTGAGAACTACAACACTCTGAAAAAAGAGATTGAAGAGGATATAAGAAAATGGAAAGACATCCCTTGTTCCTGGGTAGGAAAAACCAATATAGTGAAAATGGCCATACTTCCAAAGCTACTATACAGATTCAATGCAATCCCTATTGAAATCCCAACAGTTTATTTCACAGATCTAGAGAAAACAATCCAAAAATTCATTTGGGACAAGAAGAGACCTAGAATAGCAAAAGCAATTCTAGGCAACAGAGACATGGCAGGGGATATCACAATCCCCAACTTGAAAGTATACTACAAAGCTGCTGTGATAAAAACAGCATTATACTGGCAAAGAAACAGACCTGAGGATCAGTGGGATAGACTAGAGGATACGGAAGCAACTCCAGACATACTCAGCTACCTAATTTTTGACAAAGGAGCCAAACATCCTCACTGGAGGAAAAAATAGCCTCTTTAATAAATGGTGTTGGAAAAACTGAATTTCAACTTGCCAAAGATTAAAACTAGACCACTATCTTTCACCATGCACTAAACTAAAATAAAAACGGATTAAAGATCTAAATATTAAAGCAGAAACACTAAACTTGCTGGAAGATAAGTTAGGTCGAACTCTTGAAGACACTGGCATAGGAAAAAACTTTATGAACAAATCCTCAGTAGCACGGGAACTAGCACAAAGAATCAACAACTGGGATCTCATCTTATTAAAAAGCTTCTGCACTCCAAGAGAAACCACCAACAAAGCTAAGAGACAACCTACAATGCGGGAAAAAATTTTTACCAGCTGTACCTCAGACAAAGGTCTACTATCAAGAATATAAAAAGAACTCAAAAAAATCCAGCCCCCAAATATAAAATTCAAAAATGAGCATCTGAAATAAACAGACATTTCTCAGACAAAGAAATAAAAGCAGGAAATAAAAATATGTAAAAATATTCAACATCACTGGTCATTCAAGAGATGCAGATGAAAACAATGCTCAGATTCCACCTCACCCCAGTAAGAATGGCTGCTATCAAGAAATCAGCCAATAACAAATGCTGGCGGGGGTGTGGGGAGAAAGGAACCCTTCTTCATTGTTGGTGGGAGTGCAAACTGGTGCAACCACTGTGGAAATCGATATGAAGATACCTCAAAGAACTAGGATTAGAAGTCCCATTTGACCCAGTTATTTCTCTGCTGGGTATCTTCCCAAGAGAATTAAAAGAGTCATACCACAGTGATATATGCTCACCCATGTTTATAGCAGCACGGTTTGTAATAGCTAAAACGTGGAAACAGCCGAAATGCCCGTCAACTGGAGACTAGGTAAAGAAGATATGGTTTTTCTATAAAATGGAGTACTACTCAGCCATAAAGAAGGAGAAGCTAGAGACATTTATAGCCAAGTGGATGCACATTGAGGCCATACTCTTAAGTGAAATAAATAGGACACACATGTGTAAATACTGAGTAGTTTCTCTGGTGTGAAAATGCAAAAGTGTAAATAAGCATTAAAATGCATAAATGATATAGTGAAATAGGAAGAAAAGGTCTAAAGGAGTAGGGGAAGTGGGAGGGGTAAGGGAAAGAAGAGAATTCAGGTTTTAAGTACATCAATTCACTTGCCATTATATAGCTTGCCCTCAGTTGCAGCCTAATTATCACTTGCCACTCACTAATAGCGTTTTGATATGAATCTGCAAGCAATTGTTTTATTATGGTCTCTGTGGAGTCAAATGTCTCTGCTAATGTTCATCTGTATTTGCAGTTGTTCCTTAGTACTAGCATCACTGCTTCTGCTCCACCTCAGTTCATGAAGCATTAGATTCTCATAAGAGTGCACAACCTAAATCCCTCACATATTCAGTTCATAATAGTGTTTGTGCTCCTGTAAGTATCTGCACCATCACTGATTTGACAGGAGGCAGAGCTCAGGCATTAGTGCTAGGGATAGGGAGCAGTAGTAAATACATATAAAGTTTGTTCACTTGCCTGCTGCTCACTTCCTGCTGTGTGGCCAACTTCCTAACAGGAAGTAGACTGATGCCAGTCCATAGTCCAGAGCTTGGGACATCATGATTAAGAAATGCAGTCTATGTAATATTTCCTGTGCAATAAGTGTTTTGTTCATAAAGTCTTTGAGTACACCTATGTCTTCATGAGTTTTACCTATTCTATCTTTCAAGCAGATAACGTGTCTTTATGTTAATATTTAGATCTTTGATCCATTTTGATTTTAGTTTAGTATATGGTGAGAGAAAAGGGTGTAGGTTTAATCTTCAGCATATGGAATGTGAGTTTTCCCAGCACCATTTATTATTAAAGAGGCTATCTTTCTTCCAGTGAAGGTATTTGGCCCCTTTGTCAAAGATACGGTGACTGAGTGTGTTTAGAGTTGTTTCTGCATCTTCTAGTCTGTTCCATAGATCCTTGAGTCTGGTTTTTTGCCAGTACTATGCTATTTTTATCACAATATCTTTGTGGTATAATTTCAAATCGGGAATTTTGGTGCCCCTTATTTTGCTTTTGTTGCCCAGAATTACTTTTGCTATTATAGGTCTTTCCTGGTTCCAAATGAATTTTAGGATTGTTTTCTCTAATTCTGTGAAGTATGCTATTGGTATTTTGACCATGGTTGTATTAAATCTGTATAACAGTTTTGTAAGTATGACTATTTTCAATATAGTGGTTCTGCATACCCAAAAATAAGGGATATTTTTCCATTTTCTGATATCCTCTTTGATCTCCTTTTTCAGAGTACTGAAGTTTTCAATGTAAAGGTCTTTCACTTCCTTTCTTAGATTGATTCCTAAGTATTTTATTTTTTTTGGTTGCTATTGGAAAGGTGTTGTTTTCCTAATTTCCCTCTGAGTGAGTTTATTCTTTGTGTTCAGAAATGCTATTGATTTTTTTATTGTTGTTTTATACCCAGGTATGCTACTAAATTTGATCATTAAATCTAGAAGTCTTTCAGTGGAATTTTTGGGATATTCTATGCAGAGTATCATGTCATCCACAAATAATGATAATTTAACTTCTTCCTTTTCTATCCTTATTCCTTTTGTTTCTCTTTCTTGTCTAATTGCTCTGGCTAATGTTTCCAGAGCTATACTGAATAGGAGTAGTGATAATGGGCATCCTTATCTTGTTCCTGATTTTAGAGTGAAATCTTTCTGGTTTTGACCATTTAATATGATGTTGGTTATTGGTTTGTAATAGATTGATTTTATCAGATTGAGATAAAGATCTTCTATTCCAATATTCTGTAGGGTTTTTATCATGAATGGGTGTTGGACTTTGTCAAATGCTTTTCTGCATCTATTGAGAAGATCGTGTGGTTCTTGTCCTTGGTTCTATTATTATGGTGTATTACATTTATTGATTTGTGTATGTTGAACCACCCCGCATCCCTGGGACGAATGCTACTTGGTCATAGTGTATAATCTTCTTGATGATTTGCTGCCTTTTGTTTGTCAGTATCTTATTGAGGATTTTTGCATCTGTGTTCATTAGGGAAATTGGCCTGTAATTCTCTTTTTTTGGTTGGATCCTTCTCTCATTTTGGTATCAAGGTAATCCTTGCTTCCAGGAATGAGTTTGAGAGTATTGCTTCCATTTCAATTTCACTAAAGAGTTTGAGGAGTAGTGGAATTAGATCTTCTCTAAATAAATTGTAGAATTCAGCAGTAAATCTGTCAGGACCTAGGCTTTTCTTTGCTGGCAACTTTTAAATTACTTCTTCAATTTTATTGACTGATATAGGGTTATTTAGAATTTTTATGCCTTCTTGATTCAGTTTTAAACAGCTTTTGCACTGCAAAAGAAACCACCAACAGAGTGAAGAGACAATCCACGGAATGGGAAAAAATTCTTATCAGCTATTCTTCAGACAAAAGATGAATATCTAGAATATATAAAGAACTAAAACAAACAGACCCCCCAAATTTAAAGACCCAATACAAAAATGAGCATCTGAATTAGACACTTCTAAGATGAAGAAGTACAAACAGCAAACAAATACATAAAAAAATGTTCAACATCACTGGTCATTCAAGAAATGCAAATTAAAACAACACTGAGATTCCATCTCACTCCAGAAAGAATGGTTATCCTCAAGGAATCAACCAATAACAAATGCTGGCAAGGCTGTGGGTGAAAAAAGAACCCTTTTCCCCTGTTTGTGGGAGTGTAAATTTGTACAACTACTATGGAAATCAGTGTGGAAATTCCTCAAAAAACTAAAACTAGAGGCTCCATTTGATCCTTTTTTGTATCTTCCTAAAAGAATTAAAAGCATCATATCACAGCAACATATGTACCTCCATATTTGTAGCAGCACAATTTGTAATAGCTAAATCATAGAAATAGCCCAGAAGTCCATCAATGGATGAATGGATAAAGAAAATATGGTTTCTCTATACAAAGGAGTACTACTCTGCCATAAAGAAGGATAAACTTGAGACATTTTTAGGTAAATGGATGCACCTTGAGACAATACTTTTTTTTTTTTTGGTACTGGGGATCGAACTCGGGTTCTTGCGCTTGCGCAGCAAGCAGCAAAACCACTGAGCTAAATCCCCAGCTGAGACTATACTTTTAAGTGAAATAAGTTGAACACACATGTTTAAATATCATATTGTTTCTCCTGTGTGATAAATTGAAAGGGTAGATAAGGACCAAAATGGATGATAGGTATTGGGAAGTAGAAAGAAAATGTTCAAATGGGAAGGAGAACAAAGGATGGGGAAGAGAAAAGGGGAGGAAGGGAAAAGGAAAAAAAAGAATAGATGGAGAAAATGGAAACAAAGCTTTTGTAAATAAGGATGGGAAGAAGGGTTGAAGGGAGAGGAGAGCAAAGGAGAAAAAAGAAGAATCAAGATATTTGTACAGGTACAAATTCCCTATGATGAATGTGACCATTATGTATACCCAAAGGTGTACCAATAAAATTAATTTCAAAAAAAAAGAAATATAGTCTAGAAAAGCAAGCTCCTGGATGTGTCTGGGTGAGTCAAGGAGATGTGGTTTTGGATTCTATATATGGTCCCTTGCTCTCTCCTCTTGTTTTCTTTCCCTGCTTTGCTTCCTGATCACCACGAACTAAGCGGCTATGATTACTTCCCTTCTGCCGTTATGTCTCTGCCTTGGGGCTAGCCAACCATGGACTGAAACCATGAGCAAATTAAGTTAAACGCTCTTCCTTTAGGTTGTGGGTATTTGGTATGTCTCAGTAGTGGAGAAACTGAGTAATACAGGGAAGGACTGAGGTAATGTCTGGTGCTCATGTCCCTCTGCTTCCCCCAAATGGAAGGTCTCTCTCCTGGCTGTGCTGGCTGAGATTGAGGGAAGGGTGGTGTAAGTAATGTAAAATGATCCTTCTTGCCCTCTTCTGTGCATCTTTTCTTATTTCTGTTCTAGGCCCCAGAGCTGCATCTCTCATCAGCGTTCCTTAGCTCTTGTGAAGATATTTTTGTGTGTGGATGGTTGTTCAAATAGATGTTTCTTCTTTGCTATTTTGCTAACCTTGACAGTGGCTTTGAAAGCACTAAAGTTTTTTGGTTTTTTTTTTTTTTTTTGCTGTACTGGGGATTGAACTCAGGACCTTGGGCTTGCAAGGCAGGCACAGTGCCACTGAGCTAAATCCCCAGCCCACAGAAAGCACTAAAGTTTTAATCATAATAAATTCCAGTTATTCACTGTACTTTTCAAACTTTTAAACATAAAGAATAAAAAATATAGCCAAGTTCTATGTAAACTCCAGGTTGTGTGTGTGTTGTATTAGTTGTGTTGCTTGATATGCATTCTTCTTCTCAACTTAGCAACTTTCCCCCCTTCTTGTCATGATAATGTTTACCACTATCCTTTTTGTTTGAAAAAAAAGTGACTTTATGGAAGGGAAAAATAATAAATTTCAGCAGTTTGTTTAAATAAAGAACAATGAAAATATACCTTATAAATGCATTAGGATGAGATATTGACTCTAACAACACATATAAAGACATTTTTCCTTTTTTACAATATTGGCATTATTTATTATTCTGCTAATTTACAATGTGCCAAGTTAATGCTGAGTGGTTATAGACATTATCTCACTATCTTCCATTTTATTTTATTTTCTGGCACTGGGGATTGAACTCAGGACCTTCACACTGAACTATATCACCAGACGTTTTTGTTTTTTATTTTGAGACAGGGTCTCACTAAATTACCCAAGCAGGATTCAAACTTACAATCCTCCTGCCTTGGCCTCCCACCGTATTGGAACTAAGGACATGAGCCAGAACACCTGGCTTACTTTTTAAAAATTGATTCATAGTATGTGTTCATATTTATGAGTGTTGTAGAATAATGGTCTCTAAAGTCTAGGAAGGATTGAGGAAGAGAAAAGTGAGATATACAAAGATTCACTGGATAATGAATTCCAAAATCACTAGATAGGAAGAATTAGTTGTAGTGTTCCATAGCACAGTATGGTAACTGTAATCTATATAATTCTTTACATACTCAAAATAGCTAGAAGAGAAGAGTTGAAAGGTCTCCAACATATAGAAATGATAAATATTTGAGGAGATGAAGATTCTGATTACCCTGACTTGATGGTAACACATTATATACATGTATTGAATTATCATACCACTAATTAGAACTAAGAATACAAATTATTTTTAATTTTAGTACTTCAAGTCAATCAACTGTATTTTCACTATGAACCATAATTCATTTTACTTTTTAGACACTATAAATAATCGTCCTCCAACTCGTACCATGTTGAGACATAGTGCAAAATGCTAAAGGATTGTAATCGTGGCATTTTCATGTTTCCCAGTTGACACAGTAGAGGAATTTCAGATGTGCTTGTGTGACCTGATCCTTGGAATCAGAAAATAACATTAAATGACACCGGGGCTTTTTATACTTGTCTGATAGATAATGTGTTATTTGGATAGGGACTGTTTAGTGGTAATGTGTGAATTTTTTTCCTTATAATTATTTTCTAGTAGTTTAGTCATGTTTTCTGGTAGTATCAATTGACTAATCTTTCAAAATTTGAAAAGTACCAAACCAGGGTGAAGAATATTTACGTATCCCAAAGAGCTTCTGAGTAACTAAGGTTAAATTAGAATTTATCCAAGAAAGCACAATATCATCATAAAGTTGTTTTGATCATATCTTATTTTAAGTACTTGGGTATAGAAACAACTGTTGAAATGGACCTTAATTGTTGTCATTGTCATTATTCTAGTCTTTGCTAATTAAGTTTTACTAAGGAGCAACCCCTCTCTTTTTATAACTCTGTGCCTAAGAACTTGTTCTATATACAATTTGTCATGTGTAAGATGTCAGGCTATAAGAAATATGAATTCATCAAACTCATTTCAGAAAAGGAGGGACTATTACAAAAAATGTTTAGTGGGGATTTAGTTCGGTGGTTCCAGCACTTGCCTCACAAGCGCAAGGTCCTGAGTTTGATCCCCGGTACCAATATATATATATATATATATATATATTTAGCAATCACATGAAGCCAAAAAGACTAGAACAAGGAACCAGAAGTCAATCTATCAATCTCTCTCCCTTTCCCTTCCTTTCTTCTTTCTTTCTTCCTTCTTTTCTTTCCCTCCATCTTTTCTTGTTCATTGGTGTACTAGATCCAAGTTGGATATCCAAAGAAGTAGGTTCAGCCTCTACACATACATCTGTTGCCTCCCTGGTCCAATTATGTTCATCCAAGATTACAAGGTTATCTGGTCCTTTGGTCTCTTGCCAGTATCCAGAGAAATAAATTCTCTGATTCTGGCTGTGGTGGCACACACCTACAATCCCAGCACTTAGGAGGCTGAAGCAGGAAGATTGAGAGTTTGAGCCCAACCTGGTCTACATAGCAAGACCTTGTCTCAACAAAAAAGAAAAAATGGAAAAAAAGGAATAGGTTTTGCTGAGAAGAGCTATTTGGAAATTTTCTAAGAAGAGGTGGTAAGTATGGGTAGAAATGACTCATATCTCTGGTACCTCTCATGAGCTTTGATCTAGGAGCCTTAAAGAACTAGGTGGTTCAAATTGTTGGAACTAAGAAAAAAACTGTATCTGTAACAGGTTGGCAATTTTAAAATGATCTATCCATTAAATCTACAAAGAAAATTATGTCTTTTAAAAAACTGTAGATACATATTCTAATATGTGAATTTGCCTGGAATCAAAGGTATAGAAAACTCACAATTTTTTGAGAGAGCTGTATTAGCAAAAAAATTAATGAGCATGAAATTAATGAGACTATATAAAAACATCTGGGCCCCAAATTTCTAAAGGCAGAAAGCAAGATGAAAATCAAACTGTCTATCAAGATAGAAATATGGTAGTCTCCAAGGCCCTCTTCAGAAGTGGCCAAGGGAGGGTGATAAAGGTGAGACATCTCAGAGGGAAGAGCCCTGAGCTGTGCAGAATATTGGGCTGTGAAGCCTCTCTTAGAGAGCAGAACTGAATCCTTATCAAGGAAGGTTTCCACCCTACACCCCCAGAGTACGGGGTATATCACACATCCCAGTGTGGTTCAAGTTGCTATGAGCGAGTGATTTCTGTGTGCTCTCCATTCTTCCTTCTTCCAAATAGGGGTGTGGTGATTACAACATTATGAAATAAGTATTGTATATAACATGCTAATTAGATGATAAAAGGACCACATCATTCAGCCATAAAGAAGAATGAAATTCTGTTGCTTTCACCAAGATGGATGGAACTGGGAGATATTATGTTAAGTGAAATAAGCCAGACACAGAAGAACAAATATAATATAGTCTCTCTCAAATGTGGAAGTTTAAGAAATGTCAGTGTGAATGTATGACTGTGATTGCTATAGATGGGTGGTAAGGGAGGCAAGAGTGGGAGGTTGGATAATAAATATCAAAAGACAGTTAGAAGGAATAAGTTCTTGGGTTCCACGGTACAAAAGGGAGAATATAATTCAAAATAGCTACTATATATTTTATGAAGAACTAGAAGAGCTTCAAAATTCCAAACATAATGAAATAATTTAAAAAATGAAAATGTTAATTACCCTTATTTGACCAGGGTATTCTTGTGTTGACATATCATGCTGTACCCCATAAATACATACAGCTGTTACACATTAATCAAAAACAAAGGAATTTTTAAAACTAGCATATCATAATATTTAAAACATATAAAATTACTCCTTTACCGAAATAAAAAAATAATTTAAAATGATATGTGAGTAAGATTTTTGAGAATGTTCTAAGACAGATCCAAAAAAAAAAGTACCAATAATACTGCCTGTATCAAAAGGGTAAATGATAGCAATATAGGACTTTTATTTATTTTTATGTAAAAATAAGACAGAAAAGGAGACCTAACAATACTGCCTATCCTCACCTCCCCTATGAGTATGGAAGGAATACAAGATAATAGGGGAAAAGTCAAAGACTAGATCCATCTCATCAAAGTAGAATTCAAGGCTTAATTATCTGTTTGGTTACAGATACTTCCCTGACACTAACTCAACCAAAATGGAATCTTATATCTAATTCATCAGGGGACTAATGTAGGGTATATATTTTAAAAACAATGGGCAGACGCACTTTGTGTCAGAATGACAGAATGGACACACCCTAAAATGTCCCTGGTGGACCTGTGGTGAAACCCAGAAAAAGAGAATGTTACAATGAAAGGTTTTCTTGCGTGATCCCTATTACTAAGACTCTCAGGATTCAGTTGAAAATATCCATACATTAGTCTCTATAGTGACGAAATCCCAACAAAAATTTTAAAAGCTGCAATGAAGTCCAGTCATTATTTTCTATATACTTCCCCAGAATTCTTAAATGCCATAGCTATTAAAAGGAAGGTTATTGTGTGCTTTTGAAACTGTAATATTTCCATCTAAATATTTGCGTCTCTGTCCTCCCTCCCAGTAAAATAAGATGATGAGCTGCTCATAGAGGAACAAAGTTATCAGTTTCTTTACTCCATGTGAATAAATGTTAGTGTATAAGTTATTTACAGCCAATGTTTTAACTCAAGCAACAACATTGATGTTACCACAAAAGTTTCTGTTTTGCTCATCTGAAGAGCACTTCCTGCCATCATGACCTACTGCAATTCTATCTAGCTCATGAAGTGATTCTTAAATATGTCCCCTCATTCACAAGGCTTTAAATTTCACACCATTGAATAAACAGAATATACAATGCTTTCAAATATCCTAACTGTAGCATTTGTCTAACAATCATATCGACTAAATGTTCAAATTGCTACTGAAAAAGGATTTGGAGCAAGCACATTAAATGAGTTTTGAATGACATATTGTAATTATCACTAGCTGTCTTCACTACCCATCAGATCTGCCCTGATAAATGTTATTAAAATGTTCAAATATTTTTCCTCCCTTTAATGAATTCTTGGTTGTTAGCAAAACCCTTTATATTGAGAGAGAGAGAGAGAGAGAGAGAGAGAGAGAGAGAGCGCTACCTGAGGCATTCAGATCTTCTTAGGCATAAGCAATTTCAATTTTTCTAAAGAAAAGAAATACTTGAGATTCTATGAAATATTGTCTTGCATAGAACATGCTAGTCTTCACCCCTCCTAACGTGTTCATTTCATGTCTCTGTGCCCTGTCTCACTAGTGTAGCGCCTTGAGCATGGCAGTTATTTATTCATGTTTGAAGTATTCAAAAAATGAGTAAAAAATCAACAAATAAATATAGGCAAAAGCATAGGACTTTATTAAGTGAGGAATCAAGTTCACATAAGGAAGTAGATACATCTCTGACTGCTACCTGCTGGGCTTCATTTGCATCTGATTTAGGACAAGTGGAGACGAAGGAATCAAGTGCTTGGTTCACAGGATCGAAACAAGTGTGACGGTGGGGTAAATGACATAGTCGTACACCTCTGCAACCTTCTGATCAGATTGTGGAGGTGGTTGGTGGGATTTGTGGTATTTTTTGTTTTCCTCTTCATTGACACCACATAATTTTCCATGTAGACATCCCATTTCAGATATTTCCCCCATTTTGCATTTCTTCTTGCAGTAGCCTGCCACATTATTAAAGCATCTTGGGGGTTTTGCCCAAGCTGTGCATAGGAAAAATCATAGGAACAGGTTAATTTCTGAGGATGAACAGAAGAGGCATGTGGTTCCCCACAAGTCATGGCCTCCTGTAGTCCCAAAGTGAGCTGTATGCTGATGGGAGAAAATCATCCCAAATGAAGGACAGTCAAAACCCCAGGCTCTGGGCCAATGCCTAGTTGGCACGGGGAACATTGGAACATATATGACAAAGAAAAGAGCTCAATTCCTGGTTACAGGGCTATACTACAACCCAAGGACCCTGGAAATCTCTGCTCCATGCTCCAAAGTCAGCAATGCCTCAGTTCTATGTCACTGGAGAGCACTAACTTGTCACCATCAGCACCATTCAGTCAAATCAACTTTTCTTTTAAATCACAGAAAGATTTTTTTAAGTAACCACATAATTGGGCCTCACATTCACTTATATGGACAGCAGATCTCTCCTTGCCAAGATCCTTGGTCTTAACAATAAGTGCTGCTGAAAACTCCTTCTCCTGTCCAGCCTGCAGGGCTCCTCCAGGGTTTGGCTCCTCCTCTCACTTCCCCCCACTTACCTCTTAATCTCAGATAAATGTTTTGCCTGGGGATCAAACTCAGTTCCATGAATATCTGTCCCCCTTGAGATCCAAATTGTCACCTATTTGCAGTAATATACTCAGGTCCTAAAATTCTTATTTCTCATCCTAATTTTCACCTAATTCACAGATCAGCCCACACATCACAAAGATAGAGTCAGAGATGTATTCTCCCTATTCTAGATTTCACAATATGTGAAATGTCTTTGAAGATTAGAGAGGTGTATTTTGAGAGCCCCAGAAAGACCCTTCTTTGCCTTCTTCCTTGCTAGGAAGAAAGTACCTTTCACTGATAGGGCTCCTACTGTGAACTTGGTGCTTCACATTTCCCACCTTTATAATCCTCACTTGAAATAGAGTCATTACACTTGACAAAGGTGAAAATTGAGATCCAAAGGGAATAAGTCACTCATGATGATGAAGATATATTTTAATCTCACATGGACATGACATCAAACTAACTGTATGCCATCCCCATTACTGTTGTAGCACAGATGGAACATAAACTTGAGTGGAAGGGGATGGCCAGGTTCTTGGGTGAAAACTGTGTTCAGCATCCAAAAGTTAATTCTAGATAACCTTTGGAGAGGACTCAAGAATACAGCCTTCCTCTGACTTCCCTGGCTGCTCTTTTCTAAGACACAGACTCAAGACAGATGCCCAGGAAAACAGGCACTTTTGATGATACTGGCCAGAGAGCAACAATCTCAAAGGTCTTGTCCCCACTCGTATGAGCAGTGATATCTCCTACATCTTTATGGTACATTTGGACAGTTACCTGTGAGTACCTGAGACAGCAGAACAATGAGAACCAGAAACAGCTTCATGTTTATGGATTTTCCAAGAGAAAGAGGTAGGATGCCTTCTTTGTCCACTGGTCTGTGTCACACAGTCTTTCAAAAGGACCCGGGGCTTTGAGCACTATCAGCACTTCCAGCTCTGATTTTATCTCCCATGGACAGGCAGGAAGTGCAATTTCACCCCTACTCACATCCCCAAACTCAAAATTCCCAGTCACAGAATGTTCCATCACGCCTCTTTCCTCAGGATGTGAACTCTAGACAGCAGAAACTATGATTTCTCCACCTGGCTGTCAGCCATTTGGGTCATTTGGCTGGTTATGTGCCCCGGTTTGGATGGAACAGTCCTGCCTTGTTCCTCTGATTTTTGTCTCAGTCACGAAAGTAACCCATTTTGCAAGATAGATTACATCATCAAAGTAGACACATAGTATATCTAATCATAACATTTAAAATTTATGAAACTTCCAGGCAATTATTCTAGAAATGCAATTGCTTTTGGTTGGGGGTAGATAAATCTATGTTATCTGAGAGCTTTCCACAACACCTTGCCCATGTAGCACAGGACGATTCTACAACTGAAATCTTTTACAAGATAAAAATCTCTTCATTCAACTGACTGTAAATTAGTCCCGCTCTGCTCTTGCAGGGCTACTCATGGAATCATTTACATTTCTGTCAAAACAGTTTGAATGTCCCTACCTGATTTGATATTTCCATCACCTGTTTCACTTCACATTTAAATCCCTCTTCACAAATTACATCTCACCACCACCACCACGCACGCACTCCATCTATTTTACTTTTCATTTTTTTTCAAAACCAAATTCAATGTCCAAGTGTCCACAATTTCAATCACAGACATAGGGTTAGGTTCAGAAACCAGGTAGTAAGCTTAAGAAAGAAAAAGGGCATAGAGGGAAAGACATATGACTTAATTCTTTACATAGCATTGAAACTTTTTCACATTGTTCTTTTAAATATTCTGTTCATTTAAGAAGAAAATTTTGGTGTGTTCACCAGTCTATCACCATTTCTGGGCACAGAAAAGGCCCTTAAAATATTTGTTCAATGATTGGTTTGCTCGTAGACCATGCATAGGGAAGCATGCTGTGTTATTCAGTGTTTTGCCCTCCACCAAGAGTTTCTTGAATGTCATCTATTACTGCTTCTGGACCCAAAGACCAAGCCACATTTCAGAGGCATACATATCCAAGATTCACTGCAGGAAGGGAAGTGGGTTAAGTTAGGCATTAGTGGACAAAGATGAGAAATAGACTTTCTTCTTTAAGACAATACATAACTGGTAACTGCCCACAGCCCAGTCTGAAGATAAATCCCTTTGTTATGTCTGACCTCCCTGAAAAAGATTGATTAACATTGTGTACCATGATCGAGAGATGGGGAAATGCTTACAAAACTGTCATCCGCCCGGGCCTTGCAGCCCCACCCCCACCCTATGCTCTCTAAACTGCGGCGACCGTCCGACCGTTCCGGTGAGACCAGACAAGCAGCTTGAAGCTCCTGCGGCCGTCCCGGGCCACGCCCATGGCACGGTGAGGTCCGCTTAGGCGCCCCCCGCCCCCGCACCTCCTACCTTCTGGCTTTTCTGCTACCTGGTCCCACACTACAGAGGCACAGGAGATTATAAAGACCCTTGTCCTGAGCGCCACAAGATAGAGCAGAAGTTAGTAACAGAAAGAGGGCTTCTCAGGCTCCTGGAAGAAAACTGAAGCTCAGCAGGAAAGTAAAGAGAACCTCTACAATAAAGGCACATCAAACCACTGTACTTGGTCTGTTGCTGGCTTGCTGAGACTCATTGACTTGTATATGCACAGGGATCCCTACGTTGCCTGCTGTGACAACAGAGACATACCCTGAAGGAAGCCCATAATTTCTATTGCTATTTGCAAAAAAGAAAACATTTTTTTCTTATTTTTAATTCTTAATTATTACTTTTTTTCTACTCTTCAAAGTTTTGCTTTTCTTTCTTTTCTTTCTTTTATCTTTTCTTTCGCTCTCTCATTCTCTCACTGTCCCACATTGCCCCTTATCTACCCATTTGTTCCTTTCTGCACTGAATTCGGATTTTTCCCTTGCTGTTCTTTTCTTCTCTTTTTCCTTCTCTTCATTATCATTAGGTTTAAAGGAAAGTAAATTTGGTATCTAGCCTCCCTGTTGCTGTTAGGTCATTCTATTCACATCTTTGTTCTTTCATTCTGCCATTTTCTCTTGCCTTTAACAACTTCTTAGAGTTTGTGTGATTTTTCTGTGTCTTCTGGCCTCACCGTTAATCTTACCTGTTCTTTCTACCTGTCCCTCCCTCGCCAACTCCTTTTCACTCCCCACCCCAAAGGGGAAAGATGCTATATTGAAGAGTTTATTCATTATAAACTTCTTTTGGGTTGGTCCTTGGTTTTAATTTAACTCACATAATTAAAAGTGATAGATTAATAACTACCACAAACTGTCATTTTCTAAGCTGTGCTTGATGCTATAGTATTGCTGACTATGTCATTTGGGCTAACATGTTGTGATTGATCTAATTAGTTTTCCTTCCTGGTATAAGAAAAATATAATAGCTTCAGAGTCATTAGAGTCTCAAAACCCAAACACAAGCCATATCTAGAAGACACCTCTGAAAAGCAAACATTCCACAGGGGTTTTAAACAAAAGCAACAAAGATACTTACATTAAGCAATCCTGAAATATCAACCCAGGAATTAAATCAAGGACAGTACCAAAAACAAAAATGAGAAGATATTTAAGCATGGCACAAATGCAGTCTTCCACACCACAAAAAGGAAATTCTGGGGAAATGAAGTGGAAAACTCTGATAAGCAACCATTTGGACACCCTGAACTGATAGCACAGGAAGTAACAAAGCAGATGCATATTCTAGGTAACAGAGACATGGCAGGGGGTATCACAATCCCCAACCTGCAACTATACTACAAAGCTACTGTGTTAAAAACAGCATGGTACTGGCAAAGAAACAGGCTTGAGGACCAGTGGAACAGATTAGAAGATGCAGAAACAATGCCAGACACACTCAGCCATCTCATCTTCGATAAAGGAGCCAAACACCCTCACTGGAGGAAAGATAGCCTCTTTAATAAATGGTGTTGGAAAAATTGGGCTTCAACTTGCCAAAGATTAAAACTAGTCCTGTATCTCTCACCATCCACTAAACTAAAATCAAAATGGATTAAAGATCTAAATATTAAAATAGAAACTCTGAACCAGGTGGAACAGAGGTTAGGTAGAACCCTTGAAGACATCGGTGTAGGAAAAGATTTTATGAACAAAACCTCAGTTGCCCGTGAACTAACACAAACAATCAACAAGTGGGATCTCTTCTTATTAAAAAGCTTCTGCACAGCAAGAGAAACCACCAGCAGTGTGAAGAGACAACCCACAATGTGGGAAAAAAATCTTCACCTGTGTTTCCTCAGACAAAGGCCTACTATCTCTAATCTATAAAGAACTTTAAAAGATCAGACCTCCCAAATTGAAAGACCCAATCCAAAAATGGGAATCTGAAATGAACAGACATTTCTCAGACAAAGAAGTAGAAATAGCAAATAAATACATGAAAAAATGTTCAACATCACTGGTCATTTGAGAGATGCAAATGAAAACAAAGCTGAGATTCCACCTCACTCCAGAAAGAATGGCTGCTATCATGAAATCAACCAATAACAAATGCTGGCAGGGCTATGGGGAAAGAGGAACCCTGCTCCACTGGTGGTGGGAGTGTAGTCTGGTACAATCACTGTGGAAATCACTATGGAGATACCTCAAAGAACTAGGACTGGAAGTCCCATTTGACAGAGGTATTCCCCTGCTGGGGATCTTCCCCAAAGAATTAAAAGAATCATACCACAGTGATATATGTGCACCCATGTTCATAGCAGCACAGTTTGTGATAGCTAAAACTTGGAAACAGCCCAAATGTCCATCAACTGGAGACTGGATAAAGAAAATGTGGTTTTTTAATAAAATGGAATACTACTCAGCCATAAAAAATGAGAAATTAGAGACATTTATAGCTAAGTGGATGCACATTGAGGTGATACTCTTAAGTGAAATAAATAGGACACACATGTATAAATACCGAATAGTTTCTCTGGTGTGAGAAACTGAAAGTGTAAATAAGGACTAAAATGTATAATAGGTAATGTGAAATAGGAAGAAAAGGGGCAAAGGGGAAGGAAGGGGAAGGGGTAGGGGAAAGGATAGAAGGGAATGGGATTAATATGAGAAAATGGAAAAATAGGAACAAAATCTTTGTAAATAGGGAGGAATGGAGGGGTTGAAGGGAGGGTTGGGCAAGGGTGAAAAATAAGAACCAAGAGAGATTATGTAAAGGTGCAAATTTCCAATGATGAATGTCATTATATTGTATACCTAAAATGTACCAATGATTAGAATGAATAATCGATAATGCAAAATAGGAAGAAAATTTCCAAAGGGGTAGGGGTAGTGGGAGGGGCAGGGGAAAGGAAAGAAGGGAAAGGGAAAATGCTGAGAAATGGAAAAAATGGAAATAAAGTCTTTGTAAATAGGGAAGGGTGGAGGGGGTGAAGGGAGGGCTAGAAATAGGGAAAAAATAAGAACCAAGATGCATCATGCAAAGGTACAATTCCCAATGAGAAATGTAATTGTGTTGTATACCTAAAATGTACCAATAAAAGAATTTAACAAAAAAAAAAGCAGATGCAAAATAGAAATAATCCCCCAGATAAATACAGACATGGTGAGCAGAGTGAAAGACATGATTAGAAGCTCTAGAGCAGAAACAGATAAGAAAATAGATGAGATCAGAAACATGCGGGAAGCCATGAATGTCCAACATAAAAAAGAAATGGAAAGCATGATCGCTCAACATAAGAAAGAAACAGAATCCATGAGACAGATTCAAACAGATATTCAGGGATTAAAAACTCCATTGAAAGCATGCACAGCAGACTAAGAGAATCTGAAGACAGACTATCAGATATAGAAGACAGGATTGCAGTTAAGGACCATGAAAACAGACATTTATTAAAGATAGTAAGGGACCATGAGAAATCAATCCAACAGCTGCTAGATGATGCAAAGAAGAGTAACATAAGACTCATAGGAGTCCATGAAAAAACAGGAGAAAGTACAATTGATATTAAAAAAACTGTTCACAGAAATAATAGTAAATAACTTCCCAGACAGAGGTAGAGAGTTGGACATACAGATAAGTGAGGCATATAGAACTCCATCCAGCCATGACCAAAAACAATCTACACCTAGACATATAATAGTCAAAATCCCAGAAAGCCAACAGAAGAACAAAATTCTACAGGCAATTAGAGAAAAGAAACAAATCACCTACAAAGGAAAACCCATCAGAATCACAGCAGATTTCTCAACACAAACCCTCAAATCAAAGAGAGCCTGGAGTGAAGTATTTCAAGCCCTGAAAGAAAAAAACTTCCAACCTAGACTGTTGTATCCTGCAAAATTATCTTTCAAAATCAATGGGGAAATTAGATACTTCCACGACAAAGAATACCTGAGAAATTTCATGAACACCAAACCAGCACTCCAAACAATTGTAAGCAATATCCTAGAAAAAGACAATGAAGGTCACAACTCCATGAGGCCCAGCAGAGAGAAGGCACCATGCAAGGTAAGACACTAAAGCGAAAGGGGGGAAAATAAGAAAAGAGCCAACAACAGTAAAACATCATGACAAGGATGAGTCAATATCTGTCAATTATAACTATCAATGTTAATGACCTCAATTCACCAATCAAAAGAAATAGACTGGCAGAATGGATTAAGAAGCAAAACCCAGCAATATGCTGTATACAGGAAACACACCTAACTCAAAAGGAAATCCATAGACTGAAAGTAAAAGGATGGAAAACAGTTCTCCACATGACAGGAACCCAGAAAAAAGCAGGCGTAGCAATCTTATTTGCAGACCAAGTAGATTTCAAACCAAAACTAATTGAGAGAGACAAAGATGGTCACTACATCCTTGTGAAAGGAACAATCCAAGAGGAAGCGATGACAATCCTAAATATATATGCACCAAATACAAATGCCCCAAACTATACAAAACAAATATTAATGGACATGAAAAACCAAATAAGCACTAATACAATTGTAGTGGGGGACCTCAATACCCCTCTATCACAAATAGATCAACTAGGAAAAAAATTAACAATGAAATTCTAGAACTAAATGAAGCTATTGAACAAATGGACTTAATAGATGTTTACAGAGTGTTCCACCCCAGAAAATCAGAATACACATTCTTTTCAGCTGCACATGGGTCATTCTCCAAAATAGATCACATGCTAGCTCATAGGACATATCTAAGTAAATGTAAAAGAATTGACGTTACCCCCTGTATATTATCAGACCATAGTGCAATAAAATTGGAGATCAATAACATAAGAAACTGCAAAACACCCACAAACACATGGAAATTGAACAATACCCTCCTGAACAACCAATGGGTGACAGAGGAAATTAAAGAAGAAATCAGACAATTTCTACAAGTAAATGAAAATGCCAGTACAACATACAGGAATCTGTGGGACACAGTGAAAGCAGTTCTACGCAGGAAATTCATAGCAGTGAATGCCCATATTAGGACAACAGAGAGAACTCAGTTAAATAACTTAATGCAGAACCTCAAGCTCCTAGAAAAAGAGCAGAACAAACCCAAAGCTGGTACAAGAAAGGAAATTATAAAGATCTGAGGAGAAATCAATGCAATGGAGACTAAGAGAATGATACAAAAAAATCAATGAATCAAAGAGTTGGTTTTTTTGAAAGAATAAATAAAATTGATAAACCTTTAGCCAACCTTATCAAAAAAAGGAAAGAAAAGGCTCAAATCCATGCAATTAAGAATGAAAAAGGTGAAGCCATAACAAATCCAGCAGAAATCCAGAGAATCATCAATACATACTTTGAGAGCCTGTACTCTAATAAAATGGAAAACACAGAAGAAATGGACAGATTCCTAGATACATATGAATTGCCAAAATTAAATGAAGAAGACATAGAAATTCTAAACACCCCAATTACAATGGGTGAAATTGAAAATGTACTAAAAACTTACCAACAAAGAAAAGCCCAGATCCTGATGGCTTCACTGCTGAATTCTACAAGAAATTTAAAGAAGAACTAATGCCATTACTCTTTAAACTCATCAAGGAAATTGAAAGGGAAGCAAGGCTTCCAAATTCATTCCTGGAAGTAAGTGTTACTTTGATTCCAAAACCAGGGAAAGACCCAACCCAAAAAGAGAACTACAGACCAATCTCCCTAATGAACATAGATGCAGAAATCCTCAACAAGATACTGGCAAACAGAATACAGAGTGTCATCAAGAAGATCATACACCCTGACCAAGTCAGATTTATCCCAGGGATGCAAAGATGGCTCAACATCTGTAAATCAATAAATGTAATACACTATATTAACAGAGTCAAAGACAAAAACCACATGATCATTTTAATAGATGCAGAAAAGGCATTTGACAAAATCCAACACCCATTCATGATAAAAACTCTACAGAAAATTGGAAGAGGAGGTCTTTATCTCAACCTGATTAAGGCTATCTATGAAAAACCAACAGCTAACATCATACTAAATGGTCAAAAACTGAAAACTTTCACACTAAAATCAGGAACAAGACAAGGATGCCCACTATCACCACTCCTGTTCCATGTTGTTCTGGAAACATTAGCCATAGCAATTAGACAAGAGAAAGAAATAAAAGGAATAAAGATAGGAAAGGAAGAAGTGAAACTGTCATTATTTGCTGATGATATGACACTTTACATAGAAGACCCAAAAAACTCAGACAAAAGTCTTCTAGACCTAATTGGCAGATTCAGTAGAGTAGCTGGATACAAGGTCAACACTCAAAAAAGAATAGCCTTTTTATACACAAATAGCAGACCCATTGAGAGAGAAATTGGGGAAATAATTCCTTTTACAATAGCATTTTAAAAAATGAAATATCTGGGAATCAACCTAACAGGAAGCAAAAGACCTCTACACTGAAAACTACAGCACTCTGAAGAAGGAGATTGAAGAGGATATAAGAAAATGGAAAGATATCCCTTGTTCCTGGGTAGGAAGAACCAATATAGTGAAAATGGCCATACTTCCAAAACTACTATATAGATTTAATGCAATGCCAATTGAAATTCCAACAATATACTTCACAGAACTAGAGAAAACAATCCAAAAATTCTTTTGGAAACAGAAGAAACCTAGAATAGCAAAAGCAATTCTAGGCAACAGAGACATGCCTGGGGACATCACAATCCCCAACTTGAAACTATACTACAAAGCTACTGTGATAAAAACAGCATGGTACTGGCAAAGAAACAGACCCGAAGATCAGTGGAATAGATTAGAAGATGCAGAAACAACTCCAGACATACTCAGTCACCTCATCTTTGACAAAGGAGCCAACCACCCTCATTGCAGGAAAGATAGCCTATTTAATAAATGGTGTTGGAAAAACTGGATTTCAACCTGTCAGAAATTAAAACTAGACCCATACCTATCACCGCGCACTAAACTAAGATCAAAGTGGATTAAAGATCTAAATATTACGTCAGAAACACTAAACTTGCTGGAAGATAAGTTAGGTAGAACTCTTGATGACACTGGCATAGGAAAAGACTTTATGAACAAATCTTCAGTGGCATGGGAGCTAGCACAAAGAATCAACAACTGGGATCTCTTCATATTAAAAAGCTTCTGCACTGCAAGAAAAACTACCAACAGAGCTAAGAGACAACCTACAATGTGGGAAGAAATGTTTAGCAGCTGTAGCTCAGACAAAGATCTACTATCAAGAATATATAAAGAATAGGGGGCCAGGGATTTAGCTCAGTAGTTTCGCGGCCTGCTGCACAAGCGCAAGGACCCAAGTTCAATCCCTGATACCTAAAAAAAAAAAAAGAATATATAAAGAACCGAAAAAAATTACACCTCCCAAATTCAGAGACCCAATTCAAAAATGGGCATCCGAAATGAACAGACATTTCTCAGACAAAGAAGTAAAAACAGCAAGTAAATATATGAAAAAATGTTCAAAATCACTGGTCATTCGAGAAATGAAGATGAAAACAACACTGAGATTCCACCTCACCCCAAAAAGAATGGCTGCTATCAAGAAATCAACCAATAACAAATGCTGGCGGGGGTGTGGAGAGAAAGGAATCCTTCTCCATCGTTGGTGGGAATGTAGATTGGTGCAACCACTGTGGAAATCAGTATGGAGATGCCTCAAAGAACTAGGACTACAGGTCCCATTTGACCCAGCTATTCCCCTCCTGGGAATCTTCCCCAAGGAATTAAAAGAATCATACCACAACGATATATGTGCACCCATGTTTATAACGGCACAGTTTGTAATAGCTAAAGCTTGGAAACAGCCCAAATGCCATCGACTGGAAACTAGATAAAGAAGATGTGGTTTTTATGTAAAATGGAGTACTACTCAGCCATAAAGAATGAGAAACTAGAGACATTTATAGCTAAATGGATGCATATTGAGGCCATCCGCTTAAGTGAAATAAATAGAACACACAGGTGTAAATACCAAATAGTTTCTCTAGTGTGAGAAACTGAAAGTGTAAATAAGGATGAAAATGATTAAAATGAATAACTGATAATTTGAAATAAGAAAAGGTCCAAGGGTTTGGGGATGGTGGAAGGGCAAGGGGAATGGGAAGAAGGGAAAGAAAAAAAATATGAGAAAAAAATAGAATCAAACTCTGTGTAGATAGGGAAGGGTGGAGGGGGTGAAGGGTGCACAGGTAATGGGAGAAAAAATAAAAACTAAGTTGCATCATGTTCTGGTACAAACACCCAATGATAAATGTAAATGTATTTTATACCTAAAATGTACCAATAAATATATATATTTTTAAAAACTGTCATCCTTGTGGGGCAGCTTTAAAAATGTAAAGATAACAAGTATAATCTGAATGTACACAAGCTGGTGAGGGATGACCAAGGAATGTTTTGCTACTCAAATGTCACTGACTTGTGAACTCACCTGAAAAGATCTACTTTTTGGCCACTGCTCAAAGTGTCCTGTAATTCTTAAGAGTTCCTGAGGACAGCTTATGTTTTTGAACATGAACTTCTGTCAAGTTATTATACTCTAACCCCTGGTTGAAATGTATCACCCATTAAGGTAATGATATTATTTTATTCATTAAGTTTATTGGTACATTTCAGTTACACAATATGATGACATTCATCGTTGAGAATTTGTATCTTTACATGATATATCTTGGTACTTTTTTAAAATTTTATTTTATTTTTAACATTTGAGGTATACAATATAATGACATTCATCATTGGAAATTTGCACCCTTACATAATCTCTCTTGGTTCTTATTTTTCTCCATTCCCCTGCCCTCCCTTCAACCCCTCCATCCCTCCCTATTTACAGAGACTTTGTTTCCATTTTTCCATTTTGTCACGTTAATTCCATTCCCTTCTTTCCTTTTCCCTACCCCTCCCACTTCCCCTTCCCCTTTGCCACTTTTCTTCCTATTTCACACTATCTATTATACCTTTTAATCCTTATTTACATTTTCAGTTTCTCATACTAGAGAAACTATTCAGTATTTACACATGTGTGTCCTATTTATTTCACTTAGAGTATTGCCTCAATGTGCATCCATTTAGCTATAAATATCTCTAATTTCTCATTTTTAATGGCTGAGTAGTACTCTATTTTTTTTGGGGGGGGGGTGCCAGGGATCGAACTTGGGTCCTTGTGCTTGCGCAACAGGCAGCGAAACCACTGAGCTAAATCCCCGGCCCGTACTCTATTTTGTTTAAAAAAACCACACAGGCACGTTTTTTTTATCCAGTCTCCAGCTGATGGGAATTTAGGCTGTTTCCAAGTTTTAGCTATCAAAAACTGTGCTGCTATGAACATGGGGGCACATATATCACTGTGGTATGATTCTTCTAATTCTTTGGGGAAGATACCCAGCAGGGGAATACCTCAGTCAAATGGAACTTCCAGGCCTCGATCTTTGAGGTATCTCCATATTGATTTCCACAGGGGTTGCACCAGTCAACACTCCCAACAGGAGCGGAGCAATGTTCCTCTTTCCCCACAGCCCCGCCATCATTTGTTATTGGTTGATTTCATGATAGCAGCCATTCTTTTTGGGGTGAGGTAGAATCTCAGTATTGTTTTCATTTGCATCTCTCAAATGACCAGTGATGTTGAAGATTTTTTCATATGTTTATTTGCTATTTCTACTTCTTTGTCTGAGAAATGTCTGTTCATTTCAGATGCCCATTTTTGAATTGGGCCTTTAAATTTGGGAGGTGTGATTTTTTTTAAGTTCTTTATAGATTCTAGATAGTAGACCATTGTCTGAGGATCATCAGGTAAAAACTTTTTCCAGCATTATGGGTTGTCTCTTCACACTGTTGGTGGTTTCCCTTGCTGTGCAGAAACTTTTTAGTAAGAAGAGATCCCACTTGTTGATTGTTTGTTCTAGTTCACGGGCAACTTGTTCATAAAATCTTTTCCTACACTGATGTCTTCAAGAGTTCTACCTAACCTCTGTTCCAGCTGGTTCAGCGTTTCTATTTTAATATTTAGATCTTTAATCCATTTCGATTTTAGTTTAGTGCATGGTGAGAGAAATAGGTCTAGTTTTAATCTTTGGCAAGTTGAAATCCAGTTTTTTCAACACCATTTATTAAAGAGGTTATCTTTCCTCCAGTGGGGGGTGTTGGGCTCCTTTGTCAAAGATGAGGTGGCTGAGTGTATCTGGAGTTGTTTCTGCATCTGATAATCTGTTTCACTGGTCTTCAGGTCTATTTCTTTGCCAGTACCATGCTGTTTTATCACAGTAGCTTTGTAATATAGCATTGAGTTGGGGGTTGTGATACCCCCTGCCATGTCTCTGTTGCCTAGAATTGCTTTTGCTATTCTAGGTCTCTTCTTGTTCCAAATGAATTTTTGGATTGTTTTCTCAAAGTCCATGAAGTATGCTGCTGGGATTCGTTTTATTTTTGTATTAAATTCTTTTATTGGTACATTGTAGGTATACAACAAAATTACATATCTCATTGGGAAGTGTACCTGTATATAATGCATCTTGGTTCTTATTTTTTCCCCATTCCTAGCCCTCCCTTCACCCCCTCCACCCTTCCCTGTTTACAAAGACTTTATTTCCATTTTTTCCATTTCTCATCATTTTTTCCTTTCCCTTCTTTCCTTTCCCCTGTGCCTCCCACTACCCTTACCCCTTTCAACCTTTTATTCCTATTTTACATTATCGATTATTCATTCTAATAATTGGTACATTTTAGGTATACAATATAATGACATTCATTATTGGAAATTTCCACCTTTACATAGTCTCTCTTGGTTCTTATTTTTCACCCTTGCCCAGCCCTCCCTTCAACCCCTCCATTCCTCCCTATTTACAAAGATTTTGTTCCTATTTTTCCATTTTCTCATATTAATCCCATTCCCTTCTATCCTTGATTTTTGTATATTGAACCATCCCTGCATCCCTGGGATGAATCCCACTTGATCAGGGTGTATGATCTTCTTGATGATCTTCTGCATTCTGTTTGCCAGTATCTTATTAAGGAATTTTGCATCTATGTTCATGAGTGAGATTGGCCTATAGTTCTCTTTTTCAGGTGGGTCTTTCTCTGCTTTGGGGATCAAGATGTTGCTTGTTTCCAGGAATGAATTTGGGAGTATTGCTTCCCTTTCAATTTCATTGAAGAGTTTCAACAGTAGTGGCAGCAGTTCCTCTCTAAATGTCTTGTAGAATTCAGCAGTGAAGCCATCAGGGCCCGGGCTTTTCTTAGTTGATAAGTTTTTAATTACATTTTCAATTTCATTGGTTGATATTGAGTTGTTCAGAATTTATAGGTCTTCTTCACTCAACTTTGGTAATTCATATGTATCTAGGAATCTTTCCATTTCTTCTGTGTTGTCCATCTTATTGGCGTATAGGTTCTGGAAGTAGGTATTGATGATCATCTGGATTTCTGCTGGGTCTGTTGTAGTTTCACCCTTTTCATTCCTAATTGCATCGATTTGGGCCTTTTCTTTCCTTTTTCTGACAAGGTTAGCTAAGGGTTTATCAATTTTGTTGATTCTTTCAAGAACCAACTCTTAGCTTCATTGATTTTTTGTATCGTTCTCTTAGTCTCCATTGCATTGATTTCTCCTCTGATCTTTATAATTTCCTCCCTTGTATGAGCTTTGGGGTTGTCCTGCTCTTCTTTTTCTAGAAGCTTGAGGTTCAGCCTGAGGTTGTTTAATTGGGCTCGTCCTGTTTTCCTAATATGCGTATTCACTGCTATGAATTTCCCTCGTAAGACTGCTTTCATTGTGTTCCATAGATTCCGATATGTTGTATTGTCATTGTCATTTAATTGAAGGAACTGTCTGATTTCTTCTTTAATTTCCTCTGTGACCCATTGGTTATTCAGAAGTGTGTTGTTCAATTTCCACATGTTTGTGAAATTTTTTGAGTTTCTTTTGCTATGGATCTCCAATTTCATCGCACTATGGTCTGATAATATACAGGGGATAACTTCAATTCCTTTGCACTTAAACATGTTCTATGTGTGAGTATGTGGTCTATTTTGGAGAATGACCCATGTGCAGCTGAGAAGAATGTGTATTCTGATTTTGTGGGGTGGAAGACTCTGTAAACATTTGTTAAGTTCATTTGTTCAAAAGGTCGATTGAGTTCTAGTATTTCATTACTTATTTTTTGTCTAGTTGATCTATCTATTTGTGACAGTGGGGTGTTGAGGTCCCCTACTACAATTGTATTAGTGCACATATGACTTTTCATGTCCTTTAATATTTGTTTTATATAGTTGGGTGCACTAGTGTTTGGTGCATAGATATTTATGATTGTCATCCCTTCCTCTTGGATTGTTCCCTTTACAAGGATGTCGTGTCCTCCTTCATCTCTCTTCATCAGTGTTGGTTTGAAATCTACTTGATCTGCCAAGAGGACAGCTACTCCTGCTTTTTTTCTGGTTCCCGTCACATGGAGTATTGTTTTCCACCCTTTAACTTTCAGTCTATGAGTTTCCTTTTGAATTAAGTGTGTTTCTTGTATGCAGCATATTGTTGGATTTTGCTTCTTGACCCATTCTGCCAGTCTATTTCTTTTGAGTGGTGAATTGAGACCATTAACGTTGATGGTTATAACTGAAACGTATTGACTTGTCATTGCCATGACTTTTTCTTTTTGTTGGGTTCTCCCCCTTTACATTTAATTTCTTGTCATGCCAGATGGGTTCATTCTGCTTTGCTTCCTGGGGTTGTGATCCTCAAAGTCTGTTCCTAGGCTATTGTGTAAAATTCTTTGGAGTGCTGGTTTGGTAATCACAAAGTTCCTAAGGTGCTCTTTGTCATGAAAGTATCTTATTTCTCCATCCATCTTGAAAGATAGTTTTGCAGGGTACATCAATCTGGGTTGGAGGCTGTTTTCTTTTAGGGCTTGGAATATGTCACTCCAAGCTCTTCTTGCCTTGATGGTTTGTGTTGAGAAGTCTGCTGTGATTGTGATGGGCTTTCCTTTGTATGTGATTTGTTTCTTTTCTCTGACTGCTTGGAGAACTTTGTTCTTCTGTTGTGTTTCTGGAATCTTAACAGTTATATGCCTATGTGTAGATTTTTTTCAATCAAGGCTATTTGGAGTCCTATATGCCTCACTTATCTGTATGTCAAGCTCTTTTCCCCTGCTTGGGAAGTTTTCTGCCATTATTTCTGTGAAGAGATTTTTTATGTCATCTGCATTCTCTCCTGTTTCTTCATTGAGCCCAATCAGTCTTATGTTATTCTTCTTTGCATCATCTAGCAGCTGCTGGATTGATTTCTCCTGTTCCCTTATAATTTTGAAGCAATTTTTCTTTTCCTGGTCACTAATTGCAATCTTATCTTCTATATCTGAAATTCTGTCCTCACACTGGCTCATTCTGCTGTGTAGACTTTCAATGGGGTTTTTCATGTCCTCGAAATCTATTTGCATCTGTTTTATGGATTCCATTTGTTTCTTATGTTGGGATTCCATCATGTTCCTCAGCTCCTCTCTAGATTTATTAATCATGTCTTGCACTAAGGGCACAATTTCTCCTGTTATCTGAGAAATTATTTCTGATTTCATTTTTTCCAGATCCCCTTTTGTTGCCAGTTCAGTGGGTCCAGGTGGTTGAGTATCAGAGTGTTCCATCTCATTTCCCTTTGGGGTTGCTGTAGGTGATCTGGAAGTCTGGTTTTGAGACTTATTTATGTGTTTTCTCATCTCAACTGGGACGGGGGGCTGTCAGCACCTGCACAGATTACCTCCTCTGAGCTGGGTGAGGTGGGACAGGGGCCGGGAGCAGCAGTAGGGATGATGACCCAAAAGCCCTTTCCTGTGGGCTGGGAGCACCCGGAGGGATGGTGGCCGGGAAGCCCTTTCCTCTGGACCAGGAGCAGTGGATCAGCAGCTCAGAAGCCCCTCCCTCTGGGCCGGGAGCGGTGGGAGGGATGGTGGCCTGGAAGCCCCTTCTTCTGGGCCAGGAGCAGTGGGACGACGGCTCAGAAGCCCCTACCTCTGGGCCGGGAACAGTGGGACTCAGTACCTTGGTCTGGTGGTCTGGTGTCCTCTGTGCCTTGGTAATGTGGAATCAGGTGGCTGCCTGTCTGCAGTGGGGTGATTCGGCATCTTCTGCGTGACTCAGGACCTCGGTAGGGCGTGCACGGACCTGCCTGTCTCTGCTGGGATTTCAATTGGGATTGCATTGAACGTGTGTATAGCAGTTTTGGAAGTATGATCATTTTCACTATGTTGATTCTTCCTACCCAGGAGAAACAGATGTCTTTCCATTTTCTGACATCGTCTTCAATCTCTCTTTTCAGAGTGCTATAGTTTTCGGAGTAGAGGTCTTTGATTTCTTTTGTTAGGCTGATTTCTAGGTATTTCAGTTTTTTGGATGCTATTGTGAAAGGAATTGTTTGCCCTATTTCTCTCTTGGTGAGTCTGTTGTTCATGTAGAGGAAAGCTATTGATTTTTGTGTGTTGACCTTGTATCCAGCTACTTGACTGAATTTGGTTATTAAGTCTAGAAGACTTTTGGTGGAGTTCTTGGGGTCTTCTATATAGAGTATCATGTCATCTGCAAATAATGACAATTTGACTTCTTCATTTCCTATCTTTATTCCTTTTATTTCTTTCTCTTTTCTAATTGCTGTGGCTAATGTTTCCAAAACTATATTGAACAAGAGTGGTGATAGTGGACATCCTTGTCTTGTTCCTGATTTTAGTGTGCAGGATTTCAGTTTTTGACCATTTAGTATTATAAATGTCGTATTATGGCTGTTGGTTTTTCATAGAAGGCTTTTATCAGATTGAAGTAGAGACTGTCTATTCCAATTTTGCATAGGGTTTTTATCACTAATGCATGTTGGATTTTGTCAAATGCCTTTTCTACATCTCTTGAGATGTTCATATGGTTTTTGTCCTTGGCTCTATTGATATAATGTATTACATTGATTGATTTTTGTATGTTGAACCATCCCTGCATCCCTGGGATGAATCCCACTTGATCAGGGTGAATGATCTTCTTGATGATCTTCTGCATTCTATTTGCCAGTATCTTAGTAAGGATTTTTGCATCTATGTTCATTAGTGAAATCGGCCTATAGTTCTTTTTCGGTTGGGTCTTTCTCTGTTTTGGGGATCAAGGTGTTGCTTGCTCTCAGGAATGAATTTGGGAGTATTGCTTCCCTTTCAATTTCATTGAAGAGTTTAAACAGTAGTGGGAGTAGTTCCTCTCTAAATGTCTTGTGGAATTCAGCAGTACAGCCATCAGGACCCAGGCTTGTCTTAGTTGGTAAGTTTTTAATTATGTTTTCAACTTCATTGGGTTGTTTAGAATTTTTAAGTCTCCTCCGTTCAACTTTGGTAATTCATATGTATCCAGGAATCTGTCCATTTCTTCTGATTTCTATCTTACTGGAGTATAGGTTCTTGAAGTAGCTATGGATGATCCTCTGGATTTCTGCTAGGTCCATTGTAATTTCACCCTTTTCATTCCTAATTGGATGGATTTGGGCCTTTTCTTTCCTTTTTCTGATAAGGTTGGCTAAGGGTTTGTCAATTTTGTTGATTCTTTCAAAGAACCAACTCTTGGCCTCATTGATTTTTTTGTATCATTTTCTTAGTCTCCATTGCATTGATTTCTGCTCTGATCTTTATAATTTCCTCCCTTGTATGAGTTTTGGGTTTGTCCTGCTCTTCTTTTTCTAGAAGCTTGAGGCTCAGCATCAGGTTGTTTAATTGTGCACGCTCTGTTTTCCTAATATGAGTATTCACTGCTATGAATTTCCCTTATAAGACTGCTTTCATTGTGTCCCATAGATTCCAATAATTGAAGGAACTGTCTGATTTCTTCTTTAATTTCCTCTGTGACCCATTGGTTATTCAGAAGTGTGTTGTTCAATTTCCATGTGTTTATGAAGTTTTTGTGGTTTCTTTTGCTATTGATCTCCAATTTCATCCCACTATGGTCTCATAATATACAGGGGATAACTTCAATTCCTTTTCAGTTACTTAAGTATGTTCTATGAGCGAGTACGTGGTCTATTTTGGAGAACGACCTGTGTGCAGCTGAAAAGAATGTGTATTCTGATTTTGTGGGGTGGAAGACTCTGTAAATATCTGTTAAGTTCATTTGGTCAAGAGTTTGATTGAGTTCTAGTATTTTGTTGCTTGTTTTTTTGTCTAGTTGATCTATCTATCTGTGACAGTGGGGTATTGAGGTCCCCCACTACTATTGTATTAGTGCTTATATAATTTTTCATGTCTGTATTTGTTTTATATAGTTGGGGGCACTAATATTTGGTGCATATGTATTTATGATTGTTTTCTCTTCCTCGTGGAGTGTTCCCTTTACAACGATGTAGTGTCTTTCTTTGTCCCTCTTAATCAGTGTTGGTTTGAAATCCACTTGATCTGCAAAGAGAATAGCTACTCCTGCTTTTTTTCAGGTTCCTGTCCCATGGAGTATTGTTTTCCCCCTTTAACTTTCAGTCTGTGTGTTTCTTTTTGAATTAAATATGTTTCTTGTATGCAGCATACTGTTGGATTTTGCTTCTTGACCCATTCTGCCAGTCTATTTCTTTTGATTGGTGAATTTAGACCATTAACATTGATGATTATAACTCATGCATATTGACTTATCGTTGTCATGACTTTTTCTTTTTGTTTGTTTCTCCCCCTTTGCATTTAATTTCTTGTCGTGCCTGATGGATTCATTCTGCTGGGCTTCCTGGGGTTGTCATCCTCATTGTGTTTTCCTAGGATATTGTCTAAAAGTTTTTGGAGTGCTGGTTTAGTATTCATGAAGTTCCTAAGGTGCTTTTTGTCATGAAAGTATCTTATTTCTCCATCAATTTTGAAAGATAGTTTTGCAGGGTACATCAATCTGGGTTGGAGGTTGTTTTCCTTAGGGCTTGAAATACATCACTCCAAGCTCTTCTTGTCTTGAGGGTTTGCATTGTGAAGTCTGCTGTGATTCTGATGGGCTTTCCTTTGTATGTGATTTGTTTCTTTTCTCTAACTGCTTGTAGATTTTTGTTCTTCTGTTGAGTTTCTGAAATCTTAATGATTATATGCCAATGTGTAGTTTTTTTTATCAAGGCTGGTTGGAGTCCTATATGCCTCACTTATCTGTATTTCAAATTCTTTTCCCCTGCTTGGGAAATTTTCTGCCATCACTTCTGTGAACAGTTGTCTGCACTCTCTCCTGTTTCTTCATTGACTCCAGTCAGTCTTATATTCTTCTTTGAATCATCTAGCAGCTGCTGGATTTATTTCTTGTGGTCCCTTAAAATTTTAAAGATTTTTTCTTTTCCTGATCACTAATTGCAATCTTACCTTCTATATCTGAAATTCTGTCTTCACATTGGCTCATTCTGCTGCATAGACTTTCAATGGAGGTTTTAATCTCCTGGATCTGTTTGCATCTGTTTTATGGATTCCATTTGTTTCCTATGTTGGAATTCCATCATTCCTCAGTTCCTCTATGTTTTTATCTGTGTCCTCTCTAGATTTATTAATCATGTCTTGCACTAAGGGCACAATCTTTGCTGTTATCTGAGAAATTATTTGTGATTTCATTTTTTCCAGATCCTCTTTTGTTGCCATTTCAGGGAGTCCAGGTGGTTGAGTATCAGAGTGTTCCATCTTGTTTCTCTTTGGGTTTGCTGTAGGTGATCTAGAAGTTTGGTTTAGAGGCTTATGTACGTGTCTTCTCATTTGGAAGGGGTGGTTGTGGGGGGTGCACAGCTCACCTCCTCTGTGCTGGGAGCCATGCTATGCTGGCCCAAAAGCCTCCTCCTCTGGGCTGGGAGTGGTGCTATGGCCTCTTGGTTCTTATTTTTCCCCATTCCCCTGCCCTCCCTTCTACCCTCCACCCTTTCCTATTTACAAAGACTTTATTTCCTTTTTTTCCTTTTCTCATATTTTTCCTTTCCTCTACACTTTCCTCTTCCCCTTCCCCTTTCCATTAGAACCTTTTCTTTGTATTCTACATTATCTATTACACATTTTGATCCAGCCCAAATGCTCATCAACTGGTGACTTGTCAAAGAAAATATGGGGTTTTTAATGGGGAAAAAATAAGAACCAAGATGCATTAGGTAAAGGTACAATTCCCAATGAGAAATATAATTGTGTTGTATATCTACAATGTACCAATAAAAGAATTTAATAAAGTGAGAAAAAAAAGAAAATATGGGGGTTTTACAAAATAAAATGGAGTGCTCCTCAGCCATAAAGAATGAGAAACCAGAGACATTTATAGCTGAATGGCCGCTCATTGAGGCTATACTCTTAAGTGAAATAAATAGGACACACATGTGCAAATACCAAATAATTTCTCTGATGTGAGAAACTGAAAATGTAAATGAGGTAATGATATTTTATCTTTGACATAGTACCAGTCCCTTCAGATCAGATTGATTTTTCCTCTAAGGTTCAAGCCTCCATGGATACCAGAGATGCAGTGACTTGACAGTTCAAAATGGCATGAGTTTCCTCCAGATCCCAGCAACTCTTGGTTCACTGATCCTAGGATCAAAGATCTCAGAAAGTCCCTTCTAAAGACAAGTTCTTCCATTTTTGTTTTACTTCTGTTGCTCTGTGCACAAAGATCAGATATGTTCTATGCTATGGTTTAGACAAGTGCCCCCCCACCAAAAGCCTATGAGTTAAAAGTTTTTTCCCCAGGGTGGCACTATTGGGAGGTGATGGAACCTTTAAAAGGTGAGGCCTACTGGGAAGTCTTCAGGACACCGGGGACAAGTGCACAAAGAGGACTGTGGGATGACAGCCCCTTTCTCTTTCCCTTCCTTCTTTCCTTTCTTCCTTCCCTCCATTCACCCTTCCTTCTTTCATTTTGCTCTGTGTTTCTGTTCCCTGAGCCATGATATAATCAGTGTTGATCCACCATGCACTCCCTTGCCCTCTGGTATCCCCACTACATGCCCCAAAGCAATAGCCCTTCCCAATTACACACTGGATACTCCAAAACTGTGAGGCAAAATATATCCTTTGTCTTTGTAAGTTATTATCTCAAGTATTTTGTTATAGGATGGAAGCTGACTAACAAAGTGTGTATTTCCATCTCTGCTTCCAGGAACCCATGAGTTAACCTCCTTTTTGCAGTACTTTCTTTGTTCTATTCTCTCTTTGTTACTTGTGCAAAGTATTCATTTATCCTATAAATAAACTTTGAGAGCCTAGTATGTTCCAGGAACTCTGTCCAGGTCATCAAAACATATATGTATGGTACATATATTTAAGAGTGAGAAACAGATAAAAGCCATATATAGATATGAGATGTAGATAGATATAGATAGATATATCCAATAGTGATAAAGTCTCTGGGGAAAAATAAGACATTGAAGGCAGATAAGAACTGTGAAGGGGGCGAAAGAACATGAGAAAAGGAGGAAATAAATGGAAACAAACCTTCTGTAAATAAGTAGGGGAAATTGTTGAAGGAAGGGGAAGGGATTGGGGGGAAAAGGGGAGTTAAGATATACCATGTACAGGTACAAATTCCCTTTGATGAATGTGATTGTTATATATTTTTTAAAAAAATAAAAATGAAGCATTGGTGTACTTCACTCACTGAATTTAAAAAATATTGAGAGCAGGGAGGATCCAGTCTGAACAAGATATTTGAGAAAGTTCTATTTGATGCAGTGATACTTCAGCAAAGACTTGAATGTTTTCTCTGGGAGAGAATGTCAGGCAAGAGAACAGCATGTGCAAAGGCCTTGAGGTGAAGTTCTGCACTGTATGTTCAGGAAGCAGCAAGAAGACCAAGTGCATAAAATGAAATAATGAGACAAGAGGAGAAGGAGAAAGTGTCAGTGAAATAATAATGTTGGGGAGATATATTTAGAGGTTACAGTTAAGAATTAGGTTTCTGTGTAAGATGCAGGGAGGCTGTAAGAGGGTACTCAGCAGATGAGAGATTTGGTTATGTTTTTAAAGGGTCTCTCTGGTTTCTGTATGCAAAATAGGCTGAAAGAGATGGAAAAAGGGGACCTGTTGTGCAGGGACTTCAAAATGTAAACAACAGTTAATGAGGTTTAGATGGTGCATAACAGAGGGAAGGTAAGCAACTATCAAGCTCTGTGTGTCTACTAAAGATAAAGTCACTTTCTGTTTAGAGAGCAAAGGGAGAATCAAAACAACACCACAATTTTGACTGAATACCTGAAAACCTGGAGTTGCCTCTGACAGAGATGGGCATGGCCTGAGAAAGTCCAGATTGGTCTTTTTATTTAGGGGAAGCCAAGAATCTTTCCTTAGGATATTTTCACTTTAAGGTATTTAATAGGAATCTAAGTGGAGCTACCTAGTGGATAGGAAAAATTTTAAGTCATGAGACGGGGTGGCATTGTCAAGGCTCTGACTGCAGAGAGTAGGCCAGTGACTGAGCCCTCAGGTTCCCCAGAACTGGTGACTGGAACCAACAAAGGACATTGAGAGATCTTCGCAGTGAGGGAAGAGAAAAACACATGAGTGGAATGCTCTGGGCAGTAACTGAGCTAGGCTTGTCAAGGAGGAGGGAGTGCTAAGCACTGTCAGGATGAGGCATGAGAACGGGCCAGTGTTGCCACCAGAATCCCCCTTGGTCTGATCATTTCTCAGCACATAACTTCTTACTGTGTGCCTACTGGGTGGTAAATGCATGAACATGCCTTGCATACTTTAAACCACACAAGAAAACTTTGAAAGCTCAGCATGATGGTACATGAAGTACTTCGGAGGTTAAGGCAGAAGGATGGTGAGTTCAAAGACATTTGAAGGAAAAATTAACACCTCTTTTTTTCAAATTGGAAAACAACAATGTAAGGAGTTGATAATGTGTCCAGGGCCACATGGACAGTAAAGAATGAGCTAGGGTCAACACAGCCCACCATGAAGCTAAAAGCATAGGGCTTTGCTACTATATTAAGCTGCCTCTCCAACTGCCTCCTACAAATCAATCTTTGGGAGACTTTTGAACAAAATATTCCAATACAAGATGTTGCTTTACTCAGAGTTTATTGGTCATGCACATAGCTGAACATTCTCTTCCACCCACCCTTTTATATTTTACTCATAACTTAGAAAACAGACTGTATTCCTAATTTTCTACAGATGACATTTGTGCATCTTGGAATAATTTTGATTGCCTACTTCAGTATATTCATTCCCAAGTCATTTTGTTCCCCTGTGCCAATTCTTGAATATCAGAAAGCTTTTATGCAACCTTCATTAGGTATGAGCACACAATCACATTTTCAAAACTCTTTCTGGCTAAGCAATAGACTTCCTCTTAGGTCATCTGAAAAGGATAATGAAATGTTGCTTTTTAGAATGGTCAGGTTTTTTTAAATCACCTATCAACATTTGTTACTGCACCTCCCACTGGAATCCATAGTAGCACAAAAATTGCTTTTAATACCTTACTTGTAAGTGAATTTTAAGTGTTTCATTTCTGAGAACTATTCCTAATTCTACTTAAGATGTTATCTTTCCAAACTGATGAACTGCTTTCTTTATCCAGGCAAGAAATAGGATTACTAATTTCCATTTACAAAGGCTGGGTGAGTCAAGCAAGATTCTTTAGTTGTTCTTTGAACAGGGGTGAGAGAAAGGTGAATATTTCATACTAGAAAAAATCAGATACACATTTATCAAAATGAAGAAAATAGAAACCACCTGTCATTCTCATCTCTCTCGGTTAACATTTTAGTCTTTAGCTTTTAAAATATGCTGTTGCAAAGAACTTTATTTTGACAACTGAGTAAGAGATTAAATAAATGACAGTAAGGTTCTTTGCTTTTCATCTACTCAGTTTAATATAAGGCCCACCAGTTGACAGTTCTTGAGCACAAACACATTTATACATACACGAAGTCTAGAGTCATCCATCCAACTGAAAAAAAAAACCTGTTGATAAAATAGATACACACCAATGCAGAGGAAGCCATCTTAGCAATCTATACTAATTTACTTTAATACATAAATAAGTTAGCAGGTAGTTTCAGGAAAATATACAATATTAAAATAAGAACTTAAATGAACCATAAGAATAAATTACTTAAAATGAGGCAATAAAGTTATAACTGAAGACAAAAGAGAATTACTAAAAATGATGAATGACATAAAATTCATAACACCTTCATAATGAAATGGAAGTAGGAAAAGGTATACCATACAAGATTTTTAAAAATCAAAGTAGAATAAAATTTGTATATGTATTAGATATCATAAAAGGATGGACATCCATAATATATAAAGAACATTTACAAAGAATCAATAAATGACAAATGACTTAGTATTAAAAAAGGAGAAAGATAATATGTGAGTAATTAAAAAGTCAATCCATAAGTAGTAAATCTAGTTTTAGCAGATTGGCCTTAAAGATAGTGAAATAGGTCTACAGTATGAATTAAGTGTTGAAAAGATTAAAATCAATTTTAAGCTAAAGAGACCTGAGTAAATCAGATTGACCCTGTTCTGGCATAACTTGAATGGAAAATCGTGTAAGGGCCTGTGATGAGTAAGCTTTGTTCACTGCTAATGGGTTTAAATATCTTCCTATTTTGAGAACTATAGGCCAATCTCACTAATGAACATAGATGCAAAAATCCTTACTAAGATACTGGCAAATAGAATGCAGAAGATCATCAAGAAGATCATACACCCTGATCAAGTGGGATTCATCCCAGGGATGCAGGGATGGTTCAACATGTGCAAATCAATCAATGTAATACACTATATCCATAGAGCCAAGGACAAAAACCATATGATTATCTCCATAGATACAGAAAAAGCATTTGACAAAATCCAACATGCATTTATGATAAAAAAAAATCCTACAAAAAATTGGAATAGATGGTCTCTACCTCAATCTGATTAAAGTCATCTATGAAAAACCAACAGCCAATATCATACTAAATGGTCAAAAACTGAAATCCTTCACACTCAAATCAGGAACAAGACAAGGATGTCCACTATCACCACTCTTGTTCAATATAGTTTTGGAAACATTAGCCACAGCAATTAGAAAAGAGAAAGAAATAAAAGGAATAAAGATAGGAAATGAAGAAGTCAAATTGTCATTATTTGCAGATGACATGATACTCTATATAGAAGACCCCAAGAACTCCACCAAAAGTCTTCTAGACTTAATAACCAAATTCAGTCAAGTAGCTGGTTACAAGGTCAACACACAAAAATCAATAGCTTTCCTCTACACAAATGACAGACTCACTGAGAGAGAAATAGGGCAAATAATCCCTTTCACAATAGCATCCAAAAAACTGAAATACCTAGGAATCAACCTAATGAAAGAAATCAAAGACCTCTTCTCTGAAAACTATGGCACTCTGAAAAGAGAGATTGAAGATGATATCAGAAAATGGACAGACATCCCCTGCTCCTGGGTAGGAAGGATTAATATAGTGAAAATGGCCTTGCTTCCAAAACTGCTATATAGATTTAATGCAATTCCAATTGAGATCCCAGCAGCACACTTCATGAACTTTGAGAAAACAATCCAAAAATTCATTTGGAACAAGAAGAGATCCAGAATAGCAAAAGCAATTCTAGGTAACAGAGACATGGCAGGGGGTATCACAATCCCCAACCTGCAGCTATACTACAAAGCTACTGTGATAAAAACAGCATGGAACTGGGAAAGAAACAGACCTGAGGACCAGTGGAACAGATCAGAAGATGCAGAAACAATGCCAGACACATTCAGCCATCTCATCTTCGACAAAGGAGCCAAACACCCTCACTGGAGGAAAGATAGCCTCTTTAATAAATGGTGCTGGAAAAATTGGGCTTCAACTTGCCAAAGATTAAAACTAGACCTATATCTCTCACCATGCACTGAACTAAAATTGAAATGGATTAAAGATCTAAATATTAAAATAGAAACTCTGAACCAGTTGGAACAGAGGTTAGGTAGAACTCCTGAAGACATCAGTGTAGGAAAAGATTTTATGAACAAAACCTGTTTCCTGTGAACTAGCACAGACAATCAACAAGTGGGATCTCTTCTTATTAAAAAGCTTCTGCACATCAAGAGAAACCACCAGCAGTGTGAAGAGACAATCCACAATGTGGGAAAAATCTTCACCTGCTCTTCCTCAGACAAAGGTCTACTATCTAGAATCTATAAAGAACTTAAAAAGATCAGACCTCCCAAATTTAAAGACCCAATCCAAAAATGGGCATCTGAAATGAATAGACATTTCTCAGACAAAGAAGTAGAAATAGCAAATAAATACAAGAAAAAATGTTCAACATCACTGGTCATTTGAGAGATGCAAATGAAAACAACTCTGACATTCCACTTCACTCCAGAAAGAATGGCTGCTATCATGAAATCAACCAATAACAAATGCTGGCAGGGCTATGGGGAAAGAGGAACCCTGCTCCACTGCTGGTGGGAGTGTTGACTAGTGCAACTACTGTGGAAATCAGTCTGGAGATTCCTCAAAGAACTAGGACTGGAAGTCCCATTTGACTGAGGTATTCCCCTGCTGGGTATCTTCCCCAAAGAATTAAAAGAATCATACCACAGTGATACATGTGCACCCATGTTCATAGCAGCACAGTTTATAATAGCTAAAACTTTGTAATAGCCCAAATGCCCATCAACTGGAGACTGGATAAAGAAAATGTGTTTTTTTATGAAATGGAATACTACTCAGCCATAAAAAATGAGAAATTAGAGACATTTATAGCTAAATGGATGTACATTGAGGTGATACTCTTAAATGAAATAAATAGGACACACATGTATAAATACTGAATAGTTTCTCTGGTGTGAGAAACTGAAAGTGTGAATAAGGACTAAAATGTATAATAGGTCATGTGAAATAGGAAGAAAAAGGGCAAAGGGGAAGGAAGTGGGAGGGGTAGGGGAAAGGAAAGAAGGGAAGGGAATTATAGAAGGGAATGAGAAAATGGAAAAATAGGAACAAAATCTTTGTAAATAGGGAGGAATGGAGGGGTTGAAGAGAGGGCTGGGCAAGGGTGAAAAATAAGAACCAAGAGAGATTATGTAAAGGTGCAAATTTCCAATGATGAATGTCACTATATTGTATACCTAAAATGTACCAATGATTAGAATGAATAATTGATAATGCAATATAGGAAGAAAAGGTCCCAAGGGGTAGAGGTAGTGGGAGGGGCAGGGGAAAGGAAAAATGCTGAGAAATGGAAAAAATGGAAATAAAGTCTTTGTAAATAGGGAAGGGTGGAGGGGGTGAAGGGAGGGCTAGAAATGGGGAAAAAATAAGAACCAAGATGCATCATGTAAAGGTACAAGTTCCCAATGAGAAATGTAATTGTGTTGTATACCTAATATGTACCAATAAAAGAATTTAAGAAAATAAATAAATAAATAGATAGATAGATAGATAAATAAATAATATCTTCCTATTTTGGACCCTAGAGATAATCAGGATCTTTATCTTTAAACAGAAACTAGATCTGTCAATCAACAAATGACATGACCAGTGCGTCTATGTATCTAAATACAAGTTGATTCCAGCTAAATATTTCTCTTTTTCCTCCCACAACAATAAAAAATTTACAATAATAACAAAAAATGTGTTATAAAGTCTGAGCCAGCTCTAAACATAGAAAAAAAAGTATGTTAATAATATCTGCCATAGCCAAAATAATGGTGCTCATCTCAAAAAGTCCACAGTCAACCTCCAGAACCTGGGAAAATATTACCTTATATGACAAGAGAGAATCAAAGTTGTGAATGGAATTGAAGTTGCAAATTAGTTGACCATGAAATAAGAAGATTATCCTGGAATGTCTAGCTGGACCAACAGAATATGAAGGATCATTTAAATGTGGCAGGTGTAGGCAGGAGAGTCAGAATCAGAAAAAAGATTTAATGATGCTACATGGCTGCCTTTCAAGAGGGAGGAAGGGACCAGGAGCAAAATAATTCAATTATCTAGAGACTGTAAAAGAAAAAGAATTCTCCCCTAGAGTCTACAAAAGGAACACCTTGATTTAAGATCAAGGAGACCTATTTTGAACTTCAGACCTATAATTAAATTACCTTCATGAACATACAGTGCTAAATTTATGTTGTTTTAAACCATCAAGTGTGTGGTAATGTGAGATGGCATTATGAAGCTAATGTAATATTCAATCTCATTTCAAGATGTCAGCATTCCTTATAGAGATCTAGAATAATTCCATGACTGGATCATATGATCACAAAAAATATGTACCATCAGAAAGGACATGCCTTGCCAACAAGCTTCCACTCCTCCACAGAAATTTTATTCACAAAGAGCAACTGATGAGAGTCTAGAAAGCAAACTCCATGATAACTTAGTTGCATGGATTTTTCTCTGAAGAGTACCAGAGTTTAGATTAAAATTTTCAGGAGAAACTAAGCAGAATACAGAGAGAAAATAATGAAGCAATCTGAAATGCTAATGCCACCTCCAATGGAGGGGGACCTAGCTCAACTAACACAAGAGAACTAACTGGGTGCTGGGCCAATTACACTGTACCATCCCCTCTCCAAATTAACAGTGATGGTTCAATCTTAACTTAGAGGCAAAGGCCTATAGTAACTCACACCCAGAGTGCATCATTGGAAAGCAGACACTAAAGATATTTCCACACTAACAAGAAAATCTTTCCACTATAATTGGCCCTCAACACACTAAAAAAATAGAATCATGAGAAAACAAGGAAACAAACTGCCTCCAAAAGCTCCAAACTCCCCAAAAAGTGACCCATGAGGCATTGACAAAGAAGAAATCAAAAGTCAAACACCTGAATTATACGAAGTGATATAAGGAGACAAAAAAATCAAACTAACAAGGTACTCCGAGAGTTCAAAGAAGATATAACTAAAAATTAATGAACTTAATAAATTAAATGATTATGAGCTTACAGAAGACACTAATAAGAATCTAGCTGAACCAAATAGTTTCTCTAGTATGAAAAACTGAAAGTGTAAATAAGGACTAAAAGGTATAATAGACAATGTGAAATGGGAAGAAAAGGGGCAAAGGGGAAGGGGAAGTGGAAGGGGTAAGGGAAAGGAAAGAAGGGAACGGAATTAATATGAGAAAATGAAAAAAATGGAAACAAAGTCTTTGTAAATAGGGAGGGATGGAGGGGTTGAAAGCAGGGCAGGGGAAGAAGAAAAAAAAGAATCTAGCTGAACTAAACAAAAATGATACAAAATATGAATGTTTAGCAAACAATTAGTCCATGAAAAGGTACCAAACAGAAATGCAGGAGATAAAAAAAAAATCAATTGAAATTATGGGCAGCAGAAGTGACCAATGTGAGGACAAAGTGTCAGAAATAGAAGATAGCACTGATGCAGGTGACAATACACTCAAAGATACCTTCAAAACAAGTCATGAAAACTGCATCTAACAGCTGCTAAATGATGCAAAGAAGACTAATCTAAGATGAACTGGAATTAGTGAAAAATCAGGAGACAGTATGAATATTATAAAAAACCTTACAGAAATAATACCAAAAGTATTGGGAAAGAATTTAAAATTCAGAGAGATAAGTGAGGCATACATAATCTCAAATAGCCATAACCAGAGAAGAACTTCTCCACAACACATCTTAGTCAAAATCCTAGAAGTTCAACATAGGCATGCAAAATGCAATGGTTATGGGGTCATGAGGGCTTCCACCTAGATTTCAAAACAAGGGCTAGGAGGCCAAGAAATGTGCTCCTGAGAAGCCAATGCATGAAGCTGTCAGAGTGAAGCCAGAGGTGGAGTGGAGATCTCTGAAAGTAGAAATGCCAGAAACATGGAACATCTTCAGAGAAAGGCCACAGGCGGTAAGTGCAGCCAGCATAAGAGAGAGGCCACATGGGCTGCAATCAGGGAGGCCATAAGAGCAGAGCTGTCTAAGCCCTTCAGAGCTCCAATCTCACCACAATCTGCCCTAGGTCCTGGACATGGAACTACTAGATTTAATGTTCATCCTGCTGGGTTTTGGTCTTCCTTTGGTCTGATTCCTTTCTATTTCTCTATTCTGGCCTTTTGGAATAGGAGTGCCATTCTATGTGGAAGTAGTTAACTTTATTTTTACAGGGGCTCACAGCTAAAAGTTTGCCTTGAGTCTCAGAGGAGACTTTGGACTTGGACTTTTCAGCAATATTAGAACTGTTAAGACTTTGTCAAGTCTTAGAGATGAACTAAATGAATTCTGTATAATGAAATGGACATAAGACTTTGGGGGAGCAAGAAAGATTATGGCTTATTTTGAAGATGCCCCCCAAAAGTTTCATGTGCTCAGATATGGGGCCTAGTCAGAAGGTGTGGGTCCTGGGTCATTACCTGGAATTGGGTATTCTTGTCCCTGGCTTCTCCCCTGTTCTCAGGTCCTTGTCTCCCATGGGTTGAACAGATTTCCTTGCTGTGTCCTTCTACTATGCTCTTTCTGCCTTGGAGCCAGCCAACCATGGACTGAACCCATTGAAAACTGTGAGCTAAATAAAACCCTCCTCATTTAAGTTGTGGGAGTCAGGAATTTTTTCCCAGTGATGAGAAAGTGACTAATATAAAAAGGTTCCCAAAATTATGAAATCTACACTACAGACATATCTCATCTTTTGGTAAAATATCCCAGAGAGATTAGAGGTATCTCTATACCAATTTACAACCAGTCACCAACTGACAAAAGCTGATGTTCCTGAAGGACTGTACATATACTACAGATGTTCAGAAAAATATTTATTAATATCAAAATTATTTGGATTTAAAAACATTATCTTGAAAACCCATCTACTAGAGAAAAATCATGTATGTGGGTAAAACAACAGTTTCAAATAATTGTAAATTGGGGAAGCAATAAAATTTATATAGTTCAATAAAGGTTAGCCAAAATTTTGCTTTTAATCCATTTCCTTTATATCAGATCAAGAGGCAATGGACAATATTATGCTTATTTTTCCCAGTTGAAATACTCAATTCAATAATCCCACAGCTGTTGCAAAACTTAGTGCTCTCTGCTGACATGCTTCCTTATACTTGTCTTCAATCATAAACCTCTGAATGGGTCGGCCCAGGTTTCATTGTCTTTTAGTCAAGGGCCAAATTCAGGTATTCTGAATTTCAAGTGCCACCTAGTGGGCTGAGAAAATTCCCTTACTAGCTGTTCAAGCATACAAAATTTCAAAACTTCAAGATAACTTCATGGAAATGATAAAGATCAAATCGTTTGTGGTTGTCCTGTATGGCCATGGACATCAAGAGACTTAAGTATTAACCAAAGAATGTTTCAATGTGTGAGGGAACTTTGAAAATTTCAAAAATAACTAGAAACTACTATTGTTTTCACCTGATGTAGGCAACTTTCAGAAAATTTATGTCCACAAGTATATAAAATTTAAAATAACCTCAGTGAAGAAGCAGGTGGTCTCAACCACACCTCTAGCACACCCTTGCCATGCAGATTCTGTGTTAAGAGAAACCAGGGATGTAGCTCAGTGGCAGAGCACCTGCCTGGCAAGCACAAGGTCCTGAGTTCTATCCCTGGTACAAAAAAAAGAGAGAGAGAGAGAGAAAGCTCTAAATCTGATGGTCCTGGAGTGAGTCTTAGTTGTAAAACATACTGTGGGATAATTGGGGATGGTGAGAAATAGGCCACATAGTGAATGCTGTTAAGGAATTTGTATTAACTTTGCTAGGTGTGATATTTTGCTGGCTATGTTGAAAAAATGCTTCAAAAATTCTTACTCTTCAAAAATGATCACTGGGATTTATAAAAAAGAAACATTGCAATGTTTGTAATTTACTTTAAAATTGTCCATCAGAGGAGAACCAAAATGGCAGGGTAGCAGTCAGCAGCAAAATTCAGCCTCTCTGAAGCTGACACCCAGAATCTGTCACCTGGAAAATAATAAATTGATGAAGAAAAAACAAGAGAAGTATATCTCTGGGAATTGGGAAGGAACTGACAGGAAAATTCGAAGATACAGAGAAGTTGGAGAAATGGATCAAAATGCAGAGAAAAGAACAAAGCACTCTGAAAGCTTACCCTGGCTCTCAGGAAAGGGAACCTACCTCCACAGACACAGTTGAGTATACCAGTATTTGGTACTTATATGTTTATAATTGTTAACTCATCCTGTTGAATTATTCCCTTAACCAATATGTGGTGACCTTCTTTGTCTCTTCTGATCAGTCTTGGCTTGACATCCACTTTGTCTGAAATTAAGATAGCAACTTCTGCTTTTTTCCAGGTTTCCATTGCAAAGGAATAGTTTCCCATCTTTTGATTTTTAACCTGTAGATTTCTCTTTGAATTAAATATTTTTCTTGTGTATGGTATTTTGTTGGGTTTTATTTCTTGATCCATTCTCCCAATTTGTGTCTTTTGATTAGGGAATTGAGGCCATTCACATTGAGAATTATTATAGAAAGATATTGACTTATTCCTGTCATTGCATTATTTTTCTGTTGCTGATTTCCTTTTATCCCCTTTTGCTTAACTTCTCACTCTTCCTTATGTATTTATACTATTAGAGTTTTTGGCATTGATGACATCATTGTCTTTCTAGTTCAGCCTTGAGAATTTTTGTAGTGCTGATTTGGAGGTCATGAATTTCTTAGGGTGCTCTTTGTCATGGAAATACCTTATTTCTCCATTAATTTTGAAAGATAATTGCACAGGATATATATACCAGGATATACCTGGGCAAGTAGGACGTTGTTTTCTTTTAGGACTTGAAACACTTTGCTCCATGCTCTCCTGGCCTTTAAGGTTTGTGTTGAAAAGTCTGCTGTAATTCTAAGGGTTTTATCTTTATAAGTCTTTATAAGTGATTCATTGCTTTTCTCTAACAGCTTTTAAGATTCTGTCACTGTGTTGCATGTCTGCAATTTTCACAATGGAGAGGTTCTTTTTCAATTGTGGCTCTTTGGAGTTGTATATGCCTTACTTATCTGTATGTTTAATGCTTTCCCTATATTTGGAAAGTTTTCTGCTATTCTTTCTATGAACAGGTTTCTATGCTCTTTTTGCTGTCTTCTGATTTTTCACTAGTTCCAATTAATTTTAAATTAAAATTTTCTTTCTTGTGCTTATGACAACATGAACATGTATCTAAATCTCCAAACACACCTTATTTTATATAATTATGTGCCATTTTGTATACAAATAATACCTCAATAAAACTGGAAAAAAGAAATATAGGAAAAGATAAAATAAATGCAAAGCAAACAGAAAAAAAGGAAATAATAAAAATAAAGCAGGTGTCAATGAAATAGAAAGCAGAAAAATAATAGAAAAATTCAATGAAATAAAATTAATTATTAGAAAAACAAATAAATCAAATTAGTAAAATTCTTGCCAGAATGATAAAAAAAGAGATAATTACCAAGGTAGGAAGTATGAAAAGAAAACATCTGTACAGACCCTTCACACTCTAGTAGTTTAGTAAAAGAACATTTTCAACAACTTTAGGCCAATATTTTGTGGTACTGGATTTGAACTCAGAGGTGCTGTAACACTGAGCTACTCCCTCAGTCCTTTTTATTTATTTATTTAAATTTTTTTGAGATACATTCTCACTAAATTTCCCAGGTTGGCCTTGAATTTGCAATCCTCCCAAATAGCTGGGATTGCAGTCATGTACCATTTGAAATGCCCAGCTGTGCCCAAATTTTTTGAAAACATGTATGAAATGGGCAAATTTCTTTAAAGACACAAATGACCAGAACTGCCTCAAGAAGAAATAGAATATTAAACAGCATTGTATCAATTGAAGAAGTTGAATCTATAGTTTAAGATTTTCTTACAAAGAAGCTACTAGGCCTAAAGCCAGGCACAGTGGTACATATCTGTAATCCCAGCTACTTGGAAGATTGAGGTAGGAGGATCACATGTTCGACGCCAACCTGGACAATTCAGTGAAATCCTGTCTCAAAGTAAAAAAAGTAAAAAGAGCTGGAGATGTAGCTCTTTAGTAAAGCACCACCTGGGGTCTATCCCTATAACTTCTTGCTATTGGGGGCTGATCACACACAATCACGCAGAGAGAGAGAGAGAGGACCATTGCTCATTTGTGATCATGTCACATTCAACATCACATACTGTTTGTATCATAAGACATCATTGGTTTATTAAGTTAAAATTTATTAGAAACGTTTGCCCATCTTGCAGGACACTCACTCATGGAACAAGTTTTACTGCATAACAAAAGACACTTCAGAAAATAAAACCCATGAATGGTCAATAAAAACAGGAAAAGATGCTTGACATCAGTAGTCATTAGAGAAAGGCAAGTTACAAGCAAAATTAAATGCCACTAATACATTTGAATGAGTGAGTTTAAAAGATTATCAGTGCCAGATGTTAGCAGTGATGGGGAACAACTGGAATTGTCATATGTTACTTGTGGGAATATAAAACACTACAACTACTCTCAAAGATAGTATGGCCATCCTGCACCAGGAACCAGAGGGCAGGAGGTCGATCTGTGACCTCCACTGGGAATCATGTGTGCTGACTGGGAACAGAAAGGCACGAAAATTAATGCAAAACTTCTTGATGGAGTATGCCAGCGTTGTAAAGAAGCTCTTGAATGGCAGGTAAAATACAGCAAATATAAACCATTATCAAAACCTAAGAAAATGTGTTAAATGTTTACAGAAGACCGTGAGGGATTCTTACCACACAATGTGTAGACCATGTGCTTAAAGTGTGCGCAAAATGTGGAAAGAAAGAAGACATTGTTATTCCATTTAATAAAGAACCAGAAAAGACTGAAAATAATCAAAGGTTCAATCATAGAAGAAGCTGCAAAAAGAATGAAGAAACTGATGATGACTTAGATTTTGATAATGATTTAGATGACATAGGTGATAATCAAGTGGATTAATGTAATGTACATTAAAAGTCAGTCTAGAGGTGGGGATTTAGCTCAGTGGTTCTGCCACCTGCCTCAGAAGCACAAGGTCCCAATTTTGATCCCGGGTACCAAAAAAAAAAAAAAAAGACAGAGTAAGAATGTGAAATTCTGATCACTTTTTGCCTTTCACAGTGTCACACAAAAAATACTGTTAAGTCCCAATGAGGAAATCAGAAAAAGCTATAGAAAATAGGCAAAAGTCACATATGAACAATATGAATTAGGCATGATATTTACATAATTGTAAAACTTATCTAGAGTTGTCTTAAGAAAATTTTAAGTTTGTATATACTAGGATACCTCCCAAAAAGCAGATAAAATCAGGGTGTCATGTTGCAGTTCATGGGAATTTAGAAGAATGTATTACCTAATATCAAATTTAATAAGATTCAGGATTCGTGCTTGTATAAGAACTATCTAAGCCAGGCATGGCGGCATATGCCTGTAATCCCAGCACTTGGGAGGCTGAGGCAGGAAGATTTCTGCAAGTTCAATGCCAGCATGGGCTACATAGTGAGTTCAAGGCCAGCCTGAACTACACAGCGAGACCCTGTCTCAAAAAAAAACAAAACTATAATGTAAAACTAAGAGATATGATTTTAATTACTTTTAAAAATTAGTCCATGGAAAGTACCTTTTAATGATTGATCCTCAAGTACAAAAAGACCCCCTTGGCCAAAGCCCCCTTACTTAATGTTTACTTGTTACAAAGCAAAAAGTTTATTCTTTAAAAATAATGTTTATCAGGGCTGGGGATTGAGCTCAGTGGTTCTGTCACCTGCCTCGCAAGCGTAAGGTTCTGAGTTCAATCCTCGGTACCAAAAATAAATAAATAAATAAATAAATAAATAAAATAATAATGTTTATCAAATGTATAGCAATTTTTTTTAGTTTTCATGTTTTTCCTCTTGTGAAATATACATCCAAAAACGCATAGAATTTATATGTATAGTTTAATAAGTAATTATAAAGGAAATACAGATATGGACACGTGGAGGAAGAAATTGCCAGCAACAGAAGCTCCCCATGAGGCTCTCCGTCATCACCGGTTCACTCTTCTTTAGTCTGCCCTGTACCGAATTTTGATGATTATTTTTCCTTTCTTTCTTTTTTTTTTTTTCTTGGTTCCTGGGATCAAACTCGGGACCTTGAGCTTGCCAGGCAGGCGGTGGAACCACTGAGCTAAATCCCCAGCCCTTGATGATTATTTTCTTTACCATTTAGTACCCAAACCACTCCAAAACAGTATACATTAGCTTTGGCTGATTTTTAACCCTTTCCTATTCTTTTATTTTGAAAAATCTCAAAACTGAGGGAAAGTAGTAAAGAAGTTAAATTAACCTTTTCATGCTCTTCACCTCAATTCCCAGTTGTTAGCATTTTGTCATGTTTTCTTTATAGCCCTATAGATGGATATTTTATATGCTGAACTGTTTAAAGCATTGGTTTTGAAGTTTATGTGAACAGACTGATACTATATATATTATTTTGTCTCTTTTTTCACTTTTATAAAGTTTGGGAGATTGATCCATTTTGTTATAAAAGCTGTATTTATTTTTTTAATACAACATACTGTCTTGAAATTAAATGTGTATTTATGTACTATTTAGCAATTTCACCCTTAGATATTTACCCAAGAGAAATCGAAACATGTGCACCAAAAAGTATACACGAATGTTTATACTAGGATTATTCAGAATGGCCAAAAACTAAAAATCCAAATGCATAATACTATTCAACAATAAAAAGAATGAAATATTAGTATATACATCAATGAATCTCAAAACATTCTAAATTTATAAATCAAATACAAAAAAATAAATACTGTATGATTCTTTTTACATGACATTATAGAGAAGGTAAGACTATAGTGACAGAAGGATCTGTGATCAGCTGGGACTGGGAAAACTCTTTAGGGTCAAGAATTATTCCACAGCTTACTTGTGTTTTCAGCATGGTATGCATTTATCATATTAATCAAACTTCATGCTTAAAAGTGGCAAAGTTACTGTATGTAAAAGGTATAATAATAATTTTTACATGTACTATTAATTTTTCTTTTAAAGGCATCCAAAGATGTATGGAAGTCTACACAACAAACTAGTTGACCCTAGTTCCTTCTAAAGAGGGGGATAGGAGGGATTTGAGTGAGGAACAGACCCAGTCGCTGGTTTCTTGAGTCAGGGAGGATTCAAGTTCACTGCCTTGCCAAGTCACTCTTTGATAAATCATCTTCCTTTCTTTAAATTCACTTTTCCCATCTGTTACCTGTAAGTATTGGACCCGTAATGTGCCAACATCTTTAAATTCTAACCTGTGAGTTCAGCTTAGCTCCACAGGGATTCTTTTTTATAGTTTTATATGTAATTTATTTTTTAAATGGTAAAGTACTATATGATTTAAAATAAATATTAGACTAAAGTAAAGGACAACTGGAACTAGATATACAAGTGAGAAATATGAAGGCCAAACACACAAAGGAAAATGAAATTTATAGAAGTACAGTAGAAGGCTAGGCTTATCCTATAGAAACAGTGACCAGTGTAGGCCTGCAGAGTATCCTGTGACTCTTCTGGAGGGTGTCCCATGAAGGACATCCATGTACTACTCAATGTGGTATAAAATTATTATAAACATTGTGTTCCTGTAAAGTGCATTGTGCCATTGCACTACCAAGTTCAAGAGCCTCTGCTTGATGATAACAAGCAGTATTATAATGTACAGCAGCACAGTCTGTCTTCCCATTAGCCATACTGCAGAATGACATTGCTAGAATCCTTCTTATAGAGTCCACCACATTCCTCAGTAGGCCTATCTCCTTGGATTCACATCTCCCACTATAAGAAGGCCTTAACCCTGATCATTTAACAACTTCATATACTTGCTTTATGTTTCTTTCCTGAACTAACCAGTGAGTCCCAGACTTGATACAAATGAAAACACAAGTCATATCTCATTCTTAAAAGCCCAATCCCAGAAGTGGTACTTCACTTCACTTCACATTGTCATAGCAAAACAAATCACATGACCATACGGATGCAAGGGGAATGAATGAGACAACCACTTCCAAAGGACAACTATATACTATGGAAGAGGAGCACATATTTTAAAGGAAAGTTGGTCATCTCTGCCCCAGGTGTAGAATTCTGCCAACACAGGGAGGGTGTTGAAAATGCTAGGAGTCCGGGATTTAGCTCAGTGCTTCTGCTGCCTGCCTCAAAAGTGGAAGGACCCAAGTTTGATCCCCAGTACCAAGGAAAAAAAAAAGAAAAAGAAAAAGAAAATACTTGGCAGCTAAAAGAAAATATTTATTACAGAGAGTCATAGGTATCAAAAGATATATGCATTAAAAACTCTTACTTTTGCACAAACAGCAATCATCAAGAGAGAAAATATAATTTCTGTTGGGTATATCCAGGCATTCAAAAGAATTCAAGAATCTATATGAACGGGCTGGGGATTTAGTTCAGTGGTTCCAGAGCCTGCTTCACAAGCACAAGGTCCCCAGTTCAATCCCCAGTACCAAAAAAAAAAAAAAAGAATCTATATGAACAAGTAATAATGGTACCAAAAAAAAAAAAAGAATCTATATGAAGTAGTAATTATGTAGCTAGGTAACTAGAATTCCGACTACTTTGGCATTACACAATTAAAGCGTATGTTTTGTTGTTACATTTCCTTTATATTTACGGTAGCAATGCAAAAGTTCATTGTTCACTGTCTCCAAATAAATAGAGCTGTTATTTGTATTTCACTGTTTATGCTGTTTTTACATAACGTTATAAATTAATTCATCTTGTTTTTGACACTCATGAATGCAGTTTTCTCTTCTGGAGTGTTGCAGGAATATACTCTTTGCTCCCTCACACACCCATAGTAATTATGCACATTTTTGGTATCACACTGAAGACATGCTGCACTATCTCAGCTGGAAGGACAAGGGGAAGGAGTTCCTCCCAAGCCTTTGCTCTCTGGACTGAGGAGAAGTGTGCAAATTATGCTATGCCTGGGGCAAGGCCCATAAGTAAGACTAGGAGAGATAAGTCACAGGTACAAGGAGTTTGAAATCTGTCTGTTCAAAGAGGTTCTTAGAAGCTCCATAAAGAGTTCATTGTACTTTGTACTGTGGGCTACCCTAATCACTGAACTCACCCTAGAGTCATATAACTAACCTAGAGGAAGGAGCTGACCTTATTGGCAAACCCTCCTGAGGCTTTTTATCAGCCTGTCCTGTAGCTTTCCTTTGCCAGGACAAGTCTTTTACTTTTTGCATTGTTTCTGGGAAGTGGTTCTACTAAAAAGTCTAACAACAGGGACAGGAGAAGGGGAAGGGACAGAGGAGGAAGGAAAATAAAAGGAGGAAAGATAGGATGCATTAGTGGTGGTGAGCCAATGTTCCATGGACTGAGAAAATTAAGGCAGGGCATTTAGCTCAGTGGCACTGTGCCTGCCCCACAGCCGAAAGGTCCTGAGTTATATCCCTGGTACCAAAAAAAAATTGCTAAACTGAGGCTCAGAAGACTTGAGATGGCTTTTCCAGGTTCTCATTAATGCACCAATTCAATTAAGCTGACTTAAATCCAATTCTGCCTGACTCCAAAATCCTATACCTTTCCTTCCCTCCCCATAAAGGTTTCCATTGGCATATAAAACCTCTAAAGATTAAACTGTGCCAGGCCGGGGATGTAGCTCAGTGGTGCTGTGAATGCCTGGCAACCTTGCAAGGTCCTGCATTTGATCCCAAGTTCTGGGGGAAAAAAAGATCAAACTATGCCTTCATTTCTCCATGAAGAAATAAAACTATGATTGGATAAGAATAAGTGAAAGTAAGTGTGATCATTTCTGAAATCTCACCCTTAGTCACAACTTGCAGGTTGTCAGCTGTAGACCTTAGCCTGAATGAGGCCATGGTACAGGAGAATTTCTCAACTGATGCTTCTCATCAGAACCACAGAACACAGAAAATGATTTATGTGACTATTTTCTCAATTCTCCCAAAATGGACCATAACAAATACTATGGTAGATATTTAGAAAAGCAAAAAGCTAATGCATTACACACAGCAGATGTGTTTTGGAGTTAGGGGGTTAATTCACTTGCAGAATCTCAATTGAGAAAGGCTGGTTGTGGATCTCTCACACTGGTCAAATGGAAACTAAGAGAAGATCAACTTATTGTGTCTACCAACCCGTGAAAATAAAAAGATTTGATAGAACTATAGATGAAGGTGAAGGTAATTACCCACAGCCTGGACAAGCCTGAATTACATGTACCACACACCTGGAAGGAAAAGTACTTGAATGAAATTTAACAGGGAGTTAGGACAATTAATTCTTACTCTCTTAGGAAGTACTGGGACAAATCTGTGTGGAAATCTTATGACCAGTGAAAACCAAACTCCCCACTGCTTTACTCCCTCCCAAATGTTCAAGTGAAACCTTACTTGAAGGTAACCAAACCCTTTACAACCAAAACCACTTCATGTAATTTTCTCACTTCTCCTTGCCTTAAATTAATCCCAGTTCTCTCTTATGGATATCCACTCAGTACTCTCAGTAGGATGCTGCTTACTTTCCTTTTTTTTTTTTTTGCATGGCTCAAGGCAAAAAGTGGAAATGGGATCTTTTTTCCTTTTCTGTTGTAATTGAAAGCATTGCTTCTCTAGCACAAACTCCCCAACTATTCAAGGCTCAAGTCACCTCCCTTTAATGCCTCTTCAACCATCTTCACTGTAATATTCTAATAACCAGCTCCTTGCCTATTGAGGATGTTGCTTAAAATATACCTGTTCTTATTCCTCTTTTAATATTGATCAGCATCCACCTGGAAAAACTATCCAATTCTATAAATTATTAGTTATCCATCATCTTTAAAGTCAATAATTTACCTTTTCTACTCCTGATCCAAGACCATGCCTTTGTCCTTACCCTCACCAGTTACTACTCCATACATAAAATCTGAAGTTTAGATAACTCTCTCTCTGTCTACAGGACATACCCTTCAGCTCCCTTGCTTTAGAATTATGGGACACCTTCTTTTTGAGTCCATCAAGAACAACATTCCTTTGACTCGAACACATTCCTTGAGTCAATTAGACTCTTCCTATTCACTGTTTTGTTTTGTTTTGTTTTTGGTACAGGGGATCGAACAGGACTTTGCGCTTACAAGGCAGGTGTGGCACCACTGAGCTAAATCCCTGGCCCTCTTCCTATTCACTTTTTATCAGCCTCAATCCTATGACTCATCATTTACAGTCAACATCCTCAAATCGAAAACTCCATTATTCTCCTGCACTCACCTGAGTGACAAAGTCTGACCCCAGATCCTTTGAACTGTTTTCTCCAAACAAACCCAGGCTTGTGGGTAATGCTGGGGAAAATTACACAACTGTGCAAATTAGCAACATGTAAATTTCTGAGTTCAGTCTTCACAGAGCCCTCAGCAGCAGCAGCAGCAGCCTTTGGTTCCCCATAGGCTTCATTCAGCAGAATGTTCCAGGAGGCCAGGACAACATTTAACTTGGCTTATTATTTTAAACCATTTGAATGCATGCCCAATGGCAGGGACATTTTGTGACACAGATTCTCATATCACCAACTCTTATGGCAGTTTCTCATAGACTAAATTCTTGATAAATATCTAGTGAAGGAATGAAATAAGGGATCAACAGTAGTCCAGGGTTATAAGAGCCTATCTTTGCAAGCTATATTTGAGCAAGCTGCATTGAGAGGTGAGTAGGAGTCTGCTTGTGCCAGGAAAATGAAAAGAGTGTTACCAGATCAAACTGTACTTTTAGGGCCCCCCTCACACTTTTCACGAGAGTTTTGAACACTCACTACTCAAGGCTCCTTCATTCTCTGCTACTCCTCTGGACCCGAAGATGCAGCCTGTGTACTGGGGCCAGAGTGATGGCTGTAGATTTTATTCAGTTTATCACTTCCATTTCCTATTTGAAACCCTTCTCAGAAGGCTCTGATCTCCACGAGATATCTGTCCACAAAATGTGCTCATCCAGTAATCCCCAAAGTGTGGTCTGTATACACCTAGGCATCCCCAAAACCCTTCAAAGGACTCTGCAAGTTCTCAGTTGCAGAATGCTATTTTCTTGTAACTAATACATAACTACTTTCATAACAACAATCTTTTGTCACAAAATTGACATTGACTCTGATCATTGACTCATGATCACGGCAGTAAAATAGCTAGTGACTTATGACAAATCAAAGCAGAGGCACAAATTTGTAACTAGAAGTTAGATTCTTCATCTTCAAGTACCACACTTTTAAAAATATAACTTTACCCTAGATAAAGCAAAAAAATTATTAATTGTACCGAATCTCTTAAGCAAACATCTTTCTAATGTTAAAATAACTTCAAGTGGAAGCACACCTAAAGAATCCCTGTATAAAGAGTAAGTTGGGCCAATAAATGACCTTAACCTTGCTTAATTTTGCAAACATAAGCAAAACATAACTGGAGCTACTTCTTGTAAATGTTTATGCTAAAGAAAAACAAAACTTAAGTTCATCCAATCAAAAGCAGCCAACTAACACATAATTACCTAAGAAGAAATTTTCCAGCAAGATAAACCAACAAAAACAACTTTATAACTGTAACAAAGCAGATATTTCCTTTGTATAACTTACACATTTCTTTACAAAATTCCCTTATTTTTTCTTTTTTTCTGTGTGTATCCTTTTATTGATACATTTTAGGTGTACAATATAATGTCATTCATCATTGGAGATATGTACCTTAACATACTTTCTTGGTTCTTATTTTTTCCCCCTTCCCCTGCCCTCCCTTCAACCCCTCCATCCCTCCCTATTTACAAAGACTTTGTTTCCATTTTCTCATTTTCTCATATTAATCCCATTCCCTTCTATCCTTTCCCCTAGCCCTCCCACTTCCTTCCCCTTTGCCCCTTTTCTTCCTATTTCACATGACCTATTATACATTTAGTCCTTATTTACACTTTCAGTTTCGCACACTAGAAAAACTATTCGGTATTTACATGTGTGTCCTGGTTTTTTTGTTTGTTTTGTTTTGTTGTTATTTTTTAAATTAATTTTATTGGTACATTTTAGGTATACAATTCGTTTACATTTATTGGGTGTTTGTATCTGTACATGATATATCTTGGTTCTTATTTTTTTCCCCATTACCTGTGAGCCCTTCACCCCCTCCACCCTTCCCTATTTACATAGATTTCATTTTCTTTTTTTTTTTTTCTTTTCTCATAGTTTTTCCTTTCCCTCTTTTCCTTTCCCCTTCCCTTCCCTTCACTCCTTCATCTTTGGACCTTTTTTCCTATTTCAAATCATCAATTATTCATTTTAATCATTTTAACCCTTGTTTACACTATCAGCTTCTCACACTAGAGAAACTATTCAGTATTTACATCTGTGTCCTGTTTATTTCACTTAAGAGTATCGTCTCAATATGCATCCATTTAGCTATAAATGTCTCTAATTTCTCATTTTTGATGGCTGAGTAGTACTCCGTTTTATTTTAAAAAACCACATTTTCTTTATCCAGTCTCCAGTTGATGGGCATTTGGGCTGCTTCCAAGTGTTAGCTATTACAAACTGTGCCGCTATAAACATGGGTGCATATATATCACTGTGGTATCATTCTTTTAATTCTTTGGGGAAGATACCCAGCAGGGGAATACCTTGGTCAAATGGGACTTCCAGTCCTAGTTCTTTGAGGTATCTCCATACTGATTTCCACAGTGCTTGCACCAGTCTACACTCCCACCAGCAGTGGAGCAGGGTTCCTCTTTCCCCACAGCCCCACCAGCATTTGTTATTGGTTGATTTCATGAGAGCAGCCATTCTTTCTGGAGTGAAGTGGAATCTCAGCGTTGTTTTCATTTGCATCTCTCGAATGACCAGTGATGTTGAACATTTTCTCATGTATTTATTTGCTATTTCTACTTCTTTGAGAAATGTGTGTTCATTTCAGATGCCCATTTTTGGATTGGGTCTTTCAATTTGGGAGGTCTGATCTTTTTAAGTTCTTTATAGATTTGAGATAGTAGACCTTTGTCTGAGGAAGAGCAGGTGAAGATTTTTTCCCACATTGTGGGTTGTCTCTTCACACTGCTGGTGGTTTCTCTTGCTATGCAGAAGCTTTTTAGTAAAAAGAGATCCCACTTGTTGATTGTTCGTGCTTGTTCACGGACAACTGAGGTTTTATTCATAAAGTCTTTTCCTACACCAATGTCTTGAAGAGTTCTACCTAACCTCTGTTCCAGCCGGTTCAGCATTTCTGTTTTTATATTTAGATCTTTAATCCATTTTGATTTTAGTTTAGTGCATGGTGAGAGATATAGGTCTAGTTTTAGTCTTCGGCAAGTTGAAACCCAGTTTCTCCAGCACCATTTATTAAAGAGACTATCTTTCCTCCAGTGAGGGTGTTTGGCTCCTTTGTCAAAGATGAGGTGGCTGAGTGTGTCTGGCATTGTTTCTGCATCTTCTAATCTGTTCCACTGGTCCTCGGGTCTGTTTCTTTGCCAGTACCATGCTGTTTTGATCACAGTAGCTTTGTAGTAGAGTTGCAGGTTGGGGATTGTGATACCCCCTGCCATGTCTCTGTTACCTAGAATTGCTTTTGCTATTCTGGTTCTCTTCTTGTTCCAAATGAATTTTTGCATTGTTTTCTCAACGTCTATGAAGTATGCTGCTGGGATTTCAATTGGGATTGCATTGAATCTGTATAGCAATTTTGGAAATATAGCCATTTTCACTATGTTGATCCCTCCTAACCAGGAGCAAGGGATGTCTTTCCATTTTCTGATATCCCCTTCAATATCTTTTTTCAAAGTGCTATAATTTTCAGAGAAGAGGTCTTTGATTTCTTTTGTTAGGTTGATTCCTAGGTATTTCAGTTTTTTGGATGCTATTGTGAAAGGAATTGTTTGCCCTATTTCTCTCTCAGTGACTGTTGTTCATGTAGAGGAAAGCTATTGATTTTTGTGTGTTAACCTTGTATCCACCTACTTTGCTGAATTTGGTTATTAAGTGTAGAAGACTTTTGGTGGAGTTCTTGGGGTCTTCTATGTAGAGTATCATATCATCTGCAAATAATATCATGTCATCTGCAAATAATGACAATTTGACTTCTTCATTTCCTATCTTTATTCCTTTTATTTCTTTCTCTTTTCTAACTGCTGTGGCTAATGTTTCCAAAACTATATTGAACAGGAGTGGTGATAGTGGACATCCTTGTCTTGCTCCTGATTTTAGTGTGAAGGATATCAGTTTTTGACCATTTAGTATGATATTGGCTGTTGGTTTTTCATAGATGGCTTTTATCAGACTGAGATAGAGACCATCTATTCTGATTTTTTGTAGGGTTTTTATCATAAATGCATGTTGGATTTTGTCAAATGCTTTTTCTGCATCTATTGAGATGATCAAATGGTTTTTGTCCCTGGCTTTATTGATATAGTGATTACATTGATTGATTTGCATATGTTGAACCATCCCTGCATCCCTGGGATGAATCCCACTTGATCAGGGTGTATGATCTTCTTGATGATCTTCTGCATTCTGTTTGCCAGTATCTTATTGAGGATTTTTGCATCTATGTTCATTAGTGAGATTTGGCCTATAGTTCTCTTTTTTGGTTGGGTCTTTCTCTGCTTTGGGGATCAAGGTGATGTTTGCTTCCAGGAATGATTTTGGGAGTATTGCTTCCCTTTCAATTTTGTTGAAGAGTTTAAACAGTAGTGGGAGTAGTTCCTCTCTAAATGTCTTTTAGAATTCAGCGGTGAAGCCATCAGGACCCGGGCTTTTCTTGGTTGATAAGTTGTTAATTACATTTTCAATTTCATTGGTTGATATTGGGTTGTTCAGAATTTTTAGGTCTTCTTCATTCAACTTTGGTAATTCATACATGTCTAAGAATCTGTCCATTTCTTCTGTGTTGTCCATCTTATTGGTGTATAGGTTCTGGAAGTAGGTATTGATGATCCTCTGGATTTCTGCTGGGTCTGTTGTAATTTCACGGTCTTCATTTCTAATTGCATGGATTTGGGCCATTTTTTTCCTTTTTCTGATACGGTTGGCTAAGGGTTTGTCAATTTTGTTGATTCTTTTGAAGAACCAACTCTTGGCTTCATTGATTTTTTGTATTGTTTTCTTAGTCTCCATTGCATTGATTTCTGCCCTGATCTTTATAATTTCCTCCCTTGTATGAGCTTTGGGTTTGTCTTGCTCTTCTCATTCTAGAAACTTGAGGTTCAGCATCAGGTTGTTTAATAGGGCACGCTCTGTTTTTCTAATATGATTATTCACTGCTATGAATTTCCCTCATAAGACCGCTTTCATTGTGTCCCATAGATTCCGATATGTTGTATTGTCATTGTCATTTAATTGAAGGAACTGTCTGATTTCTTCTTTAATTTCCTCTGTGACCCATTGGTTATTCAGAAGTGTGTTGTTCAATTTCCATGTGTTTATGAAGTTTTTGCAATTTGTTTTGCTGTTATCTCCAATTTCATCAAACTATAGTCTGATAACATACAGGGGATAACTTCAATTCCTTTGCACTTACCTAAATATGTTCTGTGAGTGAGTATGTGGTCTGTTTTGGAGAATGACCCATATGTAGGTGAGAAGAATGTGTATTCTGATTTTGTGGGGTGAAATACTCTGTAAACATCTGTTAGGTTCAAATCTTTAATAGTTTGATTGAGTTCTAGTATTTCATTGCTTGTTTTTTGTCTAGTTGATCTATCTATTTGTGCCAATGGGGTATTGAGGTCCCCCACTACTATTGTATTAGTGCTTATATGGTTTTTCATGTCCATTCATGTTTGTTTTATATAGGTGGGTGCACTAGAGTTTGGTGCATAGATATTTATGATTATCAACTCTTTCTCTTGGATTGTTCCCTTTACAAGGATATAGTGTCCTTCTTTGTCTCTCTTAATCAGTGTGTGTTTAAAATTCACTTGGTCTGCAAAGAGGACAGCTACTCCTGCTTTTTTTGGGGTTCCCATCTCATGGAGTATTGTTTTCTACCCTTTATCTTTCAGTCTATGAGTTTCTTTTTGAATTGTGTGTTTCTTATATGCAATGTATTGTTGGATCTTGCTTCTTGACCCATTCTGCCAATCTATTTCTTTTGATTGGTGAGTTGTGACCATTAACATTGATGGTTATAACTGATATGTATTGAGTTGTCATTGTCATGACTTTTTTTTTGTTTGATCCTCCCCCTTTGCTTTTAATTTCTTGTCCTGCCTGATGGATTCATTCTGCTAGGTTTCTTGGGGTTGTGATCCTCATTGTCTTTTCCTAGGATTTTGTCTAAAATTTTTTGGAGTGCTGGTTTGGTGTTCATGAAGTTCCTAAGGTGCTCTTTGTCATGAAAGTATCTTATTTCTCCATCAATTTTGAAAGATAGTTTTCCAGGGTACGTGAATCTGGGTTGGAGGCTGTTTTTCTTTAGGGCTTGAAATACATCACTCCAAGCTCTTCTTGCCTTGAGGGTTTTTGTGGAGAAGTCTGGTGTGATTCTGATGGGCTTTCCTTTGTATGTGATTTGTTTCTTTTCTCTAACTACTTGTAGAATTTTGATCTTTTGTTGGGTTTCTGGAATCTTAACAATTATATGCCTATGTGTAGATTTTTTTTGATCAAGGCTAGTTGGAGGCCTATATGCCTCGCTTATCTGTATGTCAAATTCTTTTCCCCTGCTTGGGAAGTTTTTTGCCTTCATTTCTGTAAACAGTTTTTTTATGTCATCTGCACTCTCTCCTGTTTCTTCATTGACTCCAGCCAGTCTTATGTTATTTTTCTTTGCATCGTCTAGCAGTTGCTGGATTGAGTTCTCGTGGTCCCTTACAATTTTAAAGAATTTTTTCTTTTCCTGGTCACTAATTGCAATCTTACCTTCTATATCTGAAATTCTGTCCTCACATTGGCTCATTCTGCTGCATAGACTTTCAATGGAGGTTTTAATCTACTGGATCTGTTTGCATCTGTTTTATGGATTCCATTTGTTTCCTATGTTGGGATTCCATCATGTTCCTCAGCTCCTCTATGTTTTTATCTGTGTCCTCTCTAGATTTATTAATCATGTCTTGCACTAAGGGCACAATCTTTGCTGTTATCTGAGAAATTATTTGTGATTTCATTTTTACCAGATTCTCTTTCTTTGCTAGTTCAGGGAGTCCAGGTGGTTGAATATCAGTCTGTTCCATCTCGTTTCCCTTTGGGGTTGCTGTAGGTGATCTGGAAGTCTGGTTCTGTGGCTTCTTTACCTGTCTTCTCATTTTGATTCCCGGCGGGGGTGGGGGTGGGGGGGTGTTAGGGTGGGTGTGTGTTCCTGATGCTCATGCGGCTCACCTCCTCTGGGCTCAGAGCCATGGCATGCCTACCTGGAAGCTTCCTCTACACTGGAAGCCACAGCAGGCCTACCTGGAAGCCTCCTGCTGCCTGGGAGCCATGGCAAGCTGATCTGGAGGTCTCCTCTGGGCTCGGAGCCATGGCATGCCTACCCAGAAGCTTCCTCTGCACTGGGAGACCCTTATCTTTTCTTCAACAAAGCCCCAAGTCACTTCTAGACTGGAGTCACTCAGTTCATGAATTGTTTCCTCAAATAAATTTTTAAAAAAATTATATTGTGCCTCAGTTTAACTGTTTAACACTGATAGTCTATGTGATATAATGATAAGTACATATAATGCCCTTCTGCATTGTAAGAAGATATGATGCTGGTCATCAGAAAAATCAATGAGAGATTATTTTAATTTTAAGCCTAATTAGCCACTTTTTAATGAAATATTTTTTACTTGAAACAATGACTGACAATGTATGGTCATTAGACGTAGATGCTTGGCAAATTTTTTCTCAAAAATCAATAATTGTAATAATTTGTAGTTTCAAAGAAAGTAGCTGAGAATATTTGTTACTAGTGCTCTTCTTACAAGGTATGCCTAATGTCTTCCCATCAAGAAGTAAAGGCTCTACATGTTCCAAAATTACTATTGGTAAACAATTTTTTGAGGTAATATATTAACTAGACAATTCTTAGAACTGAAAGAATCCAAAGGCAATTAAATGAGGTACCTTGAAGTGAAAAAAAAAAAAGTAAAGGCTCTGGGCTGGTGCCACACACCTATAATTCCAGAGCTCAGGGCAGCTGAGGCAGGAGGACCACAAGTTCAAGCCGAGCCTGGGCTACGAAATGAGACTTTGTCTCAAAAAAGCACAAAAAAAGGTGAAGTCAGTGTTTCCTCTCTTTGAATTTAAGCTGACCTTTGTGACAACGATGACCTGTTCATTCCTTCCAGACTCCTCTCTAGCCAGGAATTTCCTTGTCCCTGTCTTGCCAATGTCATGTCAAGAAACCCCAAAGGCCCTATATATTGTGCAGTCCTTGGATACAGAAGGGAAAACTGTCATTTCATGTGACTGACGGCCCAAGGGGAAACCCAAGGTCTCCACAGCATCATAAGTTGTAGACCAAGTCTATGGCTCCATTAGGGATGTCCAAGAAGTTGGTACATGCTGTGTATATCCCAATAAAGTTCCCTCTAAAGTCAGCAACTGTCCTAAAACCTCAACCTGCTCACCACCTTGATGTGGCTGTCACACCAAGACCAACCATCCCTGTATTATTTTTTATTCCATCTCTACTATTTGCTAAAACAAAATTCCTATTTCATTAAATTTTCCCTTGTTTTTAAAAGAGAAAAATGTCTTTAAATTGTTCTGAAGAGATATCCTTTGAGTTTCCAAAGGGCTCCCTATTTGTTGTATTTCAGAAGGAAACATGCAAATTCTACCCCCTTTACCTTTTGCATGGGATTTTCAAAGGTTGAGTGCATCTGTTTTCAGCCGTTGAATACTGCTCAAAAGCATAAACTGAGTTAAGGGGATGAACATAAGATGAGAAAGAAAGGAGACATACAACTCCTCACAGAGGGCAAACACCACAACAACACAGGACAATTAGCATGGCAGTGACATGGGGTAAGGGTAAGCTGGGTTTTATTCTGAGAAATCACCCGGCTCCAAAAAAAGCTACTTATCTTCTTTGGTTCCATTTCCTCATCTGTAACACAGAGAACAATATGCTAGGGTTTCTAGCTCTCTTGGTTGTTGTGCAGATTATACTAGAAATATCATAAAAAGGAATCATGTGACTGCAAGGGAAAAAATTAACTTTTAAATACATACTTTGAAGCAAAAGTAACAACAGGTGGCTGAGTTATGAGACTGAGATTCAGGAGGTTGATTTTTGCTAATAGGAATGTGGGGATTTTTCTTAAGTAGGGATGACTCCAAGTAAACTCCATGAAGGCAAGAATTTTTGTTTGTTTTATTTACTACTCTCTCCCCTGTGTGTAGACAGGAGATAACACATAGCATTGGTCGTAATATCAAATGTTCGATTCTTGAAGAGTGTGTGGTCATTCCTCAGAGGGCATTGTGGGTTCTCCCACATTCTCTTTACATGCAGGACTTCCTCAAGCATCGTGAGAAAAGAATGCAATCTTATATTTCTCTCCCCCAGCATTCTGCAGAAGGCCTGACTTAGTCTCAGCAATGGCAGTGCAGCAGCCTTGTCCTGTTTGCAAAACCCAAGTCACCTGTAGGTGTCCGGGGTTAAATTTCATTCCCTCCTTGGCCACTTCCTTTGACTGGAGCCCCTGAGAAAATTACACAGTGGGGGCTCAAACAATGTTGATTAAATGATTGTGATCAATTGATTCAAGAAGATCACAGAAGTGAGTCAATGGAGCAAAAAAATGATGTACATTTTAAATTACAAAGTATTAAAAAGAACCATTAACATAAAGATGTACAAATGGCCAATAATGATATGAGAAAATGCTTAATGTCTTTAGCCATCAGGGAAATGCAAATCAAATCTACACTGAAACTCCATCTGATCCCAGTCAGAATGGCTATTACCAAGAAAAAAAAATGCTGGTGAGGATGTGGGAGAGGGAGGGCAACTATACACTGTTGATAAGGATGCAAATTAGTATAGTCACTATGGAAAACAGTATGAAGGTTACTCAAAAATACTAAAAACAGAACTACCATATGATCCTGCTATAGCACTCCTAGGTATACAAAAGGAATGAAAATCAGCACACAATAAAGATACCTGCATACCTGTGTTTATCACAGCACTTTTCACAATAGCCAAGTTCTGGAATCAGCCTGTTATGGTTGAGTGAGAAAAAAACAGTCCAGGTTCTTGCATACGGTGAGAAAAGAATTGCCAAGTGCATACTCCATAGTGAGTAGTAAGTAGCTAGGTTTATTGAAGATCACTGGAAGGTAGCAGGAACAAAGGAAAAGGAAAAGGGCAAAAGGGCTGTGATAACTCAGGCTTTTAAAATTTAAAGGCCAGACCCCACTGACTTTTGGTAGCTCCTACTAAATTTTTCACTGGCACCATGCACTACCACCTAGGGCACAGGGAATTCTTAGGCTTTTATTTTATTTTGTACCTCTTTTAAATAAATAAAATCATGGGTAACCATTAAGGTGGTGTTTACAGTTGAATGTAGAGAAGGGAGTGACTCATTCAGCTCCTTTGTTTCTAACTGTAGTAAGTCGCTGAGTGGATAAACAGGTGGAATAGACACACATTGTTCATGTCATTTACAGGAAAACAGATAAAACTGAAGATCATCATGTTAAGTGAAATAACCCAAACTCAAAAAGACAATAAATGTTCTTTTTCATATGTGGAATCTAGGGCCTTCAAAAGACAGCATGAAACCAGAAGAGGGACTATTACGGAAGAGGAACAAATTTGGGAAGAGGGGTCAAGGAAGGGTAACATGGAGGATGAATACAATCAAAATATGTTATATGAATGTATGAAAATGTCATCATGAAGCCAGGAATAATGACACACAACTGTAATCCCAACCCTTGGGGAGACTGAAGCAGGAGGATAGCAAGTTCAAATCAAGCCTGAGTGCCAGCAATTTAGCTCAGTGTTTCCACCGCCTGCCTCTCAAGCACAATGTTCTGAGTTCAATCCCTGGTACCAAAAAAAAAACAAGAAAAGAAAAGAAAATGTTACAAATCAAGCCTGAGCAACTTAGTAAGAACCTGTCAAAATAAAAAAAGGAAAGAAAAGAGGACTGAGGATGTAGCTTAGTGCAAAGGCCCTGGGTTCAATCCTCAGCAACATATTTAAAAAGAAGAAAGAGAAAAAGAAAATGTCACAATGAAATCCATTGTTTTGTACAACTGATATACACTAAAAGTGTTTTTAAAAGGCACTATCTCTAAAGGCATTTTCAGTGAAAGAAAACTAGCAAGATGCTTTAAATGAAATGCTGAAAATCTTTCTTCAGACAAAAGGGAAATGCTCCAGAGAGAACTAGAACTTCAAGTATGAAGGAAGAGCTTCAGAAATGGTAAATACTTGGGTAAATACAACAGACTGGTGTTTCGTAAGTACTTTAAAATATGTCTTGCAAAAAAATTATGGTTTGCAATAATTATAAACCATACTGTCTGGTCGGGTTTTATTGTATGTATATATACTACTTATGGCAAGCACAGAGTAAAGAGGGTAAGACAGAGGCCGGGATGGTGGCACACGCCTGTAATCCCAGCACTCGGGAGGCTGAGACAGTAGGATCACCAAGAGTTTGAGGCCAGTCTGGGCTACACAGTGAGTTCAAGACTAGCCTGCATGACATAAAGAGACCTTGTCTCAGAAAAAACAAAAAAAGAAAAAAGAAAAAGAGTAAAGCAGGGACTTCTTTAGTAGTAAGCTTTCTGCGTCCCACTTGAAGTGATAAAATACTAACGCTGTGTCACTTATGAAAAAGTAATCTATATTGTAGTCCTTAGAGAAATTTCACAAAATTACACAGAGGTAATATAATTTAAAACTCAACAAAACATCTTTAAATTCATGCTAAAATTTTTTTCAAATAATCCAAAAGAAGGCAGAAAAAAGTGAAACAGGTGAAAAACAGAAAGAACAAAGATAAAATTAATTTTTAGATGGTAGACCAAAATCCAAATATATCAATTATCACACAAATTAAAAGATAATTGTATGAATGGTTTTTCTCTTCACTAGACAATTAGTAACCCTGTAAAGGGCAATGGCTTATTTTATTATTTTTTAGTTGTAGTAAAATATATTTATAAATAAAAGTCACCATTTTAGCCAGTTTAAACATAGAGTTCAGTAGTAAGTCGTGAATTCTTTTTTGTGAAAATTTGAAACTCTGTCCATTGGCAAATACCTCCCCACTGCCTCTTCTCTCCAGCCCCTTGAAAGTATCCTTCTACTTTCTGTCTCTATGGATTTGATTATTCTAGGTGCCTCATATAGGTGGAAACATACAGTATTTTTCTTTTTGTGACAGGCTTATTTCACTTCGCATAATGTTCTCAAAATGTTCATCTGACATGTACCAGAATCCGCCCCCCTTCCTTCTAAGGCTGAATAATATTCCATCCTAGTATATACTACATTTTTTTATCCATTCATCTGTCAGTGACACTTGGGTCACCTCCACCTTTTAACTATTGTGGATACTGCTAAGTATATGGGTGTGCAAACATTTCTTCAAGATCCTGCTTTCATTCTCTTTGGTACACACTGAGAAGTGGAGTTGTTGAATCGTATAGTAATTCTCTTTTTAATTTTTGGAAGAGTTAGCATACTGTTTTACACAGAAGCTTCACCATATTACATTCCCACCAACACAACAAGGTTTCCAATTTCTCTCAATCCCTACCAACTCTTCTTCTTTTCTTCTGTTTCTTTTTGTTTGTTGAGAGTAACCACTATCATGAATATGAACTGGTATCTCATTGAGGTTTTGATTTGTGTCTCCCAAATGGTAGTAATATTGGGCATGAAGGCTCCACACAACTGCAGAACGTATGTTCTTTTGGGGCCGGGGATTTAGCTCAGTGGTTCCGGCGCCTGCCTCGCAAGCGGAAGGTCCTGAGTTCGATCCCCGGTACCAAAAACAAACAAACAAACAAACAAAAAAGAACATATGTTCTTTTCAATTATATGCGAAATATTTATAAAAATAGATCAAACAACATGGATGGACCTGGAAATCATTACATTGAATGAAAAAGCCAGCCAGAGAAAGACACATGCTAAATTGTCTCACTTACATGTGGAATCTAAAAAAGTTGAAGTTCACACATAGAAGCAGAGTAGAAAATAGTTATAAGGGACTGAGGTAGTAGAGGGGAGACATTAATTAAAAAGTACAAAATTTCAGTAGAGAGAAAAACCTTCAGAGATCTATTGTACAACATGCTAACTAGTTGAAAATAAAGTATTGTATTCTGGGGCCAGGGATTTAGTTCAATGGTTTCGCTGCCTGCTGCTCAAGCGCAAGGCCCCGAGTTCGATCCCCAGTACCAAAAAAAAAAAAATATTGTATTCTGGAAAATGACTAAGAGCAGACTTTAAGCATTCTCACCACAAAAAATGTTAAGTATGTGAGAGAATATATTAGTTAATTATCTCAATGTAGCCATTTCACAATATATATTTTTCAAAACAGCATGTTGTACACAATAAATATGACATTTTTATTTATTATTTTAAAAAATAAATAAATTGGAAATTTTTATCAACAAAGCAGTATCAATGAATATCAAAAATCATAATATAAATATTATTCTACAATGTAATTATTTTTAAAATCCATAACAAAAGCTGAACTGAAAAAAATCCTGACACATTCAGATAAGAAACACATTTCTCCTCCAGTGTTTCTCAACTATTAACGGGCAAACAACTTACCTAGGATCTTGCTAAAGGCAGATTTTGACTCATCTGTTCTGGGATGGGTTGAAATCATGCATTTCTGACAAGCTCCCAGGAAGCTGCTGGCCAGGCCAGGGCACTGTGGGTAAGAGTTAAAACTAATTCATAGCTCAAGAAATATGGCACAGTAAAATGGGGGGGGGGGCTTGAAATACTTTTAAGTGAATGATTATCATAATAAAACTATTATATATCAAAATTTATGAAATGCAGCTAAAGCATATATAAAGGAAAAATTATTGTCTTCTTGGTTATAATGAAGAAAAGCTGAACACTCATGAGATAACATCATACAATAATTAAGACAAAACAAAAGATTTAAATAAAAAGAAGTGGAAATGAAGATAAAGCTGGGAGCAAATAATAATACTAGTAAAACAAAAAATCAAACATATAATAGACCAACAAAAACAAAAGTTAATTCTTGGAAAAGGCCAATGGAATTGACAAATCCCTTTTAAGAATGACCAAGAAAAATAGAAAACACATTATCCATATGATGAATAAAATATGTGACCAGCATTACAACTCTTGAGATGCTAAAAAGATAAAAGAAAACATTATGAATGACTTTATGTCAGAAGAATAAATAACTGTTTAATATGATCCACAAAGAAATTGAAACCCAACAGTTCTAAATTATGAGAGAAATTAAATTCTTTAAGTCAGTTGAGTTTTTCTGCTACAAATCTCAATGTCTAGTCACTAGCCCATGCGTTTCAAGAGAGAGTTGTAGTGATAGCAGCAAAATGTTCTTACGTTAAAGCTACCAGGGTGTGTTCCTGAAGTTCCAGGTCCAGTCATGGGTTCCAGATCCCCTATTTTACTGGTATTGGAAGAAGAAGTAGATTCTATGTTGGGCCAGTTTGCTGAAATCATTCTGGAAGTCATTCTGAGATACATTCTAGGATCAGCTCCTGGAAGTTTTGTAAGCACCTAAGTCTGGGTACTGAAAAGATTTCTGTTTAAAATAGCTGGTGTTTTGGATTTCCTGCAATTAAATCTTAACAGATACATTAAGTACAATACCTTGTGTGTGTGCATAGTTTATCTTTTACAGAATTATTCTATACAGTTGATGAATTCATTCCTTATACACATCCCATATATATGAATTGAGCCCATATAGTTTTTCATAACTTTACAATTTTTTATTAACTCAACATTTTGTTTTGAACTTCTCTTATTACTAAAACTTTCAATACTCTTATTGCTGTGAACTAGAAAGACATAATGGAGTGATTAACCTTACTTTAACACATCTTAGGATGCCAGATGCATGGGAAGGGGATCTAAGGATGTGGGCAGAGGGGAGGGTGGAGAGGAGAAGGGGAGGTAAAAATGCTTATAAGTGTGATACATATATGTACCAATTCTCCAAGATGAGTGTAATAATCAAACATATATCAATTTTTAAAAAGATACAAGAGACCAGTGAAAGCATGATATTCAGGACTAACTGATCCACATGGCTGCTAATTGCATCTTCTGGTGTCAAGGAAAATAAATGTGTCTTGCTTCATTATTTTGATTTGTTCATCAAGTAAAATACAGATTTCATAAACTGAAAGTTCATAAGAGGAAACATTTTTATTTCTAAAGAAAAGCAGCATATCTTAAAACATATAATATTTGGAAAGATACTATAGTAGCTAATGAGGTCCTAGGAAGACTTAAAGTTTAGGAAGGGAAGGAACTGGGGAAGCTCTTGGGAATTGGACAGTTAAAATACACTCATAGCCAATATCTGAATTTCTTTTAAAAAAAACAGTTAAAAATTAACAAAGGAAACCATCTCACGGGCAGGCTTGGTTCTACTCTTACCCCTGAATCAATCAACTATGAACTTGGAATAGAGCAGCACACTATATAAATGCTGCTCCTAGAGGGTATGGGAGTCACTGTAAACCCAAAAGCACTAAGAGCTGCCTCCCACAGACTTAATCAACAAACATGTACTGAGTTCCTATATTGACTCAGAGATACCACTGGAGAAACCAGAGCAAACAAAGAGTCTCTGGCATACTCTAGCTCCTCTGATTTAATCCACTAAGTACCTTAGTCATAAATGAGCTGACAAATAGTGAATCAAATATATAGCTCCTGCCTTGCTCCAACATTAAGAAGGAGAAGTGAAAAAGGCCTTGTTCTTGCCTTCCTGTCTTAGATGTCTTATATTTCCTCCCAGGATGAAAATTAGGGATGCATAGATGTGTTCAGGAAACACTACTACCAAACAGAATCAGAGAAAACACACACACTGTGACCAGTGCACAGACCTGCCCTGGCTGCACTTCACTGTTCATGGCCTAAGGCCATGAAGAGACCAATAAAGGCTGGAACTCAAGAACACCAGACCAGATCCAAGGCTTCCTTTCTGGCAGCCAGCCATGAAGCTCCTTTTTCCTATCTTTGCCAGTCTTGTGTTACAGTACCAGGTGAATACAGGTAATGTGGACATCTGGGTTTAAAAGGAATCAGTATGAAAAAGCAGGGATTTGGTTGCTCAGAAAGACAGGAACACAGAGATGTTGAAAGATGAGATACCCAAAGAGATGGCTGAAGAGCTGACCTCTGTCATGCACCATCCCAATGCATCCCCTTTGTCCTCAACCTTTATATCCTGTCTGACAGACACCCAGGGCAGGCAGGGTAGGTTTTGGTATACTCAGAAACTATACAAGATGTGATGCTGCCTTCCTGCCTTATATGATATATATATCATCTTGTATACTGTGTGTGTATATATATATCACCCTGAGACCTAGCCCAGATCTACCTCATTTCAGCTCTATTTCTAATGTAAACTATTGCTTAAAGCAAAGGTCCTAGTTAGTTTGCACCTTGGTGTAGGAGGAAGGAAGTCCCTACCTTTATGCTCAAAAAATTTTCTCTTAGCATTTACTAAATAGCTTGTCTTCTTCATTTTAGCTTTCAGATTTTTAGTCTTATTCAGCCTTTGTCTTCCTGGAAACCCCCAAACTACCATAGGGGCAGCTAGGGATGTGCATGGCAAAAGACTGAACCAGAACATGGGCCTTTGTTTTCCAAAAGGAAGGGAGAAGCATGGAGACTTGTTTCATAAGGCAAGATCACCCAGACATTTGGAATAGTTAGCAGTGAGACAGGGAAGGAAAGTAAGAGTGTCATAGATGTTTCCAGTGTTTTTATTTTGGGACCCTAGAAGGATAGTACCATAGGCAGATATGGTAAAGTTGCTTAAACACTTTTAGCTTCAAAATCCACATGAGTGTAATAGGGTTAACCTACGTAGTTGCTTCCCATACTAGAATGATGTGTATTCAGTGAGAATGGCCTTTGAAAATTATTGACACTCCATAAATCACTTCTAATTTATGCAAAATCAGTTGCTAAGACAGAGAGAGAGAAATATTTTGACTCAGGGAAAATGGTGACACATTTGGATAAAAATAATCCATCAGATAAAGATAAATTACTAAGCTTAGTGTAAAGTTTAAAACTATAGATAACACTATGTGGGAGTGATCTTGATGGAGATGAGGTCAAGGAAATGATAATGGCAAAGACCTCGGGGGGACAGAGTGTGCTGGGAGGCTGAAGTTGGTAAAACATCATGCCCCAGGAGCCACATGTTCGGCGATGGTCAAGGATTAAAAGGTCAAGGACCACTGCATTTGGAAAGAAGACAGCATTTCTAAAAATCCCCTTGATTATCTTTAAAATTCTTTCTTGATTAATTTCATTTACCAGTTCCCATCCATTTTGCTGCAAACCACAGGATTTCATTCTTAAAGGTTATAGAGCAAGGGAATCAGCCCGCTGGAGACAGGCAGATCTGTGCACGCCCTACCGAGGTCCCAAGTCACACAGAAGACGCCAAACCACCCCACTGCAGACAGGCAGGTCTGCCTACACCCTACCGAGGTCCTGAGTGGCATGGAACACGCCGAATCAGCCCGCTGCAGACAGGCAGGTCTGTGCACGCCCTACCAAGGTCCCGAGTCACACGGAAGATGCCGAATCACCCCACTGCAGACAGACAGCCACCTGGTTCCACACTACAAAGACGCAGAGGACAACAGACCACCAGACCAAGGTACTGAGTCCCGCAGCTCCCGGCCCAGGGGCAGGGGCTTCTGAGCTTCCATCCCACTGCTCCTGGTCCAGAGGAAGGGGCTTCCCAGTCACCATCCCTCCGGCTGCTCCCAGCCCAGAGGAAAGGGCTTTTGGGCCACCTTTTGTCCCACTGCTCCTGGCCCAGAGGAAGGGACTTCTGGGCCACCATCCCTCCCACCACTCCCGGCCCAGAGGTAGTGGCTTCTGAGCTGCTGATCCACTGCTCCTGGTCCAGAGGAAGGGGCTTCCCAGCCACCATCACTCCCACTACCCCCAGCCCAGAGGAAAGGGCTTTTGGGCCACTATCCCTACCGATGCTCCCGGCCCCTGTCCCACCTCACACAGCTCAGAGGAGGTGATCTGCACGGGGGCCAACAGCACCCCCCCAACCCCCCAGTCGAAATGAGAAAACACATAAATAAGTCTCAAAACCAGATTTCCAGATCACCTACAGCAACCCCAAAGGGAAATGAGATGGAACACTCTGATACTCAACCACCTGGACTCTCTGAACTGGCAACAAAAGGGGAACTGGAAAAAATGAAATCAGAAATAATTTCTCAGATAACAGGAGAAACTGTGCCCCTAGTGCAAGACATGATTAATAAATCTAGAGAGGAGCTGAGGAACATGATGGAATCCCAACATAAGAAACAAATGGAATCCATAAAACAGATGCAAATAAATTTCCAGGAGATGAAAAACTCCACTGAAAGTCTACACAGCAGAATGAGCCAATGTGAGGACAGAATTTCAGATATAGAAGATAAGATTGCAATTAGTGACCAGGAAAAGAAAAATTGCTTCAAAATTATAAGGGAACATGAGAAATCAATCCAGCAGCTGCTAGATGATGCAAAAAAGAATAACATAAGACTGATTGGGCTCAATGAAGAAACAGGAGAGAGTGCAGATGACATACAAAATCTCTTCACAGAAATAATGGCAGAAAACTTCCCAAGCAGGGGAAAAGAGCTTGACATACAGATAAGTGAGGCATATAGGACTCCAAATAGCCTTGATCAAAAAAAATCTACACATAGACATATAATTGTTAAGATTCCAGAAACACAACAGAAGAACAAAGTTCTCCAAGCAGTCAGAGAAAAGAAACAAAGCGCATACAAAGGAAAGCCCATCAGAATCACAGCAGACTTCTCCACACAAACCTTCAAGGCAAGAAGAGCTTGGAGTGACATATTCCAAGCCCTAAAAGAAAACCCAGATTGATGTACCCTGCAAAACTATCTTTCAAAATGGATGGAGAAATAAGATACTTTCATGACAAAGAGCACCTTAGGAACTTTGTGAATACCAAACCAGCACTCCAAAGAATTTTACACAATATCCTAGGAACAGACATGGAGGATCACAACCCCAGGAAGCAAAGCAGAATGAACCCATCTGACATGACAAGAAATTAAATGTAAAGGGGGAGAACCCAACAAAAAGAAAAAGTCATGGCAATGACAAGTCAATGCGTTTCAGTTATAACCATCAATGTTAATGACCTCAATTCACCAATCAAAAGAAATAGACTGGCAGAATGGGTCAAGAAGCAAAATCCAACAATATGCTGCATACAAGAAACACACTTAATTCAAAAGGAAACTCATAGACTGAAAGTTAAAGGGTGGAAAACAATACTGCATGCGACAGGAACCCAGAAAAAAGCAGGAGTAGCTATCCTCTTTGCAGATCAAGTAGATTTCACACCAACACTGATTAAGAGAGACCAAGAAGAACACTACATCCTTCTAAAGGGAAGAACCCAAGAGGAAGAGATGACAATCATAAATATCTATGCACCAAACACTAGTGCACCCAACTATATAAAACAAATACTAACAGACATGAAAAGTCATATATGCACTAATACAATTGTAGTGGGGGACCTCAATACCCCACTGTCACAGATAGATCAACTAGACAAAAAATAAGTAATGAAATACTAGAACTCAATCAAACTCTTGAACAAATGAACTTAACAAATGTTTACAGAGTCTTCCACCCCACAAAATCAGAATACACATTCTTCTCAGCTGCACATGGGTCATTCTCCAAAATAGACCACACACTCACACATAGAACATGTTTAAGTAAGAGCAAAGGAATTGAAGTTATCCCCTGTATATTATCAGACTATAGTTTGATGAAATTGGAGATCCATAGCAAAAGAAACTCAAAAAATTTCATAAACATGTGGAAATTGAACAACACACTTCTGAATAACCAATGGGTCACAGAGGAAATTAAAGAAGAAATCAGACAGTTCCTTCAATTAAATGACAATGACAATACAACATATCGGAATCTATGGGACACAATGAAAGCAGTCTTACAAGGGAAATTCATAGCAGTAAATAATCATATTAGAAAAACAGAGCGTGCCTTATTAAACAACCTGATGCTGAACCTCAAGTTTCTAGAATGAGAAGAGCAGGACAAACCCAAAGCTCATACAAGGGAGGAAATTATAAAGATCAGAGGAGAAATCAATGCAATGGAGACTAAGAGAATGATACAAAAAATCAATGAAGCCAAGAGTTGGTTCTTCAAAAGAATCAACAAAATTGACAAACCCTTAGCGAACCTTATCAGAAAAAGGAAAGAAAAGGCCCAAATCGATGCAATTAGGAATGAAAAGGGTGAAATGACAACAGACCCAGCAGAAATCCAGAGGATCATCAATACCTACTTCCAGAACCTATATGCCAATAAGATGGACAACAGAGAAGAAATGGACAGATTCCTAGATACATATGAATTACCAAAGTTGAATGAAGAAGACCTAAAAATTCTGAACAACCCAATATCAACCAATGAAATTGAAAATGTAATTAAAAACTTATCACCTAAGAAAAGCCCGGGCCCTGATGGCTTCACTGCTGAATTCTACAAGACATTTAGAGAGGAACTGCTGCCACTACTGTTGAAACTCTTCAATGAAATTGAAAGGGAAGCAATACTCCCAAATTCATTCCTGGAAGCAAGCATCACCTTGATCCCCAAAGCAGAGAAAGACCCAACTGAAAAAGAGAACTATAGGCCAATCTCACTCATGAACGTAGATGCAAAAATCCTTAATAAGATACTGGCAAACAGAATGCAGAACATCATCAAGAAGATCATACACCCTGATCAAGTGGGATTCATCCCAGGGATGCAGGGATGGTTCAATATACGAAAATCAATTAATGTAATGTAATTAATGTAATACACTATATCAATAGAGCCAAGGACAAAAATCATATGATTATCTCCACAGATGCAGAAAAAGCATTTGACAAAATCCAACATGCATTTATGATAAAAACCCTATAAAAAATTGGAATAGATGGTCTCCACCTCAAACTGATAGAAGCCATCTATGAAAAACCAACAGCCAATATCATACTAAATGGTCAAAAACTGAAATCCTTCACACTAAAATCAGGAACAAGACAAGGATGTCCACTATCACCACTCTTGTTCAATATAGTTCTGAAAACATTAGCCACGGCAATTAGACAAGAGAAAGTAATAAAAGGAATAAAGATAGGAAATGAAGAAGTCAAATTGTCATTATTTGCAGATGACATGATACTCTATATAGAAGACCCCAAGAACTCCACCAAAAGTCTTCTAGACTTAATAACCAAATTCAGTCAAGTAGCTGGTTACAAGGTCAACACACAAAAATCAATAGCTTTCCTCTACACGAATGACAGACTCACTGAGAGAGAAATAGGGCAAATAATTCCTTTCACAATAACATCCAAAAAATGAAATACCTAGGAATCAACCTAATGTGCAACTATACTACAAAGCTACTGTGATCAAAACAGCATGGTACTGGCAAAGAAACAGACTTGAGGACCAGTGGAACAGATTAGAAGATGCAGAAACAACACCAGACACACTCAGCCATCTCATCTTCAACAAAGGAGCCAAACACCCTCACTGGAGGAAAGATAGCCTCTTTAATAAATGGTGCTGGAAAAATTGGGCTTCAACTTGCCAAAGATTAAGACTAGACCTATATCTCTCACCATGCACTAAACTAAAATCAAAATGGATTAAAGATCTAAATATTAAAATAGAAACTCTGAACCAGTTGGAACAGAGGTTAGGTAGAACCCTTGAAGACATCAGTGTAGAAAAAGATTTTATGAACAAAACCTCAGTTGCCCGTGAACTAGCACAAACAATCAACAAATGGGATCTCTTCTTATTAAAAAGCTTCTGCACAGCAAGAGAAACCACCAGCAGTGTGAAGAGACAATCCACAATGTGGGGAAAAATCTTCACCTGATCTTCCTCAGACAAAGGTCTACTATCTCGAATCTATAAAGAACTTTAAAAGATCAGACCTCCCAAATTGAAAGACCCAATCCAAAAATGGGCATCTGAAATGAATAGACATTTCTCAGACAAAGAAATAGAAATAGCAAATAAATACATGAGAAAATGTTCAACATCACTGGTCATTTGAGAGATGCAAATGAAAACAACGCTGAGATTCCACTTCACTCCAGAAAGAATGGCTGATATCATGAAATCAACCAATAACAAATGCTGGTGGGGCTGCGGGGAAAGAGGAACCCTGTTCCACTGCTGGTGGGAGTGTAGACTGGTGCAAGCACTGTGGAAATCAGTATGGAGATACCTCAAAGAACTAGAACTGGAAGTCCCACTTGACCCCGCTATTCCAGTGCTGGAGATCTTCCCCAAAGAATTAAAAGAATCATACCACAGTGATATATGTGCACCCATGTTCATAGCAGCACAGTTTGTAATAGCTAAAACTTGGAAACAGCCCAAATGCCCATCAACTGGAGACTGGACAAAGAAAATGTGTTTTTTTTATAAAATGGAGTACTACTCAGCCATAATAAATGAGAAATTAGAGGCATTTATAGCTAAGTGGATGCACATTGAGGCAATACTTTTAAGTGAAATAAATAGGACACACATGTGTAAATACCGAATAGTTTCTCTGGTGTGAGAAACTGAAAGTGTAAATAAGGACTAAATGTATAATAGGTAATGTGAAATAGGAAGAAAAGGGGCAAAGGGGAAGGAAGGGGGAGGGCTAGGGAAAAGGATAGAAGGGAATGGGATTAATATGAGAAAATGGAAAAATAGGAACAAAATCTTTGTAAATAGAGAGGAATGGAGGGGTTGTAGGGAGGGCTGGGCGAGGATGAAAAACAAGAACCAAGAGAGACTATGTAAAGGTGCAAATTTCCAATGATGAATGTCATTATATTGTATACCTAAAATGTACCAATGATTAGAATGAATAATCGATAATGTGAAATAGGAAGAAAAGGTCCAAAGGGGTAGGGGTAGTGGGAGGGGCAGGGGAAAGGAAAGAAGGGAAAGGAAAAACTGATGAGAAATGGAAAAAATGGAAATAAAATCTTTGTAAGTAGGGAAGGGTGGAGGGGGTGAAGGGAGGGCTAGGAATGGGGATAAATAAGAACCAAGATGCATTATATAAAGGTACAATTCCCAATGAGAAATTTAATTTTGTTGTATACCTACAATGTACCAATAAAAGAATTTAATACCAAAAAAGAAAAAGAATTTAATACAAAAAAAAAAGAAAAAAAAAATCAGTCTTTCATTTGAGAGCACCTGGGTCCCCTGCTCAAGAATGGCTACCTAGAGAATTGGTTCCCTGAGATTCATTTCACTGTGTTTAGTCATCCAGGCCGTCAGAGAATACTGCAACCATAGTCCAAGGAGGCCTGGCTACTCCCTGTACTGGTGGCAGATATTGATGTTATCCACAAAATGCTGATTTTACAGATATGCAAAATGCAAGAGTTGTGGGGTTAGGGAGTCTTTTGCTCAGATTTTTAAAAAAAAGCATGAGAGGTCAGATCATGTGCCTCTGAGAGGGCTATAGGTGAATCTGTGGAAATGAAGCTAAAGGTAAGATGAGGACCCCAGGAAGTCAGAGATGTCAGGAACGTGGAATATCTGCTGAAGAAGCTGCAGGCCACAAGCATAGAAAGCCCAAGATAGAAGCCATAGGGATGGAGCTACTCACGTCTTCTAGAGTGCACACATTATTACCATGTGCCCTGTATGCCAGAAAAGGAATTATAGGACTTGATGTTTGCCCTGCTGGGTTTCAGTCTTGCTTTGGTCCTATTCTTCTCTATCATCTTATTTCTCCCTTTTGAAATAGGAATGTGTACCCTGTGCCATTGTACCTTGAGATTATGTAACTTGTCTTTTAATTTTATAGAGGTTCACAACTATCCTGAATCTTTTTTGTTTTATTTATTTTACTTTTTAAATAAATTTTATTTTATCCCATTTCTCCCCCTCAATTCCCTTCTGCTCCCTGTGTAGAAAAGCTTTGTTTTTGTTTTTTTCTTGTTTTCATATTTTTCTTGTCCCTTCCTTCCTTTCTCTCCCCCTCCTCCCTTGTTCCCCTTCCCATTTGAACATTTTCTTCCCATTTCCCAATATCTGTTATACATTTTAGTCCTTATTTCCACTTTAGGATTCTGACACCAAAGAAACAATCCAGAATTTAAATATGTGTGTCCAATTTCACTTAGGAGTATGGTCCCAAGGTCCATCCATTTAGCTATAAATGTGTGAAGCTCATCTTTCTTTGTGGCAGAGTAGTACTCCATTGTATATTAAAAAGACACATCTTCTTTATCCACTCATCAGTTGGTGGGCATTTGGACTGTTTCCAAGATTTAACTGTCACACACTGTGCTGCTATCAACATGGGTGTGCATATATTGCTGTGGTACAATGCTTTGGGAAGATACCAAGAATAGGTATAACTGGGTCAAGTGGAACCTCTAGTTTTAGTTTTTTGAGAATACTGCATACTGAGTTCCACAGTGGTTGCACCAGTCTACACTCCTACCAACAGTACAGAAGGGTTCCTTTTTCCCCACAGCCCTCCCAGCATGTGTTATTGGTTGATTTCTTGATAGCACCCATTCTTTCTGGAGTGAGAAGGAATCTCAGCATTGTTTTAATTTTCATTTCATGAATGACCAGTGATGTTGAATATTTTTTCATATATTTATTTGCTATTTCTAATTCTTCATCTGAGAAGTGTCTTTTTATTTCAGATGCCCATTGTTGGATTGGATCTTTAAATTTGGGAGGTCTGATATTTTTCAGTTCTTTACGTATTCTAGAAAATAGTCCTTTATCTTAATAGGTGGTAAAAAATTTTTCCTGTGCTGTGGGTTATATCTTCACTCTGTTAGTAGTTTCTCTTGCTGTGAAGAAGCTTTTTAATAAGATGGGCTCCTAGTTGTTGAGTCTTTGTAGTATTTTCTGGACAGTCTGGGTTTTGTTAATGAAGTCTTTGCCTACTCTATGTTGTCAAGTGTTCTACCTATTCTCTCTTCCAGCAGATTCAATGTTTTCATTTTAATATTTAGACTTTTGATACGTTTCAATTTTAGGTTAGTGCACGGTGAGAGATATGGATCTAGTTTCAATTGTTAGCATGTGGAAAGCCAATTTTTCCAACACCTTTTATTAAAGAGGCTAATTTTCTCCCAGCTCACGTATTTGGCTCCTTTGTTGAAGATAAGGTGGCTGAGTATGTCTGGAGTTGTTTCTGCATCCTCTGGTCTGTTCCATTGATCCTCAGGTCTGTTCTTTTTCCAGTACCATGCTGTTTTTATCACTGTAGCTTTGTAGTATAACTTAAAGTCAGGGATTGTGATATCCCCTGCTTTGTCTTTGTTGCCTGGAATTGCCTTTGCTCTTCTAGGTCTCTTCTGTTTCCAAATAAATTTTAGGAATTTTTTTTAATTCTCTGAGATATGCTGTTGGGATTTTGATTGGGATTTCATTGAATCTATATAACAATTTTGGAAGTATGGCCATCTTCACTATATTGGTTCTTCCTATCAAAGAATAAGGGATATGTTTCCATTTTCTGATATCTTCTTCAATCTCCTTTTTCAGACTATTGTAGTTTTCAATGTAAAAGGCTTTTACTTCCTTTAGATTGACTCCTAAGTATTTCATTTTGTTCAGTGGTATTGTGAAAGGGATTGTTTCTCTAATTTTTCTCTCTGTGAGTCTGTTATTTGTATACAGGAAGGCTTTTGATTTTTGACTTTGTATCCAGCTACACCACCGAATTTGATTATCAAATCTAAAAGTCTTTTTGTGGAGTTTTGGGGGTCTTCTATGTAAAAATGTCATCTGCACATAATGATAGTTTAACTTCTTCTTTCCCTATCCTTATTCCTTTTACTTCTCTTGTCAAATTGTTCTGGCTAGTGTTTCCAAAGCTATATTGAACAAGAGTGGTGACAGTGAACATCCTTGTCTTGTTCCTGATTTTAGAGTGAAAGCTTTCAGCTTTTGTCCATTTAATATGATATTGGTTGTTGGTTTGTTGTAGATGGCTTTTATCAGATTGAGATAAAGATCATCTATACCAATTTTCTGTAGGGTTTTAATCATGAATAGGCATTGGACCTTGTCAAACACTTTTTCTGAATCTATTGAGAGGATCATATGGTTTTTGTTCTGGCTCTGTTAATATAGTGTATTACATTTATTGATTTGTGGGTGTCAAACCATCGCTGCATCCTTGGTCATGGTGTATAAACTTTTTGATGATTTTCTGCATTCTGATTTCCAGTATCTTATTAAGGACTTTTGCACCTATGTTATTAGAGAGATTGGCCTGTAATACTCCGTTTTGGTTGGATCCTTCTCTAGTTTTAGAATCAGGGTAATGCTTGATTTCAGGAATGAATTGCGAAGTATTGCTTCCCTTTCAATTTCACTAAAGAGTTTTAAGAATAGCAGCATTAGGTCATCCTTAAATTTCTTGTAGAATTCAGGAGTGAATCCATCAGGGCCAGGGCTTTTCTTTGTCGGTAGGTTTTTAATTACATATTTAATTTCATTAGTTGGTATTGGTTTATTTAGAATTTCTATATCTCCTTGATTCAGTTTTGGTCATTCATATGTATGTAGGAAGCTGTCCATTTCTTCTGTATTTTCATGTTATTAGAATACAAGTTCTCAAAGTAGATATTAGTGATCTTCTGGATTTCTGCAAGATCTGTTGTGATTTCACCCTTTTCCTTCCTAAGTGCATGGAGTTGAGTCATTTCTTTCCCTTTTTTTTATAAGGTTGGCTAAGGGGCTTGTCAATTTTATTTACTCTTTCAGAGAACCAACTCTTTGATTCATTGATTCTTTATATTGTTTTCTTGGTCTCCATTGCATTAATTTCTGCTCTTGATTTTTATAATTTCCTCCCTTGTAAGAGCTTTGAGCTTGACTTGCTCTTCTTTTTCTAGAAGCTTGAAGTTCAAGGTTAGGTTGCCTATTTAAGCCTGATCTGTTTTCCTGATATGGGAATTTATGGCTATAAATTTTCCTTGTAGGACTGTTTTCATTACATCCCACAAGTTCTGGTGTGTTGTACTGTCGTATCATTTAATTGTCGAAATTTTCTGATTTTTTCTTTAATTTCATCTGTGACCATTGGTTGTTCAGGGGGGTTGTTATTTAATTCCCACGTGTTTATGAAGTTCTTGTTGTTTCTCTTGCCATTGATTTCCAATTTCATTGCATTATGGTCTGATAGTATACAGGGGATAACGTCAATGCTTTGCATTTACTTAAGCAGGTTCTATGAGCTAGTATATGATCTATTTTGGAGAAAGTCCCATGTGCAGCTGAGAAGAATGTGTATTCTGATGTTGTGGAGTGGAGGACTCTGTAAACATCTGTTAAGTTCATTTGTTCAAGAGTTCGATTGAGTTCTAGTATTTCATTACTTATTTTTTTTCTAGTTGATCTGTCTATTTATGACAGTGGGGTACTGAGGTCCCCCATTACAACTGTATTAGTGCTTCTATGATTTTTCATGTCCGTTAATATTTGTTTTATATAGTTGGGTGTGCTATTTGGTGCATATATATTTATGATTGTTATCTCTTCCTCTTGGATTGTTCCCTTTACCAGGATGCAGTGACCTTCTTTGTCTCTCTTAATTAGCCTTGGCTTGAAATCCACTTTGTCTGCAAATACAAATACCCTTGCTTTTTTCAGGGTTTCTGTCACATGAAATATTGTTTTCCATTCCTTGACTTTCAGTGTACGAATTCGTTTTTGAATTAAATGTGTTTCTTGTATGCAGCATATTGTTGGATCTTGCTTCTTGATCCATTCTGTCAGTCTGTTTCTTTGGATTGGTGAATTGAGACCATTAACATTGATGGTTATAACTGATATGTGTTGACTTATCCTTGTCATGACTTTTTCTTTTTGTTGGATTCTCCCCCCTTTGTATTTAATTTCTTGTTGTTCCCGATGGATTCATTCTGCTGGGCTTCCTTGGGTTCTGATCCTCATTGTCTTTTCCTAGAATATTGTTTAAAATTTTTTGGACTGCTGGTTTGATGTTCATTAAGTTCATCAGGTATTCTTTGTCATGGAAGTATCTTATTTCTCCATCAATTTTAAACGATACTTTTGCAGGGTACATCAATCTGGGTTGGAAGTTGTTTTCCTTTAGGGCTTGAAATACTTCACTCCAAGTTCTCCTTGACTTGAGAGTGTGTGTTGAGAGGTCTGCTATGATTCTGATGGGCTTTCCTTAATAGGTGGTTTGCTTCTTTTTTCCAACCACTTTAAGTATTCTGTCCCTATGTTGAATTTCTGGAATCTTGACTATTATATGCCTTGGGGAAAAATTTTTTTGATCATGGCTAATTGGAGTCCTATATGCCTCATTTATCTGTATGTCAAATTCTTTTTACCTGTTTGGGAAATTTTCTGCCATTACTTGTGAGAACAGGTTTTTTTATGTTATTTGTGCTATCTCCCGCTTTTTCATTGACTCCAATCAATCTTCTGTTATTCTTCTTTGCATCATCTAGCAGCTGCTGGATTAATTTCTCATGGCCCCTTGCTATTTTTAAGAAGTTTCTCTTTTCATGATCACTAACCAAATCTTGTCTTCTATATCTGATATTCTGTCCTCAGATTGGCTAATTCTGCTTCATATATTTTCAATGTAGTTTTTAATCTCCTGGGTATCTGTTTGAATTTTGTTTCATGGATTCCATTTATTTCCTATGCTGGACATTCATGCTTTCCATCATATTCCTGAGCTACTCTATTTTTTTAAATCTGTATCTTTCATTCTGGTCATCTCAGTAGTTATCTGGGAAATTATTTCTGCTTTGATTTTTTTCTAGAGCTTCATTCATCTGCTTTGTTACTTCTGCTGTTATGGCTTCTGAGAGTCTAGGTGGGTGGCTTTTGGATTGCTTCACTTCATTGACCCTGGGGTTTGCCTTTGGTGAACTGAAATTCTGTGGGGGGTTGCATCTTCCTTAAGTGTCTTCTCATTTTCTTTTTTTTTTTTTAAGTTAGATTCCCAGGTTGATGCTAATAAATTGCACATGATGAGTAGTTTTATTGCCCCTATTCAGAACCCTTAGGAAATGACTACTTCTCAGAAGTGTCTTCCAGGTGTAGCTAGCTTTTGGGTTTTGAGTCTGTTGCAGGATTCTAACTCTTCAATTTATTGAGAATGAGAAGTTTCTGCCTACTTGGCCCAGTTGCCAGTTCTTTGGCACTGGCCTATAGGATTTTTTTAAGACCCTTAGGCAATCTCAGACTTGATATACCAGGAGGAACAACTGATTAGTGCAATTAAGCCACTTTGGCTAAAGTAGTACAATCACCAATAACAATAGCATCAAATACAGCCTAGAAAATGACAAGTTGTAGCCCTTAATATGGCAATTTTACTCTTAGGGAAGATTTAAAAAGGGTTGGGGGTAAAAAACAGAAATAGAAGAAGAGGAAGAGATCAGAAGCAAGGCTGGAGGACAAACTTTAGGAAACTGGTGAAGAAGACAGGTGGGAAAGAGAAAAGGAAAAAATAAAAACAAGAACAGAACAGAACAATGAGAAACTAAAAACTGAAAAATCAAGAAAAAACTAAACAAGAACTAGAAAGGAGGGAAAAAAGAAAGAAAAAAGAAAAAAAACCCAGAAACATCCAATTCAAGGTCTGTCTCTGCTGTAACTGTTAGGCAATGTGGGCAAACAGAGTCCAGAGCCAAACTGATTAATCCCAGCAAGATAGCTGCCCCTTCATGGTGGAGCAGTAGCTAATCCCAGCAAGCCTCCCTCTTTAGTTCCTCTGAAGTTCAAGCTAGTTCCTGGCTATGAGGCTGGAACCAAATTCCTTGAGTCTACAATAGTCTATGTGTCTCCTGCCAGCTTAAACTCTGCTCCCTGACATCCTACTGACTTGAACTCAACACCCACGCCAAGGCACTGGGAGCCACTAGATGGAGTCTGCCTGCAGTTGTTCTGAGTTCTGAGCTCAGTTGGCCCCTCTCCAAGATGGCTACCAGCCAGTCACCCTCTCCTGGGTGAGGTCTGAACCTGGATAACTCACCAACTGCTGCAGTCTGGTGGGTCCACTCCTCTATTCCACTGGTGTGTTTCTCCATGGAGACATCTGGGGTCACCAGCAGTCACCATGTGTCTGCATGTTCAGCCCACCATTCCTTTGCAGAGTCTGGGCTCTGGGAGAGAGTGCTGCTTGGTACTTCCCTCCTCTTTGTTAAAGTCTCTGTTTTCACTTGCCCTGTAGACTTCAATTCTCACCTCAGATCCTTCCTGGGTCCCAGAGACCCACTTCTCTCCTTTTTCTCCTCCTTGCAATGCTACATTCCAGTGTCAGGACCCCAAATCTCAGGGAGGCTCTTTCTCTGCTGCTCACCACTCTGTCATCTTCCCAGAAGTCCTTTTATTTTATTTTGACATAGGTTCCTGATATGTTTCCAAAGCTGTCCTCAAGCTTGCAGTCCTCTGATCTTAGCTTCCCAAGTAGCTGGGATTGCAGGCATGTGCCATCACTAGCCACATACATATTTTGTTGAAGTTTTTACCATGAAGAGACATTGAATTTAGTCTAGTGTTTTTTCTTAATCTGTTAAAATGACCATATGGTTTTTGTTCCTCAATCTGTTCATGTGATGGGTCATATTTGCACATGTTAAACTACCCTTGCATCCTTGGACTAAATCTATGTTATCATAGTGAATGATCTTTTTAATGTACTGTTTGCCAGATTTTGTTGAGGATTTTTATAATCCATGTTCATAAGGGATATTGGCCTGTGGTTTTCTTTTTTGTGTATTGGCCTTATCTGGCTTTGGTACCAAGGTAATGCTGGTCTCATTGACTGAGTTTGGAAATATCCCACTCTCTTTAATTTTTTGGAAAATCTTGAGATTAGTTCTGTTACTGTTTGATAGAATTCAGCAGTGAAGCTATCAGGCCCTAAGCTTTTCATAGATGGGAGACTTTTTATAATTGACTCAAAGTCCTTGCTCATTATTGGTCTGTTTATTTTCTGTTTCTTCACGATTCAATCTTGGTAGGTCATACATGTTTGGGAATTTATTCACTTCTAATTTATTGGCATATAAATGTTCATAATGGTTTCTCATTATCCTCTATTTCTGTGACACTAGTTATAACATTTCCTTTCCGTTTCTAATTTTATTTGAGCCTTTTCTCTTTTTTATCAGTCTAGCTAAAATATGTTGATTTTATCATTTCCAAAAAACTCTTATTTTTCTATTGTTCTTATATTCTCTATTTTTTATTTCTGCTTTAATCTCTATTGTTTGTTTATACTAATTTTTTATTTAGTTTGCTCCTTTTTTTCTAGGTGTAGAGGTATGATATTAGGTTATTTGATATCTTTTTTCATTTTATGTAAGCATTGATCACTACAAACCTTGCTCTTAGTATTGTTTTTAGTGTATCCTACCGTTTTTAGTATGTTGTTTCCATTGTAATTTGTCTTAAGGAACTTTTAAATTTTTCCTTCTGATTTCTTCATTAATCTACTGGTTGTTCAAGAGCATATTGTTACATTTTCATACATTCATGAATTTTCCAAAGTTCCTCCTGTTAGTTTTTTGTTTTAGTTTTTGTTTTCATTTTTGGTTTTTGAAACAAGCTCTCACTGTGTAGTTCAGGCTGGCCTTGAAATCACTATGTAGCTCAGGCTGGCCTTGAACTCATGACAATCCTCCTGCCTCAGCCTCCTAAGTACTGGGATTACAGGCATGTGCCACCAAGCCCACTCAACGTTCTTCCTATTATTGATGCCTAGTTTTATACTCTTATTGTCAGAAAAAAATAGCTGGCATGAGCCAGGCATGGTGGTACATACCTGTAATCCCAGCACTCAAGAGTGTGAGGCAGGAGGATTGCCATGAGTTCAAGGCTACCCTGACCTATGTAGTGAGTTTAAGGCCAGTCTGGAATACTTAGCAAGACTCTGTCTTTTAAGAGACAGATAAGATTTTATTTTGATAAGATTTAAATCTTCTTAAATGTGTTAAGATTTATTTTGTAGCCTAACATATCATCTATCCTAGAGAATGTTCCATGTACTGATGAAAGCAATGTATATCCTGCAGCAGTTGGACAGAATATTTTGAACATGCCTGTTAGGACCATCTTGTCTAGAGTGTAATTTAAGTCCAATGTTTCCTTATTGATTTTCTGCTAATTGCTGTAAGTGAGTTGTTGAAGTACCTATTAATACTATACTGAACTTCTGGGAATATGGTGGAGCAGTGAGCAACAGCAAGTCAGCCTCTCCAAGACAGAGAATCTAGACGCTGAAGTATAGCAACTTGGGGAAGAAAATAAGAAGGGATGTGAATCCCTGAGACCCAGGAAAGTTCTGAAGGATGAATTGGGGTCCATGGGGAGAGTGAGGTGATGGATCTCAAAGCAAAAGAGGGAGATGGTGAACTGTGCTTTGTCCCTAACTCCTGGTTTGTTGACAAACTGCACATTCTCCCTCACTCCTGGCTCATGGAGTAGGAGGAGGCTCAAGCCTACAGGGGTGCACTGATGGAGAGGGACCCTGGAGCTTCCATGAAGAAACACACCAGTGGAGTAGAGCAGTGGATACACTGGGCTGCAGCAGCTTGTGAGTGAAATCATTCAAAATGTCCCCAGGAGAGGGTGACTGACTGGGCACCATTTTGGGGCAGGGCCAGCTGAACTGGGAACTCAGAGCAGCCATGGATTGGCTCCATTTTGAGGCTACCAGTGTTTGGATGAGGCACAGCCCTGGGAGATTCACAGGGTAGGGGACACAAGATCAAGCCAGCAAGAAACACCCATAGTATTGTTAGCTGAACAACTCAGGTCACAGGCCCAAAGCCAGAGACTAAGACCAGCTAGAACTTTTCCAGAGTTGAACCAGCACCCCACCCTATTCCTACTGCAGGCTTGTTGGGATTAGACAGCACCCAGCCCTAATCCTACTGCAGGCTTGCTAGGATCATACAATATGGATCTAGGCTCTGTCTACCAGTGACAGCAGAGACATACTCTGAAGTAGACACTACCACAAAACTGTAGACCCCCGAAGATAATAGGCTTGAAATCACAAAGATATCTCACTCCTTTTTTTTTATTGTTTCTTTGTTTTGTTGTGGTTGTGGCTTTTTTGTATATTCTTGTTTTTTCATGAATGTGAACATTGTTTTTCATTTTTTGGTTTTGTTTACTTATTGTTTTTGTTTCTTCCTCCTATGTTTCCCTCCTGTATTCTTCACCAGTCTCCAAAAGCTTAGGCAATTTTCCTTTGTCCTTCAGCCTTGCTTCTAATCTCTTTCTCTTGTTTTATTTCTCCTACTCTTTTCCTCCTATCCCTTTTAAATATTTTCACCAGAAAGTAAAATCACTCAACTGAGGGGATATTTAATGTATACAAATTTCTGAATTGTTTTATATTTTGTTATGTAACTATAAATCTTGTTCATATGGTTAAAGGTGGTAAATTAATGGTTACCACAGTTTGTCATTTTCTAGGCTGTGCTAGATCCTGTTTTTATTACTGATCATACTACTTTAGCTAAGATGACATAGTTCTTCTAATCAGTTGTTCTTCCTTTTATGCCAAGACTGAGATTGTCTGAAAGTCACAAACAATAATATGGTCCAGTACCAAAAAGCCAGAGGCTAGCCCAAATAGGCAGCAATTTCTCATCCCTAATAAATTAAAGAGGTAGGATCTTTTTTTTTTTTTGTACCATGGATTGAACTCAGGACCTTGCACTTGTGAGGCAGGCAAGGGAACCACTGAGCTAAATCCCCTGTGAAGTAGGATCTTTTGATAGATTCAAAAACCAAAATCCAACTACATCTAGAGGACATTTCTGAAAAGTAGTCACTTCCTAAGGAGTCCTCAATACTAGTACTAAAGCTACCTACCATAAGCAGTTTACAAGAATCAATGCAGAAAATAATTTTTTAATACAAAATGAAAAGACACAGAAGCAAGATGCAACCCCAGACCTCCAGCTTACCCAAGGCAAACCCAGGGGGCAGTGAGGTGGAACAGATCAAAAGCCATCCACCTGAACTCTTTGAAATGGCAACAGCAGAAGTAACAAAGAAGATGAATGAGGCTCTAGAAAAAACATATCAGAAATAATTTCTCAGATAACAAAAGAGATGCTGACTATAATGAGGGATATGGGCAGCAAATCTAAAGTAGATACAAGTAAAAACAAAAAAGGAACTTAGGAAAATGGTGGAAACAACGAATGCCCAATATAGAAAGAAATGAAATCCATGAAACTGATTCCAACAGATATCCAGCAGATTAAAAAGTCCATGGAAAGCATACACAGCAGGATCAACCAGACAGTATATCAGATCTAGAACAGGTTTATGGTTAGTGATCATTAAAAGTCTTCTTAAAAATAGCAAGGGACAAGGGAAAATCAATCCAACAGCTACTAAATGATCCAAAGAATAACATGACTGATCAGAATCAATGAAAAATCAGAAGATAGTCGAAATGACATAGAAAATCTGTGCACAGAAGTAATAGCAGAAAATTTCCCAAGCATGGAAAAAAAATTTGACATACAGATAATTGGGGTTTATAGATTGTCAAACAGCCATGATAAAAAAGAAACTATACCATGGCATATAATAGTCACGATTCCAGAAATTCAACACAAGAACAGAATATTAAAAGGTGTTAGAGGAAAAAAAAATCCCCTATACAGGAAAGGCCATCAGAATCACAGCAGACTTCTCAGCATAAACTCTCAAGTCAAGGAGAGCTTGGAGTGAAGTATTTCAAGCCCTAAAAAAAAACCAACCTCCAACCCAGATTGAAGCACCCCACAAGATTATTTTTCAAAATTGATGGAGAAATAATATATTTCCATGATAAACAACACCTGAAGAAATTCATGACCACCAAAACAGCACTCCAAAATGTTTTGAAGGATATTCTAGAAAGAGAAAGCAAAGACTGCAATCCCATGAACCCTATAGAATGAATCCAGAGACAAAGCAAGCAAGTAAACACAGGGGAAAGAAAGGGGACCTACAGCAGGAAAGTAATATAATGACAAGGAAAAGTCAATATATATCAGTTATAACTATCAGTGTAAATAGTCTCAATTCACCAATCAAAAGAAACAGATTGCTGAGTTTAATCCTGGTACCTCCCCAAAAAAGAAAAAAACAGAATGGCAGAATGGATCAAGAAATAAGATCCAACAATATGCTGCATACAAGAAACACATTTAACTCAAAAAGAAATTCGTATATGAAAGATACGGAAGGCAAAGGATGGAAAGCAATACTCCATGCAACAAGAAGCTGAAAAAAAGTGGGGATAGCTATTCTATTTGCACACAAAGTGGATCTGAAGACACACAGAAGACTACTACATGCTTGTTAAGGGAACGATCCAAGAGGGAGAGATAACAATCATAAAAGTATATGCACCAAATACCAGCCCACTCAACTATATAAAACAAACACTAATGAATATAAAAAATCAGATAACCATCAATACAATTGTACTGGGGGACCTCTGTCACAAATAGACAGATCAACTACACGAAAAAATCAACCAAAAAATATCAGAACTGAACCAAAACTTTGAACAAATGCATTTAGTAGATATCTACCAAGTGTTCCACCCAACAACAATAGAATACACATTCTTCTCAGCTGTACACAGGAAGTTCTCCAAAATAGACCACATACTAGCTTGTAGAACATGCTTAAGTAAATGCAAAGGAATTGAAATCATCCCCTGTACATTATCAAACCATAGTGCAATGAAACTGGAAATCGATGGCAAAAGAAACCACAAAAATTGCATAAACACACAGAAATTAAATAACACCCTCCTGAACAACTAATGGGTCACAGATGAAAATAAAAAAGTTAATTTCTACAATTAAACAATAATTAAACATAGCAAAACTTATGAGACTAATAAAACAGTTCTACAAGGGAAATTTACAGCAGTAAATTCTCACATCAGAAAAATAGAGTGAGCTCAAATAACCTAATTTTGAACACCACACTTCCAGTAAAAGAAGAGCAAGTCAAGCCCAAACCTTGTTCAAGGGAGGAAATTATAGAAAGCAGAGCAGAAATTAATGCAATTGAGACTAAGAAAACAATAAAAAGAATCAATGAATCAAAGAGTTGGCTCTTTGAAATATTAAATAAAATTGACAAACCCTTAGCCAACCTTATCAAAAAAAAAAAAAAAAAAAGGAAAGACTCAAATCCATGCAATTAGGAATGAAAAAGGAGAAATCACAACAGATCCTGCAGAAATCCAGAAGAACATCAATACCTACTTTGAGAACCTATATTCTAATAAGATGGAAAACAGAAAAAATGGACAAATTCCTACATACATATGAATTACCAAAGATGAATTAAAAGACATAAAAATTCTAAATAACCCAGTAACAGTCAATGAAATTGAAGATGTAATTAAAAATCCACCAACAAAGGAAAGCCCAGTCCTGATTTATTCACTGCTGAATTCTACAAGAAGTTGAGAGAAGAACTAATGCCACTACTCCTCAACTCTTTAACAAAATTGGAAGGGAAGCAATACTCTCAAACCCATTCCTGGAAGCAAGGATTAACTTGACACCAAAACCAGAGAAGGATCCAACCAAAAAAGAAAACTACAGACCAGTCTCCCTAATGAATATAGATGCAAAAATCCTCAATAAGATATTGCCAAACAGAAGGCAGCCAATCATCAAGAATATTATACACCGTGACCAAGTATGGTTCAACAGATGCAGATCAATACATATAATACACCATATTAACAGAACCAGAGACAAAAACCTCATCATCATCTCAATAGATGCAGAAAAGGCATTTAACATTTCAACAATTCATGGTAACAAGTCTACAGAAAATTGGAGTACATGGTCTTTATCTCAATATGATAGAAGCCATCTGTGACAAACCAGCATCATACTAAATGGTCAAAGACTGAAAGCTTTCACTCCAAAATCGGGAACAAGACAAGGATGTCAACTATCACCACTTCTATTCAATATAATTCTGAAAACATTAGCCAGAGCAATTATAAAAGAGAAAGAAGAAGTAAAAGAATCATACCACAGCAATATATGTGCACCCATGTTTATAGTGGCACAGTTTGTGATAGCTAAAGCTTGGAAACAGCCCAAGTGCCCATCAACTGGAAATTGGATAAAGAAGATGTGGTTTTTTTTATAAAGTGGAGTACTACTCAGCCATAAAGAATCAGAAACTAGAGACATTTATAGCTAAATGGATGCATATTGAGGCCATACTCTTAAGTGAAATAAATAGGACACGCATGTGTAAATACCGAATAGTTTCTCTAGTGTGAGAAACTGAAAGTGTAAATAAGGTTTAAAATGATTAAAATGAATAATTGATAATTTGAAATAGGAAAAGGTCCAAAAGTGTGGTGGTGGTGGGAGGGGAAGGGGAAAGGAAAGAAGGGAAAGGAAAAATTATGAGAAAAGAAAAAAAATGGAAATGAAATCTATGTAAATAGGGAAGGGTGGAGGGGGTGAAGGGTGCACAGGTTATGGGGGAAAAAATAAGAACTAAGATACATCATGTACAGGTACAAGCACCCAATGATAAATGTAAACATATTACCTAAAATGTGCCAATAAAAGAATAAAAAAAGAGAAAGAAATAAAAGAAATAAGAATAGGAAAGGAAGAAGTTGAATAATTTTTAGCAAATGACATGATACTCTACATAGAAGATCCCCAAAATTCCACCAAAATATTTCTAGATTTAATAACCAAATTCAGTACCATAGCTAAATACAAAGTCAATATTCAAAAATCAGTAGCATTCCTGAATACAAATATCAAAGTCACTGAGAGAGAAATTAGGTAAATAATACCTTTCACAATAGCATCAAGAAAAATGAAATATTTAGGAATGAATTTAATGAAGGAAGTAAAAGGTCTTTACAATGAAAACTGCAGTACTCTGAAAAAAGGAGATTGGATAGGTTATCACAAAATGGAAAGATATTTTCTGTTCCTGGGTAGCAAGAGCCAATATAGTGAAAAATGACTATACTTTCAAAATTGTTATACAGATTTAATGCAATCCCAATCAAAACACCAATAGTATACCCCACAAAAATAGAGAAAGCAATCCTAAAATTCATTTGAAACCAGAAGAGGCCTAGACTAGCAAAAGCAATTATGAATAACAAGGGTAAGGTAGGTGGCATCACAATCCCCAATTTGAAGTTATACTACAAAGCTACCATGATAAAAAACAGCATGGTACTGGCAAAGAAAGAGGTCCAAGGATCTATGGAACAGAACAGAAAATGTAGAAACAACTCCAAACACAATAAGCCACCTTATCTTTGACAACAGAACCAAACACTTTCACTGAAAGAAAGATAGCCTCTTTAATAAATGGTGCTGGGAAGAGTGGCTTTCCAAATGCTAAAAATTGAAACTAGATGCATATCTCTCACTATGCACTAAACTAAAATCAAAATTCATGAAAGATCTAAATATTAAAACAGGGCCAGGGATTTAGCTCAGTGGTGCCGCCACCTGCCTCGCAAGCACAAGGTTCTGAGTTCAATCCCTGGTACCAAAAAAAAAGGCTAACTAAATAGTAAAACAGAAACACTTAACTTCCCGGAAGAGAGAATAGGTAAAATTCTTGAAGACAAGGTATAGGGAAAGACTTTATGAACAAAATTTGATCACACAGTGTATTTGCCAATGTTTACAAGAGCTTGCAGGGCTAGGGCAAGGCTCCTCAAAAGACTGCACATGCTCTGAATCAGATTTAATGCAGGACACAGAAATGTACAAGATTGGCTCATAATGGCCACCCACAGAGCCAAATGTAGAAGAGAGCAAAAGATCTGTCTGTGCACTAGTGATCCGAAGGATCCAGCTAAAGGCCTGGTGCCCACAGCAATGTCCCCAAATGAGTCCACATCAGGAGGCCGAAGAATCCACAACAGAAGACCAAGCGGTCTGCACTGGAAGGTCAAAGGGTTGGCACTAGAAGCTAAAAAGTCTGCACTAGCAGGCCTAAAGGCCAGTGCTGGACGTTGAAGAATCTGCACCAAAAGCCAGGAGATGATGACGCCCAAGGTGAAGGCAAAGACTGAAGATCCTCCAAAGAGAACAGCCAAGCCTGCTCCAAGGAAAATCAGCTGCAGCAAAGCTCTTTGAAGGAAAATCAGCTGAAATCCTTCCCACCTGTTCTCCTTTGATATCGTTCCAACAATCCTCCTTAAAGTGGGTCTTACATGCCCAGAACCATGCTGACTAATTCAGCTGAGTGTTACCCACTCAAGGTGACAATTAATCAATTAACCATGCCACACAGGAAATATTATAAAGAATTAACAACTTGGACCACATCAAATTAAAAAGCTTTTGCACAGCAAAAGAAACTACCACCAGGGCCAGGGATTTAGCTCAATGGCACTGCGCCTGCCTTGCAAGCACAAGGTCCTGAGTTTCAAATATATGAAAAAAATTCAACATCACTGGTCATTCAAAAATGCAAATTAAACAACACTGAGATTCCATCTCACTCCAGAAAGAATGGCTATCATCAAGAAATCAACCAAGGGCTGGGGATTTCACTCAGTGGGTTCGCCACCTGCTGTGCAAGCGCAAGGACCCAAGTTCAATCCCTGGTACCAAAAAAAAAAAAAATGAAATCAACCAATAACAAATGCTGACAAGTCTGTGAGGCAAAAGGAACCCTTCTCCATTGCTGTGGGAGGACAGTGCAGACTGGTTCAACCACTATGGAAAGCAGTATAGAGATTCCTCATAAAACTAAAACTAGAGGTTCCATTTGACCCAGATGTTCCCTTCTAGGATCTTCCCAAAAGAGATAAAACCATCATACCACAGTGATATATGCACACCCATGTTTATACCAACACAATATATAACAGCTAAATCTTAGAAACACCCTATATGCCCATCAACAGGTTAGTGGATAAAGAAAATGTGGTATTTATATACAATGGAGTACTACTCAGCCACAAAGAAGAATAAACCTGAGTCATTTAAAGGAAAATGGGTACACCTCGAGACCATAATATTAAGTGAAATAAGTTGGGCACACAAGTTTAAATGCCTCACTGTTTCTCTAGTGTGAGAAACCCAAAGGGTAAATAAGGAGCATAAAGGAGGATAAATATTGGGAAGTAGAAAGAACATATTCAAATGGGAAAAGAAACAAGGGAGGGGGGACTAGAAAAGGAAGGAAAGGAAAAGGGGAAAAAGAGAATGGAAGGATAAAAATGGAAACAAATCTTTTGTAAGTGGGGTGGGGAAGAAGGCTTGAAGGGAAGGGAGGGGGATGGGAAAAATAAAAATCAAGATATATTATGTATATGTACAAATTCCCTATGATGAATGTCATCAGCATGTATGACAAATACGTACTAATAAAATTCAGTAAAAAAATAAAACAACACTGATTTTATCTCACTCCAGAAAGAATAGCTATCATCATGAACTCAATCAATAACAAATGCTGGAAAGGCTGTGGGGGAAAAGGAACACTTCTCCACTTTGGTGGGAGTGTAAATTGGCGAAATCAGTATAGAGATTCCTCAAAAAACTAAAACTAAAGGTTCTATTTAACCCAGCTGTGTCCCTTATGAGTATCTTCCTGAAAGAATTAAAAGCATCATACCACAGTGATGTATGTACACTCAAGTTTATAGCAGCATAATTTATAATACCTAAATCTTGGAAACAGCCCATATGCCCATCAAAAGATGAATGGATAAAGAAAATATGGTATGTATATGCAGTGGAGTACTACTCTGCCATAAAGAAGAATACACAAATCATTTTTAGGTAAATGGATCTACCTCAAGACCATAATTTTCAGTGAAATTTAAATAAGTTTAAATATTGCATTGTTTCTCTTGTATAAGAAACTCAAAGGGTAAATAAGGAGCAAAATGGAGGACAGATATTGGAAAGTAGGAAGAACATGTTCAAATGAGAAAGGGAGCAAAGGAGAGAGGAGCAGGGAGGAAAGGAAGGGAAAGGGATTTTAAAAACAGAGAAGGGCCAGGGATTTGACTCAGAGGCACAGTGTCTGCCTGGCAAGCACGAGGTCCTGAGTTTGATCCCCAGTACAAAAAGAGAGAGAGAGAGGAAGGGAATGAAGCTTTTGTAAATGAGGAAGGGGAAAAGAGTTGAAGGGAAAGGAGGGGAATGGGAAAAAAAAGAAGAATTAACATATATTAGGTACAAATACAAATTTCCTATGATCAACGTGATCATTATGTATGGTAAATATGTACCAATAAAAAATTAAGTTTTAAAAAAAATTTTAAAATGAACACCTTACACTTAAAACAGATTATTTTAAGCTGATAACAACTTAACTGTGGTTGAAAAAATTTTTTTAAATTTCACATCTCTATTCAACCTGCACTACTCCCACATTTGAATTTTTCTTGTCACCATTAACATCTTTTTATAGTGCATATCTTTTACCAAATCATCATAGTTATTATTAATAATACCAGTTATGCCTTTTAATCTTCACAGGGAAGCTATGTGATTTGCACATCACCATCACTGTGCTAGAGTGGTCCAGATTCTAGCTTGTTCCCAGCCCGCATCCCCACCACTGCCATCTGCCGTGTACTGTGAGATGACACCACCAAGGAGAAGCCTTGCTAAGCCTGCCAAAGCTGGCTGAGCCTCCAAAACTGTGAGCCAAATAAACCTCTTCTTCTTAGGTATCCTGTCTGAAGTATTTCATTATAGAGACAAAAATATAACTACTAATACACTATTCTTCCACATTCCAACCATTATTAAATAAATCAAGGGTTACTTGAACACAAGCATTAAGATATCTCTGATAGGCCATCTGATAATGAACACAACTAAGTTGCTAACAGGAGGGCAGGGTATACAGCTGTGACACACTAGACAAAGGTATGGTTCACATCTTAGGTGGGCATGTGGGATGCAGGATAGAGCTCAGTGGTAAAGCACTTGGCTAGTGTGTGTGAAGCCCTGGGCTCAATCTCCAGCAGAGGAGGGGTGAGGGGAGGCAGGCAGACAGAAAGACAGAGAGACAGAGACAAAGACAAAGACAAAGAGGAAGAAGAAGAGGGGAGGAAGAGGAAGAGGAGGGGGAAGGAAGGAAGAGAGGGAGAAAGATGAAGAAGAAGAGAAGGAAATTACCAAGTTCCCCGTGGATCCAAATTACAGCAAAAATGTAAAATAGATGATAAGAATGTACTGCAATCTCTACTGGGTGAAAAAAAATTGATTAAGAATTGGTTAAGAGGGCTGGGAATTTAGCTCAGTGGCACCGCACTTGCCTGGAAAGCACAAGGTTCTGAGTTCAATTCCCACTACCAGAAAAAAAAAAGAATTGATTAAAAACCACATGGATAATTATATAATTATTATTGATACTGTTACCTACTATCTTCTCTTTTGAGTGGGTCTGAAAAAAAAGGACACAGGATGCACTGTGCTCCCAGGTCTGCATCTTCCCTCCCAGACTTCAGCCTGTGAGCACAGTCCTGGAAATTAACACACAATCATGCCCCATTTGACACTAACATAGCAGTGGGTCTAGAGAGTCCATGCATCTGTGAAAAACAACCTCTTAAAATTCTGAGTTTCACATATCCAAGTCTTATCACTGATGCATTCTAACTCTTGGGGAACCTAGGAATTGAAAATTGATTCTGGTGAACAAGATTAATAAATAGTGGCTCAGGGCCGGGGATATAGCTCAGTGGCGTCATACCTGCCAGGCAAGCATGAGGTCCTGAGTTCGATCCCCAGTACTGGGGGGAAAGAACAGTGGCTCAATTCAAAGGCAATACAATAAATTAGTAAGTTTGCTATGACAATGCCAAAGAGTACTAATAATATGTTTATGTCTTTAAAAAGGAATATTAGTACTATTGCTCTTAGGGCCCTTTTTTCAGAATTAAGGATTTAACCCAGGGAGCTCTAAGCTACATCCTCAGGCCTCCCCCTCCACTGCAGTATGAGGATTGAACCCAGGCCCTTTACACTGAGCTATATCCCCAGCTCCACTCCACTCCTCTCCTCCTCCTCCTCCTCTCTCTCTCTGTCTCTCTATCTCTCTCTCTGTCTCTCTCTCTCTCTCTCTCTCTCTCTCTCTCTCTCTCTCTCTCTCTCAGTTTCGGGTTTTGTTTTTTGAAATAGGGTCTCACTAAGCCACTAAGTTGCCCAAGATGAGCTCAAACTTGAAATCTTCCTGCCTCAGCTTCCCAGAGTGCAGAGATTAAAGACATATGCCACTACACATGTCAAGAGTGTGGGCATTTTTACAGGGCATGTTTGAGAACCCAGGTATAATATTGAGGACTTCAAGTATATTATCTCACATAGTCCTTAAAACAACCCTATGTACATTTTATAATATAATTTAGGTTTAATTTAAATTGCTCAAGGTCATATATAAGTATTACAACCAGGCCTTGAGCCCACATCTGTCTAACATCAAACTCCCTATACTTAATTACTATGATTCCCAGGGGCCACAGCTTTGTTGTTTATAGACAGTACCAGTTATGTAATAAATGACCTACATGAATAACCTCATGTTGTACTTTCAGCAATGATTTGGAAGAACCTATAGAGAGCTTGATATTATATTGTATTTATGGTGAGGTGGCGAATACATCTAATCCTAAAGGAATTTGGTAGCTCCTACAATGGCCAAATTTATTTAACCCTTTAGTTCATGCTTATGTTATTGTCTTTTTTTCTGGCTGCCACACTGTAAAAGAAACTTAGGAGAAATGGAATTCAAGCATGGAACAAGAGCCAGGATAATGGAAGTGCTGTACCAAAAAGCCCCACTAAGAAATATACATTTTTACAAGCCATAAATTTAATGACAATATCTCTTGGTGTGTTCATTTTAACAGATGAGAAGAAAGGGTTAGCACCCAATCCTGAAATAAAGTTTCTCCTTTTAGTAGGATGCTTCCTTGAAGAAAAGAAAATAAAAGAAAGTTGACCACATCAGTTGTCCTTATAAACAAGCTGACAGCAGACCTCCTGGCAAACATATTAATGACATTCACTACCAAAAGAATCTTTTTTTTTTCCCTTTGTACAACATCACTTTATTTCAGGTTTTGTGGTAATAAGCAAGTTGGTAATGTGCCTTACAGAACATTTAGCAAAGAATCTTTACCTAGGGCTGGGGATTTAGCTCAGTGGTTCTGCCGCCTGCCTCGAAAGTGCAAGGCCCAAATTCAATCCCCAGTACCAAAAAAGAAAAGAATCTTTGTCTAACAGAATGTATCTGGCAACTCTTCCTGGAACCTATGGATACAGGGCATAGCTCTTGAAACATCTCATAGATTTATCATGCTGTGCAAGTACCAGCAAATAAAACAGAGACGTTTCTACCTGAAATCCCCCCTGTGTGAGTGCTATGTTCACATGACTCACTCAAACATCACTTGGAGATCCCCTGGGTTAGCCTGCTCCATGGATTATCCTGTTGAAGCAAGAACAATCGTGGAAGTGCTATGGTCGTGCCAGACTGCATGCTCTACTTGAGCTTCACAATTACCTGCATCCTTGAACGACCTCATATCCTGTATTGCTAAAGCTTAACGTTAGTTTAGGGTCCTCTGAATCAGATTTGGCCATTCAATCAATCTTTTGTCAGAAAAGAAAGCAAATGCTTCTATATGAATGAATATATTTACCTCAAGCCTTTCAAAAAAGATATTTTCCTTACATGGAAATACCTTAAGTAATTTTTTTCTGATTATGAGGTTACACAGTCATTTTGTAATATTCAGACAGAACAAAACTATGAGAAATAAAACATTTTTCTGTATCCATCCAGATTATATATAATCTATATAATCTAGATGTATATAAATTAATTATAATGTATAATTAATATATTAATTATTATATTATATAATTATTAATATATTAATTATATATTATATAATTAATATAATTAATTAATTGCATAATCTATATAATTTAGATGTATATAAAACAAAAACTAGCTCATGCTACACAAATTTTCTCATAATTTTCCTTTTTCACTTAATGTGTTATTGGCAGCCTTTTCTGTCATAAGTTTAGAATTTGGTTATCATCATTTAAAACTGTATGTAATTCTAATGTTATGTACCACAGACTACCAGATTCTCTTTTGATAAGCATTAATTTTTCAATAATCTCATGAGTAATGCTAAGAAGGAAATGTAATAGTTACACATTCATGAATTTATCTTTTATTCTATGGGTATAACACATTTTCTGAGTCAAAGAGAAAGCATCCTTTTGTTTAATTTTCTTTCAAGCATAGAATATATATTGACAATTCCTCTCCAAACTACAGTCTCTCAATTTAAATTCACAGGAATGGGACATAATTATTAATTCTGCCTAACTCTTGCCATCAACTGCCAGAGAATGTATTTTGGAAGTCAATCCTAGAGCTAGTCTGTGAGTGCCCCTTTTCTGCAGTAGCCAACTAGATACTTAGACATTCTGTCCAAATCTATTCATCCTGACGACAGAGATTTGTACTTTACCCAAGGCTCATTACCCAACTTTTGATCTCATTTGAAGCCCAATAAAGATTAGGGCTCCAGGTAAGGGACATAGGTAGCTCTGTCCTCATCCACCCCACTGCATTCTCCCCAGGCATGTCCCATCCACAGGCATGAAGTTCTTGCCTCTGGCTTTTGCCTTCTCTCTTCTTCCTGTCTTCAGTAACCTTGAGGAACCCAGCATCCTCCATACTAAGAAGAGAATGATGGGGGCGGGGTGGAGATTGGGAAACCAGCCAGCTGCCCAACCCGCTAGACCCCAGTCATAAAGCTAAAGCTTCACCCGAAATGTTACATACATGTCAGTAACAATGCCTACTGTCATTATGTAAGGGGATATCCCTATTCGTAATAGGAAATCTTAAGAGATCCATACTGAATTATTTAGGGGTAAAAGCCACAGTGAATATAACTTATGCTTAGCTGGTCCAGAGAAAAGCTTATAAAGATAGATAAAGAGATCAATATAGATACGTTAATATATGAGAGGGAGAGAAGGAAGAGCAATTAATAAAACAAAAGAATTGAAATGTTAACAGTAGGTGAATCCTGGGAACACCAGTGTGACAGTGAGGCTTAACTGGAAAGACAATTGGATCATCTGAGTGCTCCACTCATTCCCCACTGATACTCAAGCTGAACATGCTGTTGGGAGGCGGGGCCCACTTGGCTGTGTACTTCTGGCCATGCTCTTCCCCTGTGCTCTGCTTCCCTGCTGTTGTGTAATAAGCAGCTTTGCTCCCCCAGGCTCTTCTGCCTCAATGTTCCTGCCTTGGAACCAGCCAACCATGGGCCAAAAACTCTGAAATCCTGAGCCAAACAGACCTCTCCTCCTTTAAGTTTCGAGTATCAGGTCTTGTGTCCAGTGAAAGGAAAGCTGACTGATACTGCTTGGAAAAGGGTATTGTACAATGTGTACTTTGCAACTTATTGTAGTTTTAAATTATTTCAAATGAAAAGATTTTTTTCAGTGGGTTGGAAAAATTGGGCTTGCTTAAATTAATGTTGAGATTCACACTAAATGGGAACAAGGAAAACCAAACTGCCATTGATGCTTCACAGTTAAGGGATAAGAGGACAGCAAACTTGTGGAAAATCATGCCCAGAAACAGAACTTTTGGTTCTGTGGTTATAGGGTTACCCAGGGGATCATGGGAATTGCACGAATTGTAAGATTATAATTTATAATGTCTAATGGAAGACATTACAGAATCTAAGAGACATTTACACATCTGAGCAAACCCTAAAGTCTTGGAACACATTCTTACCCAGTCCAGGGTGCTTGGAGCCAAGAAAAGGGAGATGCTAGAGCTGCTGTTCTCAGCTGGCAGGGCAGGACTCCCAGCCTGCTGCCTTTCATGGCAGCAGGCACCACGTAGGGTGGAGGACCCAGGGAAAGGAGAGCCCAGAGGGAATCAGGTGCCACAGCCACCTGGGGGGTGGGGGAAGATACAAAATGTCTCTTGAGAGGTAGGCAAACTATCTGCCAGAAACCCTAAACAATAAGGGAAGAAAGCAAATATTGGGGGTGATATTTAAATTCTTTTTTTTTTTGGTACCAGGGATCAAACTCTGGTCCTTGCGCTAGCGAGGCAGGTGACAAGACCACTGAGCTATATCCCCGGCGATACTAAAATTCAAACAAGACGTTTTCTATAGAAATATCTTCTTTTTCTAATCGTGAAAGTACACATAATCTTAAAAAAAAAAAAACTCAAGTATTTTATATAGACAGACATAAACATACATATGTAAGCACATAAACATGACTTTTTAAAGATTAAATCATAATAGGTATATATGTTGTAGCCTATATTTTTGGGTTTTGGTTTTGGTTTTGTTTGGTTTTTTTGAGACAGGGTCTTGCTATGTAGTTCAGGCTGGCCTTGAACTCACTATATAGCCCAGGCTGGCCTGGAGCTTGCAGCAATCCTGCTGCCTCAGCCTCCCAAGTGCTGGGATTATAGGCATGTGCTGCCACACCCAGCCTACATTTTTGTTTTAACATCATTTTAATGACTGCATAATGTCTTCTCATAGCCTACATTTTCTCTATTTGGTTATATCTATGTTTTTGCCATCATTTGGCCTGGTTTTGATTTTCTGCTATTGTAAATAATGCTAAATCCCTTTAGGAGCCTCCCCAATTATTTCCCTTAGACAACAGGCCAAGAAACAGTTTCTGAATCAAAAGGAAAGCACTTCTTAAGGCTTCTGACACACACTGCCAAATAGCGCTACAAAAGAAAAGCTGTGTGTAGCAATTAAGCCTCATAGCCCAAACACAGGAGAGCACTACTTTCCCACGCCCTGACCAACACCATTTTGAAAGCCTAGAGTCAAGGAAGGGCACTGGGAACTGAGGCCCTCTGCTCTGCCTCTCCCCTCCAGGCAGCCTAGAACATGACTACTCCATAAATCAATCCAGGCTCTGCCCAGTAGATGTTCTGATCTGATCTGACTGCCCCAGGTGATGGAGACCTCTCTTGGTCCACTGCCCAGTACCGAGGCATCATGTGTATCTTATAAAGGTAGTAGCTCAAGGCACATTACACAGTGGGCCCTGATGCCATTTAACTGCCACCTACTCCCAGGCCATCCATTCAGCCATGAAGTCTCTGCTCCTGGTCTTTGCAGCCCTCAGATTCCTAGCCGAGCTGGCCTCAGGTAAACTGGGTGGAGAAGGGTAAAGGAAGGACAGGAACACTAGCAGATCTGGCTGCTCTAGTGACAAGCAAGCCAGGTTGGAAGGAGGCAGGGCTCACCCCGCTGAGTTCCAATCTAAGGTAGGGATCCCCTAACATTCACTACCCACACCCAGCTCCCATCTTCTAGAATCTGGCCTGAAAACTTGTTTCCTGTTCTAAAACCAGAGTCTCAACCTGATAAACTGTCTTTCTTTCACTGTAGATGAGCTCCCAATAGCTAAGCTCCTAAGACATTTCTTCAAGCTTCTCCCTTTACCATTCGAATCTTTTGAGATCAGCCCTGGATTAGAGCTCAGAGACCTTGAGTCCCATCTCCAGGCCCCTCAGAGGGCTGGCAGATAGGACAACGGAAGAGGAATGCTTAGAGAACAGGTTTATCCAGGATGGCAAGCAAGGTGCTTGGCCCCAACCCTGGGGTGAAGAGAGAATGGAGACAGACAGAAAGACAGACAGAGAATCAAAGGTGGAGGAGGGGGCTCAGAAGAGCCCAGCCATTATTTTCCCCTTAATCCTTTTGGCAAATGATTTGACTCCCCTCATTCCAGGGGTTTGCATTCCCTGATAACAAGTGAGGCAGAGACACCATAAAAAGGGAGTCTGCAGGTTGTGTAGGAATAGCCCTAGTTCCCCAATAAGGAGGACCTGGCTCCCACCCCTGTTTGCACCCACATATCTGTTCTGTGATATCAAATATACTGACATAGAGGCTAAACTAGCTTCAAGGATGCAGATGTCAGCAAGTAACAAGAGCCCAGAGGCCTCCTGGAGGTCATCCATTACGAGAGATGGTCCCCTCTTCACTGTCTTGGTCAAGTCTGGAATGAATTTTTCTATTTTGTCATCATTTTTAATTACTGCATAGTGTTTTATTTGCCTGGTATCCTAAGCACACATCTGGGAATACAAAACCAAACTCTCCTTCCCATCCAGCCCTGGCACTGCTTCTAACCTGGACTTCCCTGTCCTTTCCTCTCCACTGCAGCTGACCGGGGTGGAACAAGACTTGCACAGAACGACCTGGGAGAGTGCAGTCTGATATGCAGCTGGAACGAGTGGCTGACACTTCTGTATGACAGGTACAGACAATGCTGTGTCGAATCCGACTTCCTGCCAATGCCTATCATGCCACAACATGTAGATAAATCTAAGTCCTTGCACAGAAAAACCACACAAAGCCACAGCGAGAGTCCACCATAGCCACAGCTATCACCCTCGATGATGGGAAGGAATAGCTTGAGAAGCAGCCAAGGCCGCCTCCTCCTTCAATTTGTAACCTATTCCCAGGCACCTGTCTTCGACATCAGTCATGCACCTCATAACAAGTTTGAAGTTTGTGTCCCCCTCACAGGGCATCCGCCAGTGTGAGTCCTCCAAGAGCTAATCCAAAGGTACATGTAGACTGGCAGAAATGCACGGAGGGGAGAACATCCATGAGACAAGTTCTGCTGAATACCTCATGGGCAGCCATGGAAGATCTGCACCACTGCCTGACAGCAGAAGCACGACGATTGCCTCTGACATTCCTACTTTTCCCTCAAGTTCCTTTTCAGCCCAGACCCTTCGGCAGTCGTAGCTGTCAGGCTGGGTCTCTGGTCACTCTGCTCTTCTATCCTGCCTGTCAAAGGCCTCCTCTCCCTCCAGTTCCTTCCTTTTTATGAGGCCATTGTGCTCTCTCCCCACTTTTAGGCACATCCTTACACTCACAGCCAGGTCATCAGACAATAACCTCTTGAGCTACATCTTCAACTCCTTTTATTTTGAAACTAAGTTGCCCAGGTGAGACTCAAATTTAGGATTCTCCTGCTTCCCCTCCCAAGTGCTGGGATTATAGGTGTGCACCACTGTGCCTGGCTTCCTCAGATTTCTTTACCATCATAAAACCATTTCTAATAGCAAGAGACCCTAAATGGATATACAAAGACGGGATTATAAATAATGCTATTAGTTAGTTCTAATTCTTCTGCTTTCTTCTCTTTCTACAGTAAACACATTATGGGAAAGTAAAGTCATATTCAAACACAAGCATGATAATTATAAATCATATCATAACTTAAACTGGCTAAATATTTTCCAAATTTCTACTCATTCCCTCACTCTCTGTAAGGAAAAGCTTAGGTCCCACAGGGCAAAGTGGACACAAATGGCCCCAAAATGTTTAGTGGTTTATTCATTCATTGTGCTATTTCAGAAAATTAAGACTCAACAGAGATCCAACCTAGGAGTGCATCAGTGGACAAATGGATAAAGAAAATGTGGTATAAACACACAATGGAATATTACTCACCCATAAAAATAATGAAATCCTGTCATTTGCAGCAACATGGATGGAACTAGTAGACATTATGTTTAATGAAATAAGACAGGCACAGTAAAACAAATACGGCATGTTCTCTCTCATATGTGAAAGCTAAAATACATGGACCTGAATGTAGAATGATTACTAGAAGCTGAGGAGGAGATCAGGGAGATTGGATAACAGGTACCAAAACACGGATAGAAGGAGTAAGATCTGGTGTCCAGCACAATGGGATGACTAGAGTTCACAATAACCTATTCTATATTTTATTAAGAACTAGAAGAGAAGAGGGGTGAGGCCAGGCATGATGGTGCATGCCTGTAGTCCCAGCATTCAGGAGGCTGAAGCAGGAGGATCACCATGAGGTCAAGGCCAGCCTGGGCTCTACAGTGAGTTCAAGGCCAGCATGAATTACATAGTGAGACTCTGTCTCACAAAGATGTCGGGGGCAGAGAGAGGGAGGAAACTTCAAATGTAAAATAATGATAAGGAGATAGAAATGCTAATTATCTTGATTGGATCAGTACACAGTGTATATATGTGTTGACATATCACATTGAACCCCATAAAGATCTATAATTATTACATGCTAATCAAAAATGTTTAAGAATATAAATATAAAAGGATGACTAGGCATGGTGGCACATGTCTGTAATCCCAGCACTCTGGGAGGCTGAGGCAGGAGGACCACACATTTGAGTCCAGCCTGAGCAACTTAGTGAGACCCAGTCTCAAAACAATAAAAAATGGACTGAGTTCAATGGTAAGGCCCTGGGTTCAATTTCCCAGTACTGCACAAAAGAAGGAAGGAGAGAGAGAAAGAAATGAAGGGAGGGAGGGCTGGGGCCATGCCTGCCTTGCAAGCTCAAGGTCCTGATTTTGATCCCCGGTACCAAAAAAAAAAAAAGAAAAAGAAATAAAGGGAGGAAGAGAGAAAGAAAGAGAGAGAGAATGGGAAAGGGGAAGGGAAAGGGAAAGAGAAGGGGAAGGAAACAGTTTCACTAATAGATAAAATTTAGGTCAAAAGTGCCAAGAGACAATCCCAAAATCATTGGTGGTGCTGTCAAAGGTGATCCATCAAAGTAGGGAACAAAACCGCTGGGAAAAAGAGGACATCTCACTTCATGTCCACCTCCTTGATTATAAGAACTTTTAGTTTACATGAATTCAGCTCCTATAAAAAATTAAAACAAATTCTCACAAGCTGTAATTTAAGCTTCCATACACAACTTAAGTAAACAATTGTTTTATGAAAAAATCTGATGATTCTTCTCTTTTCCTTCCCCTTTCATTTTTCTCTAACAAAGAGTTTTATAGTTTAATAGTAATTGTGACCAGGATGTTATGCTTGAAAAGATGAAAATAAAGCTTAAATATGCTCAATTTCAATAACTTAATTGGTATGTGCTTAGTTTGGTCTTGTTTCTTTGCTCGTTTTTTTCCCCCTGCAAAGAAGAGGAAGAAAAATCATTCTGTTTTAAGGATCGTTGTATGACAATTGTATTCTTGGCCAGAAAACAGAAAGGGAGGGAAGGAAAAAGGAAGAGAGAAAATATGTTAAGAGGTTGTTCCAGAGCCAGGGATTTAGCTCAGTGGTGCTGCTGCCTGCCTCGCAAGCACAAGGTCCTGAGTTCAATCCCTGGTACCAAAAAAAAAAAGAGAGAGAGAGAGAGGTTGTTGCACTGTTAACTTACTCCGAGATAGATTTTAACCACTAAAAGTAAAACACAATTGAGATGTCCTTAATATTGAAAATCATTCTGAAAATCATATACTCAAGGAGAAACAGAACTTGTGAATTATCAAACTACAAATTAGGAAAAACTCATAAAATGAAAGAAAATGTATTTACATAGCATTAGGCCTAGAAAATGGCATGGGGGCTACTTACAAAACACTCTTTTCTAAAGTTAAAATCCTGCCAGGTGTGGTAGCATACACCTGTAATCCCAGCACTCAGGAGGCTGAAGCAGGAGAATCACCATGAGTTCTAGGCCAGCCCACACTACATAGTGAGTTCAACACTAGCCTGAACTACATAGTTCACACACACATAAAAAAAAATCCTGAGGTTTATTTAAAGTTTAGTTCTCTTTTTTTAAAAAAAGTCTAGGATTAAGGATATAGCTCAGTGGTAGAGCATTTGCCTAGCACACATGATAATCTGGATTCAATCCCCAGTATCAAAAAGGGGGGAGGCTAAAATAAAAACTTACCTCTTTAGTTGTGCTGTCATAGCTGCCTCAATGTCCTGAATCAATTCAAAACATTTACCTCTCATGGTCATTTTGTCTTTGGGGAAGAGCCAGAAGTTGCATGATATCAGATCTGGTGCATAAGGTGGATGAGGACACACCATATTGTTTTTTGGTTTTCCCAGTACTGGGAATCAAACTCAGGGCCTTGTGCTTGCCAGGCAAGTGTGACACCACTGAGCTAAATCCCCAGCCCTGGCCATATTGTTTTTATGATCTGTTCTTCCCTTGGATGGCACTTGGCACCAGCACTCATTGTATTTTTTATCACACCTCATAAAGACACTAATGAAAGAGGACTTCTAGAACTGCTTTGAACAATGGCATAAGTATATTCAAAGCAAAGAATGGGTATTTTGAGGGGAATTAATGGCACTGTGTCTTTTACAGTAATAAAAATTTTAATTTAAATATAGTGGATCCTTGAGTTACGACTGGCCTGACATAGAAACAATTTGGGTTATGACCGGAATTCTAGTTTTAACCTATTACCAAAGTCTTGAGTTATAACCTGAATTCTGGCCACTTGTGCTTTCAAGATGGTCTCAGATACAGATTTAACCCTTAGAGTTCTGGAAGGCATATCACAACATCTTTTCCTGTGTGGAACTGAGGAATCCTGGGTCAATGTCTCTCTAAGGACACTGAGATCTTCCTGTGTACATGAGAGAGACTTTGAAGGCTGTGTAAAGGACTCTGAGACTTCACTTGACCAACTTGAGTTACAACCAGCCCTTGAGAGCAAACTGAGTTCATAAATCAAGGGTCCACTGTATTCACCATATATTTTGATCACACTGAGTACTGTTTGATATGACAATATAGATTAGAGTAAAAGGATAATAGGATAGTAATTAAAATTTTAAATAGTTATAGGCAAAAAATAAAGAATGTTATAATTGAAAGAAAGAATGAGAAAAATAAGAAAAAACATAATTGAAAAGCTTTAATATTTGGATAAGATTTTTTAAAATTATGACCAATAGTTTGGATACTAGTTTTTTCAAAGGACAAAATCATAAGCCTCTTATATGGGCCAACTGCAGGTGCCTGCTGCTCCTGAGAGCATGAGATGCCTTCATCAGCACCTCTCAGTGTCTCAGGACCACAGAGGACAAGGCCGCATCCCCTAGAGCTGGAAGAACACAGCGCCCCTTCCCCTACTAACAAAATGCCTCTGTTTTTTTCATAAGAAAATGAGACAGACAAGGCTAGCTGTTCAACACTAATTTCTTCCCCTCCTGGGTATACTCCTAGTCACACTGACAGATATTTACTGTTTATATAACATACAATTTACTAATCTATGATATTTACTGTTTCTAACTCCTCCTACTTAATAAACAGCTTCCCAAGGGCAGGGATCTTTGTCTGTTTTGTTCACAGATGTCTCAAGAGCCTGATACAGGGACTTGCAAAGAGTGAATTAGTGAATGAATGAATGAATCTTCTCCCAGTTGTAATATCCATATACAAAAGATATTAATGTTTCTCAATATCTGATCTGCTGTTACCTGCCCCACAAAACTGAACCACAAATTCTCGTGATAGTGTCTATTGTCTGAGATAACATGAGCAAAAATTAAGTAGCCATTTTCTGTAGATCCTGTCCATCAAAATTCTCCAATAAAATAACACTTATTTATATCACAGAAATAGGATCTGTATTAGACAGTTTTCTCATTGCTGGACACATTACTCAACACTCACAACTTAAAGGAGAGGCCTAATTTAGCCTATGGTTTGGGAGAATTCAGTCCATAGTCAGCTGGCTCCAAAGCAGGAACATCATGGCAGATAGATTGGTGGAGAGAAGCTGCTTCGTTCATGGTAGCCAGGAAGCAAAGTAGGGCAATAGTGCAGAGAGGAATTGACAAGGGACCAGATATAGACCTCAGGGTCACACCTCCATGACCCATCTGGATCCACCTGAAACTGTGTTCTACAATCTGCTAGACATTTCTTCATTCAGTGAAGCTGATATGTCAGGGTTACCAGTCACAGGGTACAAATCTAGAACCAGCAGATTATTGAAAAATTATATAAAATATATTGCTAACATTTGTAATAAACTATCCTTAATCCTGATTACAGTAAACTTATCCAGCCATACTGGCCTCCCAGATATTCTTCAAGCACACTCCAGACCTACTCCTTTTCCAGGCCTTCGAACCTGTAGGCTCCCTGTTTCACTTTGCTGAGGTCTTTGATCAACTATCACCTTAGTGAGGCTTTCTTTGACTACTCTATTTAAAATTCCTGGGTTGGAGATGTCTATAAATCATTTGCCTAGCATATGTGCAGCCCTGGATTCAACCCCCAGCACTCCAAAAATAAAAGTTTTTAAATTTAAATTTTCTTAATTAAAAAAATAAAATTGAAAGTACTTACCCCAAGAAGTCTCTGTTCCCTTTTTCTCTTATATTTTTATCTACAGATTTAATGCCATCTAACATGGTTCCGTGTGTGTGTGTGTGTGTGTGTGTGTGTGTGTGTGTGTGTGTGTAGTACTGGGAATTAAAATCAGGGTCTCCCCATCTCTTTTATTTTTTGGACAGGGTCTCACTAAGCCCCTGTATAGCCCAGGCTGAGCTTGAATTTGTGATCTTCCTGCCTTAGCCTCCCAGAGTGCTGGGATAACAGACATGCAGTACCATGTCTGGCTGCATATTTAGTTTATATTTTGTTCCTTCTTACATGCTAGAATGTAAATTATATGAGAGTGGATGATTTTATCTTTTATTCATTGCTGAAAACCCATGGTCGAGGAATAATTGGCATAAGGTAGTGGGTGGTCAGTGAATAGTTGTTGAATTAATACATAAATTACCAAATAAAAGAACATTTAGTTGAACTAAAAATTATTTTTCTTTTTTTTGGTACCAGGGATTGAATTTGGGTCCTTGTGCTTGCGAGGCAGGTGGTAGAACCACTGAGCTAAATCCCCGGCCCAAAAATTATTTTTCTATTAGTCAGGAAAAGTTAGAGCAATGGATCTCAAATTATTTAATCTCTTTATTAATTTTCATATGGCAGTAATAAACCCATTACATGTTAACATAAATATCACATTTATTATGAAAAATAAATGTTTATTTTTAAAGTTCAGAAGTACAGCTTTGTTTTATGTATACACATCTCTACTAGATTTAACAGAGAACAGAGAGATTCTCATATTTATACATTCGATCTGCTGCCATATGTTAGGGTTGGAATATGTGTGGTTCAGAGAGGAGGACTGTTTTGGTGCCTGTTCAGCTATTTATGTGTAATCTTCTCTCATGTTACACCAAAACCCAATCAAGTGGCCATTTCTTAAAGGCTAGTTGTAACATGGGATCTGAACTCCTGTCTCTGAAATTTCCTGTCCTCTGTTACATTAAAATTCCATCTGTCTATTTTTGTCATATTAACAATGCATGATTTGGTCAGCTCATGCTTTGGTCATTGGAAAATATTGGTGCACTGAGTTATATTCACCTTTCACTTTTTGACAGGTTTCATAATACTATAGTGCCAAAATTTCATGTGTTCACAATACCCTTTACCTCATCTGAAAAATCTTGAAGACCTGGTAGTAAATACAGTTTGAATTTTATATTTTATACTGCCAACAAATACAGCCAGGCATTCCCCCTGGAATTCACTGGTTCACGTGAGTCACTTATGGAAACCTATCTCACAAATACCAAAGTCAGAAGACTCATAGTTTGTTTGTAAGTCACTCATTCAAGTAAAAACATATGAGTGATGAGTCAATTCACAACGCAAACAATGGGATGAATGCTTTCTTCCTGTCAACAACCATCACATTTCAAATTGCTTTGAGGATCTTCCCATTGCACCATGCAGCATATTAAATAGATTTGTACGCAAGTTGGGCTCATACCTGGAATTCCAGTGTGTTAGCTACTTTTTTCTCATTGATGAGAAAAAAATACCTGACATCCAAAGTTAAAGGGGAAAAGGTTTATTTAGCTCACAGAGTGTAGAGGCTTCAGTCCATAATCAGCTGGCCCCAAGGTAGGGTGGCAGAAGGGCAACAGTTCATGGCAGCAGAAGCAGCAAAAAGCAACAAGAGACCTCAACAGTGTCTTTCTGCTCCTTTTATCTTATCCAGACTACCAGGATTAGGGTGGTGCCAAAACAGTTACTCAGGTGTAGTGGTTTAGTAATCACACGCCCTTAATCCTAGTATCACACACTCTAGATTAACCCACCTATGACCACATGAAGCTTTGGGGGGACATCTAGACCCAAACCATAACACCCAGCTACTTGGGAAGCTCAGGCAGGAGGATCACAAGTTCTGGCCAATTTGTGTAACTTAGCAAGACCCTATCCCAAAATAAAAAATAAAAACAGCCTGGGGATGTAGCTTCATGGCAGAGTGTTGGCTTAGTATGTGTAAGTCCCTGGGATCAATTCCTAGTACTAACAAAAAAATAAATAAAAGATGTGTATGTGAGGGGTGGAAATTGATAGAAAATATAACTGTCAGTGAGGACATTCTTAAATAAAACTAGGTTGGGGCTTACTTGGTGTTCGTCTTGCTCTGGTGCTTTTCCTGTGAAAGGAAGGCTATAAGGCACACAGCTTGGTGCAACTGCAAGACCCTGCTGTGCAGCCCCAAGCTTTACTCACTGGTCGTCAGCCCACAAGTACGGGCATCATGGCAACAAGAAAGGCCAGTTATATCTGTTCTAGTGAAAAGTTTGACACTGAAAAGCCACTTGAAGTGGTTTGGGGACTCCCAGGGGTCTGCTGACCACATTTTGGGAACAGCTGGGCTCTCGAGTCTGCTGCAATGACAACAGCTTCAAAATCTCAACAGTCTCGGAGACATTTTCTAAATTACACTACATTATCAAAACCACAACTTTGACACTGACACAATATTATTAGACTACAGAACTTGCTCAAAGGTCACCAGTTCATCATGAACTCATCTTTATACCTTTTTGCATTAGCTCTATGCATCTGAACACATGCACAAATTCAAATAACCACCATCAAAATCAAGACACACAACTCCTGTCAACACAAAGGAATTTACGTGTGTGTGTGTGTGTGTGTGTGTGTGTGTGGTGCTGGGGATCAAACTCAGGCCCTCTGGCCTACTAGGCAAGTGCTCTACCACTGACCCACACCCCAACCTGCAAGTGACTCTTGTGGAATTAAACCTCAGGCTGGGGCTATAATACAGCGATAAAGCCAGTGGCCAGCAGATGGGAGGTCCTGAGTTCAATCATCAGCCCTGCAAAATAAAGTCACACCTGTGCCCTTCCCAAACCCCTATGTCCACTGATCTAGTCTCTATTCTTTAACTTTGTCATTGGAGGGATGATGTGTAATTGGAAGTATATAGGAGGTGAGCCTTTGCGATTGGCCTTTGGTTCACTCGGCATAATGCCCTTCTGCTCCATCCAAGTTGCTTCCTGTGTCAAAATTTGTCCTTCTAATTTAGCTGACAAGCGTTCCATGTTATGGAATTGTCACAACTTTTTAAACCATTTACCAGTTGGAAAGCATCGGAGTATTTCCAGATTTGGGCCATTACAAATAAAGCTGCTATAAACACTATGTCCAGATTGTTGTGGCAACATGAGTTTTCATTTCTCTGGGATAAACGCCCAGGAGTGTGGTTGCTGGCTCACATGTTTTAAGTGTTTAACTCCTAGGAAATTGCCACACCGATTTACAGAGTGCCCACATCACCTAAAGTTCTCACCAGCAATGTAAAGAGATCCAGTTTCTGCACATCCCCACCAGAGTTTGGTGTGATATTTTTATTTTAGTCATTCTGATAGGTTCAGAGCAGTATCCTTCATAGTTTTTTGTGGTTGTTGTTGTTTCTTTTGGTTTTGGTTTTGGTACCAGGGATCAAACTTGGGACTTGTGCCTGAGAGGCAGGTGTTGGCACCAGAGTTAAATCCCCAGCCCTCTTTCATAGTTTTAATTGCATTTCTCTAACAACTAATAATGTTGAACTTCCTTTGATGTGCTTATTTGCCATCCCCATATCTTCTTTGGTGAAGTGTTTGATAGAAGTTTAGTACAGACTATGCATTTGTCAAAATCAAGTAAGCAGCGTGGGGGTTTAGCTCAGTGGTTCCGACGCCTGACTCACAAGCTCAAGGTCCCAAGTTCAATCCCTGGTACCAAAAAAAAAAAAAAAAAAGTCAAATAAACATACACTTAGATTTGTACATTTTGTTTTATGCAAATTAACTTCAAACGAAAAAGACTAAAAATACTGAACTCCAGGGAGTAACAACTTGTGGAAGTACTTAGCAGGGAGAGTATTGATTCTACAGTTTACTCTGAAATACGTCAAGAAAATGAATTATGGATAAAGGTGCAGAAAGGTGAAAAGCTATGTGTTATAGCAAGTGTAAGGCACTGTTCAGAGTAGAATCTAGGTGGTGGGGAATTCGCTGTAAATTTTTTTCAACTTTGCTCTCTGTTTGAGTTGTTCATAAGAAAATATTGGAGGAAATGAATCTGATACTGAATGACACCAGGTTACAAAAGAAATGTGTTCATTCATTCAGTGATTCAGGTTTTTGTTGTTGTTATTGTTGTTAGGTTGTGGGGAGGGGTTGGATTTGGTGCAGGGTTTTGTTGTCGTTGTTTTGTTTTTTGGTTTTTTATTTTGTTTTGTTTTTGTGATACTGGGGATTGAACCCAGGGCTTCCGCACTAAAATACATCCTTAGTCCTTTTTCTTCTCTTTTATTTTGGGACAGGTTTTCCGATAAGTTGCTAAACTGCCCAGGCAGGGCTCAAATTTGCCTCAGCCTCCTAGAGAGCTGGGATTGTACGCGCCCCACCACCCCGGGGCTGATTCAGCAAATTCCTGTATCTTGAGAAGCAGCCCTAGGCCACGAACCGTCCTGACTCCAGGAATGGCAGTAAAGGAAACCGGCAAATTGCCTGCTCTCAGGCCCCTGACATCATAGCAGGGTAATAAGCATAAAAGAACTAAACGAATGCGTAATATCGGACAGTAACTGCAGCTATGAAGAAAACAGAGTGATGCGTGCAAAGCGATGGGGAGAGGAGAACCAAGTTAGAGACAGCAGGCATAACAGACCTCTGTGAGAAAGCGAGCGCCTGGAGACTGCGCGCTGAGGCCGCCGCGCGGAGACCTGGAGAACCTCGTTCCAAGGCTGGGAGCAGCTAACACCCAGGCCGAGCAGGAAATGAGCTCTGCTGTTGGAAAGAGGAGAGATGAGGGCGGAAACTGAACTGGGGGGAGACATGAACCCGGGCTATCTCTCGTAGGCAGGGACCAGGCAACAGCAATAGGCGCACAACAAAGGCCTTTGTCTGGCCACACAAATGGCCGGGATGGTCTTCTCTAGTTGTGGACTCTGCAATCAAACGCCCTGCTGCCGATTTACAAACTCGGGGTGCTTTCCCCCAGAAGCCCGCCAGTGAAGTCCTAGGCGGCTTGAGTTTATCGACCTCTACCGCCATCTGCCGGCGACGCGTGGCTCACTCGACGCCGTCGTTGGCTTTCCGGAGTTTGCAGTTCCTCTTGGTGTCCCAGGCGTAAGAGATTCAGATAGAGTACACTTTACTTCACAAGATACCCAGATATGAGCCTTAGAACAGGGGATCCCATGGCACTTCCACTTACCCAATATCAGCCCCACTCACTAAGCCCCAAGATAGACATTTCAAACACTTCTACTACAAATTAAAATTAAACTGGGCACGGTGGTGCAGGCCTGTGATCCCAGCACTCAAGAGGTTGAGACAGGAGAAATGAGTTTGAGGCCAGCCTGAGCTACATAGTGAGTTCAACCTGAACTACATAGCGAGATCTTGTCTCAAAAAATAAAAATAAATATTTAAGAATAAAAATTTAAAATGCCTGCCATATCAGCGTGCCTGCCCACAATCGTGATTATACTGAAGTCTGCACTTTTGGCAACCTCTGAATCCTAAATGCTCTGGAGACATCCCGATTAACTGTCTGTGCCATTAAAAGTTGTGACCACTGGGCCCAGGGATTTAGCTCAATGGTTCGGCTGCCTGCCTCGAAAGCACAAGGTCCCGAGTTCAATCACTAGCACCAAAAAAAAAAAGTTGTGACCATTAATCCTGATATATCAGCTTCACTGGACTAAGAAATGCCTAGTAGATAAGTAAAGCACACTCTTATGGGTCATGGAAGCAAGGCCTTGGGTGCTGTACACGCTCCCTCTCCCCGTCCTCTCTGGGACTATTCCCTGCTCTGCTTCTGGCCAACATGAATGGAGCAGCTTTGCTCCATCACATGCTTCTACCATGCCTTGGAATCACAGTCCATGAACTGAATACTCTGAACGATGAGCCAAATTAAACATCTCCTCCTTTAAGCTGTGGGTGTTACATATTGTGACCCAGCAAGAGGAAAGCTAATACAATGCTGACTTTCTGGATATGGTCAGTCCTTGCATCCACTGCTATTTCCCTCTGCCTCTTCCCCCCACTGACCTTCAAAACATTCCTTTGCAATTCGCCCAGACCTGCACACAGGTGTTACATCTCACCAGACACTGGGCCTGCTGCCATTTCCCATTTCCCACCTTGGTGACTTGTCTACCTTCCACCTTGCAGCTCAATGGTCAAATTGTACTAGAGGCTCTAGCCAACGGAAATAAAGCAACAAAATTAAAAGGTATTCAGCAATGACAGGAACCCCACTTCCAAGTATCTGCCAATCCTTGGCCTGTTGCAGAAGTCAATTCCCTATGGTTCACTACCCTTCTGGCCCTGATTCATTCTCTGCTTCTCTACAACCTATGCTGTTACCTAAAACACACTTCTACCAGTGCTTATCAAAGGTAGGTAGACAAAGTGGAAGTGCAGGAAGCACCAGGTCTGTCCACAAGAGGGAGTGCGGGAGGCCTGCTGCAGGAAGACCGCTCCCTGGCTAAGCCTGCCTGGATGTGATTTATCTTGAGGTGGGCTCCTGCCTCACCACATGGAGGACTTGGGTTGCCACAGAGGAAGAGAAGACAGAAGGGTGTCCCAGACATGGCTCAAGGACCAGGGCACAAGCAAACCTAGGCCCTGAGGTCCCCCTAAAGGTTGCCAGAATGCTGGAAGGGCCTGGGTGAAAGAATCTATTGGTGTGGAAATCTATTGGTGTGGCTTCTTCTGAGGTGAGATATGGCCATGGGGTGTGTGGCAGGCAGAAGAATGCTCCCCCAAAGATATCCTCATTCTAATCCAGGGGACCTCTGAGTAGTTATGTTCCATGGCAAAGGGGAATTGAGACTGCAAATGGAGCTGACTGGAAAAGGGAGATTACATTGACCTGGATGATCTGTGGCCTTAAAAAAACGGAAGGATGGGCCTGGGATTTAGCTCAGTGGTTCTGCCTGCCTTGAAAGCCCAAAGTCCCAAGTTCAATCCCTGGTACCCCCCAAAAAAAATGGAAGGAGGAAGTAGAGAAGGCCCAAATCACTTTAGAGAATAAATTGTTATAAAGGGCAAAAGGGACAAACTCAGTCCCTCAAGCCCTTTTATAGGAGAACTAGTCTCATAATTATAAAAATCACTTTTTGTTTCTATATTCTTTAATATTTAATTCTAACTCATCTTGCTCAGGACAATCATAACAAAATTCTTTTCCTTTGAATGATAAAAATTTAAATGTACTTAATTAGTCATGTACTTCTGTGTAACAAACAACTCCAAAATTTGATAGTCACGAGGGTGGAACCCCATGACTTAATCACTTCCCAAAAGGCCACCTCTTAACACTACATTGGCTTCTCAGTTTCAACGTGAATTTTGGAGGCACAAACTTTCAAGCCATAGCATCACCCATGTGGTCAAGGAAGCTGATGTTCAAGATCCTCTGCTGCTCAGCTGAGCTCTCAGCAGTGTCATTTTTTTTTCCTTAAATTCTTTTATTGGTACATTTTAGGTATACAATACGTTTACATTTATCATTGGGTGTTTGTACCTGTACATGATGTATCTTTTTTCTTATTTTTTCCCCATTACCTGTGTGCCCTTCACCCCCTCCACCCTTCCCTATTTACATAGACTTCGTTCCCATTTTTTTTCTCATAATTTTTCCTTTCCCTTCTTTCCTTTCCCCTTCCCCTCCCACCACCCCTACACTTTTGGACCTTTTCCTATTTCAAATTATCAATTATTCATTTTAATCATTTTAATCCTTATTTACTTTCAGTTTCTCACACTAGAGAAACTATTCAGTATTTATACGTGTGTCCTATTTATTTCACTTAAGAGTATGGCCTCAATATGCATCCATTTAGCCATAAATGTCTCTAGTTTCTCATTCTCCATTTTATAAAAAAACCCACATCTTTATCCAGTCTCCAGTTGATGGGCTCTTGGGCTGTTTCCAAGCTTTAGCTATTACAAACTGTGCCACTATAAACATGGGTGCACATATATCGCTGTAATATGATTCTTTTAATTCTTTGGGGAAGATACCCAGCAGGGGAATAGCTGGGTCAAATGGGACCTCTAGCCCTAGTTCTTTGAGGAATCTCCATACTGATTTCCACAGTGGTTGCACCAGTCTGCACTCCCACCAACAATGGAGAAGGGTTCCTTTCTCCCCACACCCCCACCAGCATTTGTTATTGGATGATTTCTTTTTCTTTTTTTTTTTTTTTTGGTACCGGGGATCGAACTCGGGTCCTTGCGCTTGCGCAGCAGGCGGTGAAACCACTGAGCTACATCCCCGGCCCTGGATGATTTCTTGATAGCAGCCATTCTTTCTGGGGTGAGGTGGAATCTCAGTGTTGTTTTCATCTGCATCTCTCGAATGACCAGTGATGCTGAACCTTTTTCATATATTTATTTTCTGCTTTTACTTCTTTTTCTGAGAAATGTCTGTTCATTTCAGATGCCCATTTTTGAATTGGTTCTTTGAATTTGGGGGGGGGGTCTGATTTTTTTGTTCTTTATATATTCTAGATAGTAGTCCTTTGTCTATGGTACAGCTGCTAAAATTTTTTTCCCACATTGTAGGTTGTTTATTAGTTCTGTTGGTGGTTTCTCTTGCAGTGCAGCTTTTTAAAAAGAGGAGATCCCAGTTGTTGATTCTTTCTACTAGTTCCCATGCTACTGAGGATTTGTTCATGAAGCCTTTTCCTATGCCAATGGCTTCAAGAGTTCTACCTAACTTATCTTCCGGCAAGCTTAGTGTTTGTCTTAATATTTAGATCTTTAATCCACTCTGATCTTAGTTTAGTGCATGGTGATAGGTATGGGTCTAGTTTTAATCTTTGGCAGGTTGAAATCCAGTTTTTCCAACACCATTTATTAAATAGGCTATCTTTCCTCCAATGAGGGTGGTTGTCAACAGTGTCATGTTTAAATCAAACTCCTCTACACTTCCTAGCATGGCTTGGAGAAAATCACTTAACTTTTCATGCTTTCATTTCTTCATCTGTAAAATGACAGCAACTCTTACCTCATCAGGATCTTCTTGTGAAGATTTAATGAGCTGATATATGTAAAGCAGAGTATGTTCCATTTAAGTATTTGCTCTTATGTCCAACACTGCCAATCTGTTTGGAGATCCAAATGGTCCTGGACGATGCCTAGTGGCTACCACTAGGTCACATGCCACCCTCTCCCCTGCTCCAAGTATAGCACATGATCTGGATGAAACCACTGGGCACTTTCCCCTCATGACTGCTTCCAGGTAGGCACATGCTACAAGCAGAGCCAGTCACAAAATATTTCAGAGTTTGGCTGAAAAGTCTGGGACAAGGCCACTGTCTCCTCCTAGCATATGCACAAGCCCAGAAGATGATAGCATATTGGGACCAAAGCAGTGCTGACCTCACAAGAGGGACAGAGTAGTGAGGTAGAAACTGGGTCTTTGTTGCCACTGCATGGTTTCTGAGTAAAAACTCACCTACACTGTTCACCTGAGCCCACTGTTATTCAGGTCAACTTGAGTTGGTTGTTCTGTTATTCTAACCCAGTCTCCTAACACACAAAATGGGTCCTGGAATGGCAGGAGGCTCTTGGGAGCCATGACAGTCTGGTGCCGAGGGAGGCTAGCTGTGAGAGGGAGTATGGAGCACAGGCCATGGGTTAATGATTCCTGTTGGGATCACTGGCCAAGGAAGGGAGATGTGTACAGGACTGAATGAGGGAGAAGTCGAGCTGCAGTGCAGGCCACAGACAGCTACAGCCAATGCCCAGGGAGTCCTGGGGCCAGAAGGCCCTTCAAAGTGGTTCCAAGTTGGACCAAGATGTCTGGGCCTTCGCCTGTCACATGGTTGTTGAATATAAGGAGCCAGACCTCGGATGAGTGGCTCCCTATGGCTGAGGCAACCTCTGTAGGAGACCTGTCAATAACAGTGCCCTCAAGTCCTTGCTTTAAGGGCACCTGGGCAGTGAAGGTCTGCAATGTGGAGCTGGGTGTAACTTCCCCTGCAGCAGGAGGAAACCATGGAGACTTGGTTGGAGGACCGTCCAGCACCTCTTCTGAGGAAGGTCAGGCCCCAGATGCAGTCAGCACAACCCATTCCTACCACATCTCCTGCAGGCCTAGCTGGGGACCCCATACACCAGCACAAACCTAGTGCAAATCCAGCTTTATTCAAAAAAAAGAAAGACATATTTAATGGAATTCCCTCCTTGCCAAAGGAGCAGCACCAATGGGAAAGAAAGAAAGAGAATAAACGCTATAGACATGAAGGAGAGGGGCTGCAAACCAGGGTCTGGATGGAGACACAGTCTTGGAAGTAAACCAAGGGCTCCGGGTGCTAGGGAGACAGCAGGGAGAGCAGGGTGGCTGGCCCATGGCACAGTCATCTAGAAAGGGAGCAGCTCCTCCACAGGGATGTTGAGGATGATGTCCATGTCTGGGGTGCACCTGGTGGGAAGCAGCAGAGGAGTGTGAAGGGTCAAGAGGGGTGCCAGAGCTAAGGGGTAAGGGGTACACCCCCAGGGGAGCCCTGTTCTTTAGAACACTGGAGCCAACTGGAGGGCCCATCCCAAAACAAAACCTGAGACCAACTATGCATCCATACATGGGTAAGTGTGTGCTTGTGTGCACACATACACACGTGCAGAACATCAGAAGTGGAAATGAATTTGGCAGGAGTGATGTTCCCCTAAAAAGGGCTGAGACCCCTCAGGACAATCACCCTCTTTGGAGTTGGCACAAGCACTACATGTTGAGCAAGTTACTTCTCTCTGACCCTCACACCTCCAGTTGGCACCTATGTGGCAGTACTATGTGTCAGGCTACAGGTCAGCCTGTTTCCTCTTCTGTTGAATGAGTGCATGATCTCAAATCCAGCCACTGGTAGGAGGGGCCCATGAGACATACATCATCTGCCAGCCTGTTACCAGTGCTCAGAAGATGACAGGCATTAGTCTTCCCAGGAAAGGAGCAGGAGATGCATTCCCTCAGCAACGAAGTCCCCAATCTCAGTGACCAGCACAGGCAGGCAAGAAGCTCTAGGATTATATTCTCCCTCCACTGTTCAATCTTTTTTGTTTGCTTTATTTTTGAGACAAGATCTCACTATGCAGTTTAGGCTGGCCTTGAACTCACTATATAGGCCAAGCCGGCCTTGAATTCACAGAGACTCTCCTGCCTCAGTGTCCCAAGTGCTGGGATTACAGGAGTGTGCCACCACACCTGGCCTCGAAAGTTTTCATAACAATTTTTAAAAGCTACATCTGGGCCCAGGATTTAGCTCAGTGGTGCTGCCACCTGCTTCGCAAGCGCAAGGTCCCAAGTTTGATCCCCAGTACCAAAAAAAAATGCTACATCTATACTGGCAACACTCAAATTTCTATCTCCTGTCCATCTCTGTCCTTTGAGGTCTACACTTAACTACTTGATGGCTGCACATGGATGCACCATGTAAAACACACACACCACCCAAGACAAGTCTTGGCTGCATCTACACATACCTCCCTCACCCAGCCCCAGTCTTCCCTACCTCTGGATTTGGCACCAGACCCACTCTGTTCCAGAAGCCAGGAAATAGGGGCTGTCTTTGGAGCCTCTCTCTCTGTCCCCTCAACATCCAAATATCTCCAAGCCTTACAGATGTCCCCCTTTAATATTTCTCCAGCCTGTCTAGTCCTCCCATCTCTTCAGCCACACACTTGGCCAGGCTCCTCTGGACCATCACACCCGACTAGACTTCAAGCTCCCACTCTTTCCAATCTCATCTCCACTCTGCTTTCAAAATGATTTTTTGGATACAAATCTGATCATGGCACCACTCAACTTTAAATCCTTTGCTTTTAGGGTGAGGTATAAAACCATGGCCTGCAGCACACCCCAGAGGCCCCTGGGGGCTGAGCTGCCTGCTCCTTTGCACCCACCACTCTCCCCACCACTCCGATTTCCTCCCCACCTGTCCTTACCTCGCTGCTCACCGTGTGGCCCACAGAGCAGCCCAGCACCCAAGAACTTGTCAGGGAAGCAGCACCATGAGACCCTCTGCACACCAACTGTTTGGAATCTGCTACTTAACACATTCCATGCAATCTCCACGTGATTGTTCTGCATGTTCTAACTGGAGCAGCTCTGCCCAGCAGCCTTCTCTGTCCTTTGAGATTTACACTTAACTACTTGATGGCTGTGCGTGGATGTCCACTTTGGCACGGACCACAGCTTCCTGTGCGTGGGACACCCTTCCTTGCACAAGGGCATCAGTGAGATTGCTGCTCCTGGCCTCTCTGCGCCTCTCTGCTCCTATGAAGGGGTGGACTACCTGAATGGTGAGTCTGGAGAGGAGGGCCCTTGGAAGCCCAGTCCCTCATCTTAGCCACAAGCCCCCCACAAGGACCACACTCTCCTCTGCTCCAAGGGCCAGACTCCAGATCCACCATGACTGGGTGGTTCAATCTGCCTAATTGTGGGTTTGGTGTTAGGAAGCCAGGATGTCTGCAGACATAAGCCACATTCTCTCAAGTGAACTTTAGCACAGTAAGAGTGGTAATCTAGCCCACACTGGGCTCACCTCTTTCAGTCTTATTTCAATATGTTTAGAATCCAGGTGAAGGCAATGGGTGTCAACTTACAATATCCCCAGGAAACCTGGCACAGCTACCTGGCATCGCTCTCCCTTCAGCTTCTCTCCAGCATCTTTGCCTAGTGAGCTGCTACACCACATCCTCAGGGAAACCTTGATGGCCCCAGATCCACTGCCCTGGGACACACTCTCCCAGCACCACAGGCCTCTCCTCCCTCAGCAGTTCCTGGCTCAGCCCCAACTTGATATTTGTGTCTTATTGTCCACTAAGTTCTGATTCACACCTTGGCTCCATGGCGGCAAGGACAGGTTTGCTATCCTTTACATGGTTGCCAGCACTTCATAATTGAACAGTGTTACTTTTTAAGAAAGTGAAGAGAGGGAGGTAGAAGAAAGGGAAGGGATGGGAGGAGGCAGGCAGAGACAAAGAGGAAAGTCAATAATTTACAAATGCCAGGCTCTGTCATACAGGAATCTGTGGCGCCTCATGCAGAGGCCTGGCCTGGGGATCCCCAGCCCAACCACAAAGGGCTTGATCCAAGGAAGGGAAGGCAAAGAACTAGTTTGGGATTTTGTTTGGTTTGTTTTTGTTTTTGTTTTTGTTGGGAAGAAAAAGGGGGTTGAGTCAAGGTAGTCTGGGTCAGGCTTGAACTCACTTTGTAGCCCTGGCTACCCTCAAACTCACAGTACTCCTTCCTGCCTCAGTTTCCTGAGTGCTGGGATTACAGTCATGCAGCAACACACCTGGCTGAGAATTGATTTCAGAAGGAAAGAACTTCTTCCCTGGGGGCGCGCAGAAGCCTGTGTCTTCTAGGCATGACTTCCTTGGAACCAATCACCCCACTCACTCCTGCCTTTACCCACCCAGCTGACACAGGGAATCTGTGAACTGGAAGGGTCCTTAGCGATGACTGTACCCAGTCTGCTGGACGCCGAAGGAAAATGAGGCCCGGAGATGGGCAAGGTTACATCTGCCTGTGGCTGCTGGCAGAGCTAAGGTGGACGCGCAGGCCTCCTCCTTCCCGGCTCCGAGCTCGCCGTCTACACCAAGTTGCCTTCCCTGGGAACAGAGAGCCTCCTAGAGCACAGTTTAAGAGGCAGCTGCACAGAAAGCACGTACTTGGGTCTCTGAAGCAAAACATCCTCAAAAATGACCTCCTGTAGATCCTGGACCTGGGTCCGGAGCACTTCCACGTCAGCCCTTAATGTGGGCATTTTCTCCTTTGATTGGTCAATAAGCTGAGGGGAAAGCACCAGAGGGGAGAAATGAGATACCAAATGGCCCCAGTTAAAGGGAAGACAGGGCAAAATGCACAGGGTGCAGGAATCTCTGGGGAAATGACATGGCCTCATCATGGGGATACAGTGAACTGGGGTGGGTTCCCAAGTTTGTGCCAACACTCAGTGGTTCTAGGAAAGGTGAGGGGCCATGGAGAACAGAATCATGTTGCCTGCCATGAGGATAAATGGCAGCTGGCTGGGGAAGGTCACTCACACCGAGAACTCATGAAGGTGCAAGATGATGAAAATCCATATGCAGGGCGATGCCAGTGAAGCTCATTAGCATGACAGTGCATGGTGGTCAGTGGTGAGAACTGAAGAGGGGTGTATGGTATGCAATGGCTGAGCAGGGGATGCCTGAGGATGCTGCTAACAGGTCACAGCCAGTGACAGTGCCACTGAGGCAAGGCCTCAGCCAGCATGAACCCTCTTCACAGACCAATGAAAAGTGACAGGAATGGCACTGACAAAGAGGAAGGCAACACCAGAGTCGGGCATCAGGAGAAGCCTGTATCCCACAGCCTAGGAGCTGCCCACCCTACTGCTCCCTCTGAGGGACCATGGCTTTCCTGCCCACTCACTTCTCTGCACTTGACCATCCATTTCTGCTGGTACCAGCTGTCCCAGATCACCTGCTGAAGGGTCTTGTCATGGGGATACTGGGTTTTCTGTAGACAAAGGAGAGGTCTGTCCCTGGGTGCCTCTTCCTGGGCAGCGATGCATGGCAGATACAGGGTGGGGGCCAGTCCACTGGGCTACAGGCAGAGAACAAGGAAAGCAGGGCTGGGGCACACTGGAGACTCATAACAGCAGCTGGTGACTCACCACCAACAGGGACCTCCAAACTTTTCTCTTTTTCTCCTCCTTTGTGTTGGACAGAGTCTTTAGCACCATTCTGCGCATCTCACTGCGGTTATCCAGCTCCTCCTGGGGACCAGCAGAAGGGGTGGGCTACCAGTGCCACCTCCCATGTGGTCCAAGGCAGTAGCCAGCACCCCTACCTGCTGGCTGTCCTTCACCTGCTGCAGCTGGCACACAAGGCTGGCAATCTGAACAGACCTGAGGGAGTATTTGTGCTCCATGTACGTGCTCAGGAAGCTCACCAACTCCTGCATGTTCTTGATCCTGGTGTTCAGCTGCTCTGCCTGCTGCTCCAGGCCTGAGGAGGGTCAGGGAGAGGAGGTCAGAGCGACAGAAGCAGGGTCTTCTTCCAGAGGCCAGTTCCAGGAGACTGGGCCCTTCTTGGCAAATAGAGTGGGGTGTGGACTGAGGTGAGCTCACAAAAGGTTGGGACAGACATGATGAAAAGTTAGCCCCTAGACAGTGCCCCAGGCCTGTAGGAGGCAAGGCAATGCTGGGAGGAAAGAGATCTTTAGACCAGTGACACCAGGGAGAGAGGGTGACACTGGCTCTCAAGACATGATCCCTGGGAGGATTGAGACAAAGTCTACCTTGCCTTCCCACATGGAGGGGATCCCCCAAGTTTGAGCCTGTCTGGCACACCTCCTTCCCCAGAAAGCATCTTGTCTGCTCAGGAGGAAGCCATTGGCCCTACAGGATGGAAGCCAGCAGACCTGGTTCCTGACCCAGCCACTCACTGCCAGAGGGACCTTGACATGGAACAGAGCCAGGCTAGGACTGGATCCTGGCTCCGAGCTGTATAACCTTCCCCAGGCTCCTTTACCTCCCTTAGCTTCCATCTCCTCATCTGTAAAATGGGAGAAGAGTCCCTGCGTCACAGGTGGCTGTAATGACTGAGCATACATGGGCCTAGAAAATGCAGATACCCATGGCCTGGAATGTGCTAAGTGCTCAAAAATTAAGCTCTAAGCTCTGTATCTCAGCAATTCCATCAGCCAAGGAGGGAGAAGAGGGGCCTGATGGGTTCTGAAAGGCAGGTGCAGGTGAATGCCCTGCAGCTGCCCACCTCAAAGGGCCAGGGGTGAGGGCCACAAAAATCTGCCCCTGGGCTTCTTACTGTTCTTCTTCCATTCCTCCTTCTCTCTCCACTCCTGAAGCTCAGACTTCGACCTCTGTAGCTTGTTGTTTGAGTACTCCAAGATGTCCATCATGTTCTGCAGGAGTGGTGGGGTCAGCTCACCCCAGCTGCTGCTGGCCTTCAGGCTCTCAGCCAGCTGTGGCCACTCAGCACTTCCTCAGAGAACTCTCCAGTCCCAATCCCATTCCCAAGACAAGAAACCTGGCCAGACGCTAGAGAACAGTCACCTCCCATCCACCACCACCACCCCGCCCCGCCAACAAACTCTTCACCTAGGTTTACAAGGCCCTCCTTGATCTGATCCAAGTCAGCCCCTCCCTCTCTGATCCCTTCCTCACACCTTACTATCCAGCCTCACACAGCACCATGTGGATCCTTGAGTCAGCCATGCTGCTCTCACCCCAGGCCATGGGCACCTGTTCCCTGTGCCAGTTAACATCTGCTATAGATCTCAGCCCACTTTCTCCAAGAAGCCTTCCTGGTGCTCACATGTCTGGCTTAGGGGTTGCCTCTAGGCTCCCCAAGTCCCTCACTTCTGGCACAGCACACACACAAGGCTTTCTAACTGCCTGTGGTCCCCTTGAAGAATAGCTTGATGTGGATGAGGTGTCTCATGATTGCTGCTCACAAGGGTTCATGGGGGACATCAAAGATAAACAACAACAAAGAAAGATAAATGGACTAACAGAGAAAGGTTTGGAGAATGTTCTATACTTCCTTGGGCTCTAAGTCCTTGGCCTTGATCCCTGCTTAAACTGAACTGTGTTCCCTCTAAAATTAATATGTTGAAGTCCTAGCTCCTTAATGTGACTGCATGTGGAGACAGGGCCTGTAGGGAGGTGATCAAGGGTGGCCATAAGGGTGGACCTGCATCTGACAGGACTGGTGGCCTCATAAGAAGAAACACCAGTGCTCCATGTGCACAGAGGAAAGGGCATGGAAGTCATAGCAAGCCAGCCATAGGCAAGCCAGGAAGAGAGGCTGCACTAGAACCCAACTGCCACCCCTGGATCTTGGAGTCCCAGCCTCCAGAACTGTGAGAAATCAATTTCTGTTGTCGAAGCTGCCCAGTCTGTGACATCTTGTTAAGGCAGCCCAAGTGTCTCCTCACCAAGCTCATTGAGCACTGAGTGAATGATACAGCAATTAATACGGTCCCCAAGGAGCCTGAATTTTCTCTGCACTTCTCAGACTCGGTATCCTGTCCCCCTCCTCTCTGGGCAGACTTTGGACAAAAAGAAATCACTTCATTCACCTATTTCCCTGTCTCTTCCCCAGCCCAAACTCCTGGGTCACCTGGGAACTTCCTGACCTCTCACCACGTGTCACCACATCTCCCCCAGAGGAAGTGGAGGATGCTCCCTGGGCTCTCTGCAGTCATTCTTCCCCCACAGACCCAAAGTGCCACCCCCGGGCTGAGCGTGCTTAGAGTGCGAAGAGCACACAGATCCTGGTGCCAGACTCCCTGGATTCAAGTCCCAACTCTGATCCTTGCTAGCTGGGTGACTCTAAACAAGTCACCTTTCTGCCTTTCTATTTCTTCATATGTAGGCTGAGATAGTAACAGCACCCCTCCTAGGGTTACTGTAAAGTCTACATGAATATATGTAAAGCACGGTGCAAACGTCTGTGCAAACATCTGCTGCTGCTGCTGCTACTGCTGCCAGCAGTGATGGTTGTAACAGTGGCAGCTACTTTCTCTTGCAAAGGTACCATGTGTGGTGGCTACCACTTCCCTTTGAGGCGAGCACTAGTGTGCCCCACTTTACAGAGCCCCACTTGGACCTGACTCCAAAGCCCCGGTAGGTGGCCAAAGTGTGGATGAGGACACAAGGGGAATAGGGCCGGGAGCCGGGAGATAGCACAGGGTGGGGCTCACCAGTGAAATGTCTTCCTGCCGCAGGATGGCCCGCACTTGCAGTGCCGTGCTGGCCTCCATGTCCAGGATGGTTCTGACCACCCCTTCATTCTGCTTGGTGAGGAAGCACTCATGATCGCAAACATCCTGGAGCAAGCTCCGCTGGTTCTGGAGCATCATCTGCAGCCAAGGACAGAAAGAAGGAGCACTGCACTGGAACCAGAGACCATGGAGCCTGGGGACCTCCCCTCTCACCACCTTCATCCTCTGCAGCCTCCCAAGTAAATGTGCCCCAAGTGGAGCAGGGGCTCCCCATTGTCTGTGCATCAGCACCCTAAAAATCCTCTTGGAAATGCACATTTTCCCATAATTTCATATCTCTGAGGTAGGAAGACATGGTACACTTGGTGGCACATCACCATTTAACTGACAGATATTAGTAGGAAAATAAGGTTACACCTATGATCAATGAAATATTCTATTAGGATAATAGTAATGGTAATAATATAATGATAATAATAACAAATGCCCGAGATGAGTAAGAAAGCAACAGAGGACAGGTCAGGTCTGGAAGAGAAGGAAAGGAAGCCAAATGGGTGGTAATAGCCACCATTTCCTGTTCCATCATGCAAGGCCCCTGTGGAACAATGACATCTGAGGGGGCAAGTGACTTGTATAAGGTTACATCCAACAGGTATGGAAAATGGGTAACAATAATAATAGTAATAACCATTGTTGAGTGCCTACTACATTCGAGGGCAGGCACCATGCCTTGCTGTGCAGGCGACACATGGCATCAGTTCATCCTCCAGCCACCCTATGCTCATGAACTCTACTTTGCTGATAAGTGGAGGCTCAAAGAGCTTAAATGACTTGTCCAATGTCACTCAGCCAAGTGGTAGTGCTAGAATTGGAGGCAGGCTTCTCAGTCCCAATGTCCATCTTTCCATATACTAAGACAAGAATTCAGTGGACTTAAAACTTCAAGGAGCAGGTGAACCAGGCAGTGACTATGACTTGGATGTCAGGCCTAGACACACCGTTGTTCAAATCCCAGTTCTACCATTTACCATCCAAGGAAACCTGAACAAGTTGATGACCTTCCCAGAGCCCAGTCAAATAAATGCTGCTAATAATTTATACATGTTCCAGAGAGCTGCTATGAAAAACAAATGAGATAAAATTCACAATCAAGCCACTTAATGGCAGTGCCTGGCATGCTCAGTATGCACTCAGTGAACAGAAACTGATACCAGTCTCTCTGGCTCTAGTCCTCTGCCCTTGGCCTATTGATTCTCTTAATTCTTTCTGCTCTTCTTCATTTCTGTCCTTCGCCACAATCTACACCTGTCCAGCCCTCAGCTTCTGCATTCCTGACCTCCCAGTAACACACAGCTGGGCTGAGTACCTGGTGCTGAGCACTTGGCAGCCCTTACCTCACAGGACCCTCCACAAGCAGTGCTACTGTGAGTCCCAGGCACTTATGACAATGGGACCCCAGCATCAGATGCAGTAATGGACCCATGGTCTCACATAGCAGAGCCGTTGTCCTTGAGGTCTGGGCTCCTAGCCACTCCACTATCTGGGCTCCCCATCTCTGAGCCAACACCTCCACAACACCTTATGGAAAACACCTACCTCCAGTGCTGGGCCCATAGCTGCCTCATGAACGTTGGCAATAGGAATCCGCACTGTTAACACACATCGCACTCCCAGCTGAGTTTGAAAGAGCAGAATGCAATGACCTCTGCTCTAGAGATGGATTCCTCTGACCACCAGAACTAAGGTACAGCCCTGCTTGGACTCTTCTGCAGCTCACCTCAATCTGTAATTATGTCTCCCCATTTCCCAACATTTCTCTCCTAGGACTTGTCACCTAACATAGCAGATTTTTTTTTATTGCCTTCTTGTTTGTCTCCTACCAGCATGTCATAGCCAGGAAAGCAGGGGCTGTTTCTGTTCTGTCACACCTGTATGGCCAGCACACAGGACAGTGCCTGGAGCTCCATGAGCACGGACTGGATAAATTAATGGGAAACTATTCTTTGGGGCTTGGGAGGGTCGGTTTTGAGATACTTGGGATTGAACCCATAGCCTCCACACCAAGCTACATCCAGGTCTTTTCTACTTTTTAGATTTTGAGACAGGGTCTCACTAAGTTACTGAGTTTCCCAGGCTGGGTTCAAACTTGCAATATTCCTGCCTCAGCCTTCCAGCCAGAGTGCTGAGATTACAGTTTAGTGACTTGGAGAGACCCTGTCTCAAAATAAAAAATAAAAAGGGGCTGGGCTCAGTGTGAAGTCTCTGCATTCAAATCCCAGTACTGCAAAATAATAACTGTTATTTTTTAAAAGGCTGAGGATGTAGCTCAGTGGTAGAGCACACCTGGGTTCACTCTCCAATACTACAAGAAAAGAAAATACCTCCAGAGTCTGAGTATTCCCAGCTTACTCAGCATAAAATGTAAGGCCCTACAGGCCACACACCCATCTTACCCCACCATCTTTCCCATCATCACTTGCTCCAGCCATGCCATCCCCAAGGCCTTTGTACTTGCGATTCCTCTGCCTGGAACACTCCTCCCTGAGCTGTCCACAGGCTGCCTCCTCACATCCTCCAGGTCTCAAAGGTCAGCACCTTAACAACATTCCCTGACCAAACTATCTAGAGTGGTCACTGCCACCCCCTTCTCCATGCCTCTCTCGCTCCTAAGCTTATTCTTCTGCCTCCCCATGGCTCATATCATCACTGTACATATATATTTGTCTTGGATGCCATCTGTGTCCCCCAGTAGAATGTGAGCTCCCTAAGGTCAGAGAACACATCACTGGTGAATCCCCACACTTGGGACAGGGCCTGACACATAGCAGGTCCTGAATAAATATTTGTTGACCAAATGAACAAATGAGTGACTGATTACAAGAGATACTATTAAGAACTGGCTGACAGCACACGGTTTATAATCAAATTGTACAAGTTCACCCTCTATAGCAAACAAAAACATATAAACTCTTCCAGGTTGGGATAAAAGTAGCATCAGAAACTGAAATCCTCTTTTCAAGAGTGCAGAGACCCTAAAAAACAATTTTGCAAAATTGAAGGCTAAGGTAGGAAAAATGACTTCAAAGCAATACTTTTTCCCTTTTTCTTTATAGTCATTGTTCACTGAACTATTAAAAACTTTCTTGCTTGGCATGGTGGTGCATGCCTGTAATCGCACCACTGGGAAAGCTGAAGCAGGAGGATCACCATGAGTTCAAGGCCACCCTGGACTATATAGTTAGTTAAATCCCAGCCCAAACTAAATACCGAGGTCCTGCCTCAAAAAACCAGAAAAATGGGGTAGGGGATTTAGCTCAGTGGTTCCATCACCTGCCTCACAAGCGCAAGGTCCCAAGTTCGATCCCCAGTACCAAAAAAACAAACTTTCTTGAAGAAGAGTTCTGTAGGGCCAGGGATTTAGCTCAGTGGTTTCGCCACTTGCTGAGCAAGCCCAAGGATCTGAGTTCGATCGCCGGTACCAAAAAAAAAAAAGAAGAAGAGTTCTGTAGTACTTTGTAGTATTTATAACACTTAGTATCTACAGAATCCATAAAACAACACATGACTAAAAAAAAAATTAGGCACAAAGGCCTCACCTGACGGTAAATGTAATAGGGAGCTTCCAAGCTCTGTATTAATGTGTGCTGTGTTCCGCAAAAGACCAACAAACTGGATATGTTAAGATACGCCACTAGATTGCATTCCTAACACAGCAAAACAAAAAGTGATTCTGACTGTTTTCCTGAATCAAACACAACAACAACAGCTTGTGTAACTGGCTCTGACCACTGGCACTGTCATTTTCTGGCTGTGTGACCTAATACAAGTCATTTATCTCCTTGCGCCTCAGTTTCCCCTCTGTAAAACAGGAAGTGTACAGTGTGTCCATGGGGTTGCTGTGAGGAGGAAATGAGTCATGTCTGGCACCTGCCAGGCGCTCAGAGCATGCTTGTGACACCCATGGCCCTGTCTCCTGCCCCGGGAACCCCTGTGGAAAGGCCTGTGGGAAGATGCTCCTCATACCCTCATTAGCCGGGGTTTGGCTGGTATCTTTCCCAGATGCGGCTTCTGCCTTATGCGCCCTTGTGGATTCTTCAGCTGGCTTGTCTCCAACGGCATGAGCTTGGAGGGCACTGGTGGGGACAGACAGGAGAGGACAAGGAGAGGGCGAAGGTACAGGCAGGCCTGAAGCCAGTTCCCAGGGAATGCAAGGAGAGAGGTCCCAGGCGCCACCCCATCGACTCAGTCAGGCAGAGGCCGCAACGCTGGACAGAGGACAAAGCTCCCACCCACCAAAAGCTCCAGGCCCATGCTCAGCCCAGGTGAAAGCAATGACGGTGGAGATGGACAGGGAAGACAGGAGTAGAGGGGCAAAGGACTGGGCCAGACACCCCCACTTTAATCATAAGCATTTTGAACCTTGATTCAAGAAGTTGCCTAAGCTGGTCTTGAACTTGGAGCAATCCTCCTGCCTCAAACTCCCAAGTCGTGGGGTTACAGGGTGTGCCACCACACCCAGCTGCAAAGTACTCTATGAAGGGTGAATCTAATGGAAATATTACACCCCCTACAACCAACTATCCAGTCAGAAGAGCTGGGAACTCACATTTTTTGTGCCCTGCCAGTTGCTGTCACAGAAGGGGACAGTAACTAAATGAATGAATGATTACAAACACTTCAGCATCCTTCCTTTAACAACTGTATCTAAAAAGTGTCCGCAGGACTAAGTCCAAATCCCTGCTCTCCAGAGCCGATGGAAAGGTTGGGCAAGGTAGGGGTAAAGAACAAGACTAATGAAGAAGACATAGCTTCCTACTAGCTCTGTGACCTGCATCGGCCACATGACCTCTGTGTCCCTCAGTTCTTCCATCTGTAAAATGGAAATAATCATCATGACCACCTCAGAGGGTTGTCATGAAGATTAAACAACAAGTTACTACACCTTCAAGTGTTTGGAATAGCACCTGCCCCATCTCCAGCAATGGATACAGTTTTTAATGACCTGAAAATTGGGACCACAGCCCCAGAGGGAGGCATAGCACCAGGGTAAAACTTGAATCTGCTGCCTCTTAAATACTATATGAGCTGTGGCTCTGCTGGACGGGGGTAATGGCACTAGAGGACAGGTGCTTAGAGTCCCTGCTTCCTCTGGCCTGGGCCACACCAGCATGGGACAAATCTACCCAGTGGCGGAAGCTCCATTCTCAACTGCCACCAAACTCCCAGCTCCAGATGCAACCCAGTGCATTTGAGGAAGATATTAATTATTTCTTTAATGGATCAAGAGCCTTAATCCTGGGAAATTTTAGTATTAAGTTCTGAGATGATGAAGTAAATTAATGAATATCTGTATATATCTGGTATTTAATAGTATTGTTTAAGAGACAATAGGTTAATCTTGTGTTTTAATGTTAAAGGGGTAAATGAGATTTTGATTTAGATTTAAGTTGAAAGGCTTAAGAAACTCCTATTTAATGTTATAAGTTGCACGAACTCTTAAGAGAACATAAGATTACCTATACTTGAAGTCTATTTATTAGATATACAAGACTTATCTAAGTACCCAGTGGGTTTCTGTTAATCACACAAATAATTCTTTGAAAATGAAAATGAATACATTAAATTTTAAAATGTGGTTTAAAAGGTTTAGGGGAATTTAACAAAATTCCAAAATCCCCCTTACAAGTAATTACAAAAATGTTAAGACTCATAAACTGAAACTATGCTTAAGAAAGACTTGGAGCTTTAGTGATATTTATTTTTATTTGTGGTAGCAACCCTGATTTGTCTTTTTTCTAATGAAATTTTTTATTTGGGGATGAGTTAGATTCTCGTGCAATTTGAAGAAATAACAGAGATCCTATTTTCCTTTTACCCAATTTCTCCCAGTGGCAACATCATGCACGACTACAGCTCACTGTCGCCAACTGGATACTGACACAGAGATGTACAAGATACAGAACCTGTCCACAAGCACAAGGGCTCATCTGTTGCCCTTTACAACCACATCCACCCCCTCCCATTACTAGCATCCCCTCAACTCTGTCCCTAAACCCTAGCATTCGTTAATCTGCTCTCCACTTCTATGACTCCATGTATAAATGGAATTATACAGTATGCAACTTTTGAGATTGGCTTTTTTCATTCAGCATAATTCTCAGAAGATTCACCCAAGTTGTTGAATGTATCAACAGTTCTTTCCTGTTTATTGCTGAATGGTAATCCATGGTATAGGGATGACACTGTTTGTCTAACCATACATCTGTTGAAGGACATCTAGGTTGTTTCTAGTTCTGGAAGGTAATCAATAAGGCTGCAATGAACATGAATACTCTCATATTAGTTTTTGTGTGAACATAAGCTTTCATTTCTCTGCAATAAATGTCTAAGAGTGCAACTGTTGAAACCAATCATGGTGGCACATGCCTGTAATCCCAGCACATGAGCGGCTGAAGCAAGAGGATTACTAGGAGTTTGAGGTCAGCGTGGACTATATACTGAGTTCAAGGCCAGTCTGAACTACATAGTGAGGCCCTGTCTCAAAAAGAAATGAAAAGAATGCACCTGCTGGTGACCATGTTCACCAAGCCCTGTTTTTTCCCCTCCTTGAGACACATATGGACTCCATTTCCCACTATCCCTTGTGGTAAGACATGGTCCTATGACTTAAGTTATAGCCTTTGGAATGCATGCAGAAATGATGTTATTTCAAGTGAGGGCCCCCCAAAAAACTGCCCACAAAATCATCTATGTTCTTACTCTCTTTCCTCTCTGCCATTTGGACACTGAAATGTCCAGCAGAGGATTTCGAGACTTTACCAAACATCAGAACCAAGGTTGAAGGAGCCTGGACCTCTGAATGACCATTTGGAACAGATTACAGTGGTACCTTGGTTGCCAAGGAATGGCCCCAAGCTCAAACTTTCCAGTGCTCAAACAGCAAAGTTTGAAAACAATCTGCTTGGTGTTTGTAACTTTGCTCAACAGTCCAGCTGAAAATCTGACTTGAGAAAACATATGAGATAAAGACCTTCTATTCCAATTTTCTGTATGGTTTTTATCAGGAATGGGTGTTGGATTTTGTCGAATGCTTTTCTGCATCTATCAAGATGATCATATGGTTTTTGTCCTTGGCTCTGTTAATGTAGTGTATTAATTTATTGATTTACGTATATTGAACCATCCTTGCATCCCTGGGATAAATCTGACTTGGTCAGGGTGTATGATCTTCAGGATGACCCTCTGTATTCCGTTTGCCAGTATCTTATTGAGGATTTTTGCATCTATGTTCATTAGGGAGATTGGCCTGTAGTTCTAATAGTTTCTCTAGTGTAAGAAACTGAAAGTGGGGCCAGCGATTTAGCTCAGTGGTTCCGCTGCCTGCCTTGCAAGCGCAAGGTCCCAAGTTTGATACCCAGTACCAAAAAAAAACAAAGAAACTGAAAGTGTAAGTAAGGAATAAAATGATTAAAACAAATAATTGATAATTTTAAATAGGAAGAAAAGATCCAAAGGGGTAGGGGAAGTAGGAGGGGAAGGGGAAAGGAAAAAAGGGAAAGGAAAAATTATGAGAAAAGGAAAAAATGGAAACAAAGTCTTTGTAAATAGGGAAGGGAGCACAGGGAATGAGGAAAAAATAAGAACCAAGATACATCATGTACAGGTACAAGCACCCAATGATAAATGTAGACATACTGTATACCTAAAATGGACCAATAAAAGAATTTAAGCAAAAATATATATATATATAAAAATATATATATATATATGACTGAGAGAAGCATGTGTCACATCTCGCCACAGACACAAAGGGGTGATGCTTCAGTCTAAGCACCGCTTTCACCCAGATAACATATAGTGCTTGTGTTAGTGGGTTTAAACATTCATCATTGTGCCTTTTTTTTTGCAATTTATTTTTGTAAAATATCATAACCATGGGGCTCCAAAGAAAGTTAGTGATACAGCAGTAAAAGCTAAGAGGAAAACTGCAAGAACCACAATAAAGAAAAAAATCATTGCAAATTTGTTAAAGTCTGGGAAAAATTAATTTACAAGTGTAATTTTTGGGCCTCAAAACCAATTCAGTTTTTCATTATTTCTTATGAGAAAAGCATGCTTAGTTCTCAAACTTTTTGCTGTTCAAACATGAATTTGGGACAAAGTGAGTTCAACAACCAAGGTATCACTGTATTCCCTCTTCTCAGATCTACAAATGCTTTCAATTTCTTATTTTGAGACAGGGTCTCACTAAGCTATCCAGGCTGGACTTGAACTTACAAATCTCATGCCTCAGCCTACCAGTGTGCTGGGATTACACCCATAAGCCACCACGCCTGGTTACAAGTGCATTTTGACATTAATGGGAAATAAACTTCTACATTATTGATTGAAATTGGGAGAACATTTGCTACATCAGTTTGCCTACCTTAACATGAACAGTGTTACCCAGGGCCAGGAGTATCCTATTTTGTCCCCTGCCCCCATACCAGTGCCCAAGTACTTCTGCCCACCTGCACTGCCTCTACTCGAAGTCTTCATTTTGCTTTTGTTATGGCTGCTGGTTTGTTGAAGTGGAGGCAGAGTAGATGGTTTGCTTTCATGCTTGGACCACTGCTGTGGAACATAATCCAACCAAAAATAACACAATCAGTCACACAGCATGGTCTGTTCAAATCCTTGCTCCACCCTTTACAGATATCTGTGAGTTTAAGCAAGTAACTTTAGCTTTTGGAGCCCAAATTTTCTCATCTGTAAGTGGATATAATAACATAACTTAAATCTATGGGTTAATGCAAGAATTCTGAGAGGTCTGGATCTGTAACTCAGTTACAGGGCTAGCATACTCCAGAACCTGGGTTCAGTCTCCAGTACAATTTTGTTTTGTTTTGCTTAATCCAAGAGATATCTGTGAAGCACTTGATAAATTTTGATAAGTATCCATAAATGTTAGCAGTCACTCCTGCACCCTGCCTTACCAGGCATTGAACCCAGGGCCTCCCACTGAGCTACACTCCAAACCCCGCCCCCCACTCTTTTTATTTTGAGACAGCATCACGATAAATTGTCCAGGCTGACCTTGTACTTCCCATCCTCCTGCCTCAGCCTCCAGAGTAGGTGAGACTGTAAATAGGCACCATCGCACCCAGTGAGCTGTCACTTTTTTTTTTCTTAATGGCCCAGGCAGAATTTACTAAGCATATCTGGCTGTGAGGTGCTAAGAACTGTGAAACAGAAGACATGGGAAAGACCCAAACCCCACCCTCAGGAACCCTGAGTAGCAATGAGAAAGCAATAAACGAGCAGCACAATAGACCTTTATACACTGATAAGGCAGGAAGGGGGAAAAAATAAGGCTCGGAGGCTTGCTCTGGGTCCCACAGCAAGTGTGTGCCACAGCTCGGACTGGAGTTCAGGTCTCCAGACTACCATGAGAAACAGTCACTTTCGTGGGAGTTGAAGGCAGGAGGACTTCAGGGTCAACGAACCCCCATCCCCGCCCTAGCTCTCCCGGACTCACCAGAAACTGGGAATTGTGGGCCGTGGAGTGAGTCCCCAAGTGGCTGGGTCTGAAACGAGTTGGAGTGAGAAAGAATTTTGGTCATCCTCAGCCCAAAGAGTTGCAAGCAGCAAACTTGGAACGCGTGGAGTCTCGAACCCAAAACCGAAGTTTCGGAGGCAAGCCCGAGCGGAAGCGGAGCAAGAGAGTGATCGCGAAAGGCGGGCATGGGCGACGCGGGCTGGGAAGAGCGCGCGACCACCCACCACCCCAAGGTTGGGAGAAGGGGCACGCATGCGCATCTGCTACCCACCGATGCTCCTACTTACTTCCGAAAGACATGAGCCATTAGGGAAACTATAATAGGCATGAATCTATGGTCCCTTGATCTTCTGGGATGCCTGTTCAGCTTCTCCAACTTCCTTGTCCCAGCGTAGTTCGGTAACTCAGGCCCCTCAAACTTCTCAACAAAACTGGCCCTTTCGCTGGTGTCTCGGTCTCCAAGGAAACGAACGACGACTACGGAGCGTCTGGGGGGACTAATCTCACAAGGTAAAGTGTAGCGCTCCCCACTTTCTTCTCAACATGGTTTCAAATAGCCGTTTGCTGTTGCCCATATCCCCCCAAAATTACATTTTTTCATTCTTTTCAAACTTTCATCACTTTCTTCCTTCCTTGTCTGCACTCCTGGCTAATGACTTTGCTCTCTATTTCAGTAAAAGAAAGTCATGGAGATCAATTAACACAAATTCCCAACACCTCATTTATCGCAGTACTTGCCTTCCTTCTCTGCATAAATAGCCTTTTTTTCTCAAAGATACTGGCCCAGCAACTCTTCCCATTTTCTCTTACCTCATTTACCCTCTCTCCTCATCCCTATCATAAGTATACTAACATGTTTTTCATTTCCTCTATTTTTTAAAAAAAGTGAGCACTCGGGCCGGGGATTTAGCTCAGTGATTCCGCCGCCTGCCTCGCAAGCACAACGATTCGAGTTCGATCCCTGATACCAAAAAAAGACAAAAGTGAGCACTTCTTCCCCATTTGCCCTCCCATTGCTGCTTCACTTGATAGCAAACTCCCAGAGAGGTTTGCCTGCTGTTTCCCTTTTCTCTTCCCCAACTTCTACCTATCCACTGAAGCTGCCCTTGTCAACGTCATGCAGCATTTGAAATGGCCAATTATTCCCTCCCTTGGAACATTTTCTTAATTTTGTGTCCAGGAAGCCACTCTCTTTCAAGTCTCCTCTGCTGGTGCCTCATTTCTCCCTTGATTATTCTAGTGCTCCAGGACTCAGTTCTATCCCTCTGCCTTTTTTTCTCTGTCTACTTTCCCCCCATTCATGCTTCTTTCCAGTCTCATGCATGGCTTTGGATGCCATGTGTGCCCAGATGCCTTCCAGACTTGCATCTCCAGCCTCGACCTCTCCCTTGAATTCTAGCCACACATCCACCTGCCTAATCAACAGCCCCACTCGGATGCCCAACAGGCAACTCTAACCTGAACTCTTTCCCCAGAAACATATTTCCCCATGGCAACTCTCTTTTTAGAGTCACCCTCAACTCATCCTTCATCGCACACCAAATCTATCAGCAGACCCTATCTGGTATTGGACCACTTATCACCACTACCACACACGTGCATGTACACACACTTTCACACACACACACACACACACACCTCTTTGTGCTTGAACCTAAATAGTACCAGCTCCCACCCTTGCCCTATTCCAATTCTCTTCCTACACACTAGATGTGCTAGATAGAGTATATAGAGCATAGGTTTTAAAAGGGCAGTCCCATTTTAAATATACTTGGGAAGATGCAAATAATTTGAACTCACCTAAAATTTAATAGTGGACTGGTACTATAGAACACTAGAGCAAAGTTCCCAATCTTTTTCACCTCTTAAAAACTCTAGAATTATTTTTTGTTTATTTAGGTTTTATTTGCTTTTTTCTTGTATAAAAACCCTATCTTGTAGCTATTTCTGGAGCCTGAGTCCTCTGGAGGCAGAATTTGGTGGGAGTTTTTAATAGATAGTCAATGAATTCCTGGTAGGGAAAATTACTGAACACAACCTCTTTCCAGACGTCAAGGGTCAGGTAGCTTGTAGGTCTTGGAGATGGCCTCAAAGGTGACCTTGGTGAAGCTGCCTAGAGTGGCTCTGCAACCCCTGGAAGAAGTATAGCAGTCATCAGTGGCAGCGAGCAGCAGCAGCTTCTTGGCCACAGGGACTGATGTGATGCCAGTGCCTGGGAGGGCAGGAATAAAGCACACCAACACAGAGCTACACAGGCCTGTCACCTTGCAAGGTCAGTGTGGGGCTTGCTGATCTTGTTCTCTCAGAGGCTCTCTGAATGAGAACAAAAGGTAGCCACTGCCATTCAAGTTCTCCACTGTACCCTGTGGAGAGGAGAACATTTTCAATGGCGCTACACATTGCAGTAAACAGAAGACGCTGCCATGGCAAAAGCAATGAATCTGAGGCAGGAGGATCACAAGTTTGAGCCCAGCCTATGATATTTAGCAACTTAGGGAGACTCTGTCTCAAAATAAAATAATTTTTAAAGGGCCGAGGATGTAGCTCAGGGCAAAGCCCCTGGGTTAAAAAGAAAATAGGAAGTAGCAATATGTGGCCTACCTGGGTGGTTGCCTACCTAACAGCCATTGCTCGATTTCATCCCAGCTAATAGACCCTGACATTGTCTGTATATGAGGCCCCAGCTGAGGTAATGATTGTTCTGAGCTGGGATTGGTGGGCCTTTCCTAGGGGTACAGTCATAGGCACATGATGGAATCTGGCCAAGGATACAGGGTGAGAAGTCTATTGGGAGACTTTGGGATAGATTTTAAACGCTTTTTAAAAAGACACTGCAGGAAACCATCTTTTGTCCACTAGTAGACATTGCCTTGTCTGTGTGGGATTCCTGTAATTGTGGGAATGTGAATGGAGTTGGCCAAAGATAATGTACTGGGCATATGGAAGAAACCTCTCCTTGACAGCATCATTGAGCTATACTATTGACCAACCATGTCACCTATCTAGAACTTACTCAAGATTAAATAACATATCACCTTACTGGGTAGCTATTTTGAGTTTTCTATGACTTTCAGGCCAACACATCCCACTAAAGTCCACAGATGGAGGAAAAACAAGATAAAAAGAATCTAGGTCTGAAACCCTTGCATAACAGCTATCTCCCTCCCCTGACTGCCTGCCAAATGCTGAGCTGTTCCATCAATGAGAAAAAACCTTCTAGCTTGCTTGGAACCATGTATTTGAGGGTCCCTGTGTTACAATACCTTAGCCTATATTTCAACTAATTTTAAAAAGGGAGGGACTGGGGATGTAGCTTAGTGGTAGATCACTAGTATGTACAAGGCCCTAGGTTCAATCTCAGCATGCCCAAAACGGGAGCATGGCCATGTCACACAGCCAGCATGGGCACCCATGAGAATTATCTGCTCTGCACAGCTCAGTTCTCAGTCAGTACCGTTATAGTCCCTACTGTCAAATTTTATAAAATAGACATTTGTAAAAGTGCTCTCATTGTAATCAAGACCAACTACCAGGGGGGCTATTGATGAGCACCCTGTAACCATCAAACCTATCATGGGAACTGCAATTGGAGAAGACAGAGTCCATCTGCACTCCCTCCCACCTGTCCCAGGGGCATTTCTGATTTCATGAGGGCCTGATGGAACTTTCTGCTCCAGGTATAGGTGAGCAAGATGAGGTGGCCCTTCTGTCCTGCAAGTTTTGCTGATGAGTGTGACAGAGGACCAGTTTTTCTGGCTCCAGCCTGCATCCCTGAGACCCTGAAGCTGCAGTACCAGCTCTCAACTGCATAATTCCAGACTTACAAGAAAAAGAAAGAAGCCTCATTCTTATGCAAGTTATCATTACTCTAGACATTTCTGCTGTTCAGATATTCCCACCAACTATCATAGTGAGTTTCCTCATTAAAACTCAGCTGCCATGTGCTGCATGCTTACAGAGCACTAAACAACTGTGTTGTCTTCACACCAATCCATTATAAAAACAAAGCAAAACAGTGCCCAGGTCTCAAAGATGCTCCTGAGAGAGGGCCCTTCACCTATGCAAGCCTGTCACCTGCCTTAACAGTATAATGAAGATAACGAAGTGAAGTATAGTATAGTGAAGATAATGGTAACTTGTCCAGACTGATCAGGCCCAGCCTGCACACAGTTGCCTGTCATGTTTTTGTTATGGTCTGGTTTTTGAGACAGGTTGGCCCAGGCTGGCCTTGAACTCCTAGTCTCAAGCAATCCTCCCACCACCACCTTCTGAGCAGCTGAGACTATAGATGAGCACCATCCCACCCAGCTTGCCCTATTATTTTTTCCTAATACAATGCCTGAGTCAGACATAGTCTAAGCAGCTTATATAGGTGAAAGTGGTTAATTTGGGATGTACAAGTATTTTGGAAGAACTGCTCTCATGATTTGCCAAGAAACTGGTATAAGATTTGGGAGAAAGATAAAAATTGAAGGTGGAAGCCAGGTATGGTAGTATATAACCCAGCTACTTGAGAGGCTGAAGGCAGGAAGATTTTGAGTTTAAGGCCAATGTAGGCAACATAAGAAAACCTTATCTCAAAAAAAAAAAAAAAAAAAAAAAAACCCTGCCTCCACCCCAGGCTCCTAGGGCAGAGAAGCTCAGCTGGTCCCAGCCCCCTGAAGGAAGCTCCCCCACTGCCATCCCAAGCTCCTAGGGCAGAGAAGCTGAGCCAGTCCCAGAACCCAGAAGGAAGCTCCCCCACTGCCATCCCAAGCTCCTAGGGCAGAGAAGGTGAGCCATGTGGGTGCCAGAAGCACCCCCTCCCATGGAAATGAGAAGACATGTAAACAAGTCTCAAAAACAAACTTCTGGATCACCTACAGCAACCCCAAAGGGAAATGAGATGGAACAATCTGATACTCAACCACCTGGACTCTCTGAACTGGCAACAAAAGAGGATCTGGGAAAAATGAAATCAGAAATAATTACTCAGACAACAGCAAAGATTTTGCTCATGGTGCAAGACATGATTAATAAATCTAGAGAGGACACAGATAAAAAAATAGAGGATCTGAGGAACATGATGGAATCCCAACATAGGAAATAAATGGAATCCATAAAACAGATACAAACAGATTTCCAAGAGATTAAAAACTCCATCGAAAGTCTGCACAGCAGAATGAACCAATGTGAGGATACAGTTTCACATATAGAAGATAAGATTGCAATTAGTGACCAGTAGAAGAACAATTGCTTTAAAGTTGTAAAGGAACACAAGAAATCAATCCAGCAGCTGCTAGACAATGCAAAGAAGAATAACATAAGACTGATTGGAGTCAATGAAGAAAGAGGAGAGAGTGCAGATGACATAAAAAAACTGCTCACAGAAGCGATGGCAGAAAACTTCCCAAGCAGGGGAAAAGAACTTGACATACAGATAAGTGAGGCATATAGGACCCCAACTAGCCTTAATCAAAAAAAACTACACATAGGCATATAATAGTTAGGATTCCAGAAATACAACAGAAGAACAAAATTCCACAAGCAGTGAGAGAAAAGAAACAAATCACATACAAAGGAAAGCCCATCAGAATCACAGCAGACTTCTCAATGCAAACTCTCAAGGCAAGAAGAGCTTGGAGTGATGTATTTCAAGCCCTAAAGGAAAACAGCCTCCAACCCAGACTGATGTACCCTGCAAAACTATCTTTCAAAATTGATGGAGAAATAAGATACTTTCATGACAAAGAGCACCTTAGGAACTTCATGAATACCAAGCCAGCACTCCAAAAAATTTTAGACAATATCCTAGGAAAAGACAGTGAGGATCACAACTTCAGGAAGCCCAGCAGAATGAATTCATCAGCCATGACAAGAAATTAAAAGCAAAGGGAGAGAATCCAACAAAAAGAAAAAGTCATGACAAGGCTTTTAAAACTTTTAACTTTATCTCCTTAATGAGTGTATAATTCAGTCTTGTTATTGTACTGATTAGTATTTTTCTGATTCTAGAGTTGCACACCATTCCTTGTGCTATACTGGCTATTTATCTCATGTCTACATTTTAATTGGGTTGTCTATTAATGAGCTCTAAAAATTCTTTATATATTCTGCTCATAGGTTATATGTATTGTAAATATGGTCTGTTTAAGGACTACTGTTCATTTTAATGATGTCATTTAAAGTTCTAAATTTTGATGGAATCCCATTTATCAATTTTTTTCTTTTATACATCATGTTTTTTGTATCCTAGGTAGTTTTTGCCTACTCTGAGTTCATAAATATTTTCCCTTATAATTTCTTCTTAAAGTTTTATACTTTTAGGCTTTCTTATTTAGGTTCATAGATCCCTTCAAGTTATTTTCATGTATGGAAAAAAACAGTTGAGGTTAATTTTTTATATACAGATACCAGGTGTTCTAGTGCCATTTGCTGAAAACACTATCTCTTCCTCGCCTCTTGAATTGAGTTTATATTCTATGAAATGCTAATGTTAAATAATCTTTCAAAACTCAGTGGACCATATATGTGTGGTTCTATTTCTAGATTCTCTGTTTTATTCAAATGATCTATATGTCTTTCCTTACACCAACATTGCCTTGATTACTGTAGCTTTAGAAGAAGTCTTAAAATTAGGTACTAACCATCTTACAACACTGTTTTTGTTTTTGTTTTTGTTTTTAACTTTTCTAGGTCCTTTGTACTCCTACATAACTTTTAAATTTCAATATCCAATTCTTCATTTATAGCAAGTATACACAGACCTGAATTTTTATATATACCTTGTGTTTTCTAATACTGCTAAATTCAAGTACAAGTTCTAGGGGCTCCTAGAGATTTCTTAGTATTTTCTCTGTAGATAATCCTTTCATGTACATATAAAGATTTTGCTTCTGCCATGCCAATCCTATCCTAGTTGTGTCATTTTATTGCCAGATTATTTTGGTGGGGCCTAGGTTTCAAAGTTTAATGGACAGATAAAGAGTAAGCATAGCTGCCCTTGTTCCCCACCTTAAGGAGAAAGCATTGTATCTTCTCTATTCATATAAGGCATTCTCGCTGGAAGTATGGAGTACATGTCTTTAATCTGTTGAGAAGTTTCTGTTCTACTTCTAGTCTCCTGATAGCTTTTACCATGAACAGCTGCAGAATTTAGTCCAATACTCTTTCTCCAACTAGTGACAGGATATGGCTTTTGCCTTTCCTCTGTTAAAATGATGACTTTTGGGGGTGGATCTTCCAGTGCTGAACCAACACTGCCATCCCTATAACAAAACCACTTTCTACATCCTGCCAGATCTGACTTCCAATAGTTTGTTTTGTTAAACAAATTTCTACCTATGTTCATACTTTTTTCTTCTATTATCTTTATCCAGTTTTAGGATTAGCACAATGTTGAGTTCCTAAAATGAGGGGAGAAGTGTTCCTTCTTTTTTCTGCTTTAATTGTTTGATATAATTTATCAGTTAAAATGTATAGGAGCCTGCTGTTGTCATATAGGTAGGTTTTCAAGCTAGGAACATACTTTCTTTAATAGGGGCTATTCAAATTTTATATTTCCTCCAGAGTTAGTTTCATTAATTTGTCTTCCAAGGTACTTCTTAGAAGTTGTCAAATTTATTCCAAAAAATATTTTTGTAATATGCTTTCTATATCCTTTTAAATTCTGTAAAATCTGTGGTAATGCCTCCTAGATCTTAATATTGTAATTTAAAAAATGTATAACTGATATTGTGTAACAGGAAGAAAAGGTCTAAAAGACCAGGGGAATTGGGAGGGGTAGGGGAAGGGAAAAAAGGGAAAGGAAAAAATATGAAAAGAGGAAAGAAAATGGAAACAAGGTCTTTGCAAATAGGGAAGGGTGGAGGGGGTGAAGGGAGGGCAAGGGAAGGGGAAAAAAAATAAGAACCAAGATACTCATGTAAAGGTACGAGATCCCAATGATGAATGTGACTGTATTTTATACCGAAAACGTACCAATAAACTTAATGGGGAAAAAAAAATTTTTAAAAAGCTAAAGAGGGATATGTATGGAAACTAGTGGACTAAGGACAGAAAAAAAGAAGAGGCCACACAAGAGAAACATTGGGGCCAGAGCCCAGTAGGAAAGTGATTGCTTAACATGCACAAGGCCCTGGCTTAAACCCTTGCACCTTGGAAAAAAAGCAAAAGACAGGAGACCCTCACAAATTCAAGCCATTGAGCCCAGATTTTGTTCCAGGCTGCCAAACATTGTCTCAAAAAAATAAGTGGAGTGTGGTGGCATGTACCTGTAATCCCAGCATTCCAGGAGGCTGAGACAGAATGATTACAACTTTGAGCCCAGCCTGGGCAATTTAGTGACAAGCAAGACCATGTCTCAAAATGAAAAATAAAAAAGGGGCTGGGGATGTGACTCAGTGCAAAGCCCCTATGCTCAAGCCCCGGTACTGCAAAAAATAAATTTAAAAGACTGGGAATGTAGCTCAGTAGAACAGCACCTGAGTTTGATCCCCAGTACTATGCAAAAAAAAAGAAAGAAAAACACCACTAAAATGTCACTTCTGTACAAATGCAATGAAATTCCAATTAAAATTCTAGTTTCTTTGAACTCAGCAGACTAGTTTTAAAATTTATATGGAGGGTCCAAATGTAACTGAAAGAATCATAAGAAGAAAAACTATTCAGGTTCCTCTTTCAAAATTGGAAGATCTGAAACTGGATATAGTGGTGTGTACCTGTAATCCTATTAATCGGGAGGCTAAGGCAAGAAGGTCACTTGAGTCCAGATTTCAAGTCCGGCCCAGGCAATATAGGGAGCTCCTGTCTCTCAAAAAAAAAAAAAATTTGAGGGCTGGGGATTTAGCTTAGTGGTTCTGCCGCCTGCCTTGCAAGCGTAAGGTTCCGAGTTCAATCCCCGGTACCAAAAAAAAAAGAAAAGAAAAAATTTGAAAGATCTGGGTTCTCCACTTAGATTCTTATAGATATTTGATTGTGCAATAGTTACCTGGGCTTAGGATGAAAAGAACATAAATGATTATTAAACTCCATAGATTCTGTTCAGTTTTGTGAACACCCTGCCCTTAGGAAGACTTTAACAGGCAAGCAGAAAGATTAAGAGTGGGAGGTGTGAATCTAAGACATGTTTCTGGTAATGATGAAGTTCCAAGTATGGTCACGGTAATGTGTGGCTGAGAAGGGATGGAAGAAAGGGTGTCTGAGGATATAGTGACAGAACTAAAAGGTGCAGAAGGCACAAGAGTTGGGGACTTGGGCTTCCCTGAGGCCAACACTTGCTTACTAGCAAGGATTCCAAATGCTAGGTAGCACCTTTAAATGTTAGAAAGAAATAGAAAAGAATCCAACACTAGTGGAAAGGAAGAATAGCCTTTCCTAAGAACCCATTCTGGCTAAGCTCTTTGACATAGGTTATCTCCTTGAGCCTGTGAGTGAATAGGTTAACATATTGGTATCACAGTTATTGACATATCAGTAGCAATCCTCTGGGAGTAGACATTAATATTCCTTTGTTATGGATGAGCATGCTTAGGTTATGAAAACCAGTCATTGGCCTTGTATGTCAGATAAGACTTGAAGAAGTCAAATTCAAACTTGGGATTCCACAATCTACCAGTAACTACAAGTCAAGGTGTTAAATCTATCCCCTCAACTCCTCAGATCCAAATTTAATCACTGCCTCCCAAACACCAGCTGAGACAGATAAGGGGAAGAGATGCTAACTTAATCTGCCCGTTAACAGGGAGTCTTGATGTGAATGAAGTTTTTGATCCAGTGTTAGAAGCAAAGTGGCTGAAGAACATAATCTACCTAAGCAACCTACACGTGGGACTGCCAAGTAATTTAACCTGTCTCCATAATCTGCCTCTGGATTTCTAAAATGGGTGTAATTACAGCACCCTTGCTGGAAGATTGCATGTGCTTACGGCATCTAAAATCATTCAGTATATTACAGTAGTCATCATGAGGACGTCCCCGTGATGACTATTGTAACATACTGAGTGATTTTTCAAACAGTAAGAATAATACCATATGACTTATTTGGAAAAATATCAAAAAATAAGGACCAATGAATGGATAAGAGGTATGATGGAATGACGTGTAGTAAACATTTTAATGATAAAAGTTTAAATAAGTTTAATAACTGCCAAAAAGCTAATGGTGACATGTTCACTAAAACTCAATTTTTGTAAGTTTGCAAATTTTCATAATCCAGTGTTGGAAAAAAAATTGTATAGTGGTACACTTCAAGGGAAAGAGCTACTTGTGGCTTTTTGTATATGTTTAAGGCACAAAATAACAAAATGAGCGTTAGCTTCCCCAACTCCGCCCCGGTTTTTTCGTGGGTCTTTAGTAACGCTGCCGGAATGAATTACCGAGGACCCCCGCGACCCGCCAAGTCACGGAGAGCGAGGCCGGCCGCCGCCACCCCTGCGCGGGAAAAGGCGCGTGCGGGAGCAGCGTCAGCGAGTAGCGTCCGCGAGTGGAGGTCGAGACTTCTCTGGCCGGCGCCGGCCCCTACGCGCAGGGCGTAGTTTTGCTGGGGAGGAAGCGGGGTGGGAGAGGAGCGTCAAATTTCAAAAAAAAAACAAAAAAACAAAAACCCTCCTGAACCCCCTGCGCTCCTGGCGGGAGGGCGCGCTCGATGGGCGCCCTTTGGCTGCGGGACGAGAGGAGGATGCTGGGAAGGAGGTAAAATGGCCACCGGTGGCGGAACGGAGGAGGAGAAGATGCGGGGACGGCCGCAGCTCTTGCCTCCAGCGCGGCCCGGGGCTCCGGGCGAGGAGGCCGAGGGCACCCGCGAGAAGATGGGCTGGGCCCAGGTGGTGAAGAATCTGGCCGAAAAGAAGGGCGAGTTCCGCGACCCGCGGCCACCACGGCGGGAGGAAGAAAGCAGCAGCGTGAACGCGGGAAGCAGGCTCAGCGCCCCCGCAGGCCTGGCGGCGCCGGGCCTCGGCGACTTCCCGCCAGCCGGCCGCGGGGACCCGAAGGGCCGACGGAGAGAGCCAGCTGGCGAGGCGGCGGACTCCCGCAAGAAGAAGGGCGCCGCTGAGCCAAGCAGGAAGAAAAAGGCCGAGGCGGCGGCCATCGCGACTCCTGCCCGGGCCGGCGAGGCCGACGATGCGGGCGAGCAACCGCTCCCGGACGAGCAGGGGGCGGCAACGGTGGCCCCCACTGCCGGCCCGGGTAAGGGGCGCTTCCTCGTGCGCATCTGCTTCCAGGGCGACGAGGGCGCCTGCCCGACCCGGGACTTCGTGGTGGGAGCGCTCATCCTGGGCTCCATCGGCATGGACCCGAGCGACATCTACGCAGTCATCCAGATCCCCGGCAGCCGTGAGTTTGACGTGAGCTTCCGCTCAGCGGAGAAGCTGGCTCTATTCCTCCGCGTCTACGAGGAGAAGCGCGAGCAGGAAGACTGCTGGGAGAACTTTGTAGTGCTGGGGCGGAGCAAGTCCAGCTTGAAGACGCTCTTCATCCTCTTCCGGAACGAAACAGTGGACGTGGAGGACATCGTCACCTGGCTCAAGCGCCACTGCGACGTGCTGGCCGTGCCCGTGAAAGTGACCGATAGGTTTGGGATCTGGACGGGGGAATACAAGTGCGAGATCGAGCTGCGCCAGGGGGAGGGTGGGGTCAGGCACCTGCCGGGGGCCTTCTTTCTGGGGGCCGAGAGAGGCTACAGCTGGTACAAGGGGCAGCCCAAGACATGCTTTAAATGTGGTTCCCGGACCCACATGAGCGGCAGCTGCACGCAGGACAGGTGTTTCAGGTGCGGAGAAGAGGGGCACCTGAGCCCTTACTGCCGAAAGGGCATCGTGTGCAACCTCTGTGGCAAGCGAGGGCATGCCTTTGCTCAGTGTCCCAAAGCAGTTCACAATTCCATGGCAGCTCAGCTCTCTGGCGTGGCCGGGCACTGAACCCCCTGCCTGCCTGCCTTCCTGCCTGCCTGCCTGCCTGCCTGCCAGGGTGAACACACAGCCAGCTTACCCCTCTTAAGTGCCAAAACTTTTTTTAAAGTATTTTTTATTGTTTTTGAAGGAGATCTTTTAAAAAACCTACCAGAGATGTCTCTATGCCTTCTTGAACCGAGTTTACTCCATTTCAGCTTGTTCTGAATTGGTGATTCTCACCAGTAATGACTACCCAGAACTGTATCATGCAGATGCTACTCCTCCCTTTATAAAATTTTATTTTGATTTTTGTATTTGGGCTTTTTTTTCTTGTACTTTTTACTGCTCCTCTTCCCACACCCTGTCTTCTCCCTGGAATTTCATCCTCTGGGCTGTCTTGCTGCCTTGTTCATCTTTATCCCCAGCTCTGGGTATGGGACCTAAAACGGGGTAGGCTCTCTCCATCAGTGTTTGTTGGATTGAAAACATTGCTGCCTGTGGCTTCTGTCACAGTGTCTACCTTTTGCAGCTCTTTCCCATCCCCTTTTAATTTGCTGCTTCTAATCTGTGTGGTCTGAGAATTTGTGAAACCAGTGTTGTTAGAAGTGTATATAATCTGAATCAATAAGCTCTGAACGGTGGCCAAGGGCCTCTCTTACGGCATAAAAATGTCTGGACTTTGTGACAGCTCTCCCTGTGGCTTAGAGGCCATTTTCCAGAGAATCGTGGAATTGGAAATTTTTTCTTGCCAGAAAGGACCTGAGAGTTGGTTTAAGCCAATCTTGGTTTTCCTGAAGATGAAACAGACCCAGAGTGGTTACATGACTGGGTCAAAGTCGCACAGCTGTCTGGTGCCAGAGCTAGCCCATAGTAGAGTCCCCTGACCCCAAACCTGGTGCTCATCCCACTACCTCTCACACTTCACAACAATTTCCTCCACTCTTGAGGCCCCAGAAAGTCTTTACTCTCCACAGTGATGAACCCAGAGCAACTATGAGAAGTCATCTGGGGGATGGAGCAGAAAGAGGTTTGGCAGGGGCTCCTGAATACAGTACTTGGGAGAAGGGGAGGGACTAAGGAACAAACTCCCAGGTGCATTCATTGCTCCCTGGGTTACCCCACTTAAAGTAAATGTGCCAGGTCCTTTGGAGGCCTTCCCCTTCCCCATTCATTGCTATCAGTGAGAAATGGGGGTGCTCCTGAGTAAAGAAACCTACCAAAGGTTTACATTTGCACCTTAGCCTTGATAGCTAGGAACCCTAGAGAAGCAGCTAGCTGGAACTCATCTACAGCCTCTTGACTCTCAGGATAATGGTGGTTTTAACCCAGAATTCAGTTGTTAACTCTAAAATGTATTTGGGAATAGGCCAAGCAAGAGGACATGGGTCCACTAAGTATTATCAAGTAAAGTAGAAAACACAGTACACTGCTTTTCTTTTAGCTTTTGTCTTTCCTTTGCTATATGTTTTGCTATTTCCTTGTGGCTTAGAATGTAAATCAATTGTTAAAGGTTTTGTTCTGAATAAATATTTATCTTTTGTATTGCTAACACGATGTGCTATTTCCTTGCAGAGTGTCAGGTACAGTTGTACAGACCTTAGTTCAAGGTACACTATACACTGTTTACCCTGCAAACACATTTCCCACACCTGTAGGCTACATGTAACACTTACCTACCCTGTTGTGCCAGGCTCTCTAGCATTGTTACCTATGCATCCCAATCACATAGCAGACCGCTAAAAGTCAGGTTTCAGGCCTTAGCCCATCCCCAAGGAATCATACCCAGAGTGATGTATTTTATATTAGCATCCCAAGCATTTCAGATGGGCAGCAGGTTTTGATGCTTTTGTGAATGGTACAAGATAAGTGGGACGACTGTGTCCTCAGATTACAAACTAGTGGGAAAGAGGGTGGTAGAGGGTGTGCAAGGCAGTTTTAGAAAAATACCATCTTGGGAGTCGGGGCCTTGAAATTTCCCAGAGTGCTGGTTCATTCCTCCAAGCCAGCCCTGCAGATAGATGCTGGGCCTGTGAGCAGCCCCCAGACAATCCTTGGAAAGCTTTTGCAGCCCTGAGACGTTATGATGACCTGATCGTTAAGAATTAAAAGTTCCCAACGGTCTTGGTTCTCCGGCTCAGTGACTTGATATTTCGAGATCTAAACTGAGTTGGGGCCTGGTAGGACTTGGGTTCCTGCCTTTAGGAATCAGCTCAGCCCCTTTTCCTTCCAGTGTCCCAAGGCAACCAACCCCCCTTCCAGGGGGAGGGCTTCCTCCTTCCCGTCTTCCCTTCCCCCCTTCCTCCTCTGCCAGGGGCCTCCCTCCTCTGATAGCGTTAGGGGCCCGAAGCTGGGAGAGAGCCAGCTTTCCCCGAGCTCCCCGCCCCCCGTCTCAGCGAGAGCTGGCGCGGAGCCAGGGCGCCCGGGTGGAGGAAACCTTCCCGCCCCGCCCCCTCCCCGGAGGGAGCAGCGGAGGAAGAAACGGTCTCCCCTCCCATCCCCCCACAGGATTCTCTCCCCCTGAGGGCTGGGACTGAGCTAGGGGCCCCAGCAGGACCAGCCTCCCCCGGCTTCCTTTCCCCCTCAGGAGGCCCCGAGTCACAAGTCCTCCCTGTCTGTGAACTTCGAAAAGCGATGGCCGCGCCTGTTGGAGCCAGCCCCGGCAAGGCACGCGGGTAGCAGCGGCCAACCGCGCACTTGCGGCTGAGATATAGGCAGTGAAGCAGACAGTTTTCACAGCAACATAAAGTATTTTAAGATATTTGTTCTGGGAAGAAACAAACCACGCTGTATAGAAATATCTGGAAGTAAAGCTCTTCCTAAAAGAGACAATGTTGACTGAAGCCCACGTGACGAGTAAGAACTGGGGTTCACAGGGAAGAGATACCCAGGAGGCAGAAATGGCCTGTGCACAGCACACCGCATATGAAGGCTGGCTGAGGGGCAGAGTTGGGGCTGCCGGCTATGTCCCAGCATCTCCAGCCAGTATGTTGAAGCACCGGCTCTGCATGGGTCCTTTCTCACCAATGCAATACAGCACTGGGGAAGACTTAGTTCCTGAGGCTCTAATTCTAGGATCCCACAAATACATAATCACAGTCTCTGATACTACATTGAAAGAAACATACCGAACCAGGAGCAGTGGCAGGGATTAGGAAGCTAAAGCAGGACGATCACAAGTTCAAGGGCAGCCTGGGCAATTTACCAAGAACCTGTCTCAAAATAATAATAATAATAATAATAATAATAATAATAATAATAATAATAATTAAAAGATGGAGGTAGAAGTTTGGGAGCTGTAGCAGCTCAGTGGTGAGCACTTGCCTAGCATGCAGAGGCCCTGGGTTCAATTTCCAGTACCAGTACCACAAAAAAAGAAATGTACCAAATGAAATCCCTGTTTAACAAGGAAATGTGGTCCAGTCTGAGAAGCCAGAGGTAACTGTCCATGGAAAATGTTGAAGCTAGATTAAAAGGGTACATAAAGAAGTTAATGGGGGGGGGAGTGCTAAGGGATGGTTAGCAGTATTAACCTAAGCAAAATAGATAGATAAGCAGTTACAAGACTCTAGTGGGAGGAGGCATGGGCAGTTCTAGGAAACTAAGTGAAGTCCAATGTATCAGAGCAGGTTTGGGAATAAACCATTCTAGGTATAAGGTAAGTATAAGGACACACTGCTGAAGCTGCCACCTAAAGACAGGATGCTAGGATTAGAAAGACACTGCCTAGCCAGCTGTGGTGGCATGTGCCTGTAATCCCAGCATTTGGGAAGCTGAGGCAGGAAGACTGCCACAAGTTCAAGGCCAGCCTGGGCTACATGAGTTCAAGGCCAGCCTGCACTCATGGTTAGACCCTGTTTCAGAAAACAAAACAAAAGCATTGCCAGTGCCACTGCCAGGACAGTGAAATACTGAGTCCTAGCCCGGCCTCCACAAAGCCAGAGACTGCACTAGTCCTCATAACAGATGGTCATGTGCCAAATGATGTTTCAGCCAATGGTGGTGGACCCATAAGATTATGTCACTTATGACATCACAGCCACCTTGGTTTGTGTAAGTACACTTTATGTTGTTCACACAAAGTCACAAGTAAAAACAGCCAAAATTATCTGCCTAGCTTCCACTTGCCAAACCTCATCCAAGTACCTCTGGTTCCTGGAGCCCTAACTGCAGGGGAGCTGGGAGGTGGTCTGGCCTTCTAGCACCTGTTACACATCGACCAGGGGAGGGTGCACAGTGCCTGTCAGGGACCCAACCACAGTGCAGAGGAGAGAGATGATGGTGCAGGGTAAGGATACAGACCCTGGGGGGTCTGGTAGGCCTTTAGGAATTTGGGTTTAAGAACAATGAGACGCCACTGAAGAAGTTTTATGAAAGGGAATAATGCCATTTGGAGTATGTTTTTGTTTCTCTTATGCTGGGGCTCAACCCAGGGCTTCACACATGCTAAGCAGGTTCTCTACAACTGAACTGCACTTCTAGCCCCATGGGGTGTGTTTTGAAAAGATATCATTTGGGAGCCAGGCTTGGTGAGGGAGCACCCACGTAATCCTAGCACTCTGGGAGCTGAGGCAGGAGAATCACAAGTTCAAACTCAGCCTGGGTCATTTAGTGTCTGAGTCCCTGTCTCAAAAAATACAAAAGAGCTGGGGACGTGGCTAGTGCAAAGACTGTGGGTTTGATCTCCAGAACCAAAAATATAGTTAATTAGCTAGTAATTAAATGTTTACACGACCTGTTAAATTTTTCTCACATTCTCCTAAGTCACGAGAGAAAGGAGAGGGGAAGAAGTTTATACCAGCTAGAATCATACCTGAAGTACCTCTGACAGTGAGAGTTGTCCCTGATGGAAAAGGATATGATGGGCCAGGGATTTAGCTCAGTGGTTCCGGCGCCTGCCACGCAGGCGCAAGGTCCCGAGTTCAATCCCTGGTACCAAAAGAAAAGGATATGATGATAACATAGGGACCGCCAGAAAGGGTGAAGGAAAACAAGACAATGTAGAGACACATAACCTAAAAGAGAAAGGTTTCAAGTGGGAGGAGTTAACTGTTCAAGGTTGCAAAAGGTCCAGTAAAATTGACATGGAGAAATGTCAAGATCAATACTGATAAGTCCCATTAGGCTGAGTAAAGTGGAGTGCTCTGTGATGTAGATAGGGGCAGACTAAAGAGCATGTGATCTTTTCTGTAGTAGTCCATTTTCTGTTGCTATATCAAAATATCTGAGGCTGAGTATTTTCTAGAGAAAAGAGGATTATTCCACTCACAATTTTGGAGGATGAAGTTCCAGAATCAGGTGGCCCTATCTGGTTGGCCTCTGGTGAGGTTTTCAATGGCAGATGGCATCATGGTAGGAGTGTGTGTGTGTGTGTGTGTGTGTGTGTGTGTGTGTGTGTGAGAGAGAGAGAGAGAGAGAGAGAGACAGAGACAGAGAAAGAGAGACAGAAACAGAGAGACAGACAGACCAAAAAGATGGAGGGCCCAGGCTCCTCTTTTTATAACTACCCATTTTCATAGGAAACGACTAGGATTACACAAGAATTATACTAATCCCTCATGCAAACCATGTCCATACCACAGAATTCCTAGATACCAATCCAGTACTTGACCATGCAGCTCCTATGTCACACCCTCTGGGACTCCCTCTGGCCCTCAGAACTCAGCCTGGCAGCCAGTTCCTTTTACAAGCAGCTCCTAGATTCCTTTCCAAACTTACTGTCAGACGGAGTGCCCTTTCCATCCCTTCATGTCACATCCATGTGTGGCTGACAAAGAGCAGCCAGAAGGAGTTCTCAGTGGCCAGAGTAGGAAGTAGTACAAGACCAACCCAGGGGAGAGTTCCACAGGATAAATCTAACATACACAGCCCCGGATCCATACAGCACAACTCCCTGGCCTGTTGGTGTAACTCAGATTTAGGGCAGGACATGAAAATAAACACAGATATTTTATGGAGGAGAACACAAACTGTGCAGAGTTTTAAAATAAAACATAGACTGACATCTTTGGAAAACTGGCACTGTCTTATCAAAATTTTAAATTCACAGAATTTTAACACAGCAATATTATTTATAGGAAATGAATGTATAGTTAAACTTGGATATGCATAAAGATGCATGTACCATGGGAGGTATAGCTCAGTGATAGAGCACTTGCCTAGCATTCACAAGAGCTCAGCCAGGTTTGATCCCTGAAAATAGAGCAGAATTTAAAAAGTATTTATCAGGATGTCTGTTGCTCTATTACTCAGAGTACAAAGCTCTGGATACAACATTGATTGCCTATTAATAGGGAACTGGTTGGGTAGGCTATGGCACATCCAAATAGTGGAACACTGTACCATTGTTAAAAAGAACAGTTTTTCAGCTACTCAGGAGGCTGAGGCAGGAGGATTGCAAGTTTAAAGCTAGCCTGGGCAACTGAGCAAGACCCTGTCTCAAAATAAAACTTAAGGGCTGGGGATTTAGCTCAGTGGTTCCGGTGCTTGCCTTACAAACACAAGGTCCCAAGTTCAATCTCCGGTACCAAAAAAATAAAAAAATAAAACTAAAACTTGAAAAGGGGTGGGAATACAGTTCAGTGGTAGAGTACTTGCCAAAAATGTGGGAGGCCCAGGGTTCAATTCCCAGGATTCCTAGGGGGAAAAAAGGAACCATGTCTAAAAAGCATTGTAAAATGAAAATGGCAAAATATGATATGCTTTGTATTTTGAAATGATGGAGTAAATATATACATATGCTTATTCATGTACACAATAACACTAAAAAGATGTTAATGAATTTAGTCATTGTAGCTTCTGAGAACTGTATTTTGGGCTTGGGATTAAAAGAAAACTTAATTAAACTGTATTTATCCTTTTTTTAAATTTTGTTTTACACTCTTTCATGTATTAGTTCTACCAACAGAAAACAACAAAAGCAAATGCAGAACACAAGACTTCATGAAAATTCCTGTAGACTTTGCAGGACAAGAGTCTTTTTTTTTTCCTGTTTTTAAAAATAAGAACTTTCTTCTGGGCACGATGCTGCATGCCTGTAATCCCAGCACTCTAGGAGTCTGACACAAGAGGGTCACAAATTCAAGCCCCACCTGGGGAGGAGTTCAGCAAGATCCTGTCTCCAAAAAATTTTTTTAAATGTATGAAAAGGGCTGGGGAGTTAGCTCCATGAAAAGGTCCTGGGTTCAGTTCCCAGGATTGTTAAATAAATAAGTAAAAGGGCTGGGGTTGTAGTTCAGTGGTGGACACCCCTGGCCCCTAGGTTAGATCCCCAGTGGGATGTGGGGAGGATAAAAAGAACTTTGAAGGAAAAATTTAAGAAACTATACAGCAGTTAACGTACTGGTCTCCCTGCTTCTAAACTGAGTCTCCTTCAGTCCAGAGAAATGAACCCCAAAATGAAATTTAATCAGGCTACTCCCTGCTTAGAGATCTTCAAAGTCTCTGTGTCCTCCCTGGGGCCCAGTGGGCCTTGCCTGACCTGCTGGCCTTCTCTGGGCCTCCTCTCTGGTCAGGCCTCCCTGCTGGCCACTGTGTGGCTTCTCCATCTGCTCCAGCTCCTATTCCTGGAATTAGGCTTCTCCCTCCCCAACCCATGGTTAACCCTTTCCTGCCCAGGGCCTCAGCTCTGAGACCACTTCCTAAGGGGTCTTCCTAACCTCCTGGACCAGGCCACGGTCACACTCTCCCCAGCTCCCAGTGCCCTCCATCCAACAGTTACTGCAGCTGTAATGTGTTTATTTGTGCCACGGTTTGGGTGATGTCTGCCTCTGCCCTCAACCCTTTGCTCCCTGCAGGAGGAACCCTAACGCCCTAACTCTTTTGCTCACAGATGGAGCTCCAGCATTTAGCACTGGGCCTGGTATATAGTAAAAGCATGATAAATATTCATTGCATGAATGGTCTGGAAATTATTTGGCTGACGATACAGATCAGGACATGTATTTGTTTGTCCTTTAATGAACCTCGGCATCTCCCTTACACACCCATCACAGACTCTGCATGCTGAAGAAGGACTTATTCATTCATCCACAGAAGCCAATCACTCCCTGAGTTTTCTTCCCACCTTTAACTGTCCTTTAACCCAGGAAGGCAGGTCCTCAGCTTACCAAGCCATCCTCTGTTTTTCTGAAACTCAGCCTGCATGTCCTATGGCACTGAGGGGCACATGGAGAAGCACCAGTCTCCTGGATTCCGAATGCCTGGGTTTGGAATCAGACTTCCACACTCCCTTCCTCCTGGCAAGAAGGGCCCTGCCACTCCTCCCCATGGGTGAGGATTCTGCAGACACAACAACTGCCCACCCAGAAACTGTGTCCACCTTTCTAGATCTCTAACACCCCATAATTCCCTTCCAAAAGACCTTTGTGGGCCTCATGCCTCTGTTCACTGCATTGGAAGGCCATGTGCATTACCTGATGCCCACCTTATATACTGAGCATTAGGCTTCACAGCAGCTGTCTACAAGACACAACGTGGCTTTAGGGCCCAGGGTGCCTACTCATGCATGCCTGCTCCCTCATTCATGGGACAGGAAGGAGCTGGACAAGAGCTTGGTGCAGGATTGATAGACAGCATACCTCTCTTTGGGCCAACACATGCTGGCTCAGAACCCCAAAGATTTTAGAGTCTTACTTTGGACCTGGCCTTCTGGGTTGCTGTGAAAGTGTATCCATCAAAAAAGACAGCAGAGGGCTGGGGATTTAGCTCAGTGGTTCTGCCACCTGCCCTCCAAGCGCAAGGACCCGAGTTCGATCCCTGGTACCAAAAAAAAAAAAAAAAAAAAAGACAGCAGAATATAGTTTACTTAACCCTTGCTAGATTTTTTGTAACTTCTGATTATGTAGAGATATATAGTATGCAGTACTCTGCCAAGGTTGGAATCCCCACCAAAACTTGTATTGAAATTTAATCCCCATTGTGAGGTATTAAGAGGTAGGACCAAGTGGGACCTTTAAGAAGTGATCAGGCCACGAGGCCTCTGCCCTTATGAAAGGATTAACCCAATTGTGAATTAATGGATTATTTTGAGTGGTCTGTCATAAAAAGCCAATCTGGCTCTATCTGTTGTGTGTGCTCCTCCTGACGCTCTATACCTGTGCTGGCCTTGGGGCCCCGCAGAGTCCCTACTAGTAAAAGGCCTCACCATTTGCAGGCCCTGAGACCTTCTACCTCCCAGCCTCCAGAACCATGAGCTGAATGAAACTTTATTCTTTATAAATTACCCAGCCTGTGGTACTTAGGTGTAACAATAGAAAAGGTACTAATACAGCCTGCAACTGTACTCCTATCCTGAGCCCCACAAATGCTAGTTTAGTTCTGGTATTTCTTTGCTCCAAAAAAACCACATAACCTCTCTTGGCCTCGGTTTGCTGAGCAAGAAAAATGGGCCTACTGGTTAACTACCTTATCAGGGCTATCAAAAAAATGAAAAAACAACAACAACAACAAAAAACAACGATGTAAAGGGCTTGGCAGAGTGCCATTCCCCCAGTATACAGTAATTATCATTGTATTTTATCCTTTATTTTATGACCTCTGGCCATCACCTTGCAAGATTTTCTATATAATATCCAAAAAAAGGTCTTTTTTGTAGGATTTCCACATTGCTCCTTAACCGAAATGATACTTCTCCTATTCCCTCTCCTAAGCAGATCTTACCCTTTCTTCAATTAAAATACTGTAGCTACTGTTGACTGTTTGTATACTATACTCCAGGCATTGTATTAAGAACTTCACAGACATTATCTTAACTCAGTTCTGACACCCATTCAATGGAGTGGGTACTGTTTATTATTCCCCAAACACAAAGACAGGGAGTCTAGAGAGCTGAAGCACTGGCATCTGCTAAGTGCAGAGATGGCAGGGTGTGAAGCTGGGGAGGAGTGTACAGTCAGGTCTCCCAAATACCAGGAGACACAAGGAGCCATTGGCTGTCACCGGCCCTTTTCAGCGCACCAAGGACCCCCACCTCCTAGCCCCTGTATCCGAGGTTGTCTTCCTTCAGTTCTAGGACTCTAATCGGACTTTATGCCCCAAAGGGCAGGGCCTTGGTCTCATGCCACCCCACGTAGTCCACCTCATCGACCCCCCTCCACACACACACACACACACACACACACACACACACACACACACACCCCTCCATTTCCTCTTCTCTCCCTTCATTTCTTTCTCTCAGTAAGTATTGGGCACCTAGTTTGTGTAACCTGGGTGTGGTGACAAACGCCTGTATTCCCAGCACTCTGGAAGGCAGAGGCAGGAGGATCCCAAGTTTGAGCCCAGCCTGGGTAACTTAGCAAGATCCGGTCTCAAAGTAAAAATTTTTTTTAAATGGCTGGGGATACAGCTCTGTGTGAAGGCCCTAGGTCAGGCAAAGACAGAATTAATGCTTATTTTCTTTCTTCTTCAAGCCTTTAGTTGGCTGAGCATCTTCAAGTGAGCACACAGGCCCGATTGGTCAAACCCATTTGAAATGCAGTTTAGCTAGATTGGTTTAGCCCAAAGTCGGCCATGTCCCCTTAACTCCCAACCCCCACATCTCCTCCAAGGGCTCTCAAATCCAGGCCGCCCTTCCCCCTCCGGAAGGGGGAGCTGGGAGAGAGCGCAGAAATCTGAGCGGTTCTTTCAAGCCTCGGTTGCCTAGAAACCAGCCGCTCGGGCCTCGGCGGTCCATTACACCATCCTCCAGCAGCGCAGCCAGTGGGCTTCGATCTCCATCCCAGGCCCTCCCGGGGAACCTACCCATTGGCAGGCCCTTTTGCTGAGGCCCTACCCTTGGCCCAGGAACACTACCAATGAGCTTCGACCCGCCCTCCCTCTATCTTCAATGTAACAAGGCTGGATTTTTCTTTTTTATTTTTTTAAAGAATTCTCTAAATTAGAAGGAGTAACGTCTCCGCCAGTTGCAGCCTTTGGCTGATAATTTATATAAGGGGCAAAACTGTTTCAATTACGCAACAATACGTGCCATTCTCTACTCAAGAAATTTTAGGCAATGAAAATTTAAGCAATAGAGTTGATATAATCTGTATGTGAATTTCTTCCATTATAAGTCTTTTCATTTAATTTAAAATGATAAAGGAATTACTCGTTTTTCCTTGTTCCCTGAATTTTTTGGTGCATGAGACATTGACCTAATTAATTAGTAACTGACTCCTATTGAACAATCTAATGCCTGGATTTAGAATATATTAAAAATGTAAGATAATTTACCTAAATCTGAGGAAGAAATTCTATTTTTGAGGTAGGCAAGCTGCATAATGCCTTTGACACTCTGAGGTCTAAATAATCAAATATGTTCTTAAAACCTTGTGCCATTTAAAATATAAACTTTTTAAAGAATAGCTTTAGATTTACAGGAAAATTCCAAATACAGAATTCCGTTTTTCCTATTGTCAGCACCATGCTTTAATATAGTACATTTGTTTCCATTAATAAACCAATAATGATACATTAAAGTTCATAGTTTATTCAGATATTCTTGTGTGTGTGTGTGTGTGTGTGTGTGTGGTACCAGGGACTGAACTCAGGACCTTGTGCTTGCAAGGCAGGCATGGTGCCACTGAGCTAAATCCTCGGCCCTTATTCAGATATTCTTACATTTAAAGTTCATTTATTCACTCGCTAATTCATTCATTCATTCTGTCCTGGGGATTGAACCCAGGACCTTGAACAAATGAGGCAAGCATTTTACCACTGATTTACCTTCCCTTATTGTTTTTTTATTTTGAGACAAAGTCTTACCAAGTTGCTCAGGCTGGTCTCAATCTTGTGATCCTCCTGTCTCAGCCTCCAGAGTACCTGGGATTCAGGTGTGCACCACCATGCCTGGTTGTGGGTTTTTTCTTGTTTTTTGCTTTTATCAAGCATTTCCTTATTTTCCAGCACTTTAAGATGCCCAGTCTCTTATATATTTCCTACCACAACCCTAAAATCACCCATGTCCCAAGAGCTCTGATTCCTTGATTTGGAGAATGGTATTAGAAACTAAGATGTGGGCACTCACTAGGTTAGTTCATGGCTACTAGGAGGTCATTTCTTTGAAGTCTTCTCAACTGACAGAACAAAGGAATATATCTGTATGTAGCAACTTATGTGTATCCACATATCTACATTTCCATAAGTAACCATCTGCATATACAATAAGCTAAAGATGAGCTCATATTTATATTTAGAATTCTATTACCACATGGATCATTCTAGCCTCTTTTCCTTTGTATAGCTGTAAATTCCCACCCCATCAGGGGAATCCTGGCTCCCATCATCTGCTAATCATTACTTAATTGTTCAATTCCAGTATATGTGCATAGCAGTATCAAAACTGTTAACCCATACCCTGTGGGAACTTTGTCAAATAAAGGACAGTCAAGTGTATACTTGCCTTGGCCTTTAGTGTTACATACTGCACTCATTTCTGAAGTTACTTAGGTCAGCAATGTCTCATCCACCTTCTTCAATAATGTTGTTCCATACATTTATATTCCAGTTCAGTTTTTTAGGGGGAGGTAGGTCCTAGGGATTGAATCCAGGTCCTTCAGCATCTAAACACTCACTCCACCATTAAGCTACACCCCTCACTTATTTTGTCAAATTCTTCATTCCATTTCGGAGTTCTGCAGATATCCTAAATATTATTCAAATTCTGAATTTTTAAAATGTTAAGGTTCACTCTTTGTGCTGTAAAGTTCAATGAATTTTGCCTAATGCACAATCCCATATCCGCAATCAAATATAAAAAGTTTCACTATCCTAAAAAAAAGACTTACTGGCCGGGGATTTAGCTTAGTGGTTCCACTGCCTGCCTTGCAAGCACAAGGACCCGAGTTCGATCCCCAGTATCAAAAAAAAAAAAGACTTACAGTGCTTCACTTACTCAACCTCCCCAACCCTGAAAACTACATCTTTTTACTGTTTTTATAGTATTTTGTGTGTCTTTACAAAAAAAGAGAGAGGGAAGACATACAATAGCCTATTTTTCACTTGTTCTTGTTACATTAGCCATTCACTGCACCTTCACTCATTGTGTCCTGGGCCCTTGTTAGGAGATTAGCAAACTGAGGCAAAAGAAGTGAAGGGATCCCTAGAGACTCATAATATTGAGTAGAGTTTGATTTCAAATCCAGGACCCTTTTATTGTTTAAAATCCCAATATGGGGCTGGGGATTTAGCGCTGTGGTTCTGCTGCCTACCTTGCAAGTTCAAGGTCCCGAGTTCGATTCCTGGTACCAAAAAATAAAAAAATCCCAATAGGTCCATGATTAAGGTGAGTCATTCCTGGGAATTCAAAGTATATAGAATTGTGATTCTCCCAGTCTCTACATCTCATGGATGGTAGCCCAACATTTGGTCAGGGCCTTTAAGACTTTGGGATTTTACAGAAAGGTTATCTGCCTCCCCTTAAAAATATAAATTTTTTTCTTTTTTATCAATAGAAAAATATGAATGAAATGCCTTATATTTTAAATACTAACTGTGAAATACAATACATAGCTAGCACTACAAAAATTTCAGTTTGCTCGAGCCACATTTCAAGTGTTCAGCAGCTACAGATGAGGGCTGGGGGTATAATTAAATGGCAGAGTGTGTGCCTACCATATACAAGGTCCTGGGTACAATCCCCAGCACCTCAAAATCACAGGGCCTTGTAAACACACTAGCATAATCTCTAATAATTTGTTAATTAGGATTAACTTTAATAGAGTATATATGTACTTTAAAACATCAATCTGTATATGATAAACATGCATAAATTTCTCTTTAATTTATTTAAAAAGAAATCTTTCTATAGTCCAGGGTTGCCTTGAACTTGTGATCCTCCTGCCTCAACCTCCAAAGTGCTGGGATTACAGGACTCCACCATGCCCAATTTCTGAAATTTTTTTTAAACAAAGAAATTTAGATGAATCAAATAAGCTATTTTTTTAACGGTATTGAACCCAGGGCTTTTTTTTTTGAACCCAGGGCTTTTACATTGAACTACATTCCCAGTCATTTTTTTACATTTTATTTTGAGACAGGGTCTTGCTAAGTCACCCAGGCTGAGCTTAAATATGTGATCCTCCTGCCTCAGCCTCCAAGGGTGCTGGGATTATAGACATGCAACACATAGCTGTCTTGTCTTTTCATTCTGAATGTCTCTGGGGACAATGAAAATTCAAAGATGGGTGTTTTGGAACTGGACACGGTTGGAGTGGTCTAGCACAGCCACACTCACACCTATCGTGGTTGCTTCTTTCCTTCACTGCACAGGTACTAAGAACCTAGACTCTTAGTACCTATGTACTAAGCCAAGCTCTGCTAGGTGCTGGGAGTACAATGGCGAGAGCCTCTGACTCATGGAGCTGTCAGTCTGCACAAGCAGGGTTAATCACAGAAGTTGCTGAGCGCTCTACAGTGAGTACTAAGCGGTGCTGTGCAGGCTAGGAGGGGGAGGGCTGCACCGTTTGTAAAAGATTTGGAGAATAATAAAAGTCACCTAATGTCGTCTGCTTTTTATTATCACCATTCACCACAAATCTAAACCACGTCAGTGATAAAATACTCCTCCCCAAAGAGGATCAAATTGTTGGTCTAGCTCGAGGTTTAATACTACATTTGTAAGCTTTAAATCAGCACATTTTAATTACTTATACACTAATAAACATTCAACAAGGAAGTAATTTCAAGCACTCCCAGTTACATGGTTAGTCCTAACACCAAAGGAACCAGGATCAGCTGTAGGCACTGGTTTTGAGAATAAGTTGTTAGTAGTCTGGAATTGTTCAAGTTTGCTGCTGCACAGTTGAGTCTTTAGCCCCATTGGTACCACATACGTTTATGTTGAAACAATAGATCCAAATGAGCAATGATAGCATAGTAATTTAGAAGCTGAAGAACGAGACTCTGAATTGCTTCAATCCTGTCATTCCACGTGGCCATTGGAAAGTTTCGTATTTCAAATTTTTTTGTTTTGTTTTGTTTTTTGGGGGATTTTTTTGGTACCGGGGATCGAACTCAAGACCTTGTGTTTGCAAGACAGGTGATGGCACCATTGAGCTAAATCCCCGACCCCTGTATTTCAAATTTTTAACATTGTGAATGAATAAACTGCAAAGCATTGTAACTGCAAGATTTATAATTTTGTGAAATTACATATTATTACTATTTAGTAAATTTATGTTCTACCAAATTCCAATACCATATTTATTGAAATCGGTTCTTTTAAAGTTGTATTTGTTTTTAAACCATAATGTAATTATTATTGCAATAAGCTACTATTTGAGCATGTTTCTTGAATGTTTGTCAAAAATGAATTGTAATTGAAATGTATTGATCTATTACTCTTTTTTTGTTGGTGTTGTTTGCAATAGTGGAGATTGAAACCTGGGCCCTTTGCACTAAACTACATTCTCAACTCCCCCAGGGCCGGCTTCTTTGAGACAGGGTCTCACTGAATTGTTAAATTGCCTGAACTTTCAATCCTCCTTTCTCAGCCTCCCAGAGTGCTGGAATTATAGGTATATGCCACTATGCCTGGTGAGTGGTCTGGTATATGCCACTGTTTTCTGGCTTTTCATTTTGTTCTGCATTGTTTTATGGTACTACTGGAGATGGAGATCAAACCCAGGAAGTGAAAAGCTACACTCCCAGCCCCTTTTATTTTCTTATTAAAAATTTTTGGTTTTTTTTCCAGTACTGGGAATCAAACTCAGGACTTTGAGCTTGCCAGGCAGACACAGTACCACTGAGCTAAATCCCCAGCCCCAGTGTTTTTTTTTAATTTTGAGATGGGATTATGCTAAATTGTCTAGGCTATCCTCAAACTTGTGATCTTGCCTCAGCTTCTGGAGTAGCTGGCTTGACAGGTATGCAACAACTCATCGAGTTCTTTTTTGTTTTTTATACTGTAATATTTATCTTTATTGACACAATTACATATATAAAGTTCAACAAAAGAGATTTCCAGTGCGTGCAATTATTTTCTGGCCATTATCATTAGTATTACTTATCATATATCATGACTGTTACTGAAAATAATGTCACTTAGAGGGGTATTAAAAAATTATTGGCCCTGAGTATCAAATAAGCACAATGCACCCAAGAAAAGAAACATGGAGTTAGGAGAGCTTTAAGGAGGAGAACAGGGCTGAGATGTAGTGCATTGGCACAACAGACACGAGCCCCTAAGTTGGATCCCTAGAACCTCAGAAAGAGGAGGCAGAGTGGGAGTGCTGAAAAGAGGGAGGCATACTGGATGGCAGTTACACCCTGCACAGCTCACAGGGAGGGCAGTAGGATGGAAGCCAGCACAAGACAATTGGATTAGTGGAGAGGCAGTTGGATTGGTGGGCAGGTGTCAGTCGCTCCAGGACCAGCAGGAGTTTCTCTTGAGGCTAATGGGGAAACCACTCAAGAGCTTTGACAAGAGAAGAGAAACAGGTCTGTGCCTGGAGAATGAGAGTGTGCAGAGTGGAATGGAAGGAGGCTTGGTGAGGGCATAGGGGCTCAGAGGTGGCTGGGTGGGAGCCCACACAGAGAGATGGTGGCACCAGAGGGGTTGGCATCTCATTCCAAGAACCTCACTCTTTGACTACTGGGCACCAGCTGGAAAGGACCAGGTAGTCTGCATGCACTAACAACCACTTTGTAGTGGCAAATTGGAGTGTGGGGTTTTGTTTTCCAAAATTTTACATCCTTCTCTGCATTCCCATGGGAATTTGAGTGCATACATAATAAAGCTCTAATTTTGACCCATCCAATAAATGTTTGAGCACCTACTGTGTAACAGACATCATCCTAGGATTAGGAAGTAAACCAAACAGGCAAAAATCTCTGTCCTCTTAGATCTGACCTTGTAGTGGAGAAGAAGAACATTTCAGAACATGTTAAGTACTATGAAGAACATTGAGTGCTGACAGAATAATGCAAACAAAAATGAAGACACCTGATGATGTCAAATGCTGGACAGAGGCGGAGGAGCAGGCTCCTCCCACATCGCCCTGGGAAAATATTCTGGGGCAATGTGATGGCTGCCTAGGGTGCAGTCCTCACTCTTCCCTGGCATCCCCTCCTGAGCAGGGGCACAGGAACGAGTCCAGGCCTGCTAACAGCAGCAGCACTGACCAGAGGAGAAAACCTGGCAATAATCCAAGTATCCACAAACAGATAGGAAAGTTCTGTATATTCCTACAGTGGAAAACGAACAAGCTCCTCAGAGGTGCAACAATATGGATGAATCTTAGCACTGAGAGTGTGAGAACTCAATATTGCATAAAGCATGATATCCTGTGAAAAAACTAAAGACAAGGCTGGGAATGTAGCTCAGAGGGAGAGCACTTTCTAGTATGTGTGATATCCTGGGTTCAATCCCTATTACCACCCCAAAAAAGAGAAAAAGCCTGGTGTGGTGGTGCGTCCCTGTAATCCCAGCACTCTGGGAAACTGAGGCAGGAATATCAAAAATTTAAGTCCAGCTTGGGCAACTTAGTGACTTTGGAAGACCCTGACTCAAAACAAAATATAACAAAATCCCCCCGGGTTGGATACCCAGTAGTGTGAAAGGGAGACACCAAAGGCAACATAATATATTCTTAAGAATATGTATATTTTAATTTATTTTGCTGTTGTTGTTTTGTTTTCATTTTTTGGAGACAGGGTCTTGCTATTCAGGCTGGCCTTGAACTCACTATGTATCCCAGGCTGGCCTCAAATTTAAAGCATAATGCTCCTGCCTCAGCCGCTGGAGTAGTGGGCTTAAGTGTGTGCCCACATCCACAGCTAAGAATACATATATTTTAAAGAGAAAAGGGGGAGTGGGGATTTAGTTTGGTGGTGCGGCACCTGCCTGGCAAGCCCAGGGTCCTGAGTTTGATCCCTGGTACCAAAAACTTAAATTAAAATTAAAAAATAAAGAGTATTGGAGATGGACTGAGGATTTAGCTCAGTGGTGCAACACTTGCCTTGCAAGTGCAAGGTCCCGAGTTTGATTCTTGTTACCAAACATCAAATAAATAAAGAGTAAGGGAGAGGGGAGATCTGAACCTCATACACTGCAGATTTTCAATGTTAGATGATGCAATCACTGGTTTTGTGTGTGTGTTTTGTTTGGTTTGGTTTAGGCTGGCTCTGAACTCACTATATATCCTAGGCTGGCCTTGAACTCACAGCAATTTTCCTGCCTCAGTCTCCTGAGCACCTGGATTACAGGTGTGCACCACCATACCAACCCTGGTGCAGTCACATTGGAAGACAGGCAGCCTCTTGAAAGTTTAAACATACAGTAGAGCCAGGATTTGCACCTCTGGGTATCTGCTGCAAAGAAATGAAAATGTGTCACACAGAAACTTGCATATGACTACTCAAAGCAACATTACTCATAATAATCTTAAGATAGAAATAGCCCAAATGCTGGGCCGGGGATTTAGCTCAGTGGTTCTGCCACCTGCCTTGCAAGCACAAGGACCTGAGTTCGATCCTTGGAACAAAAAAAAAGAAAGAAAGAAAGAAAGAAACAAGCCAAATGCTTGTCAACTAATTGATAAAGAAGATGTGATAGATTCACACAATGGAATATTATTTGGCAATAAAAAGGAATTAAGTTCCAATATATGTTACAATACTGATAAGTCTAGAAGATAATGGTATGGTAAATAAAAGAGGTCAGTCCCCAAAAGCCACATATTATATGATTTCATTTACATGCAATGTCCAGGATAGGCAAATGCACTGAGACAGAAAATAGATTAGTAGCTACCTATTAGTGCTGGGGATTTAGAGTGATGGTAGAGCAGATAGGGGTCCAATTGCTAATCAGCATGGGATTTCTTTTCAGAATGATGGAAATGCTGTAAAATCTTTTGTGCTGGTGATTGCACAACCATGAATATGCTAACAGCCATTGAATGATACACTGTAAATGAGTGACTAGTGCTTGATGTGAATTATATCCCAATGAAGCTAGTATGTTTTTTTAAAAAAATGTTAAAGAAGATTAAGGAAAATGAGTGAAGGCAGGAGATGGGCTAGGATAGGAGTTCATAGGAGAAGGTCAGTTACTATGAATTTTTCAGCTTGGTTTGCTGACTTATACTTATCATGGTATATATAAAAACGTGTACAAACGTGAAAAGAGCCAATCACGGGTAAGGATGGAACATGTCACCACTGAGCAGTTCTATGGGCTGAGAGCAGTGGCTGGGCAGGCAGCAGCTGAGTGTCGGGGGGGATCTCTCTGGGGAAGCTATCTGAGCTGAGCCCAGAATGAAGGGACGTACCAGCCATGGCGGGATGAAGATGAAAAGTATTCCCAGCAAAGGAGACAGCATGTACAAAGGCCCTGAGGTAGGCCAAAGCCTGTTGTGTTTGAAGAACACCCTGTTTAAATCTGTGTGTGTTTAGATTGCTGAGTCTCTGTGAATTATCCTGAGGAAATAACAGGCAAATATGCAAAAAATGTGTAAACAAGGGTACTCTCTGCCCTATTGTCTATAACAGGAAAAATAAAACAGAAAAACAATCTAAATATCTTTCAGGAAGGGTTACAGCACATCCATAAGTAAATACTAGGCAGATCTGGAAAGTAATCTGGAAAGAGATGTGAGAAAAGCAGGTTACTGGAAATTACACATAGTCTAATTTTTCACTGGTGTGAAAAACTATATACATATGCATATAAACATTAAAATTTCTAAAAGCATTCAAATTTAAAATTTATTTGAAATACTGGCCTTTATGGAGAGTACAGAAGATATGCATTTACCTTGTATAATTCAGTGTGGGCTGAGACTTTTTAATTACTAAAAATATATGACTTTTTATCTTGGTCACTTTTCTCATCACTGAAGCACAATACCAGACACTCACAGATTAACAGAGAAGAGGTTTATTTTGGCTCATAGTTTCAGAAGTTTCAGTCCTTTCATGGTCAGCCGGCTCAAAGGGAGAAATGGTGTGATGGGAGGATTCAGGCTGAGGAAGGCTGCTCCCATCTTGGAACCAAGAAGCAGAGAGAAGGGAGGCACTGGGAAGGGATATAAACCCTTCCAGGCCACACCTTCAGGAATGTCCTCTTCCCCAGGCCCTACTCCCCACAGTACATTTAGCTTTGAACTCATCCATGGATCAGAACTGTGGCTGAAGATGATCCATGATCCAATCATCTTCCAAAAACTCTGATTCTGAGTACTTGAGGGTTTGCAGGGACAATTCCAGATCCCAGCCACAACAGTTTTGCAATAAGAAAAAAAAAGCAATGGTAGTTCTACATTGAAACAGAGAATATCAATCTGCCTTAAAAGGAAGGTTTTCATAGTCAAAGCACTTCAAAACAGCTTGGCAAAAAAATTAATAAATGCTAATTGTGAGAAGATATATTCCTGTGAAGACTTGTAGCCAAATGGAAAAATGCTCAAAGTATAATTTTGAATGAAAATTGTGGGAGACAAAATGAAGTCAGCTAGACAAAAAATGTGCAGAGAGAAAAAAACAACCAGAAAAAATACCAAAATGTTGAGAGTGGGTGTTTCTTGGCATCAAGACAATGAATCTCAACAAGTAATTTTTCCCATAAATTTTTTTTGAAATATTTTTGAAATCTGACATAATGAAAATTTTGTCATCTGGAAAGTCCCCTCTTCCCAATTCAAAAGCTAGGGTAATAATCTTACATTAGTTGCAGTAGCTCCCCTTATCTGTGGTTCCAATCTGCAGTTTTACTTATCCAAAGTCAACTACAACCTGAAAATAGCAAATGGAAAGTTCCAGAAATAAACCATCCATAAGGTTTTGTTTGTTCTGTTTTTTTGAGACAAGGTCTCCCTATGTGGTTCAGGCTGGCCTTGAACTCACTATGTACCCCAGGCTGGCACAAACTTGTGATGATCTTCTTGCTTCAGCCTCTCAAGTGCTGTGATTACAGGAATGTGCCACTACACCCAGCACAGTTTCTGTGTTTGAACCTGCCAAACATGGACTGAAACTTCTGAAAAACGTGAGCCAAAATAAACTCCTTTCAATTGTGGGTGTCGGATATTACATCCCAGGGAGGAGTAAAGTGACTTACAATTACTTAGTAGCAAGTAATCTCAGTTATCAGAGAAGCTGTGGTGGGATCATGGTTCTTGTGTCTAAGTAACTCTTATTTTATTTAATGACCCAAAGGCACCAGAGGAGAAATGCAGGCAATTCAGATACACCAATGAGAAGCCATACAATGCTTCCTTTAAGTGAAAAGGTAAATGTCTCAACTTAACAGGCAAAGAAAACAGTTTGCTAAGATTGCTACGATCTATGGTAGGAACAAATCTTCCACCCTTGAAATTGTGAAGAAGAAAAAGAAATTCATGCTAGTTTTACTGCTGTGCCTGTAACTACAAAAGTCATAGCACCTAAATAAGAAAAAAAAGTCACAGCACTTTATGCTGAGTGTTTAATGAAGATGGAATGGGTATTAAACTATTCACAGCCTCAAGCATCTACTGGGGGTCTTGGGATGTATCACCTTGGAAAACAGAAGACTACAGTCTTTATTGCTGCATAATCTATTATTCTCAAACTTAAAAAGCTTTAAATACATTCACAATGGGGCCATAATTTGTTATGTCTTGCTGCCAGGTGGCTCATATTTGAATTCCATCATCTGATGTTCCATAGCTAACTACCTGTGGTTCAAGCCACCCAATGGGACAGTCATGCATGTACCAGTGGTAGTTCAAGCCAGTGGGAAAGTGTTACCAAATCAAACACCATCTCAGTTTCTACCAATCATGAATCTGACAAGAATTTAGTTAGGTTCTGATACTGGATCTCCCATGAGGCTGCAGGTAAGGACCTATATCTTTCACCATGCACTAAACTAAAATTGAAATGGATCAAAGGTCTAAATATTAAAACAGAAACAGTAAATCTGCTGGAAGAGAGAATAGGCAGAACCCTTGAAGACACTGGTGTAGGCAAAGATTTTATGAACAAAACCCTGATCACACAAGAACTATCACAAAGAATCACCAACTGGGATCTCATCTTATTAAAAAGCTTTTAGCGGGCCGGGGATTTAGCTTGGTGGTTTCACCGCCTGCTGCGAAAATGCAAGGACCTGAGTTCAATCCCCGGAACCAAAAGAAAAAAAAAAGCTTTTATGGGCCAGGGATTTAGCTCAGTGGCACCACGCTTGCCTCACAAGCACAAGGTTCTGAGTTCAACCCCTGGTACCAAAAAAAAAAAGAAAAGAGCTTTTGCACAGCAAAAGAAACAACCAATAGTAGCCAGGGATTTAGCTCAGTGGTTTCACCGCCTGCTGCAAAAGTGCAAGGACCTGAGTTCGATAACCCCCCAAAAAAGAAACAACCAATAGTGTGAAGAGACAACCCACCAACCCACAGTGTGGGGGCGGGGGGGGGGAGGAATTTTGCCAGCTGTTCCTAAGACAAAGGACTAATATCTAGAATATATAAAGAACTTTAAAAAATCAGACCTCCCCAAATTTAAAGAACCAATCCAAAAATGGGCATCTGAAATGAATAGACACTTCTCAGATGAAGAAGTAGAAATGGCAAATAAATACATGAAAAAATATCCAACATCACTGGTCATTCAAGAGAAGCACAGTAAGGGCCGAGGATTTAGCTCAGTGAAACTGAGAATCTGCCTCGCAATCGCAAGGTCCTGAATTTGATCCCCGGTACCAAAAAAAAGAGAACCAAATTGAAACAACACTGGGGCCGGGGATTTGGCCCAGTGGTTTTGTTGCCTCCTTCGCAGGTGCAAGGACCCAAGTTCGATCCCCAGTACCAAAAACAAAACAAAACAAAACAGCACTGAGATTCCATCTCACTCCAGAAAGAATGGTTATTGTCAAGAAATCAACCAATAACAAATGCTGGAGGGGCTGTGAGGAAAAGGAACCCTTCTCCACTGTTGGTGGGGGTGTAGACTGGTGCAACCACTATGGAAATCAGCGTGGAGATTTCTCCAAAAACTAAAACTTGGGCTGGGGATTTAGCTCAGTGGTTTCGCTGCCTGTTGTGCAAGCACAAGGACCCAAGTTCGATCCCTGGTACCAAAAAGAAAAAAAAAAGAAAAGAAAAAACTAAAACTAAAAAAGGTTCTATTTGACCCAATTATTCCTCTCCTTGATATCTTCCCAAAAGAATTAAAAGCATCTTACCACAGTAATACATGCACGCCCATGTCAGAACAGTACAATTTGTAATAGCTAAAACCTGGAAAGTGCCCAAATGCCCATCAACTGATGAATGGATAAAGAAGATGTGGGTTTTTTTTTTTAATACAATGGAGTAGTACCCTGCCCTAAAGAAGGATAAGCTTGAGACATTTCTAACTAAATGGACGTACCTTGAGACAGTACTCTTAAGTGAAATAAATCGGACACACATGTTTAAATGCTGCATTGTTTTTCTGGTGTGAGAAACCAAAAGTGTAAATAAAGACCAAAATGTACAATAGATATTGGGAAACAGGAAGAAAATGTTCAAAAGAGAAGGGAAACAAGGGAGGGGGAGGGGGAAAGGAAGGGACAAGAGAAAAATAGAAGGAAAAAATGGAAACAAAGATTTTGTAAATAAGATGGGAAAGAAGTGTTGAAGGGAAGGGAGGGGAATGGGAAAAAACGAAGCAGCAAGATATATCACATACACTTACAAATTCCCTATGATGAATGTTACCATTATGTATATGTAAAATGTACCAATTAAAAAAAAAGAATGGTTAAAACGAAATTCCTTTAACAATAAAAAAAAATCTCTGCACTAAAAAAACAGGAAGAAAGCAAGCAAGCCAGGCAGCCAGCCACAGGAGCTGTGCCACCTGTAATCCCAGCACTTTGGGAGGGTGAGTCAGGAGGATTGCAAATATAAGCCCAGTAATTTAGTGATTTAGTGAAACTCAGAAAAAAAAAAGAGAAGAAAATTTAAAGGAGAGGTCGTGGGTTTAATGGCCAGTACAGTGGGGGAGGGGGGAGGAGAAGGAGGAAAGGGGGGAGGGAGGAAGGAAGGAAGGAAGGAAGGAAAGGGCCAGGGATGCACTATTCTGAAGGCTTGACTGGGGCTGGAAGATCTCATTCCAAGATGGCACATTATTCACATGGCTGTTGGCTGCAGTCTGTAGTCCCCTGCCACATAGGCCTTCCCCCATGGCTGCTTCAGTGTCCTTACAATATAGCAGCTGGCATTTGCCAGAACAAGTGACACAGGACAGAGAACAAGGAGGAAACCCTAATCTTGGATGTTACATATCATTTCTGCTATATTCTATTAAAAGCAAGTCAGTACATTCAGTTCACACTTAACTGGGGGAGGGGAGGAAGAAAAATCAAAGTTTGTGGACATATTTTTGAAACACAACAACATTTCTGGCTGATCTCCCCCCTTCCAAATGTCTTTTCTCCAATCTATCCACAATTAAACTCCTTAATCTTCCTAAAGCACAACTCTGATTATAACACTCTGCAACTAAGAAAGAAGGAGCTCCCCACATCCTGGAGAATTCCTTAACTATTTCCCTCCAGTTCCAGTTCCACAGGAACCCATCCTGTTCTGCTCATACACCTCATGCTCTCTGCTCCAGAGACTTTCCACATCCCACTGTTCCTCAATACCTCATCCCCATTTCCTTCTTACCTCCAGCCCTCTGTGCTTGCTGTTCATCCGTTGCCTGGAAAGTTCTTCCTCCAGATCTCTGTATGGATGGCTTCTCATTATCTTGAGATCTAAACTCTCCTTCAATCTCTATTATGCCCTCTGTTCTAGTCACTTACTCCACTACCTTGCTTTGTTTTCTTTATAGCACACACCAGTGTTTGAAAATATCTTGTTTACCTGCTCTTTTCTGTTACCCCTAATTGCTCTGCAAGAGGAGATACTTCTGTCTTGGTCATTGCTATAACCCAGTAGCCCTAGTTTCCAGTTCAGTGCCTCTACAGTTAAGGGTCTGCTCTTCTAGGGAGTTGTTTCAGAAAGAATAACGCACTGCATAAATGTCTGTTCAGGGAAAAAGAAAAAGTAAAGACACATCTCCTTCAGTGACTCTCATGCATGTCTTATCTGTTGTGAAGCGTCCTGGCAGTTGCACAGGGCAAGGCAGACAGATTTTTTTAGACTCTGCTAAACTTCAGCCATTTTAAGCTCCTCAGTGTCCATCCCAGGGCCTGTGGAGAGGTATTAGTAAATATTTCTCGAATGGATGGATACATGGATGGAGGGAGAGGGGGAATAATGGATATACCATTTTCTTTTCCCTGCTGACAATAGTGAACCCCTGGTTCAAATCAATCTGGAGGTGGACGAGGTTAGGAATGATTCAAATACACTGGAATAAGAAAGGCAGCAGCTATAGAGGCAAAGACGACCTTGGAGAGGCCCTAAGGACTAAAAGGATGGTTTTGCCCATCACATATAATTTAAAATAAAATAAGTATTAAATGAGAAAACTGAAAAGGTGTTAGAAATTTCAGGAAAATTTTTATTTTCCTCACAATCACAACTTTGATACCTTTTCCAGAACGTCAAATCCATTCCCACTCTACCAACTTTTTTCTCCTGAAGCTAGCATCTCAGATTTGGTCGTGACCTGGGGAACTACTGAGAAATCTAGTCCCAGATAACGTCTATTGAACATTTACTAGTTGTCAGGGATGTGTTTCCATCCAGTATCCCATTTGACCTGTGAAGCCACCTACCTAATGAGGGAGAAAATATGTTATCTCCATTTTAAGCATAAGCAAAAGGAGGCACTGGGATATGAACACAGTGATTCTAACTTCGGGGAACAATAAACCGCCGAGGCTGCAGTTGGGAAGATTCAAACGCAGGGATTTTCAGCTGTCAGCTTCCAAAGAGGTGGCGGGACCAGGCCGGCGGGACCAGAGCCTTCCCTTCTGAGCTCACTATGCCTTTAAGAGCCCCCCCCCCCGCCCCGCCAGGGATGCTCCAATTACCGTCCCAGGCACCCAGGGCACCGCGCCGCAGAGCCGCGCCTCTGCCCGCCCTCCCCGTCCCCTAGTCTCGCACTAGGGCTCAGTCCTTGCAGGCCTGGAGAGGGGTGAGCCCTGCCACTAGAGGCGCGTTCCCCGCCCCTCACGGTACCCGCTATGCCCCGGGGGAATGGCACCTTTGAGACCTTTATCCGGACCCCTGCCAGCTCCTATTTCTCAGGGGAAAGCCTCCGCACCGCCTCCCACACCCAGGCCCACTACGCCCGTGAAGGTGACCTCCCCCTGGGTGGCGCACGGCAGGTGGTACCAGAACCGGCTCACACGTGGTGAGCTGGGAGCTCAAGGCCCTTCCCAGCCACGCGCAACCAGCGTGCAACTGGCCCCGCCCCTGGCCGGCTCCGCCCCCAGCCCGCACGCGGCTCGCGGCCTGGGCGGGGCGACGCGCCCCACCTGAACAGAGCTGGGTCCGTGGGCCTGCGCGTCCTCCAAATTTGCCCGCTTGAGGCTCCTGAGAAGCTGAAGCCCTCGGTGCGCGAGAACCTCGGTGGCCCGGCGCTTTGGTGCTCTTGAGAGAGCACTGGCGCGTGAGCCTGGGACTCGAATCAAAGAGTACATGGCCTCAGGGTTTCGTCTTTGGAAAGTGGGTGTCTTTCCTTTCTCAGTATCCTTGTGCCTCTCCTTTTTCTCTATATGTATGAGGGTTCGTTCACTGGATCCAAAAGTACTCATTAATACGTGGCTGGACCTTGTGTGTAGTAGGCTTGGGCTATGACAAAGTGAGTCTGTCCCTCTAAGAATCTTCAGTCTTGGCTGCCCCAAACTCTCCTCTGGGACGCTCCAAAAGATGACCACGTAAGAGAAAGGGGCGGGAGTTCTCACCTGGCGGCAGGTGTCACTGAATAAGCTAATACTACAAAGGCCACACAGAGCGAGTGCAAGCTTTGAGAGCCAGATGGGAAGCATGCTCGGCGCCCCCCCCTTCCCTCCAGCCCCTAGCCTAAAAAAGAAACCGATCTCATCCATCTCCCCCATCCCAAGCCCGAGACCCCCAGCCCGCAGCCCGAGACCCGCCCAGCTCCAGCGGCCAGCGATTGGGAGATGCAAATACCGGGTTCTCTGCCCAGCAACGGGTGACGCGTCGCCCGAACGCGAGGCGTGGCCCGGCAGCAGCCCAGGCGGGCACCTCGGTGTTTACACGGGGCGGCCCCGCGCTCGCTGCAGCGGCAGCGGTCCGCAGACGGCGAGGGGGAGGGGTGGCGCGCGCGCTGGCGGGGCCGCGCAGGGAAAAAGAGACTGGAAGGCGGCGGCGGCGGGGCGGGGAGCGGCGCGCGCGGGCCGTGGCAGAGCCGGAGGCTGCAAGAAGCGCCCACGGAGCCCGGGGGGCGCGATTCCTCCGCACCCGCACAACAATGTGTGGCGAACGGCGGGGCTCAATTTGCCCAGGGCGGCGGGGCCGCGCCGAGCCCGCCTGAGACCGCGGCGCTGACCTCCCCCAGCCGTCCGGTGGGCCCGAGTGCTCAGCTCTTTTCCCCAGCTCGCGGGGGCCGGGCTGAGCCACGGGGCGGGGCCGCCCCTCAGTCGCCGCTGCCTCCTCCCCCACCCCCAGCCGCGGAGGATGCGGACGGCCCCCGGCGGCGTCTAGCGGCCCCGGGCCCAGGCGCGATGGTGCAGCAGCGGGGCGCGCGGGCGAAGCGGGACGGCGGGCCGCCGCCCCCGGGGCCCGGGCCGACCGAGGAGGGGGCGCGCGAGCCCGGCTGGTGCAAGACCCCGAGCGGCCACATCAAGAGGCCAATGAACGCGTTCATGGTGTGGTCGCAGCATGAGCGGCGGAAGATCATGGACCAGTGGCCCGACATGCACAACGCCGAGATCTCCAAGCGCCTGGGCCGCCGCTGGCAGCTGCTGCAGGATTCAGAGAAGATCCCGTTCGTGAGGGAGGCGGAGCGGCTGCGCCTCAAGCACATGGCGGATTACCCGGACTACAAGTACCGGCCGCGCAAAAAGAGCAAGGGGACGCCCGCCAAGGCGCGGCCCCGCCCCCCCGGCGGTGGTAGCAGCCGGCTCAAACCCGGGCCGCAACTGCCGAGCCGCGGGGCCCGCCGGGCGGCGGGAGGGCCCTTGGGGGGCAGTGCGGCGCCGCCCGAGGACGACGATGAGGACGACGACGAGGAGCTACTAGAGGTGCGCCTAGTCGAGACCCCAGGGCGGGAGCTGTGGCGGATGGTCCCGGCGGGGCGGGCCGCCCGGGGACCGGCGGAGCGCGCCCAAGGGCCGTCGGTTGAGGGGGCGGCCGCCCCCGCCGCCTCCCCGACCCCATCGGAGGACGAGGAGCTGGAGGAGGAGGAGGCGGCAGCGGTGGAGGAAGGCGAGGAGACGGTGGCGTCGGGGGAGGAGCCCCTGGGCTTTCTGTCCAGGCTGCCCCCCGTCCCCACTGGCCTGGACTGCACCGCCCTGGACCGCGACCCGGACCTGCCACCTGCCTCGGGCACGTCACACTTCGAGTTCCCGGACTACTGCACCCCCGAGGTCACCGAGATGATCGCAGGGGACTGGCGCCCGTCTAGCATCGCCGACCTGGTTTTCACCTACTGAGCCCTCCGTCAGCGGGGCGCGCATGCCCCCAAACCAGCTGTTTACATACAGGAATCAGGTATTGGGGCCCCTCGGAGGCCGAGGCTGGCACCCCATCTCCCGCGCAGCCTCTCCCCTCCTAGACGTGCCCATCCCCCCCTCGGATCCAGACATACCCCTCCTCCGCGGACACACCCCAAGGCAACCCAACCCCCAGCCTTTCCCTGACAGCCAAGCTCCTCCTCATCTTGTCCCCTCCCTCACAGCCACCAGCAGCCAGACCCCCTCCGCTACACCTCCTGTCCCCATTACCGACCTGCACCCCTCCCCCTACTTTGCACACGCCCCTCCTCGTGGCCGGAGGACACGCCCCCTCCCTTGCTCGAGAAACTCCGCCCTCGCCTAACCTGTCTAGTTTGATAGGGGGCGACACAGCACCACGCGCTCTTCGTAGGCCCCGCCCCCCCGGGGGTGGGGCGCGCTCCTTCAACCCTAGAGCGCTTGGGCCCAGCCCCCTCCTTGCGCATGCTTAATACTACTTGGGAGGAGGGGGCTGGTCCCTGGACCGCCTCCAGTCTCTGTGGTCTGTACGGAGAAGGACGGGTCGAGCAGGGAGTGATCCTGAGAAACCCTTTGGTCCCGGAGCCCTTGACTTCCTCTCTACCTGACGGGGCGTCACTACCTTAATGGGAGGAGCACTTAGTAGGGAGAGAAAGAAATTAGATCGTTCAGAAGGGGTGGCTGGGATTTGAGACTCCAAGTTCCATAGACCCTCTTCCCTGATGGGGTCGCCCATGCCCACCACCTTCCCAACTGCGTGACTGCCATTAATGCTTATCTTGGTCCCCAGGAACGTCCCTTCCTTTCCCCAACTGGAAATTGGGAGGAAAATCTTTCTCTGGAAATCCATCGAAGAGAAAAGGATTGACCAAGAAAATTTAGAAATGAGATACCTACAGTGTTTGGGAACAGGATTCCTGCTGCTCCCACCCCCCTTCCCCTGGGGAAGCGCCCTATTCAACTCAGGGCACCCTCCCAGCCTGGGCTCCTCCCTAAACCCACTGTCCCCTTCTTGTCACCCAAATCCATCCTTAATAACTATAGCTGCAGTATCAGTGGGAGAAACTGAGCCACGTTGGTGCTAGGGGGTTGGAACTGAGACAGGATAGCAGATGGGTGGCAGGAAAGAGCCCACTTGTAAACAGCGCCTTGAGAGTGACCACCTACCGGTCAGGGGAGACATTCTGGCCTGGAGGAGGATGCATTTGTGCCTCGGTTTTTCCACTTGAGAAATGGATATGGCGCTGCTGTTGTAAGGAAGATGTGTCCAGTTCAGGGTGCCTGAAACCCTGTCCGCCTGCTGTTACCCTCTCAGCCCAGCTCCCCACTGAACCCCCGCCCCTCCGGCCTCCCCACATCCCCTCTACCCTCACTACCTGTATCGCCGGCGTGTGTTCACCTCTGGGTGGCTCACACACTCTCATTCACATACACAAATCTCAGGAACAAACGGTCCCAGAGTCCTCCAGGACCCCTGCCCAGGGTCTCTACAGGTCTCTGCCCCCACGCGTTCCCTTCGCTGACAAAGCCACCAGCTGCCTCCTTTAAGCTTGGTGCTCCGGCTCTGGGCCTTTCTTGTGCGCTCTCTCTCTCTCTCTCTCTCTCTCTCTCTCTCTCTCTTTTTTAAGAAAACGAAAAAAGACAATGAAAAAACTGAGAAAATGTCATGTGAGTGAAGAGATGTCACTGTCTGTGGTCTTGGAGAACTAGTCTAGTAGCTGAGGGGAAGGGTCCCTCCATCTGGGGCACTGGCACATGCAGCAGGACTTCCGCCAGTCTGATGCCAGGACTGAATAAAGTGTATTTGCCCCGACCTTGCCCTGTGGTTCTGCATGTCTGTGCTTTTCCTCAACCCTCCCCCCAACAGATTGCCAGATTCAAGTCCATAGGACCTAGGCTATGCAGGAAGAGCTGGCTATCTGGGGACAAGGTACCTGGCCTGTGTGGACCTCTGTGTCCTGTCTCAGGACTCCCTGTCCTCACCGAGGGTAGCACACTCCTCCCCTGCAGAGGCCAGGCAGGTAATATGAATGAGTGAACACTGGTGTGGTAACCCAGTTCAAGGGTGGCAACTGGGTACCTGTTGCCAGTTGTACCTGTGCCAGTTGTGTAGGGATTTGGTCTGGGGTAGCCAAATGGCCAGATTTTTCAAGAGAAGCTGGAGACATTGCTGCTTCTGAGTCATCATAATTTCAAAATGAAAGCTGACTCAAATATTTTTAAACCTCTGAGCCAAATGAAGCAGGTATTTGGGCAGGTTAGTTTGACCTTGCCCTAAATGAGAATTAAAAAGCAGGTTAGGACCACACTGCCCAAAGCCCAGCTCCTGCCCAAGCACCTGTGTGACCTTAAGCAGATTAAGTCATCCCAGCTCTTTTTTCTGAATGTGTCACATGAGGATAAGGAGTAAACCTGCTTCCTGGGCTGATGTGACATGGTGCTCCTTAGATTTCCTTCCTCCACTGTCAGTGGAGGAAGCTGAGAGTTGGGGAAGCTGAAGCCTGGGATATTGGTTCCATCTGCTGGGGAAGTACTGTTCAGGCCCTGCCCCACGTCCCCGGGCCAGCCTACAGGTAGGGCACACACCACCCTGCAGTGTAGACTCACTGCATGACCAGAAAGGAACAGAAGCCACGATTCCTCTTTATGAGGTCAACTCCTGTGTCATCCTCCCCACGAGGCTGGCTGGTGTGTCTTGGAAACTGACCAGGGCTTTCCCTCTGTTTCCGTGATATCCCTGCCCCTAACTTGTTCACCAGATCCAGTGAATTCCTCTACTCAGATAAAGCCTCTTCTCCCCACTCCAAGAGCAGAGGCTAAGTGCTTCCTTTCAGCCACTGGTTGGAAGCAAGCTGGGAAACAATCCTATAAGAGGTAGTGTTGAGAAGGCGAGGAAGGTGGTGCCATATGCTGCACAGAAGGCCCTCCTAGCAAGGGCTTAGGGTCATGGATGGTCAGCTCCTGGGTTGGAGAGAACACCTCACTGAGGTCACACCTGGCCCACCAGCCTGCCCTGGTGGCTGAGCCAGGCATGGGGTGCACACCTGGCCATTTGTACAGTTGGCAGCCAGGGCTTTGTCAGGCCTGCAGCACAGTTTGACCTCTTCCTGTGCCCAGTCTTCTTTTCACAGGTGTCCCTAATAAACATCTTGCACCTGCAACTCAATCTCTGCGTCTGCTTCTGGGGAACCATCAGCATCAGAGGAAGTCCAAGAGCTGGACAGTGGGAGTGGGATCACTGGCTCAGCAGTGGCAGCTGGGCACCACAGATACCCCCAGTTTCCCTGAGTCTCAAGTCTTCCTATTACCAACACCCATCAGCACCACCCCTGGGGCCATGCCAGTCCAAACACTCCAGAGCTGCAGCTGAGCCCGGGGCATGCCAGAGTGCACTCTCACTGCCCTGACCCATGGTGGGGGCAGACAATTGTGGCTGTCTGGCCTTCAGGATGGCTCAGGAGGAGGGAGACAGTGCTGGTGCTGTGGAGCCACTGGCAAGATGCCTCCCCCTCGAAGGCCTTGGTGCCCCATAGGTTGGGGGTGGGTGGCAAGGAGAGAAAGCATCTCTTGCTCTGGTTCCTTTCACTTGTGGGTGTGGGTGTGCGCACGTGTGTCTATTTTACTGGGGATTGAATCCAGGGATCCCAAGCCTTTTTGGTTTTGGAGACAAGGTCTCACTAAATTGTGAAAGCTAGGCTCAGACTTGTCATCTGCCTGCCTCAGCCTCCTGAGTAGCTGCACACACATACCTTGCCCCTTCCACTTCAGATGTTGATTTGAAAAAGGCAAGGAAGGCACCTGCTTACAGGGACCCTGAGGACACCTAGTGGCTGAGAGTAGAAAGCAAGTTCTGTGCAGGTCGGTTGGGAGTTGGGGCTGGCTCCTATGAAGGAACTGACTCCCATCCCAGTGTCCCCATACATGGACTCACTGTGGGTTGTGTCTCGTGCCTGGGTAGTTGGAGCCCTCTTGGTTCCAAGGCTGTAAAAACTTCCATACATCTACTGGTTATCTATTGCTGTGCAGCAAATTGCCACAAACTTAGTGGCTTAAAACAACACACATTTAGTGCTTCCCAGCCTCCGTGAGGTAGGCATCCCAGTGCCCTTGGTTGCTCAGGATTTCAAGGCAGCAAGCAAGGTGTTGGTCAGCCTGTGCGCCCCTTGGGTGCTCAGCATCCTTTTCAAAACTCACATGGCTGCAGGTGTCATTCCATTCCTTGTGGCTGTATGACAAAGTCCCTCTCCTTGCTGGCTGGCAGTTGGTGCCTCTCAGCAGCACAGCTCCCTTCACCAAGGCCAGCAAAGAATCAGACAAAGTTTCAGCTTTCAAAGGCTGGGGGCACACGGGGGGGGGTCTGATCTACCCCCAAATATCTCCTATTAACTTATCTAAAAATCAACTTATTTGTGACCTCATTCCACCGCAGGAGTTCCTTCACCTTTGCTGTATATTGTAGCCTAGTCCTAAGAGTGATGTCCACACCGTCAGAAGCAGGGCGTGGGTCCTGTGCACCTGTGGCTGGAACCTGGGGCCCTTCTGCCCATCACAGCTTGAGGATCCTCAGGCCTCCAGCCCACAATGCCAGACTGGCTGCCTTCTTGTCATGGCCACTGCATGTTTAATCACCGCCTTGGGCTTGGCATATCTAAAAATGATTTTTTGGGGCTGGGGATTTTTTACCTCAGTGGTTCTGCCACCGGCCTTGCAAGCACAAGACCTTGAGTTCAATCCCCAGTACCAAAAAATAAAAAATAAATAAAAATGACTTTTGTTCCAGAATGCTCTCCAGCCTGCTTATCCCCGTGTTTCTTCACATTTGATCCAAAGTACAAGGCCACTGCCATTCACTCCTTGAGTCCTCTTTTCCTCAGGCTTCATATCCTGTGTCCTATTGGTGCTCCTTCATATGTGCCCTGTGTCCTTTTGTCTCCTGTAACCATCTTGCTGGCTCAGCCTCCATGGTTCTCACTGGCTTCTTGCACCAGACTCCTGGTGCTTTCCTCTACCCTGCTCACAGTCTTCCTGTGCTCACCTTTCTATGGCTCCCTACTGCCCTCAGGATGCAGCCCAAAGTCTAGGGTTCTTTTTCTTTTATCTTTCTTTTTTAGTTTTTGGTATGAGGGATCAAATCCAGGAGTGCTCTACCAGTGAGCTACATGTCTAGCCCTCTTTATTTTTTAATTTGAGACAGGGTCTTCTCAAGTTGCTCAGGCTGGGCTGAACCTTGTGATCCAGCTGCCTCAGCCTGCTGGGTACCTGGGATTAAAGGCCTGCACCACCAAGCCTGGTTCATTTACTCTTTTATAGATTCATCTTCAACTATTTAAACTCTTACCTCGACCACACCTGGTCACACCCCAGTGACAGTACCCTCCCAGGCCACTTGTCTTTGCTCTTGTTGAGGAATTGGAGGAGGCTTGGGCTGATCATATTGCCTTTTGAGGCCTCAGGGTCCCCAGCTGTCCAGGTAGGGGATGGGCTGGAAGCCTCCCGAGAATCTCAGCCTGGCATTCCAGGAGTCTGAGAAGGAGGGAGTGGCATCTGTAGGCAAACCTGACTGCCTGGCTTCTAGGTTGCCTAGTGATGGATGTCAACTCTCTCCCCTCCCAAGGGGGTTTCTTAGCAACCCAGTTTCTCACCCACAGTTGTTTGCAGGGTTTCCTTTCAACTAAATGTCAAGTTCTGCTCTTTCTGCTCCAGAAAACCTGAAGTCCCAGGTCTCTGAATACAAACCTAGAATGGAAAGAAGCCTGCATTGGAGGATAGCAGAGGATTTGCTGTGTGACTTAGAAAAGTTGCCTGGACACTCTGGATTTATTTGATTGTGACTACTTGTCATGTGCACATATGGCCTCCTTGTTCCCTTATCCGTGTTTGGTTCAACTGCTAAATGTATTCCCTGAACTTCCTGAGTAGCTAGGATTATAGGCACGCACCACCACTGCTAGCCTGGACAAGTGTATCCACTTCACAACCCTTTTTAAGCCTCCTGTTGAACTAAAACCTTCTCCTTTCATACTAGATAATGCCTCTTGCTTTTCTCACTAGGGGACAGATTATCTGGTGCCATGTCACCCAGCTTCCCACACCACTCACCCATGAAGCAAATGAACAGTAATAGTATCAGCAATAATTCACTGAGTTCTTGTCCATTCCTGGTATTAATGCACAGCTCATTTCATAATTTCTATTCCTTTGAGAAGCACATATTTATATTATCTCTGTTTTAGAGAAACTTAGGCTCACAGTGGGTAAATCATGTAAGCATCAAGTGGCAGAACCGAGATTCATACTTGGATCTGTTGTTTGTTTGTTTGTTTTTTAGCTTTGTGGTACTGGGGATTGAACCCAGGGCCTTCAGACTGGGCTACAGTCCTGGGCCTTTTTATTTTTTGTTTGACAACAGTGTCTTGCTAAGTCACTAAGTTGCCCCGGCTCTGCCTCAGCCTCCCAGAGTGCTGGGATTACAGGTGTGCACTGTCTTGCTCATCCCTGGACCTGTTTTGACTCCTGAGTTCAACTCACAACCTCTCCCCTGTATCTCCTCCCAGTAGCTGCCCTCTCTCCTTCCCAGGGCTTCAGAGGACACGGGCTGCCTCCTTTGCAGGTTCCAGGTCTGCTCATTTCCCTCTGCATAGCCCCTTATCCCTTCCTATCTCCTACAGGGCCTCCTCCATTGCCCGAGTACACAGTGTGGCCTCCCCCACCCACTGTTTCCAGATCAATTCCCTGTCCTCCCTCACCAACAGACCACTGTCCACCCTAACCCTTGCCCAAGATCCCCACTGTCTCCTTGTTGCCACTTCCAACACTTCCCGTGATCCTGCTTTGTGTCTAGAGCATTTGGCAGTGCTGAGCAGGCGGGTCCTCCTCAGAGAAGTTTCCCTGAAGTTTCTGTAACTCAGTCCCATGCCACGTGCCAGGCCCTAACATCCCCCCTCACTTCTCTACCCCCACCGCCTTTCTGGATGTTTCTCTGGTTCTTTCTCCTCATGTGATCTGACGAAGTGCATGGCCATGTTAAAACTCCTCCATAATGTCTAGGAACACTCCTCATGAGGGACAAGTCTGTGTTCCTCCCCTTGAATCTGACCCAACCCCAGTGACCAGCCAGCCGACAGACAGTGGTAGAATCATTCTGTGAGGATTTCTGGCCAGGTCGTAAAGGCAATTGCTGCCTGGCTCCCTGGAGCCCTGGGCCATGGTTTAAGAAGTGTCACCTGATATAATAGATAATGTGAAATAGGAAGAAAAGGGGCAAAGGGGAAGGGGAAGTGGGAGGGGTAGGGGAAAGGAAAGAAGGGAATGGAATGAATATGGGAAAATGAAAACATGGAAATAAAGTCTCTGTAAATAGGGAGGGATGGAGGGGTTGAAGGGAGGGCAGGGGAATGGGGAAAAAATAAGAAGCAAGAGAGATTATGTAAAGGTGCAGATTTCCAATGATGAATGTCATTATATTGTATACCTAAAATGTACCAATAAAATTAAATTTTAAAAAAGAAACAGAAGGGGGGAGAAGAAGAAGGAAAGAAAAGATAAAAAGAAAAGAAGGAAAGTGAAGGGGAGGGAGGAAAGCAGAGAGTAGTAGCAATGGGCTGAAAGAAGTGAACAGAATCTAGATACAACTTATGTCTATAATAAACATGATATCATTTGGTCAAAAAAAGAAGTGTCACCTGAACCGGGCACAGCAGCACAGGAATAGAATCCCAGCACTCTGGGTAGCTGAGGTAGAAGGTTCACAAGTTCAAGCCTAGCCTGGGCAACTTGGTAATGAAGCAAGACCCTGTCTCAAAATAAAAAGCACATCTCCCTGATGTGAAGCCAGCACAGAGAGCAGAGCAGAGCCAATGAAGAAAGACTCCTGAGCATCTGGATCCAAACATGCCTGAAGGCAGTGTCTCTTGACTTCTCAATTATCTGAGCCTCCACATTTCCTTTTTGTTTGTTAAGGCAGTTCAGGTTCAGTTTTGTCACTTGACACCAGTATCATTTCCTGCACTGTCCCAAGGTCTCAGCCTTGCCCCTGATTCCAGACACATATATCCTGCTGGCTCCTGAACAGGGCCATTCAGCTGAGCCAAAAGCTAAGGACCCCAACTTCTCCCCAACTTCGCGCCCCATTATAGTTTCCATCTCTCTTTTTTGTTTTTGTTTTCTTTTTTCCTGTACCAGGAAGTGAACTCAGGACCTTTCGCTTGCCAGGCAGGCAAGGCACCACTGAGCTAAATCCCTGGCCCTTTCCATCTCTCCTAATGAGAGCATCACCCACTTGATGTGACACTGTGACAGTCATCCTCTGTCCCTGCACCCTCTCCTTGTCCTCACTTCTTAGTCCCAAGTCCTGCTGACTGGATTCTGTGGACATAGTTAAGATCTGCACCTATCTCCCTTTCCCCTGCTCACTTCCATCCTCCAGGATTTCTTACCCTGATTACTACAAAAGCAGCGGCTAACTGACCCAAGGTATAGAGTAAAAAGTGAGTTTCCTTGCTGCCCATCCCCACAGCCAGCCTCCCGCTAGACATCCATTGTCACCTCTTTCATGTCTATCATCCCACAAGCTCTCTTTATGTGCCAGTTTCCTGTGTGTGGGGTTTTTTGTGTGTTTTTTTGGGTACTGGAGATCGAACTCAGGACTTTGCACTTTCGAGGCAGGCGCCAGAACCACTGAGCTAAATCCCCAGCCCAATGTGCCAGTTTCCTTTTGGAGAATTGCAAATGTGAGGCATACTATCAAGACTTTTTTTCAACTACCATGCCTTTGCAGACCACTGCTTTTTCCTTCACTGATCTTGAAGTGTTATGTCATAACTGCAGTGTAGTGCTAATTCCTTCTTCTGCTGGCTGCATAATATTCCCTGGGTAGATATATAACTAATTGTACAACTTGTCTCCTATTGATGGATATTTAAGTTGTGTTCCACTTACTTATTGGTGCCTAAAAAGTCACCAAAACCCTAGTGGTGTAACACAATAACCATTGGATTATGTTGTGGATTCCATGTGTCCTCTCTGCTCCACAATGTGTGAGGGTTTCCTGGCATGACTTGAAGGTGGAAGCTCCTTGGGGACTGCAGTCATCAGCTACTTCGATGCTCACTTTTCTGATGCCTGACCTGGGATGGCTCAAAAGCTAAGCCCCGCTGGGGCTTTGTGCCTTCCTGAGGCCTCCCCACGTGGTGGTCCTGACTTCCTCCCGCTCAGCAGGCTGGTTGATTGCACATGCTTTCCTGTCCCAGCCTTGGGGGTCAGAGCGTCGCTTCTGTCACACTCCATGAGTCAGGGTGCTCATCAGCTCATTGGGACTCAGAGGATATACAGACCCACCTACCCAGAGCTAAGGAACTTGTAGCCACGTGATAGAGTCTTCCAGGTTGTTCCGGCCCTTTGATGTTCCTGTAGTTCCACTTATACCCTCACAACCCTTGAACCCTTTCGCCCTCTGCACACCTCTGGCTGAGACACCTTTGTAGCTGACCCGAAGCCTCTTCACTGGCTCTTGCTGACACTCGCATGCCTCCATCCTCTGACCATGGTTAGAGGTCAGATCACAGGCAAAGCACTTAAACACATAACGGGCACCATGTTTGCGGCTAGTATTGGTCTGTGTTCAGCAAATATTTATCAAGCTGACTACTCAGTGGCAAGCAGTTTGGGAGGCTCAGGATGCACTAGTGAAAGAAATAGTGGCCCCTTTGGGCAGAGCTCATTCAAGCCCTTGTCCCAGCCAGAAGCACAGGGAGAGACAGCACAGATGATCAGGAAGTGAAGGGAAGAGACCGAGCCGGAGACCAAGCTGGTGAGGACCCCTGGGCTCACCCACCAGCCTCCAGCTTGGCCAGGCGGGTGCCTGCAACAACAGCTCCCCACCCCCATGCCTCTTGGCTGTACAGCTACTTGGATCCACACTGCAGAGGCACAGGGGAGCATAAAGGCTACTGTCCTGAGCTGCAGAAGTGAACAACAGAGAGAGAGAGAGGGCCTCTCTCAGGCTCCCTGATGAAAACTGAAGCCCACTGGAAAAGTGAAGAGAATCTCTGCAATAAAGGCCACCAGACCACCATGCTTGGTAAGTTGGAGGCATCATCACCTCCCATCAGAACCTGGACTATTTTCAGGGGAAAGGCAGCTGGAACCTGCAGTAGAACCTTGCAGAGTTCAACCCTGCAGGACAGGGAGCTCAACTTGGGTCATGCAGCCAGAAATCTGCCTGAATCTCATGAGTCTGTGACTGGCTTACTGAGACTTATTGACTTATATCTGCACACTGCTACCCACGTTGTCTATTGTGACAGCAGAGACATACCCTCAAGGTGGCCCTTCATTTTTATCTTTTATTTGTTATTTTCAAAATTACCACTATTTTTTTGCTCTTATTTTTAATTTTTTTTTCTTCTTTGGTACTCTTAAATTTTTTTTCTTTTTTCTTTCTTTTCTCTTTTCTTTCTCTCTCTCTGCCTTGCTCCCTTTCTGCCCCACATTCTTCTTCATCTCCCTTTGTGTTCCTGTTCTGCCCCTAATTCGTATTTCTTCTTTATCTTTCTTTTCTTTTCTTTCCTTCTCTTGCCTGTGCCCTCTAGCCTCACAGCTAAATGTCCCCTATCCTTCTACTTACCTATTCCTCCCTCCCCAACTCCTTCTAGCTCCCCATCCTAAAGGGTAAAGTTGCTATATTGAAGAGTTTATTCTCTATAAACATATGTTGAGTTGGTCCTTGATTTTCATTTAATTCACACAGTTAAAGGTGATAAATTAATAACTATCACAAATTGTCATTTTCTAAGAGGTACTTCATGCTCTAGCATTGCTGATTGTATCACTTGGACTAACGTGTTGTGATTGATCTAATCAGTTGTCCTTCCTGGTATAATGAAAATGAGACAGCCTCAGAGCCATTAGAGACTCAAAACCTAAAGACCAGCTATATCTGGAAGACACCTCTGAGAAGCAATCATTCCATAAGTGCTCTAAATACATCAATAAAGATATTTACAATAAGCAACTTCAAAGTATCAACCCAGGAATTAAACCAAGGACAGTACCAAAAACAAAAATGAGAAGACATTTAAGCAAGGCACAGACTCAGACTTCCACCCCACAAAAGACAAATTCTGGGGAAAATAAGGTGGAAAAGTCTGACAATCAACCACCTGCACATCCTGAACTGATAGCACAGGAATTAACAAAACAGATGAATGGGGGTCTAGAAAAATTCAAAACAGAAATAATTTCCCAGATAACTACAGAGATGGTGAGCAGAGTGAAAGACATGATTAGAAGCTCTAGAACAGAAACAGATAAAAAAAAAAAATAGATGAGCTCAGAAACATGCTGGAAGACATAAATGCCCAGCATAAGAAAGAAATGGAAACCATGATCTCCCAATATAAGAAAGAAATGGAATCCATTTCTGAATGAAAACAGATTCAAACAGATATTCAGGAGATTAAAAACTACATTGAAAGCATGCAGAGCAGATTAAGGGAATCTGAAGATAGAATATCAGATATAGAAGACAGGATTGCAGTTAAGGACCATGAAAACAGAGATCTCTTCACAATAGTAAAGGACCACGAGAAATCAATCCAGCAGCTGCTAGATGATGCAAAGAAGAATAACATAAGACTGATAGAAGTCCACAAAAAAACAGGAGAAAGTACAATTGGCATTAAAAAAAATGTTCACAGAAGTAATAGTAGAAAACTTCCCAGACAGAGGTGGAGAATTGGACATATAGATAAATGAGGCATATAGAACTCCAACTAGCCATGATCAAAAAAAAATTCTACACCTAGACATATAATAGTCAAAATCCCAGAAACCCAACAGAAGAACAAAATCCCGCAGGCAGTTAGAGAAACGAAACAAATCACCTACAAAGGAAAGCCCATCAGAATCACGGCAGACTTCTCAACACAAACCCTCAAATCAAGGAGAGCCTGAAGTGAAGTATTTCAAGCCCTAAAAGAAAATAACTTCCAACCTAGACTGTTGTATCCTACAAAATTATCTTTCAAAATCGATGGGGAAATTAGATACTTCCATGACAAAGAACACCTGAGAAATTTCATGAACACCAAACCAGCACTCCAAACAATTGTAAGCAATATCCTAGAAAAAGACAATGAAGGTCACAACTCCATGAGGCCCAACAGAGGGAAGCCACCAGGCAAGGTAAGAAACTAAAGGGAAAGGGGGAAAAAAGAAGAAATAAAAGAGCCAACAACAGCAAAACATCATGACAAGGATGAACCAATATCTATCAACTATAGCCATCAATGTTAATGGTCTCAATTCACCAATCAAAAGAAGTAGACTGACAATAGATTAAGAAGCAAAATCCAACAATATGCTGTATACAAGAAACACACCTAACTCAAAAAGAAATTCATAGACTGAAAGTAAAAGGAAAGTAAAACAGTTCTCCACGCACAGGAACTCAGAAAAAAGCAGGGATAGCAATCTTATTTGCAGACAAAGTAGATTTCAAACCAAAATTAATTGGCCAAAGACAGAGACAAAGATCATCACTACATCCTTGTGGAGGGAACAATCCAAGAGGAAGAGATGACAATCCTAAATATATATGCACCAAATATGAATGCCCCCAACTATACAAAACAAATATTTATTTTTTTAAAGAGAGGAAAAATTTATTGGGAGAAAGAAAGCTTCTGCCTAAGAGAGACAGAAGGGGGACCCGGAAAGTGGGTGGCCTGCCCACCCCACTTTTCAAAGATGTTTTATACAGCAAAGCCTTGTGGTGAGGCAGTTACAAAGTGGGACAAAACTATAAGACCCAATGGAAATTCACAAGGTGGGCATGAGGTGGGACAAAACCATGACCAACCAATAAGATTACAAGTACAGTCACTCAGGTAATATTGATTAAATGGGGATCAAATGGGAAGACAAGTCATATACAAGGAATTTCCCATTTAGAATATCAGGGCTGGGGATTTAGCTCAGTGGTTTTACCGCTTGCTGCACAAACACAAAGACCCGAGTTCGATCCCCAGTACCAAAAAAAAAAAAAAGAAAAAAAAAAAGAAATGACCATTTAGAATATCAATCACTGTTGTCTATCTCTAGAGAAGTAGTACTTCTTTTCCTTTTTATAATACTAGCCAGTGAATGTGCTTCAATTATTCTCTATGTTGGTTCCTTGCTGTGTTGGCTCCTGGATTGCTGGTGCCTTAAGGGAGCCCCTGTCTCCCTGCCAACAAGATATATAATTAATTTACCTATCTATAATATTCCCCCCTCTGAAGAAATACCCCTAACTGCTGTGAGGGGGCAAAGGGCGAAGACAGTTCTGGCTACTCCCAGCTGAAGAGGGTCGTAGTTGTGATCAGCAGTTAGAGTTACTCTACAGTCTATCTAAAGGCCCTCGATAGGTGCCAGTGATTGTCATCTTGGAAGCCATATAGCTTTGAGACTGGAGGAAACAAAAGGCAAAGAAACAGTTAAGAATATATGGGCTAGGGGTCGCGGATTTAGCTCAGTGGTTCTAGTGCCTGCCTCGCAAGCGCAAGGTCCCGAGTTCGATCCCTGGTACCAAAAAAAAGAGAAAATATGGGCTAAATAATAAGGTCAGCAGAACTGCTATGAATATAGCCAACAAAGGTTTCCACTGGGAGGAACTAGTAATAGCCTCCCACAAAGAGGATAAGGAGAAGGTCTAGGGGACTTAGAATCCAATATAGAAGTCATATTATACAGTTTAGCAGTTATTAGCTGTTTACAAGGTTGATCTGGTGGATCCTAGTAAAAGAAGTCTAGCACATTTGTCATTGGTTCCATTTGTATGACTGCTTGGAGTTGGCAGCATCAAAGATGTAGGATCCTGTGGGAAATGTTCCTTTGTGTCCTGGATCTTTGTTGACCTTGAGGGGCCGGAGCCAAAATATTGGCTGTCCTCAAAGCCCAGTTACCTTTCTAGTTTTGGTCTCCAAACTCTGACCAGTAATCTTGGTGGAAGACATCCAAAATGATATAGGGGAAGAGATATAACACCCAAACCTACTAGATATCCAAAACATGAGTTCCTGTTCTCTAAAATTGAAGAATGAATTCTAGAAACAATGGAGGTTAAGAGTAGGAAAAATTTATTTGGAGAAAGAAAGCTTCTGCCTAAGAGAGACAGAAGGGGGACCGGAAAGTGGGTTGCCCCACAAAACAAATATTAAAGGACATGAAAAATCAAATAAGCACTAATAAAATTGTAGTGGGGGACTTCAATACCCCACTATCACAAATAGACAGAGCATCTACACAAAAAATTAACAATGAAATTTTAGAACTCAACCAAGCTATTGAACAAATGGACTTAATACATGTTTACAATGTTCCACCCCACAAAATCAGAATACACATTCTTTTTGGCTGCACATGGGTCATTCTCCAAAATAGACCACATGCTAGCTCATAGGACATGTCTAAGTAAATGTAAAAGAATTGAAGTTACCCCCTGTATATTATCAGACCATAGTGTGATAAAATTGGAGGTCAATAACATAAGAAATCACAAAACTCCCACAAACACATGGAAAATGAATAACACCTTCCTGAACAACCAGTGGGTCACAAAGGAAATTAAAGAAGAAATTAGACAGTTTCTACAAGTAAATGATAATGCCAGTACAACATACAGAAATCTATGGGACACAATGAAAGCAGATTTACATGGGAAATTCATAGCAGTGAATGCCCATATTAGGAAAACAGAGAGAACTCAGATAAATAACCTAATGCAGAACCTTAAACTCCTAGAAAAAGAAGAGCATAACAAACCCAAAGCTCATACAAGAAAGGAAATTACCAAGATCAGAGCAGAAATCAATGCAATGGAGACTAAGAGAATGATAAAAAAAATCAATGAATCAAAGAGTTGGTTTTTTGAAAGAATAAATAAAATTGATAAACCCTCAGCCAACCTTATCAAAAAAAGGAAAGAAAAGGCTCAAATCCATGCAATTAAGAATGGAAAAGGTGAAGTCACAACAGACCCAGCAGAAATCCAGAGGATCATCAGTACCTACTTTGAGAACCTGTACTCTAATAAAATGGAAAACACAGAAGAAATGGACAGATTCCTAGATACATACAAATTGCCAAAGTTAAATGAAGAAGATATAGAAATTCTAAACATCCCAATTACAATGAGTGAAATTGAAAATGTAATAAAATATTTACCAACAAAGAAAAGCCCAGGTCCTGATGGCTTCACTGCTGAATTTTACAAGATATTTAAAGAAGAACTATTGCCATTACTCTTTAAACTCATCAAGGAAATTGAAAGGGAAACAAGGCTTCCAAATTCATTGCTGGAAGCAAGTGTCACTTTGATTCCAAAACCAGGGCAAGACCCAACCCAAAAAGAGAACTACAGACCAATCCCCCAAATGAATATTGATGCAAAAATCCTCAACAAGATACTGGAAAACAGCATACAAAGGGTCATCAAGAATATCATATACCCTGACCAAGTCAGAGTTATCCAAGGGATGCAAGGATGGTTCAACATTTGTAAATCAATAAATGTAATACACTATATTAACAGAGTCAAGGACAAAAACCATATGATCATCTCAATAGATGCAGAAAAGGCATTTGACAAAATCCAACACCCATTCAAGATAAAAACGCTGCAGAAAACTGGAATAGAGGGTCTTTATCTCAACCTGATTAAGGCTATTTATGAAAATTCAACAGCCAACATCATATTAAATGGTCAAAAACTGAAAACTTTCATGCTAAAATCAGAAACAAGACAAGGATGCCCACTATCACCACTCCTGTTCAATATAGTTCTGGAAATATTAGCCACAGCAATTAGAAAAGAGAAAGAAATACAAGGAATAAAGATAAGAAAGGAAGAAGTTAAACTGTCATTATTTGCTGATGATATGATACATTACACAGAAGACCCAAAATTCTCTGCCAAAAGACTCATTCAGTAGAGTGACAGATTCATTAGAGTAGCTGGATATACAGTCAACACTCAAAAAACAATAGCCTTTTTATACACAAATAGCAGATTCACTGAGAGAGAAATTAGGGAAACAATTCCTTTTACAATAGCATCAAAAAACAAACAAACAAATATCTAGGAATCAACCTAACAAAGGAACCGAAAGACCTCTACACTGAAAACTACAACACTCTGAAAAAGGAGATTGAGGAGGATATAAGAAAATGGAAAGACATCCCTTGTTCCTGGGTAGGAAGAACTAATATAGTGAAAATGGCCATACATCCAAAACTACTATGTAGATTTAATGCAATGTTGATTGAAATTCCAACAATATACTTCACAGAACTAGAGAAAACAATCCAAAAATTCATTTGGAACCAGAAGAGATGTAGAATAGCAAAAGCAATTCTAGGCAACAGAGACATGGCTGGGGGTATCACAATCCCCAACTTGAAACTATACTACAAAGCTACTGTGATAAAAACAGCATGGTGCTGGCAAAGAAACAGATCCGAGGATTAGTGGAATAGATTAGAAGATGAGAAACAACTACAGATATGCTCAGCCACCTCTTCTTTGACAAAGGAGCCAACCATCCTCATTGGAGGAAAGATAGCCTATTTAATAAATGGTGTTGGAAAAACTGGATTTCAACCTGCCAAAGATTAAAATCAGACCCATACCTATCACCATGCACTAAACTAAGATCAGAGTGGATTAAAGATCTAAATATTAAGACAAACACTAAACTTGCTGGAAGATAAGTTAGGTAGAACTCTTAAAGACATTGACATAAAAAAAGACTTTATGAACAAAACCTCAATAGCATGGAAACTAGCACAAAGAATCAACAACTGGGATCTTATCTTATTAAAAAGCTTGTGCACTGCAAGAGAAACCACCAACAGAACTAATAAACAACCTACAATGTGGGAAAAAAATTTTAGCAGCTGCACCTCAGACAAAGGTCTACTATCCAGAATATATAAAGAAATGAAAAAAAGGAGACCCTCCAAATTCAAAGACTCAATTCAAAAATGGGCATCTGAAATGAACAGACATTTCTCAGACAAAGAAGTAAAAGCAGCAAAGAAACATATGAAAAAATGTTCAACATCACTGGTCATTTGAGAGATGGAGATGAAAACAACACTGAGTTTCCACCTCACCCCAGAAAGAATGGCTGCTATCAAGAAATCATCCAATAACAAATTCTGGCAGGGGTGTGGGGAGAAAGGAACCCTGCTCCATTGTTGGTGGAAGTGCAGACTGGTGCAACTACTGTGGAAATCCGTATGGAGATACCTCAAAGAACTAGGACTGGAAGTCCCATTTGACCCAGCTATTTCCCTGCTGGGGATCTTCCCCAAAGAATTAAAAGAATCATATCACAGTGATATATGTGCACCCATGTTCGTAGCAGCACAATTTGTACTAGCTAAAGCTTGGAAACAGCCCAAGTGCCCATCAACTGGAAACTGGATAAAGAAGATGTGGGGTTTTTTTTATAAGATGGAGTACTACTCAGCCATAAAGAACAAGATACTAGAGACATTTTTAGCTGAATGGATCCATATTGTGGCCATACTCTTAAATGAAATAAATAGGACACACATGTGTAAATACCGAATAGTTTCTCTAGTGTGAGAAACTGAAAGTATAAATAAGGATTAAAATGATTAAAATGAATAACTGTTAATTTGAAATAGGAAAAGGTCCAAAGGTGTAGGGGTGGTGGGAGGGGAAGGAGAAAGGAAAGAAGGGAAAGGAAAAATTATGAGAAAAGAAAAAAAAATGGAAACGAAGTCTATGTAAATAGGGAAGGGTGGAGGGGGTGAAGGGAACACAGGTTATGAGGAAAAAAATAAGAACCAAGATACATCATGTACAGGCACAAACACCCAATGATAAATGTAAACGTATTGTATACCTAAAATGTAGCAACAAAAGAATTTTTAAAAAAAGAAGAAGAAGGGAAGGGAAGTTTGTGCAGCGGTGCCTGCAGAAGTTCAGAGGTACAAGGACTTCCCCAAGACCACACAGCAAATGTGCACGTGCTGAAAGGTGTGAAGCTGGCACTGCTGCCTGGAAAAGGCTGACTCTCAAGGGAGATGGCTGCTGGCGCTCGATGTCCAGAGCAGCGCCGGGGGGAGGCTGTCTCCTTGGCTCCTTTCAGGGGGCAAAGGGTAAGTCACTTCTTGCCAACACCTCCTCCGGAACTCCAACTCCCATCTCAAGGTAGGAGGGGCTGACCGAGGACTCAAAGAGGAAAATGGGATGGGGCTCAGGATGAGAGCTTCAGAGAGGGCTTCTTAGTAGGTGCCCAGTGAGAGATGAGTGGGGCTTAATGCTGGGGCACATGTAGGGCGAGGTTAGTGAGGAGATGGAGGCTCAGTGGGCGGGTAGGTCATGGCGGGTGTGTGTGTGTGTGTGTGTGTGTGTGTGTGTGTGTGGTGTGTGTGTGTGTGTGTGAGAGTGACCTCCCAATCCAGGATTCTGAGGCCTGCAGAGGGAGTGAGGCCCAGGAGGGGTGAGGTCTCCGAAGGAGAAGGAACTCAGGAAGGGCACAGAGGTCCTGCGTGGCCGGGACCGCAGCCTGCACAGACAGCTCCTAGGGCGCCGGCGCCCCTCCTCCCCAGCCCCCGTGTCACCCCCGCCCCGGCTGCGGCGCAGGCGCGAGCCCAGCCTGCTTTTGCTCTGCTCCAGCTCTAGCTGCACTTCGCCCGGCGGAGACCGCAGGCAGATCGGTGAGCTCGGCCCCTGCCCTACGCGAGGCACCACCCCTGCCCGGCGTCTCCGGGGTTTCGAGGAACCCACCCTCTAGCCGGGTCCCCAGCTCCAGCTGCGTCCCGCCAGGGCAGCCTCGGGTTTTGGGAAGTGAGGGTCCCCAGGAAGCAGCGGGGCAGAGAGAGCCCCAGGCCCGTCGCCCCTCCGCACCTCGAGATTGATGGGCCGGGCTGAGGCTTCAGAGGACGAGATCCTCCACGCCTCCCTGAAAACCTGTTCCTGTTCCACTTTGCCTCAATTTCCCTCTAGTGGAAAGGACGCAGTTAATTTCACTCGGGGATAGGATGGTTGAGTCTGAAAGAGGGGTGCTTTGGGGGACCTGATTTCCCTAGCGGGAGGGCTGGGTAGCGAGGGGCGTGGAAGAGGTGGACCCGGTGGTCTGGGCAGGAGAAGTGAGGCCACGCAGGGCCACAGGTTCCGGGCGTCTTCACTCTCGGGCTCGTCCATCGGCGCAGGCTTCTCTCGCCTTGCCTCAGCTGCAGCCCCCCGCCCCCGACACGCAGTCCCCTCCTCTCTCCACTTCCTCCCCCCAAGTTCCTCCCCTCCTCGGCTGGAGCCACCACCCTGCGGTTCCCATGGTAACCCCGAGGGTCCGGCTTCCTCTCCTGAGAGACTTCTTCCCGGGGACCAAGACTGGGGGGAGGGGCAGCCGGAGGGGGAGGCACCGTCAGGGTCACCTTGCTTCTCCAGTAACGGGGGATTGAGTGATTACATACATTTAGGGGGCGGAAGAAGCAGTGAATTAAAGGGGAGGTACTGGCCTGGGTCCCCTCCCCGCACTCACGTGGGGCTCTATGAATGGTCTTTGCCCAGAGGCCCCGACAGCTGCCCCCCCCCCCCCCCCCCGCCATCCCCATTAATTCTCCCCACCCTGCCTCTCCCGGGCGGGCGGGCCAGGCGCTGGCCACGCCTCCCCCCGCAGGCTCCGCCTCTCCACACCTTCTGTCTCTCCTGCCTCCGTCACTATTATGCTTTTGGCCTCTGCTATTTCCCGTTCTGTCACTTTATTTTCCTTTTTTCCCTTCTTTCCTCTGAACTGTAAATGAGGATGGACAGTTGCGACCTGTGGACAGGCCCATTGACAGCGATCCTGTGCGCTGTGTGGCTCTGTGGGCTCTCCAAAAAGCAACCCCAGCTGCACATTTGAAGGTCGCACCAGACGTAGTGAGGGCGCCAGAGATCTTCAGAACTAGCACTATTTAATTTTGTTTGAGGCGCCTGGAAGGGGCTGAAGGTCATCTGGGGGAGGAAAGGCAGAAGCCCAGTTTCCCGGAGCACTCTGCATACTGGCTTTAGCCCTCCTTGTGTGTGGACCCTCAGGTTCCTTCCATTCTCATGGCCTCAGTGTCCCCTCGGTGAAAAGAGGGTTTGTTGTTGGTTCTTTTGGGGGGAGAGGGGGATCTTTTTTTGATACTGGAGATTAAACCCAATGCCTTCACGGTGAGCTACATTCTCAGCCCTTTTTATTATTTTTTAATTTGAGATGGGGGTCTCATTAAGCCACTAATTTCCCCGAGCTGGGTTTGAACTTGCTATCTTCCTGCCTCACACTCTGAGAGCGCTGAGATTACAAGTATGTATCACTATGCCCAGCCAAGAGGGTTCTGAAATAGGTTTTTCTGGACAACAGCCCTTCTCCAACAGCCCTGTTCTCCAACAGCCCTTGAGCCTAAAGAGCTAATCCTGAGCTTCACTTCCTGTGGAACCCAAATTCCTTGGACCCCAACGGCTGAGCAGTGCAGACCTGTGGAGGAACCTTCCAGGGCTTTGCAGCTTGTGTCACTGGTGCCAACCAAAAGAGTTACTCTCAGGTGGGGGCTGAAGGAGAGTGAGGCTTTGAGGAGAGGGGAAACTCTCACTCTAGGGATGGACCACCACAAGTTCAGGATGGAAATAGTAACGAAGAAATTACAGTCATAATCATAACAGCTGCCATTTCTCGGCACCAGATACAATAGCTGAATGAAACAGACATCATTAATATCCCTATTTTACAGGCAAGAAAATTGAGGCTTAGAGAAGTGAAAGTATGTGTTTTGAGGTCACACAGGAAGGAAGTGGTAGCCTGGGGTCAAACTATGAAGTCAGGCTACAGAGCCCACAGTCTCCGGTGTGAACTTGCACAGACTGACACCACAGTGGCAGGAGCCAAGCTAAGCAGCCAGACCATGGGCTCCTTCCAAGTCCTTAGGGGAAGAGGCTGTGCTGTGCTGTGAGGGTGGGAGGGTAAGGGGGCCCCAAATGTGGGGCAGCTCTGAGGTCCCCTCCCCCTGTCAGCTGCACCTTGGCTGCCCACAGGGACTCACCATGCTGGGCTGCAACCCCTGCAGCTGTGTAACCACCGTGGAGGAAAGCAAGTGGTATGGAGTCCACTCCTACCTGTACCTCTTCTACGAAGACTGCACTGGCATGGCTCTCAGTGATGACCCTGAAGGACCCCCAGTCCTGTGTCCCCACCAACTCTGGCCCTCACTGTGCTGGAAGGTAAGGTTAGAAGAGCAACTCCTGGGATTCCTGTGGCTGCAGGGAGGAGATGGGACTGAATTGGACATTCAGAGGCTTGAAAGTAAAGGGATGGGCCGAGGATGTAGCTCAGTGGCTCTGCGCCTGCCTGGCAAGCACAAGGTCCTGAGTTTGATTCCTGATACCAAAAAAAAAAAAAAAGAAAAGTAAAGGGACGAACTCAAATAGGTTTAAACCATAAAAGGAAAATGCTGCTCATCTTCTATAAGAGACCAGTGTTCAGTACCTTCAGGAAAATTTAACCCAGTAGTTCCAACCACTACACTGAGGACTTTGCAAGTTTTCTCTTAGACTTCAGGCTCTCCATGGTGCCCCTATTCTTACAGCACAACAGCTTCAAGCTCTCCCTACGCATTCCTCAAATGGCTGCTACTGTGCCAACCCTCAGACCTTTAAGGGAAGTTGGTTTTCTCCATTACTTCCTTCAGAAAAGATGCAGAATAGCCAGAAATAAAAAACACATCACTGTTTATGTCTGCACACACACCCCCAAAGGTAGAAATAGATTTCACAAAGTATGTACAGACAGGACGTCTCAATATTGCCAAGACATAATTCTTTCCTCATTGATCTACAGATTCAATGCAATCCCAATAAAAATTCCAGCAAGTTATTTTATGGATGTCAACAAACTGATTCTACAGTTTATAAGGAGAAGTAAAAGATCCAGAAGAGCTAGAAGTTAAAAAATAGGTTGCTGTTTACAAGTATGCTTAACTCACAGCAGCACAGCTGAACTAATCATACAGGAGGGAGGAACACACTAGGCAGTGAGTTCACCTCTCTTAAATCTTGCTATGGTTTCCCAGTGATACATTCAGGTGCCATTGCAGTGAGCAGAAAGACCTGAGAGAAACAAACAATTCTTGTCCCTAACAGCCAGGGGAAGTTGTCAGCCCACAGTTCCTATGTTGGGCACAGTTTCTTGCTGAATATTGCAGAGAAACTGAGGCAGGGGTCCCTCCTTCTGCTTTCTAGTGGGGAGGCTGGGTGTAGAGGTGCCAGCCTACACTATCTCAGGCCAGGCTTGCAGAGGATGCCAAGAAAGGAAGTGGTCTCAGGCCCTGGGGTGGTCAGGGAAGACCCCCAGGACAAGGGGAGTACGTGTTTAAACCTTTTAAGCATCTTTTTACTGTCAGGCACTGTGCTAGACTCTTGGGGACAAAGAATTTAAGAAGACATGGTCCTTGCTGTAGAAGAACTCCTAGGTATGGTCATTTAGTCACCAGTATTCTGCCTCTGCCCTGTGCCAGCACTGTGTCAGGCACAAAGACACTGAGTAAGCCCCCAACAGGCACAATCTCTGCTCTTAAAGGCCCTCTGTCTGGTGGAACAGGCTGCCATCACTTAGGCAGGAACGCTAACCCAGGTCTGAGTGTGCACAAAGGTGGGTGCTCTACAGAGCAAATGGGAGCAGAGTTTGTGCAGAGACCTCAGCAGGACGCCTGCGCCAGGCCCGGGTGTCCTGGTAGGTTTCTAAGGAGAGGGGAGGTTTGAGATGAGACTGAGGATGCACAGACATTGACCTGGCAGAGAGATAGAGGGTAGAAAGGACAAGGGGCTAAGATGGGAGCCAAGTAATGATGGAGGAGAACTCAGGCTTGGCCAGGTGGGAGCTGGAAAGGAAATCCATCAGGAGACCTCAGGATTCCAAATAGGACAGGATGGCTAATGCTGTCAGATCCCACAGTGCATCCTCGGATCCCATCTCGCAAGGTGGGGATCCAGCCGGGATCCCAGGTGATCGGGACTGCTTCTCCCCAGATCTGCCTGTCCTCAGGGACCCTGCTTCTGCTGCTGGGGATAGCAGCTCTGACCACTGGCTATGTGGTGCCCCCCAAGTTGGAGACCGTCAACAATACTGACTTGCCGCTGCTAGATGAGCGGGCAGCCAACTACAACAAGGCCCTGAGCACCTGCCGCCTGGCAGGCACAGCACTCTGTGGGGCAGCTGGGATCCTGCTGACCATCTGCCTCTTGTGGGCCATGTCAGGATGGCTGAACCCAGACGCCAAGGCAGAGCCCTTGGACACTGAAGCTGATAGCCATGTGGAGGTCTTCAGGGATGAGCCAGGGCAGCAGCTGTCCCCCACCTTCTGCAATACCAGTGGTCAGTCATGGTTCTTGACCTCCTTTGGGCACTCCTCTGTTCAGATCATCCAGCCCAAGAGGGACTCCTGAGTGCTCCTGTGGCAGCTCAAGGAGAGCTGGACCCCTTCTCCTCCCCAGCACACCTCGCCTTCCCATTGTCTCCCAACTTCTCCCTCTTAGCAGGGCCCCTTCTTCCCAAGCCCCCAGAAGGCCCAGCTCCAGGTCAAGTCTAGAGCTCAGGTCCCCACACCCCTTCCCCAGGCACAGGGCCCCAACTCTTCCTCCATGACACCCTAGCTCAAGCCCTCCTGCCCCTCCTCCCCAGGGCCCTTTAGGGGCAGAAGACATTTCCCTCAACCTCTCCCCACTCTCCTCTCTCTGACCTTGGGCCATCCCCTTGTCCTTCAGACCATCACTTCCTGCCTCTTTGACTTCAGACCAGATCCTAAAGTTCTGTGCTCTTCCTACGCTCCCCGGATATGAGAGCTGCCCTCCACAAAAGGAGGGCTCTCATTCCCCAAGACGCCCCCCAAGATGATGTGAAAACATTTGCCCCACACCGTGGTTCCTACCTGCATTTTGGCACCAGAGCCCCCCCCCCCCCAGCCCACCCATCACGGGCAATGATCACCCCATTTGCAGACCAGGAGGCTGAGGCAGGCTGAGAGAGGTGAGTCCAGCGTCAGTCACAGAGCAAGTCCGTGTATAGGAACTGGAACCCACCTGGGCCAGCTCTGGTTCTGCAGCTGGAGCAGAGCCCCACACCTTCCTGGTTCACAGTAGGGTCTCGGGGGTAAGGACAGGCTTGGCCCAGCCCATGTGAGCTGGATGCCTACTGGTCCCAGATGGCTACTTTAAATGATCTCTAAGAGCCAGGGGACAGGAGAAGTGGGATGTCTTTGCCCTCGCAAAATCCACCCTTTAGGCAGCCGTGACCAACTGACCGGATCCCGCTGACAAAGGCGCCCTCCTGGAAGCACAGCCCCTCCCTCTGCCAGGCTCCCCGCCAGAACCGTCATCTCTTCCTCTGCCACTAGAGGGCGCCCCCAGCCCGCTGAAGAGACGCGCTCCGGGACGCTGCACTCCCTACCCACCTCGGTCGGGCCAGCCTGCGGGCCCAGGGGAGCCCTTGTGCCCCCTCCCCGACCCCGCCTCATCCATCAGATCCCTTTCAATAAACAGCTGGGACGGACGTCGCCGTGGCTTCCATTCTAGGGATCACTGGAACCTGGGGAAAGAGGGGAGAGGCTGTTGGGAGCGTCTGCTGCATGCCGTGCCAGACTCTTAAATTCCTTATTCTCATTTGGTCCTGAGGATAACTATTTGAGAAAGGGATTCTTTCCTTCATTTTACAGGTTCTAAGAGTCAGAGAGGTGAAGAAGTCACTTGCCCAAGGCAGCCGGAGTGGATTTAAATGCTGGCCTCCTTGGTCTTGGTTGAGTGTAGACTTCTCGGCTTGGGAGGGAGGGAAACACCTCATCCCCAGGGAATGTGGGGCGGAGAGGCTGGAGCCATAAGAACTGCCCTGTGCTCTCTGAGCTTTCCAGATCTGAATTCACCTCACCCTGACGCCAACCGGGCCTGGAAAGGACCATTATTCCCAGACCTGGCTCCGGAGCGCCATTCGTGTATTTCCAACTGCTTTTCCTGGAGGTTGAATTTCGACTGAACCATCCCAAATCATCCTCCCACCCCTGCCCCGTCTTAGGGAGCGGCCCCTCCATCCTCCTGGTTGCTCCTCCAAAACCTGGGAGCAACCTTTTGTTACTCCTTGACTCCTTTTCCTCACGCCCTGAATCCAATGCACCACTAAGAACCAACTTTGGACACATATCCTGAGCTGAGCCACCGTCACCTCTCATGTAGGTTATGTCAAGAGCATCTCCCTGGATTCCACCTTCCACACCTGACACACCTCCCCAGGTCTCATCCCATCCAGCAGCCAGATCCAGTGAGGACACAGGTCAAGTTCCTCCTCTGAATTAGGAGCAGGGCAGAGTGATGCATGCCTGTATTTCCAGCACTCAGGAGGCTGAGTCAGGAGGAGGACCATGAGTTCCAGGCCAGTGTGCGCTACATAGTGAGATCCTGTCTCAACAAAATAAAACCACAGTAATAAGCATCATAGGAAAAATCCACTAATGAATGACAAAATGAGTAAAGTTCAGATGAAACGGGATATCTGTGTAACATCAAGGCATCTCCCACAAATGTGCGGTCGTTGCTGTGGTGGTTCTAACATCTGGGTGTCAATTCTTTGATGCTCTGCCCTCTGGGAAGAGGCTTCATTGTTTCCTCCTTGAAATGGGGATTGACTTGGCCACTTGCTTCTGACACATAGAGCTCTGAAAGCAAAAATAATGACTTCATGGTGGAAAAGTGTACAGACAGCACCTTAGCCAAGTGATCAGGGTTCACATCTGCAGGGCCAGTGTTCTTATCAAGCCCTCCAGAATGAAGGGCGAGAAGGGCAAGTCACCTGGCTGGTCTCGTTCCCATCCATAACTTCAGCCTAAGCAGGAAATGTGTCCTGAGGAAGATCTGCCCAGCACTCCCCAAAATCCTCCCTGTCAAGGGCTGGGGTGTGGCTCAGGGGCAGAGAGTGTGCTTAGCATGCATCAGGCATGGGGTTCAGTCCCAGCACCAAAGTCCAGGTCACAAAAATCAAGGGAAGAACAAGATACCCCCTGAGGTTTGAGGAGACTAAGGAGACCTGGCTAAAGGTTATACAGCAACTCTTCTCTAAGACTAACATTTCAAACTAAAAAGTTTTAAGCCAGCTGTCATGGTACATGCCTGCAATGGTACATGGTACATGCCTGTCCTCTGGGAGGCTGAGGCAGGAGGATTGCAAGTTTAAACCCAGCCAGGGCAACTTAGCAACTTGGTGAGATTTTTGTCTCAAAATAAAAAGGGTTTGTAGCTCAGTATGAAGACCTGGGTTCAATCCCCAGTACCCCCACACACAACCAATAAGGCAATGGAGGATTCAAACAACACTACCAAATGCTCCAATCTAGGTGACATGGACAGAGCACTGCAGACAACAGCAGGGTACACAGGACCTCTGGCCCTGGTGGCTCCAGGAGACCAGAGAGCCAGATGGGAGACTAAGTGGACAGGGAGCCCAAGGTGGTCTCAGTGTGCCCTCTGGTGGTGGCAGCTTGGTCTTTGACAGTGTCCCTGACAGAGGGAAGCTGTTTCCTCGCCTACCCATTTTCTTCTCTGAGGGGCAGGAGGGGGGGGTGCAGGAGGAAGACTGACCAGTGGGATATACCTTCTGCTCCCCCTCTTTTATGCAAGAGCCTGAGCGCCCCACCCCCTCACCACCGAAGAGGCTGTCCCAGCCCCTGCTGGGTCTTGCATACCCTGACCCCCTTCCCAAAGGGATGAGGTTCTTTCTACCAAAGAAAGGGTGATCTGGGGCCACTGCTTGGCCTCTAGTGGTGGGGGTGGGGCAGGGGCGGGGGGGAGCTGTGACACACACACACACCCAGGGATGAGGGAGAGAAACCAAGGGATGTTCACAGACTCCAGGAGGTGTCAGTGGGAGGTGGGGTGAGAGCGAGCTGGCTGGGAGATCAGAGGTGGTTGGGAGTTCTCATGGCCCAGAATCTCCATCCCCAATCTCCTACCTCATCCCTGCTGAGAGGGAATCAGTCTGGCACGGTTCATGGCATTGTGTGAGCCTCAGAAATCTCTTAACCTCTCTGAGTCTCAGCTTGCTGTCTTTCTTTCTTTCTCTTTTTTCTTTCTTTCTCTTTCTTTCTTTCTTTCTTTCTCTCCTTCTCTTTCTTTCTTTCCTTCTTTCTCTTTCTTTACTTCTTTACTTCTTTCCTTCTTTTGTTTGTTTGAGACAGGGTCTTGCTACATAGTTTAGCCTGGACTTGAATTCACTATATAGCCCAGACTGGCCTTGAACTCCAGGAGATCCTCCTGCTAGTACTGGGATTACAGGTGTGTGGCACCACACATAGCCTTTTTTTTCCCCCTACTGGAGATTGAACCCAAGGCCTCCACAGTGAGGTGCATCCCTAGCCCTTTTTATTTTTTATTTAGAGGCGGGAAGGAACTTATGTTACTCAGGTGGGGCTGAAACTTGCTATCCTCCTGCATCAGCCTCCCAGAGAGCTTTCGTTTTGTTTTTTGGTCTCTACAATAGACAAACATGGCAGTCTCTTGAGACTGTTTGAAGAGCTCATGGGCATAGCACCTGGCACACACACATGCCCATGACCACTAGCTAATAGGAAAAAGCACAGAGATTATAAACAGGCAACACACAGGTTAGAACTAAAGGTGACTCAGAGGAGACCCTGCCCTCCAGAATCTCACACCCCAGTGGACAGGACAGTCCTGCTGAGAGATGATGGCACTATTCCAGGATAAGCACTGTAATCGAAGAGCAACGTGATGTCATTCCACAGGGGACAGACGTGGAGATTCAGAGAGCAGCACATAGCAGTGGTTCTCTCTGGGTTTCAGGGCCAGGCTGTGTCCTCAATACTTTATGCACATTTCAGTCCTTATATGATCCTAAGGTGTGTGGCACTGTCTCTAGTTCTCCAATTCACAGACAAGGAAACAGAGTGTGGGGTGTTCAAGCCTCCTGTCTGAGATAGCACAGCTAGCAGAGTTGAAATCTGAACCCAAGCCGTGCATGTCCAGAATGCCCAGACTTTCTCACATGCACAGATGCAGAAATGACCCAGAGTCCACAACTAACCAACCTGATATGGAAGGGGGCATAGGTCCAGCCTCTCACACGGCCCCAACAGACACCAGTAGCAAGTGATCGAAACTCCTACTGTGACAGGTGCTGGGAAGACCCCCTGGGACAGCACCCCTGGAATGGTGTGCTGTGTTGGAAAGGAATAGTCAGCCATGTGAGTTCAGACAAGTGCTTGAACAAGCATGTCCCAGGCTGGGTACACATCAATATGCACTCACATGTGTACCATCAGAAAGTGATTATGATGAGGTCTGTAGACACACTCACTGTGCATTTGTACTTGCTCTCCAACTATTTTTTTCTTTTTAACAGCTACATTTATTGAACACTTACTATATGCAAATAAAGCTAAGCTCAGAGAAGTGACGTGTTTGCCCACAGTCACACAGCTAGGAGATGGCAGTGGTGTCTGCCAGTGTAGACAAATCTGGGAATGAACAGATGTGCCATGGCTCGATTTCCATGTTGATTTGCCCTGTGGCCTCGGGCTTGTCCTGTCTCTGTCCAGGCCATATTCTCATGTGAGCCTGTTACAGGTGTGCTCTGGATGTGTATAGTAATGTAACCAGCAGACTTGGCCGCTTCTCAACTCTCAGCCAGGGTTACTGTCAGCAAGGTTGTGAATTTCCTGTCCCAACCTCACCAAAGCCAAGCTCTGTGCACCAGGCCATCAGGGACCTGGAGAAGGAAGAACTCACAAGCTTTCATAAGCATCTGGCCCAGAACACATGGTCAGGACAGGGAGAAGGAGGGAGATGTCCCAGGATGTCCTCTGGGCTGCACACCCAGGCAGGGTCCAAGACCTTGTTGGCAGGGGAAGAGCTCTCACTGCCAGGACTTGGATCCAATGCAGCAGATGTGTGATGGGGTGAGTGGGGGACCAGAAGCAAAGCCAGCTCCAGGAGGCCCTGAATGAGCAAGCAAGTGACTGCAGTGACTGAGAAAGGGAAGAAGGGCCGGGGATTTAGCTCAGTGGTTTCACTGCCTGCTGCGCAAGCGCAAGGACCCAAGTTTGATCCCTGGCACCAAAAAAAAAAAAAAAAGAAAGGGAAGGAGAGAGGGAAGGAAGGAAGGAAAAAATAAATAAATGAATGTTGAAATTGATATAGAGGTAATAGATGTAGCTCCCAAACCTGCTAGATATCCAAAACACAAGTTCGTGTTCTCTAAAATTGAAGAATGAATTCTAGGAACAACAGAAGTTAAGAGTAGGAAAAATTTATAGACAGACAGATATCTTCTGTCTAAGAGAGAGACAGAAAGGGGACTGGAAAATGGGTTGCCCGCCCAAACTGCTACTCAAAGGTGTTTTATGGGACAAAGCCACAAGATTATACGGGTACAAAGTGGGACAAAACTGGTCAACTAGTAGGGCCAGGAATTTAGCTCAGTGGTGCCTTGTCTGCCTTGAAAATGCAAGGTCCTCAGTTCGATCCCCAATACTGGAAGAAAAAAAAAATTAGTCAACTAGTAACAGTACAAGTATAGTCCCTTAGGTAATATTGGTCCAGTGGGAAGATACAAGGTGGACATGAGGTGGGACAAAACTATGATCAACCAATAAGATTACAAGTCTAGTTGCTTAGGTAATATTGATTAAATGAGGATCCAGTGGGGATGCAAGTCACATATCAAGCATACAAAGAACGATCAAGGATTTTTGGATTTTCAGTAAGGGATGGGTCAGGGACCTATCCTGGGGGGATAGGTTAAGGTCTTGGTCCCCCACCCAGGTGATTGATATCTATTTAGAATATCAGTCACTGCTTTTTTTTTTTTTTTTTGTACCAGGGATTGAACTCAGGACCTTGTGCTTGCCAGGCAGGCTCAGCCCTCAGTCACTGCTATTCATCTCTAGGGGAGGTACATGGGTGTAGCAGTTTCTCTCTTTTTATAATGCTAACCAGTGAATGTGCCTCAATTGTTTTTCTATACTGAGGGCCCAGCTATGTCTAACTGCCTTATAGTAATTTCTAACTAACTTAGCTATCTGTAACAAAATAAGTGAAGGAGCAAATTCATTGTTTTACAACTCTTGAGTGCCTGCCCTGGCCTAGTACTATGGATGCTTGGTGACTGACATGGACACAGGACACAGTGCTGCAGGTGCAAAGTGAAAGCTGGACAGACACCAGCAGACTGGGGAACTAAGAGGATCACTGACACACAGAGTGACCCAGCCAGTGTAAACAGGGTGGTGTCTAGGGGAGCAAAGATGTGTAACAGGGGTGTGTATGTGTACCTGTGTGTGCACACTCACATGCTAGGTAAGTGTTATCACTGAGCTATATCACCTAGCCCTTTAGACAAAATTAATTATAATAGGGGCCGGGACTTAGCTTAGTGGTGCTGTTGCCTGCCTTGCAAGCGCAAGGTCCTGAGTTCGATCCCCAGTACTGCAAAACAAACAAACAAAATAAATTATAATATATATATTTTTGGGGGGGGAGACAAAGTCTTGTTAAATAACTGGCTAAGGCTGAGATTTTATGCTATATCAGGTATTGTATTGAGCGCTTCACATTGCTTCATTCAGCACATGTTCACTGGACATCTGGTAGATACTGTGAGACATAGAGGTTCTTACATTTTAATGGGGCAGGAAGACAAAGAATAAACAATTTAATACATAGATGATATCATACCAAACCATTGCAGACAGCTAAGTTAGAAATTATAAGGCAGTTAGACAAGGCTGGGCCTTGTCTGAGGCACAGAAAACAATTGAGGCACATTCACTGAAGGTTAACATTGAAAAGAGAGAAACTACTACATCCACATACTTCCTCTGAGGATGAATAGCAGTGACTGATATTCTAAATGAACCTCAATCACCTTAATTGGGGACCAAGCCATCCCTAGCTAGTCCATTCCTTTTGGGAAATCCATGTATATTTGCTACATGACTAGCTTCCCCATTTGATCTCCATTTAATCAATATTACCTGGGCTAATACTCTTAAATGAAATATGACAAACACATAAATACTGAATAGTTTCTCTGGTGTGAAAAACTAAAAGTGTAAAGAAGGATCAAAATGTATAATTGATAATTGAAATAGGAAGAAAAGGTCTAAAGGAGTAGGGGAAGTGGGAGGGGTATGGGAAAGGAAAGAAGGGAAAAGAAAAAAACATGAGAAAAGGAAAAAAATAGAAATGAAGTCTTTGTAAATAGGAAAGGGTAGAGGAGGTGAAGGGAGGGCAGGGGAATGGGGAACAAATAAGAACAAAGATACATCATGTAAAGGTACAAGAACCCAATGAGGAATGTAACTGTATTACATTACATGGTACCAATAAACTTAATAAATATTACGTGGGCTACTATACTTGTAATCTTATTGGTTGATCATTTTTTTTGTACCAGAGTTCGAACTCAGGACCTTGCACTTGTGAGGCAGGTGGTGGAACCACTGAGCTAAATCCCCAGCTGGTTGATCATGGTTTTGTCTCATCTCATGCCCATCTTGTGACTTTCCATTGGATCTTATAGTTTTGTCCCAACTTGTACCTGCCTCAGCGTGTTGCTTTACCCCATAAATACCTTTGAGAAGCAGGGTAGGCAGGCAACCCACTTTCTGGTGCCCATTCTGTCTCTTTCAGTCAGAAGCTATCTTTCCCTCAATAAATTCTTCCTATTCTTAACCTCTGTTGTTCCTAGAATTCATTCTTCAATTTTAGAGAACACAAACTCACATTTCAGATACCTAGCAGGATAGGAGTGATATAGGGGAAAGAGATGTAACTCCCAAACCTACTAGATGTCTGAAACGTGAGTTCGTGTTCTCTAAAATCAAAGAATGAATTCTAGGAACAATGGAGGTTAAGAGTAGGAAAAATTTATTGGGAGAAAGAAAGCTTCTGCCTAAGAGAGACAGGAGGGGGACTGGAAAGTGGGTTGCCCACCCACCCCACTTTTTAAAGATGTTTTATACAGCAAAGCCATGTGGTGAGGCGGGTACAAAGTGGGACAAAACTATAAGACCCAATGGAAATTCACAAGGTGGGCATGAGGTGGGACAAAACCATGACCAACCAATAAGATTACAAGTACAGCCACTCAGGTAATATTGATTAAATGGGGATCAAATGGGAAGACAAGTCACATACAAAGAATTTCCCATTTAGAATATCAATCACTGCTATCTATCTCTAGGGGAAGTAGTACTTCTTTTCCTTTTTATAACGCTAACCAATGAATGTGCCTCAATTGTTCTCCATGTTGGTTCCTTGCTGTGTTGGCTCCTGGAGGGCTGGCGCCTTAAGAGAGGCCCTGTCTACCTGCCAACAAGATATCTAATTAACTTAACTATCTATAATAGGAGTTATAATATTTCCCTTACATTTTTTGGATTATTTGGTGCCCTATGCCAAAACAACGACAAGTGCTATAAATAAAAGTGGAATTAGGGATGAGAGACAAACTACAAGGGTTGAGTAGGCACAATGCTTTATGAGTGGCCAGAGAGGGCCCCCTCTGAGAAGGTGACATTTTATCTGGAACCAGAAGGAGGAGGAGTCTCAAAGATAGAACCACAAGGGCAAAGGTCTTGAGGGAGGAGGAACTTGGTAGATTCTGGGTGGAGGCCAGAGAGCAGGAAGAAGTGGAGGATGACTCAGCCAGGTGGGCAGGGATCAGCCCTAACTTGTTACTGTTCCAACTTTAGGGGCAGAAGATCTGATGCTTAGAGAGGACAAGTGACTGGTCTGACATCACATGGACAATTAGAAGCTATTCTGGGATTCTAAGCCAAAGCCTATCCTGACCCAAGAACCCAAGCATTTTGCCTTTGACTCCAGGCTGCCACAAAGAGATACACTCCTGACACACACACACACACACACACAATATACACCAATTAGCACACATGTACGCATACAGGCACACAGTCTGCCCAGACCCACAACTAAGAGCAGATCAGCCTTGAATTCTAACATCATCCCTGGCACCTTGTGGGCCACTAGGAGGGTTGGATGTCAACCAGCCCAGCCTCATGGAGACTCTGGGCCAAGAGAAGTTGAAGTGGCAGGAAGAGGGAGATGGCTTCCTAAGAAAGGGAGGGAAACTCAGGCGGCCTGGGCTGGGGAACAGAGGTGGAGAGATGACAGAGGTGGAAGTGGACATAAGAAGCAGAGAGAGCTGGGACTGTTGTCAGTGGGGCCACACCCTGCTGAGCCAGCTCCTACCCTCTTCTCATCGCTGTGGGCCATCTTGAGAGATGGGTGCTCACTGGCCACCAAGGCAGCTGGGAGTGTTGTGCCTAGGAGTCCCTCCTCCTCATCCACACTTGGGACTGGAAAGGTGGAAAATTCTTCCATCAGATCAAAAGGAACCCCATCCAACATGCACAAAAACGCTTTCATTTCCAAACTGACCAAGATCAGAAACGGAACATTCAGTGCTATGGAAGTGGTGGGTAACCAGGTGCTTGCTCACTCTGTTAGTTCAAGGTAGATAGGTACAGGTTTCATGGAGAGATTGGCAAGATCACTAGGAAAAATGCAAACTACGAACCTCTGACTTAGCCATTCTGATTGCAGCAATGAGCTCAGGGCTTCTCTCTCATGCCCTACTCACACTCAGCAGCACTGGCTATTGACAGGTCCCCTCAGTTGGACCCCCACCCAAGCAGATCCACTACCCACATCCACAGGAGCACAGCAATAACAGGAAGCCAGCAGTCTCCCCATTTAACTACACCTGCAAGAAAGCTGATTCTATGAAAACTACGAGGGTTGCTATACCCACCACCACCCTGCTGCTCCTGCTACCACCGTGTTTATCAGCCAGCCCTAGGCCCATCACCTGTGGGACTCTAAAATTTTACACTCTCTTGACCAGTGCCCCCTCCCCTACCTAAACTCCCCTATATCAACTGTGCACATCCTCCTCTCAGGGCCAATGGTCTTTTCACCCTGGGCTTGTCTGTACCCAGACTGCAATAAACTCATCGGATGTTGCTTAGATTTTGCCTGCCTTGGTGGTCTTAATCATGCCTCAGCCTGACCTTACAGTTATTATAGCAAAAAAATTGGAAATACAAAGCGCTCACTGACTAGGTGTGGTTGAAATACACTAAAGTGTCCCTTCAAGGGAGTACTACAGAGGGAAGTGACGGTTCTGGCTAATTCAGGCTGAAAAGGGTTATCATAGTTGTAATTGGCAATCAGATATTCTCTAGAGGGATACTCTAAGAGGCCTCAGATAGAAGTCACATTGTAGTTTAGCAGTTAAGAACTCTCTTTATGGGCTGGGGACTTAGCTCAGTGGTGCTGCCACCTGCCTTGCAAGCACAAGGTCCTGAGTTCAATCCCCGGTACCAAAAAAAAAAAAAAAACAAAACTATCTTTACAAGGTTGATCTAGTGGATCCTGATAAAAGGAGTCTTGCATATTTGTCCTTGGTTTCATCTGTATAATCACTTGGAATTCGGCAGTCTCTAGGCAAGAATAAATACATTTTCTAAGAAATTAAGGCATATATAATCAAAGCATGAACATTACAATGGAAAGATAGCTTGGGGAAAGAGCTATGTCTAGACATGGCTCTTCAGGGACTATAGAAGAGATCGTAGCTGGTTAGCTCTTAGGTCCCTCTACTGATAGAGATTATCTATTAAGTCGGATTTTTGTCACAAGTTTTTCTGGTTTTAGTTGTAAGGAGATGGAGAGTTTTGTGGTTTTGAAGGACAATTTTAGCTGAAGAACTTAAAGACTCTTGTTGAGCTTTTATAGCTTTTACTGTAACTTTTAGCCTCACTGAACCATAACAGTGGTCAGCTACTGGTGTAACTGGAATATGCCAGAAGGGGTCAATGATTGGAGCCCCTTTTTATATGTAGCTTTTAGTACTATGGTATTGTTTTTATATCTCTTTTGGTTATACTTTTCTGCTGGATGTTTAAGAACATGTTAAAATGGGGCCGGGGATTTAGCTCAGTGGTTCCGCCGCCTGCCTCGCAAGTGCAAAAACCCGAGTTTGATCCCCGGTACCAAAAAAACAAAACAAAACAAAAGAACATGTTAAAATGAGACCTGTATTAATCAAAACTAACTTCTTGCTGTCTATCTAAGTCAGGTAAGTCTCCTCAGCCATTACTTTTGGAACCATGTACAAAGCCTCTCAGCTCCGCTGTCATTGTCAGCTGCCACGATGGGTTATGATCTTGCTTGGTCATGTTGCTTTCTGTGAAAGCATGGGAGACTTTCTCTCTTGGTGACCCTCCTTTGTCACACTGTACATTTGTTTATTTCTGTCCCCTGGCCAGCAATCTCCCTCCTCAGGAGGTTGGGTGACTCACCAAAGATGTAGGATCCTGTAGAAAATGTTTTGTCATGTCCTGGGTCCTCCTTGACTTTGGAGAGCCAAGGCCAAAATATTGGCTGTTCTCTTACCATAGTTACCTCTCTAGTTCTGTTCTCTAAACTTGAGTTGTTGAACACCCAGAAGAGAAATCAGTTACATCAGTAATGCTGTGAGAACAATGAGCTTAACTATTATAATGTGATTTGGATATCAAGCACTTTAAAATATAAAGTACAGCCAGAGAACTGTTATTTGTATAAATTACAGTTGTTTTAGAAGTTGAACCCCTATAGATTGTTAACAAACAACAATTATAAAGTTTTAGGGCTGGGGATTTAGCTCAGTGGTTCCGCCACCTGCCTTGGAAATGCAAGGTCCTGAGTTTGATCCCTGGTACCAAAAAAAAATTATAAAGTTTTATAGAGAAAACATATTTCAGCATGACAATCATGATATTATCTTTGAAACACATTTAAATGTCCATCTTAGTATAGAATAGCTTTTCATCTCCATCTAGTACATAAAGAAGCTCTCACCTGATTTATCCTTTAATAGGATTTCATTGAAGAAGCATGTGACATTGTCTGGACTGCTCAGTGTCTGAGCAGCTCTAAGTGCAGTGACATATATATATATATATATATATATATATATATATATATATATCATACACAATCATACAAGCTTTTAAAAAACTATCATTTGACTGGTGGTCTCATGCTGGTTTGACATTCACCTCTTATCACAAGTAGCTGGACCACAAGAGAAAGGCATATATCTGAGTCTAAGAAAAAGGCTATCATCATAAACAATCCTAATTTTACATCTTAAAAGACCTATACACCCGCAAAGCATGGATACATTTAGTACACCATGAGATTAACAATAATGAATGTCATAGCTGTATGGAAACCTTTGTCTCTTAATTTAGTTTTGTACTAAGGGCATCTTTTAATAAGAAAATTTTGTTTTACCCACAGAAAACTTAATCATTTGATGATGACCAATGTAAACATATTACAACAATATGTTTAACAATGTTTAATGGGGGATGTCTTCCATAGTGCTATGAAAACTATTGGGGTCCCATAAATGAACAAAGGCTGGAATAAGATGTTTCCAGCAAGTCCTTAACTCTAATGACACTTATCTACAAGCCAGCTTAAGTTATACAGAAACATCTTAAAAATCCAAAAAGGCAAAAAGAAGAAAAAAATTGTTGAGCTCAAATAAAACAGCTGTAAGTATTGTAACCAGTTATAGATTGGACAGACAGATGGACAAACACACATAAGATGATGTGTTTATAAACCAGAGTGCACTCAAATGTGTTTGGCCAAGTTGAATTATAATAATGTGTGTGTGTGTGTGTGCATGCATGCATGTGTGTGTGTGTTTGTAACTATAAATCAGACTAGTTAGAACTTTTATAGGTCAGTTAACAGAGATCTCTTGTAATAAGAATTGGAAGAAATAAAAACCATTTACTCTTGTGAAAGCAGCTTATATTGTTTTTCCTATTTTACCTTTGGCTGCCCGTACTTTAGGATATTTGTCTCCATGAGGGGGAGGCAGTGTAACTGACCTCTGGATTTTCAGGCATAATTAAAAAGGAATGGGTGGGCTGGGTATTTAGCTCAGTGGCACCAAACCTGCCTTGCAAGTGCAAGGTCCTGAGTTTGATCCCCAGTACCACACATACACAAAAAGGAATGGGTGAAGAGAAAGCCTTCCCAGTTATAGCCTAAGGATTGTGAGAAATAGCAAGTTACCTCCTCTCCAGTGACTCCTTCACTGAGGTATAATGGCTGGAAGGAAAGCCAGTGTTGAAGAGAAGGACCAAGCAACACACACCAGAGTTTAGCAATAAGCTGATTTTTCCTTTATAGTCATGATTAATTGGGGCTTCTCCAGGGAGATCTCAGGCCAGCCAGAAGGAGAAGGCAGATAGCCTCAGGGCCTTTCAGTATTGTTGGACCAGCTGATTAGATGGGTCTGGTTTCTGGGACCTCTGCCTCAGGGGGAAGTCTGACTTCCAGTGGCCACCTTTGCAATCAGGGTATGGCTTAGGGGTCTTCTTATGGCAGTCTTTCTTAAGGTAGTCTGGCTTACTGAAGTGGTAGTAGGTGAGTTTAGTCATTGGGCTCTTCTTGGAGCCCCAAAAATCAGACTTAAGGTCTACTTCTTTTAAGGCTGCAATTAAAATGACCACTCTCTCTTGGTCTTTTTGTTTTTTTCTTTTGTCTTCCTCTTGGTTTCAATTATAAAATATCCAGGAGGCAATCCTCACTAAAGTATCAAGTGAGCTACCTGGAGCAAAAGACACCTTTTCTAGCTTTTTTCTTAATATCTGAGGCTGACTATGTAATAACCTCTGTCTTCAAGAATAATCTCTCCTACTGGGTATGTAGTTCAGTGGTGCCATGCCTGCCTGGAAGTGCAAGGTCCTGAGTTTGGTCCCTGGTACAAAAAAAAAAAAAGAATAATCTCTCCTTCTATTGAATTAGGAACTAGGGATGTATGTTTTAGGAATGTCTTTTGTAAACAATCTAAGAAGGCAAAGGGGTTCTCATCTTTCTCTTGATAAAGAGTTGACAACTTAAAATAATAGAAGGGCTTAGTTCTCACCCTTTTTAGATCTTCAAGAATACATGACTGAAAATTTCTCCCATTTTAATCCCCTGTATGGTTGGTAGGGCAGTAGGGGTCTTGTATAAGGACTGCTTGGGCGCTAGTAGGAACTGGCCGTTCCCCTGGCTTTCCATCTTCTGACATTTTAAAATCAAGATAATCCTCATCCCCAAATGTAATAACAGCTTGTAATGCTGCTTGTCTCACATTAGAAGTCAATGTTTTATTTAAGAGTGACATTACATCTTTCCAGTCTAGTTCATAGGTCTAAGTAAGTCCTCTAAAGACCTCAATGTACTTATTAGGGTTGTGGGGAAACTTTCCTAGATCTTGTTTGATCTGCCTTAGGCCACTGAGAAGGAAGGACACATGAACATGGGTATGGCTGAATTTGTCATTTACTCACAGTGGCTTATATTGATATTTTGAACACAAATAAGAATTTTTTTTTTTTGAGGTATGGTCACACTGTGTAGTTCAGACTGGCCTTGAACTCACTATGTAGCAGAGGCTGGCCTCAAACTTACAGAAATCCTCCTGCCTCAGCATCCTGAATGCTGGGATTACAGCCATGTGCCACTATGCTCAGCTAAGAATTATTTCTTAATGCAAAGAAATTCTGAACATAAGGTAATTCTGACTATATTTCCTCTTTCTTACAGTATGATTCTAGTTGTGGAATAGCATTATAATCAATACTTCCCTCTGTATTCCATTTTGGCTCTAGAGGTAGGGACAGAGCCCACTTGCCACCCCTCTGAGCCAGGCTTGGGGTTAACTGGGCACCTCAGACTCAAGCCCTGCATTGCTGTGACTTCCACTGCACTTGTCCCACTGCTCACTCCCTAGAGCACCACATAACCCTGGGACCCTTGTACACTCCCAGTACCCAGCATAACCTAAGACCCCATACACTCCAAGATCTCAGTGCTGCCCTAATGACTCCACATGTCCCTGGTAAGGGGCCTTACCCCAGAAGGTCCCCCTCTTCCAACAGAGCCCCATCTCAGAGGTCCAACAGGGATATGCAGCCATGCCCCAGATATCTGACCCAGTCATATAGCCTCACCTGGGTTGATTTAACTGTCATCCTTAGCTCCATTCTCTCCCTATAAGAACATAAATGAGTGTATTTCCTGAGTTAGTCCTATGGGGATGACCCAGGCACCTTCAGTCTGACCTTCCAGAGGGCCCTATAACTATTCCTCAAGAAGATCCAAACTGGCCGGGGATTTAGCTCAGTGGTTCCAGCACCTGCCTTGCAAGCACAAGGTTCCAAGTTTGATCCCTGGTAACAACAAAAAAAAGAAGATCCAAACTGAAACTATCAGATAGGATCTCCACACATTAATATAAAAACTACAAAACTGGAGACTGGCCCTCAAACATCACAGCAAGAGCTAAATAACTAGGCTTTAAAGGTCAAAAGCAGTGCATTTCTGAGCTGCAGATGCTGGCCTCCTCCATAAGAAGCCCCCAAAAGTCAACCACTGGGTTGACAAAAAGGGATCAAGGGTGCCCCTGATTTGAGGTGCCCCTCCAGGGCCATGCTTCAGATGCCACCAGAATGGTGGCAGCCCCTCACAGCCCAGGATTCTCTCCAAGCCATATCCTTCCTCTGGGAGTCCTTAGTAGAAGCATGACTACCCAGCTGGGTCCTCATTAGAAGTCTGATTACCCACCAAAGATTGACACTGCCTGGAGATCTCAGAGGCCCCCTGGACCCTCCCAGATGCCAAGCTCCAGGTAATTCTTGTGGTAGAAGGTAAGTCTATCCCTTTCTTTACATGGGGCCACTTATTCTACCCTTCCTTCTTTCCAAAGACGGGTCATTCCAGCCACAACTACTGTTGTGGGTATTGATGGCAAAGTCTCCAGACCTTTTAAAATGCCCCCAATCTGGTGTCAATTGGGTCAACATCTTTTCCTACATTCATTCTTAGTCATCCACCTGCCCATTCCCCTTTTAGGGCAAGACATCTTGACCAAGTTTTCAGCTACTCTGACCATCCCTGGGATACAACAAAGCACTTATAGCTTCCCTGGTCCTCCCTTCCCTGCCTCCCCTCAAGGCTCTCATCATCTCCCCTCATCTTAACTCCAGAATCTGGGATACCTCCACCCTGTCCCTGGCTTCATACCTACTACCACTTGCTATCCCTCTTAAGCCAAACCACCTCTACCCTACCAGTGACAGTATCCCATCCCTGACCTGGCCTTACAGGGTTTACAAGCTATTATTTCTCACCTATAGTTACACAGTCTCTTAATCCTCATCAGCTCCCCTTACACCACCCCCATTCTCCCAGTACAGAAGACAGATAACCCTTACAGACTGGTACAAGATCTCCATACTATCAATCAGATTGTTCTTCCCATACACCGCATGGTGCCAAACCCCTATACCCTTTTGTCCTCCATCCCTCCATCTACCACTCATTACTCTGTCTTAGACCTAAACAATGTCTTTTCACCATCCCCCTGCACCCCTCCTCACAGTCCTTCTTTACCTTTACCTAGACAGACCCTGACACTCATCAGTCCTGACAGCTGACCTGGACCATCTTGCCGCAAGGTTTCTCATCTCATACAGTGTATAGACGATCTGCTCCTCTACAATCCCTCATATAAGCCATCCCATAAAAACACCTTCTTATTATTACAACATCTAGATTCCAAGGGATACCACATAGCTCCCTCTAAGGGCCAAATTTCTTCCCTGTCTGTCACCTATCTGGACATCATTCTCCACAGACATACCTGAGCCCTACCTCCAGGCTGCATATACTTGATCTCCCAGAACCCAAGCTTCAAGGATCAATGTTTTGCCCTTTCTGATATAACCTTGGCCTATTCCTTTTTTGAACGCCAACAATATCAAGACCTCCCTACGAAACATAGAGATGGTTCCTAAGCCAGGAAAACTTCCTTTGTCCCACTTCATAGGCCCATGCTATTCTTTCCTCCTTTCCTGACAATTTTCATACAAGATACAGATCCCTAACCCAACTGCTTGAGCCCCTCATTTGCTTTCCCTCCTAGAAGACCCTCCTCAAAACCATCACCACTCAATGCTCTGTCTGCCACACAACACACCTCAGGGTTTTCTGAGGCCCCTTCCTTTTCCTACATATCAAGAATGAGGTTTTTCTCCAACTCAAGGCTGACAAATTAACTTTACCCACATGCCACAAATACAAAAGCTAAGATATCTCCTGGTCTGGGTTGATACTTTTACTGGATGAGTAGAGGCCTTTAGCACAGGCTCAGGAAAGGCCTTGGTCATTGTCAACTCCCTCCTCCTCCCTCCTATTATCCCCAGTTTGGCCTTCCTACCTCCATTCAATCAGACAATGGCTCAGCTTTCATTAGTCCAATAAAACCTCCATATCCCCTACCAGTCTCAATCATCCAAAAAGCTAGAGAGAGCCAACAGCCTCCTCAAGACCCACCTCATTAACCCACACTCCAGCTCCATAAAGACTGGATTTCCCTGCTGCCTATCACTCCCCTGGTAACCTATGGGAAATAGTCCATTTGAGCTTTTATATGACCATACCTTTCTGCCTGGGCCAAACCTCAGCCTAGAGGCCAGTCCCATCATGGACTATCCCCCATGTCTACAACAAGCCTGAAAAGAGATCCAACATGCTGCTTATCTTCTCTTGCCTTCTCCTGATACCCAGCCTTATAAAGATAGCCTAATCCCAATGGCTGTCTGTCTTCAAGACCTTCTCCAATGGGTACATCACTTTTGAGGAAAGCTGTGTCTTGCTGATAACTCACCTGACTCCTCCTTGTAAAAATTGCAAGTAATCTCTCCTACTTCCCTCCAGCTGACCCTAATTCCAGAAGACACCTAAATGCCTTGCCCCTGCCTATCCTGCTACTTCACCCACTTCCTTCATTCAGTCTGGTTTACTCTTACTTGTTTTATCCTCAGGCCTTGACCCTCAAGTTCTTCTCTTGCCCTCATCCTGACAAGGTTCCCCTCTTCCTCCCATCCCCTCACCTGCTGAGACAGAGAGGGGCTCATTCTGCTTTCCATGCCATTTAAACCCATTTCTGGTCATGGAACACTCCCCAAGAAGAACTGTCTTCCCTTGGTGTCTGGCCAACTGTGGAGATGTCTGACTTGGCCATTCATCCATACTCCATTATGGTTCTGAGTCCCAGCTGGAGACATCTGCTGTGGACCTTGTTGCCATTCTCATTACCTCTCTGCTCTCCATGGGAAATCTCCCTCCTCTATTCCTCTGTCCTCCCCCAGCCTGCCTGTCACCATTAAAACCTTCATCAAACAACATAGGGACCTAAGACCTCCCTGACCTACTATTGTTACCTTTTCTGAGATCTTTCTGACAGCCTCAAAGAAATAGATGAAGTCCATTCTTACCTTAGAGAACCAGATAGGCTCCCTGGCAGCAATAACCCTCCAAAATGACAGGGCTTAGATCCTCTCACAGCCAAAAAAGTGGCTTATACATCTTCCTAAGACAAAATGTTGCTTTTGTTTTGGGGAGTTTTTTGTTTTTAGTTTTTTTGTTACTCAGGACCTCGTACTTGTGAGACAGGCACGTTGCCACTGAGCTAAATCCCAGGCCTTGTATGTTGCTTGTATATCAACAGTCAGGGATAGTGCAAGACACAACAAAAACACTTACTAAAAAGACTTCAGAAATTAGACAACATCTATTTTTATCTGTTTCTGCTCTAGAGTCTCTAATCATGTCTTTTATTCTGCTCACTATCTCTGTAGTCATCTGGGAAATTATTTCTGTTTTGAATTTTTCTACAGCCTCATTCATCTGTTTTGTTACTTTTTTTTTTTTGGTACCAGGGATCGAACTCGGGTCCTTGTGCTTGCGCAGCAGGCGGCGAAACCACTGAGCTAAATCCCCAGCCCTGGAATGTTTTGTTACTTCTTGTGCTATCAGTTCAGGGTGTCCAGGTGGTTGATTACTAGACTTTTTCACCTTGTTTCCCCTAGAATTTGCCTTTGGCAAGCTGGAAGACTGAGTTTGTGCCTTGCTTAAATGTCTTCTCATTTCTATTTTTGTTGTTGGTACAGTTCTTGGTTTAATTCCTGGGTTGATACTTTGATATTGCTTATTGTAAGTATCTTTGTTGCTTGTATTTAGAACCCTTATGGAATGATTGCTTCTCAGAGAAATCTTCTAGATATAGCTGGTCTTCAGGTTTTGAGTCTCTAATGACTCTGGGGCAATTTCATTTTCATTATACCAGGAAGGATAAATGATTAGATCAATCACAACACCTTAGCCCAAGTGATACAACCAGCAACAACAATAGTATCAAGCACAGCTTAGAAAATGACAATTTGTGGTAGGTATTAATCTATCACCTTTAACCATGTGAATTAAATCAAAATCAAGGACTAGCCGAAAATATGTTTACAGTGAATAAACTCTTCAATGTAGCAACTTTACCCTTCAAGATGGGGACTTAGAAGAAGTAAGACCCTCTTTCTGTTCACTTCTGCTCTATCTTCTGGAGCTCAGGACAATGGCTTTTATGACCCCCTGTGCCTCTGTGGGGTGGATCCAGGTACAGGCACAACCAGGAGGCCAGAGGTGGGGGGGCACTAGGGTGGTGCTGCAGGCACCCGCATGGCTCCATCTTTTTTGATAAGATTGGCTAAGGGTTTATCAATTTTATTTATTCTTTCAAAAAACCAACTCTTCGATTCGTTGATTTTTTGTATCATTCTCTTAGTCTCCATTGCATTGATTTCTCCTCTGATCTTTATAATTTCCTCCCTTGTATGACCTTTGGGTTTGTCTTGCTCTTCTTTTTCTAGGTGCTTAAGATTCACCATTAGGTTGTTTATTTGAGCTCACTCTGTTTTCCTAGTGTGGGCATTCACTGCTATGAATTTCCCTTGTAGAACTGTTTTCATTGTGTCCCATAAATTCTTGTATGTTGTACTGGCATTATCATTAAATTGTAAAAATTGTCTAATTTCTTCTTTAATTTCCTCTGTGACCCATTGGTTGTTCAGGAGAGTGTTATTCAATTTCCATATGTTTGTGAAGTTCTTGCTATTGATCTCCAGTTTAATTGCACTATGGTCTGATAATATACACGGGATAACTTCAATTCTTTTGCATTTACTTAAACATGTTCTATGAACTAGTATATGGTCTATTTTGGAGAATGACCTGTGTGCAGCCAAAAAGAATGTATATTCTGATTTTGTGGGGTGGAACACTCTGTAGATGTCTGTTAAGTCCATTTGCTCAAAATCTTGGTTCAGTTCTAGTATTTCGTTGTTGATTTTTTTGTCTAGATGATCTGTCTATTTGTGACAGTGGGGTATTGCTTATTTGGTTTTTCATGTCCCTTAATATTTGTTTTGTATAGTTGGGGGCATTAGTATTTGTTGAATATGTATTTATGATTGTCGTCACTTCTTCTTGGATTGTGCCCTTTACAAGGATGTAGTGACCTTCTTTGTCTTTCTTAATCAGTTTTAGTTTGAAACTTACTTTGTCTGCAAATAAGATAGCTACCCCTACTTTTTTTCTGGGTTCCTGTCACATGGAGAATTGTTTTCCATCCTTTTACTTTCAGTCTATGAGTTTCTTTTCGAACTAGGTACATTTTTTCTATACAGCATATTGCTGGATTTTGCTTCTTCATTCATTCTGCCAGTCTGTTTCTTTTTTTTTTTTTTTGGTACTGGGGATGGAACTCGGGTCCTTGCACTTGTGCAGCAGGAGGTGAAATCACTGAGCTAAATCCCTGGCCCAAACAGTCTGTTTCTTTTGATTGGTGAATTGAGGCCATTAACATTGATGGTTATAACTGATATGTATTGACTTATCATTGTCATGTTATTTTCCTGTTGTTGGCTCTTTTAAATTTTTCCCCCTCTCTCTTTAATTTCTTGCCTTCCCCAATGAAATATTTTGGATTTTCTCCATTGAGCCTCATGGAGTTGTGACCTTCATCGTCTTTTTCTAGGATAATTTAAAAAATTGTTTGGAGTGCTGGATTAGTATTCCTCAAGTTTCTCAGGTGTTCTTCATCCTAGAAATATCTTATTTCCCCATCAATTTTGAAAGATAGTTTTGCAGAGTACATCAGTCTAGGTTGGAGGTTGTTTTCTTTTAGTGCTTCAAATACCTCACTCCAGGCTCTCCTTGACTTAAGGGTTTGTGTTGAAAAGTCTGCTGTGATTCTGATGGGTTTCCCTTTGCATGTGATTTGTTTCTTTTCTCTAACTGCTTGTAGTATTTTGTTCTTCTACTGGGTTTCCAGGATCTTGATTATTATATGTCTGGGTGTAAATTTTTTTGATCATGGCTAGTTGGAGTCCTATACGCCTCACCTATCTGTATGTCAAATTCTTTTGCTCTGTTTGGGAAGTTTTCTATCATTAATTCTGTGAAAAGTGGGGTTATTTTTAATGTCATTTGTACTTTCTCCTGCTTTTTTGTGGGCTCCTATCAATCTTATATTATTCTTCTTTGTGTCATCTAGGAGCTGTTGGATTGATTCTCATGGTCCCTTACTATTTTTTTTTTTTTTTTTTTTGGTACTGGGGATCAAACTTGGGTCCTTGAGCCTGCACAGCAGATGGCGAAACCACTGAGCTAAATCCCTGGCCCTCTCTTACTGTTTTTAAGAGATTTTTCTTTTCATGATCACTGACCACCATCCTGTCTTCTATATCTGATATTTTGTCTTCAGATTGGCTCAGTCTGCTGTATATACTTTCAGTAGAGTTTTTAATCTCCTGGATATCTGTTTGAATCTGTTTCATGGATTCCATTTCTTTCCTATAGTGGGCGTTCATGGTTTCCATTTCTTTCCTATGCTGGGCATTCATGACTTCCATCATGGTCTTGGAATAGATGGTCTTTTTCTCAACTTGATAAAGGCTATCTATGAAAAGCCAAAAGTCAACATCATACTAAATTGTTAAAAACTGAAAACCTTCATGCTAAAATCAGGAACAAGACAAGTATGTCCACTATTACCATGCCTGTTCAACATAGTTTTGGAAACATTAGCCACAGCAATTAAACAAGAGAAAGAAATAATAGCAATAAAGATAGGAAATTAGGAAGTTAAACTGTCATTATTTGCTGACAATATGATACTCTACATAGAAGACCCAGAAAACTCAGCTAAAAGACTTCTAGACTTAATTGACAGATTCAGTAGAGTAGCTCAATACAAGATAAACACTCAAAAATCAATAGTCTTCTTGTACACAAATAACAGACTCACTGAGAGAGAAGTTAGGGAAACAATCCCTTTCACAATAGCATTCAAAAAAATGAAATATCTAGGAATCAGTCTAATGAAGGAAGCAAAAGACCTCTACATTGAAAACTGCAACACTCTGAAAAAAAAGATCGAAGAGGACATATGAAAATGGAAAGACATCCCCTGTTCCTGGGTAGGAAGAACCAATATAGTGAAATGGCCATATTTCCAAAACTGCTATATAGATTCAATGCAATCTCGATTGAAATCCAACAGTATACTTTACAGAACTAGATAAAACAAGCTAAAAATTCATTTGGAACCAGAAGAAACTTAGAATAGCAAAAGGAATTCTAGGCAACAGAGACATGGCAGGGGGTATCAAAATCCCCAACTTGAAAGTATACTACAAAGCCACTGCGATAAAAACAGCATGGTGCTGGCAAAGAAACAGATCCGAGGATCAGTGGAATAGATTAGAAGATGAGAAACAACTGCAGACATACTCAGCCAACTATCCTCTTTGACAAAGGAGTCAACCATCCTCACTGGAGGAAAGATAGCCTATTAAATAAATGGTAATGGAAAAATTGGATTTCAACCTGCCAAAGATTAAAACTAGACCCCTATCTTTCACCATGCACTAAACTAAAATCCAAGTGGCTTAAAGATCTAAATATTAAGACAGAAACACTAAACTTGCTGGAAGACAAGTTAGGTAGAACTCTTGAAGCCATTGACATAGAAAAAGACTTTATGAACAAGACCTCAGAGCATGGGAACTAGCACAAAGAATCAACAACTGGAATCTCCTCTTTTTAAAAAGCTTCTGCACTGCAAGAGAAACCACCAACAGAGCTAATAGACAACCTACATGTGGGAAAAAATTTTTACCAGCTGTTCTTCAAAGGTCTACTATCCAGACTATATAAAGAACTTAAAAAATCTGACCCCCTAAATATAAAGACCCAATTCAAAAATGGGCATCTGAAATGAACAGACATTTCTCAGACATAGAAGTAAAAGCAGCAAATAAACATATGAAAAAATGTTCAACATCACTGGTCATTTGAGAGAAGCAGATGATAACAACACTGACATTTCACCTCACCCCAGAAAGAATTGCTGCTAACAAGAAATCAACCAATAACAAATGCTGGTGGGGTTGTGGGGAGAAAGGAACCCTTCTTCATTGTTGGTGGGAGTGTAGCCTGGTGCAACCACTGTGGAAAGCCATATGGAGATACCTCAAACAATTAGGATTAGAAGTCCCAGTTGACCCAGCTATTCCTCTGCTGGGTATCTTCCCAAAAGAATTAAAAGAATCACATCACAGCAATATATGTGCACCCATGTTTGTAGTGGCACAGTTTGTAATAGCTAAAACTTGGAAACAGCCCAACTGCCCATCAACTGGAGACTGGATAAAGAAGGTCTGGGTTTGTTTGTTTTTTTTAAATATAAAATGGAGTACTACTCAGCCATAAAGAACAAGAAACTAGAGATATTTATAGCTAAGTGGATGCACATTGAGGCCATACTCTTAAGTGAAATAAATAGGACACATGTGTAACTACTGAATAGTTTCTCTGGTGTGAAAAAGTAAAAGTGTAAATAAGGATAAAAATGTATAATTGACATTGTGTAATAGGAAGAAAAGGTTTAAAGGAGTAGAGGAAGTAAGAGGGGTAGGGGAAAGGAAAGAAGGGGAAAGAAAAAATATGAGAAAAGGAAAAAATGGAAACAAAGTCTTTGTAAATAGGGAAGGGTGGAGGGTGTGAAGGGAGGGCAGGGGAATGGGGAAAAATAAGAACCAAGATCTGTCATGTAAAGGTACAAGATCCCAATGATGAGTGTAACTATGCTGCATACCTAAATATACCAATAAACTTAATGGAAAAAAAAAGAAATTAGAGAACACCTGTCTGACATTTGGACCAATATTTGGGACTGGGCCTTATGGCTTCTTCCATTAACTTGCCCTCTTGTCTGTATCACTCTCCTCCTTCTCTTTGGGCCAGGCCTCTTCAGACTTCTCTTACAATTTTTACAGGACCACGTTCAGATCACCAACCAGCAGATGCTGACCCAGACTCCTCAGTATACCCTTTCTTATTCCCCAGGACGTCTCTCCTGATTAAAGTGTATGCACTGCTCACATGTTTCATGCAAATCAGCCATAAGAAACAGTTCTCACCTGCCCTCCCCTCCCCTATTCTCCCTTTTTCTTTCTTTCTCTCTCTCTTTCTTTCTCTCTCTCTCTCTCTTTCTTTCTTTCTTTTTTTCTGGGCCATTCTCTGTTTTTTTTAATAGCAAAACATTTATTGGTACATTTTTTGGTATATTTTACACATACATAATGATAACACTCATCATAGGGAATTTTCACCTGTACATCATATCTCCTGCTTTTTTTACCCATTCCCCCTCCCCTCAAACCTCTCTCCCCTCCCTATATACAAAAGCTTTGTCTCCATTTTTTCCTTCTATTTTCACTTTTTTCTTGTCCCTTCCTTTCTCCCTCCCCCCTCCCTTTTTCCCCTTTCCATTTGAATATTTTATTCCCATTTCCCAATATCTATTTTACATTTTGGTCCTTGTTTATACTTTTAGTTTCTCACACCAGAAAAACAATTTGATATTTAAACATGTGTGTTTGATTTATTTCACTTAAGAGTACAGTCTCAAGGTGCATCCATTTAGCTAGAAATGTCTCAAGCTTATCTTTCTTTATGGCACAGTAGTACTCAATTGTGTAAAAAAACCACATCTTCTTTATCCATTCATCAGTTGATGGGCATTTGGGCTGCTTCCAAGATTTAGCTATTACAAACTGTGCTGCTATAAACACAGATGTGCGTATATCACTGTGGTAGGATGCCACACTTTCTGTAAATCTTGCTGTAGAAGGTAAGACTGTTTCATTTCTGATCAATACAAGGAGCAACCCATTCCATTTTTTCTTCATTCTCAGGACAGCTAATTTTAACCTCAATTACTGTTATGGTAATTGACAGCACTGAAAACTCTGAAAACTCCTCTGTTCTTCCACCAATTGGGAAACCAAATGTTTGCTCATTCATTTCTAGTCATTCCCACCTGTCCAATCCTGCTCCTCAGACAAGATGTTTTAACAAAACTCTCTGCCAGCCTCACTATTCCAGGCTCTGCTCCCCACCCAACTGGCAGCCTTCCCACACCTACCGCTATGCTCTCCTCTTAACCCATATCTTCTCCCTCCCTCAACCCACACATCTGGGACATTGTAACCCTCTCTGTTGCTCAACATCACCTGCCCCTCTGCAGTCCCCTAAAAAAGGTCCACCCCATCCTGTCCAGCATCAACACCCCCTACCTGATCCAGCCCTCTGAGGACTTGTTCCAGAAATCTCGGAAAGAAATACATGGAGACACAGAATTCAGGTAAAATAATAAAAAGTTCTACTTGCAAGCAGGTGGGACCGCCAGAAACCAGTCTGGTTAGTATTGTTTCCCTTTTTATATCCTTTTTAGCCATTATCTCATCCCTAGTGGTCTTTGATGTGAAAATACAATTCCAGTTCCTATTTACAAGTCACAGACACAAGATAGGCACATATACATTGTAAATTCACCCAGCCATTGCAACTTTGTTAGATTAATGAAGTTACTGGTTAAAGAGTCAGATTACCGTCACCTTAAACAACGAGAGTTACAGGAAAAGCAAATTTTAAAGGAACACATTACTTATTTTGCTTCTACAACTACCTTAATATTCAATCTACTAAGTTATCTAAAACTTTTCCCTATCAGACTAAAACCCATCGTCACCTGCCTTCTTAAACATAACCTCCTGATTCCCACTAACTCCTCATTCAGCATCCCCATCCTTGCTGTTCCATAAGTCTGATCAATCATAATGCTTAGTACAAGATCAGGAGCCATCAACTAAATTGTCCTCCCCATTCATCCTATAGTCCCAGACCCATATTTGCCCCTCTCCTCTATTCCCTCAACCATCACTCATTACTCAGTCCTCAATCTAAAAGATGCTTTCTTTACCATCCCTCTACATCCTGACTCACAGCTCCTTTTTGCCTTCATGTGGACAGACCCTGACACCCGGCAGTCCCAACAGCTGACCTGGACTGTCTTACCTCAGGGCTTTTGGGACAGTCCCCACTGTTCTGGTTAGGTCCTTGGGGATGATTTACTCTTCTTTCACCCATCTTCCTCTCATCTCATACAGTATGTAGACAATCTCCTCCTCTGCAGCTCTTCTTCAGAAACTTGTCACCAAGACACACTTTCCCTCCTACAACACCTAGAAAAAAGGTGATATGGAGTCTCTCTCTCTCCAAGGCCCAAATTTGCCCCCCATCAGTAACCTGTGTAGGCATCGTCCTCCACAAACACTAGAGTTCCCTCCCCCATACATTTAATTACCCAGATCCCAACTCTGACTACAGCACAACAGCTCCTTTCCTTCTTGGAAATCATTGGCTATTTCCATCTCTGTATTCCAAGTTTTACAATGTTCACAAAACCCCTTTGTGATCTAACCCAAGGGGACCCCTCGTACTCCTTAGACAGCAAGTCATTTCCTAACTCCTCATTCAAAATGCTAACACAAGTCAACACCTGGTGCCCCACCCTTAGCATCGCAGCAGTGACTGATGTGTACCTGGCTGCCAATGAGACCGCTCCACACACCTGGGCTCAGTCTCAGTTGAGCAGCAGCACCCCAGGAAGCCCTCCACTGGCTCCAGGACCAGAGCCACACCTAAAAGGCTGTCAGTCTACAGTAAATTCATTGTTCTCGGGTAAAACTGTGTCCAACTGACAATTTGCCTAACTCCTCCTTATAAAAAAATCACAAATAATCTCCCCTACTTTCATCAGACTGACCCAAATTCCAGAGGATATATAAATGCCATGCTTTTGTGTGTATTATAATTTTATTTACTTCCTTCATTCAGTCTGCTTTAATCTTATATGGTCTCACCTTCATATTTCCACTCTCAAATCCTATCTTGACTAGATAAAAGGTCTCTGTTTTCAGGACACTCTGTGTAACTTCTCCCCAGAAGAGACCAAATTGTTTTCTTTTCTTCTTGCCCTCCTCCTGTTTGATAATAAAAAGACCTTAAACACCTCCCTTTCCCTTTCCCACACCCTTTGACCCAGATAGCTCTCCTATTTCTTTAACAGTCCCTCAGACACACCCCACAGCTTCTCCTGACAGTCCTCCTAGACTCTGCAGTTAATCCCTTCCCTACCTCCTCAGACTTCTCTTACAGGACCACATTTAGGGTGCTGACCTGGCCACTCCCAGATGTTTCCCAAGATATTTCTCCCATATAAGCTGTTCACACTGCCCATTTCTCACTCCCACAGCAACCATGAGAAACTATGCCCAATCTCTCCTTTCCCTTTTCCTCTTCCCTCTCCCCTTTTCCCTTTTCTTCTATAACAGAAAGACAGGAATGCCAGACCCCTGCCCAGGCAGAAGAGAAAAACTTCCCAGGCAATGCAGTCACACATCCTGCAAGGTGCAAAGCATGACAGGAAGTCAAGGCCTGGTTCAAAATAAACAGCCTGCTCCATGCAGCAACACCTGCAGATCCAGATAGCTCTGGAAACCACCAGACTTCCTCTGCCCCAGAACAAAAGACTTCCCCCACTCCCAGACCAGGGCTCAGTTCAGTATCTAGAATTCTGGCCTAGTCTTCTCTTTCTCCAAGCAGGGACTGTAAGCAGAATTGGCTCTTCATCCCCAAGGAGCACCTTCTAGTCCTCAGGAAGACTAAGCCCTAAGCTCTTAGGAAGACTAAGACTTAGCATCTGCCCCAAACCTTCCCTCCCACCCTTTGCCATTGCCAGGTCACCCCTTGGGTTCAGTGTCTCCTGAGGCCTAAGGGAAGCAGTGGGGAAGTGGGGGAGAGGCTATGGGACAGGGATGTGTCCAGTCCAGGAGGGCGCCTTGCACAAGAATTTCTGATGCAACCCGGTGGACACTGTGACAGTTTTTCTCAGAAAAGGAAGGGCTGGGAAGGGGCCTGGACTGAATTCATATAATCTTTTCCTCCCCTGGCCTCTAGTGGCCTCAGGACCTGCAGGAAGCAGGCCCGAAGGAAGGAAGGTAGACCAGGGGTCAGATGACTCAGCAACAACTCCAGTCTTGGGAGCAGCTAGATTTGAGGCTCCCTCTCCTTCTCAGTTGGAAAATAAGGAAGAGAATCAGGATCCCTGGAGGTTTGGAGATTCCCCTTGTTGGTTCCTAGAAGGCAAGCCCTAACTGCCAACAAGATATCTAATTAACTTACTTATCTACAATACTCCCACCACAGGGAGGATATGACCCCTAGCCCTGGAAGAGGGTGCAAGGAACCCACAAACCTTCCCTGTCTCCTTGAGGGTCCTGAAATAGTGGATCAACAGGGGCGTGGGAACCACATAGACCCAGTTTGCTGTGCAACCCCAGGCAGATTATGTCTGCTCTGACACTCAATTTGCTTGCCTGTAACCTGAGCAGAAATCCACCCTCAGCTCACAGGGCTGTGCTGAGGATCAGGTGAGCATGTGGAGGGGCAAGGCTAATCCTGTCAGGGGGACGACATGTCTATGTCAGCCATCAGGGCTGTGTGTGCTCAAATCTGCAGTGGGTCTCACATGTCACCTGCCTCCCTGTGTCCTAGAAGAACAGGTGGCACAGGCAGTGCACAAGAGGCCACAGGAGTTTGAATCAGATACCTGGCTCTGAGCCCCACCAGTCTCCCGTCCCTCTTGGCCACTGATGGTGCTTCTGTGAGCCCTGGTTTGTTCATCAGTCTCCGGAGATCAAAGCAGCAACTCTTGGTGAGGTGAGAGGATGACGTGAGGTGACGTAAGGGCTGCGTAAGGGAAGCCCCACACCCGCACATGGGCCCCAGCACCACATTCCTCATGGAGAATCCCAGGCTGCCTGGGCCTCCCTGCTGCACCAGGCACAGCCTGGCCACTGGTCTGGGGGACTAAGATCCCTGCGAAGCCCAGGGGTGATTCCAGAGCAGGTCTCCCCAGGAGGATCACAGGTCCTGCTGCAACTCAGGAATCACCAGTCTCCTTCCCTGCATTTCCCATTATCCTTTGCTCTGTTTGTATTATTAGCTCCACCCTTTCCCTTCAAACCAGCTCATTAAAAAAAAGCGAAAAAAAACTTAGGTACATTATTTAAGATGGGAATTTAAAAAAAAAAAAAAAAAGATGGAAATTTCAAGCCACTAACCGTTTCCCATAAAGAAGAGGTAACCAAGGGCCGGGGATTTAGCTCAGTGGTTCCAGCGCCTGCCTTGCAAGCACAAGGTCCAGAGTTTGATCCCCGGTACCAAACAAATACCTAGTTTGATCCCCGGTAGCACAAAAAAGAAGAGGTAACCATAAAATTAAACACAAGGAAGCAAAACAAGATTATGCAACGCTAGCTCAATCCTGTTTCCAGGTGCTCTGATCTCACCTGGGCAAGGGAGGCACTAAAACCCTAGAACCAGTTTAGATAAATGAGGCTTTCTCCCCAAGTCACTAGAGGGACAGAAAGAAAATCAGAAGGGGATCCATAAACCAGGACAAGGTTCAGTGTTCTGTCACAGTCTCAGGATCCTCAGGCCCTCTGCACTCCACCAGTACTGGACATAGTACACTTTGGAAAACAATGACTTAATCCAATTCTTCCTGTTTTATTTCCCCTCCAGTTTTGGGGATTGAACTCAAAGATAAACAAGCTGGACACTGTGGTGCACACATGTAATCCCAGCTATTGGGAGGCTGAGGCAGAAGGATTTCAAGTTCCAGGTCAGCCTGGGGAATTTAATGAGACTCTGTTTCAAAATAAAAAATAAAAAAGCCAGGTGTGGTGGTGCATGCCTGTAACCCTTGCACTTGGGAAACTGAGGCAGCTTGGGCTACATAGCAAGTCCAAGGCCAACCTACTATGTAGCCACACTCCTAAACAAACAAATGAATAAATAAGGCTGGAAATGTAGCTTAGTAGTAGAGTGTCCTTGGGATTGAACCCCAGCCCCTACCCCATTCACACACAAAGATAAGTTTAGGGTGAAGTAGTGATTCAGTTAGGTCACCCAGGGAGTATAAGATTGGGGCAGGCTGACAGGGTGACTCTCCAGTGACCATTCCCACAAGTCCATGTGGAAGCTGCTGGGTTGCCAAAATTGTGAGGTGTTCGGGGACCTTGTGGGCATTGGTGTCAGCTGCCCCAGCCTGAAATTTAAAATCAGCCAAGCTGAGTGGTTTTAGGTGACCCCTTCACTTTGACTCCTCTGATCTGTAGAATGGAGATGACTCCCTAAGTGTCTCATGTTCCTGCCTCAGGGCCTTTGCACTTAACCATCTTCTCTGCCTATTTCTCACATCTTTGTACTGCTCACTCTGTTTTATTCACCCCTTCTTTTCCTTGAAATCTAGAATATTCCCTTTCTGATGAGCTGTAGTGAAAATAGCTACTCTCAATCATGACCCAAAACAAATCCATTCCCTTGTATCTTCTCTTTCATGTCAAGAAAATGCATCCCACACTACTGCTTTTATAATTGTCATGCCTGGCCTAAGTGAGACCTTCACAAGCAAACAGGCCAAGCAAACAGGCTGCTCTCAGCAAACAACAGGCTACTTCTCAGTAAACAGAAGAGAATCTCCCTGAGCTGAGAAGTCCAGTGATTGTCTATACACCTGTGCTGGCCATCCTTGTACTCTGTCATAAATATTTGTTATGAGCATAAATCCCCTTTTCAATACCAAAGCCTAATTCCCTTCCCAGTTAGCTGCTAATATCTCTCTCCTAGTGTTAGCCCATTAACACACGAATAAAATCTCTTCCAGCTAGCTACTGCTATTTCTCTCTCCCAATGTCGGCCCATCTACACACAGATGTAATAAACTCAGCTCTTCCCAGTTAGCTGCTAAATCTATCCCCAATTTTAGTCTCTGTTCAATGGAATAAACTTTTCTTTTTCCTCACAAAAGCCTGTCTCTGAGCAAGTGGTTTCACGTGTGCCATTTATATTTCTTCCCCCTCCCACCCCGCCCCGTACTGGAGATCGAACTCAGGACCTTGCACTTGCCAGGCAGGCTCGGTGCCACTGAGCTACATTCCCCGCCCATGTGCTGTTTATAATATTTTGGTGCCATGACTCATAGGATACTTTCTGTGGAGAGTTTTACATCCTATCTACAATGCTGCTGAAGCCCCTCTACAACACAGGTCTCAGGATTTTGCTTCAGTGCTCCAGGCAAGCTGCTCAGCCCCATTCCACAGCTTTACACCAAGTAAGGCTTTTTTTTCCTCTACACCCTAGCCACCTCCATCCTGTTTTTCCACTCCCGTACCTTTTTATGGTCTCTTCGGCTTTAAGATCTCACTTAGGCTAGGCATAACAATAATCTTTTTTTTTTTCATTTTTTTTGAAATAGGGTCTTGGTATGCAGTTCAGGCTGTCCTTGAACTCACTATGTAGCCTAAGCAGGCCAGGAACTCATGTTGGTCCTCCTGCCTCAGCCTCCCAAGTGCTGGGATTACAGGCATTAGCACCATGCCCATCAACTATAATCTATTTAAAATGATGCTGATTATCTTGATAATAATCTCCCTTTCTATTGGTTTATAAGATCTGTCAGGGCAGATCTGGTCACCCTGAGTCCCTAGCATGTAGACCAGGACATTAACTCAGCACACAATAAAGTTAGCAATGTCCAGCCAACCCAGCACAGTGCTGGCTTCAGACAGGGGCTCAAAAATCAACCTTCCCTGTCCCTTGTCGCTGTGAGAATCTTCCATCTGTCTTGGTGTCCTGGTGTGGAAAATAGGTTCATTCCCCAGCAGGGAGGCACCGGGGCTGAGATCCCATGGGCTCTGAGACACAAGCCAGCGAGGCCCTGGGGGTTGGGTCCCTGGTGTTCTACACCAGGGAAACTGGATTCTCACTGTCTGTCTCCAATTTTGCCTGGGAAGTTACTTTTTGAGGGAAGACATCAAGACCTAAAAGGAATTTCCAGGAAAGCCTCCTGGAGACTCAGGTGGAAGCCCTGCTTGAGGACCCACCCTCTCAGTCTCCACTGTGTTCATTCTATTTATGGAGCACCTAAACATTTTATGTGTGTGCAGTTATTTAATTCTCCCAGTGGGCCTGTGAGGTAAATACTGCCATGAGTCCATTTTATATGGAAGGAAACTGAGGCAGGGTTGGAAGTGGCTTTCTTGAGGCAGCACGGTGGATGGGAGCTGAGAAGGGGTGCACGCCTTGGCAAGGTGGTTCTAGGATGCCTGCTTGTAACCAGCAGGCCACACAGCCTCTCTCTGAGTACTCCCGTCCTCAGCCCCCGCCCCCCGCCCCCTGCCTGGATTCTTCTGGGCCCAGAAGTAGCCAATTATTATTATTTTTTCTCCATATTGGGGTAAAACTCATGTTCTCTGTGAACCCGGAGAACCACGACCCAGGAACGTCGCTGTTTTTCTTTTTTTCTCCAACACCAGCCTGAGAAAGATGAACGTTTTTCCCAAGTCTTGGTCAGGGAAACTGGAGCTCAGAAAAGCAAAATGTTTTTCCAAGGTGATAGGGAGGGTCAGCATCTGCCCTCAAGCTCGGTTTTCAGTCCCTTCCTCGAGACCACACTCCCTGGGGTGCCCTGTGGGCTAGTGCAGGGTGGGGAGCAGGCAGCAGGGGGCGGCAAGGTGGGGCGGGGCGCGGTGCTGGGGCGGCCAGGGGCGGGGCAAGGGGATGGCGCAATCCCCGGCCAGCGGGCGTCAGACAGCGGACTGTTAGCTAAGGGTTACATCACCCGGCCGGACCCGGAGCGGGGCACACTGCGATCCCGAGTCACTCGAGGTTCCTACGGCTCAGCACACTTTCTCGCCAGGGGCTGGACTGCGAGATTGGCCTCAGCGCAGCGGGCAGGTGTCACCTGCGGGGACAAGGTACCCGGCCTAGGCGGCGGAGGGAGCTGGCGGGCTGCAGGGGGCGTCCGGGCAGGGGGTGGAGCGCGTCTGCGCGATCTGTGTATCACACGCGCCCACACACACGTACGCCCACAACTTTGAACAAACTGCCGTCCCGGGCGCTCGGGCCGAAAGCTCCCTGGGTTGCAGGGGCCTTGGGTGCGCACCTGCAGGGCGCGACTGCCAAGTACCCGAAGCGGGGGAAACCCGGGGCGGAAGTGTGCGACCGTCACCCCAGGAGTGTGCTGTCTGTGTTTTGTGTGTGGGGCCGGAGCCCCGTGGTTAGGCGGGGGAGGCTGTGTGAGGGACCCGCGGGGGCACTGCAGGGTTGCACGGGGTGTGTGTATTTGTGGGGCTGTCAGGGGCCTGCGGGGGAGAAGCCGGGGTAAGGGGGTTTTGGGGGCTTGAGTCCCTGCGGATGGGGACGGCTGAGGGGACGGCTGAGCACGTAGTGGCAGAGCTGGGTAAGTAAATGGGGGGGGGGGGTCGCCGCGGGGACAGGGCCAGAGTGCACTGGGAGCGGGCAGCAGAAACCCGGGTGACAGAGGTGCAGAGCCCAGCTCCGCCCCCACTCGCCTCGGGGCCCCGCCTCCTGCGCTCTGCCCTCTCCCAGACCTGCCCGCCGCCGTCCTCTGTCACTTTTCTCGGAACCTTCTGAACTCCAGACACCCGCTGCCGCTGCTTCTGCTCCCACGGGAGGGCCTGGCTGCGAGGGGGCGGGGCAGGGTCCCGGGACATGGCTGTGTGCACACGCGTGCTACCGCTCTTGCCCCTGGAGGGTCAGGTGTGTGACCCTTGATGTGTGCGCTCCCTCTGCCCTGGATCTGTGTGGGGGGGGCTTGGATGAAGTGTGTTTTTGAAGCACGTGCGTACACCTATGTGCCCTGGGTGGTGGAGTGTATTTGGTGTCACCTGCCTTCATCCCCCCTGCCCAGCGTATTGGGGCGAACAGCAGCAGGTAGATGGTAGAGGCTGCCCCCCTTCTGCAAAGGAGGCCCTGGATCTGCAGCATGGTTGCAAAGGCCTTGCTCACTCCAGTCTTACCAGGAGTGTAGCTCAGTGTTTCCTGAGTTCAATCACCTGTACAAATAAAAGCTCTCCGTGCAGGTTGTACCATCCATTGCCCACTAGCAATATTGTCAGTGCTGCAGTGCTGTGTAGTAGCCCCACTGTAACCCACGTTTCACACTATCACCAGGACACAACATGTCTAAAATTAAACTTAACAAATTTCCTTTTTCTGTGAATACTCCTTGGAGCTCAGTCCACATCAGTACCTGGAGAGCCCACTGATGCTTCTTTACAACCATATAATATTTCACCCCATGGCTGTCTTGCCAGGGTTTAGCCAGCTTTCTACTGACTGACACTTGGAGTATTTCCTGCCTCTTGCTGTTAGACACAAAGCTCTGATAAACAGCCTTTCACATACTTAATTTTTTGTGAGCAGTTTAGCTGGAGGCTAACTTCTCAGAAGTGAGACACTGGTCAAGGGCTGGGCTTGTTATGTCAGCACACACTGGCAGATTACCTTCATGAAGTCTGTGCCAGTGTACCCATCCAGCTGGGAAGAGAGGGGCCACCAAACAGGCTGCCCTAGTGCCATTCTTCCCTTCTTTCTAGATTCGAGCCACCTCTCTGCCTGCTCCTGTGGGTGCTCCCTCCACGAAGAAGACGATGGAGTCAGTGGCCGACTTGGACCCTGAGTGGCCCATTGAGAAACGAGCTCGAAGTGGGCCCCAGCCCAGGCCAGTGCCCTGCCTGCTGACTCTGAGCCCACCCCCGGCTCTAGCCCATGTACCTGCCATGGCCCCTGTCTCCCAGCACCTTGGGCCCTACGTCCTCCTGGAGCCCAAGGAGGATGGGAGGGCCTACCGGGCCCTGCACCGCCCCACAGGCACTGAGTACACCTGCAAGGTACATCCCCAGGCCTGGGAGGGGTCCAGGCTCCAGAGTCACCATCAGGACTTGGAGGGCCCCTAGGTTCATTTATTCTTGTGTTTACTGGGGAAGCAGCCAGTGGCTGGGCTGAGACCATAGAGGTACAGCAGAGCTGGTGTGGCACTGGGGCATTCACAGCATGGGCCCCACAGTGGGCTAAACGCTGCAGGGTGGAGCTTAGTGCCCAAGAGGAGAACAGAGGAGATGCCTCCCTCATCAGCGTTCAGGGGGTATTAGCCAGGGCTGGGTAGGAGCTGGCCAGCTGTAGGAAGAGAGGCCCAGGCAGGGGAAAGCTGTGTAAAGACTGGGGCCTGGGCCCATGCACTTCAGAGGATGAAAAGCATCTGCTCTGGCCAGAGAGGAGAGGATGTGCAGAACCAGGCCATGAAGAGGGTAAGCACTAGGAGGAGTGGAGAATGGTGGTGCAGGCCTATAAATCCCAGCAGTCTCAGAGGATGAGGCAGAGGGATTGCCAAGTTCCAGCCCAGCCTAGGTAATTTAGCAATCCACAGTAGCAAAAGCAAAAGTCAACAAAAAAAGTGGTGGCTGCACTTGTCTACAAGCCCACCTGGGGTCCCCGCCCCTCTGCACTTACACTGCTTCCTGCTCCCTCCCACAGGTGTACCCGGCATCCGAAGCCCAGGCAGTGCTGGAGCCCTACTCGAGGCTGCCCCCCCACGATCACGTGGCTCGGCCCGCGCAGGTCCTGCTGGGCACCGAGCTCCTCTACGCCTTCTTCTGTCGGACTCACGGGGACATGCACAGCCTGGTCCGCAGCCGAGGCCGCGTCCCTGAGCCAGAGGCTGCCCTGCTTTTCCGTCAGATGGCCGCTGCTCTGGCGCACTGCCACCAGCATGGTCTGGTCCTGCGTGATCTCAAACTTCGGCGCTTCGTCTTCACCAACCGTGAGAGGTGAATGTGGCTGTAGAGGCCCAGAGACACACCCAAGGGGTGGACCGTGATGGGGAAACTGAGGCCCAGGAAAGTACAGTAACTTAGGCAAGAAACGGAGAAGCCTGGGCTAGGAGGGGTAGCTCAGGGTAGAGCACGCGGGAGGCCTTGGGTTCCATACACAGCACCAGCAATTTAAAAAAAAATAAGACCCCTAGCCTGGCACCCACTCCCTGTTTCCCTAGGAAAAGTCAGATAGAGCGAGCGCTTGGCCAACCTGCTCTAAACCCTGAGCTCCATTCCAGCGCTGGGGGTGGGGGGAACCTGTAGCAGGGAGAGGTCCTCAGCCCATCACAGCAGGAGAGAGACGAATTCCTCAGTGTGACTTTAACCTTGACCACTGGTGAAAGGGGCATCTAGGTTTTTGCAGTGGGTAAAGTTCCTCCTGTGTCTTTTCTAACTAATAAGCACCTTGGGGGCTGTGAATATAATCAAACTTTCAGCCACTATTTTCACAGCTGTCCATCTTGCCTGGAGCAATTGACACTGTGATGTTTGCCTAAGGCTGATGTTTGGTTTCCTTTCTTCTTTCTTTCTTTCTTTTTTTTTTCCATTAAGTTTATTGGTACATTTTAGGTATACATTATGATCACATTCAACATTGGGTATTTACCTGTACATGATATATCTTGGTTCTTGTTTTTTTCCCATTCCTCTTTACTCCCTTCCACCCCTCCACCCCTCCCTATTTACAAAAATTTTGTTTCCGTTTTTTCCTTCTTTTCTCATATTTTTTTCTTTCCCTTCTTTCCTTACCTCCACCCCTCCTTTCTACTTCCCCTTCCCCTTTGGTCCTTTTCTTCCTATTTTACATCATCATTATACGTTTTTCTGTCTATGTTTTTTGTCAAAATAAACACACCTTTGAGTAAGAAATAGAATGGTGCTAGGGATCCAACCTAGGGATGACTTTTTTTTTCTGGTACTGGGGATCAAACTCAGGACCTTGCCAGGAGTGGCAACACTGAGCTACATCCCCAGCACCTAGGGATGACTTTTAAGCTGGTATATAACCTCAAAGAGATTTCTCCTCCTTCTCCTTCTCCTTCTCCTCCTCCTCCTCCTTCTTTTTTTTTTTCTTCCTGGAGATTAAGAGTAGGGAAATTTATTGGGGAATAGTAATAGAGAATAGCAATAGCTCCTGAGAGTCAGGAGGGGTCCGAAATAGGTTGGACTCTTCTTTTTTTGTTTTGTTTTATTTTTTGTTTTTGACGTGGTCTTACTATGTAGTCCAGGCTGGCCTTCAACTCACTAAATAACCCAGGCTGGCCTCAAACTCCTCCTGCCTCAGCCTTCTGAATACTAGGTTATATACCCATACCATCATGCCCAGCTCAAATGGATTTCATACTTAGAGCAAGCATAGCTGCCCCAGACCTTCTGGAGGAAAATGACCCCTTCTCTTTCCAAGGCAATAGTTTGAGAACAGGTGGCAGAAGGGGGACTGCAGACCCAGACAGATCTGGATTTAAATCCCAATGCTGTTTCTTGGTTGCTTTTTGGCCTTGAGCATTGGCTTCCTCTGCCCAAGTCTTCTTTTCTCCATCTGTAAAATGGGCCAATAATGCTGACTTCTGACTCCTGTCACCCACCTCCATCCCAGGCTGAGTCACAGGATCAGTCAGAACATGAGCCCAAGAGGTACCCAGGAAGTGATGCCCTAAGGACAATTAGTGGTGGCAGTTAAAAAACAATTGCTATTAATGTACTCTAGAGTGTTCTGGGGCATCACATAAAGTAGAAGTTGTGAGGCTGGGATGATGGTTCAGGGGTAGAGCAGGTGACTAGGGCACATGAGACCCTGGTTCAACCCCTGCACTGCAAAAAACAAAACAAAGTGGAACTTGCAAATTATAGGCTCCTCTTTTTTTTTCTTTTGGCCCTGCATACATGTTTGTTTGTTTTTAACTGAACTTTGTTGCAAATATTTCTAAAACTGTGGCCTTTTTAAAAGTTAAAATATGGGGCCAGGGATTTAGCTCAGTGGTTCTGCCACCTGCCTTGTAAATGCGAGGTCCCGAATTTGATCCCTGGCACCAAAAAATAAAAATAAAATTAAATTAAAATTAAAATATGATTTCTGGGGCTGTGAGGGTAGCTTGGTGGTAAAGCGCTGGCCTAGCATATGTAAGGCCCTGGGTTTGATCCCTAGTACCACAGAATTTTTTTTTTTTTTTTTTTTTGGTACTGGGGATCGAACTTGGGTCCTTGCGCTTGCGCAGCAGGCGGTAAAACCACTGAGCTAAATCCCCGGCCCACCACAGAATATTTTTTTTTATTTATTTATTTATTTATTTATTTATTTATTTATTTTTTCAATGTATAAAAATCAACTATATTACACAGGATATTTTTTAAATAGTAAAAAAAGGGCTGGGGATTTAGCTCAGTGGTTCTACCGCTTGCCTCACAAGCACAAGGACCCGAATTCGATCCCCAGTACCAAAAAAATAAAATAGTAAAAAAAAAAATGAGTTTTTTTGGGGAAGCTAGAGATGTAGCTCAGTGGCACAGTACCTGCCTAGTATGCACAAGGCCCTAGGTTAGATGTTCAGTACCACCGGTGGGAACATCGGAACAGGCTGCCTTGGGAAGAGTGTGAGAGGGTGGTGGAATGGTGTCTCCCTCCAGGCTTGTGTGGACCAGGGGCTGAGGAAGGTGCTCAGCCTGGAGCCAGGAGCACCGGACACTTGGGAGACCCTGGCCTGAGGTGCTGTTCCTTGACCCCTTTTAGGTCAGGGCTTGTGCTGTGACACCTGGCTCATTCCTGCTTCTCTCCCTTTACCCCCACCCAGGCCTGAAGTTTGCCTCTAGTTTAGGTGAAGCTCAGCCCACTCATCCCCCTCCTTAAGGGACTTGGGATAAGTGATCTTAAAATCTTAGTGTTATTAAGTCTAATTGCTCTGTGAGCTCGAGAAACATTTTTCTTTTTCTTTTCTTTCTTTCTTTTTTTTTTGTTTAGTTTTTTGAGACAAGGTCTTGCTGTGTAGTTCAGGCTGGCCTCAAACTCACAGCAATTCTCCTGCCTCAGCCTCCCAAGTGCTGAGATTACAGGTGTGCACCTCAGTGCCCAGCAATAGAGAAACATTGTTCACCTCTCTGAGCCTGAGCTTTCTGTTGGAGAGATGACTGTCATCCCAGGGCTGGCTCATGCTGTCCAATGCCAGTGGGTGCTGGGGAAGTGGGTGCCACTGAGGGTGATAGTGTGGGCTGGTGGCATGGAGGTTCCAGTAGAACCTGACCCCTCTGTCCCTGCCCAGGACAAAGCTGGTACTGGAGAACCTGGAGGATGCCTGTGTCCTGACGGGGCCTGACGACCTACTGTGGGACAAACAGGCGTGCCCAGCCTATGTGGGACCCGAGATCCTCAGCTCTCAAGCATCCTACTCCGGCAAGCCAGCAGATGTCTGGAGCCTGGGCGTGGCGCTCTTCACCATGCTGGCTGGCCACTACCCCTTCCAGGGCTCAGAGCCTGCCCTGCTCTTTGGCAAGATCCGCCGTGGTGCCTTTGCCCTGCCTGCTGGCCTCTCAGCCCCTGCCCGCTGCCTGGTCCGCTGCCTCCTCCGGCGGGAGCCGGCCGAGAGGCTCATGGCCACAGGCATCCTACTGCACCCCTGGCTGCAGGGGGACCCACGCCCCACAGCCCTATCCCGATCCCACCATGGGGATGCTGATCAGGTGGTCCCTGATGGGGCAGGGCTGGAGGAGGAGGGGGACAGCGGGGAGGTGTGTCTGTACAGCTAGGCCACTCTGCTAGACGCCCAGCTGCAAACAGTGGGTGAGGGTCTCCAAGCTTTCTCCTGCCTCTTTCTATTGAGCCCAATCTCAAGTGCCTTCTAGAAGGGAGGAGGCATGGGGAAGTGTGCTGCCTGCACATTTGTGTTCTTTTATACACATGTCAGTGCTTGTGTGCACACTCTGTGCCACCCTGTTCTAGGTGCTTGTATTGTAGCAGTGAGTAAAGGAGACATACTTTGCTCCAGAGCACATGCTCACCCCCATGGGCCATTCTACCCGGGCACACTCAGTACCAGGGTCACCCTCCACTTGTGCTGGTGCCAAGACCCTCTGGTCCACAGGACAGTCTCTGTCTCCAACAACCCAGCTGCCTTTGTGCCCTGCACCTAGCAGAGAAAGGGAAGCAAGGCTTCCAAAAGGTGCCCAGCCTTGCCCTGCAGCCAGGCCCACGATGCCTAGATGGGCTGGAAGAACAAGAATCCCACATGAGGCTGGTTCTCATCAGACTCAGCAAAGGCTTAGAATGAGGGTCCTGGCCCTTCCACCCACACTGGCCCTGATCGGAGCGCCAAAGTTGGGAGACAGGACCAGCAGGATCTGCCAGTCTTCTGAAGGCAATGCGAAGTCTCCATCCCTGTTTTGGGGACATTCAGTGTCCAGGACTGTAGTCAATACTATGTTTTTGGATGATGAGTATATAATATCATCTTGTGCCTAATAAAACAGAGTTAAATACTTTTATTTCTCCATAAGATTTCTTCTACCCTATCCTACCAACTCTTACCCTGCATCTTTTCCCTGCCTTCAAAAGTGGCCCCACAGCAAAGGCCATTCAATCTGAACCCCAGCTGAGTGGTTTGTGAGAACAGACTCCTTGCAGCCCCAGGATCTCCTGCACACTCTGTAGGCAGTGGGGTCTCAGTTGTGGGACTTTCTGAATCAAAATGGCTAAAGCAAGTGCTGGGAGTGCAGCTCAGGTTAAAGTGTCTAGCGTACATGAGGCCTGGGTTCAGCCCCCAGCACTGAAAAAAATAGTGACAGAAGCAGAAGAAAATGTATTTTACAGGAAGCAATGAATGGTGTGTACATCAGGGCTGGTAGCTCTCAGAGCTGTTGAGAAGGATACCAACTCTCCTGCCTCCTTCTGTCCTTTGCTCAGTTGTCCCTGGAGACAGCTGGCACAATGACCTCAGCAGTCCCATGTATCACCTTATAAGAAGAAGGAGAGTGCCATTATAGTACTCAAAAACTGCACTCTGCAGTCTGTTAAATCCTGGCTCCAAGTCGGGCATGGTAGTGCATGGCTGTAATCCTAGCACTCTAGGAGTCTGAGGCAGGAGGACCAAAAGTTTGAGTTCAGACTGGGCAATTTAGTGATTTAGACGCTGTTTCAAAATAAAAAGGGCTGGTGATGTTCAGTCTTCAGTACTGCATACACACACGAGCACACACAAAATCCTGGCTCCAGCACGTACTTGCTGATTGATACTCAGCAAGTTTCTTAGCTGCTATGTGCCCTCAGGTTCTGCTTCTATAAAGTTAAGTAATAGTACCTATCTCATGAGACTTGGATGAGTTGTTTGATGTAAAGCATTCAGAACGAGGTGCACCCCTCTGTCAGGTGGTCATGGGGTAACCACTCAGAGCTACAGGTGCAGCCGGGCAAGGGGTGCTGAGGCCTGGCTACTGGCAGTGGAGCGAGGCCCTCCAGTGAGTGGCGGGAGTGGGAGCCACTCAGGATGTTCAGTCATGATACAGGTGTGCGCACCTTTGCACGTCCAGATAGCAGTATCCTGCTACCTCAAACGCCGGCAGTATGTGGATTCAGATGGCCCTTTGAAGCAAGGCCTGCATCTGTCTCAGACTCCTGAGGAGATGGCTGTCAACCTCACAGTCCAGTCAGAATCTGGTTGTGCCAGCATAGTGTCTGCAGCCTCTTGCCAGGCAGAATCCCAGCAATACGAAGTACAGTTTGGACAACTGTGGAATTTTCTCACTGATTCTGCTTCCTAGTACAGCCATGAAGTTATGCCTCTCTTCTACCCACTGTTCGTCTACCTCCATCTCAGCCTGGTCGAGAGCAGCCCAGAGAGCACAGAGGAAAGTTTCTATAGCCACTTCCATGGAATGTTGCTGCAGAATCCAAGCCAGAAAGATGTTATTGAGCAGCTGAGGACCACCTAGACCATCCAAGACATCCTGTCCAATTTCAAGCTTTGTGCATTCCTAGATAACAAGTACGTGGTCCATCTCCAGGAAGACAGCTACAACTACCTAACCCACTACCTCCAAAGTGACAACAACATTGCCCTGTGCAAGGTCCTCACTTTACATATCCACCTGGATGTGCAGCCTGCCAAGAGAACTGAGTACCAGCTCTACTCCAGTGGTGGCTGCTCCTGAAGTGAGAGCAGTGGCCTAGAGCCCCCTGATGTGCCCAGCCCTATTCGGCAAAATGAGGCCATGCTGGAGGTCTTACAAGAGAGCATCAAATGCATCAAGGATGCCCCCACCACCACCACCACCTGCTTCTACGCCTTCTACAACACGGAGCAGCTGCTAAACACTGCAGAAATAGCAACCTGATTGCTGCTGGATTTGACATCTCCTGCATAAAACTCTGGAGTCTTCAGTCCAAGAAGGTGAAATCAGAGCCCCACCTTGTAGACACATCATGTATCCACTTGGCTTGTGATACTCTGGAGGAAGAGGAGGATGAGGAGGACAGCACAGGCATGGAGATGAAGATCCTGTGGGGACACTGTGGGCCAATGTACAGGACATATTTCCTTGAGGATGGCTCAGGGTTGCTCTTTTATTCTGAGAACATGTCCATCCGGTACTGGGATCTGGGGAGTTTCACCAACACTGTGCTATACCAAGGACATGCCTACCCCGTGTGGGACCTGGACATCAGCCGTATAGCCTGTACTTGGCCAATGGGTCCCACGACGGCACCACCAGGCTGTGGTCCTTCGGACACCTGGCAGATGTGGACTGTGTCAGATTCCACCCTAACTCTAACTACTTAGCCATAGGCTTGACCGACAAGACTGTCCAGCTATAGAGCACCCAGCAGGGGAACTCAGTGAGGCTCTTCACAGGCTACCATGACCCTGTTCTCTCTCTCCCAACAGGAAGTACTTGGCATCCGCTGGTGAGGACCAGTGGTTAAAACTGTGGGACCTGGCCTCCAGGACCCTTTTTAAAGAGCTGAAGGGCCTGGGATTTAGCTCAGTAGCGCCATGCCTGCCTTGCAAGCACAAAGTCCTGAGTTCAATCCACAGTACTGGACAAAAAAAAAAAAAAAGAGCTGAGAGGCCACACAGACAGCATCACTAGCCTCACCTTCAGCCCTGACAGTGGCCTAGTGTCCTCTGCCTCCATGGACAACTCAGTGTGCATCTGGGAGCTCCGGAACACATGCTGTAGTGCACCTGCAGATGGCTCCTCAAGTGAGCTTGTGGAGTGTGAGCAGATGAACGGTGTCCTAAGCGTGCAGTTCATGGCCTGCAACCTGCTTCTTGTGAACCTGCTTCTTCTTCAGGATCACACAGGAGACTCAGGAACATTCATTCTTACCTTGGCTGGAATGGCCTGGGCTATGGTGAGAGGAACCTGGCCACAGCATGGATTTTTTTATTATTGTTGTTATGGTGATGATGATTATTGTAAAGAAGAGATCTAGCACTAGCAGAGGGGAACATCTCTGCTTTTATTATTCAGGTTTGACTTCTGGCACTGGCTCTGATACTTGAGATTCTGAGCTTCAGGGAATTCAGAGATTTTGGTGGCACTGTGTATCAGGAAAAAGGGAAGTCTTGGGTGCACACTGAGCACACCAAACAGCATGTTTATGGAAATTGGTGGGTGGATTGACTGAGAACACTGGGCTCTTGCAGTTATGGTGGGAAAGATTCTTTCTTGGCTGCACTTCTATCAATAATTCTCTTTCCTGAAAAGAAAGATTATGGTAGGAGGAGGTGCAGCTTAGTGGTAGTGCATTTGCCTAGCATGTGGGAGGCCCTGAGTTCAATGCCCAGTACCACCAAAAAGAAAAAAAAAGATTATGGTAAAGAATAATTTGGAGGACTGGGAATGTAGCTCAGCGGCATAGCATCTGCCTCGTAAGCACAAGTCCCTGAGTTCAATTCCTGATACCAAAAAGAAAAAGAAGAAGAATAAGAATTTGGAGTAAGTCACAAGATAGAATTAGTGTTAGATTTCGGAGTGACTGTTAATCAGAGGTTAGCTTTTCAGCTATCTCTCCTGCGGTGAGCACATTATGAGGTGAATCCTGAGTGTGCGTGCACATGTCAAACTGTGCCCTGAGGATAAAGCAAGTTCTAATGTATGGGGAAAGGATTAAATATTTCTGTTTTCCAAAAAGAGTTATTTTTGGAAAGGATTTTTTTTTTGGTATTGGGGATCGAACTCAGGACCTTGCACTTATGAGGCAGGTGGCGAAACCACTGAGCTAAATCCCCAGCCCTAAAAAGAGTTATTTTTAATTTTATTTTCTATTAAAATGTATTTAGTTAGAAAACAAAAAAAGAACAAGTAGTGCTTGGCATCATACATCAGCAAGAGCAGTCAGTTGTCCCCATAGCTCTTTCTTGGGCTGGGGGTCGTTTTCTAGGAAGAAGCATCCCTAATAGACTTTCCCACACATCCCATTAGCCACAACTGAGTCACATGCCCCTTCTGGTGCAATTATAGGCTAGGGAATTGTGCTCACACTGGGTGATCCTGCTCACCTTCTCCCCTTGTAGATGTAGCCACCACTCCATGTCGTTCCAATTTTAGTATACGTACTACTAAAGCAAGCACTCTATGTGGGTCCAAAAAGCAGCAAGAGAGGGTAAGTCCCAATATGTGAGTGGTGCTTGTGTCACATTTGCAAATGTCTGTCTTATTGGCCAAAACATGTCACATAGCCTCATCCAGTGGGCAGAAAAATAGTTTCTCTCTTGATGGTTTTGGTTTTTGTTTTTGAGGCAAGGTCTCACTATGAATTCCAGGCTGGCCTTGAACTTACTATATGGCCAGGCTAGCCTGGAATGCACAGTAATCCTTCTGCTTCAGCTTCCTGAGTGCTGGGATTATAGGCCTGTACCACCATGGTGACTTTATATATATATATTTATTTATTTATTTATTTATTTATTTTATTATTATTTTTTTAATGGTTTGGGCACGTCTCAGTTGTGGAGCATTTGCCTAGCATTCACGAGGCCTTGGGTTCCATCTCCAGCATCACAAAGTACACATATATATATTGAAATATATTTGATCAAATAAAATGATTACTGTGTACCTAAAACTGGCCCCACAGGTCACGTGCTCCTAGGAAAAGTGCTTGGTGCCTCTGTGCCTCCAGCTGTTCCCCTTCTCTCTTCCTAGCAAGGCCCTGCCCAGTCCTCAGGTTGGACCTGGAGACTCTCCTGACCTTTGGCAGAGTGGCTTACCCTGCCTTGTGCAGCTGCCAAAGTCTCCAGCAGAGGGTTTCCCATTGTGGTTTATTGGTTACTCCATCCCTCCCTGGGTGCTTGTTTCAAATGCAGGTCCCTAACCCTCCCCAGATCTGAGTCAGAACATTTGGGGACCTGCATCTTCACACTCAAGAGAATCTCTGTGTTAGGGAGACCTGTCACCTTGGGGACTCAAAGCTCATTTCTGATTCTGTGTGGAGTTTGACCCCAGGACATTGTGAAATGAGTAACCCATGTACCTGAGAAGCTGGCTGGGCTCCGAGGTGTGGGAGTACGTCCTTAGAGGCCCACACCAGCAGCCAGCTTCCTGGAGAAAGGCGTACAGCCTCACCCTCTCATCCTCTCACCTCTTAACCTGGCTTTCAGGTTTTTCACAGCGCTTAGCACCAGCAGGTAGGGCATCATATATCTGTGTTTGAGTGAGTTTCCCAGGGCCAGGGAATCCCAGAGTTTGTTGTTCCTATCTCCCCAGCTCCTATAACAGTGTCTGGTATACAGGAGTGCTCAATAAATGTTTGCAGAAAGATTGAATGAAAGAGGTTGCTGGGCAGAGCTTGTATGCCTAGTGCAAAGCCAGCACATTCATTAACGATGGTTAGTGGTTAGTGTATACTGAACTCACAGCACATGCCAGGTGTGATCTCACTTGCCATGTGGTCACTTGTCTCCAGCATGACCCCAGCAACCTCCCCAGGGAGTATTCATGCCCTTGTGCAGGAAGATCTGAACCCCCCCGAGCTGTGCTGACTAGCATAACTAATAGGATGAAAATGATAGTGTGTCTTTTAAGGCCAGGTCGTAAAGTATGTTATGGCCCTGCCTTGCGCTCCTGGACACCCTGTATTGGGGACAGTCAGCTCCCATGCTGTGAAGACAGCCCTGTAGAGCCCTATGTCCATGTGGCAAGGAGCTGAGGCATCCTGCAAATACCCCACACCCAGCGGGCATGTGAGCAAGGGGCAGCCCTCAGAAGAGGGCAAGCCAGATCCATGTCCTGACTGCAGCCTTGGGGAGACCCTGAGCCAGAGCTGCCTAGGAAGCTGCACGCCAGTTCCCAGCTCATGGAACTAGGTAAGATCATGTGTACTCATTGTTTTAGGCTGCTAATTTTGGGTAATTTGTTACATATCAGTCACTGATCATTTGTGCAGATCCTCACAGCAGTCTATGAGGGAGGGCCCATCATAGCCACCCTTGTACAGAGGAAGAACCAAGGCCAGAAAGGAGCCTCTTATTCAGGGTCTCTCACAGATGGTGACCTGTGGCACTGAACTGGAACCTAGGTTTGAATGAGTGACCACAGGGTCTACTCTCTGAGAGGAAGTATATCCAAGCTGAATGCCAGCTCAGCTCCTGAAGGACCAGAGAGGACAGGGGATTTAGCTCAGTGGCACCGCACCTGCCTTGCAAGCTCAAGGTCCTGAGTTTGATCCCCAGTACCAAAAAAAAACCCCCAAACAAACAAACAAAAAACCCCAGAAAAACCACATCTGCTTCAGTACAACTTGTGCTCATAGGACTTCCACCATAATGAACCTACAGGGTCTGCAAGGCCAAAGAAACAGACACATTCAGAGTTGGCATATCAATACTATCTGACACAGATAATAAAACAAAAATATTTACTGTTTAAATAAATAAAAAGCTGGATACCACTGTGAAAGTATAAGAAATTATATCCAGTGACAATAGTGCTGAAGATAACGTATCAGAATTTTTTTTTTTTTGTACCGGGGATCAAACTCAGGACCTTGCATTTGCAAGGCAGGCTTGATGCCACTGAGCTAAATCCCCAGACCCTTATCAGAACTTTTAAAATGAATAAATTCAATAACCAAAATTCAAAAGCTGTGGCCAGGCATGGTGGCAACATGCCTGTAATCCAAGCACTCTGGGAGGCTGAGGCAGGAAGATTACAAGCGTGAGCCCACTGTACAATTTAGCAACTTGTTTTGAAGTAAAAAATAAAAAAGCTCTGAGGATATAGCTCAGTGTGAAGTCCCTGGGTTCAGTCCTCAGTTCAGCAAAAACAAATAAACAAACAACCAAACAAAAACCAGACTGATAGCTTGTGTTTTAACAGCCATCATGAAAGGTAAAAGACAATTGAATGAATGCTTTTTTCAAAGGGCTGAAAAACCAGCAACATCCAGTAAAAGTGTCTACCAAGAATGAGGTCTCTCTGGTGCAACCACTATGGAAATCAGTATGGAGATTCCTTTAAAAACTAAAACTAGAGGTCCCATTTGACCCAGCTCTGTTCCTATTCTTGGTATCTTCCCGAAAGAATTAAGAGCATCATAGGGCTGGGGATTTAGCTCAATGGTGCCATGCCTGCTTTCAAGTGCAAGGTTCTGAGTTTGAACCTCAGTACCAAAAAAAAAAAAAAAAAGAAGCATCATTCATCATACCACAGTGATAATACGCACATCCATGTTTATAGTGGCACAGTTTGTAATAGCTAGATCTTGAAAACAGCCCAAATGCCCATCAACTGATGAATGGATAAAGATGTGGGTTTTTTTTTAATACAATGAAGTACTACTCTGCCATAGAAAAGGATAAGCTTGAGACATTTCTAGATAAATGGATAGACCTTGAGACCATTTTTTGGGGGTACTGGGGATCCAACTCTGGTCCTTGTGCAGCAGGCGACAGAACCACTGAGCTAAATCCCTGGCCTTGAGACCATATTCTTAAGTGAAATAAATCAGTCACAGGTTTAAATACTGTATTATTTCTCTAGTGTGAGAAACTGAAAATGTAAATGAGGATGAAAATGTATAAGATATTGGAAAATGAGAAGAAAAGGTTCAAACAAGAAGAGGAACAAGGGAGGGGAGAGGGAGAAAGGAAAGAAGGGACAAGGAAAAAAATGGAAACAGCTTTTGTAAAGAAGGAAAGGAAGAGAGGTTGAAAAAAGGGAATGGGAAAAAAAGCAAGATATATTATGTACAGGTACAAATTCCCTATGATGAATGTGATCATTATGTATATCTAAAATGTACCAAAAGAAAAAAAAAAAAAAAAAAAGAATGAGGTCTTTGTGCTCTTTCGGAGGTGAAGCACCCTTGTAATACCAGCACTCTGGGAGGCTGAGACAGGAGAATCAAAAATTCATACCCAGCCTGGCTACATAGCGAGACTCTGTCTAAATGAATAGATAGTCTACATAAAGATCTTTTCAAACAAAAACTAAGAACATCTCACTGGAAGATTCTCCCCATGGAAAATTCAGAAACAGCAGTTCCCAAACTTAGCTGACTTATTCCAGCCTCTGGCTCGCCACGGGTGAGCCTAGAGTGAAGTGAGCTCTGGGGAGCTGGCCAGAGATGAAGGCTGAGGTTGGGAACAGCTGGCAGACTGCGGGGAAGACTCTGGCTTTTACTAGGAGTAAGACGGGAGTATTTCAGTGGCGGGGACATGGGTTTGATTCTATTTATTATGTAATTGTTGTACTGGGGATTGAACTCAGGGCCTCCTCATTGAGTTACGACTCCAGTCTTTTGTTTGAGACACAGTCTCACTGTAGCTCAGGCTAGGCTTTAATTTTAGACCTCCTGTCTCAGCCTCCCGGAGCGCAGCGATTTGAGACACACACTACCACGGCCAGCCTTGATTTACTTTGTAACACGACACTCTGGCAGCTCGGGAAATATGCAGTGGGGAAGAAGGTTGCAAAAGAGAAGCAAAGAGCCCAAAGAGGAGGCTGGACCCCAAAACGATGGATAACTGACGGAGGCGCAGCGGATGCGGCATGGACATGACAGTTGGGGAATCTGCTCTGCAGGGGGAGCTCACAAGATCTGTTGATCTTTGGGATCAGTGGGAGAAAAAGTGGGGCGGGAGGCTGGAGGATGCAAATGCCTCCCAGCCTTTGGCAGGAGAGTCCAAACTTCATCAATGGTAAAGAAATGGTGAAGGTGATCGCCTAGGAGGAGCCTCCGTTTTGCTTGAGGGCCGGTTTCCGGGCCTCTCAGGCCTGAAGTCAGACCTGCTCCGGTGGCCTTGGGCAGGTCCTAAATAGAGCCTTCGTTTCTTCCTCTGCAAACGAAGCCAAGGTCCAGGCCTGCCCATCGGTGCGCCGGGGCCTGGGATGAACTAGCGCAGACCCGGGTTGGCAGGGAAGATCTACATCCAGCGCCCCGGAAGGAAGCGGCGGGGTCCTGGCTGTAGCGCCTCCCCGCGCAGGAGTCCCGCAGCCCGCTCGCCCCGCCCCACATCTCCGCCCCTCGTCCCGCCCCACGCGGCTCCAGGCCCCGCCCCTTCTGGCTTACTCCCGCGGCCCGCCTCCTGCGCAGCGGCTGGTGAGCCGGGCCCGGGGAATCCGTGCTCTGTCCCGGGGACCGAGTCAGGTCGCCCAGGACAGAGGGACCGAGCGCCTAGGATCGCTGGGACCTCGCGGCGGGGCGGTGGCGCCAGGAGCAGTGTGGACGCTTGCCGCCGCCGCCAGGTGGGCCGCGCGGCGGGTCCCGGGCGAGAGGACAGTTTTCCGGCCCCTTTCCGGCCCACTTCCGGAGCCGTCACTTTCACTTTCTCTTCCGCCCAAGCAGTCTTCCCCCTGCTTCCGAACGACGGGGTCCTCCCGGGAGCGCTGGGTGTGGGGCTGACCTCCTGGACACAGCGAGCGCCCGGGGACAAGTGGCGGGGAGCTCCCGCCCGCCAGGTTTCCTATTTCGCCCACTGCTGGCTGGACCCGGCGTCCCCCGCGCTTTCACTGTCCCCGCGGGGCCCCGGCGCGTTCCCCAGGCCTGGCCGGGTCCCGGGATGTGGTGCTGCCTGACCGCCGCTTGGGACCCTGAGGCGCTGAGCGGGACTGAGCGACTGCCTCTCCTAGGTGACTGGAGTTAGCGCTTCCCGAGTCGCAGCCCCCTGGGGGATGGGCGCTGCTAGGCCAGATGGACGAGACGACCAAGAAAGGTGGGTGCCTACTGGAGCGGGTGGCCTTCGGGAAGGAGTGCCTCTGCGGACCCGGCCTCACCGGCCTTCCCGCCTCCCAGTTTCCTCCCCTGGGGCCCTGAGGCCTTGGGTCAGCTCCGAGCTGAGGTGGTTGGGACCCCTGCAGGACACGGGGCATTGAACACGGAGACCTCCTGGGCTGGTGAGACACACCCCGTGGACCCGAGTATCCCGGGACCCTGCCTTGTGGAGTGCAGTGATGCTGCTGCTGAGAGCCCTCTCAGCACCCACCTGTTCTTAGAACCAAGCCCAGCCCACCCCCTTGCTCACTGTCCAGGAGTCCCCGTCTTTGGTTCTGAACCAGCCATTTCTTGCCCCAGGCCTTATAAGGCTCTCACTCACGGCCATCTTGCACACTCTTCCGCACCAGTTTTGGTAGATCCAGCTGTACCACCTTCAGGCCTCAGCTTCAGTGCTCCCTTCACTGGGGATCCTCTGTCATCTCCTCATCGTGTTTATTCTTTTGCCAGCATGGACCACAATCTGACTTAACCACCTCTTGTCAAACTTGTTCCTTTCTGCCTCCTGGGTGACTTGGGACGGCTGGGAGGAGAGGGACCCTTGTTTATCGTAATCACTGTTGGATCCCAGTTCCTGGGGCAGTGAGTGGCACACAGTAAGGAGCTCAATAAATGCTTGTCAGATAAATGAATGGAAGTATGGGAGAGAGTAAGGAAAAAATGGAACCTGAAGAGACTAGGGTGGAGAGGAGCCGGGAGTATGAGAAGGCTTCCCTCCCAGAGAAAGAGACTTTTAAGTGGGGTGTGGAAGGATTTGTGGGTGTTCAAGGGAAGACTGGATGCAGTGTGCACGCACAAGAGATCACCTCCTCCCAGACCTCCTTGGCACCCAAATAGCACAGTGCTAACTGCTTCTCTCTGCGGCTTTCAGCAGAGGAGATGGCCCTGAGCCTCGCCCGGGCGGTGGTGGGCGGGGATGAGCAGGCAGCTGTGAAGTATGCCACCTGGCTGGCACAGCAGCGGGCATCCCTGAGTGTGCATCTGAAGCCAGAGGTCCCACGGACACGGGACATCAGGTAAGGGGTGTAGGGGTCTGGGACTTAAGGCTTTTTTTTTTTTTTTCGGGTACTGGGGATCGAAGTCAGAACCTTGTACTTGCCAGGCAGGCACAGTGCCACTGATCTACATCCCTGGCCCTACTTAAGGCTTTTCGTACCTTAGTGGGCAGTGGGCAGCCTGGTTTCTGTTTGTTTTGTTTTGTTTTTTGTCTTGATGTGTTTTTTGTGGTGCTGGGGATTGAACCTGGGTGTTCAGATGTGCTAGCAAGAGGTCTGCTCAGCTCCAAGGATAGTTTTTCATTTCTCCAACCTAGGGGATTGAACCTAGGACCTATCCCTTTTTAATTTGTTATCTAACTATATATCTATATATTTATCTATTTGAGACAAGGTCTTGCTGTGTAGTGCAGGTAGGTCTTGTACTTACTCTGTAGCCCAGGCTGGCCTTGAACTTGCAGCGATCCTCCTGCCTCACCCTTTGGAGTGCTGGGATTGTAGGTATGCACCACCACACCTGGCTCTCCTAGCCCTTTTTTTTTTAATTTTTATTTTATTTTATTTTATTTTTTGGTACTGGGGATCAAACTCGGGACCTTGCGCTTGTGAGGCAGGCGGTGGAACCACTGAGCTAAATCCCCAGCCCTTTTAATTTTTGTTTTGAGACAGAGACTTGCTAACTTGCCCAGGCTGGGCTCAAATTTGCCATCTTCCTGCTCCAGCCTCCCAAGTGCTAGGATTACACTTGTGCACCACCATGCTCAGCAACAATAGTTTGGGTTTTTTTTTGGTACCTGGCATCAAACTCAGGACCTCATGCTTGCCAGGCAGGCGCTGTGCCACTGAGCTACATCCTCAGCCCACAATAGTTATTCTTAATGACAAGTTTTGGCATCAGGAGCCTTAAGAGCTTCAAATCCTGTAGTTGTCCCCAGTCAACTGTAAGGAAGAGGGCAGGTTATTTCACCTCTCAGGGTTTATTTTCTCATTTTTAAAATGAGACAATTGGCCCGGGGTTTAGCTCAGTGGCACTGCGCCTGCCTTGAAAGCGCAAGGTCCTGAGTTTGATCTCTGGTAGCAAAAACAAATGTCAGCCTTCAAGGCCCTGGTACCATACCCAGCATCACCATACCAAACCAAAACATATACCCAAAGTTATGCATACTTTTGCTTCATTCCTGTGAACCAGATCTCATTCTCACAGCCACATGCAGGTTGAAGGGAGGCTGTGATACACAGCCAGGTCTCCAGCTCTAGATCTCAGGGCTTCTCTTAGCAAAGGAGAAAGGGAGATGGACAGTGTCAGCCTCTGCCGTGGAGGGTTCGTCTTAGTGCTGAAACACGCAGTGCCTGGCATGTGTGGATCACTCAATAAATGTTGATGTCTGTGCGTTTGTTTTTTAACTGCTTTTTAAATTGCTGCACTCTGAGGCAATAGTTGTTTATCTGATTTTCAGTTCTGGTGGATTGCATTTCATTTTTAAAAACAGTTTTATGGAAATAAAATTTACATCCATACAGCTCAGTCACTCAAAGTGCACATTGCAGTGGATTTTCATGTATCAGAATCATGCAGCCTTACAATCAATTTTAGACATTTTTATCATCCCATAAAGAAAACTCATAGCTGGGCATGGTGGTGCACACTTGTAATCCCAGTTCCCTAGGAGACTGAACCGAGAGGATCACAAATTTGAGCCCCATCTGGGCAACTACTAGTGACTTAGTGAGACCTTGTCTCAAAATGAATAAAAATTTTTAAAAGGGCTGGGGATGTAGCTCAGTGCAAAGGTCCTGGGTTCAATCCCCAGTCACACACACACAGAAAACCCACAGTCATCAGCAGACCTTTCCCGTCTTCTGCCTTCTCCCAAGTCCAGGCAGATCTGTCTCTTCTGGAAACTTCATGTGAGATCCTACAATACCTAAGTTTTTATGTCTAGCTTCTTTCACTTAGCACCATGTTTTCTAGATTTGTCCATTTTTGCATGTATCAGAACTTTTTCCTTTTTATTGCCATGTATAGGTAAGTTGCATTCACTTGATCCATTAGTCAGTTGGTGCCCATTTAGGGGGTTTGTACTTTTGGCCATGATGCATAATGTAGCTGAGGACATATGTGTCCCTGTGTTTTAGGAGCAGGCTGCTGGGCGATGGTGTTTTACCTCTGGAGGACCAGCCAGATTCTTCTTGGTGCTGGCCCATCCTGCCTTCTCGCCAGCAGTGTGTGGGCTCCAGCTTTTCTCCCCATTGTCTCTAACTAACACTTGTTGCTTGGCCTTTGATTGTAACCATTCTACTGAGTTGAAAGAAGTATCTCATTGTGAGTTTGGTTTGTATTTCTCTCAAGACTTGGTGACAAATGATGTTGAGCATCTTTTCAGGTGTTTATTGGCCATTTGCATCTTTTCTTTGGAGAACTGCCTATTCAGGTCTTTTGCCCATTTTAAAACTGGGTTTTCCTTTTTATTATTTAGCTGTTAGAGTGTTTTATTTTGTTTCATTTGAGGGTCTAGCTATACATTCCAAGCTGGCTTTGAACTCACAATCCTCCTGGCTCAGCCCCCACAGTCCTGGGATTATAGGCATGTGCCATTATGCCCAGCTTCATAGGAGTACTTTATATATTGTAGATAAAATGCCTTATCAGATAATGTAATTTGCAAAGGTGTTCTCTCTTCCTGTGTGTTCTTTTTACTTTATTAATAGTGTTCTTTGAAGCACTTTTTTTTTTTTTTAAAGTTTGATCTGTGTTTTCTCTTGTTTGTGCTTTTGGTCATATCTAAGAAATCATTGCTCCATCCAAGGTCATGAAGATTTACCCCTATATTTTTTTCTAAGAAATTTACAGTTTTAATTCTTTGTCCATTTTTAGTTAATTTTTGTATGTTGTGTAAATAGCGGTCCACTTTGTTCTTTTGCATGTGGCTCTCCAGTTGTTCTGCACCATTTGACAAGACTGTTCTTTCCCCCATTTACTCATCTTTAACACCCTCAGGGAATATTGACCATAAATATAAGGGGTTCTTTCTTTCTTTCTTTTTTTTTTTTTTTTGATACTGGGGATCGAACTCAGGTCCTTGCGCTTGTGAAGCAGGTGGCAGAAACACTGAGCTAAATCCCTGGCCTGCTTTCATTTTTTTGAGATAGGGTCTCTTTGTGTAGTTCACGCAGGCCTTGAACTCACTACGTAGCCCAGGCTGGCCTTGAACTTGCAGCAATCCTCCTGCCTTAGCCACCCAAGTGCTGGGATTAAAGACATGTGCTACCATGCCCTGAGAGGGTTTATTTCTGGCTGCTCATTGATTTTTATGTCTGTCCTTATGCTAGTTACATGGTTTTGAAAACTGTAGCTTTGAGTTGGGCTCACAAAACCAAAAGAGGGGCTGGGGATTTAGCTCAGTGTTTCTGCCACCTGCTTCACAAGCGCAAGGACCTGAGTTTAATCCCCAATACCAAAAAAAAAAAAAAAAAAAAAGAAAGAAAACTGTAGCTTTGTAGGGGTTTTTGAAATCAGGAAGTGTGAGTCTACTTTGTTCTTTTCAAGATTATTTTGGCTATTTAGGATCCCTTGGTGGGAGGGAAAGAGTAGAGGAAAACAATTTGGGGCTGGGATGTAGCTCAGTGGTGCTGAGCCTGCCTGGCAAGCGAAAGGTCCTGAGTTTGATCCCCAGTACCAAAAAAAAAAAAAGAGGAGAGTATCCCTTGAATTTCTGTCAGATTATCCAGTTTTTTAAAATAATAAGCTGGGATTTTGGTAGGGATTGTGTTGATTCTATAGATCAGTTGGCCACTTCATTTTTTTTTTTTTTGATAGGATCTCACTGTATCCCAGGCTGAGTTTGAACTTGCTGTCTTCCTGCCTCAGCCTCCACAGTGCTAGGATTACAGGCATCTGGTACCATACCCAGCTTCTGGTAGACACTTTAAACAAAATGTTATCTATGTTTTTTTTGTGGTACTGGAACAACTCAGGACCTTGAGCTTGCCAGGCAGGCGTGGTGCCACTGAGCTAAATCCCCAGCCCTTTTTTTTTTTTTTTAAGGCAAGGTCTTGGTGTGTAATTCAGGCTGGCTTTGAACTCATGGAAATCCTGCTTCAGCCTCCCGAGTGCTAGGATTACAAGCATGTGCCACCACACCCAGCACATCTGGTCTTTCTTGAGTTTTATTTACAGTATCAGATCAGAGCAGAAATTCTCCCTGTTGACCTCAATTTAAACCCCTGAGTTAACTGGCACTGTCTTTTCCTTTGAAATACATACTGCTGCTCCCCGCTGGGTAAACAGTGTCGGCCAGAACCGCACTCCTCCAAGTGAGGTGTGTGGACCAGCAGCAAGGGTGGCATGTGGGTCCTCCCCCAGGCCTGTGTTCTGAGAGGCCCTAGCCACCAGGCCTCTCACCCATAGACTTGTTCCCCTAGCTTCCGGGCGTGGAGCTGATGCGTTCAAGCAGTCAGCTGAGTGTGAGCCCTAACCTGTTTTTGCCAGTTGAGCTTGTTATAGTAAAAACATAATTAGCTCTTACCTCAATCAATAAAACATGAGTGCTAAAGAGAATTATGTCAGTGAAAACTAAGGTAACTACTTTAAAAAGTCAAAGAAGACGCCAGGCATGATGGCACATGCCTGTAATCCCAGCACTCTGGGAGGCAGAGGCAGGAGGATCTTAAATTTGAACCTAGCCTAGGCAATTTAGTGACTTTAGTGTGATCCTATCTCAGAATTAAAAATAAAAAAGGGTTGATATGGCTCAGTGTGAAGGCCCTGGGTTTGATCCCCAGTACCTCCCCCAAAACAACAACAAAACCTCAAAAAACAGCAATGAGTCTCACACACACACAAATTTCTATTACTTTAGGGTGGGACAGTTGTAAAAAAAAAACTATAATGAAAATCCATAAAGATTCTGTACTCAGCACTTGAGAGTTTAAGTTCTTGCTCATTATTTTATTTATTTATTTATTTATTTATTGGGGTCTTTTTTTTTACCGCTGTTCCATGCCCCACATAATGTTTCCTTTGGAGTTCTCTTGTTTTATTTTGGCCCTTCCCATTCATGCTTTTGGTCTTCCAAAAGTGTTTGGGGATCCTTCAGAAAGTTGTTATCAGGCTGGGGGTGCAGTTGCCTAGCACACATGTGGTTCTGGGTTCCCTCTCCAGCACTACAAAATAAAATATCACTTTGGAATAATACTTTTTGGGTTTAAACCTTGCCTCAACATTTACTAGTTGCTCACTGGCAGAGTCTCTGTAACATGTTTATGTCTGTAGGAAAGGGATGGGCAGCACCTGTCTCTTGGGCTCGCGGCGAAAAAGTCTTGGCACAGGGTTGTAACAGCTGTTGGTGGTTTGGCTAAGGAGCTGGGCGAGAAGATAGGGGAGGCTGGAGAGGTATAGAGGGGCAGGGGCCAGACTGCAGGGTCCCTTGGTGCTGCACTGACTTTGGTGGAGTATGTGGCCCAGGGGAGGGGCTTAAGCAGTTATGGGGCAGAGCACGCAGTGGCCCCTTGTGTGCCTGTTTAAGTCCTTGTGCGGAAGCGAGTGCCTGCCGCAGCTAGGGGCCAGTGTCCTTGCCCTGCCCACTCTGTAGGCTGTGTGTGAGTGTGGAGGATGCCCATGTACAGACCGTCACCATCTGGCTCATGGTGCGCCCTGACATGACAGTGGCTTCCCTCAAGGACATGGTGAGTAAGGGCTGGGCCCTGGGGAGGCACCTGTGGGCTCTGCCTCCTCCCTCGACTCCGTCTCTCCCCGTCCACTCTCATCTGTCCACTCCCAGGTATTCCTGGACTATGGCTTCCCCCCGAGGCTGCAGCAGTGGGTGATTGGGCAGCGGCTGGCCCGAGACCAGGAGACACTGCACTCCCATGGGGTGCGGCGGAATGGGGACAGCGCCTACCTGTATCTGCTGTCAGCCCGAAACACCTCACTCAACCCACGGGAGGTTCAGCGCCAGCGCCAGCTTCGGATGCTGGAGGGTGAGGCCTCACAGCGGCTTTGGGTCAGGGACTCACCGAGGGCTGTCCTGAGGGGAGAGAGGACATAAGACACTGTGGAGGGAGCGTTGCAGGGTTCCATTTTCAGGATAACTGGCATGGGGAGAGGGCCCATGTGCACTCTGCTCTGGTGGTTACCAGCTGTGTAGAACTTGGGTGAGTTCATTCCTGTCCCTGCTCCTCAGTTTTCCAAATTTGTAAGTTATGCCGGGTGTGGTGGTGCACACCTATAATCCCAGATCCTGGGTGGCTGAGGCAGTAGGATCACTGTGAGTTCGAGGCCAGCCTGGGCTACATACTAAGGTCATGACCAACCTAGACTATATAATGAGACCCTATCTCAAAGATAAAATTTGTACATTGGGTGTGATGACAATTCTTTTTTTTTTTTGGTACTGGGGATCAAACCTGGGACCTTGTGCCTACAAGGCAGGCAGCGGAACCACTGAGCTAAATCCCTGGCTGTGATGATAATTCTAACATGTTTATTCTATGCTTTTTTAGTTTTTTGGTACCAGGGATCATACTCAGGACCTTGCGCTTGCAAGGCAGGCAGCGGCACCACTAAGCTAAATCCCTGGCCCTGTGCTTTTTAATTTTGTAATATTTCAGACCTCAGGAAAGTTGCAGAGCTGTGTGAAGAGTGTATCAAGCATTCACGTGACTTTAGTGTAGAGTCCTCAGCAATATTCTACCACTTTGTCATTTATCTTTATATAAAATTATTTTATTTTCAGAACAGTCTGAGAGTTTGCAAAATGATATCCTTCCCTCCTAAAACTTGGGTGTGGACTTCCTTAAAAAGAGAGATTTCTTGTATTATTGTGTATGACTCCATTTGAGGAAATTAACATTGCTGCAGTATAATCAATTTTTTATTTTGTTTTGGCGGTGTTGGGGATGAAACTGAGGCCTTGAACATGCTAGCCAAGTTCTTTACCACTGAGCTACATCCCTAGCCCTTTTAAAATTGTATATTGAGACAGGGTCTTGCTGGCCTTGAAATTGCTTCAGCCTCCCAAGCAGCTAGGGTTATAGGTATAGACCACCACAAGTACAATGATTCTTAATTAGGGTTTGCCAGTAGCCTCACCAGTGTCTCATGACAGAAGACACCATGTCTTTTAGCTGTCACATAGCAGCCCCTTCCTGCTTTGGGACTCCCCGAGTCTCTTGAATTTCTTGACTGGAAAACTTGTGGCTAGTTTCTTTGGTTGGCCAAGTATTTCTTCATGAGTGAATTTGGTCAGGGGCTGGATGGGCCTGCCTCAGAGCTGATGTGTTCCTCTCAGTGCTCAGGAGGCCTGGGTCAGGTTTTTTTTTGGGCGGGGGGCAGTACCAGAGATCAAACTCAGGACCTTGTGCTTTCGAGGCAGGCACCAGAACCACTGAGCTAAACTCCTGGCCCTGCTGGGTCAGGTTTTACACAGGAACATCTTGGCTAAGGTAGCGACGGGGCGCTGGGGGAGCCAGGGTGCCCACCTTACTGCATGCAGGAGGGGATAGAAGTGGGTCAGACTGGCTGGCTCAGGCTGTGGGGACAGTGAACAGCCTGGATTCCACCCTCCCTGCAGATCTGGGCTTCAAGGACCTCACACTCCAGCCACGGGGTCCCCTGGAGCCAGCTCCTTCCAACCCTGGGGTACCCCAGGAACTTGGAGGGGTACAACCCAATGGAGTGCCTGAGCCTCCACCGGTAAGTGCCTGCATGTGTGGCCTGGCCCACACCACCCTGCCTGGCCCAGCCCTGCCCACTTACAGGCCCTCTGCTGTAGGTGGGCTGGCAGTGCCCTGGGTGCACCTTCATCAACAAACCTACCCGGCCTGGCTGCGAGATGTGCTGCTGTTCACGGCCGGAGGCCTACCAGGTGCCTGCCTCATACCAGCCCGATGAGGAGGAGCGGGCACGTCTGGCCGGCGAACAGGAGGCGCTACGTCAGTACCAGCAGGTGGGTGCGGGTCTGGGACACCGGGACACACCTGTAAATGGGATGGGACAGGATGGGACCGGGAGGCTGGGCCAGGAGGGGAGCCACCTGCACACTGTGCACCTCTCTGCTTGCTGTCTCACTCTCATGACCACCCATGGCCTTGCACCTGATGGCCCTGAAATCCCTCCCTGGTTGTGATGCTCATCTGGGTGCTTCACATGCTCTGCCCCTCACCTTGACCACCCCCCCCCCCGTCCATAAGTGTCATGGGCTGAAGGCTGTAATCTCAACACCCTTGCTGTGACCTTGACCACACCTCTGCTGTGACCTCACTCTTGCCCACCTGCAACCTCACTGCTGTCTGCCCAACTATGGCCTCACCCTGGACCCCACTCTACCTAACACCCTCCTCCCCACCCTGCCTTCCTGTGACACTGGCTCCTTGCTGCTCCATGGGACGGTAACCGGGACATTCGCTGCCCCCTCCCGTAGTGACACAGCACAGCATACAGACACCCAACGCTGACCCCAAGTGTCACCCCCCACACCCTCTCATCACCACTTGCTTTCCTGGGCCCCAGTGTAGGCCCTGCCTGACCCACCCTGGTTCCTTCACAATCTTGCTCTGTACCTGGCTTTGCCCTCAACTCTGACCCGGCCTCACCTAGCGCCCCCCTGCCAACCTGCCTGCTTCTCAGCAGGCATGTGAGCCCTGCAATCCCTGCCTTGCCAAGTGACCCCCCCACCTCCCTCCTTGGCCTCGCCCCCACTCCCCACATAGACCCCCCAACTCGGACCACCTTGCCACAATAGGCCATCACCTGGTGTCTGGGCCCCTGACCACCTGGCCACACCTAGCCTGGCTGGGCCCCCTCCTGGCCTGACCCCAGACCCTGACCTACTGCTGGCCCCTACCCATGTGCCCAGCGGAAGCAGCAGCAGCAAGAGGGGAACTACCTGCAGCACGTGAAGCTGGAGCAGAGGAGCCTGGTGCTGAATACGGAGCCCGCCGAGTGCCCCGTGTGCTACTCGGTGCTGGCACCTGGTGAGGCGGTGGTGCTGCGGGAGTGTCTGCACACCTTCTGCAGGTGCGGCCCCACCCCACCCTGCAGCAGCCTTGTGCCCTCACACCTCACTGATGCCTGCAAAAGCCAGCGGGGCAGACTGTCTCCCTATTTGCTGATGAGAGGGAGTCACAGAAAGGCCAAGCAGTTTGCCCAAGATCACACAGTTCACGAGAAGTTTGGGCATGAACCCAGGCATTCAGGCTCCAGAGCTTCCACCCTTGCTCTCTACCCTTTAGCATGTGGAAGGGCCCTAGCCCTGCAGCCTGCTCCAACCCCATCCTCCTGGGGGAAAGTCTTCCTCCCAAACCCCCAGTCTCTTGTGCTGGCCTCTCTGCCCCTGGGTTGGGAAAATGCTCTCATTCACCACCACTGACCCTGAAGCCAGCTGACCTTCCGTGGGGAGGCAGGTTCATGGCTAAACACTCACTGGTGGATCCTGTAAATTCTGTGGGCTGCCAAATAACAGACTGAGCCCTGCGGTGAAGACTGTCCACTGTTCCTAACCAGGTTGCGCTGCAGCAGAGGCTAGCAGGTCTGGTGTGTTTGGAGAGACGAAGGAGGTCCCTTTGTGGCAGCAGGGGTGGGAGGGCTAGGGCCTTGGAGGATCTCAGAGGCTCTTGTGAGTGGGATTGATGGGTTCGGGCTTGTTCTGGATGGGGCGGGAGGCTCTGGCTGAGTGCTCTAGGGCCTGTGGGGGTGTGGAGCTCAAGGGGTTCTTGAAGGCCCCAGAGGGGCTGAAGGGGGCCTGGACCAGAGCAGCAGGGACCAGCAGGGCAGGCAGAGGTAGATCCCTTGGTGACAGGTTGTGGAGAGGCAGGGAGGGGGCCAGGCAAGCAAGGGCCTTGGGGTCCCTGTGGATGGGGACGTGGGCTGACCTTGCCCTCCCTCCCCAGGGAATGCCTCCAGGGCACCATCCGCAACAGCCAGGAGGCGGAGGTCTCCTGTCCCTTCATTGATGACACCTACTCGTGCCCGGGGAAGCTGCTGGAGAGGGAGATCCGGGCGGTAAGGAGAGGCGGGTGCTGGTTGGAGCATGGGATTCAGACTGAAAATGTCTGCCCGGCCCAGCAGCACAGGGTTTCAGGGAGTGGCTGAAACTTGAACTCCTTCCCAATGGAAAACAGCAGAGTTGGAGAAGAGTGGGGAGCACTGGATGTGTGGCTGCAAATCAGATGCTCAACCTCTGTCTCCTCACTCCCTCAGGGCCACAGTTACGGTTTCTGTCTTAGTGCTGCGAAGGCTGCAGTAGAGGATGTGTGTGAAGACGGTAGAGTAGCAGTAGTTTGACAGGTGGAAAGCCCTTTGCAGTTAGCTTTGGCTGTGTCACAAATCACCCATCGTGTAGTGGCTGAAAACAGCTCAGCTCAGGGATCTGAAAGTCAGTAATTCTTCTTTGGGCTTGGCCGGTGCATCTGGTCTCTTCTGGGCTTAGCAGTGGACCACCGTGATGGGTCCTGTGCTCTCCTCTGACATGGCTGGGTCCTCCTGCGTTGATCTACTCCAGGGCCAGCTCACTTGGTGATGCTCTCAGGGATCTGGGAGCCCCTGGGGCAGAGGTGATTTCCAAGTCTCTGACGCATTTGCTGCCACCTCCTTTGTCAAAGCAATTCACATGTTTAGGCCAGTGTCCTTGAGGGAGGGGACACGAACAGCAGTCTAGTGTGGGGCTACCCACACATGGCCACGTGTGCTGCTGGTGAATGACTAGGTACCTGCTGCCCTGACAGCTGGTGACTTGAGCAAGTTCTTATGCTTCTCTGAGTCTCCTTTTTCCCCATCTGTTACTCGGACTGGTGGGCTGGATTCACAGATTTAAACTGCTGGGAAATGGCTTTCCTGAAATTGGGCATTGTAGGTTTCCAGGCCAAAACACAGAGATGGGAGACGCCCCACAGACATAAACACAAACCCGTTTCTTCTCACTCTGGCCTCTCTCCTGTGATCCTGGTTAGAAGAGAGAGGGAGGCTGATGGACTTTTCTTCAGGTCTGTACGATTCTGGGCAGGGCAGCCCTGGGCAGCCAGGCCCCAGCACACCCCGTTATTCCATCTGTCCCAGCATATGGGCATCCCAAGGGTTTCCTGGGGAAGCCTGCCCTGCCCAGGGCCTTGTCATGGGGCCAGAGTTCAGATGGAGACTCACGGGCAAGACAGAGACCAGTAGAGCAGTGCAGTGGAGGCTGTTTTTTATAAAAAGAATAGCAATAAACGTGCGCAAATTACATAGATACAGACCAGAAACCAAAGAGAAACTCAACCACAATCCTGCCATCCCTACCCATCTGCATCTTGTGCTGTTTCCTTCAGTGTTTGGGGGCAGACATGATTTTCTAAACTGTCACCTTTGTTGATGTATAGTTTGCACATAATAAAATGTACCCACGTCAGCATGCAGTCAGATGAGTTTTGTCAGATGTTAACTCATGGCACCACCTAATCAGGGTCAGAACTTTTACCTCCTCAGAGCCTGCACGGCTACACTAGCTTTTGTTGCTTCATTACAAAATCTTTCTCAAACCATTCATTCATTCATTTTTGGTACCAGGAATTGAATTCAGGGCCTTGCACTTGCCAGGCAGGTGCTGCATGGCTGAGCTACATCCCCAGCCCTCTAAAAACCATTTTAAGTCAGTAGTATTACAACCTGTATATGCCTCTTCCCTTAGCAAGTCCAGTTTCTCAGTTTGTAAGTGACATTTCACGGAACATTGTGCTGTGCCTCTTATGCGCACAGTTTTGCAGGATAAATTTGTAGTGGTGGAATGAGTACCAAAGGCTCTGATGAGTTTGGAATGGTGGAAAAGTTACTGCTACATTGTTTTCTGAGTGTGATGTGTCAGGATCCTAGTTTAACCACATCATCTCTATCATAGGTTTTTTTTATCCAACTTTATTATTGTAAAATATATATGAAATTTAAATGAATATATGAATATATATATGAAATTTATATATGTGAATATATACGAAATTTACCATTCTAATAATTTTTAAGTGTACAGTTCTGTGGCGTGGAGTACACCTTCATTGTTGTGTAGCCACAATCAACATCCTTTTACACAGCTTTTTTTTTCTTTTTCTTTTTTTTTAAAGGTTTGCATTTTTTTGTTTTAGGGTTTTATTAATAAATTTTATTTTATTTTATTTTATCCCAAGTCTTCTCCCCTCCCTATGTACAAAAGCTTTGTTTTCATCTTTTCCTTCCATTTTCACTTTTTTTCTTGTCCCTTCCTTCCTTTCTCCCTCCTTCCTCCCTTGTTCCCCTTCCCATTTGAACACTATGGCAGAGTAGTACTCCAATATACAAAAAGCACTACATCTTCTTATCTACTTTTCAGTTGATGGGCATTTGGGCTGTTTCTAAGAGTTGGCTATTACACACCGTGCTACTGTAAACATGGGTATCCATATGTCAGTGTGGTCTGATGCTTTTAATTCTTTCAGGAAGATACCAAGAAGAGGTAGAGCTGGGTCAAATGGAACCTCTAGTTTTAGTTCTTTGAGAAATCTCCACACTGATTTCCACAATGGTTGCACCAGTCTACACTCCCACTAGCAGTGGAGAAGGGTTTCTTTTTCCCCACAGCACCATCAGCATTTTTTATTGATTGATTTCATGATAGCAGCCATTCTTTCTGGAGTGAGGTGGAATCTCAGTGCTGTTTTAATTTGCATCTCTTGAATGACCAGTGATGTTGAGTGCTTTTTCATATATTTATTTGCCATTTCTAATTTTTGAGAAATATCTGTTCATTTCAGATGACCATTTTTGCATTGGGTCTTTAAATTTTGGGTGGGTCTGATTTTTTTAGTTCTTTTTATATTCTAGATAATGGTCCTTTATCTGAATAACTGGTAAAAAAAATTTTCTCAATCTGGGGGTTGTCTCTTCACTCTGTTGGTTATTTCACTTGCTGTGCAAAAGCTTTTTAATAAGATAAGGTCCCAGTTGTTGATTCTTTGTAGTATTTCCCATGTGGTCTGGGTTTTGTTCATGAAGTCTTTGTCTACTCCTGTGTTCTCAAACGATCTACCTATTCTCTCTTCCAGAAGATTTAGTGTTTCTGTTTTAATATTTAGATCTTTCATCCATTTTGATTTTAGGTTAGTGGATGGTGAAATACATGGGCCTAGTTTCAATCTTTGGGATGTGGAAAATCAATTTTTCCAGTACCATTTATTAAGGAAGGTGTTTGGCTCCTTTGTCAAAGAGAAGGTGGTTGAGTATGTCTGGAGTTGTTTCTGGATCCTCTAGTCTGTTCCATTGATCCTCAGGTCTGTTCTTTTGCCAGTACCATGCTGTTTTTATCACTAGTTTTGTAGTATAATTTAAAGTCAGGGATTGTGATACCCTTGTTGCCTTTGTTGCCTAGAATTGCCTTTGCTATTCTAGGTCTCTTCTGGTTCCAAATGAATTTTAGGATTGTTTTTTCTAATACTGTGAGATATTCTGTTGGGATTTTGATTGGGATTTTGATTGGGATTGCATTGAATCTGTATAACAGTTTTGGAAGTATGGCCATTTTCACCATATTGGCTTTCCCTATCAAAGAACAGGGGATATCTTTCCAGTTTCTGATATCCTCTTCAATCTCCTTTTTCAGAGTACTATAGTTTTCAATGTAACGATCTTTTACTTCCTTCATTAGATTAATTCCTAGGTATTTCATTTTTTTGGATGCTATTGTGAAAGGGTTTGTTTCTCTAATTTCTCTCTCTGTGAATGTGTTATTCATGTACAGGAAGGCTATTGACTTTTGAGTGTTGACTTTGTATCCAGCTATGCCACTGAATTTGGTTATCAAATCTAAGTCTTTTAGTGGAGTTTTTGGGGTCTTCTATATAGAGTATCATGTCTTCCACAAATAATGATAATTTAACTGCTTCCTTTCCTATCCTTATTCCTTTTATTTCTTTCTCTTATTTAATTGCTGCGGCTAATGTTTCCAGAACTATATTGAACAAGAGTGGTGACAGTGGACGTCCTTGTCTTGTTCCTGATTTTAGAGTGAAAGCTTTCAGTTTTTGTCCATTTAATATGTTGGCTGTTGGTTTGTCATAGATAGCTTTATCAGATTGAGATAAAGACCATCCATTCAAATTTTCTGTAGGGTTTTTATCATGAATGGGTGTTGGACCCTGTCAAATGCATTTTCTGCATCTATTGAGAAGATCATATGATTTTTGTCTTTGGCTCTGTTAATATAATGTATTACATTTATTGATTTGTGTATGTTGAACCATCCCTGGGAGAAACGAACTTGGTCATGGTGTATAATCTTGATGATTTGCTGCTGTATCTTATTGAGGATATTTGCATCTATGTTCATTAAAGAGATTGGCCTGTAAGTCTCCTTTTTGGTTGGATCCTTCTCTCGTTTTGGAATCAGGGTGATGCTTGCTTCCAGGAATGAATTTGGGAGTATTGCTTCCCTTTTAATTTCAGTAAAGAGTTTGAAGAGTAGCAGCATTAGGTCTTTAAATTTCTTGTAGAATTCAGCAGTGCATCCATCAGGGACAGGGCTTTTCTTTGTTGGTAGATTATAAATTACATATTCAATTTCATTGGCTGATATGGGTTTATTTATAATTTCTATATCTTCTTGATTCAGTTGTTTTTTTTTTTTTTTGGTACCAGGGATTAAACTTGGGACCTTGTGCTTGTGAGGCAGGTGGCGGAACCACTGAGCTAAATCTCTGGCCCAGTTCAGTTTTGGTAATTCATATGTATGTAGGAATCTGTCCATTTCTTCTGTATTTTCCATCGTATTAGAATACAGGTTCTTGAAGTAGGTATTGATGATCTTCTGGATCTCTGCAAGATCTGTTGTGATTTCACCCTTTTCATTCCTAATTACATGGATTTGAGTCTTTTTTTTTTTTTATAAGATTGGCTAAGGGTTTGTCAATTTTATTTAATCTTTCAAAGAACCAGCTCTTCAATTTGTTGATTCTTTGTATTGTTTTCTTAGTCTCCATTGTATCAATTTCTGCTCTGATTTTTATATTTCCTTCCTCCTATGAGCTTTGGGCTTGACTTGGTTCTTTTTCTAGAAGCTTGAGGTTCAACATTAGATTGTTTATTTGAGCCTGCTCCTTCAGAGCTTTTTTTTTTTGTTACCAGGGATCGAACTCAGGACCTTGTGCTTGTGAGGCATGCATGGTGCCACTGAGCTAAATCCCCAGCCCCTTCAGAGATTTTTTTAACCACCCTTTGAATTCCATTTTATTTATTTATTTATTTATTTAGAATTCTGGTTTTAAATACTACCAGGGTCATAGCAAAGAGCCAGGGACTGGGGTTGGGCCAAGGATAGAACTCACGACCTTGTGCTTGTAAGGTAGGCACAGTGTCACTGAGCTAAATCCCCAGCCCCTTCAGAGTTTTTTTTTAACCATTCTTTAAATTCTATTTTATTTATTTATTTATTTACTTCTTTGCTTACTTATTTTGAATTCCAGTTTTAAACACTACCAGGGTCATAGCAAAGAGCCAGGGACTGGGATGGTGTTTAGGGCTGGGGGCTTCTGGGGAATATGTGGTGACAAGGGTGAAAGATGAGGTATTTGTTGTTTCTGAATCCTGAGCAACAAGGATCGGGGCTGTTTGCAGCTCCTGCCCCCCGAGGATTACCAGCGCTTTCTGGACCTGAGCGTCTCCATTGCAGAAAACCGCAGTGCTTTCAGCTACCACTGCAAGACCCCGGACTGCAAGGGCTGGTGCTTTTTTGAGGATGACGTCAATGAGTTCACCTGTCCCGTGTGTTTCCACATCAACTGCTTGCTTTGCAAGGTGGGGCCAGGGTCCCACCCAGCCTGGGCACTTCGTTCTGCCTGGGGCTCCCTGGTCCTCAGTGCTTGTTCCCAGGGAAGGGAGCTGTGGTATCAGCCTGAGGGTCATACTGAGGGCCACATATCAGTGGGCACCTAGCTTGGCCCTGAAGTAGCCTTGATGCCATAGAACAGGTCCCAGATTTGTCCCTGCCAGACTCAACCCTACACTGGCCTGGCCCAGTATTGAGCATTCATTCCAGCTCCAGACTGAGCCCTGGGCCTGCACTGAGCCCAACTCTGGCCCAGTCACAGGCTGAATCCTGGTTCCATACTGAATCCTGATCCCATCCAAATCCCTAAGCTGGCCTCACATCAAGGCTATACCCTGAACTGAGCCCTGTGCTTAGATCTTGAACCAAGCCTGTGTCATGGTTTCAACTCCTGCACTGAACTAAGTTCTGATCCCAAACCCAGACTGAGTCCTGTGTGATTCTTTTCCAGGCCTGGCCTTGCCCAAATGACCTCACGTTTCCCATGAAGGTGTGGGGTGGGCGCAGACCCAGTCTAAGTGAGCTCAATCCCTGAGCACTGGGCTGTGATGGGCAGAACAGAAGCAAGGAGAGGGGCCACAGCCTGGGGAGAGATGCTTAGGAATTAAATCAGATAAGTAGGTATCATCATGATCCTATCCTGGAGTTGGCTTCACCTCCCTGGTGTCCGGGTCCTATACATCCAGAGGCATTCAATCCTTGTGCTAATGGCTGCTCTGCCCCAACCCTCCCAGCTTCTCAGATCCCTGGGGAACCCTGTCACCCTGCAGGCCATCCACGAGCACATTAACTGCAAGGAGTATCAGGATGACCTGGCACTGCGGGCTCAGAATGACCTGGCTGCCCGGCAGACCACAGAGATGCTGCAGGTGAGGCAGGTTCAGGTCCAGGGCCTGGGGACTAAGCTGTGCGGGCTTTGGAGAAAGGACTGAATTTATGCATCCCTGGGTCTTACACCTCCCTCTGTCTGTACTCCGAGGACCCAGTGGCCTTAGGCCAGGTGGTCAGAGGCAGGGAGTAGGAAGAGGTCTGGGTGGAGGAGAGGCCCGGGAGGGCAACTGCATACCCCAGAGAACCGGTGGGCTGGGGGCCAAGAGCAGGGCAGGCTCCACACTGAGCACTGCCCGCCCCAGGTGATGCTGCAGCAGGGTGAGGCCATGCACTGCCCACGGTGCCGGATCGTGGTACAGAAGAAGGACGGCTGTGACTGGATCCGCTGCACTGTCTGCCACACTGAGATCTGCTGGGTCACCAAGGGCCCACGCTGGGGCCCCAGGGTGAGTCCTTCAGGAGCAGAGAGTTCAGGATGGTATGGGCTTTTCCTAGAGGGGGACTTGCAACACTGTTGCTAGGGGCCTAAATCCAGCCCCATACTTGTATAGTTCATAAGGTAGAAATTTGTATCTTTTTCCCCCAGGTACTGGGGAGCTTAGGGCCACCCTATCAATGAGCTACCTCTCCATCCCTTTTTATTTTTTAATTTTAAGACTGGGTCTCACTAAGTTGCCCAGGCTGGTCTTCAGTGTATGATCTTCCTGCTTCAGCCTCCTGATTAGCTGGGATTATACCCCTGTGCTATCATGCTAGTCTCAGTTTACATTTTTAAATGGTTTAAAAAGTATTGAAAGGGCTGCGAGAATAGCTCAGTGATAGGGGCTTAGTATGCATGAGGCCCTGGTTTCACCCCCTCATTGGAAAAAAAAGGATCAGAAGACCATAGTTATTTCAGGGAAAGTGAGAGCATACTTCAGTGTCCATAAATCCAGTTCCCTCCGGATTGTGCATGCTTGCTCACCCCCTGGCCTTGGCTGTGTGTGGGGCCTGCCAGAGAGAAAGGACAGCCACGACTCAGTCTGGAGTTGGAGGTGGCTCTGGCATACTGGTCACCTTGAAGCCTTGGTATTTTCCCTCTGTGAGATGGATATGACAGCAGTGCCTGTCTCCGGCATATTGTCAGAATGTAATGAAAAGGTGCGATAAGTGTTCATCAGAGGGCCTGTCCTGTGGTAATTACTCACAGACTGCAGCTGTCCTTATTTGGGGTGTGTTCCTAGAGCTGGGGGCTCATGTCACAGGCAGGTGGACTGGGAGACAGATAGGGGCAGCAGGAGTGGCTGTGCTGATGCATGACACAGTGCCAGCTCCGCCCCTGCCCAGGCCTGCAGGAGCCCAGAAGAGGTCTTCCTGACTGCCTCCCTCAGGTGGCCGAGGCCAAGGAGGCAGATCATGTTCAGAGGACCTGCAGAGCCCACAGCCCAGAGTGGCAGCACATGCTGACACAGTGATCTGTCCTCACCAGCCTGATGTCCTCTTCTCCTCCTCCCTTCCTCTAGGGCCCAGGGGACACCAGTGGGGGCTGCCGCTGCCGAGTGAATGGGATTCCTTGCCACCCAAGCTGTCAGAACTGCCACTAAGCTGAAGATGGCTGGGTTCTCTCACTGGCAACCCCCACCCCATTCATAGGCAGTAGTGGGCAGGGCTGGACTTGGGGCCCTGGCTTTGGTTTCTGACCTGGGAGACATCCCTGTGACTGGCCGAGGCTAAGGTCCCCCACTTTGCGGTGGCCTGCTTGTGCCACCACGTGTTCAGGGGCCCTGGCTGCAGTTGCCTAGTCACATCTGCCCCAGTGCCTTTGCCCTTCTCCCCAGGGGCTTGATGGCCAGACCTTTCTTCTATGTGGCTCTTACCTCTGCCAGCCTCTATCCTTAAACAGCTCTGCCCAGAGGCCTTGCTGGCCCAACCCTCTGCCGGCACCATGAGACAACACTCCTCCCAACCACACTCCCCGCTGGCCCCCAAGCACAGCAGCCTCACCACTTCCCCATTGGTTTCCAGGGTAACTTTACTCTGTCTTCACTGTCAGAGGCCTGGAGCCTCTTATTGCTGCTGTGGACCTGCTCAGAGGGAGACTGGGCTAGGTGAGAGCACAGTGCAATGGGTATGGTGCTGTGTCCCATCTCACCTGTGTAAGCAAATTAAAATGGTTTTCCAGGAAGGGCTGTGTGTGATGTCCTTGAGAGGGTGTGAATGTTGTGGGCTGGTACTGTCCACACAGATCCTGAGCTCTCTGGAATGGCATCAGGAAGGTGACCTGTTGGCCCTGGGACCACTGTACCGGATTTGGCCCCCTGTGCCCAGCATCAGGGGCAAGGTGCCTGTTGGGCAGTTGCTGCCCCATAGGCAGTGTGCAGTGCAGCTGGGGCTGCCATGAGAGACTGGTCAGAAAGTCACTGTTCCTTTGACCTCTCAGTGGGCACCAGGGCTGGGGGCAGAGATGATTCAGGAATAGATGAAGCTGCGGCAATTGAGGGGTGAAGTCTGCCCTCTATTGCAAGATGGCAAAGTACCACTCTGCTGGTTAAGAGACTAAAGAAGCACAGGCCTGGGATGCCTGTTCAGTGCTGCCCCACCTCCTGCAGAGACCTGGCATTTGATGCCCAGCACACAGTCTGCACTGCAATGTGATCATCCAAGCAGGGAGAGGTGCCTCTGCTGTTCAAGGCCTGCCCCAGGCTCTAGATGCCAGGGTGTGTGGTTTCGGGGACAGGCTTTTTCCAGCCCTTAGGCACTGGCCCCCTGTCCTTGGATGCCCGAACTCAAAACCTGACCCTAGGCACTGAGCAAAGACAGCAGAGAACATGTGGATAGAGTGAGTGCCTTTGTTGCCCCAAATTGGCACAAGCACCCTGCCACTACTGCCCACACATCTCCAGACCCCACAGCCCGCACTCTAGTCAGCTGTTTTTACACTGCCTGTGTCCCCTAAGCCTTGTGCATCATGTGAGGTTTTCTGACATCAACTAAGCATCTAGTAATTCAATTCCAAAACTACTTGAAGTCAGCAGCAGTCCCACAAGTTAAAGGGCTCAGTTCCAAAGACTGCTGTCCTTCAGGTGCCAGATGAGATGGGTGCCCAGGCTGCCCACACTTCTGTCTGGCCAAGAACAAATTCAGGGGCTCCCATGACTCCATCCCCTCAGGCTGTCACTTGCTGGAATGACAGTGGACTCAGGAAAATACTGGACTTAGGTTTACCAGTGTATTATGTGGGCTAAGAGCAGGAACAGCCCAATGGAAGAGGCAACAAGGCCTCACTAGCAGCTCATGGGATCTCATTCACGTTTTCACACAGCTCCATCTCCAGGGCTTCCACCCTAGGGGACAACCTCATCAGTTGGTCTTCTGGTGACCAGTTAGTCCCATCCTGAGGCTACCTAGGGGGTCCCACAGCAAGTCACCTCATTTGTATGTAGGTGGGATAAAAAGAGATCATTAAAAATAAGACACAGGGCTGGGGATTTAGCTTAGTGGTTCCGCCACCTGCCGCCTGTTGCAGGCGCAAAGACCCAAGTTCAATCCCCAGTACCAAAAAAAAAAAAAAATAGAAGACACTTCTGTTAGCTTCTCGTTTTTTTCAAGTGTTTTAGGAACACTTGGACCAAGTGTGTCAGGAACCTGAGACCAAGATTTCTTCTACACCACACATGCCTTTCAGTTCTCCAGTTATCAAACTTCTACTCATTCTTTACAGTCAACTGTCAACTCCAATGAAACTGCCCCTGAATTTGCCCTTCAAACTGCTCTTTAGTGCATCCTCTGTGAGCTGCTGGAGGCAGGGTGGTGTCTCTGGGATCCCTGTGTACTCCACAGTTGTAGCTTCTGATGGTGGGACACAAGGAAGCAAGTTATGGCGGCTCTGCCTCAGGCCTTTCATCTCTCCTCTGGGCCAGGGAAACATTAATGTCACCCCAGACACAATGGTTCCTGACTCCAGCAGGGACCCCTTGTAGGTGGAGGGGACAGGCACTGCAATACTGTGGCACACCCCTACCGCCCAGCAGCGGAGCTGTCATGAGGATGCTGGAAAACAGGGCAAGCACAGCCTTCAGTGCTGCTCCATGCAGGGAAACCTCAAGGAGGGGGAACTGCATTCAGAGCAGGCTCTGATTTGAGTTCCAAAACCAGATGCCAACCTGCAGAGCTGGGGCAGTCCAAGTCCTGCACATTCGTGTTGGGTAGCTGTGGTAGTGCCCACAGCAGCTGGAATGTGCAGGCACATGGAACAGTCTTCAGGTCACTCCCTGGTCTCCTGGTGCATGGCCCTGGGCATGGGGGGATATGGGGAGCATCAGGGCCAGAGCTTTAAGGCCTGAGTCCACTCCCAGTAACTGATGGGCACAGACAGAAGAGATGCGATTTGTAACCACTTATGGCTGTTTATTTCATATCAGGCTCTGTACAAAATATTTACACATATTTTTTACAGAATAAGTAAATCACCTGAAGGTAAATAGATGCTTTCTTTTCAGTGGCAGAGAATACTGGTGTGAGCAAAGCTACATGAATTTTCTTTTTGGGCCCCAACACAAGCAAACATCACTTGCTTTGGGGATCTAAGGAGTTGTGGCCCTAGGACCCTGGTCACACACAGTTTCCCTTCCCCTGCCATGATTCCTTCAGATTTACAAGCACACTCAAGTGCTTGTGGCCAGAGGAGCAGAAGCTGCATCCTTTGTAGAGACAAGAACAAACTTGCTGGGGGAAAAGATGGGACATCTGCCACCTTGTCACCTCTGGATCCTGGGAGAATTTTCTGTTGTCCTGATGAGTCTGCCACTGAGTTAATCCACCTAGGTTGCACTCCCCTCAGGTGGGGCTCCTGCTGTGGGTATTGCCTACTGTGAGCTTGTCTGAGTTTAAAGTGCTTAGTTTAACACTCGACACCTCTGTGGAGCACTGGCCACCCACCCTGACATGGGCACATGGGGCGTGGGGTGCAATCCTTCCAGCATGTCCACTTGGAGAAGTCGCCCACCGAGAGAGAACAGTGCCAGAAAGACCAGAAGGATGAAAGTACGTGGCTGCTTTATACTGTACTCCATTCTTTAAAGCAGCAAAAGGCACTATTTTCAAGCCAAAGTTAACATAAAACCAACCTGGCTTTGCTTACAGGAAAGCTGTCCCAGGCCTGAGACTTCCCCTTGCTCCCAAGCCCTGCAGGTCCTCAGAGAAGCCTGGGGCAAGACCAGCTGTTGCTGGCTCCTGCCACAATCTTCAGGCTGTGCTGTGTCCCTTTCTGGGGCCCAGAAGTTTCCACTGACATTTCCAACGAGGCAGAGAGACCAGCTGTTGAGACAAATCAAACCAAGACAATGACAAGGCAGAGTGGGGCCTAGCTGGGAGGAGAAGGGAGATTTGTGGTAAATGGGAAGGAAGGAAAGGCAGTGAGGAGGTGGGCACTTTGGAAGTGTGGGGCTGTTTATAAACAGCAACTCTGGCAAATGTGAAATGTTAAAAGAGCTGAGTAGAAAATAAACTTCAGGAGCTTAGCTGCTTATCCTGATGAGGACCATTCTTACATATTAGGTGTATATGATTCTAAAAATATTAATAAATGTCTTCTACAAATACTATCTCTTGTACAAGAGAATGGGGGTGGGGCACGGAAGGCAGAGAAACCAGTCCAGAAATACTCCTTTCTGCTGTACTGGAAATGCCCACCTGATTTCTAGGGTGAAGCTAGATAGGATTTATCCAGTAATCTAGTTCATGTCTGATTTCTGACCAGCTAATAGAGATGCCACTGAGAAGACCCATTCGGGTCCCAGGCTGGAATCCTCTGCCCTCTCAGTTTCATTCTGAGGCCCGACTTCTTTAGCAGTGGCCCCTTCCTTCCTGTGGGCACCCCAGAGAAGGGAGAAGCCTAGGCCCAGACGCCCTCAAACAGCTGGGAGCTAAAGAACCCACATCCTACAATAGGCAGGGAGGTGACAGAGCGGAGCTCCAGTGTGCCGAGTGCTGTGCCCAGGCCCTGGGCCCTGCAGTGTCAGCCAGCTCTGCTACTGCCCCCAAGCCAAGGCCAACACAGGCAGGAAAGGGTGTCAGAGACAGAACACCCTTAGATGAAAACCTTTTAATCAAGGAAATTCCTCCCTCTCAGTCCTTCCATGGAAGGGCAAGGACTGACTGTGAGCAGAAGTGGCCCCTGTGGGTGAATTCAGGGGAACAGCTGCAGCTGGAACTTCGGGGCCCACTCCAGGGCACTCTTCACCACTGCCAATGCAGCTGCTCCAAGTGCCACCGTCAGCCCCATCACTGCCAGTTTCACAAAGCGGTTGGTCCTTGGTTTGGTCAGGACATCCTTTGTTCGAGCCTCTGGGCGCAGAAGTCCCCGAAACCGCTGCCGAAGCACCATGTCCGGCCTCTGCTGGGCTGACGCCAGCTCAAAGTCTTTGAAGGTAGAGGCTGCCGTTCTGTGGGGAAGGAGGCAGAAGTAGCATGGTGTGAGAAAGAAGAGCTGGAGCAAGTGCCCCACTCAAGAGGCTGAGGGCAGGGCTGTCCACTCTCAAGAATTCTTCTCTAGAAAGACTCAGACTCTAAGGTCCCAGGAACCAGGGACAGGCCCTGTGTCCAAAAGACATGAACCTCCCCTCATGCTCCAGGCTCACACACCTTGGACCCACTCACCTCTCAGCCTGTTGCTGGGCAGCTGCCTCTCGTGTGAGCTCAGAAGGGGGAAACTGAACAAAGAGGTCCCCTGCCCTGCTGATCAGTGTCTCATAGGGCAGGTCCTGAGGGATCTGGGACAACAGGTGGTGGACCGAGGCCATGTCACAGTCACAGTCCAGGACTTCCTGCTCACGGTATAACACAATCTGTGGGAAATAAGACCTTGCATCAGATAGCAGACACCCAGACTCAGCCTCTTGTGGAGGACACAGAAGGGAGCCCAACTCATATCCATCCAGGGAGAAGCAAGGGACATACTCTCTGAGTTGTTCCCACTAGGCTGGCCTCTCCTGCTATGGGCAGACTTGTGCCCTGATGTGAAAGGCACATTTGTCTCCTCAAGTGTCCCTCAGAATCTTCAAAGAAAGGAAGGACATTCTTTTAGGAAAAGAGGGAGATTCCTGAGAGATTCTCAGAACTCCAGTACAGCATAGTTCAAAAACAGGAAAGAGGGATCTTGCTCCCTTTAAATATCTTCCTTCTGACTGCTGGGCATAAAGCCAGAGCTGCAGAAGGGACCTGTGAAGACCTTCCCAGGTCTCCACCTCCATGCCACTCAGGCCTTCTGATAACTGGAGCCCCCACTACTGCCACAGCCACCTCACTTTCCTGGCCTAGCACTGATCTCCTTTCCTAAATCTGGTGAGGGTGAGTGCCGTGCACTGTGCCACTGACTCCCTAACAATGTGTGCCATGTAGTGCAGTTCCAGGAGGTGTCAGCAGGAATGCTAGCTATTCATAATGTACACTGGCACTTTAAGGTTTGCAAGAGACTCACAGTAAAGAAATCTGTTTAAGCTGTGTGCAGTGTGTGGTGCATGCCTGTAATCCTAGCACTCGGGAGGCTGAGGCAGGAGGATCACTGAGAGTTTGAGGCCAGCTTGGGCTACATAGTGAGTCTAAAGCCAGCCTGAACTGCATAGCAAGATACTGTCTCAAAACAAAAAAAGGGGAGGGGAGGAAGGAAGGAAGAGAAATCTGTAACTAGCATTTTCCAACTTTTTTTTCCATGACATCCTCTTTAACACTGCACAGATGGTGCCAAGGGACACCAACCTTGGAAGTGCCATCTTCTGCATGTTTTTGTAACTACTAGATTCCCCTTCAAGACAAAGACCAAGCTGGAAGGGTGATGGTGAATCTAGCTGCTGGCTCACAGCCTGTACCTACCACAGCTGCAAAGTAAATGGGCATCAGCGGGTGACAGGCCAGGAAGAAGTCATATAACCGCACCACGTGCTTGAAGTCAGACAGGACATGCCCAAACCAGGTGATGAGCCAGCTGAGGGCAAAGATGGTCCCCACTTCAGCACTAGGGGTAACAGAAATCCAGATGTTAGGTATCCTTGGCAAGTTATCCCTTCCCCTTCTCTGGGCCTTTGGCCACAGTGCTGGGGGAGAAAGAAGCATTTGGGAACTAGCATCTTCTCACAAAATACAGGCTTTAAGCCAGGCATGGTGGTGCACACCTGTAATCCCAGCACTCATGAGGCAGGAAGATCACCGTGAGTTTGAGGCCAGATTGGGCTACATAGTGAGCTCAAGGCCAGCCTGAACTACAAAGCAAGACCCTATCTCAAATCCCACTCCCCAAAAAAGTCTCTGAAATGTGCTATGACACTAATATCAGAACAGTGTCCCAGCTGCCTTATCTCCTAATGCTCAAAAGATGTCAACTGTAGGAATAAGAGCTGTTCTCGGAGAAGTATACCAGGATGGCTTTCCTTCTGAGACACTTACCCTTGTGATGGCACAGGCACATTTTCTCAGGTGTAGAACACAATTAATTTTTCAGTTAACATGAGAGCCCAAACCATCTTGAAAGTTATTATCTAAATTAAAAAATCTATGGCACATGCAAAGAAATACTTCTCCTTGATACTTGGGGAAACCATCCACAGATGTCCTTGTCCTTGATGACCTCGTCCTCGATGGCCTTGTCCTCTTCTCTTCTCAATCCCTTAGGACTCTGTATTTCTCCTGGGCAAGAGCCTCAAAGTCTACGTTGGCAAGCTCATTTTAGCTATCTCTCCCCATCAGATATAAAGTCTTCAAGGCATGAGCTGTAACATCTTTGCAACCCCACAAGGGCACAATACCCAAAAAGTGTTCCAAGACTGCAGAGAACTCAACTACAGAGATCACAAGTGACTGGAAAGGACAACTTCGAAGAACTATGCACTAATCAGCAAAAGATGATGGTGAAACTGAGAGAACTCTTGAGGAAGGAATGAGCTAGGAGGGAGAGTATGGCACAGCCGTGTGTGCGTGTGTGTGTGTGTGTGTGTGTGTGTATGTGAATATAAATGCATACGTACCTCTGCATGAAGTCATGGAGTTCTGGATTCACCTGGTCAATGATGGGCATCAGGTAGTTTAATATGTGCTTGGTGTTGTCCATTGTGGAATCCATGAAATCCCTGGAGGGAGATAATTTGGTACGCTTGGTCAGATCAAATGCTTGATCAAGGCTGGGGGGCAGAGTGGGCTCAAACCACTGAAGAAACTGACTACAAGATGGGCCAAGGAGTTATCCTAAGGGGGCTGGAGGAATGATACCCATCCTCTTAGTTCCTCTACATAGGTACCTGAGGTGGTGGGTAGATAATTTTTCTACCAGGGATGTTGCCAGCTTCTCGCCTACCACCAGCAGAAATGTGACCACGATGTCATGGTAGCCCTGGTAGTAGTGCAACTGAGGGTTCCGCTCCAAGATGAGGAGGATGATGTCGATGAGCTCTTCCTGGAGCCCTTCCCTCTGTTCATCTGGCATGCCTGGGGAGAGGAGGGGAGAGATGCACTGGAACATGGTAGGCAGTGGCCTCGTGACAAAGAGGTTAGGAGGGTCAACAACAGATTTTTTGGAGGTGTCCAATGAAATAAATTAGGAACAAGTTGATAACAGCTGTCAGATCCACATACTGCTACCACCTCCTGGCACACAGCAAAGAACCACAAGCCATCAACCTGACAGCCTTAGGGGGAACCTAGAGACACCACTTTAACCAAGCTATCACTTAGCGTCACTGACCACAGGACTTGGGACAGCACGCACCTCCTGAAGTGACATGCTGACAAGAGCTCTGCAGCACAGCAGTGGAACTCCTATCAACAGTGCGTAAACCTGAATCCCCTATGAGGAAAACCAGACCAACCCAAAGTATGGGAAATATAACAAAATAAATGGCCTGTCAGAGTATACAAAGGAACTGTTCTAGATTTTAAAAGCCTAAAAAGATAAGAGGAATGGGAAATGCATAACTTTCTATTTCCTTTTTCTTTCTTTTTTTTAATTTTGGGTTTTTGAAACAGGGTCTTGCTATGTAGTTCAGGCTGGCCTTGAACTCACAGTGATCCTCCCGCCTTAGCCTCCTGAGTGCTGGGATCACAGGTGTGCATCACCACGCCCAGTCTATTTCCTTTTTCTATAATGGATATTATTAGGATAAATGGTGAAAGCTCAATAAAATCTGTGGGTCAGATAATGGTACTTTTGGCACATGGTGCATATCACCCACACTGGCTGCTTAATGTCTTATAGTGCTCCATGTATTGGCCAGCATGTTGGCCGGGAGATCTGAGGCAGCGACACAGCAGGAGCCACTGGAAGGGAAAGACAATAAGTCAGAGGTGGAAGAGCAGGAGGAACCTGAAGCGGCACACAGCAGCAAGAAGTGGGTAGTGCCAGGTATTGTGTACCTGGGTCACATCCCACTGCACTTCTGACCCCTGTACATTTGCAATCTCTTCAGTGTCTATGGTGAGGGTGGACATGTGTTCTTTCAGGCTGATGACAGGTTTGTGAGATGCAAGAAGGCAGCAGCGGCCTTGGGAGGAAAAAAGGGATCCAACTACAGCAAGGGCTACACCAAGGGCTGGGTGGAGTTCCAGGACAAGCACACAGCCAAGTGTGTGGCTGCGAGTCTGCACAACATGCCCATGGGTGCCTGCAGGTGCAGTCCCTTCCCCTATGACCTGTGAAACCTCAAGCATTTGCACTGTTTTACTTGGTCCCACCTCAATGAACACCTTGCCTTTGAGCACCAGGTACACAGGCAGTGCCTAAGAGCCTAGGCTGGCTTCGGAGTGTGAAGTGGGGATGTTTCCTTGATGCTAAAGGGGACCTTACCTGCCCAGACAGCCCTTGGACCTTTGCCCAGCATCCCACTGAGCAGGAGCTAAGAGTCCGGAAAGCAGCTCAGCCAGGAGGGCTTGAATGGGTTCGCCTGGCTACTGCACAGGATCAGGCCTGCTCCAACTGAGGGTTTCTTGCCAGGATCTTTGGAGCCCCATCACCATCAGAGAACATGGTGGGACCTTCAGTAGCCAAGGACTGCTGAGGGGCAGGAAGGCTCCTTCCATCTTCTGGCCTTGCCCTGCTTCCTGTCTACCTTATGCTAGAGTGAGACTGACTACCCAGGCAGACATTTTCTGTCTCTCAGACCAGGAGTCTTTGATGAGGACTGAGATATGGAAGTTTTGTGGGTCTCCCCTGTCCCTCTTGCCCAACTTCTATAAGTGCCTGGCTGAGGCACCTCATTCACACTAGTGTGATTATGACTGTTCCTGATCCCTGTTTCATTTGTTTGACTTTCAATTGTCTGCCTCTTGCCCAGTGGGGTCCTCTAAAAAATCCCACGACCTAGCCCCAGGTGTGGACTTTATTTCCAACTAGAGTGATAATGGCCCAGCATTCTTGTCCTGTTTACTGATACAGGTAAGGGCAGCAACAGCAGCATGTTTATTTAGAAAACATTAACATATATAGGAGATAATGGGTTGGGACTGAGTTGAGAACCTTTCTTCAAATACATTGATGGGAAATATAATACATTTTTTGTATGCTTTAAAAAAAGATAATGGTACTTTTCAATGCTGTCACTGATTTTGGTAACTGTACTATAGTTACATAAGGGCCTTATTTTTAGAACTATATCCTGAAATATTTTTGGCAAGGGTCGACATGTTTGCAATTTTAAGTGGCTCCAAAAAGATTGTATGTCTGTATGGAGGAAAAAAAGAGAGCAGTCAGCTAATAAAACACATGTGGGGAGGTCATGAGAAGCCGGACCCATGTGGAAGCTGCTACCTGTCACGGGACTGGCTCCAGGAGAACCATATAGACTTTTGACTGGTGTTGAGTATGTTGTTGGAAGGAAAAACTGTGCCATTTTAATTGACAATGATCAGTCCATCAGTCGAAATCATGCTGTGTTAACTGCTAACTTTTCTGTAACTAACTTGCAAACAGGTGAAATTCCTACTTTAATAGTCAAAAGATAATTCTAAGTATGGTACCTTTGTTAATGAGGAAAAAATGCAGAATAGCCCTTCTCGAACTTTGAAGACAGAGGACGGAGTTACCTTTGGAGTGTTTGAAAGTAAATTCAAAGTAGAATATGAGCCTTTGGCTTCATGCTCCTCTTGTTTAGATGTCTCTGGGAAAACTGCTTTAAGTCAAGCTATATTACAACTTGGAGAAGGGCTGGGGATTTAGCTCAGTGGTTTCACTGCCTGCTGTGCAACCCCAAGGACCCGAGTTCAATCCCTAGCACCAAAAAAACCCCCAAAAACAAAAAAAACCAACTTGGAAGACTTACAGTAAACAACTAGACAGAAGAATGTACTCGCCTTGTTATGGTATCAGTTAAAGTTACCATTAAAACAATATGTGCACTCATTTGGGAATGTCCGATTGTAAAGCCAGAATATTTTACTGAATTTGTTAAAGCAGTTCAGTCCAAGAAACAGCCTCCACAAATTGAAATTTTTGCCCACCTGTTGATGAACCAGCCATTGGAAGTAAAAATATTGATGTTAGGACGAAAGGAAAGAAAACAAATCTTCAAAGGGAAAACATTTGTATTTTTAAATGCCAAACAGCATAAGAAATTAAGTTCAGCAGTTGTTTTTGGAGGTGGAGAAGCTAGGTTGATAACCGAAGAAAATGAAGAAGATAGTTTTTTTTCAGCTCCTGGAACTTGTGTTGTTGACATAGGAATAACAAATACACAGATCTTAATTCCTGACTCCCAGAAAAAATGGATTCACTCAATTATGGATATACTCCAAAGGCAGGGTCTTAGACCTATTCCTGAAGCAGAAATTGGATTGGCAGTTATTCTCATGACTACAGAGAATTACTGTGATCCTCAGGGCTAGCCCAGCACAGGATTAAAGACAAAGACTCCAGGGCCAAGCCTTTCACAAGACTGGTCAGTCAGCGAAAAACTCATGTCAAGTGCTCCTGAGAACACTGCAACCTATGTAGCTGACACAGAATCGGACCAGGGACATACATGTATGTATTTGAGTGAAGGGCCAAAAGAAATAAAAATCTCCAAAATGGAACAAAAATATGGATCATCTTCACAAGAAATACCCATTATAAAAGAAGTCCCCAAAACAAGCTCCAATAATAACATAGCATCAAATACTCTGGTTAGGGCAAATATCCAAAAGTATCAGCTTGCACCTACTAAATTCCCAAGTGTAAATAAAAGTAGAGATTGTGCTTCTCAGCAACAGACAAATACCATTAGAAACTACTTTCAGCCATCTCCCAAAAAAAGGGAAAGGGATGAAGAAAACCAAGAAATGTCTTCTCCAAATCAGAAAGAATAGAAATGTTTTGTTCTCTTTTAGAACAAACACAACCTGCTATAACCTCACTACGGAAAAACAAAGAGCAAAATCTATCTCAGAATGAACCTATGGACACAAAATCAGAAAAGTTATTTACAGATGATGAAGATTTAAAATCCAGTGTGAAAAACTCTGACAATAAATCTGTTTCTACAGAAAGTCTAAGATCAAAAAAAAAGAAAAGAAATTGATTTGGCCATAGAAGATGAACTATTGGAGCAGTTATTCAAGAACACAAGACCAGAGATAGAAACTGAAGTGAAAGTTGAAAAACAAGAATATGTCAACATTAGAAAAAAGCCAAGATTGGATATAGAAACAAATAACAATTTTGATGATAAAACAATACCAGAAAGTGACAAAATACCTCAAGAAAGTGAAGTTGGGAAGAAATGTGAGCTCAAGAAAGAATCACTGTGGTCAACTAAAGAAATATCTAATAATGATGAACTTCAGGACAGCAGTGAGATGGTTCCAAAAAAGTTGTTAATGACTGAATTTAGATCAATGGGGGTTAATAACTCCACTTACAGAAATCTGTGTGGGATAAATAGTGATCATGGTCATCAACCAAAGAATTTCACGAAATTCCAAAAGGTCACCTTTCCTGGAGCAGGTAAACTTCTGCACATCATTGGAGGATCAGATCTAATAGCTCATCATGCTCAAAAGAATGCAGAATTAGAAGATTGGTTGAGACAGGAAATGGAGGTACAAAAGCAACAGGCAAAAGGAGAGCCTCTTGCTGATGATCTCTTTAGGTATAATCCTAAAATCCTAATGTGAAAAGGAGAAGATAATTGAGAACTTTAAAAAGAAATTAGGAGCCGTCGCCTGCCTCACAAGCGCAAGGTCCTGAGTTCGATCCCTGGAACCAAAAAAAAGGAAATTATGAAAACAAGCTTCCCAGCAAGCATTTACTTCAGGCCGAGATACATGAATACAGTGTATGGAAGAGATTTAAGTTTTTGTGGCCCAAATTTTTTAAATAAAATGCACAAAACTCTAAAAAAACCCAAAAAAACCACATGTGAAGGAAATTTAGGTAAAAGGTATCTGGGGAATTCTTTTTCCTATTTCTGCAATATTTTTTTCCTGTACCAGGAATTGAACTCAGGACCTTGCACTTGCCAGGTAGGTGTGGTGCCACTGAGCTATATCCCTGGCCCTATTTTTGCAACTTTTTGGAATAAAATTATAATTTTAAAATAAAAAAACTACATATTCCCCTCTAAACCAAACCAAATAGTCCTGGAAGCACTGATCTCCTCAACTCATAGGTGCAGCTGGAAGATGGCCCAGTCCAGCCCGGTCAGCATGGCTCCTCTGCTTTTCATTGTGAGAACTTGAACCTGCTCTTCCTAAGCTGACACTCAACAAGGCAAAGGCTGTGCTCAGCCTGAGTACCAAGCCCATGAACAATGGCACACGGCTGTCATGTTTGAGTCCTGCCTCTCCTGGGTACTTCTGCAGCTGGAAAAGAACTTGGACCTCAAGGCTCAGCTCAAGGGAGCTAAACACTGCAGCAGTCAAGGAAATTGAAGCTAGTGGCCGGAAAGCTATCACGATCTTTGTTCCAGTTCCCCTGTTGAAATATTCTCAGAAAATCCTATTTTGGCTAGTATGCAAACTGGAAAAAAAAGTTCAGTGGGAAGCATGTGGTCTTTATTGCTCAGAAGAGTTCTGCCTAAGCCAACTCAAAAAGCCACATAAAAAGCAGTGTCCTCGGAGTCACATGCTGACAGCTGTGCATGCCACAACCTCTGAGGACTTGGTCTTCCTCACTGACAATGTAAGCCAGAGACTCTGAGTAAGATCGGAGGGCAGCCTGCTCGGAAGGCTCCTGTGGTGTGGCACAGCAGAACAGGTGGAACACAAGGCTGAAGCTCTCTGCAGTTGCTAAGAAGCTCATGGGCAAGGGTGTTAATTCTGAATCCCCTGAGTTTGAGTTGTAAATTAAAATGACTAAAGTATTACAGTTAAAGAGAAGGGGAAAAAAAAAGGTCAAACCTCGCCTGGTGCACTGCTTTAGAATGGCATAGAGCCCAGTTTTCCCACACTGTAAGCTGAGCTTTCACAGTTACAGAGAACAAAGTTGAAGTAAGGGCCTAGATTTCACTGACAAGGGCTTAGGGTTAAAGCAGGGCCTCTCTTGCCCATATTTACCTCACCTTTCTCCAACAATGTGTATTAGAGAAGGTAAAATGAAGTAAACCAAGAACTACAGGTAGGTAAAGTAGTAAAAGTAATGGGAGTAAAAATTAAACCCTATTTGAAGTTCCAATGTAGAGTGGTCAGGGAAGCAGAAGAACACGAATGGAAAAAGAATATGAAACCACAAGGAGAGTTCAGCTTGTAAGAAGAATATCCCAGACTGACTGATGCAACACAAATGGAATTGGAATAAAGGGTTCAGAGATAAAACAGGTTACCTAGGGGAAAGGGGGGAGGTATGTATCCTGTGTGGTCTTATCCAAAAGAGCAGGACTAGAAAGGTGACTCGGCTATGGACACATGTCTTACCCAAACCAAAGTGGAACCAGAAGCGGTGGTGCACATCTATAATTCCAGCGCTTAGAAGGCTAAGGTAGGAGGATTCTGAGTTAGAGGCCAGCCTAGGCAACATAGCAAGTTCAAGGACTATACAGCATAGTAAGACCCTATTTCAAAAAAATTTTTTAAAAATTATAAGTGAAGTTGGAAGGCTACTGGCTACAGGGGAGTCACAAGTGCCTTTCCAGGGAGCAAGGATACAAACAGGAAAGAAGGTCTGTAACAGACAAATCCAAGCCAGTGCTTGGTTTCAGATGAGTGAAGTCATAGGGTTAGAGGCTCTTGTTCCCTTAGCGATTCTCCTCTTCACAGACCTTAGGTGGAAGTGCCAGAGGAAGCAAAACAGATCATAAACATGAGGTCTGCTTCCCATTGGCCTTCAATGTGCCAAAGGAAACAACATTCTTCTCCTTCCTGGGGAGGAGGTAATTTTAGGAATAGACTCCGTAAAGATGCAGGAAACAGCCTCCCTTCCAGGGAAGGTAACCCAAAATACGTATATGTAAGATAGCACTATTTATAAATCTAATTAAATGAAGACACTAATAGTTCTTGTTAGTGCCCAATTCCAAGCTAACCTGCTCTCTGAAGCTAGACATGGCTCTAACCATGTGTATGAAGGGCTCTCCTGTTTACCACCAAGAGAAATTATTTTAGGCTCTGGGTTTCAGAGTGGAGGTCTGACAGTGACTAGTCAACAAAACAATCACTCAGCAGACAGAGCACTAAATGTGCCTGAGGAGCAGGGTCCTGTGCCTTAGGTCACTCTGGGTGCTGGGATGGAAACTCCTTGGGACTGGGAAGCACCCACACAAGAAGGCAAGTGCAAGGGGACAGAAAGGCTCATTCCAATTGTGGCAAGGGTGGAGAGCTTCTCACCAGGGGGGAAGCGCCGTAGGGACCGCCTGACATCCAGCAGCACTTGTTGGTAGTCCTTGCTCACCTGCCGTAGGTCCTTTCCTATTGGAGGAAGAGGAACATGTTTTGGCAAGAATGTCTGCAAGCCCATGTAGAAGCAAAACATTCTAGGATATTGAAGGCCTGGGGGACACATACTAGTTTATTCTTGAAGAGGCTATCACTCAAGATACAATTGGGAAGGAATCCCTATTTTAGTTCAAAACACATGCTATTCCATGCAAGTCATGGAGATAGTCAGAAGAGGGACACAGGCTGTCCAGGTGGCAGTACAGTGGGTAGAGATCAACAGAGAGGAAAGGAGGCCTGGGCCTGTGGGGGCTGCCCTGTGTATCACTAGGGACCTGCCCACATCTGTAAGTGAGGATATTCCCTTCCCTATGTACTTCTCAGGTTCCATGATGACTGCATAAAATCATGGCCCTGGTAACCAAAGACCCTTGGTACAACTCTAACTTCTGTAACACTGTGTGAGCCCTGAGCTGTTCAACAGGAATAAAGTGAGATAAAGAAAAATCTAGCCAGGCATTGTGGCACACTCCTGTAATCCTAGTACTGAAGCAGGAGGATCACAAGTTTGAGTCTCACCTTGGCAACTTAGCGAAACCCTGTGACTTAGTCATTTTTCTTGCTGCTGAGACAAAATACTCAACACCCAAAGTTAAAGGAGGAAAAGTTTATTTTAGCTCTCAGTTTGTAGAGGTTTCAGTCCATAATCAGCTAGCTTCAAGGCAGGGTGGTATGGCACACAGGCATCACAGAAGACAGATAGTTCATGGCGGGCAGAAGGCAGCAAAGCAAGCAAGGGACGACCATAGCTCCTTCTATCCCTTATATCTTACCCACGCTACTTAGGGCAGGTAGCACTCACACCTTTAATCCTAGTGCCCTTGATCCTAGTGCTGCACCATGAATCAATTCTAGCACCACACACTCTAGATCCAGTCACCTCTGAAAAAGCCCCACCTATGACTGCACGAGGCTTTCGGGGGACATCTAGACACAAGCCATAACACCTTGCCTGAAAAAAAGAGAAGGAAAAAAAAGAGCTGGGATGTAGCTCAGTGGCAGAGCACCCTTGTTTTTCAATCCCGAGTACCACACGCACACACACACGCACACACGCATGCACACACACACACACACACACACACACACACAAATTTTAATACCTCTTGGTCCTGAAATTGTAAAATTAAAATGCCACCGATAGGAGACAGAGCTTGTGGTCAGGGCATAAGCCCAATACAATGTAAAAGTAAGGAGGCTGTCTTTCGCTATGTGCAGGTGTACACTTCGCTCAACCCAAATCAAGGACTATGAAAGAAGTGTCCATTTCCCTCACAACCCCAGTTGACAGCTCTGAAAGAAGCCTGTACAATTCTTCCTTACACACAGATTTCATCTTATCAGGAGACCTGGGAAGTGTGGGATCTGAGAGAAGAATGTCATCTCAAAGCCTGGCTTTACATATGTTACTTATTAGGACTAAAATGTATTTAACAGATGTTGGGAAAAGGGAAGAAAATGTTCAGATGGGAAGGGGACCAGGGGAGGAGGGAGAGAGAAAGGAAGTGATAAGAAAAAAAAAAGAAAATGGAAAGAAAAAATGGGAAACAATGCTTTTGTACACAGGAAGAAGAGGGGATTTGGGGGGAGGGGAGGAATGGAAAAAAAGAGGCAGGATGAACCATGTACAGGTACAAATTCCCTACGATGAGTGTTATCACTTATGTATCCCTAAAATGTACCAATAAATGTTTTGCTGTATTAAAAAAATCTACTTATCAGTTATCAGGCCTTATTTTCAGAGTGAGCTCTAGCATTTTAATGTTCATCTATTTTTGGTTCAAAATGAGCACAAAATCAAGCATCCTAGAATCCCTTTCTCCCTGACTCCTAGACAAGCTCCCCTCTGGGGCCCCATGCCCAGTACCTGGTGCAGGTGATGGATCACTGGTGTTGACATTGAGGAGCTTGGGCCACACTTTTTGTCTGATCTCATCGGTCAGGAGTCCTCCTTCACTGATAGCCATGCGTCTAAGGGCAGCCACATCAGTGGGATCACTGTTCAGAGCCTGGTAGATCTCTGCCACTTTCTTTTTCCTTTTGGTGTTGAAGTCTGCAAAAAAACATAGTGTGCAGGGAGCATCAGGCACACATTCAGCACGTGTAATTTTTTGCTTAGGGCTTCATCTCCTTATTTGGTTTGAAGTAAGGTAGGTAACTTCTCTTACACATATAGCTTCTAGATCATCTGCTGGGAGAGGCAGGATTAATTGGCCCAGTGTGCTGACTCTCACAGACAAGTTGCCTACTTTTAAAAAGATGATGTTTTTCTATAGGTTTGGACCAACAATAATATGCAGAGATTATACTTTTAAAGAAAAAAAGAGGCAGTTAAAAAAAAGATATGTTAACATCAGATAGGTGGTAGTTCAGACCCTGGCCCTGCAACTTATTAATTCTATAACTTTGGGCAGAACACATCACCTTTTGGTCCTCTGGACTGACACTTTCCTGTCAAGACAGTCACTACGGTACACAGTTCATATTGACCAAACAGAAGTTCCCCTCATTCTGAAATAGCAAATTTTTAAAAATCAACCTACAGATATTTAACTGGCATATATTATGTAAAACACTATGGAGATATATGTGCACCCATGTTCATAGCAGCACAGTTTGTAATAGCTAAAGCTTGGAAGCAGCCCAAGTGCCCATCAACTGGAAATTGGATAAAGAAAATGTGGGTTTTTTAATAAAATGGAGTACTACTCAGCCATAAAGAACGAAAAACTAGAGTCATTTATAGCTATATGGATGCATATCGAGGCCATACTCTTAAGTGAAATAAATAGGACACACGTGTAAATACTGAATAGTTTCTCTAGTGTGAGGAACTGACAGTGTAAACGAGGGTTAAAATGATTAAAATGAATAACTGATAATTTGAAATAGGAAAAAAGGTCCAAAGACAAAGGAGTGAAGGGAGAGGAAGGGGAAAGGAAAAGAGGGAAAGGAAAAACTAAGAAAAGAAAAACAAAAGGAAATGATGTCTATGTAAATACAGAAGGGTGGAGGGGGTGAAGGACACACAGGTAATGGGGAAAAAATGAGAACCAAGATATATCATGTACAGGTACAAACACCCAATGATAAATGTAAATGAATTGTATACCTAAAATGTACCAATAAAAGAACAAAAAAAAAGAAAAGAAAAAAAACACTATGGAGATACACTGTGCAAGTAATAAGCAAGGAATTAAAATTACAATAAATGTTCAGTAAATCTAGGCATATCTAGCAGTTAATGCCAATGTTTTCCTGTTCTTTCTTTCTTTTTTTTTTTGGTACTGGGGATCAAACTCCGAGACCCTGTGCTTGTGAGGCAGGCGGTGGAACCACTGAGATAAATCCCTGGGCCTTCCTGTTCTTTCTTAATATCCAAACTTCACAGAGTTTATAAATCTCAATCTAAGAACTTTTCCTTGTTTATATAGGAAAAATACAATTCAAAATTCAGAACTAAGGCTGGGGATGTAGTTCAGTGATAAAGTGCTTGCTGAGGTACTGAGTTTGATTACCAGAACTATGAAACAAAACAAACAAAAACGATACTACATTTTAGTGTATGTGCTGCGGAGGTGAACACAATACATTTTAAACAAAACCACAGGGAAACATCTCCAGCTAAAGGCCACATCAGAATCGCATGTAAGTATTTTCAAAAGCAGTGTGTCAAAGGCTGCTTGAGTTTCCAGTATGGCTGGTAGAGAGGCAATGATACTGCACACAAAGGAGGTGTTTCTCAACAACCATATTAATCACCAATGATTAGGAAGTAATGTTTTAAGCATCTTGCATTCTTATGTTATTTACAGATATTTTACTGAGTTTAAATTACTTTTTAAGGAAATGTGGTTGATATCATATAATTCTTCTATTTAAAATAATGGGCTCTGGCACATGGCTGTAATCGCAGCTACCTGGGATGCTAAAGATGATCATGAGTTTGGGGTGAGTCTGGGTAGTTTAGTGAGACCCTGTCTCAAAAAGGGGGGGCCTTGGGTTTTAGCTTAGTGCTAGCCTAGCATTCATAGGGCCCTGGGTTCAATTCCCAGTAAATGAAATGAAGTGAAATAAAATAAAATAAAATAAAAATAAAATAAGGGCCCACAGGTTTTCAGAGTTTTATATACAATGTCTACTTTTAGCAATGGCTTGCTAAAGTTAAATGAATGATGCCTGTATTCAGCCTTTCTGTTGCCTTTACCATAGAGAAGATAAACCAAAAACAGAAGAAAAGTTAAACAAGACAACATGAAATATCACAAGACAGTGTATTATGATTGTCATATAAAGGTATGTGGTGACAATAAAGGTGAAGAGCTCAAAGAGACTGGCAGGTCAGACACCTTAAAAGTACACCTTACTAAAAAAAAAAAGTACATCTTAAAAAGGGCAGAACTCACCGGGATACAGAACAGAAGGCTTGGAAGCAGGGAGCAGGCCCTTTATTTTGACAGCAAACAAACTCTAGACACAGGACTTCTCTAGACACAGCAGCTTCTCCCAACAGTGTCCTATTCTGACACAACAGCAGCTTACAAACTATTTCTATGACAAAGCTGCACACTATTAACACAAATGAGAGCTGGCACTAAAGGCCCTAGTGGCCTACCTATGAGAACTGTGACATATAAACCATAAAACTGAGGTCTGGAGTCACACACAGCTGCAGGTCAGACAGGAAAAGAATGTCACTTTCTGCCCAAGTAAACCTGTTCTGCTGGCTAAACTGTTGATGGCTTCTCTGTAACCTAGGACGGTGACCATTTGTCTGAAATCTTCCTGGTTTATACCTATAGTCCTGATATAACTACTATATTCCCTGCATGCTCAAAAATAGGTCAGTTTGGAAGCTAAATTAAATGACTACTCTAGAAATCATGAAAAACCAAGCCCCTAATTCCCTGTCAGCAGAGCACGTAACTAGTTGTTTATGAAGTGCATAAAGCTCTTGGCTCAGGACATCCTTCCATCCACTTATCTACCCACCTCCCCATCTGTCCACCCACCCAACAGACCATCAGTTAATGAATGCCTACCTATATTGAGCACTGTACTGGGATAAAAAGATGGGTATGGCTTCCTCACAGCTCTTGAGAAGCTCACAGCAGAGAGGGACACAACTGTTTCAGTGCATGCAACAGAATCTTGAAACATCATGGAAATCCACAGGAAAGAATGAATGCCCACTTTCAACACAATGAGGAAAGGCTTAGTCAAGAAGATAACTGGTACCTTCTTGGAAACTCTGCCACATGGCAGAGTAGGTCAAAGGGAAAACATTCCTGGCAGAGGAAGGAGCATGTGCAAGGCCCCTGTCATGTTAATAATAGCACCATGTCCACCCAGGAAACAGAACACAAGTTCTGTGGGGTGGTAGTGTCAAGTGCAGGGAAGACAACAGAAGCATTAGACTGCAGCAAGTGAGGCTAGTAAAAGTCCAGGCAGATTCACTGTGCCAAAGAGTCTGGGTTTCTTTTTTTGGGGGGGGGTGTCTCAATGGGTGGCCCAGGGTGGCCTCAAACTGATGATCCTCTCACCTCAGCTTTCCAAGTGTTGGGATCATAGGCATGCCCCACCAGGCTCACCAGGAGTCTGGGTTTCATCCTGCAAGGCCATCATCTTTTGGAAGACCAGGCTGAATGTTTTCAGGGAGGGTCCACAAACACCCAGGAAGATGACAAGACTTTTTTTTGTCTTCCTGGAGCTAGGGATGGAAGCCAGGCTTGGCACATGCTAGGCAAGCACCCTACTACTGAACTGCACCCCCTGCCCGACACACCTTTTTATATGACAAATATATGAGACAGAATATGGGCAGGAATTCAATTAATTTCCAACAAAAAGGAAAAATCTAACATAATTACATTTTTTTAAACTTGAGTTTTCTTGCACTTCCCACACCACAAATTAACAGCACTTAAGTTGGGCATGGTAGCTCATGCCTATAATCCCAGCACTTGGGAGGCTGAGGTAGGAGAATCATTGCGAGTTCGAGGCCAGCCTGCACTACATAGCAAGACTCTCAAACAAACAAACAAACAAATGATAACAACAACAACAAAAAAGACAACAGTGCTGAACTGGTAACACTGAATACTGCTTTAGGAACACTGACATTGAGAAATTTTGTTGACCCAAATGTTCAGAGTATGGGAAATTTTCCTCAATTTGTTTAGATTTATTCCATCCTCTTTCCAAGTACCTATTCAGCAAACTGAAGGAGAGGAGGAAGGTGTTGCTTGTATCTTGGGGAGAAGAACACTGCCTGCAATCAGTTAGACTTGATGTGGTTTTGGGCAAATAATCTGGTAGAATGTTAACCAACTCTGAACCCAAACTACAGCTCCAATTCTTTTTTCAAGACTGGTCCGATTCTATTTCCCATCCTGTATTTTTCTTTTTCTTCTTCTTCTTCTTTTTTTTTTTTCCAAGACAAGGATTCAAGACTGGGATTACAGGTCTGAGCCACCAGTGAATCCTATATTTTAAGACTTACTTATTTTTGGAACTCAATAAATATATATAGAATAGAATAAAATTTTAGCTTAGTTACTATTTCACTGGAAAATATTGACCTGTAGGAAATGACATCACTTTTCCCATACTACTGCTAAGATTATGCTCATTACAGAATTCCAAGTAGATCTGTAGACTCTGGCCTGTTTCTAAAGCTCTTGGTGCTTTCCAGGGTAGAACACAGCTCACCTGTGGATTCTGGCTGCTGTATGTTCAGATCCTGACACTGCCTTCCTTACCTTACATTCCAGAGACCAGATGTTAGTGGCAGAGGAAGAAGACACTCCTGTATGTGCCACCTCCACAAAAACTTTGTATTGCACCTAATGCCTAGGCTCTCATTGTAATACAGAAAGGTAAGAGAAAACAGAAAACTTGAGAGCTAGAGATGCACAAACTGCAGTGTGAGAAGGTCAACAGCTACAAAATGAGGAAAGGTAAGCAAGGCCTCTACTGAATGACTAATTGACTCATGTCCCATTTATCTCAGAGAAATTTCACAGAGCTACTCTTGGGATGTTCAGGAAAAAGATTAAAATGAATGCCTACTATCTATTTTATGTTAAGGTAAATTTTATGAACAGATTTTAGAGTAGGACACACATTTTTGTATTATGTGCCACCCATGTGAGCACAAGGACACACATTTTTGGATTCTAGAATGCCATCTAGGCTCGAGATAAAAGACCATCTTTCATCTGGAGGTATCATACTGTCCCTCCAATCTCTGAATCCTCTCCTCTCCAATTTATATAGTACCTCACTAAGAGAGGTGTATTGTACATTCCAAAGCTGATACCTTCCAAATTTCTTTGTAGTAGAGGACTTGGCTATCATAACAATGATGGGATGAAATGACTGACCTATAGCTGGCTGTAAAATGTGAAACTATAAATCAATCCCTGATGCTTGAAAAGTATGAATGAAGATTCAACAAAGGAAAAAGGAATGATATGGGCACTACTTCAACCTGCTCTTAAAACGCCACTAAAGCAGTAGTCCTTTACAGTTCAGATAAAGATGGCTCAGTCCATTATTGTCTTAACCTCTCCTAACTGGCTATAGAACCCAAGTATAGATTTCTGCTTCCTCCAAGTAACAGATATCTCCAAAAGTCCCTGGCTCAGGGAACTTAATATACAGTGGAAGGACTAAGATTAAAGAAGACTTCAGGGGCCGGGGATTTAGCTCAGTGGTTTCGCTGCCTGCTGTGCAAGCGTAAGGACCTGAGTTCGATCCCCGGTACCAAAAAAAAAAAAAAGAAGACTTCAGCTACCCTCTCAAAGTTTCTGTGGCCCCAAAACACTTAGTGAATTGGATTGGGTAAGTGATTTACACATTATATCATGGAAGCTTAGGTGAAAGAACAAAATTCCATACTGATTATTTGGTATAAGCCTGCATATGAAGGAAACTTTACAGTCTTATTTTATTTATTGATTGGGTTTTTTGAGACAAGGTCTCACTATGTAGTTGAGGCTGGCCTTGAACTCACTATGTAGCCCTAGCTGGCCTCAAACTCATGGCAATCCTCCTGCCTCAGCCTCCTGAGTGCTGGGATGATAGGTGTGTGCCACCATGCCTGGTTAACTTTACAGTCTTTAAACAGAATTTAAACTCAAATTTAAAAACATTAAACATCATGTCTGTACCAGAGATGGACAGTAGAAGAGAAAACAACCTTATTCTGGATAAGGTTCCTATTAACAACAAATTAAAACAAAATGGCCCATGTGCTTGCTTTGGCAGCACATATATTAAAACAAAATGGCCTTTTTCTTTAGTGGTCCTAATTAGTTTCTACAATAGAGTACCCAAGTTAGAAGAGATTCATTAACTACCTGAAACATAAAGATAAGCAGGCATCAAGAAAAGGTGCTTTAAGGCTGGGTGTGGTGGCACACCCCTGTAAAACTAACACTCTAGGAAGATTAGGCAGGAGGATTCAAGTTAGAGCCTAGCCTGGGCAACTTAGTGAGACTCTGTCTGGAAAAAAGAAAAAAGCCTGCTTTATTACAACACTGTAGAAAAACAGTCTAGAAAGTAAACCAATCTGACCACAAACTCCACAAAGGAGGGCTTCTAGTATTAATAATTCTGCCAGCAATTTTCAAATATGATTAAAATTGAAATCAAACAACAAAAGAAGAAAAAACAAAAAAACTTTCATATCTAAATTCCTCTTTTTTATGCAGAATAGAAAAATCAAGGGAACTGGATGGATAGTCTCACAGCCTAGATACAGTTGCACTGCAACAGGTCACAAGATCCACCTTACTTGGGACAGTGACTATTATGCCACAAGGATAGATGTCACACAAACACCAGCAAAGGGTTACAATGCCAAAGAGCACAGAAAAAATAGTACATGGACTGAGTTCCACTTACAACCAGTATCAAGAGAAAAGAGGGATAGCAGAAAATGAGCCCCAAGAAATAAGATGTGGACATCAGAGGCTTCATCAAAACATGTGTGTTGGAATAACATGATTGGTTCTGTGATGAGCATCCCCCAGCCCATCAGAGGACCAGGGATAGCTAGTCTTCCCCAAGGGGAGAAAATACTATTTTATTTGGTATAGGGTAAACACTCGTAATTTAACTACATGCATTTATTATATGAAAAACGTGACTGAGAACACGAGCAAGACAATCATGATTTCATACAGAATCGCTCTTTACACAATTAAATAACATTAAAATAGGTGGCTCAGAAAAGAGACAGAAGTAGATGAGCAGCTGCCAGGAGCTGAGGAAACTGGGAATGGGGAATGAAATCAAAAGTGTTCTGGAATTGGACAGTGGCGATGTTCGCACAACTTTGTGAACGTACTAAGATGTAGGTTTTAAAAGAGGTGGGCATTATGGTAATTCAAAGGAACAGATGTTACAGGGAGACCGAGAAAGTCAACAGGGCGGTAGGAGGGAAGTTTGGGGAGCCTGCCTAACAACGAAGGCGGCACCAAAAGTCTGCGGACGTGGCCGGCAAGTGTCAGGCCCGGGGGTGACGCCCGCCCTCAGCTCTCAGGGAGCTCAATTTTCCGTTTCAGGCGGAAGGAGAACGCCGCGCAGGGGCCCCGCCGCGACCTTCCCTTCCAGGACGCGATTCTGCCGGCTTCCTTCCACGTCGGCACAGGACTTGCCTAGTTCCCTAACTCCAGGCCCTCTCCCCGTCCAGATGCGACACGGGGCTTTCATCACTTTCCTCTCCCGCCGCCCGTACCTCAGACAGCTTTACCCTGCTCCTCGCCGCCCGGCCCCCAGGCTGTCCTCGCGGGCTGCTCCCCGGGGTTCCGGCCGGCTTCCGTACCTGTCTTCTGGGTACCACCGTCCCAGGGGCTGCAGGTAGGGCCGTCGCCCTGCTCACATCGGAGGGCCATGTCCGGGGGCCCGGGCCTCTGCCCGAGCCCCGGCTGGTGGCCCAGCCGTCAGGAGACGCGGCTGTGGCCGCGGGACTCGGGGCCCGCTCTGTAGAGGAAGACTAGGCTCCGAGGGCCCGCGGCGCGCAGGCGTGCAGGCGAACCCGCCCCCACGCCGACACGTGACACTCCGCTACGCGGGGCGGGACTTCTGCTAAAGCGCTGGGAACAGTCTGCGGAGTTGGTTGCGTCCGGACTCTCCGGCTTGGCGTTCTCACAAGGACCAGGTTTGGTCATTTTTTTGCTTTTATTATCTGTAAAATGATAGTGATTATAATAAACGTACTGAGCTCACAAGGTTATTGAGTTTGTGCATGGGTTACCAAGCGTATGGTAAAGATTGTTCTTCATAATTATGAGCTATTGTTTTTACTTGCATTTTACCTCCTGTCTCACTGTCCCACACGAACGGCTGCCATACTTACTACTTAAGGGTTTTATAGGGCCATCTTATAAGGCTTCGCAGGTCCTGCACTGGTTAATGCCAGAGGTCACCACTTAATGTAGCCGATTATTGGAGCTTTGCTTCCCTTGAGTTGTGAACAACAGTGGCCATTCATCCAAATAGCACCCTCGCTTATGAGGGTTTTGGTCTCCTTTCCAATAGGGTACTCATCCATAGAGTCACATCTCTTTCTTGTTGTTTTCCTAGAGTCACATCTCTTTTTTTTGGAGAATGTTTTAAGTTGCCCAGGCTGACCTCAAACTTGGAATCTTCCTGCCTCAGCCTACCAGGTAGCTGGAATTACAGATGTGGACCACCATGCTCGTTTTTTAAAATTTCGTCCCCATTTTTTTTTTTTTTTTGAGACAGGGTCTCAGTTGGCCTTGAATTCGCTATGTAGCCCAGGCTGGCCTCAAACTTGTGGTGATCCTTCTTCCGCAGTCTCTGATTACAGGCGTATACTACCAGCATAGTCTTTTTTTTGTTTCCCCTTAAAGGTCTTCCAGGTAACTTTCATGAGCAGAAAAGATTACTCTAAAGTTACATCGATTTTTTAAATGAATGCTTTTTAAAACTAAGACATCAGCCAGGCATGGTGGCACATCCCTGTAATTCCAGTACTTGTGAGGCTGAGGCATGAAGATTATGAGTGTGAGGCCCACCTGGGCTACATAGGGAGCTCAAAAAACCAAAAACAAACCCTCAAAAATCCCCAAAACAAATATAATTAAGAAATCCCCAAACCTAATTCTTCCTTAATTTCAACTGATAAAACTTTACAATCTATTCGTAAATCTAGCAAATTATAAATTATTACTTAGAGAGCTCATTAATAAACCTAATTAAAAATCCTTTGAACATTTGAAATTGTGTTTACAAGTACCACTTTTTTTTTTAAAGTACTGGAGATTGAACCCAGGGCCTTACAAATGCTAGGAAAATGCTCACCACTGAGCTACATCCTCAACCTTCTAAAAAATTTTTATTTTGAGACAAGTTCTATTAAATTGCCCAGGATGGCCTGAAACTTGCAATCCTTCTGACTCAGCCTCCCAAGTACTGAGATTACAGGTTTGTTCCACCACATCTGGGTCATCTTCCAGTCATTGTTGATGTTAAAAGATGCTTAGTGCTCATTGAAGAATTAAATCATTTCAATTTGGGAATAAACTGCTCAAGCAATTTTGGTTACAGTATTTTTTCCCTGCTCAATTTATTGTGCTACCCAGGTGTGGTGGCACGTCTGTAATCCCAGCATTCAGGAAGCTGAAGCAGGAGGACTGCCATGAGTTCGACAACAGCCTGAACTACACAGTGAGACCCTGCCTCAAACAAAACAAATCAATTTACTGCGCTGGTCAGCAATCCACTGGATTTTGCAATTGGGAATGATGAGACAGTTACTCCTCTCTTCCCCATCACCAACATTCTAGTGCTAAATAGTTGTGTTCATTTTGAAGATTGAACTAATTCTCACCCTCTAAAATGAGGAGTGGCTGGCTCTTAGGGAGAGATGGTCAAACTATTGTCAATTTCACAGCAAGGTTCTCGGAAGTACTCAGTTCCTGTCCTGAGTTGGTACACCTTCTGACCAGCACATTGGCTAACAGCACTTCATCACTATGGAGCCCTACATGACAGGATGACGAGGAATACCAGTTACTTTGCCTCATTATTCTCACTACCTCTTATTGAAAGGTGCTCTAGTCATCAGTCAAGAATTTGTAAAATTGGGGCCTGGGATTTAGCTCAGTGGTTCCAGCACCTGCCTCAAAAGCACAAGGTCCCAAGTTTGATCCCTGGTACCAAAAAAAAAAAAAAAAAGAATTTGTAAAACTGGGGCCAGGGATTTAGTTCAGTGGTGGGGCACCTGCCTCACAAGCGCAAGGTTGTTAGTTTGATCCCCAGTACCAAAAAAAAAAGAATTTGTAAAAATAAGCCAGTTGTGGTGCACACCTGTAATCCCAGCACTTGAGAGGCTGAGGCAGGGGGATCATCATGAGTTTGAGGCTGGTCTGGGCTATACAGTGAGTTCAAGCAGTGAGTTTAAGACTACTCTGAACTACCTAATGAGACTCTGTCTTGAATATCTCCCTGAAAAAAAATTTGTAAAACACCTCCTAGGCCAATAAAAACCAGCCTGTCAGGTAGTAATGTAAGCAACATGATGACACTCTGTGGCCTGGGCTTGGAGCCTGTAGGTGACTCAGAGCCTGCTAGACTGGCCTGCTACAATTTGGCTGAGAACACAAGCATCTTGGAAGAACTTGAATCACAAACATGGAGACTACTGAACCCCTTTGTTTGCTCAACAAATATTCATTATCCTTCCTGTTGTCGAAGCTTATGCTGGGTCCTATAACATCATGGTTTCATTCAGTGCTCTCCAGGACACCCCAGACTGGTAGGGAAGGGAGACTTTAGTTTAAAAGGAGACAAATTATAGGAAAGGAGGAAGAAGCCTACAGGGTTGTAGAAGCCAAGAAGAGAAAAACGTATCACATACTGGGGCAGAAGAGGGTGATGGAGTTTCCTGGGGAGATGTGTTGTAAAGAGGGACAAGCATAGTAAATTAACAACATAGGCAAGAGCACTGTGGATGGAGAAATTTTCCCATGATTATGGGGCTAAGAGAAAGCAAATCACAGGTAGTTCAATATTCTCATGGCACAGTATGAAAAGAAAAGGTGGACTTTGGGTGAGGGCAGATAAATGTGCAGAGGCAGGTTAGGTGGGGCTGGATGGAGCCAGCAGGGTAGAATCACAGTATATTAATGTTGCTTCTCAAGGGAGCACCAAAACTGTGCAGGCTGAGATGGGATATGAAGTGGCAGATGTTGAGTTGCTCAGCTTTTAATAGGAGCGATAAATACCCAGGAAACTATAAAGCTAGGCCAAGATGTCAACCAGGGGATAAGCTAGAAGTCTTGAATATGAAATATCCCAGAAACCAAGAGAGTTGTAAGATTAAGTGCAAGGGGCTGGGGGTATAGCTCAGTGGCAATGTATTCTTAGCACTTGTGAGGCCCTACATTTGACCTCCAGACTCCCACAAAACAATTTTGAGTGTAGTCTGTTATGGCTTGTACCTAGATGTTCCCCTAAAGCTTCATGTGCTCACAGGTGGGAGTTTCCAGAGGAGGTTGGATTTAGGGTGTAGGAATATTGATTAAAGGTGTGTGATAACTAAATTAATCCACTGATTGGTTTAGCATAGCTCTGGTTGTGGATAATGGAAGGCCCACCTGGGTTTGGGTAGCTCCAACCAATAGGCTTGTAGCCTGAATGGAATAAAAGGGAAAGGGAGCCTCACTTTCTGTCTGCTCTGCCATGGACTGTTTCTTTGCCATGCCACCATGCCTTGGAGCCAGCCAACTATGGACTGAAACCTCTACAAGTGTGAGCTAAATAAACCTTTCCTCCTTTAACTTTGGGGTTGGGTATTTTGCCTTAGCAACCATAAAAGTAAGACAAGGTAACAGGCAGATAAGATCAGTTAGGTCTGTGTGGTGGGGAGAATTCTAAAACCGATCTCAAGATACCCACTCCCAGTATAGACTGGATACACTCACACATGATGTAGGCAGGACTTGTGAGTATGGTGGGATTTCACTTTTGTGATTGTTATGCTACGTGGCAAAAGTGAAGGGGTTTTGTAGATACAATGAAGGTCCCTAATAAGTTGAAAAGGAGCTGAAAAGCTCAGGTGGACTTTTACCTTATTTTGACACAGGTTCTTAAGACAGTAAGCTGCCCAGCCTGGATTCAAACTTGATTAATGCCTCAGCCTCCCAAAATTGTGGAATTACAAGTGTACATCACAATGCCCAGCTTTGGATGGATTTAATCAGGTTGAATCCTTTGGAAGAGGCCTTCTCTGAAGGGGAAATTAAAATATCACAGATGTTCTTCTGTTGGCTGGGAAGCAGCCACAAGACAGAGAATGGTAGATAACCTTTTAAGGGGTAGGGATTTTCGTCCTAAGCAAAGGAACTTTGGCCCACAGGGTTTTGGTCCACAGTGAATAGGTTACAAAAGGATATCAAGCCTCAGTTGAGATCACAGTCCTTACTGATATCCTGACTTCAGCCTAATGAGACCCTGAGCAAAGGGCCCACCTAGCCCACATTTGGACTGCTGATCTATGGAAAAGGAGATAATAAAGGTGTGTAATTTACATAGCAAGTGACTGAAAATCTAACCCAAAACAAGCACACACATTCTTCTTCATCTCCTCTCCAGTTCTCAGTCACTACTTTTTCATGTTAAATACATTCTCCAAAAGCCCTCGAGGATCACAGTATAACTGTAGGTAGCTCCAGGCCTCACACTTTATCTTAAGATATTACCTATCCTGATTCATGTGTGATATAAAGACCTTATAACAATCACATTTTATTTCTAACTTCCTGTTCTTCATGTGATTGTCATACATTTTACTTTAAAATTAGCTTCCTGGGTCAGGGATTTAGCTCAGTGGCACTATGCCAGCCTCACAGGCGAAAGGTCCTGAGTTCCATCCCCGGCATCAAAAAAGAAATAGATAAATAAATAAATAAAGTTAGATTCCTATCTCTAACCCCTCAACCACCTGCAGACAACCACTGATCTACTCATTACAGTATATGTTTCCCAGCATTTTATATGGATGGAATCATACAGTAGCTCATCTTTTTTGCCTGGGTTCTTTCACTTAGCACAATTATTTCAAAAGCAGCCCATGTTGTTGCATGAATCAAGTTTACTCTTTTATTGCTTAGTACTTTATCATATGGATATACAACAATTCATTTATCAATATTTAAAAATTTTACATCTGGGATAAGAACACAGTTGCTAATGTTTCTGTTATTTCAGTTGTTAGGAAAGAATAATCTGGCCCAACTGAAAGGATTTTACATTTTTAAATGGCTGAAAGAAAAAAAAAGTAAAAAACATTGTGGCATATAAAAATCACATGGGCCAGGTGTGGTAGCCACATTTGTAATCCCAGCACTTGGGAGGCTGAGGCAGGAGGATCACCGCATTTTGAGGCCATCCTGGGCTACATAGTGAGTTCAAGATCAGCCTGAATTGCACAGCAAGATCCTGTCCAAAAAAAAAAAAAAAAAAGGAATTGAAACTCAGTGTTCATAGTTTTATTCAAACAAGTCACGCTCATTCATTTACCTCATCTATAGCTGCTTTCAGGCTACAATTATGGATCTTGATAATTGTAAGAGATATTTGACCTACAAAACCTAAAACATTACCTGCTCCTTTATTTTTTTTTTGCCTGCTCCTTTATAACGTTTGCTGAACCCCTACATTAGACTTCAGTACTGAAAACTGGGGATGTAACTCAGTGGTACAGTGCAAGCACCCAAATTAATAGGAGGAGGGTTGGCATAGTGGCATAATGCTTCTAATCCAAGCATTCTGGGAGGCCAAGGCAGGAGGATCACAAATTCAAACCCAGCCTGGCCAATTTAGCAAGACCCTGTCTCAAGGGCTGGTGATGTCAGTGAGAACGCCCCTGGGTTTAATCCCCAGTACCACACAAAAGAGAGAAGATAGACTTCAACTATTTTTAAGGTAATTCAGTTTAAAAGATTTTTAAAAATTACTTTCATTCATTCCATTTCTAGTGCTTAGTTTTGATTCGTAGAGGTGTAGCGGTGCATACCTGTAAACACAGCACTCAGGAAGCTGAGGAAGGAGGATCTCAAGTTTTCGATCAGTCTGGGATACATACTAACACTTGTCTCAAGATAAAGTTTTGTGGGCCAGGGATTTAGCTCAGTGGTTCCACTGCCTTCCTTGCAAGCGCAAGGTCCCGAATTTGATCCCCAGTATCAAAAAAAAAAGAAAGATAAAAACTTTTGTAGCTCCAAGTTTCTGTGTGGCCAGTTATCTGTCTAAAGAATTCCCTTTAGTATTTTTTTGTAGAGTAGCTCTTCTGGTAATGAATGTCTTAGGCTTTTGAGAAAGGCTTTATTTCTCCCTCATTGTCAAAGATATTTTCATTGATTATAGGATTCCAAGACTCTGGGTTGACAAGCTTTTCCTTTCACCATTGAAGTCACTCTGTTGTGCTCTAGCTTGCACGGTTCCCAGTAAGTCTGTAATTCTTAGCTTCCTCTTTCATGTCTTTTTCCTTCTCTGGCTAAGATTTTGTCTTAGCATTTTGAGTGATATGCCTAGTTTATGAATATTTGTTCTGCTTGGATACGAATTTGTCCTTAAGGAAATTCCCCAACTTTTTTTCTTTCTTCGCCCCTTCTCTTTTTCTCCTTCTGGAAATTTAACTACATACATAGATCCTTCGATATTGCCCAACTCTTGGATGCTGTCTCTATTTTCACCCTCTTCCTGTTGTTTCCACTGATCCATCTTTTTTCTGATTGTGTCAAGTCTATTAATGAGCCCACTCAAGCCATTTTCCCTCTCTGTTAGTTTCTCATTTTGAGCACTTCTGCTGATTCTCAGTTCCCATTTCTGTTGGGATTATTTTATCCCTTGGTGCTGGAACTGAATTCAGAGCCGAGTTACACCCCACCCAGCCCTATGACATTTTTGGTCTTGCATGTACTTTACTTTTTGTTAGGTCATGTACTGTATGTTATAGTTTTAAACATTAAATAGTTGCAACACGTGCCATATGACTCTGGTTCTGAAGTTTGCTTTCCCTCGTGTCTCTTGATTTCTAAGTGTTGGTGAAAGCTGGGTCTTGAGTAGATTAGTAGAGCCCAAAGGAAAGGGTTTTTATTTTTGCACTACTAGGTATTTAACCCAGGGCCTTTACACTAAGCTACATGCTCAACTGTTTTTAAAACTTTGAGACAGTGTCTCACTAAATTGCCAAGGCTAGGTCAAACTTATTATCCTCCTTAGCCTCCCAGAGTGCTGGGATTACAGGCATGCACCACCATGGCAGTTGGGAAAGGGTTTTTAGTATGGAAATGGACACACCTTCAGTTCTAGTAGGTCTTTTGTGTGAGGGTCTTTAGTCAGGTTGGGTTTAAGGTTTATTGTTGCTATGGGCATTCCTAATTGGACCACTGACTTCAGATTCCTCTCATGATACTTTGGACTGGGAGTGCAGGCTGCTCTGTCACAGGGGTTTTCCTATCTCAATGTATGTTCCACCTTGCACATTAGTTCTTCCATTTGTGCAGTGCCTCCAACAGGATGGTTTTTCTGTGCTCTTGTCCCTTCCACAAAGCTCCTTCTTTGATTTCTAGCAGCATTCTGATCTTTTACTCAGTGCTGGTTAGTTCAGCATTGACAGGTGAGGGTAGAGCGCTGTGCTGATTACATCTGTCTTGGGGTGTGGCCTCCTTAGTGTTGGTGTTATTGGGCAGGTAAGAGCTCTGGGGAGTGTGTACTTCTACCTGCCCATGGATAGTTTTGTTTTCTTCCAATTTTGTTTCTCCAGGCTTAAAGAGGTTCCACCAGGGCCACAGGATGAGTGTGGTGCTCTTCCCTCCAGATTCTAGCTTTTGTGCAGTAGAGGAGTCAAGGAAAGACAAGGTGATGTGCTGTGACCCTTTCATGGCAGCTGCTGTTGCTTTTCTCCAGATCTTTACTAGAGATACTGTGTATCCCCAGTGCAGTTTGTAGTGAGAACCATAGAAGGGGTGAAGACTCCTGCAATTCCATGGCCCTCTCTCACGTGTCTACTTTTGTTTATAGCAAGTCACCAGCACTTAACATCTTCTCTTATGCCTGTCTGTTCAGATTTGGAGCCAGCTGACTGTCCTGTGATTTCAGATGTCCAGACATCTCTTCATGTGCCATCTCGCAAACAGTCACAACTACCTAAGTCCCACAGGAGCAGTGCTGATATCCTTCCTGCTCCCAAAACGGGCTTTGTCAACAGAAAAGAGAAGGAATGACTGTTGGGAGACAACTGATACTGTCTGCAACTGGGAGTCTTTGAAAGGCTTTTAAACGAGATGAAGCGATTTATATGTCTGCAAGATTTTTCTGTTGCAGGGTGTAGGATGAAATCTGGAATCAAGAGAGAGATAGTAAGGCATCAAGATCAGTTACTTGCTGTGATAATACAGGAAAAAGAGAATGGGGACCCAGAGGAGGGACTTGGCAACTAGAATGGTAGGAAGTTGATGCATTCAAAATAAATATCCATTTATTAAAGTTGTTTACTTTTTACCAGAGTAATACATAGTTTTAAAAGTACATAGTGTTATTATGTTAACAATAAAAACATTTCAAAATAACATGCATATAGTACCACTTAGTCATTACTTCCATTACAAAAGATGGGCATTTAGTGCTCATAAACTGCTTGTCCAACTATCAACACTACCACACATACCCCAAATTCCCATCACTCATTCTTTACTACACCTAAATGTAATTTTGGTAAGAGCAGTATTCATTTCCCTTATGTATGTAAATTCTGTTCACAGCTGGGCCAGTGGTATGATGTTTAACTTCTCTCCTTTCTCAATAACTAGTTTTTGGTTTTAGTTTGTTTAGTTTTTCTTTGATTTAAAAAATTTTCAAACATTTGAACTCTTAATAAATTTACCAAACATAAATACAGTTTAAGAAATAATTACAGGACTGGGGATTTAGCTCAGTGGTGTCGCTGCCTGCCTCACAAGCATAAGATCCCAAGTTTGATCCCTGGTACCAAAAAATAAATTAAAATAAATTTAAAAATTAAGAAATAATTACAGCATAAAAGCATATGTAGCCACCACCTCAGCAAAGGGAACACTACTAGACCCCAAAAGCTTCCTGTGTGCAGTGGGAATTTATGTTGTTTCTGACTAGGAAGCCTCAAAGGCTGATTAGTTTTCCAATTTTAGTATGTATGCTGCCGAAGCAAGCACAAGGCTGATTAGTTTTCTGTTGTTTGAAAACAAGAGTTCTCCTTGATAAACATATATACAGTTTCTTCTCTGTTACTATAGGCTCCATATCCATGGATTCAACCAAGAGTCAAAAATATTAGGGGGGAAATTATGTCTGGACAGAACATGTAGACGTCTGTCTTTCTTGTCATTATTCCCTAAATGGCACACAGTATAAGTTACTTACATAGCATTTATATTAGGTATTGTAAGTAACCTAGAAATGACTTAAAAGTTTGTGGGAAGATGTGTGTTGGTTAACTACGTAAGGGACTTGAATATCTGCATTTTTGTATCTTGTGTGGATAGGGAGGTCCTTGAACCTATCTTCCAGGGATACCTACAGCTGACCTATATACATACAACTCAGATAATACAAATGAATTACCCACAATTCACACTCCTCAGTTAAGATCTGGTGTAATTTTTTTATGTGGGGGGGTACTGGGGATCAAACTTAGGACCTTTCACTTGTTGAGGAAGGCGCTGGAACTGCTGAGCTACATCCCCATACCTGGATCTGGTGTAATTTTTTAAATGTACACACACACATTACTGAGTTGGTATGGTTGAGTACATTATTGGTTTTAATTCTTCACTACCCTACAATAAGACTATACACAATACCCTCTACCATATAAGTTCACACTGTTCTCCTAGCATGGTTTGTATATCCAGCTCCCTGTCCCATATGTTGGGCTGGGCTGCGCAACTTTGGCTGATGCAATGACAGCACATGTGACACAGCCAGAGGTTTGCCATGTGCCTGTGGGATTTCATTTGGCCTCCATGTTTCAGCAGTCTATCAGGAGAACATATCCTGGGCAGCTGCAACTTCAGCATAGGACCCAGAAAGAACCACATGAATCACATAAGCAGCCCAACCCAGCGGACCTTCCATCTGAAGAACAGCTGCTTGGCTGAACCCAGTCTAGATCAGCTGAACTAAAGGTGACCTAGACATCTAGGTGAGGACAAAGATGAGACTAGAGAATAGGAGCAAAGGCAAAAGAGAATTTTTCTGTTATTATTGGCAGGAAAGCTAGATAGGGATTCCTGGCTGCAAAGTTGTGCAAAAGTAGTCTAAGAAGTAGAAAAGAGCCAGGAGACAGATCTGATCCCAGATGTGGGTCCTGGCAGCTCAAGTTTGCTAAAGCCAGGTCCATCCTACCTAGCCAGCTCAGGCAGCCATTCCTGTAAGAATGTTTCTTTGACCCCCAAGAGTTCAGTGATTTTTCCTATTTGTTTTGTTTTGTTTTTTTGAGACAGGATCTTACTGTGCAGTTCAGGCTGGCATTGAACTCAAGGTGCTTCTCCTGCCTCAACCCCGAGTGCTAGGACTATAGGTATGCACCACCACACTTGGCTCCTATTGAGTTCTTTTGGGACACCTATCTTTTTTTTTTTTTTTGGAGACAGGGTCTCACTTCGTAGCCAGGCTGGCCTCGAACTTGCAGTGATCCTCCTGCCTTAGCCTTCCAAGTGCTGGGATTACAGGTGTGCTACTATGCCTGGCTTGGACACCTATCTTAACCTCATCTCCCCAAGGCAAACACAACTAATGTTTCATTTTCTTCCAGTTTTGTTTCCCTGGAGGCAGCCTTTTTAGTATAAGAGGATTGTTTCTTTCTACCTTGATTGGTCTTGAGGCTGTTACCTAGTTTCTAGCCCCTGAGGCTCATCTGTATCTATGATGCCTCGTGTCTTGGAAGGCCACTATTGATTTCAATACCAATCTACCTTCAGGATAAATTCTTTTTTTCTGCTACCTGGGAATTTTCATTTTCTTTGAAATTGCTTATATAAAAGGAAATGATGCTACTTTGGTCAGCACCCATGTGTTTGGACAGGAAGTGAACACATACACAAGTTAGGTCAATCTGACATGGTGACTAGAAATCTGCAATTTTCCTAAAAATTGATTGATTATGGTGCTGGAGACTGAACTCAAGACTCAAGACCACACATATGCTAGACAAGAGGAAGCTCTACTACTGAGCTAATTCCCAGCTCTTCCTAAGGAACTATGACAAGACAAAACAAGGTAATCACAGTTGGAATTGCCACCCCCATCTTGTCTTTCACTTTCCTATTTAACAACGCACATTTTCCCCATGGGCCTGCTCTCAACTCTTACTCCCCAGTGTTTAGCACAAGGCCAAGCACACAGACAACATATTTGTTCAAGGGTATCTTATGTAGCAATGACCCTGGAAAGAGCAGTCATGGTGGGTGGGTGAGGAAGCCTGGATGAATCCCTGGTGAGGAACGGAATGGGTGCACAAAATGGATTATGAATAGCTTAGTGGATCTATACTACATTAAGAAGTTCACCTTGGAGTTCTCAGAACTGTTCAATATACAGGAGAAGGGCCCTCTTTTTTCCAGCTCTGGCAACAAATATCTTTCTACATCTGAGACTAAATCACAGGGTGGGATTAGGAAGCCACTTAGCAGCTGCTACTTTTTTCCTTTTTCTCATTAGAGGAGCCAAGATAACTCTGTCAAAGTAGCTGATGCAAGACTGCTGCTGACTCAGAAATACTCAATCCCCTCAGGAACTTCTCAGAGAAATGGATTGGCTGTCCTATAAGCTCTCATCTGGAGGTACCTGGGGAAGGGCTTCTAACATCGTGGTCAATAAAAATCCCTAGTGATTATGACCACAGGGAGACAAATCTAGTGTAATTTGCTACAGTGAAAAAACACTTGGCTTTTAGCAGAGAAATTACAAATTCAGAGGAAAGAGTGATAGAAACTTTAGGGAAAGAGTGGCAGAGGGCAAGAGCAGGGCAATGCTGGCCCTTGTGTAAATCAGAAATTTGGAACTGGGGCCAGGGATTTAGCTCAGTGGTTTCGCGGCGCAAGGACCCAAGTTCAATCCCCGGTACCAAAAAAAAGAAATCTGGCACTCATATGCTGAAAACCTGTCTGTCACACTAACTGCACAAACTTTTCTACTAAAGACTTTATTGCCATCTCCTGGAAAACTGTCACAAAACTGCACAAATTTGTGGCATCCTTTTATTATACATCATCTGCACAACTATACAATTCAAAGCAAAAACCAACATTTGACTTAATTCTTATATATTAGACACTGTGTGGGGCATTTATCATCTACTCTGAAGAACTAGTGTATAAACAAGAATTTTTACCCTCAAATTTTATAGATGAAAGTATCAGGACTCCTGAGACATGGAGGAAGGAAAAAGTATATGACCAGGAATGGACACATAGAGGATCAATCTATACTGGTAATGGAGATTTAGCTTGGGCATTAGATTTATAGGTGTGCTGGTTTTCTTTATAATTTGGTACATGTCTAAAATATTTTACAGTAACAATTCAAATCACTTTTGAAGATTCAGAAAGGTTAAGTAACCGACTCAAAAATCACACAGATGAACTCTGATTAGAAGCAGGGAATTTGTAGTTCCACTAGGTTGCTTTTTCTGAACTGGTTAAATTTACCATGGAATTAAAGGAAGGCTATAACGTCTACTTGTCTGCATAGCTGGATTCCAGAACCAGGGTTATCTTGTGACACTATCATTACATATCTGACTTAGAGGACAGTGTGTATTCTGTATTATATACAAATGGTAAAGCAGAGATTTTAGCACTTAAGTCTATTAATTTGATCAGGACCATTGCTTAAGCCTTCAGCTTAGGATTTCAGGGCTCATTAAATAAACGTTTTATTTTCATGTCAGTACAGTCTGGCCTGTGGCTTTTAATTACAGCTGCAAACTTAAGGACAAGGTGCTAATGATCTTGAGATAATCTATATGACAGTATATCCATTTACTTATTTTCCATGTGTGTAGGAGAGAGTGACAGTAGAAACAGAAGAGGGAACTACCCATTAAGCACTGTAGTATTCCATTCAGTTTTTTTTAAATCCTGAGAGATAATGGACCAGCTTCTTAAAAAAAGATTTTTATCAATTTCAGTAAGATATGCATGGTCATCAAGTTCACCTGCAAATGGCAAGACAGACTGTTACAACAACAGTGTAATACAGTAAGTGTTCAAATGCTTAAGAGGGAAAACTCTTGTTCAGGGCAACAATAGCAATGGCACTGGGGAAAGCAAGAAGAGATGACTTCAGATGGGTGCTGCATGATGAAGGCTTTTAGACTCAGTATCTGAGCTGAACTGAGAATGACTTCAAAGTCCTTTGGCTAACATTTTCCAAGGCTCGAAGAGACCCTGGAAAGGCAGCTTCTCGCACACAGTCCAGGCATAGTGCTTAAAGCTGAACCAAATGGAAGAGAAAATCACCAGTGGGGAGGCAGGAAAGAACTGGTGATTAAGAGGTAAGTACTTAGACCTAATTCTAATCTGGGGAGAGAATGTACTGGTGGAAATTTGTAGCCAGGAGTGACAAAACTAGATTTTTCAGGATATGTTCAAATGGTCAGTTCTAACTACAACCACAAAGATGAAATTTCAAGAGAAAAAATTAAAATTCCCTAATCTGCCACTCAATTTCCAATTTTCTGTACTTTATAATTATAGTAATTAGTCCTACTCTTTTTTTGTGTTTGTTTTGTAGTACTGGGAATTGAACCTATTGTCTTCACAATGAACTACATATTCCCAACCCTTATTATTTTTTTTATTTTGAGACAGAGTCTCATTAAGTCACTAAGTTGAACTTGCTATCCTCCTGCCTCAGCCTCCCAGAGTGCTGGGCTTACAGGTGTGTGCACCACATCCAGCAGAGTAATCACACTTGCTCTGAAGGCCATTTTACAAAATATAATCCCCCTGTCTCTGATAATCACACTGTAGTAACTTAATACTCCTCTCATGTATAAAACAGGAATAAATACATTAGAATTAGCTGGGCACACACTTATAATCCCAGCAGTTGAGAGGCTGAGGCTGGAGGATCACTGTGAATTTGAGGACATAGTGATTTCAAGGCTAGCCTGAACTACACAGCGAGATCCTGTCTCAAAAAACCCCAAAAGAATACATTAGAATTAAAGTATATGTTAAGTTGCATGGGGATTTCAAATACATATTATACAATGCTTCCATGTGTCTAAACCTTGTCAACCCTCAATAATTTCAACTCCAATATGATGGTACCATAAAACAGTATGCAGTGAACAATTAAAGGAAAAGAGTCCACCAAAAAAAAAAAAGTATATATACATCAGAAAACCTTCTGGTACTGAGGATCCAACTCAGGACCTTGTGCTTGCGAGGCAGGTGTCGGGCACCACTGAGCTAAATCCCTGGTCCTATAAATATTTTAATACTAAACTTATGGAGACACCATGAATACAAGTTACCATTGGCCTCTACTATTACAAGAGGTGCTTTATGGGCCGGGGATTTAGCTCAGTGGTTCCCGCGCCTGCCTCGCAAGCGCAAGGACCTGAATTCAATCTCTGGTACCAAAAAAAAAAAGAGGTGCTTTAGCTTCCAGACATTAGTACAGAGAACTGCAGAAGTGTGCATACATTTTTTGATGGATTCTGTAGAAATTGGGATACTAGCATTTCCTCTAGCTTCAAATATTTTAAGCCTGTGGTTAAATGAGAAATAAATGGCAATTCAAGTCTATCCTTACAAATATTAATCATTTGGTGTTTATAAACTCATAATCTATTTTACCTGTTTCTAGTCCCTTTGATGGTTTATATTTTGGTTCACAAACACAGCACGTTCATACAAGCTCACCAGTACTCCAGGCCTCCAAAGACTCTGTAAATGGCCTCCATGGCTGAGCTACCTTCCACAGGAGTTATGTCATTCTCTGTACACTGGTTTCTTCTGCCGAAACAGTCTTCATGAGCCTTTTATTTAAACACCACTCAAACTTAAAAAAAAACAAAACAAAAAACCAGTGGCAGAGCTAAAAAAGATCTCAGAAGGTAACTCACTTGGTCTCCCTTGCCCAAACATACACAGTGGTCCTGAGGATGGACGGATCTTTGTCAAGGAGTGTACTGTGAACTAACAAGAAAGTAAAGACTAAGACTCCATACCAGAGGGCCAGGGGAATTAGATTTATCAAGGCCCTAATGGGTGCCAGGCTTGATATACACTCAATCCCAAGAAAACAGTGACCCCAAGTAATAGATGAAACTAATTCAGAAGTTGCATGATTTGCCTAGTAACCAAGTGTGTAAAAGAATGGCAGGAATGAAACGAGTCTTGTTCAGCAACATAATGTTCCCTTCACTGTTTCCTCCACATCAAAAACTTGCAGATTTTAGAGGTCCTTGACCAATCTCAATCCATCCCGCTTAACATCTCCATCAACCCAATAGTAAATTCAAATCATGTGAAAATTAAGCCATCTACCACACGCGGTGTCGGTTGGAGAAGCATATTGCTCAGGCTTCAGGGACATTTCATTTATTTAAATGTTTTTATTAAAAAAAAATTAAAGACCTTCATGGCACAACTTCTTCCCAGCACAGGTATGTTTTAGTTATACCAATTACAATACAGTTACAACCAGTAAATCAAGGGGGGGGGGAATTTCTGACTTTAAACTTAAAAAAGAGGGGGGCCACTTCAAACAAAGTTAAAAAATACTTTTGAAAACCTTCCAGAGTAACTGCCAACATAGCTGTTTTATATTGGCATTCCATTTCCTGCCATTTAAGCAATGCAGACACAGGTAGTGCTGAGAAATAGTGTCCCAATACAAGGTATACAGATGAGGTAATTTACAACAACACAGAAGTTGTTACTCTGTAAACCCTTGGCCCCCCTCCCCCATTTGGATCATTTAAAAACTCTCTCCATGCTTCTGCAGTGACTCTCTAGCATAAAAACAAAAACAACTTCTATTTATTTCAAAAGGCTCTTGGTTGCACTTCAGAGTCCTCTGCATACACCTTCAGTTCTTGCAAGATCTGATGGATATAAGTCCAGCTGTCTGCAGCTTCCACATCAGTCTCAGCTACACCTAGATTTCTGAGCTACAAGACCAGGGTGGGAAATCCATCTACAACCCTCCTCCCTACCAAAAGAAAGATTTCATTAGTTATTAAGTGTCCTGTTCAAATCACAATCCAGTGCAAATGTAATCACAAATTGCATCTCTGGCACATCTGGTGCTTTTAGCTTCTGCACAAAGTCAACATGGTAACCCTCACAGCATTCTAGGGCATAAAAGGGTAAAGTACAATAAACAGTCACTGTAAGTGGCCCCAAGGAAGAAAATCACCCTGCCAGTCAGAATGTTTTCTCTTCAGCTCTCCCTACAGTTGAGAAGCATACAAGAGGAGGTGTTAGCTTCTTCTATAAAGTTTACCACTATATTCCCTAAAGCCACCACCTTGATAAAGTTACTAAAATCAAGATGGGTTACAAAATTAGGTACGTTCATTAAATTTAATTCCCCAAACAATTATGTTTACCTATGATGCCCAGCTGAGAAAGGCCTGTGAATCTATAAAGACAGGAGAATGGGGAACTAAGATTTTAGGCCTTAAAATGTCGGAAGAATATTTCCTAGTCCCCATAAACAGCTACTGTAATGAAGTAAGAGGAGAAAATACAGAGCTGATGATTTTGCTATTGTGCTTAAAAAACTAGGCTTCCTCAGTGAAGCACCTGATAAACTTAGGTGGTTGGTTTACAGTGGAAAGTCCACTTTATAAACACACACACACAAAAACTGGCAACTTTTTCCATCCCCAATCCCTGCACTGCTGAGACACAAAATGAGTTTTATGGCAAAGGATCCTTAATCCCCAGAGACACTTTGGCTTGTGGTGCTTTTTTAAGGCCTCTCTGCCCTGCCCGGTACCATGGGTCGAACGAGGGGTGTATACAAATGGGGGCCTTAGGAAGCCTCCACGGTACAGGGCTGCAGGCCCCTCAGATGTGAATGTGACACCCACCCAGCGAGAATTACACAGGGAACTTAAATCTAACCTTGATAAATAAAACCAAAAGTTTATTTACACCGAAGAATTCCAACACTGGATCTTTCACATATGAAGGACAAAGTATATATATACACACAGCAAAAGGTGGCAAGGCTGTAACAAGAGTTGATAGTTTCCCATAATTACAGGTCTACCATTTCCATTTCATTGGAGATAGTGGCTCTGCTCCTGCCTCTCAGATACATTTACAAGACTGAGGAGCAGGTCTTCTCGCTGGATGGCATACAAGGGAAGGAAAAGGTAGGGGGAAAAGAAGGTAGCTTAAAATGAAACCCAGTGTGGCTGCATCTCCATTAGCTCTTAGATTTGCTAGCATGAAACCTATATAGATAATGTTTCTTTTTCTTTTGTAAAAGAGCAGTAAGTTATGCCCAATAACTGACTTCAAGATGGCCAAGCCAAATTGAAAAAGATTTTGCCTTCTCTCTCCTACCAGCTATGGAGCACAACATGTTGAGACATGAAAGGGAAAAGGACCAAGGTAGGAGCCTCAGAGGGATGTTGTCACAATTTTAAACTAAACTGACACCAAAATTATAAATGAGCTGGATTAGGATTAGGTCAATAAAACATGATTCATACTGAACAAATGCTTTCAGAATCTGTCTGCCTTTTGGGTAGATTTTCAACATCTCCACGTAAGTACGACACGCTTCCACTAGAGTCGCCAGGATAACTGCACTGAAGCACTTATGGAACAAATGACTAGCAGTATACTGCTCTTACAGATTGGGTCTTCCCTGCCTCTTTTCCATCCTGCCTCCTTCCTTCCCACCTCCCTTGAGAAGCTACATTTTTGTAATCTCTGGAGAAGAGCACGAGATACAACCCCCGCCCCTTCCTCCCCAGAGTATAGGATGGCGGGGGAGCAATGGTAGGAATGGGAAGAAATTTCCACCCAAATGCAGCAGCCAGGATTGAGGCTGGTTTATATTTTGTTCTTTAGTGATGAGAAACTGAATTTTGAAGGGGAGAAAAAAATTTGTCCATGAAATATTCCACCTGCAGGTAATCTTTCAGGGAATCCCCTGAGTTATGAAAAGTTCAAGTTAAAAAAAAAAAAAAAGAAAAGAAAATCAGCCTATTATAATTTTTTTTTTTTTATGACTGAACTATTATAAATCCACAAGCAACGGTTCAGACACGGTGCTTCTGAAGTGTTTCACCCTCCCCGCCAGGCGCAAGTTGCATCAAGGAGAGGGTGGACTTCCCCACCTCTGCTCAGGCATCAGGAGAAAGTTGGGGTCATTACTGCTGAGCGCCAGCGGCAGCTGGAACAGGCATCCCAAGGGGGTTGGCAGAAGCAATCACTGGTGAGCCTGCCAGAGGTCCGAGGGGTGAAGGGGTTGGCACTGAAGAAATCCCTGAAAGAAAAGAGCTGACAGTAAGCCAGACACATCAACCATGCCAATTTTAGCCACCAGTTTTTCATAGGCCTTATCTCAAAAATAAAACAATGAAAATTCATTCTTTATTGAGGTTTCCTCTTGGCCACATTTTTACATATATATTTAAAGTACAATTCTTGTAAATTCAAATTAAAATGACAAGTCCTCCTGAATTTAACTTGGAGAGTTTGAACAGTTTGTTTGTTCAGGGTAAACAGCTAGTAAATGGAGACTATGCTTGGATTCTATCACAGGCCTGTCTAGGGTAGCACAGTGCAATAAACAATCTGCTCTGGAACCCGTGCTTTCTAATGTGGTCACCACCAGCCAGTGACATGTAGCTATTGAGCACCTCTAACGCAGCTGGGGCAACTAAGGAACTCAACTTTTATATTTTCTTCAATTTTTATTAATTATATAGTCACTACCACACTGAAAAGGACAGGACGGCAGTCAAAGCGCACATGCTTTCATACCATGCTGCTCTGAAAGGTGGCAGCTCCCAAAATTACTAAGTCATTTTGAGTGAGAAAGAAGTACTTCCCACCTCCAAGGCGAAGTGGTGCTTTGAAATTTATTTCCAATAATTCCTTCCATTTCTCTAGTTAACAGAATTATTTTTAGCTTGCCCTCAATCACCCAGTTATTAAATTTTTAAAATGCTATACAGAGTTTGGGTATGATGGTGTATACCTATAAACTCTGGAAAGCTGAGGCAGGATGACTGTAAATTTGAGCCCAATCCCACATAACTGAACAATTTAGTGAGACCTTATCTCAACGCCTCCCACCCCATCCCCGCAAAAAAAAATAAAAAAGCCCCACTACTCCTCCTTATATTCAAGGCACATATTCCAGGATACCTGAAACTGCAGATATACTATGTTTTTATCTTAATGCATAAATGACACAGTAAAAGATCAACAATATAGAATTAGAACAGTATATTGTAGTGAAAATGATGTGAATGTGTTTTCTCTTTAAAAAGTCGTGACAAATTATTTTTGCACTGGAAGTAACCAAAACTATGGATTAGGGGGTCTATTTCATATTCATATAGTTTAAAATACAAAAGGTTCAAAGAATATTCAAAGAAAAGTCTGTTGATTGGCCAATTTAGGGCAACATTTTTGAGATGTATTCAAGATTTTGTGTCTATACACGAAAATAATTTTGTGAGAATATGTATGTAAAAATCATATATAAGAATGTGATTATATTTACATACTCCTGTTCTTGCACATGGTTCTTCATACCTCACCCTCATTTACATTATTTTAGAGCTAGAGCTCTAACAACACCGAACACTTAGTCATCTTTTCTCTGACCACATCATATTCCACTGAATAGGTGCCCCATAAATGATTTAAATCAGTTTCCTACTGATAGCTCTTTTCATTGTTATGCTATTATAAATTAGGTTGTGAATAAGCCTGGCTATATGTCATTTTGCACACAGGAAGGATACTGGAGGATAAATTCTAAAAGGTAGCTGGTTCTTAAAAAAAAAAAAAAGTATCATGGCAGTAATGAAGAGTATCTGAGTACTACCCTCATGACAAGTGTACCCAGTTGGGTGCTGTCTATACATACAGTCCTCAATTTCTCAACGTTTCTGAGGGCTTCTCAACTACTGTCATTCTAAACTGTGAGATGAAAAGATTTCTTTTAATTTTTCATAGCTTGTTGGGACTTGAAGCACCTTACAAGAAACTTTTTGTTGGGATGCTGTGATTCTGATCTGAAAGAGACTGATGACATTCTACTTAAAGATAGTTAAAGTAGGGGCCAGGATCTAGCTCAGTGGTTCCCCTGCCTGCCTCACAAGTTCAAGGACCCGAGTTTGATCCCCGGTACCAAAAAAAAAAAAAAGACAGCTAGACTATACTGAGTGTCAAAATCACCTTGAAATCTGGTGGGAAAAGCTACAGTATGTCACTGAGACCCTACAGAGAAGTAAACAAGAAATGAGGTTATGAAGGAGGGACAAAATTAAATCTAACTGACTTCAACTTTCTTTTTTGAAAAAAGGAATTAACCAATGAACTGACCTGACATCATGTTGGCGCTGCTGACAGGTGTACTGCCCCCTGGCATGCTAGATGAACCCATTCGAGCCTGGTCCTTCACAACAGTATCTAGAAAAGAGAAAAGTTAGATTCTGTTTTGCTTAAAAAAATTAAGCTAATTTGTCTAGGTGGCTTCAGAGTAGCTACCTTCAATCTTTGTGTTGTATTTCTACTTCATTGTTATTTCTGGAATCTAAGGTGGCAATGGCCTTCACCATGAATTACACTATTAGCACAAAATAGATATACCTTTCCTATGCAATTGGAAAGGTCAACTCTGAAACCAAATGGTAGGAAGATGAGGTAATTATCCACAGTACAGCTAATTTAATATGAAGCTGGTGGGGGGCGGGGATGTAGCTCAGTGGCACCACGCACGCCTGGCAAGCGCAAGGTCCTGAGTTCGATCCCCGGTACACAAACAAACAAACAAACAGAACCCGGTAAGAAAAAACACACACAAAAAGAAAACAAAGCAAAACAAAACAAAAAACAAATCAAACTTGTCATGCTGGGGTTTAATGGAGACAATACAATCAATCTAACCAGGTGAAGACAGATTTATTATTAGAATGAACTGAATTTATTTATTTTGTTTGACACAGGGTCCTGCTATGTAGTTCAGGCTGGCCTCAAACTAAGAGATCCTCCTGCCTCAGCCTCCTAAGTGCTGGGATTATAGGCATGTGGCACCACACTCAGCTCAGCATGAACTGATTTTAGTGGTTTACAGCTCAGCTGTTCAAAGCATGGTGCAAAGCTATAGGTCTGTGTAGGTTATCGCTATGACCACAGACCTCACTCTCCATCCCAATCAGCCTGTCCATTTGCTTCAGGTACAGGAAACTGGGCAAGAGGGTAAGTGATTCAGTCTAAAACCATCCTACAACTCCCCATGAACAATCCAATGATGAAGCTGGCATCATCACTGCCTGCAGTGGGTCTAAGTGGCCCATAAGACGGTATACTTAACTATACTCACTAACCTAATCAAGGTGTTCATATAATATTGACACTTGTAATTCTCACTGGCTCTCTCCAATTAATGATTACTAGAGACAGAACAGACATGGGAGATTTATTTAATTCAACCACTACACACTAGACACTAAGAAGCATCGCTCACATAGAATTTTATAGGTAACAATCCTCTGAACAATTCTGTACAACAGTTGATAATGTTTTTCTTATGCAAAGAAACTGACTCAGTGCAGGTAAGGCAACTTTGCAGTGAGCTAACAGGAGCTGTACTACAGCTCTATTCTACAGGACTCTAGGCTGGAGCTTTCTTCACATCATGTTCTCCCTCACCTCATACAGTTTGCAGGGCAGTGTGGGAGGGCTTGCCCAGGGCTTGCCAGGCTCTGGACAGTTGGACTCACAGAAATAGGGATGTTCCATGGCTTCTCTTGCAGTGAGCCGTGACTGGTGATCATATCGCAGCAGCTTATCCAGGAAATCCAAGGCCTCTGGGCTGACAAGGTGCTGGTTTTCACTGTGGACAAAGCGTTCCCATCGCTTACGAGAGTGTCTGCAAGACCAAATGAAGGAATGAAAAATGGGCCATCTGGGGCAGAGATTCCCAACTTCATTCCTATGTATCTTCCTTAGCGGCTAGCTCAGTGAACACCAGAGGTAAAATTCCAGCTAGTAATCTTGTACCACTCTGCCACAGAGGGCATAGGGTCTACAAGCTAACTGGAGACTGGGAATAGTAGTGTATCATAAGAGAAATCTAGGTCCTCTCAATTTTAAGAACTATAATTCATTCGTTACTTTATTGGATGTGAATGCTCCTATGCAGCAGGGAGGGTCAGGCATCTAAGCTAACCAGACTCTTTCACACACACACAGACACACACACACACACACAAACACACACACACACACACAAACACACACACACACACACTCCTGTCATCTCTGCCACTTGACCAGCAAAGTCTGCATAAGGAAGGTTCAGCTCCTGCTAAGCAGTTAGTATGTAAGTATTGTGCCTAGTCACTAACATCAGAATAATTTGTCTGCACATTAATCTATTTATTTCTTATGGGGAGGCATCTGTCATTTAAAGAAGCAAGCCAAATCAAAAGAGTTTTATTTTTTGGCTACAAGGGATAGAGCCTTGACATTGAGCTACATCCCTAGCCACCTACCCTATGTTTTAAAGTTTTGAGATAGGGTCTTGCTAAGTAGTCCAGACTAGGTTCAAACTAGGAAACTTCCTGGCTCATCCTCTTGAGTAGCTGGAATTAGAGGTATATGCCACTATGCCTTGCTAAGATTCTGATTTCTGACTCAACTGTAACCCTCTTTCAGAACCTGTATTTCATTAACTTCACAGGAACCCTTTGACTATAATGTGTACTCTTGCCTGCTTAATACAACACCCTACAATACCAGACCCACTCTCCCATTTTAGCAATGTTGACAAAGAGAATATGACTACTTTGAGGACCCCAAATACTAGTTTATGCCCAAAGGGAGTCATAGATGTACAGATTTTGTATGTATGACTTACCTGCCCAAGATATCATTGAAACGGGGATCTAATTCAATGTTGTATTTGTCAATATAATCATATAAATCTTCTGTCCCCAGAACCTTGGCTATCCTCACCAACTAGTATTGAAGAAAGACAAAAACCCACACAATATTCACATTACATGATTAAATCAACAATTAATCATTACTGAATTAACAAAAAGGCATCAACATGCCTCCAAGTATGAATGTTATCTACTACCACTTTAAACTTCTTAGTGTGGCAAAAATGGATTTCCACATAAAAATCCCTAACTCAATGCATTATGAAAATGTTATAAAGAACAAATAAAATGCTTTATAATATGGTCCCTTCTCTTGAAATGTCCCCATAACGGTCTTACTTCTTCCACCCTCAAAATCGAAATGAAGATGTCACTTCTTTTGGGAAGCTACCTTTCCACACTCAAGACTACTCACCACCACTTCCTTCTGTTCCTTGTCACACTTCTACTCTGACAAAGTTCCTGATCTGTTCGATTCCCTTACAGATAAGACCTTTTTCTATATCCCTCAGTTCAGCTTACCAACTGACAGTTGCTGACTGAACTTCAGGTGGCAGTCTTTGAATCATTAAAGATAACTACTATGTTCAAAGGGAAGAAGTCAACAGGACCTCCACAAAGTCCTAGAAACTTTCCAGGTTCTCCTGAATGAAACAGCCCCTTGATATTCAAAGGGGAAAGTAGAGTTGTTTTAAAAAATACCACCTGTATTTCTACGGATATATAAATTCAGCCATATAGAGAGATTCAAAGGATCACAGAAGTAGCACAGAAACATGTTACAGAAAATATTTCCAGGGCTGGGGATTTAGCTCAATGGTGCTCCACCTGCCTCGCAAGTGCAAGGTCCTGATTTTGACCCCTGGGACCGAAAGAAAATATTTCCAAACTTAATAAAAGTTCATGGATGTTCTACAGTATGGCACTATTCTTTATAGTCTGGATGACATTCCGTGGTTGTTCATTTGAAATATTATTCTTTGAACTGCACTCATGCTTTATAAAATATTTCATGTCTATTTCACAATAAAACAAGCAATGCAAATTTAAAAGACCACGGTAGGTAGGGAGAACCAAATAAAGTCTGATTTCAAAAGGCTGAACTGATAGGTCCCAGAAATACCCATCTGAAGATCAATGTCAGGTAGGCTGAACAAACAATGATGTGAAAATTATTCCCTATCCTATGAGATCCTGAACAAATAGGGTGGGTGGGAGGAGGAATCTGTATTATATCAAGATCCACTGGGGTTTCTGAAGAGTGGGCAAGTCTTGCCATCATTACATTAGATAGGTGAGTTCCTTATGGGAACAATATATATTACCTGATCATAATTGTCATGTCCATGGAAAAACGGCTCCTTCCGGAAGATCATACTTGCCAGCATACAACCCAAACTCCACATATCCAAACTATAATCATACATCTACATTAAAGGAAATGCATAGTTATCATATATGAATCCCCAGGGTTGTCCCTTCAAAATAAAAAATAACTTTTCGCTGGGCACAGTGGCATACAGCTGTAATCCTAGCACTCTGAGAATCTGAGGCAGGGGGATCACAAATTGAAAGCCAGGAGTGGTGGCCCCCACCTGTAATCCCAGCACTTGAGAAGCTGAGGCAGAGAATTGCTTTCAGTTTGAAGCCAGCCAGGGAAACATAGTGAGTTCAAGACTAGCTTGAACTACATAGTGAGACCCTGTCTCAAAACAAAAACAAATAAAAAGAAATAAATCAAGTCAGCCAGCCAAAATATCAATAACTCCATGTAGTTCTTTTCAGTCTTCTGTATGTTCTTTCATCCAGTTTATAAACAACTTGGACATACGGCATTGAACTGTTTTCACTTATGCAAGAAAACCCCCAAACTGTTCATTTTATAAATGTATTAGAATTTAATCTTTTAAGTTTTCTATATTTAGGACAGTGTTTTTGTTCATCACTATTTTGAATTAATGTTGTAAGGAATAAATGTAAATTGTGTTTTTGGGCTTAAGATTACATTCTTTAGGTCCCAGAAATGGAATTTTTAGGACAGAGTAAAACTACTTTGTTTGGTTTTGGTTTTTTGACAGGGCCTTGCTTTGTAGTTCAGAATGGCCTTAAACTCTCTATGTAGCCCAAGCTGGCCTTGAGCCCACAGCAATCTTCCTGATTCAGCCTCCCAAGTGCCACCTTACCTGGTAGATTTTTAGCTTTTAAAAACACATGGCAAAGGGCCGGGGATTTAGCTCAGTGGTTTCACAGCCTGCTGTGCAAGGACCCAAGTTCGATCCCCGGTACCAAAAAACAAAACAAAAAAAACCAAACGAACAACAACAACAAAAAAACGCATGATAAATCTATCAGTAATTTTAAAAAAAACGTTTTTGGGGCCGGGGATTTAGCTCAGTGGTTCTGCCACCTCACAACCACAACAACCAGAGTTCGATCCCTGGTACCAAAAGAAAAAAACAAACAAGCGCCAAACTTTTCGTTGAGGGGGGTCTTTTTATATTTAGGATACAATTTAATATACAAAGGAACAATTTTGGGTTTATTCTTAAAAGTTGGTTAAGGCTAGCTTGAAATTCAACCAGTTCTGGAATTTCTGACTAGAAAAAGTATTTTGAGTGTTATTTTTTTCTCTTGGGATAAAATGCCGATTCATTTATAGTCTACTGACATAATGCAACATGAATTATGCTGGATAAAATGATTTCTATATTATATTTCACATATAAGGAACAGCTATGAAATGTGCATAAATGGTTTGCTTAAAAGCACAAAGTGACTTTTTGCAAATTATGGGCAAAATAAACTTTGAACTAAAACTGTACTTGCTCTTCTCACCTGATAGTCTACAAGTAGCTCAGGGCCTTTGAAGTATCGGGAAGCAACTCGGACATTATATTCTTGACCAGGATGATAAAACTCAGCTAGGCCCCAGTCTATTAGCCGTAGCTGAAAGAAAAACAATGAGAATAAACCATGAACAATTTTATCTTCCTCTAAGCTATTATCATTCTGGCATTAAAATACTCTTAAACTCCACCAATGTCACATTAAAGCTAGGTGTGGTACTGCAAACCTGTAATTTCAGCACTCGGGGAAGCTAAGGTAGAGGATCACAAAGTTCAAACCCAGCCTGAGCAACTGAGACTCTGTCTCAAAAAAAGGCCTGGGGATGTAGTTCAGTGCAAATCTCTAGTACCCTGTGGGGTGGGGTGGTGTGTGTGGGAAAAGAAATAAAGGAGAGAAGGAAAAAAGGAAGGAAGGAAGGAGGGAGGGAGGCATTTACTGGTTACCCATAGCCTTAAGGATAAAAATAAAATTTCTCAGCTTAATAGACAGCTTTCTCCACATTTTACACTCTCATTGCATTGTTTTCATGAATTTCTTAAACTGTTCATTTCACTAAAACATCCCTGATAGCCAATGTTCTGCAATCTACCAGTGAACAGCTCCCTATTTTGAGGGATAGCAAATTTAAGTTAGCTCCTCAATGAAGTCTTTCTAATCACACAAGCAGAATGAACAAACCATTCTTCAGTCCTCTGAACCTTAGATATAACTTCTTTAACAGAACGTGCAGTTGTTTATGATATATTTGTTACCTTTCTTTTTTAAAATATCCTTGAGGGCAAGACTGTTTCATTCACCTTTATAATTTGGAGAATTTAACACAATTCCTGGTACATAATATAAACTTATATACCAGTAAATAAATATTTGCTGAGTGAATTTTACCAAAATGGGTCCTGAAAGTGGACAGAGACTAGTAGGACAAGCAGCACTTCATCGGATCAATCCATGCTCTGGAAGTGTGAACAGCAGGCCCTGAAGAATAATGTCTGACTAAACAGGCACTAAAAGTCATTGTTTACATGGTAAGTCCCCGATTTATGAATTATTTATGAATGATTCCATTCTGGGAACAACATTTCTACGTTGGATTCGTTTCTAATTCAATAAAGTGAGTCTTCTACAGTACATCTGTGAAAGTTTGCAACTCAAATGTTCTTAAGTTGTGGACTCAAAACTAAACCTCCAATTTCTAGCAAACCCAACTCTACTCACATTCTCTCCCTTGGTTAAAGGTGATTTCAACCATTCTGCCATTCAATTCAGGTGAAAACAAGACTGACTTTGAATTCTTGTTTCCCTAACAACTCACATTTCATGTCAACCAATCTTGTTGGCTCTACTATATTCTTTATTATGTTTTTTGTTTTTGGCCCTGCCATGTTCTGACCATTACTATCATCTCCAGTGCCTCTGCTACCACCATCTCTCTTGAGGTCAGATGCGGGTGGATGCGCCCTGCTCAGTCTGGCTTGGCCCACCCACTTGCATCCAGGAGACCTTGAGGACGACACACACACACACACACACACACCCGCCCGCAGGCATACCACCCACCAGCTTGGCCGGGCAGGCGCTTGTAACAACAGCCAACCCACACCCCCGACCTCTTGGCTGTACAGGTACCTGGTTCCACACTACAGAGGCAAAGGGGGACATAAAGGCCATTGTCCTGAGTTGCAGAAGTGGACAACAGAGAGAGAGAGGGCCTCTCTCAGGCTCCCTGATGAAAACTGAAGCCCACTGGAAAAGGGAAGAGAATCTCTGCAATATAGGCACACCACACCACCGTACTTGGTAAGTTGGAGGGATCATCACCTTCCATTAGAACCTGTAATATTTTCAGGGGAAAGACAGCTGGAACCTGTAATAGAACCTTGCAGAGTTCAACCCTGCAGGAGAACAGGGAGCTCAATTTGGGACTTGGAGCCAGAAATCTGCCTGAATCTCACGAGTCTGTGACTGGCTTACTGAAACTCATTGACTTATAACTGACAGTACCAAAAACAAAAATGAGAAGACATTTAAGCAAGGCACAAACTCAGACTTCCACCCCACAAAAGGCAATTTCTGGGGAAAACGAGGTGGAAAAGTCTCATAATCAACCACATGGACACCCTGAACTGATAGCACAGGAAGTAACAAAACAGATGAACGAGGATCTAGAAAAATTCAAAGCAGAAATAATCTCCCAGATAACTACAGAGATGGTGAGCAGAGTGAAAGACATGATTAGAGGCTCTAGAACAGAAACAGATAAAAAAAATAGATGAGCTCAGAAACATGCTCATGAATGCCCAGGATAAGAAATGGAAACCATGATCACCCAACATAAGAAAGAAATGGAATCCATGAAACAGATTCAAACAGATATTCAAGAGATTAAAAACTACACTGAAAGCATGCAGAGCAGATTAAGGGAATCTAAAGATAGAATATCAGATATAGAAGACAGGATTGAGGTTAAGGACCATGAAAACAGATTTCTTAAAGATAGTAAGGGACCATGAGAAATCAATCCAGCAGCTGCTAGATGATGCAAGGAAGAATAACATTAAGACTGATAGGAGTCCATGAAAAAAACAGGAGAAAATACAATTGACATAAAAAAACTGTTCACAGAACTAACAATAGAAAACTTCCCAGACAGAGGTGGAGAACTGGACATACAGATAAGTGAGGCATATAGAACCCCAACTAGCCATGATCAAAAAAAATCTATGTCGGGCCGGGGATTTAGCTCAGTGGTTCCGTAGCTTGCCTTGCAAGCGCAAGGACCTGAGTTCGATCCCTGGTACCAAAAAAAATCTATGCCTAGACACATAATAATCAAGATCCCAGAAACCCAACAGAAGAACAAAATTCTACAGGCAGGCAGAGAAAAGAAACAAATCACCTATAAAGGAAACCCCATCAGAATCATAGCAGATTTTTCAACATAAACCCTCAAATCAAGGAGAGCCTGGAGTCAAGTATTTCAAGCCCTAAAAGAAAATAACTTCCAACCTAGACTGTTGTATCCTGCAAAATTATCTTTCAAAATCGATGGGGAAATTAGATACTTTCATGACAAAGAACACCTGAGAAATTTCATGAACACCAAACCAGCACTCCAAACAATCCTAAGCAATATCTTAGAAAAAGACAATGAAGGTCACAACTCCATGAGGCCCAACAGAGGGCAGCCACCAGGCAAGGTAAGAAACTAAAGGGAAAGGGGAAAAAAAAAAGAAATAAAAGAACCAACAATAGTAAAACAAAATGACAAGGATGAGTCAATATCTATCAATTTTAACTATCAATGTTAATGGTCTCAATTTACCAATCAAAAGAAACAGACTGACAGAATGGATTAAGAAGCAAAATCCAGTAATATGCTTTATACAAGAAACACACCTAACTCAAAAAGAAATACATAGACTGAAAGTAAAAGGATGGAAAATGGTTCTCCACACCACAGAAACCCAGAAAAAAGCAGAGGTAGCAATCTTATTTGTAGACAAAGAAGATTTCAAACCAAAACTAATGAAGAGAGACAAAGATGGTCACTACATCCTTGTGGAGGGAACAGTCCAAGAGGAAGAGATGACAATCCTAAATATATATGCACCAAATACAAATGCCCCCAACTATACAAAACAAACATTAATGGACACGAAAAACCAAATAAGTCCTAATACAATTGTAGTGGGGGATCTTAATACCCCATTATCACAATTAGACAGATCATTTAGACAAAAAATTAACAACGAAATTCTGGAACTGACCAAGCTACTGAACAAATGGACTTAATACATATTTAGAGTGTTCCACCCCACTAAATCAGAATACACATTCTTTTCAGCTCCACATGGTTCAATCTCCAAAACAAACCACATGCTAGCTCATAGGACATGTCTGAGTAAATGTAAAACAACTGAAGTTGCCCTCTATATATTATCAGACCATAGTAGAATATAATTAGAGATCAATGACATAAACTGCAAAACTCCCACAAACACACAGAATTAAATAACACCCTTCTGAACAACCAATGGGTCACAGATGAAATTAAAGAAGAAATTAGACAGTTTCTACAAGTAAATGATAATGCCAGTACAACATACAGGAATCTATGGGATCCAATGAAAGCAGTTGTATGTGGGAAATGCTTAACACTCAATGGCCATATTAGGAAAACAGAGAGATCTCAAATAAGTAACCTAATGGAGAACATCAAACTCTTAGAAAAAGAAGAGCATAACAAACCCAAAGCTCACACGAGAGGAAATTATAAAGATCAGAGCAGAAATCAATGCAATCGAGACTAAGAGAATGATACAAAAAATTAATGAATCAAAGAGTTGGTTTTTTGAAAGAATAATAAAATCGATAAACCCTTAGCCAACCTTATCAAAAAAAGGAAAGAAAAGGCTCAAATCCATGCAATCAAGAATGAAACAGATTGGGCCGGGGATTTAGCTCACTGGTTCTGCCACCTGCCTGGCAAGTACAAGGACCCAAGTTCGATCCCCGGTACCAAAAAAAAAAAAAAAATTTAAGAATGAAAAAGTTGAAGTCACAACAGATCCAGCAGAAATCCAAAGCATCATCAATACCTACTTCGAGAACCTGTACTCTAATAAAATGGAAAACACAGAAGAAATGGACAGATTCCTAGACACATACGAATTGCCAAAGTTAAATGAAGAAGATATAGAAATTCTAAACATCCCAATTACAATGAGTGAAACTGAAAATGTAATAAAAACTTTACCAACAAAGAGAAGCCCAGGTCCTGATGGCTTCACTGCTGAATTCTATACGACATTTAAAGAAGAACTATAGCCATTACTCTTTAAACTCATTGAGGAAACTGGAAGGGAAGCAAGGCTTCCAAATTCATTCCTGGAAGCAAGCGTTACTTTGATTCCAAAACCAGGAAAAGACCCAACCCAAAAAGAGAACTACAGACCAATCTCCCTAATGAACACAGATGCAGAAATCATCAACAAGATACTGGCAAACAGAATACAGAGGGTCATCAAGAAAATCATACACCCTGACCAAGTAGGAGTTATCCAAGGGATGCAAGGATGGTTCAACATCCATAAATCAATAAACGTAATACACTATATTAACAGAGTCAAGGACAAAAAACATATGATCATCAATAGATGCAGAAAAGGCATTCAACAAAATCCAACACCAATTCATGATAAAAACCCTACAGAAAATTGGAATAGAAGGTCTTTATCTCAACTTGATTAAGGCTATCTATGAAAAACCAACAGCCAACATTAAACTAAATGGTCAAAACCTGAAAGCTTTCACACTAAAATCAGGAACAAGACAAGGATGCCCACTATCACCATTCCTGTTCAATATTGTTCTCGAAACATTAGCCACAGCAATTAGAAAAAAGAAATAAAAGGAATAAAAATAGGAAAGGAAGAAGTTAAACTGTCATTATTTGCTGATGATATGATACATTACACAGAAGACCCAAAATACTCTGCCAAAAAACTTCTAGACTTAATTGACAGATTCAGTAGAGTAGCTGGATATAACGTCAACACTCAAAAAACAGCCTTTTCATATACAGATAATAGATGCAGAGAGAGAAATTCGGGAAACAATTCCTTTTACAATAGCAACCAAAAAAAATGAAAAGTCTAGGAGTCAATCTAATAAAGGAAGCAAAAGACCTCTACACTGAAAACTACAGCACTCTGAAAAAGGAGACTGAGCAGGATATAAGAAAATGGAAAGACATCCCTTGTTCCTGGATAGGAAGAACCAATATAGTGAAAATGGCCATACTTCCAAAACTATTATTTATATTTAATGCAATGCCAATTGAAATTCCAACAATATATTTCACAGAACTAGAGAAAACAATCCAAAAATTCATTTAGAACCAGAAGAGACCTAGAATAGCAAGAAATTTCAGGCAACAGAGATATGGCTGGGGGTATTACAATCCCCAACTTGAAACTACACTACAAAGCTACTATGACAAAAACAGCATGGTACTGGCAAAGAAACAGACCCGAGTATCAGTGGAATAGATTAGAAGATGCAGAAACAACTATAGATATGCTCAGCCACCTCCTCTTTGACAAAGGAGCCAACCATCCTCATTGGAGGAAAGATAGCCTATTTAATAAATGGTGTTGGAAAAACCGGATTTCAACCTGCCAAAGATTAAAATCAGACCCATACTTATCACCATGCACTAAACTAAGATTGAAGGGGATTAAAGATTTAAATATCAAGACAGAAACACTAAATTTGCTGGAAGGTAAGTTAGGTAGAACTCTTGAAGACACTGGCATAGGAAAATACTTTACGAACAAATCCTCAGTAGCACGGGAACTAGCACAAAGAATCAACAACTAGGACCTCATCTTATTAAAAAGCTTCTGCACTGCAAGAGAAACCAGCAACAGAACTGAGACAACCTACAATGTGGGAAAATTTTTTTACCAGTGGCTCCTCAAAGGTCTACTATCTAGAATACATAAAGAACTGAAAAAAATCAGACCCCCTAATTTCAAAGACTCAATTCAAAAATGGGCATCTGAAATGAACAGACATTTCTAAAAGAAGTAAAAGCAGCAAATAAATATATGAAAAAATGTTCAACATCACTAGTTATTCGAGAGATGCAGAAGAAAACACTGAGATTCCACCTCACCCCAGAAAGAATGGCTGCTATCAAGAAATCAACAAATAACAAATGCTAGCAGGGGTGTGGGGAGAAAGGAACCCTTCTCCATTGTTGGTGGGAGTGCAGACTGGTACAACCACTGTGGAAATCAGTATGGAGATACCTCAAAGAACTAGGCTTAGAGGTCCCATTCGACCCAGCTATCCCCCTAATGGATATCTACCCAAAAGAATTAAAAGCATCATACCACAGTGATATATGTGCACCCATGTTTATAGCGGCACAGTTTGTAATAGCTAAAGCTTAGAAACAGCCCAAGTGCCCATCAACTGGAGACTGGATAAAGGAGATGTGGTTTTTTAATAAAATGGAATACTACTCAGCCATAAAGAACCAGAAACTAGAGACATTTATAGCTAAATGGATGCACATTGAGGCCATCCTCTTAAGTGAAATAAATAGAGGACACACTTGTGTAAATACCAAATAGTTTCTCTAGCATGAGAAACTGAAAGTGTAATTAGGGATACAAAAGGATGAAATTGCCTAATAATATATTTCTCCGATTGTGTTTCCATCATGCGTCATATGACTATATCGAAATTTAAATTAGGGAGAAGCTTGGCTTATGTGGAGTTTGCTAGCTAACTGGAGTTTTTTTTCCTGACCACTATTTGTTCAATGTTGGTTTTGGGGATCTTTCTGAAACAAATCACATCCTCTGGTGTCTTGTTGGTGCTTCAGATGTTTTTTTAAGTCATATGGAAAAATGTTTGAGTGCTTTTCAGTTTTGTTTTGGTTGAGTTCTACTGTATTTGAATATTACTGTAGTTTCTTTTCTCTTGCATTGTTCTTTTTTCAGTGGTTTTAATTTCCGTATGTGTGTGTTTGATAATAAAGTCATTAAAAGAAAACTTTTTTCTTTGTTCCGGGGATTGACCTCGGGTCCTTGCACTTGTGCAGGAGGCGGCAAAACCACTGAGCTAAATCTCCGGCCCCAAAGAGAAATCATTTTTTTTTTTTTGGTATCGGGGATCGAACTCGGTACCTTGCGCTTGTGAGGCAGGCAGCGGAACCACTGAGCTAAATCCCTGGCCCTAAAAAAATACTTTTTAAAACAATTATATGAGCTGGGGATTTAACTCAGTGGTGTTGTGCCTGGCAAGCACAGGGTCCTGAGTTCGATTCCAGGTACTGGGAAAAAGAAAGTTATAGATTCACAGGAAGTTGCAAAAATAGTATAAGTTATGTGCACCCTTCATTCAGTTTCCCTCAATAGCAACACTTAACATACCTACAGTTCAAGAAAACCAGGAAACTGACATTGGAACAATTCATACACAAAACTTACTCAGATTTTAGTAGTTTGTTGTTTTTTTTTTTTAGTACCGGGGATCGAACTTGGGACCTTGCGCTTGTGAGACAGGCGGCGGAACCACTAGGCTAAATCCCTGGCCCAGATTTTAGTAGTTTTATATTACTAGGGTGAATGTGTGGTGCAAATTTATGACACCACCAGACACAGAACTCTTCCATCACCACATGGGTGTCCCACATGCTTTTCCAACTCCTAATAGTATCTCTTCTCAATCAATATATTTTTGTCATGAGTAAAATGTTATGTAAAGAGGATCATTACATATCACTTTGTTTTTTTGTGATGGTCTAGTTTTGTAGTCCAGACTGGCCTTGAACTGGTGGTGATTCTCCTTGCCTCAGCCTCCCAAGTGCTGGGATTATAGGTGTGTGCAATTAACATAATTTTTGATACAGTGTTGCCATTTTTCACTCACCATAAAATCATCCAAGTTGCTGCATGTAACAGTTCTTTCCTTTTATTACTGAGTGACACTACTCAGAAACAGTAATCCGGGATGTGCCTATTACCATTCACCTATCTAAGAACAACTGTATTTTTCTTCCTTTTTTTTGGAGACAGAATTCTGCTTGTAGTTCAGGCTGGCCTTGAACTCACTCTCTAGCCCATGATGGTTCTCAATTTGGAGTGATCCTTCTGTTTCTGGCTCCCAAGTGCCGGTATTACAGGTATGCAGCACCAGCACCTCTGGCAGTATTTTTTCCCCAAATTTGATCTATTAGAAATAAAGCTTCAAGGGCCAGGGATTTAGCTCAGTGGCACCACGCCTGCCTTGCAAGCGCAAGGACCTGAGTTCGATCCCTAATACCAAAAAAAAAAAAAAAAAAGAAAAAAAAGAAATAAAGCTTCAAATCATTTTTATAGGTTGTTGTGTAGACCCAAGTTTTAGATAAATGATATAGTTGGATTACACAGTAAGCATACATTTACATATGAAATTGACAAACTATAAAACCTTTTTCCAAAATGCCAAAATTTGGGGCCGGGGATTTAGCTCAGTGGTTTTGCCGCCTGCTGCGCAAGCAAAAGGACCCCAGTTTGATCCCCAGTATCCCCCCCAAAAGCCAAAATTTTATATTCTCACCAGCTATGTATGAGATACCAAGTTTCTTCACAGCTTTTCCAATACCTGGTATTATCATTATTTTTTGTTTTAGCCTCTAATATATATGAAGTGAATTAGTGAAAACATGCTAATTGTTCTTCTCAGACTCTGCAAAAGCTTTTCATCTTCAGAGAAAAGGTTTGACAATGGATGACCTGTCAGAGTTTACATGATTTGGTTTTGTTTACCTCACTGACCTCACTTCTTGCTCTTCTTCTTTCTATCCCAGCTCTATCCTTGCTGCTGTTCCAACATGCTAGTCTGTAATACTACGATGTACTTATATTCTAGTTTTTCATCCTGGCTTATACTTTCCATAGACATCCTAGAGGTCTAAAATGATAGGCATATCTTTGTAAAATATGTGATTTTTTTTTTTTTGTCCTTGGTTGTTGAGGCAATTTCAGAAAAATAAAGGTAAAAGGCAGCAATGCTGGGGGCACTTTTAAGCCCCAGAAAGCAAACTTTCTCCCTCTGTCCTCTTTTTGCATGTTTTTTCTCTCCAAAGCAGACCACAGAATGGAATTTCTCTTCCCTACTGGATCACAGAAAGTAAAAGTGGGGCTGGGGATTTAGCTCGGTGGTTTCACCGCCTGCTGCACAAGCTCAAGGACCCAAGTTCGATCCCTGGTGCTAAAAAAAAAAAAAAAAAAGAAAGTAAAAGTGTTTGGAGCTGGTCATCCTTCCAAGATGTCCATTTCAGAAGGGGTCCTATGATGTTATCTGAGAGGAATGCTGTACAGAGAAGTCAAGAAGAATCTGAACAGTGCCCACTTTGGCAGCAGTCATACTAAAAGAAGAATCTGAACAAACAAACCTTACTGAATTTTTCCACTCAGTCTATCAGCATTTGATCAGATCCTTTCTGTTAAAATCACTTTGCTGCAAGGTTGTCCATGCTTCAATGACAGTTACGCAATGAGGTCTCCATAAAAACCCAAAAGGACAGAGTTTGGAGAGTTTTTGAACAGCCAAACATGTGGAGGATCCAAGATAGTGGTGCACTTGAGGGTGGCATGGAGGCTCTCCGCACTCTTTCCCACATGCCTTGTTCTATGCAATCTTTTCATCTACATCTTTAACAATATCTTTTCAAATAATCCAATAAATATGTTTTGGGTTCTAGCCACCCTGGCAAGTTAATTGAACCTAAGGAGGAGGTTGTGGGAACTCCAAATTACAGCACGCTGGTCAGAAGCAGAGGTGGAAGAACCAGGGAATTGAAAAGAGAGGGTGGAACAGTCCCGGGATCTGATGCCATCTCCAAGTAGACAGAGATAGAAGTGAATTAAATTAGAGGATATCCAGCTGGTGTGCACTGCTATGGAATTAACTGCTGACTTACTGGTAATAGGCAGACATTCTTGCCTTAGGGCTTTTGTACTAGCTATTTCCTCTGCCTGTGACATGTTTCTTCCTGATACAGCATGCTGGGGCCCCTTTTAGCATTCTTTAAAAATATCACCTTTACAATGAAACCTTCCTTTATCCCTTAAAGCTGAAACATCTCTGCCATTCTCTATTCCCTTATTTGCTTTCCATGCCACTTTAAACTTTCTATCCTAACCAGCCTCCCCCAAATATGTTTTTTTCAGTAAGTATTTTTTTGTCTGCTTTGCTCATGTGTAAATCTCCCATCCCCAGCCTCTAAAACAGTGTCAGTTATATAGTGTGTGTCTAAAACATCACTAGTTAAGTCAACAAATCACACCCCCCCCCAAAATACAAGGGACAGTCATCATTGCTTATAAGAGGTAGGCATGGTCACCTTAAAAAACTGAAATGTTACAAAGCACATGGCCATTACAGCTCTCATGTAAAATCAGAACTCAAAGGCCTCACAACACTTGCTCAGCAAAGCAGTATTTTCTTAACACTTCATAATTGTGGACTTTTAATTCTCACATTTAACCTAATGGCATGCAGAATATTACACTCATTGTACAGGTAAGAAAAAGAAGGCAAATGAGAAGAAAGAAGTTTCTCAGGAAACTAGTTATTCAATAAGTTAAGAAAAGCCTCTGGGCCGGGGATTTAGCTCAGTGGTTCTGCCGCCTGCCCTGCAAGCGCAAGGACCTGAGTTCGATCCCCAGTACCAAAAAAAAAAAAGAAAAGCCTCATTTCCTGACCTAGACAAATGTTTTACCCATTATACAAATGTTTCCTTGATAGCACTCTCAGGAATATAAATAACGGTTTAAGTATGTTGACTTAATTCATCTAGTCACTAATATTTATCGAGTGCATAGTAAGGGTCATGGACTGTAACAGATACTAGGGATGAAGTGTTAAAGATGGGCTTTACTCCATCATGGAGATTAGTAAAACTTGTCAGACTGTTACTTTACCTTTCTGTGCTCATGATCAATCATGACATTATGGGGCTTCACATCTCTGTGCATAATTCCCATGCTGTGACAATAATCCAGGGCCTGAGAGAGAAAGAGGTAAGAAAGGAAAAAGTCTGCAGAAGAGTGATTTTTTTTTATACTCCCGACTTTTTCTTCCATGTATGTACACCTTCTAGCTCACAGTGACCCTGGGAATCAGGATCAGGACAGTAACTTCCACAGCTATTATTCAGTAACATGTTCAGGATCCCATAGTCAAGCAAACTCAGGTCTCTGAACCTCAAATTGTTCTTTATAGGGTTATTTAAAAATTCTGTTCAGAAGAAATCGAAGCATACACCAACTGCACTATTTCTAATTTCTCCCTCTTATTCAAAGCCTAGATTATCTCCAGAAACACAACCTCTTAAAATATCTGAAGAACAGGTAATTCTTTAGAGGCTAAGAATATAAAAGAGAAGTTGACAAACTGCCACGGGCTAAATCTGGCCTGCTGAACTTTTTTGTGAATAATGCTTCACTGACACACAGTGAGCCTATTTGTTTGCATACTATCCATGGCTGTTTCTGTGCTACAAAAGCGAAGAATACTATGACAAAGACCCTTTTGGCTTGTGGAGTTTAAAGCACTCTTTGGCCCCGATCGAGGTCATCAATTAATCCACTTTGAAAAGTTTGTAACCTCAAATTAAGGTGAACTGAGTGATGTAAGCTTTGTGTTTGTTAATCCTGGCCTTTCAGTCAACTGATGTCATTTGCCAAGTTCTTGCCTTTTCTCAAAGGCAACTTGGATTCCTACAGCTAGCAAAGCTAAGCAAGCATGTCCATAACTTTCTGAAACTTTGCTTGGCACAAGATTGCATGAACAAATGGAAAGGTCCAATCTCTTTTGGGTACTTCTAAGGTTCAAGCAATAGGCCTGATGCCAACCCTTGTTTAATAAGAAACCTTAGCCAACTCTCAGCAATTCTTGCCTCTATAAAGTTGATAATGTAACTACTAGGAGGAAGATATATTTGGTGATCTCATTATCAAAGTCCATTCTCAATCAGCAATCCCTAAGCAGAGATTTACACAATCCTTAGGATAATGACCTTTTGAAGGCTGAGTTAAAGTTTATAGTTTCACTTGTTCAATTTTAAGTGAAATAAAGTACACTGGAAGCTAGCAGATCAAGAGCTATTTTTATGTTTTGACAATATCATTTACACTCTCGGTTCTTTTCCAAACCCTCTGCAAAGCATTAAAAACTGAACTCCTATTACTAAATACCATCTTATAAAACTTACATTAGCCCAAGGGTTTGAATACTATTAAATTATTATTAAAAACTTACACTTATAGGCCCTTTCTTTCAATGTAACTTTACTAAGTTCACTGGGGTTTCTATCATCAACTGGACTATTTAACAAAGCTAAGGCTAATTTAGATATTAAGTATCCAAAGCTCCTTACCTTCAGAATTTCATACATGTAAAATCGAATATCATAGTCTGTTAACGTCTGGTACAATTGCTGTTAAAAACAAATGCAACATTTCAGCCAAGAAATAAAGCTGATAGGAAGGCAATTTCTCATCCTTACAGTACTTTAAGACTTGGCTCATTTGCTACTGTTTCAAAACCCATATAATCACTGCTATTTCTCCAACTTAACACTCATTTTAAAGAGATACTATGGATTTTCAACTGTGAATGTACAAGTGCAGAAATACTTAAACTTGCATTGGTGAAGTTGTAATTCACTGTTCAGAGAAAATATAACATTTATAATTTACTTTCCTTTTCCATTTACTTTTGGAGCTACTTATAAGACACTCTGGCAAAGACAAAACTCCCTTAAGTGGGGAACTAATCCACCTTCTACAGCACTACTGATCTTCAGTAGGTATGCAGATGGTACAATGCCAAATCTATTGAGCTACTATAATAGAACTATTCCTGTCCAAGAACTGAAAGTAAACTCTGAACAACTGTTATGTAACCTGTCTAGTTTCCAAAGGGCTGCAGAATTTTTACTTGTACATATCTTTAAATACCTAGTGGTATCCTCTGATAGTTTCTTTAAAATTTGTCATTCTAATTCTAAAACAATTTCCCTTTTATTCCTCCCACCTCCCCTTTTGTTTTTTGCAATGGGGTCTTACTATGTAGTTTAGGTTGGCCTCAAACTCATGGGGATCCTCCTGCCTTCCTTTCTCAACAAAAGAGTTCTTCCACTTATTGATACATAACATTCTTGATACTACTGCAAAGGCAAGTCAAATACCTTTACAACTTGTACTCTAAGAAAGTGCCCATATTCTCCTGTTACACTGGAATTAACAAATGTTTGAAATTCAGTAGGCTACTGAACACGTGCTAGAGCAGAAATCTGACATCATCCTTTCCCATTCTCCACCTTTTATGATCTATAGCCCAAGGGGCTACACAGTAGTTCAGTGACAAGACTGCTTGCTTAGCATGAATGGAGCCCTAGGTTCAATTCTCAGCTTCAATGGTGGTGGTAGTGGGGTGTATCGCCCAGTGTTTTTGACAAATTCTAAGGAATAAGCAGTTTCTATTATTATATACACAATATATTTCTTCTTGAATATCCTTGTCTTAAAGTAACTTGCCATGCAGCCAGATCCTGGTGAACATGTACTGATGCCTTTATTAGGGTGGACATGAGCAGAAACTCTCAATGAGTGGCGAAAGTGATGAGATATATGTAGTCATTTAAAAAAACACTAACCATATAAATGGGCACTATATGGAAAATGAGCACTATTGTACAGGACCTTTTCTATCTTATGATTTAGCAATGTAAGGATGAAAAGTTCTTTTAAAACAAGTGAGGAACAAGTTCTTCTAATCCTATCATCCACAAATGGCTCTCTATGTGGTCTAAAAACCCCATAGCTTTAAATATTTGGCTATATGTTATACCTTGAAGTCTGTGTTGTTTACATGTTCAAAAACCAAGGCGGGGGTTCGTGACTAGGGGAAAAAAAAGACACACACACATTAGTAATGGAACTGGCAGTTTGGGCAGGCACAATGTTTGCAGATGCTGCATGGTGAATTTGGCAGGCCTCGCCTCAGTAGTAAGAAACCCTCTTTTGTGATAAGCCCTCCCCGCTACGATCACCACCACTTAGGTCATTTTAAGGATGGATTTCAAACAGAAGACATGGAGCTGAAGTCTCACCAGGCTCTAGGCAGCCCAACAATGCGCCCATCGCCCATCAGCATCGGACCTGAGTTTGCAAAATGGATTAAGACATTTCAGTTTCCAGTGCTATCAGTCTCTTAGCCTAGAAGAATAAGAAATAGTCTGTGGGTCTCTTTGAAAGAAAGACCTAAGCTAGTTAAAATGGCATGCTGGATTAAGCACTTCTAAAGCAGGAGTTAATGCTGAGAGTTGGGGGAACAGAAAGGTCAGTTGTGCTCCGGGTCTATCTCAGGCCTAGTGGGCCTTGCTAATGCCTATGATACTCACCACAGGGTCTTTTACAATGTCTGCCAATGTGATGATATTGGGGCCTCCTCTTAAATTCTCCAAAATCTTTATTTCACGCTTAATTTTCTTCTTTTTTACTGGCTAAAAGGGTAAAAATGTACCAGTGAAAAAAATTTCAGAACATTTCAACAAGTAGTATAAGATATGAAGGTTTCAGACTTCTCTCTGAATTCTCTTCTCCTCGCACTATGCTGGTAACTCTGCAGATACAAAAGCTAAATTAAAGGAAAAAAAGATTTCCATTTCAACAACCAGAGCTCTACAGAATTAACGCATCAACAGCCCCCCTCATATTGGGGATTGAACTCAAGACCTTGCACTTGCCAAGCAGGCACTGTGCTGAGCTACATCCCCAGCCCATATTAACAGTCTTAATATGTTGTGTTTCAAAACTTTACTTACTAGCAATTTAACTGGTTAGCAATACTAAGATATAGCAATAAAAAAACCCTTTATAATGGGAGTCATTTTTATTTCTTCCTCTTAAGTCTATGTTACAGAAGGTGAAGGAAATCAGGGCCAACAGCAAGGACACTCAAACTGTCTTTGTTTAGAATAACCTGGAGGTAAAGTGGGTCTTTGAGTCAGATTGTTTCATGTAAATCCCACCTTCAATGGGCTTGCTATGTGCCTATGAGTAAATTATATAACTTCTTTAGGCCTTCATTACATGTAAAAGGAGTAACAAACACACAACCAGAATCAAGTAAGATACCTGAAAAGACCCAAAGTATGGCTGGGACATAATACATAGTAAGATCTGTTTGCATTATTACCAAAATGCTTATAAATAAATCTCTTTGGGCGCTGGGAGATAGCTCAGTGGCACTGTGCCTGCCTGGCAAATGCAAGGTCCTGAGTTTAATTCTCAGTACTGAAAAAAAAAAATCCCTTCATTTTAAAAGACTGCTATGCACAGCTGGGCATGGTGGCGTGTGCATATATTCCCAGCAATCCCAGCACTGGGAGGCTGATGCAGGAAGATCCCCACAAATTTGAGGCCAGTCTGGACTATACATCAAGATCCTGTCTCAAAACAATCAAAAAAGCCAAAACAAACAAACCAACCCCCAAAACAAACTGCTATGCAGAGTCTACATAGTCTGTCTTCCAAATTCTTTTGTCTTCACCCATCTTTTTTCCACATCTGTTTTGGGTAGAAATCTGCATTTTTCTGAGGATTTTGCTCCATCTGTACCTGTACTGGCCCAAGAGAAATATAATGCAAACCTCGTGTAATTTTAAGTTGTCACATCAAAAAGGTAAAAACCAGACCCCCTTTCTCAAAAAAAAAATTGTTTTGGTGGTACTAGGGATTCACCCCAGGGCCTCCGACATGCTAGGCAGGTGCTTACCACTAAGCTACATTCCCAGTCCTTCTCTGAGATAATGTCTCTGTCTCAGGGAGACAAGTTGCCCAGCTGGGTCTTGAACTTGGGACCCTCCTGCCTCAGGCCCCTAGTGTGCTGGGATTGTAGGTATGCAGCACCATATCCCACTAATCCATGGTTTCCTTATCTTTGCTCCTATTAGAACTCAGCACATTAGCTGGAAAGCAACATGATCAGTTTTTCTTTCTTGCTCCAACTAGTCAGATATTTTTGATCTGGTAGCCTGAGAGACCTTTTCCTCATCCAAAGACTAACACATCAACCCACTTCCTATTTTCTACCAAGTTACTACTTCCCAACAGCTGGCTGATGGCAAAAAGCTACTGTTTATAAAATTTATTTACAGAATCCTTCTAATCTATAAATTTACAGAGCTGGTTCATTACAGACCACGCAGGTGATTTATACTCTAATGTGATCAGTATAACTTTTATTATTAGATGAATAGGGAGAGATGAAAAATTTTAAATACAGTTTATTTATTTTTTTTTTGGTACCGGGGATTGAACTCAGGTCCTTGAGCTTGCGAGGCAGGCGGCGGAACCACTGAGCTAAATCCCCGGCCCTTAAATACAGTTTATGAAAGAACTTCACCTGTAAGTATGTCACCTACTGCATACTCATACTTGCAGTGTACAGTACAATTAGTAAAACTGAGCTGAAAAAAAAATTCTAAATCACCCTTCACTCAAAAACAATAAGCGCCCACCTACCTAGAGTATAAAGTCATAATTTTTTTTTGTACCGGGGATCAAACTCAGGTCCTTGCGCTTGTGCAGCAGGCGGTGAAACCACTGAGCTAAATCCCTGGCCCAAATCGTAACTTTTAAGACCAGAAGGAAATGCAAAGATTAGATTTCTAGGACTTCACCAATTTAATTTCCCTTTTCAAGTCCATCTCTCATGTATGGTCATATGATATCTACAATTCAAGTGTGTCCAAGCTTTTAGTTTATTTGTCTGGGCTGCACTGAGTAAAGAGGACTTGTCTTCGGCCACATATAAAATATATAATTAATGTATGTAACAAAACTTTGATTGTTTATATTTGTTATAACATTAAAAAGAGAGGGCAAGTTTCCTGTACACAAACAACAGACTCACTGAGAGAGAAATTAGGGAAACAATCCCTTTCAAAATAGCATCCAAAAGAAATATCTAGGAATCAATCTAACAAAGGAAGCAAAAGACCTCTACATTGAAAACTATAGTACTCTGAAAAGAGATTGAAGAGGATATAAGAAAATGGAAAAACATCCCTTGTTCCTGGGTAGAAAGAACCAATATAGTGAAAATGGCCATACTTCCAAAACTGCTTTATAGATTCAATGCAATCCCAATTGAAATCCCAACAGTATATTTCACAGAACTAGAGAAAACAATCCAAAAATTCATTTGGAACCAGAAAAGACCTAGAATAGCAAAAGCAATTCTGGGTAATAAAGACATGACAGGGTATCACATTCCCCAACTTGAAAGTATACTACAAAGCCACTGTGATAATACTGGCAAAGAAAAAAGACCCCAGGATCAGTGGAATCGATTAGAAGATGCAGAAACAACTGCAGACATACTCAGCCAACCATCCTCTTTGACAAAGGAGCCAACCATTCTCACTGGAGGAAAGACAGCCTCTTTAATAAATGGTGTTGGAAAAACTGGATTTCAACCTGCCAAAAATTATAACTAGACTCCTATCTTTCATCATGCACTAAACTAAAATCCAAGTGGCTTAAAGATCTAAATATTAAAACAGAAACACTAAACTTGCTGGAAGGTAAGTTAGGTAGAACTCTTGAAGACACTGGCATAGGAAAAAACTTTATGAACAAATCCTCAGTAGCATGGGAACTAGAACAAAGAATCAACAACTGGGATCTCATCTTATTAAAAAGCTTCTGCACAGTAAGAGAAACCACCAACAGCATGAAGAGACAACCTACAATGTGGGGAAAAATTTATCAGCTATTCCTCAAAGGACTACTATCTAGAATATATAAAGAACTTAAAAAAAATCAGACCCCCCCCAAATATAAAGACCCAATTCAAAATAAAAGCAGCAAATAAACATACGAAAAAATGTTCAACATCACTGGTCATTCAAGATATGCAGAAGATAACAACAATGAGATTCCAGCTCACCCCAGAAAGAACTGCTATGAAGAAATCAACCAATAACAAATGCTGGAGGGGTTGTGGGGAAAGGAACCCTTCTCTGTTGTTGGTGAGAGTGCAGACTGGTGCAACCACTGTGGAAATCCGTATGGAGATACCTCAAAAAACTGGGATTAGAGGTCCCACTTGACCCAGCTTTTCTTTTTTTTCTTGGTACCCGGGATCGCACTCGGGTCCCTGTGCTTTCCAGGCAGGCAGCAGAACCACTGAGCTAAATCCCCGGGCCCCACCCAGCTATTATTCTGCTGGGTATCTTCCTAAAAGAATTAAAAGAATCATACCACAGTGATAAACGCGCACCCATGTTTATAGTGGCACAGTATGTAATAGCTAAAGCCTGGAAACAGCCCAATCGCCCATTAACTGGAGACTGGATAAACATGTAGTTTATTTATAAAATGGAGAAATGGGGCTGGGGGTTTAGCTCAGTGGTGCTGCGGCCTGTCTCACAAGTGCAAGGTCCTGAGTTCTATCCCTGGTAAGAAAAAAAAAAAAAAAGAGTACAATTATAAAATGGAGTACTGAGTAGTACTCGGCCATAAAGAACAAGAAACTAGAGACATTTATAGCTAAATGAATGCATACTGAGGCCATACTCTTAAGTGAAATAAATAGGACACACATGTGTAAATACCAAATAGATTCTCTGGTGTGAGAAACTAAAAGTGTAAATAAGGATCAAAATATATAACTGATGTGAAATAGGAAGAAAAGGTGTAAAGGGGTAGGGAAAAGGAAAGAAGGGAAAGGAAAAAATATGAGAAAAGGAAAAAATGGAAACAGAGTTTTTGTAAACAGGGAGGGGTGGAGGGGTTAAAGGGAGGGCAGGGGAATGGGGAAAAAATAAGAACCAAGATATGTCATGTAAAGGTATAAGTTCCCAATGATGACTGTAACTGTATTGTATACCTAAAATGTACCAATAAACTTAATGAAAAAAATAAAGAGAGGGCAAGTGGACTGCAGGTTGGACCTGCCTGTTCTTTCTCTCACTTCTTTCTTTCTTTTCCTCTTGGTTCATCCTAGAAAATGCTTCCCTTCCCTACTACTCCCCCACCAAAACCTACCCAAATCCTCCTCTCATTCTGCCTGAAACCAGTGTGAGGAGCTTTTCCGAACTTCCAGCCTCTTCTGTACTACAGATCCTCATATGCCTTTCATATGGCTGTCAATAATATGCTATTTCATTCTATCATATGCCTTTCCATAAGAAAACCACCCTACAATTAAACAACTTCAGTCTCCAAATATATTTCCGTACATAATTTCTGTATTTGATCCTTATAACAACCCTGAGAAAAGTACATAAAACCACATTATTTCATTTTCACAGATGAACTTCCATGGTTAACTGCTTTTAGTTTATATTAAAATCCAAGTTTCTGATTTCTAGCCTAGTTCTCTTTCTACATGTGTTACAAATATTGAACTCCTTGGTTCTCTGTGGTTCTCAAATGAGGCACTCTAGCCAATTCACAAGAATACTATGGGATATTTTAAATTTTTAAGGAAAATTCATCCAACAATATTTGATATTTGCCAGACAATAGGTTCAACGTTAGATTGAACTATAGTCTTGGCTGGCCTTGTGGCATAACGGTAGCGTGTCTGACTCCAGACTGAACTACAGTCCTTCTGAGAATCTATTCTGTTTTGTTTTTGAGAGAGAGTCTCACTATGTAGCCTAGGCTGGCATTGAACTCATGGTGATCCTCCTGCCTCAGCCTCCCAAATGCTAGGATTACAGGCATGTGCCACCACATCCAGCTGTGAATCTATTTTTAATAAAGCTGGGTTTTCAATAGTTTTGTCAATATGACAAAAAAGCAAATGCTTGGAAAAAAAAAAAGTGAACACAGAAAATCAGTGATGGTGTCCAGTATAATTCGAAGATCTGAGGAGCTGTGTAGTGACTTAGTTTTTCTTTTTAATGAAAGTATATAATTTTAAAGTGACTACAAACTTGTAAAATAGTTATTTAGATGTAGCTACGTACTATTAGAAATTTGTTTTGACTCAGGGGTACCATAAAAAATTACCAAGGGCCCGGGGATTCAGCTCAGTGGCGCCATGCCTGCTTGGCAAGTGGAAGATCTGGAGTTCAACTTCCAGTATCAAAACAAACAAACAAACAAAACTGAGATGAAAAAAGTGTTATGAACTGAAAAAGTGGGGAACTTCTTCTGCCTCTTAGGATGAGTGGAAATGTTCCTGTGGTAAAGAGATCTGAGCTAAGTTCCTAGTACATGATAATACACAGTACAGTAACAAAATTACATCTGCCCTGCAGTGTTTAAAAAAAATCTTGAGCTAACACTGAAAAATCAGAATTCATATGCAAATACAAATACTCTGTTCGTAAAACAGAGTATCAACCAACACTGACTTGTATTGCTACAGGACAATGGTCAGCTCAAACTGAGAAGCAGCAATCTCCTCCTCCAAGTTATGTGCTTCCCCATTTGCCTTAATCCCCATCACTCACTAATCTAAAGCATGGGCAATTACATTAGACTAGCTATACTTGATGTCATCTGCTTACCCCTTAATGCTGGTATTTGTGACTCCTCGTCCCTACAAAGAAAGGTTATCTCTTATTTATTGAAAATAAAAACATGGGGGGCTGGGGATTTAGGTCAGTGGCACCGCGCCTGCCTTGCAAGTGCAAGGTCCTGAGTTTGATTCCCAGTACCACAAAAAAAAAAGAAAGAAAAAAAAAACATGGACTGTAATTAAAAATACAATAAATGAATATTAGCCAAATTGAGGAGACCGTATCTTTACTCCCTTCCTCTACCACAACCTAATTGTATGACTTGAGTCAAATCATTTTTCTTGCTTCAGTTCCTGATCTGTCAGGTAAGTACAATCTATTCTTTTGACTTTAGAGGATGTAATAAAATGAAGGGCCTAAAGCACTCCAAAGGCCTTTTAAATGAGACTTATAAAAAGACATCACCTATTTTTACAAAAAATCTATATTTCAAATACCTCTGAAACTGTCTGTCTTGTACTCACCTTGAGAATTTTAACAACAACCTTTTCATTATTTGTGATGTTGATGGCTTCAAATACTTCACTGTATTTACCCCTGCCTAGTTTTCTAACCAGTTGGTAGTCATCTTGATTTCTGTGGACAAAAATTCAGAGTCAAAATTAAAGAATTTCAAATTAGGGCTGGGGATTTAGCTCAATGGCGCTGTACCTGCCTAGAAAGCACAAGGTTCTGAGTTCAATCCCTGGTACCAAGAGAGAGAGAGAAAAAAAGAATTTCACATTACCAAGCATCAATGAAACTTATAAAATTCTTTCACTAATAGGAATAACATAAGGGGGGTACTTTTTTTGTTGTTTTTTGGTACCGGGGATTGAACTCAGGTCCTTGCGCTTGCGCAGCAGGTGGCGAAACCACTGAGCTAAATCCCTGGCCCCATAAGGGGGGTATTTTAAAAACTTAGGCCATTTAAAAAACATGTGTAAAAAATAAATACATCAAATCCCAGAAAGAGAAAAATTTGGCTTTCAATTATTCCTTCAAATTGCAAATTGTTTACATCCCTAATGGGAAACCACCCAGATTGTATTAGAATTTGTTAAAAACATTTGTCTCGGGCCGGGGATTTAGCTCAGTGGTTCCTCCTCCTGCCTCACAAGCACAAGGTCCCAAGTTCATCCCTGGTACCAAAAAAAAAAAAAAAAAAATTTGTCTCAAGTAAAAGACCACTTGCCCTTAAGAGAATATTTTTTTTTTTTTTGGTACCAGGGATCAAACTCGGGTCCTTGTGCTTGTGCAGCAGGTGGCAAAACCACAGAGCTAAATCCCCAGCCCTAAGAGAATAATTTTTACACCTTCCTGCCCTGTTCTTCCTGGACCGATGTTGGCAGTTAGTAGGAACTCCACATACACTGTAGTAACACTTCAATTAGGGTATACTTTGGAAACAGCTCTTTTTTTTAGTATGGGGATCGAACTTGGGACCTTGCACCTGCGAGCCGGGCGGCAGCACCACTGAGCTAAAACCCCACCCCAGAAACAGCTCATTTTTTAATGGGCCTCTTTGCAAGTAAATTGCTTTCAAGTATATAAGCCCTACCTCCCACTTGCCCTCCAGCGCAAGCTCTAAGGATCATCCATGCAATACAGTCTGTCAAACGTAATACACATCATAAATCATAGTTAGGGCCCTTTCTTTACTTTTACCCGTATTCTCTGCCAATAAACATCAAAGGTCAGGGATCAGGGATTTAGCTCAGTGGCACTGTGCCTGCCTTACAAGTGCAAGGTCCTGGGTTTGATCTCCAGCACCAAAAAAAAAATATATATATATATATCAAAGGTCATAGAGATAAAGGATAAGGGAAATGTCAACATGTCAACAGAACTTTCCCTCCCCTCCAACTTAGATGACTTTGCCCTAAAGAATAACAAACATGATTCCTTTAATAAGGTCTAAATTCCATTTACTCATTTTTTTTCTTTTTGGTATCAGGGATCAAACTCAGGACCTTGTGCTTGCAAGGCAGGCGGCGAAACCACTAAGCTAAATCCCTGACTCTCCATTTACCCTTAAGAGAATCCAACACGTACTAAAAGCCATTCACTGTCTTCTAGCAGCTAAAAAGAAAGCAAATAGGGGGCCGGGAATTTAGCTCAGTGGTGCTGCTGCCTGCTCACAAGGTCCAGAGTTCAATCACTGGTACCAAAAAAAAAAAAAAGCAAATAGGGCTGGGACGTAACTCAGTGGTAGAGCACTTGCCTAATATGCAGGAGGCCCTAGGTTTAAAATCAAGCATGAAAAAGAAAAAGATGAATAGAGAATGCAAAAGGTACAAGAGAAATGGACAATGTAATAATCCTGACAGGAATATGGGACGAAACCTTTTCCTCAGTTCTCATTGAGGTCTTCTGCAGGAAGGCATGTAAAACAAACACAAACAAGCAAATGGCACCATGTCAAAAACTTTAAAGGGCTGTTTATGCCATTTAAGTAGAAGTGCAAAGCACTCAATGTAAAGACAATGACTGAGATTTCTATAGTTAAATGTAAATATTACCTACAGCTCAAGATCTGTGACATAAGAGAATTACTAGATTATCGAGAGTGATAACATTTATTGGTACTGTACCACTGGGTCTTGATCAAATCTTTAGGGTACATAGTACCTCTTCATTCTAAGACAAAGTACTTTCTGTTTAAGAATCACGGTATAACCTAGGTGAAAATACATCCTATGGCAATTTATGGAGTCTTTAAATAGGCTACGGTGATCATACGAAGTCAGATATAAAATTTGATATACAAGAGCTGTATCTTTTGAGTTTTCAAATTGCTTTCTTTTGCCCTTGAATGTCAAAATGCTTTTATCATGAAAAGTATGATCTGATCAAATAAATGCATGCCACACTGGGATAGGAAATGCAAACATTCAAATGAGTATGCACAGAGAATTAGGAGGGCAAACACAGCTGTTCAGGCAGACTACACTGTTCAAGATGGAATTTGGGCTGAATTCCCTTGTCTCGTGCTAAGGGCAAATGTTTAAGGATTTAATTTTGCTTCTCATCAAAAAGAGGACAGCTTTTTGGAAAACTGTTCCATCCTTTAGTATCACAGGAGAACATTTTCCAATTCTAAAATACGCTTTATGTAAGAATTTTGTGTTTTCAAAATTGCTAAAGTATCAATTTTCACCTATCTGTAATGTCCTTAGTTTGAGAAGCAGGCTGATAGGTTAAATCTTTGTTATCAACTTCAGGTACAGAATATATAAATAAGAGAAAAATTTCAGAGATTAAAATGATTTTTAAATGGTAAGCCCATCAAAATTGTTAACTTGCCACTCTGGTTCCTTACTATAGAACAAAACCTGCAGCTCACAAGAAAACAAAAGTTGGGCTTCAACTCCGAGGTTTGGAGAAGCAGAATCAAGAAGGTTTACCAACATAAATTAGTCAACAAACCCCCAAGATTCAGCCCTCTGAATGAGTATAGTGAAGTAAATGGAAACAATTACCCCCATTCCACCACATGTGACTCATAATCCCAGTACTCTCGGGGTCTGTGCGTATTAACATCTGTGTAAACTCTGGCCCTGCTTGGCACGGGTCCCGACATGTCAGACAGGTTGGCAGACAAAGCTGAACTTGATGTCTGAAGATCTGTCAAACACTATGTTCAGAGGCAGCTGGGGGTAAGACCTTGTTTCAGACCGATTTTCTTCAAACTGCAGAAACAAAATGCAAAAAGGCCAAGAAATTATTTTTTTTAAGTACTTGGGAAGAAAAAGTATAAAAAATATTCATTTTCCAAATAATAACAGTCTCAGATATATGTGACTCTCCTCATCTGTTAATCAACAACTACATCTCAACTATATCAACTAGTGTTTCCTATTAACTTCAGGGGGAGATATATTAAAACTGATATTTGTCCTAATCATATTCTGCAAAGCAGTCTGTAACTTCTGCATGGAATGTTTGAATGTTCTTTGTAGGATTAACCAGGAAGGTAAAGCTGGGCATTGAGGATAGATGTCTTGGCATTACCAAAACCATTTACCCACTCTACAGAAGGTACTGACAAGAGCAGTCAAGTAGGGGCAGAGGCCAAGAGGCCAACTGTCTAACTCAAATAAGTGATGAAACAGGAAAGGAATAATGACTTTTCTCACATATATTCAATGTCATCTTAGTGTTCCAAAACATTTGGGGGACCTTATGTACTAATTAGTAGACATTTGAACACCTCAAAGATATACTTGATTCCATTAAATTTAGAACTCTTCTTTTTTTTGGTACCAGGGATTGAACTCGGGACCTTATGGGATCTTGTGCTTTCGGGGCAGGTGGCGGAACCACTGAGCTAAATCCCCGGCCCTGATTCCATTAAATTTAAAAGTAAAAGGCAGTAATTTTATTTACTTAATACATGAATGAGCTTAATAAAAACTGGTATTATAAGTCATACTTATTAAGGCTGGGGAGTTCGATCCCTGGTACCAAAGTTCCCTGGTAACCCAAGTTTGATCCCTGGTACCAAAAAACAAACAAACAAATAAGTCATAAGTATTAGCTGACCTAATTAAACTGAAGGAAATTAGTAAATTAAAATTAAGACTGAGGGAAACCTAGTAAAAATTTAGAAATATGATTTCTATCAAATAATTTTATCAAATCAAAGCAGATGTCTTCCCTGACTTTCCAATCTTTTTGTCTTTGTGCTCTAAAATTCTTAAGGTATTAGCTGATTCTGTTTACTGTGTGTTTAATTTAAAATGTACTAAGCCTTCAAGTGGTAATCTGAGAAGGCCATCAGTACCTATGCAGTTTACAGTTTTCTAGTTTAGAATCCCTAACCCTCCATCTAATCATTAGTAAACACCAAAAAGAAAAACAAAACTTTTTTTTTTTTGAGACGGAGCCTCATAGTGTACTTCAGGCTGGCCTCAACTAGCAATACTCCTGCCTCAGCCTCCTGAATGGTGCTGGGATTACAGGTATATTACCTCATCTGGATCTTAAAAGGGGACTGGGGTGGGGTGAGCTTGTAATCTCAGCTTCTTAGGAGGTTGAGCTAGGAGGATCAAAGTTGGACTCCATGCCCAGGTGTGGTGGCACAACCTATAATTGCAATACTGAAGAGGCTGAGGCAAGAGGAGTAAGGCCAGCTTGGAGTTTATAATACTTCAAGGCCAGCTGAACTACATAGAGACCCTGTCACCAAAAAAGGTCCAGTCTAGTCCAGACTAGGCAACACAGCAAGACCCTGTGTCCAAAAAAAGAGATGAGGTTGTATGAGGTCTTTACTCCTAAAAAATATCAACTATCAACGTCATAAAAGACAAAGGGAGGCTAAAGAGTTATAGAATCATGACAATTAAATGCAATACCTTATTTACTGCAGACTATCCTCACTGACAAAACCAGAATTTAAATGGCAGACTGAAGTGCTGTACAAATGTACAAATAACATATAACCACATAGTTAAATAAACAGGTGATGATGTACATAATGTATTCTTAAATTAAATGTTCAGGAAAAACATGTGCCCACACGTGTATATATAGTGTACACACAAGAACACACTCACGAATGATAAAACAAAAGGGGTAATAGGTAAATCTAGGCTAAGGGATAGATACAGATGTTCTTTGTTCTATACTCATTTATGTATTTGTTGAAACATTTTAGAAATTGTATTAAAATATACATAATATGAAACTATTTTAACCATGTTTAAGTGTACAGTTTAGTGACATTGAATACATTCACACTGTTGTGCATTATCACTAAAAATCTAGTTCTAGAAATTTTCACTATTTCAAACTGAAATTCTGTATCCATTAAAACACTAACTCCCCACATTCGCCCACTTAGATTTATAATTCTATCTTGTGTCTCCTGTAGTTGACTATTACAGATAACTCGTACATGTGGAATAAAACAATTTGTCCTTTTACACTTGGCCTAGTCAATGTAATGAAGATTCATCTACTTTGTAATGTGTCAAAATTTCATTCCCTTTTAAGGCTGAATAAAATTCCATTTTATGGGGGCCAGGGATTTAGCTCAGTCGTTCCACCTCCTGCCTTGCAAGTGGCAAGGTCCTGAGTTCGATCCCAGGTACCACCCCCCAAAAAAAATTCCATTTTATGTATAAACCACATTTTGATTATCCATCCATTTGTTGATGGATGTCCACCCATTAGCTATTGTGAATAATCATATGACGATGGAGATGTTCAAGTATGTGTGTGTGATCCTGCTCTCAATTCTTCCAAGACATAGAATTGCTGAGTAATCCTAGTAATCCTATGTTGAATTTCTTTATCTTGTGTTCCTAAAACAGCTGCTATTTTATATTCCTACCAATAGTGTACAGGGCACTAATTTCTCCTAGTAGATGTGAAATAGTATCTCACTAATTGTGATTCTAATTTGCATTTCCCTAATGATTAGGATGTTGAGCATCTTTTCCTATGTTTATTGGTCATTTGTATGTCTTCTTTGGGGAAATGACTATTCAAGTTTTTTGCTCATTTTGTTGTCTATGCTTTTGGTGTCACCTCTATACTATTATTTATTTTAATAGTCTGCTATGTAAATTTGAAATTATTTCCAATACAAGTTTAAAACAATGGATATATGAAAATTGATGTCCAAAAGGGAAATTTAGCCAAAACACATTAGGTATTTAAAAGATGTGACCAAAAACTAAGTTTCTGTCACTATCTTATGACAGTGATCTTTCTTGTCACATAAACATAAGCTATTTACACAATAATACACCTACAGGTATTTATTATGTGCTAATATTGCTTTGTAAGGATTATTTCATTTAATCCTCACCATATAAGGAAGTGGTGAGGAAGTTGCCATTATCCCTATTTTACAAATGAGACTGTGATAAAGAAAGATTAAGTATCTTGCCAATGACCATAGAAGGAGCTAAGAATCCCACCTCCTTGGTCTGGCTAAAATAGAGATAAGCATGTTTACCTTTTCTAGGTTTGAAGTTAGAATTCAGTGTTAATAAACTCTGCTTATTTGAAATCTCTGAGACCTGTGTCATTCCAAGGTCTTAAACCAGAATTTGGATACCATACTAAGAAAGTTAAGGCAGAAAACCCATTAGCCCATGATTTTAGGGTCTTAACACTTTCAGAGGAATAACAAAAAGATTGGAATTGGGGGAAAGCATTAACACTATATCCCTTGACAGTCAATGATACCAGTGCTCTTGCCTCCAAACAGCCATGAGATCAAAAGATCCATGCGTTTATTTATGAATTCTCCCACCCAAGAAACTCTTAACTTGCTTCTGCTTAATGTAAACCTTCAGGATCCTATGAATATAAGCTCATTTAAATGGCCAGAGAACAACTAAGTCATGCAAGTACTAGGGCAGAAAGCAGGACCTTTTTCTTATAATTTTTCTTCCCAAAGACACATCATCTGGGCTACAGTATTACTCACTTTTTCTATGACTACTATAACTCCACTGACAGCAGCAAAATAAGTCAATAAAAGTGGTAATACACGTAAAAACAGCAGTAGTATAAACAATAGTATTAATCCAACAGAAATACTGTTCCCAGGAATTTAGAACTTTGGGGGAGGATACCAGGGATCGAACTCAGGACTTTGTGCTTTCAAGGCAGGGGCGGAACCACTGAGCTAAATCCCCAGCCCAGAACTTTTAATACTAAACTTTTAAATTCTCAGCTTCTGAGAGACAGCATCTTTCTCTTTAGTCGCTATACACTTTTACAGACATTCTACTCTTCTGGTTGATATCCTTCATCTGTAGCTCTCAAAACCCTTTCCTTAAGAGCTTAAGAAATACGTAAAATCAACATACATTTACTAAATGGGACTAAAAAGATACATTAGGGTGACAATACAAGCAGCTTAGTTTCATGGTTCCAAATCCCTGATGGCTACAGGACCTCAGCTGGGCTTCTCTCAGTTTTGGTTCATCACTTCTATAACCTGTCCAACTACACTTGAAGACTAAAGTGCAGATCAAGTAAGGTGATTTTTCCAGAAAGAATTTAGAAACATCAAACATATATAAGTTAGAATTAGATGATTGCTATGTCTTAGCTCCATAGTGAAAATGATTACGCAGAAACTTATCTTTAAAAGATTGGAACCTGCTGGGTGTGGTGGCACACACCTGTAGTCCCAGCACTTGGGAGGCTGAGGCGGGAGGATCGCTTCGAGTTGGAGGCCAGCCTGGTCTACATAGTGAGTTGAAGCCAAGCCTGAACTACATAGTGAGACCCTGTCTGAAAAAAACAAAACAAACAAAAAAATTGGAAACTGTGCTTAATCCCAGTCTCCGAGTGCTAACTCATCACTGGACGTGAAATGTATACCTCTACTTGAAAACCATGTGACTCATGACTGAAATATTCCCCAACTCCTATTCACCATTCCATGTATCTTTCCATCACATGCATTCTTATCACCTACTCTCCCTCTGCTCTCTTCAGGCCTTGACATTCTCTGTGATGATCAGACAAGACTAATTACTAATAAAACTCTTGAGATTAACAAGTACTGGTTTGAATATTTGCAGCTCTAGGTTTCCTCAGCTGGGACCTAATTTATGAACCTGTGGATCTGATTCTTCTCTGGGAGGACAAGTAGCTGTTTTGCAGCACCCCCTCCCCGCAATGCTCAACTCTACTGCCATGCATACCAAATAATATGTTTACACTTAAAGACATTCACATGAATTTCAAATGGTTGGCCTTCATTAATAACATGGGGAGAATAAGCCGGGTTCCTGAGCCATGAGTGGCTCTGCAACTTCAGATAAATAAAAAAACAGTAAGGAAAGAATGGAGATAAACAGGAGGTGTAAAAAAATAGGAAAAATATCCATCAAGGATAAACATTTTAATTTATTCAAATACAGTATTCCACTTGTACCTCTATAAATATGTTGTGTATTTCAAATGCAGCCTCGTACAAAGGAAACCCAAAGACAGACTAAATTTCTGAGTTTGGTTCTTTCATATATTTCCCTTCCTTTGTCCATTCATATGCTCAAGTTCTTTATATAAAATGACACTGTGCCAGGCATGGTGGCACAAGCCTGTAATTCCAGCACTTGGGAGGCTGAGGCAGGATTGCTACAAGTTCGAGGCCAGCCTAGGCTACACTGTGAGTTCAAGGCCAGCCTGAACTACATAGTGAGACTCTGTCTCAAAAGACAAAAAGAACAAACAAAAAACAATGTATAATGCGCCTAATACATTGTAAATGATATGTAAAAAAGCTGCTACAACACTGTATTATTTAGGGAATAATAAAAGTGTGAACATGTTCAGTACAAATGCAACTTGTTTTTCTGAATACCGTATTTTCAATCTATGTAGAACCTATAGATATAAAAGGGCAACTGTTAATAGTGACCAAGAAAGGCAGTGAGAGAGAAAGTTAAAGATATATCTGTAGACTAAGAATACTGGAAATTCACTTAAAAAGTTTTAAGCAGAGGGCCGGGGATTTAGCTCAGTGGTTCTGCCACCTGCCTCGCAAGCAGAAGGACCCGAGTTCAATCCCCGGTACCAAAAAAAAAGTTTTAAGCAAAAATGCAACCCACAGGTACATTTAAAAAATCTTTAGGTGTGGGACAGGATTTAGAGGTTATAATCTAATCTGCGGAATAAAATTTATAGTGTAGGGCCTGGGATTTAGCTTAGTGGCACCACACCTGCCTTGCAAGTGCAAGGTCCTGAGTTCAATCCCCACTACCAAAAAAAAAAATTATAGTGTAAAATCAAGAGCTGTAGGTAGATTGGAAAATGTGGTAAGAAGTGAGAGGTAACTGATTTCTGTCTTGATAGACTGTTGGCATCATTCATGAGGACAGAAAAAAATTTGGAGGAAAACTCATGACAAGTTTTGGACTTTAGGTTAAAATGGCTTTAAAACATTCAAAAAGAGATTCTGAATAGGCAGTTATATATTACAAGTCTGGAGCTAAAAAGGCTTCTCAGCTTTAAATGCTTACTTATCTCAACAATTCTATGAAACAAGCTTTACTTTTCATGATCTACAAATATGAAAACAGCCAAAGTAAGTTCTGTAGCTTGACTACAAATGCCCAGTTCAGGTAGAGTTGGGATTTAAAGTCAAATTGTTTAAGCCTTTCACTCCTATAGAACTTACTACTTTCTTAGTTATTTGTTTGTTTGGTGTTAACTAGAAAACAATCCAGGGTCCTTTCATTGAACAACATTTCCAACCCTTTTTACTGTTTATTTTGAGACAGGGTCTTGCTAAATCACTGAATTACCCAGGCCAAGCTTGAACTTAAGGCCCTTCTGCCTCAATCTGCACAGTGCTGAATTACAGCCACATGTAACCAGGCCCAATTTTACTACTTCCTATACATACACACACACACACAATCTTCAAATTTTACTTTGTGTATTGGACCTTTAACTCCCTTCAAAAAAATCAAGACGTGCGTGCGTGCTTGTGTGTGTGTGTGTGTGTATTGTTTTTTGTGAGACAGGGTCTCACTATGTAGCCTAGGCTGGCCTTAAACTCCTCCTGCCTCAGCCTCCCAAGTGCTAGGACAAGACCCTTTAAACTTGTAGTACCTGGGCTAAGGTTTTGTATTTTGTGGTATGTTCAGTATTTGTTGATCGAACTGATGTGGGCTCATATTTAAAGTGAGCTGGAGATTTAGCTCAGTGGCACTGCACCTGCCTCGCAAGCATAAGGTCCTGAGTTCGATCCCTAGTACCAGAAAAAGAAAAAACAAAATCTGTATTTAAAGTGAAATGAAAATAAAGCTGTCATCAAAATACAATGCACTTAACACTTCATGTACAAAACTGGAACTGAAAAAAACAAGTAAGAAGTTCATGAGGCAGTTATTTCCTTTGCTTTCTTTCTCCCAATAGCTTCTTCTATTAAACTGCTGGGCAAAACACTGGGTCCAGTGGACCCATTCCTTACTTTTCTAAATTTCTGTAAATTTGCACTTTAGTGTAATAGTAGCTGGCATCTCAGTACCTTTCCCTGAAGGATACAAGATGCAATCTGTGTTTACCCACTTGGTTTGATGAATGGCAAGGTGTGTGCACGTGTGCAAAAGTGGCAAAATGAGATTTTTATCCATGTTATGCTCCAGCTAACTGGTTTTGTGTATGTTTACCCAAGCATCACAGAGGGTCCAATAGACCCACACTACTCCAGGATTTGTTAAAAGATTTCTTCTGATTTTTCTGGTAGAAATAGCCCAATTCAGTATAATGGCACATGGAAAACCAGATTTGCAAGTTTTGGAGGAGGTCAAAAGTGAATTATCAGCTGTAAAATAAATACACAAAGGCTGAAATGCAAGCAAAATGTTTTATATATACCAACAACCATATTAAAAAATGTACTTACTATGCCACCTCACTAGCTGAGCTAAAAGCATTTACAGGTCTGCTATACTTAGCAGGGATTTCTCATGGTAATCACAGGAATGTGAAAGACCTATGGAAAAGTGATAGGTCAAAATATGGCCTAAAGATTTATGCCCTTGTAGATGTGAGGACTTATTACGCTTTCAATTTAGACATTTATCGTGGAACTTAGTCATCAGGTCCTTATTTCATATAGTAATAAACCGAATGATGTTGTGAACAGACTTGTTGCTCCCATTTCCCAAATTAATTGGAACGTGACATTCAACAACTGGTTTACCAGTTTCCAATTGATGTTACATTTGCTAACAGACACAAGTTGTCCAGCACAGGAACAGTACACAGGAACAAGCAGATATTCCAAATAAAATGGTTCAATTTCAAAACAGACAATTGTACAGTGCAATCTGTGGATTTCAGAAAAACTTATATTGGTCTTGTAGACTTTGATTTTTTTTTTTCCAGTACTGGGGATCAAACTCAGGACCTTAAGCTTGCCAGGCAGGTGCAGTGCTGCTGAGCTACATCCCCGGCCCTACACTGACCTTACATACGGCAAATAAAAAACAACTAGTACTGCTGACCTCAACATTGCACCACGATGGAAATATTGATAGGGAAACCTTGACAAAATGGAAGCCTGGGATGGAAACTTTCTACAACAAACCAAAGGTGGAGTAGATGTTGATTAATCATGCAACTATGATGTCACTTGAAACACAAAGCACTGGACAATGGCTGTGTTTTATTTGATCTTAAAAACGTGTGGCAGGGCCGGGGATTTAGCTCAGTGGTTCTGCTGCCTGCCTCGCAAGTGCAAGGACCTGAGTTCGATCCCCGGTACCCCCCCAAAAAATGTGGCATTAATAGTTTAATAGTTTACAAGAAAATAACAAGTGTAAAATATCATAGAGAAATTTTCTTAAAGGATTGGGACTGGAAACTCATAAGGGATCATTTACAGGAAACGAAAAAAAAAGTTTGTGCCGAGGGAACTACACAAAAAAATTGTGGAGCACACTGGTGACCTGACAGGTGAAGAGGCAAGCAGAACTTCACAAAGACCTTCTATGACAACAGGAAAAAGATGTCAACTGTGCCCTAGAAGAAAGGATAAGAAAACAAAAACATACATGCTATCAGTGTGATACTTGTATATGGAACATGCAGTTGTCATGTGTGAAGACTGCCTCAGGTGCGACACTGAAGCAAAGATTATTATTATTTTTTCAGTATAGGGGATCAAACTCAGGACCTTGTGCTTGCCAGGCAGGTGCAGCACCACTGGCCTACATCCCCGGCCTGAAGAAAAGATTATTTCTGTGGTAGACTTGTTTGTATTTACACTGTAGTTCCCATAGGTTTTTATTTCTGATGTTATGTTTTAGGTTTTGTAAGCAAGTAAACAGCTGATGTGAAAATGTTCATGTCTAGTCTAAGGAGTCATTACATATTTGGTATTTTATTTTATTGCTATCTTACTTCCCTGCTAAGTGCGTGTTGTACAATACAGTAAGATGCTCCTCATGAAACAGGAAGAGGAGAGGTAACAAGTATGACCTGCCACATAGGAAAGTTAAGCACATGTGCTGCCAGTGTGAGATGTGCAGAACATATATGGAACATACAGTTGTCATGTGTGAGGACTGCACTGGGTATGACAGCTGAAGCAAAGCTTATTTTTGTTGTAGAGTTCTACTGATATTTTCATTGTAGTTCATATAGGAATTTATTTCAGATGCTATCCTTTAGATTTTGTAAGCAAGTACACAGCTGATATGAAAATGTTGATGTCTGTTCCAAACACACAGTACATATCAAGAATACTTTATTTTATGATATTTTAGGTTTCTGTTAACTACACACTGCATAATATAAGAAACTCCTAACAGCAAGACCAGTGAGATGTCAAGCATGTACTACAGAAAGGGCAGGAAAGCAAAACATATGTGGTGTCAGTGTAATAGGTGTGTATAGAACATGCTGTTATCATGTGTGCAGACAGCCTTAGGTGTGATAACAAGTAAAGATTTTTTTTTGGTAAAGTGCTACTGGCATTTTCACTGTAGTTCAGATAAGAACTTATTTGTGTTGCTCTTTTTTAGACTCTGTCCACCAAAAAAGTCAATGTTGAAAATTTTGATGCTTTTTTATAAACATTCAATAAATATTTAAAATTCAACTTTATTTTGTGATTATTTTTTCCTATTAAGTACTCACTGTTTAATAATGAAGCTCAGGGCTGGGGATTTAGCTCAGTGGTTCCGCTGCCTGCCTCACAAGGGCAAGGACCCGAGTTTGATCCCTGGTACCAAAATAAATAAATAAATAAAAATAATGAAACTCATAACATTAAAATTAAAAATTCATCAATAGAAATATTTTAAAGAACAAAAGTGGGTTCATATTTATGTGCCTCTATGACAAAATCAGTGTTATGTTCTATTAGGTATTGGAACTACAATTAAGACTTATTTTTTCCTCCCCAATAATTCAAACTAAGACAATACTGGAAAAATTTTATTCTTGCAATTTGGGGGAGGGGGTACTGAAGATTGAACCCAGGGCCTTGGCACTGAGCTAAAATCTATAGCCCTACCCCCTTAATTTTAAGACAGTGTATTGCTAAGTCATAAAACAGCTCCATTTGGGGCTGGGGATTTAGCTCAGTGGTGCCGCTATCTTGCAGGCTCAAGGTCCCGAGTTCGATCCCTGGAACACTTGGACTCAAACTTGCCACCCAACTGCCTCAATCTCCCACAGTACTGGGATTATAGCTTGGTTTTGAAATTTTTTTAACAGCTTACTGGGAAGCTGGGGAAAGTGCCCAAGTACTGGATATCTAGAAGGTCAATTTTTCAAGCTACTGTTCATAATACAAGTATACCCAAAGAAAATCTGAATAACTGAAAAAGTCTCACCTTTCCTAACAATTTCTATTTTAAATTATCCTTAGTCCTTAATGTCTCCACATAACTACATAAAAAGAGGAATCATTTTAGTGGCTAACAATTTCAGACCAGTATGTCTACCTAAAAGCTCTCAAATTGACTTTGAAGACATGGCTGTCTTGTTCACTTAATGTTTAGCCTAAGAGAAGCCTGTGAACAAATATTCTATCCAAAAATTTTTCCCTATTAATATCAGACCACACTAAAAGCTATTACATGACTCTCCACGGCCTATTCAATCCAATATAAGTAAATGAAAACTCTATTAAACAATATGGCTAAATTATGCACTACCAAGATATTAAATTTACTGATATAAACATATATAGAATTAATTTCAATTAAAAAATTTCCTGCCTTTAGCCACCTTCTCCCTCTAGTCTTTTTCTACTCTATTTAATTCCTGCTTTCCAATATGGCAACTAAAAAGAGAACTAGAACCTTAGTAATGGTCTAATACCAGGCAACTGTATAATTTTGATTAGTCATTTTGGCTAATACATTTTTTATGGAAGACTTTCCTAGCATTAAAAACAAAACAAAACAAAACAAAACCATTCTGGAACTTTGAGGAAAGACAGCTATATGAAGGACACTACCTTTTAAGTACGGCTGTAGAAAATAAACTGTTCTTCGCAGCAAACCGACATCATGAATGGTAGAGATGAACAAGATCTGCAGAACTCAGGGAAAGCATAACTATATTTTCCTGTCTTTTTGTAAAGGCAAAGATAGAAACTTAAAACAAACATGCCTTTTTCTCCCTTTACAAAAGAGGCACTCATTAGAAGGTCAAATGAATACAAAGAAGTATGAATAGCTAATGTCTGAATTACTTGTTTCAAATATCCATAGTTGCCCTTAATTTCCAAATCAACAGAAAAGCTCATTCATTAAGCACTTAACTGAACATTTATTATGTACCAGGAAACTATGCCTCATTACCAGAGGGGATTTTTTTTTAGACCTTGGAAAATAAAGAGAAAGTGTCTCTCCCTAAACAAAGAAAATAGATCATTACCTTCTCAAGCGATCAGCCCTTGAAAGAATTACTATGGTGTTCAGCAAACATTAAAGGATATTTTAACAACCCATCCATCTATCACTCACTCAATAAATACATACAGTACCTAAAATGTTTGGGGAAAAGCTATGGGAGAGGAAAAAACAAACAAAAAAACACTTAAACTTAGTTTTGACTTAAAAGATGCATAGGAAACATTTAGATGAAAAACACTAAAACAAGAAACTGTAAAGAACTATAAAATGATGATGATGATGATTATTTGGGTTTTTCTTTTTGATTGTTTTTTGAGACAGGGTCTCACTATGCAATCCAGGGTGGCTTTGAACTCAATACATTGCATAGACTGGCCTCAAACTCATGGTCATACTCCTGCCCAGCAAGAATACTAAAGACTTGCAATTTTGTCTCCTAAACTGACCAAAGGCCAGCATACTTTATCATCTCCTATAAGAAGCACAACAGATAAGCAACCTTGTTGCATATAAGATTACCAGTGTACTCTATTCAAATGTTACCATTTGTGCTAAAAAACAAACCCCACTAATTCATAACCATTTTAATTCTTTTTTTTCCTTTCTTCACCCCCCACATAAATCCATTTTACTGTTAAAGTCACAAAGCAAAATAACCAGAAAGACAGCTAAGAGGGTGTAGACCAGCGATGGTGAACCTTTTAGGTAAAAGTAGCTCGCTTTGGCACATGTGTCATAGGTTCACTACCACTAGTGAAGACAAATCTTGAAAATGTGTTCAGAGCTTCTTAGTTTCCAAAACAAGAATTCAAGTTTTTTTTTTTAGGCCATCTTCCTATTTCTATTAATGGGCTAGGTTATTTGAATCAGGAAGTTAGCAAGAGATGAGACAGAAGTACAAAGTGAAGATCTGGATTCAGATGAGGAAGAAAACACTCATGTGTAAATAAATATTTGACTAGTCAAAAAGCTACAAAATGATCATGTATAGTTCACTAATTAAGTTGCCCACTGATGTTACATTTGCTAAAAGAACACCAGTTGTATAGCACAGAAAATATTCCCAAGAACAAAGAGATTCTTGAAAAAATGTCGCAAGTTCACAATAGAGAAATGAATAGCACCGTCTTTGAATTTCAGAAAGACATAACACTGGCCTCCTATATGGTGAAGAAAAAAACAAAGCAGTATTTTTTTTTTTTTTTTTGGTACCGGGGATCGAACTTGGGTCCTTGCGCTTGCGCAGGCGATGAAACCACTGAGCTAAATCCCCGGCCCAACAAAGTAGTATTGATTCTGTCAACATTACACCATGATGTAAACTAATCCCAGCACTCCAGAAGCTGAGGCTGTAGGATCCTGGGAGTTCAAGGTCAGCCTGTGCTACATAGTGAGTTCCAAGCTAGCCTGGACAACACAACTAGACCCTGTCTCAAAAACAAAAACAAAAACAAAAAGATTGCTAGTAGATCCTCAACACAAATGAAGCCAGAAATGGTCACATTTTACAACAAAATGAACAATGGAGTAGATGCTGTAGATGAGTTATGCAGCCACTATGATGTCACTCAAAACACAAAAAGTGCTGCCAAACAGTTTTGTTTTACTTGATCCTAAACATGTCAGGTATAAATAGTATCATAGTTTACAAAGAAAATAACAAGCACAAAATATCACGGAAAAATTTTCTTATAGAGAACTGGGACTGCAATTGACCCAACAGATTTCTGAAGCTAACAATTCTCAAGCAAAGTCAGCCAATCTTACAACAAAACACAATAATATAACAACAACAAAAAAAACCCCAAAAGACAAAGAAAATTTGAAAACAAGCAGAAAAAAAGATTTCATTTGAATATCAGAACAGCTTATTTTCCAAAGTCAACAATGAAGCCAAGGTGAACGACTACAGTGTGCTAAAAAGAAGAAAAAAATAGAACAAACTTCCAAATTACAATTCTACCATCTGAAAAATGCTCTAAACTAGGTTTAGAAGTACATGCATGCAATCCCAGCTACTCAGGAGGCTGGGGCAGAAGGATCACAAGTTCAAGGACAGCATGGGCAACTTAACATACACTGTTTCAAAATTCTATTTTATTTAGTTACTTGCAGTGCTAGAGCTTGAACACAGGGCCTTCATATTGAGTTACAGCCCCAGCCTCCCACCTTTTTTCTAGACAGGGTCTTACAAAGTCTCTAAGTTGCCAGGGCTGGGCTTGAACTTGGAGATCCTGCCTCAGCCTCCCAGAGCTGGGACTCCAGGCATGTACCACACCTGGCTTCAGAATAAAATTTTAGAAAGGGCTGAGGATGTGGCCCAGAGGTGTAGCACTTCCCTCACATATATGAGACCCTGGGTTCAATTCCCAGCACCAAAAACAAATAAAAAGATCCACCCAAACCTCAACAAACAAAAATTTAAAAACTCCTATCATCAAGCATGTATTTCTAAAGGTGACTATATAAAATCACAGTTATCCTCGTGGATCTTTAAAACACAAGATTTTAAATACATGGGAACAAAAGCATATTAACAGGAAATGACATTAAAGCAGTCTAGATGATTTTATCTGGAAAGATAAAGTTTTTAATATTAGACCTTGACAAGTCATGACTACAAGTTAGAACATCTATGATACAACAAAATTAGCATGTACTTCCAAACTAGGAAGTGAAAAAATACAAAAAGGGTGGTAAGAAGATTTAAAAGAACTCAAAACTTACAACATAAGAAACAGGAAGGAAAAAGTGTTACACTGAAATGCGACTAATTATATTAAATGTAACTGTAATAAAGTATCCAGGTAAAAGACAAGACTGTTTAGTTGGATTAAAAGAGAAATACAGCCAGGAGGAGTGTGGCTCAAGATGGTAGTCTCAGGTACTTTGGAGGCTGAAGTGGAGGACTGTGTGAGCCCAGGAGTTCAAAGCCAGTTGGGGCAACTATAGTTAAACCCTATATCATTAAAAAAAAAGTCCAAATGAACTAGAATGACCAAAATTATTTTGAAAAGAATAAAGCTAGAGGAATCACACTATCCGATTTTTAAGACTTATTACAAAGTTATAGTTATAAAAATAATTTGAGACTGGCAAAGGATAAAAAGCAGATCAATGGAACAGAATGAAACATATAGAAACATACACAAACATGACCAAGACATTAAGTACAAAGGCAGTTCAAAGAGAAAGGATAATTGTTTTTACAGATGATTTTGGAACAGTTGGAAATTAATACACAAAATCATAAAGTTTATGGTCTTGTCTTCAACCTAAACCTCACATCTTATGTAAGAAATAATTTGGCCAGGTGTTGTGGTACATGCACTCAGGAAGCTGAGGCAGGAGGATTGCTGAGTTTGAGGCCAGTGAGTTCAAGATCAGCCTAAACTATAAAAAAGCAAGAACATGTCTTTAAAAAAAGGAGGGGGGCAATTAAAATAATTTAGACAGGCTGGGATTTAGCTCAGTGGTGCTATAGCCTACCTCGCAGGTGCAAGGTCCCAAGTTTGATTCCCAGTACCAAAAAAAAAAAAATTTAGACAAGTAATTCCAGCTACAAGTGAGGCCACTTGGATGACATAGCAAGATTCTTCCCCATAATGGATTGTAGATATAAATGTAAAAATTACCAAATTTTTAGAGAAAATCTTCCAACCTCGGGGTTAAGCAGAGTTTGTAGACAAGACACTAAAAAAAGCATGACCCATGAAAGAAAAAGAATGATAAATTGAACTTCAGTAGCAATAAAAACGACCTCTGTTCTGTAGAAGATATACTTAAAAGAATCTGATAAAAAGAATATAAAAAAATACATGACATTGTTAGTCATTAGGGAAATTAAAATGAGATATTACAGATCAACTAAAATAGCTAAAATAAAAAAATTACAACACCAAAAAAATTAAGCCTACACAAAATCAACAGAACAAGACGGATAAGATATAAAGCTAGTGGGGATGCAGAAGAATATAACTAATTCATTCTTGGGGAAACATTCTGGAAAAGTTTGGCAATTTTTTATAAAGTTAAATAAAATCCATATTTACCATACAACCAAGATTGTCATTCTTAGGTATTTTTTCAGTAAAATGAAAACCTATGTTCACAGAAACCTGTATGTATTTATAGCAGATTTATTCAAATTGTGAAAAAACGGGGAAAAGCCAAGGTATCAAATAGGTAAATGGATAAACAAACGGAGGTACAATTATAGAATGGAATACTCATCAGGAAAAAGTAAACTATGTGCAACATGAAGAAATCTTAAGTGTATTTGGTTAAGTGAAAAAAAATCAGACCCGAAGACTATATATCGTATATTTCTGAGTTAGAAAAAGACAAAACCACAGAGATGGAGAACAAATGACTAACGACTCCATGACAATGAAACAGTTCTGTACAGTACCGTACTGTAAAGGTGATTTTGTAAAAATTCACAGTATTGCACACAAGTGGCCATTACTGGATCCAGACTCTTAGCCCTAACTACTGAAAGAAACCAAAAACGTTAACACTGAGTAGTGGGATCCAGAGTTTGACTTCTAAAGATCATTCTTCAATAAAAGGAGAGAGGGCCTATTAGAAAAATGGCTGATTTTTAAGATAGAGGCAGGAAAAATATAACAGCCTGGCAAACCTTGCAGTCAAAAGGACATGGGAGCCAATTTGAAGGAGAGTCAATGGCCAAAGGAGGAACAATGTAAACAAAATAAGCAACAGTATTGGGCTGTATCTTTTATTTTTGTTTTTTAAGACAGGGTCTTGCTATGTTGTTCAGGCTGGCTTCAAACTCACTGTGATCCTCTAGCCTCAGCCTCCCAAGTGCTGGGATTATAGGCATGCGCCACCATGCCCAGTGACAGTATTAGATTGTAACCCTAAATTAATAAAATACTTATCCATCCATATTATAGAAATGATTAACCACTAACAGTTTACCCCTAGTCACTCGGGCAGTGCGTTTGTTTATGTACTATCCCAAGCACTGCTTGGACAAGTGTCATTTCAACCAGTCAATTCTTGTATTGAACAAGTTCGATAAAACTATAATTTTTATATTTTTTGTTATATTATCTTATAAAAGTTAATGAAAAAATATGCAATTTTTGTTCATCCTGTATTTAAATAATTGGACTGGTAAGTGGTTAAATTAAAAAACCTCCTTAAAAAAAAACCTCTTTAATACATATGTATCAAGAAATAGAAGCTGGGGATTTTGCTCAGTGGTACCGTGCCTGCCTCATAAGCCCAAGGTCATGAGTTCGATCACCGGTAACCCCCCACACCCAAAGATCACCACTAGATCATCAGTTGACTGCTGCAACCATGATCCACTGACACACTAAAATTAATGAGTAAAACTTTGGAGAAACAGGGTACTTGCAAAGCCTCAAAGTATCTCCTCCATGACAGGTATTTATTAGTCACTCTGGTGGTTTAAACATATATCCATAAATTATTTGATTCACCTCCCTTGAGGAGGTGGAGTTTAATCCCCCCCGCCCCCCCGGAAAGTGGGCTGAACTTAGGAAAGTCTTTCTGATAAGTAAGTATGGAAAGGGAGAAATACTAACTCTACAATAGAGAAACTTGGGAGACTCTACAGAAATAGGATAAGCAGTAAGTCACACTGACAGCATATGAACCTAACATAATGTGATGAGAAGAGCCCTTCACTTGCATGAATATATCTCAAAAATCCCTAACCACAATCTAACCTTGAGATGGCACCAGTCAAGGCTAAACTGAAGAACACTCTACAAAATTTTCAAAGGTGTTCCACTCATAAAAATCAAGGAAAGAGGGCCGGGGATTTAGCTCAGTGGTTTTGTTGCCTGCTGCGCAAGCACAAGGACCCAAGTTTGATTCCTGGTACCAAAAAAAAAAAAAAAATCAAGGAAAGACTGAGAAATTGCAACAGATTAGAACACACTATGGAGACCTGATAATTTAATGCAACGTGGTATTCTGAAATCAAGTCTGTACTCAACTGTATTATATCAATCAATGTTAATTTCTTGGTTTGATAAAGTATCATCATGACTATATAAGATACTAACTCTAGGGGAAACGGAGTGAAGGGCATATAAAGATTCTACCTTTTCAACTTTTTTTAAATCTAAAATTATTTCAGGGCTGGCAATGTAACTCAGTGGTAGAATGTTTTCCTAGCATGCAAGAGGCTGTGGGTTTGATTCCAGCACTACAATGATAAAATAATAAAATAATGATAATTATAATAAAAATTAAAAAATGAAATAAAACCAGGCATAGTGGCACATGTCATTATGGTAATTTCAGCTACTTGGGAAGCTGAGGCAGGATTCCAAGAGACAGGCCTGGGAACCTAGTGAGACACTCAAAAAGGGGAGGGGGGAGAGACTGGGGATGTAGCTCAGTGGCAAATAGTTTCAACATTATAAATTAAATGCCGACAATACCAGGTGCTAAAGAGTATATGGAAGAACTAAAATTCTTAGTTTGAATACAAAATAGTGCAGTATAGTTATCCTAGTAAACAGTTTGGCAACTTCTTTAAAAAACTGACTTTAGGGCCGGGGAATTCTGGAGTTCTATGGGGGTTGGGGGACCCTGATCTTATACTTTTCACATAATCCAGTAATCCCACTCAGAAATTTACCCTAGAGAAATAAAAACACTTGCAAAGTGTTGCAAAGGCCTATATACATGCTAACAACAGCACTAATCATAATCACGAAAGAATGGAAACCAAAATGTCACTCAAGGTTTATCGCTACAAAGGAGTATTACTTACTTGTCAATAAAAATAAATTAAAAATTGATAAACACAACTTAGATGAATCTCAAAGGTAATAGGCTAAATTAAAGATGTTAGTCACAAAATACTAAATAGTTGACTCAATTTATATGACATTCCTTTTTTTTGGTACCAGGGATCCAACTCAGGAACTGGCACTTACGAGGCAGGCAGTGGAATATATGACATTCTTGAAAAGATAAAGCCACAGTAACTCAGAATACTGATTATCAGAAATCAGGGTGAGAGGGTAGGTGTGACTCTTAAGGGTAATATTCAGAAGGTGATGGAATTATTTTGTGTCCTGGCTGATGGAAGATACTCAAATCCACAAGTCTTAAAATTTATAGAAAAGTAACACACAAAAGGAGTCAGTTTTATAGCATATTAATTGAGTAAAAAAAGGAAAGAATTCTACCATATTCTGTCTAATAGACACATCTAAACCTAGGAATGGTGGCACATGCCTAAAGTTCTACCTATTCCAGCAGTGGTAGATCACTTGAGCTTACAAATTTGGGATCAGCCTGAGCAATATAGTGAGACCCCATCTCAAAATAACCACAGCTAGGGTTATAGTAAAAATATATTTCAAATCATGTAGGATACAAGAAAAGCAGGACTTGAAAATTCATAAATATATACACTATATTAGATTATCTTTTTTTTTTTTTTTTTGGTACCGGGGATGGAACTCAGGACCTTTCACTTGCAAGGCAGGCACGGCGCCACTGAGCTAAATCTCTGGCCCATATGCTGTATTAGAAAAGCAAGCTAGTAGCATCCAAAAGTGGAAACCCAAATGTACATCAGCTGACAATGAATGGTTAAACAAAATGGTATATCCATGGACATTTATGGATTCAGCCACAAAAAGGAATGAACCACTGATAAAATGAAAGATGCTAAACACAAAGGCCATATATTATGTGCATACACATGTAATATGTGTGTAAAAGTTTTCCAGTGTTTTAAAAAAGTGAATTGGCTGTTAAATTGAATTATGTATTAAATTTTTCATAATTATTTTAAAAAGTGATGCTTTCAGTTAAGTAACTTTATTTCTCAAAGGTACAAAGAAAGGAGGGAGGGAGGTCTGTCTGACTAGCAACAATGAATTCTTAACTTCTGAACTGACAAAAATCAGTTGCATCTGCTGAGTTGTTACTGTCTAACAATGGGCTCTTTAAAAACACACCCACTGGAGATGTCACTTGTACTACACTTGACCTTAGCCAAAAGGCCGAGAAGGGATGGAGGAGATATCACTTGTAAACCAGGAGAACTCTATTCTTTTCTTACTGTCGTGAGTCCTGAAGGCCTCTAAGTTATCAATTTTTGTTTGTTCTACTCTGAATATACATCTACAATTATAAATACATTTTAAGATAATGAAAAGGGTAAATGATTATGTGGACTACACAAATTATGGCGAAATTGAAGCTCATCAATGAAAGCCCATAAACTCCCTGAAATGTATAAAAAGTAAAGTATACATGTACATTAAAAAAAAAATTACTACAGGTTCAGAGGGATCTATTTGTCCCACAGCAGAATTAGTAATAGCTAAATTAGACAAGTGGGAAATGTACTTTTTTTGGAGACAAGGTCTCGCTATAGTCCAGGCTGGCCTCAAACTCATGGCCATTCTCCTGCCACCTGAGTGCTGTGATTACAGGCATGTGTCACAACGCCTGGGGTATATGTACATTTTGTGTGTTTCTGTATGTGTATGATGCTGGAAATTGAACCCAGGGCCTTGCATATGCTGAGCATGCGTTCTACCACTAAGCTACACTCCCTCCCTGGAAATGTACATCCATCTCCCCACTATCCTCCCAATCAAGGGAGCCCTGAACTACATCTCCCACCCTTTTTACTTTTAATTTTTAAATTTTTTAGACAGGATCTCCCTAAGCCAGTGATAGCAAACCTTTTAGAGCTTTCAATGATACAAACAGCCCACTGCAGCGTGCATACCAGAGATTTGCACCTTTGCCCTAAGCTGCCCAGTCTGGCCTCAAACTTTCCATCCTCCTTCCTCAGCCACCTAAGCAGGTAGAGTTACAGGCATACCCTGTAACTATACCTTTTTTTTTTGGTACCGGGGAATGAACTCGGGTCCTTGTGCTTCTGATGCAGGCACCAGAACCACTGAGCTAAATCCCCAGCCCAAGTATACCTTTTTAACATGGTTAAGAAATCAATTTAAAAAGGTTAACTTGGTTAATTTATATAAAATATTTAAAATTAGGTTACTCAAACTAAGCACACCTGACCTTCCTAGAGAAAGAGAAGGAAACAATGCAGCACAGGCTTCAAGTTCTATTCCAGTGTGAAACCCAAACTTGAGGAATGATTTAACAAAATGTCAGCTTCAGAAAAGATACAGTGGCATTTAGTTAGGTGTGGATAAGATTTATAAAAGCTAACTTTATTCTGTCTCATGTTATTGCTTAAAAAAGAGATCATGCATTTCTTCACAAGTGTTTAACCTTAAATGGTTAGTCTTAAGATTTTTACATATACACGTATCCCTTAGGCATCAGAGATGCCTTAAAATGCCCGTTCCTAAACCTGAAAGCAATATTATTTTAAGATTACTGATTCCTTGAATTTTAAAACTGTTATAGGACACTCAATCACTGAACCTTTGAAATCAGTGCTTTCAGTGCCCCCCCCACACACACACAGTTAAAGATACAAAGAAAATACAGTACTATTTGTATAGCACACTACGGTAAACGATCAAAAGTCATTGTCTTAGATACACTGCACTCTACACAAATGGGCAGAGGTCCAAAAAAACTAGCATCTTGGCATATTTATTTGTTTTGTTAGTACATGTTTGCAGCATGTAATGACTACATTTATTGTGGGAAGTTGGTACATGTACATAACTCATCTGATTTCCTTTTTTGTCCCCTTTCCCTTCCTCCCCCCTCTGCTCCTTCCAACTTTTGGTCTCTCCTTCCCATTTGCAAAAGCTCTATTTCCATTTTGTCCTTCATTTTTTTCCTATCCCTTTTTCCTCCTTCCCTCCATCTCTTGTTCTCTTTCCCATTTGAAAATAGATCTCCCTACTCCCTATTATCTTTTATTTTGCTCTTTATTTACATTTGGGGTTTCTCATATAAGAGAAATCACAGTATTTAGGCTTGTGTGTCTAATTTATTTCATATAATATGGTCTTAAATGCATCCACTTACCTACAAATGTTTCAAGTTTATTGAGGCATATATGTAATTCTAGAACACAGTACATGGTTGAGAAATGCTGGTTTAAATAACTTGTGGAGATAGCTAGGTGTGGTGGCACATGCCTGTAATCTCAGCACTCAGGAGGCTGAGGAAGGAGAATCACCACAACTTGAGGCCAGCCTAGGCTGCACAGTGAGTTCAAGACCAGCCTGAACTTCATACTGAGACCCCATCTCAAAAAATAAAGCCAGGTGTGGTGGTGCACTCCTAGGGTAGGAGGATCACCCCTGGACTATATATATAGTGAGTTCAAGGCCAGCCTGAAGTACATAGTGAGACCCTGACCTGAATAGTGAAAACCCTTATGTTGAAAAACTGTTTTGTAACTCCCCATATTTCAAAAGATTGCAATCATCTTTCACAGCTTCCAAGTATAGACCAGAAATACTACTAATGTGCAACCATTTCTTTTGGAAGACTACTTGGAGGTCATTGGCACAAATACAAGAACAACAAACACAAAGGAGGGCTCTAAATCCCTAGCTTGCAAGCATAAATCAAAAGAAAACAGGTTAATAATAAGGGATCAAAGTTTCAACTTTACATAATAGCAACACTGGGAAGTTTCCAATGAAGTGAGGTATCTTAAGAAAATTCTAGCAGTTTGCTTTAGATTAACATAGCTATACACTAAAAACTGATCAAAAATGCAAAGTCTAGTATTATCTCTTATAACATAAAATATGATTAACGATGGGCAGAAAATAATCTGTATACTGTCCTTTCTGACCAAGTAACACAGACAAAATGAAGTCATAATGCTAAACTTTATTCCACTGACCACAACCCTCTGGAACCAAAAGATAGCTTCGTTTAAAACCTAGAGTAATTTACAGTAAAACCCAGCATTTATGTAATAATTACCACTACCATCTGCATGCCTCTTAAAACAGGCATGATAGGAAACGCATACGCCCATTTTGCAAATAAACAGGTTCGAAGTTAAACAGCTTGCCAAAACCCACAGGATTACTAACTGGTGAAGATCAGATCTGAACCCCAGTTTATTCAGGATTCAAAACCGTAAACAGGTGCTTTTTACTAAATCCAACACCATTTCCTTAATTCTGCACACTGATTTACTGGCGCAGGGGATGGGGTCAGTATTAACAGCCAGAATTGTTCATTACTCATTCATCAGAATGGGCTGACCACCAGCTCACTACTGTATAAAAACTAGGTTTTAAAGATGAAAAAGCTTTTGTGTGACTGTTGATGTGGGAAGGGGTTAGGGGAAGAAGGTTCACATCCCTCTCGATGCTGGCTGGGGGCAGCAGCAACTGTGAGCCTTGGCACTTAGCTCTCTGATACACAACAAAGCCTGTGAGTTCTGAAGATGTATGATGGTTTTTCCTGGTAAAATGTTTGCCAAAAACTGCCGTAGAAGATGGTAGTGAAAAAAGTTCTACTATCATAACCATGGTACACATTAACAACAGCACAGAGGTAGCTGCAGATGAATGTTCAAGTTCTTAGCTATGGTATTTGGAATTTCACTGCCTCAAGTGTGGCATGCAAAACTTTGGAAGGAAAAATGAACTGGTCAGGAAAACAGACAAAAAACCAAATGATGAAAATATTTTGACACTGATCTCACAATAAATTATATAGAAAAATAGATGTTTTGGGCTCAGTGATTTAGACGATTTAGCTCAGTGGTTTCGCTGCCTGCTGCGCAAGTCCAAGGACCTGAGTTTGATCCCCGGTACCAATTAAAAAAAAAAAAAAAAAAGAAAAATAGATGTTTGAATGCTTACTATTTTAACTGCTAGGCAATGAAACTGGTATTTATTTAAAGAAAAAAAAGACAAGAGAAAAACTCCAACCTAGATAAGCTATTCGTAGTTGTTCAATATAATCATAAATACACACAATTCTTTAAAGTACTTTTTAGGCCAGGTTCCTGCTCTGCCTAAGGAGGTTATGACTTAAGAATACAGGGCAATAACTGGGCATGGTGGTGCACACCTGTAATCCCAGTACTTGGGAGGCTGACTCAAGAGTATCACCTTGAATTCAAGGTCAGCTTGGGCTACATAGTAAGTTTAAAGCGAGCAGGAACTATATAGCAAGATTATATCTCAAAAATAAACAATAAAAAAAAAGAATGCAGAGCAAGGGTAATGTAGCTCAGTGGCAGTCTGTATGTTTACAGATGCCCTGGTTCAATTCCAGCACCACACACACACACACACACACACACACACACACACACACAAACACACAAACCAGGTTGGGAGCAGGTGGGGAGAAGACAAAAAAGCAAGTTAGTGGATTACCTAGACAGCAGGACTTAGTGTAGATGTTAAGGCAGGAAAATGTCCTCCTGCAAATACAGTATATATCCTAAACTGTGATTAACGTACCACCAAGGAACCAAATTCAGTAGCATAGCTGGATACAAACACTCAAAAATCAACAGCATTCCTGTACACAAATAAAAACTCACGGAGAGAAAAAAGAGAAATCACACTTTTCATAATAGCACCAATAAAAGAAAAGAAATACTTAGCAATCAATCTAACAAAGGAAATGAAAGGCCTTTAGATGGAAAACTACAGTACTTTGAAAAAGGAGATTGAAAAGGCTATCACAAAATGGAAAGATATCCCTTGTTCTTGGGTAGGAAGAACCGGTATAGTGAAAATGGCCATACTTCCAAAATTGCTATACAGATTTAATGCAATTCGTATCAAAATATCAATAGCATACCTCACAGAATTAGAAAAAACAATCCTAAAATTCATTTGGAACCAGCAGAGACCTAGAATAGCAAAAGCAATTCTGGCCAACAAAGGCAAGGCAGGAGGCATCACAATCTCCAACTTGAAATTATACTACAAAGCTACTGAGATAACAACAGCAAGGTACTGGCAAAACAAACAAACCAGAAAAAAAGAAACAAACAAGAAAACAAAAAATGCAAAAGACAAAAAACCAGACTGAGGATACGTGGAACAGATTAGAAGGTGTAGAAACAACTCCAAAATATTCAGTCACCTTATCTTTGATAAAGCAGCCAAACACCTCCCTGGAAGAAAGATAGCCTCTTTAATAAATGGTGCTGGAAAAACTGGCTTTCCACATGCCAAAGATTAAAACCAGACCCTTATCTTTCACCACACACTAAACTGAAAATCAAAATGGATCAAAGATCTAAATATTAAAACAGAAACACTAAATTCTGCTGGAAGACAGAATAGGTAGAACTCTTGACAACACTGCTGTAGGCAAAGACTTTGGGAACAAAACCCCACCGCGCAGGAAATATCACAAAGAATCAACAACTGGGATCTCTTCTTATTAAAAAGCTTTTGCACAGCAAAAGAAGCCACCAACAGAGTGAAGAGACAACCCAGTGTGGGAAAAAATCTTTGCCAGCTGTTCCTCAGACAGAGCACTAATATCTATCTAGGATATAGAAAGAACTGAAAACAATCAGACCCCTCAAATTTAAAGACCCAGTCCCAAAATGGGCATGCGAAACGAACAGACACTTCTCAGGTAAAGAAGCAGAAATGGCAAATAAATATATGAAAAATGTTCAACATCACTGGTCATGCAAGAGATGAAAATTAAAACAACACTGAGATTACATCCTACTACAGAAAGAAGGGCTATTATCAAGAAATCGACCAATGACAAATGCTGGAGGGGCTGTAGGGAAAAAGGAACCCTTATGCATTGTTGGTGGGAGTGCAGACTGGTGCAACCACTGTGGAAATCAGTGTGGAGATTCCTCAAAAAACTAAAACTAGGAGTTCCACTGGACCCAGTTATTCCCCTTGCTATCTTCCCAAAAGAATTAAAAGCATCATATATCATACCACGGCGATATATGCACACCCATGTTTATAGCAGGACAGTTCATAATAGCTGCATCTTGGAAACAGGCCAAATGCCCATCAACTCACGAATGGATCAAGAAGATGTAGTGTTTTTTATACAATGGAGTACTACTCTGCCATAAGGATTAGCTTGCATTTCTAGGTAAATGGATGCATGCATGTTTAAATACTGCATTGTTTCTCTGGTGCGGAAAAACAAAGTGTAAATAAGGACCAAAATGTAGAGTAGTTTTTGTGAAACAGAAAGAAAATGTTCACATGGACAGAGAACTAGGGAGTAGGGAGGGGGAAAGGATGTACGGGAAAAGAAAAAATAGAAGAAAGAAATGGAAACAAAGCTTTTGTAAATAAGGAGGGGAAGAGGTATTGAAGCAAGGGGAGGGGAATGGGAAAAAACGAATTAAGATATATCATGTACAGGTACAAATTCCCTATGATGAATGTGGTCATTATGTGTATCTAAAATGTATTAATAAAGTTAATTTTTATTAAAGTACCACTGCGGGAAGGCCTCTGATCCATTTTCATGTCTTCAGATGAGCAAACCTAGTTTGTTTCTTGACTTTGAGACAAGATTAACTCCTCTGTTCAGAAGCAAGAGAATCCTAAATTCATCAAGACTAGTAACTACTTTGGCAATAGACACCTGAGTAATGGAGGCAATCTACACTGGGTCTGACTTATACACCAACCTACGCCTAAGCAGCAATTCAGTACCTCACACACCCAGCTGGCCACACCAGAAACAGGAAGTACAAGTCAAAAGTTTCATTTAAAAAATAAGAACTCTTAGCAGGAGAAAATGAAAATAAAGAGAAGAGTAACAGCACCAGCATTAAACACATTCTCCTCACTGACATGGAAGGAAAAGATCGAATATTGGGCCAAGCATTGTATAAATTATCTCCTTTAATCCTCAAAGTATTTCTGAGATAATATTCTCAGCAGGTGCTTTTGTTTAATCTTCGAAAGAATCCTGATTACTAAACCCTATTTTATAGATGAAGAAACAAGAGTCAATAAGTAAGTTGCCCAAGGTGGTTGTTACTCCAATTGTAGAGATAAGCAAACTCAAGCTGAGAGAAGCCTCTAACTCTCACTCCAAAGGTAGAGTTCCTCCCCACTACCCTACTGCCCTGCCCTCCCCACCAGCAACCTGAGAATTCTAAATTCTAACCCCACCTCTCATCCCCCAACTTCTGTAGCTATTTTTAAAACTGTACCTAAGACCTGAAGTATATAGTTTTAAGACAATGCCTCTTAAAGCCATCAAGCTATGGCATGATATATTATGATGAAATGTCACCTGTGAGCTTAAGAGTAAAGACAATCTGGAGATCCTTAGCACCATACCTGCCAGAAATGTAGCAGGCATTCAAGAGGTGCTGAACAATCAGCATCTTCTGAATGATTATAAATTCAAAGCCCCAAATGGCTATTTTATACTTTCTGATATGACATAATTTTTTAGAAAAATAATTTACTCATTCATTTTTATTTATTTATTTATTTTTGGTACTGGGGATCAAACTTGGGTCCTTGTGCTTGTGCAGCAGACGGCGAAACCACTGAGCTAAATCCCCAGCCCACTCATTCATTTTTAACTTGGTGATTTTCTTAAAATTTATAGAACATTAGTGTGATAGTTAAATTGAGAAATGCCCATTAAAGCATTAGTCATAACTTTTGAAAAATTCCAAATGTTCACTTTCCCAAGCAGACTAAAATGTTGCTTCTAAAAACCTCTCAGAACAAAAAAAGCAAAAACCCTGTCAGAAGGACCCACATGACCACAAAGTGGTCATTTAAATTAAAAAAAAAAAGCTTGTCCACCATAGTGACTGTTGCTAAGTTTTTTCTTAATGTCTAAGGCTGAAAGACACAGCATTTGTAGAAAACAGTGAAATCTCAACCCAGCTCTATCTCCTGATACTGTAAATTTTTTCACTTAAATTTCTTAAAAAAGACTTGATCCTTGTGCCACACACCAGTAATGCCAGCTAGCTGGGAGGCAGAGGCAGGAGGATTCCAAGTTTGAGGCCAGTGTAGACAATTTAGTGAGACTCTGTTTCAAAACCAAAAGGGCTGGGGATATGCACTAGCCTACAGTGCAGGAGGCATTGGGTTCAATTCTTAGAATCACAAAACAAACTCAATTCTGATTTCTAAAATGTAAAAAAAAATGCATAATACTGAATTCTACTCTGAACCACACAAAATGTTTAGAGAAATCAATTGTCATGTGAGCAGAGTGGCACGTGCCTGTAATGCTAGCATTCTGGAAGGCTGAGGCAGAAGATCAAAAGTTTGAGCCTAGCCAGGACAATTCAGCAAGCTCTTATCTCAAAATAAAAATAATAGAAGGGCTGGGGACTCAGCTCACAGCAAAGGCCCTAAGTTCAGTCCCCACTACCAGAAAACAAAAACAACTACCAACTAATCCAAATATATCTTTTGTTACAATGACAGCAGCTAATTTTCCTTTATAATCCTGGAGGAATTTCTTCACTGGAGAAGCTAGCTGGCCTACATTTCTATTAAGAAACAACTAAATGATATGATACTTTTTGAAATTACATGCATCTTAGAAGCTGAAAGAAATTAAGGAGTGAAAAGAAAAACAAATTTAAGTGTAAAAACATGATACTCTTGTGACACAAACTTGGTTTAGGTCACATAGTAAACTGATAAACCACGGATAGAATCTAGTTTTTCTCTTTCTCTTTTTTTGCTTTTTAATTTCTGTTCTTTTGTTTTTTGAGATAGACTCTTGCTTTGTAGCTCAGGCTGGCTTTGAACTCACTATGTAGCCCAGGCTGGCTTTGAATTTGCAGGTATCCTCCTGACTCAGCCTAAGTGAGCATGCCATCAGGCCCACTCTCATTTTAAATCAAGTTATCAAACATTACTATTACCTGAAAATGCTAAGCTCTTACTTAATTGCCCATTTTCCCTTACTCTAAATCAAGGTCAAATATAATCTCACAAATCTTTCATACCCTGAAATGTTTATTCAGGTAATAAAAAGAAATGGTCTAATTTCCTCCATGCTCTGACTAAAGTTTGGTTAGTCCACATTTTATGAATCCAATCAACATAATACCATTAAAGAAAAAAAAAACAGAGCTTTCTTAAAAATCTAAAACTTCCATTCTATAGTTATGATTCCTAAATCTCACAACCTCAAGAGACAATGATAGAGAGAAAAGACATTACAACTTTGGGGTGAAGTGGAAAATACATGAGAACAGACAACTCAATGTGCGACTCATTATTAATTTACAAAAATATATCACCCATTTCTATCCCCTTTAAAAAACAGAAAATGCCTTTAAGAGATTGTCATACAAACTTAACGCTTTACTCAGTAATAAAAATTAAGAAATTACAGCCAGGCCTGGCGGTGTATACCTGTAATCCCAGCATTTGGAGGCAGGAGGATTGCTGCAAATTTGAGGCTAGCCTAAGCTGCACAGTGAATTCAAGGCCAGCCTCAACTACATATTGAGACCTTGTTTCAAAATAATATAAATAATAAATTATGTTGTTTATCCAAATTTATTATAGATGTGGAAGAATCTTCAATTCATAGAAATTCTACCAAAATATCCCAGAGCTCTAAAAAAAAAAATCTGTATTTTACCAAGCTAGTCATATAGCCCCTTCAAACTGCATCTAAGGACAGTAACAGAGTATTTAAACATCAAAGAAGAGGGCATATGTTCCCTCTTTCTGTTAAGTCATCCAGGGCTAAATCACAGAATAATTGTCTTTGTTCTCTAGAAAATAATGTAAGATTCTAAAATAAACCCCCATATTAGTTTTCTACTGTTGCTGTAATTATCACAACCCAAACAACATAAATTCATTATCTCACAGTTTCTACAGACCAGAAATCAGGTGGACTTAGCTGGGTCCTCTGTTTAGGATCTCACAAGGCCAAAATCAAAGTACTGACCTTGATTCCAGCTGTATTTCTTTCTGGAACCTGGCAGGGTGGGGTTCTGCTGTCTGCTTATTCAGGTGGTTGCTGAATTTAATTCTTTGTGGTTGTAGGACTGAAGTTCCCATTTCTTTTTGCTGCTGTCAGCTGAAGCTGGCCTTTGCTACTAGAGGCTGCTGCTTGTACTTTCCCTGTAGCCAGTTCTAGTAATGGCAGGTGGACTTCTTGTCATGCTCCAAATCTTTTAACTTCTTCTATACCATCCAACTCTAGCGGGGAAAAGTTCTGTTTTTAAGAGCTCATATGATTTTACTGGTCCTACTCAGAAAATCCAAGATAATCTTCCTATTTTATGATCCTTAACCTTGAAGTTCCTACAAAGTAACTTCTTCAGATTCCGAGAATTAGGGTACAGACATCTCAGGTGGCATTCTGCCTACCAGTCCACTGCCTGGCCTCCAAAGATTTGCATGTCTCTCAAATGCAAAAGAAAAAAAAAAATCTCATCCCAAGGTTCACAAAGGTCTCATACCACCACAGGACCAACTCAAACCCCCCAAAATCTCATCTAAATCTTACCAGTTCAAAACTCCCAAAATCCCAACCTTTTAGTATGAGAGGTTCTGAATATAACACAGTAAGCACAATGCCTGGGGCATAATTCCTTTAAAACAAAAAGTTATCTGCTTCCAGCATACTATCAGCATACTATGGTGAGACAGGAACAGGGTAACAGTTACAGTATTCTAGTTCAAATGGGAAAAATGTAAGAGAAAACAGAGCTGTTACGTCCAAAGTAATTTCAAAATACAGGCAAACACCATTCCATTTTACAGCCTGGAAAAAAATACTCCAAGGCTTTAAGCTCCATTCCTCCCACCTCTTAGTTCCACCTCTGAGTCACTTTCTTTTTTCTTTTTTTAAGCAACACAATTACATGTGAGTAGTTTTCTCAGTTTGCTGTTAGTAGAATTTGGGAGGACCCAAAAGCCCTATTTAATTTCTTATTTTCTGTCTCTTTCCATCACAGCTAGCATTGTTTCTGCTGGTATAAAACAGCCAAGAACTCTGTGGGCTTGGCATGAATTTCATAGGGATTCATTCCCTTAGAAAGACGTCCAGAAATAAAAACGGGCTGCACCTTCAATATTTTCCTTGAAAAATCTCTTCAGCTAAAAATTCAAATTCATTCCTTACAAATTCTGCTTTCCATATAATCAATTACAAAACAGTTCTGGCTAACCATATTTGCCACTATGTAACAAGAATCCCCTATCTGCCAGTTTCCAGTAACATGTACCCCACTTCTATCTGAGCAGAGTCATTAACATCCAAGTTCCTACTAACAATCTGTTCTAGGTCTCTTCTATCATGCTTAAATTTCTTCCAGCCTCCACCCACTGCTACTTCCATTTTTAGGTAACAGTACCCCACTCCCAGCACTAAAATCTATACTAGTTTCACTGCTGCTGTGACAAATTACCACAAATTTGTGACAATATCACAAATTTATTCTCATTTTCTGTAGGTTATAAATTGGGAAGACTCAGCTAGACCTGCTTAAAGTATTAAAGACAAAAGGAAGCTAACTGCAAAGGTATATTCTCTGCTGGCAACTGGAGGAAGAAATCTACTTTCAAGTTCAGTCAGGTTGTTGGCCAAATTCAGTTCTTTGTGGCTGCAAGACTGAGGTTGCCATTTCCTTGCTGGCTGTCAGTTACTAGAGGCTGCCCAAATTTTTTCTCATACTTTCTATGCAGCCCTTGCTAACATCAGCAAATGAAGTCCTTCTCATGCTTCAAATCTGACTTCCCCTTTTGCCCATCCCTAATTCCAGCTAGTTGGCTTTTAAGGGCTCATGATCAGATTGAGCCTACCCAGAAAATCTAGGATAGTTTTTGTATTTTAAGGTTCTTAACTTTAATTACACTTGCAAAGTTCCTTTTGCCATGTAACATTACATTATTTATAGAAGGTGGGTATTACAGTATGGACGTCATGGGGGAAGTGGTATCACTCTGCCAACTACAAACCCAAACCCCAAATCAGGCTTTTGAACTTCCTGAGCTCTCTCAATCCTCCTCCCTCAGACTCCTCACTAGGATTATAGAAGGATTACAGATGTGTGCACTATGCCTGGCTTCCCTTTTAAGAGCTGAGGTGTGTGGAGCTGAGGCAAGAGGATTTCAAGTTTAAGCCCCGCCTTGCCTGCACAGCAAGACCTCCTACCACCACTACCAAAAACAAAACAAAACAAAACAAAACCCCAAAACAGCAATAAGCTAGGCATGATGGTGAATGGCTGTAACCCCAGGAATTTGTGTTCAGGGCCAGCCTGGGCTACATAAGTGAGTTGAACACAAGCCTGAACTACACATAAGACCCTGTTTAACAACAACAAAATAATACAAATTTTTTTTTAAAAAAGGCAAAACTTCATCCTTGGAAGAGTGGGCGGACCAGTGGAATGAAAAGTGCACCGCAGAAATCTTGCCAGTTGCTACCTGTTTCATCCTCAAATAGCAAAGTAATTTCCCCCAAACTCTGAAACTAAACCATGCTCTTCTTAAATGTGTGCTTCTCCTTTCCTGTTCTCCATGAAAGAGGACATAACTCGGGCTGCCTTGTGCATTTTCTTTTTTTGAGGAAAGTTGCAACAAGGTAACGTAAACTTTGTAACTTAAGTAAGTATCCAATCTTTTTCTTCTTTCTTCAAGTCACATACACTCCTCCAATAGTAAATGAAAGCCAAGAATCTCAAAGTCACAGAAGGTCAAATCTGCCTTGGAAAGACCACAGCAAGTAAACTTTTCAAAATGGCATAGAGAACTAGTATTAGTCCTGGAATTTCAGCCTCAGGTCTATCAAGCCAGTTAAGTCAAATGATCTTCAATTGGTTACAAATATCTGAAACCAGATTCTCAGCCAAAAAACACACTACCTAATCCGGAAGAACCCCAAATATACCAGCTCCAGCCGGGGATTTAGCTCAGTGGTTCCGCCACCTGCCTCACAAGTGCAAGGTCCCAAGTTCGACCCCCGGTACCAAAAAAAAAAAAAAAAAACCCATATATACCAGCTCCTCCCTTTAATAACGACAGGTAAAACTCTATTGAGCACTTCCTGCCAGGCACTGTGGTAAGCTCTTGATACAAATTATCTTTATATACTCCCTGCCATAAACTTATGAGCTAGGAAATATCATTACCCACATTTGACGGACAGTTTAAGTCACACAGCTTAGTAGTGGCCCTGATATTTGAGAAACAGTCAATTTCTTAACCCTTGGCCTACACAGCCACACCTTAGATGGAATGAGGGCTCTAGCTCTTGAAAATATCCTGCCTTCCAAATTTTATTTTCATATCCTCTCCTCACGCACCCTTCTCATAGAATGTAGCAGTTGAAAGGTAATCAAGCTTTCCCAAGTTAACTTGTCACCTCATTTCCAGAATTCTTTCCTCCCCCATGAAAGCAATAGCCAAGAAGCAATTTTGACTTTGTTTCCCTACAGTCTAACAAGCTATAGAAGCTCCACCCATCACCCCCCTAGCTTAGATATGTTCCAACACTGCAAAACCCAAACAAGAGGAAACAAAATTAAAAGGTCCTACTCTTTCAGAAGGTCACCAACACATGTACATTCTCAGCCAACCTTTCATTCTACATACCTCGCTGTCCTTTTCACCCAGGTTCCCAAGTAGACCTCAAACCCAACTCCGCCCGTTCTGCCCCACTTCGCGGTTGCCTCCTTTCTTCTCCCCAGCAACCCCACCCCGTCCCTTCCCTCGCGCACCCAGGGTGCAGGTGGGGAGCTCAGCCCCGCCCAGAAGGACCCCAGGCCGAGCGCCACTCCAGCTACCCCGCTCTGCCCGCGACCTTATGCGCCCTACCCAGCAGAAGCCACTCCCTCGGCTCCCTCCCCCAGCATCCTCGGGCCCCACCCCTAGGCTCCCTTCCCCCTCCCGCGACCCCTACCTCCAAGTTGCCCCCTAGTCTCCGCCCAGTTCAGCCTCACACCACTCCAACAGCAAGCCGGTTCCCACCCTCACATCGGCCTCAGCCTGGAAACCTCGCTTTCCACCCATGGGGGTTTGGCCCCGGGCCTCCCCAGTGAACTGCAGGATCCTCGCCTGTGTGTGCAAGGGGGGGGGGGGCAGGGGAAGGCGATAGGCCTCTCGGGAGTACGCTAACTGTGTGAGAGGCGGTCTCTACCCGCTACCCCATGCTGGGTCCATCCCCACCCCCGTACGACCTCTCAACTGCTCCAACGGTACCTGTGATGGAAGCGGCAGCGGCGGCAGCCGCTCTCCCCTCTCCTCACACAGACAATATGGCGGCGGCGGAGGAGGAGACACACGGCTCGGCCGCCAGCCGCAGGAACCAGAGCGAGGCTGCAGCCTCCGCTGCCCGGAAGCGGAAGCCCCCTCCTACCTGGAGGCGGGGAGGCAGGGTGGGAGCGCTTCTGACTCCGCCCCTAGCAGAATCCGGGTGAGCGCCGCCATGCTGGGATTTTCTATTGCATTCCTGGGGGTTCGGTTGGTTCGGTTCCAGACTGGGGCGCAAGATGGAAAGGATTCTCTATGCAAAGCATGATAATGAGACTTCCTATAACTAAGCTTATTTTACTTCAGTGTCTGTACTAACTTACGAGAGCGAGAACACGAACCTCTCACCAAGCATAAAATTGGTTTGATCCAAACTAAAATGCCGGTCCCTATCTTTCCCGCAATTCGCCCAGCTGGCGAGTCCCAGCAGTCCACTGATCACCGCCTCTTTCTTGAAAAGTCGCATGCGCGACCTGCAGAGTGGTAGAGTGAAGCATTCTGGGAACTGAAGTCTCTCTTGCTCCAACCCTTCAACTAGAATTAAGATTCCAGCAACACTTTTGTCCTCGAACTTTGAGTTTGAGCAAGTGAACCAAAGTTTTGTCCCGGGAAGGGCGTGGCGCAGGAGCCCGGGAAGTGATGTTAGTAGCCCGCTAGAGACCGAGGCCCGATTCCTTCCTCCTACGGGAGGACTACCTAGAGCTGCCCACCCAGAATACTATAGTGTTTTTCCTTATCTGCTCCCCATTCACACTCTTTTGGCCCAGGCTTCCTCTCCAAAACAGACACAGTACTTTCTACCGTGCAAACCTGATCATGATCTCCTCTTGGTCAGAAATCTCCCATGGCTCACTCTTCTGCACCAAACTGCTTTATAGTCAAGGCCCTTCATAATTCAGTTACATGCCTCTCTACTCCCCTACTCTGCTAACCTCTCCCAAATTCCTGATGTTTTCACTCACTAAAATTGTAAACTATTCCTGGCACTTGACTCTGTTGTCTCCCTCTCTTTGCACTGGCAGGCAGTTACTTACTGTTACTAGATAATTCGTATGCTCATCGAACTAGTTCAGGATCTCTTCCTTTCCAGATCTCCTTCTCTCTCTCTCTCTCCTCTCTCTCTCTCCCCCTCCCTCCCTCCCTCTCCATCTCTTTCCCCTCTTTCCCTCTCCCCCCCTAAACCCAGGCACTATTACTCACCAGACTGAGGCCCTTAGTCACCCTCCTCTGATTGACAGTGAGTCCCCAGTGGACTGGGCAGGATCTGATGATCACCCTTTCCCCTGCCAGCCCTGCTAGAAGTTGGTATGTAAGTGTTGCTGAGAGGAATTCAAGTGTTAGCCTCACCTCTGGTAGGGCAGAAGTGTGAAGGTTGGAACAAGGGTAAGGAGGCTGGGTTATTTCTGTACCAGCCATTATTCCCAGCTGCCTCAGAATAGCTGCCTGTTCCGGGGATTGATCTCTCCACCCTCTACAGCCCTCTTTTCACAGTTTATCAGCTGACTGGCATTTCTGCTGCCAAAAAGAGACAACCTCCTCCCCTGTGGATGGAAGTAGTGGTAGCTACATAAATATAGTGATGGCCTCAGGGAGGTGGCCACGACCTTTTCTGAGCGTCATCTGCCAGAAAGTTCTGGGGTTTTGACCCCAATTACCTGAATATCTGTAGCAGTTGTTCTCTGGGTGCCCCCAAGGTAGTCATTCCTCTTCTCTGAGCCTCATATTTCCTGTGAACTGAAGAGCTTGGACAAGGTGATCCCAAGATTTCTTCAAAACCCTCTTCCAGGAAATGTCTGGCCTTCCACCCAACTCTTGGATCATGTCTTTTTGTCTCTCATGGCTTCCTTTTTTCCACTTTTGTTCTCATTTGTTCAACTCATAGCTATTGACCACTTGCTACAAGCCAGACACTGTGCTGGGTGTTAAGGATGTAATATGAACAAGACAGATACTAGTTCCTCATTGGTGGAACTCATCTCGTAAAGTGAGAAACAAACATTGCACAGGTATCAAATGAATCAGCAGTTTCACATTGCAATAAGTGCTCTGAAGGGAAAAGATAAGTAGTTGTGAAATAGAATAAAAGCTCCAGTTAGCCCTAAGTGCTATGAGGAAAAAGCTAAGTAAGTCTGAAATAGGGAACTTTTGCTTAAGTGGCTCAAAAGCTCCCTCTGGGAAGGGAATACTATGTGCAAGGTCTCAAGGCAGGAAAGAGCTTGCTCAGTTTGAAGTAGGCCATGGTGGCCAAAGCACCATAAGTAAGGAGGGAAAGGGTAGGGAAAATGAGGAAGAGGTAGACAGGTCACTCAGGCCACAGTAAGGAAGATGGACTTTCATCTGAGTGGAGTGGGGCCTTCCTACGGCTTAGCTCTCACTCCTTTCTGATGATCTCAGCTTCTCCTACAGCATCTGGTTCTTCCTTCACCTCTCCAGTTCTGGCTTCGGTCAATAAGCTCACTCAGGGCCAGGGATTTAGCTCAGTGGCACCGTGCCTGCCTTGCAAGCACAAGGTACTGAGTTCGATTCCTGGTACAAAAAAAAAGCTCATTCAGAGAACACACCTGGCACATATGTACAACCCTTCATACTCATGCAGGACACAGATGATACCCAAGGTCTCCCACTCCCAGGCCACAGGTATAGGCTCAGTCCCAGATGTCCACTTTATTAGGGACTTAATACTTATTTTTAATGCTTATTCTCTCTGACTCCTGCCCTCCCAGACTTCCTTCAAAAAACAATGGCAGTTCCAGTAATAGTCAAGATGCTCAGAGCACTTGCCCTGTGCCAAACATGGACTGTTCGTCACCTCATTTAATCCTCTTCAATTTGATGAGGTAGAAACCAAAGTATCCCATCCTACTGATAAGGAAACTGAGGTTCAGAGAGACCACAAGGAGGTAGCATTCCAACCTGAGCCATTAAAATTTCAATCACTGCACTAAGAACCTAAGTATATCAGTTTTCTACTGCTACTTAACAAAACATAGTAGCTTAAAACAGCTGCCATGTATTTGCTTATGTTTGTGTACGTTTGCAATTTGGACACATGTCAGCAGGGACTGGTACTGTCATGCATGGCCTTGTGTCAGGAAGCAAGTCAAAAGCTGGCTGGTCCTGTATGGCCTCCTTCAAGTGTCTGGCAGTTGGCTGGGGTTGTTGGCTTAAGTGCCTTTTACTCCTTCATGTGGCTTCTTCAGTAAGCCAGCTTGGCTTCCTTGCATGATGATTTCCAAAAGAAAGAGAAAAAAACCAGTAGGGCCTCTTGAGACCTGGACTCAGAAGTGCAATAGCATCACTTTTACTGTATCATATTGATCAAAACCTTCACATAAGACTCACCAGCTCAGATTCAAAAGACTAGAAAGAGATTCCATCACTTGATGATAAAAATATCAAAATCATATTACAAATAGTCATGTGTATGGAAAAGAATAGAACCATTGTGGCCATGTTAGTAAATATTTTATCACGTTAAGTAACTATGTGAAGCCAGTTTACGTCTGTAATTTTAGTACTGTGGGAGTCCAAGGCAAGAGAATCATGAGTTTGAGCCCAGCCTGAAGTACGTAGTGTGAGACCCTGTCTCAAACAAAACAAAACAAAACAACCAAGCAAACAAAAAAAATGTCATTAAACTAGGCATGGTTGCACATGCCTGTAATCTCAGCACTCTGGGAGGCTGAGCAAGAGGATTATGATTTCAAGCCTAGCCTCAGCAATTTAGCAACTTAGGGAGATCTTGTCTAAAAAAAATAATAAAAAAAGGTTGAGATTGTAACCTACTGTAAAGGCCTTAGGTTCAATTCCCAGTAACCCCACCACCACCACCATGCACACAAAAAGTAACCACGTTTGGAGCTGGTTAAATAAATTATAGTACAGCTAAACACAGAGCTACTCACACTATGAGGGCTAATGTTTTTTAGCAGTTGATGTATGTCAGACACTGTTCAAGATCCTCATCTACATTAACTTATTTCATTCTCACACCAGCACTATGCAGCCAAGTACATTTTTAGCCCCATTTCAGAGATTAAACACACCAAGTTTCAAAGAGGTTAAATAACTTATCCAAAGTCACACTGTCTGCAAATGACAAAGCCATTACAAAGAATGACAGCATTAGGTCCTCAATTGAAAATTGGCCCTGTCATACTGTTCCATGATAAAAAGCAAGAGACAAAGCAATAGTTTGGTTGAAACATATTTAAAAATGGGTAGACATATATGTGTAACAGAGTTTTAGATAAAGTTATCTATATGCTGGAAAAGCAGGTACATCTAACATTCTTGGTACACTGACAAATATTCCACATGACAGAGTTTTAGAATTCAGAATTTACCAAGAACTATAAATGGTGTGTATCTCTGAAGAGGAGAAGGTGGGAGCTTTTACTTTCAAAACTTGTTGGGATTTTGCCTTGTTTTGTTTTGGGGCCACTGGACATTTGAGGCCCAGAGCCTTTGGGACTAAGTAACCCCCATCCCCAGACCTTTCTTTAGTTTTTATTTTGAAACAAAGTCTCACAGTCACACTAAATTCCTCAGGCTGGGCTTAGACCCAGAGTCCTGGGATTACAGGTGTGAGCCACCGTGGCCAGCTTGCTTGGCAGCTTTCTCTCTCTCTTTCTTTCTTCCTTCCTTCCTTCCTTCCTCTCTCTCTCTCTTCTTTCTCTCTTTCTCTCTTTCTCTCTCTCTCTCCCTCCCTCCCTCCCTCTCTCTCTTTTCCTTCTTTCTGAAGCAAAACCTTTATTGGTACATTTTAGATATACATAATGATAACATTCATCACAGGGAATTTGTACCTGTACATGATATATCTTGCTGCTTCTTTTTTCCCAATCCCTCCCCCTTGACCCCTCTTCCCCTCCTTATTTACAAAGCATTGTTTCCATTTTTCCTTCTATTCTTTTTTTCCCTTGTCACTTCTTTCCTTCTCCCCACCCTTGTTCACCTTCTCATTTGAATATTTGCTTCTCATTTCCCAATATTTATTAAACATTTTGGTCCTTATTTCCCTTTTCAGTTTCTCACACCAGAGAAACAATATGGTATTTAAACATGCATGTCCAATTTATTTCATCTAAGAGTATGGTCCCAAGGTGTAACCATTTACCTAGAAATGCAAGCTAATCCTTATGGCAGAGTAGTACTCCATTGTATAAAAAACACTACATCTTCTTGATCCATTCGTGAGTTGATGGGCATTTGGCCTGTTTCCAAGATGCAGCTATTATGAACTGTCCTGCTATAAACATGGGTGTGCATATATCGCCGTGGTATGATATATGATGTTTTTAATTCTTTTGGGAAGATACCAAGGGGAATAACTGGGTCCAATGGAACTCCTAGTTTTAGTTTTTTGAGGAATCTCCACACTGATTTCCACAGTGGTTGCACCAGTCTGCACTCCCACCAACAATGCATAAGGGTTCCTTTTTCCCTACAGCCCCTCCAGCATTTGTCATTGGTCGATTTCTTGATAATAGCCCTTCTTTCTGTAGTAGGATGTAATCTCAGTGTTGTTTTAATTTTCATCTCTTGCATGACCAGTGATGTTGAACATTTTTCATATATTTATTTGCCATTTCTGCTTCTTTACCTGAGAAGTGTCTGTTCGTTTCGCATGCCCATTTTGGGACTGGGTCTTTAAATTTGAGGGGTCTGATTGTTTTCAGTTCTTTCTATATCCTAGATAGATATTAGTGCTCTGTCTGAGGAACAGCTGGCAAAGATTTTTTCCCACACTGTGGGTTGTCTCTTCACTCTGTTGGTGGCTTCTTTTGCTGTGCAAAAGCTTTTTAATAAGAAGAGATCCCAGTTGTTGATTCTTTGTGATATTTCCTGCGCGGTGGGGTTTTGTTCCCAAAGTCTTTGCCTACAGCAGTGTTGTCAAGAGTTCTACCTATTCTGTCTTCCAGCAGAATTTAGTGTTTCTGTTTTAATATTTAGATCTTTGATCCATTTTGATTTTCAGTTTAGTGTGTGGTGAAAGATAAGGGTCTGGTTTTAATCTTTGGCATGTGGAAAGCCAGTTTTTCCAGCACCATTTATTAAAGAGGCTATCTTTCTTCCAGGGAGGTGTTTGGCTGCTTTATCAAAGATAAGGTGACTGAATATTTTGGAGTTGTTTCTACACCTACTAATCTGTTCCACGTATCCTCAGTCTGGTTTTTTGTCTTTTGCATTTTTTGTTTTCTTGTTTGTTTCTTTTTTTCTGGTTTGTTTGTTTTGCCAGTACCTTGCTGTTGTTATCTCAGTAGCTTTGTAGTATAATTTCAAGTTGGAGATTGTGATGCCTCCTGCCTTGCCTTTGTTGGCCAGAATTGCTTTTGCTATTCTAGGTCTCTGCTCGTTCCAAATGAATTTTAGGATTGTTTTTTCTAATTCTGTGAGGTATGCTGTTGATATTTTGATACGAATTGCATTAAATCTGTATAGCAATTTTGGAAGTATGGCCATTTTCACTATACCGGTTCTTCCTACCCAAGAACAAGGGATATCTTTCCATTTTGTGATAGCCTTTTCAATCTCCTTTTTCAGAGTACTGCAATTTTTCATGTAAAGGTCTTTTACTTCCTTGGTTAGATTTTTTTTTTTTCAATACAAGGAATTGAACTGAGAACCTTGCACTTGCCAGGCAGTTGCAGCACCACTGAGCTACATCCCTGGCCCCTCCTTGATTGGATTGATTCCGAGGTATTTCATTTTTCCGGGTGCTATTGTGAAAGGTATAGTTTCCATAATTTCTCTCTCAGTGAGTTTGTTATTTGTACAGGAATGCTATTGATTTTTGTGTGTTGACTTTGTATCCAGCTATGCTACTGAATTTGGTTATTAAATCTAGAAGACTTCCGGTGGAATTTTTGGGGTCATCTATGTAGAATATCATGTCATCTGCAAATAGTGATAATTTAACTGCTTCCTTTTCTATCCTTATTCCTTTTCTTTCTTTCTCTTGTCTAATTGCTCTGGCTAATGTTTCCAGGACTATATTGAATAAGAGTGGTGACAATGGAAGTCCTTGTCTTGTTCCTGATTTTGGAGTACAGGCTTTCAGTATTTGACTATTTAGTATGATGTTGGCTGTTGGTTTGTCATAGATGGCTTTTATCAAATTGAGATGAAGACCATATATTTCAATTTTCTATAGGGTTTTTAAAAAATCATTGGTTGTTCAGGAGGGTGTAATTTCATTTCCATGTGTTTATGAATTTCTTGTGGTTTCTTTTGCAATTGATTTCCAATTTCATTGCACTATGATCTGATAATATACATCGGATAATTTCAATTCCTTTACATTTATTTAAGCATGTTCTGTAAGCTAGTATGTGGTCTATTTTGGAGAATGTCCTGTGTGCAGCTGAGAAGAATGTATATTCTGATGTTGTGGAGTGGAACATTCTGTAGACATCTGCTAAGTCCCTTTGTTCAAAAATTTTGTTCAGTTTTGATATTTGTTTGTTGATTTTTTTGTCCAGGTGATTTGTCTATTTATGATACTTGGGTATTGAGGTCCCCCATTACATTTGTATTAGTGCTTATTTGATTTTTCAAGTCCATTAGTATTTGTTTTATATAGTTGGGGTGCGCTGGTATTTGGTGTATATATATTTATGATTGTTACTTCTTCCTCTTGGATTTTTGCCTTTATAAGGATGTAGTAATGGGCTGGGGATTTAGCTCAGTGGTTCTGCTGCCTGCCTCGCAAGTGCAAGGTCTGGAGTTCAATCCCTGGTACCAAAAAAAAAAAAAAAAAGGGATGTAGTAACCTTCTTTGTTTCTCTTAATCAGTTTTGGCTTGAAATCTACTTTGTCTACAAATAGAATAGCTACCCCCTGCTTTTTTCCAGGTTCCTGTCCCATGGAGTATTGTTTTCTATCTTTTGACTTTTAATCTATGAATTTCTTTTTGATTCAAATGTGTTTCTTGTATGCACCATATTGTTGGATCTTGTTTCTTGATCCATTCTGCTAGTCTGTTTCTTTTGATTGGTTAATAGAGACCATGTACATTGATGGTTATAGCTGATACGTGTATGGACTTATCCTTGTCATAGTATTTTCCTGTTGTTGGTTCCCTTTTTTCCCCTCTCTGTTTAATTGCTTGCCTTGCCTGGTGGATTCCTTCTGTTGGGGTTCATGGAGTTGTAGTCCTTGTTATCTCTTTCTAGAATGTCCTTCAGAACATTTTGGAGTGCTGATTTAGTGGTCACGAATTTCTTCATGTGTTCTTTGTCATAAAAGTATCTTGTTTCTCCATCAATTTTGAAAGATAGTTTGGGTTGGAGGTTGTTTTCTTTTGAGGCTTCAAATATTTCACCCCAAGCTTTCCTTGACTTGAGGGTTTGTGTTGAGAAGTCTGCAATGATTCTGATGGGCTTTCCTTTATAGGTGATTTGTTTCTTTTCTCTAACAGCTTTTAATATTCTGTTCTTGTATTGATTTGTGGAATCTTGACTATTATATGCCTTGGTGTAAATTTTTTATCATGGCTAATTGAAGTTATCTGTTTGTCAAATTCTCTTTCCTGACTTGGGAAGTTTTCTGCCATTACTTCTGTGAACAGGTTTTTATGTTGTTTGTACTATTGCCTGCTTTTCCATTGACTCCAATTAATCTTATGTTATTCTTTGCATCATCTAGCAGCTGTTGGATTGATTTTTTTGTGGTCCTTTGCTATTTTTAAGAGGTCTTTCTTTTATTTTTCAGTAACCACAATTCTGTCTTCTGTGTCTGATAGTCTGTCCTCACATTTGCTCATTCTGTTGTGTATACTTTCAGTGAAATTTTTAATTTCCTGGATATCTGAATCTGTTCCATGGATTCCATACCTTTCCTATGTTGGACATTCATGGTTTTCATCATTTTCCTAAGCGCTTCTATTTTTTATCTGTATCTGCTCTAGAGTCACCAATCGTATCTTTCATTATGGTCATCATCTGTGCAGTTATCTGAGAAACTATCTCTCGTTTGATTTTTTTCTAGTGCTCTATTCATCTGCTTTGTTACTTCTGCTGTTACCACTTCAGAGAGCCCAGTTGGGTGGGTTTCAAATTGTTCCACCTCATTGCTCCCTGGGTTTGCCTTTGATGAGCTAGACGTTTGGGATTGTATCTTGCTTAAGTGTCTTCTCATTTTCTATTTTTTAAAGTTTAATTCCTGGGTTGATGCTTATAAATTGTGTGTGGAAAGTAGCTTTGTTGTTGGTATCTAGAACCCTCAAGAAATGAGTGCTTATTAGAGATATCTGCCAACAGCAGCTTTGGGATTTTGCGTCTGTTGCAAGATCCTACCTATTGGGGATGAGAAGTTGCTGCCTATTTGACCTAGCCCCTGGTTGTTTTCACTGGTCTATAATGTTGTTTATGACCCTTATGCAATCTCAGTCTTGGTGTACCAGGAAAAAAAACTGATTAGAACAATTACATCACCTTGTACAATCGGCAATAGCAATAGCATCAAACACAGCCTAGAAAATGTGGTAACTATTGATTTGTCACCTTTAACCATATAAACTAGATTTGTGATTATATAACAAAATCTAAAATAAACCAAAAAATTGTATCCAGCAAATATGCCCTCAGTATGGTGACTTTACCCTCAGGGGAGAAAATTTTAAAGGAATTAGGGGGAAAATAGAGAAACTGAAGAAGAGGAAGATATTAGAAGCAAGGCTGGAGGACAAAGGAAGATCACACAAACTTTGGGAAGCTGATGAAAAGACAGGAGGGAAAGAGAGAAGGAAGAAATGAAAACAAGAACAAAACACAACAACAACAAAACTAGAAACAATGTTCACACTTATAGAAAAACAGGAAGAAACAATCAAGACAAAACAAAAACAAAAAAGAAAAAAGTCAACTTCAAGGCATGTCTCTGCTGTCACTGGTAGACAAATTGGGCACACAGAGCCCAAATCCATGTTGATTACTCCCAACAAGCAAGCTGTAGGTTTATGGCGGGGTAGTGGATAATCCCAGCAAGCCTACAACTTTAGTTTTTAGTTTTTTGGTTTTCTTGGTACCGGGGATTGAACTTGGGACCTTGAACTTTCGAGGCAGGCTGTGGGACCACTGAGCTAAGTCTCCGGCCCTACACCTTTAGTTTTGAAGCTCAGTTTTGTTTCTGGCTATGAGGCTGGAACCCTATTTGTTCAGCCTGAAACACTCTGTGTGTCTCCCACTGGCTTGAACTTGGTTCCTTGACCTCTTGCCAACTTGAACTCAGTTCTGCCTTATCCTGATGCCAGCCCTCAGCTTTTCTGAGTTCCGAGCTCAGTTGGGCCCTCTCCAAAATGGCTAATAGCCAATTTCCCTCTCCTGGGGAATGTCTGAACCGAATAACTTACCAGCCAGTGCAGTCCACTGTGTCCACTCCTCTGTTCTACTGGTGCGTCTCTTTGTCGAGGCCTCTGGGATCATCAGTAGTCACTATGTGTCTGCAGGTTTGAGCTGCCTTTCCCATGCAGTGAGTCAGGGCTCAGGGAGAAAGTGCTGCTTGCCACCTCCTTCTTCTTTGTTAAAGTCTCTCTCTGTTGGTATCATTTTTCTCTTCAGATCCTTGCTGGGTCCCAGGGACCCACTTCCCTCCTTCTTCTTTTCCTTATATTGCTATAATCCAGTGTCTGGACACCAAATCTCAGAGAGGCTATTTCTGTGCTTTTCACCATTCTGCCATCTTCCCAGAAGTCCCAGCTTACTTTCAAAACTACTGCCTCTATTGTTTGAATTTTTTTAATAGCAAACATGAATTTTTATTTCAACACTCCTTAAAGAAGAAAGTGGTTTTAAAATGCCCTCAATTTGTTCCTCACCTGCGCCTTTTTCTATTTTGTTTTTCCTTTTGCTCATTTGTTTTTTTCTTTTTCATTTTTGTTGACATCACTCAGCCCAGCCCCTTATGAGTTCTGGCCTGTAGTCCCTTGGAGGCTTCTCCTCCTTATCTGCAGCACATCCTGCACACTGTCTGCAGAGGAAAGTTTACCAGCCACCATGTTCCTTTCTTCTTAAGAGTTTTCCATGGCATTGAGTCGCCTGCACAGAAAGTCCAAACTCCTTGGCCTAGTATACAGGACGTTTGTCCATTTTGTTCTGACTTGGTTGGATTCCAGCTCTGTTGTCAGCACTATAAACTTGGACAAGTTATTTGAACTCTCTTTGGCTCAGTTTATTTATCTGCTAAAAAAAAGAAAAAGTAGATATAGCATTGCATATTTTGTGGCAATTTAGTTTATTTAGTGACCATTTCCTTTCTCCTCTAACCAGCAGTTGATAATTCCTGGGGTCATTGGTATGAGACTTGGCCATGTGATTTGCTTCAGCCAGTGGAACGTGGATGACAGTGACAATATACAAGTTCGAGCCAAGGGTGTAAGGGTTTTCTCATGTATTTGGTTACCTCCTTGGAATTTTACCCCTTCCTTGAAGGGTAGGGCCTCCTTGGAGCATGACATCTTTTGAAATAGAGTATCTTATATCACTGTAGGCAAGATAAGAGTAGAGATAAGAATAGTTTTGTGCTTTTGTAATTCAGTGTTTAGTTTGTATTAAATTATAAGTTTCACTTTTCATGAACTCCCATCTCTTTTGAGCAACAGGAAATTAAACAGATAGGAAGAGAATGCTGTTTCAATTTAAGAAAACAGCAACTTCTATCCAAACACCACTACCTCCAATATCAAATAGGCTGGTCCCAAAAGAATAGAGGACTCATGCAGCTGACCTGAATTGGAGTCAACTCCAGCAGAGGTCAGCCAAAACCAGCCAAAACCAAAGGACAGCAGGTGACATAGGGAATGTTTATTTTGGCAAGCCATAAAATTTTGAGGAGGTTTATTATATCAATAGTTAAATGATATTCTTACCTGATACGACTTTTGTCAGGATTAAATAAATGGATATTCTAAAGCCCTTAAAAATATGCTGGCACTTTGCAAGGGCAATTGATGTGGGTCATTACTACAGTGGGTGCGTTATGGTTTGGATCTGGAATGTCCCCCCAAAGCTCCTGCGTGAAAGCTTGTTCTTCAAGGCAGCAGCATGCAGGGGTGGAACCTTTGGAAGGTGGTTGGATCATGAAGGCTCTGACCTTATCCACAGCTTCATAGTTTAATGGGGTATTGGGAGGTGGTAGAAATTTAAGAAGTGGGGCAAGTTGAAGCAAGTCGGTCCTTGGGGCCACACTTGAAGGCTAAACTTTGTTCCTGATCTCTCTTTTTATTGCTCCCCAGTCACCATTAGAGGAGAGCTCTGTTCCACCACACACTCCCTGCTGTGATGTTCTACCTCACCACAGATAGAAACAACAGAGCTGAATGGCCATGGACTGAGATCTCTGAAACTATGAGCCAAAACTAATCCTTTCTCCTTTATGTTATTTTTCACAGGTATTGTCACAGTGATGGGAAGCTGACAACACAAGGAGCAACCATGAACAAACAAACACAAAGTCCCTGTTTTTGTGGATAATGGTGAATGCTACTGGGAAAATGATGCTGGGAAGGGAGAGGGCTATGCTGCAGCACCATTTCAGAGCAGGTGGCTGCTGAGGCTCCCTGAAAGGAGGAAGGGTTTGAGCAAAGGCCTGGGAGAGGAGGCAAGGTAGGGTGCCATGAGGGCTTTGAAAGAACACTGTTTCAAGCAGCTGGGACAGAGTGGGCAGAGACTGAAAAGTGGGCTCATGCCTGATGGGCTTGAGGAGCTGCCAGTGGATTTACCCCTGCACTGAGGGGGCAAAGGGAGGATGATGTCCCAGAGATTCAAAGAGGGCGGGTCATGCAAGCCTTGAAGGCCATATAAGGATTCTGGCTTCTGCTCTGAGGAAGGTGGGAAGATAAGGGAGAGTTTTAGCCAGAGGCAGGACAAGACCTGTTTGCATTTCTATAGGATCTATCCAGCTACCAGTTGTACAATAAAGGGAATGGGAATGAGGACCAAGCAGGGAGACAGGAAAAAGGCTGTGACCCTCATCCAGAAAAAAGACAGTGACAGTTTTTTTGTCCTTTTGTTGTTATTGTTGTTTTATGCTACTGGGGATTCAACCCACAGCCTTCAAACTAAGCTACATACCCAGTTCCCCAGTCTCCCCATCCCCATTTATTTTTTAAAATTTTAAGGCAGGCTCTTATTAGGTTGTTAAATTACCCAGGGGGTGGACTTGATCTTGTGGTCCTTCTGCCTTAGCTTCCTAGAGTCCTGGGATTAAAGTTGTGTGCCAGCATACACTGTTACAGTGATAGTTTTTAAATATTTTAAGAGTAAAGCCATGAAGATTTGCTGGTATGATATGTATGAGATATTTGAGAGAAGAGAATTGATCATGACTCTAATGTCGTGGACCTGAGGAACTAAAGAAAGTAATTAAAAAAAAAAAAAAAAAAGAAAGTAATTTGCCAGTAACTGAAATAAAGAAACCTATAGAAAGAGAACTTTTTTCTGGGTATAGTGGTACACATCTGTAATCCCAACATTTGGGAGGCTGAAGCAGGAGGATCATTGTGAGTTTGAGGCCAGCCTGGGCTATATAGTGAGTTCAAGGCCAGCCTGAACTACATAGAGAGACTCTATCTCAAAACAAACAAACAACAACAACAAAAAACCCTTCAAAACCAAAACCTGAAAAAGAAAGAAAGAAGGAAAACTTTTTGAGGCAATGGAGGTGGGGGTGGGAGGATTAGCGGTTCTGAGACTTGTTAAATTTGGGGTAACTATCATACTTCTCAGTGCAGATACTTAGACAAGAGTTAGCTTCATGAATCTAAGGCTGGAGAAGAGGTCTAGTTGTTATATACTGAATTGTGTCCCTTCCAAATTCATATACCAAAGCTCTGACACCCCGTGCAACTGTATTTGGAGATAGGACCCTTACAGAGGTGTCAGGTTAAATGAAGTCATAAATGTGGAGGACTAATCCATTAGGAGACCTCTCAAGAAGAGGAGGAGACACTAAGGCTCATCTGCTGTCCAGCAGTGCACAGAGGCGGAGCCCTGGGTAGACATGGTGAGAGGCAGCCATTTACAAGTGGGGAAAGAGGCCTCACCGGAAACCATCCTGGCAGCACCTTGGTCTTGGACTTCCAGCCTCCAGACTGTGAGATGATGAATTTCTGTTATTTAAGCTCCCAGTCTGTGGCATTTTCCTATGGCAGCCCAAGCTGCCATAAGGGGTCCATAAGGGGTCATCCACAGAGAATGATTTCTTATTTTGTTTTCTTTACCCCAATACTGAGGATGAAAGCCAGGGGTACTCTACCACTGAGCTACATCCAGAGCCCTTTTAATTATTTTTTATTTTGAGACAGAAAATAACTGAGAGTGGCACTAAGTTGCCCAGGCTGGCCTTGGACTTGCCATTCTCCTGATTTAGCCTCCTGGGTAGCTAGGATGAGTGGCATGAGCCACCACACCCAGCAGGAAAGTTCTTTTTATGAATAGAAAGCCAAATAATAAATGTAGAAGAATAGGAGTAGAGAATTATCCCTTGGCAGGCACCATAGTAATAATTGTTTCAGGAGAGACTCACTAATGGGTACTGCAGAAGTGGATTAAATTTTGATGAGCAATAAGGACATTTGCATAGCCAGTGTCTCTCCCCAAGATACTTATTAATTACAAGGGATAAAATAGTAACTTGATGGTGGAGAAGCCCAGCAGACACTGTTACTGTTGGGATCCGAAGGGTCTCCCAGGGGGTCCTTAGGTTGAAGGCTTGGTTGCCAGCTGATGATCTTTTGGGAAGTGGCTGGATCCTGAGGTTCTAATTTCATCAAAAGGATTGACCCATCCACCAGTTCATTAGCTGTAAGGTAGGAGGTGAGGACTGGGGCAAAACTGGTCAAAGAACCGGACAGAATCCGTCAAAGTCCCAAGACCCAGGCCACAGGCACAGAACAAAGGTTTCAGGATGACTCTGTAGCTCGAGAGTGCAGTACACAGAATGAATCAGAAAAGCGCCATTTTCAATTCTTCATTTACAGCAGGTGCGAAGCCAAGCCAGTGGTCAAGTGTGTTCACCGGCCTCTCTCACTCTGCACAGCATACTTCTTTCCCACCCTCAATCTCTGCAACCTTTATCTGTGCATCTTGTCCAATTCTTTGCTCAGGACACAAAGAACCTGGAAAGAATTCCCCTGGAACCCACCATTAGGTAACACTAGGGGCGTGGCTTCGATCTGTACACAGTCCCTGGCTTCCTCCCCACCCCTCCTATTTTTCTATTTCCCAGCACTGGGGATGGAACCCAGGGGCTTTCTACTATTGACCTACACACCTAGTCCTTTCTGTTTTTTTGTTGTTGTTTTGAGACAGTATCTTGCTGTGTTGCCCAGGCTGGCCTTGACCTTGTGATCCTTCTGTCTCAGCCTCCAGAGTAGCTGAGATTACAATCATGCACCACCATGTCCTGCAACTCTGTTATTGTCATGCATCTGGTCATAGCCATGGAAAGCTGACTAACCCATACCACATCAGCCAAGTGACCACAGCCGGCACCACTAGTCATGAGGCCATTTGACATTGTACGCCTCCTGGGATGAGGCGCTGGGAGGGACATACCAAGCTTCAGTGGTGTTTCTGCAAAAACATCATTGACTCATGAGGAAGCATTAGATAAACCCACAGCAGGGGTATTTCTGCAAAAAACTGGCCTGTACCCTTTAAAAATGTTAAGATCATGAAAGATAGATTAAGGGATAGTTCTAATTAAGGAGACTGAAGAAATACAACTACCAAAAAAAAAATACAACTACTAAATGCAATATAAGGTCCTATGCCAGGAAAAAATTGTTTTTGCTTGCTATTAAAAATATTATTTCACAGGGTTGGGAATTTAGCTCAGTGGTTTTACCGCCTGCTGTGCAAGCTCAAGGACCCGAGTTCAATCTCCGGTACAAAAAAAAAAAAAAAATTATTTCACAATTGGAACCAGGTATGATGGCACACACCTAAAATCCTGGCACTCAAGAGGCTGAGGCAGGAGGATTGCTATGAGTTCAAGGCCAATGTGGGTGACATAGTAGGTTGACGACCAGCCTAAATTACATAGTGAGAATTTGTCTTTAAAAAACAGAAAGAAAAAGAAAACAGAGAAATTTGGGCAAGATCTATAGATTAGATAATGCTTATGCCTCAAAGTCAAACTTTCTGATTTAGGCTATTATAAGAAAATGTGCTTGTTTTTAAGAAATATGTGTTGGCTTTTTGGGGTGAAAGAGAACCATGTCTGCAACTTGCTGTAGTTGAGGAGTTCAGGATCTGAGCCAGGCATGGAGGTGCACACTGAGGCAGGAAGATTGCAAGTCGGAGGCCAGCTTACTAGGCTACACAGTAAATTTAAGGTGGGCCTGGACTATATAGCTAGACCCTGTCTGAAAACAAACAGAAAAAAAGGCTCAGGGTCAGGGAATAGAGACAGGATAGAGCAAAGGACGTAAAGTCAGGGTAACAGGCACTTGAGTACTCTCTCTATTTTATGGCTTTTCTTTTTTTCGGTACCAGGGATCAAACTCGGGACCTTGCGCTTGTGAAGCAGGTGGCAGCACCACTGAGCTAAATCCCCAGCCCTTGGCTTTTCTGTAAATGATGTGGCAAAGCAAAGTCTACCCAGAGAATGGGAGAAGGAGGAGAGACAAAGAGGCAGCGAGACAGGTCACTTATTGAGGAATTTTGTTGTATGACTGTGGACCCAGTGGCAGGTGGAGGGAAAAGCAAGGCCAAGAGAAGTTCTTTAAATGTAGAAATGCTGGTGCATTTTACGCAGATGAGAATGACTTGCAGACTGGAAAAGAGAGAGAGAAGAGGTGGCTGGAATGATGTCCCTGGAGAGACTGGAGGACAGATCCTGTGTTCACAGGAAGGAGGGCACAGTTCTTGGGCACCACTGCCATGGGCAGGGGCTGCATGCGGATGCCTTTGGAGATGCTGTCACTGCCACAGTTGTTCCTGTGACATAGGAAGCAGAGTCCTCTGCTGAGTGTGAGGAGAGGGAGAAGGGGACAGCAGTTTGAGGAGGAGACAGGAGGAGTCATTTGGGGGGAATGACTGTCAGGCAGGTCCTGGAGACCCCCTGGGGGTACACATAAGTAAAGTGAGGCCAGAAAGCCACAGGCTGGCTTTCTTCCCCAGAGTTGCCACCGACCAGCGGGTGCTTAGCCAGAGAGAGGAAGGGGATGCTCAGGAGTGTACAACAAAGTGGGGATAAAGATACAAGACAGGAAAAGGATGAAGGCATGCCCAGGTTCAGAGAGCTTCAGTGACTTGCCCATGCTTGCACAACACTTGAGACTCGTGAGGTACACTCCGAGCCCCGATAGTGTGGCTCAAAGCTGATTCTGTCACCCGCCTGGCATACGCAGGCTCTCCCCAGCATGCAGCGCAATGTCTGGCACGGGAAGCCTTGTGCTAGCAACTGATGGAATTACGCCTGGGATTCCCTCTGCTTTCCACCCACCCCCACCCGCGCACCCGTTTCTTTCTTTCCTTCAAGCTGTCTTTGATGGTTTAGCCACATGGCACGTGGAACCGGGCAGATGTGGTGGCTTTTGTGTGTCTGCATTTTTTTTCCCCTGTACCGGGGATGGAACTCAGGACCTTGTGCTTGCGAGGCAGGCACAGTGCCACTGTGCTAAATCCCCGGCCTGCATGTCTGCATTTTGCAGAGCCTTTTGATCCTCATGCTGGTCTCCATCAGCACCTGTGGCACTCATGATGCCCATGTCACAGGGCTGTGTAGTGAAACCTTGTGCTCCCCTTAACAAATGTCATAACCGTTCTTTTCCTTTTAAAAAGAAAATTCATGAGTAATGTAACCTACTGACACACGTAATGTTAAATGTAAATAATATCCTGATTGTAATTTAAAAGAAAATATAATTAAAGTAATTTGGAATAAATTAACATGTAGAAAATATCACAAAGTAGATGGGAGGGCCTTGCTCTCAGGAATTGCCTTGAATCTCTGGACTGAAACCTGAGTGACCATGTGGTTGTGATGGTCCAAAGTGGAAATGGTTTAGGGAAAGTTCTGAAGCAAACACAATCCAGTCTGTTCCAAGTTCCTCTAGACTAAATGTTTTGTTTCCCTCATGTCCATCTGTCCAAAGGATCCTCAAGGTTATGGTATTCAGAAGTGGGGTATGGGGAGGTGGTCAGATCATGAGTAGAGTCCTTGAGAACGGGATCAGTGCCCTTAGGAAAGAGACCTGGGGAATTCTTGTCTTCCACTCCTTGATCACAGAGCGATAAGCCATCTACGAACCAGAAAGCCAGTTTTCCCAGGAAACCAAATTGGCTAGCTCTTTGATCTTGAACTTCCCAGCCCCCAGATCTGTAAGAAATATGTATTTATTGTTTATAAGCCACTTAGCCTAGGTAGTTGGTTATAGCAGCCAGAACAAACTAAGACAGAAATTTAAGTGGAAGTTGCTTTCTTGACAGAGTTACTGTATATTAAAATCAAGCAAACACACATTATGCTGGAGAAGGCAATGCCACCAAGATAATAAAAAGGTCAGTGGTTGACAGGGTTCAGGAGGAGGGAGGCCAAGAGGACAAGGCAGAGCTTGGCGCATTTTTAGAGCAGTGAACTCTTCCCAGCGACTCTGTACTGGTGGATACAGAACATTATGCCTTTGTCAGAACTCACAGGTCTGCCCAGCACAAAGAATGATCCCTGACAGAAACTGTGGACTTTAGCTACAATAATGCATTTGGATTGGCTCATCAGCTAAAGCAAATGTACCACACTAATGTAAGATGTTAATAATGGGAGTGATTGCACTTGGGGTGGGGGGTATAAAGGAACTCTGTAATTTATGTGTAATTTTTCTGCAACATAAAGCTTCTCTAAAATATAAAGTCTATATAAGAGTAAGATAAAAAACCTTGCACACATACTTTGTTTACCTGGAAAATAGCATTTGGCCCTAGACTCAGATCCTTTGAATAAGGGTTTTTACCCACAGGAGACCTGAACAATGCATATACAGGACTCTGTTGCAGGAGATATGCACCTTGGATGCTCCCCAGACACCCCAATCCCAGAGGACCACCTAGCACTCTTGCTGAGGGTCTCAGCCTGGGTTCTTTGCTTTCTGTCCTTTTAAACTCATGGTTGCTGACTCGCTGGGTTTGGGTACTGGTGACACAGGGGCCTGATTGGAGTCTCCCCAGCCCCTGTGACCTCAGGGTGCCAGAGTGGACGCAGCTCACACTTCAGCTTTCAGAAACCCTACTTCAAATCTAGATGCAACCACTTCTCATGTGCTCAGTAATAGTCACATCCCTTCAATGAGCCTGTTTCCCAATTGACAGGAAAAAGGGTGATAAAACAGGCCTCATAGAATGTATTCCTTCCCTCAGTAAATATTTATTGAGCACTTACTGTTTGTACTGGGGATACAACAGTGAAGAACAAACACGTCTGTCTTATTGGCTCTTCTGATCTCATGAGGAAGATAGATAAAAATCAAACAAGTGCATAAGGTTGGGCCGGGGATTTAGCTCAGTGGTTTTGCCGTTTGCTGCGCAAGCAAGCACAAGGACCTGAGTTCGATCCCTGGTACCAAAAAAAAAAAAAGAAGAAAAGAAACAAGTGCATAAGGTAATGTCAATAATGAAGAGTGGCCAGGGTCAAAGGTAGAAAGAGTGTAGGTCCAGAGAGCCTCTATAAGTGTAAACATGGAAGGTTTCCTAGAGGAGGTGGCATCTGAACAGGGCTTTGCATGAAGCAAAAGAGTGGGCTGAGCAAGTGCTGGAGGGAAGAGCCCTCCTGACGAGACAACAGCAAATACCCAAGCCCTGAGCGGGAATATACATGGTGTGTCTGAGAAAAGGCAAGGAGGCCATTGTGGCAGGCAGGGAGTGAGTGGGAGGAGGGAAGGAGAGATGAGGAGAGGGCAGAGTCTGGCAGGGATGGGGTTCCTCTCAAGTATTATTCATGGGGGAGGCCCTACTATGTTGTGTGTTTGCAGTGAGAAAAAAAGTCCTAGAACACTGTAAAGCCACCGTGCTGTCCTGTCCATGACCAGGGTCCGGGTTACTTTGAGCTGCAAGGGTCCTATTTACCCTGGAGTCACAGGGCCAGCAGTGGATGCGGTGGACATGCTGTAGTTCCCAAGAAGCACCACCAGGTGGCGACCCTGGGTCGTGTTTCCCTTTCTGGGCTGTTGCTTCCGGGAGGCTCCTTGACACAGACTCTGGGCCCCACCCTTTAATCCAGACGCTGGGCTCCTTGATGAGCAGGACTGGGACGGGGCCTAAGGATCTGCTGGAGCTGGATGTTGCTGAGTTAGGGATCCCACTTTGAGAAGTCTGCTTTGGAGCCCTGAGGTAGAAATCAGCACCACCTTTTTATGTTACCACACTGGAGGTGTCAGATGCGAACATTATCTCCTTGTTGCTGTTCGTCTGTTTGGTAGTACTGGGTATTGAACCCAGGGCTTTCACCCTGAGCTACATCCCTAGCTTTTTAAAATTTGTGTTTTGAGACAGGGTCTCACTAAATTCCCCAGGCTAGTCTTGAACTTGCATTCTTCCTGCTTCAGCCTCTCAGAGTGCTGGGATGCTGCTATTACACCTGGCTGCAAACATTATCTTGCTGTTACATGCAGAATAAAATCCAGTTCCCTTACCTGGTCCTCTCTCTACCCCCACCACGATACAGGTCCTCCTTCCTTCCCCACCTCATCTCCTGCCACTTTCTAAATAATGGCTACAGCTCCTCTCTGTTCCTTGAAGCCTGGTCCTTCCCCAGGGCCTTTGCGTACATTATGCTTCCCACTTGGGATGTCTCTCCCTCAACCCTCCCATTGGCTGGCACCCTCTCACTCCTCCAGCTCACTCAAATGTCTTCTCATCAGGGAAGCTTTCCTGACAACCTTGCTTATGTGAATCCTTGTCCTTTTCCTTAGTGCTAGGGCAGCTGTGATTAGTCTCTGTCTAGATTCTGGGCCTTTGAGAGAAGGAACTGGGTCTGTCTTGTTTTCTGCTTCATCTCAAGTGCCAGGTCAATGCTTACCAAAAAGTAAGATCTGAAATAATTGTTGAATATATGAAACTGAAGGCTTGCCTGGGTTCTCCTGGAGAGCCGGGGGATGGGGGACTGCATGTCAAAGGCACTTAGGGATCTTGGGATTGCATGGCGTTTAGCATGGCCTCACTCTGCTCCCCGTGTGGTGCTCACTCAGTTTCTCTGGAAGGAAATGAGGAGAAGACCATGGCTGCTAATTGTTTACATGAGGATTGAACCCTGGGCCTTTTCACTGAGCTACATCCCCAGGTCTTGCTAAGTTGCCCAGGTTGGGCTTGAATGTGTGATGCTCTTGCCTCAGCCCCCTAGAGTGCTGGGGTTAAGGGTGTGCACCACCATGCCCAGCTTCTCAATTTAGAAATAATGCAGAAGGACTGTATGCCCTATCAGCGATATGCTGGAGCACTGTCCAGCAGGGCCCCCTGGGGGGAATAGATCTTTGTTTGACTTGTCACTGACGTATTTCTTAGGACTTGAACTTGGGGAGGTTACATGTTCACTTGTATATTTAAGTCACAAATGATTTTTGCCCAGTAGAAAGATCAGCCCACAGGTTACAAGGTTTCTGTGGTCTTGCAGGACACAAACCAGCTCCACTTCCCGACCCCGCCTCAGCACTGCAGCTTCCACGGACTGTGAGCATTTCAGACCCGCTCACACTCTGGGAAGCAGCTTTGCCACCCTGCTGCAGTCAATGTGAAGGAGTTACGTATGATTTTGGCACATGCCCACTTTTCAGTCACACAAGATTCGTATTTTTAATTTTGTTTTACATTAAGCTTTGGCACTAGCACCATCTTTGTGAAAGGGGCTGATGACCTGTTTTCCAGGTGTGTTTGGCGGGGCTCAGAAAGGTAGAAACGTGGTCTCCATAAGCAAAAGGCAAAGGCGGCCCTTGATTCCAGGTGCACATGCCTTCAGAGCCCCCGATCCTCGGCAGTGTCGCTCCCATGCACTTGGTGCCACTCTGCATGCTTCAAACTTATCCAGTTAATTCTTGAAACTCAGCAAAGCCGGTGAAATGTCATTCTCTCCATTTTAGAGATGAGGAAGCAGGATTAGAGCTGAGAAATCAGTCAACCAGTGACCCCCAGCCATTGGGAGGCTGGCATAGCGCAATCTGGAGTCAGAGACCCCTGAGCTCCCACCCAGTGCCCCTCCTAGCACCCACTCTCCTGCTCCATTGATTTCTCTGAGCCCAGCTAAGGGTGGAGGGAAGAGTCCTTGGTGCCCAGTGGCAGTTGGTGATATTTATGATCAAATCTAGGCTGGGTCCCCAAGGCTGTCAGTGACACCTGCTTCCTCTAAAATCTGGAGGGAAAGTGCCATTGGTCTGGCATTACCTGTGCCCAACCTAGCTGGAATCAGAAGGTCCTGGGTGGCAGGGAGTGAAGGGCAAGTGTCTAGGACACATGGGGTGGGGGGCTTCTGAGAAGGACTGTGGGGGAGCTCAAGTATCCCCAAAGAATGCCTGAGGGAGCAGATGTAGAAGGCAGGGGAGAGATTCCAGGCTGCCAGACAGGGACAGGGACAAAGCTTGGGCTTTGGGGTCAGGCAGCCTGAAGTTTTCTGACCTTGTTTCTGGATCTATAAAATGGGAGCTCATGACTCTTGTGTTTTTTTGTTTGTTTTTAGACAGGATCTCTCAATGTAGTTCAGGCTGGCTTTGAACTCACGGAGATGCTCCTGTCTCAGCCTCCCAAGTGCTGGGATTACAGGCGTGCACCACCATGCCTGGCTCTTTCCTGTTTTGAAGTATTATCATACTGTTATTATTTGGTGGTGCTGAGACTGGAACCCAGAGCCTTGTGAATCAGGCAGCTGCTCTACCACTGAGCCCCCTGTGCCCCACTCTTTGCCCCTTTCCTTGGATTACTGTGAGGCTCCTGGGGACGATGTGCTCAGCTGAAGCGGTACTACTCCAAACGTTCCCAGAGGTGGCCCTTGACTGCAGCCTCTCTGACACCTGAGGCTGCAGTGGTCATGTGATGCTAGGGGTTGTGAGAGCAGAGCACATCTGAGGTTACTTGGGGCTCCGGGGAAGTCCTCTCTCAGGGTCCGGTCAGAGATGCCCACAATGTGCGCCCAAGGCTTTGCAGTCAACAGAACCCTTCCGCACCATAGCCCTGTGCCCGTGAGCTTCCTCAGTCAGTCTTCCAGGACACTGAAGTAGATGGGGGAACTGAGGAGCAGAGAGGTCAAGCGCTTCGCCAAAGTCTTCACAGCTAGCCACGGCAGGGCTGATGCTGGGCACAAACAGCCTCTGGAGGGACACAGTCCTCCTGGGAGAGATGGGCAAAAGGGGGAAAACAAATCAGCATCCTGCGTCACATTGGGGCATAAGGCTGGGGTGGGGCTGGTGAGTGGTGAGCGTGATCAGTGAAGGCCTCTCTTAGACAGTGACATTGGAGCAGGACCCTGAAAGAAGGGAGGCAGCAGCTCTGTGAATCTGGGGGAAGAGTGTTTGGGAGGAGGGGATAGTCAGTCCAAAGGCCCTGAGGCAGGAGTAATGCCAGGCATGAGGTGAGGGGCAAAGCTAGGAAACCAGAAGCTGCCAGTAGGTGAGAAGAGAGCGATGGAAGATAAGAGCAGATGGGGTGGGGCTCAGGGGGCCGATCAAGTAGGGCTCAATGGCCTCTTTGAGCCTCTAGCATTCTCTCATGTGAGTGTCATGGGTGGGTTTTGAGCAGGGAACTGTGTGACCTGACTTGGGTCTTCTTAGGATCTGCTCTTCCCTGACTGCCTCCGGAGAGCACTGGGGATGGGGCTGCCAGGCTGATGCAGGAGCCCAGCAGGCGGGGAAGCTGTCAGCATGGCCAGCAGTCTGGGGCACGAAATACCAGGGAGAACATAAATTCTCAATGCGTGCTTGGTGTGGGCTGAGCACTATTTTAATGCTTGATATTTACTGCTCTTTGAATACTCACAGCTTTTAGGTAGCTTTTAAAAAAATTGTATACATATCCCTTTGTATGTGGACAGATTTCTTTTTTGTTTTTTATTGAGGTGAAATTTGCATGCCATACTCCCCACCACCACTGCTGGGATGGAACCCAGGACCTCTCACGTGCCTGGCAAGTGCTCTATCACTGAGCTATAGTCCGGCCCCAGACTCACATAGAACAACCATTTAAGTGTACAATTTGGTGGGATTTAGTATATTCACAAGATTGTGCAACCACATTTCTAGATCCAAAACATTCTCCTCATTCCCCTCCCAAAAGAAACCCTGTGCCTGTTAAGGGTACATAGTGTTTTCATCTTCATTGTACAGATGAACAAGTGAACAAGCAGAGGCATGGACAAGTAGCCACCTCCCCAGGTCACACGCAGGAAATGGCATGAGCTGGCCCCCGGTGTTGGCATGGATGCATTGACAAGCTGCCCTGGGTGGGCTTGAGCATTTTGAGGCTCCCCAAAGAACAGCCCCAAACTGCCTTCTTGGGGGGGGCATGTTTTCATACTGCTGGGCTTCTGCTTTATGGAAGGAAGGGGAACAGTTGAAGCCAGAAAAGAGACCATCCAGAGGCTGAACTGAGACCATTCCCCAACACCCTCTTCCAGGGTAGTGTACAGGGTGGGCAGTGAGGGCTCTGGAGCCAGTTAGTTTGGGTCGGTTCTCTTCTCCCCACTGCTGGCTGCCTAACCTTTGGCAAGACCCCTCTCTCCTGCCTTTTCCCTCCTCTGTGCAGTGGGGCAGTAAGGGCACCTGCCTGGTCGGGTGTTGGGGAAAAGGGAGCTCCCCTTGCAGAGCCCAGCGCTGCCTGTGAACAGCTACCTGCCTGCCCTCAGTGGCCGCTCCACCCCACCTCAGGAGTAAGTTAAGCACATACCTAGATCCAACCTCAGTCTTAAATCCTCCAGAAGGCTGGAGATAGAGCTAAGTGGTAGAGCACTTGCCTACTATACATAAGACCCTGGGTTTAATCTTTAGTACTGCCAACAGAACAAAGCAAAACAAAAGTGAAAAAAAATTCTCAAGAAAGAATGCAGTCATAAAATTTTCAAGGTTGAGTGGTGCCAATTTTTAAAAATCAACTGTATCTGATTACAGTTAACATACAATTAAAGTAAAAGCATCCACTTAATCCATTTTAAGTGTACCTCTCCATGAATCCCTCCTCCAACCCCACCCCAGGGGATTGAACTATGTATGCACTGAGCTACATCCCTAGCCCTTTTTGATACACGGTCTTTCAAAGTCACTAAATTGCCTTGGCTGGGTTCAAATTTATAATCCTGCTTCAGCTTTCCAGTGTGCTGGGATTACAGATGTGCATCACCACACCTGGGTCCTTTCCATGTGTCCCCTGTGTGACTACCACCCAATCAAGATGTAGAACATTTCCATCACCCCCCAAACTCCCTGGTGCCCCTCACCTATCCATCCCCACCTCTCATCTTCAAGCCAGCAGGGGCTCAGATTTCTATCTCTATAGTTGGTTTTGCTTCTTCTATAACTTCCTTTAAGCAGTGTCAGATAGCCTGGAGTCCTTCATGCCCGCTCTCTCCACAGGCCTCACTGACCATGGGGTTCGGCCATGTGCCACCCATGTTAGTGGTCCTTTCATTTTCATTGCTGTCCAGTATCCTCTGAAGATTGTGTGACCGTGCCAGCTGCCCAGTGCCTGTCCAGAGTCTCCTCTCGATTCTCCTTCCTGCTTCTGGGATGCAGCTCCATTGCAAGCCAAGGCAATCCCAGCTCTGGGGAGATCCTGAGAGTGCAGTGTGTGTCTGAGCCTCATTTTAGGAGTAGGCTCCCCCAGAGTGAACCTCGCCACCGTCAGCAGTGATTCCTCTGTGTTTTAGTGCCTTCCCACCTTCTCTCTTCCAGATTCATCCCCAGGCGGTGTCACCCAGCCCTGTGACTTTAGTCCACCCACACCCTGACGACTCTTAGAAAAGATCTAAGGTGTGGGTGCAGCCTGTATGTGCCTGGAGCTCCAGGCACCAATGTCCAGCTGCTGATATCCAGCGACAGGTCACTGTACTCCTCCTGCAGCTGTGCCTGACCCAGTAGAGGGCCCCTTCACATCGCTCCTCAGCCTCACACCTGGGGAGCTCCTGCTTCGGCTGGCAGCTGTCCTGTCAGCCCACCCCTTCATCTTCCAGCCAACCCATCCAGCCGTGTCCTCAGTGTTCATTTCAGACTAGAGACCTGATGGTGGCAGGCATGGGCTTGGGGAACACAGCCCCAGGTCTAGGCAGGAGTGTGCCTCGGCTGCCTTTCCCTGTACCCTGTTCAGTTTTCTTCTCCCTGAAGTGGGGATGGATGTGTCTGGCCCACAGGCAGCCGAGATGGTACTGAGATTGCTTTGTCCAGGTGAAGGGCAGAAAGGCTTCCAGGAAGAGGTGGGTTCTGGGGGTGTTATGCAGAGCAGGCTGTCACTGTCCTTGCTCCCAGAGCCTTAGTGGAGGTGGGAGAAGGGGAGGTGGAGGAGGGCATCCCTGGCAGGGGTCACAGCATGAACAAGGATGTGGAGGTAGGACAGGAGGAGGGACCTGGACAGGGTGTCTGAGCACTCTCTCCTGGTTCCCCAAGCCCATTCTTGCCTGGCCTCTAAGCAGGATCTCGCCTCACTGAGACCCCAGGCCTAGCTCTCTGCTTCTGAGGCTGGAGGGAGGCCAGGCCTGCTTAGGAGTTAATGAAACACCCTGTGTGTGTGTGATTAGTGTGTGAGAGGACATGTGTGAGTGTGAGGGTTGAGGGACGTGTGTGCATGCGTGTAGGGCACAAGTGGTCTCCTGTGTGTTTGCCAGGCAGCTGGACCAACCGTCCATTTCCCCCAGGTCTGCAGCTGCCCTGATGGGCCAGGTCAGCCCCCCCACAGCAACCTCCAGCCGCTCCCCATCAGCTTTCCTTGTATTGTGCGCAGCCTGGTTCCTCGAGGAAATGGGGCGGCTGCTGGGTGCGGGGGCGGCCGCCAGCAGCCCCACCTCCTTCCCCCCATTGTCACTACTGGCTTCATCGTCCCCTAGCCCCTGCTGTGGACTCTAAAAATAGGCTGTTCACAGGGCGCTGGTCCCACCCCTGAGCACTCCATGGGGTTGGGGTTGCCAGGCCAGAGGTGCCCTGGGGACTGAGGTGTCCCTTCCAAGTGACCGGGTCACTTAGGGCTGTGAGACCTTAGACCATGATTTTCCCTCTCTGAGCCTTGGTTTCCTCAGCCTCGACCCTGGGCTAGGTCTTGAACCTGTGTCTTTAGCCTCTGAGATCTGTGTTTTTTCCGCTCTAAGGGTCTGCATCTAGCTGATGATCCCAAAGAATTCCTGGCTGGGATACCCTTGCTTTTAGTTCACAAGTACATGATTCACCGGAAGCTGCTGGGTGGTAGATGTTGAGGCCAGAGTTGAGGGCTGGATGATTGCCCTGGAGACCTTGCAGCCCAGTTGCTGTTCTCAGACACCAGCAGAGGCCACTGGATTGGGCTTGCCCTCTCTCTTTGTTTTCTCTGTGTGTGTGTGTGTGTGTGTGTGTTACTGGGGATTGACCTTAGGGCCTGATACATGCTAGGCAAGTGCTCCACTACTATGTTAATTTCCCCAGATGATTTAATTTAATATTTATTCTGAGACAAAGTCTCACTAAATTGCCCAGGCTAGCCTCAAATTTATGATCCTCCTGCCTCAGCATCCTGAGTAACTGGGATTACAGGTGTGCACCACTGCGCCTTCGTGATTATCTGTATCCCTAGTAATTATGGGTTCTAGAGCAGCGACCGAGACATTACTACTAATAATCCCCTTAGCTCCAGAAGAAAATACTAACAAATATTAGTTCTTTCCCACACAAATCATGAGAACATGTAGGTTCATTTCTACCTTGTGTTTTTTGGGATCTGCAGAGAACTTGTCACCTAGTTTGTTACAAATCTTGTCCTGGGGGTTTTGGCTTTGTTACTTACTTCCTCTGCTTGTTCTTAAGTGGGGATTTGGAAAGCCCGTGTCTTCTAATGCAGCCAGAGCTGTCTTCCTAGATCCTCGACTCTTTCTGAATTTATTCATAATTGAAAAAAAAAATTAGCATTCACGGGATTCAGAGACCAGTCTCTCTCTATACAGCACTTAACAATGTACTTGACTTTTTTACGTAGTACTTGACTTTTTTAACATAGTACTTCCCCACTTAAAGATAAAAATGGCTATATCTAAAGTAGGATGTTTTACTTTTTGTACCAGGGACTTTTTGGGCGTTTGATGTTTTTAAAGTGCATATAATAATATAGGTGGAATTGTAAAGGAAATCAATTATATTGAACTGGTATTACTGCAGTGTTATTCGTATTTATTTTGGCACTGGGGATGGACCTCTGGGCCTTGCCCAGGCTGAGCATATACTGTCCCACTGACTCTGCCTGTGGTCTTTATTACTGTATTATTAATGAAGGCTTCTGATGCAGTGAGAGGTGGGCTTCTTTATTAGCTCATTAAATAACAAGATGGGGAAGTAGGTCTCACCAGAAGAATCAGCAATACATGGAGGTGTCTCCCATCTCTGTGCTATGAAACAAAAGTATCATTAACTTCTGCCTTGAGAAGTCACTCCCAACTCTAGGAAATGCTGGATTTCAGTTCATTAGTGATTATAAAGTTAATTTTTTCCCTCCAAGTTCATAGTGTTCTGAGTCTGGCACCCCAGATTAAGAACTTCTGCTGTCCCTTGCTTTATTCACCAGTCTCTGATTGAAAAGTCACTCATCTCACATGTCCCTGTCTTGTCATGTCACAGAAGGGAAAACTGAGCCCCAGGATGGAGGTGGACTGAATAATGTTATTCTGCCCTGGTGGTAGCAGAGTCCAGTGCCCTGACTCCTGGCCAGGTTATTCCCCAGCTTCTCTGCTGCCAGGCCTGTGGCAGGGAGCCCACCCACTGGCTAGGAGCAGGTTGGCAGCTGGTGTCCTGTCCCGGGAGTGACCCGGCCCCACCTACACCCCGCCCTGGCCCTCACAGCTGTGGATGTGACAGGAGGCTTGGCTCTGATTCACCCCGGCACATTCCTGGCCCAGCCACTGTTTTGTTTTTTTCTCTGTGTGTGACTTTTTCTCCCACACCCCTCCTACCCCCTTTCCTCAAAAATGCTGTGTCTTTCCCCAGAGGGTCCCTCTGGGCGGTGGCTCCTGGAGGGAAATGTGGCCTGGATTTCCTGGAACACGTGGAGCTGGAGTCCCAAGCACCACCCCCACTTCAGCCAACATAGCAGGGCCTCATTGGAGAGAGAGGACAAGCTTAAGTTCCTGTTCCTTGGGCCCTCTGAGCACAGACACCTGCTGTCTGGGGGGTAGCAGGACACTCCTGAGAACCACAATGTGTGACCTTGGGCAAGCTCTGCTTGTCTGAGGTTGGGTTAGAGCTCAGAGCTGTGATCAGGACAAGCCAGGGCTGACGGGACAGCCCAAGAAGGCAATGGCTCTGCACAGACCTTCCCAAGCAAAGGGTGGCTTGTAATGCACCAGGGGAGCAGGGGGACTGAAGACCTTCCATCCATCCTTCCTCCATTCATCTGCGTGACAAACATTTGTTGAACAAGTACTGTTGTGTCTCTATGGGGCATAGGCAGTCACTAGATAGATGCCTCTTATGTGGCTAGGTGGAGAAGAGCAGTTCAGAGAAGGAAAAAGCAGGGAGCAGAAAGTTCTGAGGTGCTGGGTGGGCACAAGCAGCTGTAGGAAGGGAGAGGGGCTTGTGGGTCAGGCAAGGACTCTGGCTCCATCCATGGGAAGCCACCTAGGGGCTCTGAGCCTGAGTGACAGTCCCTTAAATGAGCTGTGGTGAGGGCCTATAAGAGCTAGGTACATGGAGCAGGGGCCACACAGCCAGCCTGCCTGAGCCTCAGTTTGCTCCTCAGTCCAGTGGCTCATGGCATCAGGCTGACTTTACTCTCCATCCCGCTCCTCTCTCCTCCATGGGGGCCAGGACCTGTTTTGAGCCCTGTGTGACAGGTTAGGACAGTGGCTATGGAGATTCTGAGGACATGTGGGGTCATGACCTGGGGTAGGCATATTCCTGAGTTGGCTGCTACCCTGTTCCCCTTCAGGGTATGTGCTGGATTTAGGGGAGTGTCTGGGGAGGGGGAAGAGGGCCAAGGATAGAAGGAGGTATAGGGGTTCTGAGCTTCCCTGAGGTAGCAGGATGCCCTGCTAACCACTGCCTGTCTCCAGAGGTGTCGGAGGACCATCCAGCTCTGCTGTTTCCACTTCCCTCTCTTGCCCTTAGCCTCAGTTTCTTCATCTGTGTAGCCCAACCCTGCCAGGAATGAGGAACTTTGTTGTGCACAAAGGACTTGAACAGGACCCTGAATTCTGTGGAGGGAACCCACCTACCTGAGTGCTGTGCTAAGTGCTTCCAGGCAGTAGCTGAAGGTGGGTGTGATTGTGCCTCGCCCCCCCCCCCCAACAGTGGCTTCCCTTTGCTCTCAAGATAAGGAACAAACTCCTGAGGGAGCTCTGTAGGGGTGAGGGCTGAGGTCTGGCCCTGTGGACCTCACCTGCCCTAACTCTCAGGCCCATGGTGCTGGGTGGCCACATGCACAGGCCTCCTAGCTCTCCCTCCTTAAGCCCAACTTTGTTCTGGCCTCTGGGCCTCGCCATAGTTCCCTGCAATCCCCCCCCGCCCCGCCCCCATCTGGGCTTAGCTCCTTTTACCAGAAGCCCACCCAGACCTGTGGACTGGGTTGGGGCTCATGTTGCTCCGTTTTTATAATGTCACCTCTCCCCCAACACCTGTCACCTGTGTCATGTCATGCTTCTCATTGCAATGACCCAGTTACGAACTTACTCCACATTAAGACTGTGTCCCATGAGGGCAGGGATGTTTTTCCATTACAGCTGTATCTCTAGCATACAACCCACAGCCTGCACACAGCAGATGCTCAATAAATATTTGTCGGGTGAAAGGAGAAATGGAATCCTTTTGACAATCAGAGGAAAGAGGTGGCATGGGCTCCCTTTTTCAATAAGGAACAAATGGTAAGCTGGAGGTGGTCTTTGTAATATAGCACAGAGAAGTTAGTTAATATGCCCCAAGGTCACACAGGAAACCCAACCAGAATCAGATGCTCTCTTTCCAGGTGTGTCTCCCTGAACATTGGGCCTGGAAGGAGGACAGACAGGATTATGCTGGGAGAAGCCAGGTTCATCTGGTAAGAGAAAGGGTGTGGGGCGAGCCCCACCCCTCCTTGTTTTCTCCATGTGGATGGCAGTTTGTAGCTGTTTTCCTGAAGGGCGACGCAGGTGACCTTCAGGTTGGGGCCTTCAGGCTCCCAAGGGCCTGCTGGGTGGAGGGCCCAGTCTGGCCAAGCAGCTTTTCTTGCCCCTTTGCCTCCCTGCTGGCTTCACGCACAGATTACAACTTCCCCTCCTCTGCTGTCTTACGCAGGCGACCTCCGGCTGGCCATTGTCTCATTGTTTGCTGAGGGAAGCTCCAGGAGGAAATTAACCTGCTGCTCACCCCAAGCAGGGAGTTTCACCCCCAGTCCCCACTGGGAACGCCTGGGTGGGAGGGGGACAAGTAGCTGCCAAGACAACAGGCAGCCTGGAAAGGAATGAGCCCAGGGCAGGGAATAGGCAACCAGAGGCTGCTTTCAGTGGCAATCTTGTATCTGCCCTGGTCACTGGCCAGGCTGAGTCAGAATCAGCAACCAGTGATCTTAATTTTGTCCCTAAGGTCCCTGTGCAGGAGCTCAAAGCCAAATACCTCAGGGAGCAAGCAGGTAAAATCTGAAGGCAGGTGAGCAGTGGGGCATACAACAAAATGAGACTTCATGAGCCTCCCAAAGACCTTTAGACTCAAATTTTCTTTCTTTCTTTTGAGACAGTGTCTCATTATGTAGTCCAGACTGGCCTTGAACTCACTATGTAGTCCAGGCTGGCCTTGAACTCATGGCAATCCTCCTGCCTCAGCCTTCTGATTGTTGGAATCACAGGTGTGTGCCACCTCGCCCAGCCAATTTTATTTCAAACAAAATGAACTCCATCTCCAGTCTGATGCAGCCTGTAGACCCCTCTAGGATAGATCTTTAGGAAGGAATTCTTGTTCTGGGTGAAATTGGGTTATTACTTGTTATTGGTGACCCATATCACTTCTGCTCAGTCCACCAGGTGCCCATCAGTCACTGGGCTTCCCTGGAGCCTTGGGAATGCTCTCAGCCTGGACTTGATGCTCCCAAGAGCATCAAGTTGGTAGGGTCAAGAGTTGCTGGGTAGATGCCCCAGCCTCTTCTCCACTGAAGCTGCATTCCCCTTGGTTACTCAGAAGGTCTGTGGTGGGGTGGGGCACTGGCTGCCCCTATTGGAAGCTGGCTCACTGTCTCACTTTTTATTGCTTTTCCTCCTTTCACTGTCTTTCCCAGATCTCTCTGGCTTCCTGAGCCTCAGGTACCCAAATCCTTGCCTTGCTCTGCTTTCTGAAGAACCCAGTCTAAGACAGTCTCTAATGTTCCTTCTGAGTACAGTGTACAATTCTAATCTTAGGATTCTAAAATTTAATGACTTCAACACTCTGAGGTTACACATTTTCATAAATTAACCTGTTATTCTGACCAATTCATTCTGAGACCAAAATATACTTATCAGGCATGTGTGCAAGGTGTGTAACACTCCATTTTCTGTTCCATTTTTCTGGAACTAGTGTTTCTCTTGAATGCCTTCTTTTCCTGATGCCATAAAATGCAAACTTTAATGAAATCTAGACAAAACTCAGTTATTTCAGATTGAACATATCAAGCTTTCCTTTCTTCTTTTTTTTTGCGGGGGGCTGATTTAAGTTTTAGATGAGTGGAGGTATCTTGGCATTGTTGGGGGAGGAACAAGCCTGCAACTGTTATTTCTCAAGATGTACCTGCACATTTGCCCTCCAGCATATGACCCTGCCTCTTGGTGTCTACTGGGAAAAGCCTTGCCCATTTTCATACTTGCTTATCCTGGGCCACTAACAAGAGTCATGTTCACTCAATTTTTAGCCACGTGGGAAAATATTTAACCTTTTGGCACATTGTGGGACCCTGGTACCTAATTCATCATTTAATCAAATGTATTTTTGCCGAGCATCTACAGTGTGCTGGCATTGTGCTGGACACTGAGGCTAGACCGATAGGGAGAAAAACAGAAATGACCCTTTTCTTCATGTCCTTTACAGGCCAAATGCTGGCTATATGTTTATAATTTACACATTGTGATGCCCATTATGAAGGAAACAAATAGAATAGGTAGAGAATGTCTCTTTGAGGAAACTAGGACTGGAAGTCCCATTTGACCCAGGTGTTCCCCTGCTGGGGATCTTCCCCAAAGAATTAAAAGAATCATACCACAGTGATATATGTGCACCCATGTTCATAGCAGCACAGTTTGTAATAGCTAAAACTTGGAAGCAGCCCAATTGCCCATCAACTGGAGACTGGATCAAGAAAATGTGGTTTTTTAATAAAATGGAGTACTACTCACCCATCAAAAATGAGAAATTAGAGAAATTTATTGCTAAATGGATGCACATTGAGGCAATACTCTTAAGTGAGATAAACAGGATACACATGTAAATAACAAAGAGTTTCTCTAGTGTGAGAAACTGAAAGTGTAAATAAGGACCAAAAGGTATAATAGATAATGTGGAACAGGAAGAAAAGGGGCAAAGGGGAGGAGGAAATGAGAGGGGTAGGGGAAAGGAAAGAAGGGAATGGAGTTACTATGAGAAAATGGAAAAATGGAAACAAAGTCTTTGAGGAGTTATTTAAATCAAGTTTAAGATTTAGTAGTCTTCAACTGTGGAACATTTTGTAACTTTGAAGGCTTCTCCTACATGTCTTCATGGCCTTTTCCCTTGCTTATTTGTCAACGGCCTCACTTCCATTGCCTTAGAGAGGGGATAATGAACCAGAAATGGGAGAAATTTCTTTTGAGTCTCAAAGCCCAGGGCTTTGGTTTTTGAGTGCCATGGAAGTTTAGTCAAAGTCCTGAGTAGGTTAAGGGTATACAATTTACATCATGCATAACAGACTGAAAAGAACAGAGGCATCAAAATTGGTTTTCCTGGGCCGGAGATTTAGCTCAGTGGTTCTGGCGCCTGCCTTGCAAGCACAAGGTCCCGAGTTCAATCCCTGGTACCAAAAAAAACAAAACCAAAACAAAATTGGTTTTCCTTTTTAGGAAAGGAGATAAAGATGATCTGGGAGGTGGGGAGAGGGGAAATGTGGCAGAGATGCCTGGTATCGAGAAATCACATGACTTCCTCTTCTACTGCTGCAGATGGGCATGAGGCTGAAGGCTGCATTTCACAGTTCTCTTGCAGTTAATTGTGCCCATGTGACCATGTGACCAGGGTCTGACAAAGGACAAGAGTACTGAATGGTATGTGCAGTTTCTGGGTTGTGGATAGAAAAGAAAAAAACGGCACAAGCTTGAGTTTGTCATGGTGGCTGAAGCTGGAGCAGCGGATCTAGACCCCAAGTTGGAGGGCCATGGTAAGGACATGAGAGCAAAGGAATGGAAGGAGCCAGGGTCTCTGAGGCCTGGAATTCCCTTTCCCTGGACTGCTTACCCTCTCCTGGTTAATGAGAGGGAAAGTTGCACTGAAATAGCATCCCAGGCAATGTACAGGGTGAGATACAGGAAACTGGAACGTGTAGACACTACTATGCCCCCAGAAAAAGTGATGGAAACCTCCTGTGGTCTTAAGAAATCCAAGGGCAGAACCCAGGGCCTTATTTCTGGGTGGCACCTGAGGAAGCTGTGAGCCTTGGGTCACTGGACCAGGACCTTTCCCATGCATATGGGACCTGGGGGAGGCCGATAACCCAAAGGAAGGAAAGTGAAAGAAGATGTCCAGAGTTGATCAAGGTTGTTTCTCCCAACTGCTGGAATGGAAGTTTTTATTTTAGTTGTAGAGTGGGTATTGTACCTGCTTCACATTTTATCATTATGATGTTATTCCTGGAGCCCAGCCCAGCAGTTCCAGAAGCCTGAGTAGAGGCTGAGTTTTATCAAAAAATTTGTGCTGAGTGTCCAGGCCAGAGCTCAGGTCTCAGCCTAACCCTCAACTTGCTGGGTGGCTGTGAGAATGTCACAGTTCTTCTCTGAGCCCTGTGATCCCACAAAAGGGGTTGAACTCTGGGATGTTCAAGGACGCTCTTTCTGTATCAATAGTCTCAGTTCTTCTCTGTGTCTGGCACTGTGGTGGTGGGGGTCAGGAAAAGTGTGATAAAATGTCTTTTTTCTATTTCATGAGGACAGCAAACACAATCGCATGGGCAGTCACATATGCATACATGTAAACAAATGAATTTCACCAAACATCACAGTCACATAGAAGAAATATAGCAAGGAGGTTGAGGACAGGATTTAGTTGAAAAAATCAGTTATAATCCCCTCTTATCACTAAGTAGCTGGTGACCTTGGACCAGTGAATTTATTTTTCTGAGTTTGGCTTCCTCATGTCTGAAAGGGGACCATAATACCATTGGTAGGGCTGTCACGGAAATAATATGAGAATATGTATAGAGCATCAAGCTCAATGCCAAGCACATGGGCACATGGTGAGTACTCAATAAATGCTGGCTGTTCTGATGAGCACTGTGAGTCAAGGTGTTACCGAGAAGCCAGGTCACGATGCAGTGAGGAACCGGCCCTCACTTCCTTGGTCCTCTGTTCTTTAGGCCCTTGAAAGAATTCAGTCAAGACACAGGCTGAGCAAAAGTATAGGAAGGATTTATTATAAAGTAGATGTAGAGAGAGTTACACTTTCAAGCAAGAAGGTAGGCAGTGCCACAAATTCATCTGCACCAATTTCGAACTTGGATACATCTTAACGCACCCAGGAGTTACTCTTGGGGTCTGGGGAACTGGGGTGATTATGATGCTTATCAACATTCCACTTAGAGTTACTTAGAAATTGCAGAATGTCTTCCTGTCCTAATTAGATGGTGAGTGTTTCCTCGGGGGCTTTTATCATGTAAGAAACTTACAAAAGATAAGTTCTTAATCTAAGCCAGGTCTCAGCCCAAGGTAGGACGATCTTTAGAGAACATTTCCTTCCCTGATTTCATTGGCCTGTGGGCCATGGCAGCTGGGAATGCTGTGGGCTTGTTCTGGAGCTGGACAGCCAGGTGGCCTGGAATGTGCATAATGTGTGATCTTAACATGTCATTGCTCTCTGAAGGATTACTTTGGGCCTGAGACCTAACAAATGATTATAAATGTATTATACAATGACATCTTTCTGAATTAATTGACAATGAATGTTATTTTGAACCCACCCCTTTTTTCCCTCAGGACAACTGATGTGTAACTACCTGCCTGACAATGGTAAGCACCAAAGGAAAGAGGGAGGGGGTGAGGGCTAGGAGGCCCCTAGCGTGGAAGAGAGAGATCTCTGTAGGCAAGGGCACGGCAGACTCTTGGAGGAGGCAAGTCAGGAATGGCCAGCAATGTGTTAGCACATGGGTTAGCACAAGAAATGGGGCACCATGTCTCATGAGAAGGGGAAAACAGGCATGAAGGAAGGTGAGACCAGAGAAAACCACTTCCTCTCCCTGATCCTGCCTCACCTCATTTGTAAAGTGGGCATAACTACCTCGCCTTGCTTTCTGTTCCAATGATTACTTGAGATGATGTAAGCTAGGCTGTCCCCAGTAAGATCCTTGGCTCATCAAATACCAGTTTCATTGTTTTTCCATGACAGGGAACACACTAAATATCAGGACTGGAAGAACCCCCGAAGACTTTCTGTGGTGGCACACACATCTGCTCATGCACAGCTTACCTGTCATACGTCAATCCGAACAGCTATCATTTACCCATTTTTCATATCTCCATTCAACACCAACAATTCATTTAACACTCACTCATCATCCATCTAGCCAAGAGTCCATTCTTCCTTCATTCACCCTCTATCCTTATCCATCATCATGCATTCACCACCAACCTGCCATCCATCTACCTATCATCTTTCATCAGTCTCCTTCTCATCTATCCACCATTCAGCCAGACACCCCACCAGCGATCAGTCTTCCATCTGTCTATGCATTCATCTTCCATCCATCATCCATCTATCTGGCATTCACCAGACAGTAATTAGCTATTCACTATCTCTCATGCAAATCACTTGCTCCTCATCCTTTCACTCTTCATGCACCTATTCATTGATTTATTCCCCAGCCATCCACCCATCCATTATTCCATTCATTATTTTTATCCATCCATCATTTCTCATGTATTCATCCAGCATCCATTCATTTTCTATTCCATTCTTCATTTCTATTAGCTACAAACCAATCATCAAAACACTATTATTCTTTACCTCATCCTCTTCCATCTTTTGTTCACTCTTTCATTAAATATCTGTCATCTGTTAGCCTTGTCTATCATCATCTATGCATCTTCCATCTACATAACTACCTACAATTCATTTAATCATTTCATCTTCCCTCTGTCTCTACCCATCCAACCATCCATTCAATTAAGATCAGTTAAGATTCATTTTTCTTATCACCTGTCAGATAAGAGGAATACAAACTAACTGAGCTACAATCTATCCTGAAGTTGTTCAGAGTCAACTAGAGGAAAATGTGAAAACAAGGAAGTGAGTATATGAAATATGATGGCTGCTATATCAAAGGAATGTACCCCGAGGGAGCTCACAGAAGAGACAGCCACCAACCCTATCTGGGGAAATGGAGGAAGGGCTCACAAAAGGGGGTGACAGTTGAACTGGGTCTTGAAGGGTGAGTAGAAGTTTAAATGGCATTTTTCAGAGGAAAAATGAGTCCTAAAGTGGGGGGTGACAGTGCATGGCCATGCTGAGAGTGATCACTAGGGCAGAAGCTTGTATCCAGATAGCCAGCCTGCTAGACGAGCCCTAGCCCACTTCCTTGTGGGAAACAGTGGAAACTCAGGGGAGGCACATAAGCAGAGAAAGTGTCCTCCAGGCACCAGAGAAGGCTGCTCCTTCAGGACCTAGCTGGACATGGGTGGGGAAAGGGATTCGCTTAGACCTTAGCTCTCATCCAAGAAGAGGTGATGACACAAGCCCCAGGAACTGGCAGGACTTTGGCAAAGGGAAGGGAAGTATGATCTGTGGTTGGAGAAAGGGAGACAGGATGGAGATGAGGTGAGGATCACTAAGGAGTGAGCTTCTTAGGTAAAGTTTGATCTGGAAAGAGACACTCGGCATTTCCTTGTTACTTTCATCAATAAATTACACTAATCATAACACTGTCTTGACTCGGCAGCCACTTTTTATTGAGCGCAGACAGTGTTAAACACATTGCTGTAAACTAGGTGCCACGGTGCATGCTTGTAATCCCAGCACTCTGGGAGGATGAGGCAGAAGGATCACAAGCCCCATCTCAGTTTGGGCAATTTAGCAAAACCCTGTCTCAAAATAAAAAAGGGTTGGGGATGTAGCTCAGTGCAAAGATCCTGGGTTCAATTCCCAGTACTGCAAAACAAAAACAAACAAACAAATAAACAAAACCCCATAGTGTTATATGCATTAAACCATCTCATCGTCAACCCCTGGAAACTTAAGAGATAGTTATTATTCTTGTCCCCATTTTACAGATAAGGAAACCAAGTCTCTGGGAGGTTAAGCTGGGCTTTGAATACAGTTCACATGACCACATATGGCATATCTCGTCCATTCTTCCTCATCACCTCTCAACTGTGTTTTGGGTATGGAGTGTGGTTGCACTAATCACCGAGTGTGGGACAAGTGAGGGAGGAGAAAGAGGAGACTCAGGTGATTCAGACACAACTGTGCATTTACTGAGATGCTTGCTAGATCATACTGGAGATCTTTGCATCTCTGGCACATAATCAGACACAAATATTTGCTCTTGCTTGAATTCTATTGTGAAGAAAATGGATGCTTAATAAATATAGTGTGTACAGGACTGTGTTCTGACACAAACCTAAAGTTATAGCATAAAGAAGATAGCAGGCCTGCATGTAAATATTCCAGGACTAACTTGATGGTGCTGGATCTGGCCTCTTCTGTCTTGTCATTTTGTTGTTGTTGTTGTTGTTGTTTTTGGTACTGGGGATTGAACTCAGGACCTTGTGCTTTCGAGGCAGGCAGTGGAACCACTGAGCTAAATCCCTGGCCCTTGTCTTGTTATTTTGTCCTCCTAGGGTGCTGTCCTTATCCCATGGGCTCAGATAGCTGCCCCATGGCCACTCTTCAGCTACAGGGGAGGGGAAAAGCAAGGGGCAGCCAGGACTCGAAGGGTCCGGGGCCATGGGTCAGGATGTAGTCATTTGGCTCTAACTCGCTGCAAAGAGAGGCTGGGAACTGCAGTCTTAATTCTGCATGGCTGAGTGGCCAGCTAAGAATCAGAGGTTTGATATCTACAGGAGAAAGGGAGGGTGGACATGAGGGACAGTTAGAGTCTCTGGCACCCATGAGAAAATGTGTTTCACTGATATTCTCCACGTGTCACCACTCCCTTTGGGCTGCAGTTCCCGAGGGTAGAGGCTGCATTAATCACCCGATGTCCCTGGAAGCTTCTAGCAGAGACAAGGAGGCTCCCTCAACCCTTGATAGTCTCACAGAGCCAAAGCAAATGGGTTAGAGGCCCTTTGCCCTGGAAGGACCAAAGCAGAGGGGACTAAAGATCAGGTGAGGTGTCTTCGAGGCAGCAGCAACTGTGGGGAGACACAGGAAGGTGACTCGCAGGAGGGCTGCACTGGGTGAAGGGGCAGGGATGAGTCTGCCATGGAGGACACAGTGCAGGGGAGGAAGGAGCAGTGCAGTAATCACAGCTCTTCCCTCCACAGAATGTTCCACAGCACCCAAAGCAGCTTGGCACCGATATCTTTGGGGGTGAGGACAGATGGCGTTTGAGGGTGGGGCCAATGAGGGTGCTCTTTGTTTTTTTTGGGTTTTTTGGTGCCCGGGATTGAACTCGGGTCCTTGTGCTTGAGCAGTAGGCGGTGAAAGCACTGAGCTAAATCCCCAGCCCAAGGGTGCTCTTTGGAAAGAGTGCCATCATCCATCCTGTTAGACAAGGCCATTTGGTTTCTTTTCTCCTTCTTTTACTCCTCCTCCTCCTCCCCCTCCTCCTCTTCCCCCTCCTCCTCCTCCCCCTCCTCCTCCCCCTCCTCCTCCTCTCCCTCCTCCTCTTCTTCCTTTTCCTCCTCCTTCTTCTTTGACACAGGGTCTCCCTATGTAGTTCATGTTGGCCTTGAACTCATGGGGATCCTCTTGCCTCAGCCTCCCAAGTGCTGGGATTACACCTTCCACACCCAGTTCATTTTGAGTAAATTTTTTAGATGTTGTAAGGCAATGCCTTGAATTCATTCTTTTGCAGTTTTGCTCAAATGATTTGTTGTACAGACTGTCCTTTCCAATAGTGAATGGCCTTGGTAATCCTGTCAAAAATCATTTCCTTTTCTTCTTCTTTTTCTTTTTTTTTTGTATCAGGGATCGAACTCAGGACCTTGGGTTTGTGAGACACTGAGCTAAATTCCCGGCTTAAAAGTCATTTTCACCATATCATGTGAGGGTTTATTTCTGGACTGTGTTCTGTGCCATTGGTGTATATGTCTGTTCTGATGCCAGAACCACATTGGTTTGCTTACAGTAGTTTTGAGGTAAGTTTTGAAATCAGGAAATACTGTATAAAATCTCCAACTTTGTTCTTCTTGAGATTGACTATTTAGGATCCCTTAAGCTTTCATAAGAATTTTAGAATGGATTTTCTTTTTCTGCAAAAAGATATTTTGATGCTTGTTGTGGCGCATGCCTGTAATCCCAGCACTTGAGAGGCTTAGGCAGGAGGATCACTTTGAGTTTGAGGACAGCCTGAACTATGGAGCGAGAGCCTGTCTCACCAGCCCCCAAATAAAGACATTTTAAGGGTTTTGATGAGGATTGCATTGATTGTGCAGATCACTTTGAGCAGTATTGTCATCCTAACAATATGAATCTTCTAGTTCGTGAACAGGGGCAGTCTTTCCACTTATTTGTGTCTTTCTTAATTTGTTTCAGCAATATTTTAAAGTTTTCACTATACAAGTCTTTCACTCTTTAGGTTAAGTTTATTTTTAACTATGTATTCTTTTTGAAGCTTTTGGTTTGGAATCTTTTAAATTTCTTTTTGGCTTGTTTATTATTAATGTATAGAAGTACCACTGAGGACTGGGGATTTAGCTCAGTGGTTCTGCCTCCTGCCTTGCAAGCGAAAGATTCCGAGTTTGATCCCCGGTACCAAAAAACAAAAAACAAACAAAAAGAAATACCACTGATTTTTGTGTATGGATTATATATTTCTGCAAATTTGCTGAATTCTTTTATTAGTTCTAAAGTTTTTTGTGAAATAAGAGAGTGGTAGTTTTAAAATTAATTAATTCACTTTTTTGCAGCAGGTCTTGCTAAGTTGGCCAGGCTGGCCTTGAACATGAGAGCCTCCTGACTCAGTGTCCTGAGTAGTGAGATTCCAGGTGTGCATCACCACGCCCACCAAGAGTTTTAAAGGGACAAATATGTCAATTAAGCTACATCCACATGGAAATAATAATACGAGCCAGACTGGCTTAAAAAAAAGAGAATTTGTTACATAACAGGAAGCCCAGATGTAGGGTGACTCAAGTATTGGTTAATGAAGGACCATGAGCAGTAAACCCGCTCCCCATCTTTTCACTCTGTCCTTACCCAGCTCTCTCCATAGTTGCCACAGACCCAGGTATCACATTCTTACTCAACAAGGTTCAGATGCAGAAAAGGGTCCTTTCTTTCATGTATGTCTGTTTCTTTTTAAAAAGAAATATCAGAAGTCTTTTTCTGACCCGATTTCTTCTCATATCTCATTGGCCAGAAATAGGTAATGTGTCCACCCTAAACCAATTACAGTAAGGGGAAGGAGCCCATTAGGATTTACTTAGACCAATCAAAATTTTCCTAAGGAAGAAAGGGATAGAGAGAAGAACAAAGTGAGGAACTGCCAGTTTAGAAAAAGAGGGAAATGATGGATGGCAACTGCGTCACTAAAGCTTAGATTCAGCTGCCAATAACATCAAAGCTTAAGAATTGACTTAAACAGGAAAGTAATTTATTTCCCTTTCACATTCACTAAGCTCTGAGGGTAGGAAGTTCAGGACTGGTCAAGTATTCTGTGGTTTTTGAGACCCAAGCTCTGTTACTTCACTGTGTGTGGCTTTTATTCTCAAGGTCATCTCATGATACAAAATAGTTTCTTGAGCTCCAGCCATCATGTCTGCTTTCCAGTTAGCAAGAAAAAGGAATGTGAAGGGGAGAGGTTGCTTGCTCCTTACTTTTAAGAACACTTCTTAAAAGCCATAACTCTCTTCACCTCCTATTGGCCAAAAGAATAAATTCCTTGACTATAGAAGGAAAAAATAGAAATTTGGGGACAACCACAGGAATCGCCAGATTCTCCTCCAGCAGGGGTGGTGAGTACTATCCAGGTTGCTGAGAGGCAGAGGGGATGCAAATGGAGAGGAGTCTATGCAATTGGCACTTGGGGAATCCCATGTGACTTGGGGGAGGAATGGGGGTGAGGCTCAGCAGGGATGGACAGGGAATTCATCTCAGCAGCAAAGCCTGCTCCCTCGTAGAGGCTCATCTCCTCCCTTGCTGAGCAGGCTTTCTGGAGGTGGCCTTATACCCTATCCAGCCTCCCTCCCTGCTGGGAGGATTGCAGGGCTCCGCAGCACTCCAGAGGGCGATCTTTTGCCCCCACCCCCTTGCAAGGGTTTTGCCCACTGTCTGGCAGCTCATTCCTCTGTCAGGGCACCTGTCTCCCCTTTAGACTGAACTCCTTTAGGGCAAGGTTTCCTGTTGATCCATCCCCACATGACTTACTCACGTCACATCTGATGTGAATCGAATGAACACACTTTTGGTCCCCAGCATAGAGCTCCATCCATGGTGTGTGTTAATGCTTGTTGCGTTGGCCAGTTATAAGAGAGTGAATGAATGAGTGATCTGGGGGAAGAGGTAGCACAGGCCCCCCAAAGGAATGGAGGGCCTCCCCTCCCCCTCAAGCATGGGCTTCCTCTAACTAGTGGACTTGGGCTGCTGTTCCATGGGGCCCCACTAATCATGGGGCATCAGAGTTCAGAGTGGAAAGCTTCCTCCCTTTCTAGTTATCCTTAAACTTAGTATTAAGAGAAAGTCTCCACTGAATGCTGGCGTGATTCTAACACCTCTCCTAACACTTACTTCCCTTTTTAACAGAGAATAGGTCTCCAGAGCCTTGGGCAGGCAACCGGATCTGGCTAGAATTTAATGACATTGTTTTGTTTTCATTGTACTTATTTTTATGTTACCTTCTATTTATGGCAGGAGACACTGGCTTTCCATTTATGGATGGATCTAAAGTTTCTTTCTGAAATATTACATTTATGTTTTTAAAGGGAGCCCATTTAAAGAAGAAAAATATGGGCTGGGGATTTAGCTCAGTGGTTCCACCGCCTGCCTTGAAAGTGGAAGGACCTGAGTTCGATCCCCAGTACCAAATAATAATAATAATAATAATTATAATAAAATAAAGAAGAAAAATATTATGTAACTGGCAGCAAAGTGGTACCCAGGCATGGTGGGCTAAAAAGGAGGAAATGCTTCTCAGGTCAGTGCTGGTGCCTGTCACTTGACCTCCATCAGGTGCCCTGCACTGCATGCTCTCTCCCTCCTCAATGCTGGTGTGCCCACTTTCTCCTTTACCTGGCTTCCTTTTTACCCCATACCCACTTCCTGCCCTTGAAATGTCCCCCCCAGCATCACTTTCTGCAAAGCCATATTGTTTTGTTTTGTTTTTTGAAACAGGGTCTTGCTCCTTAGTCCAGGCTGGCCTCAAACTCACTATGTAGCTCAGGCTTATCCCAAATTCACAGTAATATTCCTGCGTCAGCCTCCTGAGTGTTGGGATTACAGCTGGGCACTGCCATGCCCCGAAAAACCATCTTTGAGTGTCCCCACTGAAGGCTGGCTTAGCTCCCTGCTCTTCATCATCCCCTCTGTGCTCACGTTCTCTATCTGCATGTGGTCATGGAGGACTTTTGGTCTGGGTTTTACCAGCCTCTCTCTCCTCACCTCCTGGAACCCCCATTTTCCTGCCCATAGTATGTTCTTTTTTGTTTTGTTTCTTGAGACAAACCACTATGTAGCCAAGGCTGGCCTCGAACTTATGGCAATCCTCCTGCCTTAGTCTCCCAAGTGCTGGGACTACAGGCTTGCACCATCACACCTGGATTACATAGCATGTTCTTTAAAATTTTTTCTTCAAGAAGTGAATGAGTTTACCAGGTGTGGTGGTATAGGCCTGTAGTCCCAGCACTCAGGAGGCTGAGACAGGAAGATCACTTCAAGTTTGAGGTCAGACTGAGTTCAAGGCTAGCTCCTTGAACTCATAGTGAGATGCTGTCATAAAACCCCCAAAATAAATAAATAAATAAATAAATAAATAAATAAATAAATATTTTTAAGAAGAAAAGGAAAAAAGAAATGAATGAGTTTAGACTTAATCTTGCAGAAACAATATACCACTACCAATAGCAATAGCCAACCTATGCAGACTTGCTGTGTGCTTACCACTGTGCTGAGCAAATGGAGAATCTGGATCTGACTTTGCACAGCCTTAGGAGGAAGCTACTATAATTAGTCCCATTTTAAAGGCGGAAAAACTGAGGCTTGGTGAGATGGAGCAATTTCCTAAGGCCACAGAACTCAGAAGCCACAGAGCCAGCAGTTTAAAGCACCCAGTTTAAAGCCATGGGGACAGCACACAGCTGGGAAGGTGTCTTAGTGTTACTATATCCTTTGCCTGGGTTTCTAGGAGTCCCTGAATTTTACATGAAGCTTGGTTGTCTGTGAGTGTCTTTGGGAGGAGAAAGTCTGCTTTTTTCTTCTTTTTTTTGGTGCTAGGGATGAAAGCTGGGTCTTTACACATGGGCATGCACTCTACTATTGAGCTACATCCCCCAATTTTATTTTATTTTAATATGAGAGAGGGTGTCTCTATGTTGCCTAGGTTGGCCCCAAACTCCTAGGCTCAAGCAATCCTCCTGGCTCAGCCTGTAGAGAAGCTGGGTTGACTGGTGCCATTGTGCTTGGCAAGTCCATTGCTTTTATGGAAGCCTTAGAGGGATTTTTTTCCCCCTTAAATTCTTTTATTGGTACATTTTAGGTACACAATACATTTACATTTATCATTGGGAACTTGTACCTTTACACGATGTATCTTGGTTCTTATTTTTTCCACATTCCGCTGCCCTCCCCCCCCCCTTCCCTATTTACAAAGGCTTTGCTTCCATTTTTTTTCCTTTTCAGAGAGATCTTGATAATGGCGAAATGCAAACTGTCCTTTTGCATACAGGGAGATTTTGGGGGGTATTTTTCTTTCTTGTGGGGAGGATTCAATCTATGCTTTAGAAGACCACTCTGGCTATTCATGGAAGCATAATGCATAAGAGAAAAAAAACTGGAAACATCCTTGAAGCCCACCAAAAGTGGATACATGAATTCTGTTGTTTCCTCCTTTTGCAGAGGAAATCCTATGCCACTATAAAGGTGAAGGAAGAGTCTCTTAATGCATTAACATAGGGTGCTTCTGAAGATATTTTATGTAAACAAAGCAAAGGCCAGAAAGTGCATGTAATAAGTTCCTAGCTGTGCTTTTATAAAGAGGGGTAAGAGTATTGATCTAGATGTGCTTCTGTATGCACAGAATATCTCTGGCAACACCTATGTGACAAGAGCCAGTGGAAACCCTGCCTCTTTTATGGAGGTTAAGTGAGTTCATAGTAGATAATTGTTTAGAAGAGGGGCTGACAAACAGTGAACATTACAGAAGATTTTGTTGAATAAAATAAAAGAGAAAGTCCCTTAGGGGATGGGACCAGGTGACTAACAGGCACAGGATGACGATGCCCTTAAGTTCCTTCTGAATTTATACGATGGGTGAATATCATCCATTCTTTTCTAAAGTTGAAGGTAAATGCATCTGGATGGATATAAGATTATGGGGCGAGGGCCTGGATCCCACTCAGAAGGCCCAGGAATTCGCTGCAATTGGTCAAAGGCTGTATTGTGTGAGGTGAGAAATGTGAACGGTGAGGAAGGAGGACACCGAATCGCCCACGCTCCAGGGCCCACTATAAAAAGCACATTTAAAAACACCAGGCTGGAAAAGTTTTTTTAGTATTATTATTATTATTTTAAATAGCAATAGCACGTCCCCCCAGGAGGCGGGTTGCAGCTGCAGCCCGGCAGTTCCCAGGTGATGTCAGCCCTGGCCCTGCGCCAGCCCCGGCCCCTTGGAGACGGTCTTGGGTTCAGCCTGACTGTTTTTCCTTCCTGAGACTTGAGGACACCTTCCTGTCTCAAAGAAAGCTGCCTTCTGAGAGCCGGGGGCAGAGGAGTTGGTGGGCCTGGGGCGAGACGGAGGGAGGGGACGCGGGGACTGAGCAGGCGGAGTGGCGGCTCCCCAGCCCGCCCACAGGGGGCGCGAGGCTGCGCTTGGCTCGGCCACCTCCGCCCCACCCTTCCAGGCCCCGCCGCTGCCGGGGAGGCCCTGGGCGGGGTGGGGTTGGTGGCAAGGGATGTTCCCACAGACTTCCCAGCCTTGCTCTCCCCCAAGCCCTGGGCCCACCCCGCTGTCCCCGGGTTGAAGTGTCTTCCACACCGGGTTTTCTGCGCATGGGATGGACCGCAGAATGGCCTTCCTCGCTTTGTGACAGTAGGATCACCGCTCTCCTTTGGGACCACCTGGGGTGTGGGTAAAGTCCACTCTGGAGCTCAATGATGCAGGGAAGAGAGATGGGAAGGCCACTCAGTTTCTCCATAGTACTGCTAAGTACCCACTATGTGCAGGCACCCAGCGAAGCACGGGTGGCAACCACTGTGGCAGACCAGGACTCTAGGCCCAGCTCAGTGGCCTCGACACTTGCTCACTAAGGCAGCAGAGCCAAGAGGCCAATGGTGCCAGCCCTGCACCCAGGACACTTGTGTCCAGATCCCGGTTCATCCCCCTGGGTTGGGAAGGAGTGGATGAATTACAGGGCTGGAAAGGCCTGGCACAGATGCGGTGCCAGGTAAATACTAGCTGTTATTATAACCCTCCTCTGTCCATCAAGGCACATGGCTCTATCCATGTGGCCACCAGGCTGCTCTGGGTGCTAAAGATGTGTCGGGGAGGCTAGGTTATGTTCAGGAGACACCTAGGGACCTGCAGGAGTCTGTTCTTCCAGTGAAACATTCCCACATCCCACATGACAGGGAAATACCTATCACTCTTTTTCCTCCACTTTGGTATGGGGGACAGAAGCCAGGTGCTCTGCCATGGAGCCATAACCCCAGACCCCAAATTTTTATTAATTGCTCAGAGCCTGCTTTTCCTATAAGCTGTGACCACTCCAAGGTCAAGGATCATATCTGTCCTGTTTGCTCATCATTGCTAGACCTTGTTTGGTCAACAGAAAAGTTCCATGCATGTTTGTTGACTGATTGACCAACAGGCTGAGCCTACTTTAAGTTGGCCTATGAATGGCACGTCCAATCTGGCCACATTTGGTCCTGGAGAAGTAGTGATAAGGTCCTACAAGATTATAAACTTTTAACATTATTAGTGATTTTTAATGATATTTTTCATGACTCATTTGCCTCGTGCTCTGGTGTGGACCGTGTGGGTGACAAGGGAACAGTCTATAGGGGAGGGCACAGGGTAGTACAAATTCTACTTCTCAAGCAAGTCAGTTGACTCAAAACTGTGTGTATAAGATATTACATGTGCTTGTGTGACTTGGTGACTAAAACACGCTTTTATCAGTATAGTAGGATTTCAACCTCCCAACATGCATGTGTGCCAGAGAAGACAGGTGTTTATGGTTAAGTTTTCATATTCCATTATTAAATTTGGGCTTTTGTTATTTTATTTTAAAGTTATACTAAAATATTTTTAAAATAAAGGAAGTTTTGTTACTTATATGCATTAACTATGTTACATACGGTATATGTAGCACAAGACCATTCCTCCTCACTCAATGCAGTCCAGGCAAGCTGAAAGGTCGGATCCCAGGATCTATGACATTAAACCCTGTCCCATGTCTCCTGCTGAGTTTTGCCTCCTGCAGTGACCCAGGCCATGGGTTCTGAGGTAAGATCCCTGGGGTTTGAATCCTGGCCCTGCCATTTCCTGGCCCTGTGATCCTAGGCTTGGGTTTCCAGTGTGGGAAGTGGGGAAGGTGACAGTACCCGCCTGTGTGCATTGGGGTGGGATCCCCATCAGTTATTTGGAGCAGGGCGTGGGCTAGTGCACCTGTCAGGGTGGTGTTTGAGAGCCCAGGGGCCTCCATGGCCAGACACCTGACTCAGATCCACCTGCTTACAGCCATTCTTTAACCTCCTTGTCTCAAAATGTCCTCATCTATAAAATAGGGCAATAGTAGCACCTATCTAGCAAACTTGTTGAGTGGGCTATATTAGTTCTTTTATGCCCAGCACATAGACTGAGGCCTGAAACACAGTCGGCCCTCAAAAAGTCAGGCATTTTTTCCGAGCCTCAGGAACCTGGAATTCAAAAAAAGCCAGCTCCTATGTTTTACCAGCTTTCCTTCCCCCAAATCAGTCTTTCCCAGTTGACAAAGTCCTCTGGTTCACTGTGTGCAGGCTATGCTGAGTTGATCAACAGCAAGGCTCAGAGAAGGGCAGACACACACCCTGGATCACACAGGAGCAAAGGTCAACTTGGACCAGGAGAGATCTCCTGCCTTCCAGCTGGTTCACCCTCAGTTACCCGGCCCCCCCTCAGTTTCCAGGCCCTGTTGGCCTGGCCTCTGACCCCAGCCCCCTGGGAGGCTGATCCCAGGCCCGTGGGGTCTGCAAGTCTGGTCTGGATTAGACACGCTGAGAAGCAAAGGCTGGCCCCCCAGCCGGCCGCCCGGTGGGACCCAAGCTCACAGCTGCTGAGGCTCACAGGGACATAAATCATGGTGGCAGGAGGCTTGGGGGCCAGGACCACCTTAGCCTCCTGAGGGGCACAGGGTCCCGAGAGTTACAGGCAGGGATGCCTGGGTCCCCCAGTATCTTTTCTGTCCTCTGTTGGGTTGGCCAAGGCAAGGGTGAGTCAGAGCGGAACAGGGGACGGTTTGGCAGCCCTCACCTCCTCATGCACCAAGGTCCTGGCTTCTTAAGTTGTCATTTGGCAATCATTTACAAACATGCAGAGAAGAATTGAAAGGAGTATGGGGAACCCTGGACACCCTTTACCCAGATTCTCCAAACCTACACAGGTCACCACATGTGCTTTATCCTTCTCTCCCACAGGCATACCAGTCATTTTTTCAGATTCACTTGAGAGCACGTTACCTATATTACGCTGCCCTATCCCTGAAGAATACTAATTTCTTAAGTACAAGGACATCCTCTTACATAACCATAGAACTGTTAACAAATGCAGAAAATTTACCTTTGATACAATACTTCATTGTCCCTATTCTAATTATGTCAACTGTCCTATGTCCTCTGTAGCAATCTCCCACCCCCACCCCATCGTACAGGCTCTAGTCCAAGGTTACACGTTGCATTAGCTGCCCAGTTCTAGACTTTGATATCACAGCCAACCACAGGAGTGAAAATGAACAGTAGCAAGAGACACAGGCAACACAAGAGACATTCAACTTTGTGTGTACATCCCAGGAATTGATGTTTTTGTAAATCCTCTAATTATATTATGTTTGCAAGATAATGCACTGTGCTTTGGGACTGGGTGTAGGTGGTTAAGAGTTAACTTGCTGATAGATATTGTTTTCAAAATTCTTGTGATGTTTTTATTTATTACTATTATCTTTTGTGCTAGGGACTGAACCTAGGCCCTTGTACATGGTGAGCACAGACTCTACCTACGGCCCACCGTCCCTCTCTAAGCTCAAATCCTCATGGCTGCCGGTGGCCTCTGAAGCCTTGCCATTCGTGGAATTAGAGGGCAGAGACCTGCCTAGAAAGGAAGGAGACCTGGGTTTCTGGAGGTCCAGCAGGAACAGACACTTGCTAGGGGACCTCAGACAGGTCTCTTCTTCTGTCTTGTCTCGGTTCTTCATTATGAAATGATGAGGCTGAGATCTTTCTCATTCTGATCATCCTACTCTCTTTAGCCCTGGGATTCTTCTCCCTGAGCAATTTAACTCCTCTGGCCCCAAGGTTGGCCTGGAGAAGCCTGGCTGGGCTGTCCCATCCCAGAGGCGGGAAGTGCTTGTAGAGGAGGGGTAGTTAGTGTTAGGAAAATGGCCCCCAGAGGTATTGGCCCACAGCTGTGCTTCTCCCAAGTCACGTGTATCAGGCTGGTCCTGCAGTTCACAAAGACTCATGGATGTTAACTGTCCATTGTCCAGGAAGCCTGCAAGCTGCAGTGGGCAGAAGGGAGCACTATGCAGCTAGGTACAGGGTGAAACAGCTTGTGGAACACCATGGGCTCTGAGCAGTACTATAAGAGGAAAAATCCAAGCACAGAGCAGTGTAAAAGACTGTCATTTGTGTGGAAAAACTGTGTGTGTGTAAAGTGCCTATATATGCAGATCTTCTCTGCAGGTATCCATAAGACAGTAATTGCCTTGGAGAAGCAGAACCCAGAACAGAGTGACTGGAGGGAAGGAGACTTATCGTCAGTTTATTCCCTTTTGCTTCTTTTGATGGTGAGTTCTGTGAGTGCATTATCTGTGTCAAAGGAGAAATGACTGAGAGAGCGCAGTGTGAGAATAAGTGCTGGCACCAGTTCCCGGGAAGCTGCTGACTTCTTCTTGTGACCCATTTGCTGGTATCCAGGCATGCTGAGCTGGTGAGTACCTGCACAGCTGGGCTCTTACACATGTTCTTCCTGGCACAGATGCTATGCGTGGATGAGAGGTGTGCACTCAGTATGCTGTAGATGGCTGTTTAAGTGTGTGTGTAATGAACACACTGTGCTTGTCTTTGGGATGGGTGGTATTTCTAGGGTCTCGATATTTGAACGCTACCACGAATACATCAGCAGAGAAACCTATGGACATTTTTTTCAGCAGCAGTAATCAGCATAGGGGCTTTCTGGAAGGACCCACAGGAAACAGGTAACAGGAGCTGCCTTCAGGGAGGGGACTGGGGGACTGTGTAATTTTCTGTTTTTTGGAATCGAACTCAGGACCTTGCTCTTGTGAGGCAGATGTGGTGCCACTGATTAAATCCCCTGCCCCGGACTGAGTAATTTTCACTGCATACTATTTGATACAACTTGAACTATTTGCCCAGTGCACAAATAGTCCATTCAAAATTGTTGAACAAAGTAAAAAACAAACACTTCTGTTCTAGTTCCTCTTGCTGGTTAGAGATGGAGCAAGGCCCAGAGGGGTCAAGCAATGTGTCTGCGGTCACCCAGCAAATCTGCTGGCAGACATGGGCTTCCAGTGCAGTGCACCCAAGTGTCTGCCCTGCCCCCACTCCCAGGTTTCCTGCCATTGACAAGGTCACAGTCATCTTCCTGTGGCTTTGCCAGAGGCTGGCTATACCTGGACCAGGGTAGATGCAGGGAGAGCAATGTGCTTTCCTAATTAACTCCCGGAGGGGAAATGTGGCCTGCTGGGACACAGGATAGGCAAGATGGTGTCCGTGGAACATTGGGAGGGGAGGAGGGTGCCTGGAGAGCTCCCCTGGGTTAAGTGGGTGGTTTGGGACTGGCAATTCTGGTTACTCCCTAGTTCTTTCAGGGTTTTCATCTGTGAGAAAAACCAGGTGGTGCAGGCTCAGCCCCGTGATGACTGGCACAGAGTTTGGCATGCAAGCGGGCCCCATCCAGGCTCATCAGAGGGTCAAGGGCATGGGAGGAAATAGAGTATGGATGTGGAGCCTGACTGCAGAACACCAACATTGTAGAAGAGTGTTGTTCAGTGAAAATAATTAAAATAAGTCTATGAATGTAGCTGCCCAGCTAACCTGGGCTCTCCCTGCCTTCCCCTCCCTTAGGCCTCCCAAGTTCCTGTGACCCTGGCCTCACAGGAACAGGAGCCCAGCCAGAGTGCCAAGAACTCTGGGATCCACTGACCAGCCGTCCTGTCCCCATCTTTATCTTAGCTGACACAGCTCTCACCACCAGGGCTGCTGGGCATAAATCCAGGGTCTCAGGGATGGGAACTCCATTGGGACAGGGGACAGAGCTACTCTGGGCTTGCTTTAAAATGTGGACAAACCTCAGGGTGTCACCCTGCCATGTGCCTTTGGGTGTCATCAGTCCTCTAAACTGTCTCCTCTAAACAAGGGGAAGAGTGTGTTCCTTTAGCACACACTCATTTCCACAGGTAGAAAACTGCATGCCCACACAAGTGTTGTTGGTGACAGTGTCAATGAGGGAATAGGCTGAAGTATGGTTTATTCATAAAATGGAAAGATCAGCTATTAGAGGAAACAGGACATCCTTTCTGTACTGATTTTGGGTGGCCGCTAGCTGGATTAAGGGGGAAAGAAACAGAAAGTGTATAAAGTGCCCTGTGCTTTGTGCATTTACTTGATTATTCACAGGGAAGGGGCATCACAGAAAATGGTGACCAAGCAGCCTCTGGGAAGAGAGGTAGTGGCTGGAGGTCATGGAGACTGCACCCTAGGTCCTCTTATACCTTGACTTTGAACCATGGATCTAACCCTTATGTAAAAATAAATAAAATCAGGATTTCTTTCTCCACTGAGCCAGACACCTAGTGGTTGTACAATGACACTGGATACACAGGAGACTGTGAGAAGAGTGCTCACCTCCACTTCTGTCTCAGCCTGCCCGGGCACCTGTCACCAGCCCACTGCCCCAGGGCTGGCTTTCCCCGCCATGCTGTGCCCCTTTCTAGGTCCTGCAAGGGGCCACCTCCAACTGCTGCTGTCCACGGGCCCCTCCCTTCCTGACCTGGGAATGACATCTCTTATTTAAAAATATTTTTATTTTAAACCTCACCAACTCTCTCTCTCATGCACACCCTCATTCATGCACACACTTGCACACACCCTCTAGAGGTCACCAAGTCTTTGGTTTTCCAAATGTTTGGCCTTGTCTCTGAGCAGCTAGGCCTGGGCAAGCTGGATGGGTCCTCACAGGTCTCCAAGGTGGGATGGAGATGTTCCAGGGGCCTTGCCTGAAAGACCCTGGGCTCAGGCCATTGTCCCCTAATCCCTACACAGAAAAGGGGTGGGTCTGGCATCTGGGGTCTTCTCCCCTTCCCAGCCAGTGGCTTGCTTCCGTCTCCTTCTCCAGAGTCCTACTTGGAACAAATGTTGCAGAGGCCCAGGCTCATCTCCGAGGCCCTCGAAGAGGGGTTACCCCCCTCACTTTCAAGCAGCTGCCTCCCAGGTCACGACGGCCACCCTGCAGAAGGAGAAAAAGAGGTGTCAGGAGGATGGGTCAGGTCACTGGGAACATAGTGCTGGAACTTAGATATTGTCTAAGGGCAAAAGCTAGGGCAGAACTGAGTGAATACATTCATGTGTTGTAATTTCCAAACAGAAGATCATGCAGGAAATTGTTAGTGGGTGTCTTCAGAGGACAGAAATTTGATGATGGGGAGATGGGATGGGAGGGAGGCCTTTTCACTTTATATACTCTTTTACCTTTTCCATTTCTTCCCCATGTGAGTGTTCTCTTTTTTCAAAGAAAATTTTTAACTGGGCATGGTGGCACATGTCTGTAATCCCAGCACTGAGAGAAGCTGAGGCAGGAGGAATGCAAGTTCAAATCTCTCCTAGGCAACTTAGCAAGACACTGTCTTCAAATAAAAAGAACTAAAGATAGCTGGGGATATAGCTCAGTGGTAGAGCACCCCAGGTTTGATCTCCAGTACTGCTGGGGGTGGAACCCAGGTGAACCCATAGCAGTTCTCCTCTTGGCATGGCCTGATTGAGCAGTTGTGACAGCAGACCAGGATTTCTGGCCTCCTTCCTCGGTGGTGGCTCCTCCTTTTGCTGGGAACATGCTCTTAGGTCTTGTCTCCCTAGGAAGGTTCCTCTACTCTTGAAATTGCCTAGTATGTCCTGCCTTTTGGGAACAGTCCCCTGTGATTCAGCCCAGAAGGGGCAGGCAAGGTATCTCCTTTGTTCCCCATCAGGCTGGAATACAGGGAGAGGTAGGGAAAAGGCATTCGTCACACCAGGATGCCTTTTCTAGTCTAGAACCTGACATGGAGGAGGTACCAATCAATACTGCTTGACTCCAGGGGTGGCCACTGGAAGATGAGCTAATGATGGCATTCCCTGAGCCCATCCATCCCTCACCCCACGGGGGCAGTTTCTGCTGGCCCCTCTTGCCAGTATTCTCAGGTTGGACACACAAGGTTTGTCTTCCTTGTAGACTGGAGAGGTTGCACTGTAGTAGTGCCCCTCTTCTGAAGCCTCCAGGTGCCTGGCCTAGAGGCACCTGGCCAGTTGGTTAAAGAGCCTGGGTAGAATCCATGTTGTCCAACAAGTTGTCTGGCTTCCGGGACGCTATACTTCTGAAACATCACAGTAAATGCTCAGCACCCAGAACTTGGCTAGGCGAGGAGGGAATGGTGACTTTCTCAGCCCAGCAAGGGAAGTCACAGACCATCTGTACGCCCTGCCTCTGTCCCTCCTCCATCCCGGGCCCAGGTTGGGGCAGATCCATCCAGATGTGGCCTGGCCTCCCTCGAGGCTCTCTGGGCCTAGGGACAGCATGTTCATTCACAGGCAGGGCTATTTTGAGGGCTGAGGCCATGGTCCCAGCAGAGCCTGGGGCTTGGGCTTCTCAGACAAACTCTGGCAGGGGAGGCTCAGAAGGGCGGACAGGGGCAGGGGAGGGGATGCAGGGTTAGGACTGGAGATAAAAAGTGGGCCTTTTCACTTCCTGTCTTTAAATCCTAGGGACATACCTTTGCTAAGTCTGGAGGTCATCTGGACACCTGGATCCCATGAGAATCCACCTACTTGAACCTTAGTTTCTTCATCTATGAAATGTGACAAAATGGTTATAGCCGCTGTTCCAGAAATGGCCAGATGTATAAACTGCCATGAGCCCTTAGAAGAGATCCTGACCAGTCCCCAGTTTGTCCTATAGGAACTCAGTGCCAAGAGTGTTTGTGAAGCACTATGGCTAGGGGTCAGGAGAAAGTGACAGTCCTGGCCTCCAGGTCCTGCATTGCACCAGACTGCCTGTTGGACTTTAGGCAAATGACTTCACCTCACTGAGCATCAGTTTCTTTGCCTGTAAAGTGAAGTTACTTTTAGGATTACTCAAGTTAACATGGGTCACACAAGCTAATGGGTAAAACCCCGAGCACAGCATTAAGAACATAAGTGTTCAGGAAGTGTTCAAAAGTATGGTTGTCAGCATTGTCTGGTAATGACATCTCCTGGCCCCTGCCATGCCCCCACTTCTGCTCCTGAGCTGGGCACACCAACAGAAGATGGCCTCACCAGGGGATCCAGTCCAGGCCCCAATTGGGGTGACAAAAGGGAAACAGGGCGGTGACAAAAGGGAAACAGGGCAGAGACAAGATCTGCCTTCCCATCTCCCACCCACTACTCTCACTCTTAAACAGCAGGGTGTTATGGGGTCCTGTTTCCACAGCAACCCCAGCCCAGACCACCAGGGTGGGAGGGAGCTGGTGACTTGGGGTAAAGGGACAGGATGTGGGAACTTGGAGCTTCCCAGGCCTCAGAGCTCAGAAGGCAGCAAGGGCTCCCCAAAACAACCAGTTTTCTTCCAACTGAGTCCTGGAGAGGCCAAAGCTGGCAAGGATCAACTCTCGCCTATTCCCAGAGGAGCCATGGTGTTGAGCATGGCTTCTGCAGCCATATTTGGCTGGGTTCTTGATCCCATAGACAGATCCCAGGGAAGCAGCCAGGCCGAGGCAAGGCCCCATGAACCATGGGATAGGCCTGAGACCCACAGAGAAGCCCCCAGCCTGCTTAGTGCAGGAGGGGCATGTGACTGACAGCCCTTCTCACCAGGGCTGCAGTACAAGGGTCCCACTGTCACCTGTCACCCCCTTTCCAGTCAGGCAGGCCTGAGTGCAGATCCTGCTCCATCACTAGAATCAGTGGCAGCATCACTGAGGTGGGGACAGCCACAGTGCTCCTGCACTGCCTGCTAAAGGATCTCAGTGATAACTCATGAAGAGCACTGAGCACAAATCAGTGCTCAGGAAGACCATGTCACTGTCATTGCCAGCCTGTTTCCTCTCCACACTCCCACAATCTTTAACTTCTTCCTACTTCCTTCTCTAGGTGATGATTCCACCCCCTTGCTGCTGGTGTGCCACTCCTAGAACACCTTTCCCGCTCCCTCCCTTTGCAATTTCAGCTCTTGCCCTGGCTCTGGGCTTCCTCTGGGTTCTGACAGTCCCTTGGTGCCACCCTCTTCCTGCCTCCATGAGACCACAGCATCCTTGTCTTTGTGTCCCTGTCCTGGCCCTGACACATCACTGGAAGCACTTGAGTCAGCAAGGGACCCACCACCTGCTTCTCCAGGTCGATCCTTAGAGAAGCCGGCTTCTGGGTATTCCCAGTTGCTGAGCTGAACGATGGGGTAAAGGCAGGGGTATCAAGGAGGGACCAGGCAGCCCTTCTATCACTGGCTGTGTTCCCGAGGGCCCAGTCCTGGCTTTCCAGCCCAGTCAGGCACTGTCGAGGACCTACAACAGGGAGCAGCAGGGACCCTGGAAAGGGTACAAATCTGAGCCTAAGAAGACTGATGCAGGGAAACTGAGGCAGCCAAGGGATGAGAAGCCAGTCTGGAGGTCTGATGAGCCAGAGTGGATGGTAAGGCCAGGACACAGAGGCCTCCCTAGCTCAGGATGGGGCAGAAAATCTAGAGCAGCTGTGAGAACCAAAGTCTGGTGGAGTCAGGGGGCCTGACTACAACCCCCCAATACCCTTCCATTGGCCACCAAAAGCCAGACAGGACTCTGTGTGCCTCAGTTTCCCAGATGTAAATGGTAGCTGTTAAAACCCAGTTCTGTCACAGAGATAGGTTTTTCCTTTCCGTAGGAAAAGCCCAGGTCAGAAAAGGGGAGAGGCTGCAGATGAAGCAGGTTCCTTGGGGCCTAGATCAGTTTTCAGCCAAGAGGATCCCAGACAGCCTCTACATGCCTGGTTGGCTTCTTACTTAAGACACAAGGCCGGAGGTCAACTCCAGCTATGTCTCAATGCTACATCTCTTTCAGGGGGCCCCGTTTCCTCCTACTGCTCATCAGATGAGTGCCTCAAACTCTGGGCTGAGGGTATGTGTCCCCATTTCTTTGGGTTTTCCTGCTCTTTGGTCAGGTCTGAGGATGGGGGACAATTGAAAACAAGGTAGCTCACGTTATCACACGCACAGCAACCGCTGTAAATGTAGGTATGGGGTTTCATCTCCTACGGCCTCAGATGCTCCTCCTGACAAACTGGGAAAACCTACCTGCTGGAGGATGCTCTGTTGGGGAGGATGGAGGACGAGAAGTGCATAGAGCATAGAAAAAGAAGAGCTCTGCAAGTGATATTTGAGTTACTGTCCTCACCCCTCGTGCCGGGAGGAAGGGCGTCCCAGAATACCTTTAGCTGGAGCGACATCCGTCACTGCGCAGTTACAGCAGAGCCGAACTCAGGGCTTCCCTACACCCTTCTGTGGGGGACAGGAGGCAAGTGGCTGTGTTCCACGCCACCACTAACCCCAGTCGCTTCGCCCTCGCTCCACTGGGGTCTCTGCACCTCCGGCTCCCCTAGAGGGCCCGTCCCCCGCGCCAAGCCTGACCCCGCGATCTCGAGCGCCGCGCACTCACCCCCTTGCGCTGGTTGCTGAGGCAGAAGGTGCAGATGGAGCGCGGCTGGCGGCCGTCGGCGGCGGCGGCGGCGGCGGTCTTGGCGTTGCCGGCCGCACGGAAGCACGGCTGCCCGTCGTCGGCCGCGTCGCCCAGCAGCAACACGTTGGCCAGGTGCGCGATGTAGCTGGAAGCCAGGCGCAGCGTCTCGATCTTGGACAGCTTTCGATCCACCGGCTCGGTGGGGATAAGCGTGCGCAGCGCCGTAAAGGCCGTGTTCACGCTCTGCGTGCGGTCCCGTTCCCGCGCGTTGGCCGCCTGCCGCTGTCGCACTACTACCACAGGGCCCGCGCCGCCGCCCGCCCGCCGCCCGCCCCCGGGGCCCGGGCCTCGCCGCGCTGCCTCCAGGCCTTCGCAGCAGCCGAACGACTGGTCCGACGCGTCGCTTTCGCTGCGGTTCTCCTCGTCCTCGCTCAGCAGCCTTACGTCCGGGTACAGCACGTGCGCGCCGACGGGGCGCAGCAGCGCGAAAGCCATGGGCGCCCGGTCAGTCCCTTCCCGCGCTGTATCCCCACGTCTGCCGCGCCCCACCGTGCGCTCCCGCGCGCTCCCACTGCCCGACGCCAACCACTTTATAGCCAAGGGAGGGGCCAATCACAATGCGTCCCCCGGCGGGGGCGGGGGCTCCACTGGGCCAATGGAGAGGCGCCTCCCGCGCCCAGCCAATGGCGACGTGCGGCTCTCCCCCTTCTCTAGGTTGAAAGCTGCTGGAGAGTTGGTGTCCCGACCTGAGGGCTTGGAGTCCTGCTCTAGAGCGGGCAAATGCTGGAGGTCTGGGTGGTTAGAGTGGAGCTCAGCTCCGGGCTCCTGGACCGCGAGCAGGTCGCATTTCCTAGGTTGGCCCTTTTCCTCATTTGGAAAGTGGATTGGTGGGAGTCCAGCCCTCAGATTCTAATCTTGTGTGTGGTTCCCCAACTTTTGTGATAAGAACCGAAGGGGCTTTTGACATTATGGCTCTCACATTGCCTCATTTGATTCAGCCATTCTGGAGCATGGCCCAGAAATCTACGATTTGTGCAAGATCGTGGTGATGGTGATGGTGTCCATAGAGAACATTTGGAGAAATGCTATAATTTTTGCAAAAAAGGATTCAACAATGTCACCTTCCTAGCAACAATCTTTAAAAGCAAAACGAAAGCAAAACACAAACACCAGTAGTTCCATTCATTCGTTCATCGAAAAATAGTTGTTGGGTCTCTATTATGGGTCAGGCCTGGTTTTAGGTATGAAAACACAGATGTGTACAAATTAATAGGCCCTCTGGTTTATAGCCCTCAGGGAGCTGGTAGGCACAATGCTGGGTATTTTACTGCTCTCTGCTGAGGTTGTGGGACAGTGTCCCTAATTTACAGATAAGAGAGTTGAGCAGGGTGTGGTGGTGCATGCCTGTGATCCCAGCACTCAGGAGGCTGAGGCAGGAGGATCAATGCAAGTTTGAGGCCAGCCTGGGATACATAGTAAATTCAAGTCCAGCCTGAACTACTAGTAAGACCCTATCTCAAAAAACCAAAAAAGATGGGCCAGGGATTTAGCTCAGCGGTGCCACCGCCTGCCTCGAAAGTGCAAGCAAGGTCCTGAGTTCAATCCCCGGTACCAAAAAGACCCCAGAAAACAAAAAAGAAAAAAATAGAGCTGGCCTTCAGCATCACAGGGTGCCAGCCCAAGCTGTCTGGCTTTACAGCTTCTTGGAATCCACCACCATAGCACCATTATACACAGTCTTCCCTCGATGCCTGCCTTCCTTCCAGACACTTGAATGTTCGACCTATATGTCCTCTTCCACAGAGGCCTGGGGAGGAAAAACTGAGCTGTTGATGGCCACTGGGGTCCCTTATCACTCATCTCTGCTTCCCAGTCCATCCCAGTACTGGCCAAATCAGCATCCACTTGGCCTTGAAAATAACTTTCTCCTCAGCTCAAATGGTGCCAGTCTGGCAGGACTGGAGTGGGAAGGCTTCCTGGTGCATTTAGCTCCTCTGGGCCCCCATGTCCTTGAAGGTGCCTCCTAGCTTTGCCTTGCTGGGTGTCTCCAGGCTCCTTGAGCCCAGCCAGACAGAAGGGGAGAGAGGGGCTTGGGATTTACCTTGGCTGCTGGGAAAGGCGCCCCTAAGTTTTCAGAACCCAAGATCTGTGGGAGAGTCTGTTCCCACACCCGGCTCTCCCACCCCCACAGCATTTGGCCGTGACCCCAGCCAGACTGGGTTTTGGGAGGAGGAGAAGGAGTCTGCATGGCCCCTCCCTGCAGTGCCTGTCCCACAGGCAGCCCCAGGCCCTGCTATTGCTGCTGCTTCCTGAGCAGATGAATTATTGCTGGGAGATTTCCTTCCCTGTCTGCGCCTCCTCATGGGGCTCCCAGATCCCTTCACTTTCGCTTTCTCCCCCTTCTCCCCCTTCTTTCTGCTCCTGACCCTCTGGCAGTTGAGATTCCTCTGTCCAGCCCTTTCCAGTCCCAGCTTAGGACTGGAGATGCTGTACAGAGAACCAACTGAGCTGGAAGATCAGTTTATTCATTCAATCTCTCGGGCAGGTTTTACCACAAGGGATCTGGGAGTAAAATAAAACCATGAATGAGAAGGAGGCAGGCTGCAGCAGCCCAGGGAAGGCAAACTGTAAACAAAGAATTTCAGGACAATGTGGCAGGAACAAGCCAGGGTCTCGTATCAGAGAGACCTGATCAGGTTTGGAGGTTAGCTGCCTCTTGGTCTCATTTTCCTGCTGTGAAGACTGGGCTAAGCTGGAGATGGTGCCATGAGGTTATGCTAAGAAAGCTGGGGGCTGGCATCCACAAAGAGTCTGGTACCTGAGAGAGAGAGGCCTGTGTACTGTGTTTGGGGCTGGCCCCAGGACAGGACTGAGCTTGCCCACTGTTCCAGGACTTGTCACTGGAAGTGGGGTGGGGGCTTCTGCCACATTCTCAGTCCATCTAACCCAAGGAAACTCAGCTGCTCCCGCTGTCTGTTCCTTACTGCTGGAGCCATGCTGGGCTCCTCTAGTGTCACTCTCCTCAGGTCTCCCCAAAGCTTATCCTCTCACTTCCTTTATCCTCCTCCAAATCTCCTCTTCAGTAGCCCCCAACAACCAGGACTCAAAAGGTCCCTCCCTCCCACCTGCCAGCACCTCCAGTGCCCCCTCTCTCCCTACCTTGCTGTATCTTCTTCTACACCATTTATTGCTACCTTTCATTCATTTTACAAGCAGTCATTGAGCACCTGCTGCATGCTAGGCACAGTTCTGGGCCCTGGAAATGTAGCAGTGAATACATAGCGTATTTTTTGGTCACTCTCTGTATCACTGTGGTAGAATACAAGTTCATTTCCTGCTCATCACAAGCCTCTGATATAGATATTGTCATTCTTCCCATTTTACACATGGGAAACAGATTCAGCCAGGGGAAAATGACTTGCCCGAGGTCATGTAGTGGACACTGTAGGAGCACAGGGGAGTGTGACTCCACAGCCCTTGCTTGCTCCCTCTTCCCACCTCACAGACAGCCCAGAGGCATGTGAAGGGTGAGCAGAAGTTTCCCGCTTAGTGGAGGCTGAGGGGACAGTGCTGGCCCTGCTGTTCTGACCCTGACCGTGGGCCCTGGGCTTCTGTATTGCTAAAGCGCTTGTCCTTCCTCTGTGGCACCAGTCTTTGCCCCTGTCTTCCCTGGGGGAGGACCGCAGAGCCCTTGTCCTCTGCCAAGGTTCAGGGTGGCCCCCCATGCAAAGTCTCATAGTGTGCATCACAGCAGGTTGTGACATCTCTTCCTTCACTCTGATTCCTTCTCCTCCACCCCTCTCCATGAGGCGCCTGCCCCAATGCTTTTGATGCCTGTCTCTGGATAGGTATGTGTCCTTATGGAACACATATGCTACTGATTTCTACAGGTGGGTCCTTCATATACACAAATGGTAGCTTCTATGGAACTGTTTCTCAGGTTATTTTGTTTTATTGTGTTTTGTTTCCTCGATACCGCTCTGTGTGTTGAGTCTAACTCAGATCCATCGCTTCCAGCTGCCACTCAGCATGCATGCCACATCCATATCACCAGACCTCCTTTCCCCATTCCTTTGGGGATAGACACAAGCCACCTCCAGCTCTCTCCCAAAGCAAAACTGCACTGAACTTGTGGTACATGACTCTCAGGGACTCCTGTGTGTGTCACTCAGGAACAGATACCAGGCAGGATCATCAGGGTAGAGAGAATACATGTGCTTAGCTTGAGTACTGTTTGGCTGCACCATGATGCCTGCCTGGCCCACACACCCACCAGCTGGGCTAGGGATCACTTCTCTGCCTTAGCCAGCACTAGAGTCAGCACACTTCCCAGTGACAGAGAGATGGCTGTTTTCCATCTCATTATGCTTGTCTCCCTCACTGGACGGTAAGTCCTCCAGCATCCGAGGCCAGAGCCTAGCATGTTGTGGACAATAATGGATGAAGGAGTAAATAGATGAATGATTGAAAGGGTAATGCACTGCCTCCCACACCTACATTGTATCAAACCTCAACTAGATGGTGATGGTATACATGTGTAAGTTTGTGTGTGGACAGGGAAATACAAGACAAAGTTGTACACCTCAATCTGCTTAAAGAAAAGGATGAATGAGAATGTTTGCTGGGGGCCCACTTTGTGTCGAGAACTCACTGGTGTATTAATCACAACCATAAATCAGTTAGACAGGATCAAAACCTATTTCCCTTTCACATTCAGGATGTTTGGAGGGAAAGTTGGTCTGGCATTCTGTGAAGTTGTCCCATGTGCCAAGACAGCCCCTAGTGATCCATGGCTGCTGGTATCACCCTTTGTGTAGCACCCCCTTCACCATCGAGTCAGATACGACTTCTGTGACCAAAGAATATGGCAAAAGTGACAGTAGGTCTAATAAAGACAGAGTGCTTCTATGTTGTTCTCTTGAATCATATTCATCCTGGAGAGAGCAGCCACCATGTCATGAGAATAGACCATGAGCCGTTCTGTCTGCATTCCAAGTGAAACAAACAAAAAGAGGGAGACGAGGAAGAGCAGGCTTCAGCCTTTAAGGATGCTTGCCTGGGAGTTATGACTTCAATTCTGTTCATGTCCCACTGGCCATATATTTGATCATAGTTCACTGAAAAAGAGGCAGTATTTCTTGTAGGTGGCCACATACGCAGCTGAACACTGGTTTCTGTTGGTAGAGAAGAAAGGAAGGATGGATATTGGGGAACAGTGAATGATGTCTGCCATGGGGGTCATCTTTGTCATGTAGTTGAGTCTGCAGATTTGGGAGCCTAGGTTCAAATCTTAGCTTTGCCACTTACCACTTGTGTGATCTTGGAAAATTTTCTGTGCTCATTTCTTCATCTGTAAAATAAGGACCATAGTAGAACCTGCCTCGGCAGGTTGTTGTGTGGATTGGATGAGTTTACATATGCAGTGTTTGTACTGGCACACAGTACGTGCAGTGTGAGTGTTAGCTCTTGTGACTTAGTCCTTACCAGGGCTTTTTTAAACTTCACACAAGCAGTAAGTGATGGAAGAAGAATTTGGGTTGGGAGCACTTTTCTCTCCTTGCCTCATTCCATGGGAATTCTTAGAGACTAAGATGGAGACCCAGATCGGTGCTTGGCACATAATAAGCACCCAAAAATATCTGTTGAAGGAGTATGTTGGATAAACTTGTACTCTGTCCTTATGCTGACATGTTGGATTCTGCTTTGTCCTGTTTTGTGTTTAGGTTAATGAGAATCCTCTATCAACTCCATGTAGGTCCTCCAGCATGGGGCTGATGCCTTTGATTCTACCACTAGAACTCAGTTCCTCCATGTCCTCATTGTCAAGGGTGAGTTCCTGGTAACACTTGTTCTGGAAGATATCCAGGGTTCCATGATTTAAAACAAACTGGGAAGCTGCCTTTTGGACCCCTCTTTTAAAGAGTGCAGCCCATTCGCATCTTAGGTACTGCAGGAAATACCTTCAATTGGTTTCATTTAAATCTGCATTTTCCTGGCTTTAATCGACCACAGACCCTCCCCCTACCACCTTAGCAGACATTTATCCAGGCCATCTTTGGTGACATCCACATCAGGGTGAGTGGGTACCTCGTTCTTTCTTGAGAGCATTCTTCGTAAGAGTGAGATGGGTAAGCAGGTGGTGCTGGTTACCAGGCAGAGGCAGGTTAACAGGGAAGGTGTACAGGCATAGGTCCAGAGCTCTGTCTTCTAAGAGACACTAAAATATCATTGGGAATGTAACCTATTGAGGGTAGACAGTGCTTCCTGGCACATTTCTCATGAAAAATGCAATGAAAATTGAAATGATAATATTATCAAGAAGTTACTATATGCAGGTACTCTTCTATGCACTTAAGTGAATTTCCTCATTTATTCTCAGAGCAGCCTTTTGAGCTTAGAATTATGCCCTTCTGCCAGGCCAATTCTACTTCAGAGCTGGCTAACCATGAACAGAACCCTCTGAAACTGAGCCAAAATAAATCTCTCCTCCATTATGTTGTGGGTGTTGAGTATTTTGTCTCAATTATGGAAAGCTGACTAATACAGGGGCTCACAAATCTCTGCTCCAGGGAGAGTAGGCTTGGCTATTTGCAGTGCCCTGATTTTGTTTAGCAGAGGATGCAAGTTTGGGGCCAGAGTGGGACTGCACAATAAGAGAGAGGAGGCTGATGTGGCCATGAGTGCCAGGACGTGTTGGGCTGACGCTGAAAGACTATCCATGGCACTGCATCATGGAGCCTGCCAGGCAGCTACCTGGCTCAGTTGACCCTGATAGCAATGCCAGGTGTGACAGAGCCACCAAGAGGATGCAGAAGAGCAAGGTGATGCCAATCAACACCACCGTGATGGAGTCCTTTGTCAAGTCAGAGCCCAGTTGAAAAACCTCAGGGTGCAGTGTCAGGGACCCAGGCCACACCCTGAATTCAGCTCTTGGCTGTGTCAGGGAAATTCTCCTCCCTGCTGAGGGCTGGGGTATGAGTCTTACAGAACCCTGACGTTGATGTATCAGACCCCCAAGGTGTAGTCCATATAATGGGATTTCAGGGAAGAGTAAGATGAGAGCCCCAGAGCAGTCTGGGAAAGCTTCCTGAGGGAAATGGCCTCAGGAGTCTCAGCCACCTCAAATGTGGGATCCCCAGGATGAAATTTAGTCTGTCCTAAATGGTTCATGGCCATGCTGGCATGAAAGGTGCATGTGTGGGTTGCTCTCCAGGGTAGGCAATGCAGACATTGCTATCTGCCTACCCAACACCCATGCCCTTCTCTATCAACAGAACCCCAACTTCTCTGGGGCAGTGGTAGGACTAGCTAAAAATACTCCCCGCTCAGCCTTCCTTGCAGCTAAGGGTGGCCATGTAGCTCATTTTGGCCAATAAGATAAAGGTAGACATTCCTAGGAAGGGCCTCCTTCCTCATATGAAGTGACGGAGTCTCCTGAGATAGTTGTTACCTTTTCTCTTTCTTTTTTCTGCCTGGAATGAAATTGCAATTCCTGGAGGTATAGCAGTCAACTTGGAACCATAGGACAAAAGTCACATGCTAAGGACGGTAGAGTGGAGAGCCAGAGTAGTTGAGTCGTTGGTGATTTCTTTCTTTTTTCTTTTTTTTTTTTTAAAGTAGGTAGATATTTATTGATAGGAAAGGTCCTGAGGGGCAGGAGGGAGGCCCGAGTGGGTGGCCCGAGTCTTTGGTGATTTCTGTGAGCAGTCACACTAGTTCCCAAACTCTATGCCACTATATTAGGTTTTTTTTTTTTTTTTTTTTTTTGGTACCGGGGATCGAACTCGGGTCCTTGCACTTGTGAGGCAGACCGCGGAACCACTGAGCTAAATCCCAGGCCCTTGGTTTTTGTTACATGCAGCCAAATGCAACCTCTTATCAATACATCCAGGTCTGTTAATGAACAATATTCATACCATTCCCATCTACAGCCACTGTGTTCCAGGCACTGAATTGCTTTCCACCCAGCATCTCATTTCACCTCCTCTCCTGGAAACTGGGTGCTGTGATTATTGTCATGTTGCAGAACAGGACGTTGGAACTCCAGGAGTTAAGGAGATTGCCTGGGACCTTCCAGCAAGAACAGTAGCAGAGTCAAGGCTTGGCCCTGAGTCTCTCACTTTCTTGTCTGTGTTAATAGTCAGGATGGTTTAGAAACTTGATACTCACTCTTCCTATAAAGACCTGGGGTTTGTGTCCTCTTCCTTGGAGTCTGACCAGTCTGGTGGCTGCTTTTTTCAGTCGAATTTGACAGAAGTGACCCTATGTGTCATCAGAAACTGGGTCATGGAAGGGGAAGCAACTCCTGGCTTGCTTACTGGGACCCTCTTGCTAGGTGCTCAGAGTCACCCTGAGGCCACTATGGTGTGAGGGAGCCCAGGCACCTGGGGAGGCCCTGTGACAGTGTTTTTGCTTGGCAGTTCTCTTCTTTTGGTCTCTTCACCTGGGGATCAGATCTTGGAGTAAAGGCATGATCCTGTGACTCCAGCCCGGTGGTGGGATCATCCCCACCTTTGAGTCTTCCAGGTTGAAGTCACAGGTGACATCAGGGAGCAGGGACAAGCCTTCCCTGCAGGGCCCATTTGGAGTCCCCAACTATAGAATCTGAGCATAGAAATGGCTGCTTTAAGACACCAGCTCATGGGGTAACTTGTCCCTGTTGCTCACTGCAATACCTATGAGTACTCCAAAACCTGGAAGTGTAGTCAATTTTCATTACCTTCTGCAATTTTATTCTATAAATTTGCCACAAGTGCTGAATTAGCAAATACTGAACCATTGCTCCTAGAGGAAGCACAGGGTTAAGTTCTGCAAATCACTCTGGTCATGATATTTTCACCAGATAATCAATATATCAGCTTGTTTTAGGTGGGTTTCTGTTGAAGGATGCTTTACATAATATGTTTGGTTGATTCATTCACATTGAACTCCCTCCAACCACACTGTAACTCACACCCAAACGAAGCTTATCTAACACACATATTTTCTTTGAGGCACTTCACAGCTTTCTACTTAGGAACAGTGCTTCAGTTCTATGCATGGGGTCATTTCAAACAGCAAAATCACTGACAGAAAGCGTGAAAGTTTGTAAAAAGTAGCACAAAATTGACTGTGGAAAGGACATTTGTTTACAGTATGAGAGCCAGAACAAAAAATCAGACTGTCAATTGTGTGGATAGGCGACTCAAATCTTTCATTACTCATCATATGTCCACCGATGACTGTGAAAACTGCAGTGAGTGTTGATTTGCACATTACTCATAAATTTTAGTGAGCAGGCAAATTCCCACATGTGGAATCTGTGACTAATAGAAATGATTGTTTTCTTGAGAAAGTTCAGGTGGCCCTTGCAGGTAGCTGAGAGCAGTGAAAGAATCCCAGGAACCTTGCTTTCCTCCTCTGTGAGGGACGTGGTGGAGGATTCCAGACTGTCAGGTTTTTGGAGGGGAGAGGGAGTGACATCAATGATGATAATGACTACCACCTGTTGAAGACAACCTGTGAAACAGTGCACATGACTTATCACCTTCAGTTAGTCCTCACCACAGTCCTATGGGGGTAGATCCTATTACTAAGCCAAGTTTACAGACAGTATACAAGATTCAGAGACTGCTCAAGAGCTTACAAACTAGAAGCTGCGTGAAGTGACACACTCCTATAATCCCAGCACATGGGAGGCTGAGGAAGGAGGAGCCCAAGTTCAGAGGCATCTCAAAACTCTGTCTCAAAAACAAAAACTAAATGATCGTACAAACAAGATGGGGAGAGCTGGAGCTCAGTGCTTTCCCATCTTGATCTCCATATTTCCATAGCAAGTTCGTGGGATGCTTGGCTCTGTGCCCAGCACACAGTCTGACCAATGGAAGTGGATACATTGATGGTGATCATAAACCCAGACCTAGGACCTTTGAGGAAGTTTTACCAAGGAGGGTGTGGGGAGCTGAGCTGAGGGGCAGGTGTGTGGGTGTGCACGTGCGTGTGTGTGTCAGAAGGCAGGGCAGAGAGTACAGAGGGTCTTGAATCAGACCCCAGGTCCCCTCCCACAGAGGGTTAAAGCAACCCAGGCTTCTTCCGGCTGAGCGGAAATCAGATTTTGAGAGCTGAGGGGAGCTCCGAAGGGATGTTTTTCTTCTCCGTTTGTCTGCTGTTGCTGGCCCATAAAACCCACCGGAACTCCATGCTGGACTGAGGAATTCCTGCTGAATAGGAACATGGAGTGTGCAGGCTCAGGGTCCGATGTGGCCCTTACCAAGGCAAAGACCACCCCCAACTTCATGGTTCCACTTCCAGGTCACGCAACCCCATCCAAAGCTTCCTAGGAGTCCTGGGGGGACGGGGAGAGGCAGAGTTGGTGCAGATACAGGGAAGAAGTGAACTCTCTCCACCAAGTCATCTTAGCAGGGGGAGGTGTTAGAGGAGAAGGGGGATTCAGGCTGTGGCAGGTCCCTGGTGTGTGATTCAGGGGCCCTTTTGTGTGGGGTGACACTTGGCCAATCTCTGGGCGAATGAAGTGGCATCTGAGGGAGCTGACAATCAGGTCTTTCTACCAATGGACACCTTGTGAGCATTTCCTGCCCTGGAAGCAGTGACTTATTATTACTCTGTTGTATTGGTGGACAAATGGAGGCTCAAAGGATGAGGTGGCCTCCGCAAGCCACGCACTCTCAGAGAGCGGTCTCTCTCCTTCCTCCCAACTTGCCAGGTTCTAATTTTCCTTGTCCCGGGAATCCCTCATTCTTTAAGACTTTGCTTGTGGGTCACCTCCCCCAGGAAGCTTCCTCTGACCATCCAGGTCAGGTTGGGCTCCTCTCTGGCTGCCTACATCTCTGGGAGGTAATTGTGTTTTGGTCCCTGAGCTGTGAGCAGAGCTGGTTCTGAATCTTCCCTCATCAGCCAGCACGAGGAGCCTTCAATTTGTCTTGTCAAGTCCAAGTGTTTGTGATGGCTTAGAAGGTGGCTCCTTGAGAAGTGGTGTCCGTGGCTTCTCACTAGGGCCTGGGATGGTTTTGACCAATAGGCAGGGGCAGAAGTGACTTTGTGTGTCCGCTGGGGCTCTCTACCAGAAGCCCATTCTTGGCGCTCTCAGCTGCCCTGTAAGAGGCCATATGTTGGAGACCCCAAGCTGTGCTGCTGCCTTGGACACATTACCTCCATCCTTGACAGGGTTCCTGCTGTCACATCCAGTGGGGATCCTGGCTTCCGCCCTTTCCCCTCTGTACTCACAGCAGAAGCTGTGACAGCTTTTGCAAGTCGTAGAAGCCCCATTAATGCCACATACAGCAGACCATGTCTCTCCCCTGAACATCCCCCCCTCAGCCCCCAGCTCACTTAGAGGCCTTATGGGTTTTGCCCTGGCTCCCACCCCATTGTTCTCTGTCCTGTCTCCTACCCTCTCCCCTTCCTGACCCTCACCAGCCATATTGGCCTCCATGGTGTTCCTGAAACACCAGTGCCTCTACCTCAGGACCTTTGCACTTGCTGATGCCACTGCTCCACTGCCTGGAACCCTCTTTGTGCAGGTGCTGCTTGGCTTGTCCCTCTTCTTGTTCAAGTCTCTGCTCAATGTTGTCTTTTCAATGACCCTATGCCCTATTTAACACTATAGCCCCCTCTCTAGGGCTCTTTATATACAATAAGCTTTATTGTGTACATAATCTCTTGCCTCTTCCTGACCCTCTCCTTTCCTCCCCAGGGCAGGAATATTTTTTATTCTCTAATCTGTGCCCAGTTCCTAAAACAGTGTCTGATACTATGCAGTGGTTGGCTGACTGTGGAATGAGTTGGAGGAGTCTGGAGAGAGCTGGCTGCCTCTCCTGGCCTGTGTGTAAGGACACAGGAAAGGGCAGAAATAGAGCTGCCAGGCTGCTCCCGTTGGCCAGGCTGGAGGACATTCCAGGGAAGTGACAGCTTGCTGCCCCTCTGGGGCCCAAGGATGGGAGAGGCAAGGCAAGGCTTTGAAGATGCAAACATGGGCACCTCCCGGGCCTTCCCTTCCTGGTCTTGTGTGCCTCCGGCCTTCCCAGTAAACAGGATCTCTGGGCAACTGCCTGAGGACCCTGCCCAGCCCCTCGGAGGCTTTGACTGGCTCCTTCCTGCTCTATAAATTGGGTCCCTTCCAGCTGTGACATCCTGGACTTGTTGGGGAGGTGAGGCAGATTGATTTGTTGCAAAGAGCTGTGTGTGGCCTGGGACAGGGCACTGTACCTTGATTCCCTAGCAGCCAAGTGGGAACAGTGGCAGTGCAGGTGGCAAGGTGTGGCTGGGAAGCAGAAGGTGGCAATGTCTGCAGTGCACAGAAGAGCTCTGTGCATGGAGATGCTCCTGGGGAGAACCTGCTCTTGGGGAGAGGTGCAGGGGACAAGGCCCAGTTCTGCCTCTGAGCTCTGTATCCATTTCTGAGGATGTCTGGCAAAGTGCAGGTAGTGTGAGTCACTAGTTTGCTAGGGCTGTTGAGGGATTCAAAATGCAGAGAAAATTCTTAGCACCCAGTGAAGGGGAATTAGACACTAGTTGTGATTGACAGTAAGTATACAAAGACTGTAGAGAATCAGATGCTAATGAGAAGCCATTTGGGAACATAGAAGCCTCAGCTCACAGCCCAGAGATGGACTCAACCCTGTCTTTTGCAAATATTTTAGTCTTGTCATAGAGACCTTCCCATGCACAAGGTCAGCCTCCCTTCCATCCCCAGTAAGGGCATGCCTGTGAGCACACCACTTCCCTAAAATGTACCAAAGAGGTAATGCTTAGCTTTCTGGGGTGGGAGTGGGGGAGGGGTTTCAAATCTAGGCTCCACCACTTCCCAGATGAAAAAGTAGACGTGTCCCTTAATCACTCTAAGCCTGGATTTCCTCATCTGAAAACATTTGCCTCTTACAGTTTCCCTGAGAAATGCCATAAATTGGGCATGGTGGTGCATGCCTGTGGCCTCAGCTATGCAGGAAGCTGAGATAGGAGGATCTCAAGTTTGAGGCTAGCCTCGGAAATTCATGGAGTTCCTGTCTCAAAATAAAAAATAAAAAAGTCTGGGGATGTAGCTCAATATAAAGGGCCTCGGTTCAATCCCCAGTATCACAAAAACAAAAAAGTTACTATAGAGGGGAGTATTAATATCTTCATTCTACCAATGGGTAAACTAAGACTCAGTCGGGAGAGAGAATTTAATCTAAGTTGTCAGTTGTGTTTATAGGCCCTGAGTTAGGATTAGTTCATCACACCTTAAATACCCCAACCAGTGAACTCATTGCTTGTGAGATATCTCCTTTTATTCCTCAGTGATTTCTTTTTTTAGTTAAGTGAGAGCATGTACCAATAACTTTAAAATGTTAAGAGGAAAACTTAACACTGAGAAAATATCATTCATGAACTTGATTCTGGAGAGCTGGGGAAATGCTTGGATATTTAAAAGTCTTGGGTTCCTGTTTGAGATGCACCAAGCAAGGTAGTAGGGAGTCCTTGAAGTTTCCTGAGCAGGGGAAGCATGGATGTAAAGGGTAAGAATCTGACAATATGTTTGGGTTCACTGAAGTTACTGAGACTCAGACTAAACTGGGGGAGCACAAAGTGGCACAATCTCAATAGAGGGGGGTTGAAGTCCACAGATATTCAAGATACAGTTGAATATTTAGCCCCTACTAAATGCAAGTCCTGTTTGGGTACTGATAGTTTGCAGCAGACAAATCCAATCAAGTCCCTCGGCCCAGCACTTAATGATCCACAGAGGAGACAGACGATACATGAGTATCAATGTGGCCCACTGCACGTGTGAGGGGGAAAGCGGGGGGGCATGTAGGAGGGAGCCCTTCAGGAGGAAGCATCACGTGTGCAGGCCCAGTGCAGAGCCCAGAGCTCTGAGCACTGGGATCAGCTGATGCTCCTGAGCAGAGATGGACAGGGCTGGACTTACAGTTTGTGAGGATTCCTCTGGCTGCAGCTGGAGAACAGACTGTGGGGGTCAGGGTCATGTGGGGACCTGGGAGGAGGGTGGCGTGGAGCAGGTGGCACAGGGGTGGGACTGAGAGAAGCTCAGCTTTGGGACCTGTGAGCAGGAGACAGAACCCAGGGTTACAGGATTGCTGGCAAGGTGCAGCCCCTTTGTCCTAGCATGTGTGCTGTGGGGCCTTGTCCTCCATTTCTACTGGCATGTGAGAACTCCCCAAAGGAGTATGGAGGTGGCTGAGCTGGCTGTGCAGAGTCCAGCATGGGTGTGTGTGTGTTACGGACAGGAGCTGAGTGTCCATGTGGAGGACAGTCTGTCAGAGAGGAAAGCATGGTGGCTGCACACTGAAAAGGTCCCACAGATGGAGCCACATTGTACAGGGGCTGAGCCCTGGAACAAACGTGAATTCAACATGTAAACACAGAAGGTGACAGTGTGCACATGAGCGGATCACATCCCATCAGAGACCTACTCTTTGAAAAACACACAGAGATCCTCCACAGTGGGGCCATGCAGGCACAGAAAGCACAAAGAGGACTTAGGGTAGAAAGGAATACATTACCCCACCTTCCTGTCTGTGGATTGTGCATCTGCGGATTCAATAACCATGGATGGGAAACAGTTGAGAAAAAATGGTTTCTGTGCTGGCCACTGCAGACTATTTTCCTTGTTATTCCCTAAGCAGTGCAGTGATAACAACTATTTACATAGTATTCACATTGCATTGGGGATAAATGATTTAGAGGTTATTTAAAGTATACGGGAGGGGCTTGGGGTGTAGCTAAGTGGCAGAGCTCCTGCCTAGCGTGTGCTAGACCCTGGGTTCCATCCCCAGGACCACACACCACAAACACACGCACACTCATAGATATGGGAGGGTGTGTGTAGGTCCTGTATAAATACTACACGTTTGATATAAGGGACTTGAACATCTGTGAATGTTGGTATTCTCCAGGGTCCTGGAACCAGGCCCGGCAAACACCAAAGGACAACTGTAAATATAGAGAGATAAACAGAGCAAAGGAGGGGGCATGCTGGCGTCCATGAGGATTATTTGCCATAAACTGAGGAATTTTGCTTTTTTGAAATTCAACTCTACATTTGGAGTTTCAAAAGTAATAAAAACAACATAGAAAGTAAATGCCTACAAGTAGGGGCTGGGTAAACCCCTTACGGTACATCTACATGCTGAAGTATTCTGAAGCCATAAAAATGGATGGAGGGAGCCTGCCATGTGCTGAGCACATTGATAAAGAGGGAAGATACAGAAGAGTGTGTGAGGGAAAGTGAAAGTGCATTTGCACACGAGTGTATGAGCAAAACATGGCTTTGTGTAAGGATGGCCGAGAGAGCCTTGTTCAAGTGGCTGCTTTGGGGGGAAAAGAGTCAGAGGTCGGGGACAGTGTGGATGGCACTTAGGAAGAGCAGGCTCCAGGGGCTGGGTTCAGGGAAGGACTTGACTCTGACACTGGGACGCCTCCTCCAGGCCAGACGCTGGGCTCTGAGGAGCAGGAGAGCCCTGCTATCCACAGGAGGCTCAGGCTCCTCACTGGGCCTCAGCCTCAACGCCTGCTTGGCAATGAGACCCTGAACTGGGCACCACCCACCCCCACCCTCCACCCTCATCAGCTGCTACCTCGGCCATCTCTGCCCTCGCCCATCGCCACCCTCCTTCCTCCCGCCTGGATGGCTTCCCCACTCCTGTCTCCCGTGGTGGTTTTAAATGCTCAAAAATGGAGAATAATATCATACAACCCCACACACCCACTACCCAGTTTTAGAAATAAACTTTGCCAATACACTTGAGGAGGTGGTGGTTTTCAAACATTTGCACAAATACAATCTGCTCCCCGAACTTTGAATGGCTAAGGAAGAGGGTATGGGGCAGATGATGTTGGAGGCGTCATTGTAAAAAGATACAGTATCTGCCTGTCTGTCTGTCTGTCTGTCTGCATCTCTGTGTTCACTCTTGGGATCCAGCCACCGCATTGTGATGGAACCCGGGACACATGGACAGACCCATGTGGACAGGAGCTGAGCACCCCACTCCCAACAACCAGCCCGACATGCCCAGCAAGCCAAGGAGCCCCTTTGCCTCATGCTCCAGTCAAAGCTGGTACCTGAATGCAGCTTGGTGGCCAGAAATGCCCAGCTAATCCACACTCAAGTACCTCAACCCTGAAACTGGGAGGTACAAGGAAGGGCTGTTACTGTTATAACCCTACTTGTGGGGTTGTCACTATGCAAGAGAGACAGCTAATGGAGGACGCCCCTGCTGTCCCTCCTCAACCTCAAAGAAATCACTGTCCTGGTATCCATTACATCTGTGAATGTTTTAACTTACTACACATTATTAATCCACTCACAACATGTAGGATTATAGCTCATTCTTAGAATGGCTGGGTGTGGTGCACATCTGTAATCCCAGGGATTTGAGAGGCTAAGGCAGGAGGATTGCAAGTTTGAGGCCAGACTGGACAACTTAGTGAGACCCTGTTTCAAAATAAAGTTCGGGGTGTAGCTCAGCGGCAGAGCACTTGCCTAGCATATGTGAGACTCTGGGTTTGATTCCTTAGCACCACAAAACAGAATAAAATAGCACAAGAGTACCCATTCTCCAGCATGCAGCTATTATATTTACCTAGGTGTCCTCTCTTGCTTGTTCCCTTCTACAGCAGAGCTGAGACCCATGTGGGCTGAGGCAGGTGGCTGCGGTCCCCTCCGTGGCTGGATGATGTTCCACTTATACCACTCTGCAGTATCTAAAAGTCAGCGTTTATGGTCCTTTGGGTTTTTGTGCTGGTGACATCCAGTCTCCCTGTACCTCTTCACATGGCCCCTTCTTGCTCCAGGAGGTCTCAGCTCTAATGTCGCCCTGCTGTGCATGGGCCGTCTGGGGTCTTTCCAAACCTGAGAGGTCCAGGTTCCTGGCATCTCTCCCTCTGGGCTCCCGGGCCTGGGGATGGCGTGGGAGCCAGGTGTGTGGGCAGAGCTGCCCGGGCCTGGAGGACCTGGCACCTGCTCCCTGGGAGCAGCATCCAGAGGGACAGGGAGGGGCTCGCGGACCCTGGGACCCCACTGCTCTCTTGGTGACTTTTGAGCCTATCAACCTGCTCTCTTCCATCTCCTCCTCCTTTGAATTTATTTATTTTTCCAAACTTGGTGCCAGGCACTGGACCTGTCTTTCATTTATTCATCAGATCCTTACCAGGCCCCTGTGAGGCACCAGGCACTGCTCTGGAGACAGCAATGAATGGAACAGACAAAATTCCTGGCCCCTGGGGAAGGTGTGCTCTATCTGAGGAACACATAGGAAAAAGAATCAATCAGAAGATGATCAAGCAGGGTAGAGGGTGTTCACTTTTGGCAGAGTGACCAGGAGAAATCTTGTCAAGATGTTAAGAGTTGAGGACAGGCAAAGGGAACAGCAAATGCAAAGGTCCTGGGGTGGAAGCTGCCTGCTGTGATGGAGGCAGGAGCTGCTGCAGCAGAGTCTGAGGATCAGGAGAAGGGACAAGAAGAGAGTGGAGGGGCAGATCCTGGCGGGCCTGGGGGAAAGGGCTGCATTTATTCTGCCATTCCCCCATGGCACTTACTCATAGGGGTTTGGGGTGGAGGATGGCACAATCAGACTTCTGTTTTCTTCAGTTCTGGGCCTGAGCCCAGGACCTCATGTATGCTAAGCAGGCCCTCACTTCAGGCTTTGGGCCCGGCTGAAGGGAGGAAGCCAAGCTGGATGGGCTGATGTGAGGCAGAGCCGGGACAGGTAGATCTGAGGAGCTGACAGTCTCAGGAATGTCCATATGGTAGTGAGGGTCAATCTGCACTGGGGACACACGTAAGTGCCACTGGGGTCACTAACGCCTCAAGACTACAGGCGAGCACCTGGGCAAGGGGGCATCGTGGATCAGAGATGATGATGCCAGCACTTTCTATAAGAACACAGCCCAGGTACATCACTGTCTAATTGAGATTTATTAAGTGGTACTTATGCTGCTCTCGGTGTGTTTAAGTCATAGTTAATTTAACCTTCATACTGGTCCTGAGATGGTACTAGCATAATGGTCAGCATTTGATAAATGTTGGGAAACTGAGGCATAGAGAGGTTAAGTTAAGCTGTGTGTGGCCACACAGCTGGTAATAAGTAGACCCAGGGCAGGTGAGGTGATGCATGCCTGAATCCCAGTACTCTGGGAGGCTGAGTCAGGAGGACTGTAAGTTCAAGCCCAGCTTGGAAAACTTAGTGATATAGCAAGACCCTGTTTAAAAATTTAAAAAAACATAAATAAAAAGCTGGCAATGTAACTCAGTGAAAAGGCCCTGGGTTCAAACTCCAGTACAAATAAACAAACAAATAAAGAAAACCCCCCTAACAAAACAAACAACAAAAACCAGAGGACCCAGGCTTTGAATCCACACAGTTTAATCCCAGAATCCTCATGCTTCACCAGCACCACATGCTGCCTTTGCCATCCTGCTGTGCCACCCAGCTGGTGTCTGTGGTGGTAGGGGAAGGCGGGGACGGAGTGGAGATGGAAGCGAAAAGTACAATGAAATGAATGTGTGGTGATCGTGAGCTGTGATTTGAGAAATAGAATTAACCCTGAGAAGAAGGGGTTAAGAAGAGGAGGAAGAGAAAGAGAAGGGGTAAAGAAGAGGGAAGGGAAGAAGAAAGAGGAGGAAAGGGAAGAGAAAGCCTGGGGCATCGCTGCAGCAAGGCCCTGAGGTCCTTCCCCAGCGGGCTTCCTCATTCTCCAACCTTGTTTCCTGCCCCTGTCCACAGTGCTCCTCAGTCAGCCCAGGCAACACCTTGTCCCTCAAACCCACTTCCTACTTTTGAGCCTTTGCTTGTGCTGTTTTCTGTCAAGAGTGCCTTTTCATCCTCCTGCCCACCTAAGAACTCCTACACATTCATCAAAACCCAGCCTAAACACTCCTTCCTCAGTGGGAACTTTTCCACTCCCCACTCCTTTGGGCTCCCACAGCCCTCCGAACCTCTCTTCTGGCTGACATCACTGGTCCCTACTGATGGCCAGTGAGCTCCTAAGGGCAGGGCCTGGGTCTGGCTCAGCTCTCTAGTCCTCATGCTGAACCCAGAGCTGGTGCGTGGTGGGTGCTCCACAAGGCCAGAGACCAGGCCCATTCCACTCACCGTTATGGCTCTAGGGCTCAGTGACCCTGGGTGCTGGATACTGGTGAGAGGATAGAAGGATGGAGGGATGGATGAATGCCAATGAAAAGGTGATGAATGACAGCAAGGCTACTTTTCTAAAAGCAGCACAATCCCAATATTGAGAAAGTGCTTCACACTGTATCACAGAATCACATTATAGAAGGCCGATTCTTAGACCCTTTCCTACAGCCACAGAATGTCACAGAAGAAGAGTCCTTGGGCATTACTCTTCCAGCTGTGTGGCCTTGGGCAAGTTACCCACCCACTCTGGGCCTCACTGTTGTCCTCCACACCAAGGGGGAAGTAGTCACACCTTCATGGGGTGACTGTGGAGTTGAGATCTGATTGTGTGTGCCAAGCACCTGAACAACACACATGCCTACTCGGTGTTTGCTGTCTGGATGACATTTCTGTACTTTCTATTTTGCAGTCATTTCCAACATACAGAAAGGTTCTAAACATGGTGCAAACAGTTCCTGCAGCACCTTCTCTAGGATTACTCATGTTAACATTTCACTACTTTTGCTTTAGCCTCTTCTGTCTGCATATATTTTCTGAACAGTTGTAAGTTGCAGAACTGGTGCTTCCATACCTCTAAATTAATCCATGTATGTTTTCTAAAAAAACAAGTATAGAGGGCCGAGGATATAGCTCAGTGGCACAGCACCTGCCTGGCAAGTGGTAGGTCTTGACTTCAATACCTGGTACCAAAAAATAAAATAAAATAAAATAAAGTATAGAGCCGGGTGTGGTGGCTGGCTTTGAACTCACTGTGTAGCCCAGACTGGCCTCAAACTTGCAGCAATTCTCCTGCCTCAGCCTCCCAAGTGCTGGGATTATGGGCATGTGCCACCAAGCCCAGCTCAGACCTGCTGATATTCTGCTAGTTGTACCACCAATGTCCTTTATAGCAAACAAATGAAAAAGTTGATCTTATCTAGCATATGGGCTGCATCTAGTTTTTAATGTCTTTTCAGTCTCCTTTTCCTAAAATAACATAGCGCCTTAGTTTTTCTTTGAGTTTTATGACCTTGACATTTTTTGAAGAGTATAGCCCAATTTTCTTGTGAATGTCCCATGGTTTGGATTTTGCTGTTGTTTCTTTATGATTTGATTCAGAGCAGAACTTTGGGTAAGGACACCACAGGAGCAATGCTGTTCCCACCCAGGGCCCCTGAGGTAAGGTCACTGTCCTGATACTGCTGAGTTTACCTTGATCAGCACACTAAAGGTGGTGTCCTCCCAGTTTCTGTACTGTGAAGTGACTATTTGTCTTTGTAACTAATAAATATCTTGTGGGAGATAAATTGAGACTATACATGAATCATGATCAAAATTTGGGTGAATGCTACTACCAACTACCATCCAACAGAAAGGCAAGGATCTTCAACATGAAAAGGGGCATGCCACATGTTGGTAATAGTGCATGACAAGTTTGAACTTGTTTGGTGCAATCTGTCAGTTGTGAGCCAAGGTTGAGAGAAAGTGTGTTTTAAAGTGTGCCATCAAGCATGCATCACAAAGAATGCATTAATGTGAAATTTTGTCAATTTCATTGGAGTTGTACAATTGTGCGGTGTTATGGCTTGCATCTAGATGTCCCCCCAAAGCCTCATGCGGTCATAGGTGGGGCTTTTTGGAGGTGGTTTAATCTAGGGTGTGTGGTACTGGGATGAAGGCTGTCATGCTGGGATTGACTCATGGTGTGATTGATGCTAGGATTAAGGCTGCCCCACACTGGGTGTGAGTGCTACCCTAAGGGTGGGTAGCCTGGATAAGATATGAGAGAAAGAGAGAGGGATGCTGTTTGTTGCTTGTCAATTGCTGCTTGCTGCCTTTCTGCCTTCTGCCTGCCAAGAACTGTCTTTCCTCCGATGCCCCTCTCCCATGGCACCCTGCCTTGGAGCTAGAGAACTATGAACTGAAACCTCTACAAACTGTGAACCAAAATAAACCTTTCCTCCTTTAACTTTGGGTGTTGGGTACTTTGTCTCACCAATGAGAAAAAATAACTAAGACACACAGCTTCAGATTCCTGTTTTTTAAAAAAATGTCATTACAAGAGAGGAAACATGGATATATGATTATAATTCTGAGGCCAAGATTCAGAGTTCTCAATAGAAATCACCCAGTTCTCCTCCTGAAAAACACACACACACACAAAAACATGTCAATCAAGAGCCAACATCAAGGTGATGTTGATTGTGCTTTTTGACCTTGATGGAATTGTACAAGCTGAGTTTGTACCCAGGAACACTATGGTGGACTCTGAATATTATAAGGGCTTACTAGAGTGTTTAAAAAATGATGTGCATAAGAAAGTGGCCTGAGAAATGGGCACTTGGTTTCATCCTCCATCATGACAATGCCCTATTTCACACGTTGCTTCTGAAACAGCAATTTCTGTCAAATAAAAGCATTATCGTGTGTCCTCATCCACCCTATCAACCAGCTCTGGAACCATGCAACTTTTCTGGCTCTTCCCCAAAGTGAAAATGACCACAAAAGGTAAACATTTTGAATCAATTCAGGACATCAAGGAAGCCACGACAGTGCAACTAAAGACACTCATGAAAGAAGACTTCCAAAACCACTTCAGAAAGTGGAAAGAACCATGGGAAATGTGCGTATGAAGCAAGGGGGAGTATTTTGGAGGAGGTTAAAAGCCATGTGCCTTTTGCTGTAACAATTTAAAAATTTAAACATTCACTGTATTTTGTTATCGTCTTTATACTTCAACCTACATATTTGCTAGCAAGATGAAACATTTTTCATTAGATGTAATTATTATTTGACCAAGGAAAACAAGAGCAGGGAGCAATAGTCCTTCAGGGGGACAGAGAGTCAGGTGAGTCTCCCGCCCACCCAGACTTCTCCCAGCCTTTCCGCAGTCTCAATTCCTTGAGACCTTCCAGAAGTGTTCCATGGGTAGAGAGCTAAAATACACACATGTCCTCTTGTAGAGTTCTACGTACACACAGGGTAACTAAATATAGTCACATTATTCTGCATCTCACTGTATTTCGCTCAACATTTTGAAGACCATTTTCCATTTGCACTAAAAGAGATCATGTGCTGATTTTAATAATTCAGGTCTACCTGAGATGCAATCCCGGGACAGTGCATTCTCTTCATATTCAAAACCAAGGAAACTGAAGCCCAAGGTGGGAACAGGACAGGCCCAAGGTCAGAGGCAAAACAGACCTGGAAACCAGCCTGGCACCCTGTACAGGGAGCTGACAGGTCTGACTGCTGGGGACCAAGTTGGTATGATGCTGGTGTCTATCTTCACAGCAAGGCCTGGTGCCTTCCTAACAAAATGTCAGGTGGGGCTCTTGGCTCTGTTCTCAGTCTGGCTTCTCGCTGCAGCCCTCCCCCACCCGGGGTCCTCTCTTAGCTCTGGTGAGGGACTCCCCTCCAGCTCCCTGCTGGGCTGGGCCTTGGGAGCCCCACTGATCCTCTGACAGCCCAAGACAGATCGGAGGGAGTGTGTATTCAGGTGCAGGGTGAGCACATGGAGGCCAGATGAGGATGGGGTGGGGGGTCAGGGGCCCACTGAGGTGGGGGATCGAGGACCGAGGCAGGCGAGGACAGAGCATCCCATAGACACCTGCCTCCTCTCTCTGCCTCACTGGGTCCACTCTCCTGGGGGCTTCTGTCTTCCTGCCTCCTTTCACAGTCATGGGCAGTGCAGAGAGACTGGGTTCAGGGCTTGCCCGGGTTCTCTCTCTCTCTCCATGGCCTTCGAGGCCCAGTGATGCAGCAGAGAAGATGGAGTATGGGGGAGCCTGGTCAGCCCCTCTGGTGAGACTCTGGATGATGCCAGCTCCTTTTGAGCCTTAGTTTCCTTGGGTGACAAGGAGGAAACCGGCTCCCCCAGCGGACAGTGCAGTGTGGCCAGAAGACGTCTCTAGGTCCCTCCACTTGCCTCCTACAGCCCCACTCTATGTTTCCTGTCTGGTAATGGAAGCCCCTGGCCGCCGGCCCTCAGGCCTGCTTTTCGGAAGTCCTCCTCCTTCTCCTTCCCCTCCTCCTGTGCAGACATTGGCCCCATGTGGTTTCACAGGGCAGTGTAGAGCCTATGTCCCATGAGCTCCAAAAGTCCTTAGATGGCATGCGCCTCTCAAGTGGGCACTGAGCACTGTGCTGTGAAGGGGGGGTGGAGGTGCAGGCTCAGAGGTCACACCAGCCTGGAACAGGCAGAACAGGAGGGAGGGGTCTCGAGGAGGCACTATGAGCAGGGAGGAGGAGGAGGCTTCTGTGATACAGACAGAGACTTGTTCTGGGGGTGCAGAGGGGAAGCTGGGGGGGATGGAGAGAGGATGGGGCTCTGTCTGGAAAGGGGCTAGGGACTTAGAGAAGGGGATGGAGTCTCAGATGGGGAATAGACTTCTGGGAGGGCCTTTTTTGAGGAGGGGGAGGAACACAGGCCCCTGTAGCTCAGGGAGGAGGGAGGCTGTGTCTGTGGAGGTCAGGGACAGGGGACTGGGTAGCGCTAGAACATTCCCCCCTCCCCTCAGCCTGGCAGCCCTTTTCCAGCTGAGGGACCCGGCTAATTAGCATTAATGAGCAGCTGAGCCTCTTCCTGGGATCTGCATTCAGAGGGAAAATCAGCCCCACTGCGGATGGCAGCAATGCCAGCCTTCCAGGAGGGGTGGTGAGCAAGCAGAGGTGACATTGCTAACCCTGTGTGGTTTTGCCTTCCCTGCAGATCTAGAAGGGACCTAGGGACCATCCTGACTGGAGAGGGTTGAGGGACCATCTTGACAGGGCATGGCAAACTATCCTGTGCTGGCTGTGGCTGAGGTGAGGGTCCTGGGAAGGGGCAGGAGTGTGGCCCTCATGGACCTCACTGGAGGTCCTGATGGTGAGGTACACTGCCCACTGTGGAGATGAGGGGACAGAGTGCGTGTGCTGTGCTGGCCTCATGTCCAGAGGGCTTTACTGAGTCTTCCAACCTAATGTGGTGGCCTCTGGTATTAATTCCATTTTACAGATGGGGAAGCTGAGGCACAGAGTAGCCACACAATGAGGGTGGCTAAGCTGGGATGTGAGCCTTCTGACCCGGCTCTGCCTGGCCATGGGGGTTGACAGTCTCTCTCAGCCCCTCTCTGCAGGGATGCTGGTATGTTTGGTGTCCCTGGCAGGATTGGGAGGTGAGACTTAAGTATAAATAAATAAACAGGGAGCAGATGGTGGTGGGGGAAGGGCAGGGCCAGGGCCTCCCACTTCTCCCTGGGAAAACGTCACTGGGCCAGAGCAAATGGATTCCAGACCCAGGGCCGGGAGCCCCCTGTCCAGGCTGCTCCTGCCTGTGCTCTGGGACCCACCCAGCCTGTGGGGCCCTACCGGGTCCTGGGTTCCACCTATCCCTCAATCTTCTTCACATGTGGCCTTGAACAAGTCATGTTACCTCTCTATGCCTCCATTTCCCAATCTGTCAAGTGAGTGGAAGGAGAATGAATTCTGTCAGGTGTCTGTTCTGGGCATCCTACTCAGGGAAGCCTTCCTTGCTTGCTCCAGGCAGCCTTTGATAGAGCAATAGTTTAGTGTCTCAAGGAGAGTGCTTGTGTCTTTCATCACAGCATTCATTCAACAGACCTGTGCACCATGCCACCCTCAAGGCTGACACAGCTTTTCAGTGTAGCTCAGGCACCTGCGGAGGGGCATCGTGTGAATAAATGCATGGGTGGGTACATAAAGAGCTATGAAGATCTATTATGCTTTGTAAATGTGGAAACTGGGGTCGGGGTTGGGGGGGGTGGATAAAAGATGACATCAGTGGACAGCAACCAATTATTAAATCCTAATAAATCCACGGTTAGAAAGGCATTCCTTTTTCAGTCTCACTGCCAAGAACAAAGTCCAATAATGCCAGCCAGTAACCAGTAACACCTGTCCCCCACACCCCTGGCCTGATCTTGAACTTGGAGCTTCTGCAGACTACACTACCAGTTAGATTTGACTCAAGTTTATATTGTTTTGTTTCCATTTTATTTGTTTCAGTTGGTTACATTGTAATTGTGACAAGTTTCTGATTTTGGTGCTTAGGTTTGGACATTAGTGGCAGGAGTTTGACGCAGTCTCGGCACCCTGAAGAAAGCTTTGGAACTTTCTGATGAAGGGATTCAAGTGGCAAAGGGGCTTGATCACAAAAGGTGATCAGGGAACTTGTGCGTGATGGAAGTGTTCTGTGTTTTAACTGTGGCATGACTGTGTACATGTGTCACAATACATTAAACAGTAACACAATGGGTGCTTTTTATTGTATGTAAATTATATCTTAAAGTTGATTTAAAACTGTGTGTTAAGAAGTCAGATTCTGGTCGAAGATACTTAGAAAGTATTGGTACAGACACTGCGTGGGTGTGACGAAGTCCTCAAGTTGACCATCTCATGGTAAAGGTTAGAGTCAGTAAATAAATGAATAGATAGGAGACTGAATGAATGAATGAGCAACAGAATGAATATCTAGCCTGTCTATGGTAGGAATCCATTTTACACAGCGCCAGCATTTGGGAAGTCCTGACCAGAGGCTGTTCTATCTCAGTCTGCCTAGCTCCTAGGACAGGGGTCTCGTTACTTTGTGACACAGCCCTTTCCATGTCTAAACACTAGGTGTGCATGAAAGACCTTCATTATATTAAGTTGATCTTTCTGGAGACCCCCTGCCCTCTGGGGCCCACAGACACATCTACTCTCCCTGAGGGCGGCCCAAGTGCCCACCCAGCACAGCCTGCTCTTCTTGGGACCCTTCACCCCAGATGCTTAGCTGTCCTGCCCACCAGGTCCAGCTTGCAGAGAGTGTACATGCTGGTGGGGTGCAGGACCGAGTACAAGTTCAGACAAACAAAATGATCTCACACTAATTCGAAGGGGAACAAAGCAGGTGAGATGATTGAGGTGGCCACTGGAAATGTGGAAAGGCAAGGCAAAGCCTCTCAAGGGAAGTGATAATTGAACAGATACTGGAAGGATGCTAAAGAGCCCGAAGAAGTAGAGGAGGGGCATCTGAGCAGAGCAAGAGCACATGTAAAGGCCCCCAGGTCAGAAAGCAAATGGGACTTATGCAGCAGCCAAACTGGCTAGGGTGGAATGACCTGGGAAAGCATAGTCATTTAGGGTATCAATGGCAAGGAGCCTGGAATTATTTTCTAAATTTGATTCTCAAACAGCTTCAAGCAAGAGGAGATAGGATATGATGTAAATTTTAGTTGCTACTCAATACATATTTACTGAATTAAAGCAGAAGGCCCTTCTAGCTCCATTGGTTAGGGTTACATTCGAAAGACAGAATTAAGTGCAGTCACCTGAGCAGACTCCATAGAGGGCCTGCCTGGGTTGACTCCTGGCTCTGCCCCCTCCCTGCCGGTGACTGTGAGTGAGGGACCTCACCTCTCCAAATCTAACTTGCAAGGTGGAGGTAATAACTATACCACCTCCCCTCTGTGGCCTTAGTCCTCTGTCTTGTGAGCATGGCTTTCCTCTCTGCCTACCCAGTGTCCCAACCCTCTAAGGTGGCACAGGGCAGGCCCTGTGGGACAGGCTCTCCCCTGACTCCTCCACCCCTATATCCTCCCTCTATAGGAGCCCTTAAAGCTGGGGCCTCAGGGACAGGTCCATGCCAGCCAGGGAGCTGTTCCTGGCCCCAGAGGCCTCATCTGGGAAGAGGTAAGACAGCCCTCTGTGCTCCTCTTTATTTTACAGACAGGGAAACTGAGGCTGAGAGAAGGTGAGTTTGCCCCCGGGACGGATAGAGCCTTGGTTTCCTCCTCCCTTCCAAGTCTGCCATGAAGATCATTGAAAGAGTGAAGCAAGCCTTTAATTGAACACCGAGCTGTGTCCAGCACATCATAGGTGCTCATTACATGTTGTTGTGAGCCATGAATTTACTTACCAAGGTGCTAAGTGGCACAAATTCAAAGCCAGGTCTGTCCATCTAGAGCGACAGTCCCGCAACCGCAGAGGAGCCCTCCTGCGCGGCCAGTGGTAGCAATTCCGCCGCCCACCACTGCTTCCCAGTGAGGGGGTGGCTACGGGGCGGGACGAGGTGACTCAGCTGCAGCCTGCAGGCTCGCTGGCTGCGGGACAGGTAGGCCAGCCCCGGGCGGCCTGGAAGACATTACACGGCTGTCGGCTGTCGGCTGGGCGTCGCGGCGGGTTCCGGAGGGGGTCCTGGCGGCGGGCGCCCGGAGGGGACGGCCCACCACAAAGCGCGCTTTGTTCTGAGCGGCCCCGGAGCTGGAACCAATGGATTGGCGGCAGCCAGGGTCATCTATCAGGCAGCGCGGGGGTCAGGCCGGGGAAGGGCCACAGGCAGGAGCCGGCGGGGGTGCCGCGGGGGTTGCTGAGCAGCTTCCGGCCTCAGTTTACCCGTCCATCTAAAGGGGAAGATCATGTCTGTTCTGTCCGCCTCTCTTGGGACTACTGTGAGACTTCAACATGGAAGCCACGTTGCTCAGGATGCTGGGGACGTGCGGGATGAAAACAGCCTAAGAGTGGTCCTGACAGGGCCAGGGCTGGCTGGGTGGAACTGGGAGCCTCTGAGCTTGCAGCACACAGTGTGGTGGTGTCTGGGGGCCAAGGTGAGGTCTCACAGCACCCTTGCACCCCTGCGCAATCACGCTCCCCCAGGGCCCTGGATGCCAGGCACGGCCCCCTTTCTGGCACTGGCAGGTGGAGATACCCACCCTGAGCACAGCGTCCCCTTGGTGCCCTCTGGCCCCCAGCAGGCAGGACTGGGCCACCCAGAGGTGTTTTAATAACTGGAAATGGGTCAGGGTCTGAACTCTACTCTCTACAAAATCAGAGCCCATTCATTCACATGACCCAGCTGCATGTGCCTCAGTGTCCCCCTCCTGGGATAATTAGGCTTCTAAGCATTTGATATAGGGCCCCCTGGAAGAGGAGGCCACTAAGTTCAGGGAGCCCTGGAAATTGCCCAAAATATGTGTGTTTCTGTGGGAAAGGTTCACCACTTTCTTTGGTTCTCAACCACCTTCCTGACCCAAGAAAGGTTAAAGAGCGCTGTTGAGTGCAGAGGTGGAAGGGGGCCCCTCACTCTGCTGTGGGGCAGCATTTGGAAACGGCTGCTGTGGAGAGCGACTTGGCAGTCCCGAGAAGTGGGAGTGGCTGTCCCACCCTGCATGCAGGTGGGAGAGCAGAGCTGTGGCCACTGCAAACCCTCAGAGCCCCTGAGAGGAGCTGGCTAGGAAATGGCTACAGTGGGGCTGGGGGGAGGCACCACATAGTGAGGAAAAAGAAGGCCTGGTGAGGGGAGATTTATTCATGCAATAGCTATTTATGCAATTGTTACTATGTATCAGGCACAGTGCTCAGCCCAGGCCCCAGTAACAAGCAAGACAGGCTCATCTTGGTCATGATATACATTCTAGAAGGCGAGGCAGATGCAGACACGAACAATAATTTCAGATAGTGGAAAATGCCATGAAGAAAAGAAAACCAGAGAAGGGACTAACAATGAGGGGAAGGCCTTCTGAAGAAGTTCCTCTGACCAGAGATCAAAATTCAGGGATTTGGGAGGAGCACTGGGCCAGTGGGGTAGAAGAACAATATTCAAAGGAACATAAAAAAAGAGAAGCATTTTGCTGGGCAAGGTGGTACACACCTGTAACTGTAGCACTTTGGGAGAATGAGGCAGGAGAATCCCAAGTTTGAGCCTAGCCTAGGCAACTTGGTAACTTAGTGAAACCCTGAGTCAAAAAAAAAAAAAAGCCTAGAGATGCAGCTCAGTGGGTGGACCCCGGGTTCATTCCCCAGTCAAACAAACAACCAAAACCAAACCAAAACCAAACAAAAAAGTACGTATTCACACACACACTACCACAAAGTCAGATTGATGTACGGAAGAGCATATGCCAAATTCATGAAGGTAACTGTCCCAAAAGGGCAAAGGGACAACCAAGACCACGACCCACAGTGGGCTTCAGCTTGCCTTTAGTATTTTAATTTTTAAATATTTAGTTAACATTTTAATATCTTAATACTTATTCTTAATGTGGTTAAATATACTCATAATCATGAGGTTAAAAACAAATTAAAATCTACCACAGCAAAAGGGGTTAGTTCAGGGCAGCAAGTGGCTCAGGGGTCCCCACACACTGCCATTCACTGGACCCACGTTCTGGGGGCCAGGTCTGTCTGGGGAGGGGACATATGGGATCATGGGAGGCACACGGGGCACATGGTCCAGCCTGAGGGGCCTAGGCGCTTTTCGGAGTAGATGCCTTCTTTGTAGAGGTGCCCATCACCCACGGAGACAGGGAAATAGGTCTAGAGAGGCCACGCTATGTACAGGTCCACAGAGCAAGAGCAGATGGGACAAGTGGGACGTGACACTCTAGACTGCCAGTCGAGTCTCCTTCTCAGGCCTGAACCCGGGTTCTTTGGGCAAAGGATGGTCCTCACTACCCCAGCCTGGCCTTTCTATCCAGCCCGTTCCCACAGCATTCTCTCTAGCTTAGCGGCTCAGCCCTGCTCTGGGGGGGGCAGGAAAGCAGCGCCATCTGCTGGTGGAAGAGGGAAACACAGCTCAGCCCCTAGCAGGTCACATCCTTCAAAGACCTCTTCCCTCACGACTTCTCCCACAGCCCTGCCTATTAGACGCCTCCCTCCCAGTGCCTGCCTTTTGGGTCTGATCTGCAAGGAGGAAAAGCCCTTTCATCCGGGGCAACCAACCTCACTTATTCTAGGCCGGTGGGCATGGGTGTCAGAAACCTCAGGAGACAGTAGCACCTTTCATTAATGGTTTACAAAGCATGTCCTCTTCTTTCTTCCCTGACCCTTGCTACAAAACTTTCAGGTACACAATCCGATTGACAGCTTGGACAAGTCCTCTAGGGCAGGGAAAGCTTTGCTTAATATCACTGAGCAAGTGAACACACAGGCTGGTGGCAAAACACAGGTCTCCTGTACCGGCCCCAAGGCAATGGGAGTGCAGGGAGGTGTCACCATGGTGTCACACTTGAAAATAACTGATGCAGAAAAAATAAGCAGTTCTGGATTGTGGTCTCTGAACAGCCCCATCAGCATAACCTGAGCTTGTTAGAAACATATTCCCAGCCCTCCCCAGCCCTGACGAGTTGGCGTTCAAGGGTGGAAACCAGCAAAGCAGCTAGAGAACCTGAACCACTGGTCTAAAGCAGCTGCACCCAACTTATTTTTAATTAAATAAGCTTTTATTTTGGAATTACTTTAGATTCACAGAAAATTTGCAGAGATAGTACAAAGAGTTCCCATCTAATCTCCACCCAGCTCCTCCCCTTACCCCAACAACTTACAAATACCTTCCTACATCACCAGAATACACTGGTCAAAATCAACAGACCAACATTAGTATAAAATTATTAACTAAAATCCAGACCATGTCGGAGTTCCAGTTGTCCTACTAATGTCTGTTTTTTCCCCCGAGAGCCAATGCAAGATACCATTTTGCATTTAAGACACTGTGCTGTATCCCTTTTCAATCCTATTTCCAATGAGTGCAAGAGCTGTTGTCCTTGCTCTTGAGCTGGCAAGACTGAGGCTTGAAAATGTAATGACTGAGTTCCTAGAGGCAGTGACACCAAGGCACCTCATTCTGCACTTTTCCTCAGGACTCTTGGTTTCCAGAAGCTCCTCTGGAATGTCACCCTGCCGTCTCTGTCACACCAGTGTGGACAATGAAGCCCCTACTGGATCCAGCCTCACTCATCTCCTTGCCTAGACCCCAGGCTCTGTGTATCAGTGACTTAGCTTGGGCAGGGCAAGGAGACTGTGTCTGTGTAATCCTGAGATCTGCCCATCTAGACTTATTCACAAAGGATGAAGAGTAAGTCTGAGTGTCCAAGATGGCCCCAGGTTCTCTGTAGCTCCTCCCGTCTAGTGGTGCAATGTTTTTCATCCCTTGTATCTGGGCAAAGTCTTGCAATTTTCCCTGACCAAAAGAACCTAGAAGTAAGATTGTCCTGGTGCCTAGTCTAGAGTTCTTGTCACTTCTGCTCTCTAGGAACCCTGAGGCCACTATGTAAATAAACCTGAACTTAGTAGATGAGTCACATGGAAGAGAACCACGCCACCTAGCCAACAGCCTCAGAAAAGCACATGAGGCTATCCTAACCCATTCAGCCTCAGCTGAGGTGACAGTTGTCTGTGGCCCCATGGTGACCTCAGGCAAGGCCAGCAGAGCTGCCTAGATGAACCTAGCCCAAATTGCCAACCCAGAAACTGTGGGTAGAGCAGTAACTTCAAGGTGCTATGTTTGGGAGTGGTTTGTACACAGCAAAGCTGATATACAATTCCTCTTCTTTCCTGGTAAGAAAAGTTTATTTCAAGAGGCAAAGTGCCAGTCCCAGGAGATGGAATATGACTGGTGTGCTCAGCCATGACAATTCTGTTCCCTGAGGTGTTAGCTTTCTTCAAAGCTAGGGCAATGGTAGCTGGCTCAGGCCAAGGAGATCTAAGTGGAAATATGCAGAGGACAGAGTAGGACAGATTACGCTTTCTGATGGAAGGTGTCAGGCCTGGGGGTATTGGCCCTTCCTCTTCCCCCACTCCTTTCTTCCTTGAACACAGACATGATTCCTGGAGATATCACAGCCATCTTATGACCATGAAGTAACAAACAACGAGGGCAAAGGGATCTGAGGTATAAACTCTATCTTTGCTGAATTATTGAAACAATACCATTTTGGCTATTTGCCTCCAGAATTCAGCCTTTCTTTGTTCAAGCCCGTTACCTAGGCTTGCTTTACTTGCAGCTGAGCAGTCCACTTAATAGGATACCATAAAGATGATGCAGTAGGTCCTTGTCCTTCAGATCTCCAGATCCATCTCCTGGCTCAGGGATGAGGCCCAGTCTCACTCTCACAGAGGTGGGAACAGGGGCTCTCACACTATTTAGCATCAGTCCCAGGCCTGGCAGCTAGTAAAGGGGGTGCTGAGAGTCAGACCCCCATCCCCATGTGCAAAGAGGGGCGCCCCTGCTGGCCCTTGTGTGGCCCACCCACTGGGGGCCAGGTATCTTCCTGGAGGTGGCAAGGAAGCTGCTACTGCAAATCCGGAGTGGACGCGCCCAGGTACACTCGGAGGTCCGAAAGGGTGGACTGCACAAGCTTGGCAGGGATGGTCTCTCGCTGCAGCTGCTGGTAGGCTGCGTAGCGATGGCAGCCCCCGAAGGAGTAGTAGTAGTCACCACCCTGGGCCCCTTTGATCCAGAGAACGTCGATGGGCGGCACGTTGTCTGGGTTGTCCTGGAGAGAGGAAGGGGGACCCCGCGTGAGTGAGTACAGTCCCACACCTGAGTCTGCAGAAGGCTTTGTCCCCAATATGGGACTCCGACAGAGCACCCGAACCAGCATAAGCAAGACACTGTGAAATGTCCAGGAATCCCGTGGGTTGGCTGAAGTCATTTTGGCTGCCTGCTCAGGATGAGAGAGATTTATACCAGGGCAAGGGGCAGATGCCACAAACAAGTATCTTCTCGCCCCGGGACAGTCTGTGAAACACACATCTATCCACCACATGCCCTGTCCCAGGCCCAGCCTCTGCCTGCATGGGCTGTGGCCCAACAGGGTGGTTGAGATGAGTAAGTGAATGTCGGAGTGACAAGTGCTATGCAGACAGTACCCAGGTGACATGGGTGGGGTCCAAAAGGCTTCTCTGAGGTGACAAGGAAGCAGAGATCCACCTGGGGAGCTAGACATGTGGTATAGCTTTAGAGCCTGGCTTCCTTGGTTCAAATCTTGCTCTGCTACTTACCAGTTAAGTGACGTTGTACAGTTAACTTCTGTGCCTCACTTACCCTATCTATCAAATGGGGATGAAGACAACAGACCCGCGTCATAGAGCCACTGGGATAAGTCAGTTAACATATGCAAAGTACTTCCAGCAATGCTTGGTACAGGAAATGTGTTCAGTAATGTCTGCCTGTATTACCCAAGAGGTCAGAAAGATCTGCAGGAGCTGGATGGAGCAGATTTGTTTCTTGGAGCAGGGGTCTACCCTGGAGCATTCAGACAGCAGTTGGCATGGTTCAATCCCATTCTAGAAATATGCACAGGAGAGCAGCTTGTGGGCTGGACGAGGGCATGAGCCAGGCCTTTCTGAGTCTTCAGTAGAAGACACATGCCTGCATGCTGCACAGCTGGGACAGGGAGAGGCACACAGGTTTGGCAGATGTTTAGGAGGCAGATCAGAGGGCTTTGGCAGGAAAGGGGGACATGAGGGCACGAGAATGAAGAGAATCTTATGTTATTTCTTGGTAGGGTCCAAGCAGCCAGACAGAGGAGGGCCATCCTCTAAGTAGGGAAAGGCTGGGCATGTTGGGGAGACGTACTGTGATGTACCTTGAAGGCCTCTTGCTACCGGCCCAGTTGTCAGTGGAAGCTGCTCTGACAGGTTCATTAATCCAGATGTTGCATAGCTGGTTATTCAGCAGTAAGGCCCAGCAGTCACCAGCCAGGGCTCTGGAACCTAGCAAACCAGCGGAGAGGGCTACTATGCAGCCAGCTCAGCCTCTCCAAACACTGGTGCTCATCCACCAAATGGGAACGAGACCTCCCACAGGGCAGTGTAAGGTGTGTCAGTGAGCTGCAAGGCCTTGTGCAGGCCCAGGGTGAGGGGCAGGATGGTGGGGGCCAGTAACAGTCCCCAAAGACATCTGTGTCCTAATCCTTAGAGGCTGTAAATATGTTACCTTACACAGAAGGGGTTTTGGAGCTGGATCTTGAGACAGGAAAATGGGTTGAATGTTATCACCAGGGCCCTTAAAAGCAGAATGGGGAGGTGGAAGAGGTCAAGGTGACACAAGCTGAAAAGGGTCAAGCACTGCTGTTGGTCTGAAGATGAGGAAGAGGCCATGAGTCTGCATACTCAGGGGTGGTTGTGGTGGTGTTGGACACTGGGAAAGGCTGGGGAACTGTCCCTTAGAACCTCTAGAGAACAGTGCAGCCCTGCTGACCTCCGTTTTAGTTCAGTAAGACCCATTTTAGATTTCTGCTCCACAGACCATAAAATAATACATTCGTGCTGTCTGCAAGCTATAAAGTTTATTTTTTGGTTTTTTTGAGACAAGGTCTTGCTATGTAGCCAGGTTGATCTTGAACTTACTATGTAGCCCAGATTGGTTTCAAACACAGAGTGATTATCCTGCCTCAGCCTCCTGAGTGGTGGGATTACAGGTATGCACCACCAGGCCCAGCTTGAAGCCATAAAGTCTGTGGCCACAGAAATGACTCCAGGTGGTAAGTTAGCAAAGGCAGATCTGGCCCTGGCCTCATAGAGCCTATGGTTCCAATGTGGGAGACAAGTGCCTACAAAGGCGATTAGAACCCAGTGGGGTTCTATGCTGCTGGGTACACAGGTGGCTTTGAGTATAGTGGAGGCCCCTTACCTGTTAGGGTGGGCAGGGAAGAGGCTGCCACTGAGAAAGGAAGACCAAGGAGGAGTTAGGCACAACAAAGATATGGAACAGTCTCCTGACTCGGGGTGGGGGGTCTGTGCAAAGGCCCAGTGGTGGAGAGGACACTTAGGGCCAGACAAAAGCCCACAAGGAGGGCAGCAGCAAGATGGACAAGACCCCTACTCATATGGTGTTCACTCGAGGAACAGACACTGAAGCAGTGAAACATATAAATCAATGTAGGAAGGCTGTAAGTGCTAGCCAGAAAAACTCCTGGGTGGAAGGAAGCTGGAGGCCAAGGCTCAGGGCCTGTGGCTATCTGAGGAGGTGGTGCCAGGAAACAGGGAGAGTGCAGACTGTGGGACTGAAAGACATCCCAGCTGGCTGCACCAGTGCTTGGCGGGGCTTAGGAGTCTCATACGCTCACCTTCTAAGGGTCTGGGAGAAGGGGACAGGAAGCATGTAGGCCTAAGCTGACACACATGTTCCTGTGTCCCTCAGCCCCAGTTCCTGCCAGAGCCACCTGGGAATTCTTGAGCACCCTCCCTCGGTCTGTGACCTGACTGACCCTTGTTCTCTCCCACTTCCGGTTCAGACAAGGCCTTCCCAGCAGACATGACACACTGTCACACCCATTGCCCCTGCCCCCGTCTGTCACAGCCAGAGGGGACCACACAGCTTATCTTTGCATGGTGTGGTGACCACACTATGGGGCACTAGGGCCATCTGAGTGCCTGACCTTGAGCAATTTGCCTAAAACTTCCTGTGCCTTGTTTGTCTCATAGGGTGGCACAAGAAGCTAAAGAACCTAAACAGCTTCTGGGCCACTGTAGTTTAGTGACCCTTATTTTAATTAACTAGTTCTACCCCCTCCTTGCTCAAGAGAGGGAGCAGGGCCCAGAGAGACCGGACACTTGCTCAAGGTCGCACAGCCCACACAGCCTCTGCAGAGCCCAGAACTGTCCCGTCAGGCTTCCGGCACGCCTCCCTCTCCCGAAGTCCTCCCTCCCGCTGCCGGCTTCCCCGGGCCTCACCCGGATGGTGTCCACCAGTCTCTGCACCTTGGCCGGGTCCAGCACAGAAGGCAGCGGTCGAATGAGCACGCTCAGCGGCACGTTGTGCACGGCGGCGATGCAGCCCGAGTGGATACTGCCGCCCTGCGCACTGCCGCTCTCCCCGGGCCCCTCGAGCATCCCCCGGCCCGCACCCACTCTGCCCAGAGCTCGGCCAGCGCGCAGCCCCATCACGCTGCTGTGGTCAGCGCCGCCAGAGCCTGCCGCCTCCCGGCTTTACTCAGCTGGGCCGTACCATTCCGCGCGGACGCCGGGGGCGCACGCCGCGCGCGTCTCTCCGCTGCCGTGGTGCTGCCTGGGCCGCAGTGTCCGCTGGGGGGCGCCCCGCCGCGTTTCCTCTCCTCTCCGTGCTCGGGGAGTGGACGCGCCCGGCCGCTGACTCAGGGTGAGTGTGCAGGTCGCGGGGCGGGAGGGGCGCGCGACGCACGGCGCGGTGACTCAGGCCCGCGGGGCCGAAGCGGGCGGGGTGGCCAAGTCTGCGGAGCCAGGATGAGTCGGCGAAACCTGCGGGGCTGGCCCGCTCGCCGCCGTCGCCGTCGGAGCCCTGGGGTCGGAGCTCAGGGAGAGCCGTGCCTAGGGCGGTAACTGTAGCGACCTGCTGCGGACTGCGCAGGCACCTCCAAAGCACCCCGCGAGTCAGGCAGGATCATCAGTCCCATTTTGCAGACGAGGAAACTGAGGCACAGAGAAGTTTACTCGACTTGCCTAATATCGTGGCACTAGGAAGTAGGCTCATCCCCCACCCCCACCCCAGTTCAGCAGCCAGTACCGTTGTCATATCGTGCTGACAATATGTGGGAGTGCCCTGAAGTCCCACACTGTCCCATGGCAGCAGGTTCGGTTGCGAACCACGTGGCCAAGGTAGGTCAGCTGAAGGTGAAAGTCAGGCCTTCTCAGTGCAGAGCTCTGGGGCCACTTAGCCACCACAGCTAGGCAGGAAGGGGACAGTTCAGAGTCTGGTTTAGATTCTCCTCCCTCTCCTTACCGGGTCAACCTGGGATGCCAGAGTTGGCAGGGGTGAGGTGAGTTCAAGGCCAGGGGCCCACTCTGCTGCCCATCTGTGAGATGTGGTGAGATGAGGTGCTTTGCCTCAGAGTGTCTTCAAGAATTGAGGGACACACATAAACCTCTGATCTGCAGATCTTCCCATCTTGCTGTTGAAGGCTAAATGTTAGGATGCTCATGCCATTGGGAATTTGACCTTGACCTTTCTCTTTCTGCAGTTCCCAAACATAATTCCTATGAGCACCTAAATTATACTTTTTTTCAGGAAGAGGGCAAACACCTCAGTCCTGGAATTACTGAGTTAGAGAATTTCATCAAGAGGGAAGCTGTCCCTTCCGAACCACTTAGTGGATACAAGATGTGAGGCAGGTGGGACCATAGTTCTGGAGTGGGAAAATGAACTGTGACCTCTCATCAAGCTGTGCCCAGTGAGGCCTTGCCCTTGGTGTCAAACTCTGTGTTATGTATGGTACTTGTGGCCCAACTCAGCACTGGTGATTGGAGGTAGGTATATCTAAGGTTAGTAAGGAGGCAGCAGAACAAATGTCATCAAAGACCCAGGCTCTGTCCATCTTTTGCTGCTGTCATCCTCAGGCTTGCTCCTCGTGGTGCCAGTGTGGCTGCTATAGCCTAAAGCTTCACATCACTACATAACCACATTCAGAAGAAGTTAGGACATCCATTTGTGCTTCTTTTTTTAAAAGTGAAGAAACCTTTCCTTAGTTGCCCCCAACCCTTGCCCTGCTAGGAACAAGAATTAGGTCATGCCTAAACCAGTCCCTGCCAAGAGGAGTAGAATTACCATGGTCAGCTTAGCCTGATTGGTCCTCACCTTTGGACTTGGGAGGGTTGTCCTCCCTGAAGTGCATGGCCCAAGCTCTGAGCAGGATTGAGGAAGTCGCAGCATCCTAGTTCTCTTGTGAGAGCCTCCCTCTCCCACTCAGGACTGTGTGGCTGCTGGGTTGCCCTGTCCCTGATGAGGCCTGCCCAATCAACAATTCCATTGTATTGGTCTGGCTGTTCCCAAAGCAGTGAGACTCAGACGTAAGCCTCTGGTTGGGAGGAGGTGAGCTGCCTCCCTTGAGCCTGTGGCCTTCATATACTTGGAGCCAGGATCTCCCTGGCAGTGCTTTCTTTCCAGCTTGAATTCTCTGAAGTCAACCCTGAGGCAGAAACTCCATGCAGGTAGCTACTTAGATGTTTTACTTGTTAACTGCTGCAGATGAAATCACTCCAGAACGAGTGGCATCAAAGCCATTTTACCATGCTCACAGGCTCTGTGGGTCAGTAAATCAGATGTCGGTGGTCTCTTCCCTGCAGTGTCTGGGCTGTCAGCTGTGGGGTAACTTGCTGGCTGGGGCTGGAATCATCTGCAGGAGTCTTTCCACATCAAGTGGATGCTCCTGCCTGTTGGCTGGAGTCTCACTTCTGGCCAGCAGCCAGCATAGCTGTACACAGCTTCTCCCTGGGCAGGGACTCCTTGCAGCATGGCCACTGGCTTGAGAGCAGGTGTCCCAAGAGGACCTCGTAGGAGCTTCCTGGTCTCTTCTCAGACAGCCTTGGAGGTCACACAGCATCTTTTCTGCAACATCCTGTATTTGGGAGCTGTCACAGCCCTCCTAGGCACATTAGGTGCCATCTCCTGATGGGAGGAACAGCAAGGTTCTGTGCATGTGGGGAAGAAGATGCTGTTGTGACCATCTTTGGAAGACACATCTCCTGCAGGAGGTGACCCTAGGAAGTTCTGGATGTCACCAAGGCCCAGTGATGAGGTTAGCTTGTTGGGCAGCTTGGGCTCATTCCTGTGGGTGACACTCTGGGGAACAACTGTGTGTCCCCATTTGTCCCTCTAAGGGACAGGGCCTGGGTGTTTATTCACTGATTTCTGCCCCTCACTGGTAGAGAGGGCCTGTGGGTGAGTCTCTGACAATTCTGGGCAGCCCTGAACTTGAACTGAGCACACATCTGTGGACCTGGAGGCTCAAAGCCTGTCTGCTCATAGTCACCAGGGGGTGGCCAGGGGCATTAAGAGCAGGATACCAATGCATTCCTTTTCTGTCCAAACCAGCAAGGTCCATGTTGGTTGTGTGCACCCAAAGGCCCTGGCTTGCTGCTGGCCCTTGCTCCTCACTCAGCTGCTTGACCTACAGGTGGTATACACCTTTTCTGTTCATTTTCAACAGAGAACATGTACGTGAGGAATTCAGGCTGCAGGTGACTGGTCTAAGTGTTGGGGAAGACAAAAAAGATTTTGGTGCCCCCAAAGTAACATCCAGTTGTACATCGCCCTCCCCTCAATTGGGCATGTCCATTTCTTCAGCTTGGCTCGCAGGCTTCCGCTGTGGCGCTTGGTTCTCTTGTCTTTGGGAAGTTGGGTTGTGAATGCAGTGAGGAACTGACCCTTCACTTCTTGCTCCTCCGTTCTTTGTGCCCTTGATGAAATAATTCAGTCAAGACACACACACTGTACAGAACTATAGGAAGGATTTATTTTGATGTAGATATAGCGAGTTACGCCTTCACATGAGAAGGTGGATGGTGCCATGAAGGCATCTGCACTCTGTGTGAATTTGGGTACATTTTTTATGTATACAGAAGTTACTCCTGGATTCAGGGGACTGTGGTGACTATGATGCTAGTCAACATTCCACTTCAAAATTACTTAGGAATTGCAGAATGTCTTTCTGTCCTAATTAGATGGTCAGTGTTTCCTCGGGGGCTTTCATCATGTGAGAAACTTACAAAAGATAAGTTCTTAATCTAAACCAGGTCCCAGCCCAAGGCAGGACGATCTTTAAAGAACATTTCCTTCCCTGATTTCATTGGCCTGTGGGCTATGGCAGCCGGGAATGCTGTGGGCTTGTTCTGGAGCTGGACGGCTAGGTGACCTGGAACGTGCACAATATGTGATCTTAACATGTCATTGTGCTCTGAGAGATTGCTTTGGGCCTGAGACCTAACAAATGATTATAAATGTATTGTACACAGACATCTTTGTTTCTTTACTTAACTGGCAAGGCATACTACTTTGGACCCCTGCCCCTTTGTCCCTCAGGGCCTCTAATGTCTACCTGTCTGATAGCCTGTGTCTTCCTGTTTTCCTCCCCATTTCTTCTCACTCCCCTCTATGGACCCCTAAACTCCTGTTTTTAATTCACTCAGAAAGTTTGTCTCTTTCTTTTGCATCTTCACTGCCTGCTGAGCCATCATCTCCTTGGGTCTTGAGGCAGCTTTGCACTTCTACTGCTTCTCCTCATAGGCACAAGATTATTGTCAGTGCCAACTGGGACAGCCTTCTTCTTTGCTCATCCGGGAAAGGAGAGAAAATCTGTACCCTGCAATGATAACATTAAATTCTTTCTCCACTCAGTCTGATTGGGCTGGCTTGAGAGTCATATTGAGATGTAGGATGCCTGATGTTCTCCAGGGACATGCCATGTGCTCAGCTGCATAAGTGTGGATGTTGGAGCTGTCACTCACTGCGATGACTCTTGATTAGCATAGAGGGTACCGACCAGGCACCCTCCGGAGGTCTACCGCCTCCAAGCCACCTGGATATGGGTTAAGTGATAGCAGACACCTGAGTGACTATGTGGTTTGCTATGAGGGCAGGAGGCAACAGAGGCTTGGCTGTTGGCGTCCCTCCCCTGGACCCTTTGGGTTTCTGCCGCAGTTGTGCTGCAAAGCTTGTGTGAGCTCAGACTCTGCAACTCAGCCAGCTCCAAGCGTCTCTTGTCACAGGTCCCTGTGGGGATCTCTGTCCACAATCAGGCTCAGGCCAGAGGTTCTGGAATATTCAACCTGGGAACAGGAACTGGTCACCACACCCCTCTCTTCTGTCAGATAAGGACAATTTGGAGGGCTGTGCTAGAGCATCTGGAGTGTTCTGGAGCCTTTTCAGAGACTGCATCAGCCAGCACATTGCCACAGCAGTGGCTGCTCTAATGTGCCCCTGTCCTATTCTTCAGGACCCTCATATGTCCTTCTTGGGGTCCCCCCCCAACAACCCACACCCAAGTCTCAGACTGCTCAGACAAAGGAAAATGGGACCCTGGGTCACCTCTTGTAATGGTTTGGATCTAAAATGTCCTCTAAAGGTCTCATGCACTCATAGATAGGGCTTTCAGAAGATGTTGAATCATGAGGGCGCTGACCTTACCAGTGCATCAAGCCATTGATGGGTTTATGGCTGAATGGGCAGTTAGGAGGTGTGACCCTGTTGGAGGAAGTGGGTCATGGGGGGAACTTTGGGGGGTGTCCTTTCCTTGGCTCCTTCCTCTCTTGCTGGCTTGTTCTCACCCTCTCTGCTTCTGCCTACCTGGGTTGAGTAGCTTTCCTCCACCATGCCCTTCTACCATGATATCTCTGCCTTGGAGCGAGCAGATCATCGACTGAAGCCCTGAAACTATAAGCCAAATAAAGCTGTCTTCTTCTTTAAGCTGTGTGGCAAGTGTTTGATTCTAGGAATGGGAAGCTGACTAAGACAGCTATACTGCTGCCCCTCATCTGTGTTTAAATTACATGCACATGAGGTGTGTTATCCTGGGCCAGCCACCTGTTTGGGCTCAGTTTCCTAATCTGCAAAATGGACATAACAGTGTCACTTGATTTGTAGAGCTGTTGGGAGAATGGAAAGAGATGTTGTTACAAGGTAAAGTAGGTAAAGTCTTAGGTCAGGACAACACCTTGTAAGTGCTCTATAAATATTTGCTGCTTGATTACATTTTAAGTTAATAACAGAGTTTGACGGTCTCTCTACATCTGTATTTCTGGGCTAGTCTCGATGTATTAGCTTAGCCTCCTTTTTGCTGGTCCCAGAAAGCCCAAGTGAATCAGCTTAATGAAAATGGGGGTGCCCAGCCACTCCCCTAAATTGTGAGCTTCAAGGAAAAGTGGATTTGGAGATTTTTTTTTCCTGTGGCCTTCAATCAGTAGAGGGATTATATCTACATGACAGGAAGGTGGCTGTCAGCAGGGATGATGTTCAGGTTCCTGGAAAAGAGACCTGACAGGAGAGGCCTCATGCACCCTCCAGGGTCCAGGAAGTCCAGGGCTGTACTGTGGTCACCAGGCCCACTGGCCTTTTCTGTCTTTCTGCTTCGTCATTTTAAAGCAGGGTTTTTATTCTCTAGGTTACCTCCCAGCTCAAGACCACTGCTGAAGTACCAGCCATCTTGTCCAAGCTTGGAAGGAGGCAGAAACATGGAAAGGCAAAAGGATAGGGCCTTTTCCTTTTTTTTTTTGATGCTGTCTCAGAAGTTCTACATAACACCTCCCCTTTGTCTGTCATTGACTAGAACTTGGGGCCATCCAGCTTCAGGGCAGCTAAGATACGAAGTTTTCATTCACAGTGGAAAAATGCTCAGCTGAAATTAGAATTCTCTTACAAGGAAGGAGGGAGTCGATATTGATGAGTAGCTAGCAGTCTGAGCCACAGCTTTCAAGTTACAGGTCTTACGACACACAGAAACAAAACTCTCCAAGTTCTATTCAGATGCCCACATCTGAACAAATGAAGTCTGACCATGGAGGACAAAGGGTTTTTTTGTTTTATTATTATTCTTTTCTGTATTGCAGAGGGAATGGAGGGCCTTTGGACTGAACTGTACCCTCAGTCCTTCTTAATTTAAAAAAAATTTTGACACAGGAAGTCACTAAGTTGCTAAATTACCCAAGGTGAGCTCAGACTTTCGACCTTACTGCTCCAGCTTCCTAGAGTGTTGGGGATACAGGTGTGTGCCACCACGCCCAGCTGACAGTTTTTTTAAAAGCATAATCCACCATTTTTTATTGTGATTTAAATATATAAAGTTCATTAAAAATATGATTACTGCCTACCTGCTATTTGCTAAGCACTATTCTAGACCTGAGGGATTTAATTTTTGTATTAGTACATGTTTGCAATACATAATGATTACATTTATTGTGTAGAGTTGGTACATGTACATAATGCATCTTCTTAATTGTTTTTGTCCCCAACCCCTCCCATCCCTCCTGCTCTTTCCAACTCTTGATCCCCAGAGGACTTAATGATGTGCAAAAAGACACTGTCAATCCTGTTATATCTGGTGGGTCTGGGGTCTGCAGGTCCCTAGACTCAACTTTGCTGGGCTTGTCCCTCTCTCTGATGTAGAAAGAGGAAGAGGAGTCAGAGAAGGCCAGTGCAAAGCAAAAACATTATTGCAGGTATTGCAAGAAACAGTGCAAAACCACTCCAAGGGAGGAGTAGGGGTGCTCAGAGCTGCGACACCACTGAATCTGGGGCTGTGACCCTGGTTTATGGGGTAGGGCCCCATCTCCACACCCTCCGAGGGTCACTACTTGTTTGGTTGTTGGATTTATTGCTGGAGGCCTAAGTTGGGTGGGCTAATAGGGGAATTTTGAGGGGTGAAGTAACCTGCTTAAAGAGTGGCTTAGGTGAGACAGTGTAGCTACACAGAAGAGAATGTTAAAACCACAGACTGTCAGCTCAGTGTAACTACACAGAAGCAGGTCTCAAGACCATGGGCTGTCAGCTTGGCTGCTTGCTGAGATAGAAAGGCTATTTCCTTTCTGCTTACAGGGGCCCAGTTCCCTAATATAATCCTACCAGTGATCTGAACTGTCCCTATGGTCTCTGCTTCTTGAAGATTAGTGGGGGAGAGAGATAACAACCACAGAACCACACCAAGTGATGGGAGAGTGTACGATGAGTAGGCACGTGAGCAAGAATCTTCATCTGTTTGAGTTTTTATCACAGAATCCCACAGATTGTGTGACTTAGAAACAACACAATTTGATTTCTCACTGATCACGAGACTTGGAAGTCCAAGAGCAAAGTGTCTTTGTATCCCCCACCTACCAACTTGTGTGCTGAAATCCTAAGCTTCAGTTTGATGGTGGTGGAGGTGGGCCTTTGGGATGTGATTCCATCATGGAGGTGGATTCCTCCTAAACAGGATTACTACTCTTATAAAAAGACACCCTCATGAATGAGCTCTTCTTCCACCATGTGAAGACCCAGTGAGAAGACAGCTGTGTGTGAACCAGGAAATAATCCCTTTCCATACACCAAGAATCTGCTGCCCTTTGTCAAGTACTTTCCAGCTTCCAGGAATGTGAGTAATAAATTCCTGCTACTTAAAACCATGCAATCTATAGTAGTTTTCTATAGTAGCTCAAAAGGACTAAAACAGGTACTGAGCAGTGGGGGTTGTTGAGACAAGTACTAAAATGCAGATACATCTTTGGAATAGGGTAATGTTTTGAGGTGCAAACTGTGAATGGCCCAAACCCTAGGGGCATCGTGGGTGGGTAGCAGATACCCATATCATACTTTTCTGATGAAAGTATATACTTTAGCATAATGGTAGCCAGCTGTGCATCTCAGTAGTTGCGCTGGGGGAAAATAGGAAGCAATTTTTGTGTTCACCCACTTGGTACAATGAACAGCAAGGTGTGTGCACATGTGTAAGTGTAAATGGGCAAGTTTTACCCATGCTATGCACCATGTTATATTTTTGTATCTAATTTATAAATTTTTTTATTACGTTTTTATTTTTATTGTAGAATTAACCCAATTTAGTACAATGTCATATGAAAGTCTGCTTTTACAACTTTGAGAGGAGGTTGAAAGTGAGTCATCAGGTGACTCGGCTACTAATGATGATCTGGATCATGTAAGCCAAAGAAGTGACAGTGAGAAGGAACAAGATATGACAGATGGAGAAGCACAGCATGTAAACTTTGATTCAGTGAGGAAGGAAATAGTAATGTAAATAAATATTTGACTACAAATATGCCATGAAATGCTGCAAAATGGTCATGTATACATGAATGTTGAAATAGGTCAGAAAATGTTATTAGGTTCTTTACAGGGGTGAAACCTATTGGTTGGAACTCCAATACTGCTATTCCATGTTGTTAATTGTTTTTAACAGACGATATGCTACAAGATGTTTTGAAATACACTATTAGTGAAATACAAGTAAAACGTTCCATGTGCAACAAAAATATATTTATCATGACACCTCACTATGTGAACTAAAAACCTTTATAGCAGGACTTTATCATTCTAATCGTCAGAATCTATAGGATTTATGAAAAAGTGACAGATGTGGCATTGAGATTTTTTAGAACAATAATGACACTCGAGATTGGGTTTCCTTCAAAATTGCCTACGTTTTGATGACAAAAAGACCCCTCAAGAAAGAAAATCTAACAATTTGGCTGCTATTCAGGCTTTGTTTTGAAGTGTCCTACAGTTTATATACACTGTCTGAATACATGTCAGTGGACAAACAACTTGCATCATTTTGTGGTTGAAGCTTTTGGCAATATATGCCAAGCAAACTTTCCAAACATGGTATAAAAATATATGCCCTGTTAGATGTGAAGACATTTTACACCTTGAATTTAGAAATTTATCCTGGAACTGAGCCACCATGTCTTTATTTGTGCAGTAATAAACTGTATGACCTTGTGAACAGACGTGTACCTATTTCAAAAAGTAACACAAATGTCACATTTGACATTTGGTTCACTAGTTAATTACCCATTGATGTTACATTTGCTAAAAGAACATCAGTTGCACAGCACAGGAACTGTTTGCAAGAAGAAAGTCAAGATTCCCGAAAACCTGTTGCAAGTTCACCACAGAGAAATGTATAGCACAATCTTTGGATTTCAGAAAGACATAACGTTGGCTGCTGTATGGTGAAGAAAAATACAGTAGTATTGATACTGTCAACATCATGATGATAAGCTTTATAGTGAAGCTGGGCATGGTAGTAATTCCAGCATTTGGGGAGGCTGAGGCTGTAGGATCCTGTGAGTTCAAGGTCAATCTGTGCTACATAGTGAATTCCAGGCTAGCCTGGACAATATAGCAAGACATTGTCTCAAAAAAAAAAAAAAAAGAATAAAAAGAAAAGAAAAAAGGAAAAAAAAGATTGCTAGTGAATCTTTGTCTTAGTTACTTTTCTCTCCTTGCTGAGACAAAATACCCAACACCTGAAATTAAAGGAGGAAGGTTTATTTGGCTTACATTTCATAGAGGTTTCAGCCCATAGTTGGCTGGCTCCAAGGCAGAATGGCACATGGCAAAGGGACATCACAGAGGAGAAAAACAGTTCATTGCAGCCAAATGCAGCAAAAGCAACAAGGGACTACCACAACTCTTTCTGTCCCTTATATCTCTTTATTTTATTTTATTTTATTTATTTTTTTTTCCCCATTAACTTTATTGGTACATTTTCAGTATAAAATACAGTCACATTCATCATTGGGATCTTGTACCTTTACATGAGTATCTTGGTTCTTATTTTTTTTCCCCTTCCCTTGTCCTCCCTTCACCCCCTCCACCCTTCCCTATTTGCAAAGACATTGTTTCCATTTTTTTCCTCTTCTCATATTTTTTCCTTTCCCTTTTTTCCCTTCCCCTACCCCTCCCAATTACCCTGCTCTTTTAGACCTTTTCTTCCTGTTACACAATATCAGTTATACATTTTTTAAATTACAATATTAAGATCTAGGAGACATTACCACAGATTTTACAGAATTTAAAAGGATATAGAAAGCATATTACAAAAATCGTTTTTGAAATAAATTTGACAACTTCTTCTACCTTGGAAGACAAATTAATGAAACTAACTCTGGAGGAAATATAAAATTTGAATAGCACCTATTAAAGAAAGTATATTCCTAGCTTGCAAACCTACCTATTTGACAACAGCAGGCTCATAAACATTTTAACTGATAAATTATATCAAACAATTAAAGCAGAAAAAAGAAGGAACACTTCTCCCCTCATTTTAGGAACTCAACATTGTGCTAATCCTAAAACTGGATAAAGATAATAGAAGAAAAAAGTATGAACATAGATAGAAATTTGTTTAACAAAACAAACTATTAGAAGTCAGATCTGGCAGTATGTAGAAAGTGGTTTTGTTATAGGGATGGCAGTGTTGGTTCAGCATTGGAAGATCCACCCCCAAAAGTCATCATTTTAACAGAGGAAAGGAAAAAGCCATATGATCCTGTCAGTAGTTGGAGAAAAAGCATTGGACTAAATTCTACAGCTGTTCATGGTAAAAGCTATCAGGAGACTAGAAGTAGAACAGAAACTTCTCATCAGATTAAAGACATGTACTCCATACTTCCAGCGAGAACGCCTTATATGAATGGAGAAGATACAATGCTTTCTCCTTAAGGTGACGAACAAGGGCAGATATGCTTACTCTTTATCTGTCCATTAAACTTTCTTTTTTTTTGTATTAAATTCTTTTATTGGTTCATCAAAGGTATACAACACAATTACATTTCTCATTGGGAATTATACCTTTATATAATGCATCTTGGTTCTTATTTTTTCCCCATTCCTAGCCCTCCCTTCATGCCCTCCACCCTTCCTTACTTACAAAGACTTTATTTCCATTTTTTCCATTTCTCATCATTTTGTCCTTTCCCTTCTTTCCTTGCCCCTGCCCCTCCCACTACCCCTACCCCTTTGGACCTTTTCTTCCTATTTTACATTATCGATTATTCATTCTAATCATTGGTACATTTTAGGTATACAATATAATGATGTTCATCATTGGAAATTTGCACCTTTACATAGCCTCTCTTGGTTCTTATTTTTCACCCTTGCCCAGCCCTCCCTTCAACCCCTCCAGTCCTCCCTATTTACAAAGATTTTGTTCCTATTTTTCCATTTTCTCATATTAATCCCATTCCCTTCTATCCTTTCCCCTAGCCCTCCCCCTTCATTCCCCTTTGCCCCTTTTCTTCCTATTTCACATTGACCTATTATACATTTAGTCCTTATTTACACTTTCAGTTTCTCACACCAGAGAAACTATTCAGTATTTACACATGTATGTCCTATTTATTTCACTTAAGAGTATTGCCTCAATGTGCATCCACGTGGCTATAAATGTCTCTAATTTCTCATTTTTTATGGCTGAGTAGTACTCCATTTTATAAAAAAACCACATTTTCTTTATCCAGTCTCCAGTTGATGGGCATTTGGGCTGTTTCCAAGTTTTAGCTATTACAAACTGCGCTGCTATGAACATGGGTGCACATATATCACTGTGGTATGATTCTTTTAATTCTTTGGGGAAGACCCCCAGCAGTGGAATAGTGGGGTCAAATGGGACTTCTAGTCCTAGTTCTTTGAGGTATCTCCATACTGATTTCCACAGTGCTTGCACCAGTCTACACTCCCACCAGCAGTGGAGCAGGGTTCCTCTTTCCCCACAGCCCCACCAGCATTTGTTATTGGTTGATTTCATGAGAGCAGCCATTCTTTCTGGAGTGAAGTGGAATCTCAGCGTTGTTTTCATTTGCATCTCTCGAATGACCAGTGATGTTGAACATTTTTTCATGTATTTATTTGCTATTTCTACTTCTTTGAGAAATATGTGTTCATTTCAGATGTCCATTTTTGGATTGGGTCTTTCAATTTGGGAGGTCTGATCTTTTTAAGTTCTTTATAGATTTGAGATAGTAGACCTTTGTCTGAGGAAGAGCAGGTGAAGATTTTTTCCCACATTATGTGTTGTCTCTTCACACTGCTGGTGGTTTCTCTTGCTGTGCAGAAGCTTTTAAATAAGAAGAGATCCCATTTGTTGATTGTGCTAGTTCACGGGCAACTGAAGTTTTGTTCATAAAATCTTTTCCTACACCGATGTCTTCGAGGGTTCTACCTAACCTCTGTTCCAACTGGTTCAGAGTTTCTATTTTAATATTTAGATCTTTAGTCCATTTTGATTTTAGTTTAGTGCATGGTGAGAGATATAGGTCTAGTTTTAATCTTTGGCAAGTTGAAGCCCAATTTTTCCAGCATCATTTATCAAAGAGGCTATCTTTCCTCCAGTGAGGGTGTTTGGCTCCTTTGTCGAAGATGAGATGGCTCAGTGTGTCTGGCGTTGTTTCTGCATCTTCTAATCTGTTCCACTGGTCCTCAGGTCTGTTTCTTTGCCAGTACCATGCTGTTTTTCTCACAGTAGCTTTGTAGTATAGTTGCAGGTTGGGGATTGTGATACCCCCTGCCATGCCTCTGTTACCTAGAATTGCTTTTGCTATTCTGGGTCTCTTCTTGTTCCAAATGAATTTTTGGATTGTTTTCTCGAGGTCTATGAAGTATGCTGCTGGGATGTCAATTGGAATTGCATTAAATCTATATAGCAGTTTTGGAAGTATGGCCATTTTCACTGTATTAATCCTTCCTCCCCAGGAGCAGGGGATATCTGTCCATTTTCTGGTATCATCTTCAATCTCTCTTTTCAGAGTGCCATAGTTTTCAGAGAAGAGGTCTTTGATTTCTTTCGTTAGGATGATTCCGAGGTATTTCAGTTTTTTGGATGCTATTGTGAAAGGAATTATTTGCCCTGTTTCTCTCTCAGTGAGTCTGTCATTGGTGTAGAGGAAAGCTATTGATTTTTGTGTTGACCTTGTAACCAGCTACTTGACTGAATTTAGTTATTAAGTCTAGAAGACTTTTGGTGGAGTTCTTGGGGTCTTCTATATAGAGTATCATGTCATCTGCAAATAATGACAATTTGACTTCTTCATTACCTATCTTTATTCCTTTTATTTCTTTCTCTTGTCTAATTGCCGTGGCTAATGTTTCCAGAACTATATTGAACAAGAGTGGTGATAGTGGACATCCTTGTCTTGTTCCTGATTTGAGTGTGAAAGATTTCAGTTTTTGACCATTTAGTATGATATTGGCTGTTGGTTTTTCATAGATGGCTTCTATCAGTTTGAGGTAGAGACCATCTATTCCAATTTTTTGTAGGGTTTTTATCATAAATGCATGTTGGATTTTGTCAAATGCTTTTTCTGCATCTATGGAGATAATCATATGGTTTTTGTCCTTGGCTCTATTGATATAGTGTATTACATTGATTGATTTGTGTATATTGAACCATCCCTGCATCCCTGGGATGAATCCCACTTCATCAGGGTGTATGATCTTCTTGATGATCTTCTGCATTCTGTTTGCCAGTATCTTATTAAGGATTTTTGCATCTATGTTCATTAGTGAGATTGGCCTATAGTTCTCTTTTTCAGTTGGGTCTTTCTCTGCTTTGGGGATCAAGGTGATGCTTGCTTCCAGGAATGAATTTGGGAGTATTGCTTCCCTTTCAATTTCATTGAAGAGTTTGAACAGTAGTGGCAGTAGTTCCCCTCTAAATGTCTTGTAGAATTCAGCAGTGAAGCCATCAGGGCCTGGGCTTTTCTTAGTTGATGTTTTTAATTACATTTTCAATTTCCTTGGTTGATATTGGGTTGTTCAGAATTTTTAGGTCTTCTTCGTTCAACTTTGGTGATTATTATGTGTCTAGGAATCTGTCCATTTCTTCTGTGTTGTCCATCTTATTGGCGTATAGGTTCTGGAAGTAGGTATTGGTGATCCTCTGGATTTCTGCTGGGTCTGTTGTCATTTCACCCTTTTCATTCCTAATTGGATGGATTTGGGCCTTTTCTTTCCTTTTTCTGACAAGGTTGGCTAAAGGTTTGTCAATTTTGTTGATTCTTTCGAAGAACCAACTCTTGGCTTCATTGATTTTTTTTTGTATCATTCTCTTAGTCTCCATTGCATTGATTTCTCCTCTGATCTTTATAATTTCCTCCCTTGTATGAGCTTTGGGGTTGTCCTGCTCTTCTTTTTCTAGAAGTTTGAGGTTCAGCATGAGGTTTTTTAATTGGGCTCGTTCTGTTTTCCTAATATGCGTATTCACTGCTATGAATTTCCCTCATAAGACTGCTTTCATTGTGTCCCATAGATTCCGATATGTTGTATTGTCATTGTCATTTAATTGAAGGAATTGTCTGATTTCTTCTTTAATTTCCTCTGTGACCCATTGGTTATTCAGAAGTGTGTTGTTCAATTTCCACATGTTTATGAAATTTTTTGAGTTTCTTTTGCTATGGATCTCCAATTTCATCGCACTATGGTCTGATAATATACAGGGGATAAGTTCAATTCCTTTGCACTTACTTAAACATGTTCTATGTGTGATTATGTGGTCTATTTTGGAGAATGACCCATGTGCAGCTGAGAAGAATGTGTATTCTGATTTTGTGGGGTGGAAGACTCTGTAAACATCTGTTAAGTTCATTTGTTCAAGAGTTCCATTGAGTTCTAGTATTTCATTACTTATTTTTAGTCTAGTTGATCTATCTATTTGTGACAGTGGGGTGTTGAGGTCCACCACTACAATTGTATTAGTGCATATATGACTTTTCATGTCCGTTAGTATTTGTTTTTTATAGTTGGATGCACTAGTGTTTGGTGCATAGATATTTATGATTGTCATCTCTTCCTCTTGGATTCTTCCCTTTACAAGGATGTAGTGTCCTTCTTCATCTCTCTTCATCAGTATTGGTTTGAAATCTACTTGATCTGCCAAGAGGATAGCTACTCCTGCTTTTTTTTGGGTTCCTGTCACATGCAGTATTGTTTTCCACCCTTTAACTTTCAGTCTATGAGTTTCCTTTTGAATTAAGTGTGTTTCTTGTATGCAGCATATTGTTGGATTTTGCTTCTTGACCCATTCTTCCAGTCTATTTCTTTTGATTGGTGAATTGAGACCATTAACGTTGATGGTTATAACTGAAATGTATTGACTTGTCATTGCCATGACTTTTTCTTTTTGTTGGATTCTCCCCCTTTACATTTAATTTCTTGTCATGTCAGATGGGTTCATTCTGCTTTCCTTCCTGGGGTTGTGATCCTCAATGTCTGTTCCTCGGATATTGTGTAAAATTCTTTGGAGTGCTAGTTTGGTATTCACGAAGATCCTAAGGTGTTCTTTGTCATGAAAGTATCTTATTTCTCCATCAATTTTGAAAGATAGTTTTGCAGGGTACATCAATCTTGGTTGAAGGCTGTTTTCTTTTAGGGCTTGGAATATGTCACTCCAAGCTCTTCTTGCCTTGATGGTTTGTGTTGAGAAGTCTGCTGTGATTCTGATGGGCTTTCCTTTGTATGTGATTTGTTTCTTTCCTCTGACTGCTTGGAGAAACTTTGTTATTCTGTTGTGTTTCTGGAATCTTAACAATTATATGCCTATGTGTAGATTTTTTTTGATCAAGGCTATTTGGAGTCCTATATGCCTCACTTCTCTGTATGTCAAGCTCTTTTCCCCTGCTTGGGAAGTTTTCTGCCATTATTTCTGTTAAGAGATTTTTTATGTCATCTGCGCTCTCTCCTGTTTCTTCATTGAGCCCAATCAGTCTTATGTTATTCTTTTTTGCATCATCTAGCAGCTGCTGGATTGATTTCTCCTGTTCCCTTATAATTTTGAAGCAATTTTTCTTTTCCTGGTCACTAATTGCAATCTTATCTTCTATGTCGGAAATTCTGTCCTCACATTGGTTCATTCTGCTGTGTAGACTTTCAGTGGAGTTTTTCATGTCCTGGAAATCTATTTGCATCTGTTTTATGGATTCCATTTATTTCTTATGTTGGGATTCCATCATGTTCCTGAGCTCCTCTCTAGATTTATTAATCATGTCTTGCACTAGGGGCACAATTTCTCCTGTTATCTGAGAAATTATTTCTGATTTCATTTTTTCCAGATCCCCTTTTGTTGCCAGTTCAGTGGGTCCAGGTGGTTGAGTAGCAGAGTGTTCCATCTCATTTCCCTTTGGGGTTGCTGTAGGTGATCTGGAAGTCTGGTTTTGAGACTTATTTACGTGTTTTCTCATTTCGACTGGGGCAGGGGGCTGTTAGCGCCTACACGGATTACCTCCTCTGAGCTGGGTGAGGCGGGACAGGGACCTGGAGCAGCGGTAGGGATGGTGACCCAAAAGCCCTTTCCTGTGGGCTGGGAGCAGCTGGAGGGATGGTGTCCAGGAAACCCCTTCCTCTGGACCAGGAGCAGTGGGATGGTGGCTCAGAAGCCCCTCCCTCTGGGCCAGAAGCGATGGGAGGGATGGTGGCCCGGAAGCCCCTTCTTCTGGGCCAGGAGCAGTGGGACAGAAGGTGGCCCAAAAGCCCTTTCCTCTGGGCTGGGAGCAGCAGGAGGGATGGTGACCGGGAAGCCCCTTCCTCTGGACCAGGAGCAGTGGGATAACGGCTCAGAAGCCCCTACCTCTGGGCTGGGAACAGTGGGACTCAGTACCTTGGTCTGGTGGTCTGGTGTCCTCTGCGTCTTTGTAGTGTGGAATCAGGTGTCCATTAAACTTTGAAACTTAGGCCTCACCAAAACAGTCTGGCAATAAAATGACACAACTAGGATAGGATTGGCATGGCAGAAGCAAAATCTTTATATGTAGATGAAATGATCATCTACAGAGAAAATACTAAGAAAACTCTAGGAGCCCCTAGAACTTTTACTTGAATTTAGCAGGATTAGAAAACACAAGGTATATATAAATATTCAGGTCTATGTATACTTGCTATAAGTGAAGAATTGGATTTTGAAATTTAAAAGTTATGTAGGAGTACAAAGGACCTAGAAAAGTTAAAAACAAAAACAGTGTTGTAAGATGGTTAGTACCTAATTTTAAGACTTCTTCTAAAGCTACAGTAATCAAGGCAATGTTGGTGTAAGGAAAGACATATAGATCATTTGAATAAAACAGAGAATCTAGAAATAGAACCACACATATATGGTCCACTGAGTTTTGAAAGATTATTTAACATTAGCATTTCATAGAATATAAACTCAATTCAAGAGGCGAGGAAGAGATAGTGTTTTCAGCAAATGTCACTAGAACACCTGCTATCTGTATATAAAAAATTAACCTCAACCATTTTTTTCCATACATGAAAATAACTTGAAGGGATCTATGAACCTAAATAAGAAAGTCTAAAAGTGTAAAACTTTAAGAAGAAATTATAAGGGAAAATATTTATGAATTCAGGGTAGGCAAGAACTACCTAGGATACAAAAAACATTATGTATAAAAGAAAAAAATTGATAAATGGGATTCCACGAAAATTTAGAACTTTAAATGACATCATTAAAATGAACAGTAGTCCTTTAACAGACCATATTTACAATGCATATAACCGCTGACCAGAATATATAAAGAATTCTTAGAGCTCATTAATAGACAACCCAATTAAAATGTAGACATAAGATAAATAGCCAGTATAGCACAAGGAATGGTGTGCCACTCTAGAATCAGGAAAATACTATCAGTACAATAATAAGATTGAATCATACACTCATTAGGGAGATGAAGTTAAAAGTTTTAAAAGCCTTGTCATAACTTTTTCTTTTTGTTGGATTCTCCCCCTTTGCGTTTAATTTGTCACGCCCAATAGATTCATTCTGCTGGGTTTCCTGGGATTGTGATCCTCATTGTCTTTTCCTAGGGTATTGTCTAAAATTTTTTGCAGTGCCAGTTTGGTATTCATGAAGTTCCTGAGGTGCTCTTTGTCATAAAAGTATCTTATTTCTCCATCAGTTTTGAAAGATAGTTTTGCAGGGTACATCAGTCTGGGTTGGAGGCTGTTTTCTTTTAGGGCTTGGAATGTGTCCCTCCAAGCTCTTCTTACCTTGATGGTTTGTGTTGAGAAGTCTGCTGTGATTCTGATGGGCTTTCCTTTGTGTGTGATTTGTTTCTTTTCTCTCACTGCTTGTAGAATTTTGTTCTTCTGTTGGATTTCTGGAATCCTATCTATTATATGCCTATGTGTAGATTTTTTTTGATCAAGCCTAGCTGTAATCCTATATGCCTCACTTATCTGTATGTCAAGTTCTTTTCCCCTCCTTGGGAAGTTTTCTGCCATCACTTTTGTGAACAGATTTTTTATGTCATCTGCACTCTCTCCTCTTTCTTCATTGACTCCAATCAGTCTTATGTTATTCTTCTTTGCATCGTCTAGCAGCTGCTGGATTGATTTCTCATGTTCCCTTACAATTTTAAAGCAATTTTTCTTTTCCTCCTCACTAATTTCAATCTTTTCTTCTATATCTGAAATTCTATCCTCACATTGGTTCATTCTGCTGTGCAGACTTTCGATGGAGTTTTTAATCTCTTGGAAATCTGTTTGCATCTGTTTTATGGATTCCATTTGTTTCCTATGTTGGGATTCCATCATGTTCCTCAGATCCTCTATTTTTTTATCTGTGTCCTCTCTAGATTCATTAATCATGTCTTGCACCATGAGCAAAATCTTTGCTGTTATCTGAGTAATTATTTCTGATTTCATTTTTCCCAGATCCTCTTTTGTTGCCAGTTCAGAGAGTCCAGGTGGTTGAGTATCAGATTGTTCCATTTTGTTTCCCTTTGGGGTTGCTGTAGGTGATCTGGAAGTCTGTTTTTGAGGCTTGTTTATGTGTCTTCTCATTTCCACGGTGGGGGGGGGGTTGCTTCTGGTGCCCACGTGGCTCACCTTCTCTGCCCTAGGAGCCTGGGATGGAGGTGGGGAGCTTCATTTCGGGTGCTGGGACCAGCTGAGCTTCTGTGCCCTAGGAGCCTGGGATGGAGGCGGGGAGCTTCCTTCCGGGTGCTGGGTCCAGCTGAGCTTTTCTGCCCTAGGAGCCTGGGATGGAAGCAGGGACTTCCTTCTGGGTACTGGGTCTGGCTGAGCTTCTCTGCCCTAGGAACCTGGGATGGAGGCAGGGAGCTTCCTTCCGGGTGCTGGGACCGGCTGAGCTTCTCTGCCCTCGGAGCCTGGGATGGAGACAGGGGAGCTTCCTTCCGGGTGCTGGGACCAGCTGAGCTTCTCTGCCCAAGGAGCTTGGGATGGAGGTGGGGAGCTTTCTTCTGGGTGCTGGGACTGGCAGAGCTTCTCTCTGTCCCTTATATCTCTTATGTCTGATCCAGGCTAGCCACCCTTAGAGCGGGTAGGACTTATACCCGTAATCCTAGTGCTCTTGATCCTAGCATTGCACCATGAATCAATTCTAGCATCACACACTCTATATCCATCCAGCTACTTCTGCAAAAGCCCCACCTATGACTGCATAAAGCTTTGGAGGGACATCTAAACACAAGCCATAACATTTCTGTCTTAGTTACTTTTCTCATTGCTGAGACAATCCTCTACACAAATGAAGCCAGAAATGGTCATCAATAAAAGGAAAGGTGGAGTAGATGTTGTTGATGAGTTATGTAGCAACTCTGATGTCACTCAAAACACAAAGTGTTGGGCAATGGTTGTGTTTTACTTGATCCTAAACATGTTAGGCATGAAGAGTATCACAGTTTACAATGAAAATAACCAGCACAAATTATCATGGAGAAATTTTCTTAGAGGATTGGGACTGAAATTGATAAATGATCAATTACAACAGAGGGAGAATAGTATATCTGCCTAAAGAACTCCTCAAAAGAATTCTGGAGCAGACCAGTGAACAGACACAAGAACCAGTGAAACACCACAAGAACCTCCCAAGAAAACAGGAAAACTAGCCAGATGTCAAGTGTGTCCTACCAAAGAAGACAGGAAAACAAACACAGGTCCTGTCAGTGTATGCCAGACTTGTGTATGGAACATGCTCTTCTCAGGTGTGAAAACTGCCTTACATGAGATAATTGAAGGAAAGATTATTTTTGTGGTAGAGTTTTATTTTTAATTTCATTGTAGTTCACATAGGAATTTATTTTTGCTGTTATTTTTTGGCCAACAATTGGGCAGGGATTCCAATGTCCCTGCTTTTTTTTTTTTTGGGTACCGGGGATCAAACTTGGGACCTTGTGCAAATCCTTGGCCCACGGCTGTTATTTTTTAGAGCTTGTAAGCAGTAAACAGTTGATGTAGGACCGGGGATTTAGCTCAGTGGTTCTGCTGCCTGCCTCGTAAGTGCAAGGTCCTGAGTTCAATCCCCAGTACCAAAAAAAACCCCCCAAAACAAACAAAAAAAACCAGTTGATGTTGAAAATGTTGATGTTCATTCTAAACACTCATTACATATTTAAAATTTAACATTTTATTTTATTGATATTTTATTTTCCTGTTAAGTACACATTGTTTAATATAATAAAACTAAAACTCATAAAATTAAAATTACTAATTCATCAATAGAAATACTCCTAAAAAATAAATGTGGGTGTTATACACCCTCCATTTTTTGCCTTTCAAAAAATTTACCATGGGCTGGGGATTTAGCTCAGTGGTGCCTCACCTGCCTCGCAAGCATAAGGTCCTCAATTCGATCCCCGGTATCAGCAAAAAGAAAGATAAAAAATTTACCATGACATCCCTAGGTAGTTCTGGTGAAGGCTTAGAGAAAGAAGGGGAGAGCTGTAGAGGAAGCTTCAGTCTTCTTAGAAGGTCCCTAAGTAATCTGGATCAAAATGGAAATATGGGCGGAAAAGGCCATTCTGATGAGTTCTTAGATGGAAATGAGGAACATGTGCTATGGTTTAGATCTAAAATGTCCCTGAAAAGTCTTGTGTTTTCAGAGATGGGGCTTTTGAAAGGTGAATGGATCATGGGGTGATATATTCAACAGTGGATTAATCCATTGATGAATTCATTGCTGAATGTGCTCTTGGAAGGTGGAGCCTAATAGGAGTAGGTGAGACACTGAGTTCATGACCTAGAAGCCTGTGTTCTTGTCCCCAGCTCCTCCCTTCTTTTTCTCCTTCCTGGCTGCCATGGGCTGAGCAACTTTCTTTCACCGTGCCCTTCTGCCATTCTGTTTCTGACTTGGAGCCAGCAGACCATGGGCTGAACCCTCTGAAACCATGGGGCAAAATAAACCTGCCCTCTTTAAGTTATGGGTGTCAAATATTTTGTCCCAGCTATGGGAAAGTAACTAATACAACATATTTTTGGACAATGGCAAAAGCCCATCCTTGTTATGAAATAATGGTTAGATTTCTCAAAGGTTACAGGATGGACTATAGAGCTATTTGGCTGAGAACCTGAGCCATTTTTCAAGACAAGAGAAGGATGACCCTGAAGGTAGTTCAGAGACCGCCAGGGCTACCTGCTGTGCTCCATGAGTGGGGAACTTTGCTTTGCTTGTAAAGGGACAGGCCACCCCTGCCCAGACCAGTAGAGTGGGGCTGCCCAGGTCCCTGGGGCACAGCCCTGCTAGGTAGAGCTGTGGGCAGGACTGAAGAGCAGGACTGTTGTCCTAGTGCATCCAAAAGACTGCCCCCGTGGGGCTGATGGGCAGAGCACTGAGCCAAGGAGTATTTTTCTTCTTTTGTTTCCTTTCATTTTTCTTTCCTTTCCTTTTCCTTTTCCCTTCTTCCTACCGTTTCTTCTCTCTCCATCTCCGCCCACCCATGTCTGTTTGTCTGTCTATCGTTCTCTTTCTACTAGGTATTGAGCTATATGGTCAGTCCTTTTAGAGAATGTCTAAGTTGCCCAGGCTGGCCTCAAACTTCCAATATTCCTCCCTCAGCCTCTTGAGTAGCTGGGTTTGCTGGTGTGCACCACCATGTATGACTAAAAAGGATTATCCTTGAGCCTTAAGATCTCATGGAATTTGCCTTGTAGCTTGGACCTACCTGGGATCTGCTGCCCCTTCTTTCTTTCCTGTCTCACCTTTTTGAGAGAGGATGTCTGTCCTGGGCCTGTCCCACTATTGTATTTTGGAAGCACAGACCTTGTTTTATTCTATAGATTCCCAACTGAAGGAGACCTTGAGTCTTACCCATGTCTGGTTTAAAGACTGTTTAGATGAGACTTTGGATTTGAGACTTCAGAGTGGATGGGGGAATGAGTTAGGACTTTTGAGGTGATGGGAATGTAATGAATGTATTTTGCAAGTGAGGAGGGATGTGAATTTGAGGGAGGGAGAGGCAGAATGCCATAGACAGAGGGATAACCTTGTCTATCTCCAAACTCTGTATGTTGAAATCTTAACCCTCAATGTGATGGTGTTAAGAGTAGGCCCTTTGGGAAAGAATTAGTTGATGAGGGCAGAGCCCTCCTGAATAGAAGAGGCCCTGGGGCCTGGGACTCAATGGTAGCTCAATGGTAGAGCACTTGCCCAGCATGTGCAGGGCTCTGGGTTCAATCCCCAGTACTGAAAAAAGGAAAATAAAATAGTGCCTGGAGGGTTTCCTTGCCCCTTGCATCATGTGAGGACACAGAAAACAGCTGTCTGTGACCCAGGAAGCAGGAATCACCAGACACTGAACATGCTTCCAGCCTCCAGAACTGTGAGAAGTAAGTTCCTGTTGCTTATTAGCCACCCAGGCTATGGTAGTTTGTTAGAGCAACACAAACTGACTGAGACATGATCAGATCTTGAAAAGACCCCTGTATCTGTAGTCATTTGAGGAAGAGAGGTGGAGGAGATTGGATCCCAGAAGGTTAGCACAAAGCTGGTCCCATGGTACAGGTGAGAGATGGTGCTGGTTGTGGACAATGTGGGGGTGACAGGCGTTTGTGCTCTCAAGACCCTATTGGAGGGTCTTGGGGGCAGGGACGCTCACAACTACTGTTATTGTTGGAAACACCTAGAACAGTGCTCAGGATGGTGATCTGCCCCAAGGTGTGTGACGAGAGAAACGGCCAAGCACCAGGGAGAAGGGCTAAAGACTGAGGGCACAGCCTAGCAAGGAGGGAAACCCACAGGAAGGTGCCAGGGAAGGTAGGGTTGCAACCTACAGAACCCCCTACCCAGCTTGGCATCTGCCCCTGAAAACATGTGAGCCACTTCTTGGTGAGTCTGTGTTGGAGTTGGGGATTAGTGGCTAGGGCTCTTGGTCTCCAGTGAAGTGTTTAGTACTTACTGCAAAGACAGATCTGTGGTTTGAAAGATCACCAAAGCAGCCGGCAGGAGGATGGACTGGTCTGTCTTCCTGAACACGTCTGGTGATAGGTAGCACACAAGCTTGAGAGGCAGCTGGCTGAGCCCAAGCCAGCCTTTGGCTGGCAGACTTGTGTTTACTTTGTGCGTGAGCATCTAAAGATGGCCGGAGAGTGTGCGGAGCAGAGGGAATAAAGTGAGCAGGATGTAGGGTTGATGAACTGGCTGTCAGTAGACAAATGTGGCCCACTATTGCCTTTGTTTGGCAGGTATGGTTAATTTGAATTGCAGTTCTTTAAGGCAAGACACACTTCCCAGTTAATCACAGGCTCCACCATTCCCTAATGTCTTAAAGGACTTGGCTTTATTTACTGATGTTATTAATCTAGCTCTTGAACCTTTACTTGAGGAGTACCTACGATTTAGGATGCCTGGTACTATGAATGCCTAGGGACCCTGGTAGCAGCTACAGGTTGGTCAGGTGACAGTAATAGAGTGGAAACATCTAGCTGCCTGTCAGAGCCCTCCCATTCTTCACATCTCCCACTCCCATTCACAAGGTCTAGAGGCGCTGCTGAGTGGCCAAAGTCCCTTTAATATCCCTGAATTGCGTTACAAGTAATACTGCTGAAGGCAGGGAAGGGATGGGGACTGGGGGTGAGTTGGGGGGAAGAGGAGACAAGGGGAGCGCCAGGCGCTCACACAAAATATGGCCAAAAGGCTTAGCATGCATGGAAAATTATTGCTGTCAGAAGTTCCTATTTACAGGGTCGACACCCTCCAAATTGCTTCCACGACCCCTCTCTCTTACCATCCCTGCAGCCTCCCTTCACAGTGGGCCCAGAGCTGGATGAAACTCTACACAACCCCCTGAAGCCCTAGAGAACCCCTGCTGCAGGGGCTCCTCCATCTCCAGCCTCTCTGGTGGCTAGGGCAGGGTCGGAGGGTTGGAGAGACCGGGACTCCGCCCACCCGGCCCACCGAAGGCTGGGCTCCCAGCGCTGGGGACAGAGGCGTGTGCTTAAAGCAGAGGGACCAGGGCCCGTGCGCGTGGAGGCGTGTGCTTCAGTCCTCGCCCGGGCATGCAAAAGCGCGGAGGAGGAGGTAGTGGCGGCCAATGGGCGGGTGGCTGGCAGCCCCGGCCCCTCTGCCCGGGAGAGTTGCATAGATGTGGCCGGGAGAGAGTGCTGCTCCCGGGGAGGGGGCCAGAGGCCCCAGCGGGGTCCGGGGCTCAATCGGTCCCTGGAACCTGGAATCCCTCGGGAAGAGGAAGAAATAAGAAACAAAGGAGGAGGCTCCCGTCTCCAGACTGCCTGGAGTAGGAGCGGAGGGCTCAGGAGAGTGGGGACCTGCCCCACTACAGGACCTCCCGGCGGCCCCTTCCTGTCCGTTCTCAGGTCCCCTTCTGCACTGAGCGCTGACGAGGGTGGGGCTTCTCCCGAGACCGAGAGGGGAGGGTCAGCTCACTATGGCCATTGCTGCCCCTCTCCTTGCCTGGCTCCCTGACCTCCCAGTCCAGCTGGGGAAGCCAGACTGTCCTTGGGTGAGGCCAGGAGATTAAATAGAATAATAAATAGATAGATAAATAAATAAATAAATACACAAATAAATAACTGGAGGGGCCTAGATGGATAAGGGGGACAGGCCATGGTGAGGTGCTCCAGGCCTCCCCCCTGCAAATAAGGAGGGGTACCTGTAGTCCTGGGGACGGGGAAAAGTGCTCAGAAAATCTGGGGAGGGGGCAGCGCCAGGATGGGAGCCCAGGGAAGGGCTGTACTAGGGTGAGGGGGTTACAGTAGGGTTCAGGGCCCTGAACTGCCCCTCAGGTCTGCTCTAGGTCAGGTAAACTCAGAGGGGTGCTAGAGCGCCGAGGGGCCTGGAGAGAGCAGGGAGAGGAAATAGGTGATGCAGCCCCCAAAATTGAAATGGATGAGAACTGATATGGGGGGGGGGGTTGTGAGTGAATAGCTGGACACCTAAGGCCTGGGCGTGGAGGGAATGGGGACAGACTGGGGACGCTAAGAATCAAGACTCAGCAGAGCAGCCCTAGGGAGGGGCCTGGGGTTGGATAGTGTCCTGCAGGTCTGCATCCAGGTGGGTAGGAAAACTGAGGCAGACAGGGGCTTCGAGGGTAAGTTTGCACCTCAGGCTGGGCGCTAATGGAGGAATGGTCAGAGACTCCGCTGAGAAGTGAGACGAGAAGTCTGAAGGTTAGAAGGGCTGGGTCTGGACAGGACACATTTCTGGCCTAGGGGCCCTGAAGAGAAAGGTGCGGACCTGGTGCCTGAGTTGGGAGCCTTGAAGGCGTGGACTGGGGGGTCAAGGTCCGAGTGGTGGCCGGGAAGGACGATGTGGGTGAGATGTGAGAGGGTGGTTGGGAGGGAGGGGAAGATAGTGCCAGAAGTTATGGGTCTAGCGGCTGGAGAGTACAGTTGGGGCCCAGGAATGGGAGTCCCCATGGGCAGGGAAACGCAGCTGGGGGTTGGAGAGGGCGCTGCGGGGGCAGGCTGGGGCCTCAGCTGGCTGAGCCAGGGTGGGCCGGCGGGGGCGGCTCTGCGCCCTTGACGCAGGCAGCCTCGCAGTGCTTGTGGAGGTAGGACTTGAGCGCGAAGCTCTTGTCGCACTGGCGGCAGCGGTAGTGCTTGAAGGCCGAGTGCGTCTGCATGTGCGCGCGCAGGTTGGAGCGATCCGCGAAGGCCTTGCCGCAGTGCGCACAGCCAAAGGGCTTCTCGCCAGTGTGCGAGCGCATGTGGCCCTGCAGCAGCCAGGGTCGCGAGAAGGCTTTCCCGCACACGCCGCACTTGTGGCGTAGGTTGTGCGTGAGCACGTGCATGGCGAGCGCGGGCATAGACACATAAGCCTTGCCGCACGTCGGGCACTTCCGCGCCAGCTGGCTGTCCAGGCTGCGGTGCGTCTGCTTGTGACGGCTCAGGTTCGACGACGTGGCATACGTCTTGCCGCACTCGGCGCACGCGTGCCGGTGCCCGCTGCCCGTCGGCGCCCCCGCGCGCCCTGAGCGCTCCCCGGCGCCTCCCGCGTCCCCCACGCCCGCCGCGTCCCCGCCGGCCCCGCCCCGCCGCCGCCGGGAGCGCCCGTCCGAGATGAAGAAGGCGTCCATGGAGTAGCTGTCGGTCACCGCCGCCTCCCCGCGGAAGTAGCGTGCCGACAGGCTGGACTGCGGACTCTCGGGGTCGCTGTACTCCTCCGCGGCCGCCGGCGGGTACACGGGCTCAGCGGGCGCCAGTTCCAGGCCGGGCTTCTGGTCTGCATCGTAGCTGCTGGGGGGCAGGCAGTGCGGGACATAACCTGCAGGGGCGAGAATGGTCGATGCTGAGGGGGTGCCGAGGAAGGCTCCCCTTCTCTGGGGAGCCCACATCATGCCCTCCCGGGGTCTGGGAAATGATAGCGTGTAATACAGTGGTCGCAGGGTCGCCTTAGCTTTTGGGTCAGATTGTTGGGACCAAATCGTTCCTGCATGGGTCACGATACAAATAACTACTTCACTCCGTGGAACCCTGGATCTGTACGTTTCTATTGATTTTTTTTTTTTTTTTTTTGAGACGGTGTCTCGTTAGGAACTAGTGTAGCTGGAACTGGGCTCGAACTTGGTGTCCTGCCCAAGGGTCTTGAGTGCTGGATTACAGACCTGCACCACCACACCATTCTGTTGGCTTTATGTTCACTGTCTTAAATGCTCACAACCTCACTGCGAAGGTGTTATTACTGTACCCACTTTGCAGGTAGACGAAGTGAGGCAGGGATGAAATCAGTCTTAAGTTTACAGTAGTGAGTGGAGAAGGTAAGATTCAAACCTTGGTTGTTTGACACCAAAGCCCATCCTCTGTTTTTTCCCCCAAGAATTTTCTGCTTTTCCAGTCCTGTAACTTCTATGGATCTCAGTTTTCTTATCTATGAAATAGAGCTTGTGGGTAGTTGTGGTAGCAGGCACTTGTAGTCCCAGCTACTCCAGAAGCTGAAGTAAGAGGATGGTTTGAATCAGGAATTAGAGACCAGCCTGGGTAACATAGTGAGACCCTGCTCCTCTCCAAAAATAAGCCCAACATTGTAAAAGTGGAGCTTAGACACACCCTTCTAGGATCATTGGAAGGACCAAGCAGATTGATGGTAATAAACACATGTAGTATTATGCTTTTACTGTATGCCAGGCTCTGCCTCGGTACTTTACATGTTAACTCATTTAATCATTACAGGAAGTAGGTACTATTATGGTCCCCATTTTACATGTAAAGAACTTGAGAGAGTGAACCATAATTGCTATATAAATGTTAGCTATTATAATTATGCCTTTTATTTGCTTGAAAAAGTGACTTCACTGAAGATTATTAGATTGTCTGCCTCCCCCTACACTTTGAGCTCCCCAGGGCTGGATCTGTGTGCACAGCCTGAAGTCTGGCTTCCGGTAGGTCTGCAATGAATACATGATGCACAAGTGAATCCAAATCGCAGTTCAGTCAGATCCACCCCAGGGTTGCTGGACTCCAGAGGGATCAAGTGTGTGTTGTGTACTAGCACCCAAGCCTGCTTTGCCCTCCCTGCCCCCCAGTCCTGCTGGCTGGAATTGGAGAAATCTGCCATGTGTTTGAGTGGTGGGTGAGCAGGCTGGGGCTCCCCCCAGGGATTCCGCAGGGGCTTGTGGAGGGCAGGGGCCACCTGGATTTGTCTGCCTCCCATGACCTCACCTGGTCCTAGCATCTTCCCTGGGGACGTTGGGGGCTGGGTTCCCAGGAGAGTTTGTGGCAGACCTTGAGCAAACTTACTATCCTGGCACTTAATTACCAAGTTTTTCCATTGTGTGATTCTGGAGAACAATAGAAGTGAGGCCCCTTTCTTGGGATGCACAGCTGAGGAGCAGCAAATTACATTTGACCCTCTCCACCTGACCCCTGAGTCCTGTAGTGTCATCCCCCCTCCCCATGGAGTAAGCAGGTGGGGGAGGGCTCTGTAAGCCAAAGCATGATTCCAGTGACATTCAGACTTAGGCTGAGCACTTTGGTCAGCTTTGGTTTCTCCAGCACCTGGCTGACTCGGTCTCCGGGCCTGTGCCTCTCATCTGTCATTAGGGATGGTCACTGTCTCCAGCACTGAAGGGCTGTGCCCTTTCTCTTCCTCTGTTCCTTCAGCAGTCAAGTCAGCACAGTGGGGATTGTGGGAATGGGTGAGTCCACAGTGAGGGGCTCTGTGGTCAGAGGCAAAGGAGGACCCTAGTGGTGGCAGTTTGCTAATCTGAGGGGGAGGGCATGCCCAGCCTCTTAGCACCCCATCTCCCCTCCATTTGCCTTTGGTCTGGAGGTACCCTCACCTTCTGTGCCAGGACTAGCCTGGTACTCGTGTCCCGAAAGTTTCTGGCAGTGTTGCTTTGGACTGAGTTAAGTACTTGGTGGGTGCTCCAGGGGCCCCTCTCTTTCCTATATCCCCTCCCATTGTAATTAGTAATCATGATGACAATAGCTACATTTATTGAGCACCTGCTGTGTGCCAGGCTCTGCTAAGTGCTTCACTTCCATCCTCTTCCTTTGTCACCACCAATTTTCTTATTACAGATCAGGAAACAGAGGTACAGAGTGATGAGGGGGCTTGCTCAGGGGGTGAGTGGTGATTAGAGCCCACTACATGTCTCCCCTTGTTTCCTATACCTGGGAGGTCCCTGAGGAAGAGGCTGTGGCTGGACCGCCACCTCCTATCCACAGGACCCCAGCCAGTGGACACTTGGTAAGTACTGTGGGATGGGTCATGGAGATTTGCAGGGCAGCCTTGCTTGCCAGCCAAGGAGGACCGAAATAGCAGTCCTGTCCACCAGCCCTCAGGAGGGTCAGCACCTCATATGGCCTGGGCTGAGGAAAGTGGAGGACAGTTTGGTTCCGACACAGATTCTACCTGGGTGACTGGGCAAATCGTCCATCTTTCTATGCCTTGCATCCTTTTTCTGGAAATGAATCTAGTATGGGATCCATTTGGAGGAGGTGAACAATCATGCAACCAGGGCTTTGCATTTTCTGTCATTAAAGAAAACAACAGAGTGGTTGAGAACACAGCTTCGGTTGGTGCCAGACTGCCTGGGTTGAGTTCTAGCTTCAGCATGTCCAGCTGTGAGACCTTAGACAAACTCTCTGACTTGTCTATGCCTCTAGAGTTTTAGTAAGGAGCCACCAGGAAACAAACAATGAACAGCTAATAACCAGTGCTTCCAGGGCACCAGTGCATCAGGCAGTGTTTGAAGGACTTTGCACACACAGATACATTCTACCCCCAGGACCATACCATTTTACAGACGGGGACACCAAGCCCAAGGAATTTAGGTAACATGCCTCAAGTGGGCAGTAATAAGTCAGAACCAGGATTCCAGCCCAAGCCAGGCACCTTGTAAATCTGTAGTATGTGTTTGCTGCTAGGAGTAGCGATAACAGTCTCCTCAGGTGGGTTTCTCTGCAGCAGTTCTTGGCATCCACCTTGACACTGCTTGCTGCTGCTCTCTGGGCTGTTTCCTCACCCAGGTGTGCACTTCCCTGTGTGTCCAATGGGAAAACTTCATGCATGGCAAGAGCTCAGAAAACCAAGCAGCTCTTGTCCAAATGCATGATCTGCCAGTGGTGCCCTTTGCTGGCACCCGGCAGTCCTGCAGCACTTTACTTCTGTTGCTGGTGGCTCGTTCTATAGCAATAGGGATGTCTCAAACTAGGGCTGCTCATTTGCTTAGGAATGCATGAAGGATTGGTTTCAGGGCAGGCATTGTGGCCCACACCTGATGCCCAGTGGCTGTGGAATTCCAGATAGCTGGAGAGCATTGAATGAAAGTTTGTGTGTTGATGTCAGAAGGAAGCGGCTCTAATTTGCTTTGGGACCTTGCCCAGGTTACTTAATCTCTCTGGGCTCAGTGTGTACAGGAAGAAGGCTGATTGGGAGGTTCAAAGAGTCTTTCTGCATCATGGGTGAATTGGTTCCTTCATGATCTGCCCCCCACCTCCATTCTCATCAGATCCACAGATTTCTCCCTATGTGACCTTGGGCAGGTTACTTGACCCCCACTTGGCACATCTGGATAGGGGAGTTCATAAGAGGTTTGTATGAATTGATGCTCATGAAGTGCTTGGTGCAACCCTGGGCACATAGTAGTTACCCTCACAATTTCTTATTGGCATTGTTATTATTCCTGTATTTTCTAGTGTTATCATAATCTGCCAGCGAGTAGGGGATGCACACAGGTGTCTCATCTTGCTGTGACCTTGACAAACCATCTCACCTCTCTGGGCCTCGACTCAGGGAATTCCTTTGAGACACTATAAACCATGCTGTCACCCTATGTGTGGAACCCCAGATAGGTTTTGGGGGTCTCCAGCTGACACATTGAGACAGATCTCTTTTGTTTGGGTCCCCATAGAGACATGAGGAGCTGGGACGCAGAGGGAAGAGGGCTAGCTTGTACCTGGCCCTTGTCTATAGACCCTAGTTGTTCGACCTGGGCAAGTCCTACCACCTCTCTGGGCTGAAATGCCCCATTTGAGGTATAGGGACCAGGCTTGTCTCTGTCAGGTAGGGCCATGGAGAGGGCAGTGTATACCTGTCACCTGAGAATGACCAACTTTCCCTGTCTAAGAGCCTTGATGGAAGGCTCAGAATCCATTTTTTAAAAATTCTGGTGCCAAAGGAATGGTAGAGAAGGAAATTTATGAGAAATTTAGGTCCTGGGTCTTCTGAGGACTCTGTATCCCCATCTGCCTGACCTCTAGGGTGAGAGTGGGTCCTGTAATGAGCCCTACCATGACTACCAGCCTTCTACCCACACCAGCCCTCTCTGGGAGTCAAGGACACACTGTTCCTGAGGTCCAGAGGAGGAGACGACTTCCCATGATCACAAGAGGGGACTCAGGTCTGAACCTGCCCAGGCCTGTGTCTAACCCCAACCTCTGACATGCCTCTGACAGGGCATGAAGGCCTGCTGGGGGTTGGAAGGGCCCTGCCTGGTAGGAAGGTGTGTAGATTTCTTCAGACACCACCACTCACTTGGCCTATGTCTTATGGGGTTGGAAATGTTGGGGCAGGGAGAAGCTGTTGTCCTAGAAAATTTACCAGCATGCTTTACATTTTTATCAATAAAACTCAACAGTAATGACTGACACTTAATGAGTCCCATCTAAGCACTTGGTACTAGAGCTCAAGTCTAAGGTCATGTCCTCCCATGCCCTTCTGCAGAAGCTGAGGTCCCGGGAGGGGCCGTGACCCTGCTCAGGTCACAGAACAAATTCTTGTTGGAGCCAGGATGGTCTCCTTTTCTAAATGGAGCCAGTCCATTGCACCTTTGCCCAGTGTCTCCCAGACCCTCTGGGTTCTAAGCTGTCTTCAGGGAATTTCTAGCCCCAGTCCCACCTCCTTGTCCTAAAACAGGCAGGCAAGAAGAGAAGCCAAGTGGGGACCACCTCCTCAGGCAGCTGTTTCCTGTGGGGACTCAGGGCTGCTGGGCAGTGGGGGCTGTAGGGGCTGCTGTGTGGGTATATTTAGAGCAGCTGCTTGCTGTGCCGGGGCCTCGGGCCTCGAGAATCAGCTCCAGCCAGCTGAGCAGAAAGCCAGGTCTGTCAGCAGCAAAGCGTGATAAAAATAGTTTCTCCTGTCTGCTCGCAGAGCTGGGCAAAGGGGCTGGGTACCTCCCCGTCCCCTTATTATAGCATCTTTGTTAGTGGTTCCCTGGGCACTGGACCAGAAACGACACCCACCTCCTTGGAAGGCCTGGCAGCTGGTACATCTGCCCATGGGGGGAGGGAGTCCCTGAGTTCAGGGAAGCCAGGGACATGGTGATGTCCGACTCAACATGACCAGGGTTGGGGGGGGTGTCCACTGACCCAGGCCCAGGGAGCTTCTAGAGCATTCCCGGGCCCCTGCCCATCCCCTTACATCCTGGAATCCTCCATATTCTGGTCTTTCCTGACTGTCCCCATTCCTGTGGTTCATAGGGAGGCCTAAGCTCTGCAGAAATTGATAGGAAAGAGTTTTCAGGGGTTGTGGAGATGGGAGAGAGTGGCTCAAGATCTTGATTGCCCAGGCCTGGGTGGGGGAGTAGCCTCTTGGACCCTCAGGGGCATCTCTGGGGCTTTCTGGACCTCTGTCTGGAGAGAGATGTGTGGCGTAGTACCCCCCCCTCCAGCCCCCTGCTTTCTGCCCTAGGAGGATATGAGCAGAGCCCCTTTCCAAGCCCCTCCTTACCCACAGGCTGACAATGGATGCATCAGTCCAGGGGAGGCCCTTGCTGGGAAGGAAGCCTAGAGGTCTGGGAGTACCATCTCTGCCAGCAGCATCTCTCCCTCCTCCCAGGGGTGCTCCAGGCACCCTCAGTGCCACCTTAGGACCCAGCAGTCCTCCCACACCACCTGTGCCTTCAGCTCCTGACAGCCTTGGGGCTGTGCTCCTGGGTGGCTGATTTAAGGAACTCTAGTGTACTTCCTGCCCTCCCTCAGGAGTCACAGACAGACGCTGTTCAAAGCATGGAAGCTCAGCTTGCCCCCCGCCCTGTTTTCTCCCAGAGACCTGAGACTTTAGGGGGATCCATGGGCTCCCAAACTGCATCTCTCACATGGGCCCTGCTGTTTCACATTCCACTGAACCCTGTTAATTCTGGGAAAACCAGGCTTTGGAGTCCTCAGTCAAAGCTAAAAGAGATCAAGTTCAACTGCTTGATTTCATGAGAGGGAATCCGAGGCTAGGGTAGAGGACACTAACCAAGGCCACACAAAAAGATAATAGATCTAAGACTTGAACCCAGCAAGGCTGGAGAATGGATCTGCATGTGACCTTGGATGGGAAGTTGGACCTGGATCTTGATCCTGGACCTGGAATGTTGACCTAGACCAATTCCTAGACATTGAAACTTGAATGTGGACATGGATTTGTCCTGGATATTAGACCTGGACCTATAACCTTAGACACTGACCTTGGACTAGACTCTAGCCTTGGTCCTAGACTTGAGGTTGGACATGGAGATTGAACCTGGACTCAGATCTGTACTTGGACACTGGCCTGGATGTTGGACCTGGACATAGCCTTTAAACTTAGATCTCTAACATGTCTTAACCTGAACCTTGGATCTGAACCAAGACCAGGATGCTAAGGGATGTAGTGACTATAGAAGATTCAGGTGGGCTGTGTGATCTTGGGCAGCTTTCCAACCTTCTCTGTTCTCCCTCTTCTAAAAGATTGGGGCAGCCCATTTACACCTTGTGGCCCATATGAACTTTCTGAAGTGTGGGGTGGGTGTGGAGCCGCTGGGACTATTGGGCTGGACTCCCAGGCCTGGACAGAGCGACTGCTTGGCGCCATCAGGGGGAGAGAGAGGAAGCGGGTGCTGATATGATGTGGTCAACTAGCTAAGCCCCTGGGTAGCAGTGGGAGCGCTGCCTCAGCCTGCTGGGGGAGGCTTAATGCAGCTGCAGAGGGCAGACGACTGCGTTATTGGATTGGCATTGATCCCTCATCTGCTGGGGTCGGATGCGCTTTGAGAGGGCATGGGAGTAGGACAGGGCTGGGGTGCAGAGGGAGGGGTTCTGGCTCCTGGCTAGAGTTCAGCATTAAATGTGAGGAGAGGAGGATGCTCCAGAAGATGCCCCTGACAGGGGTGCATGGAGACCACTGACATGCAGATGGATGAGCAGCCACCTTTTCTGGGGTGGGTGAGAATCCCATCGTTCTCTCAGGGGCTTAGGTCTGTGAGGGGTGGGCTTGAGGGAGTAGAGGGTACAGTTCTGAGGGAGTCTGGGGGGTGTGGGTTGGTATCTCACAGAGACTGAGTCCGTGCTCAGAGCGGCCCTTGGGAGAAGAGGGAAGGGCAGGCTCCATGAAAGAGCAGAGGGGCAGTGGGAGAAGAGAGGGATCTGCTGAAGGAGTCAGGGAAATGAGATCTTGTCCCCCTTTTTTGGGGAGCTCTGCAGAGATACCTGGAGCTTTCTCATTTAGGGGCATCCTTTCCCTATTTTGAGGTTCTGTGCAGGTTTGGGGCAGCCTGCAGCCCAGACACACACATCTGCATTATACTTGGTAGGGGGTGGGGGAGATACAGGAGGAGAGGGCCCTAGGGGAGGGGAGGGACAGTCCTCTGGGGTGTGTGTGTATGTGGAGGAGGAAGAGGAGGCCTCTGGAAGTTCTCTAGCATTCCCAGGCTTTCCTTGAGCTGGGGGTGCACCTCTTTAACTTGGGGTCCTGAGTCTGTATCAGGAGCCTTGCCTCAGACCTCTCCATTTGCAGCCTGCAGCTCCCCCTTCCCACCACCCTCATCCTGACCCCGCAGGCAGCAGGCAGCCGGAGCTGAGCTGCAGGAAAGGCTTGTAAGAGGATCTTTCTAATAACTGGAACTATCTCCAGCCCCAGGCCCTCCCTCCCTCCCTCCTCCCTCTCTCCTTTCTCCCTCCCTTCCTTCTCCTCCCTCCCTCTCTTCATCTCCCCCCTCCTCTCTTTCTCCTTGTTTACCCAGCACACTTACACATGCTGGGAGGGAAAAAACGTCGGCTCAGCAATTTTTCACACTTCTCTCAAATGCTCAGCAAGGTTATTTCCGGCAGAGTGGAGACAACGGGCCACCAGGAGCCTGCAGGCTCTCTGAGGACTCCCAGGACCCACCCCTATGGAGTAAGGGAGTCCTCACAGCCCAATCTGGCCAAACCCCAAGAAGGGGAGAGGCCCCTGGAAACAAAATTTGTTTCCTGGTCATACCCAAGCTTGGAGGGACAGCTGCCCCGCTCTAGCACTGACAGTCCACAGCAGACACCACTGAGGTAGCCAGGTCAGGGTGCCTGTCCTTACTGCAGGGGAGAGATTGAGCTAAGAAAAATGCCTGATCCTAGAAACCCTCAGCAAGGGGTATGTGCTTAACAGAGCCCCAAGAAAACCCTGACAATGGCTTCCTAACATTCTGCTAGACTCATCTAGGTGTCTACAGGGCCTTCTGCACCACATTTGACCTTCACAGAAGCCACGCCTGTTGAAGTTGGAAGGATGCTTACTTCATGACATCCAAATTCTTGGACTGCTAGGGAGGCTGAGGACTAGAGAAGGAAAGGCACTTGCCCAAGGTCACACAGCAAGTGAGCTAAACCTGTAACTTCCAGGCTATCAGGACAGCCCCAGGATCTTCCAGAGGCCCTGAGGAAAGCAATGAGGATGGGGTTTTTCAGGTGTCAGAGCTGGTGGAACCTCTGCAAAAACATTACTTACCCCACCCACGGTTCACCCAAGGGCTCCTTTCAAAGGCTTTGTGGAGTGATTTCAAGGCAAGACTTTTTCCTGCCTCCCTCCTGAGGCACAGCCTGCAGTTTTGGCTTTGTGTGTGGGAACTCTGGGCTTTTATGGGTTTTCTCAGCTGGCCTGGGGACAGGACCAAGGGGCTTTAGGGGGTGGGATCCAGGAGCTTTGTGTCAATCTGTTAAGGGACCTATATCCCAGGCTTGCAGATTACTTCATTTTCTACCGGCACCCAGCCTTGGTGTGGCCCCAGGTCCACCCTCTGTCTGGCCAACCTTCAGCTCAGCCATATCCTTGGGCTTCTGTCTCTCACCCCAAGAGGCCCTGGGTTCCAGAACAGAGGACAACAGAATAAGGGACATGTGGGCAGAAGAGAAGGGGGTTTTGTTGGGTAGATGGGGAGCCAGGGGCTGTAACTGTATCCATAATCGTTCCCTGACTTCTTTGACCTTGGTGAGGTCACATAGCCCTTTGCCCAGCACTCTCTCTACCTGGCATGGCAGAATATTGGAATGTGAGTGAAAAGCTTGGAAATCCCTGGGACAGAACCCCCTCCTGTCTTTGCCATCTCAGCTCCCCTTCTTCCTCTCCCCTTTCTTCTCTCTCTCTCCCTCTCTCTCTCTCTCTCCCTCTCTCTCTCTCTCCCCAAAGCTGATGCCACATATGATGTCAGGTCTCTTACTGCCAAAGGGACTCCTCCTCTCCAGACACCTGCCTGATGGGGGCCATCAGAGAAGAACCCTTTTGTGATTCCCTCAGTGGAGGATGGGGCCCACAAAAGCATTCTCTTCTCTCTGTCACCTCCAGAGATCACCCTGTGTGAGTCTCTTGTCCCCCAAACCCTTGTCCCTGCGGGAACTTGCTCTGAGAAGAGATGGAGTGTGGGGGTGGGGCAGGGTGGAGAGGCTTACAAGGATCATTGGGGTTGGCTCTGGAAGGGGTGAGAAGCTGGGGATGGGAGGTAGTGTAGTCCAGGGGACCAGGAGCCTCTTTAGGGGAGCCCCCCCAAATCCTCTTTCTTGCCATTCCCAGGACAGGCCCAGCCTTTGGTAAGCATGTGGCTGAGGGTAACAAAAGAGTTGTTGAGAAAGGGGGGTCTGAGAGCACTTGTCTGGCATGGCCAGGGGGAGCAGATTTGAAGGGAGGGAGAAGGTTTGAAGGGGGGAGGGTGCCCTCAGCTACCCCCAGAGAGCTAGCCCCGCGCCTCCAGAGATTGGCAGTTCAGGCCTCTGCCTCCCCACCAGGCACACTCAGGCAGCCAGCCCTGTCCCTCAGCCAGGGAGAGGAAGGTAACCTCCAACTGCTAGTGCCTCAGGAGCCCCCTCTGCCCCCAGTACCAGCCTTTCCTGAGCTTCCTCTCTGTGTTCTCTCAGCACCCCTTACCCCAGCCCTGTTCTAATGCCGAAACTTTCAAAGTCCCAGCTGGCGGGTGGCTGCGGGATGGGCCAACCCTGAGACTTTTCCTTTGTAGGGCTGAGCCCCAGCCCCGCCCGTCAGCCCTGGGGAAGTCCGGGAGGCTCGCGGCCGGAGAAATCTCCTCCCGGGGTTCCCTGCCAACCGTGCCCCTCCTCATGGCCCAAGTTGAGGAGGGACCAAGCTTCCCTCTCCTCTCCTCCTGGCGCGGTCCCACTCACCGTTGTCCCCGGGAGGCCCCCGGACGCCAGGCAGCACGTAGGCGGTCTCCAAGGGGTGGTAGGTGGGCGCCGGCACCCCGCTGCACTGGAAACCGTCGCCTTTGATCTTCTTTACCAAGAAGGAGCGCGGCATGGTGCAACTGGCGGGGGGCTCGGCGGGTGCACTTGCGCGGAGCCGGGCTGTGGGGAGGCGGCCAGCGGGGCGCGATTGGCTGTCCGTGCGGGGTTTCAGCACTGGACAGCTCCCAGCGGGCGGGCGGCCCCCGGCGGCGGCCCCGGCCGGCCTCAGGCTCCCGCTCGGGCTGGGCGGCAGCGGCGCGCAGACAGGCGATCGCTGGAGCAGTGCTCAGCACTCAGGCTGCCGGCTTTATATGGGACGCAGGCTGGAGGAGATCAGGTGGTCCCCTAGCAATGGAACTGTTCAGCGCTCTAATCCATCAAATGTCCCCCAGGACAATCGCTCCGCATACGTTCCCCTGAACCGGCGGCGGTGGGGGCAGGCCAGGAGCAGGGAGCAGAGAGCAGGCAGGAGGGGAGAAAGTGAGGGCGAGAAAGGAGCAGAGATACAGAGAGACAGAGAAAGGGGAGCGTGTGTGTGTGTGTGTGTGTGTGTGTGTGTGTGTGTGTGAGAGAGAGAGAGAGAGAGAGAGAGGAGAGACAGACAGACATGCAGAGAAAGGAGAGACACACGCTGAAAAAGGTAGGAATAGAAGCAGAGAGACCAAGATAAGGACAAAAAGACACAAGCGAGAAACAGAAGAAAGAGATGGAGAAAGTAGCAGCACACACTCCTGCACCCACGGGAGGAAAAGAGAGATCCAGACACACAAAAAGGATGCCCCTCTGAGATGTAAAGAAAAGGGGGGGGGGGTCCTGCAAAACAGAGATCTAGGGGAGCAGAGAGAGCGCAGGCTAGAGCAGGCGGGGTTCAGGCACATGGGGACACAGGGAAGGGGGTGGAAAGAAAAGAGTGAGCTAGCCGGGAACTACCCTCCTGCCTGTCCGCCCACAGCCCTCGCCCTCTGCCTAGTTCTGAAGTGGCCAGTGTGGACACCAGTTTTAACTAGAAGAAGCCCCTCTACCACCGCCAGCTTGGGCTCCCACTAGAGCCCCCTGTTGGGTTTGGGGTTTCACTTTCTTCTCCCAGATGGGGGGAGCAAGTCCCCCATGCCGATGCTGGCCTCTCTCAGCCAGTCATGTTCTGGTGTCTATCTCAGGCAAGCGCTGCAAGAGGAAGTGAAAATCGCCCAGTAATTAATTTCTGCTGCTGCTGGTGGGGGGGTGGTTTTGACACATCCGAGGCTGTGTCTTTCCCTGAAGCGGGGAGCAGACAATAGAGACACGTGGACTGGGAAGGGAGAGGGGGGAAGGGAGGGGGAGCGGGGTTCCTGCTGGAACTCTTTGCAGGTCAGCTCCTTTGTCTCTGGAAGGATCCAAGCAGGACTCCCCCCCCCCCAGTCTAGCCCAAACCTGAGAGGTCCCCCCCCCCCGCCATGTCTTGGCAGAACTAAGGAGCAGGAGAACCCAGCCCCCTGTCCAGAGGCTGCTGGGCAAAGCCCCAGGGTAGTGGGTCACTTCTACAAGTGTGTGATGGCCAATACCTGAGAGTCTCAGAACTGGACTCCAGGGACACGAGGCTGTCACTGGCCAATGGCTTTCTGTGGATGGATGCAAAGCTGATGGAGTAGGGATGTCCTTTGGGTATTGGGTCATCCACTACCAGTTGGGGAGATAAGACCCAAAGAGGACATGGAGGTGTCTGAGGTCACACAGTGAGACAGCTACAATTGCCAGACCTCAGTATCTTCAGGATACCATTAGGTCAGGGGCTGGCCTGGCCTTTGATGTGTGGCTTAGAAATCTTAAGAATAAATTTGAGTCCCTGATCTTGTCAAGGCTTTGTGTGATCTGGGAGTCCCTGCCCATCTTCTCAGTTATATTGTCTCCTATTTTGCCCCCAGGGACTTTTTAAAACCTCAGTCTCTTTTTAAAACCTACAGCCCCGAGGCACACCTCTGTTCTCTGCTCCAGGCACATGAGCCTACTTCTAGTTCTGCAGGCCCCCCTTTTTCTCTGTGCAGCAACCTTCCCTTTCCTTCACCCCTGCTAGCCCCTGCTTGTACCCAGGATATAGCTGAGGCACTTTCTTCAGGAGGTCTCCCTGACTTCCTTCATTGTACACCAAGCCAACTTACACGTTTGTCTCTAAGCTGCCCAAGGACAGGGACTCTGTTCTGTGTATGGCTCAGCACTCTCTTAACAATATTCCTGAGTCTTCCAGATCATCTCCCTGCTAGCTGTGAAACCCTGGGCAAGTTACTCAACTGATCTGTGCCTCAATTTTCCCATTTGTAAAATGGGAATAATACTTGTTGCTACTTTGAGGGTTCTTGAGAGCATTATAAGAGTTGTTATGCATAAAGGGCTTGGAATGGTGACAGGCATATAATAGGTGCTCAATATACCTGAATTCTATATGGACAGCTGTGCCTATGGGATCTAACATTCATTTATCACATGTTCATGGAGTGCCATGGAATAAATAGTGAGCCAAGCATCCATGGTCCCTGGGATCTTGGAGCTGGCATCCAGGGAAGAGCGGGTGGACAGTAAACACAGAAACATTTATGTCAACATTGTCCTTTCTGAGAGTCGTTTGGTATTGTGGTTCGGTATTGTGAGGCTATGACAGTAGATGAAATCATGGAGGGTGATGGTGCCTTTAGATAGGTTGGCCAGCAGAGATCTCCTGGGAGAGGTGATATTCATGCCAAGGTTTGAGCCAGCCATGGAGGAGCCAAGGAAAGAGGGCTCCAGGCAGAGGCAGTTCAAAAGCCTCTGAAGCAGGAATGACCTTGTGCTGGAAGAATGCGCTTGAGGGAAAGCAAGAAGTAAAAAAGATGAAGTGAAGAAGTTGGCAGTGCTGAACCCCATCTCACTATGCTGGTGAGATTCCACCGGTAATGGTGGCCTGTAACTATAGCCCCTACTGGCTGGAGAGTAGCTTTTGGCTGCTTACATCGAGAAAGTTGTTTATTTGTTCAATTGGTGACTGCTATTCATGATGTGGCCATATTTGGGTTTTTTGTCTCTGTCCGCTAGGGGTGCCTACTCCCTAGGAATAAATAAGACAAATGGGTGCCAGTAAACTCACTTCTGCTTGCCTAATGGTTCTACCACTCCAAGCTCCTCTTAAGACATGGCAAGACTAAGCCCAGAGAGCTCAACAAGTCACTGACAGTCTGCAATAAGTTATAGACAGAGTTGGGACTGAGCTTTCCTACATTATGCCTTTTTTTTCTGGGCAGGATGTAGAAGTGATCCACTCCTTTACTGGTAAGTGAAGGCCCCACAGGAGTGACATACCCAGGATCCTGCAGCCCAGTGGTGTCAGGCTGAGAATAAGATCCTTGGCTGCAGCCTTCAGTGTGGAAGGTGGCATGGGCACAAAACCAGATAAGCTTCTTTAGTCCAGAAGCTGAGGTTCAAAAGTAACTTTGGGGGGAGTGGCCTTAAGCATGGATGGCAGAATTTCATCACTAGGACACCAAGAAGAGCCACTGTCCCCAGAACCACCCTCAATACCAGCTTATTGGGTTCAGGAAAATTGCTGCTAGGTATTTATTTCTCCAAGTCACATCAAGTAAGGAAAGAACTTTATTCCCAAGGATGTTTGCTGCAGCATCCAAGGTTGGAATAAAAACCCCAAGCTGGATAAAGTGGGGAGGGGAAGAAAACATCCACACGATGGAATATTCTGCAGTCATTAAAAATTTATATACAGGGAAGAACTCATAGAATTATGTTAAGTGAAGGATGCAGAATCCAGAAATCTCTCATAGCATATTCACAACTATGAACCAAAATAAAAATAAACACACATAGAGAAGTGAAAGGCGGCTGGTGGAACTATAAGGGAGTTGTCCTCCTTCTTTTCGTATTTTCCAAAAAGACTATAAAATTTTTCAATTCAACAAACATTTATCTTGAGCACTTGGTAACCATCTATTTACTGCCAAATAAAAGAAATGATGAAGTTTAGTAAAACATGTCAGAAAATTCATTATTTCTTCTGGTTTGGAGAAGATAGCATTGCCCATGGCAAGTTTCCCCAGTGACAATTATTATTACACCATCAGCAACATGACTGAGGAGCTCCTTGGACCTGGCACTGAGCTACACAAGAACTTAGGAGAAGCAGGCTTGGCCTGGGGCTCCAAGTAGAAGAATTTGGGGTCAGTTTATTTTCAATTTAAATCCCTGCCCTACCATCTCCCAGCTGTCTTTCTCCATGCCTCTTTTTTCCCATTTGTAAAATGGCAGTGTAAATAGGCCTGCTTCACTTTGATGATAATGCTCATGGAAAGTGCTTAGAACAAGGCCTGGCACATGGTCATGTGACATGGTAAAGGCTGACTGTTGTTATTTACTTATTTTCACTCCTCTAAGCCTCATCGTGGCTTAGGGAGGAAGACTCTGCTATTGGCCTGTTCTATAGATGAGGCTTAAGGCCTCAAGGCCACTGTGCCTGTGCTGCCCATCAGGAAGAAGGTATCTACTAGAGTCTAGGAGTCTCAGAGCTGTGACTGAGCTGGCTGGCAGAGCTGCCCCAAGGCTCCCCCTGCCCATCTGTAAAGGGCCCTGGGGCATCATGGGATTTGTGCATTTCACTCAGCTTCTCAGGAAGGAGCACAGACTTGGGAGTCAGGAACCCATCCCTGCCCTGGCTCTTCTCTCCCTTCTGGGCCCCAGCTTTCTTGTCTGTCAAATGGGAATGGGATGAAATGGTCCCTGAGCTGCTGTCCAGATCTGATAATGGAATTCTGTACGAATTCCAAGGAGGAGAGCAGCCGCAAATGCATCCGCTCTGTGCTGCCGGGGCTCTTTCTCCCATAAGCTCCACTTGCCCAGCCCAGATTCTAGTGTGTTTATCTAGACCTCCTTCTCTGGCCCAAAGGGAAGAGGTGAGGGAAAGGCTGAAGCTGGATGATTTCACAGCTCGGTGCACCCAGGCTCAGGCTCTCCAAAGGCATGCGGTAGGGCCTCAGAAATTTGATAAATGCTCTATTCTTTCCTTTGTTGCTTTGGTCCTCTGGGAAGCAGGTGTGACAATGGAAGTGGAAATGTAAGAGCCTTACTGGGGACCACTTTCTGGGATCAAAGGAGAACAGCTCGCCCTCTGGGGTGCAGATGTGACCTGAGCAAGGAGAGATGGAGGAAAGGAGGACTGAGGAGAGAGACCCAGGCCTGGCGGAGCTCCAAGGAAGACCTGGTCACTCCAGCCGGCTCTGGGGCAAAGGTTCCAGCAGAGGAGGCCCACTCAGGACCCAGTGCCAGGTGGGGTTCCAGCTGTGCTCTGTCAGCAGCAAGTGCCCTGGAAATGGCCAAGGCATCAGGCTGGAGGATCTCCACTACTGCAGCCCAGAGAAGATCTGAGCAGCACCTCCCTGTCTCTGCTCATGTTTTCCTTTACTCATTTAATCAACAAGGAGTGCTGAGCCATGTACCAGGTACAGACCTATGCACTTTACAGATATCACCACAGTGAGTCCTCATACTCACCTTGGGAGGCAGACAGAATTGTTGGTCCCATTTTACAGAGGGGGTAACTAAGCACAGTTAGGTTAAATGACTTATCCTAGGTTTCACAGCCAGTTAGTAGTGAGCCACAAGGCCACCTGGGCAGTCTTCCCAGGGACTGTGCCCTCCCCTCCCTGCCATGCTGCCTCCTCTTGGGTCATGAAGGCCCTGGCATGGAATTCTGGGGATTTTCCCATTTTCATTTTTATTGGCTCAGAGCCTCAAAGCTGCTGCAGATTCAGGAAGGCACTGACTGGAGTGGTGGAAACAGGCAGAGACAGAGGCAGAGACTTCAAAACCTCCTGCCTTGGACTTTGTATATGCTGTCCCGACTACCTGGAGTTCACTTCTCTCCCCTCCTGGCCTCATTAGCCCTTCCTTCCATGATTCTCTTGCCTGACCCCAGGATCCAGCCCAGGACAAGGGTGACACATGAAAGAAGGAGCATGTGTCAGCCCCAGAGGATCATGATGCTGACATTGAGCACATACTATGTGCCCAGAGCCAAGTCCAGCCTTTTAAGTGCAGTATCTCACATTATTGTCATAACAATCTATGAGGTAGGGTCTGTTGCTCTCCCTGTTTTCCAGATGAGGAAGCCAGGGCTCAGAGAGGCAGGGTGACCTACCCAAGAGACCCAGCCAGGAGCCAGTGGTGTTAAGATTCTCATTGGGCTGTCTGGTTGCAAAGTCCTGACCTCACACTAGGAGTCCCTCCCTCTAAGAAGCCCAAAGGTGTCCATGTAGGTAGGTAGGGGGAGCCTTCCAACGGGGTGTCCCTTCCCCTACCAGGGCGGAGCACTACTTGAGTGACCTTGAATGGGGTCAGACCTGCTCCATTCATTGTCACACGGCCCTCACCTGCCCACTGTGGGGTGAATAATAAGTGCTCAGGAAGTGCAGCTCTTGGGTGAATGAGTGCAAACCTCCTGTGACCCGTACTCACCACAATCTCCTTTGGCCCTGGCCAGGTCGATCCATCAACCCTCGAGATTTCCTACTGTTTTGGGATATCACTGATCCTACCCTGACTATCACAGACACCAATGGCCTTGCACTAAAGTGCCTTTCCTCAAACCTGGAGACACTCCTGATCCCACCAAGGTCACGTTATTTTTTTACAAGTTCACATCTTTCCTCTCTCTCTTCCCTATCAGCTGAGCTCTCACAACCATCCCTGGCAGATGCCAAGGCGGCTGTCAGAGCTGCAGAGTTGGCATTTCCTGGTTCCCAGGACTCCTAGCACAGAGGAAGCAACCTCTCTTAGCACCCTCGGCTCTGCCTCCTGCTCCCTGCCTTTGCTCAGGCACCAGCTGGGTCCCATCAGCTGCTGCATGAGGCCAGGAGGTGGCTCACAGGCTTGGAGGCAAGGGCCCCCAGGATTGACCTGGGCTTGACCTGGGCTTGACCTCAGACTATGGATGGATGGACCTCCAAGGAAGCAGAGAATCCATGTGCTCCTGCATGCACCTTCCAGCCCCCTCAACTCGAACCAGCCGGAGGTGCAGGGAGCACAGGGGTAAAGGCATGGGTGGTCTCGGTTTAAACTCTGCTGTGCTTCCTAGTAACAATCCATCTGCCCTGGGCAAGTCACTTGTCCTCTTCATACTGCAGGTTCTTTGGCCTCAGATGGGGACACTTATGCTAATGGTACCACAGGGCAGACAGAAGAGGAGAGGTGCTCGCATACAGTCTGTGCTGGGTACACCAGCCACTGTGGCCCCCAACTCCATCTTACAGTTGGTCTTGTGAGCCATTCAGCCCCGAGGAACCTTTCTTCTCCCTGACTCCTAACCCCGCAGTGGCATCCCACTGGGGCTCTGCCTAAACTGTGAACTCTTAGTGATAGTCCAGTGTCCCGTGCAGGCCTGGCATACAGTAAGTGCTCATTAAAAGGTCTGCTTGGTTCACATGAGCTCTTGGAATCCTTACAACCAGTTTTGATTATTCCCATTTTATAAAGGGGTTAAGAAATTACCCAAAGGCTCACAGCAGATATTAACTGAGCATCTATTATGTGCCAGACCCTGTGCTGAGGGTTGGACACAGTAGTGAATAAGACAAATATCTGCTCCCATGCATCTTATGTCCTACTGAGCCAATACTGGTAGAAAAGCCAGCTATTTCCTGTTGCAGAAAGCTCTGGGAAGCCACTGACACAGGGCTAAGGTAGATGTGGTAGAACAGTTTTGGGTGTGGTAGTCAAGGAAGACCTCCTTGAGGAGGTGACTTTAGTGTCCAGGATGCAGTAAGTGCTTGGTCGAGACCCAGGGAATCCTCCGTAGCCCTGCTGGGCAGGTGCGACCTGGTATCCAAGGCTTCCAGGACTGGTGGTGCCTAGAGCTCAGTGGCCTGGGTCAGCTTCAAAGAGGACAAATGAGCCCCTCCCAGCTGCCTCACCTCTGGGGGGCAGTTAAGAGAATAGGGCATATGGCTTAGCTTCCCTGGCCTTCCTTCTTCCTCTGTAAAGTGGGTTTGTGAGGACAGCATGCACTCAGCAGAGCTGAGCTGAGTCCGGGACAGTGTATGCTGAGCACTGGGCACAGAGCTGGGCCATCAGAGCACCTTATCCTTGTGGCTGCAAGGGGCAGTGGACCTTCCATTTGGCTGCCCAGTGCCTTTCAGTACCTTTGCCCTGTGAGTCCCTGTCTCATGCTGGTGGGGTCAACACTGTCTGCCCAGCCCCCTCTGCAGCCAGGGACAGTCACATGATCCAGCTACCCTGTGTTTGCCACTCTGAAGAGAGCGTGGGGACTGCTGTAGTGATGTCCATCAGCAACAAAGGTCTTGGTGCCAGTATCCAGCATGAGCTGGGATCCCTGGGTCCCACAGTGTCAGCAGTGAAGTCTCCCTCAGGCCGTGGCTCATCCTGATTGGCAGCTTTTTTCCTGGGGTGGAGCCTCTGGCCCACTTGGAGATGCCTCAGGCATGTTTGTTCGTGGATTCTGGATGATCTGACAGCCCATGGCATTACCTGGAAACTTTCCTTTAGATTTTTCTCCTGTTGAGTTTGAATCTTTCTCCACTGACCCATCCTTCTGGCCCATAGGGCCCCTTGGGGATATGCAGAATTCCAGATTTTTCCTGTCCTCACCTCAAGGGCAGTGGCTTGGGTTGCTCACATTTGTGTCTCCATCTCCGTGCACAGCACAGGCCAGTAGTCTCCTCACATGTTCATGGCATGAGCAGATGAGAGGCATGGGATACGGTCGTCATGCATTCTGGCTGCTCCCCTGAGGCATGGTGCTTTCGGCTGATGTTCTTTTGAAAGTGCAGGGCCCAGAATTGAACATAAAACTTCCAGAAATATGTCAGTGGGCTTGAGTGGAAAGAAAGCATCACCTCCCTTGGTCTAGATTTCAAACTCCTAATTATGTGGCCAGACATATCTCATAAACTTTTGAAATTTCTCCTGATGACACGCATCAAGCTAATATCAAGCTACCATCAAGCGTTTTGTTTTTATGCCCCCTCTATATTATTGCCAAACCTCACTTTACCACCCCTCACCTTAATCTCATTCCCACCATGGCACTGCCTCCTCCCCCATGGCCAATTAGTAACAGTTCGAGAGCATAATCTTGGTTGTTGGTAGCAGTTTCTGAGAATATGATGTTGAGATAGATTCTGGAGCTGAGTTTAGGCTCAGTGTTATAATTGATTAAAGATGCTTGCCAAGACACAGGAAGGAGTGCTAGGATGTTTGTGGTGTACTTGTCATTTCCTATCCTAGGGCCTTGGAAGCTGGAGTCCATAGGAAGGAAGTCAGGAGGCCCACTATTAACACGTGTGGGAAAAGTATTCCATCTTTAATTTCACTAATCTCTACCTGAAACACATCACTCCTTCGATTATGAATGTAGGCAACAAACCAAGGGAAAGTAGCAGGACCCATGACTTTGTCACCAATAGAAATCACAGATGTGCTCTTACCTCATTACAGATGTTTCAGAGGTCTTGAAGTATCATTTATACTCACCATATCTTGGAAATGGCTACAGGTATTTGCTAAATCTTGTGTTACCAAATGTAATAAAGAAGCACGTGTATACTCTAATGCAAATTTGTTTTTAATATTTTGATGACTGTTTCAATATTATTGGTTTCCTTTGTAATACTGTGTTATTTTATTTATTTAGTTTACCTGCCCCAAGATGCCACAGCAGTGATGCAAAAGCCTTTGTGTGGTTGGAGAGGTTGTGCAGGCTTTTTCTGGGCCAAGACTGGAGCATCTCATGCAGGGGGTGGTATGGGGAGGCTAGTGTTTCTCGAGGTGACAGGAGGGAAGGAGTCTGGCCCAACCTGCTGGTGGCTAGAAGGCAGAATTGACCCTGAGAGTTTCCAGATCACTCACCCTTCTGAGCTCAGAGGCCCTGGACTCCAGGAAGCCATAGCACAGGAGGAAGAATGCCCATGAAATAGGAACAAACACCCTCCTCCCAGACATCAGCTCACCAGCCAACAAACTCTAGCCCTCACCCCACTGTTCATTCCTTCCTTCGTTTACTCATTCATATTTCCCTGGTCCCCAGTAAATGGCCTCACCCTTTACCAGGGCCTCAGCTGAGCACTGGGAAGGGGAGATGTGTCAAGACTCAGTTCTTCCTCAAGAGATGAGCAAACAGTACAGGCTCAGTGCTTTGAGAGGTGAGGAACTCGAGGACCCAGCCTGGAGGGATTTAGAAGGTGCCCCAGAGGAGGTGACCTTTAGATAGAACAGGAACTAACCATCCCTGGTGTGCTTCAGAAGGCTGCTTGTGAGGCAGGAACAGTATGTGCAAAGGAGCTGGAGAGCAAGGGGACATTCCATGCTTGGGAGGGAAGGGGTGGGAGGTGGCTGCAGGGGTCACACAGGTCCCGGAAGTTGCATTTAGGGGCCCAGGGTTGGATGAGGAAGAGGTGCTGTCCCACCCATCTCAAGGGCACCGAACTGTGACTTCAGTGGCCTGGGGAAGTTCAAGGTCACTGTCTGGAGTGGAAGAGGTAGAGCCACAACACCACGGCTGGCAAAGGCCAACTGGGAACGGGTCTGAGAGGGCGAGGCCTGTTCCTCCCAACAGCCAACACAGAGCCCTTCTGTTGGGAAGGCCGGACCAGGCCTGGCTCTTTATTTATGGGCTGTGTGGGCAGTCCACTCCTGCCGGCTGGATGTGTGAGGCTGGGATTACTCACGCCCCAGTTGTGGTCCAGCCTCTGCAGGCTGTGGGGTAATGAGTGAGGTAATTAAGTATAAAAGACAGAGCAGGCGGGGTGGGGTGGGGGAGGCAGTCACCGGTTCTTTTCAGGAGCAGGGGAGTGAGATAATGTGGGATAATAGCCCCGCCAGGCCCTGCCCAGGCAGCCTGGCCTATGCCGAGAGGTGCCCCCCAAACGGCCAAGACAATTCAGCCTTTTCAGGGAAATGGGGGGGCTGAGGCAGGGCCTGGCTCTGGGACAGCTGTATGGAAATGACAGCTCTTCTCCTTCCTGTCCTGTGTCAGCTGAAGGTGGGGGGCAAGCGACTTGAACTGGGGTGACAATGGGGAGAAGTTGGAAAGTGGTTGGGGTGAGATGAGGGGTCCACATGGGGTTGCAAGGCTGTGAGCTGTGCCTGGGCAGTAGGAGAGGTGTTGAGAGTGCAGACCCCAGTGTCTGAGTTGCCTGCGTGGGAATTGTTGCCTGGCTTGAGCCAGCTGTGTGACCTCAGGCTAATCATGGCCCTTCTCTGGGCCCCAGGACCTTAATTAGTAAAATAGGGCTGTTAAACAGTCCCTACTTCCCAGGTGTGTTTGGAGGATTAGCAAGATGATGCATGGTGCCAGGCAAGGTATAGTGCCCATAAATGCTCGAGACAGTCAAGAGAGAATTGTCACTCATTCACTTAGTGAGTAAATGTTTATTGAGTACCTGCTCAGTTCTTGATGCTGGGAAAATAGTGAATAGCAGAGTCCCATTCTTCTCAGAGCTGGCATTCTAAGAGGTGAGACAATTATTATTCATTAAATATATAAACATAAAAGATCACACTAACAACCCCATTTCTGAAAATGTATTCCATGGATGTATTTGTATACTTGTGAAATGAATACATTCAAAGTTTTAAAAAATTGCTGTCTTATTTTGCCTAGAAAAATCTTAGAAACAAAGCAGGGCATGGTGGCACATGCCTGTAATCGCAGCACTAGGGAGGCTGAGGCAGGAGAATTGCTATAAGTTTTAGGCTAGCCTGGTTACATAGTGCATTTAAGGTCAGCCTGCATTACAAAGTGAGACCCTGTCTCAAAAAGAAATCTTAGAAACAATCTAAATGTCTATAATACATGAGCCAACTAAATAAAGTATGGCACAGTCAAGGAATGGAATACTATACAGTCATCAGAACGGAAAGACTATGCTTAATGTACTGGTATAGAGAAGTCTCCAAGATGTATTGACCAGTGAGAAAAGAAATGTTTGTACAAAATGTTTGCACAAAAGAGGGGGAAACAAAAAAGTAATTATGTCAGTCATTTACATAACAAACTAATAATAGTTGTTATCTGTGGAGGAGGGGTCAGAGCAAGAGAGGGGGCCAGGAAGGAGACTTTTCACTGCAGACTTTTCTGTAGTTTTAATTTTTGTATCAAGTGAATTTATTATTAATTAATAAAATAACATAAAAAGTATTCAATTTCTTCTTTCTTACTTCCCTTTATCAATACTTGTTGGAAATGGTGCTGGGTGTGGGACTCAGCATGGAAGGCAACACGGCCCAGGCTGGGTTTGAACAAGCAAGCACATGTGTTGAGGGTAAGGAGAGCAGGTCTCTTGCCATCAGAGAAGGCCACGGCAGACACAGACACCAGCAAGGCTAGAAGGACCATGTGATGTTAGGTTGGAGTTGGAATAATCAGCGTAAACTTATGTTGTTGATACATATAGATAGATAAGAATCATTACTGGATGCTAAAACTAAAATCACTGTGTGAAACCTTGTTGCAGATAAGATATTGACAGTAGTCTTCAATTACTGCCCCAGTATGTAATAATTACAAAGGGAAAGAGTGTGGCTTTAGAGTGGAGAAACAGGGCAGAGACCACCTTAATCAAGTGCTGAAAGGTTACATCACTTGTTAGGGAAAGAGTTGACATGGGACCCTGCTAGGATTATCAGAGAGGAGCAAAAACCCAGTCCTGTGATGTTCCTGCCCAAGATGCCCAGTAAGTGCCAAGGTAATGAGAGGCAAGGCAAAACCTAGCTATGGTCCAGGTTAGAGGAGACTACAGAGATGAGACAAGGAAATGCTGTGTTTCTGGTTGCATCTTTTTGTTTATTATAAAAGACACTGATATTGGGACAACTAGCACTATTTTACTGGGTCTGAAGATTAGAAGGTAATAATACATCAATATCAATTCCCTGATTTCAATGACATTATTGTAATTATGTAGAAGGCCTTTGTTGGTAGGAAGTAGACACTAGAGTATTCTGGGGTGATGGGGAATCAGACTGGCAATTTACTCTCAAATTGTTCAGAAAGAATCTCTCTCCAAACAAAGAGAGCATGATAAAGCACACGTGTTTAAGTGCCAATGTCAAGAGATTCCAGGTGAAAGATGCAGCATACGGGAATTCTTTGTACAGCATTCGCAACTTTTCTCTGTGTAACATTATTTCAAAATAAAGTTACTTGGATGAAACTGAAACCATATAACATCAAGTAGTGACAAATGATATACAAAACAATCCAGTGGGCAGGGGACTAGAAAACGAAGGAGTGGTGCTATTCTAGATGATATGGTCAGGGTAGGGCAGAACTCTTTGGAAGGGATGTTTGAACAGAGAGTTGGGTGAAAGGAGGGAAAATACCTGTGGGGATACCCTTCCAGGCTGAGGGACCCATTCAAAAGCAGGGTCAGAATGCAGCCAGTGTGGCATGTCCATTGATTCCCGTTACTGTGTAAGCAGTGACCTCAAGCTCAGTGGCTTAGCTTGTAGTTCTGTAAGTCACAAGTTGGGGAATCACAGGGTGAAAATCAGGGGTGGGCTGGGCTCTGTTCTTGACTGTCAGGGAAACAGCTACTTGTAAATTAATTCCTTTTTTTTTTTCTTTTGCAGTACTGAGGGTTGAACCCAGAGTGTTTGCACTGAAGTACCTCACAGACTTTAAAATTTTTAAATATTTATTTATTATTTTTTTAGTTTTGAGACAGGGTTTTCCTAAGTAGGTAAATTGCCCAGGCTGGGCTTGCATTTGTGATTTTCCTGCCTCTGCCTCTATGCTCAGGTAGTAAATTCATTTTTGAGGGCAACAATACTGAAGTCCTGGTTTTCTCATTGGCTGTCAGCTCCTAGAGGTCACCTGCATGCCTTGACATGTGGCCCCCTCTGTCTTCATGTCAGCAAGGGTGTGTCGAATCCTTTTCAGGCTGTGGTCAGCCAGTGGAAACTCACTACTTTTAAAGGGGTCAGGAAATTAGGTCAGGACAAGCCAAATACTTTCCACATCTTCAGGTCACCTTTACCAAATGACCTAATCATGGAGGTATACACCATCACATTCATAATCCAGGGGATTTTTCAGGTCACATACTTGGAGAGGAGAGGAGAAGAAATCTTAGGGGCTGTATTAGTCAGTTTTCACATAGCTGGGACACAATACCTGACACCCAGAACTTGAAGGAGAGGTTTAACTTAGCTCATGGTTTTGGAGGATTCAGTCTATGATTGGCTGGCTCTAAGGCAGGAGGATGTGGTGGAGCAAAGTATGCTTTTGTGCTATAATTGTTTTTTCTTTTTTTGGTATTGGGGATTGAACTGAGGACCTTGCACTTGCGAAGCAGGTGGCGGCACCTAAATCCCCAGCAAAGTATGCTTCTGTGACCCACCAAGACACAGCCACATGTGTGCTTTATTAATCCCCTAGGCTGCTCCCAAGCTAGTCAAGTTGACATGATTAAACTTAACCTCTACATTGCACTTCTTGTCAACTTGACACCCAAACTCCAAATAAACACACTTAATCTCCAAATAAAAAAAATCAAGTTAATAATTTCACCTAACATTATCCTGTGTTCAACTGGAAACAATAATCCCTTTCCCAAAGACTTTCCAGCTCCAGCATTTTTCAAATGTCCAAGTCCAAGTCTCTTCTAAGACCCAAGGCAAACTCTTAGCTGTGATCCTCTGTGAAAATAAAAAGCAAGTTACAAAATCCCAAGGTACAATGGCACAAGGTAAACTAAACATTCCCATTACAAAGGGGAGGAAGAGTGAGATAGAGAATATGATCAAAGCAACACCAAAAACCAGCATAGTAAGCATTAAATCCTATAGCTCCATATTTGGCATCTGGAGCACAGAGTGGTGAGATGTGGGTCCCAGAGGGCTTGGGCAGCTCCACTTCTATGGGCTTTCTGGTAGCAGCCCACATGGCCTCTCTTTTGCCCTCCCCCCACCCCTGCATTTTCCTCAGCAGATTGGCCACATTCCTGGCATCCCCACCTTCCTGGGGTCTCCACTGCACCTTTGTCTTTATTTCCACAGCTTTACACATTGCCCTCAAAGGGGCTTCTTGCCTGGCCTCCCAGGTCTTCCTCGGAGTGGAAGCCTCCCTGACCCTAACTCTTGCATTCTGCATGCCAGTAAAACCAACATCACATGGATGAAGCTAAGGTCTGGTGTCAGCAGAAGGGCCACTTGACCATGGCTGCAGTGGCATATGAGTGCCAGGATGACTGAGCATTCAAAATGAATCCTAGGTAATCAGTTCCCTAGCCGACCCTTCTGGAGCAAGGGTCCCAGGGACTCTTTTCTCAAATGAAAGGTTTATAGTTTTGTATTCTTGAGTCTTTTTTTTGTACTGAGGATCAAACTTGGGTCCTTGTGCTTTCGAGGCAGGTGGCGGAACCACTGAGCTAAATCTCCAGCCCTATAGTTTTGTATTCTTGAGCCTATGATGGATGGAGTCTTACTGATTTCTGAGATGCCCACAAGGTGTAGTTCATCTTTTCCCTGGAAAAAGTATAGTAAAATTTTGGTTTGCAAGAATAATTAGTTCCACTCATAATCCAAAGCACTTATATATCAAAGCAGAGAGAGAGAGAGAGAGAGAGAGAGAGAGAGAGAGAGAGAGAGGGAGAGAGGAACCTGTTGTGATCATGTGATGTTCAGTGTGACATACTACTTGCATTGCAAGACATCACTCTTTTTTTAAATGTAAAAATATTTAAGGTGCTTTAATTTTAAAAAAGCTATATATACACCAGCATAATAACAGATGTAAAGCTATAAATATATTGCAGACTTCTAATTATAACATGGATTTCAAACAAGTGAATTTGTATGAAGTTTCTTAACATTCTCCCCCTTCAGTTTCCTTGTCTATAAAGTGGGAATTGCCATATTTATTGAACCAACAGGTAACACAGTATTTTAAATGCTTTATTGTTACTAATCCTTTCGTCCTCACAATGTCGTGAGGTAGATACTATTTTTTTTTTGGTACCGGGGATCGAACTCAGGTCCTTGTGCTTGCAAGGCAGGCGGTGGAACCACTGAGTTAAATCTCAGCCCAGGTAGATACTATTATTATTCCCATTTGTCACACAGAGAACTTGAGTTTCCAGAAAAGCAACTTCCACAAGGCCACCTCACCAGTAAATCACTGAGGCAGCATTTCAACCCCGAAGGACATCACTCATTTATCAAGTTAAAATTTCTTAGAAATGTTTGCTCATCTTGCCTGATGTTTACATACTAAGTTACTTGCAATCCAAGGTTTGATTGTACTTGGTTTCTTTTTCATTGGTAGTCTCTTCAGCAACTATACTTCCTTTGGCACTAATTTTGCACATGATTTCTTTTGGGCCCAAATTTAAGTTTTAAAAATTTTTCTGTTCTGCTTTTTACTCCTGATTTGTACTATAAATCTGGCTAAAAGCAGCCAGCAATACCCACGCCACAGCCTGAATATTTGACTACTTGAAATTTCCTCTGCCAGACTAATTAGTCTACCACTCTTAATCTCAGTATCCTGCAAAATCTTGAGACACAAACAAAATGTAGACTTTTTTTTTTTTGCCAGAGTGTAATTTCAGTCCAACTGCCAATGGAGTCCTTGTTCCCAACTATAACATCCTGAGCCTGGCTTTTACTGTCTGCATTCCTATTAGCACTCCAGTCTTCTGAACTCTGACCAGAATCACCCATCAGATTCTGCTAACAGTATTCTAAGATTTTTCTAGCCCACATCTTGAAACCTTTCTAAACTCCTTCCACAAATCAATTCCAAAGACTTCTAAGCCACATTGTCAAGTATAGTCACAGCAAAATCCCACTTCTCTGGTACCATTTTCTGTCTGAGTAAGCTTTTCTGTTGCTAGGACATAATACTCAAGCCCACAGTTTAAAGGAGAGGTTTAATTTGGCTCATGGTTTCAGAGAACTCAGTCTATGATCAGCTGGCTCTAGGACAGAAACATTATGGCAGAAGGGCATGGTGGAACCAAGCTGCTTAATTCATGGTGGAGCAGAGCTGCTTAGTTCTTGACAACCAGAAGCAGAGCAGGAGAACAGTGCTGGAGAGGAAGGGGTAGGAATCGTTTACAGCACCTAAGGTCATTCCTCTATGACTCATCCAGACACACTCAGAGCATTTTTTTTTTTTTTGGTATTGTGGATCGAACTCAGGACCTTGTGCTTACAAGGCAGCTGCAGTGCCACTGAGCTAAATCCCTGGCCCCAGAGCATATTTTATTAATCCCCTAGGTCAGTTCCAAACTTATCAAGTTGACATGATTAAGTTTAACCACTACAAGGCCCATCTTGGAATTTGTCTGCCATTGTGAGGGATTTGACGGACAAAGAAGCCAGTATGACTAGAGAGGAATGAACAAGGAGCCCAGGGTAGGTAGAGAGTAGAAAATCACATATATACCATAGTCTGCAATAGGAGACCAAGATCTCAACAGCGACCTTGTGCCATTTTGGATCCTGAGAAAGGGGAGTCATACTGGTTCCTCTGGGGACTCATCTTTTACCTGTGCTCAAGATCAGTCCTGGATGGAACAAGTAGACTATTTTAATCAAAGGAAAATGTCTCAAAGAACAGTGCCTGGTGAAACAATGAGCCACCAGAATGAATGGATTTGTTCCATGCACTTGGCGTGGTAGGCACAATGCCAAGAACCCCCATACATTCCTCAAGACCCCATAGAAAGGTCTAAAACTTGAAAAGATGTGACTAAAAAATTTGAAAAGTTTCCAAAGTTGAAAGTAATAAAATTTAATGGAGTATCTACCAAGTAGCAATATATCAACCAATGGTCAGCAACTTCCTCTCTCTCTCTCTCTCTCTCTCTCTCTCTCTGTATTGGAGATTGAAACCAGGGCCTTCACACTAAGCTATATCCCTGGTCCTTTTTTATGCTTTATTTTGAGACACGAATTTGCCAAGTTGTACAAACTGGGCTCAGACTTGCTACCCTTCTGCCTCAGCCTCCCACAGTGCTAAGATTACAGGTGTGGGCCACCATGCCCAGATAACTCCACTTTCTTAATCATTATATATGCAGTAGGCTTAATGTGGCTACATTTCTTTTCCATTTTAAAATTATCATATTTACATATTTTTTCCATAGAATCACATGGAGTATACAACATAAAAAGGTACAAAAGAGAATGTTACAAAAAGGAAGACTCTGCCTCACCCAAGCCCCAGTCACCCACTCCTCCAGAGGCCACTTTCCTGTGTTCAGAGGTATTTAATGACATACGAGTTAACATATACATATGAGCCTCACTCCTCTCTTTTCATAATGATGGCTGCTTGGCCTGCTTTGCTCACTTGGCAGTATATCTTGGAGATGTTTTCCTTTCTCTGTCCTCCTTTTTGTGAGGTGCTGGGGAGGGAACCCAGTTCACACACATTCTCTGCCAGTGCTCTAGCCTGGAGCCACACCCTGCCTTGGAGCTGGTTCCTAGTGGCCCATCAGGAGGTGTCTATTCTTTTGCATGGCAGCAGAACAATCTGTTACTTTGATAAATCATCATTTATTAATGACCCCTTTCTAAAACTCTGCCACTTTTTTTCCTAACATCCAAGCAGCGTTGGCCTCTCTTTGGTCCAGGAGGGTCACGGAAGATGTAGCTTGTCCCCTCTTTCCTTTCTGCTGATGCTCTCCGTGCCCAGCTCTGCAAGTGGAATTTGGCTTGTCCAGCAGCTGCCCAACAGGATTGGGCTATACCACTCAGACACACAGGAGAGCTGAAGCCTCAGCCCTGGGGAAAACCTTGTCCAAAGAAAGCAGAAAGCAATGAAGAAGGAAGAGGAGTTTATCTGGAGTCCGAGGGCAGGGTCCAGGGAAGGGCTTTGTTGTTGTTTATACATCCTGATGTGGCCAGGGATTTAGCTCAGTGGTTCTGGCGCCTGCCTTTCAAGTGCAAGGTCCCGAGTTAGATCCCCGGTACCAAAAAAAAAAAAACAACACACATACATCCTGATGCATAAAAGTGTTTCTCTAGCATGACTCCAGGAAGGATGGCCAGCTCACAGAATTTGTGCAATACAATGCCAAGGTGTTGTCCAAAGTGATTATGCTGGGCCTCCCCCTCACCAGAGTCAAGGAGTCCTCTTTGTTCCACATAATTGATCACATTTGAATTTGTCCAGCTTTTTAAGGTTTGCCAATCTCATGGACATAATGAAGTATTAATTTAGATTTCCCTAATTACTCAGAGGTTTATCATCTTTTCAAATGTTTATTGGTTCTCTATGTCTGAGCAAACTGTTGGCCTTCTTTTCTTTTTTATTGTCCTTTTCCTATTGTTCTTTATATATTTTGGATGTTAATCTTTGTCAGTCAAACTGTTAACATCTCTCAGTTTATGGCTTGTTTTTCTACTTTTTAAATGGTGAACTTTGATAGACAGAGTCAATCTTAGTGTAGATTATTTTATCAGTATTTGCTTTTATGGTTTGTACTTTTTATTTCTTGTTTAAAAAATTCTCTGCAGCCCAAAGCCCCCAATCTTTCTATCATACATATATCTACAAGCTGTGATTGAAAATACAGTGAATGATTAAATTCCTTTATTTATTTATTTTTTTGGATACTGGGGATCGGACTTCAGACCTTGCACTTTCGAGGCACGCAGCGGTACCACCGAGATAAAACCCTGGCCCTCTTGTGTTTTTTTTTTTTGAGACAGGATCTTGCTATATAGTTCAGGCTGGCCTTGAACTCACTAGGTATCCCAGTTTGGCCTCTAACTCATGGCAATCCTCCTGCCTCAGCCTCCGAAGTGCTAGGATTATAGGCATGTGTAACCACGCCTGGCTGAATGGTTAATTTTTAAAAAAAATTTTACTGGGCTGGGGATTTAGCTCAGTGGTTTTGCCACCTGCCTTGCAAGCACAAGGTCCCGAATTTATTCCCCGGTACCCCCCCAAAATTTTTTATTACAATAAAAGATACATTGCCATTAGCCCTTCTTGAAAAACTCTGAACACCCTTATCCCATCATTCTTGCCACTTTCTGAAGCAGTTCTGGAAGTCTTCTTTCATGAATGTCTTTGTTGTACTGTCACAGGTGCCTCATGTCCTGAATCAGTTCAAAACATTTACCTTTCACAGCCATTTTGACTTTGGGGAAGAGCTAGAAATTGCACAGTGCCAGATCAGGTGAATAGGGCGGAATGAAGATACACCATAATACTTTTACAAGTCTGTCTTTCTATTGAAAGACACACAGCAGCAACATTCACTGTATTTTTGATCACACTTCATAAAGACCCTCCTGAAAGATGACTTCTATATCTGCTTCAGGAAGTGGCAAGAACAATGGGATAAATGAGTTCAGAGCAAGGGAGAGTATTTTGAGAGAGAAATTAATAGCAATACGTCTTTTCTGTAATAAATTCAAAAAATATTCACCATATGTGTTTCAAGCACATCTTGTATAATATATATATATATATATATATATATATATATATATATATTGTTGTTGTTGTTGTTGTTTTTCTTGCAAAATGTCTCAAATTTTACTCATGGTCCAAAAGTAAGCAATGTATTAGTATGGAAAAAACACATAGCTTATAGCTTATAGCTTATATCCTTTAAAACCAGAATAGCCAGATTCTTATTTTCACTATAAAAAGTGAAATCAAAAGTACACATTAGGAATTGAACTTTTTTTCTTCTTTGTAGAGATGCAAATTGTTTCCAGGTTGGGAGTTGTCTACTGAACATTGTGCTAAGTCAGAGCTGACTGGTGACCAGTAGAGTGTCCACTGCCCCAACTCATGCTCAGACAAACGGGGAGCACCATGTTGGCAAGAGAGGTTTGGAAAGGAAGAAGAAACTGCAGAGACTCTACCTACTCCAACAGAAACCCAACAGAGTGGCTTGTATGGAAAAGATTTAAGCAAGCATGCAGAAACACTCTTAACATGCTTCGACAACAGGATAGCATTAGTTTAAAGCAAGATAGCTTTAGTCTATTTGCAGCACACACATGCACACCAAAGTAGAAAACATTTTTGCCTTCATAACACTGAGAACTACAGAGCACACAACATATAATACTTTGATCTTTAAGTGGGTAATCACAGGAGTGGGTAATCATAGAAGTTCCCTAGAAGATCATATCCACTAGGTTAGCCTGAGTACTTATCTATAAAAAATATTTTCTTGAAAATAATGTTTAAAAAGAGACTTCTAGAAACAGGGAGACTACATCTGGACTAGCATAAGATGGTGTTACAAGGACTACAGGTGTGAGATAGAACTGGATTTTCAATGGAGCTTTCAGGTAAAGGGCATTTCTCTCAGTTGCTTCCTCCAGCCAGGACAGGGGTCATAGGAGATTCTGAGATCTCAAGCGGGGCAGCTGGCTCAGGCGAGTGACTCCCTAGATTAATACTCCCCAACAAAAACCCCACTGAGGCTTAAGATCTGAAACTCTGAGCTATGTAAAAAAGAGCAATGAATGCACAAAAGGACTCGTGCAAAACCTGCAGGGACAGAGGGTTGGTGACAGTGGGGTCCTGCACTCTGCTGACAGCCACATTGGTGTGCATTCTGGGGAGGCCTGGGATGACTGGCCTGGGGTTGCTCCAGAGCCTGACTTAGAAGCACCAGAGCGAGGTGTCCACAGATGAGGAGCACTAGGGTTACTAAATACAGGAAGGTGATTTGGGAGAAATGGGGCTAGGAGCACCAGGTCATGTTTTTGACCCATCAATACTTATTTAACATGAACGAAGCACTGCAGAACAGTCAGTCTTTCTAAGATGCACTCTTCTGTTGTTGTCATCAGCAGAAGTCTCTCTGAGCTGTTTAGCTGGTGACACCCAGAATGATCCCATTTGTTACCTCATGCTGTGGATTGTCTGGGAAGCTGGCATTGGAAGTGATTTGCACAACAATGTCACTACTAAGCCACCGCTTAAATCTAGCCCCTGGCCTTCCTTTTCTGCTCTGTAGTCCAGAAACATTTCTTTAAAAGCCAGAAAACCTGTAAATGTGAGCAGCATGTCAAAGATGTCACCAGCCTTTATGGTGCTGTAACATTGTCACGTAGGCCGCCATACTGAACCCCAGGATCTGCTCCAGCAGCTGCTCCTCAATGTACTTTTCCACTAGAGAAATATATTCATTAAAAATGGGTGTGTAGGTAAGTTTATTCTCCTCTGTGTCTTCAAACTCCTGGTAGTACCTGTCCATGAAATTTCTCTGTAGTAACTGGAACTCATCATCCATGATAATGTCCCCTAAATATTCAACCACAACATCAAATTCTGCATCAGAGGCAGAGGAGAAGGACAGTGCCAAGTTCTCCTCCTCCCGGGCAGCCACGGTTGCAGTCTCCTTGGCCTCTTTTTTTTTCTTAGCTTCTTAACACACGCTCCGCAGCGGAGAGGCCTCGCCCCCTTAGCCGGCTCAGCACTTCTGTGTGAGGCCCCAGGCTTGGCTTGGGTGCCCTTGCCCGGCCAGGCCATTCCCCACTTGCTGCCACTTCTTGTATATTTTTTTAAAGGGATCATATAGAACATTCTGTTTTGTAGCTGCTTTCCCACCTAAAAAAGACTATGGACATTTTCTCATATCTGAATATTCCACAGTATCACTGGTAAAGGCTGCATAATTTTTCATCGTATGGACTACACCATTTTTACTGAATCCCTTACTGATGAGCATTCAGGTTGTTTCCAACTTTTTCCTATGTCAACAATGTTGCCAAAAGTTTCCCTTCACTATTCAGGTCCACATTCATGGTTTTTTCCTAGGAGTGAAAATACCCAACAAATTCAAGGTCTCAAGGTCTCAAGCGGTGTGCTCGTGGAAGTGGCCCCTCTCACAGCTGTGGCCCATGGGCTGGGCACACAGCATTCTCATGGAATATTTGTCCACTGAGCCAAGGAATTTGAAAAGTTCTCCAGAGAATCTCATCTTGAGAATTTAAAAACCCTCCACCAGGATCCCTTCTTGCTGGGTGTACCAAGCTTCTAATACTTAAGCATTTATTTTAGCAAATATCAACAGATACCCTCTTTTTATGGTAATTGGTAGTAATTTTCATTTATGGCAGTAGTATAAAGTTTCCCATTAGCAGGAACTGGCTTTCCATTTTTAAATGAAGCAACTTGAAGAAAGATATAAAGCAAATTGTGAGAAAGATGGGTTGTAGGTGAGGGAAGGTGGAGTGATTATGTCCAAGAGAAACCCAGTTTCAAATGGAAACCACTGCTTTGAAGAAACCCTGAGATGAGGTGGGGATGGGCTAGGGGAAAGCAGGGCCTTGAGATTCGAGGCCATGGGGAAGAGACTCTGAGGGAGTGGATGCCTGGCCTGGAGTTCTATTTGGTGCTGAAATTATATATAGGGCTTAAAGGTAGTGTCTTCATAATTATGTCCCCTGATTCTCGTAGCGACTTCGTGAAGTTTCAGGCAGGGAGGAGTTCACTGCATCGGTTTCTAGAGAGAAGCTGAGGAGCATAGAGAAGAGGAATCTGCCCAGGAACTTGGGGTGAGAAAGGCAGAGAAGAGCTTGGTCCATAGTGAGCATGGGCAGCATGGTGGGAGGAGGTGGAATTTCATTGGGAATTGGTGGCGATGGGCCGGGAGCCAGGCCTTCAGGGCCAGGATGCGCCTAGTCCTTGCATGCTGATAATAACAACCATCAGTATTTATCCTGTACTTACTGTGTGCAGGCTCTGTGCTCAGCAACTATGGCTATCTTGCTGAATAGTTTACTAACCTGATGGGAAGGGATGTGTTGTGATCCCTTAGAAAAGGTCAAGGGCAGGAGTTATTGATCTATGGTGTCTACTCTTGCAGAAACTTGAATTCCAGTAAGGGAGAGGGAAGCCAGAAAATAACCACAGAAAGATGTAAATGAATGAGCCAATTTCACTTAACGATAAACACCATGGAGATAAAAACCAATGAGGCAGTGTGATGTGGCCTCTGGAGGTAGCAAAGGAACTGCTCCAGATGAGGCCGTCAGGGAGGAGGTGGTGTTAGCAGCAGAGACAGGAATGTGCTAGACTGGACCCTGGGTTGTGGCATTTGGGAGTCCTGCTCCTGACCCCAGACCCACCCTGACTCTGGGTCATGTGGATCACAGATTGCTTTTGGCCAGAGTCTCCTCCATCCCTGGTAAGTCTTGGAGTCAGCCTGGGGCATGAGACCTAGGAGCCAGAAGATGGGGAGGATGATAAAACCCAGGAGAGATCTCACCCCTGGAGCTGTCTGCCCAGTTCCAGGGCCTGCAGTGGGTATAGCTGTGCAACATTGGGGGTCTCTAGGTACTTCCCTGTCCAAAGGGAAACGAAGTCCCAAAGATGAGATGGGCCCTGGCAAAGGTTGCAGGTCACAGTTGTATGAGTTGTGCCTGCCTGGGGGATGCAGGGATGCCTTGTACCCTTGGGAGCTGTCCCAGCAGGAAGAGAAGGTGCAGATGTCTCATTCACACAAAGCAATGCTTGGGCTGGTGGCACCTGAGCCAACTGCAGGATAGTGGCCAAGATGAGACCCCATGTCATGGTGCCCTTTCTCCCACATCTCTTGCATCCCTGCTTTGTTCCTGCCTGCACCCCACCCCACCCTGATGGGCTTCTCCCCATTAGAGGACTTCTTCTCTCCTCAGTTGCAACAAGGGGACCTCTGCAGGCCCATCCCAGGCCTTATGGGACAGGGAAGAGATAGGGAAATGAATTGGTGGGACTCCCTGGGTCCTGTGGAGCTGACAGGCTAAGAGTTGGGTAAGGCTGGAGATAAGGGTGGTCCAGAAGTGTCCTATCTCCTCTGGGCCAGTGTCAGCTCCTGTCCCAGCCGGTGGAGCTGCCAGGAGACTGGGGACTGCAGAAAATTTGCATTTATATTGGAGACTTCTGTTTCCAGGGCCTTGGTGGGGGGAGGGGTGGCTTGCATCAGTTGAACGGAGATGTGGGAGACACGGGGCTGCAACCTTGTCCTGCCAGGGGCACAGAAAGTGCCCAGTGGCTGGACGGGTGAGCTGGCTGACGGGATGGTGGCACAGAAGGCTCTCTGGGCACATGGCCGGCCCTGAGAGCCTGCCTGTCCACTTTCTCAGCCACATGCCAACATCAGCTGAGAGCTGGCTCAGCCCCATGGGCCTAAGAGGAAGGTCAGAAGCCTGTGCCAGCAAGAGACCAGGCAGCTGTGACTGTGTGCAATGGGTGTCATCCAGCCTCACCCACCTTTCAGCCCCTAAAGCTGTCTTAGCCATGAATGCAGAGGCTCAGTGAGGCCTAGCAATCAGCCCCAGGCAACCCAGTGAATAATGCAGGACCCCACAAAGCTGCCTGCCAGAATTCCAGGTTACATATATGCTATGGGAGACACACTCTGTCATTTGGGGACACTCCCTTTACACTTGATTTCTGGAGAGTCAAAGGTCATCTGGGGCTTGGGGACACTTTGGCTGGTATTGCAACAATTTAGGGAGTTGAGTTTCATTTCACAGTGAAGTTTGTGGTCAGATGAGATTTCCTTCCTTTGTCCCTGGAGGAGGCAGCTTCTCCCATCTGTGAGGAAGGGGAGAAGAAAAGAAGGGGAGAATAAGGAGGGCAGTGTGGAAGAGAGAAATAGAGGGGAAAGAGGGAAGGAACGGAAGGAAGGAGGGACGGGAGGAAGGCAGGAGGGGAGGAAGGGAAAGGGAGTAGAGGAGAACCAAAGAGCAGTGAAGACAATGGCCACTGGGCAGAACTGTCTTGGCCCTAGGTTCTGGTGGTCCTATGGACACAGTGCTGGGCCTCTCTGTGACTGATCTTGGCTGTTTGGAATGGTGCCCCTTCCCATCCTTTGCTTTCCCTTTTGATAGCTGAAGCTCTTCCTGCCTCTTGCACCGGTGGTGCCCTGCTTCAGGTGGCTGTCAGTGGCTACTTGGTCATGGCTCCAGGGAGCAGTATTTAGGGCCTGTCCTGTGGCTGTGGCTTTATGTTCATTCTGTGATGCTCTGCCTGGCTCTTCAGGTTCTCTTCACTCCCTCCCCACACCCCTCCAGACGGAGGTCTTGGCCCTATTCCTCAGCCTGTGGCTGTGGGCTCGCAGCTGACACACCTCCTGGTCCTGGCTCTCCAGCCAGCAGAACAAGCCCTCTCTGTCTGTCACCAAACAGTCAGGACAGCCTGTTCCACCTGGCAGGCTGGACTAGTGCCCAGCTTAGTCTTGGGTAGTGAGGCCCAGCTCTGACCACCCACAGCCTAGGTTCCAGTCTTGGCTGTGTATCTTCCTGGCTGTGTGGTCTTGGGCAAGACCCATTGCTTCTCTGAGCCTCTGGCTCCTCGTCCATAAATGGGCATAATGATAGGATCTGCCTCTTAGATTGCTGCATGGATTATATCAGATCATACATGGAAAGTGCTTGGCTTCATGCCTGGCAGAATATTAAGACATATTATCTGTTATTATTCAAACTCTCTCTTGGTTCCTGTCCTGGCTTGGTAGGGATGTCAGGTTCCAGAGACTTGTCCCCATGCTTCGTCCATTAACCCCTTTATGCCTAGGGTCTATGGATATGAAAGTTTCTACACATACATACAGGATTGAATCCTATTGCTATTGTACTCAAGGACTTCTACTAACATTAATGAGTGTTTATGATGGGCTCAGCATGGTTCAAGCCATTTTAAGATATGACTCTAGCCAGCTATAGACAGTTAGGCAGACCCAGGCAGTCAGGGCCAGGAGCCTCACTGCCAGTGTGAGCAGGAGGGAAGACTCAGAATCATCCTGCACCGCCCTGTATACCTAAGGTGGGCCACTGAGGTCCATGATCGTGTGTGCCAGGTGGAGCTATTTGGCTTAGAGCTGGTTGTGAGTGGCAGAGAGTCCACAAGAAGTGTGACCAAAGGAAACACTGATCTGCTTTCTTATAAACAGTTGGAGGCAGGCAGTCCCAGGCAGGTGTGATGGTTCCTCCATCCTCAGAGACCTGGCTCCTTCTGTTTTATTGTTCTACCTGCAACAATTCATGATCCCAAATGGCTGCTCATTCTCCAGCCACCATGTCCAAATTCCAGCCTGAGGGGAGGAGGAACAGGCAAAGTATGTGGCACTGTTTTTAAAGACCTCCAGCCCTAGAAGTTGTAGGTGCTGCTCTACCTACCTCCTCTTGGCGGGGATGTGGACCAGGGCCACATCTAAGTGTAAGAGAGGCTCAGAAGGGTGGATCTCCTTTGGGTGCCCATGAGCCAGCATGAAAGAGAGAGACTGCACTTGGGAATGAGCAGTAATGGCAGCCATACCTGGTGTCTAGTCGCTGGAGTGAGCATTCTGAGTTTTTGTTTTGTTGTTTTGGTGCTGGGGCTGGAACCTAGGGCCTAAGGGATGCTAAGCATGCACTGTTCCTCTGAGCTCCACCTTGAAGCCTGAGTGCACATTTTGTTATCAGATCATTTTACTTCCCTGCTTAAGCTTCTTCTGTAGTATCCTCTGCTCCTGTATTAAAGGTTAAATCCTGAGATTTCATCCTCAGTGCTGCTGATCTCACCCTGGCTCACTGTTCCAGTCTCATCCCCACCCTGTACCCCAGCCTTACCCTCCTAGTCCACCCCAACAACACTAGAGCCATGCTGACCTCCATCTTCACCTTGTGTCTCTCTTTGTCCTCTGCTTATTTCAATTAGACTTGAACAGCCACAGAGGCATTTAATAAAGTGCCTCTTATGTGCCAAGTCCTCTGCAAAATTTTCTCACTTTAATCCTTACAATACCCCTCAGGACTCCTTTTCTTTCTTTTCCTTCTTTCTTTAGTGCTGGGAATCGAACACAGGGCCTCTACATGCTAAGCATGTGCTCTATCACTGAGCTACATCCTCAACTTCCCCTTCCTTTTTTTGAGGAGGGGCAGAGATAAGATTTATTGATGAATTTGTTATGGGGGGGCAGCATAGTGGAATCCTTGAGGAGTGCAAAGCCCACCACTTGTCCAGGGGACCTTGATGTGGGATGTATTTCACCCTGCAGCTATCAGGAATGAGGTGCTTCTTGGCCACCAAGTCTTCAAATTTGTCTGTATTGAACTTGGTGAAGCCCCACTTCTTGGAGATGTGGATCTTCTGGCAGCTAGAACTTGGTTCTGCATAGGGCCTCAATCACATGTTCCTTGTTCTGCAGTGGATGGACATGATGACTTGTCCAATGTGAGCCCTCACCAATGTGCCCTGGGGCTTCCTAAAGGCACCCTGCAGCATGCCTGTCTGGAGCCTGGACTGGGGATGGCAGGAGGTCAAATACACAAACATCCACCAGGAAGCAGTGTCTCCAAGGTCTCTTAGGGCAGCCCATACAAGCAGCAGGCTGTGTACACTACGGAAGAGGTTGCTATTTGCAGCCATTGCACACTGGGCACTCACCAGCAGAGGAACCCAGTTGGCTTAATTGACTGCAGTCACTTTCTTTTTTTAAAATTTTGAGATAGGGTCTTTTTCAATTGCCCAGGTTGGTCTTGAACTTATGATCCTCCTGCTTCAGCCTCCAGAGTAGTTGGAGCTACTGGTGTACATCCAGTGAGAACTCTTTTTACAGACAAAGAAGCAGAGCACTGGCTGGGTCGGCCATGCCATGGAGGCCCTACTGCACCGTCTTGCTGATGCCACAGAAAGGTCATTTTACACTCTGCACTGCACCGTTCCTACCATCAAGTTATGTAGTCCTCACAGCTACAGTGTCCCTTTTGCAAATGAGATGGTGGGAAGAGAGGGAAAGGTTCCCCCAAGGTTGCATAGCCAGGTTTGCCTGCCCCTTCGCCTCCTGGTAGCGGTACCATCCACCTCCCCTGGGAATGAGTGAGATGGGCCATACTTGACCCTCCATGGTCCTGGTCAAGGTGGCAGAGGTGCCCAAGTCTAGCTTTCAGAGAAGAAAATAAAAGCCCCAGAGGGGAAGGTATTTGCCCTCAAGATCCTGCATTGGGTCATTGGCCGGCAATGCTGGAGGGACTCAGACCTCGATCCTGACTCAGAGCTCTTGCCAGCTTTGCTTTTTCATGCAACAAATATTTATTGAGCACTTACTATTGCTAGGTCTGAAAGCATAGTAGCAAACATATCAAATATTCATTTCTCCCTTTGTCCTGAAACTGGTAATTCTAGGGCAGGGTGGGATGGGGGAGGCTGACACCAAATAAAGCATCTACAGCTACTATCTTCTCTATTTCTTTCCTTCAACAAACAGTTATTGAGAACTATTTTGTTCTAAGATGGACATGGTCCTGGTTCCCCTGCAGGGAGAGGATTGTGGGGCGAAAGGTGACCCAGAAATGAGCAGAGGTTGAGGCCATGTTAGTGATGGAGCAAAAGACAAGGTCAGTGTGCCCAGGAGCACCTAGGAGGGTGGCAGAAGGTTCTCTTGGCTGGGGTGGTCAGGCCTGAGCTGAGACCCAAAAGATGGGTGCTCCAGGGTCAAGAAGGGCCTTCCAGGTGGAAGAACTGCAGGTGCCAAGGCACAGAGATGGGACTGAGCTTAAAGCCTGGGAAACACAAGAAGGCCAAGGTGGCTGAGCAGGGTAAAAGGGGCCAGTTGGGGGGGGGTTGGCAGGAGGAAGGGGGGTGGAGAGGCACTGAATAGAGGGAGGAATGGTTGGCCCCCACAGGGCACCCCTCAGGGGGCCTAGTTATCTCTGCATCTGGGAGTTTCCCAGCCAGGCCCCCAGGGGTGGGCCCAGCACCTGCTGGCCAGCAGGGGCTTTGCATGCAGAAATAGAGCTCCCTGCCCCCCTTCCCAAGGCCCCCCTTGAGGCGCCTCCACCTGCATAGCCGGGTGGATGGCATTGTATGTTGGCTGTGGCTGGCACACCTGGTGCTCTTCAGCCTGCTGGCTGCTCTGATTTAGGGGCTCGTCCTGCCTGGCTCAGGGGCCTGTTCCCTGAAATCTACCAGCTGGGGCAAGGTTGGCTGAGCAGGAGGCTGCAGACCCTTGCTATGGCTGGCAAAGAAGCAAAAAAAGCAAAGAAGCCCCCCCACCCCCCAGCTCATTAAACCATCTTTGTAACGTGAGGCCTTACTTCTCCAACCATCTTTCCCTGGGGCAAAGAGCCTAATCAGTTCAGCTGCTCTGTGGAAAAATTTTCTCCCCGCACTGATCCTCTGTTTCCTCATCTGTACAATGGAAAGGTTGACCTGGGTAAACTTGTGGTGTAGACACCAGTGCCAGACTGCTTGGGTTTGAAACTTGATCACGTGGCAGCTATGTGAACTTAGTTAAGTTACTTGACTTTCCAGTGACTCAGTTTACCCATTTAAGTTTGATACTAGTACTTATTTCAAGGGTTGTTTGGGCTACACATCTGAGTGCAGATTGCTACTATCAAAGTCTTTAGAGAACACTGCACTGGGAAGACTTGGTGGAGAAAACAGTCCATTTGTTTGCAAACTTTTTGGTCTTTGTTTTTAATAGAGAAGCTCAAGAGAATTTTGCTTGCAGCCCCAGCTGTTCAGAGGGGATGGGGTGTGCCTGCCCCACCTGCTCCTGTCTCTGCCTGCAGCCCCGAAGAGGGCTAATGGAGCATAATCTGGAAAACTGCACACAGTTTGTCTCCTTTGGATTACAGTCAGGGAAACTGAAATAAAGAGAGGAGCAGAGAGCAGCCTAGAGAGAGTGGCCCAGCCTAGCCTAGAACCTAGATCTCCTGGTTTTCTCTGGAAAAGACAAGGGGCAGGGGCTGGCAGAAAAAAATGTAAGACCAGAAACCTCTTAGGGGACTGGGTGCATTGTGGCGTCAAGTTATTAGCATGCAAATGAGATGCAAATGGATGCAAAACAGCATGTTTTATGCTAATTTGCAGAGTCGAGAGCGAGGACATTTTCGGTAATAGGGAAGTAGTCTTGGTCCCTGGGCATTGCCGAACACGCGTCCTTTTTTTCTTTTTTCTTTCATTATTATGATCAGGCCCATAAATCTTGGTTTGGCTGTAACCCTTCCCCTTCTCCCCTGAAAGCCTGGCTCCTAACACCCCCAAGGGCTCCCTCACCAGTCTCCTGGCCCAGCTGCAGCCCAGGGCTAGGCCTGGGAAATGAGTCAGGGAGCCAGGACTTAGGACCCACTGGTCAGAGGCAGAAGGTGAGCTGGCCAGTCTGGCCTGGATACTACATCTCAAAGAGGGGGCCTTGGAACCTCCTCAGAGCTGCCATGGTCACCCAACTTGTGCCCCATTGTCTGTTTGGAGTGGTGCAAGCCCCTGGGAAAGGCAGGCTTGCTCCTTTTCTTTCAGGGGACCCAGTACTTGGGCGCCAAGTTCTGGATGTGTCAAGGGGCTGGTGTTGAGCAGGTAGGTGGGTGGGGCTGTGGTCCTGAGACCACAGCTTGAATTCCAATCCTGGTCCCACTCCTTTCTGAGAAAACAGCAGCTCCTTCATAGAGCACCTCCCACATCCCATGTCCTCCACTTTGTTCTTGCTGATATCCTTAAGGTGTTGCAGAGGAGAGGTTAAATGATTTGTCCAGATAGTTCTTCACCAAGCGATGGCTTGAAGCTGGTCAGTAGAGCTACTGTGACAGCTACAGGGTTTCTCCCTGTACCATCAGCCAGCCTGGGACAGTGTGAGCCTCCATCTGAGCCCCTATTCTCCTGGAAAATAGCAATGGGTAAGAAACACCCCCAGCCTTTTGTTTTCTGAGCTCCCCCTACTCTTTTCTGTTCAGAGAAATGGCTGAACAAACTGAACGACCTTTCCCCATGTGACTTAAGTCAGACTTGCCGTCCACTCTTTGGTGACTGGGGGATGATTTCCCTTTTCCTGTGACCTTTCCTCTTTTGCAAGAACCTCCTGAGAGGCCAGAGAAGACCCTCCCACTTCCTCTTCTTTGTCTCAGGGTGGATCAGCTGAGTTTAGAAACCTGTGTCCTCTCTGGAACTAGCGAGACATGGAGATAAACACCTCCTCTTCAGCTGACTGGATTGTGGTGCAAGACAATCCAGGCTCTCGTTTCCCACCTGTAACCTGTCCACTCTTCCCAATACATGCCAGAGAAACCTACCCTGTCCAAACACTATGATATGGGTCCGGGGGCTCCTTCTTATACAATAGTGTGAATACCACCATCTTCCCAGTTGTCCTGTGTAGTTCGTCTTGAGACTTACCCCTCTACCTATTTTCCATCTGCTATCTGGGCAGCAAAGGAAGAGCCCTGGGGCCTTCGAGTGATTTATAAGCACCTAGGGCCTGGGTTTTCTCTTCCTCCAAGACGCCTCTAAGGCCCCAGGGTTTGCAGGGGGAGGGAGACCGCGCCAGCGAAGGGACTGGCCACTTGGAGCAGTGAGCGCTCCAGAACTGTCGGCCACTCTGCATCCAGCAGAGGACCGCGGCCCCGGAGAGGAATGAGCGCTGCTGGAGGCGCACAGCAGGCACAGCGCACAAGGGTTAGAGCGCTAGTCTGGAGACCTTGGCCTCCCCTCTGGGAAGTTCCGTGTCCCCACACCACGCCTAGCCTCGGGATCACAAGCTGGGGTAGGGAGAGGGGGCCCTTCCTCGCCGCCCCCCCATCCTCGCCGCCCGCCTTTGATTGTGGAAAGCAGCGAGTCGCAGAGCAAATTAACTTTTTGCACACTTCATTATGCGCCGCCCTGCGTCCCCCGGGGCCGGGGCTCCGCCCCCGCCCCCCGCCCGCGCCGACAACTTGATTGGGCAATTAATCTTCGTGCCCGCGCCCCCGGCCGGCCTTTGTGAGCGCTGCGCGGGCCGCAGGCCCGGCCGGCCGCCCGGTCTGCTCGCGCAGATAAGGCGCCCGCACCGCCCGCCTTTGTCAGCACCCGAGCGGGCCGCGCCGCCGTCTCGCACCCCGTCAGCGCGCCCCCGCCCCTGGGCTCGGCCCATCTGTCTGCACCGCGCGATCCCCAGCGGCCGGGGCTGGGGGAGGGTCCCGCTCTCGGGCAGGGAGCCAGCACCGCCCCCCCCCCCGCCCCGGCCGCCCCATGTGTCAGAAGTAACCCCCTCGCCCTCTCACCCAGGAGACACACCGCACACACGCACACACACGCGGGGCCGCCCAATTAAGCGGGGCAGTAATAATGAAGAAGGAGAAGGCACGAGGACGCATAGCAGCAGTTTGAACTATTGGGGGGGTTCCCCAGCAGGGTCCAGAAAAGAGGGGGTCGCTGCCACCCATTCTGCACACCAGGTGGGAACCTTCTGGTTATTGGCTGGGGGCTGGGGGTTGGGGGCTGGGGTGGAGTGGAGGAGGGAGTGTCCCTGGGAATTTGCCTGACACCTCATGCCTCTTTGTGCAATTTGAGGGGTTTTGCCAGCAGTTCACCGGGCCTCAGAAAGGCGGCCTGTGTTCCATTCGCGCAGAACCAGGGTCCTAACTGGAGGGCAAGGCCCAGGCTGTTTTAGAGACTGGTAGCACCAGGTCTGAAAGGAGTGGTGTGCTGGGACCACTCCATCCTTGGGAGTGGAGTGGTGGTGGTGACTAGCTGAGTATGTTGCACAGAGCTGGGTTGTCAGTGAGGGCTCACCAGGTGCGGCCCTTGGTCAGTCCACCGTGTCCCCTGGATGGCACAGTGAATTAAAAACTGATGGTGGCAGAAGGGGCCCTTGGGCCAGTAGGGTAGCTGCTGGTGCCTGCTTATCAGGGACAGAGCAGGCTCCTCTGTGGTCCTTGGGCTGCAGAGGATTCACAGCCTTCCCTGGTTTCCAAAGAAGGTGTGTCACATCCCCAAGTGTTAAGCATCCCCATGTACAGGGCCGCGAAGCAGCATCATCCATTCAGTCTAAAAGCAAAACTGATCAAATGCATATTTTGCATGGAGTCTACACTAATGCCACTAGGTGCTGAGAATAGTTATGAGCAAAGGAGAAGCTGTGGGTTCCCATTTAGACTCAGTCTAGTTTGGTGGGTGGATGAGAAATCAACACACGAGACATGCAGTAGATGAGTGGATGAAAAGAGCTGTACAGCTGAAGGACAACTGATTACCCCCTCTAGAGTGCTCCATGGCCAAGGCACTGAAGGCCACACTCCTGGGCCTAGAGCCCTGGGTCCCTCTGACTCTGTAGTCTCCTCTCTCCACCCCCTAGCTCCAGCCCCCACCAGCTCTGTAGCCTTGGGCCAAGGTCCCTGGGATGATGGACAGGCTTCCAGCACTGTGGCCTCTCCCCCTTATCCCTGAGGGAAGTGGTGGTGAGAGTGGTTTCCTGTGATAATGACAGCTTCCAGTCTTGCGTGACCACAGTGAAGCATGAGCCCGTAGTCCAGAAGGGGCCCAGTGAGCAGGGGCTGAATTAATATGAAGAAATATTGCCTCTTTGCCCCACATCACCCTCCTCTACCCCCGCCCCCAAGCTCCTGAAGCCAGGAGGGAGTCGTTTCTCTGTCCTTTTGCACTGCTGAGCTGGGTTAGCTGGGTGGACACCTCTTTCTGGATACTAAAATAAGGGCACACACAGAACAGCAGGTGGGACACCAAAAAGCTCTCCCATCTACCTCTGTGTACACCAGGCTTAGATTCCCCATCAACTGTGTTCCTGGTCCCGATGATCTGACTCTAAACACCTTAGAATTCCAACTTTGTGAGTACCTGACTTGCTAGAATTTTAACATCCTATGCATCTGGCACAAACATTCTGAAGTTCCATGATTTATATTCTAGAACTCTGAGGCTTGGATATTGGTTTTGTGGGGGGTCCACACATTCAAACAACAGTGGGGAAAGAGAATACGAAGAGTCACATAATATATCATAATAGTAGCAACTAACAGTCTTTCAATCATATTTTCATTCAACAAGTATTTTTTGAGAATCTTCTAAGTGCTGGACAGTGTTCCAGGCATCATACAAACATATAAATTAAAGTAAGTAAATAAATATTATGTTAGAAGATTGCACAGGAAGGATGTAGGGAAGAGGAGAGTACAGTTAAAATAGATAGTCAAGGCAAGACTCACTAAAAAGGTCCTGGTTAAATTTTTTCCACTTGTTCTTGTAGTTATTGAGGTTGCAAAGCTAAATTGATAACTATGGATTGTTTCTTTTTGTAGGTCCATCAGTTTTTGCTTCCTATATTTTTAATCTCTGCTATAGGGTTATACCTATTTAGAATTATTATATATTCTTGAGTAATTGATTGCTTTATCTGTCCTTGGTAATATTATTTGCTATGAAATCAACTTTGTCTGATATTAAACTAGCCACTCTCGTGTTCTTTTGATTAGTATTAAATATGATGTATCTCTTCTCATCCTTCTACTTTTAACTGGTGTGTTCACAGTGTGCTTCTAAATTTTTTTTTTTATGGTGGGGCATCTATGAGTCATGTCTCTTTCCCTTAATTCAATCTGACAATTTCTGCTTTCTCATTGGGAATGTTTAGACTGTTTATGTTTAATATTATTATTGATGCAGTTAGATTTGAGTTTATCATCTTGCTGTTTGTTTTCTACTTGTCCCATCTGTTCTTTTTCTTCTTTCTCTGCCTTCTTTTATATTAATTGGGTATTTTTATTATTCCATTTTACCACCCTTATTGATTTATTAGCTCTAATGTTCTGTTATTTTAATGGTTGTCTTAGGCTTTGTAATATGTATCTCTAACTTATCACAGTGTATCTTCAAGTGATGTTATACCACTTCATGTGTAGTATAAGAACTTTACAAAAGTACGTTTTAATTTTTTTTCCCTGGGCTTTATGTTATTCATGTCAGGCATTTTAGTTATGCAAACAGATGCTTCTTGACTTATGATGAGACACTCTGACAGGCCCATTGTAAGCTAAAAATATCATTAAATTGAAAATTCATTTATTTACTTTTTAGTTTTTATTTTATTAGTACACATTTGTGGCACATAATGATTACATTCATCAGGGGGAATTGGTACATGTACGTAAACATCTGCATTCTTCTTATGTCCATTCCCCTACCTCTCCTTCCCCTACCTCTCCTTCCCCTACCTCTCCTTCCCCTACCTCTCCTTCCCTTCTCCCTCCATCTCTTGGTTCCCTCCCCATTTGGAAAAGATCTATCTCCCTGTTTCCTATTATCTATCTTTTATTTTGCTCTTCAATTTGTTTATACTTTGGATTTTTCATGTAAGAGAAACTATACAATATTTAAGAGTGTGTGCCTGACATATTTCATTTAATATTATGATCCGACCATTGACTCAAGTTTATCTTTCTTTATGGGAGAGAAGTACTTCATTGTGTGTAAATAACACATTTTCTTTATCCATTCATCTGTTGAAGGTTTTTTTTTGGTACCAGTGATTGAACTCAGGACCTTGTGCTTTCAAGGCAGGCAGCAGAACCACTGAGCTAAATCCCCAGCCCTATCCATTCATCTGTTGATGGACATATAGGCTGCTTCCAAGATTTGGCTATTGTGAATTGTGCTGCTATAAACATGGGTATGCATGGATCACTGTAATAGGGTGTCTTTAACTCTTTTGGGAAGATACCTAGAAGGAGAATATGTGGGTCAAATGGAATTTCTAGTGTTAGTTTTTCAGGAATCTGCATACTGATTTCCATAATGGTTGTACTAGTTTATATTCCTGCCAATAAGGATTCCTTTCCTCCCACATTCTCACCAGCATTTGTTATTATTTGATTTCTTGATAATAGCCATTCTTTCTGGAGTAAAATGGAATCTCAATGTTTTAATTTGTATTTCTCTAATGGCCAGAGATGTGAACATTTTTCATGTGCTTATTGGCCATTTGTAATATATGTAACCTGCAAAATAGTGTAGTCCGGCATGAGCTGTTTATCCTTGTGATTTCATGGCTCACTTGGAACTGTTGCCCACTGCTGCTGACCCCATCACAAGAGAGTATCGCACTGCACAAGATAGCCCAAGAAAAGATCAAAATTCAAAATACAATGTCTACTGATGCATATTGCTTTCACACCATTATGTAAAGTTGAAAAATCCTAAGTTGAACCATTGTAAGTCAAGGAATACATTACATTACAAATTCCACAATTTTTCTTTAGATGGTAAATTATTTTTAAACACATCTTATGTAGGAAAATAGCAAGGAAAAACCTTATATTTATTCATTTAGTTAATATTTCTGGTGACCTTCATTCCCTTGTGTGGGTACAGATTTTCATCTGGTTTCATCTTTCTGCCTAAGAATTTCTTTTATCATTTCTGTTAGTGCAGATCTATTGTTTTAGCTTTTGTATGTCTGAAAAAATTTATTTATTTACTTACTTAGTTTTCTGATACAAGGTCTTTCTATGCATTCCATGCTGGCCTTAAACTCACTATGTAGCCCAGGCTAGCCTCAAACTTGCAGCAATCCTCCTGGCTCAGCTTCCTGAGTACTGGTATTACAGGCATGCACCACCACACCTGGCTTTGAAAACATCTTTATTTTACTTTTGTTTCTGAAAGACATTTTAACTGGGTATAGAATTTTGGGTGAAAGATTCTTTCAGTACCTTAAAGGATGTTGCTCCTCCATCTTCTCTTTTATACTGTGTCTGACAAGAAATCTGCTGTCATCTTTATATTTGTTCCCCTGTACTTAGCATGTCTTTTTTACTCTATTTTTCTCCTTGGCATTGGTTTTCAGCAATTTGATCATGATAGCTAATTTTCTTCCTGTTCCTTGCACTGTGGTTTGTTAAACTTCTGGGATCTGTGAGTTTATAGTTTATGTCAGATTTGGACTATTTCAATCAACTCTTTTTCTAACACTTTTCTTAATTTTTTATTCTTATTTTTTCTCTATGTGTTCTGTTTTGGATAGTTACTATCTGCTATGTTTTCAAACTTACTAAAGTTTTCTTCTGCCATGTTTAGTCAGAATATTTTTCATTTCAGACATCGTACTTTTCATCTCTTTTTATGTCTTCCATGTCTCTCCCTAGCTTTAAACATACAGATAAATTAGCCTTCTCACTATGGTTTGTGTTTTCTTTCTTCTTGGCGTGCCCAGTAAACTTTGAATGCCAGACATTGTGAATTTTACCTTTGTTGGGTGCTGTATATTTTTATATCTCTATACATCTTTTTTTTTCAGTGATGAATTTCAAACTCCATAAATCTTGACTTCTGCTCTGAGGTATAATTTAGTTACTTAGAAACAGCTTGATCCTTTCTAGTCTTGCTTTTATGCTTTGTTAAGTGGGCCCAGAGCAGTGCTCTGGTGAGGGTGCAGGGCACTGCAGGGGTGATGACACCTGGGTATGTGCACTCGGGGCACCTCCTGCGGGAGGGAGGCTTTGAGCAGAGGAGGTGAGGAGGACATTCAAGGATGAGAGAAGACTGAGGAGGAGAACTCACACTGCCTTCAGGAAATGGACAGAAAATCAGCAAGACTGGAACACTGACAGTGTGGGGACAGTGTGGCTGGGAAGAGGTGAAGTGGAGGAGTGCCTGGGGGTGTGGGGGCAGTTTTGGGCCTGGCCTGTGGCTTCACCTCTGTTCAGGGCAGGGCTTCACTCTGCAGGGGACCTTGGATCTGCAGGACTCTGAACTCCTCTGGCCACCAGCACCCAAGGAAGCTCCAGTGCTTCTCTCCCCTCCGTGTTCACATCTTTGTCAGGTTCTATAAAGCAAGACTGGGGAACCGGGAGGATTTTCTGGGAAAGACCCAGTGGGACTTCCAAAGCTGGGTCATACAATATATTGCCGCTTCTGCCTTTATCTCCAGGTTTGACAGCTCTGGAGAAGCCAGTTGCTGTGTAGTGGAGCCACCCAGGTACCTGTGCAGTGGCACACAGAGAGGAGCTGAGGTCCCACGGGCAGCCAGTGCCCATTGCTCATCCTATGAACAAGCCACCTTACAATGGATCCTCAGCCCAGACCAGCATTCAGCTGAGCATAGCCCAGAGTGACCCGCCAGGCCCATACTGAGTTCTTGACCCATAGAAACGAGGGCACCTGTTCAGTAATGCTGGCTGTTGTGAGTCACTGAGTGGGGGTGGCTTGCTCTGTAGCATCAAATCATGGAGTCTTCTCTGGGCCCTTTGTGGCCTCTTCTGCTACCATCTGATGAGTCTGTTGAAAACCAAAGCCCTCCTTTGGAAAAGTTCAAGTACACAGAAATTGGGGTGTAATTTCAAAGGGACCCCAAGACCATCCAAAGTAGAACCTTAAACCCCTAGGTCCCAGTGCCCACAGCCCTCTGCCCACCATGGCCATAACACCTGACTGAGGAGGGAACAGAGTCCCAGTTGCCACACTGCAGAAGACACTTGCTTCTGCAGGCAGTGGAACAGTGTTGGCTGCTGCTGGGTCTCTGGCCTGGCAGGGCTGTGTGTGCATGGCCTTGACTCTTTCTCTTTCTCTTCTCTATGCCCTTGGCAGGCTGGGCCCCACAGAGGAGGCCAGCAGTGTGCAGGCTGTGGCTGACAAATGGAGAGATTTAGCTTTCAAAGGAACAGGACAAGAGAGCCAGCTTGCATGTGTACGGGCGACTTCTCTGGCCAGGCCCTGCCGGCTGCTGGTGCTGAGTCTTGGCTATGGCCTCTGCCTCCAGGAGGCCAGGGTCTGAGGAGTGTAAGGCTGAAAATGAAGCTTCCAGGCCAGCCCTGCACCCAGAACTCAGTAGCCACCAGGCCTGGGGAGCTGACTCTCATTCTGGCCCCAGCTTCTGAAGCCCTCAAACAGTTGCCTTCCATCTTCCTCCTCGACCTCCCCTCCTTGGCTCTGAGCCTTGGCAGAGCCACCAGCCTGTCTCACAGAAGGCAACCTCTCCTGGTGTGGTGGTGTGGCTGTCCTAAACCTGTGTCTCAGGAAGTAGCTCCTTGTAGTGGGAAGTGGAGGGTAGGAGCAATGGCAGCCCCACCCTGCCCCAGGAGGTCTCCTGCCCCCTTCATGTTACTGCTTCCCCCTCCTTAGCACTCCACTCCACCTCCTTCCTCCCCCACCTCCTCTACTTCCTTCTCTTCACCCACCTTTTTCTTATTTTATTTTTCCTTCTTCATCTTCCTTCTCTTTTGTCTCCCCTTCCTCTTTCCTGCCACTTTTTCTTGTCTAGTCTTTCTTCTCCCTTGCCCCTCCTTTCCCTCCTCCTCTCTGTCCTTGTAATGATTAGAACCATGGTCTCTGGGGGCAGCCTGCCCGGGTCCCAAGACCAGGTCTGCCACTCACTGGTTGTGTGACCTGGGTCAAGTTACTGCCTTTTTCTGTGCTCTGGTTTCCTGAGCTGTAAGGGGATCCTGACGGCATCCCTCCTGGCTGGTGAGGGCCTGGAGCCTTTGGGTGCCTCGGGAGCATCCCGAACTCATTGTTAATGCTCTTCCCTGGCTCTCTTTCCTCTCCTCACTGTCTGCAGTCTGCCCCCCGCTTTCTCTCCAAGTCTTGGGCTGCCTCTGTCTGGCAGGCGTCTTGTGCCCACTGGCCCTGCCCTGCTGCCCCATTCTCTTAGGCACAGCCAGGCTGCCCGGGAACAGTTGCAGAGCCAGGTGGCAGGAGCGCTGTCCCTGCCCATCCATGCTGAAGAGTGTACAGGGCTGCCTTGGTGTCCCCGGTGACAGCCTTTCTCGGTGCCTCATTTGATAGATCCATGCCACTGGCTCTGGAGATCCCCTGCCATCCCTCCACTTGACCGAATGAAGGGCACTCTCAGGCCCTGGCTGGACTGCCAGTCCCATGGGCCCCCTGGGGCCCAGCACTTCGCCAGTGCACAGCAGGTCTTCAGCGGAGGGAAGGGAGTGAGTGGAGCCATTAGCCAGGTCCTCAGAGTCCTCGCTCCAAGCAAAGACTCCTCTCATCCTCATAGCCACCCTGTGGAGCCGAGGTTGTGTCACCTCACTGTTGAGACAGCAAACTGAGCCCCGGCAGAGTGTAGGCAATTGTATGAGTGAAGGAAGGAAGTGACAACTCAGCTGGTGTCACAGTGATCTGAGAGTACTGGCCTCATTTTCTGGGTGAGAAGCCTGAGGCCCAGAGAAGGTAGGCGACACAGCCAAGGTCACACAGCCATGGGGGTGACTTCAGAGTTTTACTTTCTGCTCTGTTGGATGGCGCTACCTTACCTGTCCTCTAGCACTGAGGGAATGTCCAGTTGGGAGTTGGCTGGGGACAGAGTAGAGAAAGGAAGACAAGCTTGACACCAGCCCTTCTGCTATTGCTGTCCAGGTTGGATCTAGTGCCCCCTGTCCACCCTCTGCAGAGACACCTGGGTCAGCTTCCTCACCTTGTCCTGGATGCCAGGCTTGGCAAGGATCACTGTGCTCGAACTTCTCTCCCTCCTCTCCCTTTTTAATGAAGGTTTACACCACACACAATAAAGTACCTGGAAGACACACTTTCTCAAGTGTGCCATTCAGTGAGTTTTCTCTTAGTGTGTCCTTGTGTGACAACCATGCGGATCAAGACCTGGAACATTTCAGACACTCAGGGAGAAACGATTCTGATTTTCATCAGTGTGAATTTTGCTTGTTCTGAAATTCATATATGTGCAATTCATGCAAGTCCCATTGCACTTACTGTTCCCATTTGACAGGTTAGAAAAGTATAGACCAGGGAGGGGAGGGTGATGTGCTTGCGGCTCAGAGCCCAGTCCTCGCAGGCACAGCTTGTACCTGAGAGGTGAGGGCAATGGGCACTTCTCACATTCCTCAGCCACGTCCTGCCAGTCTCAAGAGGGGCTTAGTAAAGTCTTTCTTGAAGTTTAACAGCTGGTGACAGGGTCAGGGTATTATCTTCAGGAAGTTGAAAACATGATGTCACATGATGATGTAGTGAGCATGGGTCACAGTCTTGTTTATCTCACGAAAGGGAAGTGGCAGGATGGCAGAGCCAGGCAGAGGAGGGTGGGATGGTGCAGTTAAGGACAACACTGGTGAATGTCTTCCAGCCCCAAAACCATAGAGGCGCTGTTGTTTTTACAGGACCAAAATCAGTTGTCCCATGGGCATCTTCTATAAGTTAGCAGAGGAGAATCAGGGGACCCAGCCAGGCTCATTCACACAGGTCCTGGGCCTGAGATTGATAGGGCACAAGACTTGCTTTCATCTTTTTTCTTTTTGGTAGTTGCTGTTGTCATTATTATACTTCCCTCTGATGAAAGCCAGCTCCTGCACCGCATTGGGTCCCCAAAGCCCAAGTACCCCCCCCCCCCCCCAGATCATAACCACCCCATTTACCCAGGGACTTGTGGCCAGAGGCTGTACCCACAGATGAAGGGGGGAGGGCAGGCACACAGACCAGATAGCAGCCAACAGAGGGGGATTGCCCAGCTGGTTTTGTCAATAACCAAGCTGTGGCACGACCTCTGCCATATTTCTTGAAGAGGCAAATGAAGTGACCCATGGGTTCCACACAAGCTAGCACATGTGTGGGCAGGCAGGTTCCTTTCTGGGGGTAATTGTGAGCCAGCTCCCTGGAGAAATGGCCCCCAAACTGACAGACACGAGAAGGTTGGGAATTTAGGGGGAACAATCTTGTACTTATTGTTTTGTTTTTGTTTTGCAGTACTGAGGATTGATCCCAGGGCTTTTGATTGATCCTCAGCCCTTTTTAAAATTTTTTAAAAATTTGAGACAGGGTTTCCCTAAATTTCCCAGGCTGGGCTTGAACTCACAATCCTCCTGCTTCAGCCTCCCAGAGTGCTGGGGTTACAGGCAGCTCCACCACTCAGGGGTTTGGAAACAATCTTATTAAAAAACAAAAACTAAACAAATAGAACCCCCCCCCCCCCCAAAAAAAACCCCTACAGTTTAAATTGGTTACATCCAACTCACTTGCTTTATTTGCAGGCTCTTAACAATACCATTTTTCTATTTCAAGACTATTTCTGGAAGGTTAAACGGGATCAGGGGTGGGGGCCCTCACCACAGGTTTCTTCTATGTTCTCGGGCTGCTCATCACTGATAGGGCCCTATCGGTTCAGGTCACACCTCGGCCTCGACCCCACCGCGCGGGCCCCTGTAGCGCTGGCCGAGTGCCTGGTGCAGCCAGGTTCCCCCCCCCCCCCGCCCCCTGACAGTGGGGTGGCGGTGCGGAGCAGATGGACTGGGCGTCCGCAGGCTCGGGGTCCCCCGGTCCAGTCCAGGTGGCTCGGGAACTCCCGGCCAGCTGCGGGGGCTTGGGAGGGGACCCCGTTTTCCATGACAATGGGTGAGGCGGGGAGTACAAAGGCGCTGCAATCAGCGTTTTATTGGTGGAGTTAATTATCTGCCCGGGGAGGGGCGGAGCCCTGGGGGGGAGAGGAGGAGCCGCCCAGCTCCTCGCCTACCCCGCCTGGGTGGCAAAACGCTACCGCCCCCTGGTGGGCCCCTCATTCATTCGTTCACTCATTCGTTCACTCATTCGTTCACCCAGCAGTCCACAGGACTGTTGTACAGAGTGCGACAGAAGCTGAGGTGCAGGCCTGAGGTCCTGGCAATGGACCAGTTTGAACAGCGCCATCAGGACTTAGGCTTCCCTTGGTTTCCACCCAAGCACCCCAAACTCACAGACTGACAATTTCAGTGTGGGTCAGTGAACTCCGTGAGGCCAGCAATGAGGGGCCCTGGGAGAGGAGGGACTCACAGGGGCCTCCTAGGAGGAGGCAGTGGGAGATAAGAACAGATGAGGGGGAGGAGGGCTCAGTAGGTGCAAAGGGGCTACAGTAAAAGCAAGGTGTACCCTGGTGCATCTTGCTGCAAAGGGGGGAAAGGTGAGCAGGGCACAAGGCCACTAGTATATGTGCTGCTGAAGCAAGCACACGGGCACAAGGCCACTGGACTGTGGGCTGAGCCTATGGTGAGGGTGGGACACCTGTCAGATCAGGTAATGGTGGCATGTGCAAATTAGAGGGATTTGTCTCTCACACATAAATGAAGTCCAGAAGTGGGCAGTCAAAGGCTGACACGGTGCTCTGCAGTCCAGGGATCTAGGTTCTCATCATTACTCTACCATTCTCAGTACATGGCTTCTATTTTTGGGCCCCAAATGGCTGTTCAAACACCAGGCGTCACATCTATATCCCAAGATGGAAAGCATTCCAGTCATTAGAAAGGAACCAAGAAGGGAGAAAGTTCCCCTTAAAGACTCTGGATGTTACGATCCTTGATTTCTAGTTCATTGGCTAGATCTTGATTACATGGGCACAAAAGCTACAGTAGAGGCAAGAAAAGATGGTTTCTGTTCCAGGTACCATGTACCCTGATGAAAAATGAGAGTGTATTTCAAAGGAAGAAGCACAGCCAGATTATTGGGGGAAACTATCAGTCTCTGGCACATTCAGAGGTCCCACTTCTAGGAGTGTGTCCTGGGGTGTTTTGCCCAGGTGATATGTGACATATCTGCAGAATTATTCACTACAACATTGTGACAGCTGAAGATGAAACAATCTAAATGTCTTTTGATGGGGGACAAGTTAGACAAACTCCAGGATATCACAGGGTGGAGCACATGCAGGTGCATGGAGCTGAAATGGCATGGAAGGTCTTAATCTTTGGAAAATAATCTTGCCATTTCTTATAAACACATGGTTCCCAGTGGCCCAGTATCTTTGCTGTTAGGCTTTTGTACAAATGAAATAAAAATATACATCCCCACAGGACTTGTGCAAACATGTTCAAAACAGTTGAATATATAATAGACAATACCTGACACAGCCCAGAAGCACTGGCCAGAGATCAAGGAATCATGTATCCATGCATTCAAAGCATGTGCTGCAGTACAGATCAGTGAAGAGGCACACATGACAGTGTGGGTGAATCACAAACATGTGGAGTGAAAGCAAGCTGGGCACTAAGATAACATGCTATGGCGATGCCATTCATATGAAATTCTAGCAGGCGAAACAAATCATTGACCATAGGAAGCAGAGCAGTGGCTGCCTCTGGGGTAGGGGGTCAGGAAGGAGCATGAAAGGATTTCTTGGGGCACTGGATATATTCTGAATTGTGATTAGGGTGTTGGTTACACAGGTACATTTCACTGTATATAATGACACTTTGATGGTTTTAAAAGCAAGATGTAATGCTAGGCACAGTGGTACACACCTGTAATTTCATCTATTTGGGAAGCTGAGGCAGGAGGATTGGAAGTTTGAGGCCAGCCTGGACAATTTAGTGAGATTTGTCACAAAATGAAATGAAAAGGCTGAGTATGTAGTTTAGTGCTCCCAGAGTTCCAATACTGAACCCCCTAAAAAGGAGGAGACACAGAACAGCAACAGCACATGCATTATGTGCTCCTACTGTATGCTTATCAAGGAAAGACACGAAGGACATGTGTTTGCATCTATTGATTCTATCTAAAAGAGACCAGGAACAGTGAGTTCCTGCAGGAGGGGAGCTTTGGATAGGAAGAGGAAAACTTTTGCCGTATCCTGAATCTTCAGCAAAGTGAATGTACTGCTCAATGGAAAACTAGTTGAAAATGCAAAGATCGGTTAGATACATATTTGACATGTCCCTGCTTTAAAAAAAGTCCCCTAAAGGCTCTTTGTGGAAGACACTTGGCACCTTCCTGAGGATGCTCAGCACTCACCCACAGATGCACTTGCCCTCTCGGTGTCTCCCCTCAATGCTCACTACCTGGGGAGCTCTCACCAGTCTCCCACAGAGTTAATCCCTCTGAACTTGGGGGACACTCTCCCTTATCTGTCAGATCAACATGCTTCCTGGCACCTGCAGTGAGCTGCAGGGTCCTGGAGGACCCCAGAGCCCTGGAGATGGATGGGAGCCATCTTTAGGGGGACCCTGCTTCCAGATTTGCCCTCTCCAGTCTCCAGCTTTCTCCTCCCTTCAAGCACCCCAGTCCTCTCTTCCTGGATCCAGCTCTGGCTGGGGCAGAACCCTTTAGAAAATGTATTATTTTAAATTAAATGGTGGCTGCAAAGAGAATACAACTCATGAAAGGAACCAAGCAGGACTTGCTCTCTTAGAACAGACAGAGAATCACACAGCTGGGGGATTAAACATGTCCTCACAAAAGATCTGCTCCTCTCCTAATCCTGCACCTGCACCGGTGGACTTATTTGGAAACAGGGTCAGGCAGAAGTCAGAGTGATGACGAGGTCACATGAAAGTGTAGAGGGCCCCAGTGCAATGACTGGTGTCCTTGTAAGAGAAGGACGTCTGCACACGGACATTTGGAGAGACACTGGGACAACAGGGATGGGTCTGCAGACCAAGGAGCTTGACTGAGGTGGCCTGCAGCCAGAGCAGCCCAGGAAGGGGCCAGGAAGTGTCCTCCCTCAGCGCTGCTGTGGAGACATCTAGGTCCCAGACTTCTGGCCCGTGGCACTGGGAAGCCTACATTTCGGTTGCCACCTAGTTTGCGGTAACTTGTTGTTGTAATCCTAGGAAACAAACACTCACACTAAACCAGGTAAAATCTAAAATGATCCTAGGAAATGTTGAATGCCTTGGGAAAACAAAACAAGATGCTAAGTCACAGGGCAGGTGATGGAGAATGATTGGGAGCAATGCCACCTCAGCCAGGCAGTCAGGGAAGGCCTCTTGGAGGAGGTGGCCCTGACTTGGCCATGTGAGCATCAGACAGGGATACTGGGGGCCAAGGCTCTTGGTGGGTTTGGAAAGCACTGGATGTGACCGCTCTGGGATGGAGGCCACTTGGCTGAGTCTTCAAGGCAGTCCCCAGGAAAGAATCAGGAAGGCTTCTGTCGTTGTCTCCCAACCCGCTGCATGGCTGCTGAGGGCCGTCCCTTGGCCTGGGCCGGCTGGCAGCCGATGGGCAAGGCCAGCCTCGCAGCTGACATGCCGTTCTCTAATTGTGATTAACTATTGGGTCCTCTCCGGCTCGGGCCTGAGGCCGTGGTGACAGCTGCACAGTGCAGCAGTGAGGCCAGGAAGGGGTTAATGGGCCGTCCTTCCATCTGAGCCCTCAGACAATGACAGGAGGGGGGAGGCCCCTGGTGGGGGAGTGTGGCATCAGCTGGGGCCAGTGAATGGAGAGGACAGAGGCCTCCTCCCTGGGGACAGGGCATGAGTGCTCTGCGGGAGAGGGGTCAGAAGAATGGCCTTCCCTGCTATTATTTTCATCCACTCCACCCTCTTCCCCCTCCCCCACTGGGCCAAGCATCCCAGACCCTGCCCTCTGGGTTCACAGTGGGCAGGGGCTTCACCTCCTGGAATCCTGCAGCAGGAATTCAGAGAGCGGAAGAGCTTCAGTCATGACGTCTTGCCGCCATGGGACAGCTCATCACCTCCCATCATTGTCAGACTTTTTGCTTAATTATTAGCAGTGGGATCCGGAGTCACCCACCCCCACACCTTATCCTCTCCCACCTCAATAACAAATAGTGCATCGATCGCATTGAAAGTGAGTCTGGTGCCAGTCTGCCTCACACATTTCCGGCTCTGCTGCTCACACCTGGGGCAGCTGGGGGACATGTGCCATTCTGTGGGTTCTGATGGGTGCACCAATTATGTGACCATCACCACAATTACTGTACAGTGGTACTGCCATCCTTTCCAGGAGGCATGACAAGTACCAAAAGGAGAATGAGTACCAAATTGTTCTGGATGGAAAAGGTATTGAACCATGAGGCAGTCAATGCCCCGACAAGTTGTAGCTGGAGCACTGAGTACCAAACAAATGAGTTCGGGAACAAAATTTGGGTACCGAATTCGATGAGTTTCATAGCATCTGAGTACCCAGGTATGACTATAGACCATGCCCATCAACCAAAATGTTTCCTTATGCCCCAGGAATGTAGCCAGCATTCTAACCTTTAGCCCTGGAATAGTGAGTTGAATCACAGCCATTCAAAGACACTGAGTTTGATTCCCTGAAGTTTATAAATGTGACCTTATATAAAAGGGATCTTTACTTGTTAGGTTCTTGGGATAAGGATTATCTAGGTGGACCCCAAACTGTCACACCAAGAGTCCTCAAAGAAGGGAGGAGCAGTGTGACCACAAGCCAGAGGGAAGAGACAGGGAGAGATTCTCTTCAAGAGCCTCGCAGGGAAGGAAGGATCTTGATTTCAGATTCTGGCTTCAGAATGGCAAAGTTTCCATCTGTTTAGTTGTGCAGTACAGTTTTGGAATCCTGCAGAAAGTGGACAGCTTTTTGGAATCTGGCTTCTCTCATTCAGCATGTCACATTTGAGATTCATCTATGTTCCTGTAGGTATGAGGACTCCATTACTCTTTATAGCTGCACAGGTCCAAGCTTAGCAGGGTGCAGCACAACTGATCTCTCCACAAGCTAAAAAGCATTTGGGTCCCTTCCAAGTGTGCGTGATTACAAAGAATGCCACTCTGAAACATGTGTGGACAGGTCTTAGTGTCCACACCAAGTCTCGAGCTGTCATTTCTCTAGAGTTGATACCTGGGAGAATTACTGGGTTCCATTGTAAGTGTATTTATCATCTTATAAACTAACAAGCTGCCTTCCAATGTAGCTGTGCTATTTTGTGTTCTCTCCAGCACATAGTATTGTCAATTTTAGAAGAAATTAGCCATTTTAATAAGTATCCAGTGATCATGGCATTACTGTAAGGATTAAATATATACATGTGCACACACACATGATACTTGATTTATGATGACATGGCTTATGATTTTTCAATTTTATATATGGCCATTTTTCACTTTCACTGCAGTATTCAGTAAATTATGTGAGCTACTCAGTGCTTCATTATAAAACAGGCCTTAAGCCAAGCATGGTGGTGCATGCCTGTAATCCTAGAGAGGCTGAAGCAGGAGGATTGCTGACAGTTCAAGGCCAGCCTGGGTTACAAAGTGAGTTGAAGGCCAGCCTGAAGTACATAGCAAGATTCTGTCAAAAAACAAACAAATGAAAAACGGGCCTTGGGCCTAGGATTTAGCTCAGTGGTTTCGCCGCCTGCTGCGCAAGCGGAACGACCTGAGTTCAATCCCAGGTACCAAAAAACAAAAACAAAAAACGGGCTTTGTGTTAGCTGCTTTTGGCAACTGCGGGCTCATGTTTAAGTGTTCAGAGCACACTGCAGGTAGGCTAGGGAGGCTATGCTTGGTGAGTTAGGTAGATCCAAAGCAGTTGTGACTTAAGATATTTTCAACTTACCATGGGTTTATGGGATATCACCCAACAGTGCCTAGACACTGCCACTATTGCCATCACTGTGGGGGAGGTCAGGACATAGCAGGGGTGGAAAACTCAAGGCCAGGTGGACCAGGAAAAGACTGGTGGGCATTTGCCCTGTCTTGAAGGTCAGGTCCTGGGAATGAGACCCTCAGGTGGGGATCTGCTGAAGGTGGTTTCCAGGCAGTGCTCCTAGGATCTTTAGGGAGTAAGGGACACAGGTTCCGGCAGTTGTCACGGAGGCCTGGGCCAGTCCCATAGGGTTCTGGATCTGGATAGCTCTTTAGATGCGTTGCAGTCTAAGGCAGGAGTTGGCCACTGTGCCCTGCCCTGCTGCCTGTGAAATGTGAAGTGGTTGTGGGGCCACTGGAAGGACCAAAGCGGGGCTCAGTCCCTTCCCCCAAGTCATCAGCAGCCAACTTGTTAGGCAGATGGGGACAGTCCCTTAGTCCCAGTGATGGATCCTGGATGGGATACAGGCCCCAGGGATCAGAGCTGTCAGGTCTTCCAGAGAAGTGTACATCGAGAGAAGTGTTAAGTCTCCCAATGCTTGTCATGCAGGAAGCCCTAGACTTTGAGAATCTGCCGTGAGGCCTGCATGCCAGGCTCAGGGCTGGATGGGGCTGAGGCCCTGCTATAAAACCCACTCTGCCGCAACCTGACATCACCTTAGTGTCAACAAAGAGTGAGAAGGCCCATGGGCGGCAACCTGTGGACTCTGCTGTCTCTGGTGTCCCCAGCATGTAGGGCAGGGCTTGGTGTGGACTGAGGAGACTGAGAGAAGGCAGAGTCAAAGTGAGTGATCAGCCTCAGCTTGAAGGGCATTTAATTATAAAGAAAGGAAAAACAACAATAAAAGGAAAAATTCAAGGGGAAAAGGAGCAAAGGAACCACACAGACATTTCTCTGAAGAAGATATCCAAAAGGCCAAGAGCTCACAGTCAGGTGCTCAACTTCACTAGTCGTTAGGGAAAGTTACCGCAATGAGACATCACTTTTCACTGCTCAGGAAGACTGTTCTAGAAAAAGGCACCCCCCCCCCCAAACAGGCAAGAACAGCATCAGTGAGGTTGTGGAGAAACCAGACCCATTGTGAATTGCTGGCAGGGACATACCATGGGCAGCTGCGGTAAAAATCATGTGGCAGTTTCTCAAAGAATTAAATCTTGAATTACCATATGATCTAGCAATCTCACTTCTGGGTTGGCACCCCAAGGAACTGGTAGCAGAGATTCAAACAGATCTCTGTACGGCCACATTCACAGCAGCATTAGCTACCATAGCCAAAAAGCAGAAGCAGCCCAAGTGTCTGTCCACTGGTGAATGGAGAAACCCAATGTGGTGTGTACATGCAATGGAACATTACTCAGCCCTAAAAAGGAAAGAAATATTCTCATGTGGTACAATATGGATGGACCCTGAGGATATGCTAAGGGAAACAAACCTATCACAAAAAGAAATCCTGCATGAGTCCTTATAAATGGTGCTCAGAGTTGTCAAATTCAAAGCAAAAGGTGGTTCCCAGGGGCCAAGGGGACTGGTACTGGAGAGTTAGTGTTTAACTAACTCTCTTTAGTTAGTGTTTAAGTCTCAGTTTGGAAAGATGAAAAAATTCTAGACCTGGATGGTGATGATGGTTGCACAACATTGTGAATCTACTTAATGCCACCAAACTACACTTAAAAATAGTGATAAATTTTAGTTATGCATATCTTCTCACAATAAAAAAGCTCCTTCTGCAGCAGCTAGCTCCAAGCTGGCCCCTGCCGATCTGCACCTCCTGCAGTTCACATGACCTCTGACCCCCACGCTGAACAGGGTGCCTTGGGACACTGCAGAAATGACAGAATGTGACTTCTGAGGTGAGGTCAGGAAAGGCATCACGGCCTGTATCTTGTCCGCTTTCTTGTCACTGGCTCTGGGGGAGGGTGGCACCACATCATGAGGACACTCAAGGTGGAGAAGAACTGAGCACCTTGGTAACAGCCAGCACTGTGTATATAAGTGACCTTGCAGGGAGTCCTCCAGCCCCATCAAGCCTGCGAGTGAGCAGAGCCTCATGGAAACTTCCCTGATCCTGGGAATGCTTTGAGATACAAACCCTTACTGTGGTCTTAAGCCACTAGGTTGGGTCAATCTGTTACACCACATTTGATAACTAATAGCTTAAGACATAAAGATATGTAATGGAACTTATTACATATGAGAACAATTTCTTTCATGCTCACATACAAAATTGATCAAATCCTATTAGCCCCTTCTTTCAAACATATGGGGAATGTGAATCCCTTTTGCCACCTCCAAGGCCACTGGTGATCCTTAGCCATCACCATATTCGCTCACCTCGATCCCTGACACCTGGTTTCTCACCACGTCCTCCCACTGGTCTCCTTGCTTCATCCCCACCGTCCTAGTGGCTGAGACCCTGCCCCCGTAAAGTGACACTGTAATGGAAGAGGTCCCCTATGACTTCTGAGTGCTGCGGGAGGGGGCTCCCCTGCGAAACCCGGAGTGACCAGCCAGGTTCTTTCAAGGGGACCCCTGAGGTGGTCAGCGAGGGTGCCACAAGGCCAGCTGAGGGGTGTGTGTGGAGGGTGAGCAGTGGGGGTGACAGGGGACATGTCCTTACACACCTGTGTGCCTGTTCCAGCATCCAGGGCACAGCAGTGATTTAGAGCAAGACTTTTCAGTTAGGATTCAGCTTTCTTGCTCTGGCTGTGCAGCCTTGGACAAATCACTTACTCTCTCAGTGCCTCCATTTGCTCCTCTGTACTGGAAGAGTACACACAATCACAAATCCTTCACAGGTTTGCCAGAGGTTGAACGGGATAACAGTTGCAGAAGGGCTTAGGACAGTATGAACTTTGCAGGAATTACTTGGGAATGGCACCATCCATAGCACAACTGTGAGGGTTCAGGGACATCATGTGTGAAAGGCACCTTTGGCACAGGGTCGGTCCTTGGTTATGCGCCTCTGTGAGCCCCTGGGAGTGCCTGCGTTCGGGGCATAGCTAACCCCTCGCGAGGCCTGGACCCATTCTCCGCTTTGAATGCCCACATCATGCCGGTAGGACCCCGGCTGACCCACTCTCCCGGCACAACCCCTTCCTTCCCTTTTCCGTCTCCTTGGGTTGCAGTGCCATCTGCTGGCCTACAGCCACACTGCACCCAGCACCTCCCAGACCGCTCACTGGCAGAGCAGAAGAACCGGGGTCCTTGGACCCCGGCTGTGAGCAGGTTGCTCGCACGTGCACATGCCAAGACAGGTGTCATCATCTCTACTTGGTTCAGATGGAGAGCGAGGCCGCAGAGGTCACTCGGAGCATCTGCGAAGCTGGCACGAGAGTCCACATCTTCCTTTCACCTCCACTGCAAACATCCTCTGGGTTGCGGACTCCTGGTTCTGCCACAGCCCTGGGGGAACCCCTGACCACGCTTCTGCTCTGCCCAGCGGAGCCACGGGCTGAGACTTTGCATCCTTGGGATGAGGGCTGGGTTGTCCTCGTGTCAGAGGAAAGAACGCTGGACTCAGAGTCCTCAGGCTGGGGCCAGGCTTGCCTTCTCCACTCCCACCCATGCTCAAAACAGCCTGGGGGAAACCCTCACCCGTCCATTCCAGCTCTTGCCAATTTGAAATGCAGTATGCAGCAGTTATTGTGGGAGAGGAGTTCATGGGGGCGTTAGGTTCCAATGTGAGGAGAAAACTATAAAACTAAACAAAAGTTCAAAAACTTCTTAAAAACCCTAAGACACCCCTAAGGTACAGTTTGGGCATTTTTCTGAATATAGTCATATGCAGCAACTAACACACAGGCTGAAATGGGGCGGGGATTGGTATAACTCTTTGCCTTTGCACACTGTAATGTTAGCTGCTGCTCTCCACAGAGGTTGCGGCTTCTGAACAGAATCCCACAGCCCCCACACCTTCCTTCTAAGGGGGAGAATCCCCCACATCGGGCACTTCCTTCTTCCTTAACCCCTTTCCCAGCACACATGGAGTTGCCTTCCTGAAGTTACACACTACAGCGCTTACCTCTTACTGAGAGTTTATCAGGCACTGTTTCGAGCTTGTGCTTGCATTATTAGTTCACATAATCCTAATTACACCCCGATATAGTTAGTTCTATGTGCCCTCTTTATAGCTGAGTAAACAGGGGTGCTGAGAAGTTAAGTAACTAGCCCAAGGTCACACAGCCGGTGAATGGTAGAGCTTGAAATTGAGGCCAGGCAATCCAGAATCAGAATCCGTGCTCTTAAGCATTGTGCTGTCCCCCTGAACAGAGGCTCCTCTGAACCTGTGCCCACATGTGTGTGTCTGTGGTCAACCCACAGCTGGGTCAGGCAGACTAGAACTGGTCTGGGTCATCTTTGCCTCCCCAATTCTGGTTCATTCCAGCCAGGTGTGTGTTCAGGGGTGCTAAGTAAACACAGGAGGCACCCTGAGCCTTGGCCTGGTCTCCTGAGATGAGGACATGCACCCAACCTGTTGGAGGGAGACCCAGCAAACTCTTGAGTGAACACAAAGCCCCCTACCCTCCCCTGGTCTCAACCCTCTCTGGGGTTCAGTCTACTCAATTGAGGGTGCACCACCTCAAGAGAGCTGATTGTGTTCATCTTTTCCAACTCTGTATTCAGTGACACTTTTGCAGTGTAGATATTGTGTCTCAGTGGTGAGGAAAGTGACTAAGACAGATTTAGGTACCAGAGAAGTGGGGTCATTGCTGTGATGTACCTGACCAAGTTCAGAAGACTTTGAAGCTGGTTATCAGGAGGAGTTTGGATGCCAGCTGGAGAAGCAGCCATAGCATACTATAACCCAAGCTTGATGGGACATTCTGATCATAGCTCAGAAGACCAGTATGCTGGTAGGATAGCCAGTGAAGACCAGATTCAAGAGGTTTCACTTGGGAAGAAGGACTCTACTGGTGGTTGGATTCAGGCCATGTGTGTTACACACTGGGAGAAAACTTGTGTACATTTTACTCATGTCCTGAGACTTTGCAGGATACTGAGATTAAGGGAAGAGGACTAATAAATCTGGTGGAGGAAATTTCAAGGCAGCCCAATATTCAGGCTGTGGTATGGGTATTGTTGGGGCCTCTTGGACAGATTTATACTGAAAATCAAGAGCAAAGAGTACAGCTGAATTATTTAAAAAGTTTTAGTTTGACCAGAAGGGAAGCACCAGTACAGTTGGGCCCTACAAAGATGGAGTAGAAGAAAATTTGGTTGCTAAAAAGATTGGCATTAAAAGGAAGCCATATACTTTGTATTGGCAAATATAAAGGGTGCCTTGAGGGTGTGAAAAGAATCTGGAAGACTGCTCTTCTCAGACTCAAGAATGGAAAAGTGAAAGAATTTGCTTTGAGAATAGTCGTAGGGCACCTTGATCTAGAAAGGCCACCTAGAAAATTGGCTTCTTGGGATTCCTTTTGCAGTGCTCATCCATCCAGGCACTCAAAGGCTCCTTCAAGGAGGCCTGGCTTGAGGTGGTGACAGACCGTGGTGTCATCCACATTGTGCTGGTTTTTCAGGCATGTAGGGTACAAGAGTTGTGGAGTCAAGGAGGCTTCTACCTAGATTTCAGAAGAGAGGCTGGGAAGCCAGACAGTATGCCCCTGAGGGGCAAGATGTGAAGCTGTGAGAGTGGAGCCAAAGATACAGTGGAGACTTCAGAAAGTTGGAGAAGGCAGGAATGTGGATCGTCTGAGAAAAGCTGCATGGAGTGAGCAATGCCAGCCCAAGAGAGAAGCCATGAGGACTGCAACCACCAGCAATGCTGCAGGGGTGGGGCCACCCAAGATCTTTGGAGTTCACATCAAGCCACATCTTTCCCTGGGTGCTGGGCTTGGAGCTACAGGATTTAATGCTTGCCCTGCTGGGTTTTGGTTTTGCTTTGGTCCCATTGGTTTCTATTCTCTTTTCCTCCCCTTTGGAATGGGAATGTTTACCTTATGCCTTTGTAAGCCAGCATGTTTAATTTTCTTTTGATTTTTACAGTGGCTCACAGTTAAGAGTTTGCCTTAAATCTCAGAGGAGACTTTGGACTTGAAGTTTTTAGCAATCCTGAATCTGTTAAGAGTTTGTCAACTCTTAATGATGGGCTAGAACTAGTTTGTATAATGGGATGTGCATTATTATTTTGGGGACCAGGGCAGAATGTTATGGTTTAGATCTGATGTTCCTCCAAAGCTTCCTGTGCTCACAGGTGGAGCTTTGAGGAAGTGATTGGATTGTGGGGTGAGATGATCATCAGTAAATTAGTCTATGGATGAGTTTATGGCTAAATGTGATCTTGGGAGGTAGAGCCAGGGCAAAGAAGGCAGGTCACTGGTGGTATGGTCTATATGAGTCTATCTCCTGCCCCCTCACTTGGATCTCTCTGCCTCCTGGCCATCATGCCATGAGCAGCTATCCTCCTCCATGCACCTCTGCTGTGCTGTCTCGCCTTGGAGCCAGCTGTCTATGGACTGAAGTGTGAGCCAAAATAAACCTCTCCTTCCTTAAGCTGTGGATGTCAGGCATTGTGTCTCAGTGTTGAGAAAATGACTAATACACCATGGAGTTGGCAAATGCTACAATGGTGCAAACAAGGGTTCCCCCACTTCCCAGAGGAAATGGATCTTCTATTGACCACCTTTGAGGAGGCACTGCAGTGGGGAGATTACACCCTTATAGGCTCTAGAGCCAGACCACCTGGGTTCAAAGCCCAGCTCTATCACTTTCCGGCTGTGTGGACTTGCTGTAAGTTGATTACTCCTTTCACCAGGGATTCAGTGCAATTGCCCATGTATGTGCCTTCTCAGTAAGTGGTCTTGTATCTAACATTATAGATTAGTGTAGGAGGTGGACAACTCTGTTTCCTAAGGAAACTCTGTTTCCTAAGGAAAGGGTGATGGGAACAGACCTGCAGTGTTGAAGAGGAACCTCTGCAAGGGTGATGGGGAACCCCAGGTCTGGTGCCCTGCTGGGGTGTCTTGAGCACTGGCAGGCCTGGTCTGGACAAGCCAGCCTGGGCTGAGTGCTTATGGAGTCTGAGGGCCGAGCCACCATCCCCAGTTCTTCTGACAGGAGGCTGCAGTCAGCTCCAGAGCCTGGAAGAGACTTAGGAGGAGGCTGATCTAACCAGGGGTTCCCTCTGCTGCTTTCTTCTGCTAGAAGGGCTCCTAGAGGCTGCAGGAGGTTTGCTTAGTGTGGGGAGGGAGAATAAGAGCCCTGGTTTTCCAACCTGGTGGTCCCCAGCCCAGTTTCCCTGGCTCTGCTCCATTGGAGAGCTCATGTAGCCATGGGAGGCCTTGGGAATTGCTGAAAACACAGAACATTCTCTAGATCAGCCATATGTTAGGCCCTAATGCAAGTCTCAATAAATTTTTGGAATCATACAAAATATCTTCCCAATCACAAAAAATAAAGCAAAATCAATAGGAGAAGAATTTTGAGGAAATTCATAAAATCATGGAAATTAAAAACACTGATAAGCTGGGCACAATGGTGAATGCCTGTGATCCCAGCTACTTGGGAAGCAGAATCAGGAGGATTGCAAGTTTGAGATAAACTTACAGTCAAGAATAAAAACATAATATAATGCACATCTGTGCACCTGCCAGCCACTTTGATCAAATCTTTCCATTTTCACATTTGCTTCAGATTTTAAGAAATTAAATATTATAGACATAAGAAAATTCTTATGTCTTGTTCCCCAATCCCTGACCCCACATCTGACCCAGAGGAGCAGCTACCTTGGATTTAGTGTGTGTCTGCTCCTTCTATGTCTTCTCTGAGTACACATTTATGTATCATCAGTGTCACAAAACTGTTCTGCAAACAAAATTTGTTTTTAAGAGTGCAAAAAGTCATATGTTGAAGAACTGCTCCCTTTTATATTGGGCACACTTGACCACATATCAACGTTCCTGGGCCACTTTCGTATGGCAATGCACAAGTGGGTCAACTTATAGCATTCCTTACAGCTTTTGATCAGGCTAAAGAGTCACGTAGCTATTTTCATCAGACTTCCAAGGCACTGCAACAAGATTTCCAACTATCTCACACTCTGAGCAGCAAAGAAAAAAAGGCATCAAGAACATCCAGTGTTTATTCATTACAAGCATGGGAAGGAAGGAGGGGAGGAGGGACCAGCTCACTGAGCAGCTGGCCTTGGTGGAGCACAAACATGGAGTGTTTAGTGTTTGCCCTGTTGCTTCTCCTAAGGAGATGCTCGGCCTTTCTTGTCCCCCTTTGAGACTTGGTCACTTTCTGACACTTTGCCTCTCACTGTGGGGCACTTGACACCCATGGACCCCTGCAAGGCAGTTGCATAGGCCACCAAGCCCGGCTCCTCCTAAGGGCCCTGGCCCCTGCCAGCCCCTCAAGCCTGCCAGAAAGGACAGGTTGGCTCTCCTGCTGCTGTCTCCCCTCTCGGCTTTGCCCCCTTTCCTGATCACCTGTCTCTGCTCAGAGAGGTGTAGGAAGGGGCAGAGCTGCAGGGCTGTGAATGCAGGTTTATATCCCTCTGGGGCAGGAGGGGCTAGCATCCCCTTGAAGCCCTGATGCTCTATTTAAAGACTTCCTTTGTGTCTCCTCCCTGGCTTTGGAGGGTTGGGAGCAGAGAAAAAGTCACAGTACTGTTGCCAGCTGCCGCAGAATGACAACGCCTAACTCCTGGGACTCCCTCTGAGTGATCCTGAGGAGATGGCCTCCCTACCACCCTACAGCCTCCCTGTGGCCTTGGTGAGGCTCTTTAGATCCAAGGACATTTTCTACCTCTTTCTCCCCAGCTTTGGTTCCTGGTTCCCAGTTCTGGAGCAATAAAAATTCCTCCCCTTGGCCGGGGATTTAGCTCAGTGGTTTTGCCACCTGCTGTGCAAGCACAAGGACCTGAGTTCGTTCCCCAGCACCAAAAAAAAAAAAAAAACCAAAATAAAAATTCCTCCCCTCAACTTACTGTACCCAACGGTGTTGGGTGTGTTTGATCGTGGTGACTGTGGGGAATGGAATATCTCTCAGAACCATGAAGGAGGGTGAGGGTCTCGGCCCCTCCCCACATGCACATGTTCCCGACACACTCAAAATACAAAGGATGATCAAAATATATAGTGAATGTTTACATAAACAGTTTATTATAGTATAAGGCTCTTTGCCATTAATCCCTCCCAAATTATCCCCCTCACTTTTTTTTTTTTGAGACAGGGTCTCACTATGTAGTTCAGGCTGGCCTTGAACTCATAGTGATCCTCTTGCCTCAGACTCCCGAGTGATGGGATTACAGGCATGGGCCACCATGCCCAGCTATTCCCCTAACTTTTATCACATTTATCCCATTGTTCTTGCCACTTTCTGCAGCAACCCTGGAAGTCTTCTTTCCAAGTTGTGATAAAAAATTTTGGTTAATGCTGCTGCAGAGTGCCATCCACCAGAAAGGCAGGCTTGTAAAAGTATTACAGCATATCTCATCCACCTTATTCACCAGATCTGGCTCTGTGGAGCTTCTGGCTCTTTCTGAAAATCAAATGATCATGAAAAGTAAGCATTTTGAGTGGGTTCAGGACACTGAGGCAAGCCATGACAGTGCAACGAAAGACACTCAAGAAAGAGGACTTCCTAAAATGCTTCAGAAAAGTGGCAAGAAGGATGGGATAAGCATATTTGAAATATTTTGACAAGATTAATGATAATGTGTCTTTTTGATAATAAATTTTAAAAATTTACCTATCAATTGTATTTTTTGATCAACTTCATACACACTGTTAGTAAATTCTAAGTATGAATAAGAGAAAACTCCAAATGACAGTAGTTTAAGTAAAACAGACATTGATTTATCACTCATCCTAATAGTTTACCCATGCAGTGTAGAGCTGGTACAACAGTTCTGTCTTCAGGGACCCAGGCTCCTTTGATCTTATCTCTCCGCCATTCTCAGGGCATGGTTTCCACTTCATGGTCCAAAGTGACTGCTTGTGCTCCAACCATCACGGTCACATTCCACCCAAAGGAAAGACAAGGGATGACAAAGAGCATGACTCCACCCTTTAAGGCAGATTTTGGCTGCATGCCTGCAACTAGCTGCAAGGGAAGCTGGGGAATGTAGTCTTGTTTGGGAGCCATGTGCCCAGGTAACAGCGCAGTGAGAAAGTCTGGGCAGCTCCCATGTGTGCTGACTCTCTCCCCTCCCCTCCTTCCTGGTAGAGGAGAATGGCTGCTCCACCTGCCAGCAGAGGCTCTTCCTGCTCATCCGCCGTGAGGGCATCCGCCAGTACGGCAAGTGCGTGCACGACTGTCCACTCGGCTTCTTCGGCATCCGCGGCCAGGAGGTCAACAGGTGCAAAAGTACGTGGTTCCCTCCTTGTCCCATTCTCTCCCCCCAGCACAGCCAGGGGAGCCAGGAAGACACCTGAGCCCAGACTTGACACCTGCTCAGCTCCAGACTGGCAGCCAGTCCCCTCTCTGCCTTCATCAGCACTGACAGGGCAAAGGGAACCATCACTTCTGGCTTGGTTTGTGGCCTTGCCTGTTACTCACCTGCTCTGGGCCTAGCTCAGAAAAGCGTTCTACCTCCTATTTGTGCTGTGACCTGGGACAGACCATCAATGTCTCTGAGCCTTGGTGGAAAAACAGCCAGGAAGGCCTCATTCCCAGCCCAGATTTGCTGTGTGATTTTAAGCAACTCATTTGCCCTTCCTGAGTACGGCTAAAATGAGAAAAGGCGATTTCCCACAAGCAGCCCATTTTTACCTTGGCCAAGTCTGGAGTTCAGAGAAGACTCTGCAGCTGGACCCCATGCTGCAGAGCATGTGGCTGCTCAGGGGCCACCTCAGCCAGACCCGGGTCGCCTCCTGGGCAGGGAGCCTCACCGGCCAGTGTCCTGGCTCTGTTGCAGAATGCGGGGCTACATGTGACAGCTGCTTCAGCCAGGACTTCTGCATCCGCTGCAAGAGACGATTCTTTCTGCACAAGGGGAAGTGTCTGCCCACCTGCCCACCAGGCACCTTGACCCACCAGAGCACCTGGGAGTGCCAGGGTGAGTGGGGACTCCTCCCCTGCCTGGAGGAGGGGCTTGGTGACAGGTGTTAGGAGACAAGGACACATCACAGTAGGTTGTCATGTGGGGATGGGATGCCCAGGCCCACTGAGTCTTGTGCACTGGGGACCTACACAGAGTCATCCTCCAGTGTGCTGGAGCTGACCCAGCCACCGTGAAGGCGATAACTGTTGGTACCAACATTAGCACCGTCTGATTACCAAGGAGACAGAAGAAGAGCAATGACTTTGGAATAAAACATCTAGGATCAAGCTAAGTGTGTTGGTGCATGTCTGTCATGCCAGCACTCAGGGAGGCTGATGCAGGGAGATTGCAAGTTCAAGCCCAGCCTGGGCAACTTAGTGACTCACTGAGACCCTGACTCAACATAAAAAACAAATAAGTGCATAAAAAGTACTAGAGATGTAGCTCAGTGTGAAGGCCCTGGGCTCAATCCCCAGTATGGAAAAAACAATCTAGGATCAAATCCTGGCTCTAAAACTTATTCATTAGTGATTTCTGTGTCTTAGCGTCTCCAAATGTTAAAAAATCGTGAGAGAACACAGACCCTGCCTCATGGGAAAGTGTTGTTATAGGATTAAATACATCTATGCAGTTTAAAGTACTCTGTTCAGCAACTGGCAGTGTGTGTTAGCTGTCACTATCTGTCCACAGCTCCTTGTCAGACCCTGTCTGTGAGTGCCCTGGCTGTGGTGGCCTTGTCAGTGCCCCATGGTCTCCCTGAGCACACGGTCATGGTCATCCCACAGCTGAGGCTCCTGGCTCTGAAGGCCCCTTCCCCAGTGGTTCAAGCCAGTTCCTCCTCCACACTCAGCTCCAGAATCCCCGCCGTGGCCATGCCAAGACCCAGGAAGCAGCTGGACCCTTCTCTCCCTCACCCTGTGTGCAACCCAGTCTGGTCCCTCATTCACTAGCGTGGTATCCACTAGACCATCTGCTCTGGCCAGGGCCTCTTTCTTTCTTTTTTTTGGTACTGGGGATCGAACTCGGGTCCTCGCGCTTGCGTAGCAGGCGGCGAAACCACTGAGCTAAATCCCCGGCCCTGGGGCCTCTTTCTTTTTGCAGTAACAGAGATTAAACCCAGGGCCTTTATACCCTTTACACTCTTTGAACTCATGACTTTTTAAATTTTTTGAACCAGAGCCTCAATAAGTCACTAAATGTCCCAGGCTGGGCTCAAGCTTGAGATCCTTGTGCCTCAGCCTCCCAGAATCCTGGTATTATAGACAGCTAAGCTAGATAGAAATATTATAGGGAGTCAGATAGGGCTAGGGCACAGAGAGAGAGTCAGGAGAAAGGTGAAACACGGAGACCAAGCCTCAAAATAAAGATGAGATTGTAACAGCAAATGGGAAATACTGACAGGCACCCAGGACTTGAAGGCAGAAAGCAAACTTTATTTATGTCAATGGGCCCGGTTGGAATAATGTTTTAGAGAACCAGGCACTGTCTTTTTGTCTGTCTATAGTTTATATAGGATTTGTAAGCAGGAACTAGTATAGAAGCAGAGCAGGCAGTTGATTGGTTATATATATAATATCATTATTGATTGGTCTATAGCAAAGTCAAACTCAGGGTAAGGAACATATTTGGAGTATGTATCAGTTTAGGGAAGGGTCTGCCAAGGAGGAGGGGATAAGAAAGATGTGTACTTAGAGTGGGCATCATATAGAGTACATTACATTCCAGAATGTGTTCAAGCCCTAGGCAGAGATAGGGAGTTATGGAGCTCTTGGTGGTACTAACAGGTTGCATGGGGAGTTATGTGCCTGGCAGAATTAGCAAGAAAATATGTGTTTACAATAATCATTTACTACCGACCACAAGGCCATGGAGTTTTTAATTTCATTTTTAAATTAACCCATACCACACTTTTCCTTTTCAAGATGACCACACCTATAAACCCTCAAAAGACAAACAGCAGGCCTGAAGAAGGCTAGATAGACATCAGTCACCTTCCAAAGACTTCTGGACCCATCATGTCTGAGAAGAAGTCTTTGTCCTTTCCATGCACACTTGTTTCCCAATTGAACCCCTATTACCTAAGTGACTATACTTGTAGCCTTATTGGTCAATCATAGCTGTAGCCCACATTGTACCCATGTGGGTTTCACTCTATAAAACTTGCCTGTAAAGTGGAGTCCCTGGCTACCCATTCTGCCTCTCAGGAGCTGTGTCTTTCCCCTCAATAAATATTTCCTACTCTTAACCTCCGATGTTTCTAGAATTCATTCTTCAATTTTTAGAGAACACAAGTTTGGGGGATCAGACATCTAACAATAGAAATATTTTCATAGTTAATCTCCTGTATCATTATTGGAGGTCCTACCAAGATAAGAGATAATTAAAAGGAGGTAAGAGTTTGCTTTTATTTTGCTGATTTATATTAGGTAATCAAAAATTGTCATTCTTGTTTGTCACTGCTTGTGCCATGAGTTTTATATCTTGAGTCTTATACATTGCCTTTTGTTAAAATGATTTGATGTTTCTTCAAAGGGATATTTTACTTTTTCAGGTAAAGTTTTATGTTTCTGTTTTATATTAATTGCTTGACTAGTTTGTTATTTTAGACAGAACTACTGTTATAGCACCACTTAGTGGACTTTAACAGTAACTACAGATAATTTTAGAAAATGCTGCATAATGGGTCTTTTTATGAAATCTAGTTTATATTGGAGAAAAAGAGACATACAGAATTAGAGAATGAAAGGATCTCTTAGCTGCCCCAATCTTTTCCAACTAGGGGCCTTTAAGTTGAGCGCATAGAAAATGAGCATTTGTTAATGCTGAAGACAGGGAAGTCATCTCAGATAAAGTCAGCTCAGATACTTTTATCTGTCCCTTATAAAATGCTAAAACAAACAGTGGATACTCTGCCAGCTAGAAAATGCTATCAGAGCAGCTGCCACTCTCAAAGCAGAGGGCAGATTTCTCCAAGTATTTTCTGGTGAATTCCCATTGAAGTCAATGGCTGATGGAATGTTGGCCAGATGGGAAACTGACTCCTTTCTGGAGACAGATCTCTGATTGCATGGAACTAGTGGAAGCTAAAAGGACAACTGAGGTGACATGGCTGGGGCTACTCTCTAGCTGATACCCAAAGGTCCCCAAGTGGAAGCTAGGTCCCGACACCCTGACCAGGTAATTAGCAGAAAATCTCCACTTATCTATCATCCTTACCTGCACTCCTCAGTGAGGTGAAAAGTAACTCTTTGAATGATCATCAGGTATCCTCTGTCTCAGAGTGACTTGAAATGATCTCATTAAGACCTTTTCTTAAACCTTCATTAAGAGTTGAGCTAGAGATTTGGATTGTTCTCTCTCTGCTAGCAAGGTAGACCCCTATGAGGCCAGGTACAAATAGAAACAGTAACTCTCTAGGTGACTTGATAGGTCTTTGCTAGGTTAGAAACTCCTTCTAAGCTTTTCTCCAAATCATTGGGAGTTAACTTTAGAACTCTTCAGCTACGTTATCACTAGACCACACTTCTCTAGGAGGTCTCAGGCAGAAGCAACTTGCAACAACTGTTTGCCTTTCACAGAACAGCTAGCAGGGAAGTGACTTACATTTGTGCTTGTTATATGCTAACTAAGAATAAAAAGGGAATTCTAGTTAGCGTTTCCCTTCTTCCATGTACATGTAGAAAACTGATGTGTGCCTTGTGGTTGCTAGGTGATGGGTATAAGTTTAACCTGTGAGCTTCAGAGACTTAGAATGGACTTTGAATGATGCATATCCTTGTCTTGCTGCTAAGGAAGATTGCCTAGGTGTTTAGGTAGATAACACAGGTGCTTTGGAGGCTTCTTCATGGGTGAAATTCCTCTGAGCCATCTGTTTGCTTCTGTGATCTCTTTTGCAGGATGCAAAGTACTTGCCCTTTGATCTATTTGCTTCAATCTTTCTCAAAGAATTAAAAAGCAATGGTTTAGAGGGCTAGGGATATAGCTCAGTGGCACTGTGCCTGCCTCCTGCCCGGCAAGAGCAAGGTCCTCCCTTTTTGCTTTTGCTGCTTCTGCTGCCATGAACCATTGCCCCTCTGCTACCCTGCCTTGGAGCCAAATTATTATGCACTGAAACCTCTACAAATTTGACCAGCTGGCACACGGTGAGGACCTCGGCAACGTGGAACCCCTGCTCTGTCCCGTGCCCTGCCCACAGCGACCAGCCTAGTGCCTGCAGCACCTCTTCCACTCTGGCCTCCTGGCTGCGCTGCTATGTGGTTCCACACTACAGAGGCACAGGGGTCATAAAGGCCATTGTCCTGAGCTCCAGAAGATAGAGCAGAAGTGAAAAACAGAAAGAGGGCCTCTCTCAGGCCCCTCTATGAAAACTGAAGCCCACTGGAAAAGTGAAGAGAATCTCTGCAATTAAAGGCACACCAGACCACTGTACTTGATAAGTTGGAGGGATCATCACCTCCCATCGGAATCGGGATTATCTTCAGGGAAAGGGGAGCTGGAACCTTCAGTAGAACCTTGCAGAGTTCAACCCTGCAGGAGGACAGGGAGCTCACCTCGGGACTCGCAGCCAGAAATCTGCCTGAATCTCACGGGTCTGCTGCTGGCTTGCTGAGACTCACTGATGTATACCTGTACATGGCTCCCCATGTTGTCTGTTGTGACAGCAGAGACATACCCTGAAGGAGGCCCTTCATTTTTATTTGATATTTGAAAAAATTTTTTCTTTTATTTTTAATTTTTCTACTCTTTTTAAATTTTTATTTTTCTCTTCTTGTTTTCTTTCTTTTCACTTTTCTTTCTCTCTCTTGCTCACTCATTCTCTTGCTGTCCCACATTGTTCTTCATCTCCCTTTTTGTTCCTGTTCTGGAACTAATTCAGATTTCTTCATTTTTCTTCTCTTTTTCCTTCTCTCGATTGTCATTAATTTTAAAGGAAAGTAAATATAGTTTCTAGCCTCCCTATTGATGTTAGGTTATTCATTTTTCATCTTTGTTCTTTCATTCTGTCTTTTCATCTTGTCTTCAACAGTTTCTTAGAGTTTGTGTGATCTTCCTGTGTCCTCTGGCCTCACTGCTAACCTTTCCCTATCCTTCTACCTATATACCCCTCCTTCCCCAACTCCTTCTGACTCCCTGTCCCGAAGGGTAAAGTTGCTATATTGAAGAATTTATTCACTAACATATGTTGGGCTGGTCCTCAATTTTGATTTAATTCACACAGTTAAAGGTGATAGATTAATATAAACTAACACAAATTTTTATTTTCTAAGCTGTGGTTGATGCTATGGTGTTGCTGATTATATCATTTGGGCTAAGGTGTTGTGATTGGCTTTCTGGCATAATGAAAATGAGATAGCCTCAGAGTCATTAGAGATTCAAAACCTAAAGACGAGCTATACCTGGAAGACACCTCTGAAAAGCAATCATTCCACAAGGGTTCTAAATACAAACAATAAAGATACTTAAAATAAGCAATTTCGAAGTATCAACCCAGGGATTAAACCAAGGTCAGTACCAAAAACAAAAATGAGAAGATATTAAAGCAAGGCACAAGCTCAGACTTCTACCCCACCAAAGACAAATTCTGGGGCAAATGAGGTGGAAAAATGTGATAATCAACCACCTGGATACCCTGAACTGATAGCACAGGAAGTAACAAAACAGATGAATGGGGGTCTAGAAAAATTCAAAACAGAAATAATTTCCCAGATAACAACAGAGATGGTGAGCAGAGTAAGAGACATGATTAGAGGATCTGGAACAGAAACAGATAAAAAAATAGATGAGCTCAGAACCATGCTGGAAGCCATGAATGCCCAGCATAAGAAAGAAATGGAAACCATGATCACCCAATATAAGAAAGAAATGGAATCCATGAAACAGATTCAAACAGATATCTAGGAGATTAAAAACTCCATTGAAAGTATTCAGAGCAGATTAAGGGACTGTGAAGATAGAATATCAGATATAGAAGACAGGATTGCAGTTAGTGACTATGAAAACAAAGATTTCTTAAAAATAGTAAGGGACCACAAGAAATCAATCCAGCAGCTGCTGGATGATGCAAAGAAGAATAACATAAGACTGATAGGAGTCCATGAAAAAACAGGAGAAAGTACAATTGACATAAAAAAACTGTTCACAGAAGTAATAGCAGAAAACTTCCCAGAGAGAGGTAGAGAATTGGACATACAGATAAGTGAGACATATAGAACTCTAACTAGCCATGAACAAAAAAAATCTACACTTAGACATATAATAGTCAAGATCCCAGAAACCCAGCAGAAGAACAAAATCCTAGCAGCAGTTAGAGGAAAGAAACAAATCACCTACAAAGGAAAGCCCATCAGAATCACAGCAGACTTCTCAACACAAACCCTCAAGTCAAGGAGAGCCTAGAGTGAAGTATTCCAAGCCCTAAAAGAAAATAACTTCCAACCTAGACTGTTGTATCCTGCAAAATTATCTTTCAAAATGGATGGGGAAATTAGATACTTCCATGAAAAAGAACACCTGAGAAATTTCATGAACACCAAACCAGCACTTCAAATAATTCCAAAAATATCCTAGAAAAAGACAATGAAGGTCACAACTCCATGAGGCCCAACAGAGGGAAGCCACTAGGCAAGGCAAGAAACTAAATGGAAAGGAGGAAAAATAAAAAATAAAAGAGCCAACAACAGTAAAACATCATGACAAGGATGAGTCAATATCTATCAATTATAACCATCAATGTTAATGGCCTCAATTCACCAATCAAAAGAAATAGACTGGCAGAATGGATTAAGAAGCAAAATCCAACAATATGCTTTATACAATAAACACACCTAACTCAAAAAGAAATTCATAGACTGAAAGTAAAAGGATGGAAAACAGTTCTCCATGTGACAGAAACCCAGAAAAAAGCAGGGGTAGCAAACTTATTTGTACACAAAGTAGATTTCAAACAAAAACTAATTAAGAGACACAAAGATGGTCATTATATCCTTGTGAAGGGAATAATCCAAGAGGAAGAGATGACAATCATAAATATATATGCACCAAATACGAATGCCCCCAACTATATAAAACAAATAATAATGGACATGAAAAACCAAGTAAGCACTAATACAATTGTAGTGGGGGACCTCAATACCACACTATCACAAACTGGCAGATCATCTAGATGAAAAATTAACAAAGAAGTTCTATTAACCATGCTATTAAACAAACGGACTTAATAGATGTTTCTAGAGTGTTCCACTCCACAAAATAAGAATAGACATTCCTTTTAGCTGCACATGGGTCATTCTCCAAAATAGATCACATCCTAGTTCATAGGACATGTTTAAATAAATGTAAAAGAATTGAAGTTACCCCCTGTATATTATTAGACCATAGTGCAATAAAATTGGAGATCAATAGCATAAGAAACCACAAAACCCCCACAAACACAGGGAAATTGAATAACACTCTCCTGAACAACCAATGGGTCACAGAGGAAATTAAAGAAGAAATTAGACAGTTTCTACAAGTAAATGATAATGCCAGTACAACATACAGGAATCTATGGGACACAATGAAAGCAGTTCAATGCAGGAAATTCATAGCAGTGAATGCCCATATTAGGAAAACAGAGAGAGGTCAAATAAACAACCTAATGCTGAACCTCAAGCTCCTAGAAAAAGAAGAGCATGACAAACCCAAAGCTTGTACAAGAGAGGAAATTATAAAGATCAGAGCAGAAATCAATGCAATGGAGACTAAGAGAACGATACAAAAAATCAATGAATCAGCCGAGGATTTAGCTCAGTGGTTCCACCACCTGCCTCACAAGCGCAAAGACCTAAGTTTGATCCCCAGTACCAAAAAAACTCCAAAAAACAACAACAACAACAAATCAATGAATCAAAGAGTTGGTTTTTCAAAAGGATAAATAAAATCAATAAACCTTTAGCCAATTTATCAAAAAAAAAAAAAGGAAAGAAAAGAAAAGGCTCAAATCCATGCAATTAAGAATGAAAAAGGTGAAGTCACAACAGATCCAGCAGAAATCCAGAGGATCATCAATACCTACTCCGAGAACCTGTACTCTAATAAAATGGAAAACACAGAAGAAATGAACATATTCCTAGATACATATGAATTGCCAAAGTTAAATGAAGAAGATACAGAAATTATAAACACCCCAATTACAATGAGTGAAATTGAAAATGTAATTAAAAATTTACCAACAAAGAAAAGCCCAGGTCTTGATGGCTTCACTGCTGAATTCTACAAGACATTTAAAGAAGAACTATCACCATTACTCTTTAAACTTACCAATGAAATTGAAAGAGAAGCAATACTTCCAAATTCATTCCTGGAAGCAAGTGTTACTTTGATTCCAAAACCAGAGAAAGACCCAACCAAAACAGAGGACTACAGGCCAATCTCCCTAATGAACATAAATGCAAAAATCTTCAACAAAATACTGGCAAAAAGAATACAGATGGTCATCAAGAAGATCATGAGCTGGGGATTTAGCTCAGTGGGTTCGCCGCCTGCTGCACAAGTGCAAGGACCCGAGTTTGATCCCTGGTACCAAAAAAAAAAAAAAAAAAGAAGATCATACACTCTGACCAAGTTGGATTTATCCCAGGGATGCAAGAATGGTTCAATATACATTAATCAATAAATGTAATATACTATATTAACAGAGCCAAGGACAAAAACCATATGATCATCTCAATAGATGCAGAAAAACCATTTGACAAAATGCAACACCCATTCATGATAAAAATCCTACAGAAAGGTCTTTATCTCAACCTGATTAAGGCTATCTATGAAAAACCAACAGTCAACATCATACTAAATGGTCAAAAACTGAAATCTTTCAAGCTAAAATCAGGAACAAGACAAGGATGCCCACTATCACCACTCCTGTCCAATATAGTTCTGGAAATATTAGCCACAACAATTAGAAATGAGAAAGAAATAAAAGGAATAAAGATAGAAAAGGAAGAAGTTAAACTGTCATTATTTGCTGATGATATGATACTTTACATAGAAGACCCATAAAACTTTTCCAAAACTCTACTGACAGATTCAGTAGAGTAGGTGGATACATGGTCAACACTCAAAAAACAACAGCCTTCTTATATACAAATAACAGACTCGCTGAGAGAGAAATTAGGGAAACAACTCCTTTTACAATACCATACAAAAAATGAAATATCTAGGAATCAATCTAACAAACAAAGCAAAAGACCTCTACACTGACAACTACAGCACTCTGAAAAGAGAGATTGAAGATGATATCAGAAAATGGAAAGACATCCCTTGTTCTTGGATAGGAAGAACCAATATAGTGAAAATGGCCATACTTCCAAAACTACTATATAGATTTAATGCAATGTTGATTGAAATTCCAACAATATATTTCACAGAACTAGAGAAAACAATCCAAAAATTCATTTGGAACCAGAAGAGACCTAGAATAGCAAAAGCAATTCTGGGCAACAGAGACATGGCATGGGGTATCACAGTCCCCAACTTGAAAGTATACTACAAAGCTACTGTGATAAAAACAGCATGGTACTGGGAAAGTAATAGACCTGAAGACCAGTGGAACTGATTAGAAGATGCAGAAACAACTCCAGACATACTCAGCCACCTCATTTTTGACAAAGGAGCCAAATACCCTCACTCGATGAAAGAAAGCCTATTTAATAAATGGTGTCGGAAAAACTGCATTTCAACTTGCCAAAGATTAAAACTAGACACATATCTATCACCATGCACTAAACTAAGATCGAAGTGGATTAAAGATCTAAATATTAAAACAGAAACACTAAACTTGCTGGAACATAATTTAGGTAGAACTCTTGAAGACATTGGCATAGGAAAAGACTTTATGAACAAAACCTCAGTAGCACAGGAACTAGCACAAAGCATCAACAAGTGGTATCTCATCTTATTAAAAAGCTTTTGCACTGCAAGAGAAACCACCAACAGAGCTAAGATGCAACCTATAATGTGGGAAAATATTTTTACCAGGTGTTCCTCAGACAAAGGTCTACTATCCAGACTATATAAAGAACTTAAAAAATTTGACCCCCTAAATATAAAGATCCAATTCAAAAAAGGGCATCTGAAATGAACAGACATTTCTCAGACAAAAAAGTAAAAGCAGCCAATCAACATATGAAAAAATGTTCAACATCACTGGTCACTTGAGAGATGCAGATGATAACAACACTGAGATTCTGCCTCACCCCAGAAAGAATTGCTGCCAACAAGAAATCAACCAATAACAAATGCTGGCAGGGTTGTGGGGAGAAAGGAACCCTTCTTCATTGTTGGTGGGAGTGCAGACTGGTGGGACCACTGTGGAAATCCATATGGAGATGCCTGAAACAACTAGGATTAGAAGTCCCATTTGACCCAGCTATTCCTCTGCTGGGTATCTTCCCAAAAGAATTAAAAGAATCATACCACAGAGATATATGTGTACTCATGTTTGTAGCAGCACAGTTTGTAATAGCTAAAGCATGGAAACAGCCCAAGTGCCCATCAACTGCAAACTGGATAAAGAAGATGTGTTTTTTTTTTTATAAAATGGAGTACTATTCAGCCATAAAGAATGAGAAAGTAGACATTTATAGCTAAATGGAAGCATATTGAGGCCATACTCTTAAGTGAAATAAATAGGACACAAGTGTGTAAATACCAAATAGTTTCTCTGGTGTGAGAAACTGAAAGTGTAAATAAGGATTAAATGATTAAAATGAATAATTGATAATTTGAAATAGGAAGAAAAGGTCCAAAGGGGGAGGGGAAGGGAAAAGGTAAGAAAGGAAAGGAAAAATTATGAGAAAAGGAAAAAATGGAAATAAAGTGTTTGTAAATAGGGAAGGGTGGAGGGGGTGAAGGGAGGGCAGGGAATGGGAAAAAAACAAGAACCAAGATACATCATGTACAGGTACAAGTACCAAATGATAAATGTAAATGTATTGTATACCTAAAATGGACCAATAAAAGAATTTAAGCAAAAAAAAAAATACATATATTGAAAAAAAAAAGTGCAAGGTCCTGAGTTCAATCCTGGTATTGCAAAAAAAAAAAAAAAAAAGCAGCAGTTGAAATCTCTTGATTATTGGTTTGTTAGCAAAACTTTCTTTAAACATGGTCATTATGGCTGAAATAAATTGTAACTTGTGCTTATAAAAAACACCTACAGGAGTAAAAATATGAGATTCCTACGAAGATAAGCTCACACACCAGCACAAGGGTGGATAGTCTGGTCATATTTATCTTCTAGTCATTCTTGAGATGGAAGCCATTTGCCCTGAAGCAGAATCAATTCAGGGGACCTTGAAGATACAAAAATCAAATAGAAATCAAAGGGATGCTGATTCTTTATTTTTGCATTTCAGCATGGGAAACTCAATGTCAAAACCTCTTAAAGTTTGGCCCTCACATATTGGGGAAGAGCAAAGCTTAATATTCTTCTGTACCCATTCATGGCCTGCCTATCCTCTAGAGCCAAAACGGAATGCAGAGGGAAGTATTGACTATCATGTTATAGTATTCACAATTAGAATTGTAGTGTAAGAGAGAGCGGGAAATTGTCAAACTTGCTTTATGTTCAGATTTTGTTTACATTAAGAGGTAATCCTTATCTGTATTCAAAATGTAAATATAAGCCACAAGAAAACCAGACACATCTGGTCCCTATCACTGAGTCTGAGGTTTCCTGCTCTTGCCTTTTGGACCCTGAGGATTAGGTTTCCAAGGCAAGTTTAATCAAAACCCCACCTACTATTACTAAACCTGAAGGCAAGATTTCCAAGACAACTCTAATCAAAGCTATGCCTACTATTACTAAGCTTACTTTACCCACTTGCTCTTTGGAGTCTGAGATCCCTTTTTCTTATCCTTTAGAGCCCAAGAGTGAGGCTTCTAACCCAGTTATAATTAAAGTCTCTACAGGATTGTATCCACCTGTAGCTAATTTTGTTCAGGGACAATAGCCCAATCAAGCAGTAAATGGAGGATTTGGACATGCTCATGTCCACATGTCCTTTTCTCTCAGTGACCTCAAACAGATCAAACAAGACCTAGGAAAAATTTCAGACAACCCTCATAAGTAAATTGATGTCTTTAGAGAACTTACTCAAGCTTATGAACTAGACTGGAAGGATGTAATGTTACTTTTAAATCAAACGTTGACTTCTATTGAGAAACAAGCAGCATTACAAGCTGTCATTGCATTTGGAGATGAATATCATATTGTTAATTTTAAAAGACCAGAAAACAGGAAGCCTGGGGGACAGCTGGTTCCTACCAGAGCCCAAGAAGCCCCTACACAAGATCCCTATTGGCCTACCAACCGGACAGGAGATTGGAATAGAAGGCATCTTCAGATGTGTATTCTTGAAGGTCTAAGAAGGACAAGAACTAAGCCCTTAATTATCTTAAATTATCAACTATTCAACAGGAGGAAAAAGAAAATCCCTCTGTCTTCTTAGACCACTTACACGGGGCACTGGTAAAACATACATCCCTGGCTCATGATTCCATAGAAGGACAGATTATTCTTAAAGACAAGTTTATTACCCATCAGCCCCAGATATCAGAAAAAAGTTACCAAAGATGACTTCTGCTCCAGATAGCTTACTTGACACTTTAGTAAAAATTGCTTCCACAGTATTTTATAATTGAGAGGGCAAAGGGAGAAAACAGAGGGGTCAAAAGAAGCTGATAGCCTTAGCAGCAGCCCTTACAGAAATTAAGTCTGATTCTCAGGACTTCAAAAAGAGCTCCATGATTAAACCCACCTTCTGCTGCTGCCAAAGCTAGGCCACCTTAAAAAGGACTGCAGTAAGAAATCCCCTGGGCCATGCTTTAATTGCAAAGGTGACCTCTGGATGTCAGACTGCCCTCTGAGGCAAGGGCCCCAGGGCTCAGAGCTATTTTACCAGCTGGTCCAGCAAGACTGAAAGGCCCCAGGGCATTCTCTACCTTCTCCTTCTTGCTGGACTATCATCTCCAAGGAGGAACCTTGGGTAATCATGACTGTAGAGGGGAAAGAAATCAGCCTTCTAATGGACACTGATTCATGTCTCTTGGTCCTTCTCTTCAACCCTGGCCTTCCTTCCAGACCTCATACATCAGTGAAAGGAGTCACTGGAGTGGAGGTAACTCCCTATTTCTCACAACCCTTAGGCTGTAACTGGGATGGCTTTCTCTTTATCCATTATCTACATGAACCAGGTCAGGTACGTTGCCTCCCCCTCATGGAGACAGAAGTAAATCCTGAAGTATGAGCAACTAAAGGTAGAATATGGAGAGCAATAAACACTGCCCTGATACAAATACATCTCAAAGATTCTACTATCCTCTAAAGCCTGAAGTTAAATAAAAGGATTATTGTGTATAATTGACAATTTAAGAGCACAAAGTTTAAAGTCTGTAGTAACCTGTGCAACACTCCAATCTTGGGAGTTCAAAAACCCAATGGCAAATGGAGATTGATACAGGGACTTAGATTGGTAATTGAGTTAGTAGTGCCAATCCACTCAATGGTACATAACCAGTACAATCTCCTTTCTCAGATCCTGGAAGATGCTAGTGTTTGATCTAAAAGATGCTTTCTTTTGTATTTCTTTACATACAGATTCAGAGTTTCTTTTTAAGGACTGTCTCTGAACCCTTGAGGAAGCACAGTCCAAGTCAGTTGAGAAGTCTGGTCATGAGGATTCTCAGTATCCAGTAGTGACTCTGCATCAGACACTTAAAAGTTCCTCACTGGCCCCTGAGACTAGTGCCTAGCTAGCAGAACTCATAGCTCAAACAAGGGCTTTACAACTCAGCGAAGAACAAAAAGTCAATATTTATACTGATTCAAAGTATGCTTTCCTAGTGCTGTATGCTCAGGCAGCCATATGGAAAAAAAAGAATGATCTGACAGCAAACGAATCTCCCATAAAGTATCATATATCATAAGGAGATAGATGAACTTTTATCATCTAACTATATGCCCTCCAAAGTGGTGGTAATTCACTGTAGAGGAGAAAAAGGAGTTGATGAAGTATCTCAAGGTAATCAACTGGGTGATGCAGTTGCAAAAGAAGCTACTCAAAGGCCATCCCTTCAGACCCTTCTGATCTGGGAAGGGCCTCTTAATCATACTCAACCCAAATATTCTCAGTCAAAAGTTGAGTGGGCTCTTTCCCATAGGTGTCATTCCCTTCCATCAGGATGGTTACAATCAGATGATGGTAAATTGCTCCTTCCTGGTGCTAGTCAATGAAAAATTATTAAGTCTTGGGTGGGGGATTTTGCTCAGTGGCACCACTCTTTGCAAGTGCAAGCTCCTGAGTTCAATCCCGGGTACCAAAAAAAAAAAATGATTAAGCCTTTACATCGAAGTTTTCACTTGGGGAGAGACAAGACCCACCAGATGGCCTCAAAGTTATTCATAGGAAAGGGATTCTTTCAGACAATACAACAGATAATTAAGACGTGCACTCTGCCAAAAGAACAATCCTCTTAATCAGACCATAGCCCCTCCAGGTATACAGAGACATGATAAATATCCTGGAAAATATTGACAGCTCAATTTTGCTCATATGGCAAAGAGTAGGAGTTCCAATACCTATTGGTCTGGATAAGTGCTTTCATGAAGTGGATTGAGGTCTTTCCTTGAAGAACAGAAAACCACAAATGGTAAAGGTTTAAGTCTTAGAAGTCATCCCCAGATTTGGACTTCCTAAGAGCTTACAGAATGATTATGGGCCTTCTTTTAAAGCAACAGTCACACAGGGTGTCTCTCAGGCATTGGACATTCTCTATCATCTTCATTGTGCATGGAGACCACAATCATTGGTAAAGGTAGAGAAAATGAATGGCTTCTGTCCTTATGGGGGACAGGAGGGGCCCTGCCAATCAGTTGGGCTTATATTCCATTGTTGATCACACAATGTGATAAGTCTATCTTGGAGGCTGTAGTACATGCCTCAGCAGGAATGAGTGTCAGTTGAGCAGAGCAGGTGAGAATGCTGTCAATAGACAAATGGCTTTGGTGTAGCCACCCACAGCAGGGGACTAGGCGATATGAACCTCGTTCACTCAAACTGTTGCCTTTCTCTGTGGAGTATTTGGTAGCTTGCTCTGAACTTGGGCAGCTCTTTGTTTAGCATCAAGAGTGTTTGTGCTTCCCTGTGGGTCATGGACTCATGTGGAGTGCTTACTTTCCATAGATTTTAGTGATTTTTCTTCTCCTTTTCTGATCCCCTTTCCCCTTCAGACTTTCAGATATCACAGTGTTCCATTTTTTTTTTTTTTTTTTGTACTGGGGTTGAACTCGGGTCCTTGTGCTTGTAGGGCAGGTGGCGGAACCACTGAGCTAAATCCCTGGCCCCAGAGTGTTCCGTTTGTTTAGTTGTTGGTTCTAGACAACTCAAAACAGGGTAAGAGGTACCATGTCTTCTCACATGAGAAGAGAAAAATTGGTCTGTTTAAACCTCCCACCACTGCTTCTGTGTGAGTCAGAGAGCAGTGGAGCCAGCTCTGGCTAACTCATCTCCTCTGGGTCCTAAAACACTGCCTAGAGCTTTTGCTTCTTGGAGTAGTTTGCTGATATTGTTTTGGTGTCCTATTCATTTATTTTTTACTTACTTAGTTTTGCGTTTGTTGTGATAACTGTGGGTTTAAGTTTATGCTGCTGCCTAAAAGGATGGGTAACCTGTATTTTGCTGACTGATTTTCATTTTGAGATTTTAGCTATCAGATGTATATGTTTTGTGGCTTGATTTGGTGAATTGAGTTTTCTCTAAGGGTGAATCATGTTTCCTTTTTGATTAGCTAAGGGTCATCCAGCCAGTAAGGCATTCCACTTCCAGGCTCTTCAACCAGAAAATGAATTATGTTTATAGGGGAAATCCAATGGGTCCAAAAGAAGTAGCACTTGTGCTCATTTAAAACTAACCAGGTCCAGCCCCAAGTAAAATTAACCTTATCAGGAAGGAAATGGTCTGCCAGGTTAAATCCTTAGGAGGCTAAACCTAGACCCTAATTTTTTTTTCTCCTATGTACAGATGGGAACAACTCTATTCCTTCTGATTACCCACTCAGATATCTTCTACTTTTTTTTTTTTTTTTTGGTACTGGGGATTGAACATGGGACCTTGTGATTTTGAGGAAGGTGGTGGAACCACTGAGCTAAATCCCTGGCCCTCAGATATCTTCTTAACCACTGGAATGAGTTCCACACTAAGGCCATTCAATGAGATCATCTTATTTTCCTATGTAATAAAAATGGTCTACTTGAGGAAAATGAGACATGGCCACCCCTTGGCAGCCTGAAATATAATGCCATATTTCAACTATATCTCAACTGTAAGGAGCAAGAAAAATGGTCAGAGATGCTTTATATTCAAGCCTTTATGGCCCACTACCAGAGGCCTGATCTGTATCCTAAAAGTCATCATCTCTCAGGAGCTGATGGTAGGGAGGACTCCTTTCTGTCTGCTTCTCCTTCTCATGGACTACTTTTCCAGAAGCCTGCTCAGTCTATACTTTGGAGATAAAGGCCATCTCTTGAGCCCACCCCATACTAGGTCTGGGTCTACTTACCATAGGGCCTTAGACTCAGAAAACCTGACATCTAAGCCCACCACTGCTCTACCCCTTTGAGAAGTGGCAAGCACTGATGGTACAGTCCACATGGTAGTTCCCTTTTCAATTATGGATATTCAGCAGTGCCAGAAAATAATTGGATAGTGTGGTAAATTAATTAAAGGTCAGCTTGAGTGGGAATGCCCAGCTGAACTGTTAGTGTGGTTCTGGATGTGGAAGACCCATCTGAGGATTGTCTGAACAATATAAGAGGAGAATGGGAGGGGAAGATTGCATGATGCTGATTTCCCAGTAGAAGCTTTGTTGTGGCTGGTTTTCCTGATACAAACTTGGCTGTTGTTGGTAGAGGAGCTCAGGTCTTCACTGTCACCAGGAATGGCTGCTGTTCTCTTTGGGGGAGCTTTGATCTTCATTTTTGTCTTGAGTGTTGCTCCCTGGATCCAGTGCAGAACCCTCAGCCTTCTGACACAGATCCTTCAGACTTTTGGCACAGATTCTCTAGCCTCTAGCAGCAATCCTTGGGCTTTCTGTCTTTTATTGTACATTCCTTGGTCTCCCAATACAAAGTTGCATGAGACATTGCTGTGGGCTTTTGGCCTTTGGCTGGACACCTAGGGGACACTACTATGGGTTCTAGGCCTTTGGTTGAACTCACGCGGGACATTGCCCTGGGATCCAGGCCCTTGGCTGAATTCTTTGAATCCCTAGAACACAGACAGATCTTTTACACCATTCTACATTTGACTTTGTGAATAAATATTGTAAGATAATCTTATAAATTTATGTCTCATATTAAATCTATTCCCTTGCAAACCATTGACTACAACAAGTAGATTCTTTGAGGATCCTGAAATGACTTTTGATCTGACCTGGTGAGACATCCAATTCATCCTTGTTTCTTGTTGCACAGCAGTAGAAAGGAAAAGGATTATAAAGATTGCAAATCAGGCCAATTATGAAGCCTTCACAGCTTCACTCTCTGACAATTAGACTACTATGACATTATTTGGGACTCAAGAAGGACCTGAGTGCAATTATAACACAGGTGGCAGAGAAGATAAATGAAAGTTATATATCAAGGCCATGTAGCTGGTATGTGACAAGGGATGCCCAAATCTGTGAACTATGATATGCTCAGGGCTATTAGTCAGGGTCCTAAATGAAAACCCAGTTGCTTTTCAGCTTCAGTTTAAAGAGGCCTTCCATAAATACACTAATTTAGACTCTGACTTTGGAGAAGACCATATTATCCTAAGGCAGTACTTTATCAGCCAGTCAGCTCCAGATATTAGGAAAAGGCTCCACAAACTCCAGCTGGGCCCACAAACCAAAATGAAGCAATTGGTTGATGAAGTTTATTTAGTGTTCAATAACTGTTATGAAGTAAAGGACAGGTGAGAACTGGATTAGAAGGCAGATTAAAGCCATGCCTGCCCTATTAAGGCTCATGACAAAGCCCAGAACTCTGGGGGAATCCAAGGCAATCCAAAGAGTGATAGGAGCAAGTCAGAGTGCTTTAAGTACAAGGGAACATGACACTGGGCAAAGAAATGGCCTTGGAAACACGTAGCCCCTGTTTGACCTGTCAGAACATGGGAGAAGATCCTTGCCACTAGAAGAGAGACTGCCCCCATTCCCAGAGAGGGATGAGGTCATCCTTCACCATGGTAGCCAGGGAAGAAGGTCCAGACAGTGAGTGGTGTTGGTGCCCAAGACAGCTTGCAAAGCTCCTGTGCAAGAGTATCATAATTGTGCCACAGAAGCCTCAGTGTCTTAGTTACTTTTCTCTTGTTGCTGAGACAAAATACTCAACACACAAAGTTAAAGGAAGAAAGATTTATTTAGCTTACAGTTTGTAGAGATTTCAGTCCATAATTGGCTGTCTTCAAGGCAGGGTGGCTTGGCAGAGGGGTTTGGCAGAGGAGAAACAGTTCATGGCACCCACAAGGTAGCAAAGGAAGCAAAAACAACAAGCGTCCTTAACAGTATCTTTCTGCCCCTTTCATCTTATCCAGACTAGTAGGATTAGGGTGGTGCCAAACTAATCAATGGACTGATTTAGTAATCACACAACCTTAATCCCAGTATCAGACACTTTAGATTCAACCACCTCTGAAAAAGCCCTATGACTGCATGAAGCTTTGGGGGGACATCTAGACACAAACCACAGCACTCAGGCAAGTTTAGGTATAGTGGGCAAACGCATTACGTTCCTCTGTGATAATGTTGTGAATTATTTAGTTCTAGTGTCTTATTAGGGCAATCTTTTATCCCATTCTAACATTGTTGTGGGCCTTGAGGAGTTAACCAAACAGCTTTCTTTACCCATGCTCTGAACTGCCACTTGGATGATTACCTTTTCCCAGCTTCTTATGGTGATACTACAGTGTCCCATACCAATAACTGGAAAAGATATACTTTTCCTACTCAGGGTCAATCTGATACTCAAACTGTTCTGGAATCATGGAAAGAAATGCCAGAGACACAAAATTTGGGTACAATAATAAAAGCTTTACTTGCAAGCAGGCGAGACCACCAGAAACTGGTCTGGTTAGCATCTGTGCCCTTCGTTCTTTGTCCATCACATTTTATACTTTTGTTAGTCATTATCTCATCCCTAGTGGTTTCTGTTGCACAAAAAAAATTCTGGTTTCTGCTTAATGGTTAAACACAGGTGGTTTCTGTCACTGATTACAGTCCTAAACACATGACAGTTACGGCATATATATCACAAGTTTGTTCAGGGATTGCCACTTTGTTCTTCAGAGCTAAGATGTTATCTATAGTGGAGCTACAGATCAAAGGAGCTATATAACCTTCACTTTAAACAACACAAGCAATGGGCTAAGGCAAGCTTTTAAAGGGATACACTACCTATTTTGCTTCTACAACTACTTTAACAGTTAGTCTACTATGCTACTTTAAAACATTTCCCCATCATTACCTCTGGCAACCCATGTCATAGTTTTCTCTAAAATTTTATAATTGTTATCTGTTAACATTCTGCAGGGATTCAACTTCTAGGACAAATGTGATTGCCATCAAGCTACTGGTGGTGACCATAATTCAAGATCAGAACCTCCTTCCACATCCATGGTTCATCAAGAAATCCTCAAAGGAAGGGCTCAGCTCCCTTGAATTCCTAGATCTGTCAGGGCAAGAGTTCCTTGGTCTCCACATAGGTTTAGCAAACACCCCTATTTAGCTGGAAGTAGCTACAGAAAGACTGAACTTCCTCCTTCAATTCCTCTCAAAGGTTTTCAGGGTGTAGGGCTCTCATGGGGGAATAGTGCAGTTAGAAACAAAGGAGCTGAGTGAGTCACTCCCTTGCCTTTGTTCAGCTGTAAACACCATACCACATTAGTGATTATCCATGCTTCCATAATCCTAAAACAGAGAAGTTGTATGAGCCACTTCCTTTCTCTCCATTTGACTATAAGCCAATACCATTCTACTGATTATCTATGTTTAAGCTTAGGAGGTCATGATGTCCAATGTGGCAGATTATTGACACCACTGAAAGAGACAGTGGAAAGCACCTGTGATCATGGTATCTGACCCATTAAATACTGGAAGCCTGAGTTATGGAGGACCCCTTTATCCCCTTCACCCTTTTGCTTGTTCCTGCCGCTACTGTCCCATGATCTTCAACAAACATAGCTACTTACTATGTACTATGAGGTATACATGTACTACTCATTATACACAAGATCCTGTACTATTTTTGGCCTACTCAACTGTGACAATATGGCTACGACTACTAAAAGGGATTATAGGCCCTACTACGGGGGATTATGTGCCTTTCAACTACCTTTGAATGTTTGTGGCTCAACAACTGGATTAAAAAAAACTGTCAGAAGGCAAGAAGAGAGAAGTTATTGTAGCTGTCTGTTCAATGGGAGAAAGCTTGGTGAATTTGACAGGAGAATAACTTTACTATTAGGTCAGGGATGTAGAGCCCTAATATGAGAAGGAGGTCAGATTTCTATGCAGGCAAAGAGAGATATTAGATAGGCTAATCTTGCCAATTTATACTGATTCTACTTATCTGTATTCCAAGCAGTACTGGAGTCTTGCTTTTTGAAGAAGAGCCTCAGAGTTGCCAGAGAGTCACAAGTGTAGCTTTCCTCTAACAAAGGAGGTGGTATGGGCTTGCCATGGCTATTGTAAGTGCAGAGAAGACAAGCTTTGTAGACCTGCCAGGTGGTTACTTCTATCCTAGTTCTGTGAAAATTGGAGGGACCATTTTCCATGCAGGGTGTTTGTAGCTTTCCATTGTGTCCCTTGAGGAAAGACCAGTTTGTTTGCTAGACTTGTTTTAATTGTTGCTCTGGAAATGGGAATGAGACTAGGTTATTGAAGGGTTGTAAGGCTAGCCTTGCCTCTCTATGAGCGTTTTGATTTCCCCAAGAAATTTTAGACATATCTCTTTGGCATCCCTTGCAATAAATGACAGACTTGCCTGGGAAGATGGACTGCTTATAGGAATTGTATTGTTTACTAGTTAGCAAGCTCCTTTTTTTTGGATTGCTACATGAGCATGTAGCACTAACAAGGTGCATTTGGATATGGAGGGCAATTAATCCTCTGACTGCATAGAAAGGGGGATGGTGAGGGCTAAAGGGGAAAAACACAATACACACTTGTGAAATTTCAAAGAAGGGGCAACTTAGGGTGTGGCACTAATCCTATGTTGATGAGGATATTATGCTGATGAAGATCTTAGGTCACAAGGTTCTTGTATTGAGGTGGACTATAAGGAGAGCATTCTTACAATAGTAGGTAGGAGGAGTTAAGTTGATAAGGAATTTCTTTCTTCCCAGGTGAAACCTTTTTCTTACTACTCATTTTTCAAGGAACCAGGATGTCTTTAGATGGTGTAATGTTACCCTTGAGCATCATAGGACCATTGAGGTCTCAGCTGTGACTGGAGGCAAAAATGGAGTTATGTCTCAACATACCATAGCTAGCCTGTAGGCAGGAAAATTTGGCCTAATCATAACTTAATTGTGAAATGATTTTTCTCCAAAATTATGTAGAATTTCTCCCAAGGTATGTTCCTTTCTTTTTGTTTTATGTAAGTGTGTTTTTAGTGAAAAGAAGCATGACAAACAATGGCTTGTCCCTAAGGATTATGAAGAACTATAATGTGCTTAACTGGCTTAGGTGTCTATAATAAGCTCTTTTTCAAAGGGCCATCCCCAAGTGTGGTTAGGGGAGAAGGGGTGCAGGTTTCATCTACTTGCTTCAAGCTGAGAAGGATTGATGTAGTGAAGACCGCAGTTAGGGGCTCCTTCTAGGGAGCTAATTTAACAGGCTTTAAATAAAAATCATGTTATAACTTAGCAATAAAAACCCTCTTTATAATGGAGAGTATCTATGAATCAGATGTTTTTAATAATTTCTCTTAATTTTGGCTGTAAAAGATTAAAAACCTAATAATTTTTAAAAACAGTATTAGGTAAAAAATTAAAAAACTTGTCGGGCTCCTATAAATTTTTTTTTTACCATGGTCTTATCTAAAGACCTATAACAGTGGTTAACTATCAGTGTATCTGGAAACTGCCAGAAGGGGTCAGCAATTGGAGCCTCTCCTTTTTATTTATTTATTTTTAATTTTCAAATTGTTTTGTTACCGGGGATCAAACTCAGGCCCTTTTGCTTGAGAGGCAGGCACTGGAACCACTGAGCTAAATCCCCAGCCCTGGAGTCTCTCCTTTTAAAATCTAGCTTTATCACTATAGTCTTGACTTTACAGGTCTTTAGTTATACTTTTCTAATGTGTGTTCAAGACCAACTTACAGTGAGACCTATATTAAATAATATTAATGTCTTGTTATTTAACAAGGTCAATTAAGTCTCCTCAGGCATTATCTTGGAACCATGCATAGAGCCTATTACCTCCTCTGTCAGTGTCAGCTATCAGGATATGCCATGGCCTTGCTTGACCATGTTGCTTTCTGTGAAAGCATGGGAGATTTTTTTCCCCTAGGTGACATTCTTTTGGCACACTGCATTGTTGAATCTGACTGTTTAAGTGGCCAGCAATCTCCCTGCTCAGGGGGTTGGGTGACTCACCAAAGATGTAGGATCTTGTGGAGAAGGTTCCCTCACGTCCTGGATCTTTTTGTTGTTGTTGTTGACCTTTGAGGGCCAGGGCCAAAATATTGGCTGTCTTCTTATCCCAGTTACCTTTCTAGTTCTGGCCTCTAAACTTTAGTTGTTGAACACTCAGAAGAGAAGATAAATAACATTAACAATGTAATAGGAATAGTGAACTTAACTATTATAATTTTACCTGAATATTAAACATTTTGGACTAAAAATATTGTTAGGAGGCTATTATTATTGCCAATCAGGGTTGTTCTAGTAGTTGAATCCCTGTAGAATGTTAACAGAAAAAGGCTTTAAATCAAGGACTATACACAATATTTTGGCATGACAATTGTGATGATATTATTTTTGTAATACACTTGAATGTGTACCTTGGTGTAGAATAGTCATTGTTTTGTTTTATTTTTTGGTACCGGGGATTGAACTCAGGACCTTGTGCTTGTGAGGTGGGCAGTGGCACCACTGAGCTAAACCCCTAGCCTGAGAATAGTCATTGTTAAATGCACTCACTGCCCCCCAAAAACACATGAAAAAAAGGCTCTTACCTAAATAGTTATCTTTTGACGGGATGCCATGTAAGGAATATAAATTGGCCTACAATTATACCTGTTATCATAAGTGGCTGGAGCATAAGAGAAAGGCAAAAATCTGAATCAAAAGGAGGTTATTTCTATAAATAATATGTTGGAAGACCCATACAATTAGAAGGCATGAATATATTTTGTACACCAGAAGAGTAGCAGTAATAAGTATCACAATTATATGAAACCTCATGTCCTTCAATGTAGTTGGTACCAAAAGCATTTTTCTAATAACACCTTTTTGTTTATACAAAGAAATTAATCTTTTGAAAATGACCAATGTAAACATATCACAATAACATATTTAAAACTTAATGTAAATATTTTATAATAACACATTTAGAGCTTAGCCCTTTAGAGCTTAACCCAAAGTAACCAATTTATAATAACACATTGAGACAATGTTTGTTAGGGTGTGTATCCTATAAGGTTATGAAAATTATTGGGGTTTCCATCAGTGAACAAAGACCAGAATAATTGTTTTCTGGGCAGATGCTCCTTTATTCACCAAGAGGAGTTTCATTTAGCAGTCTCCCCAGACTTAAGGGTCTCTATTTAATTACTTTGAAAAAATTTTTTTGGTAAAAATCAGTTAATACATTACTACATTATTTGTAGCCAATAAAAATTGAGTTATTGTATGTAAGCAACAATACACATTATTTTTGTAAAATAAATCTTGACATCACCTCGATCAGTGAGCAACTTGAGGGAAAAAGGGTAATATTTATCTATAAGTTGATTTAATTATAGGTGAATATCTTTTAAGAAAAAATTTCAAAAGATCCCCCAAAAAGGAAAAAAAATCACTGAACTGAAACAAAATAGATGTATGATTGGACAGAGAAACATAAAAACAAACAAACAAACAAACATACAAGATCATTAATTTATAAAACTAGAGGAGACTAAAATATATTTGGCCAAATAGAATGACAATAGCCTTTTATAATCTTTAGGTTTATAATTGTAAACAAAACTAGTCAAAACTTTTTGTAGGCCAATTAACAGAGATCTCTGGCTTGTTCTATTTCGCGCTCCTGCCACTGCACATTAAAATGGAGGGACAGACTAGGAGTCAAACAAGAATGAGCAAGCTGTCTAACATCACATGGAGTAGGATGGTAAGTCCCCTGTACAGAATCTAAAATACCCAAAGTAAATGGTCCCTGAGCTCCATTATTAACACTTTGTTTTAGTTCCTTAAGCAGTTTGAAGTCAAACACCTGGTTTTCAGGAATAAACTGATTTTGGTTGTTTAGATCAGCCCTAACTGTTACTGGGAAGCAACAAGGCTCAAGAGCATCTCTGATAAAGCTGCCTTCTTAACTAGCTGTTGATATTTAGATGTACAAGGCACAGAATGTTTCATATTTAAGTAGTCTAGTGGTGCAGGCAAAATAGTCTCTTTATAAGCCTCATCTGATTCTCGTCTTCCCCAGGAGCCAGAGGAATGTTAGGTGACTTTTCCTCCTTTGTACATTTCTCGTCCTCCTCCTGATTGAGGACAGGATCCTTAGGAGGGGTAGTGTTTACAGGATCCAAAGCTGATTTTACTAGGCCCCAATCTGAAAAGGTCTTAGTAGAGATGAACTCTCCTCTGCTGTGAGCTGTGTTTAAATTTTCACCAACTGTATTTCAATTTTCTAAATCTAAGGTTCCTATTCTTTTAATTAAGGTGCCAATACTAACTTGAGCTCCAGCCTGTTTAAGCAGCTTACACAAGAGTTGGATGTAATTCTGCTACTCTATCAATTGATTCTTTCCCCTTTATCCTGGCTACAGGAACTTTCTGAGTGGCACACTTTCTCTCTGGACATCTTCAGAGTTCACCTGTGGAGTACTCTCGCTGCCTAACACATCAAGTGCTCTTTCCTCTACTTGAGCGGAACTTCCTTCTCAGGCCTGCTTGCCCCACTTCGGGTGCCAAATATCAAAGGGTGATCAATTCTCAGAGTTCTAGAAATGGGGAGAGCAAGGGCTAACGAGAAAAAAGACAATAGAGATTTGTGTAATGTCAAAATATATGGAGGGCCAGGAGGCCAGTTCCTCAGAGCAGGCATAGACAAAGTCTCTGAGCTAGCCATCATTTATTGGGTACACACAATAATTGGATTGAGCATCAGGTGACTTAGGGGGCCAATGGTAATCCTATGTTGATGTGGATCTTATGCTGATGAAGATCTTAGTTCATGAGGTTCTTAAATTGAGGAGGACTATAAGGAGAGTATTCTTACAATAGTAGGTTGGAGGAGTTAAGTTGATAAGGAATTTGCCCCTCCCTAGGTGAAACCTTTCTCTTACTACTCAATTCTCAAGGAACCAGGATGGCTTTAGATGATGTAATCCTGCCCTTGCGTATCATAGCATCAGTGGACCATTGATGTCTCAGCTGTGACTGGAGGCAAAAATGGTGTTATGTCTTGACATGATATACCTGGCCTGTAGGGAGAAAAAATAGGCCTAATCATAATTTAATTGTGAAATGATTTTCCCCAAAATTATGTACAATTGATTCCAACATTTGGAGTCTGTGTAAATATTTAGCTTAATATCAATGCCTGAGTAAGGGGTAATGAGATAGATTAGGGCATGGCAAAAGCTGGCTGGGAAAGTAGACATGACCTGGTAATAAGATCCCAGACATATGCACAGAACAGTTCCCAAAGCCCTGCACGTAGATTTCTCATGAGAACTGGAGCAGGTTTTCTATAGGATGGCCTACTCCTGACATCAGCCTGAAGCTTAGGATCCAAGTGTCACCTCTCAGGACCCATATATTTCTATATGGGTCTTCTTGTGAGTTCCTTTGAGATATAGACAGCATAAAAGGACTCACTGATGCCCTAAAGACTTTGCTATTGTAGCTTTCCACCATAGGCCATGCTGTTTTCCCCAGACACAATGTGTACTTTTACTCTTATCCTCTTTTTTTCTTTATTTGGCCCAAGCTTGCTTTGCAGAGCCAGTTTCTCCCCCTCTCTTCACTTTTACTTTCTTGAATACACTTGCCATTGCTTTTTGCTTGTTTTGCTCAATACTTCATTTGAGACAAGAAGAACCTGGAATCCAACTCTGGAAGGAGAGTTGAGCAACACCAAACCCAGTAACATCTAGTTGTAGAGCCATTTTTTAGCAGCAAGCTACCTAATAGCACTATGAGATCTGGTGTTTCTGAATAGGTAGGGAAGGCCTCAATTCAATTGTACCTGTAAAGGTATCAATTAGGATCAATAATTGTTTAAATCCTATATGGTGGCATGCTGGTAAAGTCTAATTTCCAGTTTTTTCCAGGGTATGGTCCTATCTTCTGTATAGGTCTAACAAAGAAGGTGGTCTGAGCATACAAGGGTTATTGTAGGCACAGAGTGTGCAAAGTTTGCAAACCTGTTAGGTGGTCACTGCTTGTTCTAGTCTTCTGAAATTTTGAGAGACCACATCCAATGTTGGATCTTTTCCCACATGGAAAGAATCATGAAGGGCTTTTATAGCTTTTCAGTGTGTCCTTTGACAAAGGACTATTTTGTTTCTCAAATGCCACCAACCCCTCTTTTTAATTTTCCTCATCTTTGCTGGGGATAGATTGGTTTTAATTGTTCCTCAGGAACTGGAAATATGGCTAAGGTCTTGAGAGGCTGTAAGGATGCCCTTTTTGCTTCTCTACCAGCATTTTGATTTCCCTAGGAGACTTTAAACATGTCTTTTGGGTGTCCTATGTAATGAATGACAATGACCTGCATGGGAAAATAGACTGTCTCCAGAAATTGTAGAGTTTCTTGCTTGTGCCTTATAAATGATTATTAGTAAGCCCTTTTCTTTTCAGACAAGTAGCACTAGAAATGTGTATTTGGAGTCTGTGTAAATATTGAGCCTTGGCCAGGGTTGTAGCTCAGCAGCACAGTGCCTTCCTGGCAAGTGCAAGGTCCTGGGTTCAATCTCCAGTATCACAAAAACAAACAAAAAACAAAAAACTAAAACTGAAAAAAAAAATCAAGTCTCTCACCTTTTCCTAATATCAATACCTGAGTAAGGCCTAAGAGCTCTGCTTTTACACCAAAGGTCCCTGGGGGAAGGGGTTTGGTCTCAATGACCTACTGTGAACTGCCAACTGCATAAGCTGCCTTTTGATATTATTCTTGGATAAAGCTACTTCCATCAGTGAATCATACCTCCTCAGGTTCTTGGAGGAGCAAGTTATTAATGTCTTGCCTGTTTGCATAGGTCTGGGAAAGTACCTGATCACAAAAATGGCCAACCTCTGAGCCCGTAGGCATTTGTGAGGCAAGATTAAGAATAGTGCATATCTATATGGTAACTTCAAGCTGTCTAGGATAGTGGCTTGATGTAGTCCCAATAGGTTAAAATGTGCTTTTGACTTTGCCAGAATTGGAGAATGGCCTTTGTTTGTTATGGCTTGTGTTTAGACGTCTTCTCAAAGCATCATGTAGTCATAGGTGGGAGTTTTTCAGAGGTGGCTACATCTAGAGTGTGTGATGCTGGGACTGATTCATGGTGCAATGCTAGGATCAAGGGCACTAGGATTAAGGGTGTGAGTGCTATCCACCCTAAGTAGCCTGGATAAGATATAAGGGGTAGAAAGAGCTGCATTTGTCTCTTTGTTGCTTTGCTACCTTATGCCCAGTATGAGCTCTTTCTCTTCTGTGATGCCTGTCTGCCAAGCCACTCTGCCTTGGAGCCAGCTGATTATGGAATGAAACCTCTACAAACTGTGAGCTAAATAAACCTTTCCTCCTTTAACATTAGGTATTGAGTATTTTGTCTCAGCAATGAGAAAAGTAACTAAGATAGCCCTTAAGTCTTTTGTGAGCAAACCCCTTCCTGGTAAGGGAGTAGAACACCGTGGCACAATTTAAAACTCAGAGTAAAACATTTGATCTTTGAACTGACATGTAAATGTAGGCATGAAGAAGCTCTGATTAGGGTTCTCCTAGACCCAATTATAACCATAGATTTATGGAAGGATTTTTCCGAAGAGGGAAGTTTAAAAAGAAGCCAAAGGAATTGAAATTGCTTACACATGACATCCAAGGTCACCCAGGGTTTCTCAGAGAAAATGAAGATGTCAGTGGACAGGACATTGTATGTTGCCGTGGGCTCCTTCAGTCCTCTTTCTCAGAGTGGTGGATGGATGAGGGTTTTGGCTGGCCTAGCTCCTCTCTGGGAGTGAGGACAATTAATCCTTCAGTGCCATGAGTCAGGCACATTGGCCTCCTGACACATAGGGCAGGGTTCAGTTGGTGACTTAGTGCAGTTGTGTGTCCAGGGTCAAGTTTGTACTTACAGTAGGGCTTGGTTGGCCCTGGGTTTTCCCTTGGGCAACTTGGATGTGCTTAAAGCATCGCCAATTGAGACAGCTATAATTTTGGTCTGTCTTTTTTCTTAGCTCTTTTCTTTTTTTCCTCATCTAAATCCTGATTGCTAAATATAAAAAAGGCCATGTCCAGCAATTGGGTCATAGAGGCTTGGGGGTCCATCTGTAAACCTACCAGGATCTTTTGAAAATATCAGCTATCTGGGGTGCTAGCCTCTGATGGAAACAGGTGGGAGAGACATATATCTCCCTGAAAGACAGGTGAGTGTCTGAAGACAGGATAATCAACAATATCAATTTCCTCTTCCTTGGAGGCCTCTTTAAGTATCACAGTTTCCAGACCTTTTTAGAGATAAAGAACCATAAAAGCCTGAACACAAGAGATTTCACACCACATTCCTTGCCTTTTGCAAAAAAGAACTAACTGAAAGATAGATGTAACTGAAAAATTATAATTTATACTGCTATTTGTTACAAATGGCACACGTGAAACCACATGAGGTAAGCTTTTGTGAGGAGAAAGAAAAGTTTATTTCAGTGAACAGGGACTAAATCAGGGATAGATTTAGCAGCTAGCTGGGAAAAGCTGTGTTTATTACATTTATGTAGGAATGGGATGACAATGGGAGAGAGAAATAGCAGCAGCTACCTGGGAGAGATTTCATCTATGGGTGGATGGGCTAACATTGAGAGACAGATATTAGCAGCTAGCTGGGGAGAGATTACACCATGTGTGGATGGGCTGACATCAAGAAATAGAACTAGCAGCTAACTGGGAAAGGAATTAGGCTTATATAGGTTTTGAAAAGGGGGTTTATCATCATAATAAATATTTATGACAGAGTCCAAGGATAGCCAGCACAGGTGTGTAGATAATCACTGGACTTCTCTGCACCAGGGAGATTGTATCCTGTTGTTTGCAGGCATGTTTTCTTTGGGGATCTCCTTCAGGCCAGGCATGATGCCATTCTATACCCATCTTTGACCCAAAGACTGTTACAATAGAAGATAAGTTGTTCTTCTTTATTAGATTGCCCAAAATTTTAAGGATACAGCCTAATGGCAAGGTCTCTGGGATCTGCAGGGTGTTTCTCATGGTGCATTGGCCCACTGAGTACTTAGAGAGAAGGGTGGAGGCCCTTAGAAACTCCCAAGAGATCAAGGTGAAGCTCCCCTACTACAGCCCCCCTTGACCACTTGAAAGGAAGTAAACTCCTAAGAGATCAGGATAGAGCCTGCTGTGGTACAGACTCTTGGACATGTTCAGCTAAAAAGAGAAGGGAATTGAAGATGTGGCTTAAACAATGGAGTTTATTTTTTTCTGTTAGGAAATACCCTCAAGTTAGGAGTCCAGTGATTTAGCATTCTCAGGGCTAATGTAATGATTTTTATTTTTTTTGTTGTTGTTGCTTTTCCCTCTTGGTTGCAAGATGGTGCCTGTACCCAGTGTTGGGCTTGGGTTCTAGGAAGCGCAAGCCACATCTGCCCCTATAGTCAGAGCAGCACAAACTCCCCTGCCCCTGACTTTAGCTTACCTCTCATTGGCCAGAGCTCCTCCTGTGACCACCCAGTGTAGGGGAGGCTGGGAGGGGAACACTTGACTGCCCTGCCTCAGTGTTCAGAGACTGGTGGAAATGAGCTCTGAATTAGGCAACTCCAAGGTCTCTTGTGAGACATTCTTTTCTTCTCAGGTCTTGGTTGACTTGGAGAGGGAGGGAAACAAGAGGACTGGCATTGCAGATACAACTTGGACTCGAGTATCCATTTGGAATGGGTCTATTTCTGCTAAAGTTGTGTGGACAATAGATCCAGCCATACTGAAGGCTGTACTCTTGGATATGTTATATAAGTACAATAATAATAACAACAATAATTACATACATAGTTCTGGAATTTTTTGCTTTAGCCCTTGTTAGCTGGGCCTGATTTCTATCTTTGGAAGAGAGGCCTTGTGGCAGAGGAAATAGCACTAAAGTTTTGAATCATAGCACCCAGGTACAACCCTTGTTCTGTGGTGACTTTGCTTTTGGCCAAGTCATTTCCCCTCTCTGAGTTGCCCGTGCTTCATTCATAAGATGGGCTATTGCTGGAGAAAGCTGGGGTGGCTTGTGAAATGTGCTGTCACAGATCAGCCCAGAGTCACAGCCTTCTTCCTCCCCCTCATCCATTCAGGTGAACATTGATAAACACTAGAGGTGAAGTTATTTTTTTTCCTTCAGACCAAGTGCCCCAGAAGTCAAGGACCTGACTATTTCTGTGTCCACAGAGCTTGGTGCACAGTAGGAATTCAAGAAATGCTTGAATTAGAGAATGCAATACTTCATCCATCAATTTAATCAGCATTTACCAGGCACCCATGGTATCTCTGGTACATTGCGGGCAACACAGATGTAGCATGAGCATCTTACATACAGCCCTATGCTCCAGAGTTCATGATCCGTTGGGGCTGCTATGGTGTGAGTGTATGAGGTCCCCAAATTCATACTGTGCTTCTGATCCTCCATGTGATGTGGGGCCTTTGGGCTGTGATTGGGTCACTGTGGAGCCCTGGTGAATCCAAACAGTGCCTTTGGGAAAAAGCCCTGTGACAGTCCCTTCCCCTTTCCACCATGTGAGGACACAAGCAAAAGGCTCCATCTCTGAACATGTTCTCACTAAGCACCAACTCTGCCCACTCCTTGCTCTTGGGCTCCCAGCCCCAGAACTGTGAGGCATAAGTTGCTGCTGTTCATCAGCCCGTGGCTTATGGTCATTCGACACTGCAGGCTGAATGCACTAAGACAGGGAGATGGTCAACAAACAGAGGAACAGAAATAGAAGCCCATGTCAAATGGTCAGAGTGATGTGAAGAAACCAAGGTGCGGGAGTGAGGCATGGTGCATTTTTACAAGGTGCCCAGGGAGACTTCTAGAAGGTCAGGTGTGGAAGCCAAGGCTGGAAAGGCCACCAGGGGACAGTGAGCCAGGCAGAAGGAAATGGCCAATGCAAAGATGCCAAGTGTGGATTTAAATGACCTGAATGTGGGACACATGCAGATGAAGGAAGGAATTTATGCACAGCAGTCTCAGCCTGAGATGTTCCTCTTACCCCAGTGTGGAATGGAAAAACCCCATTTAAGAAAACAGGAAATTGGGGCATTTCCATGACCCACAGAATTTCATCCTGCTGCCAACTCTCAGGTGACTATCTTGCCAAGGAGGTGATATCTGTGGGAAGCCTCTTCCTGCCCTTCAGAATGTCCAGGCTGCCTGGCTTGGTCCCACCTCCCTGAAGCCTGCTGTGCCCCAGGCTCTGGCTTGGGCTTTCCAGCCCTCACTCAATGGTCCCTCCCAGGACCCGGCAATCGATGGCCATCAGCTGGCCTTGGGAGGCACAGGCTGAGCTCAGGAAGGTCCAGTGGCTTCCCAGATCCACTCTGCCAAAGGTGGAGCTGTGGGCCTGGACCATGCCAGCCTGGAACCCAGAGAACATGGCTACCCTCCTGCAGCTGGTGTGGAGGGACAAGGGCTCTGCAGCTTTGGTGCTCAGCATCTGCTCCATTAGTGCCCACCCCTGGTGTCACCCATAATTTCAGTGCACTGCCATCCCAATAGTTGCATGTCCTTATCTTTGCTGAAACTCAGTTTTCTTCAACCCCAGAATGGGTCTCCTTCAGGTGAGTGTGGTGGCACCACCTATAATCCCAGCACTCTGAGAGGCTGAGGCAAGGGGGATCACAAGTTGAAGCCCAGCTTGGCCAACCTAGCAATTTAAGAAATAAGATCCTGGCTCAAAAAAATTAAAATTTTTTTTTTAAATGGGTGGAAATGTAACTCAGTGCAAAAGTCCTGGATTCAATCTCTAGTACAGAAAAAAAAAAAAAAAGATGAGTATCCTTTGCCCTGTTACTTTGGAGATGATTAGGGAAGTGCTGGCACAGCTCCTGGCCCACAGGATGTCCTTGGTAAACAACAATTATAGCAATAAGGACAGCTGTCATCACTGACTGAGCCCTTGTTGGTTCAGTTCTGCCCCCAGCAACCACATAAGGTCTGCAGATGAAGGAATAAACCCATTTCTCAGGTGAGGAAACAGGCTCAGAGAGGCCAGATCTAACTAACCCAGAGTCTGTTTCTTTAACTTCCAACCTCTCCCTGGGATGCTGCCTTGGTGTGGTGCTGTTCTTATCAAGTGTCACAATTGCAGGTGCAGAGTGTCAGATGTCAGATGAGCAGGGCCTCACAGAGGCCAGAAGGACACCAGCCACTACCTCTCAGTTCCCAGCACTGCTGTCCCTGGCACAACTGCAGATGGCAGCCTAACAGGGAAGAAGAGATTCAAGAAAAGCCAGCGAGGACCAGGAGGCAGCAGAGTTCACTTGGCTAGGAAGAGGCTCAGGATTCAGGTGGAGCAATTCCCCTTGGCTCCATTACCAAAAGGCCTTAAATCACAGGGCCCCTGTGGGGAATTGGGGCAAAAGGAGCCCTTTCCCCACTCTGGGCACTGCTGAGAGACCTGGGATTCTGGAGTTGGCATGTGGGGTTCCTGGCAAGCTCAGAAGACCTCTTTGGCACATCCCACCCAATCTGAGATGTCACCTGTCCAAAGTGACTCCTAATTTGGGGGCCTTTAAAGAGTGAGCACTTGCTGACTTAGAATAAAGAATGGCAAATGAGCTAGTGGTGAACACAGAGAATGCACTCAGTATCGGCTGTCATATTTTATTGATAACTTGTTCAAATGTGACCACAAAAGGCTAGAGGACTTGGGTAGTGACAGCAATATAACACAGTGATCTTATCAGCTCTCCTATCATTGTTATAGTAGCAAACTCAGGAATGAAACCCAGATCTGCTGAGCTTGGAACCCTGGCTTCCTGCAAACCTCACTCTGTCCCACACACTCGATATACTTGATCCTAGTATGTGCCCACTGTACACTCTTACCCAGGCCTCAGGATCCCCCAGACTCCCAGGCCTTCCTGAGCCCCCAGGGAAGTAGGAGCAGGAGCTCCTGGACACCCAAACAGGAAGCGGTCTCTGTAGGCCTGCCAGACTTCAGCTCCATGAGGGATGAAGTGGCCAAGGGCACCTTTGTCTTCATTTATATGCCCATAGCTCCTGCTGCTCAGGGAAGACTCTTCTTTCTTCCCACTGTCTTCTGTGTTCCAGGCCCATGCGGCTCAGTGCCAACTCCCATCCCCTTGTTCAAGGGACCACTCACCTTGTCAGGCTCGGATCCTGGGACTTAATCACAGCAGCAGCTCCTGACCCTGACCCTGACTAGTGCCATGACTTGGCACTCAGCCCAGGCTTCCTGGGATCCCATTATAGTCTTCTTCACACCTGGAAGTCATTTCCTGCATATTTCTTACTTGTTAACATTTTCCTTCATGGACAATATCAGCCAGGGAAAACAGAAGTTCCTGTCTGTTTTTTTCCTCCCAGTATTGGGGATTGAACCCAGGGCCTTTGCACTGAGCTACATTCCTAGCCATTTATTTATTTGTTTGTTTGTTTATTTATTTATATTTTGAGAAGGGTCTTGCTTACTTGTCCAGGGTAGGCTTGAACTTGGGTTTCTCCTGCCTTAGCCTGCAAGAATGTGGGATTACAAGCATGTGCCATCACCTGTGACTTCTTATCTGCTCAGGGTAGAGCCCAGATCTGGGCTCCCAGTAAAAGCTTGACTGATGCAATAAATATCACATGGATAAATTTCAATGGCTGTCACTTGCCCTCACTGTAATCTGTGAGGCCTTTCCTGTGCATGCCTGCACATCTCCACAGCAGCCACATGAAGTAGGTGATTTTCCTCTCCTGATTGGAGCAATGCTCTGGTCTCACTGGTATTCTAATAGCCACTGAGAGGCCACCATCTTCTATTGACATCGAGGAGAACATAGCTAAGGAAAGGACCAGAGAGAGGATGGAGAGCCAGTTTGGAGCTGCTCTTTGGGCTAGATCCCCCTTCTGAGTTAAAAATTAGTCCAGGACCAGGATGCCAGGTCTAAACACATGAGAGAAAATAACCCAGTCACTCAGTTTGTACACAGTAAGCCCCTGGAAATGTGCCCTGTGGTCTTCAGCAAGTCTTGGCAGACCCAGTCCTAATTACCAAGTCATTGACCATGCAGGTTTGATCACCCCTCTCCCCGACCTTTGGGCTTTGGATGCCATGACAATTCCTCAAAGGGCTATAAAAGGTAAAACAAAAAACAAGAAAAATCTGCCCAAAATCCTGTTTGATGGAGGGCCAGAGCCAAGCCAGTCATTGGCAGGGGCAAAATCTCAGACCAACCACTCAACTCCACTCCGAACTCTAGTGATTGAAATTCTCAGGGCCATGGGGTCTTCTCATTGACCTGGTCCCACCCTATGGACTGTACTTTCAAATAAAGCTTTGATCTTGCTGCTCAATTCTTTGTTTGGGACATCAAGAACTTGGACAAGACCCCAGATCTGGTAACAACACTGTCTGTCATGATCACTTTCATCAGCTTCATTGAGGTATAATAAACAAGCGATAGGTATAATGAACAAACAAACAGTCATTTTATGTTACCATTTGTTGTGTTTTGTCAAACTTATTCAAATGTGTAACCTCTACTCCAATCCCATATAAAATGTCTCCATCACCCAAAAAATGTTCCTTTGTGGCCCTTCCCATTCAATCCCTACTCTGCAGTTCCCAGACCAGGCAATACTGATTTGTTTTCTTCACTATAGATTAAGAATTATCTTTTCTAGAGTTTCCTTTGAATGGAATCACTCCATATAAGCTCTTGATATTTGGCATTATCCTAATGGTTTTGTGCCTCATTGTGTTGTTCTGTGTCCATAGCTCATTTCTTTTCATTGCTGAGTAGTATTCCATTGTGTGGATAGGATGTGCCATAATTTATTTCTCTATTCACCTGTCCATGAACATTTAGGTTGTTTTCAGTTGGGGAGTATCAGTGTTGAGAGACTGAAGGGGTTATTTTTCAGGTGAGAGTCCCAAAGAGAAAAAGGAGCATGGAGCAGACAATGGAAAAAGCATCACCAAAGCTTTTTATTACATGGCAGTTACAGTGCCTGTTATCACATACTGAGGCATACTGAAAAACAACAGCTGTGTGACCTTGAATACCCACACTGAGCATGCTTGGTTGATTTATGGTTACATAAGGAGGCCCACTGTGTGCCTGCACTAACAAAGGGGTCATGTCCTCTGGGAGTTCTCAGATGTCTGGGCTTTGATTAATATATCTCACAACAGCTCCCACGTTTCAACCCTCAAAGATCATAAGATTGCCATTTTTTCCAAGTAGTGCACAGGGCTTCCCCTTGTGCCCAGAGTCCACAACAGCAATACAAGGAACAGCAAATAATTATCATCCCCATGGTTACCACAGTGCCTCTGAAAGCCACCCAGCATCAAGTGAATCCCAGGGATTCCCATCACTGGGTCAAGGGTTTTTGTTGCAAGGTCTGGATCGTGAACACCTCTGTATGCATTTCTTGTAAGGTCTCTTGTACTTATGTTGTGGACAGGAATAAAAATGCAACATTCTACATGTAGGAGGGCACAACTGCTTCCCCATGCTGCAGTCAGGAAGTCCAGAGCCATGTAGCTCTGTAACATCACCTTTATCATCTGGGACATTTTATCCATGAGCAACATCAAAGACTGGTGCATGATATTTAGGGCTTGCACCATGTGTTGAGCCAGAGGTTCAACTTGAAGGACTAAATCTATAGTCTTTGCCCCTGGTGCCATAATTGCCATAGAATTGAACCATCAGACCATCCTTTGAGCTTGGTGCCATCTGTGATAGATAGCATCCGAAATGTGGGGTGTGCCAGTCAGAGTGATAGTGCCCTTAATATAAGGAACCTCCCAGGTTCAGCACCCCTGTCAGTGTACAGGGAGGTACAGCCAACCTGTAGTGCTATAGACCCATAAGCTATCTGCAATGGGCCAATCAGTAGGCACTGTACCTATGAACTTATGGTCATCCCACCAGGCATTTGTGTCATTCACCTGTAACGTGTCCTTACACAAGTTCAGTGGTACTCATCCCACTGTGTGCTTCCTCATTGATTGCACTGGCATATTCAATACACAGTGGGGCGACATCTGACAATATTACTTGGCTCCCTGTCATTCATTCACTCCCAGCCATTATACATCATAGCTTCCAGTCCTTCTGGGGGTGGTTGTACTCTTCCAGATCAGTGCTTCAATAGCCTGATGTTGTTGATCCCAGGCAGGTCCAATCTGGTTCTGTTGTCACCAGTCTATCCAATTGAGTAGGGACACTGGCACAATTTTCCATGGAAGGCCCTCAGCTGTGTATGTCAGGAGTTTTGTGTACATTCAACAATGTGAGTGCTAGTGCACAAGAGGAAATGTGTGCCCAGGAGATGATGCTCTTGGCTTGACAATAGGACAGGGCAGAAAGAGAAACCATTACAGGGAGGTCTCACTCTTCAGGGAGGATGCAAGCCACAAGCTCATCCTGTGATAGGATGGTGGGTTGGATCATCTTTATCTCCCAGTTTAGAATACTAGACCTGCATCCCCATTGCCACCAGAGGCAAGGGGGTTGGAGCCAGGTCTATCACCCCTAAGGGAATGGGCCAAGCAGCTACAATGTCATTTCCCTTTAGGATGGTGGCCCATTGGGTGGGGGGCATACTGAGGCCTTCAGGTGCCACGTTGAAGTCCAAGGCTGCACTTCTATGGAATGGCACAGTCCTTCCCCCAAGGGCTCCAAAAGGAACACCCAATTTCCTAATGGGGGTCTGTGGGCCATTTCAAGTCCATTGGTATTGGGGCCACCGCTGCATAGGTTCTAGCATGGGGAGGATTAAAGCCCCTTTTATCACCTTAGGACCTTGCTCTGTCAGTCAAATGTGTAGACATATCAGTTGTGCATTTAGAAGGCGATCCAATGGGCTGTCATCCATATGCCAGGGGTGGTCATTGAGCAATTAAATAGTCTGTAGTAAGGCCCATACCCACCCAATAAACTTTGGAGTCAAATAGGCCAGCTTAGTTTTCAAGAGTCTGTTATAGCTCTCAGTCACATCAGCAGCTTGTGGCCAGTAGGGCACATGAACGTGCTCAGTGATGTCAACATCTTTGGCCCATTGTTGCACCTGAGCCCTTGTAAAATGGGTTCCCTGGTCAGATGCTATTCCTAGCGGCATCTCATATGCTGCAAGTCAATCATTGTAATTCTTTAATTGTATGGGCCTGGTCAGCACAGGGCATAAGGTAGGTAAAGCCTACACCTATGGAAGTATCCACAGCAGTCAGAGCATACTTGTGTCACTGTGAGAGAGGCAAGGGTCCTGCATAATCTACCTACTATTGCTGCAGGGGGTGGGGTGCTCGCAGTATTGCACCCAATTGCAAGGGCATCCTCCTCCTTCAAGGGGCCAGATGAGCACATTGAGGGTACACCTTGACTGCTGCTCTTGTCTCTGCAGAAGTCAAATCCAAGTGCTATTGCTGAGCTACAGTTTGTATTGTATGGGGCCCTATGTGTCCCGGTTTCTTATGAAGCCACAGTGTCACCATTGAGCGTGGCCCTTGAAGGGCTGTTACCCTTGTCAAGCTGTCTGCTAAATCATTCCCAGGCAAAAGAAGAGGCCTATGCCCTGAGTCTCACCATAATTCAATGCCCCATAGGGGTCGATGTCTTATTTGCCAGTCTTGGGTCATCCAGGTTGATAACCATAATGTCAGCCTTTGGAAGATGACCCAACTGTCTGTGCAAACATGCAGAGGTTTGTTCTTATGCATGAAAAGTAGCCATATGCCCAAAACTCTGTTCATTGGCTCAACTTGCCAGTTCTAATTTCAAACCACAGAATTTCCATACTGACTGCTGGCCATTGTGGGGTTGTACCTCGACTATAGCCATCAGTATACCAGACCTCAGCCGTGGTTCCCTCTTTCCCTTGCACGTAGGGGTTAAGGGTCATAACCCACAGTCCATCATCCTGTATGGTTTCTTGGGCTGTACATCATGGGTCCCAGAACTGCTGCCAGTTTGGGTGCCAATGGACTGGCTGAAAAGGAGGCTCTCTGCTGTAGATGTATTCCCCATTGTGCCAGGGTGGGGGCTTGGGCCACTCCACTCCTGAGATGTGACATCTATGTGTGTATTCAGCTCTCTATTAGGTACCTAGTCTGTACTTCCACAGTTTGTTGACCCATGATTCCTTCATAGGCATGCAGTGCAGCATATATTGCTGCTAACTGCTTCTCAATCAGGGAATACTTGCTTTCAGCTCCTTTCCACAACTGAGATCAAAAGCCAATAAGGTGTTTTCATTTCCATTGCTTTTGCCATAAGTTCCAGCCAAACTCAACTTAATCCACATTAACAATTAAGATAAAAGGCAGGGTAGAGTCAATGACTCAGAGGGCTTGTACTTGTGTGATTGCCCTTTTTGAGTCCAAAAAGCAGCTTCTGCTGCATCAGTTTAGTCTTGTGTTGTACCTTTCTGGGCCATCTTGTATAGTGGGTGCAGCAAGGTAGCTAGGTGTGGTATGAAAGTCCACCAGAAACCTAGCAAGCCCATGTATGTATGGTTGTAGCTGATATACAGTTGTCCATCTGGGGTATGCCTGGATCTTATCAATTATTGCATCGGGGATTACTTTTGTCTTACCTGACCTGAAAACCCAAGAATTTGATAGACAAGCCAGAGCCCTGGACTTTGTCTTTGTTGATGGTTCATCCCCAGGCCAGCAAAACTTCTTTCAGACTGTGTGCAGCAGCTTCCAAATCTGCAAGGCAATCAGAGGCTAACATAACATCATCAATATAATGGAACAAAGACACAGAGTATGGCTATAGACTTATGGCAACACTTTAAGGTCCATTGTTTGTCTTCCTAGGTGAAGGCAAATTGATTCTGACTATTGGGCATGAGAGTGATGGAGAAGAAAGTGTTGGCCAAGTCCATTACATAATGGTATCAACCCAGTGTCAGGTGCGCTGGTACATCAAGTCTGCCATAGTTGGTATTGCTGTGTGCAACAGAGGAGTCACTTTGTTCAGTTCCTGGTAGTCTGTAGTCATTTACCACATCCCATCTGGCTTCCACACAGGCCAAACTGGCGAACTGAAAGGATTTTGTGCAGGGAGTATCATTCCTGCCTTTTTCAGTTTCAAAATCGTTTCAAAACATTTCCTCTTGACCACCAGGCAGCCAGGGCTGCTTCACATATATAACTCGAGTAGCCTGCAGTAGAGTCAATGGTGTGTAATGAAGATGTCCTCAGACAATGGTTTTTATCATGCAAATCCGCAAACAGAATTTTCCCTGCATGGTGTCCAATGAAGCACCAGTCAGTATGTGCACCCCTAGGATGTATTCAGCAACTAGGGAAACATAGACATCATACAGATATGGGGCCAAATGCCTGATACTGAAGGTCACCTTGGTCTTATAGACTGTAATATAATGACCTTTACATCCTTCTATGTGTGCAGTGGGTCCTGTGAAATTGGATTGCTATAAATGCTATAATTGCTGTTAATGCTATAAATCAGCATTAATTTGGCTCCAGTATCCACCAGCATCAGCACATGATGTATACTTTTTGGGGACCAGTAAATAGTTAATCCCACATGTGACCTTTGGTCTGCCAGGGTCCCTAGCAACCAGCTGCCTTGGTTTGTCTCCTAGTCTGGATTAAAAACCTGCCAGCATCATCTCATCTTGTTTCACTGGGATCACCTTGACCTTTGAGCCCATTGGCTGGTATTGCCAGTCTGGGTGCAATTGCATCCACAGAGACAACACATCTAAGGGCTGCCCATGTATTTTATAAGTTGTTAAGCCAGCTGCTAACAGGTATGCCTAAATCTGGCATCTGCTTACGTTTGACGGAACACCAAGCATCTATTCCTGTGGGGTTGGCCCTGTTTGGCTTGAGGCCACTTGTTGTTTTCTCCTTTGGTGGCTGGGTTTTGACAGGTCTTGCCTTACCCTGGCATTTCACCTCTATGTCATGCCAAAGCATCTACTGCATCATGAATTGGGTGATTTGTGAAAAGTGCCAGCAGGGCTGCCATTGTGTCAATGTGCCTGCTGGGCCACTGGCCAGGATCATATCTTTTATTCACGCTGTAAGCAGTTCCTCATTCAGGCTGCAATACTGCACAGCAACCATTATCTATCATATGTATACCCATTTCTCTGGGCACAGCTATAAATTCCAGGTAGGATGCCTATTTAGTGACTTGCTCTGGCAAGTCATTTAGATTTGCCCAAACCAGACAGGCTATTTTCATTAGTCAGTTCATCAAGGTCTGGTCACCCACCCTGTGGGTTAGTCTCTGCGCACCTTGCAAAACTCTGTACATGGAGGGGGTGCTGGCTATCTTGGCTAATTGGGACATCTCCCATGGGTTTAACTCCATGTTATCAGCCCCTTCATCCCATAGCCATGCGGGCACTGTCTCATCCACCCTTTGGTTTAATTGTTTTGGCAGCTCCTGCAATTCCATACTTGCATAGGTCATATATGTTGTGTGGCAGGTAGATCTCGGTGGCCTCCCTGGTTTTTCTGCCTTGGGCCAAGGGCTGCTCTATTTTCACCTCTTGTCAGATAGCTGGTCTTGCCTGCAGCACTAGAGGACCCTTCTGGTGATGGGGACTTATACTCCGGGAGGAAGCAGAGCTTTTTGTGCCCTTTAGCATGACCTCTGCTGCAGCCAGACACTACTCTAGGTTCTCCTCTTTTTGCTGCAATTGTTCTACCTGCAGGACAAGATCTTCTGCCTCCTACCTTACATGGTGTAAGAGAGTAAAAAAACAACCAAGCCACCTGCCCTGCTGCTTCATGGTGGGGGAGAGGAATCTGTGTCTCCAACATTTCCAAAGCCTGTAAAACATTTCTCCGTGTCAGATTGCCTCCCAGTCCTCCAGAGATTTCTGAACTGCCCAGAAGGTAGCTACCAGCATCCAGAGTGAGGCTGAGGGGCTCATATCGACAGCTCCCCAGGAGTTCCCCCTACTATTGGGCGTTGCTTCCCCAGATGCCACAGGGACACTCACCTCTGCATCCTGCTGACTACACCAAGTGTCAGGATCGAGAGGGCTGAAGGGGTAATTTTTCAGGTGAGAGTCCCAAAGAGAAAAAGGAGCATGGGGTAGACATTGGCAAAAGCAGTAGCAAAGCTCTTTATTGAATGGCAGTTATAGTGCCCATTATCATATACTGAGACATACTGAAAAACAACTGCGTGACCTGGCATACCCATACTGCACATGTGTGGTTGATTTATGGTTACATAAGGAGGCCCATCATGTGCCTGCACTAATGAGGAGGTCATGTCCTCTGGAAGCCCTCAGATGCCTGGTCTTTGGCTAACATCTCAAATTGGCTTCCACAGGGAGATCATGAATAATGCTGTTCTAGGAGCATACCAGTACATGAATATGGACACATGCTTTCATTTATTTGGATAAGAAAGGAAAATTGCTGAGTTTTATGGTAATTATATATTTAACTTGATAAGAAATTGCAGGACTGCTTGTCAAAGTGGCTGTACCATTTTTCATTTCCACCAGCAATTCTGGGCACTGGTTGCTCCACATCTTCCCCAGTACCTATTGCCAGTGCTCTTTGCTATAGTTCTGTTGGTGAGTAGTAGTGATACCTCCTTGTGGTTATAATCTTCATTTCCCTAGTGTCTAATGATTTCCAATATTCTGCCTCATTGTGGCTTTGCCAAGGAGTGAGATTGCAGGGATGGGAGGGCTCTGCAGCCAGGTCTGCAGCCTCCTGCAAAAGCCAATCTGGCATACAATAGGGAGTCAGTGAAGGAAATTCTAGTCATACTGGGGTAAATACTTGGAGGCTTTGACCATATGCTTAGAGAAAGATATCCAGCAGAGGAGAGTAGCTCACAATGTATCACTGTTTAGGAAAAACCGGCTATAAAGTTTCGAGCACCCCTTCACAGTTATCAGAGTGGTACAAAGGCAAAGCCTGACAATACCAAGGAACAGCAGGGTGTGGCTAAACCCTCATACTGTCACTTGGTGACCTCCTCAGGCTGGCAGGGTCTCCATCCCACACCTTCACTCACTCTCCTAGAGGAAAAAATGTCTGCTCTTGGGTCATGAGTCCTGAGTAGGCAGTAACAACTGCATTGGTGGGAATAAGAAAAGGATCAAATCAATCCAAGCATGCCTCTTCCAGGGCTGGATAAATAAACAGAGAAGTAACTAAGGGATTCAACACTGCACAGAAGTGACAAGACAATGACCTTTCCACAAGATCTATGTGTGTAATTTAGATAGATATGGAAAACAGTTAGCAGAACATTGCATCTCACATCACAGCATGTATTTAAATTTTGAAAACAAAAATATAATACGCTGTTTGTACACACATGTGTGTCTCTCTGGCAGAGGGAGAGAAACAAGATTAAGAAGGAGTTAGGAAGGATGCCAAAATGACCTATGATATTTCAGTTCCTTCAATATCTAGAACAACTATGCAAAATGTTCACCTTCACCCATCTAGGGTGATGACTGTATGCAGGTGTATTATATTATCTTGTGCACTTGTCTGGCTTTTTTTGCAATAGGTGAATCCATAATAAAAAGTTTAGAGACTATTCCTTTACAGTTTTGCTAAAAGTACCCCTCTTTGCCACCCCACAAAAACACACATATAGATCTGCAGGCAGGGGAAAATGATAGAGGAAAAAACTCCAAAATGTTAGCTTTGGTTTTGCCTCTGGCTGGTGAGCACACAAGCAACATTTATCTTTTTCCTCTTGCCAATATGTATGTTCTGACTTTGCTAAGAGGGACAGATTATGCTTGTTTAATAAAACAAAGAGAATACAGAGAGATCGATGAGTTCTTTGGGTTGCAGGCGCCTCTGGGCCTTCACAGGATCTTAGGACCCAAAATAGATCTGCCTTCTGGTCCAGCAAGCTCATTCTTCCTGAATGGCAAAGGCAGGCTGTAGGCTGTGGAGCTCCCCAGGCCTGAGGAAAGACTGATGTGGCCTGTGGCCCAGGCTGGACAGAGCCAGGAGTGTGCCTGTCTTTCATCCTGGTCCACTTATCCTCTGAGGAAGTACAGCCATGACAGTCCTATTGTTCAGAGAGGAAACTGAGGCCAGGGAGCAAAGCACTAGGAGTGACTGTTGCTAACAGTCACAGATATGTGTGAGGCCTGGCTGGTATAGACTGGGCACTGATATGCCAGTGACTGGGAACAAATCCCAGTGTGTATCTGAGCTGATTTACTGGCAACCCCAATGGAAATAATCCCCTTCCTGATGCACTTTCATCTGCCACAGAACTTGAAGGACATTTTCACCAAAGAGATGCTGGGTCTCTCAGTAACAACAGGAGTCACAATAGCAGTTTCCACCTAGGAAGCCCTAAGTGGCTCTTTTTTACCCTCCCTCCTGTGGCCAGTTCTACTTCCTACAAATGACCAGAACTGTATCTCTCATGCCCCATCCTCCTCTGACATTTTTCCCCATACTGTCAAAGGGCAGTCTCTTGCCCCTCCTGTTGAACTTGATGAGACTCTATAGCTGCCTCTAGGAACAGAATGCAGAGCACTTGACCCTGTGAGGCTTTTGGTGCCCTCTCCCCAACCCTCTCCCTGGAGATGCTCATCCCTGGGGGTTGCCCACCCTGTTGTGAGGCTCTATGGAGATGTCCTGGCCAATAGCCCCAGCCAAGGCCTCAGATACGTGGGAGAGGAGGTTTACAATGACACTAGACCCAGCTTTCCAGAGTCTTTTCTGAGCTGGAGCAGGGCAGAGTTGAGTTCTTACCACTCCTGGCCCAAGTTAGAGATTTGAATATAATGTCTTGCCACTGTTTTAGCCACTAAGTATTGGTGACTTTGTGACACAGCACTGGTCACCAGAAGGCTCCACTGCAGCCTCTGCCAGTGTGGGGTGGAAGAAACTGAGTCTCCTACACTAAAGTGGAATCAAGATGCAACCCCAGGAATGCAAGAATTCTATGATCTGAGCCTGGGTCATAGAGGATCTCAACTGTGCCACAGCTCTGGGACTGGGCTCGGGGCAAAGGCAGGGCAGATGACAAACCAACTGTAATCTTGGGTAGAAAGACTCATAGGGACACTTATAGACAGTCCCCCAGTGCTGTCAGCCCCACAACTCCCTACAGGCCCTCACCTGTGCCCATCAGTGGCTCTGGGCAAGCCTATAGACACAGACATCTCAGCATGAGAGGCCTGCAACCCTCAGTGCCCACCCTGTGCTGAGACTGGAGGAGCCTTGAAGGGAAGGGTGGCAGGTCGTGGTGGTGTATTGGATCAGGGGAGTGGCAGCTGGCAATGGGGACTCAGTGGGGATAATCCTCTTCTATACTCAGACTTGAGGAGCCCAAATCAGCAATTGCCCCTCCAGGAATGGTCGATTTTCTCACCCTTCCTCCCAAGGGGTTGGAAGATCAGTTCTTCCAGGAAAGTAGATGACAGTGGCCATGGACTCTGGGCAGGTTCCCTGGGAGATCACTGTGAGTTAAGGTCACACTGGCCCAACTGCGAGAAGTGTGTTCACTTGGTGAGTAGCCAGGGTAGAGGGCAATGGGAAGCAGCAAGTGCCTTGTGACAAGCAACTTCAATCCCCTCACTCACCTCCCCAAGTCCCCATGAGTGCCCCCTTGGCCTACACACAGTTCCATTGGGTCCCATGAGGCTGATTACTCCACAGCTGCTAGCCTGGACCCAGGACCCAGCCTACTAAACAGAGTTCCTTATCCCTCTGGCTGCAGTGTTGCTTCAGGAATGGCCTTGTGACCCAAGCTAGAATTCCCCTAGCTATCAGGGAAGAGGTTTTCCTTATTTGGTGGTGCCAAGTTGATAGATGGCAGCTGTTGCAACCAGTGGTGGTGACTGTGGTGGTGGGAACTGTCAGTGGATGTAGCCAAAAAGGAAAACAAAGGTCTTGAGAAAAGTATTCCTGATATCATATAAGCACCTAGATTAAATCCTGAACACCTGAAGTTAGAACCCCTAAACTTTTCAGCTAGACTGACCAATTAGTTTCCTTTTTGCCTAAGTTATCTGAGCTAAAACCAAACTTTTCAGAGAGTTATATCCTCCATGTTCTGCCGGCATGTGTCAGCAGATGGCAAAGTGATAATAAGTTGGAGGGCTGGTTGGTCTGTTCTTAGTCCCTGGATGCCAGTCACTCAGAACCCACATGGAAGCTTCCTGTTGTCCTTGCCCTGGGGAGGACAGGGTGATAACCTGAGTCTCTGATTTGAGGCTGTTGCTCCAGCTGCTACCCAATGGTGGGATTATTCATTCAACAAACACTCACGCAGATTCCCTGAGACTGGCCAGAGGACAGGAGACAGATGGAGAGAGTGTGGCCATAGGGCTGGGAGGGTATGCAGGCTAGAGAGAGGGAGCCTCGATTCCCAGCTGCTGCCTTGCCCTCAGCAGAAGACCAGCACATGGGATAGGAGAACGACAGAGGTAACCTGTCCATTAGGCGGCTCTGGCTGAACACGATAAACTATGACTTATGAGCAGCAGACCTGAGGCTGGAAAGTGCAAGGTGATGAAAGCAGGCTGGGCCCTGGTGAGGGTTGCTCTTTTTGACAGGGATGGCTCTTTCTGGTTGGTCCTCATGGGGCAGAGGAAAGGGCAGCTTTGAGGCCTCTTACATCTAGGCACTAATCCTGTTCCTGAGCACCCACCCCATGACCTAAGCACCATGAAGGCCTCTCCTACACCATCACCTTGGTGACTGGGCATCAGCACAGAAGTTTGGGGGACACAAACACTCAAACCTCAGCAGGGGCAGTGGTGGTAGCTGTCATTTGTTGAGCACACACACTGTGTGCCAGGCTCATTTTAGCCCCTCTACAGGAATCAGGGTTTTACAGTTTAACACTGACAGGGAATTACTACTACCAACCCCACTTGACAGGAGAAACTGAGGTAGACAGATTAAGCAAGTTAGCTGAGATGACACCCAAGGGTAGGTGGGATGACCAGAATTCCAATCCAGAGTCTGGCCCCTGTCACCCAGAATAAGCAGCAGGTGCAGATGGAAAAGCATATTCAGGAATCACTGGGGAATAACAGGACTGTGAGATGTCAGGCTAGTGGCAGGGGTGGGAGGGGGAGGCTCAGGACTCTAGGCAGAACCAGATGCCTCATCATAACCAGCACAGAGCCCTTTGCTTACAGTTTATTAAATGTTTAAGAGCCCCAGAGGAGGCCTTGGGGTCAGCGTGCCACAGCTTCCAGCCCAGAGGAGACCTCCAGGTCAGCGTGCCACAGCTCCCAGCCAGGGGCAGGCTTCTGGGTAGGTGTGCTGTGGCTCCCAGCACAGAGGAGGCCTTGGGGTCAGCATGCCACAGCTCCCAGCCCAGAGGAGACTTCCAGGTCAGCATGCCACAGCTCCCAGCCAGGGGCAGGCTTCTGGGTAGGCATGCCATGGGTTCCAGCACAGAGGAGGCCTCAGGGTCAGCGTGCCACAGCTCCAAGCACAGAGGAGGCCTTGAGGTCAGCGTGCCACAGCTCCCAGGGCAGAGGAGACTTCCAGGTCAGTGTGCCACAGCTCCCAGCCAGGAGGAGGCTTCCAGGTAGGCATGCCATGGGTCCAAGCCTGGAGAAGGCTTCTGGGTAGGTGTGCCACAGCTCCCAGCACAGAGGAGGTGAGCCTCGGGGGCACCAGGAACACATCACCCCCTCCCCACCTCCCTCACCCCATGTTGAAATGAGAAGACAGGTAAACAAGCCTCAGAACCAGATTTCCAGATCACCTACAGCAACCCCAAAGGGAAATGAGATGGAAAACTCATACTCAACCACCTGGACCGACTGAACTAGCAATGAAAGAGGATCTGGAAAAAATGAAATCAGAAATAATTTCTCACATAACAGCAAAGACTGTGCCCATAGTGCAAGACATGATTAATAAATCTAGAGAGGATACAGATAAAAAAATAGAGGTGGTGAAGAACATGATGGAATGCCAACATAGGAAACAAATAGAATCCATAAAACAGATGCAAACAGATTTCCAGGAGATTAAAATCTCCATTGAAAGTCTATGCAGCAGAATGAGCCAATGTGAAGGCAGAATTTCTGATATAGAAGGTAAGATTGCAATTAGTGACCAGGAAAAGAAAAAAATCTTTAAAATTGTAAGGGACCATGAGAAATCAATCCAGCAGCTGCTAGATGATGCAAAGAAAAATAACATAAGACTGATTGGAGTCAATGAAGAAACAGGAGAGAGTGCAGATGACATAAAAAACTGTTCACAGAAGTGATGGCAGAAATCATCCCAAGCAGGGGAAAAGAATTTAACATACTGATAAGCGAGGCATATAGAGCTCCAACTAGCCTTGATCAAAAAAAATCTACACATAGGCATATAATTGTTAAGACTCCAGAAACACAACAGAAGAACAAAATTCTATAAGCAGTTAGAGAAAAGAAACAAATCACATACAAAGGAAAGCCCATCAGAATCACAGCAAACTTCTCAATGCAAACAACAAGGCAAGAACAGCTTGGAGTGATGTGTTTCAAGCCCTAAAGGAAAACAACCTCCAACCCAGATTGATGTACCCTGCCAAACTATCTTTCAAAATTGATGGTGAAATAAGATACTTTCATGACAAAGAGCACCTTAGGAACTTCATGAATATAAAACCAGAACTCCAAAAATTTTTTAGACAAAATCCTAGGAAAAGACAATGAGGATGACAACCCCAGGAAGCCCAGAAGAATGAATCCACCAGGCATTACAAGAAATTAAAAGCAAAGGGGGAGGATCAAACAAAAAGAAAAAGTCATGACAATGAAAACTTAATATGTATCAGTTATAACCATCAATGTTAATGGTCTCAACTCACCAATCAAAAGAAATAGACTTGCAGAATGGGTCAAGAAGCAAGATCCAACAATATGCTGCATACAAGAAACACACTTAATTCAAAAAGAAACTCATAGGCTGAAAGTTAAAGGGTGGAAAACAATACTGCATGCAACGGGAACCTGAAAAAAAGCAGGAGTAGCTGCCCTCTTGGCAGATCAAGTAGATTTCAAACCAACACTGATTAAGAGAGATGAAGAAGGACACTACATCCTTGTAAAGGGAAGAATCCAAGAGGAAGAGATGACAATCATAAATATCTATGCACCAAACACTACTGCACCCAACTATGAAAAACAAATACTAACAGACATGAAAAGTCATATATGCACTAATACAATTGTAGTGGGGGACCTCAACACCGCACTGTCACAAATAGATAAATCAACTAGACAAAAAATAAGTACTGAAATACTAGAACTCAATTGAACTCTTGAACAAATGAACTTAACAGATGTTTACAGAGTCTTCCACCCCACAAAATCAGAATACACATTCTTCTCAGCTGCACATGGGTCATTCTCTGAAATAGACCACATACTTACACATAGAACATGTTTAAGTAAGTGCAAAGGAATTGAAGTTATCCCCTGTATATTATCAGACCATAGTGCGATAAAATGGGAGATCCATAGCAAAAGAAACTCAAAAAATTTCATAAACACGTGGAAATTGAACAACACACTTCTGAATAACCATTGGGTCACAGAGGAAACTAAAGAAGAAATCAGACAGTTCCTTCAATTAAATGACAATGACAATACAACATATCGGAATCTATGGGACACAATGAAAGCAGTCTTATGAGGGAAATTCATAGCAGTGAACACACATTTTAGGAAAACAGAACGAGCCCAATTAAACAACCTGATGCTGAACCTCAAGCTTCTGGAAAGAGAAGAGTAGGATAAACCCAAAGCTCATACAAGGGAGGAAATTATAAAGATCAGGGCAGGAATCAATGCAATGGAGATTAAGAAAATAATACAAAAAATCAATGAAGCCAAGAGTTGGTTCTTCGAAAGAATAAACAAAATGGACAAACCCTTAGGCAACCTTATCAGAAAAAGGAAAGAAAAGGCCCAAATCCATGCAATTAGGAATGAAATGGGTGAAATTACAACAGACCCAGCAGAAATCCAGAGGATCATCAATACTTACTTCCAGAATCTATACGCCAATAAGACGGACAACACAGAAGAAATGGACAGATTCCTAGACACATATGAATCACCAAAGTTGAACGAAGAAGACCTAAAAATTCTGAACAACCCAATATCAACCAAGGAAATTGAAAACGTAGTTAAAAACTTATCAACTAAGAAAAGCCCGGGCCCTGATGGCTTCACTGCTGAATTCTACAAGACATTTAGAGAGGAACTACTGCCACTACTGTTTAAAGTCTTCAATGAAATTGAAAGGGAAGCAATACTCCCAAATTCATTCCTGGAAGCAAGCATCACCTTGATCCCCAAAGCAGAGAAAGACCCAACTGAAAAAGAGAACTATAGGCCAATCTCACTAATGAACATAGATGAAAAATCCTTTATAAGATATTGGCAAACAGAATGCAGAAGATCATCAAGAAGATCATACACCCTGATCAAGTGGGATTCATCCCAGGGATGCAGGGATGGTTCAACATACGCAAATCAATCAATGTAATACACTATATCAATAGAGCCAAGGACAAAAACCATATGATTATCTCCATAAACGCAGAAAAAGCATTTCACAAAATCCAACATGCATTTATGATAAAAACCCTACAAAAATTGGAATAGATGGTCTCTACCTCAAACTGATAGAAGCCATCTATGAAAAACCAACAGCCAATATCATACTAAATGGTCAAAAACTAAAATCCTTCACACTAAAATCAGGAACAAGACAAGGACGTCCACTATCACCACTCTTGTTCAATATAGTTCTGGAAACATTAGCCACGGCAATTAGACAAGAGAAAGAAATAAAAGGAATAAAGATAGGAAATGAAGAAGTCAAATTGTCATTATTTGCAGATGACATGATACTCTATATAGAAGACCCCAAGAACTGCACCAAAAGTCTTCTAGACTTAATAACCAAATTCAGTCAAGTAGCTGGTTACAAGGTTAACACACAAAAATCAATTGCTTTCCTCTACACCAATGACAGACTCACTGAGAGAGAAATAGGGCAAATAATTCCTTTCACAATAGCATCCAAAAAACTGAAATACCTAGGAATCATTGTAACAAAAGAAATCAAAGACCTCTTCTCTGAAAACTATGGCACTTGGAAAAGAGAGATTGAAGATATCAGAAAATGGACAGACATCCCCTGCTCCTGGGTAGGAAGGATTAATATAGTGAAAATGGCCATACTACCAAAACTGCTATATAGATTTAATGCAATTCCAATTGAGATCCCAGCAGCATACTTCATAGACCTTTAGAAAATAATCCAAAAATTCATTTGGAACAAGAAGAGACCCAGAATAGCAAAAGCAATTCTAGATAACAGAGGCATGGCAGGGGATATCACAATCCCCAACCTGCAACTATACTACAAAGCTACTATGATAAAAACAGCATGGTACTGGCAAAGAAACAGACTTGAGGACCAGTGGAACAGATTAGAAGATGCAGAAACAATGCCAGACACACTCAGCCATCTCATCTTCGACAAAGGAGCCAAACACCCTCACTGGAGGAAAGACAGCCTCTTTAATAAATTTTGCTGGAAAAATTGGGCTTCAACTTGCCGAAGATTAAAACTACACCTATATCTCTCACTGTGCACTAAACTAAAATCAAAATGGATTAAAGATCTAAATATTAAAATAGAAACTCTGAACCAGTTGGAACAGAGGTTAGGTAGAACCCTTGGAGACATCGGTGTAGGAAAAGATTTTATGAACAAAACCTCAGTTGCCCATGAACTAGCACAAACAATCAACAAATGGGATCTCTTCTTATTAAAAGGCTTCTGCATGGCAAGAAAAATCACCAGCAGTGTGAAGAGACAACCCACAATGTGGGAAAAAAATCTTCACCTGCTCTTCCTCAGACAAAGGTCTACTATCTCGAATCTATAAAGAACTTAAAAAGATCAAACCTCCTAAATTTAAAGACCCAATCTGAAAATGGGCATCTGAAATGAACAGACATTTCTCAGACAAAGAAGTAGAAACAGCAAATAAATACATGAAAAAATGTTCAACATCACTGGTCTTCAAGAGATGCAAATGAAAACAATGCTGAGATTCCACTTCACTCCAGAAAGAATGGCTGCTATCATGAAATCAACCAATAACAAATGCTGGTGGGGCTGTGGGGAAAGAGGAACCCTGCTCCATTGCTGGTGGGAGTGTAGACTGGTGCAACCACTGTGGAAATCAGTATGGAGATACCTCAAAGAACTAGGACTGGAAGTCCCTTTTGACCCCGCTATTCCACAGCTGGGGATCTTCCCCAAAGAATTAAAAGAATCATACCACAGTGATATATGTGCACCCATGTTCATAGCAGCACAGTTTGTGATAGCTAAAACTTGGAAACAGCCCAAATGCCCATCAACTGGAGACTGGATAAAGAAAATGTGGGGTTTTTTTTATAAAATGGAGTACTACTCAGCCATCAAAAATGAGGAATTAGAGACATTTATAGCTAAGTGGATGCACATTGAGGCAATACTCTTAAGTGAAATAAATAGGACACACATGTGTAAATACTGAATAGTTTCTCTGGTGTGAGAAACTGAAAGTGTAAATAAGGACTAAATGTATAATAGGTAATGTGAAATAGGAAGAAAAGGGGCAAAGGGTAAGGAAGTGGGAGGGCTAGGGGAAAGGCTAGAAGGGAATGGGATTAATATGAGAAAATGGAAAAATAGGAACAAAATCTTTGTAAATAGGGAGGACTGGAGGGGTTGAAGGGAGGGCTGGACAAGGGTGAAAAATAAGAACCAAGAGAGACTACGTAAAGGTGCAAATTTCCAAAGATGAATGTCATTATATTGTATACCTAAAATGTACCAATGATTAGAATGAATAATTGATAATGCAAAATAGGAAGAAAAGGTCCAAAGGGGTGGGGTAGTGGGAGGGGCAGGGGAAAGGAAAGAAGGGAAAGGAAAAATGATGAGAAATAGAAAAAATGGAAATAAAGTCTTTGTAAATAGGGAAGGGTGGAGGGCGTGAAGGGAGGGCTAGGAATGGGGAAAAAATAAGAACCAAGATACATTATGTAAAAGTACAATTCCCAATGAGAAAAAAGAAAAAAAATTTAAAAAGAGGTCTCCAAGTGGCCCCATGAGGGTTTCTATAGTATCACACACTTGCTGTTCAATTGTATTGTCCAGCTTTGCCTTTGTGCCAATCAGATATCTGTGAAAATATGCATGCAATTTTATAGCCTATATTTTATTTATTTATTTATTTATTTTTATTTTATTAAATTCTTTTATTGGTACATTTTAGGTACACAACACAATTACATTTCTCATTGGGAATTGCACCTTTATATAATGCATCTTGGTTCTTATTTTTTCCCCATTCCTAGCCCTCCCTTCACCCCCTCCACCCTTCCCTATCTACAAAGACTTTATTTCCATTTTTTCTATTTCTCATCATTTTTCCCTTTCCTTCTTTCCTTTCCCCTGCCCCTCCCACTACCCCTACCCCTTTGGACCTTTTCTTCCTATTTTGCATTATCAATTATTCATTCTAATCATTGGTACATTTTAGGTATACAATATAATGACATTAATCATTGGAAATTTGCACCTTTACATAATCTCTCTTGGTTCTTATTTTTCACCCTTGTCCAGCCCTCCCTTCAACCCCTCCAGTCCTCCCTATTTACAAAGATTTTGTTCCTATTTTTCCATTTTCTCATATTAATCCCATTCCCTTCTAGCCTTTCCCCTAGCCCTCCCACTTCCTTACCCTTTGCCCCTTTTCTTCCTATTTCACATTACCTATTATACATTTAGTCCTTATTTACACTTTCAGTTTCTCACACCAGAGAAACTATTCAGTATTTACACATGTGTGTCCTATTTATTTCACTTAAGAGTATTGCCTCAATGTGCATCCACTTAGCTATAAATGTCTCTAATTTCTCATTTTTGATGGCTGAGTAGTACTCCATTTTATAAAAAAAAAACCCACATTTTCTTTATCCAGTCTCCAGTTGATGGGCATTTGGGCTGTTTCCAAGTTTTAGCTATCACAAACTGTGCTGCTATGAACATGGGTGTACATACATCACTGTGGTATGATTCTTTTAATTCTTTGGGGAAGATCCCCAGGAGTGGAATAGCGGGGTCAACTGGGACTTCCAGTCCTAGTTTTTTGAGGTATCTCCATACTGATTTCCACAGTGGTTGCACCAGTCTACACTCCCACCAGCAATGGAGCAGGGTTCCTCTTTCCCCACAGCCCCACCAGCATTTGTTATTGGTTGATTTCATGATAGCAGCCATTCTTTCTGGAGTGAAGTGGAATCTCAGCATTGTTTTCATTTGCATCTCTTGAAGACCAGTGATGTTGAACATTTTTTCATGTATTTATTTGCTGTTTCTACTTCTTTGTCTGAGAAATGTCTGTTCATTTCAGATGCCCATTTTCAGATTGGGTCTTTAAATTTAGGAGGTTTGATCTTTTTAAGTTCTTTATAGATTCGAGATAGTAGACCTTTGTCTGAGGAAGAGCAGGTGAAGATTTTTTTCCCACATTGTGGGTTGTCTCTTCACACTGCTGGTGATTTTTCTTGCCATGCAGAAGCCTTTTAATAAGAAGAGATCCCATTTGTTGATTGTTTGTGCTAGTTCATGGGCAACTGAGGTTTTGTTCATAAAATCTTTTCCTACACCGATGTCTCCAAGGGTTCTACCTAACCTCTGTTCCAACTGGTTCAGAGTTTCTATTTTAATATTTAGATCTTTAATCCATTTTGATTTTAGTTTAGTGCACAGTGAGAGATATAGGTGTAGTTTTAATCTTCGGCAAGTTGAAGCCCAATTTTTCCAGCAAAATTTATTAAAGAGGCTGTCTTTCCTCCAGTGAGGGTGTTTGGCTCCTTTGTCGAAGATGAGATGGCTGAGTGTGTCTGGCATTGTTTCTGCATCTTCTAATCTGTTCCACTGGTCCTCAAGTCTGTTTCTTTGCCAGTACCATGCTGTTTTTATCATAGTAGCTTTGTAGTATAGTTGCAGGTTGGGGATTGTGATATCCCCTGCCATGCCTCTGTTATCTAGAATTGCTTTTGCTATTCTGGGTCTCTTCTTGTTCCAAATGAATTTTTGGATTATTTTCTAAAGGTCTATGAAGTATGCTGCTGGGATCTCAATTGGAATTGCATTAAATCTATATAGCAGTTTTGGTAGTATGGCCATTTTCACTATATTAATCCTTCCTACCCAGGAGCAGGGGATGTCTGTCCATTTTCTGATATCTTCAATCTCTCTTTTCCAAGTGCCATAGTTTTCAGAGAAGAGGTCTTTGATTTCTTTTGTTACAATGATTCCTAGGTATTTCAGTTTTTTGGATGCTATTGTGAAAGGAATTATTTGCCCTATTTCTCTCTCAGTGAGTCTGTCATTGGTGTAGAGGAAAGCTATTGATTTTTGTGTGTTAACCTTGTAACCAGCTACTTGACTGAATTTGGTTATTAAGTCTAGAAGACTTTTGGTGCAGTTCTTGGGGTCTTCTATATAGAGTATCATGTCATCTGCAAATAATGACAATTTGACTTCTTCATTTCCTATCTTTATTCCTTTTATTTCTTTCTCTTGTCTAATTGCCGTGGCTAATGTTTCCAGAACTATATTGAACAAGAGTGGTGATAGTGGACGTCCTTGTCTTGTTCCTGATTTTAGTGTGAAGGATTTTAGTTTTTGACCATTTAGTATGATATTGGCTGTTGGTTTTTCATAGATGGCTTCTATCAGTTTGAGGTAGAGACCATCTATTCCAATTTTTGTAGGGTTTTTATCATAAATGCATGTTGGATTTTGTGAAATGCTTTTTCTGCGTTTATGGAGATAATCATATGGTTTTTGTCCTTGGCTCTATTGATATAGTGTATTACATTGATTGATTTGCGTATGTTGAACCATCCCTGCATCCCTGGGATGAATCCCACTTGATCAGGGTGTATGATCTTCTTGATGATCTTCTGCATTCTGTTTGCCAATATCTTATAAAGGATTTTTCATCTATGTTCATTAGTGAGATTGGCCTATAGTTCTCTTTTTCAGTTGGGTCTTTCTCTGCTTTGGGGATCAAGGTGATGCTTGCTTCCAGGAATGAATTTGGGAGTATTGCTTCCCTTTCAATTTCATTGAAGACTTTAAACAGTAGTGGCAGTAGTTCCTCTCTAAATGTCTTGTAGAATTCAGCAGTGAAGCCATCAGGGCCCGGGCTTTTCTTAGTTGATAAGTTTTTAACTACGTTTTCAATTTCCTTGGTTGATATTGGGTTGTTCAGAATTTTTAGGTCTTCTTCGTTCAACTTTGGTGATTCATATGTGTCTAGGAATCTGTCCATTTCTTCTGTGTTGTCCGTCTTATTGGCGTATAGATTCTGGAAGTAAGTATTGATGATCCTCTGGATTTCTGCTGGGTCTGTTGTAATTTCACCCATTTCATTCCTAATTGCATGGATTTGGGCCTTTTCTTTCCTTTTTCTGATAAGGTTGCCTAAGGGTTTGTCCATTTTGTTTATTCTTTCGAAGAACCAACTCTTGGCTTCATTGATTTTTTGTATTATTTTCTTAATCTCCATTGCATTGATTCCTGCCCTGATCTTTATAATTTCCTCCCTTGTATGAGCTTTGGGTTTATCCTACTCTTCTCTTTCCAGAAGCTTGAGGTTCAGCATCAGGTTGTTTAATTGGGCTCGTTCTGTTTTCCTAAAATGTGTGTTCACTGCTATGAATTTCCCTCATAAGACTGCTTTCATTGTGTCCCATAGATTCCGATATGTTGTATTGTCATTGTCATTTAATTGAAGGAACTGTCTGATTTCTTCTTTAGTTTCCTCTGTGACCCAATGGTTATTCAGAAGTGTGTTGTTCAATTTCCACGTGTTTATGAAATTTTTTGAGTTTCTTTTGCTATGGATCTCCCATTTTATCGCACTATGGTCTGATAATATACAGGGGATAACTTCAATTCCTTTGCACTTACTTAAACATGTTCTATGTGTAAGTATGTGGTCTATTTCAGAGAATGACCCATGTGCAGCTGAGAAGAATGTGTATTCTGATTTTGTGGGGTGGAAGACTCTGTAAACATCTGTTAAGTTCATTTGTTCAAGAGTTCAATTGAGTTCTAGTATTTCAGTACTTATTTTTTGTCTAGTTGATTTATCTATTTGTGACAGTGCGGTGTTGAGGTCCCCCACTACAATTGTATTAGTGCATATATGACTTTTCATGTCTGTTAGTATTTGTTTTTCATAGTTGGGTGCAGTAGTGTTTGGTGCATAGATATTTATGATTGTCATCTCTTCCTCTTGGATTCTTCCCTTTACAAGGATGTAGTGTCCTTCTTCATCTCTCTTAATCAGTGTTGGTTTGAAATCTACTTGATCTGCCAAGAGGGCAGCTACTCCTGCTTTTTTTCAGGTTCCCGTTGCATGCAGTATTGTTTTCCACCCTTTAACTTTCAGTCTATGAGTTTCCTTTTGAATTAAGTGTGTTTCTTGTATGCAGCATATTGTTGGATTTTGCTTCTTGACCCATTCTGCCAGTCTATTTCTTTTGAGTGGTGAATTGAGACCATTAACGTTGATGGTTATAACTGAAATGTATTGACTTGTCATTGCCATGACTTTTTCTTTTTGTTGGGTTCTCCCCCTTTACATTTAATTTCTTGTCATGCCAGATGGGTTCATTCTGCTTTTCTTCCTGGGGTTGTGATCCTCAATGTCTGTTCCTAGGCTATTGCGTAAAATTCTTTGGAGTGCTGGTTTGGTATTCACGAAGATCCTAAGGTGTTCTTTGTCATGAAAGTATCTTATTTCTCCATCCATTTTGAAAGATAGTTTTGCAGGGTACACCAATCTGGGTTGGAGCCTGTTTTCTTTTAGGGCTTGGAATATGTCACTCCAAGCTCTTCTTGCCTTGATGGTTTGTGTTGAGAAGTCTGCTGTGATTCTGATGGGTTTTCCTTTGTATGGGATTTGTTTCTTTTCTCTAACTGCTTGGAGAACTTTGTTCTTCTGTTGTGTTTCTGGAATCTTAACAATTATATGCCTATGTGTAGATTTTTTTTGATCAAGGCTATTTGGAGTCCTATATGCCTCACTTATCTGTATGTCAAGCTCTTTTCCCCTCCTTGGGAAGTTTTGTGCCATTATTTCTGTGAAGAGATTTTTTATGTCATCTGCACTCTCTCCTGTTTCTTCATTGAGCCCAATCAGTCTTATGTTATTCTTTTTTGCATCATCTAGCAGCTGCTGCATTGATTTCTCATGTTCGCTTATAATTTTGAAGCAATTTTTCTTTTCCTGGTCACTAATTGCAATCTTATCTTCTATATCTGAAATTCTGTCCTCACATTGGCTCATTCTGCTGTGTAGACTGTCAATGGAATTTTTCATGTCCTGGAAATCTATTTGCATCTGTTGTATGGATTCCATTTGTTTCTTATGTTGGGATTCCATCATGTTCCTCAGCTCCTCTCTAGATTTATTAATCATGTCTTGCACTAGGGGCACAATTTCTCCTGTTATCTGAGAAATTATTTCTGATTTCATTTTTTCCAGATCCCCTTTTGTTGCCAGTTCAGTGGGTCCAGGTGGTTGAGTAGCAGAGTGTTCCATGTCATTTCCCTTTGGGGTTGCTGTGGGTGATCTGGAAGTCTGGTTTTGAGACTTATTTACGTGTTTTCTCATTTCGACTGGGGCGGGGGGCTGTGAGCGCCTGCACGGATTACCTTCTCTGAGCTGTGTGAGGTGGGACAGGGGCCGGGAGCAGTGGTATGGATCGTGACCCAACAGCCCTTTCCTGTGGGCTAGGAGCAGCCGGATTGATGGTGGCCAGGAAACCCCTTCCTCTGGACCAGGAGCAGTGGGATGGTTGCTCAGAAGCCCCTCCCTCTGGGCTGGAGCAGGGGGAGGGATGGTGACCGGGAAGCCCCTTCCTCTGGACCAGGCGCAGTGGGACGATGGCTCAGAAGCCCCTACCTCTGGGCCGGGAACAGTGGGACTCAGTACCTTGATCTGGTGGTCTGGTGTCCTCTGTGTCTTTGTAGTGTGGAATCAGGTGGGTGCCTGTCTGCAGCGGGGTGATTCGGTGTCTTCCGCGCGACTCAGGACCTCGGTAGGGCGTGCACAGACCTGCCTGTCTGCAGCGGGCTGATTTGGCTTCTGTTCCGCTTGACTGGGGACCTCGGTAGGGTATGGGCAGACCTGCCTGTCTGCAGCGGGGTGATTCGGCGTCTGGAGACCTCTTCAGGTTGGTAGGGCCTGTACCCCGCACCCTGGGAGGGTCATTCTTCTTTTAGCCCCCTAAAGGAACAAAGCCCTTGCTCCTTGGGCTTGGGTCATGAGTAGGTAGCAATAGCATCCCTGGGAATAAGAAAAGGATGGAATCCACACAAACATGCATCTGCCAGCACTGTATAAACAGTCAGGTGATTTTAGGATGCAGCAGTGAACAACTGTGAGAAGACAATGACCTTGTCATAAGATCTATATGTGTAATTTAGATCTGGAAAATAGTGAGTAAGCAGAGCATTGCATCTCACATCATAGCATATTTTTAAGGTTTGAAAACAAAAAATAATCTGCTGTTTATAAACATGTGTGTACTTCTGGGAAGGGAGGAAGAAAAATGAGATTAGGAAGAAGCTAGGAGGGATACCAACATGACCTGTGATTTTCTAGTTCCTCCAATATCTAGAACAACTATGCAAAATGCTGACATGCATCCATCTAGGATGATGGCTGTATGGAGGTATCCAGGATAATATAAATAATATATATGCATAATATACTTAATATTATAATTATTGTCTTGTGCACTTGCTAGGCTTTTTTTCTTTTTCTTTGCAAAAGGTGAATCAAAAACAGGTACAAACAGTTTAGAGACTATTTCTTTGTGGTTTTTTTCTAAAAGCCACCCTACCTAATTCCCTCCTCGAAAAACTCACATAGGCATCTGTATGCAGGGGGAGATGATGGAGGAAAAAATTCCAAATTGTTGGCTGTGGTTTTACCTCTGACTGGTGAGCCACACAAGCACCATTTATCTTCTTCCTCTTGCCAATATGTACTGACTTTTCTATGAGGGACATGCTGTGCTTGTTTAATAAAACAAACAAAATAAAGAGGGGCCTTTTGATTCTCTGGGTCACAGGCTCCTCTTAGCTTTCACAGGGTCTCAGGATCCCCAAAAGATCTGCCTCTGACTTGCCAGTCTTATTCTTCAGGGTCCAAATGAGTGGCAGAGGCAAGCTGTAGGCCACAGAGCTCCCCAGGCCTGACAAAAGATGGGTGTGACCTGTGGCCCAGGCTGGGCACAGCAGAGTGTGCCCATCTTCAACCCTCATCCCTTTGGCCTCTGAGGAAGCATAGTCAGGACAGTCCTGTTGCTCAGAAGGGAAACTGAGGCCAAGAAGGAAAGCACTGGGAGTGACAATGTTGCTAACAACAGACGCAGTTGTGTGTGAGGCCTGTCTGATGTGGACTGGGCTCTGATATGCAGGTGACTGGGGACAAATCCCAGTGTGTTTCTGGGACGATTTACTGACAGCCTCAATGGAACTAATCCCCCTGTGGGATGAACCTTCAGCTGTCACAGGGCCTGAATAAGATTTTGGCCAAAGAGATGCTGGGTCTCTCCAATAACACCAAGAATGACAATAATAATTCCCAACTATGAACCACGAAGTGTTGAACAGACAAGCGGCCCTTTCTCATCGTCCTTCTACTTTGCCAAAATGGCCAGCACTGTATCTCCCACACCCCACCCTCCTCTGGCTCACCCCCACCCCCCACACCATCAAGAGGCAATCTCTTCCCTCTCCCCCTCTAGGAACAGAATGCAGAGCATTTGACCCTGCAAGACTTTTGGTGCCTTCAGCCCGACCCTCTCCCTGGAGATGCTCACCCCTGGGGATGCCCACCTGCCTACCATGCTGTGAGGCCATATGGAGATATCCTGGCTGACAGCCCCAGTTGAGGCCTCAGGTCTGTGGAGATGAGCTTTTCAATGACACTGGACCCAGCCTTCCAGAGGCTACTTCTAGCAGGGCAGAGTTGACCTCTTGCCACTAACTCTGCTCAAGTTCCAGATTTGCGAGTAATAGGTGTTGCTATTGTTTTAGCCACTAAGTGCTGGGACACTTTGTGACCCACTACTGGTCACCAGAAAGCTCCACTGCAACCTCTGCCAGTGAAGGGTTATTCTTCCCATTTTACAGATGAGTCTGCTCTGCTAAAGTGGAATAAGGATGCAGCTCCAGGGAAGCAAGGCTCTTAGTTTACAGGTGACTGCAAAGCCCAGCCTTGGAGTCCTCTTCTCCATCACTTGTGTCACAGCTCTGAGTCACTGAGTAGAAACTGGAGGCAGAGGACAGATGGCAAAATCTACAGACTTGGGTGGAATGACTCAGAGACCCTTACAGACAATTTCCCGAGGCTGTAATCAGCCCCACAGCTCCTGCCCTCTTTCACCTGTGCCCATCCATAGCTCTGGTTGTGCCCAGGTGCACAGGTGTGTTCCCATGGACGAGGACAGCCCAGGGTGTGTCAGTGAGCATCCTGTGTTGGGATTTGAGATGTAAAAGGAGGGGCTGGGGACGCACTGGACTAGGAGGGTGACAGCTGGCAATGGGGACTCAGACTGTACAACCCTCTTCTTTTGCATCTGGACACTTGAGGAGCCCAAACTGACATATGGCCCCCCAGAAACCAGAGTAAGTGGGTTCATTTGATGAGTGGCCAGGGTTGGAGGCAAGGAGCAAGCAGCAACTTTTTTGTGCCCAGCAATCTCCATCTCCCTTTTCAGGTCTCCTTGAGAGTCTTCTGCTCAACATTCAGTCCCTTTGGTTCTCATGAGGCTGACTGTGCTCTACAGCTGCTGGCCTGGACACACAACCCAGCATGACTAACCTGAGCTCCTCATCCCACCGATCAGGAATAGCCCTATGACCCAAGCTGGAATTTCCCCAGCTATCAGGAAAGATGCTTTTGGTTTTTGGGGGTGTCAAGTTGATAGATGGCAGCTGCTGCCACCAGTACTGATGGTGGTGGTGGGAACTGTAAGAAGATGAAGCCAACAAGGAAAATAAAGACCTGGATAAAAGTATTCCTAACATCATTTAAGCACCTAGATCCAGCTGCACCTGAAACCAAAAAATTTTTCAGTTATACCAATAAGTTTCCTTTTTGCCCAAGTTATATGAGCAAAAACCAGTCTTCAGAGGGTTATATGTGCATTCTCCATGCTCTGGCTCCATGGTGGAAATGGACTGGCAAAGTGATAATAACCCATTCCACTGCTTCCAGCCCAGAGGAAGGGGCTTCCGGGCCACTGATCCATGGCTCCCAGCCCAGTGGAAGGGCTTCTGGGCCACCGTTCCACTGCTCCCAGCCCAGAGGAAGGGGCTTCTGGGCACCAATCCACAGCTCCCAGGCCAGAGGAAGGGGCCTCCCGGCTGACATTCCATCGATCTCAGAGCACAGGAGGTGAGATGGACGGGTGCCAACAGCAGTACCCCCCTCAAAATGAGAAGACACATAAATAAGTTTCAAAACTAGACTGCCAGATCACCTACAGCAACCCCAAAGGGAAATGAGATGGAACACTCTGCTACTCAACCACCTACACCCCCTGAAATGGCAACAAAAAAGGATCTGGAAAAAATGAAATCAGAAATAATTTCTCAGATAATAGCAGAGATTGTGCTTGGAGTGCAAGACATGATTAATAAATCTAGAGAGGAGCTGAGGAACATGATGGAATCCCAACATAAGAAACAAATGGAATCCATACAACAGATGCAAATAGATTTCCAGGACATGAAAAACTCCACTGAAAGTCTACACAGCAGAATGAGCCAATGTGAGGACAGAATTTCAGATATAGAAGATAAGATTGCAATTAGTGACCAGGAAAAGAAAAATTGCTTTAAAATTGTAAGGGACCATGAGAAATCAATCCAGCAACTACTAGACAATGCAAAGAAGAATAACATAAGACTGATTGGAATCAATGAAGAAACAGGAGAGAGTGCAGATGACATAAAAAATCTCTTCACAGAAATAATGGCAGAAAACTTCCCAAGCAGGGGAAAAGAACTTGACATACAGATAAGTGAGGCATATAGGACTCCAAACAGCCTTGATAAAAAAAAAACCCTATACATTGACATATAATTGTTAAGATTCCAGAAACTCAACAGAAGAACAAAGCTCTACAAGCAGTTAGAGAAAAGAAACAAATCCCATACAAAGGAAAACCCATCAGAATCACAGCAGACTTCTCAACACAAACCCTCAAGGCAAGAAGAGCTTGGAGTAATGTAGTCCAAGCCCTAAAGGAAAACAGCCTCCAACCCAGATTGGTGTACCCTGCAAAACTATCTTTCAAAATGGATGGAGAAATAAGATACTTTCATGACAAAGAGCATCTTAGGAACTTCATGAATACAAAACCAGCACTCCAAAAAGTTTAGATAATATCCTAGGAAGAGACATTGAGGATCACAACGCCAGGAAGCACAGCACAATGGACCCATCGGGCATGATGAGAAATTAAATGTTAACTGGAGAATCCAACAAAAAGAAAAAGTCATGACAATGATAACTCAATAGCTATCAGTTATAGCCATCAATGTTGATGGTCTCAATTCACCAATCAGAATAAATAGACTGGCAGAATGGGTCAAGAAGTAAAATCAAAAAATATGCTGCATACAAGAAACACACTTAATTCAAAAAGAAACTCATGGACTGAAAGTTAAAGGGTGGAAAACAATAAACAGTGTTAGGGGAACCCCCAAAAAAGCAGGAGTAGCTATTCTCTTTGCAGATCAAGTAGATTTCAAACCAATACTGATTAAGAGAGACAAAGAAGGACACTACAGCCTTGTAAAGGAACAATCCAAGAGGAAGAGATGACAATCATAAATATCTATGCACCAAACACTACTGCACCCAACTATGAAAAACAAATACTAACAGACATGAAAAGTCATATATGCACTAATACAATTGTAGTAGGGGACCTCAATGCACCACTATCACAAATAGATAGATCAACTAGACAAAAAATAAGTAATGAAATACTAGAACTCAATCGAACTCTTGAACAAATAAACTTAACATGTTTACAGAGTGTTCCACATCACAAAATCAGAATACACATTCTTTTCAGCTGTACATGGGTCATTCTCCAAAATAGACCAGATACTTACTCATAGAACGTGTTTAAGTAAATGCAAAGGAATTGAGGTTATGCCCTGTATATTATCAGACCATCGGGTGATAAAATTGGAGATCCATAGCAAAAGAAACCACAAAAATTTCATAAACACATGGAAATTAAACAACACACTTCTGAATAACAAATGGGTCACAGAGAAAATTAAACAAGAAATCAAACAGTTCCTACAATTAAATGACAAGGACAATACAACATATTGGAATCTATGGGACACAATGAAAGCAGTCTTACAATGGAAATTCATAGCAGTGAATGCACATATTAGGAAAACAGAGCAAGCCCAATTAAACAACCTGATGCAGAACCTCAAGCTTCTACAAAAAGAAGAGCAGGACAAACCCAAAGCTCATACAAGGGAGGAAATTATAAAGATCAGAGGAGAAATCAATGCAATGGAGACTAAGAGAATGATACAAAAAAAAATCAATGAAGCCAAGAGTTGGTTCTTCGAAAGAATCAACAAAATTGACAAACCCTTAGCCAACCTTATCAGAAAAAGGACAAAAAAGGCCCAAATCCATGCAATTAGGAATGAAAAGGGTTTAATTACAATGGATCCAGCAGAAATCGAGAGGATCATCAATACCTACTTCCAGAACCTATACCCAATAAGATGGACAACACAGAAGAAATGGACAGATTCCTAGATACACATGAATTACCAAAGTTGAACAAAGAAGTTCTACTAAAAGTTGTAAACAACCCAATATCAATCAATGAAATTGAAAATGTAATTAAAAACTTACCAATTAAGAAAATTCTGGGTTCTGATGACTTCACTACTGAATTCTATAAGACATTTAGAGAGGAACTACTGCCACTACTCTTTAAACTCTCCAGTGCAATTGAAAGAGAAGCAATACTTCTGAATTCATTTCAGGAAGCAAGCATCACCTTGATCCCCAAAGCAGAGAAAGACCCAACCCAAAAGGAGAACTATAGGCCAATCTCAAAAATGAAGATAGATGCAAAAATCCTTAATGAGATACTGGCAAATAGAATGTAGAAGATCATCAAGAAGATCATAAACTCTGACCAAGTGGGATTCATCCCAAGGATGCAGGGATGGTTCAACATATGCAAATCAATCAATGTAATACACTATATCAATAGAGCCAAGGACAAAAATCATATGATCATCTCCTTAGACGCAGAAAAAGCAATGGACAAAATCCATCATGCGTTTATGGTAAAAACCCTACAAAAATTGGAATAGATGGTCTCTACCTCAAATTGATAAAAGCCATCTATGAAAAATCAACAGCCAGTGTCATACCAGATGGTCAAAAACTGAAATCCTTCACACTAAAACCAGGAACAAGACAAGGATGTCCACTATCACCACTCTTGTTCAAAGTAGTTTTGGAAACATTAGCCAAGGCAATTAGACAAGAGAAGGAAATAAAAGGAATAAGATAGGAAAAGAAGAAATGAAATTGTCATTATTTGCAGATGACATGATACTCTATATAGAAGACCCCAAGAACTCCACCAAAAGTCTTCTAGTCTTAATAATCAAATTCAGTAAAGTAGCTGGATACAAGGTCAACACACAAAAATCAATAGCTTTCCTCTACATGAATAACAGACTCACTGAGAGAGAAATAGGGCAAATAATTCCTTTCACAATAGCATCCAAAAAACTGAAATACTTAGGAATCAACCTAATGAAAGAAATCAAAGACCTCTTCTCTGAAAACTATAGCACTCTGAAAAGAGATTGAAGATGATATCAGAAAATGGAAAGATATCCCCTGTTCCTGGGTAGGAAGGATCAACATAGTGAAAATGGCCGTACTTTCAAAACTGCTATATAGATTCAATGCAACCTCAATTGAGATCCCAGCAACATACTTCACGGACCTTGTGAAAACAATCCAAAAATTCATTTGGAACAAGAAGAGACCCAGAATAACAAAAGCAATTCTAGGTAACAGAGACATGGCAGGGAGTATCACAATCCCCAACTTGACACTATACTACAAAGCTACTGTGATAAAAACAGCATGGTACTGGCAAAGAAACAGACCTGAGGACCAGTGGAACAGATTAGAAGATGCAGAAACAACACCAGACACACTCAGCCATCTCATCTTCAACAAAGGAGCCAAACACCCTCATTGGAGGAAAGATAGCCTCTTTAATAAATGGTGCTGGAGAAACTGGGTTTCAAATTGCCAAAGACTAAAACTAGACCTATATCTCTCACCATGCACTAAACTAAAATCAAAATGGATTAAAGATCTAAATTTTAAAACAGAAACACTGAACTGGCTGGAGCAGAGTTTAAGTAGAACTCTTGAAGACATTGGGGTAGGAAAATATTTTATGCACAAAACCTCAGTTGCCCATGAACTAGCACAAACAATCAACAAGTGGTATCTCTTCTTATTAAAAAGCTTCTGCACAGCAAGAGAAACCACCAGCAGTGTGAAGAGACAACCCACAATGTGGGAAAAAATCTTCACCTGCTCTTCCTCAGACAAAGGTCTACTATCTCGAATCTATAAAGAACTTAAAAAGATCAGACCTCCCAAATTTAAAGACCCAATCTGAAAATGGGCATCTGAAATGAACAGACATTTCTCAGACAAAGAAGTAGAAATAGTAAATAAATACATGAAAAAATGTTCAACATCACTGGTCATTTGAGGGATGCAAATGAAAACAACACTGAGATTCCTCCTCACTCCAGAAAGAATGGCTGCTATCATGAAATCAACCAATAACAAATGCTGGTGGGGCTGTGGGGAAAGAGGAACCCTGATCCACTGCTGGTGGGAGTGTAGACTGGTGCAACTACTATGGAAATCAGTATGTAAAATACCTCAAAGAACTAGTATTGGAAGTCCCATTTGACCCAGCTATTCCTCTGCTGGGTATCTTCCCCAAAGAATTAAAAGAACCATACCACAGTGATATATATGCACCCATATTCATAGCAGCACAGTTTGTGATAGCTAAAACTTGGAAACAGCCCAAATGCCCATCAACTGGAGACTGGTTAAAGAAAATGTGATTTTTTAATAAAATGGAGTACTACTCAGCCATCAAAAATGAGAAATTAGAGACATTTATAGCTAAATGAATGCACATTGAGGTGATACTCTTAAGTGAAATAAATAGGACAAACGTGTAAATACCACACAGTGTCTCTAGTGTGAGAAACTGAAAGTGTAACTAAGGACTAAAAGGTATAATAGATAATGTGAAATAGGAAGAAAAGAGGGAAAGGGGAAGGGGAAGTGGGAGGGCTAGGGGAAAGGAAAGAAGGGAATGGAATTAATATGAGAAAATGGAAAAATAGAAGCAACGTCTTTGTAAATAGGGAGGGATGGAGGGGTTGAAGGGAGGGCAGGGCAAGGGTGAAAAATAAGAACCAAGAGAGATTATGTAAAGGTGCAAATTTCCAAAGATGAATGTCATTATATTGTATACCTAAAATGTACCAAAGAATAAAATGAATAATTGATAATATGAAATAGGAAGAAAAGGTCCAAAGGGGTAGGGGAAGTGGGAGGGGCAGGGGAAAGGAAAGAAGGGAAAGGAAAAATTACGAGAAATGGAAAAAATGGAAACAATATCTTTGTAAATAGGGAAGGGAGGAAGAGTGAAGGGAGGGCTAGGAATGGGGAAAAAATAACCAAGATTTGTCATGTAAAGTTACCAGTTACCAATGAGAAATGTAAATGTATTGTACACTTAAATGTACCAATAAAAGAATTTAAAAACAAAAACAAAAAAACCCAAAGTGATAATAACCTGGAGGCTGTTTGGTTTGTTCTCAGTGTCCGGATGCCAGCCACTCAGAACAGCCCACATGGAAGCTTCCTGTTGTCCCTGCCCTGGGGAGGACAGGGTGATAACCTGAGTCTCTGCTTCGAGGCTGTTGCTCTAGCTCCTGCCCAATGGTGGGATTATTCATTCAACAATCATGCAGACTTCTCTGGGCCTGGCCAGAGGACAGAAGACAGACTGAGACAGTGTGGTCCCAGGGCTGGGAGGGCCTACAGGCTAGAATATGAGGAGCTGCCCAGCCTTCAGACCACAGGATGAGCTTGATGAGGAGATGGGGGCAGGACAGAGGCACTGTCCCCCTAAAGGCAGAAGGATGGACCAGCAGGCTTCTCAGAGAGCACCACAGCAGGGCGTGCGGTCATGGCGGGTGGGAGTGCAAGCAAAAGTTTCTGCAAGAACACAGGCCCTGCAGCCTCAGTCTCTGCTGCCCAAGAGTGTGAACAAACAGGAAGCTGGCCCCAAGCCGCCATGTCTGAGTTCCAAGAGTGACAAGGCTGAGACCGGAGCTTGCAGAGATTTGAAAACCTTGTGAAAATATGTGTTCCAAGATTTGTGTACTGACATTGCTCAGGGTGATGGGATTAGGGGACAGGGGGCTGGGAAGGGGTGAGGATGTACGGTGGAGCTCTCATGACTGGATTAGAGCTCCCCTAAAAGACCCTGAGAGCCAGCTACAGACACCAAGGTGGATTGAGAAGTCTCAGTTCCCAGCTGCTGCTCTGCCCTCAGTAGAAGACCAGCACCTGGGCTAGAAGAACAACAGAGGTGACCTGTCCATGAGGGGGCTCTGGCTGAAAACGATAAACTGTGTGACTTATGAGCAGCAGCTCTGGGCCTGGAAAGCACGAGGTGCTGCACACAAGCCGGGGCTTGGTGACGGCTGCTCTCTGTTACAGGGATGGCGCTTTCCGATTGGCCCTCACATGGCAGAGGAAAGGGCAGCTTTGGGATCTGTTACATCCAGGCACTAGTCCTGTTCCTGAGCACCCACCCCGTGACCTAAGCACCATGAAGGCCTTTCCTACACCATCACCTTGGTGACTGGGCATCAGCACAGGAGTTTGGGGGACACAAACACTAAAACTTCAGCAGGGGCAGTGCTGGTAGCTGTCATTTGTTGAGCACACACTGTGTGCCAGGCTCATTTTAACCCCTCTACAGGAATCAGGTTTTAAACCAGTTCAACACTGACAGGGAATTACTATTACTAACCCCACTTGACAGGAGAAACTGAGGTAGACAGATTAAGCAATTTAGCTGAGATGACAGCCAAGGGTAGATGGGATGACCAGAATTCCAATCCAGAGTCTGGCCCCTGTCACCCAGAATAAACAGCAGGTGCAGATGGAAAAGCATATTCAGGAATCACTGGGGAAGAACAGTCTGTGAGATGCCAGGCCAGTGGCAGGGGTGGGAGGGGGAGGCTCAGAACTCTAGGCAGCACTGAATGTGTAGCACAGAGCCCTTTGCTTGGAATTTATTAAGAATTTAAAATGATAGCTAGGTGTGATGGCTCCACACCTATAATACCAGAACTCAGGAGGCTAAAACAGGAGGAACACCACAAGTTTGAGGTCAACCTGGGTTACATAGTGAATTCAAGGCCAGCCTGGACTTCATAGCAAGACTGTCTCAGAAAGAAGAAGGAGGGGCTGGGGATTTAGCTCAGTGGTTTCACTGCCTGCTGTGCAAGCACTAGGACCCACATTTGATCCCTGGTACAAAAAAAAAAAAAAAGAGGAGGAAGAAGAGGAAAAGGAAAAGGAGAAAGAAGAGAAAGAAGATGTAGGAGGAGAAGAAAAAGGAGAATTTAAGATGGTGATAGAATATTAGAACAGATGATGTGGAGTGCTTGGAATAACTTCCAAGGCTTGGTCATGAAAGGCAATGAGGCATCCACCTGGCAACCTGGGGACCTGTGCCTTTGCAGCCCTGAGTGGCTCTGAGAGAAGGGTGGTGGCCTGAAGTCACCATGTTGGAGACACCACCTGAACAGACCAGGGATGCCCAGGTATGACAGATGAGGGAAGAAGCCTTTGGGATGACCCCAAGTTGGCCTCCATCTTGATGGCAACATCACCAGAGACCCAGGCAGAACTTCCTAGCTGGGCTGCTCCAAATGCTTGGCCCCTAGAAGCCCTGAGTATTTCCTATGAAGCCACTAAACATTGGGGAAACCTTTCAGCAGCCATAATAACTGTAGCAAAGAAGGGAGGAGGGGCCAGGGTGTGAGAATAGCAGTGTTCTGGACAGAGCATCACATGCAAAGGCCCTGAGGTCAGGGTAGTGCTGAGATGAAAGTGTAGGGCCGACACAGAGGCTTTCCAGCCCAGTGTACCCATGAGGCACAAGACTTTGCTTTTGGTCCTGCCTGTGTCCTTCCTGCCCAAGAGAATCCTGGTCCTTTTCTGTGGATTGAGCAATTTGTGCAACTCTGGGCTCCACATTGATTTCGCAAAGTCTGTGCAGGGAAGGAAGTTACATTCCATTCATTCACCCATTCATTCATGGATGCATTTACCCATCAGCAAGTTTGAATGCATCCCCTGTACTGGGAGCTTACCATTGTCATCTGGGTGCCACAGCAAGACCTCCATGCCCACTCCAAGGTGTGAATTCTATCTCCAGTGCCCAGACACAGAGATGAGGCCAAGAGGGCCAGGCCCTTGCTCACTGCCAGGACAGGGAGTGGGAGGCAGCGGGGCATCCGGAGTGGCTGAGCCTCCTTCTCTCTCCAATTCCTGGTCAAGCCCTCCCAGGCTGTGTGACCTTGGGCAAATCCTTCCACTGCTCTGAGTAAGGTTCAGTTTTGTCTTTTGTACAACAGGGTCCTATCTGCAGTGAAGGAAATGAGCAGGGCTGGGAGCTCTGTAAGGCCTGGAAAACATGATTGGAATCAACAGCAGCTCCTCTTCCAGCCACAGTCCTGTACCTGGCACAGTGTCCTCTCTCCCCTGATGAAGCCCTGGCTTCCTGCTGTCCCCAAGTAGCCTGGCCCATTCAAAACTTCATCAGGATTAAGGAAATCAAAAGGAAAGAGACAATAGCAAGTGGTAGTGTTGTAGTCAGAGTTTTGGCAAGGGAATACATTAAATATAGGACACATAATTTATAGGATTATTTTATGATAACTACTCAAAAAGTCAAATACCAAGGAGTGCAAGTGATTAACTTCACATTAAAGGCCCAAAGAATCCAGCCAAGGGCCTGGATCCCAGCAACATCCCACACAAGTCCAGCTAAAGGCTTACAGTCCAAGGTAATGTCCTCCACGAGTCCAGCCAGTTGTCTAGGTCCCACAGCATTGTCTCATCTTGTCCGTATTGAGGATCTGCACCTGGAAGGCCTAAAGGTGGAAGCCAGAAAACCTACACTAGTGAGATGAAGGATTTGTGGCACCAAGCTGAGGGATCCACACTGGAGCCAGGAAGTGATGCTTAAGGTGAAGATCAGAGCTCCCCTGAAAAAAACAGCAGCCATTCCCAACAACAGCTAGGCCTCAAGCTCCTCCTCTAACAAGAACAGCCTAGTTCAAATCAGGAAAACCATCTGCACAAAGCTTCTCCTAGAAAATCAATAGGCCACGATTCTCCCCCTCCTCTCTTTTTATAGCTATTGGTAACAATGCTCAGGTGAATCCTTCATGCCCAGACCACACTGATTCAGTTCAGCTGGGCGTTACAAGTTGACCATTAGTTAATCCACCACAGATAGTCAGCCCGGGCTCCCAGAGAAAGAGCAGGGAGAGAGGTGCCACAGTCTCAAGGAGCAAGCCCTGTCCTAATGGGGTTTGCATTCCGTGGGCTGGGGGAGGGAGACACAATCATGAACAGAGAATATTCACTCCGTGTTCACCAGGTGCCCCCACTGCCTTACCTCAATTAATGCTCCTCCCCTACAAGGTGGGAGGGGTTATTTTCTCATTCAAGAAGGAACCAAGGAGAGAGTGCATGACTTGCCCAAAGTCACACAGCTGGTAGGAGCCACATGTTGAAGAGCAAACTGGAAATCCCTCAGTCCCCATGCTGAGGATTCACCTGCAGTCCTCAGGTAAGACACAAGGGCTCCCCAGGTTTACAGATTAGGAGTGGAGGCCCAGTGAGGTCTCCTGGCCCCCAGTAGGGAGCAGGATTTAAGACCAGGGCCTCTGACTTCAGGGTCAGAGCCTGACCAAGATCCTGGTGCACTCCAAACTCTCCTTCCCATGTCCCGTCACCGTAGTCCAGCCTGCAGACAACCTATCCCAGGACATGACGACTTCTCATCATTCTCACTGCAACCTGGCCAGGACCATTCCAGGGCACAAGGCACCTCCCAGCCCTCAGGGAGAAGTAGGGATAGGAACCAGCTCCCCACTGGTGCACCTAGCTAGTTCTCTGAGTCTCTAGAAACACATGGCAGGGCTATCTCTCCATAGCCTCCCTGCTCCCTGCTCACTGGAGGTCACTTGCCCTTGTCCCAAGCTAACACGGAACCCAACGGGAATATGGAGAGGGTGAGAAGGAGGAACTTGGGAGCTAACACTTAACAACCTGGCCTTGAGAGGCAGGGCTGGGAGGGGAGACAGAGAGACAGGAACAGGAAGGGGCACAGATGCCCTGAGTTCAAAATTGTGTAACTTGTGGATATGCTATATGCCTATCTGCCCACTTTTCTTCTACTGCTCTAGGGGAGGCCAGGCCCCCACTGGATGTCACAGGCCTTGGGGGCAAGGCGGGCAGAGAAGTCACGGGCGGTTTGACTGCTTGGGGGCTGGAAGAAGAAAAAGGAAGGGACCAGAGCACTAAGGTGAGGAGCACCCTGGGAGTGGAGTAGAGGTCAGGAAGCCCTGCAGCTATGGAACTCTCAGTATAAATAGCCACAGACGGAGCTGGCCATTCAGGGGCTTGCAGCTGCAGAGGGTCTGAGGACGTGTGCCCAGGCACAAGGCTGGGCAGCAGCCAAGACAGCCTGTGGGGGCTCTGAGTGGACTCTTCAACCCATCACACATCTCTGGATGCTCTCTGGGCCAGCCATGCTGCTGGGCAGCCTCCTCCTTCTGGTGGGCACCATGACTGCAGCCCAACAGATGGGACAGCAAGCAGGTAGCCATAAGCTGCAGTTTCATTTCAAGCATGATGAGTGCAGCTACACCTTCTTTCTGCCTGAGCCTCAGCCCTGCAGCCCGGAATCCACCACTGTGGGGGGCTCCTGCATCCCCCAGAAGAACCAGCCATCCATGATGCACATGAGGCTGTTATTCCACCATCAGATGGAAAAGCTGGAGAATGCACTAAGGAACAGCACACAGAGGCTGCAGAAGGTATGGCCGGGCCTGTGAAGTATGGGCAGCTTCAGGGCTGTTACCATCAGCAGGTATAGCGTGTGCCCCAGAGACCTTGCTGGGCACAGAGGGCTGGGCTTTAAGGTGCAGAAATTGGGATAAGAAGCCTGATGGGGCAGAGACAGATCTGATGCCATACAATAAGACTGGGCTGCATGAGAATAGGGAAGCTGGCCCTTCACAGCCATTCATTTGGGCTGAACATGGGCCAGGCCCATTCTAGGTGAGCAAACAACAGGGAGAGAATGATTTATCCTTTCTGGATGAAGGTAAGAAAGAGAGCATAAAGAGTTGTCTACTGTGTCAGAGGGTGACACAAAGGGAAGGAGGGGAGGAGGGTGAGCTGCGGCCAGATCATTTGTGAGGATGTCACAGAGGAGGTGGCCTCTGACACCTGGGGACAAGAGAAGCAGGCATCTGCTGGTGCATTCCCACTGAGGGACACGTGAGTGCCAGGGGTGCAAGGAGGGAATGCAGTCGTGTACTTGGGGACAGTGAGGCCTGAGCACCTTGGGTGGAGAGGGCAGAGGGAATGATTCTTTTGGGAGTGAATCATCTATGCTGATGAATCAGACGCAAAGAGGCAGAGAACAACAGTCAAGGGCCACAGCAGTGTGGGTCAGGGCCAGGGCTCCTGAGGGATCCTGTTATTGTCCTTGTCCTTCAGTCAACACTGAGCACCTGCTCTGCACTCCAGTGAAGCAGAGTTCAAGGAGGCAGGCTTGACTCTGGAGCAGGGTGGGCACAGAGATGGCTGTGGGGTTCAGGGTACAACTTGCTGGGGCCCTAAGTAGGAGCTGCCAAGGGAAGAGGACAGGGCTGAGGGACTACAGGGTGCAGGGTGAGGACTGAGTGTGCTAAGGAGCAGTCAGGCTGGATAGGCCAGCAGACAGGAGATGACTGTGTTCTCTGTGAGAGGTGGAAGGACACATCTGCCCTTGTGAGTTGTTTAAGCGTCATGTCCATTTGGTGGAGTTTGTCCCCCTACGTGAGCATATTTACTGGCATTGTGCACAGACATCCAAAGCCATATGATACCACATGGTGTAATGCAATGGAAGTGGAACTGCGGAAAGATGATGTAGGAAGCTATATAAATGGAAGTTCTGGGAGACCCCCCCCCCCGCCCATTTTCCTAAAGATCCTCTCATGCACTCGCTGCATTTATCCATCCCCAGGGTGGAAGGCTTGCTGGATCTAATCTTGCCTTTGTACACATAGCCCTGTGTGAGCACATGCTGATACCTGTCCCTGCTCCTGCCCAGCCACTGCTCTCTGCCTCTCCCTCACACCTTTCCACCATCCCTCACCCACATGCCCTCCATTCCCCCTCACCTACTCTCATCCCCCTGGAGGGTGCACTTGGCCTCCCAGTTGAATGGGCTCCAGGCTGCACTGGAATCTGTATTCATCTCCTTCGACCACTGTTCCTAAGTCCCCTGATAAATCCCAAGTATGGCCTTCTCCTCCAGCCCCATCTTCACCTGCCTGTCCCCACCTCAGGAAGAGTTCTGCAAATGAGACTTGGAGGCTGTGGAGACCACTGTGCACCCACCAAGGCCCACACCTTCTTTTTTGGGCTCCTAGGGAAGGAGTCTGTCCTTGTGTACAGGCCACTCCTTGCTCCCAGGGTGTAGATCTGTTCCTTGTACCGCCCCCCACCCCCAGTCTCCTGCAGCAGTACCCCTCCACCCCCACATCTCCTGGACTTCTCTCTGTAGGTCCTTTCTGGGAAGACCCCAGTGTCTTCCATGATAGAAAAGAAGAAAGCAGAAGGACAGAAGAAGGGAGGGATGGGGGAACAGGAACCTCTTCCCAGGTCACGGGAGGCCACAGGCTCTGCCTCTCTTCTCCACTGCCATTTACTTTGTGTCCTAAGTCCACTTCAGTGCCCAAATTCAACAGCCCCAGCTCTAGCTTCATCTTCCCTGACTATTAGCAAACTTAACGTTAGTGACCAACACCATCCTTCCGGGAGCTGTCCCCCCTTAGCCACCCTGTGGACAAACTGCCTCTGTCTTCTGCCTGCTGCCTCCCCTGGCCCCAGATTCAGATGGATTTCATGAAGCAGCTCTGCTATCAGGCCTGATGTCACCAGATGACACAAGGTAATGTTGGATGCCAACAGTTGACACTGCCACTCCTGGCCATCACTGTTTGATGCCAGTTTGTGCTGATATCATAGGTCAACTATATAGGATGCTGGCCTTTGTTGGCTGCATTTCTCTTATTTTGGAAATGACTGATCTGTCTACACTACTCTGAATAAAAACCCCAAGTAGATTTCCAGGACTTTGGAGCCCACACTGCCCTTTCACAGGAACTCCAAAGTGAGTCTTAATTGTAACATGGGACTGTGCTATAGCATGGGAGCCTGTACACAGGAGGGAGCCTTCCCAGATTAAAATCCAAGAAGGGGCTGGGAAGTGTTGCTTGTATAGCAGATACAGGCCTATTTCAATGGAGGTGAGTGCTGAAAACTTGCTATGAATGCTGGGGATGCAAGTAAGAGGCTTAGATCCTTCCCTTCAAGATAGTAGCCACTGCAGGATGCCCTCATCCCTTCTTCAAAAATGCAACAGTATTCTCAGAAAGTGGCAGGAGTGATGGAGGGCCTGACTACACTCATGTTAGAGTGGAGAATGGTGCTTTGATAACCAGGGAGGACACTGAAGCAAATGGAGATACAAGGGGGAGCAAAGGGAAACAAGGAGGGAGGAGCAGACAGCTGCTGGCCAAGCCTCCCCTCTCCTCCAGGCACTTCTGGGTTTCACACCCAACCTCCAGCAAGGTCCACATTAAATCCTAAGTCAGAGCTCCCAACTCAACAGAATAAGAGTAAAATCCTGCATCCCTGGGAAGCCCTCTCCTAGACACCCATGTACCTCACCATGTCATCCAGGCCTTTGATCACATATCACTTCTCCGAGAGGCCCTCCCTCTCTGCCATAGTTATACTGGCCTGTCACCCTGACTCCTTCACTGCTGCTAATTTCCTAACACAGGTCACTATGTGATGGTCTCAAAAGCATTTACCCTTGGATGTGGGTCTTGGGATCCAAGAGGGCAGGGACCAAATCTGTTTTGCTCACTCCAGGTCCCCAGTCTCTCAACATCACTGTCACAGAGCACATGCTGGAGAAATCTCTGTTAAGTGAACAGATACATGAGCATCCTTCTATTCTCAGGCCATCTGCAGTAACACCAATTGGCATCGGATGGGATCCTGAGCCCCAAACTCCTAGCACTAATGCCTCAGAATCCTCCCCCAGAGTCCACAGGACCCCAAGTGCAGAGCTGCTGAGCTCCCCTCCCTCCCCCTTGGTGTGCTCTTCTCCTCCCCCTCTTAGGAATTCACAGCTGCCTGAGGTGCCAGAGTCTCCTCTGCCATCACCTCACCCCAGACAGCCGGTCCCTCTTCCCTGTGGCCTTGGCTTCTTCTGTCTTCTCCTGTCTCTCCTTGTCCTTCTCCTGCGCTGGCTCAGGCCTCTCCCCTCTCCTGGGACACAGCCATCCATGCATGCTTGGCTTCCTGTCCAAAGCCTCTCCTGTCCCTCTCTGGGTCCCCTGGGTGCCTGGCTGTTGGGAACTTTGGCTGAGCCCTGGGAAGGATTTCACCTGATGGCCTTGCGGGCCAGAAGGTCCCCTGTCCCAAATATTCAGCCCAAAGCGCAGTGTCCTCTCTAAGTGTCCCCCACCTAGCCTGGCAGTCCTGGGCAGGGGTCTCATCATCTGGAGCATGGAAGGTCTGAAGAGCACTGATGTGGGAGTCCACCCAACCCAAGTTCACATCTGGCCCTGGCACTTACCTGTTGCTTGGCCATGGATGAACCAGTCTCAGTTTCCCTGTCTGTAACGTGGAGAACATATGCAAGGGGTGGCTGGGGACACGCTGCTCTCAGCCTGCTCGTGGCTACACTCATCATAAGGACACAGGTGTCTCTCTGGGGCAGGACTGAGGGGCTCAGTTCCACTCATCGCTGCTTGAGCCCCTGCACCTGTGACCTCAGGTTTAGGCAGCGTTGGTCACACAGTCCAAGACTCACAGGCATCCTGGGACTTAGAATGTCACCAATCCATGTCTGTGTCCTCAACGGGTCCCCAGTCCTGCCAATCTCTGGTGGGATCCAGACAGTCATCTGTTGCACTATCTCCTGGAAAGGGGCTCCTTGGGTTGAGTGCCCCCTGCATGCCCCTTGGCATTGGTGTCCCTGCAGGGTCACCCTGTGCCTGTGGAGACTGCCTCAGGTCAGACGTGCAGGCCTGAGCTCACCTAGTTGTCACTCTCCTGGGGCCTGTCACCAGCTTGGGCAGCAGCAGGGCCTGGAAAGTGAGAGCTGCACACTGCAGCCCAGTGTGAGCATTTGAGCCCCAGTTCTGCCCCTTCCCAGCTGTGCCATGGGGCAAATTGCTTCACCTCTCTGAACATCAGTTTCCTCTATAAAATGAGGTGACACTAGTACCTACCTCTGAGGATTTACCCAGACAATGGCCAGAAAGTGCTTGGCCCAGGATAGGCATATAGCAAATGCTCAGTAAATATGGACTCTCCCTGGAAATAGACATGGATCCTGCAATTCTGGGGTCTTCTCTCTGCCCTCAGTTGGCTCCTTTTTCCCACCTTCTCCCCCTCTAGCTCTCCCCAGCCTGGCAGGGATACTCGCTGCCTACTCACTGCTAGGGCCTTGAGAGTCCTCTCAGTCTGGGCGTATCACAGAGCCTCTGCAACTCAAAGCTACCTTCTTGGGGTCTGCTGTAATCTCCTACAAAGGAGAGGAATGAGTATCAGAACATTGTCTAACATTGTCTTCATCACCACCACTGAGCTCTCAGCAAGACCTGTGTGTCTGGGGAGGTGCAGGGAGACTCTCCCTGCTGTAAGCTCCCAGCTGCCAATGCCTGCTTGGTCCATGACCCCGACTCCTCTCCTGTTCCCCCAGTGTCCAGATGAGGAAACTGAGGCAGAGAGGGGAAGTGAATTGCCAGAGTTATGCAGCAGGTATGGCCAACCTGGACCTCAAACTGCAGATTCTTTCTCCTCACTCGGGAAGGAGTCAAGGACACGTCAAGACAAAAGCTGGGGACAGTGGGGTGCTCCCTTCTGCCTGATATTTCCACGTCCCTGGCCTTCTGCATGCTGCCCATGCTTGGAGCACATGGGGCGGGGAGCCCCCTCCTCGTGCTGCTCCCTGTCCCCCTCTGCCTGCCTCTCCTCCTCTCCACCTTCTCTGCCCCCTCCTGCAAAGCCTCTGCTCAGTGACTCACATGGTGGGCTGCAGGGCTGGGCTGCACATCAGCTCTGAGCTCACCCCCTCAATGGGGTGAACAGCAGCCCCAGGAATGCCGAGCAGGGACAGGGTGCCAGGTTGGGCCACCCAATGCTTAGCCACAGGGCCTCCTGGGTGCACTGTGGACACTGGGACCCAGAGCCAGCCTTCACTCAGTGCCTCCCTGGGAGGTGGGAGCGGAGGGACACCTGGATGTAGGGTAAGGGCCAGGACAGGTAGAGCACCTGCCCATAGCAGGTTGCCAAGTTCTCCTATCCAGGAAGTGCCATCGTCCTCTACCTTCTCTCTGTTCCCCACAGAATGACCCTTACTATGGACAGGAAAGAAAGGAAAAACCAGGTCAGGCAGTAGCCCCAGGCTGGGCTTGGACCCTCTTGCAGGGGCCCTGATTTTTCCTGTGCGCCCTCTCTCTCTCTCTGTCTGTCTCTGTCTGTCTCCTCTCTGTCTGCCTGTCTCTGTAGTCTCTCCTTGTGCATCCCTCAGGTTCTCCCCTGCTAGTCCCATGGCCATACCTCATGCCTCTACCTCCTTGGGTGTCCAAACTGGAGACCCAGGAACCAAGGGCCCTATGACTGGCGGTCCCCACCCCAAGCCAGGCTGCTGGGCTGGGATTTCTCTCTTCCAAGATCTTCTGCAGCCAAGCCAGGCCAGGAGGGTCAAGGGCTGGACAGAGCCCCCACAACCTGGCACTGCCCCAGCCCCTGCAGTTAGCTCCAGGTCCCTGATGTCAAACCTCAGAATAGGGTTGGCCCTAGCCCAGCCATCTCCAGCCCTTGCCTTGCTGAACTGGGGTCAGAGGAGCATCCAGTGGGTATCTGGTGTGGGATCTGGGCCAGGAGACCCTCCCAAACTGTCTGGGACTCCCAGCTGTCCTAGCCTTCCCAAGTTGCCATTAAATTCTTGTCATTTTCAGCCTTTGGATATCCAAACAAGAAGTGAATCTGGTTGCCCAACTAAATATCTTGGAGTTTGCTTTCTAACACTGCTGCTAGCTTCTTTCTCAGCAATTGGGCACTGGGGCAAGGGTGGAGCAAGCAGCTTCTGCTTCTTGGAGGAACAGGATTATTTTCCAAGAAGGGGTCTGGAAATCTGGCTCACATGCCCTCAGCCTAGAGAGGACCAGCTAGTCGGTGCCCAGGTGAGACTGGGGAGCCTCAATTGCAATATCCCCCTGGCACCATCCTCCTTAGGGAAGGGTTTATTTATTTGCTCACTGGCTGGTTCAGGACATCCTGTAGGGCAGGGCCTTGTGTTTCTACCTCTGTCCTTCCTGGCCCAAGCGCTGCAGCTGACTGGGATGCATGCATTCTTCTCCTCACAGGAAATCCAAGCAGGCAGCCCAAGGCCTGGAGGCAGCTACACCTCCAGCCAGACTCTGGTGTCCTTTTCTTAACCTCAGAGTCAGCTGAGCCACCAGTGGGATCTGGGGCAGACAGAGCTGGAGTGAGGTGTCATATCCTGGGGGACAACTGACCACCTGTGGGACCCTAGGAATGTTACCTGCATTGATTGACTTCTCTGGGAAGTGGAACTCAAGAGGGTCCTGCCTCCCAGAATGAGTGTTGGACAAAGACAAGAGAAACGAAGGCAGGCATTTACTGAACAATCACTGGGTGCCAGACAATGTCCTATGTGTTTTGTGCAGATGATTGCATTTACTTTTCACAGTGACCCTATGAAATGAAATTGTTTGTCCATGAACAGATGGGGAAACTGAGGTACCAGAGGTTAGGTGAGTTGCTTAAGATCACACAGTCAGAAAGGATGAGGTCAGATTCAGTCCCAGGCCATCTGATGCCAGAACCCATGTTCTCAGCCATTTGTTGAGTGTCTTGATTACTTTTCTCTCTTTGCTGAGACAAAATATTGACACCCAAAGTTAAAGGAGGAAAGGTTTATTCAGGTCACTGTTTGTAGAGGTTTCAGTCCATAATTGGCTGGCTCCAAGGCAGGGTGACAGAGGAGCAACAGTTCATGGCAGTGGAAGACAGCAAAAATGACAAGAGACCTTAACAGCATCTTTCTGCCCCTTTTATCTTATTAAGACTACTTAGGGCAGGTGGCACTCACGCCGTTAATCTTAGTGCCGTTGGGCCTAGCCCCACCATGAGTCAATCACACACTCTAGATTCAGCCATCGCTGAGAAAGCATGGAGCTTTGGGGGGACATTTAATCACAAGCCATAACAGCTTCTGTTCACTCAGCTTTGGATCTGTGAGATGCACAGCTCCACTAATGTTTGCAAAATGAGCCTCCACATTCCCACCTACCAAATGGTTGCAATGGTGCATCCTTGCCTAGGTTTTCTGTGAGGCCACGGGAAGAGTTCGGGGTTCTGCCTGGTGCTGCTTCCACTGGCAGGGCAGTGTGACAATCACCATTGCTCCTTCTGTCTTCCGGGATGAGCGTGCTGCTCTGTTGAATACACACAGGGCTTTCTCTGAGCCAGGCCTGTGATAAATGTTTAATGGTGACTCATTAAACCTCCTGGTGCTCTAGAACATGAGGACTATTCTGATCCACATGTATTGAGTGGAAACTGAGCCCTAAGAAGTGAGGGACGTGTGTGTGAACCCAGGCTGACTGACTCCAGACCACACACTCTTAACCATCATGGAAACCACCTCTTTGTGCCCCCATTACAGATGGGGACATGGAGTCTGGGGAGGGAGGGGCTCGGCCCCATTTATTGCTGGGAGGGCAGCTTTTGATACCCTAGCTCCACCCAGGAAGAGCTGCTGTCCTTGTCAGTTACTTAGACTCCCTGTGGTCCTCTATAAAATGTGTTGGTCACAGCTGCTCCCTTGGATAGTGGGACTTATCATACAGAGGGGCCAGAACAAAGTCCTGCATATATCAATGATCAATAGGCATTTGCCAAAGTGGATACATCACTCTGTCCCCTGAAAAGCCTGTCTCACAGGGGCGAGGAGAGAGTTCAGAGTGTGGGGATTCACTTCCCCCCAATGGAACTTCTGGTTTCTATGAGATAGGGTACAGTGAGGAAGACTGGACATCAAACCCCACATAGACAAAACTCCTGAGCTCCAAGGTTCCTGAGACACAGAGCCACAAGAGGACAAGTGCTGATGAGGAAGGAACCCTGGCAGCACCACCCCATCTTCTGGGGACCTCCAAGGCTTGATCACAGACTGGGTCTGCTGCTCCTCCCCCAAGTTTTTCCCCAGAACCCTTGTCTTCCCTGTGGCCTCTTACCTGGGACAGACACGGGGCCTATACCCATGAGAGATGAGGCAGAAGGCAGGACAGTCACAGGTATTTAACAAGTTCGATTAAGCACCTACTATGTCCAGATACTGTGCTAGGCCCTAGAGCAAACCAGATGAGAACCCTAGCACCTTGGAGCCTAGATTCCAGGGGCATCTATTTTATTCCTCCCAGAGCCCCATATTCCCACAGGGCCACTGAGGCTCACAGAAGCCACATCACAGGCATCTAAAGGAAATGGCCAAGCCACGATGGGAACAGGCTCCCTGCTCCCAGCATAGCAAGCTATGCCCAGACCAAACTCAGGGCTCAAAGTTGGTGACACTGTTGGGGAACAGAGGGAGCCTATTAGATCAGCTCCTGAGGATGCTCAGCCTTGTTCTTTTCCTAGCTGTGTACTAACCCATAACTCAGACATAGCAGAATTAGTCACATCTTGATTGGGTAACCACACACCCTACTTTGCATGGGTCATCCTAGCAATGCTGCTGACCACCCAGGAAGTAGGAGCTGGGATTATTACCATTCCAGGGTATTGGAGGGCAATCAATCCTCCGACTGCCTAGGAAGGGGGATGGCAAGGGCTAAAGAGAAAAAAGATGATAGAGACTTTCGTAATTTCAAAGTATATGGGGGGCCAGGAGGTCAGTGTCTCAGAGCAGCAAAGACAAAAACTCTCTGAGCTTGCCATCATTTATTGGGGACATACAATAATTGGTGGGAGCATCAGGTGACTTAGCGGGTGGTAGTAATCCTATGTCAATGTGGATCTTATGCTGATGATTTTAGGTCACGAGGTTCTTACATTGAGGAGGACTATAAGGAGAGCATTCTTACAATAGTGGGTGGGAGGAGTTAAGTTGATAAGGAATTTTTTGTTTCACCCCAGGTGAAATCTTTCTCTTACTACTCAGTTCTCAAGGAACCAGGATGTGTTTAGCTGATGTAATCTTGCTCTTGAGTATCACAGCATCATGGGACCATTGAGGTCTCAGCTGTGACCAGAGGCAAAAATGGAGCTATGCTTTGGCATGTCATTTCCGGCCTGTAGGTAAGACTAGGTCTGATCGTAATTTAATTGTGAAGTTATTTCTCCCCAAAATTATGTGGAAATGCTCCCGAAATCAGGGGAGAAGTCCTGTCACGTAGAAGTATTGCCCAACGCCACCTAGCTGGTAAGTTGAAAGCTGCCATACAAGCGCATGCCCATTGATTCAAACCACTACTCTCTGCTTTAGCTTTTACCTGCAGTTGACAACTGCCTTCACCAATCACAGAAAAGATATGCAGAGCAGATCGTGGTTACTGCTCTCCCTTTTAGTCTTTAAATACCAGCCATACTCCCATCTACCACAGGGCTTTTGTACTTGCCTTTTCCTCTGTATTTAATCTTCTCACTCCTGACCTTCGCACAGCTGGCTGTGTCTCATCCTCTCGGCTCAGGTGACCCTAGCTCTTGAGGCTTCCCTTGCCACCTAGTTTCGACTTGGCTCCCACCCCACTCATTATCTTGTGGCCCACTTATTACCTGGTTTATGTTCTTCTCCGCACTTGTCACTATCGCAATCTAATTAATTCATTTAGTAGAAGGGGTCTGGAATCAGAAACACTTGCCCATTTTGTTCATTCTTGACTCGCTGTGTCTAGTATAGAGCCTACAAAAATGAAATTCAAGAGCACTAGTTTGAGCAAACATATTTCACGCTGTAATGTAATGTATTGGCATATAGGACATTTTCTAGAATCTGGTGCTGTTGGGCTTTTTTTTTTTTTTTTTTTTTTTACTGAGGTATAATCCACACATGGTAAAATTCAGTCTATTCATGTACAGTTCTGAGTTGAGTCATGTAACCACCACAAACATGATATAGGACATTGATAACCATTCCACAAACTTCTTCTCTGTCCCCTATGGTCAGTCCCCACCCCTAGCCTGCAGTTCCTGTCAATCACTGGGGATGATGGGGTAAGTGAGCAAACTCTAATTCACAATGGCAATCACAGTGGGCAGAACTTCTAGTGAGTTGAATGTGGCAGGTAAGAAAAAGAGAAGTCAAGGATTAGTTTGGAACGTTGGAACTGAAGGGAGCCTTGGACTGAGATGGGAAAGTGGCTGAGAGCTTCAGCAACCAGGGGGTAGGAGTGGAGAGACCAGAGGTCTGTGCTGGATGCTCTATGCTTCAGATGTTTGTTGCACAGAGAGGAAAGGTGGTGGGTCTTTCAGGTGGGCCATGAAGATGGCACTATTACCACAGAGGGGTCAGAGGAGCAGCTTCCACCCTTGGGCAGGGCCCTCATGCATTGGGTCCTTGGGTCCTCTGGCATCTAGTACCAGGTAAAGCTCATTGATCCTTCTCAAAAACACATAAAACAAAGGCACAAGAAAGCATAGTAATATTGCAGTTGAAATCTAAATATAAAAAAGCAGCCTATGATAAAGTTGTAGCATTATCCAACAGTAGCTTTGATACTGACCACAATTCCAAAGTTATATGAGAAAAAAACCCATATTTGAAGACACAGTGAACCACCGTATGAAAATATTTGTGATTTCTATTGGCCGTAAAGTCACAGGGCCTGTGGGACAGCTCTGGGTTGCGGTCTAAGCTCATAATTGAATAAAATGTTAATTTAAAATTATACATTAGTGGACAAAAAGGTGAAATTTTTCTCCCTCAAGTTCATGGAGCCACTGAATGCTCTCCACAGACCCTGTGATCCTATGTTGAGGATCCTGGCCTGGGGAGAGAAGGTAGAGAAAGAAGAAGACCCAGGACTGGGCCACCAAAGCCCCCAGCATGTCGGAGCCTGATAGAGCAGAGGGGTGGCCAGGGACAGGAGGAATGCAGGACAGAGGCCTCTGGGAGTGCTTCCACTGGCCACACTGCTGGCAGGCCCAGCAGCACAGGATGAGAAGTGTCCCTTGAGTGTGGTAACAAGCAGAGCCTTGACAAGGTGAATGGAAGAGTGAAGGGGATTCCTGGGGCTGGAGAGACACAAAGGGAGGTAAACAGAAGGATTCAACATTATAGGTCACTTTTTGAATTTTTGTATGTGTGAAATACACCATTAGTATATGTTAAATTTGTAGGGAGTAGGGTTGGTGTGGAGGTGAGAGAATGGAGTTTGGTGCTGCAGGAAGCAGGGAAACTGGAGAGACAGCTGGCGGGGCTGTGGGTCATTTTCAGGTGGGAGCTGGGAGAGCGCATCTGTGCATTGGGAGGGACTGGTAGGGCATGAGGAAGGAGCTGGGATCTGAAGGCCAAAGGCCTGGAGAAGCTCTGGTCCCTGAAGTCTCTATGCCCAAGGGTCTCACACTGGAGCCAGCGTCAGACTGAGCCAGAGGCTGCTGAAGGGCAGACTGCTGGGCTGCCTGAGCCCCTGAGTCATAGAACTGGGTGGGCCTGGAAACTTGCATTTCTAACCAGCTCCTAGGTGGTGCTGATCTTGGAGGATCTTGGAGGAAAGCCCTGCTCTAACAACCCTAGCACCGCCAGGTGCACTCTGGGGTGCACAAGGATATGTGACCTGCAAAGGCACTGTCAGAAGAGGCAGGGCAGGGGGCGCCACAAGACCAAGGAGAAGAGGAGAGGAAGGAGGCAGCAGCCAAAGCCTGGACCCCAGCCCAGCTCACCACCTCTCCCTGGGGAGCCTTGGTTTTCCCAAGGAACCTGGGAGCCACCCTGTGGGACCTCCCTGAAGACTGAGTGAGAGGGTGAGGGAGGGAGCCAGGGACAGGGTGGGGAGGGTGGCCTGAGCCAGTGAGAGCAGAAGACAGGAGACCATGGAGTGAGGACAGAGGGAAGGAGGGAGAGCTCCTCTCTGCCTGCAGGCTCTGAGCCTGAGGACACACTGTTCACCTTTATAACCTGAGCCTCCAGGCCAGCCCTGCTTCCTGGCTCACAGGAAAGAGCAGCTCTGTCAGTGAAATGCAGGGTGATCCCAGGGCCCTTGGGGACCAGGATCCAACCGTGCTTCTCAGACAGACAAGGCCAGAAGTTAGAAAGCACAGCCTGGCAGATGGACCTGCAAACTGTACCAGGGAAAGGTGGTTGCCCACCTGCTGGCTGCTTTCCCCTGGGAAGCTGGGGCCAGGGCATGACATGGAGCTCGTGCTCTGGGTCTTGCTGCTCCCCTTTAGCATTAATTCATTGAGCAGATGTTTATTTAACATCTGCTGTCTACCAAGCATTGTGCTAGACCCAGAGATAAAGCGGTGAAGTAGATCAAGTCCTCAGCCTTGTGGACTTGACATTCTAGAGGGCAAGAGAGACAACAGAGAGATAGACATGGTACAAATTCAGGGAGTGGTAATTTGAATGTGGTAGGAGGCCTGCTAGGGCAGGAGGGGAAGTGTCACTTTGGCTTTTTCTCTGAGTGAGATAGCAACATGGATGAATTGAGCAAAGAGGGTGTGGCTTCATTTAGGCTTAACAGGATCCTTCTGGCTATGCAAGGGAGGATGGTAGAAGTCCAGAGATCAGGAGAAAGCTGCGGGGATGGTCCAGGCCAGGGGTGGCAGTGGCCTGACCTGGCACATTCGGAGCCCCTGGCTGCTCTGTGGCTCCACATGAAGACACTTGGGAGGGACAGAGGCTACCCTGACCCCTGTCCGTGACCCAGTCCCCTGTCTCCCTGCAGCTGGCAGAGAACATCCAGACCCTCTTTGGGTCAAAGCTGCAGCAGGCCCAGCAAAATATAGTTCAGAACCACACGGCCCCCATGCTGGAGCTGGACACCAGCCTCCTGAACCAGACCACAAACCAGACCCTCAAGCTGACTGACATGGAGGCTCAGGTAATGGGGAGCATGTGGTGGGTGGCCAGGCTCGTGTCTTGCCTTGACCTTGGTCCCTGGCTTAGGTCAAGGCCTCTTCTGGGTCATATGCCCTTGGCACCCCTCCATGAGGACCCAGTCCCATCACTACTGCCCTCTGGGCTGTGGGTCCTGTGGGGCTGGACTATCATGGGCCCCGCCTGGCTTTTTGTCCTGTGTGTGTGCAGTGCCTGGGCTATGCTGGGCACCAGAGACAGAGAGACACAGTCCTTCCTCTTGGGGTTTTAGGTGCATAAGGAAGATGCATGGTAAAGAGTCTTTTAGACTTCAGGGGCTAAGGACTTCCTGAGCAGTGGGAGGGAGAGAACAAGGGAATAAACAGGACACACATGCAACCCTACCTTGTGGAACTTATCAAGAAAGCAGCAGAATGAGGATTGTGTAGCCTACATGGTGACTGTGCTGAGAGAAGACAATGGGAACGTGATGTGCTAGTCACGGCGGGCAGGGCAAAGCTACCAATGCTGCTGCCAGGCCAGGAGGGACCACTGAGGAGCAGCACTGAAACAGGGCTCAGTGGGCAGTGTGTGCCAGATAGGGATAAGAGTGCCTCCAAAGGCAGGAAGTGGGAGGATGGAGGCAGCTCCAGGAATGTAAGGACAGCAGTGTGCTGGATTGACCAGGGGAGAGGAGCAGGTGGGGCCACCGAGGTGATGCAGGGAGACAGTCATGGGCCTGGTGAAGTATGGTGAGGACAGGAGGAGCAACAGGGGAATCGTGAGAAGAAAAGACACATTTGGAAAGGCTGCTGAGCAGGAAGGTACTAGAGGGGACAAGGGTGGGCCAGGGAGCCTTGTGAGGATGCCAGTGTAGGACACTGGGCAAGAGATGACAGAGGCAGGGGCCATAGAGGGGGCCATGGAGGGAAGAGGTCAGGGACCATTTAGAAGGGGTGGATGATGGCACTTGACAATGGAGAGCATGTGGGGTCAGGGATGATCCTTCTGAGGCCTGAGAGCAGGAGGACTGGAACTGTCCCGGGCAGTGACGGGGAAGGGCCAATTCAGGAAGCAGATCATGTGCTCAGGCAGGACCTGTGTGTGAGTAAGTGCACAAGTGGCCTCAAGGAGTAAGGACTTGGAGGGTGGCTCTTGGTCAGCAAGTGTCAGGAGTGACAGGCCTGTCGGCAGGCTAATGGCAGCTGGCAGAGTCCTGTGGGACTCACACAGCCCCCACCCTCCTGTTCCCTGATACAGGTCCTGAACCAGATGTCACACATGGAACACCAGATGCTGAACACTTCGCTGACCACTGACAAGCTGGAGAAGCAGCTGCAGAAGCAGAGAGGCACACTGGACCTGCTGCATGGCCACAACAGGTGGGTGCTAGCACCTGGTCCTGGTGGGACAGGAGCTGAGCCAGGACTCAAGCTTGGGACCCAGGCCGGAGCTGAGGCTGTGGCTGTGGTGGCAGCTGGACCCAGGTCAGTATGTGGGATGGGACCAGGGCCTGGTTTAGGACTATGAGGAGGGACCATTGTTGGGGGCTGGGGCTGAAGATGGGCCTCGACCAAAGTGGTAAGGACTAGAATCAGGCTTGGAGCCTAGAAGATCTGAGAGAAGGGTGGGCAACAGCACTTGGCTGGGGCTGAGCTGGGGGCCAGGCAGGCCTAGGGCACATCCCCCAGCATTGAGTGGGGGCAGAGAAGGGGAATGTTCTTAGGGCTTGGGACACCTTGTTTCTGTATTTCTGCTTTTGTTCCTTCTTTCTCTCTTTATTTTATAAACTTTAACTGCTTTATTAAGATATAACCTACATATCATACCATTCACTCTGTGCATTTTAATTGGCCTTAATGATTGGCAAATAAATAAACCTGGTCTAGTCCACCTATTCCCCTTCCCTGAGGACACCACAGTTACCAGTTTCTAGTATGGAAGTCAGAGTCCCTTCACTATGTGTAAATCTGCATCAGGGAACATCTTTAAATTACAAAGAAAAAAATAGTCTTGGTGTTCAGATAAGGTGGAAAAGCCTGACCCAAAGCCCCCAGATTTTATCTTGGTTTTGAGTTGAATGGAGAATAAACTATTAAGGTCAAGGTTTGAGGGAGCCAAACCTACTCAGTGAACAACCTTGTCAATAGTGCGAGATAGTTACTGCATGCATGTGCTTTGTACAGGGCCCAGCCACAGGACTGTCCCCTCTCTCTGACTTGAGTGCCATTAGTAGAGCTTCTTAATCTCATTCACCTACCCCAAGTTCCAGGTGGCAAGAACTGTGGCATTTTCAATCACTCTGAATTGGACAGTTCCTTGGAAATCTGCAGAGAAAGAAGTTGCTGTCAATAAGCTCATGATTGGTGAAGACATCTAGAATTCTAGAATTCCAGTGTGCTCAATTTGTAATTTTAATTTGGCACCTGGGGCAATTTCTTCTGCCCTGGCTGGATTTAGTTCTTTGTCTAGAGAATGGGTTTGTAAAACTGGATTGAGAGTAAAACACTCCCTTCCCACCCCTTCTCAGCCTCTGGGGTTCTGGAGCCAGTCAATGGCTACTTGGGTGGTCCTGTCCCAAGGGTCTGACCACTATCCTCCCATGAACCCCAGTGCACACCACTGCCCTCCCCAGTCCATGCCTACTACGGACATGGAATGTGGGACAAGTAACCCTAATCAGGATGCTCCACCTCTCTGGGTCTCCCTGTCTGGTTATGAATTTGGGGCAGGACAACAGGCTCATCCCTGTGCTCCCCACCCTGCAGTAACCTGGAAACTCAGTTGGACAACATGGAGGCTCACCAGAAGGCCCAGCTGGAGGGCCTCCGCAGTGAAAAGGAGAATTTGTGGCAGCAACTGGACCAACATAGCAGCAGACTTGCCCGCATCCGTCAGGGCCTGGAAGCTCTGCGCAGTAACTCCAGCCTCCTGCAGCAGCAGCACCACCAGCTGCTGAAGAGCCTGCAACTCCTCAAACGCATGGTGGAGCAGAGCCCAGGTGAACTAGTGGGGCTTCTGGGGCAGGAGGCTGGTGAGGAGCGGGGGAGGCAGGAAGGAGCCCTGCTAAGCCTCCAGGGTCATCTTGGGCTTGGTCTCATCCTGGGAAAGGCCACGTCCTTAAGGCCATCTGGACAACAAATAGCAATGAGCAGTAATAAAAATGGCCACAGCAATGGCCCAAGAGAAGCCGATCCAGACTGCCTTCTGACTCCACAGTTCTGCCCCACCCCACCCCACCTCTATCCTCAGTTTCCCCATCTGTTCAGTGGAGGTGATGGTGTTAAAAAGGTCAGCAGCAGCCTAACTGACAACTTTGGGTTCCAGGCTTCACCTTTCAGCCTCGGTTGCTTGCACTTGCCCTACCACTCCCTGGGCCTCAGTTTCCCCATAGAATGGGGGTGTGGGACTCAATCCACCTCCAAGAACTTCTCTCCTATTAATGCTCTACCTCAAAGCCCAAGAAGACCACAGGGAAGGCAGGAAGCCTCCCAGCCCAGCTTGAGAAAGGAGCAGAGTGCCTGGCCTGCTCCTCAGCACTCACTGATCCCAGTGCAGCCCACTTGGGGGCCAAGTCTTCCTGATTCCAGCTTCCTCACTCAGTCAACAAATGTTGCTTCCTCACCCACTGAGTGCCAGACCCAGAGCTGGGTGCAAGAATCCAGCAGTGCACACAGGCACTGTCTCTTGCAAATGTACTCAGCCTTTCTGCAGGCCTCAGAGGGAGGGAGGGAGGAAACACTTCTTTGTTGAGTGCCAGCTGAGTACAGGTTTCATGTTCAGTATTCATGAAGCTCCTTAGTAGAGCTGACCTAGGGACTGTGCTAAGGAGGGGACTTTCATCTGAGCCCAGAGGATGTTGTATGTGGGACAGTGAGGGCCTCCTTTTAGGAAGTAGAGAATGGCTGGATAAGAGGGAAGTCAGAGAGGGGCTCCTACTGCTGCTACTCAGTCATGGGAGCCTAGGGAGCCTTCAAGGACAAGGAATCCAGAAAATAAAGATGGGAGTCCAGGCACCATGCTGATAGGAACTTGGGGCAGAGGACCCCACTGTGGCTCCATCCTAAGACCAGCAGACCCAAGGAAGCCACAGGCAGTAGAGCTGGGTGCCTTCCAACCCACAAGATATGGAGTGACCAGATGTGGAGGGCCCTGTGCATGGCAGCGGGACTGCAGAATAAGCCCCATGGGTAATATCTGTGGCTGAGCCCAAGCACAGGGCAGGGGCCCTCTCTCCCCACAGGCTCAGAACAAAACCAGTCTTCAATGTGCCCAACTGCTCAATAGTGTGTGGCAGGTTGTGTCAGCACTTTGCCACAGGCACCCTTTGCACAAAGGCCCTCCACTATTACCCAAAGATGATTGGAAGGTGCTTTTGCCCTCCTATGGAGACACAGAGTCTCCACAGGGTGGGTTGACAGGCAGAAAGAGATATTGGCCTTTCAGTGGAATTTCAGCCCTGGCTCTGTCACTTGCTTGCCCTGGGACATTGCATACTAATTTAATCTCTCAGTTCTCCTCACTTGTGAAATGGGGATGATAATCTCACAGAGCTCTTGCATGGAGGATGAGATGAGGCCATGGACAGGTAGGGGCTCAGCAAGGTGCTGTTGACTGGGGCCAGAAGTGGGTGAAATGAATACAGATTCAGATCCCAGAGACTCAGAGGGAATGTAGGTTTGGGTCACACTATGCTGTATATCCTACCAGTACACCATGTCTTTAGGTCCCACTCCCCTCCCAACCTTTTTCCCAAATGTAAATAGGCAACTAAAATCCCTGAGCACAACAGTGGTGTTTATTTCACTTTTATTGTTACTGTTATCATTATTGTTTTTGTTATTGTTGTTGACTAAGGAAATTTGCAGTGCATAGAGTGATGGATGGGATAGTTGGAATTCTCAAGCCCACTTCCAGCTCAGCCCTTGCACTGCTATGGGAAGCATGGCCTGTCCTTTCTCCTTTCTAGACCAGCCCCGTCCTCTGCTTGTCTGCACTCCAATTCTAATGAACCATCTGGAGCTGGGGGCTGCTGGGAGGTGGGCAGTGGAGACCGCTGTGTGGGAAATGTTATGCACAAGCCAGGATTGACATAGGTCCTAGTCCTGTCATTGGTGGTATGGCTACAGCAGCCCCCTTCTGACAGGTGCTCCAGATGCAAAATCTGGGAGCCACAGTTTGGGTTAAGGCACAAACAGGAAGTCCCACCTCCTGGTAGTCTCCTGGCTCCTCCCTGGTATTTACATCTATCCATCTGGATCTTTAGCCCCATCTTTGGTTATTAGCCTATCCAGATTTTGGCTTCCGGTGGAATCACAGCCCAAATCTCTAATTGGTCCTGCTAAATAATCTAAAGGGAGGATTGCAAATCTATACATTTGTTTTTCACCAATAACTTTTCCCGGAGGTCCATGGGTATTGGTAGTTTCTAAGTCAATATTTGTCAGAGATCTGAAATACAATCTAGAGGGAAGAAACATGGGCCCTTGAAGACCCGTGGCCACCCCCTGAAGAAGGCAGATTGAGGTCATTGTGCCCAGGGCTGCAGCCAGGAGGGGAGCCCAGAGCCTCACATCCAAGTAAGCCCCAAGAAGGGGGGACTGTGTCCCAGCTGGCTGGGTGCCCACAACATGAGCCCTCAGCCTCCTGGTCTGTGGAATGGGAAGCACCTTGCTGGAGTGAGGGCTCCCTTTATCTTTGAAGAGCCTAGATCCTCTTCTCTGGCCTCCCTGCTTTGAGCCTCCAGTCTTTCAGTCTCATTCTGGCTACAGTGTTCTTCCTGGGCACAGCAGTCGGGGCTCGACAGCTGGCACTCAGAGCCAGCTGGCCCTGGTGAAACAGCCTCCCCTCTTCCTTCCTTGCTCTCTCTCTGCCAGCCTGGTACCACCTCAAGCAGCTAGTGCTCTCTGCAGAGACTCCACACTCATGGTGTGAGCAAGCCACATCCCTTGTGCCCCTGTGCCCTTCTCACACCAAACTGCCCACTTTGGAGCCTTTACCATGCTGTTCCCTCTGCCCAGAACACCGCCCCTTCTACAGCTGGGAAGTCCTGCTCACTGCTCATGTCCAGGCTATCACTTCCTCCAGGAAACCTTGCCGTGTCTAGCTCATCTCCCCATCCCTGCACCTCTCCACCCAGGACCTGCACACAAGAGGCAGGTGAGCCTGCCAGTCTCCTCCCTCTCCTTGCTCATCTCCAGCTGACTTTTGTTTTGTTCCATTGCTGCCTCCACAGGTACAGCTGTGCAGAGGTTCCTGGACTGTGAGGATATCCGCAAGTTTGGGCTCAATAAGGATGGTGTCTACATCATCTTAGTGCCCAGTCTGAACCAGACCAAGAGGGTGAGGAGGGTCCTGGCATGGGGAGATGTGAGTCTATCAGTAGGTGTTGATCTGAGAGCTTTCCAGACGAGTCTTCTTCAGCATTGAGTTGGCCAAATGAGATGCCAGTAAAGTGTGTGGGGGCTGCTTTGTGGAGCCCTTATCCAGGCAGAGGTGAAACCTTGGAGCAATGCCCAGAAGTCCCCAAAGTGGAAGTGCTGCCCTCCAGCGAACCCTCTCATTGGGGTAGCAGGAAATAGCTCTGTGCTTGTGAATGTCATGCTCTCTGATAAAACAAGCAAACTTTGCAATTCCAGGAGCTCAGCACAAAGAGGTTTATTTCCAATTGAGGGCAGGAATTGGGGCTCTACTCTATTAAGGACAGTAGTGACTGGTGCCCATGGAGATGCCACCATCTTCAGTGAGTGGCTGCCAAGGTGGCCCTGAGCTCACAGGTTCAGTTGTCAGGCAGGAAGGGGTTAGAGGAGAGCATGAGCGTAAGGTAGAGCTTGGGGCAGCCAGAAGGGTAAGGGAAAGGGAGCAACTGTCCAGTGGTCCTGCTTCAAAATTCCCTCTGCACCTTCCTTTCCACTTTCTGAGTGTGTCATGGAGAGGCTCCATTTGTCCCCAGAGTGATTTTCACACTTCCCACACATCTGCTAAATGGCCCTTTTAGCCAAGGGATCAGCTAAGGGCCCTGTGTTGGCAAAAATGTCTAGGTAGAAATTCATAATATTTTGTTTCATTGTATTTATTTTTGCAATCGTGTGAATAAATGCAAATGCTAGTGTTTTTCCACTTACGGTACTGGTAAAAATTTTTAAGAAATGTCACCAGTTTTCAAAGAAAATACTCTTTGGAAAAGCTAAGGAAATGTAGCTGTGGTGGAATTTGTGGAAGCGTGAATGGTTGAGATGTGCGGGGCACTCATGGAGAGGCAAGAGATGGCCAGGGAGAAAGAGTCTGGGCTCAACCCTCAGCTTCACTTTGAAGCAAGCTCTTCCCCTCTGAGCCTCCTGCACACCCTGTACCCCACAACAGGTGGCCTGCTTCTCTCCCTCAGCTGACCTTTCTACCTCAGAGCCCCTACTCCTTCCTGCTGCACTTTCCCCAGAAAATGTCATTCCACTCATCTCTCTCAGCAGACACACCATAATCCAATGTCCTGTTCAGAAACCACCTCCTCCAGGAAGTTTTTCGGGGTTGCCAGTCACTGCTTCTTGGGGCTCCTCCTTACAGCTGCCCAAATGTTCACATTCAGTTGTCTGCCTGCCTTATCATAGCCTCCTCCAGACCAAGCCAGCCTGAGGCCTGATTTGTCTCTGATTTATCAATGATTCATCCAGTACAGGGCCAGCACCAAGTCTGCATTCATGGAATATTGAACCTGTACCAAAATGATAGAAAAAAATAGAGTGTGACATAGCCTGAAGTATGTAGCTGTGATAGATGCTAAGCTATTTGAGAGAAAAGATTCTTTTTGTCACCCATGTGAGCATCTCCAGTTGTTTTAAAAGAGCCTCATACACAGTAGGTGCTCAACAAATCACTGTGCACAGAAGGACAGCAGTACTAGCATTTCCTGCTTCTGCAGGGTGACTAAGCCCTTTGTGCCGTTCTCCATTTAATCCTTCCAGCATCCCTGCAATATTAAGGAGTGGGAAGCCTTCATTCACCTCTCTTCTGGTATGTGCTGGGATCTCTTCCAAACATTCACATGATCCATCTCATTTAAGTGTCACTGTAATGCCAGATTGCAGAGGAGAAACTGAGGCACAAGGAGGTTAAGGCATGAATACTCCTATTTTACAAGTGAGAAGAAGGCAGCTGTGGAAGAGCATCACTGGCCTGTCACTTTAGGAAATGATGACTATGGATGGGACATAGGAGCCTGGATCTTTCTGATGCCCTTGGCCACCATTTGCTCTGTTGGGGGTTGGGGGGAGTCCATCAGCCAAGTCACCCTTATGCTGCCCTGGACCTGGCTTCTGGCTGTGTCCCAGGATCCCAGCTGCTCCCTCTTCCCCCAGGTGTTTTGTGTGATGGACGCTGAAGGTGCCTGGACTGTCATCCAGCGCCGTAAGGACGGCACAGTGAATTTCCAGCGGAATTGGGAGGATTACAAGCAGGTGACACTGCTGCCCTGGGGAGGGGCTTTGCAGCTCCAAAGCCTGGTGCAGGTGCTCAGGTGTTGGTGGGGGAGAGAAGGGTGTTTGCCCTCATAGCTTCCCCAGAAAAATTAATCAGCTCACCTAAGCCACCTACCATCAAACAGATTTGCCCAGTGTCCATGCATTTCCCAGGATTCCATTCCCTGAAGTTGAACCTCTTCTTGAAATTTCTGACACATGTCCTAGGAATGAAATTTTAGGTTTCCTTTCAAGTTTTGGAAAGGATATACATTTCTTAATTTTTTTTTTAAAAAAGAAATACAAAGGAGGCAACTGCAGGAAATATTAGTCACCCACACCTGCATACACTGCTTAAGTGAATTTCTTTCTCCTTTTGATTCATCTGTGACCACTTGATCAGCAGAACAAATTCTGTAATGTGGAATTGCTTGTTCAAAGACTATGTGCTTTTTGCAAGATGAGACACACTTCCTGATTGCCTTCCAATTTTCTTAAATTAAATTTGAGCAAGGAATTTAGGGAATGTTAAGTTAAATGCTGTTAAATTTTGCAAAAGCAAAAGAATAGGAAAGATATCCACAAGGAAATATAGCATCTGTGTCTGCTTGTTGTTCCATTTGATAAACACTTAAATATAAATATTAAATTAAATTATAGATGTTCTTGAACCAATTGAGATTTTAAAAAATCACTAAAATGGCAAAGAGAAATCGAGAGCTCAGACACAGAAATACACAAAAGAAAGCTGGATGTTAACATTTAGCTAGTAAGTGACACCTCATCCCACCCATGGGGAGTAGGGGTTCGGTGTGTCCTGTCCTTGGTGCTGAACCATTGTTCTGCCAAGTGCTTTGGTTTCTTGAACCTGTGCACTGATGATGACAAGACATTCTATGTGCTCTTAAGTTTTTGTACATTTTTACGTTGCAGAAATTTTGCACTTCCTGCCCTGTCCCTGCAAAGTCTGCTCTACCTTTTATGTAGCAGGTAAAAATCTTTATACTTAGGTTTAATAGGCATGCAGCTAACTGCACAAATACAAAGTGTAAAGCTCAGTGATTTTCACATATGTGCTCACCTGTGTGATCCACTCAGAGCCAGACACACAAACCTAACAGCACCCCAGAAGGCCCGTTGTGCTCCCTCCAAATTGTCCCCTCCCAAAGTAGTCACTTTTCATTTAGATCTCCAGTGATTAGTTTTGTTTGTTCCTGAAATTTGGAGCAATGTGATTTCAAGAATATTTAATGTGCTTTTACACTTATAAATGTGTTAGTCTTTTTCGTTTGGAAAGTGGTGGTCTCCTTCCCCAAGCCTATTCACAGTAATCATTAGACCCAGCAGTTTAAGATATCTGGCCCCAGAGCCTGGCCCAGCCCCATTTCTCAGCCAGAGACATAGGCTCCTTCCTTAGCATGCAGCCCACCTTATCCTCCTCCACCCCATAGGGCTTTGGAGACCCATCTGGGGAGCACTGGCTGGGCAACGAGGTGGTGCACCAGCTCACCAACAGCACTAAGTACTCTCTGCGAGTGGAGATGGAAGACTGGGATGGCAACACATTCTCTGCCAACTTCGAGCATTTCCAGCTGGGCAGCGAGGAGCAGTTTTACAGGTGGGCTCCATGCCCAGGAGGTGGGTGGACAGGGATCCCAGGATACTGCTGATAGATCTTCCCCAAAGGTCAGTTCTGGGCCTTTCCTCTTTCTACCATCTGTCTCCCACTTAGGCGCATGTCACAGGATCTGGAGGTGGCTGGTTAGCACTCAGCATGTTCTGAATACTGAGTGGGATGGAGAGAATGGGGTGGGGTGCTTTTAAGGGCAATCATCCAGTCAGTCTTTTAATGAGACCCAGAAGGGAGAAGTGTCTTGTCCAGAATGTTTTGTGTCTCGGGGTGAGGTGAAAATGTCCCCAGGATGGAAGGCAGGAAAACTAGACCCTCTTGGGAACTTTGGTAGCTCTCACTTGGGCAAATCAATTTCAAGTTGCTCTGAAGCTCTGTGTTTCAAAAGCAGAATGGGTTTGACTATGAGGATACTGCAAAATCTTTTTTTTTTCCATTAAGTTTATTGGTACATTTTAGGTATAAAATACAGTTACATTCATCATTGGGATCTTGTACCTTTACATGATGTATCTTGATTCTTTTTTTTTTTTTTTTGGTACCGGGGATCAAACTCGGGTCCTTGCACTTGCAAGGCAGGCGGCAGAACCACTGAGCTAAATCCCTGGCCCTTGGTTCTTATTTTTTTCCCCTTCCTCTGCCCTCCCTTCACCCCCTCCACCCTTCCCTATTTGCAAAGACTTTGTTTCCATTTTTTTCTTTTCTCATATTTTTTCTTTTCCTTTCTTTCATTTCCCCTACCCCTCCCACTTCTCCTACTCCTTTAGACCTTTTCTTCCTATTACACAATATCAATTATACATTTTTTAAATTACCATGTCAAGATTTAGACTACATTACCACAGATTTTACAAAATTTAAAAGGATATAGAAAGCATATTACAAAAATCTCTTTTGAAATAAATTTGACAACTTCTAAGAAGTACCTTGGAAGACAAATTAATGAAACTGACTCTGGAGGAAATATAAAATTTGAATAGCACCTATTAACGAAAGTATATTCCTAGCTTGAAAACCTACCTGTATGACAACAATAGGCTCATATACATTTTAACTGATGAATTATATCAAACATTTAAAGCAGAGAAAAAAGGAACACTTTTCTCCTCATTTTAGGAAATCAACATTGTGCTAATACTAAAACTGGATAAAGATAATAGAAGAAAAAGGTATGAACATAGATAAAAATTTGTTTAACAAAACCAACTATTAGAAATCAGATCTTGCAGTATGTAGAAAGTGGGGATGGCAGTGTTGGTTCAGAATTGGAAGATCCACCCCTATAAGTAACATTTTAACAGAGGAAAGGAAAAAGCCATATGAGACTGTCAGTAGTTGCAGAAAAAGTATTGGACTAAATTCTACAGCTGTTCATGGTAAAAGCTTTCAGGAGACTAGAAGTAGAACAGAACCTTCTCAACAGATAACCCATGTACTCCATACTTCCAGAAAAAATGCCTTGTATGAATGGAAAAGATACAATGCTTTCTCCCTAAGGTGGGGAACAAGGGCAGATATGCCTACTCTTCATCCATCCATTAAACTTTGGAACATAGGCCCAAACCATAATAGCCTGGCAATAAAAAGAAGCAATTAGCATATTATTCGCAAGGTAAAAGTAAGATCTTTATATGTAGATGAAATGATCATCTATAGAGAAAATTCTAAGAAATCTCTAGGAGCCCCTAGAACTTGTATTTGAATTTAGCAGGACTAGAAAACACAAGGTATATATAAAAGTTCACCTTTATGTATAATTGCTATAAATGAAGAATTAGAAATTTAAAAATTATGTAGGAGTACAAAGGACCTAGAAAAGTAAAAAAAATAAAAATAAACAGTGTTGGAAGACATTTATTACCTTATTTTAAGACTTCCTCTAAAGCTACAGTAATCAAGGCAGTGTTGGTGTAAGGAAAGACATATAGATCATTTGAATAAAACAGAGAATCTAGAAGTAGAACCACACATATATGGTCCACTGAGTTTTGAAAGATTATTTAACATTAACATTTTATAGAACATAAACTCACTTCAGGAGCAGATGAAAAGATAGTGTTTTCAGCAAATGGTACTAGAACACCTGGTATCTGTATGTAAAAATTTAACCTCAGCCCTTTATTTCCATACATAAAAATAACTTGAAAGGATCTATGAACCTAAATATGAAAGACTAAAACTATAAAACCTAAGAAGAAATTATAAGGGAAAATGTTCATGAATTTAGGGTAAGCAAGAATTTCCTAGGATACCCAAAACATGATGTATAAAAGAAAGAAATTGGTAAATGAGATTCCATCAAAATTTAGAACTTTAAATGACATCGTTAAGAAAATGAAAAGTGGTCCTTAAACAGACCATACATATATAACACATATAACCTAAGACTAGAATATATAAAGAACTCTTACAGCTCATTAACAGACAACCCAATTAAAAAGTAGACATAAGAAGATGATAAATAGGCAGTACAGATATATATTGACTTATCATTGTCATAAGTTTTTCTTTTTGTTGGATTCTCCCGCTTTGTGTTTAATTTCTTGTCGCTCCCAGTGGATTAATTCTGCTGGGCTTCCTGGGGGTTGTGATCTTCATTGTCTTTTCTTATGATATTGTCTAAACTTTTTTGGAGTGGTGGTTTGGTATTTATGAAGTTCCTAAGGTGCTCTTTGTCATGAAAGTATCTTATTTTTCCATCAATTTTGAAAGATAGTTTTGCAGGACACATCAGTCTGGGTTGGAGGCTGTTTTCCTTTAGGGCTTGAAATACATTACTCCAAGCTCTTCTAGCCTTGAGGGTTTGCGTTGAGAAGTCTACTGAGATTCTGAAGGGCTTTCCTTTGTATTTGATTTGTTTCTTTTCTCTAACTGCTTGTAGAATTTTGTTCTTCTGTTGGGTTTCTGGAATCTTAACAATTATATGCCTATGTGTAGATTTTTTTTTATCAAGGCTAGTTGGAGTCCTATATGCCTCTCTTATCTGAATGTCAAGTTCTTTTCTTCTTCTTGGGAAGTTTTCTGCCATCACTTCTGTGAACAGTTTTTTTTATGTCATCTGCACTCTCTCCTGTTTCTTCATTGACTCCAATCAGTCTTATGTTATTCTTCTTTGCATCTTCTATTTGCTGCTGGATTGATTTCTTGTGGTCCCTTACAATTTTGAAGCAATTTTTCTTTTCCTGATCACTAATTGCAATCTTATCTTCTATATCTGAAATTCTATCCTCACATTGGCTCATTCTGCTGTGTAAGCTTTCAATGGAGTTTTTAATCTCTGGAAATCTGTTTGTATGTGTTTTATGGATTCCATTTGTTTGCTATATTGGTATTCCATCATGTTCCTCAGTTCCTCTATTTTTTTAATCTGTGACTTCTCTAGATTTATTAATCATGTCTTGCACTATGAGCACAATCTCTGCTGTTATTGGAGAAATTATTTCTGATTTTATATTTTCCAGATCCTCTTTTGTTGCCAATTCAGGGAGTCCAGGTAGTTGTGTATCCAAGTGTTCCATTTTGTTTCCCTTTGGGGTTGCTTTTGGTGATCTGGAGGTCTGGTTTTGGGACTTGTTTATGTATCTTCTCATGTTGACCCGGGGGGGGGGGTTGCTGGTGCCCATGTGGCTCACCTCCTGTGTGCTGGGGGAGGGGGTGGTACTTCTGATACTGCAAAATCTTTACCTTAGCTGGGGATTTAGCTCATTGGTTTTGTTGCCTGCCCCACAAGCCCAAGGACCAGAGTTGGATTCCTGGTACCAAAAAAAAAAATCTTTACCTTACCCCACTGCTTCTTTAGTCTGGTTCTTGGTATGTTTAGGAAAAGTAATGAACATTTATTGAGCATCTATTTTCCCAACACTCCATTTAATCCTCTGCAGAATTCTCTGAGGTGGGCATTACTGTGCCTATTTTAATGTAATAAAAACTGAAGAACTAGGGTGAAGCACTGAGGTAGACATGTACAAATGATATATTTGAAGACAGAGATTCATATTTGTGCCTCAAAGCTTAAGTCTGCATTACTTTCAATTTGGAAGCTCTCATGTGTGAATTGCATGGGCTCTCTCTGGCTTTATCAGAGCTCCATACCTCCAGGCCTGCTATGGCCAGGCCTCTAAGGGCTCTCATTTATCTGTCCCTCTGCAGAGTCCTGAGTAGCAGGATATTGGACACTTGCCCTATGCCTGCATGTGTTGGACTGGTCATTTGGGGAAGAGTCAGACCTAGAATCCACTCTTTTGTCTTTTATTAATTTTATTGGTACATTTTAGGTATACAGTATAATGACACTGATCATTGGAAATTTGAACCTTTACATAATCTCTCTTGGTTCTTATATCTTCCCCATTCCCCTGCCCCTCCCTTCAACCCCCCCATCCCTCCCTATTTACAACTTTATTTCCAGTTTTTCATATTAATTCCATTCCCTTCTTTCCTTTCCCCTACCACTCCCACTTCCCCTTCCCCTTTGTCCCTTTTCTTCCTATTTCACATGATCTATTATACCTTTTAGTCCTTATTTACACTTTCAGTTTCTCACACTAGAGACACTATTTGGTATTTACATATGTGTGTCCTATTTATTTCACTGAAGAATATCATTCAATGGGCATCCATTTAGCTATAAATGTCTCTAATTTCTAATTTTTAATGGCTGAGTAGTACTCCATTTTATTTAAAAAAACACATTTTCTTTATCAAGTCTCCAGTTGATGGGCAATTGGGCTGCTTCCAAGTTTTATCTATTACAAACTGTGCTGCTATGAACATGGGTGCACATATATCACTGTGGTATGATTCTTTTAATTCTTTGGGGAAGATACCCAGTAGAGGAAGAGCTGGGTCAAATGGGACTTCCAGTCTTAGTTCTTTGAGGTATCTCCATAGTGATTTCCACAGTGGTTGCAGTAGTCTACACTCCCACCTGCAGTCGCACAGTGTTCTTCTTTCCCCACAACCCTGCCAGTATTTATTATTGGTTGATTTCGTGATAGCAGCCATTCTTTCTGGGGTGAGGTGGAATCTTAGCTTTGTTTTCATTTGCATCTCTCGAATGACCAGTGATGTTGAACATTATTTCATAGGCTTATTTCCTATTTCTACTTCTTTGTCTGAAAAATGTCTATTCATTTTAGATTCCCATTTTTGGATTAGGTCTTTAAATTTAAGAGGTATGATTTTTTAAAGTTGTTTATAGATTCTAGATAGTAGATCTTTGTCTGAGGAACAGCAGATGAAAATGTTTTCCCACATTGTGGGTTGTCTCTTCACACTGTTGGTGGTTTCTCTTGCTGTGCAGAAGCTTTTTAATAAGAAGAGATCCCACTTGTTGATTGTTTGTGCTAGTTCATGGGCAACTGAGGTTTTGTGCATAAAATCTTTTCCTACCCCAATGTCCTCAAGAGTTCTACCTAATCTCTGTTCCAGCTGGTTCAGTGTTTCTGTTTTAAAATTTAGATCTTTAATCCATTTTGATTTTAGTTTAGTGCATGGTGAGAGATATATGTCTAGTTTTAATCTTTGGCAAGTTGAAACCCAATGTTTCCAGCACCATTTATTAAAGAGGCTATCTTTCCTCCAGTGAGGGTGTTTGGCTCCTTTGTCAAAGATGAGATGGCTGAGTGTGTCTGAAGTTGTTTCTGCATCTTCTAATCTGTTCCACTGGTCCTCAGGTCTGTTTCTTTGCCAGCACCATGCTGTTTTTATCACAGTAGCTTTGTAGTATAGTTGCAGATTGGGGATTGTGATACCCCCTGCTATGTCTCTGTTGCCTAGAATTGTTTTTGTTATTCTGGATCTCTTCTTGTACCAAATGAATTTTTGGATTGTTTTCTCAAGTTCTGTGAAGTATACTGCTGGAATTTCAATTGGGATTGCATTGAATCTATATAGCAGTTTTGGACGTATGGCCATTTTCACTATGTTGATCCTTCCTACCCAGGAACAGGGGACGTCTTTCCATTTTCTGATATCTTCAATCTCTTTTCAGAGTGGTATAATTTTCAGAGAAGAGGTCTTTGTTTTCTTTTGTTAGGCTGATTCCTAGGTATTTCAGTTTCTTGGATGCTATTATGAAAGGAATTATTTGCCCTCTTTCTCTCTCAGTGAGTCTGTTGTTCGTGTAGAGGAAAGCTATTGATTTTTGTGTGTTGACCTTGCATCCAGCTACTCTACTGAATTTCGTTATTAAGTCTAGAAGACTTTTGGTGGAGTTCTTGGGGTCTTCTATATAGAGTATCATGTCATCTGCAAATAATGACAATTTGACTTCTTCATTGCATATCTTTGTTCCTTTTATTTCTTTCTCTTGTCTAATTCTCATGGCTAATGTTTCCAAGACTATATTGAACAGGAGTGGTGATAGTGGACATCCTTGTCTTGTTCCTGATTTTAGTGTGAAGGATTTCAGTTTTTGATCATTTAGTATGATATTGGCTGTTGGTTTTTCATAGATGGCTTTTATCAGATTGAGGTGGAGACCACCTATTCCAGTTTTTTGTTGGGTTTTTATCACAAATGCATGTTGGATTTTGTCAAATGCTTTTTCTGCATCTATTGAGATTATCATATGTTTTTTTGTTTTTTTGTTTTTTTGACAATTATTGAAGACCTTTATTAACAGGTGCTTGCAGTTTGTTGACTTTTTTGAAAAAATCAAGTTGTAAACTTTTATTACAAATTAAAAATGAAGTTCTTAATCTCAACTTGACCAGATATGAAACAATTTTAAAACCTTTAAAGGTGTATTGGGAAAAACCAGGCTTTTTTAAAAAAAACACGTTTGTCATTACCAAAAAGAGACATCTTTAGGTAAAAATAATAAAAACCCCATGCTGCATAGATAATGCAGATAGTTCTAGTTATCTGGTCAATGGGCAAAAAGCAAGCACTTAAGGTCTTCAGTTCCCAATCTTTTGTTCATTTCTTATTGCTGGAATTTCATATTCGTTTCTTCTTGCTGGGTGACTAAACCGGATGATGGTAGAGATGTTAAACTGGCATTTACTCAGCCCCGCCCTTCTCAGCGTCAGGAGGGGACGAATTCTCAGCTGGTGGATCGGCTGCTTTTTTGTCTCTTTGCCGTCTTGTGGTTTAGGGTTCTCTGGGCATCTGTGTCGGTAATTGAAGTTTCGGTGATACCAATGTTGAGGTGGCTGCTGCCCTTGGGTCTCATCTCCTTGATTTTCCTTATCCTCTTCATTGCCGTCCTCTCTAGGCTGTCTTTGGCGAGGAGGGCCCCTGCGAAATCGTGGTCTATAACCTCAATACATATTCTGTCTCACTTGTCTACCTTGTTCTCCTGCACCCTGGTTGTCAGCACCCTCCATCACTTCTCCCTGCACAGGAGGGTTGGAATACTGTGGTCGACGCCCGTAGGGTCTCCGCATGCAGTAAGGTGGGAACCTTCACTTGCGGTAGGGCCAGCATTGTTGGGCCTGGCCTTCAGGAGCGCTCTCCGATCCCTCATTCTTTTCCCCACTCTCACTATTCTGGTAATTCTGCTGGTAATTGCGTGGAGGACCCCTACGAGGTGGATAAATCCGCGTCTATAATGGTTCCGGTCTGCTGCATGTTTACTGCCTTGAACTGGAACTCCACCAGGGCCTGTACCATTTGCTGCCTCCGCACCCTTTTCTCCCTCAACCACATCAAACTCCACAGTCTCTCCATCTCCTACCCTGCGAAGGTACTTCCTGGGGTTATTCGTCTTTATGGCAGTCTGGTGTACAAATACATCTTCCTTGGTGTCATTCGTGTTGATGAAATCATATCCGTTGCTTACATTGAACCATTTTACTGTTCCCCAAACCTTCTTTGCGATGACCTTTTTGTCCTGGACAGCAGGAGCCACCAATGTGAGGCCTACCCGGCCGCTCCCTGCACCCCTGCGGGTGATGTCGGGCTTGGTGTCCGCAGCGCTGAGGGGCGGGGGCGGCGGGCGGCTGCTGGGAATCGGCCTCGCTGCTCATGGTTGCAGTGATGGTGACTGGGGCCGGCTGCGGCAACTGCGGCTCCTCCCGGGGTGTGATGGTAACTAGGCCGGCGGCGGCGGTGGGGCTCGATCGTATGTTTTTTTCTTGGCTCTATTGATACAGTGTATTACATTGATTGATTTGCATATGTTGAACCATCCCTGCATTCCTGGGATGAATCCCACTTGGTCAGGGTGTATGATCTTCTTGATGATCTTCTGCATTCTGTTTGCCAGTATCTTATTAAGGATTTTTGCATCTATGTTCACTAGTGAGATTGGCCTATAGTTCTCTTTTTCTGTTGGATCTTTCTCTGCTTTGGGGATGAAGGTGATGCTTGCTTCCAGGAATGAATTCAGGAATATTGCTTCCGTTTCAATTGCACTGAAGAGTTTCAACAGTAGTGGCAGCAGTTCCTCTCTAAATGTCTTGTAGAATTCAGCAGTGAAGCCATCAGGGCCCGGGCATTTCTTGTTTCTAAGTTTTAAATTATGTTTTCAATTTCATTGATTGATATTGGGTCGTTTAGAACTTTTAGGTCTTCTTCATTCGACTTTGGTAATTCATACATATCTAGGAATCTGTCCATTTCTTCTGTGTTTTCCATCTTATTGACATATAGTTTCTGGAAGTAGGTATTGATGATCCTCTGGATTTCTGCTGGGTCCATTGTAATTTCATCCTTTTCATTTCTAATTGCATGAATTTGGGCCTTTTCTTTCCTTTTTCTGATAAGGTTGGCTAAGGGTTTGTCCATTTTGTTTATTCTTTCAAAGAACAAACCCTTGGCTTCATTGATTTTTTGTATCATTCTCTCAGTCTCCATTGAATTGATTTTATAACCTGATCTTTGTAATTTCCTCCCTTGTATGAGCTTTGGGTTTGTCCTGCTCTTCTTTTTGTAGAAGCTTGAGGTTCTGCATCAGGTTGTTTAATTGGGCTTGCTCTGTTTTCCTAATATGAGTATTCACTGCTATGAATTTCCCTCATAAGACTGCTTTCATTGTGCCCCATAGATTCCGATATGTTGTATTGTCATTGTCATTTAATTGAAGGAACTGTTTGATTTCTTGTTTAATTTTCTCTGTGACCCATTGATTATTTAGAAGTGTGTTGTTCAATTTCCATTTGTTTATGAAATTCTTGCAGTTTCTTTTGCTATTTATCTCCAATTTCATTGCACTATGTTGTGATATTATACAGGGGATAACTTCAATTCCTTTGCATTTACTTAAACATGTTCTATGAGCAAGTATGTGGTCTATTTTGGAGAATGACCTGTGTGGAGTTGAAAAGAATATGTATTCTGATTTTGTGGGGTGGAACACTCTGTAAACATCTGTTAAGTTCATTTGTTCTAGAGTTTGATTGAATTCTAGTATTTTGTTGCTTATTTTTTGTGTATTTGCTCTATCTATTTGTGACAGTGGGGCACTGAGTTCCCCCACTACTATTCTATTCATGTTTATTTGATTTTTCATGTCCATTAATATTTGTTTTATATAGTTGGGCACACTAGTGTTTGGTGCATATATGTTTGTGATTGTCATTTCTTCCTGTTGGATTGTTCCCTTTACAAGAATGTAGTGTTCTTCTTTGTCTCTCTTAATCATTGCTGGTTTGAAATCCACTTGATCTGTAAAGAGGATAGCTACTCCTGTTTTTGTGTTCCTGTTGCATGCAGTATTGTTTTCCACCCTTTAACTTTCATTCTGAGTTTCTTTTTGAATTAAGTGTGTTTCTTATATACAGTATATTGTTGGATTTTGCTTTTTTTTCAGTTTTTACTATTTTCTTGTGTTTTTTTTGCACTTTATTGAATTCTTTTATTGGTACATTGTAGGTACACAACACAATTACATTTCTCATTGGGAACTTGTACCTTTACATAATGTATCTTGGTTCTTATTTTTTCCCCATTCCTAGCTCTCCCTTCATCCCCTCCACCCTTCCCTATTTAGAAAGACTTTATTTCCATTTTTTCCATTTCTCATCACTTTTCCTTTCCCTTCTTTCCTTTCCTCTGCCCCTCCCACTACCCCTACCCCTTTGGACCTTTTCTTCCTATTTTACATTATCGATTATTCATTCTAATCATTGGTACATTTTTAGGTATACAATATAATGACATTCATCATTGGAAATTTGCATCTTTACATAATCTCTCTTGGTTCTTATTTTTCACCCTTGCCCAGCCCTCCCTTCAACCCCTCCATTCCTATTTACAAAGATTTTGTTCCTATTTTTCCATTTTCTCATATTAATCCCATTCCCTTCTATCCTTTCCCCTAGCCCTCCCACTTCCTTCCCCTTTGCCCCTTTTCTTCCTATTTCACATTACCTATTATACATTTTAGTCCTTATTTACACTTTCAGTTTCTCACGCCAGAGAAACTTTTCGGTATTTATACATGTGTGTCCTATTTATTTCACTTAAGAGTATCGCCTTGGATTTTGTTCTTGATCCATTCTGCCAGTCTATTTCTTTTGACTGGTGAATTGAGACCATTAACATTGATGGTTATAACTGATATGTATTGACTTATCATTGTCATGGGTTTTTCTTTTTGTTGGATTCTCCCCCTTTGCCTTTAACTTCTTGTTGTGCCTGATGGATTCACTCTTCTGGGCTTCCTGGAGTTGTGATCCTCATTGTCTTTTCCTAGGCTATTGTCTAAAATTTTTTGGAATGCTGGTTTGGTATTCATGAAGTTCCTAAGGTGCTCTTTGTCATGAAAGTATCTTATTTGCCCATCAATTTTGAAAGACAGTTTTGCAGGGTACATCAGGCTGGGTTGGAGGCTGTTTTCCTTTAGGGCTTGGAATATGTCACTCCAAGCTCTTCTTGCCTTGAGGGTTTGCGTTGAGAAGTCTGCTGTGATTCTGATGGGTTTTCCTTTGTATGTAATTTGTTTCTTTTCTCTAATTGTTTGTAGATCTTTCTTCTTCTGTTCAGTTTCTGGAATCTTAACTGTTATATGCCTATGTGTAGATTTTTTTTTAATCAAGGCTAGTTGAAGTCCTATCTGACATACTTATCTGTATGTCAAGGTCTTTTCCCCTCCTTGGGAAGTTTTCTGCCATCACTTCTATGAACAGTTTTTTCTTTGCATTATCTAGCAGTTGCTGGATTGATTTCTTGTGGTCCCTTACAATTTTAAAGAAATTTTTCTTTTCCTGATCACTAATTGCAATCTTATCTTCTATATCTAAAATTCTGTCCTCACATTAGCTCATTCTGCTATATAAACTTTCAATGGAGTTTTTAATCTCCTGTAAATCTGTTTGTATGTGTTTTATGGATTCCATTTGTTTCTTATGTTGAGATTCCATCATGTTCCTCAGCTCCTCTATTTTTTTTATGTGTGTCCTCTCTAGACTTATTGATCATGTCTTGCAGTATGGACACAATCTCTGCTGTTATCTGAGAAATTATTTCTGATTTTATTTTTTCCAGATCCCCATTTCTTGCCAGTTCAGGGAATCCAGGTTGTTGAGTATTAGATTGTTCCATCTTGTTTCCCTTTGGGGTTGCTTTAGGTGATCTGGGAGTCTTTTTTTTTTTTTTTTCTTAAATTCTTTTATTGTTACATTTTAGGTATATAATATTTTTACATTTATCATTGGGTTCTTGTACCTGTACATGATGTATCTTGGTTCTTATTTTTTCCCCATTACCTGTGCGCCCTTCACCCCTCCACTCTTCCCTATTTACATACTTCGTTTCCATTATTTTTTCTTTTCTCATAAGTTTTCCTTTCCATTCTTTCCTTTCCCCATTTCCTCCCACCACCCCTACCCCTTTGGACCTTTTCCTATTTCAAAGTATCAATTATTAGTTATTAATCCTGTTAATCCTTATTTTCACTCTGTTTCTCACACTAGAGAATCTATTGGTATTTTACACATGTGTGACTTATTTATTTCACTTAAGAGTATGGCCTCAATATGTATCCATTCAGCTATAAATGGCTCTAGTTTCTCATTCTTTTTGGCTGAGTAGTTGGGAGTCTGGTTTTGAGACTTGTTTAAGTGTCTTCTCTTTTCAATGGCAGGGAGGGAGATGTGTGCTGCTGGTACCCACACATCTCACCTCCTTAGCACTGGAGGCAGCTCTGCTCTTTGGCACTGGGGGTGGCAGTCTGGAATCCACTCTTTCAAAGTTGCTCCCATTCTGTTGTGGGAGTGGCTTATGATATCCACAGGTGCCCTTTACCAGTGTAGGGAATGGCTGCCAAGGGGAAGGCATGGGGAACCTGGAAATGCTGTACAATCAGAGAATAATTCTGGAAGGAGGTGATGGCTGTCATGAGTGGACTCTGCTCATATAGAGAGCAGATAGGAAGGGTGCCCCAGGGAGTGGGCATATTCTGAAAAATTCAGAGGTGACCTCCAGCTGGGCCACCCCTATCCCAAGCCTGAGGGAGACCCTTGCGAGGTCTGTTGGGATCATAGTTATGTGGTCATCCAGGAAAAGAGTGGGAGACTGGGATCCTGGAAACTCTAGAGTATGGGCCATGGAGAGAAGGACAAGAGACACTGTTCCTGGGGACCCATCCTCCAGGGTCAAGTATCTCCTTGGGCATGCAGGTCCCACAGGGAAGCCCAGGGTAAAGGTGCACAGTGAGCAGGTGGGGAGTGGACATCCAGGTGTGAGGGGCACCCTTGTTTGTCAGACATAGTAATGGAACTTCAGCAGGGCTGCTTACAGAGCCTACAGAGGAAGTAGCCCCCAGGAGCCACAGATGAGGTGCCTGCACATCTGCTTCCCAGAGGTGCACACACACCCAGACCTGAATGCAAGTGCAGACAGCTCACAGAGATGCTCAGGTTGCCGCATAACCAACTTGTACTGTGGAAGGTCTCCCCACACCCCTGGGTGTGCACAGGTTGCACACACACATACTGTTCACATGTGCATAGTTATACAAATGAGCATACTCTGAGCACAGACACATGTGTAAGTGTGGCTCCCAAAACCCCTCCCGGGGAAACAAAATGCCCAGATCCAAGGGCTGAACCTGGAGGGCACACTTTGGCCACAGTGGCTCTTCCAGGGCAAACTCAACACCCACACACACATCTACATGTGGGCACAGGAAACTGTATCCAGGTGTCAAAAAACAGACTTGCAGGCTCTGTGAGGACACATGGATAACATACCTGATGTGTCTCACTTTGGGCTTCCTCAGGCCTGAGCCATAAATGTGCTTAACGTGCACCTGAACAGTGGGTTAGTGGGGGTTCCCTGGTCCATGATGTGGGTTCCTTAGAGGTCACCAACCCTATTCTTGTTCCCAGGGTGGAGGGGCAGACAGCACTGAGCACCCCAGGGGACTCGTAATGGTCACAGGGAGAAGTCAGAATCATAATAGTGGTTGGGCAGTGAGTCCTTTCCAGGGCACCCCTAGCCAGGCAGCCTCTTTGCAGGGGGCTGTGCCACACCAGCCCGAGAGCTCAGGGTGGCATGTTTAAGCACACAGAAGGATGTCAAGGCTGTCACAGCCATTGGGAGCCCAAGGGCCACACCCTTTTTCACCCAAGACAGACAGAGCCCATTGGTGAAAGCTGAGGGGACGGCACCCACCACTTACCCAGCCCCACATTCCCTTGGGTTGCACCAGGGGCATCTCCCAGACCCTGCCGTGGGAACCAGCACTTCCTTGAGCTGCCCTGGCTACACCTGCAGTCCATTCACCTTCATCCTATGGGAAATTAACAGCTCCCAACTGGCTTGTGCCCCTGCTATAGGCGCAGCCCCTCCCTGCAGTCTTCCAGCCAGGCTCGATTATATGCCAGGGGTCAAGTCACAGCAAACACTACGTGTGCCCAGAACTCACTAACCTGCATACTCTACACACTGATGTCACCAAATCACACAATAACATTACTGTCAATATTTCTGTGGTTGCCACATTCACAGGTGAAGAGACTGAGGCTCGGGGAAGTAAAGCAATCTTCCCAAGGCCATGCAGCCACCGAATGGCAGAGCTGGGGTTTGAATCCAGGTTAATGGCCATCAGCACCAGGCAGCCTTGGCTGTGCCTGCCAGGACTGCAGAGTCTGGCCAAGGAATATAACTCCCCCTCCCCCAGCTGCCTGCTGATGCATAGGCCACAGGGCTGGGGGTGCCCTGGAAGTAGCCCTGTGCAGGCTGCTGTGCTCACAGAGGGCTTCCTGGGAGAGGCAAGTGAACACAAGGAGTTGTGAAGGGACCAGGGTACGGGGTGATGAGTGGGTGAGGAAATGCATGTGGGTCCCCAATCAGGCCACACTGGGTCAGAATCTGACTCTGACCCTGCTTGGTTCTGAGACCTTGGGCAGGTTCTTGTGCTCTTGGGATCCCATCTCCTTGTGTGGAAAGGGTGTCATGAGACTTAGATGAGAATGAGTCAGCCACTGCAAATGGCTTTGGACAATGCCTCTTCCCTGGTAAAGGCTCAAAAACTGTCAGCTTTTGTCCTTCTTATGGTCATTGTGACTCCTCTGCAAGACCTAGTCGATGAGGTGAGGAGGGCCCAGCACACAGTAGGTTCTTTGTTCCTGAGAGGCAGCAGGAGAGGATGATCCTGAGTAAAGTGGCCCTGGGACCACACCCAGGCTGGGGCTCCCCTCTAAACACCACAGGAGGGACCCAGCCTGGGCAAAGCCCCCGAGGGAGGCCTTTCCTCAACATGGTCACAACCTGACTCTGCTCGCTTCTATCTCCCTCTCTGGGGGACCTCCAGGATTTTTCTGGACAAGCACAGTGGCATGGCATCTCCCCGGGGTCACCTGATCATAGGGAACAACACCTTCAGCACCCGAGATGCAGACCATGACAACTGTGTCTGCAATTGTGCAGCGATGATGTCTGGAGGTAAGTAAGGGTCAGATGCACCTTCCCTAACAGGGTCTTAAGGTCCTCTTGAGGGTACCCTCCTCCTAACCCAGAGGTCAGGGTGTGGCAGGGGACGGCTCCCCACCAACTCTGGCTCAGGCAGTGCTCTGGGCTGGGACAGAGGTCAGAGAGGGGGAGATGGGATGAGTCAGAGACAGAGCAGGAAGGACAGAGACAGGAGAGACCTTAGCCACAGAGACAGGGACAGATGGGGACAGAGAGAGACAGAGGCTGATAGAAATGAGAGCAGTGGAGACAGAGCTGCCCTGGGACAGGGAAGGCAGGCACAGGGAGAGCTGGAGAGAAGTGCAGCCCTGAGCATGGCCAGAAAAGGACTGAGTGCGTGGGGACAGAGACCTGGGCAGACAGAGACCAAGGCATCCAGCAGGGAAGAATGACTCAGCCAGAGAGAGGCACAGTGCGACACACACATGGAGACCTCCACGAGGGAGAGACTCACAGAGAGAGACGGAGACCACCAGATACCCAGGGAGGTAACATGGAACTGTGAGGGAGCCAGAAGGTTGAAAGGTCAGTGAGGGAGGGACACAGAATGCAGAGGATTCTGGAGAAATGTAAGAATGTGCAGTGGCCTGGAGGGGTGGCCAGAGCCCACACTGCCCTCTAGAGGCTCTGCCTGAGCAGAAGATCTGTTGCCCACCCCCTCCCCCAACCCCCCAGCCAGCTGGTGCCCAGGAGGCGATAGCCAATTGGCCCATGTCTCCCTCTTCCACAGGATGGTGGTTTGATGCCTGCGGCATCTCCAACCTCAATGGCGTCTACCACCCAGCCGGCCAGCACAAGCTCAAGATCAATGGCATCCGCTGGGACAGCTCCTCCCCAGGCTCTACCTCCTCACTCCGCACCTCTCGCATGATGATGCGGCCCTTGAACAGCTAGTGAGCACTGTGCAGAGGCCAGTCTAGGTGTCTACCCAGACAATAAGGCCAGTAATAGCATCTGCACCAGGCAGATTCCTGAAGGTGAAGAGGACTATGCATGTGACCCCCCAGAAGACACTGGGTGCTCAATTAATGGTGCTCGTGCTCCTGCATCACGGGACATGGACTTTTCTAGAGATAAAACATTTCAGTCTAATGTCACATGTGACCCTGACTCTGTGAATGGTCTCGCCTAACTGACCTGACTTGTCGAACAAGGTCATTCGGAGCCCAGTTTCCAAATATAGAGTGGTCTTAAGTAGTGTGTGACTGTGGCACAGTGACTTCACTCCTCTAGGAAAGTGGACCTCAAAGGATGCCAGTGAGGATGGATGATGTGATGTGTGTGTGTGTGCGCATGCGTGTGTGTGTGTACTACAAATGTATAAATGATGTGACAGCTGTTTTGGGGTAAAACCGGGTGTGGCCTGAGTTATGCCCTGTGTACACAGCAGGCTGGAAACACCCAGGTGGATGCACACATTTGGGACATGTTCAGGACCTGCTTTGCAGTCCTCCTCTGCCCCACCTTGCACAGGCTTTGGAGTGAATCAGGACCCTTTATCCATAGCACACTGTCAGCACCAGTCTGGACCGACACTCTCTTGTCATGTGTTGATTTGATTTGACTTTCTATATTTATTTTTTAAATTGTTACAAATTGCTGATTTCTCTTATTTTACTCTTACATATCTGTTTCACTTATTTTAAATTTTTATTTCATTTAAAGATTTAAATATTTTTAATATTTTAATTTTTAATCTAAATATAACTTATTTAAATGTACTTTAGAAATGCACTTTTATTTTATATCTATGTTTTTATTTTTACATTTTTATTTGCTTGGTTTGTTTTTAAATGCTTTTTAATTTTAGAATAACTGGTTAATTTAAAAAAAAAATTTTTTTCTGGTACCGGGGATCAAACTTAGGACCTGGAGCTTGTGAGGCAGGCACAGCACCACTGAGCTAAATCCCTGGCCCTATGGTTAATTTTAAAGATTTTTAGTTTTTAATTGAAATTATTTTTAAATTTTTAAAAATTTACCTTTATTTTTATTTTGCTCACTTTTTGTTGGATTACCTGAATGTTGTCAACTTACAGGTTTTCCTTGCCAATCCAGTGGTTGTGGCATTGAAAATATCTTTCTTCAGGCTGATGCCATCCATAAGTTTTATGTGTCTTTTGGAGAGTAGTAATCATCACACATGATGAACTCACTGTTGATGAACTCAAGCCCACTGGATTTCCTTGCGGGGAGAGGATCATTCTTACTTATGGTCTAGGATCGATCCTATTGAAAGTCCTTACAAAATCTGGATGTAGTGGTGCACACACCTATAATCCTACCACTCTGGGAGGCTGAGGCAGGAGGATTGAAACTGCCAGCCCAGTCTGGGCAACTTAGCAAGTTAGTGAGATCCAGTCTCAAGGTAAAAAAAATTGTTTTAAAATGCTGGGGATGCATTTCAGTGCAAAGGTCCTCCGTTCAATCCCCAGTCCACACACACAAATTCCTTATAAGAGCCCTGGTTGGCAAGGGCTCCCCTACCTGTGAGGGAGTCTTTCCCGGGCCTTCCTAGAGACAATACTTGAAGTTGCAAACATAGGTGACACATCTGTCCGCCTCCTTCCTACTGTCAGCACACTTTGCTGACCAACACTGTGCATCAGAGCCTGTCTTGTGGCCCCAGACTCTGTTGGAGGTGGAGGCTCCAGGGCAGTGAGTTTTAGAACAGCTGGCACCTGGGGGCTCCCTGCCAAGACACGTGACCCTGGCTTGAGCAAAGTCCTCCCAAGGGTCTTGGGCATCCCCAGCCAGGGCTCAGGTTCCCTGCTCCCCTCAGCAGAGGCTGCCTGGCTGAGTCACTGCAGCTGTGGATCATCTCATTCTCCTGCACCCACAACCCCATAGCAAAACACACACTGAGGACATTTGTGTCCAGAGCAGAGCGTGTGGAAGGTCTGGGGACTGCTGCCCCAGGTGCAGCCCCAGTTGCCTCCTCTCGCCCTCCTGCTTCACATGGCTGCTGTGACCTCCTGTCCCATCTGCCCTTGCAGACCATTTGGGGTCCATCCCTAGGGGTCCTTGGGCCCTGAGCCAGGTATGGCTCTAAATGGCAGCTGTGAGCTTTTGATGGTCACCAGACAGGAGTCAGCAGGGAGAGGCCACAGAGCACCAGGCAGGCTCGGCCCAGCAGTAGGAGCTGAGACACTGGTTTGTATCCCATGTGGCTCCTTACTGTGCAGGCTTGGGCCAACACCGCCACTTCTCTGAGCCTCAGTTTTCTCAAAATTACCTGAGATAATAAACTTATAAGAGAAAAGTCGTGCTTGGCTCACACTTCTATAGGTTACAGTCCTAATTGCATGGCCCCGGTGCTCTGTGTCCCTGAGGTGGGGTGCTGGATAGCAATGGCAGGGAGCCCTTGGCCGAGCAAAACTCCTCACCTCATGGTCCGGAAGCAAAAGGAGGAGAAGAGGATCAGGCTCTCAGTGTCCTTCAGGGTGCAGCCCAGTGACCCAGGCACCTCCTCTAGGCCCCACCTCCTCAGGGTTCCACCTCCCAGTGGGGACCAAGCCTTTGACAGGCCGGCCCCTGCGTGACACTTACCCAGGTAGCATCCCTAGTGTGGGGCAAAGGGATGGGGACAAAGGCAGCTGTCACTCACTTCCCTGGTGCTGCTATGACCTCCCAAAACTCCCCTCATTGGCAAACTCAGGCCCATCACTGGGACAGAAGAAAAGGGGCTGGGGTCCACATGCTCCTGTGCCTCATCTGTGCCCTCCAGGCTTGGGGTGCCCTCAGACTCTTGACCCTTTGAGGTGAAAATCTGCAGCTTAATTCCCTTCAGTGTCCCTTAGCCCCCTTCAGTACTCACTGGGTTGGGACAGGCGATTGGCCAACAGGTGGCAGTGCAGGCTGCCCCAGGACTGCCCCACCCCTTCAGAGAGGCTCACTGATTTCCTTCTTATCCCCAGCAGACATGAGGCAGAGAACAAGTTTTGTCATTTAGAGGATGATGTGTCCCTTGCCCTGTCCTCCAGGTCCTGTCCGGACTCTGGACCGCCCTGGTGAGAGAGCTGGAGAATTGCCTGTCCTGTCCCCGCCCCTGCTGGTCAACCTTCCATAACTGAGCTTCAGACCAGGGCTCACATAGGGAGGTGACGAAGCCCAACCGACCTCCAGTGCTGCTTGACAAAGTTCCAGCTGGGGGAAAGAAAGGGTGGAACACATCGTGCCCTCATATTTTATTTTTTTCATGCCATAATGTTTATAATTGTTACTCTGGTCACAGGAGTCACTGTGTTTTTGACTAACAACACACTCTCCATGAGGCAAATTGGCAATGATGTATTGAAATCTGATCTGGCTCAAAAGTCCCAAATTCCAGTTTCTCTTAGTTCTATTACCTCATCTACTTCTAAAGAAACCTCTCCTAAAACCCCCTCTGTTTTCCCACTACTATAACTCCCTCTCTTATTGCTGACATTCTTTTTACTAAAGGGGTCCTATGAAGAGATTGGAAGGACAGACTTTAGATGTAAGAAATAGTGGGAAATGGGAAATAGAAAAAAAGTCAAGACAGGAAAACACATTAAGGGGGCAAGTTACTCAATATTTCTCAAAGTGCTGTAAATATCTCCTGCTCATGGACTATGAACCCAAATGACACTTAGGTAAGATGAATAGAGGTATAGAAAAATAGAGAGCTAATAGCAAACTGTATTAACCATTGTGCAGTTTCTCAAGGGCTAGCTGGTGACCACAAGTTTGACATTTAATTAATTAAATCTTGCTTGTACCCCCGCAGATATAGGGATTTTGATTAAGTTACCTCTGGAGATTTTGATTAAGTTACATTCTATTCTGCTTAGGTATGGGAAAATAAGGGGACAATTGTAATTTTTAAGAAATGTATTCATGATGTTCAATGAAATGAATCAGCTTAGAAAAAATATACTGTTTAACAAAAATAACCTTTACCTCACTAGATATTGCTAAGGTAACCAAAAATGTAAACATGTTCCACCCAATGCCTCTTAGCTATTGCTTAAAGATATAAAAATAAATCAGACCCTGAGACTTCTCAGAGGGAACCTGAACATTGCTTGTGAAGGTTCTTTTCTCATCGCCGGCCCAGGACCTCTCCCCTTCCTACCCTACATCACTGCAGCTGGTCTGGGGCAGGGAGGCAGAGGGAAGGGGATGGAGGGGAACAAAGGGAGCTGAGCCCCCTCCCCGTAAGTGCAGGAGAGGCATCCCCTTGGTTTTAGCTTCAGGAGGTAACTGTTTTTAGAGCATGGTTTGAGGAAGGTGAGGACTCAGGGACTTTGATTCCATCCTTAGGCACATGTTTTAGAAGGTTAAGGTGTGGCCTTGAGATCATTCCTTGCTGGACATGTCGTCTCTTAGGTCTCCACCCCGGTGCTGAGGAGAGGCCAGTGTGCTGAACACCTCTGGCTCTGCAGCCTCAGGAGCCAACAAGCCAGTAGCCACCCCCAGGACCACCCTGTGCTGGAGATGGTGCAATCTGTCCCCGGGTAGGAATGTGCAGGGCTACTCTGTGTCAGCCCTCAATGGTGGCCACTGCCTCACACATGTAGCAGTTTGGGCAAGCAGACAGGTGTCCAAATGTTGTTTATTTCCCTTGGTCATCATGACATTTGTCCCCTCTGCCAGGAGGGGATGGCAGGATGTTATGCCCAGGGCTCTGTGTGGAACCCTCTGGTGAGGTTCTGTCTCCTTTCTGGGGACAGAGCAGGCCCTGGCACAACTCAGGCTCACTGCCATGGGGAAGGGGACAGTGGTCTCTTTTTGTCCTCCCCATCCTTCTCACCCCAGGAAGTCCCAGGCAAGCTGTGTGAAATCCTCAGGTCACCATGACCAGCAATGTTCTCATGTGAGCATACTTCCCTGGGCACAGCCCAATTATGAAGAATCCTGATCCCTAAAACTGTGGGCATCAAAATGAATAGCTCTGCCCTGACTGTCAAAGGAATCCCGGACCCACAGACATCAGTGGAGGCCAGGCAGGTGGTGGGAGTGACAGTGATGTCACTGAGACCCCTTAACTCAGCTGTGCCCAGCTCCTCACAACCTGCCTGTGAGGCTGGCCAGTAGGATTCTTGCTTTACAGATAGAGAAATGAAGGCAGAGAGAGGTCAGAGCACTGGTTCATGGTCACATAGGCAAGAGTAAGGGGCAGAGCTTGGATGTGAACCCAAGCAGTCTGGCTTTTCACTGTGCTCCCCACCACTGGTTCTCAAAGTGTGGGCCCAGGAGCAGTAGCAGGAGCAGCTCCTGGGGACCCATTAGCAATGCAGATTCCCAGGCCCATCCAGATCCACTGAGTCAGCAACTCTGGGGCCAGGCATAGCAGTCTGCTACACAAGCCCTCCAGGTGACTCTGGTGCACGCTCAAGGTTGAGTACTGCTGCTCTCCTGGCACAGCAGCACACACCTGTAGTCCCAGCTGCTTGGGAGACTGAGGCAAGAGGATCACTTGAGCACATGAGTTTGAGGCCAGCATGGGCAACATAGTGAGACTCCTTTTTAAACAAAAATGAAAAAAAACCCCTTCATTACATTGTCTCCTAATATGAATGAAGTGGGTGAGGACTGGAACTCAAGCATGGTAACCCACCAGCTGACTTTTTCCCTCAGATTCAGGGGCAGTACTAAGGAGTGGGAGGGTCTGCAGCAAACTGGAGAGCACACGCTCCAATTATATAACTGCAGCTACTTACTGCCCTGTGAGGAGGCAGGCCCAGCACTGGCAGACATTCTGGATTTTTCCAGAGAAGTCCAAATTCCAGCTTTTTCATATGAAATCTCATGGTTTTACAATGCTGGCAATATGTCCAAATTAGTCTTTGAAATACAGGTATGGGGCTGGAGATCTTGGCCTGGGTACTGAGGACGTTTCAGTGACAGGCTCACTGGGCTGCCAAGGAGAGGGACTTGTCTGGGAGAACATGTGATTCCCAGGGGCCCAGATGGCACCCTGAGCCTGTAGACCCCAAGGAAAGTGCTGTAGAGTAAAGGTGGGCTGGAAGTGCGATGGCGCAGAGGTGACCTTTAAATCTACTCCCAATTCCCCAAATGGAAGTGTTGCAAGTGGTCACTTGCAAACCTTGTGTCATTGACTCCTATTAGTACAAGGTGTATGGGACCATCCTCAGGATGTGAGTGACCCTGAGGCTGGACATTTCCCTAAAGAGCACAAGTCATTCCTCGTCCCCAACAGAAAGAATAAACCTGCCCTTCAACCAAGACCAAACTGCCTGCTAGTGTCTCTGCCAGGGCCACTCACTCTGCAGCAGGGGAGCAGCCACATCCCTGTCCCAGCTCTCCACAGTCCCTGTGGGTGTCAGGACAGTGAGGGGACAGTGAGGGGACAGGAAGGGAGCTTAGGTGTACGAGGAGCATGTACTGTGTGCCTGGAACTTGCTGGTTTGTCTGCTCCCTCTCTTAACAAGGCCAGTGGGGGTGGGAGTCGCTGCCAGTTGTTCAGATGGGGAAACTGAGGCTCTCAGAGGTGAAGGGATTGGTCCAATTTACTCGGTGAGCAGTGGAGCCAGGATTTCCACCTGGGCACCTGGACTATAACCCATGTCCTCAGATTTCTTAGATCCTTATGGGCAGAAATCTCATCCTCTTCAACATAATGACACTACCTGCAATTTTTTAGATGGCTGCTGTGTGCTGGGCTCTGCACTGTTCCCTGCATGATGTCTCTTAATCATGACAACCTTGCAATGCAAGCATTATTACCCTCGTTTGATAGCTAGAAAAACTGAGGCTCAGAGTTGTAAAGTACCTTGCCCATGCACACACAGTGCAGCCCCCTAATCGTGTATACAATGAGCTAGCACTGGATCTGACACATAGTAGGGACTCAGTAATTGATAAATGGACAGATGAAAGACTGCATTGATGGGTACTCCAAGCCTGGGTTGATGCACATATACAGAGTTGTCACAGCCTGCATTACTTTGTCATCTGTGAGGCCTGGTGTGCCTTTAATTCCCCATGAAATGGACATCCAATTTTCAGCTACCCCTGCCCCTGCATGCTACGGGAAAGGAGAGTTTCTCAGATGTCATTCAGGCCTCTTCAGTTGCTTGGCCATGCAGAGCCATACACAAGGGGTCAACTGGCCTTTCATCTGGGAAAGGATGGTCTTGATTATAGCAGAGTTTTGCTAAGGATTACATGAGTTGCCACCCAATCTGATATCCCAAGGAAATTCAGGAGGTTGCAACTAGAACTCAAATGCTTTTATTTAGAAACATGCAGAGGAGGTGGGAGAGGTAGCATTGAAAGCCAGGATGCATCAGAAATATAAAAAACTTAGGGGTTTTTAAAGTGTGCTCCTTGGAACCCCAGGGTTCCTTTGGGGCACAATGGAGTTGGGGTGTGTAATTGCTGCTGCAGATCCCTCTACCCTGCAGAAACAGAGCTACTTCACCAGTATGTTTCCTAAGCAACACTCACTTTGAAAGTTTACAGGAGCAAATCAACTCAAGTGGCAGAGTGGCTTTTTGGAGCTATGGGGCAACTCAAGCCTTAGGAAGGCCTGGAAAGGATCATCAACTTTGGAGTCCGTGAGATTTCTAGTTGCTGCTTCTCTCCCTGCATCTGACTTGAGAATTTCTCTTTCTCTCTCTCTCTCCCTCTCTCTCTCTCCCTCTCCCTCTCCCTCTCTTTCTCCTTCTTCCTCTGCTTCTGAATCAGTCAGAAGTCATTTGATTGCAAGTGGCAGAAAACCTAACTCAGAAAGGCCTGAGAAAAGAATAGAATGATGAGTGCCCAGGATGATCCAGGTGCATACATGGCTCCTTCTGGAACCTGCATCTCTTGGCTCTGCTGCTGCTGTGCAGCTTCCATTTTTCCCTAACATGGTTACCACCATCTCTGGTCTACATCCTCCTAGATCTGAAGAGTGGAAAAGAAGTTGCACACATCACACACACACACCCACACATACATGCACATACACATACACACACACTCACGGCCCGCATATGCACCTATGCCTATCAACAAGCAAAAATCCCAAGACCAGCTGTTGCTAAGACACATGTCTCTTTTGAACACACAGTGATCAAGGCCCAAGGTGTCTGATGCTCTGATTGCCTGAGTCTGGTTTAGGTGTGTTACAGTGAAGATGGCTCCATGTGAACCCCTGAGCCGAGCAGTGTGGTGGATGCAACTCTGCCAGCAAAACAAGGGGCAGTGGATGCTCATCCCTGTTTGTGACTTTTGACTCTTACTTGGGGAAGACATGTGCAGTGAACAGGCCACCCTCCCCTCTTGCACATGGCCTTAGATCAGGAGGCCAGCCCAGACCATTGTCTGCCACCCATGTCTCAAGAGAGATGGGCTAATTGGCCCGCCCAGGTGAGTCACTGGGCAGGAGCAGGGTCACACAGTGCAAGCATGGTTGCTTGTACCAGTTCTCAGGGAAAGGAAGCTGGAGCAGGGAAAGCACTTCCCACACACCTGTTATATTTATCTTAGACGTCTGAAAATGCACCTTCCTGGGTCCAAAGCACATAGTTTATAAGCGTCTCTTAGATTCTGATGAACAGTCAACCTTAAGAACAAGTTTGGATCTTTCTAGAGCAGTGCTGTACAAACTCTAGGTGCCACACTTATTATTCATAAAGTGAGCTTTCGAGTCCTTACTCCTGTGACCTTGGGGTATCACTGCTCTTTTCTAAGGAGTTAGAGATGTGATGAGAGGCCAGACACAGACCTTGAGAATTCAAAGTCTGAAGTGGCAGCCTACAGGCAGTAGAGGGCACCCTAGCCACCTGCCTTGGAAGGAAGCAGGAGCTGGGGGGCAAAGAGAGACTGGACAAGGCCACCAACATCAGGGTTGAAAGTTGTTACTTAAGATTTATCCTGCACACATCCACACAGACACTCTCCTAGCACTGGGTGGTTTCTCCAGCATGCGAGTCATGAGTCATCATTCTACAACCTGTGCAGGAGCTCTGGGGCTCCTTTGCAGTCTGGGGACATCATCTGCTGAAGAACCTGGACCTTCTAGCTTCAAGGTCCCCAGTAAAACTGCCTGAGTACTTCTGAGTGGTTTCTCAGCTCTTCCTGCAAGGGCAAGAGTATCGCTTAGTTCTGGTCCTGGAGGCCTTGTCCCATCTGCCTGTGTTATCACTTCCATGGCCCTCAGTGCCCCCACCGGTTGTAAGTTGCTTGATGTCAAAGCCCTGTTTTTGGCTTACACTGTGGCCCAGGCTCTGCCTGAAAGAAGTTCCAGGCAAATGCCGTAGGAGGGCAGTGTGGGGCAGACACTGTCACTGCCCTCACTGATCCTGTATGACAGCAGGCACATCATTTTGCCTCCTTGAATCCTGGCGTCCTCAGCCACAGAATGGCACCCTGACCAGGGTAGGATGTTGCTGTCCATAAAGTCAGCCTGCAGGAAACACCACTTTGGTTTTCTGTGACTGGACATAGTTTGAAGTCCAATTCTGATGGGTGGCAGTTATTTGAGTGCCCCCTGACCCTGTGGTGGTACGGTTGCACCTTGGCTCCAGGGAGCTGATACAGTGAAAGGCACAAGTGAGGGCTCCCAGGTTTCCACTAACATCACTATGCCCACTTGCTGGTGGAGAACTGGGAAGTATCAGTAATTATGGAGAATCTAAACAAGATAATCATGCTTTCCTCCTGCTCTCATAGAATCGCTGCAGTTGGCACTCCTGGGTTGATGTGGCTGCAGTTATGTCTTCTTATAAGATCTCTCAGGCACTTAAACCTGGCATCACTCCAACTAGGAAGCTTCCAATCCCTCTGAGAGGACAGAACAAGTGGCATTTTGTGGGTGTGGCCAAGGACACACCTACTCACATGTCATTGAACAGCTGGTGGACACATGACCACATATAGCTGCAAAGGAACCTGGGAAATGCAATCTTTCCTCTTGGACAATGTGAATTTTTAGAAATGAATTCTAAGACCAGGGGGAGAATGCAGCTGGGAGAGGACTACCTCAGACCAGGGTGTGGGTTTCCACTGTTCTCAGAAACCCTTTCCATGTCTTCAGAATGTGTCACCTTCTCCTGCTCACATCCTCAGCTCAGGGAGGGGCCTGGGAGAGGAAATGGAAAGAAATCAGTTCTCTCCTGCCCTAGGGCACCATACAGGCATTTTATTTTCTTTAAATATATTTTTATTGTGGACTAGAGGCTAGCCTGTCCTGCATGGTAAGACCCTATCTTAAAACAACTTACTGATTAAATATTTGTAAACAACCCATAGGTCAAAGACGAAATCACAAGGGAGAGTAGAAAACATTTTGAGAGAATGAAGACAATAAAATAGAATCCCCCAAATTAAAGGCAAACAAAGCTGTACTCAGTGGCAAATATATAGCTGTAAATAACTGATTGAAAATGGAGAAAGTTCTCAAGTCAATAACCTCACTCATTTAGGAGTAACAACAACAAAGTCAAACAAAACCCAAAGTGATGGGAGGGAAGGAAATAATAAAGATTAGAGACAAGGAAAATAGAGTGGACAAGCAGTAGAAAAAACCCAATGAATCAAAAGCTTGATTGGCTGAAAGAACAACAGAATTGACAAGCCTTTTTCTAGACTAAGGAAAAAAGAGGAGATTCAAATTCCTAACATACGAAGCCAAAGCCAGGACATCACTACCGATCTCACAGTAATGAGATGGATTTAAGAGAATACAAGGAACATATTGAATACTGGAAAACTAGGGGCTCCTTTGATAGATAACCTAGAGGATGTGGGTGAATTTCTAGAAACACACAATCCATGGACACTGACTTATGATGCAATAGAAACTCTGAATAAAGCTGTAGCCAGAGTGATTGAATTCATAATCAGAAATTTCCAGATAAAATAGCCCTGGATTGGCAGCTTCACTCACCGGGGCTGCTGACCATTTAAACTATTGCCTCTGCCTCAGCTCAGTGGGGAGGTCCTATCTGTTGTCACCCACACATCTGACAGATGCTGCTGATACCTTGCTCTGCTCCACGAGGGCATGTGTCCTCCTGAGGCCAGATGTGCTTCTTCCCGTGGGCCCAGGGGTAATGTCCAGGACTTGGGCTCTTGTCACTTCTGTTCCACCCAGCTCAAGTCGGTGGAAAAGCTGACTCCTCCTAGATAGAAGGAGCCACAGTCCAGGCAGGAGGCATCATTGTGAGTGGGGAGATGTGTGTCGGTTCATGACTTCGAATGATGCTTGCACTTGACAAGGTCCTGAGGCCGCCCTCTCTGAGAAGCTGGGGGAAAGCTTCTGTCGAAGAAGTTAGCCAGAGCATCTCACTGGTTGCCTAAAGATCAGAGGCTTCTGGAAAACTTTCAGGGCAGCTGTATGAGCATTATCTCCAGTCCGCTGATGCGTGGATGAAAGTTGCTAATTCCTGGAGAGTCCTGACAGCAGAACCTGGCTGGCAGGAAGCACATGGGTGTCAGTTGTTATGACCCTCAGAGTCCTCCATGGCCGAGCATTATCATCCCCCCCACTTCACAGATTCACTCAGGACTCAGAGATGCCCAGTGAGTTGCCAAGGGCTCTGTGGCAAGGAGCAGGGAGCCAAATTAGAACTCATGCTTGTGAGACCTGGAGCCTCACACGAGTGTGCAGGGGTGGACGTGTGCAGTGTCTGTCACTGTCCTGTCAGCAGGAGCTTAAACCTGACAGTGGAGATGTCCATCAGCCGGGCCCCTCAGTGAGCTCCAGCTCACCTGGCCAGGGAGGGTTGTGAGCTGGTCACAAGAAATGAGGTCACCTCATGCACAAGGCTGGGTGCATCTCCAAGGCTTTCTGTTCAATAGAAGAACATCTGAAGAAGAAGTCCCATAACTCACAGGAAATACAGCCAAAGATTTCAAAAAATCTGAGTCAGGAGTAGGCATGTGACCTCTGGAGGCTCACTCGGCAAGTGTGAGTGAATCAAACAATAGGATCTATGTATAGGACCCTTTCGTTCTTAGACCTTATTTTTGCTGAATTTTGAAATAACACATACACAGAGAAAAATTCAAAGTACAGCAAAGTGTCAAAATTAAAAAAAAAAAAAAAAGCTGGGCATGATGACCCACACCTATAATCCTTAGCACTCTGGGAGGGTGAGGCTGGAGGACTGCAAGTTTGAGTCCAGCCTGAACAATTTAGCGACTGAGACACTGTCTCAAAATAAAACATAAAAAAGGCTAGGGATGTAGATTAGTGTAGTTCAGTCCCCAGTGCTGCAAAACAAACAAAGAAACCTGATAATTTTCCCCTCACATCCCCTAGAACAAACCAGACTAACATTTTTGTATACATCTTTCCAGTTCATGTTCTGGGTGACTGAGTGTGTGTGAGTGTATTTATATAGTATGTAGATTTTTCTCATCCTATGACTTCCTCTTCATGTTCTAAAATAGCTGCTCTTGATCCAGCCATCATATCTGTATTCCTGCCAGTAGGAAGGGGGAGATGAGAACTGAAGGGCCTCCCCTTCCTCTTAAGTATATAGAAATTGCACATGTTACTTTGATCTTATCACATTTGTCTAATTGACAAATGGTAGGTCTGAGGTCTAGGGTAACCAGACTCACTCTCGCTGGGCCTGTTTCTCTCTCCAATGTAGGAAGAGGAGTCAAAGAAGGCCAGTGCAAAGGGAAGTTGCCTATATTGCAGGTATTGTAGGTCTGGGGAGGGAGTGGGCATGCTCAAAGCTGAGACACCACCAAATCTGGGGCTGAGGGCCTGTTTATGTGGTAGGGATCCTGTCTCCACCCCCTTGAGGAGTGGCACTTGATTGACTGGATATTGGGCTTGTTGCTAGGAGTTTGGTCTTGCGGGCTAATAGAGGAATTTTCAAGAGCAATTCATTTTGGGGAAGTTACCTACCTGAAGGAAAACTTGACGGGGGCAATAGCTGGCACAGACACCAGTGTGAAACCGTAGGCTGTCAGCTTGGATTTTTGCTGTGACAGAGACCATGTTTCTTGGACTTCTCTAATTGACCCCACCTAAAGATGCCAGGTGTCATACCTGGTCACGTGGCTGTTTCTAGCCACAGGAAGCCAGGAAATGTGGTCTTTACTCAGGGCTGCCCTGCGCCCAGGGGACAGTCAGGGAGGGGCTCTAGGACTGAGAAACAGGAGACTGGCCAGGGCAGCCAGCAGTGCTGAGTGGCTCTGTGCCATTCTCCCAGCGATACCGCCTTTTCCCAGCTGGAGGGACAGCCTTTCCCCAGCTGGAGGGACAGCCTTCTTAAGTTCTGGCCCTGGAGGACATGTGGTCAGGTGGGGCAGCCTCTTCTTCCCCATGCAGCCCAGGTCCGGCCGTCAGCCGGTATTTCCAGGTGGAGGGCGAAGTCCCTGCAGCCCCAGGACAGAGGGGGCCTGGCTGCTTTCCCAGATCTCCTCCCTGTGACGTAACCAGGAGAGACAGGAAACCCTTGAGCGGCACCAGTGCCTCTTCCTAAAGCCCTAGCTCCAGTCTGGAAATCACACCTGAAGCAGGGCGCTCTCTGCACTTAGCTTCACCTTGTGCTAGTGGCTGTTTGCGAGGGAGGAGAGGCAGAGGGGGTGGCTTTCACCTTTTCAATGTCAAGTCAGAAGATGATAAGCCAGGGGAGGAGCGTTCATCTTGTAGTGACTCTGTTTCCAAGCTGGGGGTGGCCTTGGGTCAAGGTTTTCTTGACCAGTTCACACGACTTGAGATCACATCTCTGGCGCAGGAAGACCATGTGAGGCAGAGCCTAGGTGGCTTGGGTCCAAGGTTTGGTTCGCCACTTGCTGGCTGTGTGACCACAAGCAAGATACTTAACCCCTCTGTGTCCCAGTTTCTTTATTTGCTGCTTTGGGGTGGTAATAACAGGAAGAATTTCCTGGGGCTTCTGTGAAAATTAAATAGGGAAACCTGGGGTGGAGGTCAAAGCGTGCAAAAGCTGATGGCTGTGGAATGGCCTTGTGCCCTGGCATAGGGCCACCAGGAAGGGTGCAGTGGGAAGGCTCTTTATATTTTTAAAATTTTATTATTTTATTTAAAAAATTTTTGGAAGGCCCTTAAAGGCATAGAGTTGTTGAGTTTTCTTTGTTGCTGTAGTAGTTGTTTTTTCAGACAATGCCTAACTATGTTGCCCAGGCTGGCCTTGAACTCCTGGGTTCAAGTGATCCTCCTGCCTCAGCCTCTCAAATAGCCGGGACTGCAGGCGAGTGACACTGCACCTGGTTTATAGCCATGGAGTGACAGGTGCTGAGGTGCACTCAGTGGGGATGGGCAGGCATGGGGTGCCTGGCCATCCAGTCCCTACCACCCCAAGGAGATGGGCCAGCCACAGTTCTCTCAGATCTGTCCTCAGGGGGCCTAGCCTGAGGACAGGTTTCCCACTTCCCGGCCCTGCCATGGCCCAGGACCTGCGTGAACTTTGGTGCCTGGGTACCTAGGAGAGCAGCTTCTTGGGGACAGCCCCAGGATCAGAGCCAACTAGAGTGGGCTGTGTGTCCCAGCTTTTCTGGGGGATCTCTGGCTGGATCTCTCCCCACCTGGACCTTTGCTCCAGTAGTTCCTGCTATACAGGAGGCTGAGGCAGGAGGATTGCTTGAGCCCAGCCCAGGAGTTAGAGACCATCCTGGGCAACACAGCATGACTCCATCTCAAACAAACAAAGCAAAGTGAAGCAAAGAAAACAAACAAAAATAAAGCAAATTTACTGTTTCAAGTTCTGGGTAGAAACCAGACCCAGGTTTCAGGGCTCAATCTAAGCATGTGGAGGGTTGGCTCACTCAGTTGCAGAATAGGATCCTGGTTTCTTCTGGCCACACTAAACTGCTGGCAGGGTCCTCAGAGCCAACTTAATGACTTAGTGAGACTCTGTCTCAAAATAAAAAATAAAAAAGGGCCAGGATGCAGCTCAGTGGGAAGGCCTGTTGTTCAATTCCAGTACAGGGAGAAAAAAAAAACCCCTCCCTCATTCCCTGCAGAGCCCTTCCTGCTGCGACAGGTACTGTACACAGAGTTCCAGGAATTAGGGCGTATACATCCTCATTGACCCTGCTGGGGTGAGGCACTGTGCTGGGGTGAGGTGGGGTGAGAGGTGCACATTTCAGCCTTGGGCCTCAGTTGTGGGTCCTGGACGCTCGAGGACGGGGCCATCGCTGGCACAGGGCCCCAAGGGAATGCACAGGTGGCCCCAGGCCATTTGGCCAAAGCATCAGGAGGTCTAAGGCAGGGCATCCCCAGGCCTCCAGTGAAGTTTGCCCTGTGAGACACAGGGTCAGCTCCAGGTAAGGAAGGACAGGGCAGGGCTAACTGGGTGTAGCTCCATATTCCTAAGCCAGGGCTGGGTTTGCCCAACCTAGGACACCCTGGGACCAGACTGACAGAGTCAAGTTTCCCAGGGACTGTGGGCCAGGGGGAAATGCCTGGTTTGCAGTCAGTTCTGAAAGCCACCACCCTCTCTAGTCTACCACTTTGGCAAAATGACAGCAGGGATTGCCTCCCGGGATCACACTAAGGGGCATCATTCGGCCAGGCTATAACTGAGCAGCCACCCTCGCTGGTGCTCCTGGGGATGCAGGAAGGGGACCCTATCCGACTCCCCCCTCTCAGCTCCTTCAAGTCCCACATGCTAGCCTGGAGGTGAGGGAGAGCTGTCCTTCTGTAGAGTCTCTTTGCTCCAAGGGTCAAGAGCCTCCTGAGAGACACCCCAGAAGTCCTAAAAGGAGGACAAAGTACATATTCCAGTCTTGCTGCACGCCTCCTGCCTCCCCCAGTGCCAGGCCTTCTCTGCCCAGGGTGGCATAGATTTCTCCCCTCGGTGTCCCAGTGGTTTCCAAGCCTGGTTTCATCTCTCTCCCTTCCGGTCTCTTTCCAGTACTAGGGCTTGAACCCAGGGCTGCCTTCCCACTGAACTACATCCCCTGCACTTTTTTAAATTTTTGAGACAGGGTCTTGCTGAGTTGCTAAGTAGTCCAGGGGGGAACTTGTCCTCCTGCCTCAGCCTCCCAGAGTCCTAGGATTACAGGTGTGTGCCACCATGCCTAGCTTTCAGCGGTTCCTTTAAGTGTCACCCCTAAAATAACCCAGGCCACTGAGCCCTCCTCCTACTCTAGGCCCCCAGTGCCCATGCCTCTGGCACTGCCCCCAGCTTCCCTGCCCCTGCTTCAGGGTGTGAGCCACCCCAGGCCAAGGCACCACCCTCTGCCTACCCTCTCCTTTCCTCCTCCCCACCAGAAAGGCCGGCAGCTTTGGGGCACATCCTCAGGAAGCCCCCTCCCTGCCAACCCCAGGCCAGTCCAGAGTCCTGATCTCACTTTTTGTTTTTTGAGACCGGGTCTTGCTATGTGGTCCAGGCTGTCTCAATCTCCTGGACTCAAGCCATCCTCCTGCCTCAGCCTCTTAGTTTGGTACCTGGGACTATCAGCACATCCCACCTGGGTGCTCCCATTCTCCATGGCCTATACTGGGTTGGTTCATCACTCCATGGCCTGTGGGACATCCTGTGTCTCCAGTCAGCTTGGAAAGGACTTAAGCTGGGGGCGGAGGGTGGGCAGCGTACCTTGGGGCATCAAAGGTCTGTGGAGGACACTGTCGAAAGGCGGCAGCTTTGCAATGACATTTGTGGAGCACTTTGGACTTGCAGGTGTGGTGCTGAGCACTTTGTACACAGCAGCTCAGCTACTCTGCTAAGGGTCTGGGGAGGGAGGCAATTTCATCACCCCACACATGGGGAGCCTGACTAGAGCATACAACTTACAAGCCCACACTCCCGAGGACAGTGTGTGTGAGAGTGTGTGTGTGTGTGTTTGCGTGTGTGTGCGATCTCAGAGCATCTTCCCAACAGCAAAACAGAGACATCGTCTTCTCCATCACTGCCCACTCAATACCCTTCTGGGAGGGACCAGAAACCCAAATGCCCAGAGCCTTTGCACTGAGCTACACCCCCGGCCCTTTTTTATTTTTCTATTTTGAGACAAGGAGTTACCAAGTTGATGAGGCTGGACTCAGACTTTGATTCTCTCACCTTAGCCTGTCAGAGTGCTGGAATTACAGGTGTGCCCCACCATGCCTGGCTAAGACCAAATGCAAATAAAAAATTAATTCTCCATGGTGCAAAAAAGGGAAACCTTTCTCTTCATTTTCTTAAGTGCATCTGTGGTGGAGAATGTGTAAATGCCTTCTCTGTCCCCTAAGATGTGTGTCCTGCTAGAAAGCTGAATAAGCCTCTTGTCCATTTGACAATGCAGATGCTTTGCTCAAGGCCCTGGGAGCCATCATTGCAATGCAGACACCAAGGAGATAGCACTTGCCCCAGTCAAAGGAGGGCAGGAGCCTCATCAGGTTTCAAAATGCCCAGCCCATATAAAGATACCGGCTGATATTTCCTGTGGGTAAAGACGATTAGCTGACACAGACTCGAATTACCAAGAGAGTTCAGGATGAACACTGGTGCTGTCTTGTCACTTTACATGAGGACTAGTTATTGGGGAACGTGTATGTGGCAGGTTGCCTGGCAGTATAAAAGGCGGGGGGATTTTTGCTTTTGCAGTGTCTTCAGCTGACAATCAGTGATGTGCACTGCAGTCGAGTTTAGTGTTTATTCATAGAAAAACTGTTTCCTTTCTCTCCTACTTTTGTTCAGTTCTTTGGGATTCGCAGGAGGTCTAATTCTTAATTTTCCTCCCAGTGCCTTCAGATGGATGAATGAGCTTGGCACTTTCAATGGTGTACTACACAGTCAGGCCAAAGAACAAGAATGTTCTCTCCATTTTCTATGAATGAAAAGTGCAAAGGGCACAATAGTTTACTACTATTTCTTTGAAATGAGACACAAGAAGGCTATATTTGCATTTCCTTTATATTTGCATAATTTGTGGAAGTGTGAAAAAGGACTAATGAAAGTGCTGGTACACACACGAGTGCATGTGTTTGTGTGTTGAGAGCCCCAGGGAAGACACCAATTTATACTTTCTGAGTTTTGACAGATGTTACACCATTAATCAGCCACCACAGATGAAAAAGGACGGTGCGGTGGCTGAGGCGAGCAGCCAGAACAAACTAGGCAGGGAAGTCCCGGGCCAGCTCTCCCATTTCCCAGCCCTGTCTCCACTGGACACTAATTATACTGATACATTTTTTCCGTTCACACTGAAATCCGAAGGCTGATATGAGTGTAAAATCAAGCAATGTCTTTTTTTTTTTTTTTTTAAAGTAAAACAAAATAACAATCGCATCTTCCGCCTGGGGCTGAGAACTGCTTCCAAGCCTCTGGCAGCCTGGTGGGGTTCACTGTCAGAGGTGGGGGTTCGTGGTCCTGAGCCTCAGCCTCTGTCCCCGCACCCCACTGCGGGCTCTGTGACCTTGGCCACCCCCTCGCCTGTTCGGGTCCTAGCTTCCAGGCGTCAGCGATGGGGCCGGCCTAGGTAGAGCAATCCAGGTTGCAAAAGTCGGCAGACACGAAGAGCCTCAGCACATTGACCAGCGGGAACATGAGCAGCGCCCCGACCAGAGAGCCCAGCTGCACCGCCGCCCCGCACCACACGAGGGCGCTGTGGCTCTGGTCTCTCAGGATCACTCCCAGCATGACCTTGATGTAGCTGAGACAGGCAGTGAACAGCACCCAAGAAATCACCTGCGGGGAAGAGCAGGGACAGATGCGGAGGGAAGAGGGCCTGTGAGGTGAGCCTCGCTGTCAGGGTGGCCTCACAGGGCTGAGGGAACCCATGGAATAACCTCTAAGTACAAGGAGACCCCAGGGAGTCCCACAAGGTGACCCATCAAGGGCAACGGTGAACCCAAAGTTTCCCCTTGTGATCAAGCCAGGGCATGTGAGAGAAGGCCACCGCTGGGTGCACAGGCCGGGGGAACAGCCCCCCTCTTCAGTAAGAAGCATCCCTCCCACCTGGTCTTCTTGAGGGGGGCAGCACCACAGGTGGGATACTCACAATGAGGACTTCTCCCCCCCAGTGGCCCTGGAGGAGGGGGCAGGGGCTCATCGCAGCCATGGCCATGTTGTAGGCCCCAAAGCCAGTCCCCAGCACAGTGATGACCCCCAGGAAAGGCAGAGACCTACGGTAGAGTGGAGGAGGTGAGCAGCCTGACCTCTCAGCCCCCTCCGCCCAGGGAACCTTGTGGAATGGGCAGCAACCCTAAGGTTAGAGGTTAGACTCATGGTCCTCCCGGGCTCAAGTGAACCTGGGAGGCTCCCAAGGCCAGGACATCTGCTCCTTGGTGTTAATGGCAGGCCCCAGAGTCATAGCAGAGGAAAAACCAGACTGTGGCACAGGGATCTGGTGTAAATCCTGGTTCTAACACTTAACTTTGAGGCTGGTCGTGGGGCCTCAGTGTTCCCTCTGCAGAGTGAGGGTGTGGCAGGCCTTTGGGGACCTGCAGGAGAGCAGTGCAGGGCTGGCTCCAGCCACTGGCCTCGCCTGGTGTTTGATCTGGGGCCATTTCCTCCCAGGGCAACCCCAGCCACAGCCAGGAAGTCAGGGGTGGATGAAAAGGTGGTTTTGATCTCAGCAGGGAAACAGTGCCCAAGCTGTGACCTTGATGACCCCTCCCTTCCTGGTCTCAGCTGAGGTTTGCACAGTCTCTAGGAGGTCTTGCTGCACATCTTAAGGCAACCTCCATTAGACCCCAGTCTGACACCTGAGGACACTGCCCTTCCTTTGTGGTCCTTGTCCCTCGGGTTCACCATCTGCAGCCTCCAGGACACCAAGACTGTGAGAACCCATGGTCTGGCCCTCACACTAGGAACTCCCGCTCCAAGATTCTTGGATTCTCCTGCTCTCAGAAGTCTGCAGGGGCTATTCAGATTCTGCAGATCTGTGGCCTCTGGTCCTGCTTTCCCTTAAAACTGCTACCCTCTCTCTGTGGCTTTGAGGCCCCAAGGGAGAAAAGCCAGCTTCTGGGCCAATGGACATTTTCTGTCTAACTCTCCTGCCCTCATTCTCCTCCTGGGCTGGGCAGGACTAAGGAGCTCTTGAGCGAAGGCAGGCCAGACAGTGGCCTGGAGGATGGTGAATCCAAAATGTCAAGTTCACTAGGTAATATTTCCCCTGAGGGGTCAGAAGCCCTTGAGTCAGAACCACTTGGGTTGCTTATTAGAGATGGAAACCCTGCTGTGGTCCAGGCTGGCTCAAGCTGCATGGTGTCTTTCAGCGCTCAGGCGGTCTAGAACCTCAGCTCCAAGGGGCAAAGAGGGAAGGGCCCTTTCTCTTATCCCTGAGGCCTCTGATTATCAGCCTCAGGAGCTGCCTGCCCCTCCTCACTAGCTGCTGGAGGTGGTGGCTGTCACTTGAATTGGGCTCACAGTATGCTGGTACTGTTCAACACCTTCCAAAATCAACCCATCTCAGGCTTTCAGCAATCTTAAGAGGTAGAACTAGTACCACCCCTAGTTTCGAGGTTAAAAATCCCAGAGGCCCAGAGAAGTTTCTCCAGAAGTGATTTGTCCAATACTACACAGCTAGTAAATACCAGAGCTTGGAAACTATATTGCTTTACAGGGGGCAGTACTAGGGATTGAATCCAAGGCCTTCACACTGAACTACATCCCCAGTCCATTTTTTCTTATTTTGAGTCAGGGTCTAAGTTGCTAAATTGTCTTGCTGGGCTTGAACTTGCAATCCTCCTGCCACACCCTCTGTCTTAGTTACTTTTTTCATTGCTGAGACCAAATACCCAAGACCCCCAAGTTAAGGGAGGAAAAGTTTATTTAGCTCACAGTTTGTAGAGGTTTCAGTCCATAATTGTTTAACTCCAAGACAGGGTGGCTTGGCAGAGGGGCATTGCAGAGGAGAACCAGTTCATGGTGAGCAAAAGACAGAAAAGCAAGCAAGCAAGCACAGGAGAAGACAAGCCTCTTTCTGTCCCTTATATTGTGTCCAGGCTACCGAGATCAGGACAGTGCCGAGCCAGTCAGTGATTTAGTAATCACACCCTTAGTCCCAGGATCACACACTCCAAAAAAGCCCCACCAACTACTGTATAAGGCTTTGGGGGGACATCTAGACCCAAACCATAGCAGCCTCCCTGAGTACTGGGATTATAGGCGTGCACCACCACACTAGGCTTGAAAAGCCCTGTAATATAGCCTGGTGGGGGGACTTGGAAAGTAGGATTCTGGCATGAAGCACTCCCCTCTGCCAGGGCTCCCCAGGGCCAGGTAGGGTTACCTGTTAGGCAGGAATATGGAGAGGAAGCAGGCAAGTGGGCTGGCCACGGAGCTGAGGGTGGCAGACAGGTGGTAGGTGAAAGACCCGTAGGACAGGCAGGAGTAGGTCTGCACAGAGGGTAGCACGCCGTTGGTGAGTGCGTTTACAAAGGCCACCAGCGTGTAGATGAAGGCCAGCTGCACAGGGTGCAGGGTGGCCACTTTCTCCTCCAGTTGTGCCTTCCCCTTGCTGTTCTCTGCAGGGTCTAGGGGGCCTGCGTCTTTCTCCTCTTGCGGCCTGATGGAGTGGAGGGTGACCTGGGACTGAAGCAGGTCCTCGATGGAACCTTGCTGGGCCTGGGACCGATGCTGGAGCAGGAAGAAGGCGAGGAGGCAGCAGGCCATCATGGCGGCCAGCAGCAGGAAGAAGACCAGTGGTGAGAAGCGCGCGGGGAGGTAGCGGCCCTCCAGGTGGCTGGTGGGGGTCCACACCGTGGGGGTCCACACCGTGGGGCTGCTGGTTCCCTGGGGTCGTCAGAGGGCAGGCACGACAATGTGAACAGCAATGACAGATAATTTACCCAAGGATTGTCATTAGTAAATCATAACAGATTCCAAAGCAAAATCTCCACTGAGGGTTTCAGATGAGCTCATCCTCAAGGATTCTCATTTCATTGGTCTGCCTGCCCTCACCTGGGTTGGGGCTCCAGATGCACCACCCCAAAATTTGTAGGAGATGAGGATTTGCCACCCCCAAATGGACCAATTTGGCACTGACTGTTTTGAGCTGGTTAGAGTCAGAGGAGTAGCTCAGAAAAGATGCCCATATTAGAGGGAACTGAGCTCTCTAGAGGAACTTCTCTTAGAAAGCTGTCTGTACCTGGAAGAGAGGGATCACAACCTTCATCATCTCTGCACAGCAGGACAGCTCACTAACCACCTGTGTCAGTGTCACCCCCTCACCTCCTCTCACTTGTGCCCCCTCAGAAGCCCCAGGTCCCTGTTCCTTCCTGTGGCTCAGGATGCCATGGAAGCTCCTGCCGTCTGGCCCCTCTCTGAGTCTTCTGCACACACACGCCCTTGAAATGGCCTCTGTACTGTCCCCCTGCCTTGGGTCACTTTAACCTGCAGCACTGGGGAGGACCCACTGGGGTGGAAGGAGCCAGATTTTTCTCCCCCACCCTTTGACCCAGCACAGAGTGGCACTGTTCCATGTAACACTGGGTACCTGTGTGCTGTGGGTCTCGTTGGTGGTCACAGTGCTTGAGTTGGCATCCAGTGAGTCCGTGACATTGACACAGGAGGTGATACCCGAGCCCTGGGCCAGAGCCAACAGTGCAGGCAGGAGGCCACTGAATCCTTCACCCACAAAGAAGGTAGTGAGGTAGTAGGAGGGCAGCTGGCTCATGAAGGGCAGGAAGGTGACGGAGGAGGTGCAGTCCACCAGTGCCAGGAAGAAAGTGAGGATGATGAAGGCAATGCTGTGGCGGCCACCCAGCACTCTGGAGGTCATGTTCCAGAGGAAGGCAAAAAGGATACAGGTGACAGTGCCTACGGTCAGGATGGTGAAGATGATGGCGACTTCAGAGAGATAGCCAGGCCGGAAGCGATGCAGCAGGGTGACCAGCAGGGGCCCAATGTTGGCCAGCTGGATGATCAGCGTGAGGTAGGAGGGCAGGTTCCAGCCCTCAGGCAGCTCTGTCACCAGCAGGGGCAGCTCCACCCACAGCCCATTGATGGCCACCCAGGAGCCCATCCCGAAGACGCAGACCAGCAGGTGGACCAGCAAGGCCATGGTGGGGCTGCTGTCTCCTCACGTAAGCCTGGAAAAGGACACCAGGTGAGATGGTGCAAGGGCCTCACTGTGGGAACATGTAGGATTTAGTTACTAATTGTAAGAAGCTTATGAAATGAGAAAATTAAGCAATTCTCTGTGAATGTCCTCAACTCTAGGATTTAGTTACTAATTGTAAGAAACTTGTTAATTGAAAGAACTAAGTAAATGTCTCAGAGAACTTCCTCGGGCCTGTTTGCTGAAAGGATTGCAGAAAGCCTTAAAAGATGTTGTAAAAGTTCATAGGAAGGAAACATGTTTTCCTAAGCTCTCTTAGTAACCATTGTCCGGGGTCTGCTTTCTTGGAATATCTGATAGAGGAGGGCTGCGATGTACAATGTACTCTTAGATGTACGGCTCTGGTGAACAGAGACATGAGACGTGTAAACTTGCCTGTGGCTTTATGAGTTACTTGTTAACCTTTAAGACTAAGATAAATGTGACGATGCTGTAATGATAAACAAAGGCCAGAGATGTGCAGGAATGTCACAGATGTTCTTCTGAGAAAACAAAGAATAATGAGGTCAGAATTGCCTGTTGAAAATGTATAAAACCTGACCGCTAGACCCAATCTGGGTCGAAACAGAGAACAGTGACCTGAGGAATAAAGTGCTGTTTCGTCCCCCAGCTGTCTCCTTTTCTTTCTTTAAAGGTCGGTGCTCTCCAGGGTCTCCAGGTCTCCCTCTAGAAAGACCAACGACACCTCATCAACAAAGGGGCTGCGCTGTGGGCCCAGGGTTTTCTTTTCTTTTTTTCTCCTCTCTCTTATTATGTGAATAAGCTGACTTATTAGCAGAAAACAGACAAATTCCCTTATAACTAACCTTTAAGTGGGAAGGTTTTCCTAAGCTTGTAAATGCAGGGGCCAGAAAGAGAATTTTGATATATTTAACACCATAAATGTAAAAATCCGCAAAAGCAAATAATCAAAGATTCAAAACACTCCCTGCCAAAAATACTAACAGCGTTTGGGCACAGCGGCATCACTTGTAATCCCAGCTACATGGGAAGCTTAGGCAGGAGGACTGTGAGTTTGAGGTCAGCCTGGACAACATAGGGAGATCTTGTCTCAAAAACAAGCAAGCAAGCAAACAAACAGCAAGGTCAAAAGGCAAATGACAACCTCGCAAAATATTCTCAACACAAAACACAGACAAAAGTTCATCTTTCTAATATACAAAGAATTTTTACAGGTTTGTAATCTTGGGACTCTGGGGAACAGACAGGAAGACTGAAAATTCAAGGCCAGTCTGGGCAACTTAGTGGTTTAGTGAGACCCTGTCTCCAAAAGAAAAAAAAAAAGCCTGGGGATATAGCTCAGTGTGAAGGCTCTGGGTCCAATCCTGTCGTGGTTTATCTAAATATCCCCCCCAAAGCCTCCTGTGTTTGGAAGGTGACTGCGCAGTAGGGACCATTAATCCACTCCTCCATGGATTAATCCTGAATGTGCTGTTAGGAGGTGGGGCCTGGTTGGAGGCAGGTCCCTGGGCGTGTGACCTGGAAGGATATGCTCTTGGCCCTGCTCCTCCCTTCTCTCTGCTTCCTAGCTGCCACGAGTTGAACAGCTTTCCTCTGCCAGGCCTTTTGCCCTGTGGTTTCTGCATTGGAGCCAGCTGACCGTAGGATGAAACTGTGAGCAAAAAGAAACTTTTCCTCCTTTAAATTGTGGGTATCAGGTACTTTGTCCCAGTGATGAGACAGTGGCTAAGAAAAATCCCCAGTACCACAAAAAGAAGAATTTTACAAATCAAGAACAAAAGCCTCAAGAAAGAGGGCCAAGCACACAAATGATGAAAAGAGTACAAATAAGGTTTCAACTTGTGGAAAACTATCGTCTCCTTTCATGATAGGGGGACAAAATGAATCTTAAGTTGGCATTTTCACTGTGAGATTGTCGCAAAGCCAAAGGTCACCTGCTCTGAACTGAAAGACTCATGTTCAGGATTATCTATTCATTGTGGCCTTGTAATAGCAAAACATGGGAATCCATCCAAGCAGCTATTACTGATGGGACAGGTTGCAGAGCTTGCTACCTGTTGAAACCCACACACCTGTACAAGGCCCAGGACCAAGGAAAGGGGATGAGCTCACTGCTGACGGGAAGGTCTGCAGCAACATTGGTAAGTGACCCAGTCCCAGTTAGGGTGGGTGTTCTTTTTGCTTGATTTGCAAAAACAACCTGGGCACCCAGGAAATGCTGGGGCTGTTGCTGCCACCTCAAAATTTATCTTTTTATATAGTTTTAACTGTGAACCATATGCACTATTACCTAATATAAAAATATGGTCACCTGAAATGATTCTTTTTCTCCTGAAAGCACAGAACTCTCTAGGCCGCAGACCTTGGCAGACCACTTACTCCAGCCCTCCAGCACTAGTCTGCTGTCACTCCACCAGCCATCCATCTGATCCCCTGTCACCCACCTGTGCTGTCACTGGCTCTCTCCAGTCTGTCCTCAGTCAAGCCAAACCATTAGAGTGGCCAGGGGTGTGAGCTACCTGGCTCGACCTCAGCTCTGCCACATGCTGGGTGACCCTGCCTCTGTGTCTCATTTCCCTCCCTGCCAATCAAGGACTTTGACCGAGGGACCTCACGGCTTGTGATGAGAAGTAAAACAGTTCCGGACACACTTTAAACGCACTTTTGTCATTATGGAGTGATGCCAGGCTTGGTGACATAGTTATTTTTTTTACTTCCCATGAAAATTTGAACATGACTATTAAAATTAAAACAGCAAAATATTCCCCAGCAGTTTGGAGCTGAAGTCACCCTGGGGCCAACCATTAGGCCTGGGACAACCTCCTCCACATCTGGGGCCACCCCACTCTGGACCAGCAGGGAGGTCCCCACCTTGCCAGGAATCTCCAACACCCCGGCCGGTGCGCCCTCCTGCTTCCACACACAGAGCTTAGAAGTACTACAGGCAGCAGCTGGGCTCCCTGCTGCCCACTTCCCTGGCACAATCTCTAAGCTCTGACAGCGGCCAGGCCAGGAGGGGGGACCCAGGACAGAGCAGGCTCCTGAGAGGCCTCAAGGCTTCTGAGCTGGCCTGGAACCCACACCCCACCCTGCCACATCTGCTCAGGTTGGGAAAGCTCCTGACTGCCCACCTTCCCGGTGTCCTCTATGGCTGAGATTTGCTTTGCCACCCAGTGCATTGAGAACAGAACCTTTCTGATGAGATTTAACTCCCAACGGTCAAGGTGGAAACTTACAGGCCAGGCCTGGCTGCAGCCTTGTCATTTTGGTTTTCTCAGTGTGTTAAACAATTCCTTACTGTCATCTGCAAGTCAGGGGATATCGTTCAAAATTCAGGGTTGTTCGTTTCTGAGGAGCATTTCAGAAGACCTGGCAACATAGATCCACATGCCTGCATGGCAACAATACCTCTTGCCCTCCTTAACTTAGGCTGCCCCCTCTGGCCTCCATGGGTACAGCAACCCCTCTTCAAGCCTTCTGCTTTTTGTCTGTTTTTCTGCCAGGAACTCAGATGTGATGGCCAGAACTCTAGAAGCCATTTTGTACTATGAAGGACTACAATCCCTTGGGATTTTGTAACAGCCACAACAGCCTTATTCTGCCTTTGCTGAACCATGTTGTTTGCTTGTTTAATGTTGTTTAAGATGTTAAACTTCTGTCTTGTTTATCATTCTTACTTTACATTTAGCAAAACACTGGTGAAGTGAACAGAGACATATATCCAGGGGTATATATTTACTGATTTTAGTAACCAAAAACTAATGAATATATTTACCTCCTTTGTCCCCCTGATCCCCTAACTCAGGAACTCAGGTCTTCTCTCAACCAGAATTCTATCAAAAATAAAAATCTAACAATAGCTGTTTAGACTTGCCTTAAAAAGCCACTAAGAAATATTTACATGGAATGAAGCTTTGCCTAGTTCTAGAATTGCAAAACAAAGGCATTTAAAATCTTCAGCCACATATGGTGGCACATACCTGTAATCCCAGGACTTTGTGGGTCTGAGGCAGGAAGGTCACAAGTTCAAGCCCAGCCTGGGAAATTTAGTGACTTGGTGAGGCCCTGTGTCAAAATAAAAAATAAAAAAGTAAAAAAATAAAGGGCCAGGGATGAAGTACAATAAAAAGTCCTGGGTTCAATCCCTAGTACTGCAAGAAAAGAAAAGAAAAAAAGACACTAAAAGATTATGAATAGACTTGGGGACAAAGGTCCTCCAGAGAAATTTTAAAAAGAAAGCCTGGAGCCGGGGATTTAGCTCAGTGGCACCGCACCTGCCTCATAAGTGCAAGGTCCTGAGTTCGATCCCCAGCACCGAACCAAAAAAAAAAGAAGAAAAGAAAAGAAAAAAAAAGAAAGCCTGGCCTGGACAACTTAGTGAGACCTTGTCTCAATATGAAAAATAAAATGGGCTGGGGTGTAGCTCAGCATGAGACCCTGGGTTTGATCCTCCAGTACTGGAAAAAGGAAGAAAGAAGAAAGGAAGGGAAGGAAGGAAGGAAGGAAGGAAGGAAGGAAGGAAGGAGCTGGGCATGGTGGTGCAGGCTTGTAATCCCAGCACTTGGGAGACTGAGGCAGAAGGATCACCATGAGTGTGAGGCCAGCCTGGGCTACATAGCAAGACCCTGTCTCAGAAAACAAAAAGAAAAGAACAGAACAGAAATAAACTGTGGTCCAGAGTTGCTGTTATGAAGATATAGTCTCCCAGGGTCAGGCCTGTGGCTTCTCTGTATTCTGAGCAGCGCCTGCATCCCCTGAGAGCCCCAGGCATCCTGGAAAGGGACAGAGGCACAGTGGAGTGGCAGCTGGACCGGCTGCTCTGGGCCAGCCTAGCAGAAGGGGCAAAGGCAGCAAGACTGAGGAGGCAGTGAATGACACTTCTCATCCAGGAACAAGTCAGTTCTTAAAGGCAGCAGGTGGCTTCACAGAAGCTGGTGGCCTTTGGCAGCTGGAAAGCGGTTCTGCCCTGTGGTCGGCAGGTGACGGGTTACACACTGACACGCCCAGGGCCTGGACATCCGGACAGCTCAAGTGCCAGGTGAACACTCCGCTCCTCGCACAGCTGTCCTCTGGGTCCGACTCCAGCACCTCCATAGCCATGCAGAGGGAGGGCAGTGATTTGGCTCTTAGAGTCACTGTCCCTGATCTGGTGGTGGCCTGGGGCTTCTATCCTCAAAGGTGCCATGTGCCCCTGTGGCTACTGTGAGAACAGCCATCAGTGAGGGGACACCCTGGCCACAGGGGACGTGCAAAGGCCTGGCTGTTTCTGAGAACCCACGAGAAGCCCTGAATAGCTGATGCAGGGTGCTGGGGACCCCATGTTTAAAAGGTGAATGCTGGGCTGGGGTATGGAGCGCCTGCTCAGCACACCAAGGCCCTGGGTTCAACCCCCAGCACTGCAGGAGAAAGAAGGAAAAGATGCACATCTGCATTTTCTATTCTGTCTACAATGGCCTTCCAGTTCTTGTTTATTCATTTAATCGATATTTTTGGGTTCGTACTATGTGCTTGACAATAATCCCTGCTCTCATTCAGCTGGTGGCAAGGGCTATAGAGGAAGCAAAGCTGGGAGGAAGGAAGTGCAGGTGTGAAAGAGGGTCCAGGGTGGAGACAGCAAGTGCAAAGGCCCTGGGGTGGGGCCTCCCCTGCCAGGTCCCAGAAATAGATCTTGGTGTCCTAAGAACAGCAGGGAGGCCAGTGTGGTACAGCAGTGGGCCTCGGGCCTATAAGTGTCTTCTCTACAGCCCAAAGCTCGTTTCTGGGCAGAGGAGAGGCCAGCTCCAATTTAATGTTTAACATGCTAGCTGTGGTGAGCAGAATAATTAGGAGCCAGAGATGAAGCAGGAGTGAAGGCGGTCAGGCTGTGAGGAAGCTGTTGAAATCATCCTGGAGAAAGGATAATAACAAAACAACAAGAGCAGCTCTTAGTAACTGCTCATCGATCCCAGCTCCCTGGTGCACACACTATCCATCATGTCCCCTCCACAGTCCTGAGGTTGCCACTAAGATTATTCCATTCTACAGATGAGGAAAGTGAAGCTCACAAAGGGAAAGTCATTTGCCCGAGGTCACAGAGCTGGCCAGTGGGGCCCTGAGCTCTGGGTCCAGCCTCTTAACCAGCCTGAGAGGAAGCCTAGTGAGGGGCTGGGAGGAGGCCCAGGGGAATGGAGAGCCATTTCCACTGGCCGGGGGTCCCTAGCACTTGGGCTGGGAAGGAGAGCATGGGGACCGGCACAGAACATGGGAAAAGCCCTAAGACAGCTGCTCCCCTAGGACCTGGGCCCCTTCTGCGATTGTAGGAGCCCAGAAACAAGTGCAGCAGGAAGGCCTGGAATGGGTGGGCAGATAGACAGGGAAGCCAGAGGGTCAGCTTCAACACCCTGCCTCTCCCCCACCCTGCAATTCTGAGGATCCATCCCAGGGCCTTGCATGTGCTAGACCAGCCCTCTGCCACTGAGCTGCACCCCAACCCCTCTTTTGTATCCTTGCATCAAAAACTGAGTGTCTCAGGCCCAAAAGACTGGCAGTGAGGGGTGAGTTCTGCCCAGGCCCTGGCACCCTGGCTGTGTTGGCTGGGCCACCTCCTCCACCTGTATGACCTTGACCTGCAGGGCCCAAGCAGCTCCCCCTCCAACACCCAGCTGTCACATGCCAGCTGGGGGGCAGGAGTCTGTCTGTCTGCTAAGTGCTGCTGTCTCCCACAGGAGCATCATCTCCATGGGAACAGGGCCCTGTCCTCTCCTCCATTGCCCAGGTGGTCCCTGGCTTGCTAAGGGCTGGCACCATGTCTGGTCCCCACTGTGCATGGATAAGCAGCCAGCAGTCACCAACCCCAGGGCCTAGGCTGGGGAGTCACGCAGGATTTGTGGGCCAGGGTGACCCCAGGCAGCATGGCTGGTGGCCTGGGTGCTGGACATGTCCCCCTCCTGGGCAGGCATCTGTCTAGTCAGTGCTGTCCTGGTTCCAGGCTCCGGGGGAACTTGGGAGTCCTGCAGGCTGCTGCCCGGGCCTGAGCCTGGCCCTTCCCTAATTACCCTGGGTGGACTGGGTTTGTTAGGTGAGGGAGAGTCAAAACCAGAAAACTTAGGGAGGGGGATTTAGATCAGTGGCACTACACCTTCCTCACAAGCACAAAGTCCTGAGTTAAATCCCCAGTACCAAAACAACAACAACAACAACAACAAAATAAAAACAAACAAACCCAGAAAACCTAGAGGGAACGATAGGGAGACAGGCAAAAGGCTGAGACTGAGACACAGAAAGAACCAAAGCAGAAAGGGTCACGTGGAAAGACAGAGTTGGGCTTGGTGGTGCACACCTGTAATCCCAGCCCTCTGGGAGCCTGAGGCAGGAGGATTGCAAGTTCAAGCCCAGCTTGGGCACCTAGTATAACCCGTCTCAAAATAAAAACTTAGAAAAATGGTGTGTGGGGGGGGATGACACTGGAATGTAGCTCAGTGGGAAGGCCCTGGGTTCAACCTCCAATACTGGGAAAAAAGAGAGAGAGAGAGAGAGAGAGGGAGGGGGAGAGAGGGGGGTTGGGGGGGGAGGGAGAGAGAGAGAGAGAGAGAGAGAGAGAGAGAGGGAGAGAGGAAAAGAAGAGAAGAGAGAAGAGAAGTTGAGCAGAGAATGCACCCTGCAGGATGCAGGCGGAGGCCAGCTGGCCTTGGTGGGAGCCTGGGCCAGATGCTGCTCACATCCACAGGGGGCAAGAGGTCTTCCCCGTTTCCACTTGCCTCCCACCAGGGAGTCCCCTCAAAGTCAATGCCCTCCTCGCAAAGATGTGGGGCAGCCAGAAGGCAGGAGGAGCTTGCTGGCAAACTGCCCACAGGATCTCAGGCTGTGACCCCCCAGGCCTGGGCTCACCGGCTGTGTGACCTCAGGCTGGCTGCTCACCCTCTCTGGGCCTCAGAGTCCCCATCTGTGAAAGGGGTTGGGCTGCCAGGAGGGAGGAGATTCGGGAGCTCAGGCAGAATCTGAGTTCCCTCCTGGGGAACTCAGCCTCCACGGCTTACCTTGGCACAGAAGCCTGCCCATTCCATCGCATGCGGCCAGGCTTCTGGGGTTCCAGCTTTCGCCTGGTAGCAGTGGCGTCCGGGGCCCCGACACAGAGACGCCCGAGCCGACTCCGCACGCTCCGGGCCTGGGCCCACTGGGGTCTGGAATCCACCGCCCCAACCCCAGCCGGCCCATCGAGGAAGAAGTGTCCTCCCATCCATTCCTCCAGCCACTCTGGACCCGGCAGCATGAAACTAGGGTTTCCACCCGCCCTACTCAAAGTTCCCCGTTCCCGTGCCCGTGCTCGACCCCCGCTCCTGGACCCCACGGTCCCGCCCAAGTTCCGCAGTCCGCCGCCCCGCCACTCACCTCCGGTCCAAGTCCTGGCTCTGCGGGAGCGCGCGGTCGGGGAGCGCGCACCTGTCCCCGCCCCCGCCGGAGTGGGGGCGGGAGGCGCGGTCCCCTGTGCGCCAGAGTTTCCCGGCCGGCTAGGAGGAGCCCGACGACTCCAGTCCTCGCTGGGATCTGGCGCTCTCTGGGTCTTGATTGTAGAACGGTTGATCCCTGAGGGCCGGCCGGAGACCTGCCTGGCTGGCGGCTCGGTTCCACCGCAGCGGAAGGGAGCAGAATCGGTTCAAACCCAGGCGCGTGAGAGAGACCCTGGACGTGGGTGACAAGGGCGCCCCCGCCGTCGGCGGGAGGTCATAGCATCCCGGAGGGCCAAGGCGAGGCCTGCAGGCTGGAGGAGCAATGGGTTCCACCTCACTCTTGTCTTCTGGGGACATTCTGTTCCTCTCCCATTGTACAGAGGAGGAAGCGGAGGCCCAGAGAAGCCAAGAGTCTTGTGTGCCATCACACAGCTCGCCCAGGACAGAGCTACCCTCCCGTATTCACGGAGCTACCCTGACCAGTAACAGCAAATATCTGATTACTGTTCAGCAACCCTAAAGGCAGGGGCTACTTTTAGTCCCTGCTTCTCAGACGGGGAAAGCAAGGCTGAGAGAGGCTAAGGAATGTCCTGAAGGTGCTGGGCTGGGACTGAAACCCAGACTTACATAGTGTGAATGGATCTCAGTAGGTCCTGCCACCTGGTAACAATCATGGCGTGCTGTCTTCGGTGAGTGTCTGGTCCGCTCCGTGGGTTATTCTCCGAGACACTTGATTGTAATAAGCCACCACTGTCCCGCAGATGCTAGAGAGGAGGGGGCACAGCTCTGAAGCTGTGGAGCAGGGATCCCACCTTTTAGCTAGGCTGGTAGGGTACCGTGAAGTGTTAAGGTGCTGTGGGGCTCAAGACATATTACCCCAAAATACGACTACAGAAGATGGGAATGTGTCACCCCACAAAGACTTCTCTGGCATATCATGAGTTGGTTATGTCAGAGCCATAGGAGAGCTCCGGGACACTGTCCTCAAAGAAATACCCGAATATCAAGGACATCTACACTAGTAAAAGTGTATGTAAAAGTATATAGTGTATATAAAAGTGTATAGGAAGAGGCTGCTCTAGACAACTTTTATTGCTGGAGATACTTCATCTGCATAATGAGACCACCTTTCTCATGGTACAAATCCTCTTCTCACCATCCTGCGACTCAGGTGGCCACCTCGCCTGTCTGAGCCCCAAGCCCCTAATCCTTTCTAGATCTCAGGGTGCTATATAAGCTGCAGCCACTGGCCCTTCTCCAAGACTCCTGTGTGCATGCACATAATTAAATGCCTTTCTCCTGTTCATTTGTCCCATGTCAGTTGAACCTGTAGTAAACCCGAAAGACTTAGAAGGGTGGAGGGAAGCCATTGTTCTCTCTGCTACCATAGCAAATACCTTGGATCTTAGGGTCACAACGCTCTGCACTTGTCCCCCAGCAAGACTCCTACAGTGAGGCCTTCACAGTGACACTCCCCTCCCCACCCCCACAGGAAGTTCTTCCTTAGGCTCATATCCTGGCTGCTAAGGTCTCCCCTCCAGTCATCTTCTCCAGATGCTTCTCATATTATCTTTGCTTTTTAATTAAACAACACATCCTTGTGGGCAACCTTCAAAGACACTCTGTTGCTTGCCAAATTAAGAAAAATGCTGAAGTCTCACATTTAAGTCCTTTCTCAACCAGGATCAATAAATGCTGATGACTTTGTCACTCTCTTATTCATCACCTTTGCTACTCATACCCAGAGCTGCTTACCATTCTCTAAGTATTCTCAGAACTTCAGAACCACCAAATCCCACACCTACCCTTCCACTAGAATAGCCTTTCTGCCTCATCTCTGGCCTGATTCAATGCCTGTTTCAAAGCATGATTCAATCTAACTTTCAAAATAAGATCTAGAGCTGGAATCTCAGCATTCAAGAGGGTGAGGCAGGAGGATCACTGCAAGTTTGATGCCAGCCACAGGCACATAATGAGTTCAAGATCAGCCTGAACTACATAGTGAGACCCTGCCTCAAAAAAAAGAAGTGGATTTTATGAACAAAACCTCAGTAGCACGAGAACTTGCACAAAGAATCAACAACTGGCATCTTATCTTATTAAAAAGCTTCTGCACTGCAAGAGAAACCACCAACAGAGCTAAGATACAACCTACAATGTGGGAAAAAATTTTCAGCAACTGTACCTCAGACAAAGGACTACTATCTAGAATATATAAAGAACTGAAAAAAATCAGACCCCCCCAAATTCAAAGACCCAATTCAAAAATGGGCATCTGAAATGAACAGACATTTCTCAGTCAAAGAAGTAAAAGCAACAAATAAATATATGAAAAAATGTTCAACATCACTGGTCATTTGAGAGATGCAGATGAAAACAACACTGAGATTCCACCTCATCCCAGAAAGAATGGCTGCTATCAAGAAATCAACCAGGGCCGAGGATTTATCTCAGTGGCTTCACCACCTGCTGTGCAAGTGCAAGGACCCAAGTTCAATCCCCAGTACAAAAAAAGAAATCAATCAATAATAAATGCTGGCGGGGGTGTGGGGAGATAGGAACCCTTCTCCATTGTTGATGGGAGTGCAGATTGGTGCGACCACTGTGGAAATCAGTATGGAGATACCTCAAGGAATTAGGCTTAGAGGTCCCATTTGACCTAGCTATCCCCCTGCTGAGTATCTTCCCAAAAGAATTAAAAGAATCATACCACAGTGATATATGTGCACCCATGTTTATAGCAGCACAGTTCGTAATAGCGAAAGCTTGGAAACAGCCCAAGTGCCCATTAACTGGAAACTGGATAAATAAGATGTGTTTTTTTAATAAAAATAGCATACTACTCAGCCATAAAGAATGAGAAACTAGAGACATTTATAGCTAAATGGATGCATATTGAGGCCATCCTCTTAAGTGAAATAAATAGGACACTTATGTGTAAATACTGAATAGTTTCTCTGGTGTGAGAAACTGAAAGTGTAGTTAAGGATACACAAGGATGGAATGGCCTCATAACGTATTTCTTGGATTGTGTTTCCATTGTGTCATATGACTGTATCGAAATTTAAATTAGGGAGAAGCTTGGCTTATGTGGAGTTTGCTAGCTAACTGGAGTTTTTTTCTAGACCACTATTTGTTCAGTGTTGGCTTTGGGGATCTTTCTGAAACCAATCACATCCTCTGGTGTCTTGTTGGTGCTTGAGATGCTTTTTAAAGTTATATGGAAAAATGTTTAAGTGCTTTTCAGTTTTGTTTTGGTTGAGTTCTACTGTATTTGAATATTATTGTAGTTTTTTCCCTTGGATTGTTCTTCTTTGAATGGTTTTAATTTTTGTATGTGTGTGTGTTTGATAATAAAGTTATTTTAAATTAAAAAATACTTTGCCTATCAACTGGAGACTGGATAAAGAAGATGTGTTTTTTTAAATAAAATGGAGTACTACTCAGCCATAAAGAATGAGAAACTGGAGACATTTGTAGCTAAGTGGATGCACATTGAGGCTATATTCTTAAGTGAAATACATAGGACACACATGTTTAAATACCGAATAGTTTCTCTGGTGTGAAAAACTAAAAGTGTAAATAAGAATCAAAATGTAGAATTGATATTGTGAAATAGGAAGAAAATGTCTAAAGGAGCAGGGAAAGTAGGAGGGGTAGGGGAAAGGAAAGAAGGGAAAAGAAAAAATATGAGAAAAGGAAAAACATGGAAACAAAGTCTTTGTAAATAGGGAAGGGTGGAGGGGGGTGAAGGGAGGGCAGGGGAATGGGGAAAAAAATAAGAACCAATATACATCATTTAAAAGTACAAGATCCCAATGATGAATGTGACTGTATTGTATACCTAAAATGTACCAATAAACTAAATGGAAAAAAAAGTGCTAATCCATAATAAGCAGTATACATCCAGAGCTTACTGAATGTTGTATATAGCAATGAATGAACCCCAACCAATATATCCTCCTCATTCCTGAAAATCTCCAGAAATTTTTTACAACTTTTACTGTTTATTTAATCGACTTCTGTGTTTTTAGCCCCTTCCTTCCTCCCTCTCTCTGTTTCTGTCTGTCTCTTGTACTGGGGATAAACCAAGGCCCTTGTATGTGCTAGACAAGCGCTCTACCTCTGAGGTGCACCCCCAGCCTCTTTGAGCACTTGTAAGTTCACAGAAAAACATCCCACCCACCTTTTTTTCCACGGGATCTGGAACAGCACTCATTCAGAACCTTGTTTTCTCCATTTAATATCTCAGAGATCGCTCTATATCTTGTACACTGGGATGGTCCATTCATTCAGCAAATGCCGTCTGAATGCCAGCTGTACACCAGGTACTCCAGGAGGTTCGAGGGACATAGGACTGACCACAGATCAAGTCCTTGCCGTGGACAGCAGGCGCTCTGCTGGAGGACTCGGACACTGGTCATACTCCGCTCGGCAGAATCTGCTCGTAGCAAGCAGAGGAACCCGATTGGGGCGACTGAAGCAGGGACAGGCCGCAGAGAAGGGGAGCCAGTACAATCGCTGTGCTGGGGAGACCTGGCAATGGAACATCTCGTGGGGGGCAGTAGCCGGTGGCCCCGGGGGGACAGCACCGACAAGGCGGCCTGCTGGACCTGTGGGGTGCTTTCCTGCTTTTCCTGTGGGGTGAATGCAGCCCTTCCCACTACTTATTACTCACCAGCAGGAACAGTACCGCAAGGAACACCGGCCAATCTGCGTGTGGCCTGCGCTGAGGACACCTGCGCAATCGGTTCTCAGCTGTGACCTGGAGAGGTCAGCTGGTTATCATTCCCCAATTTTGTGTCCGCCACCCCCCCACTCCCCCCACCTATGCTATGCACCCGAGTAGACCCTTCAGGCGGGTCCCGATGGCGCTCGCAATGCTCCAGCAGCCTCCATGGCAGAGAGCAGCTACCTCGCCTCTGTGCCCACTACTGTTCCTACCGCGGGCTGCGCGTCCGCGGAACTGAGACCAGGAAAGATCAGGAGGCGCCGCTGCAGCTCCTCAGACCCGCCACGAGGTGGCGCAGAAGATCGCGTTCCGGAGAAGAGCCCGCCAAAGGCCTGCGGTGGCTTTGGTGCTTTTCACAGTGGCTTGTGTGAGGTCGGGATGCCCGGGTGAGAAAGCAGGAGGCCAAAGGGATGTGTGTTGGTTACTTTTCTCTCGTTGCTGTGACAAAATACCTGACACCCAAAGTTAGAGGGGAAGGAGTTTGGCTTACAGTTAGTTCATAGAGGTTTCAGTCCACAATCGGCTGGCTCCAAGGCCGGGATGGCAAACAGGCATTGCAGAGGAGAAACAGCATGGCACGCACAAGGCAGCAAAGGTAACAAGCGAGTTTAACAGCATCTTTCTGCCCTTTTTATCTTATTCAGACTACCGGGATTAGGGAGGTGCCAAACCAATCAATTACGTGTAGTGGTTTGATAGCCATACGCCCTGAACCCCAGCATCACGCATTCCAGATTCAACTGCCTCTGAAAAAGAAAGTCCCCATCTTCATGAGGCTTTTGGGGGGACATCTAAGCAAACCCTAACAGGATGGGAGTGGGTGAAACAGATGTGGGAGAGGGTTAGGGGAAGGCGTGTTAGAGGAGGCCCGACTCCCCACGGGGGCCAGCTGCATGACTCTCCCCCATTCCCAGGCCTCACACCTCAGACCCAAGAATTGAGCCCAGGGCCCAGAGTAGAATGAGAAAAGAAATTGCATGATAAATATGCGCAGCGTGTCCGTGTGTGTCCGTGTGTCCGTGTGTGTGTGAAGGGGACGGGGACAGGAAGCAGGAATGGAGAGTGATCAAAGGTGATTTTAGACTTCACTGAAATTTTAATTTTTAGGAGTCTATAACCCTGTTAGTTGCACAACCTAAAATTTAAAAATGCTTTAAAAAAGGAAAAATGAAGAAAAAAATAGCAAATGCTATCTTGTGCCACATCAATAAAGGTCTTGAAGGTCAAGGGAGATGATGCCCCCCTGCTCTGCTCAAACCAAGTCCTCTGTTCTTCTTGACCTTGTCTTTGAAGAACAATGACAGCCTGAGGCTTCCAGGAGAGGGGGGGATTCAGATCACAGTGGGGAACGTGCTCTTTAGCCTCCCTGGGGGGGACATTTTCGGGTGTGTGGCCATTGGGGTAGGAATCCCAGCAAGACCTCTGCCCCCTCCCAGGGGTGGAATCCCGGATGGTGCAAATCCAGCCAAGGAGAACCCTCTATCCCCTGGGCAGGGCTGGCTTGGGGTTGCCTGAAAGCTGCAGGTGGAGGCCCGGAGCCCCAGCTCCTGGGAACTGCTAGGAGGGAGGAGCGGGTGGTGTTGAGATGAGCCCAGGCCTCAACCCTGGGCGGGTCTCAATGTCCTCATCTGCAAAGTGGGTGGTGGAGTGAGTCTGAGGTTTCTGATTTTAACCCCCGGTATGCTCGAGTTGGTTTCGGGTTCTTTAAGGTCCAAACCTGAGGACTTGCAGTCCCGACAATTCGCCACCAGAGGACGCCATCTAACCTATTTGGAAAAAGAAAATCCGTTTGGGCGCAAAGGGGTCCTGAGGCTGGCATCCTTTTCCTTCTTTCCTTTCAGTAACTGTTTTAACTCTATCCTTGTGCACTGACACTATAGTGAGGAACAAGGCCCTCCCAGTAGAGCTGTTGATCTTCCCAGTAGACTTCGGTCTAATCCCTCCGTGTGGGATTCAGAATCGCCTCATTCTGGACCCCTTGGCACCCCCTTCCCAGGCTCTTTCTGGCCTCCTCTGGATTTTGCCACAGCCCCTGCATCTTCCCCGCTGCTTTTGCCCTTTCTTCTTCCACCCAAAAGGATGCTGTAGCGGGTCCTTTCTCCCTCTGCTCAGACCACTCCCTCCCAGCACGCCTAGTTTCTCCTCCCAGGGCATTTTGTCCCTGCCTCAGGGCCTTCGCACTTGCTGTTCCTCCACACTTGGGCTCTCTGCCTCTGGGTGCTGTACCCTCATAGCTCCTGCCTCACTTTTTTCAGCTGTCTTCTCAATCTAGCCCAAGAAGTGGCTCTTTTATGCAGAAAGCCTCAGGCCTCATGCCTACCTGCTCACACTAGGCCCTTGACTGTGTATTGTGTGTTCACCTAGGCATCTTGTTTGGGGTCTGTCCCTGCTGGTGCTGGCTCAAGGAAAGTCAGGACTGTAGTTCACAGCTGGTCCTGCCTGGCATACAGCAGGAGCCCTAAAAATACCTGTTGACCAAAAGAATGATATTGAGGCAGGGCAACTGACTGGACTTGGGATAAGGGAGAGAGGGAGGAGTTGAGTTAATTTATGAGTGACTTGAGCAATGAGTGGATCAGGGTGTCTCTGGCTGAGTTGTGGACCCTAGGGTGGTCTGATAGAGGGAGGACTTTTGCCTGCTGGGGCCAAGGGTCACAGCTGCGAGAATCCTGGGCAGTGGAGTCCTGTCCCCTGTGCCCAGCAAATGCCCTGACCTGCTGCTTCTGTGTCCCAGGCTTCCCTCTACCTCCTTCCTCTGCAGGGCCAAGAAGGAGGACTTGGGTGGAGCTGGGACCTCAGTTTGCCTGCCTGTCTGGGCACAGTGAAAGGACAGTTTCTCCCCTCCCTGGTAGAGTGGCTCTGCCTCCCAGGGATTGGGGACAGCAGAGCTGCGGCCCCTGCCTGGCCCCCAGCAGATGTGCAGAAGGCTGAAGACTGCAGCCAGCAGCCAGGTGTCAGAGCCCCTGTGCACGGGGCCTCCACCCCCACCCCACTCCCTGGGGACAGGGCTGGTTTTCTCCACCCAGAACATCTTCCTCCCTCACCCAGTCTCTTTGCTCCTTTTCTACTCAGAGCCCACCCACCTGGAGTCAACCATAACCATTGTCTCCTTAATATTGTCTTTAAATCAGCTCACTTTGATTGAATTAAAAACTTTCCAATGCATGGAAAAGTAGAAAACAACACTGCTAACTACATACCCAACTAGCCAGAGTTAACACTAGCATTTTGTCACATTTGACAAATTTGTCTTCTGAAGTATTTTAATGTAAATCACAAATGTTATGGATCTTAATCTCCCAATACTTTTAAGTCTGTATCTCTAAAAAAAGTAAGACCATTTCCTTGAACAACATAGGCTCACTATTTCATGTCCCCTGTATTAATAGTTCTCTAATATCTAATATTTAATCTGCAATTGATTCTTCATTTGTCCCTAAAATGTGGACCATGGTTGACAATGGATTGATTGTTGCAGGAAGCTGGATCTACAACAGAAAAGCAAGAATCTCCAGTCATAAATGGAAAGGATCTCTGGAAATGGACACAATTTTTTAGTGCCCTGTGCTCTGGCTATGACAAGGAGATTAGCAAGTACTCAGTGTAACAGAGGGAAGGACAGAAGGACACGGAGGATGCTTTCTCACGGATGTCAAGGGATGTGCCTAGGACTTGGGAGTGTTATTCAGGTCAGTTGGTCTTCAGGGCGGGGAGGAGCACCTCCCTGGCTGAGGAGGTGCTGAGGCTCCCTGGTCCCAGGAAGGACCCTGGAGTCCAGTGGTTTGGGGGTGACACCAGCCAGGGGCCAGGAGGCTGTGTCAGGCTCCCTTTTGATTCTATAAAGGGGGAAAATAGTTATTCCAGGATAGGACCCCAGCCCTGCCTTCTCCCCTTCTGATTGTGACCTCCCTCTGCTCCATCCCCCCTGTCCTCTTTCTGTCCCCCTTCTGTGCTCTCTTAGCTCCCTCGGCTCTAGGAAATGTCACCTCCCCTTGGAAGTCTGCCCTGACCTCCTGCAATGCATTAGGGTCCTGGCCCTGTGAAACTTAAATTGGGGTGTGGGAGGCAAACAAAAACAAGAAAACAAGCCACGCCTTTAACCCCTATTCAAGAGGCTGACTCAGGAGCATTACAAATTTAAGCGAAGCCTGGACAATTTAACAACTTAGCAAGATTGTCTCATAAGATGTAGCTTAGTGCTCCTCAAGTTCAATCCCCAGTACTGTAAAACTAAAACAAAACAAGAAGCAAGGAAACAAGCATGTGAAATAACATCAGTATGAATTATTTAGTGTGTAATCAACGTGTATGCAGTGCTCACAGGACAGATAGGGTGTGGAGGTGTGCTGGGAGCAGAGAATTGGGTGAGTAGAAGTGGGCAGGGGAAAATGAGGGAGGTGAAAGACTCCTGTGGGTGGTGGTGGGGGACTGAGAGTTCGAGGCTCTGAGGTCCCAGCAGGGCATGGTGGCAAGGTCTGAAATGGGGTCAGAGTGCAGCCCTGAGCCGCCTAGGCCAAGGGCAGGTCCAGAGTGAGAAGAGGAGGTGTGAGTCACCCCGGGAGGACAGGGCAGGCAGAGGGCACACAGCCAGGCTCCAGGTCCGAGCACACCTGGGCCCCATCTGGGTGTTGGGGTGTCAGTGGGGGTCCCAACCCCTTCCTCTGAACTCCCATGGCCCCAGTGAAAGACTGAGGGAGCCAGGCACCCCAAGCTGGAAAGATTCATTTGCATCTGATTTGACACAAAGCAGAAGGGTCAAGTTGAAAGCTGCAAGGGCCTGGGACAGCCACTGGGATAATGCCTCTAGGAGAAGGGTCTCCGGGTGTTAGGTTTCCAAAGACTGTGCCCTGGCCATGACCTCCCCCTTCAGGAGGGGCCCTGCCTCCCTCACTGCGGGCCCTTCCTGCCCAACCCTGCCATCTGGGACTGGAAAGGGCCTTGGGGACAAGGTCTTTTCCTTTCCTGAGAGGTCTGCAAGCTATAGTGACAAAGTCACCCCCAATCCCCTTCCCATGCAAAATCGCATCTGTTAGGCCCAGCCTCCGACCTTTGACCTCTCCCGCCCTGAAGGCCCAGGATGGAGAAGGCAAGACCGACCCACCTCCCCTCAGCCTCCCCATCTGTTCCCTCCCTTCTGCCCCTGCTCTGTGTGATCATGTAAGTGGGCAGGGCCAACCCCACCCCTTTGTCCTCTCACCCCACCCAGTGTATCGAAGGTGGCTTTTCCAAAGCCGGGTGACTTGTGTCCCGCGTCTGTAACTGATGCCGTATCCATGGTGGACCGGCTTTATTTTTTGCATATGAGATTGAACCCAGGGCTTTTGCACTCAGCTACATCCCCAGCCCTTTTTACATTTTTAAAAAATTTTGAGACAAGGTCTTGATAAAAAATTTCGTACCAGGTCTGTAAGTAAAAAAAAAATCAATATCATTTGCCAAAATTACGAAAATACTGAGGGGAAGTGGAGTGGAAATAAAAATAGCAAATATTATTAAATTCTAGTTTAGCCTCAAGTGAAAAAAACCAGATGAAAAGGGGTCCCTGCTGAACTCTCCATTTCTCTGACCATATAGAAAAGGCAAAACTTTAGAGAAAGGACACAGGTGGGCATGGGTGGATTGATGTCAGGCATAAGGGAGATTTTCTGTGTGCTGGGAATTGCTTTTGGTTGTTGGGGTGGTTAAAGAGTGTGTGCATTTGTCAACAATTATCCAAGTGTACTCTTTTTCTTGTCTTTTTTTTCTTTTCAAGTGTACTCTCAAAGTTAGTGAATTTTATTCGCATATGACACTTTAAAAAGACAAATTAAAACAAACAAAAATTCCAGCTTAGCCTCTTCTCTTTCTCACAGCTAGCAAGCATAAGGAGCATCACTCAGAGGGACAAAAACTGAACCCTCCTCTGAGGTTACCCAAAAATACTGGAAGAAAACTGAAGAGGAGACAGTGTGGACTCTAGAGTGACGGTCACTAGCCTAGTTAAGTTCATGAAGATTTCATATAACTTATAAATCAACTCTTTATTGGGCATGGTGACACACGCTTGTAATCCCAGCACTCAGGAGACTGAGGCAGGCAGATGGTGAGTTTGAAGCCAGCTGGGCTACGTAGTGAGAGTGTCTCAAAAAACAAAAACAAAACTCCCAAATAAACACAAAACCCTCCATCTTTCTCCCCTCTGATTTCCCTGTGCAAGGCAGGTGGCCTTTAGGACCAGTTCAGCTTTCACTGTCCATGATTCTAGGGGCTGAAGGTGGTAGTCTAGGGTTTTAGACTGAGGGGAGTTTAAGGATTTGAAGAATTCAGGACTAGAACATCCTGAAATTTTAGAGTCAGAACTCACTCTCTGCTCCTGGGCTGTGTAGGTCCTAGGAGTGGAGAAAGGACTGCACCACCTGGGGCCACTTCCTCTGTGGTGCTCAGGCCTGTGCCGCCCTCCTGATCCTTCAGCTGCCAGCCTGTCCCTTGCCCCAGCCTGCTGTTTGTTGGAACCCCTGTTACTCTGTGCTGGCATCTGGTGTAGCATGTGAGCACGTGTGTTCTCTAGTCAGCATCCTCCACAGCTGCTTTGTATGATCCTGGGCTACTATCTGAACATTTCTGTCCCCACTAAATTCATACGGCAAAGCCCTAATGTCCAAGGTGCCATTGTTTGGAGGCGGCACCTTTAGAGTTGATGGGATGAGGTTGGGGACTTGCCAGTGGGATTTATAAGATGAGCAAGACCCTCCCCTCCACCATTATATGCACATGCGCCCAAGATGTGCCAACGCCTCACCACCATGTTGGTGAATCTCTCTTGTCCAGCCTCACGTGTAACCTCATGATTGATACAGAGAGAGTTCCACTGTCCCTCACCATTCCCATTGCTCTGTGGTCCGGGAGTTAACTTGGGGTTGCACCCCTACTCCAACAACAACTTCTTCATTTTTGCGTTTTGAGACAGTGTCTCACCATATACCGCAGGCTGGCCTTCAACTTGGTAGGTAGCATAGACTGGCCTCAAACTCAGATTCCCTTGCCTCAGCTGCCCGAGTGCTGGAATTACAGGTCTGAGCCATGACTTCCAGCTCTTCTTTGCTATTAATAGCAGGGCTGTAGTAAATATTATTCTTGTTAAACCTTTTTGAATATTCATTATTTACTCAAGGTTAATTTTTAAAACAGTTGCTGTTCACATTACAGGCCCATTGATACAGCATTTCAGTTTGGTTTCTGTGTAAAAAAATAAATATAACTATATTGTCTTCCAGAAAGCACATCTCAATTAAGCATCTCAGTACAGCCTGAAGAGGGATATATCTGGGTTGAGTTTTCTTTTACTTCACTGCCTTATTCTCATGGAAAATTCTGAAGAGCATTACTTATGTTTTTTAAAATAGATGATACATTTTCGAGGCATTAAATTCAAATGATATACAGCATATTTTCTAAGAAGTTTTCCTCCCTGCCTCAGTTGGGATGGGCTTCTGGTGGGTCTCCCCAGAGACGAGCAGGTGTGAGTTCACACATACAGAGAAAACAAGCTTCAAATTAAGTAGAATGACCCGGTGCAGAGAGACAGACAGCTGACATCTGACACTGATTTCATCTTGGTTTCGAGCTGAGTGGAGAAAACACTTCCAGGGTCATGTTCTGGAAGAGACAAAACCGACAAGCCTATCAACAAGGCGAGATGTTGTTACTCATGTGCTGGATCAGGATAAAGTCACAAGGACCCAGCACCCTCTGATCCAGGCCTAGTTAATGACAGTTTGTTCACCTTCCTGTTCTACGGATTCTGCCTCCTCACCCTCCAGGGTGGATGAGGGGAAGGCCTGGGATCCCTTGAGTTGCCGAATTAACAGCAGGTGTTAGTAACAAATTCTCAGGGGAAGGACATCCCTAATACGCTGTTGGCACGTGAAGATGCCCAGCGTTTCTAAGATCTGAGTGTGCCCAAACAATCTGTTTTCCTGTGGCCTAATCTGGCATCCTGGCACTGTTCCTTCTGCCCCCTGTCTGCCCTACATTCTCAATTTGGGAATGAGCCTCAGGGTTTTCCTTTTGTCTTGTTTACTTCAGGATCTAGTATGTGCAGGGCAGAGGCAACTTTGAAGATGCATGGTTCAGCAAGGCCTTTATCCAGACATCTCAAATATCTCCCAGGCCCTGATTAAAATTATACCTCTCAGGAAAGAACCCGATCAACACCACTGTTGTCACTCCTGTTTAATGCAGGCAGGCTGAGGTCTGAGAGGCACCCTTGTGATGCAGTCACAAGGCAAATTCTATAAAATTTGCCAAAGTAAGGTATTTTAATCTCGCTCTATTACAACCAACATCTTCTTCCACTCTGACTTCGTTTAATGCCAGATGATGTTGGGATAGTTGGATGCATTTTTGGGATCTGGCTAAGAGGACCTTGGCATCATAGTGGAATATATTTATATTGTTTTCAGTCACTTTTGTGGGTAATCCCATTACTAATTCACCTACTATAGGAATAGCTTCAGGGAAACCCTACTGAACACAGTGAGCTGATTCAACTTGGCAGGTAACATGAGGAGTAGGGTCAGAGGTCACACCTCAATATGTACACATGGTTTTATAGTGCCCAGACCCCAAATACACGGTAGTGGAGAGGAGGTTTGAATTGTATGCATGGGGCCAGAAGCTAGTTCTGGAAACTAGCTTTGTGGAAAGGAAATTAATAAATAGGTAATCAATAAACACCATGTTATTTCCTGGTTTTTGAAATCTTTGTGATTTCGTTTGCTGTACTTTTTTTCCCCATTAAGTTTATTGGTACATTTTAGGTATACAATACAGTTATATTCATCATTGGGATCATGTACCTTTTGCTGTCCTGTCTTTTTCTAACCAGATCTTCACTGTATTACTTAAATTCTACTTGTGATTTTGTATTTCTTTCCTTAAAGAAGTCCCATTATGTTGTACAAGTATCAAGAAGTACAAAGATTGGACCTTCCCTGCTTAGCTTTCTCTTGTGTCTTATAGGCCCACAGCATTCCCTTGCCTTTCCTCACTACAACTGTCAAACAGTCCTCACATGTGTACAGGGAATGCAGCTGAGTGGTTCAGGGGACTTTAGTACCCACATAAATCAAATAGGAGTAATAATATGATATCCCTCGTCAGATAGCAATGAAGTCGGGTGAGACAATGGGCAAATAAGCCTGGAGCACCATCTAGCAGAGGACTTCATTGGTGCCAGGTTTGATACATAGCTAGTCCTTACAGACACAGCCAGATTCCCTGTTTATGACAGCTATCTGTTCTGTTTTTTGTTTTTTGGTACCGGGGATCAAACTCTGGAGCTTGCATTTGTGAGGCAGGCGACGGAACCACTGAGCTAAATCCTCCGCCAGCTATCTGTTCTAAATTGGTTGGTACCCATGCTGGGCTGCACAACATGGTTAGCAATTGATAATTACTCCCCACCTCTGCCTGCCACCTCTGCATGTAATGGACACAGTAAGTACTTAATCATTGGCACCCAAAGACAGACACAACTGGTTTCAGATTGAACAATGCAGACCTAAGCAGTGATTGACAACTATACAATGTGCTCATCTGGAAGGGCCTTGATAGTATATTTATTCTATCCTCTTAAATTTTTTTCCTTGACATGTTCAGGTGTTGAAAATTTGGAAAATCTACAAAAGTACAAAGAAGAAATTGACTATTATTAATATATATATCATAATACATATATTATCCATATAGACATAGGATATTATGGTTATATATCTAATATATATTTATGCTGTACATAGTGCTTTGAAACATGCACCTAAAAGTGCAATGCCTCCTTAGCACTTCTCTATATCTTTAAATATACTTTACATATATCATTTTTAATGGCTGCATTAGAAATATTCCTCATCAGAAAGTGGCAATAATTAAAAATTTTAGAGGATTATGTCATGAGCATTGACAAGCAGTAAGTCATGTAAAAAACTCAGTTAATTTAGCACTTTCATAGGATGACATATAAAATCAATCCATTTTCAACGGGCATTGAAGTTGTTCTGGTAATTTTGCTGCAATGAATAACGCCGGGCAATGTTAATTTTTGCCAATACCCTTTGTAAACTTTGTGACTGCTGAGACTGCACATTTTAACACTAATTCGCTTATTTTGGGGGAGTTACGGGGAAGGGGGAAGGGAAGAGACTTGCTGGAAGTCACAAAGCAAGCTAGCTTCAAAATTGGAATTAGGAACTAGCCAGGGACTCCTGACTAGCACTCTTCTAGCTGAGGACCCAGAGAAAGTCCCAGCTGGAAGAGGGTAAAGGAGAAGTAGGAAAAGAAGTGGGCGCCAGGATAGAGCAGAGCGCAGAAGAACGCGCAGACCTCTGGGCCGAGTGGGGGCGGGCCTGCTGGGCCAAAGCCTTGGCCTCCTCAGCCAAAACTAAGCGGTCGCCTGGCAACCCTGGAGGCGCGGTGTTCGAACGGAAGCGAGGAACCAATCAGGAAGTCCGGGGCGAACCATTCCGGTGATGGGGGTAGGGGCGCTCACTTCCCCTTCCTCTGAGCCCGGGAGACTTTCGCTCCGGTGGGGGCGGCGGGACAGCCCGGGGCACCGGTTCAGCTACCGTGCAGAGGAGAGCCCCGAAAGACACCCCTGCGGGTCCCCACGCGGGTGGGGCCTCCTGGGCCGCGTCGGCAGAGGCCACTCCAGGTCTGGGTCCGAACTGTCAAGCCTCTCCTGTCCCCGCGTGGGAGGAGCGGAACACGCCAAGGGCGGGCTCCAGGTGAGCACGCAGGGTTACCGGGTGCCCGCTCGGGTGTGAGGGGATCCAGTTCCCCTAGCGCCGGCTGTGCGTGTCCGCCGGGCGGTGGGGACACAGGCTCCCAGAGGCAAGTGTCCTCGCCCAGCGAGGTCTGGTACAAAATCTAGTTCTAGTATTTCCGCTCTGTCTTGTGGCCTCTAGTTGAGGGGTCATACAGATTTGCCTTGAGGAGTCCCTACAGGCAACCGGTGGTCACTTTCTCAGTCCCCTATCTCCGGGACCCGACTGGTGGATCCCTGGCTGGATCACCTATCCCCACGCCCGCACCATTCTCAAGGTACTCATTCTGGACCTGTCTCCCATTCTCCAGACAGGCAGGGGTTATCTTCAGGGCTCCTCTGGAACCCTTCTGCCTACAGGGTTCTGAATTCCAGGGCTGCCCCTCTCAGAGGACCTCTCTTCGAAAATCAGACGGGATTGACAGTTCTGGGCTAGATTGGAGGTGGCAGCAGATTTTATGGCCTTCAGAGTCGCTGCTGTATTCTTAGGTGTCTACTTCGGGTTGGGGGAGGGGCAGTCTCTAAGCCAAAGGGACTTTGGAGTTGGGAGTGGGGCCAGGACCCTCCCAAATGGAGGGTCAAGTATGAAACTACACAGTTATTCTGCCTCCCAGGGATGCCCCTCTGCCCAGAATGTTATTGTTGGTCTCCTTTTGTAGGTGGAGAAACTCAGGTTCTAAGAAGTTTGGGCCTGTTGCCTAAAGCCGCAGAGTTGGCAATGCCAGTTGGCTCCCAGTCTCTCTGGCTTCACTCCTAATGTCTTAGACACAGAATCATAGGACTTGAGGGTCTTGAAGCTCTTGAGAAGAGAATTACTTATCCTCTTCTGGATCAACCTCTTGGCTTTGGGAAGAGGAGCTCAGGGAACTCAAAGAAAATGTCTTTCATTCATTTTTTCAACATATTTATTGACTTCATATGCCCTGGCCTCCCCCATGTCTGTTTTGTTTTCTAATGCTGTATGTATTTTACTTGTGAGGCAGTGTATTATCTTCCCCCACTGGAATGTGACGCAAGGCTGGGGCTGGGTGCTCCTCACCAGCATGAAATCCAGGGTGTCAAACCTCAGTAATCAAGATAACCAAAGCTAACATCTGCTGACAATTTGCTGTGTGCTCCACTTATGGGAGGTCAACCCAGACAGTTTCCATGGAGCGAGCACAGGCTGTCTGTCTCTGTCACAGTTACAAGTGCTCCAGGAGGCAAGCTGTTCCACTTCTAGGTGAAATTATGTAGGTGGATTGGTAATCAGTGGGATTCATAACAGACAGAAACTGAAGCGATGCTAAGTGGCCATCAGTAGGAACTGAAGGGGAATGATTAGCACCAAGAGCAGTATGTATTATTCAGCAAAAATGCAAGGTGACAACAGTGCACATGGTGCAATGCTATATGTATAAAAGGGAGAGGAAGAGCTTGTGTCCATGTTTGCTTTTCTCTGGAAGGAGGCCCAGCTGTCTGATCATAGTGGTGCCTGCAAGGAGGACAGCTGATGGGGAAGTTTTGTTCTGTTTGTTTTTTTACTTTATTCTCTTTAAGGGTTTTGTATTTGAGTCATGTGCATGTATCATCTCATTGAAAAACCTATACAGTTAATGATTAAATATATGTGAAATCATGAGATCACTGCCCTGTTTGTGATCTGTCACCAACTCACTGTGTGATTCTGGACAAGTTTCTTCGCATGTCTGGGCTGAGATAGAAGCTCTATGATGGTGAGCTCAGGCCCAGGCAGAGGGCAATCTAGGACAGGAAGTGGGCTTGGCTGTGGGTCTATCTCAAGTGCTATGCCTGTCCCAAAGGCCTTGAATGTGTCATCTCTGTCATTTGGCCCCCACTGAAAGCTCTTTTGTCCCCATTTTGCCACCCCAGGTACAAACTAAGGGCCAGAAGGTTGAGCTGGTGGAGGTGGGCATATGGCTGGGACTGGTAGGAGTGCGACGCCCCAGGCATCCACACCCACACTGCTCCTGAAGCCTGCTCATCCTTTCCTTCCTGAGGTTTGTGCAAGGCTGCCCCTGGCAAGGCTGACTACTGGGCAGGCCAGGGCATGAGCCTTGGGAAGACTCCAGAAATAGCTTGGGACCTGGCGTGGCCCTGGGGGCTGCCCAGCAGGGTGCCTCTGACCAGGACAGCTGGGCTGAAATTGAGCTGGGCTGTCCTGCTGGCTGACCCTCTCCCTACTGCCTGGAGCCTTCATGATCCTCTTGTGGGGCAAGCAAGGGCCTCCCTGTCTCTACCAAGTCTGGGATGGCTTCCGGCTTCTGCTGAAAAGAAAGAGAGAAGCAAGTGGAAAGAAGAGGAGGGGGTTAGTGCAGTGTTGTAAAAATGATTTAACACCAAAAACCACACCTCTTACCCCCTAAACAAAGGATAAAAGTCACCAACATGTCTTGAGGACCTACTGTGTGCTAAATGCTTTACAAGTATACACTCCTTTAATTCCCTGCACTCTCTGATATAAGGTAGTTGTGAATGTTATTTCCATCTTTTTAAATTTTTTAAAAATTTTTTTAGTATTTTGCGATACTGGGGGTTGAATCCAAGGAGCACCGAGCTACATCCCTAGTCCTTTTTTTTTTGTTTTAGTTTTGAGATAGGATCTTGCTAAGTTGCACAGGCTGGCCTTGAACTTGTATTCCTTCTGCCTCAGTTTCCCAAGTAGCTGAGATTACAGACACCCCTGTTCCTGGCTGTTATTTCCATCTGACAGAGGGGAAACGGACTGCAAGAGAGGTTTAAAAGCTTGCCCAGAGGTAAAATTTGAATCCAGGGAATCTGGCTCCATCTTTTGCACTGGTGTGTGTGTGTGTGTGTGTGTGAGAGAGAGAGAGAGAATGCATATAAAATAAATTAAATTGGCCATCTTTACCACTTGTAAATGGAACTTAAGTGGTGTAACTATGTTAACATTGCTTTGCCCTCATCACCACCTCCGTCTCAGGAACTTTTTCATCTTTCCAAACTGCAGCTCCATTCCCAAAAGAGTAATTTCCCATTTCCACCCCCCCAGGACCCTGGCAACCACCATTCTACTTTCTGTGTCTGTGATTGTGACCATTCTAAGGCACTCTAGGGCATTCTAGAATGGTACCTAGATACTTACATAAACAGAAGCATACAGTATTTGCCTTGTGTCTCACTTATTTCACTCAGTATAATGTATTTAGGCTTAACCATGTCATAGCATGTGTCAGAATTTCCTCCCTTTTTAAGACTGAATGCTAGTCTATTTTACATGTATCCAGACCACCTTTTGTTTGCCTTGCATTCACTGATGGAGACTTGGATTGCTTTTGCCTTTCGGCCGTTTTGACTAATGCTGCTGTGAATTGGGAGGGAGGCATTGTTATTGGTCCTGTTTTATAGCAGGGGAAACTGAGGCATGGAGAAGTTGTATTTCCTGCCAAACGTCTTATAGCTAATCCCTGGTGGAGCTGAGATTTGAGCCCCAGCAGGCTGGTTCTGGAGCCCATGCTGCACCCAGCAAAGGAGGCTGGGGGTGCAGTAGGAAGGGCATGGAAGCAGAGTTCCACATGTTCCAGGCTGGAACAGGATTGAGACAGGTCTGGGAAGACCAGCAGCAAGGTGGGGGTTGGTGCCCAGGGACCCTGGTCTTATTCCCACTTCCTCAAAGATGATTATTACTTACAAAGGGAAGGTGATAACTAATTGTGCAGAGGGGAATGTGGCAGGTGCTCCCTTCACTAGTGAATCAGCTGATTGCTAAGATCAGGCCAGACTGTTGTCTGCCATTTCTGGTTGGCTTCGCTAAGGCCACAACAGCACTTGTGTGTTGTTCACAACACCTATGTTTAATGTCTTTTCCCCTTTCTGTTTTAAAATTGAAGTATGATTGACATACAGACAAGCTATATGTATTCAATGTATACATCCTGATGGGTGACTTAGTGCCAGCCACTTTGTCAGTGACATTTCTTCTCGAGTTTGTTACCTGAGGGAGAGTGTATGGAGGGGTGTGGTGGAGGCCAGTGGGAGGACAGGAAACAAGTGATAGATCATTAAATCTCTTAAATGGCCCTATGCAGCTAATACTCCAGAGGGATCAAACGGTGTGAGAGGGTGAGTAGTCAGGGAGGCCTCTTGGAGGAGATGGCATTTGAAGGAAAATCTGAAGGCCTGGAGGGAAGAGGTCAGGGAGAGAACAGCTTGTGCAAAAACCCTGGGCAGGACCGCTCTTGGCCTATTCCGGACCAGCAAGAGAGCTTCATGGCTGGAGCAGTAAAGAGGTGGGAGAGGTGGGCAAGGACTTGGTCTTGGAGGACCTGAGGGCCACATGAGGAGGCTGGATCTTATTCTAAGGGAGCCTAAGGCTAAACATAATTGCAATGGGATCTAGTTGGGAAAATATTACCATTATTATCCCCATTTTACAGCTAACAAAACTGAGACCCCAAACTGTAGCCAGTGAGTGCCTCTGAAGGTTGTTCCTCTTTTGGGGCCCCAAAAAAGGAGGCTTCAAATTCTTTAGAAGTTCCACTGGGGACATAACTGGTGAGTGACTAAAGCCTAACAACACTGGAGACTCTCTTTTACCTTTCCTCCTCAGACCCAAGCCTAGGTTCAAATTCTGGGTCTGCCATTTACCAGCTGTGTGATCTCAGGCAGGTGGTCTTACCTCTCTGTGTCTCAATTTTTTCATCTGCAAAATGGGCATAACAGTAGTACATACCTCATAGAGTAGCTGTGAGAATGAAATGAGTTAGCAAGAGCTTAGAACAGTGCCTGGTACAAAGTATTCAAGTGAGATTAGTTCTTTCCTATTTTATTATGGAATGGTGGCTAGTGCTTTGCAGTTACTACTATTAGTGCCTGAAGGAGGCTCCCCGCCTCACCCCCTATTATGGCCTCAGTGGAGGGTCAGGTGGGGAGCCTGGAGCTCATGGTGGTGGATAATGGTCTTGTCTGCCCCTCCCTAAAACTGAGGACTAGAGGGGGCCTCAGTGCTTGGAGAAGGAGAAGGAAAGATTTCCAAGTCACTTCCTGCCCCTCTTGCCTCCACCCCAGGCCTGGCCCACCCTCCACCAGACACAGAAATGGAACAAGACCCTCTTTGGCTGCCCAGGTCTGAGGCTGGTGGACATCTCCTTCCCTGGACCTCAGGCTCCCAGGAGAAAATGGCCCACCTGAGTGGCAGAGGCCTTGGGGTGGCAGAGGGGACAGTCACTGCCCTGACAAGCTTTCTTCCTGCAGGGCTGCACTCTCCTCTGGAAATGGGGTTACAGTGGCCTCCCTCCCAGGGGGTCAGAGGTTTAAATGAGCCCAGTGCCCAGCACTCAGAATTCTAGTTCTGACCGTCGCACCCACCCCTGCTGGCATTTACAGTTTGCACAAAGTATGGGCACCCTCAGTCCCCCAAGGTCACACACTGGCCTGTCCCAGAAGATGGAGGCACCCCTCATCATAGACCGGCGGGCCAGCAACCTATTTGGGGACTCGTAGATCAAAAAGGGTGGCATTAAGACTTGGTCTGGAGGGAAAGTGGCCAGATTAGACCCCCGTGTGACTCTGGGCAAGTGACAGCCTGTCCCTGCCTAGTTTGCATTAGTCAAGCCAGGATGACAGTATAGCTTACCGCACAGGGGCTTGGGGGAAGATTAAAATGGGTGAAGTAATACCAGGAAGGGCACTTTACTGTGCTGGTCCTGAGATTGTGTATGTGCTCAGTTTTCTCTTCTCTAAGATGGATGCGTGTCCCTGCCCCTGCCCTGGGGACTTCCTGCCCCAGTGAGCTGTGGGCTGTGGGATCGGACTGTCTTCTGAATGAGAGTCGCTGGGTGAGCTGGAGTGGATGGGACCTGGTTCTGGCACTGTCAGCTGTCAGCGAAGAAGGCATCCGGGATCTGGATTGGCTCTGGCCCCTCTCTGGCTTTCCTTCCCCCTTTTCGGGTAATACATTACCTGGGCGGCGATTCACCTGCCCTCTGCTGCTACCGGAAGTTGCGCAAAGGCGGATTACCCGAGCCCCAGGTGGGCCGGCCTGGGGAGCATAGGGCAGCTGCGCGGGCGTTGCAGCCAGGTACGTTCGGGAGGGGGCAGAGATGGAGGCCTGGACTGAGGAGATGGGTAGCCGGGCCCTGGCCCCCCAGGATGCCGGGGACTAGGCAGGTGCTTGCCTTTGGACTTTAATGGGACCTTGGGGATCGTGCCTTCAGCTCTCTCATTTCAGTCAGGCTAGCCCTGCCTAGAGAGGGGTAGCTGGCAGTGGGTGTCGCACAGCATGCTGAGGGCCTGTAGGTGTTGCTTGTGGCCTTCTTAGCTGCCAGGAGACCCCAAGATTGCCCCCAAAGGGAGGGAGGACAGAAGCTAAACTGGGGATCTGAATTTTCCCCACTCCCTCCTGAAGCTGAGGCCAGTGGAGCCTATGCAGAGTGGGTGAGGCAGGACCGTGTGCCCCAGGAATGCAGAGGAGGGATGGGGCTTGTGCATTTGGGGCATTTGTGGGCAGAGTTTGAAAATCAGTGGCTGGGCTGTTGGACAGTGAGAGGAGGCCTCTGAGGATATGGAGTCCCACCTGGTGCCTGGGACATGGCCTCACCTCCAGGGAGCCACCCTGCCTTTGTCCACCCATGGCATGGGGCTTGCAGGCCTTTGGACTAAAGCCTGTATATTGGGACTCCAGCCTCTGTCAGGACTCAGGCTCAGATAGACCCTTCTGGTGCTGCTTAGAGACCTTGCAGGGTGGTAGGCTGTGATCTGGGTTGTCAAAGTTATTGTAAAGAAAGAGCTGAGCCTGGAGCCACCCTTTCACCAAGGGCTAAGGCAGGTTCTCAACCCTGTTTGATCTTTCACTGACACTGTGACCCAAAGATGTTGGGAGCTCTATTTTTAACTGCCTTGTGCAGATAAGGAAAGGGGCAGTGGCTTGAGGCTTGTGCAAGGTGTAGTAGGGGCAGGTGGGCGAGCTGGAGACCCTGGGCCAGTGGCCCCAGAGCCAGGCTTGGTGACTCCCATTTGTTCTACCTGCCAGAGGGGATCCTGGGCCAGCAGGCTCGTTAAAATTGGTGGGCATTGAAGCACATCGAGAAACTTATGCCCTATTGCTTCTCCTCTGACCTCCTTCCTTCCACTCTTTCCCTCTTGGAGCCTGGGAAGGAAACGCCCTCCCTGACGGGTTGAACTGGTTTGGGTGGCTGCAGCCGCCAGTGTGGGGGTGGAGTGGGGGTGGGGAAGATTCGGGCTATCTGGATGGGGCACAGTAGTTCTTCTGGTCAGACTCTTCCCACTGAGGTTCCTGGGGTCTGTCCTGAGGGGGGCCTCCCTTTCCTACCAATCCATGCCCCGCCCCATACTGACTTTGGGCAAACAGCCCCCAAAGTTTTCTTCCCAGTTCAACACTGCTGCCAGGTCTAAAGCTGGGGGCTGGCAGAGCAGGTGGAGGAGGCAGATAAGTTAGCAGACTTGTTTTATTTGTCAATGTGTGCAATATTTTTTAAAAATGTGATTACTAAATATGCTCACAGTTAAGAACCTGGAGTTTGCATGCACTTCTGGATCCCAGCATCCTGGAACACAACGCCTATCCCTTGGGCCACTTGCCGCTTGCCTGTTGTGGGCTGGGTGCCCCTTTCTTGTTTATCACAGTCTGGCAGTGCGTTTTGGGGTCCCACAGACATTTCATGTCAATAACTATTTGCTGCATACCTACTCTGTGTCGATAGCAGATTCATGAAGCAGATCCAGTGAACAAAAGGGACAAAACCTCCACCTTCATGGAGTGATATTTTAGGGCATGAAGGACAACAAAGCATAAAACAACCATAGTCATGATACAGTGAATTATATGGTGCTTGTGAAGGCGATAAGGGAAAAAGAAATTGTGTATGTGTTGGAGGTGCTGGAGTGCTGCAGGGAGAAACAATTGGCATTAGTGTTCTGAGGGTCAGTTTCATGTGAATTTGACTCATTTACCCTGGGACCTAGCATTGTCACTTTTCTGAGTCTCAGTTTTTCCATCTGCAGAAGAGGGTGACAGTGGCCAACAGGCTTGTTGGAGGTTTCAGGAGAGCGTGCTGTCAAGCATCTGGCACACAGTAGAAAGCCCCTACCATTCAGACCCCCTCCTTCCTGGATTTTCAGGTCCCTATGAGGCTGTTCAGTATAGCGCTGTGCCATGGATAGGAATGCTTTATTCTGAGCTGTCTACTGCAATGACCACTGACTACTCATGGCTGTTGACAACTTGAAATATGGCTAGTGTGCTTTGGGAAACAAATCTGAAGTTTTTAGTTAATTTAAATGTAAAATAAGGTTAAATAGCCATAGAATGCTAGTTATTTTTGAATTGGACAGCACTGGATGGCCTGAACTGCAAGTCTTTCTGGGTCACCTTGGCTAAGTACTCTGTCCCCTCCATTTTATTGATGAAAAAATTCTGGATTTGATGTGTGGATTTTCTTCTGTATCACCTCCAAGGTCCTAGGGGACAGGGAAGAATGGTGGTGCTTTGTGCCTCCAGCAAGCCTTACACAGTGACAGAATTGACTTAATGCCTGGGGCCTCAGGCCCTGGTGCTTGGGTGACCATATGGACACGTGTGTACCCAGGCATGCCCTCCTGTGTGTGAGTGCCCGTCCCACAGCTGCTGGCAGAACAAGGTCTGGACCTCTTTGTGGGATCTGTGTGATATTGGGCATTTCTACTTCCCTTGCAGCAGTGTAGCTCTGGCATCAGTGGGCCACCATGGGCCTGAAATTGAGTCTCATACTGGAAGCTGATGGGTGTCTGGACTCCACTGGGGTGCAGTGGGGATTTTCTGCTCTTCCCCTGCATACTCTGCTCCTGTGCCTGGGGCCTGGCAGGTCCAGGCAGGTGGATGGCATAGAGAGCAGCTTCCTGCCTTGATGGGTGAGAGGCAGAGATGGTACCAGGCGCCGGGGCTGTCCAGGGTGGGGAGGCTGGAACCCTTTCCTTTGGTCATTCAACCCCAATGCCTCTGCTGGGAGGCAAAGGGTAGAGTCAACTGCTTGGTTAGCTTAAGCAAGGTGATTGCCTCCCTGAATGTCAGTTTCCTCATCCACGCAGTGGGGCTGTTGAGAGGACTCAAAGGCCCAGCTGCCTGGTGCTCAGCATGGAGCCTGGAGCCTGCTTTGCTGCCTTAACTTGGGCCTTGTCTTTCTTCTCTAGCACCCTTTTTCTTTCTGTGTGCTCAGCTGGGCAGGGCCAAAGGTGGTGTGGGTGGGGCGAATGGCCTCTCAGCAGTGATTTCCTGCCTGCTGATTGGCTCCCTGTGAGGCAGGGGTGTGGCCTTTAGCTTATAATTGGGCAGGAGTCTGCCTCCTGCAGCCTCTGCTGAGCCTTTGTCTGACTGTTTTCAGCTCCTTTTCTTTTCCTTGTTGCAGCCGTTGCCGGGTCCAGCTGCCATCTCTGCCTGGATGTCTATCTCCTTATTTCTATGGTCTCTTCAAGACCCAGGCCCTTGAGGTACGTGGCAGCCATGCCGGTGGACACGCTGACCCCGGGAGCCCCAGCCACTCCTGTTCTTCCTTTCCGCCTGCGGACCAAGTTTCCCAGCTACCTACTACGGAGGCCAGTGGATGGTGGAGCCCGGAAACTCAGTGCTGTGGAGCGCCTGGAGGCAGACAAGGCCAAGTATGTCAAGAGTCTGCACGTGGCCAACACCCGCCAGGAACCTGTACAGCCTCTGCTGTCTAAACAGCCACTCTTCAGCCCAGGGACTCGCAGAACGGTGCTCACACCCAGCCGCCGAGCCCTGCCTGGTCCTGGCTGCCGGCCCCAGTTAGACCTGGACATCCTTAGCAGCCTCATCAACTTGTGTGATAGCCCGGTGTCCACTGGTGAGGCCAGCTGTACCCCTGGACGAGCAGAGGGAACCCCCCAGCACCCCCCAGCCACTCCTCCACGCCCACTGTCCAGTACAACTGCTGTCCGCCGAGTGGACGTCCGCCCTCCACATGTGTCACCGGCTGGGCCCTGCCCATCACCAGGCACAACCGTTGCCTCCAGCCCAGTCTGGCCACAGAGTCTGAAGCGCTCTAAGTCTGACCTGAGCGAGCGCTTCTCCCGCGTAGCAGCTGACCTTGAGCGCTTTTTTAACTTCTGTGGCCTGGACCCAGAGGAGGCACGGGGGTTGGGGGTGGCCCACCTGGCTCGGGCCAGCTCGGACATCGTGTCCCTGGCGGGGCCCAGTGCTGAGCCTGGCAGTTCTGAGGGGGGCTACTCTGCCAGGAGCTCTGCTACAGTGGAGGAGCGTGCTCAGGAGCGGGTCCCCTATGGTGTGTCCGTGGTGGAGCGTAATGCCCGTGTGATCAAGTGGCTGTATGGCTTGCGGCAGGCACGGGAGACCCCTGCAGCTGAGGGCTAGGCCTCTGTTCAATGTGGAATTCACCACAGGACAGATCTTGGAGAGGCAGCTGGCTCCTGACTGCTCCTGTAGCATTCCATGCCTGAATAGACCAGAGACGGTCCCTGTGTGAAGTTGGTATAGAGGCAAAGGCTGAGACCTGGACCAAGGCCTGGGGAGGGTTGCTCCTGACCTTGGACCCCTCTGCCCCACATATAAGGTTTCTGACATGAGTGTACCCCTGCTTGGCTCTTCTGGTGAGGCTGGATTTGAGATGTGTAGCCCTCACCACCGAGAGTGAGGGGCCTGGAGACCTGCCAAGCCTGTCTACCCAGTGGCTCCATTTCCTCCTTCCTTCCCTGGCCTCAGTCTTTTGGCAACCTCCTCTTGCTTACTTGGTTGGCCCCAGCTTCCTGGGAACTCACCCTGGGGTGGGGCAAGGGGAGGGGGGCCTGTCTACAGTTCCTCCTGATCTTTGGCAGCTGGCTTAGGTGGGTAGAGGACGGGAGGGACTGGTTAGCAGTATGCACTCCTCTTCCCTTCCTCCCTGGGTTAATAAATGCAAATGCTTCTTTCTCAAGAGTTGGGCCTTCAGATTCTTCTATGTTCACAAGGAATAGGGAGGGTGGGAAAAGTATTAGGGTGGGGCTTTTGGAATGGAATAATAGCTTACCCCAAGATCTAGTGGGGCAGGAGGTCTGCTGCTGCCCTGAGATCTGCCCATGACAGGGGTCCTAACTCTTCTGAGAGGCTGGCTCTTTCATAGACGAGGAAACTGAGTCTAGCCACACGGAGTAGGGACAGAGCTGGGACCAGGACTGAGGTCTTCCTCTGCACCAGGAAGGGGGGATACAGTGGCAAGGCTGTCAGTGATGCATGGATCCACCAGCCCCCAGCCTTGAAGGTTCGACCTTTCCTCACCCCTGCCTAGTTCCTAAGTGGGCAGGAAGCTTAGAGAGGACAAACCCTGAACTTGAGATCACCTAGGCCACAGTGGGATAGCAAGTGGGAGCTGTGAATAAAGACGGACTTGGGGAGGATGGCATAGCATGGGTGGCCTTGTCTCTAACTCTGGGAGACCCTGGAGAATTCAGGCTTCCTCCTGGGCCTCTAGAGAGTTGGTGGCAATCCTCCTTGGGTTGGGACACTCTAGGCCCTCCGTGCTATATTTCAGGGCCTGGGAAGGGGCAGGACAGGGCTGGTCTTCTAGTTTCATCCCAGGTTAGTTATACTGGTGGAGCAGCTAGAGCTAGGATGAACAAAAAAGGTGATACCCTGGGGTGGCCAAGCTGCTCCCCAAGTGTAGCAGTGAGAGGGCTGGGAGGCATTTCCTCTTTGCAGGCTGCCTTGGCTGCAGCACTCAGAAACAGGAAGTGCTAATGGGAGTCTGGTGACAGGTTTGGTGTAGGTTTTATTTTAAACATAAAGAGGAGATTTCTGCTTGGCTGTTGTCAAACATCCAGGGCAGCCCAGCTATCTATCTCTGTCCATAACCAACCCTCTGGGGCCTGGGAAGATTGGGGAGAGAAGGAGAAATTGTGTAGTAAAGGTGAGCTCATGAGAATGGGCTCAACCCTCATTGTGATGGGGAGACTGAGCCACAAGGAGTGCCATGATCTGCCCATGGGTGTCCTTCAGTGTTGACAGCACGGGAGCTGGTTCTTCAGGGTCCTGTGTCAAGGAGTGATGGGGTTGGGGGAATAATCTGGCTTACTCTGCAGAGGTGCTGCCCCTGGAGGTGTCAAATGCCACCCACACTGGGAAACCCTGCTGGACTCTGCTTCTTTTCCCTTTGCTGTGACCTGCAGCCCCCTACCACCCAAGAAGGGGGATGGGCTGGCTGCCTTTTGCATATGAAGAAACTGAAATTGAGGTCTCAGGACCAGTGAAGGGGGTGAGCCCTTGATCCTAGAGGAGGTGTCAGTACTGAACTTATCCTCTCACTGAGTCCTCAGGATGACCTTTGAGGGGTCAGGCCTATTGTCTTAGAGTTGGAGGTTGAACTTGGGGTGGGGGTGACTTGTGGGCTGTCATACAGCACATCAGCAGGACAGCCTGGGGCCACCCCTTGGCCTGTGGACCTTCTTCAAGACGGTGACATGCTGGAGTCCCAGTTGTCTGGCATATGTACCCCTCTCTTCAGCATCCTGGAAGCCTTTCCTGCTGGCCATTGGATTGAGCACTTTCTGGGTGCCCACCAGTGGATAAGACAAGGTAACTGCCTTGGTCTGGGATGAGAGAAGAGGCGACAAAGCAGCAAGCACATCTCTCTTACAGTATGAAGCAAGTGTGTTCAGGAACTGCCTTAGACTATAGGTACTGGGCGGGGCCGGGGTTGGGTGATTGGCTGAAAAGGACTTTGGGAGAGTCTATAGGCAGGTCAGCCAGGAAGGTTCTTGGAAGGGACCGAAGTACCAGGCTGAGCCTTGATTTCTCCAACAGGTGCTGCTTGGTCCTGGGAAGGCTGCCCTCTTCCAGGGTCTAGAGCCTCCCAGCCTGCCATATAGGGATCTGTGGAAGAAGCAGGAAGGGAGCTGTCCCATTCCCCCACCAGGCTGGGGTCTCTGCAGAAACAGCCCCTCTATTGTTCCACCTCCAGATGGAGTGTGAGCCCCTATGAGCAGCCGCTGCTGCTTTTCAACCCTCCGAGGCCTGCAGCTGCTACCCTGTCTCCTGGGGCTTCCTGGCCTTGGAGCAGTTCCCCCAGGCCAGCCTGGCCCCAGCTGCTTGGTCCCTAATTAGGCAGAGATGAGATCTGCTCCTTGATCTATTTCCCACCAGCTAATTATATACATGTGGAGTTGGAGACAGGCAACCTGGCTGCTCACTTGTACCATGGAGGTGTGATGGGCTCCTGGAAAAGGACCTCCTCCACTGGACTTCAGTTTGCCCTTTTGATAGAAGTGGAATAAATGATTCTGTTTGTGCTACTGAGGCATTTCTGGGGAATGGGGTGAGGGCACCTCCATCCTCTCTGACATGCTGTATACAGAGGAGCTGATGGGACAAGGAGTTAGGCTATAGGTCCCTGAGCTCTGGGGTCCCAAGGTTAGGCGGGGACACAGGTACAAGCACGGTAACAGCTGTCCTCCATGGGATGACTTAAAGGTGTGGGTTCATCCAGGCCCAAGACAGAAAACCCATCCAGGTTCTTAACAATGAATATTATTTCTCATGTAATACCTTCATCTATTTCTCCCAGAATTTTATTAAAGAAAATTTCAAACATGAAGAAAACTTGATAGAATTATACTGTGAGCAATCATAACACCCACCTAATAATGCACAGTTAATATTTTGCTGTATTTTCTCTATCAAGATTCTGCCCATTTATATATCCACTAATGCAACTTATTTATTTTTATCAAAGCAAGCTGCAAACATCAGTGTGCTATTCTGTTCAAGGCATTTCCACATACATATTATTAGCTGGAGTTCAGTATTTGTGCTTTTTTTTTCCCTGAAGGTAAAATCTGCATTCACTGAAATGCATTAAAGGTATCACTTGCTGGTTTCAGACAAATGCACACTGTACCCCGATCAGGATATGAAACATCACTGTCACTGTGGAAAGCTCCATTTTCTCCCTCCCTTGCCGGTTCCAGCCTCCATTTGGCAGATCTGTGTATAGACTTATATAAATTAAAGAGCATTAATAAAAACATTCCTTTGCCCCATATTTTCCCTCCCGGTCCTGTTGCCAAAGGCAACCACCTTCTGTTCTATATTTACTCTGGTACTTTCCTCCATATTTCTAAATAGCGTTTCCTCCTGCTGATTAAGTTTAGGCAAATACTGACTGACTTTCCGGTTTGATGTCTTCACAGAGTCACTTCTGCAGCCTAACTCTGAACTTGGATCTCAGCCCTTCCTTTTCTGGCCCTATGAACTTGGGCAAGTGACTTAGTCTTCCTTGTGCCTCAGTTTTCTCATTTATAAAATGAGTTATGGGAATATTTAGGTTATTGGATTGTTAGAATTCAAAGTGTGAAGCACTTAGCATAACGCACAACCATTTTTATTATTACAAAGGGAGATTGAGTTTTTACTCACCCCTCCTTCTAATCTACATGTATCATGATTTTTCATTGAATGAATATTTAATGTTATTTATATTATGACTATAAATACTGTTTCCTACTAAGCCATGTCATGTATTTTGGTTGCATTTCCTTTCTTGTACAACTCTGTTTTTCCTGGAGTTAACTATGCTGTGATTTTTCTTTCTTTTTTTGGCAGTACTGAGGATTAAACTCAGGACCTTGTGCTTGCAAGGCAGGCCCACTGCTGTGATTTTTCATTTGCCCAGGTTTATCTTAACCCATCCTTAATTCTCTCAATTCTCCTACACCCTGCATTGCCCATAGTTACTTTATACACAGCAGCTAATTTATTGGTTCCAATTTTCTTCCTGGAGCCCTTCAAGTGTTTTCTATCAAGCCATCTCCCTCTTCCTTTTAAGTGGGAGCCAATTTCAAAACTTGAATCTCTAGAACAAGCTGTAAGATAAGCATCTATGAGCACCCACCAGGTGCCACATTGTTGCTGAGCTCCATGGAGGTGGACAGGTGATGCCCCCAAGAGGGATGAGAACTGAAGCTTCCTGCCTACCCCAGGCTCTCCATTTACTGGGAACCTCTCAGCCCACCTGGGAATCTCAGGCCCTTACTTGTAAAATGGGGATTGTTTAGTTATGCTGCAATCACTACCTAACTATTTGGATTGGGGCTCTATTCTGGGTGCTGTATATGTATACTGCAAATGGCAATGATCTTCCTGTCCCTTGAGGAGATCCCAGAGGGCTGTGGGTGAGAGAGGGCCTGGGGAATGGCAAGGAGCAAGGGCAGGTGGGTGTGGGCTTCTAGGAGGCACAGTGGGAGGAGGTGGTAAGGAGCCATAGCCAAATTCCCAGGGCTATACTTAGAACTCTGTGTCTACACTGGAGCGAGGGACTGCTGCCCTGGCCAGGCTGAGATGTGAAGCGTGGATAGTTAACTAGGGGATGAAAGGATAGGAACGGGACAGGATTCCAGATGGAGGGCATGTACAAAGGCCCTGTGATGGGAGGAACAGATCTAGGAACAGAGAGATGGCTGGAGCCCCAGGGCCAGGTCATATGGAGCAGTGGGAGTCTTTGAACAACTTGAGTTTATCCTATCCTTTATGCAGCCCAAACTAAAACCCAATGGCCTGACTGTGCTCATGGTCTGGCTCTGTTACTCCTCCAGTCTCCCCTTTACCATCCCTCTGCTGTAGCCGGGCTACTCCCTTGGTGTTCCAGAAACACACTGCATACATTCCTACCTCAAGGCCTTTGTACTTGTTTCCTTTGTCAGTACTGGCACCACCCCACATGTGGATATGGCTTATTCTCTCTGTCATTGTAGCTTCTGCCTACCTGTCACCTCTTGAGAGAAGCCTCTCTGACCACCTACCACCTCTGCCCCACCATAGCTGAATCATCAGCATCTGAGTCTACCGCCTTTCTTTGGTTTGGTTTTCTTCCTAGCACACCTACCTCCTGGGTTTTATTAAACAGAGGCTACAGTGTGTGTCTCTCCTCTGTCTTGCCAGAGTGTAGCCCTACCAGGCAGGGACTAAACTTTGCTCCAGGTGGTGTCCCCAGCCTTGGGGAGTGGGAAGTTGTCTCAGTCACTTTCCTGGTCTCCAGGACTTCCACAACTTAAAGGAAGAGAGGTTTCATGGGGTTCAAGGTTTTAGGGGTTTCCATGGTTGGATGGCTCCAAGGTAGGAATGGGAGGATGGAAGGGCCTGCTGTGGAGGAAAGCTGCTCACATGGAGACCAGGAAGGAGAGCGGGAAGAGACGCCCCTCATGACTGCCTCTTCCTACCAGACTCCCAATGGCACACTCAGCAGCAGAACTCACTAGTGATGATTCCACTGATGACTCCAGTGCCTCCATGATCCTCTGGGCGCACACAGCTTGTGGAGGATGTCTTTGATCTCAGTGATGTCCCATAGACATTTGCTGAATGAAGGAATGAAAGGAAGATCCAGTGAGTGGCATGGTGGAATTGCCCCTGAGATTAGAGGGTCTGGGTTCAAATTCTCACTGGCTGACCCAGATAAATTGTTCCCTTTTCTGTTCCTCAGTTTCCCCAGTTGAGTTGTGAGGCATTTGTGGTCTCTAAGGAGGTTCTTCAATGGGGCAGGCAGGCTTCAGGCTGTGGAGGGGCCACGGCCTGCAGGGAGGAAGGGAGCTAAGGCCTCTCCGTGGCCAACTGGGGTTCAAAATAGCCTGGCTTGGCCTCTGCCCTCCTGTAGCGTCTACCTGGGGCCAGGACTCTGCCTGGAGCCTGTTAGCCTGGCGCAGGGTTAGAGTGAGGCCACCTGACAGCTGGGCCAGATAGTTCTGGGAGGTTCTTCAGGCAAAGTAGACCTGTTGATTGCCCTGTCTTCCCTCCCCACCTTTCCTTCTCCCTCAGTGCCTACCAGTGGGAATAATCTCTTAATCCTCCCCTGCCTGCAGCCTTTGCAGCTTGCAATACTTTCCCTGGTCTGTGTCTAATTTCACCCCTGCTCAGTAGCTGCTCTCCTGTTGAGGACACTGAGGCTCAGAGAGGACAGCTGGGAGAATGCAGGGAGTGAAGTTAGGGTTTGAGCTCAGGCCTGCAGAGAGAGAAAGAGGGAGAGAGAGACTCCTAGTCACACAGAGCCTTCCTTCCCCATATCACCCTGGGTGTGGTGATCAAGAACATTTGGAGCTAGGTAGCCTGGGTTCTCACCTAGCCTTTGCTACTTCCAAACTGGGTGCACTGTTGGGCCCCCTAACTCCGCATCTGCCCAAAGGACAAATCCTTTAATCCTGGACACTGTCAGGCCTCACATTATATGTGTTGCACAGGTTGTTAAAATTTTCCTTTGCCATAACTATTTGAACATTAAACCATTAGAAGAATAACATATATGGACCAAGTAACAAATGCCTGTCAGGCACTGCAGGTAACTACTGTGTGCCCTGGATGGGCCAAGTGCTCCAGGGGAGCTTATCCTGGGAGGGAACACCATCATGGAGTGGGCACCATTCCCATCTCCTCTAGTGGTGTTTCTGAAAGCAGAAGCCATGGGCCCCGGATTGCAGGTATGGAGGGCAGACCCTGGCACTCACCCCTCTGGGTGTTATGGTCTCAGGCAGGAGTGACTTCCTGTCTGGGACTCCATGATCTCCTTGGGTGGGACAGTGCCCCAGCCCAGTGTCACTAAGTAGGAGCAGTGGCGCAGAAGCCAGAGCTTCCAAGCTCTCCTGAGAAGGGAGGTCCTGAATCATGTTTCATACATTGAACTACTAAATGTTTATAACTACTTAAATGCAAAAATCCTTCCCTATCGAGCACAGAATGTTATTTATTACACTGTTATTTGTACAATTATTGGAAATGTCTATCCATGAGAAGTGGTTAAATAAACTGGATCCAGCCAGGTAGTAAGATCGTATGCAGCCATCAAAAAGATGCCCCAAACACACCAGCTGTACAATTGCTGGACCCTGGGTCAATGGGGCAGCTTCACCATGTCTGCTGTCATGGAAACAGGAAGTCTTATCCCTAAGCCTTAGTATCAGCTTGAAGTCTCCCAGGAGAATCATACAGGGAGCCTGGCCATTGCCACTCCTGGGGAGGGGAACTGACAGGCTGGGGTCAGGGTGGGAGGGAAACTCACTTTTGATTTTGAATTATAGGCATATATTATCTATGTGGAAAAATAAAAATACACTGTAAATAAAGTAAAAAGAAAGTAGCCAAGAAGCTAGAAATAGACAAGCATACCACATCAGGCCATCTTTCTTTGCTCTGCCCAGCTAAGTTTTGTGGCTCCACCCTCTACAGTAATATTTTGGTTTCCACATGCACAGCATCCATGGGAAGCTCCCGCCAATGGCGTCAGGTTCTGGGCTGGGCTGCCTGCCGAGGCAGGTGGTGGGGCTGACACTGGCCCGGAAATGGTGTCATTCAAATGCCTGAGCCATGATGCAGCCCAGACAGAAGGGTGACACTTCCCACAGCCTCTTGGGCCCTGCTGGTCTTGTGTTTGTTTTGCAACCTTCCTGTGAGTGTGTGAACCCTTCACAACAGCCCTGTCCCCATCAGCTAACCTGTAGCCTGCAGGGACTGAATTTTCTCATTCATTCATTCACCCAAGTTCCAAGCAGGGCTGGGACAGGATCAGGAATATTTTAACATCTCCTCCCCTGGCTACCATGTGGAGAGAGGCTGTGAGGCAGTAGGGGACAAGGCTCCTGCAGTAGTCTGGGTGAGAGATGAGGAGCTAGACTGGGGAGGAGGGCAAAGGGCATAGGATTCTGGATCAACCCTGAAGGTGGAGCCCACAGACAACGTACAGATGTGGGATGTGGAGAAAACAGAGACATGAAGGAAGGCCAGGACCGAAGGTGGCCTTTAGGGGCTGAGACTGACCCCCAAGCTATAGGCAGCAAGGAAATGTGCCCCTCAGATCTACTACCACAGGAACTGAGCTTTGCTGACAACCTGAGATCCCTGGGAGTGGACCCCAAGCCTCCCCAAAGGACCCCAGCCCAGCAACACCGTGGTCTCAGCCTGGCGAGACCTGAGCAGGGGGCCTGGTGTCACCAGGGCTGGGATTCTTGCCCACACAGTGTGATATGATATGCCACGTTCTGTGGAGTCACCGAGTTTGTGAAGATTTGGCAGGTAGCTATGCAGGCATCTCAAAATCCCACGGTACCAGAGCTAAAAGGGTCCTGAGCAACACTGGACTTCAAGCCCCTCCTGGATAGAGGGGGAAATTGAAGTTCAGGAATCCTTGCCAGTCCAGACCTCTTACCTCCTAGCAGGCTGCAGTACCTGTCCTTCTGCCACCCCTCCTCCACCAGGCTCTGGCCTCCCAGGAAGCCAGCTCTGGCCACCCACCAAGTCCCCTCAGCTCCCTGGGCAGTGAGCTCAGGCAAGCTCCCCACTGGATTAGGCCAGGAGCCAGGAGGGAAGCAGAGACCTCACAAGGGTGCAGGGGCCAGGCTCTGGTCTGGGACCGCAGGGGAGAGGGGACAAAGCACAGGCTGAACTCCAGCTGTACCATTCCCCAGCTGTGGGACCCCAGTCAAGAGCATCTTCTTCACAAAGGTGTAATGGCCACAGCTATACAATGAGAATAACGATGCTTTTCTCCAATTGGCCTATGAGTTCATGTATAGGAAATTCTTGGTGGGAGCTTCATAAGTGGATGTCCCCAACCTCTTCTTAATGGGCCTTAGTTTGCCCATCTGCTAAATGATTTTGTGTCTTAGATGTGTTTTGGGGGCCTTTACATCTCTATTAGATGATAATTTCAGGATTGAAATTCTAGCTGTGCTACTTACTGGCTGTGTGACCTTAGAACAGTCATCTAACCTCCCCGAGTCCCAGCTTTCTCATCTGTGAAATGAGGCTATGAATAATCCCTAGGTTACATGAGAGGCACAGGTCAGTTACCCAGTAGGATATTTGAAAAAATGTCAGCTAGTTGTGTTATCGCCATCATCTTGCCAGCAAGCTTGCTGGAAGGGGGTAGGGTGGCACCTCCCAGGGTGGGGGAAATTTGGTTTGGTTTGAGACAAATATTGTGGGCTAAATCAGACCTGAAGACATTTCTGGGAAAACAAAACAAGTGCATTTCCCTCTAATCCTCTGCTCTGAATCCACCTAAAGTCAGGCCCCAAAGCCACAGTGCTAGTAAATAATAACCCCAGCCAGGTTTGGAGAAATGAAAATGCATTTATTTCTGTCCCAGTTCTGAGAACTATCTCCTACTTCCCTCTAGGAGAATGGCAAGCCCTGTGTATACACTGGAGGTGGGAATGGGTGTGACACACACACTGGGTGGACATCACCACGATGTCTCCATGCTCCCTGCTTGAATTGTGTGCACAGTCCCCCAACCATAGCTGAGTGCTGGTGCTAACGGATGTGACTGCAGGCTGTGCGATCGAGTCTCAAGAGGGAACTGGAAGCTCAAAGAGTGTGTGTAGGCAGAGGTGCAGGTGCATCATTCCCGGGTTGTGCCCTGGAGAAGAAAGCGGCAGGCTCTGTGCAGAGGCTCCTCCTGCCTCACCTAGGGAGTATCCTCAGGTTTTTTCCCGTGCTCCTGGGTTAGCCACTCTGTGGCTACCCACATCCCCTGGGAGGAGGTCACCTGGGAGACAGCATTGTTGGGGGAAAGGGCAGCCTTGGGGTCCAGCAGTAGGCTTCTCTCCTGTGTAGGCGGCTTCAGTGCCTCTGTGCTGAAGGAGCACTGGACCCAGAGTCTGGTTGTCCAGACTTACTGCTGTGTGACTGTTGTCAAGTTACTCAGCCTGTTTGTGAGAGAAAGACCCAGGGGGGCCTCCATGAGCAAATGGAGAAACTGAGGACCAGAGTGAGGAGGTGCTTTACTTAAAGCCACATGGCAGGTTTAGGGCAGAACCAAGAGCTGGGTCCTGCCAGGTCCAGCCTGGAGAAGTGGCACTTCCTGGGATGGGAAGCTCTTCTTCACTGTCAGCAGGGCCTATCAACCCAGATGAACCTGGGTCCCCAAACCCTCACAGCTCACACTTCCTTCCCAAGCCAGTTGTCACACTGGCTCCTGGCAACAGGACCAGTGCCCCATTAGGGGGCAGAGCACACTGAGTTCAGAGGAATAGTACTTGTCCAAGGTCCACTACAAATTCATGGCTGCATTAGCATCTGAGCATGGTCTGCAAAGCTGCTGGTTTTGCTCCAGATGGAGCCAGTTTCAGATGCCTTGGGGTGGGGCTCATGTGCTCTCCATTGGAATCTTCACATTGCTCTCTTTCATTTTAAGCAGAATCCTAAAGCAGCAACTCAAGGAATGCCATGGAAGATGCCATCTTTGTGACCCCAAGGAAGCCCTAGCCAACCTTGCATTTGAACGTTGAAAATGAACTCTGGGCCAGACACTGCTTCGCTCGTCTTGTCTGTTTTTCATTTGGGCCTCATGGTGACCCTATAACCCGTGAGATACTATTAGCATCCTCCTTTATCAGGCCAGAATGGAGGCCCAGAGAAGGTGAGTAATTTGAACAAGGTCAACAGCCAAGAGTTGCAGAGAGGCTGGCTGCAGAGCCTGTGATTATGTCCTCTAGGCTTCACCTCTGTCACTGTTGCCAGTTTGGGAGATGAAGGAAGGACAGAGGTGGCTCTGATATGTAAAGATAAATTCTTGCCAAGTGAAGGTTAAGGGATGCAGAGGTAGAGGGTGGGAAGACATTCCTCTGTGGGCGAAATAGAGCCAAGAGGTGGGGATACAGTCATTAGCGCAGTTGGGTGGCAGTGTGTAATGAACCCAGATGAAATGCACCTCAGTTGTGTCCCACATTCACATTGGTAGTGGCAATTCAGGTTGAGCAAAGCAGCATCACCATAGCAGTCAGTGCTGTCACATTGAGAACGGGCAGCATAGCCTAGTGGTCAGAGCAGCAGGGTTAAGAGTCATGATTTGTGACTTCAAATTCATCTTCCTCCTTGCCTAGACCTCAGACTATGAGCAAGTTACTTATTATCGCTGAGCCTGTTTGTTCAGCTCCAAAATGGGATATAGTTGCTTATGTGATTCCTTTCTGTTCTGATTAACCAAAACCTGATTATTGGAGGGAGCAATTCCCCTCCTCCCAAAAGACTATATTCCCCAGCCCCTCTTGCAGTTGCTGGTTGCAAATGAGCAGAAGTTGCTAGATGAGACTTCTGGGAAATATTTTTAGAAGAGGATGGTATAGCTGGGAGGAAAGCCCATTTGGTCTTCTTTCTATGTGAAACTCAGGCATTATGGCTGGAGCCCCAGCAGCCATCTTGGATCAGGAAGTGAACTTGAGGATGAAGCCACATGGTAAGGATGAAGCACCACGAAGCTAGAAGGAAACTGATGACACCATGGAGATGGTATTAGCCATGGCTGACTCTTCCCAGTCTTCTTTTTAAACATACAACCTTTAAAAAACTTTCACCTTAGAACATTTTTAGATCTAGGAATTATTGCAGAGATGGTACAGACAGTTCTTTTATATCCAAATTCAGTTTCCCTTATTATTAACATCTGTCTTGGTTACTTTTTTCATTGCTGAGACAAAATACTTAACACTCAAATTTAAAGGAAGAAAGGTTTATTATAGCTCACAGTTTGTAGAGGTTTCAGTTCATATTTGGCTGGCTCCAAGGTAGGGTGGCATGGCAGATGGGCATCACAGAGGAGAAACAGTTCATGGTGGGCAGAAGGCAGCAAAGCAGCAAAATAGTAAAGCAGCAGCAAGTGACAAGTGACAAGCAATGGTAACAGCAGCCCTCTTGTTGTCCCTTATGTTTTATCCAGGCTACCTGCCCTCTTAATCTGAGCATCACACCTTGAATCAATCTCAGAATCACATCCTTGGATGGAATTTATCTTTACTCACCTTTAATAAAATTCAGTATTTCTTCAATTATGAACATAGGACATGCATCACACCTATATCCTCAGTGCCTGGAACATTGTCACCATTAGAAACCATGGCTATTTTCATTTTCTGTCACAGTGGCTGTAGATACCTCAAGATATTGTTAGCACTCATCATTTCTTTGAAGTTATGGAGAGCCATTGCTAGGTCTTGCTAATTAATATGTTCCCATGTATTATGGTATCACAATTATGTCCTTTAAGAATATTTTGATGGTTGTATTTTTAATGTAATTTATTTCCCTTATGACCCAGTGTATTTTATTTTAAGCATTCTAAAACATCATTCTGAGGAGGGAGTCCCTGGCTTCATCGGATACTAATGTGGGTTATCTGTGGTCAAAAAGGTCTATATCACAACCAAGAAGAGTTAATGATTCAACTCTCCAGTGACCACAGGAGGCAGGCAATACAGTGTCCCCTTATCCCAGGGGTCATGTTCTAAAACCCCCAGTGGATGCTTAAAATCTTGCAGAATCAAACCGTATACATATTATGTTCTTTCCTATGCACATTTACCTATAACATTCAATCTACTAAATGAGGCACAGTAAGAGGTTCATGAAAATAATTATAAGAAAATAATATTATAACATTAAACTGTAATAAAAGTTCTATGAATGTGGACTCTCTTGAGAGCATCAAGACAAGTATGAATATTTGCTGACTGTAGTTGATCAAAGGTAACTAAATCTGTGTGTTAGTCAGCTTTCTGTTATTATAACAAATATCTGATATAATCACCTTACAAAGAGGAAAAGATTTTTCCTCTTTTATTTTGGCTCACAGTTGTAGAGATTTCAGTCCACTGTCCATTGGCCCCATTGCTTTGGGGCCTACAGCAGAGTGTGGCATATCTGGTCTCTTCATGACTGGGAGGTGAAAGAGAGTGGAAGAGGCAGGAACAGGGTCCCACCAGCACCATAAATGACTAGAAGGCCTCCCATTAGGCTCACCTCCTGGAGTTCTCACACCTCCTAAGAGAGCCAACCTGGGGACCAAGCTTTTAACACATGAGCCTTTGAGGACATTAAAATCTGAGCAGCAGCATCATAGAAAATGAAGCTATGGATAAGGTGTTACCATATTACTGGATTGTTACAGAGGGACCAAAAAACATGGAAAGATTGTGCAGTTTGTGTAAGCTCACACAGATATGGAGTAGATGCACATTATCAAATCTGTCAGATGTTTTTACAGCTGCTGTGGGCCTGTTCTCTGCATCACATCACAAAGTAAGTCTTGTTCATTGCTCTTTTCCCCAAGGTTAAGGGAGAACAACAAAATCAAGGTGGATTATTATTTTTTTTGGTACTGGGGTCGAACTCAGGACCTTGCACTTTTGAGACAGGTGTGGCGCCACTGGGCTTAATCCCTGGCCCCAGTGTGGATTATTTATAGTCATCATTTGCCTATTCTCATAGCAGTGTTACCATGAATCAAGTATTAGAACTTTGTGATATATTTTAATAAGAAATGGTGGCAGTGGACATCTGTAGCAAGTCACTTTGCCTCATTTTCTCATTTAAAGAACTTTTTTGAATTGTGAGGATTAAATGAAATACTGTGTTTCCCCAATTCCACAGATGGTCTCTATGTGTGGTAGGTGCTATGTCTGAGGGACTTTGGGTGTGAAGAGAAAATAATAGCTGTGTTTTGTCTAATATCTAATTTATTACCTTTCTTGTTTTTAAAAACAGCTTTGAGATGAAATTGATGTGTGAGAAAATAATTTGGTAAGTTTTAACATCTGTATCCACCCGTGAAACTATCCCCATGGTCAAGATAATGACCACATCTAGCAGCATGAATGCTTCCTGGGCTGTAATTTAGAGGTTAGTGTCTCAGGGCTGGGGCTCTGGGAGCTCCTGTTTGCCACTGATTTACAGGAAAGATGACAACAGCTGTCCAGTTCATGCTGTTGCTTTGTGGCTTGGTTGCTCAGCTGTAGGAAAGGCCACACCCTTTGTCACCTGGGCAGCCTCTGCCCACCGTCTTGCTACTGTGCTATTTGGGGCTCTTTAAGCTGCAGGTAACAGAAATCCAACTCTAAGTTGCTTGAGAAGAAAACAGGACTTTCATTGATTTAAGGAGCTGAAAATCCACAGTGAATGGATACCCACATGAGACCCAAAGCAAGGACCAAGTGAGTGTGCCCCAGTCACTAGGCAGAGGACCAGCCATCATAGAGCAGATAACTGGCTCACAGCGCTCTGTCTGAACTCTTGACCTGCAGAATTCGTGACCATGAAGTACATGATGGTTGGTTTTGCTACTAAGATTGGGGTATTCTGATATACAGAAATTAATGAACTATAGCTTATTCATTTGGGTTGATTCCAATCTTTTGTTACTACAAACTGAGCACCAATGAATAGCCTTGTGCCTTTATTTTGTATGCTGGACAGATTCCTTGGAATGAAGACAACTGAGCCAAAGGTGAAGGCTTGTGTAATTTTACCTGTGGCTAACTACCTCTTCAAACTCTTATTTCTCCTCAAGTGGCTTTCTTTTAGTTTCTAGTACATTTGTATAATTCCTTTTTCCATACCTACATTTATACAGAGAATCACATCTAGACAAAAGGGCACAAATAAAAGTGCAGCCAGTTGAATTCTCACAAACTGAACAGGTGTGTGTGTGTGTGTGTGTGTGCGCGCGTGCCTCACTCAGGTCAAGTGAAAAGCACTCCCAGCACCCCAAGAGCTGCCCTATTGCCTTCTCTCTCCCCTTGTCTGAACTTATCATTGTTATCCAGTTTCCTCTTCTTAGCCCGGTTAGGGGCTCATGTGCTCTATACCTTTTGAACCAGTGAGTCATAGTCATCAGACCCTATTGTACAGATGCCAAGTTTGTTTACCTTGCTGTTGGGCTAATTGTTCTCAATCTAGTTTCCCGTGGAACTCTGGGGGTTCTTTCCCAAACAATTAGGGGAAAAAAGGAAACATATGGATTTGTTTCTCTCAGTTAAAAATTTACCCTAAAACCTTTAGGGTCCACTCCTATTTGTCTGATAATCAAGTTTCAGCAATGATAAAGGATCAAGAAACAGAAAGTGATGGGAAAACACAGAAATGTCACAGGCCACACTGAGAATGACAGCTTTGAAGCAGTTCCTTGGTAGAGGTCTTTCCTACCCAGATGACTTGATCTTCCCATGTTCAAAAATCTCAGCAAAATGGGTATCATTGGCACCCAGAGAGTGGGAACTGAGGTCCTAAGAGAGAAGGAACTTGCTCCAGGCTCCACACTCATGTTGGGGGACAGGAAGGCTGGAGGCTCCAGACCTCCTAACCTGGGCGCTGATAAGGTAGAGAGGAGGTGGTACACATATGTCCCCTGCAGGGAAACAAGCTCCAGCTTACAAAACTCAAGCTCAAAGATAAAGCTACAAGACTTGGAAAACTACAGCAGAGCACTGACACAGGTTCATGACCCTTTGGAACACTAGGCCCTGAGCAACTTAATGGGCCACCTTCCCATGAAGCTGACTCTGATTACAGGCCAAAGCTACATGGCCTTTTATGAGTTAGTGAGACTCTACACAAGGAGAAGTGAGGATGGAGATAGAGCTAGAGAAGAACTTAGCTGCAGAACAAAGAGCCTTGATTGCAGCTGACCATTAGACTTTATTCTCAGGATCCTGGGGAGCCACTGAAGAATCCAGGTAGGGAAAGTGACATGGTTGTAGCCCAGGAAGAAGCAAACCTGAAGATGCAGGCTTGTCAAAAAGCTGATGTGATCTTCTAAAATGAGGCTGGCCTAAGAGGGTAGGTGCTGCAGTGGCAGGCTAGTTGTCCTGTTCTCTTTCCTGCCAGGTGGAAAATGGCAGCTTTGGGTGCAGCTTCCTTGCCTGAAGAGGGGAAAACTGTAGTGCTCAGTTCCAGAGTTCCATGAGAGATAGATTTAACCCACTGAATTCTGGGGTGCAGCTTATCCTGTACCCTGATTCACCATGTGACTTCAGGCAAGGCACTTCATTTCTCTGAACCTCAGTTAATGCATGTGTAGAATGGGGGCCATAAGAGAACCTACTTGGGTCTAGTGAGATGGCCTATGTAGTTTCTGAGGAGAAGGCAAACAGTCAGTGTCCTTTATTGTCATTCTTTTCCCTGGTTGACCTTCATGTTTTGTCCCACATTCACAGAGTCAGGGAGAGAGGTAGCTGCATTCAGTTGTTGGAGGGCATCAGGGTGAGGGATCTATCCCGACACAGGTGCTTGGAAGGCACCTTCTCTCACAACCCTCCTCCTTGCTCACCTGCTCCAGGCACACTGGCCTCCTATGGTTCCTCACATTAGCCAAGCTTATGACCACCTGAAGGCCTTTGCACCTGGTGTTCCCTCTGGTGGGCCTGCTATTCCAACAGCTCTTCACCTGGCTTCCTCTTTCACACCTATTTAGTCCTCAATTTAAGCATCACTTCCCCAGAGGTTCTTCCCTGATTACCCTAAGTTGGACCCTCTGTAATTCTCTTTTACCTCCTGCTTATTACCTTCATTTGCAATATGAAAATTAATGTGTTCCCTTGGTTTTATAAATGAATTTTAATTTGCCTTTTTCCAGCTTCTCTTTAAGCCTGATCAGGTTTGTGAATGCAGGGATGTGGACTTCTGTCTTGTTCACTCCTCCACCTCATCACTCAGCCCAGCCTGGACCCAGGCATGTCCTCAAGACATAATTGTGATGTAGGTGAATAAACACATGAAAGAATATGTACATGAATGTGTGGACCTGGCCCTGTAAATCAGACCCTGTGAATCTGAAGGGTTGCTCTGTCAAAAGGTGCCCATGCTGCTGTTGCCAAGGCAACACTGGTAGCTTTGCCACTTTAAATGGGAGAGGTGAGGGCCACACAGATATAAGGGAAGGAGAACCCGGAAAGAGCAGTCAAACCCGGCAGACACCAAGACTATTATCTTGATAATGGCTGCCCTCTATCCCCTATGCCCTGAGCTCTCCTCAGTGTGGAAATGGCCTCACCAGCTACAGGCAGAGATCTCAGGAGCAATGTATTCTACTTGGCTGGCTCCATCAGGATCTAGTAGGCGCCCATGGGAAAGATAGCTGGTCTTGGAGGCTTTTCCAGAATGTCCTTTCAGCCCTTGGATGAAACCTTTTCCCTCTCTGAGCCCTGATGCCTTCATTGACAAAATAGAGAGATGTGACGGGGATTTTGCATAGAAACTTGTAGATGCAACTATTCTAGAGCCAGTTCCTGTGAGCTGTAGTCCCCAAGAAACACAGCATGGGCCCAAGGCCACACTGGCCATGCCCCCACAAGGTCTTGTGCTGCCCAGGGTCTTCTGACTGGCTTTGGCCATTGTGAGACAGCATCTCTGTCAGAAGGGCTGCTAGAGGTCATATCCTTATTGCACAGATGGGAAATCAAGGTTCAGAGAGGGCCAGGGGCTCTGCTCCAGGGGCAGAGGCAGGATTATGAACTGGCCTTGTCATAGCTGTGAGGTGACCTGGGGATGAGCTGGTGCCTGGGTCTGGACTTGGGGCAGAATGTCCTGGGGGAGAGAGGCAGAGAAGGAAAGAAGAGCAAAGGGAATGGGAAGCAAGGGAGGAGGAGAGTGAACACTCTCCTGCCAGCCAGCTTCTGCTTCTGCTACCTGCAGACAGGTCTTGAGTAAGACTGACTCCACCTCTGATGTCATCATGTGACCCATGTGTGGCCAATCAGAACCATAGAGTCTTGTGTGGGACAATGGACCCATGCTGACTGGAGAGAAACACCTCTTTGCTGGAACCTCAGGGCCAGAGGAGCTCCCTGGCTGAGGATGTTGAGTCGGGGGACATGGACCTGGGCTGCTGGAGCCATCTCATCAGAATGAAATAACACAGGGGATGGCAAGGCCAGGAAAGGGACATCATTTGAGTGCTGAGAGCTAACCATGCCTGAATCTTCTCCTACACTTGAGTTATGTGAGCCAATCCATTCTACAGATAGAATTTATATCTGGAGAGTCCTGATGGAGGAGGAGGAAGGTAGGAAGGCAGGATGAATATCTAAGAGCAGGTGTCTGAGGTAACTCAAGTCACTTTCTCAGACTTTTTAGAAACTGTCATGCAGCCAGGGGTTTGGTCCTTCATCCTGAGGTTCACAGCTTTGCCCATCTCCCCTCAGCATGAAGCCAGCCTACAAGCTCTGCAGTACAGAAATAAAAACTGTGGATGTAAAACAAATGCCTTTGTCTGCTCATTCTCCTTTAGAGCTAACATTTATTAGCACCTGCTTTGCACTTGACTTGGTTGAGATGTTTACATACATGGTCTCATCCTCCTGACTGCAGCCCAGCAAGGACAGAGCAGCACCATCTCTGCTTTACAGACAAGTGAGGCCTTGAGAGGCTGAGCCATGGCCTAAGGTTTGGCTCCAAAGCCCTGCCCATGTCGCCATGCAGCACACAGTAGGTGCTAAAAAAGGTCTGCGGGGAAGATGCTGTATAATGCAACCTGAGCTTTCTGAGCAGCAACCTGGTACCTTGGGTACATTCCTGACCTGCCTGGGGCCACCATTGGCAGCCATGTCATGGAGAAGTACTGCTTCTCTTGAAAGGCTCACAGGAGGTCTGCGCTGTGTCTTCTCAAGGTGAGAGGGAACCTGGGGCCTGGGGCAGAGTCATGTGGCACAAAGGTGTCCCACTGCTGCCTAGGACAAGGGCAGGATGGTTCTAGGGCAGGCAGGGCCTGCTGGGCCTCGGTGTTGGCCAACGATAGGGCTGTGGGGTCTCATCAGGGCTGAGGAGGGGACACAGTGACAGTGGTGGTGGTGTGGCTCTGACTCCTTTCTGACCCCAGCCTCTGAGAAGTTCAAGAAGAGTCCTGACAATGGCCCAGTTCCCCCTGGAGACCCTGAGTGCGACAGCCCTGTGGGGTGAGGAAGGGAGGGGCCGAGGGCTCCAAAAAGGGTGAGTGTGACTGGAGGTGGGGCCTGGGACTTTTCCATTAACATATAAGGCCTGCCTGTTTTCAAGGGCCTCTGTGGCCCTCAGGTGGAACAAACAGGGCCTATTTTCAATTAAGTAGATTTGGAGAACGCTACCCTGTATAGTGATTTTTATGGACAGTCCCAAAGTACGTAACCTCATTAAGGCTCTGACAAGTCCTGCAGTTAAGATTGCCTATTCCCTTTGATTTAATCTGTTGTCTTTCTCTCATTTAGCCATAGGTACTTTAAAGAGGAGTCCTGCTATTACTGACTGAGTCCATGCTGGGGTATGCTGGGGGTAAATGAATCCCTCTTAGCCTCCTGCAGCACAGGAGGAATAGGGTCTGATGCCAGGCTTTGGAGTCTAGGAGCTATGTAGTGGAGAGAAGAGAACGGTTACTATGAGGGGGTAGTGCAGCCCCTCCAGCCTGGAAAAGCTAGTGCATTTCAAGGCTGGGAAAGTGTGGAATGGCATATGGTCCTCCCTGCAAGTCAAGGCCTGGAGTCCAGCCTGCTGAGTCACGTTCCTCCTCCTCCAAGACCTGCAGTGACACCAGGAGTCGGATTCCTTCCAGGAGCCGGATTCCTTCCAGGAGCCAAGTTTAATCTGCAGCTCATTCAGGGCATGGTGACCCCCAAGGTGGAGGAAGTCCCTGTAGGAGGTAGGAGGGAAGAAGAAAAAGGAGTGTGTACTGCAGAGAAAGGGACCACATCCAGGGGAACAAGGAAGCAGGCGACTCTTCTGGACTTCTAGGGCAAGGAAAGCTGGCTCAGATGCCCCAGGATATTGAGGATGAGCCCCAGGGGTTGTGTTCTGCCCTGAATCCAGGGTGTTGGGAGATCAAAGTCCAGCTCCTGCGAGGCCCAGCTTCTGCACAGCACTCGATAGCTGTGCAAGGGCCGCATCAACATGTGAGAGGCACACAGAGAGAAGGAGGTGCTGTGGCGATAGTTCCAGCAGATGCCATTTATCTTGTGCAAGTGCTGGCCGGCTGGGTACTAGATGCTGTTGAGGTTGGAGGCGCCACAGGCATCAAACCACCACCCTGTGGAAGTGGGGGATATGATGATCAGGGATGTTGCCTCCTTGGGGAGCCAGCTGGCTGGGGAGGAGGGGGGCAATAGACCCCCTGTTCAGGCAGCACCCCTAAAAAGCAGCGGGGGACTCTAGCAGGCCCTCTGCACTCCTTGGCTTCTCCTGACTCATCTGTGTCCTGTGTCCCTTCTTCACTGACCTCCGATCTTTCTGGCTCCCTTGGGGCTCTGTGTCACCTCCCATGGGTATGTGGTGGCCTCTGTGTTTCTCCATGAATTTCTCTCTTAATGGCCTTTGTGTGTGTGTCACACTGTGTGCCCTCTCTCTCGCTTAGGTCATTCCTGTTGGCTGGCTGTCTCTGGTCTCAGGCTCTCTGAAGAGCCTGTCTCTATGCACAGAGGCCTTTCCTGGCCATGCTCAGGGCTGTACTTTTTCTCCAGCTTTCTCTCTGCCTTCCCTGTCTCAGGGCAGCTCTGTCTCCACTGCTCTCGTTTCTATCAGCCTCTGTCTCTCTCTGCCCCCATCTGTCCCTGTCTCTGTGGCTCAGGTCTCTCCTGTCTCTGCCTTCCTGCTCTGTCTCTGACTCATCCCACCTGCCCCCTCTCTGACCTCTGTCTCAGTCGAGGAGCACTGCCTGAGCCAGAGTCAGTGGGGAGCCGTCCCCTGCCACACCCTGACCTCTGGGTTAGGAAGAGGGGTGGCCTGAAGGGAACCTTAGGACTCTGATGGGGAAGGTACATCTGACCCTAACTCACCTCCAGACATAATTGATGCACAACTGCAGAAGCAGTTGTCATGGTCTGCATCTTGGGTGCTGAAGGTGTTCTTCCGCAGGACCAGGTGACCCAGGTGTGATGATACACCACTGTACCCATTAACAAAAATCCTGATGGCCGCCCAGAGGTAGTGATGGAAGAGGAGTGCAGAGTTAGGTTGGGGCCATGTTAACAAAGGCTTCCATTGGGAACATTGTCCCAGACTCGGTCTCCCTCCTGTTGTCCTTGGAGGGGGACCTTTGCATGGCCATTTTCCTCCAGATTGTCCTCCTCCTGCTGCCCTCAAAGGACAAACCACCTACTATGTGCTGGGCCCTCTTCTTCTCATCAATTGGTCTTGGAGAGGAGTCACAATGACCATAACAAGGACAACGGCTAACAGTTTTGGAGCCTCTACTGGGGGGCAGGCATTGTCCAAAGCCCTTTGCAGTGGCTGACTCGTTCTCATTTGTGCCTCATGACACCCTTTCCACACAAGGAGATGGGATCCCAAGAGCACAAGAACCTGCCCAAGGTCTTAGGACCAAGCAGGGTCAGGGTCATATTCTGGCCTGGTGTGGCCTGACTGGGGACCCACATACATTTCCTCATCCACTCACCATCCTGCACCCTGCTCCCTTCACAACTCCTTGTGTCCACTTGCCTCTCTCAGGAAGCCCTCTGTAAGCAAAGCAGCCCACACAGAGCTACTCCCAGGGCACCCCCAGCCCTGTGACCTGCACATCAGCAGGCAGCTGGGGGAGGGGGAGTTATATTCCTTGGCCAGACTCTGCAGTCCTGGCAGGCACAGCCAAGGCTGCCTGGTGCTGATGGCCATTAACCTGGATTCAAACCCCAGCTCTGCCACTCGGTGGCTGCATGGCCTTGGGAAGATTGCTTTACTTCCCTGAGCCTCAGTCTCTTCACCTGTGAGTGTGGCAACCACAGAAATATTGACAGTGACCTTGTTCATTGTGTTGTTTGGTGGCACCAGTGTGTAGATTGTGCAGGGCAGTGAACACTGGACACACTTAGTGTTTGCTGTTACTTGGCCCCTAGAGTATGGCTCAGCCTGGCTGGGAGATAGCATGGAGGGGCTGCGCCTGCAGCAGGGGTAGAAGCCCGTTGGGAGCTGTTAATTTCCCATGGGATAGAGATGAATGGACTGCAGGTGTTGCCAGGGCGGCTCAAGGAAGTGCTTGTCCCCATGGCAGGGGAGATGCCCCTGGTGCAACCCAATGGAAAGTGGGTCTGGGAGTATGGCTGGTGCTGTCCCCTCAGTTTTTATTCATGGGTTCTGTCTGTCTGGAGTGAGAAAGAGCGTGGCTCCCTGGGTCCCAATGGCCATGACGGTCATCATGATATCCTTCTGCGCCCTTAAACATGCCACCCTGAGGTCTGGAGCTGGTGTGGTACAGCCTTCTGCAAAGACCTGCCTGGCTCCACAGTGCCCTGGAGGAGACTCACTGGCTCCCCAGCCACTATTATGGTTCTGGGTTCTCCTTGTGGCCATTAAGGGGTCCCCTGGGTGGGCTCAGTTATGTCAATCCCTCCCCCTTGGGAGTTAGAATGGGGCTGTAACCTCTGAGGACCTCATGTTATAGACCAGGACACCCCAACTCACCCACAGTTCAGGTGCACTTTAAGCACATTTATAGCTCAGGTCTGAGGAAGCCACAAGTAAACATGTCAGGTGTAAGGTGTTATCCATGCGTCCACATAGCCTGTGTGTCTGTTTTGTGACATCTGGATATGGTTCTCAGTGCCTGAGGGTAGATGTGTGTGCGGGTGCTGAGTCAGTGCTGAAAGACCCACTGTGGCCCAGATGTGTATTCCAGGATCTGCCCATGGATCTGGGCCTTTGTGGATGTGTTTCCCTGGGAGGGCTTTTGTGAGAAACGTTTGCACATGTGTCTGTGCTCAGAGTGTGGGATACACGTGAATGTGTATGAACTGTGGATACCCAGGAGTGTGGAGGACCCCTCCACAGTGCAGATTGGTTGTGCAGCTACCTGTGAATCTCTGTGTGCTGCCTGCATTTGCATTCAGGTCTGGATGTGTGTGTGCCTCTGGGAAGCAGGTGCTGGGTCACTGTGTGTGCCTGCAACTCATCTGTGGCTCCTGAGGGCCACACTTCCTCTACAAGGTCTGCATGCACCCCTGCTGGGCATCAGGAGCTCCCATTGCTGTGTCTAACAAACAAGGGAGCCCCTCCCACCTGGACGCCCACCCTCCACCTGCTCACTGTGCATCTTTACCCCGGGCTTCCCCATGAAATTCTTGCCCTGAGAGATGCTTGATACTGGAGGGTGGATCCTGGGGCTCAGTGTCTCTTATCCTCTCCATGCCCCCCTAGTCCATGGTTTCCAGTATCCTGGTCTCTCAAGATTTTCCTGAATGATCATACACTCTTTATGATCCCAGGAGCCCTTGTAAGACTATCTCAGGCTTGGGATAGGTGTGCCCTAGCTGGAGGCCCTCTCTGCCTTTTTTCAGAATATGCCAATTCCTTGGGGCGCCCTTCCTATCTACTTTCTATATGAGCAGAGTCCACTCATGACTGGTATCACCTCCTTCCAAGAGTCCTCCTTGAGTATATAGCATCTCCAGCCTCTTTCATGCTTTCCCCTTTGGCAGCTGTCATCTTTCTGGGGTTTGGGGGTGACTGTGGACACCCCCCCGCCAAACTGGTAGCAGGTTTCCTGAAGGACCAGGCCAGCCCAAGCAGGCACAGAGCAAGTGTTCAATGTCCTGCTACTTAGAGCTCTGTAGAGAGTCAGGTAGTGAGGGCCCTTTGAGGCCTGCCCATAGCAGCCTGGAGCTAGGGAGCTCTCTGAGGCTCAGACAAAGAGCCATAAGGAGACCATGCAATTCACATATGAGAGCAGGACAAGAGCTTTCAAATTTAACGCACATGCATATGGTTGCATGGTGGACATAAATAATGTAGACTTATGCATGGAGGCAGAAATGTGATATTTTTATCTTTGAATTTATCATTTGTACCTCTCCAACTTTTACTTAACATTTTCCACAGTCTAGGAGGCTTACTATAAATTATATCACTTATGTTGTAGATATTACATTTTACAGATGGAGAAACTGAGGTATAGAGAGATCAAGTAACTGTATTAAAGTGATGAAAGAAATAAGTGGTGGGATTCAGTGTTAGGCAATCTGGCTCCAAGGTCTGTGTTCTTTAGTGGAATGAGATGTTTCTTCTGATATTTCTGCCTCAAGGCATGTAAGTGGCAGATCCTGGACTTAGGACCACAGAAGTTCCTGCCCAAGAATTGGGTCAGGGAGATGAGACTCAATGGCTACTTGTAGGAAAGACTAGGAGGGCTGCCTGCATGGCCTCCCATGGTCTTATCATTTAGAGGCCCAGGGATGGAACAGCAGGAAGCTGGGCAGCTGGGCTTGGCTCACAGAGAATGGGCCAGCCAAGGCCATGAGGACTGCTGTGGGGGACAGCAGTTGTGACACTATTTGGTGAGTGGTATCAGTGGGCAGGCAGTGTGTTCATGCTTTCTGAATAACATTTCATGCAAACTCCAGCCTAGGGCACCCATTATACAGATAACAACTGGGAGGGAATGGCTTGGAGTCACTCAGGTAGACAAGGGTGGCATTAGGATTTCAGTCTGTGCTTCAGTAGTCAGTGACTTAAGTAGGAGCCAGTAGCTGTTGTGGCTACTCACTGGGCAGCTGTGAGGAGCAGGGCTCCAGCTGAGCCCTGCCTGGCCAGCCCTGGGTGGCACACTTAGTCCTATATGCAGCACTAAGGAGCAAGTTAAGCTAGTTGTGTATGTTCCCTAAAGAGGACTATCAGAGCCACCTCACTGAAGCAAGAAGAGCATTCACTAAGAAGAGAGGGTGGGGGGACACATCACTGGGAAGTCCTCACAATGGCATTAGTCACAAGTGCAAGGGGACAGAGTCATTTAGAGATTCCTTGGGAGGATGTGACCTCCCCGTCAAGGGGGGCATTCTAGCTGGTGGAAGAGACTGTGCTAAGGAGGAAATTTTGGCATCATGTGAGGAGACAGATATCATGTGAGCAACTCACAGACTAGTGCATTGGAGTCTGCAGGTCCATTCAGTCCTGGTTTAAAGTCAATCAGAATCCAAGTTTATCAGGATCAGAGAGTTCCTCAGAGATGCAACAGCATGGTGTGGAGGTGAATGAGCTGGGGCAGCAGGGAGATTTGAGTTCAAGTCTAGGCTATCTAAATTCCCCTCTAGCCAGATGATTTAAGTTCAGTGCCTGAGAATCATTTTACTAAAGTAGGCCTAGTAATGCACACCCCAGAGAGTTGTGGGAGGAGTTAAATAGAGTGTCGGGAACACAGCAGGTGCTCAGGAAATGCTTGTTCCTTTCCCTAAACATACCAAGGACCAGACTGTGAAATGAGTGAGGAAACGTGAAAATTTTGCAGTATCCTCATATCCAACTCCGTTCTGCTTTAGAAGCACTGAGCTTTCCAGTGAGAGCTGCCACAGGGCCAGACAGATTCCTGGTCTACTGTCTGTGGACATCCTGCAGTCATTTCCACCTCACCCCAGGTCACTGCACAGACTGGACAAGACACTTCTCTCTGGGTCTGTGTCAGTGACTGACTTGGGGTGAATGCCCTTGGGAGGTCCCTTCCTGCTCTGGAGATGTTGGTGCCAGTGTCGGTGACTTCCTCTCCACCCCACCCAGGGGTCAGGGCATGCTGCGTGCTAACCAGCCTTCTCCAGATCCCGTGATGTGGTCCCAAATGGGGGACAGATGGTAGAAAATGGAGACGCCCTGGGACTGACCTTTGGAACAGACTTTGTAGGCTCTAGCCTTGGAACACAGCCCACCCACCAGGGACCTCAGCCTGCCCGCCATCTGGGCCCCAAGCCCACTTGTAAAACTGTTCTTCACTGCCCAGCTGGAAATGCTTGAAGTTGCTGTGGGCTGGGTTGCCGTGGCAGTCTTTTAGCTCCACACGCAGAGAGTACTTTGCGCTGCTGGTGAGCTGGTGCACCTCCTCGTTGCCCAGACAGTGCTCCCCTGGGTCTCCGAAGCCCTATGGGGTGGGGGGAGGATAGAGTCGGCTGAGTGCCAAGGAGGGAGGCTAGGACCCTGACTAAGCAAGGGGCCTGGGCCAGGCACCAAGGCCACACCCCAAACTGCTGTGCCTAATGATCACTGTGAGCAGTCTGGGGTAGCAGACCTCCACCTCCCAGAGGAAAAAGACTTTACATTTGTAAATATAAAAGTGTATTAAAAATAATCACATTTCTCCAAAGTTTAGGAACAGGCAAAACTAAACTGTGGCCATAAAAATGAGAATATAAAATACATTCAGTGGGCTGTTGACCGGGAGGGGTCACAAGGGAGGTTCTAGGGTGCTGGAAGGTTTGTCTTATCTATCTTGCAGAGGGTGCCATGGGTAAGCATATATGTGAAACCCACTGAGCCTTAGATTTAATATTTGTGCACTTAGCTGCTCCTCTGTTAAATCTCAGTACAAAAACAATAAAGATTTTCATCATAAATGCTCTACATAAATGATAGAGCAGACTTTGTTCAAGGACAAGGCAGGCATTGCAAAATTTCAGCAATATAAAATGTATGAAAAGCTAAGAGCACGTGGAGTATCTTGTCACCAGTGTCCAGGAGCAGGAAACCAAAGCCCTTTGCAGAACAATAATTCAGCACCAATGACAGGGAACCCTGAAGTCCTGCTCCCCACTGGTGGGAAGAGGTGCCACTTTCTAAGGGTTGACATTACTGCATGTCCTTGTGGTTATCTTTCCTATTTCTTTTACTTTGAACAGGTTAATACCATTTAAGTTACCTTGTGAAAAATCCTTTACTCAATATTTAATTTAAAAAAACTGGAAGGCAATCAGGCAGTATATTTCATCTTGAAAAAGGCATGTGGTCTTTGAATCAGGGATTCCATATGAAAGAATTTGACCTGTCTCCATCGACTGGAGACTGGATAAAGAAAATGTGTTTTTTAAATAAAACAGACTACTACTCAGACATAAAAAAATGAGAAATTAGAGACATTTATAGCTAAGTGGATGCACATTGAGGCGATACTCTTAAGTGAAATAAATAGGATACACATGTAAATACCAAATAGTTTTTCTAGTGTGAGAAACTGAAAGTGTAAATAAGGACTAAGAGGTATAATAGATAATGTGAAATAGGAAAAAAAGGGGCAAAGGGAAGGGGAAGTGGGAACGGTAGGGGAAAGAAAAGAAGGGAATGGAATTAATATAAGAAAATGAAAAAATGGAAACAAAGTCTTTGTAAATAGGGAGGGATGGAGGAGTTGAAGGGAGGGCAGGGGAATGGGGAAAAAATAAGAACCAGGAGAGATTATGTAAAGGTGCAAATTTCCAATGATGAATGTCATTATATTGCATACCTAAAATGTACCAATAAAATTAATTTTTTAAAAAAAGAATTTGTCCTGCAGATGATGTCACAGATGTATAAAAGGAGACAGAAATTTTTTAAGCAATGTGTGTGGGTGATATTTCTTTTGGGTTTTCTCTTTAGTATTCTTTTAAAAAATAAACTTAGCAATGTATATCTTTTCCAAAAAGTGAAACAAGTGTTAAAATTTCATTCCTAGGATGTATGTTACAAATTTCAAAAATAGGTTCACTTTCAGGTTAAGGGGTCCTGGGAAGTGTATGGACACTGGGCAAATCTGGTTAAGGGTAAGTGGCTTACGTGATTATATTTTCTGGGAAAGGATGAGAATGAAGCAGGTCCCCTCCCCCTGCCAACACCCTATCACCTGCACCAGGCTTCAGAGCTGTAAAGCCCCTCCCCAGGGCAGCAGTGTCACCTGCTTGTAATCCTCCCAGTTCCGTTCAAAATCCACTTTGTTGTTCTCCCGGTGCTGGATGACGGTCCATGTGCCTCCATCTGTGCCCATCACACAGAACACCTAGGGGAAGAGGGAGCAGCTGGAATCCCTGGATACAGCAGAAGCCAGGTCCAGGGCAGCACAAGGGTGACTTGGCTGTTGGACTCCCCCGCCGGCCCCGCCCTGCAGATCAAAAGGTCAACAGCATCGTCAAGCTCCAGGCTCCAATGTCCTATCGATTGCAATCATTGCCTAAAGTGCAGGCCAGTGATCCTCTCCCAGAGCCACCTTCTCCTCACTTGTAAAAGGGGGCATTCATACTTTAACCTCTTTGTGTCTCAGTTTCTCCTCTGCAAACTGGGATTATTGTGAGAATTAAATGAGATGGGTCATGTGAATGTCTAGAAGAGAGCCCAGCCCATACCAGGAGAAAAGTGAATGAAGGCTTCCCACTCTTTAAAATTGCAGGGCTGCTGGAAGGATTAAGTGTAGATGATTAATAAGGGGTTAGACTCAGAAAATGCTATTACTGCTGTCCTTCAATCTACAGTGGTGTGAGCACCTACCATATGTGAGGCTCTGTTCAAAGCACAGTGGATGCTCACATGGGTGAGACAAAAAGAATCCTTTCATTCAAAGAGCTTACCATCTATCACAACTAAATTTTTCAACCTAACTATTGTTCACACTCTATTTTTCCTATCAGTTCAGTACAAGTTCAATATTCCATGAATGCAGACTTGGTGCCTGGCCCTGTACTGGCTGAATCATTGATGAATCAGAGACAAATCAGGCCTCAGGCTGGCTTGGTCTGGAGGAGGCTATGACAGGACAGGCAGACAACTGAATGTGAACATTTGGACATCTACAAGAAGGAGCCCCAGAAACCCTTCTGGAGGAGGTGGCTTCTCAATGTGGCACTGAATGACGGTGTATCTGCCAGAGAAAGGTGACATTTTCAGGGAAGAGTACAGCAGGAAGGAGTAGGGGCTCTGAGGTAGAAAGGTCAGCTGAGGGAGAGAAGCAGGCCACCTGTTGTGGGGTGGCAGCGTGTGCAGGAGGCTCAGAGGGGAAGAGCTTGCTTCAAAGTGAAGCTGAGGGTTGAGCCCAGATCTCTTTCCCCCCTGGCCAGGCTTTGTGTCTCCATGAGTGCCCCCCACATCTCAGCCATTCACATCTTCCTGAATTCCACAATAGCTACATTTCCTTAATTTTTACAAAGCATATTTTCATTAAAAATGGTGTCCTTTCTTATACTTAAGGACATTGAAATATATTTTACAAGGACTCTTATCAGTACAATAAATGGAACAGTAGTAACACTTGCCTTATTCACATGATTGTAAAAATAATGAAACAAAATATTACGAAGTTCTACTTAGACATTTTTGCCAACACAGGACCCTCAGTTGATCTCTTTATTAAAAGAGCCATTTAGCAGATGTGTGAGAAATGTGAAAGTCACTCTGGGGACAAATAAAGCTTCTCCATGACACACTCAGCTTGAAAGGAAAGTGCAGATGGAATTTTGAAGCAGGACCGCTGGACAGTTGCTCTGTTTCCCTTCCCCTTCTGGCTGCCCCAAGCCTTACCCGACACCCATGCTCCCCTCCAACCCTGACGGCTGGACCTGTGAGTTTAGAGCCACTTTGGGAGCCACTCACTGAAGATGGTGGCCCAGTCACTAATGTCTTGTATGAGACAGAGCTCCTATTTCTGCCTTCAACTGGAAATAAACCTCTTTGTGCTGAGCCTCTGGAATTGCAGGGTTTACTTGTTCAGAGAGCATGACCTTCAGCAGCACAGAGCTATTTCCTGTGACCCCAGTGAGAGGTCGCTCTGGAAGGTGGCACTTCTACTTTGAATTCTGTTTTGCCCCAAGGTCTGACACCTGCCTGGATGGGGGCTGCAGAAGGCAGGACATTCCCAAGGCAGGATGCCCCCACTTCACTGGCATCTCAGATACTGGACAAAGCTCGATTCTGATGGGGGTTCATCTCACCAGCACTTGGCTCAGCTCCCCTCAGTCTCCACATGCTAGGATCCTCCTCACCCTCTTGGCCTGGTTCAGATTGGGTATGTGGATGGTGTAGACGCCATCCTTATTGACTCCAAACCTATGGATCTCCTCACAGTCTCGGAATACCTGCTCAGCTGCACCTGTGGAGGCAATAATGGGACAAAGCAAAAGTCAGCTGGAGATGAGCAAGGAGAGGGAAGGGACAGAGTGGGCTTGCCTGCCTGCTGTGTGCAGGTCCTGGTCCTGGGGAGGTGCAGGGATGGAGAGAAGAGCCAGACCTGGGAAAGTTTCCTAGAGCTAGGAATCAACAGTGAGCAGGTGTTCCTGGGTGTAGAAGGGGTGGTGTTCTCGGCAGAGGGAACAGCTGGTAAAGGCTTCAAGGTGGGCAGTCTAGTGTGAGCAGGGCACAGGGCTATGAGGGACAGGTTGACTCACACCATGAGTGGGGAGCCTTTGCAGGAGTTCTCTGGCTGCTTGAGGTAGGGCAAGGCAGGCACAGAGAGGTCAGGGAAGGAAGAGTGCAGAGAGGAGGCTTTTTCAGCAGACCTAGCTGGCCTCGAGGACCAGGCCAAGGCGCCCAGACTGCTGTGCCCAGGAAGAACACTGGTTACTGTGGAACTGCGGGTAACTTTCCTGGGTAGGGGTCTCCCCTGTCTACCTGCCAGCTGTACCCAATTTCTCATGGTCCATGGGAACTGGAGTCCAGGCTAGCAGGAGGAAGGTGCGGGCACAGAAGCAAACAGGACAGTCCGCATTTCCCCCAGCTAGGCAGGGGCCAAGCCAGGAGCTGGTCCAAGATTTCCAACCACCACTCTATGCACTGCAAATTTCTATGGTCATCAAAAATATCAGTATCAACAATGACAAAAGTCAATTAACTATCACAGTTGTATTGTAGGGTGTTTAGGTGACTGTTTGCTTTTACAGAAACCACTGGAAGGGAGGTGAGACATAAAAATAGGCTGTACTGTATGGCTACACAACACAGTGTGAGCCCAGCCTGTGCTCCCTGTGAGTCTCTGGGCTGGTAATTCATACCGGTTTTGCTCTCTTTAGGCCCCAGGCACCTTGCTTAGCCCCTTCCAGTGCATAGTCTCATCTCATTCTCAGAGCGAGAGCTCTGTGAGATTATCATCCTCATTTCACAGGTGAGGAAATATGAGGATCTGGGAAATTGAAAGAGTATGGAAAGTCCCAGTGTTAGCCAGTGATGGAGTCAGGGCTGGAACTCTGCTGAGAGGCCATGCTCCCTTCCTACCACCTGACCCTCAGATTTATGCCCACAGAGTTTCCATCACAGGGCAAAAGTACCCCACAAGAATCCTTCCCAGTGACAGTGGAGGGTGTTTGGGCTAATTATGCCCATGGTGAAGGGCCATCACCGCCTCCCCACCATGGGTGAGCAGACACTGAATATCAGAATAGCTGCAAGTCTATGGAGTGAGGTAAGCCCTGTGCTTGGGCTCAGCCACAGATCCCACACGTGGGGGTTATTCTGCAGTCCCGCTGCCATGCACAGGTCCCTAATGGGTTCTGGTCACTCCACATCTTGTGGGTTGGAAGGCACCCAGATCTCCTGCCTGTGGCTTCCTTGGGCCTGCTGGATTTAGGATGGAGCCACAGTGGGGTCCTCTGCCCCAAGTTCCTATCAACACGGTGCCTGGACTCCCGTCTCAATTGCTGGATTCCTGGTCCTTGAAGGCTTCTAGGCTCCCCCATGACCACCCAGCAGCAATAGGAGCCTCTCTCTGGCCTGCTTCTCACCCAGCCATTCTCGACTCCCTAAGATGAGGCCCATCCTGTCCAATCCACCATGTCCTCTATGGGCTCAGATTAAAGTCCCCTCTCCTTAGCACAGTCCCTAGGCCAGCTCTGCTGTGGGAGCTTCAGGAACACTGCTAGCAGAGCATGTGGTACACCATAGGCACTCAACAAAGAAATGTTTCCTCCTTTCCTCTGAGGCCTGCAGAGGGGCTGGGTACATTTGCAAGAGACAGGGCAGCCTGTGTGCATTGCTGCATCCTCACACCCAGTAGGTGAGGAATCAAAGTTTGTTGACTGAGTGAGTGAATCTGGAATCAGGAAGCCTTAGCCTCCAAGTGGGCCACAGTGGGTGAGTTCTGGGGAGCAGGTAGGGTACTGGGCTCCCTTCTCAAGCTGGGCTGGGAGGCCTCTTGTCTTAGGTGTGGTCTTCTTGGGGTTAGGGGTGGGACATTAACAGGAGAGAAGTCCTTGGGGTGCACTGAGTCCCACATCCTCATCCTATGGGGGAAACTGAGGCCTGGGGAGGAGTAGGGGAAGGCCAAGCAAGCAGGGCTAAGGAGTGACTCCTAGAAGCCAAATTTGTCAGTTGGGCTGCTGCTGTCCTTGTTATCACCATCACCTCCATGGAATAGATGGGGAAACTGAAGCTAGGTATGGGGTGGGATGGGGCAGACACAAGCACATGTGAAGTCAGAAGGTAGAATATGGCTTCTCTTAGGATCATTGCTCTCACCATTATTATTGCTGCTTATGTTTTTTTCTATTGTGTAGTGGCCAGGAGGGTGTGGCCTTCCCCAGGATAGGTCCAGGCCAAGAGTAACCCTGGAGGCTAAGTAGGGCTCTTTCCTGGCTCCTGTCCTCTTCCTCAGCCTCCTGCCTTGCACACCTTGGTTACTCACCTGGGCTCTGGTCTACCAGGCACATGAGCTGCTTCAGGTTCTCCAGGAATTGGTGCTGCCTCTGCTGCAGAATGGTGGAGTTGCTGCTTTCAGCTTGTAGGTTGTGCTGGATGCTGGTGAGGGTGCAGCTCTGGTGTTTCAGCAGCTGTGGCAGCTGTGCCTTCAAGCTGTGGATACTGGCAAGCTGGGCCTCTTTCTGCACCTTCAGGGTGAGCAACTTAGTCTTCAGGTCGCTGGGGGGAGGGTTGCATGGGGGTGAGCCCACTGTCCTACCCACATTTGCATCTGGAGACTTCCTATTTGGGGGTCACACATCCTTGCCCATATTAGGCATGGACTGATGAGGAGAGTGGTGTGGACTGGGGTCCAGGGGAAGTCAGAGGTCAGGCAGCTGGGACACAGCAGCACCCAGGCAGCCACTGTCTGGCTTCAGTACCCTGGTGGCTTAGGGACAGGGCTGAGAGGATAACATTTTATTGTTGATCTAGGTTTGCAGACCCTTTCTCAGACTCAGAACTAAATCCAGCCAGAACAGAAGAAATTGCCCCCTGGCCCGAAATTATAATGCAGGAAAAGAGAATTTGGGCAGACTTGAATTCTGGAATTCTTACTGTCTTGAATGGACAAGAACTTATTGAGAGTGTCTTCAATCTCTGCAGATTTCTAGGTACTTGCACACTTCAGAGTGATTGAAAATGCCCTAGTTCTTGCCACCTAGACCTTGGGTTGGTGGAATGAGAAACAGAACTGCTACTAAGGGCATTCTAATCAGAGGGAGAGGATAGTCCTGATGACTATGGCCCAAACCCAGCATAAAGGAGCAATAACTATATCATCCTGGTTACAAGGTTGCTCACTGATTAGGTTTTGCCTCTCCTGGAAACTTAACCTTGGCAATTTTTTCTCCCCTCAGCTGGAGACCAAGATAAAATCTGCCTAGGGTGTCAGCTTTCTCTGCCCATGACTAATATTTTTCTTTGCAATTTAAAGACTAATTCCTGATGTAGATTTGTATATACTGAAGGGACTCTGCCTGTATAGACTAGAAATTGGTAATTGGAGTGTCCTAGGGGAAGGGGAGCAGGTGGGCTGCATCAGGTTTATTTGTCTGCAAATCAAGAAAGGTAGTTAAAATGTACAGGTTGAATTGTATGGTGTGTAAATTATGTATCAATAAAGCAGTTAAACTTTATAAAATAAAGAGAGGAAGAAGAAAAGAAAGAAGCAAAGTGCCCTGAGTCTCTTTCCCTACATAATGCTGGGGGCCAATCTTTGGGACTGCCTGGCCCCTAGCTCGGCCAGCCCTGGTGCCCATCTTCCTCCCAGCTCCTCTGGACTCCAAGCCTTTCAGTCCTTACTAGCCCTGGCCTAGCTCCAGCTTAAGGCCCAGACCCTCACAATGGTCCCTCACCCCAGTCCTAATCCAGGCCCCAGTGCCATCCCAGACACTGGCCCAGATTCAGCTGCCAGCCCCAGCTTCAGCTCAGGTCCTGAGCTCGAGTCTTTCTGGCTCAGTCCTAGTCCAGCCCTCCCTACCTGTTGCAGCCATGCAACTGGTTGAGCTCATAGCTCTGCTCCTGCAGCTGCTTCTCTAGTTTGGTGATGGTCAGTAGAATCTCCATCATCTGGATCTCCATGCATGACTTCTGGTTCAGGACCTGTCCCAGGGAGCAGGAGAGTGGGGGGCACCATGATCCCTGCAGGTATCTATCAGCTGCCATCAGCCTGCCTACAAACCTGTCACTGCTGACACTTGCTGACTCAGAGCCACCCTCCAAGTTATTAGTCCCTGTGTTCACTCATGCACTGAGTGTATGGTGTGCTTCCTGAATTTGCCCTCCCTCATCACTGCTCGTGACACTTCCAGTCCTCCTGTTGTGCAGACTCCAGGAGGATCATTCTTGACCTCACATGGAATCCACCAGCAAGTGCCATTATCAACCCCTTCCAAATGGTCCGTTACTTATTCCCTCTATGGCCTCCTCCATGGCCCCTGCCTCTGTTGTCTCTTGCCCAGTGTCCTGTAATGACCTCCTCACAAGGCTCCCTGGCCCACCCTTGGCCCTTGTAGTCCTTTCCTGCTCAGCAGCCTGAGGCAGACTTCCCAAATGAGTTCCCTCTGCTCACAGTCCCCCTGTTGTTCCTCCGGTGCTCACCATGGCTGGCCAAGCCCTTGATGATCTTCTGCATCACCTCATTGGCTCCACCTGCTGCTCTCCCCCGGTTACTCTAGCACGCCAGTGTCCTTACATTCCTGGAGCTGCTCCCATCTTCCCACCTCCTGCCTTTGCATATGGTCTTCTCTGTGACTGACACACACTGCCCACTGAGCCAGGCTCCAGTGCTGCTCCTTAGTGGTCCCTTCTAGCCTTGCAGCGTTACCAGCAGCTTCGTCCCTCCCACCACGCCCAGGAGACCCCACCTAGCTCTCTCTTCTTAGCATGGTCACTGTGTAACTTACATGTTCCTTATCTTGCTCACTTTCTTGGTATGTTCTGTGGGATAGGGATGCATGTGTGTCCTATGTACTGCTCTGAACTGGGACCAGGCATTTGGAATGGGGCCTGGCACACAGTGGGGTTCAGAAAGCCTGTACCCACTTGTCACTCATGAGCGTGTCCATTAACTTTCCCTGTTTCCTCTCATTGCTCAGGGAGTCCTTGGCCCCTGAGGCCTAAAGGATTCTTCACCATCCATCTTCCCCATATACCTTAAACCCTTGAGGCCATAGGGATTATGCTGTTTTCTTGTTCCTGTGGCTTGGCCCAGCTTGAGCACTGCATGCAGGCTGCAAAGTTGGGCCCAATGTCTGCCTAGCCACCCAGGACCTGCAGTCTGGAGGGAGGGTGGTAATGATGGGACTGGGTCCTTAGGGAGGGAGTCTAGGAGCCTATGGCCCAGAAGAGGCTTTGACCTGACCCAGGGACAGGGGCCAAGGCAAGGTGCCAACCTGGCTACCCACCAACTCATTCTCCATTACCTGATCCTCCATGCCTGTCAGCTTCTGGGTCTGGTTCTGGAGCATGGGGGCCAGGTGGGTCTGCTCTATGTTTTGCTGGTCCAGTGGTAGGTCTGGTCTCAAGATGATCAGGATGTATCTCCAGCTGGGGAGATATTGGGCTGGGTCACAGGCAGAAACCAGAGCAGCCTCCTGTCCCTCCAAAGGGTCTCTATGGAGACTCACAGAGCAGTCAGAGGCTCAGAATGGGCCAGTGTAGTGGTTTATTTTAGTTATCATGAGCAGGGCTTCAAAGAGGATTGATAGTGTCATATACAAGAAAATAAAATAACCCATGCAGGTAAAGAGCTATTTCAAGCAGCTAAGCCAAACTTAGAGATGCAGAGACAAACATAAGAATGACAAAAGCTACAATAGGAAGAGACATGAGGACCTTTCCTCCCAGGAAGAAAATAGGCTAAGTTAGTTAATAACTTTTCTCTACCCTCTGGACAACTGGACTAGAACTGGAGAAAATAAGAAATGCAAGACAATCCATTTCTTTTTGAACTCATATTCTTTGAAATAAATCACTATGCTTTGCTTATCTATATACAGCCAAGAAAAAATGGTGGACTTCTTTGCCCTCTTGGTGGATATCAACCAAGAGCTGTGTTTCTTATTATTATTTGTAATAAGCACTCTCCGAAATTATCCTCTTTGTCCTCAAATAATTTTTTCAATTTTTGGAGACAAAGAACTTGGGCTTATACAAAATTAATTATGTCATATTAGAGGTCCCATCAAGATGGGTCTGGACTTTAATTCCAGTGAACTGAGTTTGACAGGAGGTAAGAGATCAGAGAGTATTTATCTTTTTTCCATTTTTCTCCTTTCACTGTGGTTATATTAAAGAGATAGGTAGGATTTATGGTTATGTTAGAACTAGATAAATGATAAGCAAACAACATTCCATAATCTGGGTTTACTGAAAAACCAAGGGGCGCTTAGATGGCAATTGAGAAGATTGTAACTCCCTGACCTCAGACAATGAGAAAGGGGGGAAGGGACCTTATAAGGTACTTGGATGAAAGACACAGCTTGTTTGAATCAGGTGTGTGTGAGTCCAGACAGACACCTATTTCTGCAGAATCACCATTAAAGTTCTGCTTCTGCTGTACTTCACATCTGAGTCTATAAGTCTGGAGTCTGAGTGGTGGGCTTCTCCCATGGCTGTATACTGGGTATTAAGTCTACTTGTGATCAGTAACAGTTTCCTAAACTTATAAAAGGCCTAAAGATGTTCTTAGTTCTTGTCAGTACAGTTAAATCCTGTAAAACCTGTTGAAGGAATCTAAATTTTTCCTTAGGAGTAAAAACTAAGTCATATTTTTATGATGCTAGTGTAAGAACAGGAGGTCATAGGCAAGAAAAAGGATAAAAGAGGATCTCATTAAGCTTTATTAAAGAAATTAATAGGAAATCTTACCAAAGTAAGCTTTTGTCTCTGCAATTAGACTTCAGCAATTAGAAAGACAAAGGGAAAGAAAAATAGAGAAACTAGATTGGAGAGGTTGTGGGGCAACACAATTAATGTAAAAATTTAGCAAGAAGAATCGACAGGCAAAACAGAGATGTAGTGGATGCACATTGAGGTGATACTTAAGTGAAATAAATAGGACAAACGTGTAAACACCGAGTAGTTTCTCTAGTGTGAGGAACTGAAAGTGTAAATAAGGATTAAAATGATTGAAATGAATAATTGATAATTTGAAATAGGAAAAGGTCCAAAGGTGTAGGGGTGGTGGGAGAGGAAGGAGAAAGGGAAGAAGGGAAAGGAAAAATTATGAGAAAAGAAAAAAAACTGGAAACAAAATCTATGTAAATAGAGAAGGGTGGAGGGGGTGAAGGGAGCACAGGTAATGGGGACAAAATAAGAACCAAGATGCATCATGAACAGGTACAAGCACCCAATGACAAATGTAAACATATTGTATACCTAAAATGTACCAATAAAAGAATTAAAAATAAATAAATAAATACATTAGGAGGGGTAGAAGGGTTGAAGGGAGGGCAGAGGAATGGGAAACAAAATAAGAACTAAGATAGATATAAAGGTACAAATTTCCAATGATGAATGTCATTATATTGTATACCCAAAATGTGCCAATAAAGTTAATTAACCCCCCCAAAAAACAGAGATGTAGCCAGGAACATGAAAAAGATCAGGGTTCCCAGCTTCCACCTTCACCTGATAAAATACAAAGAAAACAAGGGGAAGACACCTCAGGTCTCTTATTTAATATGTAAAAGACACATACACCTATACATATACACTTATATGTATATTCTCACTTTAGTATCACTATACCACAGCACCAGATACACACATGTCCTCTTTACATAATTTCTAACTCTAAGCTGCCTTTCTATGGGGATTTCCCTCTCTACACTTATCCATCACAAAAGGACAGGAAAGAGTCAAATGGCCAAAAGAATGTAGACAGAAGTGCCCAAGCTGGAGTCAAAGACAACCAGGGAGCCAACCAGATTGTTGCAAATTCCAGGTGCCCAACATGGGGCAGGGACATCAGTCTTAATAAAAAAGAGCTGAGGGCAAAAATCCACAGGTATTCACTTTCTGATGCCTCATATTCTTTCAGAGTAGCTATCTATCTTCTCTTTTCTTTACCACCCTTTCCCAAATAAATAGTCTTCCTTTATTTTTAAATTCTGACTCTTTAATTCCTTACTGGTGGTGAGAGTTTCCTTTTTTATTTAATTTCACTGGTACATTTTAGGTCTACAATATAATGACATTCTTCATTGGAAATTTGTGCCTTTATGTAATCTCTCTTGGTTCTTATTTTTTTCCCCCTTCCCCTGCCCTCCCTTCAAAACCCCCACCCCTCTCTATTTACAAAGACTTTGTTTCCATTTTTTCATTTTCTCATAGGAATTAGTTTATGACCCTGATAGCTGAAGGTTCCAAAACAGCAGTGGCCTGGTGTGGTGTACACCCCTAGATGTGACACTATTTACTGTCAATCTCACAGTGAGATAGGAAGAAAGTAAGGAGCAGGTTGAAAGAAAGCAAGGAAATTGAAATTTTAAAATTGTACTTATAAGAAAAACTGCAGGTTTAAGACATAAAAATACTCAAGGGTTTTTTCCAAGCATGATAAGCCTGTAAACTGGGCCCTTGACCTGTCCTTTTCACCTGTAAACTGTGCACCCTTCATTCTCAGGAAGCAGCAAGATTGGCGGGTAGCATACTTCAACTTCAAACATGTAAATGGCTTCCATTGTAATCTGGCAGATAGTGAGAATGCATTTCCTAGATCACCTATCTTGAAGAGACCCCCTAAAATGTACCCAACTCTGGCTTATAATGTGTCTCATTTCTCTGAACATCCACACTCTGCTTTTATATCCTATATCTCTGTGTAATAAACCCTTCTTTTGCCTCTTACTGATGTGTCCAGAAATTTTTTTCTGTGATGGGAGTCAGCAAACCTGAAAACTTATTTTATTAAAAAGGCTGGGTTAAGTTCCTTATGTCCAACTTCAGGGACCTTTAGACCCAGCCCAGTGAAATCTATCTTGAGACAATGAAGGGATCTTAAAAGAGGGGTGGAGACTGTAGACCTTGATTCTGGTAAGCTCAGCAGAAAGGCTTTTCATTTCTTTTTTCTTCTTTCTCTCTCTGTCTCAAATCTTTCAACTTTTCCCCCCCTAATATTAGCAGAGACAGGCAGGGAACTAGAGAGTGGAGGAGACTAGTGCTAGTGAGGGAGGGGAAGTGCCATGGCCTTTGTTTTTCTTGATATGTGACCTGTAGTTATTAAGTGGCATTTTGGATTTTTAAATTGTCTGTGAGTTTGTTTTTTTTTGGTGTTTGTTATAGGTCCCTAGATATAGAGTTCTTTGCAGTAAATTTTTGAGTAAAATCCAGCTGTTGTGTATAATTCCTTTTCCTGCTTTTTGATCTGTTGATAAAGGTTAGAGCAGATGGATTTCTCTGTGACTATCAAGGATGCCTACATTAGATAGTGACACAAAACTTGGCAAAGCCCCCAGTTGTGGAGAGTTCTGGTGGGAGAGAAACAGCAAAGCTGCCACACCGGGCAGTTCTGGTTCTAGAAGACAGGACAGGCTGTATATACAGTGTGACCCTAGCATTCCCTTGCACAGATGACTTAGCCCAGTTTGGGTGCCCCAGTTTGGGTGCTCCCACTGCTGTGCAGGCAAACCCCAGGAAGAAGTGGGTAGCTCTGGCTGCCTGAGTATGGGCTAGAATCCTATCTTTTTCTCTTTTCTTTCTCTATCTGTTTCCAGAAGTACACAAGAGAGACATTTAAAGGTATAGTAGATTTTATATGACTATAACTATGTCAGTCCCAAATATTTTTATATTTTTTATATTTTATAAACTTGGGATCAATTTAAGATAAAAGCTTTTTGTCATGCCTGGCCTAAACAAACAGGATAAGCAAACAGGCTGCTTTCAGCAAACAATAGCAGCTTCTCAGTAAATAGACTCAAAACGAAGTATACAACTTTCCTGGCCCTGAGAAGTCCAGTGATTATCTACACACCTGTGCAGACAGACCTTGGATTCAATCACAAACATTTCACTCCTTAGCCCCTTCAATATCTATATATGCCTAATTCCTTTGCCAGTTATCTACTAATATCTCTCTCCTAGTGTTAGCCCATCCACATGTGGATGTAATAAACTTGGCTTTTTCCAGCTACTGGCTAGTCCCTGATTTTAGCCCCTGTTCACAGGAAAAAACTTTTCTTTCAAAAGCCCATTTTAAACCAGTGGATTCATGTGCCATCTATAACACTTTTGAAAGTTGATTTTTCTTTAAAGGTAAATTAGGAGAAAAAGACAAAGCTCTATGTTGGGAGCAATGCTACATAATTCTAGGGAAAAATCATTTGGTTAGCCTAGTTCTCTTGCCTACAGCCCAGCTACAGAATAACTCCAGTTTGGCCTCCGGTCACAACTGAGACTTCAGTGATCCAGTAATGCTGTGATTCTCCAGCACAAGAAACATCCTGGGAGAACAAACATCTGCTCAGTTCCTCATTGTTCTTGGACTGATTAACATCTTGTTTGCCGGAGATGTACTGAACTCTCTGCAAGCCTTCCGTTACACCTTGTTTATCCCAAAGTGAACTATTGAACTCTCTGCAAGTCATTTGTTACATTTGTTTCTCCCGATGTACTGAATAAAAGGTGTGGTAAGCTGGGGGCTTTGTCTTTGCCGCCCAGAGCAGCACTGATCAGACCCAAAGCTCAGCTTCTTCTCGGTCTCATTTTTCTACCTTTCCTGTAATTCGCCGTGTGCTGCCGTGGCTCGCAGGAGACCAGGACTCACTGCAGGGGTTCTGGTAACGTCCCCTTCCCCTGTCCCCTACAGCTCTTATCCTTTTTCCCTTCTGACTATTACTGGCTAAAAGTCTATAGTGTTAACAAAAAAGGTACTCAGGGTAGCTTAAAGTATTAAAAGAAATACTATTGTGACTTACATAAAAAGAAGAGCTAATTAATAATCACTAAAACATTCTGACTAGTCTATTTATAGTTATAAACCTACAACTTAAAAAATATTATTATAACTGAACATGGCCAATGCATCAACGAGTGCACTTTAGTCTAATACAGTTGTTTTTTATGTGTTCTATATGTTATCTTTTCTGTCTGCCTGTTAATCTGTTTTAATAATTGGTTAAACATACCCACCTTGTGATTTTGCCCTACAAAACCTCCTTTAAGAAGTGGGCTCATTGGTAACCCACTTTCAGGTCACTTTCTGTCTCTCAGGAGCTATCTATCTCAATAAATTTTTCCTACTCATAACCTCTGTTGTTCCTCAGAATTCATTCTTTGATTTTGGGGAACAAGAACATGGTGTATCTTACAGCTAGCAGGTTGAGAATTTTATATTACTCCCCCTATGTCAATCTGACCTCAGACAGCCAGCGCTGGCCATAGCTCGCCCTCCTCCCCTTTTTCCCTTTGTGTCATCATGTGACACAGTAGACATCTCTTCATGCCCTCTTTCTCTCCTTCATCCAGAAGGGATGAACTATTCTCTTCTGGCTGTGTGCCCATGTGGGAAAAGGCCTGGTCTCTGAAGAATGGCTGGGAAGAGCCACCTTCCTGTTCTGATGCTGTCTAGTCTTGCTGTGTGGTATCAGGTCCCCCACTTCCCCTTTTTGGGCCTTACATCCCAATCTCTACACCTTAAAGCACAGTTCTTCATGCCCAGTGAGGCCTTTGGGGATGGTGACTGCCCCAAGGTTGCCTGCTGCTCACAGCCCCAGCCATACCTTCTGCAGCCTCTGTGGGCTGTACTTCAGTACATTCTTCAGCTGTTCCATTTGTTGGTCAGATAACAGCCCTGCACAAATGATGGGTAGCTGGTTCTGGGTGTTGTTGGATGCCTTCAAAGCTGTGGATTTTGGTGGGGAGTGTGGGAGCTCAGGCAGCAAGATGGTGTAGCCGCACTGGTCATGCTGGATTCCATATACCTGCCTACGCCTGTTTGCCTGCTGTCCCTTCACTTGGGTGGTAGTCGTGGTGGCCACCAGGAGGAGGAGGCTGCCCAGCAGCATAGTGGGCCAGAAGAGCATCCAGAGATACGTGTTGAGTAGAGGAGTCTGATCAGAGCCCTGACAGGCTCTCTCCACTGCTGCCTGCTCTGTACCTGGGACACACCAGTGTGGCCTGTGGCTCCTGCAGAACAGGTCTTCAGAGCTACTATAACCACAAATCCTTGTGTGGCCAGCTCAGTCTGTGGCTATTTATGCTGTAAGTACCACAGCTGCAGGACTTCCTGGCCTCTGCTTCCACCCCCAGGCTGCCCTTCACCTCAGGGCTCTGTTCCCCTCCTTTCTCTTCCTTCTGTCCCCAAGCAGTCACAATGGCCTCTTTGCCTGTCTTTCCTTCAAGACCTGTGACTGTCCAGTGGGGTCCTATCCTCTCCCAGCTCTGGTGCAAAGAAAACATGAGGGACAGGAACACACCACACTTTTGCAAGCCCCACAGCTTTGACCCCAGTGCTTCTGTGCTCTCTTCCTGGCTCTATCTCTCTATACTGCCTCCTTTAGTAGGATAAAAGAAATAAAAACCACTTAGAAAAGACATTAAGAAATTGAGATTTTTAAAATTATTTGTAACTGCAGCTTCAAGGCACAAAAGTTATTCAAATCCTTTTCCTTTCCAGGAAACTCACTAAAAAAATGCCTAAGGGTCTTAATGACAATAGTCCTGAAAATCTGGGTTCTGGGCCTGTCCTTTTAACCCATAAATTGTGTTTCTTCCACCCTCAAGGAAGCAGTAATATTGATGGGCAGCATATTTCAACCTCAACCACATGTAGGTGGCTTGCCTTGTAATCTGACAGACAGCAGAAATACATACCCTAGATCAGCCATCCAAAAGAGATCACCTAATTATACCCAACTTTGGTGCATAATGCCTCACCTTTCTCTGAACACCTGCTCTCATCGGGTTTTGAGTGAGTTAAAAAATCTCTAATAAATTCTTCCTGTGTCTCTTACTGATGTGTCCTGAAAATTCTTTTTCTGAGACAGGACCATTAAACCTGAACACTTATTCTACAAGGGTAGGATAGGTTTGTTATTTCAGCTCAGTGACACTCCCAGCCCTTGCCCTCCAGGCTGCATTCTCAGTGTCAGCCACAACTAGCCCTTCTCAGCCTCTCCAGCTTTTTTCCTAGATTCCCTGTTAGCTTCAAACTTGGCTAAGTGCAAATGACAATGCAGAGCACATAGGGAGGGGGCAGAATGGTTGGCCAGGTAAGCCAGGGGAGAAGCAGCCAAGCATGAGTTTCTGGAGACTCAAAGAAGTGGGTGCATCTGTGGGGACCTGGGTCCTGTCCCTAGTTCTCACTAAGAAAGTAGGGGAGCCTTGTGCCCGGAAATGGCACTGGCCAAGTTGCTATGACAGTGATGAGACGTTGTCAAGTCCTGGAATATGTTGTCCCAGGGCTAGAGCGAGGTGATGGGTCATGGGGAGAAGAGCTTGGGGTGCAACAGGATCTTGGCCAGGTTATGACCCCCACAGTCAGAGGCACTGGCCCTAAATCTTTCTCCTCACTGGGGCCAGGATACCTCACTGGGCAGCTTCACCTCTCTGGACCTCCACCCCTAATCTGTGAACCCAGGTAGCCCCTTCTCTTGCTTGAGAGCTGCATGTGAGTCCTCAGCAGGGGGACTGAGGGATTTCAAGTTTGTTCTTCAACATCTGGCTCCTACCAGCTGTGCAAATTTGGGCAAGTCATGTACCCTCTCTATGCCTTAGTTTATTCTTGAATGAGAAAAATAATCTCTCCCACCTTGTAGGGCAGGAGAGTTGAGATAGGGCAGTGTTGGTATCAGGTGAACAGGGTGAGTATGTTCTGTTCTATGATTGTGACTCCCTCAGCCCACAGAATGGAAACCCCATGAGGGCAGGGGTTTCTCTTTGGGACTGTGGTGGCTGCACAGGAAGCGTCCAGGGGCTGGATTGTGGCCTTTGGGCTCTGTTCCTTGTAGGCTTCACATCATCCCCTGATGGTTTTCCCAGGGAGGGGCCTAGTACTGCTCAGTATTATCTCTTTCCTGTTGCTTTCCCCAATCCTGATGAAGTTTTGAACAGGGAAGGCTGCTTGGGGGCAGTGAGGAGCCAGGAGTTCACAAGGGGACAGAGGACACTGTGCCAGGTGCAGGGGTCTGGCCGGAAGAGGAGCTGCCGATGGCTCCAGACACCATGTTAACCAGGTCACATAGAGCTCTCAGCCCTGCTCAGTTCCCCCTCTGCAGATGGGACCTTGTTTTACAAAAGAGGAAACTGAACCTCACCCAGAGCAGTTGAGCGATTTGACCAAAGTTGCAGAGCTTGGAGGGCTTGACCAGGAACAGAGGAGAGAGGGAGGCTCAGCCACTCTGGGTGCCCTGCTGCCTCCCACTACCTCTCCTGGTGATATAGGGGAAATAAATATAACTCTCAACCTGCTAGATGTGAGATACACCAAGTTCATGCTCCCCAAATTTGAAGAATGAATCTAAGGAACAATGGAGGTTAAGATGAGGAAATATTTATTGAGAGGGGTAGCTCCTGAGAGACAGGAGGGGACCCAAATGTGGGGTGCCGTGGACCCCACTTCACAGAGGAAGTTTTAGAGAGTAAAATCATGAGGTGGGTACAAAATCACAAGGTGTATAAAACAAGGGACAAAACTGATTAACCAATAAGATTACAAATATAGCTGCTTAGGTAATATTGATCCATTGGGGAAGCAGGTCACATAGCAAGTGTACATGGAAGGAACAAAGACCTTTTGAGGAAGAGTTGAATCAGGAGGTCCTGGTCACACACTTGTTGAGTGATATCTATCTAGACTTTATTGGACCAGCTAATACCAATTATAGTATATTGCTTATCCCTTGGGGAGACATGTAGTCCTGGACATTCCATCTTTATCTTGATACCTCGACTTAAAAGAATGCACCTCCAAGCACAGTTGTAATGTGTTCTTATCCTCTGCACTGACTTCCTCAAGGGCCTAGCCCTTTTGAACTGCTTATAAATTTATACCTAATCCAGCTGTCTATAGTACTGGCAATGAGCAAGGGCCCAGCCCTCTCAGCCTCATCTTTCCATCTGTGTAATAGAGATAGAGTTCACACCCTGGATGGGCATAGGAGTCTTGCTGTGGCACCAAGATGACTGTGGGAAACTCCCCATGGAGATGCATTTGAACTCGCTGATAGATGAATGAAATGTGACTTCCTTCCATGCACAGCTTTTGTGAAATTGATGTGGGGCCCAGAATTGTACAAACTGCTTTCTACTCAGAACAGGCCATGGAGTTTCTTCTGCAGGAGGGCACAGGCAGGACCAAAAGAAGAGTTCTGTGCTTAGTGGGTGCACTGGGTTGGAAAGCCTCCAGGTCATACTTGCACCTTCAATTCAGCACCACCCTGACCTCTGGGCCTTTGCATGTGCTCCTCTCAGTTCAGATCACCACAGCTAGTGTCATCCCAGAGGCTTCCTCTCTCACCTGTCACATCTGGGTATCCTGGTTTATTCATGTGATGTCTCCAACATGGTGGCTTCAGTCAGCCAGGCTTCTTACAGGGCCACTCAGGGCCACAACAGAACACATGGCTATGGTGTCAGAGGTCTCATGACTTTCATGACTGAGCTTTGAAAGTTATTCCAAGCATTCCCACATCTCCTGGAGTAATGCTCTATCTCCCTCTTAAATTCTTTTCCTTTCTTTTTTTTTTCTTCTAGAAACAGGGTCTTGAACTCACTAAGTTGCCCAGGATGACCTCAAACTACTGGTGATAGTTCAACTCTTGCTTCATCCTCCTGAGTGCTGTGATTACAGATGTGCACCAGTATGCCTGGCTGCCATCTTAAGTTCTTAATAAATTATGAGCAAAGGGATCTATGCTGGTTATGATTAGGTAGCCATGTAACCTGCATTGAAAAATGAAACTTTAAAAATTAGATTTTTTTTCTTTGAGAGTTAGAAAACTTCTCCAAATGTCTTCCAGTTGAGTATATAACCAACGCCCCTTCCCTCTTTAACCCCAGAGCAGTGACAGAATATGCAGATGCTGCCAGCTCCAGGAGGCTGGAGCCAGGTTCCCTTTCCATTAGAAAGGGGAGGATGAGCTGAAGGTAGCTGGAAGTGATAAAGCAAGTGTGGGATCTGCATTGTCTCTCTGTGCTCCCCCTCCCCTCTGTTCCTTGATATCAAAGACAATTGCCCACCTGTACATGGTGAGATGGTGATTTGAGATAAATGAGACCCTCCATCTCTTTGAAGGTAGCTTTGAATAAATCTTTTTTTTTTCCTTTTTACCAATAAAAATGGCCTCTTTTGATTTAGTCAGTGGAGAGCAAATAAGCCCAAGTGTGTTTATCTAGGTGGCTGGTAAGTTTTGGCGAGCCAGGCATAGGTACGGCCCTGCTCTTGAGAGGTTTACATCCAAACAGCCACTTGGTAAAAGGGACTAACTGCTCATGCTTAGTTTAACACAAGGTCAGGACACCCCAGACATTCTAGCAGTTGCCAGGGTTATTTTTGCACCTAGAAATGTTCCTCCTTTCCTGGTCATGGCATCAGCTGCCTTTAAACTCTTTTGTTGGTAAAAGGAAAAAGTTTGAGGTGATGACTCCACCTTGTTTCCATTAGAAAGTGTACTGCAGGGATCTACTGTCTCAACCATTTGGACCTTCTCTTTGGTTGTTCAGCAGTGCCATTTGGGTTGAGGCAAGTGCCTTCACTATGTGTAGTGATTTGGACCAACTGTAGGTCATTTGGGTGCACTAACTGGTGTGAGAAGTGATTCAGAGAGAGAAAAAATGTTCAGGCATTTGTTTTGTTTTTTTGGAGTACTCATTTGTTTTGGTTTGCCTTTGTTTCTTATACCTTTCTCTTCTTATAAACTTTATTTTGGGTAGGCAACATGTTTTAAGTACCTTCTAGAATTACATAAGTGATTTGGGGCTTTAAGCAGATGGGACCCTGGTTTACAATTAAAAAAAGGATTCTTTGTGAGCCTATGTATAGGCATTTATTGACACAAAGGTTTGTAGTAAGAGAATTTAATAGGATATGTTTGAAGTGCTCTGCCATAAATTGCTTAGGAATAAAAGTGTTGGCACTACTTTAAAGCTCCTTAGTAGTTTCAGTAACCCTAAAAAAGTAGATTTTTATTATGATACAATATGGCCTGTATAACTGAAAAGTACCCTCTGATTTCATACAACTGCTATTAAGAAGATTCTTTGGAATAATTTGTCCAGGACAACATCCATAGCTCCTTTTTTGCTCTATTCTGAATTAGTAATCAGTGTAAGTAAGAGCCTTCTGTACATACTGACCATACAGCTACTTGGCTAATACTGGTGAGTTTACTGGGATTTAATTTCCCCTCATTTTGGTTAAGAGTCCATGATTCATTTTATAAACCAGTTGTGTTTCAAAATATTAGTTAAATTTCTGTTTGCTGAAAATTGATTTTTGTCTCTCCTGCCACCTCCATTCCTTAATTTAAAAAATAGAGCTTCTACACTCCACTCTTGAGTGCATCCTGTATCTCTGTCTGACAAAGCCCGCCCTTGCCTCTGATGTGTCCTGAAAGTTCTGCCTCTGTGATGGATGTCAATGAACCTACTAACTCATTCTCCAAAAAGGGTGGGTTAAGTTCTTTATTTCAGCCTCCAGGACTTCGCAGACCCAATTTGGTGACATTTATTTTGGCAACAACAAAGGGACATAAAGAGGCATGAAGATTGTAGAGATCTTGACTCTGGTAAACTCAGTCAAGAGGATTTTCATTTTTTTCTTTCTTCTCTTCCTTTGTCTCAATTCCTTTAACTTCTTTTTCTTCTGATAGTAGGTGGAGAGAAAACATAACTGGAGAGTGGAGGTGACTAGTGTGAGGAGATGGGGGAAGCAGGTGGGCTGTGTTTTCTCTGATAAGTGATCTGTAGTTGTTACATGAAATCTCTGAGCTTTTCAAACCCTCTATGAGTTCCTTCTGTTCCTTACAGGTCCTTAGGTATAAAGATCTTTATGGTAGATTTTTATGTAAAATCCAGCTCTTGTACAACTCCTTTTCCTGCTTTCTTGATCTGTGGATAAAGGATTTTCTGTATGATTAGCAGGACTAGTCACTGACAGAAAACAGGGCAGAGTCACCAATCATGGGGTTCTGACTCTGGAATAACAGGGAAGGCAGCACACACAGCATGACCTTGGCACTGGAGGGAGCTTTGCACATGCCTAGCCCAGTGTAGGTTCCTCACTGCTGTGCATGGTGACAGCCTGGTTTGCATGTTCCCACTGCCACATGCCATGGGACCCCATGATAAGGTGGGGTACTCTGGCTGCTTCACCTCCAGGAAGGATCCAGTCTATCTCTTTTGCTTTCCCCCCCTCTATCTTTTTCCAGAAGTACACAGGAGCTGTTTTAAAGGCATGTAATAGGTCTTAATATGATTATAAGTATCTCAAAATGTTACCCTAAAATATTACCTTAAAGTTATATTTTATAAACTTGGGACCATTTAAGATACAAGATTTTTTAAATTTTATTTTTCTCCAAAGATAGAGAGAAAAAAGGCAAGGCCTCCAAGCTCTTCTCTCTTTTCCCCTTCTGACTCTTTTTGGTTATAAGTCTATAGTGCTAACTAACATAAAAGATACTCAGAGTAGCTAAAGTTGCACTGAAAGAAGTACTCTTATGACTTACATAAGAAATAAGAGAGATAATTCATAACCCTTGAAATATTCTGACAATTCTGTTTGTAGTTATAAACCACAACTATAAAAAAGATTGTTATAATTCAGCATGGGCAATATATCTAAGTGTATTTCAATTTAACGTGGTTGTTTTATGTATGTTCTTCTCTGTTCATATGCCAGTTAATCTGTTTTGATAGTGTGTTAAAAGTACCTACAGTAGCTTCATAAAAAATAGTTTTTTGAGAGGAGGCTTCTGGGTCGGCTTGCCACAGCTCCCAGTGCAGAGGAGGCTTCCAGGTCAGCATGCCACAGCTCCCAGCACAGAGGAGACATCTGGGTCAATGTGCCACAGCTCTCAGTGCAGAGTGGGAGGCTTCCAGACCAACCTATCACCACTCCCAGCACAGAGGCAGTGAGCCGCACAGGTGCCAGCAGCTCCCTCCCCAAACCTGTCAAAAATGAGAAGACACATAAACAAGCATCAGAACCAGACTTCCAGATCACCTGCAGCAAGCCCAAAGGGAAATGAGATGGAACAATCTGATACTCAACAACCTGGACTCCGTGAACTGGCAATGTGTCTGAGATGCCTTTTGCCCCCATTCCTCCACTGTGGACTCTTCTCCTACACTCTGTCTCTTCTCAGCCTCCTGACCATTGTCATATTCTCATTCAGTTTAAATGACTAAAAGTGGAGATGTCTCTGAGGACCTCAGCCAACGCTGCTTGGGATCTGGGTTCATGTGCATCTCAGGGTTGCTGTTGTAGGGGCCACAGGACTTGAAGGTTAATGAGGAGGAAGCATGATGCACAGAGGAAGTATGGGGAGTGGTTTGAAGTGGTAGATCTGGAGCCTGGACTCAAGTTTAAATTTTTCCTCTACCTCATGTGGGATGTGTGAGTTTGGGCAAACTACTCAGTGTCTCTGAGACTCAGCCAGGTCATCCAAAAAGCCCAGCTCATAGGAGCATCCAATTTGGATGGCTACTGTGGAGTGTGGATTAGTACACTGTTGGTGTTTAAAATGGCCCCAAGCATATTAGTTGATGGGATTATTGTTTGGGCACCTGCAGTATGCTAGTGAGGCCAGGAGTGCTGTCCAAGAGGATGCTCAGGGGCCTCTTCCATCTCTTTCAATCAAGGCTGCAATGAATATGGTTTTGTACATCTGTGGGAGGATATATGAAAGATGATTTTCTAGACATGAATTTCAATCTACAGTTTCTCTTCCATGGTCTCAGACTCTCTGACCCTGGTAGGTACTCCACCTAGTTACTGGATTTAAGCTGGATGATCTTGGCCAGAGTCTCAGTTTAGCCATCTGAGAAAGAAGCCTGTCCATGAAAGATGCCTGGCAGAGCAGTCATGTGCTGGAAAACTGAGGAGGAACATGAAAAGATTTCCCAAACTGTAGAGGCCTGTGCACATGAAACACAAATTCTCAGACCACGTGTTTCTGACAAAACCAAACTTCTTTGCTTATTTTCTTTTTGTGTTTATTTATTTTGTGGTATACTATGGATCCACAGAACAAAATCTCAAAGGTACAAAAAGGGGCACAGTGAAAAGTGACTGACTATTCTACCCATCCCTTTGAGACCCATCTTGCTTGAGGCAACCCTATAACCTCAACCCTGTAACATGTGTGTGTGTGTGTGTGTGTGTGTGTGTGTACCTACCCAGAGATATTTCATGCACATGCATGGGAATTCACACCAGAAGGCTTACCCAAGGATGGCAAGCCTCACTAAAGTGATTCCACACTCCATTTGCAACATGACAGCTCCCTTTAGAGAGCTCCATGTACCAGTCTACAAAGATATCATATGTTGTTTTTCATGCCTGACAAGATGTTTTCAAAACATCTCACAGGCAGAGGAGCAGAGGCCCCCAGCACCTAGCAGCTGAGCCTTTTGTGTTGCCATACCATCACCCCCAGTGCAGAGGAGCAGAGCCCCACCCAGCACCTAGGAGGTGAGCTATGCGGGCACCAGCAGCACAACTGCCCTCCTTGTTGAAAAACAACCACAAAGGGAAATGAGATGGAACAATCTGATACTCAACAACCTGGACTCTCTGAACTGGCAACAAAACAGGATCTGGAAAAAATGAAATCAGAAATAATTTCTCACATAACAGCAGAGACTGTGCTCATAGTGTAAGACAGGATTAATAAATCCAGAGAGGTCACAGATAAAAAATAGAGGCCCTGAGGAACATGATGGAAACCTAACATAGGAAACAAATGGAATCTATAAAACAGATACAAACAGATTTCCAGAAGATTAAAAACTCCATTGAAAGCTTGTAGCAGAATCAGGCAATGTGAGGACAGAATTTCAGATATAAAAGAAAAGATTGCAAGTAGTGAGAAGGAAAAGAAAAATTTCTTTAAAATTGTAAGGGATCATGAGAAATCAATCCAGCAGCGCTAGACAATGCAAAGAAGAATAACATAAGACTGATCGGAGTTAATGAAGAAACAGGAGAGAGTGCAGATGACATAAAAAACTGTTCACAGAAGTGATGGCAGAAAACTTTCCAAGGAGGGGAAAAAAACTTCACATACAGCTAAGTGAGGTATATAGGACTCCAAACTACCCTTGATCAAAAAAAATCTACACATAGGCATATAATATTTAAGATTCCAGAAACCCAACAGAAGAACAAAATTCTACAAGCAGTTAAGAGAAAAGAAACAAATCATATACAGAGGAAAGCCCATCAGAATCACAGCGGACTTCTCAATGCAAACCCTCAAGGCAAGAAGACCTTGGAGTGATGTATTTCAAGCCCTAAAGGAAAACAGCCTCCAACCCAGATTGATATACCCGGCAAAATTGATGGAGAAATAAGATACTTTCATGAGAAAGAGCACCTTAGGAACTTCATGAACACCAAACCAGCACTGCAAAAAATTTTAGACAAAATCCTAGGAAAAGACAATAGGATCACAACCCCAGGAAGCCCAGCAGAATGAATCCATTGGGCATGACCAGAAATTAAATGCAAAAGGGGAGAATCCAACAAAAAGAAAACGTCATGACAATGAAAAAGTCAAGTCAATATGCATCAGTTATAACCATCAATGTTAATGGTCTCATTAACATTCACCAGTCAAAAGAAATAGACTGGCAGAATGGGTCAAGAAGCAAAATCCAACAATATGCTGCATACAAGAAATATACTTAATTCAAAAAGAAACTCATAGACTGAAAGTTAAAGGGTGGAAAACAATACTCCACATAACAGGAACCCAGAAAAGAGCACGAGTAGCTATCCTCTTTGCAGATCAAGTGGATTTCAAACCCACACTGAATAAGAGAGACAAAGAAGGACACTACATCCTTATGAAGGGAACAATCCAAGAGGAAGAGAAGACAACCATAAATATATATGCACCAACTATATAAAACAAATACTAACGGACCTGAAAAGTCAAATAAGCACTAATACAATAGTAGTGGGGGACCTCAATACCCCACTGTCACAAGTAGATAGATCAACTAGACAAAAAATACATAATGAAATACTAGAACTCAAGCGAACTCTTGAACAAATGAACTTAACAGATGTTTACAGAATGTTCCACCCCACAAAATCAGAGTACACATTCTTTTCAGCTGCACACAGTCGTTCTCCAAGAGTCCACATACTTGCTCATAGAACATGTTTAAGTGCAAAGAAATTGAAGTTATCTCCTGTATATTATCAGACCATAGTGAGATGAAATTGGAGATCCATAGCAAAAGAAACCACAAGGATTTTATAAACACATGGAAATTGAACACCACACTTCTGAATAACCAATGGGTCACAGAGGAAATTAAAGAAGAAATCAGACAGTTCCTACTATTAAATGACAATGACAATAAAACAACAGAATCTATGGGACACAATGAAAGCAGTCTTACAAGGGAAATTTGTAGCAGTGAATACTCATATTAGAAAAACACAATGAGCCCAATTAATCTCATAATGAACCTCAAGCTTCTAGAAAAAGAAAAGCAGGATAAACCCAAAGCCCATAGAAAGGAGGAAATTATAAAGATCAGGGCAGAAATCAATGCAATGGAGACTAAGAGAACAATACAAAAAATCAATGAGGCCAAAAGTTGGTTCTATGAAAGAATAAACAAAATTGACAAACCCTTAGGCAACCTTATCAGAAAAAGGAAAGAAAAGGCCCAAATCCATGCAATTAGGAATAAAAAGGATGAAATTACAACATACCCAGCAGAAATCCAGAGAATCATCAATACCTGCTTCCAGAACCTACACACCAATAAGATGGAAAACACAGAAGAAATGGACAGATTCCTAGATACATATGAATTACCAAACTTGAATGAAGAAGACCTAAAAATTCTAAACAACCCAATATCAATCAATGAAATTGAAAATGTAATTAAAAACTTACCAACTAAGAAAATTCTGGGTCCTGATGACTTCACTACTGAATTCTATAAGACATTTAGAGAGGAGCTACTGCCACTACTGTTTAAACGCTCCAGTGCAATTGAAAGGGAAGCAATACTTCTGAATTCATTCCTGGAAGCAAGCATCACCTTGATCCCCAAAGCAGAGAAAGACCCAATCCAAAAGGAGAACTATAGGCCAATCTCAATAATGAAGATAGATGCAAAAATCCTTAATAAGATACTGACAAATAGAATGTAGAAGATCATCAAGATCATACACCCTCACCAAGTGGGATTCATCCTAGGGATGCAGCCCAATTGCAGCCCAATTGCCTATCAACTGGAGACTGGATATACAAAATGTGGATGGTTCAACATACAAAAATCAATGTAATACTCTATGTCAGTGGAGCCAAGGACAAAAACCATATGATCATCTCAATAGATATAGAAAAAGCATTTGACAAAATCCAACATGCATTTATGATAAAAATCCTACAAAAAATTGGAAGAGACAGTTTCTACCTCAATCTGATAAAAGCCATCTATGAAAAACCAACAGCCAATATGATAGTAAATGGTCAAAAACTGAAATCCTTCACGCTCAAATCAGGAACAAGACAAGGATGTCCACTATTACCACTCCTATTCAATATAGTCTAGGAAATATTGGCCACAGCAATTAGACAAGAGAAGGAAATAAAAGGAATAAAGATAGGAAATGAAGAAGTCAAACTGTCATTATTTGCAGATGACAGGATACTTTATATGAAAGACCCCAAGAACTCCACCAAAAGCCTGCTGATGTAATAACCAAATTCAGTCAAGTAGCTGGTTACAAGGTCAACACACAAAAATCAATAGCTTTCCTCTATACAAACAACAGACTCACTGAGACAGAAATAGGTCAAACAATTTCTTTCACAATAGCATCCAGAAAACTGAAATACCTAGGAATCAACCTAGCAAAAGAAATGAAAGACCTATTCTGTGAAAACTATAGCACTCTGAAAAGAAAGATTGAAGAGGATTGCAGAAAATAGAAAGACATCCCTTTCTTCTGGCTAGGAAGAATCAACATAGTGAAAAAGGCCATACTTCCAAAACTGCTATATAGATTCAGTGCAATCCCAAATGAAATCCCAGCAGCATACTTCATGGACCTTGAGAAAACAATCGAAAAATTCATTTGGAACAAGAAGAGACCCGGAATAGGAAAAGCAATACTAGGCAACAGAGACATGGCAGGGGGTATCACAATCCCCACCTTGAAACTATACTACAAAGCTAATGTAATAAAAAGAGCATGGTACTGGCAAAGAAACAGACCTGAGGACCAGTGGAACACATTAGAAGATGCAGAAATAACTCCAGACAAACTCAGACACCTCGTATTTGACAAAGGAGCCAAACACCCTCACTGTAGGAAAGATAGCCCCTTTAATAAATGGTGCTGGATGGGCTGGGGATTTAGCTCAGTGGTGTCACTGCCTCCCTCACAAGCTCAAGGTCCTGAGTTCAATCCCCAGTACTGTAAAAAAAAAAAAAAAAATGGTCCTGGAAAAATTGGGTTTCAACTTGCCAAAGATTAAAACTAGACCTAAATCTCTCACCATGCACTAAACTAAAATTGAAATGGATTAAAGATCTAAATATTAAAACAGAAATGCTGAACTGGCTGGAACAGAGGTTAGGTAGAACTGTTGAAGAGACTGGTGTAGGAAAAGATTTTATGAACAAAACCTCAGTTGCTCTTGAACTAGCACAAACAATCAAGTGGGATCTCTTCTTATTAAAAAGCTTCTTCACAGCAAGAGAAACCACCAAGCAGTGTGAAGAGACAACCCACAATGTGGGAAAAATTTTCACCAGTGGTCCCTCAGACAAAGGTCTACTATCTTGAGTCTATAAAGAACTTAAAAAAATCAGACCTCCCAAATTTAAAGACCCAATCGAAAAATGGGCATCTGAAATGAACAGGCATTTCTCAGACAAAGAAGTAGAAATAGGAAATAAGCCCATGAAAAAATGTTCAGCATCACTGGTCATTGAAGAGATGCAAATGAAAACAACTCTGAGATTCTACCTCACTCCAGAAAGAATGGCTGCTATCATGAAATCAACCAGTAACAAATTCTGGTGGGGCTGTGGGGCAAGAGGAACATTGCTCCACTGCTGGTGGGAGTGTAGACTGGTGAAACCACTGTGGAAATCAGTATGGAGATACCTCAAAGGACTAGGACTGGAAGTCCCATTTGATCCAGCTATTCCCCTGCTGGGTATCTTCCCCAAAGAATTAAAAGAATCATACTAGAGTGATGTATGTGCACCCATGTTCATAGCAGCACAATTTGAAATAGCTAAAAGTTGGAAGCAGCCCAATTGCCTATCAACTGGAGACTGGATATACAAAATGTGGGTTTTTAAAATAAAATGGAGTACTACTCAGCCCTAAAAATGAGAAATTAGAGAGAGACATTTATAGCTAAATGGATGCATATTGAAGCAATACTCTTAAGTGAAATACATAAGACACAAATGTGTAAATTCTGAATAGTTTGTCTAGTGTGAGAAACTGAAAGTGTAAATAAGGACTAAAAGGGATAATAGACAATTTGAAATAGGAAGAAAAGGGGCAATGGGGAAGGAGAAGTGGGAGGGGTAGAGGAAAGGAAAGAAGAGAATTGAATATGAGAAAATGAAAAAATGCAAACAAAGTCTTTGTAAATAGGAAGGGATGGAAGGGTTGATGGGATGGCAGGGGGATGGGGAATAAATAAGAACCGAGAGAGATTATGTAAAGGTGCAAATTTCCAACGATGAATGTTATTATATTGTACACCCAAAATATACCAATTAAATTTAAAAAAACAAAAGAAAATCTCACACTGTTCAGTATGGATATTGAGAAATCGTAGCAATTTCCACCAGTGCACAGCCCTGCACTTCATATAGCTGATGGGTAGGTGTCAACTGTGTGTGCAATTTTCTGTTGTGAAGAGTGGCCAACATGAGATCTAAATGTAGAACTCTTTTAAAGCACAAAATTTCTAACAACAATGAAGGAGAAGGTGCTTGTGACCTTGGCTTAGGGCAAGATTTTGGTTTTTTTTTTTTTAGATAAGTCATAAAATCTGTAGGGCAAGATAGGGTGTTAGCAGAAGGAAAAGAAGACAGTGACAGGAATGAGTCAATGCTAATTCTCATTGTGAATGTTCTCAATTCTCCAGTCAAGACACATACTGACAAAATCCAACAGAAACAAAATCCAACACTATGCTGTATATAAGAAAATATAAAACTATACAAGAAACAAATAGACTAAAAATCAAAGGACAGAAAACAATATTCCATGCAACAGGATCCGGAAATAAAGGAGGCACAGCTCTCTTATATTGAGACAAAGTGGACATCAAGCCCCTTCAGAAGGTAGGACCTACCTTGCCACAATGCCACGATGTCATTAAGTAGTGCTTGCAAAGTAGTGCTTGCCACATGAGTGGCAAGTGTTCTACAGCAGCTTTTCTCTGTAAACTGACTGACAATAATGACTAGCAACTCGGTGACACCACAGGAAGAACCTTCAATACCTGACAGTGCGACAGTCTACTCCTCAGAGGCTTTGTGAGTATGAACATGCCCATATGTGGGGCTGGGTGGATGGCTCAGTGGTAGAGACCCTTGATTTTATTCCCAGCACCATGCAATAAAAAAGATCCCCATATTTTAATGGCAATCCTGCACAATCCTCCCACATCTGCAGACTCTCTAGACCTGCACCAGCAGTGGTCTGCTCACTTTGAAGCTCAAGGAGATGGGCTCTTGGATGAAGGGCAAGAGCTGCCTGGAGCCTGGCTTGCTGCAGAACCATGTGGCCATTGTGGTGGGGTGGGGGGTGCATGGGCATCAAAAAAGCCACTGCCAAGGAGCTCCTGCACCTGAAGTGTAATGTGGTTATTGCATCCTGTAAATTTGACAGACTAAAATCTGCTATAGAGGAATTAAAAGCCACTCTGCCTCTCAGAAATAAGGCTCAAGACACTCCCATACAGTGCAACATCTGGCAAGAAGAGGAGGTGAATAATTTGAAATCTACCTTAGCTCTTTATGCTAAGATCGATTTCTTGGTAAACAATAGTGCTGGCCAGTTCTTGTCTCTTACTGAACACATCAGTTCAAAGGGATGTATTGCTGTGATTGAAACCAACCTGACAGGCACCTTCTATATGTGCAAAGTAATTTACAATTCCTGGATGAAAGAGGATGGAGGATCTATTGGGGTTTTTTGTTTTGTTTTGTTTTGTTTTGGGTACCGGGGATCGAACTCGGGTCTTTGTGCTTGCCCAGAAGGTGGTGAAACCACTGAGCTAAATCCCCCACCCAGGATCTATTGTTAATATCATTATTCTTCTTAATGGACAATCGTTAACAGCTCACAGTGGAGCTGCAAGGTGAAGTGTTTACAATCTCACTAAGTCCCTAGCTGTGGAATGGGCCAGCAGTGGAGTTAGAATCAACTGTGTTGCTCCTGGAGTAATTTATTCCTAGACTACTGTAGACAACTATGCTGATTCAGGAGAAAGCTTTTTTTTACAAGTTTCTTTCAGAAAATCCCAGCTAAATGAATGGCAGTTCCTGAGCAGGTCTCCACTATTGTTTGCTTCCTGCTGTCACCTCCAGCTTCGTCACTGGACAGTTGGTGAATGTGGACGGGGGCCAGTATGTGTAAACTCAAAACTTACAGTGTACATGACAACTGGCCTGAGGGAGTTGGGGATGTTTCCACTGTCAAGAGGCTCAAGGAGTCTTTTAAACAGAAAGCCAAGCTCTGAGCCAAAAAAAAACAACCATTACATTTGTTCCCGAGTGCACCTTAGCATCTTGAGAAAGCACATGTGTACTTTAAAAGTGCTTATAATTTGTATGGGAAAAAAAATCACTTTTTTTGTGATATGATGAATTATATCTATGCAAAAATGATTCCTTAAATATGTGAACTTTTATGTGCCAACCACCATCTTTTAACATGTTAAAGATTAATTTTTTAAGGAATGGAGATTAACACTGTTAAGTGATGATACTTATTTCTAAGAAAGATGTAAAAACTGAAATAATATAAGTGAAAAATAATTAGAAGGATCATGACTCTCAGAAGGTTTTAGTATGAAAATAATGGGAGAATATATACTTGTCACATAATAGTGATTATTACAACTAGAGTTATACATCTTTATTTTTGGTGAAAAATACATTTGGATCAATAAAGCCTTATCGTAATTTAAAAAATACTGCACAATCCTAAAGGCATATGTCACAATATAAGGGGCAGAACAATTATATGGGTACTATTGTTAAAATCTAATTTAAAAATTAATTAATACTTTACATTCACTTAAATTTAAACGCCTATTTCAAAAGCCTTACAGGGATCACAGGTACTGCCCTGAGAACTAAGCAAATAGCTCTGTGTCAGCTCGGACCTTCTGCTTTGAAGTCCTTGCAGCTCTGCTCACATCAATGAGGACAGAAAGTATGTTGCTGCTTTGACAAGGTCTCTTTCTTTCCCACGCAGTGCAACTATTACTGTCCAGGAGTTGCTTGAATTCAAGGTCTTTCCTTTTAGTTTTTTTTTTTTTTTGGTACCAGGGATCAAACTCCGGACCTTGAGCTTGCGAGGCAGGCAGTGGAACCACTGAGCTAATTCCTGGCCCTCCTTTTAGTGAAAATATTAACTTTGCTATTTTTGGGGGGGGCAGGAGAGGTGGTATTTCTCCAGCTTTTGTAAATAATGTCTTAGGTCCCATTTCTCGCTTTTAAGAGAGGATGGTATTAAACAAAAACCCCAACAAAACTGCCATCACTGGATGATCTTCTCAGAGCTGCTTGGCCCAAGTCTTTCTCTTCACACAATTGTGCCATGATCTAGGAAAGTCAAACAGAATACCGGTAGAATTGTTTCAAAGATTGTGGCCCTAAAGAAAAAAAAAAATCTCAGGTCTGTTGTTCATTCATGGTGCAGATTTATGTAAATATTTCATTGTCAGTCAGTGCTGCTTAGGCTGTCTGAGACCTGCAGTGCCAAGTTGCCAGAGTGCTAATTCCCACCAATTCACTACCATCCTTAAAGGAGGAAGATCAGATTACCAGAACAGGGGAACTTTGTTAAAGTTACAGTCTTTAAAAACTGAGTTTGTAAAGATGTTAAAGGGGCTGGGGATTTAGCTCAGTGGTTTCACCACCTGCTGTGCAAGCGCAAGGACCTGAGTTCAATCCCCAGTTCAAAAATAAAAAAAGATGTCAAAGGCTTTGTGATACAGGCTCATAACAGAAACATCTGTTACCTTTGCAACTGTTCATTAAAAATGATAAACTTTAACCTGTGCAAAACAATCAGGAAACACTGGCTGAGCTGTCCCAGTTCTACCCAATCTTCATTAGCTATTAGAGACTCTAAGCAACTTCTGTGGAGGGAGGTGTGTACTGGCCTACTGTAGGGCAGGACAGTTCTAATGACTGAAGCATTAAAAGGTGCTCTGTCAAATGCATATCGGTTATGGGAGAAAAACACATTATTCCAAAATCCCACTAAGGCACTACAGTAAGTGCCATTTGAATGTATGTGTCCATTTCTGGTGTGAATTATTCTAGTGTATGCTCATAAGCCATTATATTATTTTTTCCCATGTCTGCTACCATTTCCATTGAAAACCTACATTGTTCTTATCTCTAGTATTTGAAAGGCACACATCACACATCACACATGCTAAGTGTAGCCCTCTCACATTAGCCACTGTACTCAAGATGCTGGCTTTGGTGGTTCACAAAAAACTTCACTTAGGGAATGCCCAGCTTTACCTCTAGGCCTTGTGCTCTTTCTTAGGTAAGAGGCACATGCTTGTAACACACGCCATTCTCAAATGCTAAAATGCAAAGATCAAAGTAGTATTTGGGATAAACACTGATAGGCACATTAACATTAAACTTCATTAGGTCCAAGAAATGCCTTTCCAACTCATTTCTGGGGAAGAAGAACAAAGCAGAACAAATACAGGACAATTTTAGTCACGTGGACTATCTCCAAAAATGTCATTTTCAGCTTCTAGGACTGCTGTAAATTCTGTTCTGAGACCTAGGAAGGCTACCAACTGGAAGAAAATACTCATGTTCCAACAAGGCACACCTATTTTCTGTCCTTTCTGTATCCCAGCACTTTTGTGTTAGGGTGAAGGGGAAAAGTTATGGCTTGTTCACTCCCTCCTGTTGCTGGCTTCAGCTCATTCGTCAGAATCCATCAATGCATCTGTGTGACTCACACTCCACAGGCACTCACAAGGCCCCACCACAGTGGGAGACCAAAGAAGTGATGTATGCTCTTTGTTAGCTCTGAAGAGCTTGTAGACATTGTCAATGGGCTCATAAGAGGACGGGCCAAGAGAAGCGGAGAGGCACCAGCAAAAGAATCACCACTCTTCTCTCTGAGGGAAAAAGTCTTCACACAAAAAGCAATCATCAGCAGCTGGGGGATTTAGCTCAGTAGTTCTGCTGCCTGCCTGGCAAGCTCAAGGTCTCTAGTACGATCCCCAGTACAAAAAAAAGGCAATCATCATAAACAAAGTAAAAAACAAACTGCACTGTATAGGGAAAGGAAATTGGTACCCCGTCCCAGAATATGAGGCTACATCAAAGGGTATGTCACCTTATTATTACTAGGGTGACAAACTATGACCCTGACAATCAAGATACTCATTTTAAACTTCAGAAGGAAGAAAGATCAAAAACAGCAGTCTTGGCTAGACCACATCCACTTTGGTACATGATTTCTGGCAGAGCACTAGACTCACAGTCTTGTTTCTGTGTTGGGAAACCCAAGATGATCAGCACCTGCTGCCCCTCACCAGAAGAGAATGTACATGCAAGTGTGTGAGCATGTGCCTACACAGACAGTGGAAAGAAATGACTGGGAGCAGTCCTCGGCTGTGTGACTACACAACTGCCTGTGCACACACAATACACAGAATATGAGAGCCCATCATACCAATTTCTACACACATGCAGCACTTCTAGTCAGGAGGAGGCAGGCACAGGTATCTGGAACCTTTCCTGTTGTATGTCCTGATTATGCTATGAACACCCGTTCAGATGAAACACTGACAATGTGTGTTTCAGGCTGAAGCTATACTACATAGTCCACTGGCCCTAAGACCTTAACATGGTCAAACATTTCTTTCAAAAGCCAGACTCAACACCCCTGAAAAGGGACTGGACCTCACAGCTTTTAAAAGCCAAAAAGACATGCACTGTATTATGCTGTTCAGGTGGTAAGCTTGTAAGATGTTTGGCAAAAACCACGAGAAAACATTTCTGTTTACCACGCATATCATTACAAACATTTCCCATTAAAACCTAACACTTAATGATGGACAATATGAATACTTATACTATACATGAGCAGAAAGTAACAGCTTCATGACTATTTCCATTTTCTATATAATGTAGTATTTAAAATTATTTCTTAAATTGCATACCTTATGGAAGCAAATGAACTGGAGAATGGTTAGAATATTCACCAAACCCTTTCAGACTCACATGTCCTCAAGTGTAACATCCTTGAAGATCCAGCAGAACTCCACGTTCCACAGAGTCTCATCATCCCAATCCTTGCAGGCAAGAAGAATGGCCCCCAGGACTATCCTTCTCCAGTTAGTGGGGCAGATGTCAATCTCAGTGTATGACAAAAGCCTTTCTAAGAAGACCTGAAAAGAGGAGAGCACTGTTCTGTGATTTCAGTCCTGTGTAAGTGCTGTGCTAAGAACTGTTGTGATGGGTTTCTTCTGTGTCTGAACAGAGAGGAAGTGCCTCTTACTTTTGTGTGCTACAGAGATTTTGCTCAGCTAAACAAAAGGTCAGGTTACAATTGGAAATTAAGACTCGTCTGCTGCCCATGTACATTTCCTGTCCAATTCTGGTGACAGGAATGACTGCACGTCTCAGCCAAGGTCATCCAGCAGAGTGACACTGTTATCACCTTTACACTCATGAAGGGCACACACATGGGCTGGGTAAAGTTGTTCAATAAATTCTGAGTGCCTTCCACATGCAATGTAGCATACCTAGCTGATAGTTTTAAAATCATTTGAGACATGTCATGGTCAAATGTAATGCCCAACTAAGTGAGACACTTTTATCCTCACCTTTTTACAGTGTTTACACTTTTGTGGCACTAACTGGTGGACAGGACCGCCCCCCAGTGGCTGCTGAGCAGAGCAGCAAGACAGGCACAAGACTTTATAACTGCAAAGTTTTCCCCAAATTCAATGTGTTTATACAGAACCCACAAGTACAACAGGGTAATCCTTAGTGCCCTTGTTTGCCTCTACTCCACTGTTCATGAAAATCCAATTTCCCTCCTATATAATCTTTAACTTAGTCATTTTTATTGGTTTTAGGGTGGCAAACACAGGGCTGCCTGTCTGTACCACTGGGAGTCCTAAACTTCCAGGCAGTCCATGAGACAAACTCAGGTACTCTTTACATAAATCAAAAATCTATTCTAAGACAGGCAGGTCTGTGCACGCCCTATCGAGGTCCTGAGTCACGCAGAAGACACCGAATCACCCCACTGCAGACAGGCAACCACCTGATTCCACATTACCAAGGCGCAGAGGACACCAGACCACCAGACCAAGGTACTGAGTCCCACTGTTCCCGGCCCAGAGGTAGGAGCTTCTGAGCCGTCGTCCCACTGCTCCTGGTCCAGAGGAACGGGCTTCCTGGTTACCATCCCTCCCGCTGCTCCCAGCCCAGAGGAAAGGGCTTTTGGGCCACCTTCTGTCCTGCTGCTCCTGGCCCAGAGGAAGGGGTTTCCCGGCCACCATCCCTCCGGCTGCTCCCAGCCCACAGGAAAGGGCTTTTGGGTCACCATCCCTACCGCTGCTCCCAGCCCCTGTCCCACCTCACCCAGCTCAGAGGAGGTAATCCGTGCAGGTGCTAACAGCCCCCTGCCCCAGTTGAAATGAGAAAACAAATAAGTCTCAAAACCAGACTTCCAGATCACCTACAGCAACCCCAAAGGGAAATGAGATGGAACACTCTGATACTCAACCACCTGGACCCACTGAACTGGCAACAAAAGGGGATCTGGAAAAAATGAAATCAGAAATAATTTCTCAGATAACAGGAGAAATTGTGCCCTTAGTGCAAGACATGATTAATAAATCTAGAGAGGAGCTGAGGAACATGATGGAATCCCAACATAAGAAACAAATGGAATCCATAAAACAGATGCAAATAGATTTCCAGGACATGAAAAATTCCATTGACAGTCTACACAGCAGAATGAGCCAGTGTGAGGACAGAATTTCAGATATAGAAGATAAGATTGCAATTAGTGACCAGGAAAAGAAAAATTGCTTCAAAATTATAAAGGAACATGAGAAATCAATCCAGCAGCTGCTAGATGATGCAAAAAAGAATAACATAGGACTGATTGGGCTCAATGAAGAAACAGGAGAGAGTGCAGATGACATAAAAAATATCTTCACAGAAATAATGGCAGAAAACTTCCCAAGGAGGGGACAAGAGCTTGACATACAGATAAGTGAGGCATATAGGACTCCAAATAGCCTTGATCAAAAAAAATCTACACATAGGTATATAATCGTTAAGATTCCAGAAACACAACAGAAGAACAAAGTTCTCCAAGCAGTCAGAGAAAAGAAACAAATCACATACAAAGGAAAGCCCATCAGAATCACAGCAGACTTCTCAACACAAACCCTCAAGGCAAGAAGAGCTTGGAGTGACATATTCTAAGCCCTAAAAGAAAACAACCTCCAACCCAGATTGATGTACCCTGCAAAACTATCTTTCAAAATGGATGGAGAAATAAGAAACTTTCATGACAAAGAGCACCTTAGGAACTTTGTGAATACCAAACCAGCACTCCAAAGAATTTTACACAATAGCCTAGGAACAGACATTGAGGATCACAACCCCAGGAAGCAAAGCAGAATGAACCCATCTGGCATGACAAGAAATTAAATGTAGAGGGGGAGAACCCAACAAAAAGAAAAAGTCATGGCAATGACAAGTCAATATGTTTCAGTTATAACCATCAACCTTAATGGTCTCAATTCACCAATCAAAAGAAATAGACTGGCAGAATGGGTCAAGAAGCAAAATCCAACAATATGCTGCATACAAGAAACACACTTAATTCAAAAGGAAACTCATAGACTGAAAGTTAAAGGGTGGAAAACAATACTGCATGCGACAGGAACCTGAAAAAAAGCAGGAGTAGCTATCCTCTTGGCAGATCAAGTAGATTTCAAACCAACACTGATTAAGAGAGATGAAGAAGGACACTACATCCTTGTAAAGCGAAGAATCCAAGAGGAAGAGATGACAATCATAAATATCTATGCACCAAACACTAGTGCACCCAACTATATAAAACAAATACTAATGGACATGAAAAGCCATATATGCACTAATACAATTTTTGTGGGGGACCTCAACACCCCACTGTCACAAATAGATAGATCAACTAGACAAAAAATAAGTAATGAAATACTAGAACTCAATCAAACTCCTGAACAAATGAACTTAACAGATGTTTACAGAGTCTTCCACCCCACAAAATCAGAATACACATTCTTCTCAGCTGCACGTGGGTCATTCTCCAAAATAGACCACATACTCACTCATAGAACATGTTTAAGTAAGTGCAAAGGAATTGAAGTTATCTCCTGTATATTATCAGACCATAGTGCGATGAAATTGGAGATCCATAGCAAAAGAAACTCAAAAAATTTCATAAACACATGGAAATTGAACAACACACTTCTGAATAACCAATGGGTCACAGAGGAAATTAAAGAAGAAATCAGACAGTTCCTTCAATTAAATGACAACGACAATACAACATATCGGAATCTATGGGACACAATGAAAGCAGTCTTATGAGGGATATTCATAGCAGTGAATACGCATATTAGGAAAACAGAACGAGCCAATTAAACAACCTGATGCTGCACCTCAAGCTTCTAGAAAAAGAAGAGCAAGACAACCCCAAAGCTCATACAAGGGAAGAAATTATAAAGATCAGAGGAGAAATCAATGCAATGGAGACTAAGAGAACGATACAAAAAATCAATGAAGCCAAGAGTTGGTTCTTTGAAAGAATCAACAAAATTGATAAACCTTTAGTCAACCTTGTCAGAAAAAGGAAAGAAAAGGCTCAAATCCATGCAATTAGGAATGAAAAGGGTGAAATTACAACAGACCCAGCAGAAATCCAGAGGATCATCAATACTTACTTCCAGAACCTATACACCAATAAGATGGACAACACAGAAGAAATGGACAGATTCCTAGATACATATGAATTACCAAAGTTGAATGAAGAAGATCTAAAAATTCTGAACAACCCAATATCAACCAAGGAAATTGAAAATGTAATTAAAAACTTATCACCTAAGAAAAGCCCAGGCCCTGACGGCTTCACTGCTGAATTCTACAAGACATTTAGAGAGGAAGTGCTGCCGCTACTGTTTAAACTCTTCAATGAAATTGAAAGGGAAGCAATACTCCCAAATTCATTCCTGGAAGCAAGCATCACCTTGATCTCCAAAGCAGAGAATGACCCAACTGAAAAGGAGAACTATAGGCCAGTCTCACTAATGAACATAGATGCAAAAATCCTTAATAAGATACTGGCAAACAGAATGCAGAAGATCGTCAAGAAGATCATACAGCCTGATCAAGTAGGATTCATCCCAGGGATGCAGGGATGGTTCAATATACGAAAATCAATTAATGTAATACACTATATCAATAGAGCCAAGGACAAAAACCATATGATTATCTCCATAGACGTAGAAAAAGCATTTGACAAAATCCAACATGTGTTTATGATAAAAACCCTACAAAAAATTGGAATAGATGGTCTCTGACTCAAACTGATAGAAGCCATCTATGAAAAACCAACAGCCAATATCATACTAAATGGTTAAAAACTGAAATCCTTCACACTCAAATCAGGAACAAGACAAGGATGTCCACTATCACCACTCTTGTTCAGTATAGTTCTGGAAACATTAGCCACGGCAATTAGACAAGAGAAAGAAATAAAAGGAATAAAGGTAGGAAATGAAGAAGTCAAATTGTCATTATTTGCAGATGACATGATACTCTATATAGAAGACCCCAAGAACTTCACCAAAAGTCTTCTAGACTTAATAACCAAATTCAGTCAAGTAGCTGGCTACAAGGTCAACACACAAAACTCAATAGCTTTCCTCTACACCAATGACAGACTCACTGAGAGAGAAATAGGGCAAATAATTCCTTTCACAATAGCATCCAAAAAACTGAAATACCTAGGAATCATCCTAACAAAAGAAATCAAAGACCTCTTCTCTGAAAACTATGGCACTCTGAAAAGAGAGATTGAAGATGGTATCAGAAAATGGACAGACATCCCCTGCTCCTGGGTAGGAAGGATTAATATAGTGAAAATGGCCATACTTCCAAAACTGCTATACAGATTCAAAGCAATTCCAATTGAGATCCCAGCAGCATACTTCACGGACCTTGAGAAAACAATCAAAAAATTCATTTGGAACAAGAAGAGACCCAGGATAGCAAAAGCAATTCTAGGTAACAGAGACATGGCAGGGGGTATCACAATCCCCAACCTGCAACTCTACTACAAAGCTACTGTGATCAAAACAGCATGGTACTGGCAAAGAAACAGACCTGAGGACCAGTGGAACAGATTAGAAGATGCAGAAACAACGCCAGACACACTCAGCCATCTCATCTTCAACAAAGGAGCCAAAACCCCTCACTGGAGGAAAGATAGCCTCTTTAATAAATGGTGCTGGAAAAGTTGGGCTTCAACTTGCCAAAGATTAAAACTAGACCTATATCTCTCACCATGCACTAAACTAAAATCAAAATGGATTAAAGATCTAAATATTAAAATAGAAACTCTGAACCAGTTGGAACAGAGGTTAGGTAGAACTCTTGAAGACATAGGTGTAGGAAAAGATTTTATGAACAAAACCTCAGTTGCCCGTGAACTAGCACAAACAATCAACAAATGGGATCTCTTCTTATTAAAAAGCTTCTGCACAGCAAGAGAAACCACCAGCAGTGTGAAGAGACAATCCACAATGTGGGAAAAAATCTTCACCTGCTCTTCCTCAGACAAAGGTCTACTATCTCAAATCTATAAAGAACTTAAAAAGATCAGATCTCCCAAATTTAAAGACCCAATCGAAAAATGGGCATCTGAAATGAACAGACATTTCTCAGACAAAGAAGTAGAAATAGCAAATAAATACATGAAAAAATGTTCAACGTCACTGGTCATTCGATAGATGCAAATGAAAACAACGCTGAGATTCCACTTCACTCCAGAAAGAATGGCTGCTATCATGAAATCAACCAATAACAAATGCTGGCAGGGCTGTGGGGAAAGAGGAACCCTGCTCCACTGCTGGTGGGAGTGTAGACTGGTGAAACCACTGTGGAAATCAGTATGGAGATACCTCAAAGAACTAGTACTGGAAATCCCATTTGACCCCGCTATTCCACTGCTGGGGATCTTCCCCAAAGAATTAAAAGAATCATACCACAGTGATATATGTGCACCCATGTTCATAGCAGCACAGTTTGTAATAGCTAAAACTTGGAAACAGCCCAAATGCCCATCAACTGGAGACTGGATAAAGAAAATGTGGGTTTTTTTTTTAATGAAATGGAGTACTACTCAGCCATAAAAAATGAGAAATTAGAGACATTTATAGCTAAGTGGATGCACATTGAGACAATACTCTTAAGTGAAATAAATAGGACACAGATGTGTAAATACCGAATAGTTTCTCTGGTGTGAGAAACTGAAAGTGTAAATAAGGACTAAATGTATAATAGGTCATGTGAAATAGGAAGAAAAGGGGCAAAGGGGAAGGAAGTGGGAGGGCTAAGGGAACGGATAGAAGGGAGTGGGATTAATATGAGAAAATGGAAAAATAGGAACAAAATCTTTGTAAATAGGGAGGGCTGGAGGGGTTGAAGGGAGGGCTGGGCAAAGGTGAAAAACAAGAACCACGAGAGACTCTGTAAAGGTGCAAATTTCCAATGATGAATGTCATTATATTGTATACCTAAAATGTACCAATGATTAGAATGAATAATCGATAATGTAAAATAGGAAGAAAAGGTCCAAAGGGGTAGGAGTAGTGGGAGGCACAGGGGAAAGGAAAGAAGGGAAAGGAAAACATGATGAGAAATGGAAAAAATGGAAATAAAGTCTTTGTAAATAGGGAAGGGTGGAGGGTGTGAAGGGAGGGCTAGGAATTGGGAAAAAATAAGAATCAAGATGCATTATATAAAGGTACAATTCCCAATGAGAAATGTAATTGTGTTGTATACCTACAGTGTACCAATAAAAGAATTTAATACAAAAAAAATCTATTCTACACAGAACTGGGTGGGCTACCAGCTGAGTAAACTTAGAGAGGAAGCTGTGATTTGCTGTTACTTAAAGCTGAGTGATACAAAAACTTGTAGATGCTCAAGTCCCTAATATAAAATGGCTTAGTGTTTGCATATAATCTATGCATCTTCTCCCATATACTGGAAAGCGTTTCTAAGTTGCTTACAATGCAAAATTCAATATAATTCAAATGCTAGGTAAAGGCAGTTATACTATATTGTTGAACCTTAAGAAGAAGAGAAGGACATGATTTTTTCCCCAAGTGACAGAAATTTCAGATGCAGAGCTCACAGACATGGGAAGGCAGAATGTATATGCTTCAACAAAGAAAAAAACCCACTTTTAAGAGCAAGGTTACTGTGTGAAAGTTGACAGACCAGCAGTTCAGATCTGAAAATGTTCTCCAACTCAGTTGTATTGACTCCCCCACACCTGCTCCCTCAAGTCACCTAAAAATGAGCCTCTGTCCCAGGACACAAGTCTTTTTTGCACAGAAAAGATCAGAGCGAAGTGCCCCAACACTGGTAAGTCCTCACCCTCTATAGAGCTTTGCCATAGGCTTGTCCTGGGCTGGCACACATTTGCACCACTTGCCCTGCTGTGTGAGCAGAAGACAGTTCTTTTCTTTCCAACAAAGACAACTGTTCCATCAGTACCTGTGAAGAGTCCTGCCCCCTTTTCACTGAATACTTTCTGTGCATTTGAACAGCTGCACTTTCTTCTTTATTTCTGACTCAGGTTCCTGTTATGGTCCCACACATCCAAATTATTAGAAGACAAGACACTGTTATCTCACAGAACATCAAACTTACCTTGCCTACAAGGAGCTCCCCCTTCCAATCCAGCTCTCCTTCCTGCATCATCTACCTCTACATATGGAAATGTTCCCAAGGGGTTTACATGGAGCACAGGGCACAAGCCCCCATCCCAGACTCTAGACTAGATGCCATAGGAACATCTACTGTTCTAAGTGCTCTTTCACTGCAGGCCATGTGGATGACCTCCCACTGTGCATTTGTGGGAGGAAGGACTGGAACAATCTCAACCACTTGAACAGCTTTTATTATAAATGATAAAATCTCACCTTCAGAATTCTGTATGATAACACAAAATGAGGACACAGCTACGGCTTAGGAGGATAACAAAGCTTTTCTAAGAACTGCTGGTGCTGTCATCCTGGGCAGCGTCACAAGCAGACACCAGTGGTCAGCAGGGATGGACTGACACCCATAAGCCAAGGGACAGAGAACAGAAGGCAGTGAACTGTCCAGGGAACACAGCCTGGGACCTGGCCTGACCTGCACAGACTCAGTCTCTGTGGCTCGCATGGCCTTGATATTGTCTCCTTCCCACCCCACATGATGTGTAAGGGTTCACGGTGTTAAGTGCCCGTGTGTGTGTGCCCATGTGTGTGTGTGTGCATGTGTGTGTGACTCTCCAATTACCTTTAATTGCAGTTGTTTTGTAATGAGAAAAGGAAAGGCAAAATTTTAGAAGATCATAGAACACAAATATGTTTATTTACTTTCCTCTGATAGGCTTCTCTTCATAAAGTTCTTATGATAACTTCAGGAATCTTCTTTCATTTGAAAAAAGACCCTTCTCTGTGTACAAGACCAATTTTTAAGCATGCTTGATAAATAAGAAACATCTTACCAAGGTTATTATTGCACCTTCAGTTGGTAACCGTGTGGCATTAAAAATACTAGCAATAAATCTGTAAATATGCATGTGTTCAGAATCAAGCTCAAAGTATTCCTCTGGAAGCTTTTCTCTCTGAAAAGAGCAATGATGCAATGTAAGTATTCACTTAAGAAAGCTTTTAAGACAGCAGTCTCCACCTGTGCTCACATGTTCCTTAAAATAATTTCAGTTGGGTTGTATGTCTTTTAGTCTTCAACTAGATACACTGGGATATTTTACTGAGCATGACGACACTTTGATCAGTGTACAACATGTAAAACATGTACAGCAGTGGCCCCATAAGCTACCACCTAGTGCACCACAGCCATCTTCGTTATGTAAGTGCACTCTCTGAGATTTGTAGAAAGATCGAATTGCTATCAATGCATCTCTCAGAATGTACTCCCTTGGTAAACAACACAGAAGGCCAGAAGCTCAGAAAGTCGACATTGCTTTCCACTGCACCTCCACAGAATTCTCAAATTCATTTTTAGGCTGAAAGTCTTCTTGATCATAAGCTATATTTCTCTGTAATAAAATCTACATAAATAAACATAATTAGTGTCCTGCAACCACAGCCTCTAGGGATGCAGTCGCAAAGAACTTCACCTGTCTGGGGGTTTATTTACTCATTTATGCAGTTGGATGGTACCGAAAATTATTTTTTGGAAAGCTCAATTTTCTGGCATTTGAATAGTACATTTATTCATCTTAGCTCAATATGAAAGGTACAAATCAATTCTTACTCTATCAGAGCCCTGCAAAACCCTCCTTTTCTAAGAAGATTTGTTACGACATGACTTGAGCAAGTACGTGACTTGAATTCAAATAGATAGGAGTGATTTACTTCTGGCAATGAATGTCAAAGGAAAATAGAGTGAAAGAAACACAACCCTGTGAGGAAAAAAGATAAACTCAAAAAAAGTGACACTTACTGTGAGTGGATGCAATTGCTCATCAAAAATATCCAGGCATCTGTTTGCATCTCTATAAAAGAAGAAAGTGCATCTCAGTGTAATCATTTATATCTTAATAAAACATCTGCTAGGGGTAGAGGAGGATGGAGGGAGAGGCATAGCCTTCAACACACCAAGTATTTTTCCAAATTCTTCTCCTCGATTTTAGTCTTAAGACTTCCTTTTTTTTTTTTTTTTTTTTTTTTTTTATGGTACTGGGGAGTGAACTTGCAAAGCAGGCGCCGGAACCACTGAGCTAAATCCTTAAGACTTCTTTTTACACAGTGCATCAAGTACTGCGAAGCCTTTTCTATGATGAACAGCTAAAGATGCTGTTAGTAATGACTTTTCCTAACAGGCAATGCTAGTAAACCAACAGTGGTGGGGAATCAAGTCTATAAATCTAACAAATGTTAGTGAAATTCAGATTTCTCAGTTTTTTCCCCATCTTCAGTATTCTGTACCTTCATCACATATTTCTTATTCCTGTTAGTTGAGTTTAAAATGTAGCTGCTTTTCTTTAAGAGACCAGTCTTTGCATTAAACTAACAAACTCTGCTCCCTTAACCAAGTGGTTCTCTGTGGTATGTGGACCATTGGAGATTTCCCAGGCTCTTTTTCAGGAGGCTCAGAGATCAAACTGTTCTTACAAAAACATGAGGACATTACTTGGATTTTCACTGTTGGACAATTGTAATGCATGCATACAAGTAAAACCACTGATTTCTCAGCATGCATCAAGCCTGTAGTACCAAATTATACCAGCACTCATTCTATTTTTGTCAACTGTCACTTGCAGTTGCTTTAAGAATCCTCTTTCTCTTCTGATTGTCCTTGATGAAGCAGTAAACTCTAATGTTATTACATCTTGGACCTTTTAAAAAGATATTCTGAATAAATGAAAAGTCCACATGAAGCATTTCTGCATTGTGAGCATGGGCTGTGTTCAGAAAAAGCTCTTGTGATTTAGTTGTTTGCTCAACAGGCTGCTTATCACAGAAGAACACTTTTGTATGAAACTAGAAATATCAAAAATGAGCAAAGTGGGCCGGTCCTTACAATGACAATGAACAAGTATTTGTTGCCAATGACAAAATTCAAGCTATAGAGCTAAAAATCAAGATTTTGGAAAAAGTGTGCCTTCTGCTGTGCATGTGACAGCTTCTTCTCAGTACTTTAAGACTTTTTGGTAAGACTGGTGATGATACTAACAAAAGTGTTTTGCATATTATAAAGAAATGTCAACCAGTATTTTCCAAGCTGACAAATGCATATTATAAATCCTGTACTGGTAAAAATAATGTGTTCATTGTATAAGATGCACCAATGAGTATTAATGTAACAGTGTCAAGATGTCAGGTAAAATCCCAGTGTAGCCCATTCAAGACACTAATGTTTGTGGTGTTTAATGTAATGTTAAACACTGTCCACAATTATAGGAGATTTTTGAAGATACACTTATGTCCAACTATATATCTCCATGAGATTACGTTGTCCTCATATTGCTTCCTCAAAAGTAACTGCAAATGAACCAAGAAATAGGAGAATCTAGCTGTGTTCTATCCAGTCAAGTAGATGTGCATACCTGTAAAGAGAGACATACTTTTCACCCAAAGAAAAAAGGAACAAAACTGGAAAATACTATGGAAGATAGTTATTTTTTGGTGTTTATATTAAGAAAGAGTTCCATAGTCAGGAATGATCTTGTCCAACAGTAGACATTTTTGGTTGTCACAACACAGGGAGAAATCTCCTGGCATCTACTAGGCAGAGGACAGGGATCCTGTGCTGCAGCAGATGGGCCCCCACCAGAAAGAATTATTTATCACAGAATATCAACAGGTCCAGTATTGAGAAACCTTCAGTCAGTACCTCCCCTCTGCACACACAGGTGTGCACACACAAACACATATACATTGAACTCTCGATTTTAATTTCTAAAATGGTAAATGTAAAAGTAATCTGTTGAAGTAATTATTTCCTGGGGTTTTTAAAAGAATATTTTTAAACAATCCTTTTGTTGCAAAAGCAAAACATCTGAAATGATTTGCTTCCATATGTCACTAAAAGCACACTTTGACTTATAATATCTTCAATCATGACCCAATTGTGTATATATCTGATGCTGTGCAAATTAACTGGAATAGTAAGACAGGTTTTTAAGAGCTCACCTGTTCTTTATGAGGTAATATACAGCCATGCTCACACTGTGGAAGGAAAAAAAATATTTGTAATGACTGAGTTTACCATTTGTTGAAACTGAAGACAAATTTTCAAGGGAGGACCTCCCATAGCCTTGAAGTCCTCCACTTTTAGAACAGTACCAGATGTGCACTTTCCCTTGTTTTAATTTTTCAGCTTTTAGCGAACATAGACTCCAAGTGCTAGGCAATGTGCTGATAGAACACCTTTGTCTTGATTACACATTATTACATCTCTCCCTGTCACTTGGGTTTCTACCCATATAACCTCACACCCTAGGAGAAAAGTTCTACATATCTGCCCACGTGCTTAAATGGAAACCATACTATCATTTTTTTAAAGCAGGAAGGCCATGCAGTTGTTTCAGTTAGTTTACTTCATTATTCCCCTGCTCATCATTTTTCATTATTTCTCTAAGAGGAAATAATAAAAGTGCTGTATACCAAATAAAAGAAAATCATTTTGCCAAGGTTATGAAATTGATTAGTAAATATAAGTGCCCACCAAACTTATGATATCTATAGCCATCCTGAAATAATCAGTGATAATATATCAGCATGAGTCTTCATCATGTAATACTCATGGCAAGCATTTCCAAATAAGTTTAAATGAAATATTAAGCAGCAGACACAACTCTTCATATAATACATTGCTGTATTTCTAAATTTTGCACAGATGGTGTATATTAGGGAACACAGGGGTTCCCTTAGGTGAGTTACATGCTTCCACTCAACCTCACTATCTACAGTGAAGCTTAACATCATGGAGGGAAGGCAAATCTGAATTTTCTAGGAAGTCTAGTCGGTGTTTTAGTATTTCTATAATGTTTCAAACAGTTTTCTTTCCAAATAAAGTTTAATCACAGACTGACATCATACACTGAAAATGCTCACTGAATCTCTTACAAGAAATTTTATCCTAAAACCCACTGTTACAGATAAAGGAACCAAGGCTTGCCTAAAGTCCCACCAAACAGTCAGCAGCAATTCTTTGCCTGTGTTCTTAGTAAGCAATGCTTCCCAAAGGTTCCTGCACAGTGGAATCACCTTAGGAGCTTACAAACCATCCTGAATTCTACCTCAAGGCATTCTGATTAAGTGGCATGGGGTATGACTTGGGTATAAAGAGTGTTGTAAAGATTCTCCAGGTGATTCCAATGTGGACCAGTTTGGGAAGACTTAACAGTTAGGGCCAGAATCACTGGGAATGCTTTTGTCTATATAACTACACCTCACCTTCCCTCCTGATTTCCTAAAATGCTCATGAGTGCCTATAGATAGAAGGAAAGGTGAAGGTGGAGAAAATGCATGTGTTTGCAGATATAATTTTTTTTTTTTTTTTGTACTGGGGATCGAACTTGAAACCTTGTGCTTGAGAGGCAGGTGCCAGAACCACTGAGCTAAATCTCTGACCCTGAAGATACATTTTGAAAAAGTTGTAGAAGTGAGCAGGGGATTTAGTACAGTGGTTCCACCACCTGCCTCTCAAGCGCAAGGTTCTGAGTTCCATTCGATTCCCAGTACCCAAAACAAAAAAGTTGCAGAAGTGATTTTAACAAGGCTTACCCTTCTTATTGAGGATAATGGGCTATTAACCCATGATAAATATTGTAAAATATTTTTATAGAAACCTCCTTCTATTACTTAATGAACTTTTATTTCAAAAATAGCGTACAAAATGATTATTTTAAAAATGAAATGCAAGTTTTCTAAAACTTATGATACTCTGAAAAGCAGAATTCTATAAATTAGACTCACATGGGGAGTAAAATAAGCATGACACATACTTCTTCGAGGAAGGTTATTCTTTAACACTCTATACTGAATTATATGTTGAAACATCAGAATGTTTTAAATTCAACAGACGGTGGAAATAATCAAAGTAAAGCAAATTTTTACTCCTGGATTTATTTAGGGTCTTGGCTGAATACAAACATCCAGTAATTACTTGACAGATGCTATATTTCAAAAGATAAACTATTCATCTTTTGTTGAAATACAATTTTATCTCAACTAGTTTTGGAAGTTGGAGTGAAAAGTTATTTTACCATAAGTGTGAATTTGCAGTTTTAGTAGAAGTAGGAATTAATGTTAATTAGCTATAAAATGAAAACTGGCATATTGAAGAAAAAATTAACTTCACATGCTAAGTACATTTTTTGACTGAATAGTAAAATTAGGGATGAGAGCTTAACATTCTCAAGAAATATAAATTCTGTTCTGAAAACTGTAGGGGCTGTTGTAAGATGTCAGAGTCCTGGGGGTTTAAGGACTCCCGAGGACATGACACCTGCTTTCATCAGGGCCATGCTAGAATGGAATACAATTATGTAAGAATGACTTAGCGTAGACAACTACGCATGTAAGGCTGTTTTTCAGTATGTCTGATAACAAAGAGGCTAAAGGAAGAAAGATGAGCAGCTCTTCAGCTGTGGCTCTGGCTTGCTCTGCTCCTGCTGCTTTCATGGCTCTTAGCTCTGCATGTTGTTTAGGGACAGTCATGGCACAGCAACTCCTCCCAGTGGCCGCTGACAAAAACCAAAACTCATAACCCAAGGGGAAATTGTTAATGTTCCGAGCCAACCTAAAAGACGGAGGAAGCTCCCCAGTTGCTTTTTGCTGTTGGCATTTTAAGAAGCTTGAAAGACTCACGTCAGGGAATTCTCATAGTGCATCTCTGATTATGACCCATGAGGTTGCTCACATATGACAGAGAATGTTCAAATGCTGATACACTGTGGTGCCAACAGAGGAAAAGCTGTTCCTTCCAAAAGTAGTTTCTAAAGCAATGAACACTGTTTTAGGCCCCAAACTCATAGAGAAATATATTTTTTCTAGAAACATACAATAAAAAGCACCTCTACTCTTTAGGTTTAACAGTTTTAAAATATAAGGCCATTGAGTTGGGGATTTAGCTCAGTGGTTTTGCCACCTGCTGCGCAAGTGCAAGGACCCGAGTTCAATCCCCGGTACCACAAAAAAAAAAAAAAGAAAAAAAAAATATAAGGCCATCAAATAAAGATGTACACTTTTCCCAGGGTTTCTTATTTGCTAACTGGTGTTGCCTGCTACCATGTAGTCTGAGATAAAAATAAAAAGTGAAAACTCACATTGAGAGGCCCTTAATCAGTATATAAATGGTTGGCAGTAGGAGTCTGTCACTCAGGCCTTTTCCCTCCTGTACTCACCATTCTACGGTTATTCTATCATTAGGCTGACTGAGTGTGATGCCATCTAGAAATATCATTGAGCAGGAGCTGTACCTCCTAGTAAGCTGCCCTGGAGATTCCTGAAGGAAGAGAAAAATAGAAGAAAATGTCACAGTAGGTTAAACCTTAAAACCTGGGGCTTTTCCCTTGGTTTCAATGTCAAATGTTAAAGCATTAAGATATTTCTCACACTGTGTAAACTGTTTGGGAGCAGTATCATGTCTGCCTCTACAGGAAACCTTGCTCCCAGGGATGTTTGAGGAATGGGTTATAAAATATTGCTTTTGCTATGGTACTTATCAGCAAACCCGACAAGCACTTAGTATGAATCCCTCTATAAATATTATAAAACATTTAAGATGTTAGCCTTTTTCTCATGCAATAAAAAAACAGGTGAAATTTTTCTATTTCTACTATTCAGATATCAAAATAAAATGGAATGGCTTAAATAATACTGACACCAGAGCCAGAGGCCTGCCCATTGACCATCCGTAAGTGCGCACAGATCTCAGGGAGAAGCCCATGGGACCACAATCAATTAGAAGATGCAGAAACAACTCCAGACACACTCAGCAATCTCATCTTTAACAAAGGAGCCAAACACACTCAGAGGAGGAAAGATAGCCTCTTTAATAAATGGTGCTGGAAAAATTGGGTTTATAAATTGCTAAAGATTAAAACTAGACCTATATCTCTCAACATACACTGAACTGAAATCTAAATGGATTAAAGATCCAACTATTAAAACAGAAACACTAAACTGGCTGGAAGAGAGGTTTGGTAGAACTCTTGAAGACATTGATGTAGGAAAACATTTCATGAACAAAACCTCAGTCACACATGAACTAGCACAAAGAATCAACAGGTGGGATCTCTTCTTATCAAGAAGCTTCCGCATAGCAAGAGAAAATACCAACAGCATGAAGAGAAAACCCATTAATTTCATAAATATTTCATCGGATTAAAAATATCAGGCTTGTTCTAAATAATGTTCTAAATAATCCAAGGTAATATCTTTGAAAAAAGTCTGCAATTTATTTTATTTTTATTTATTTATTTTTTGTTAAATTCTTTTATTGGTACATTTTAGGTATACAACACAATTAAATTTCTCATTGGGAACTGTACCTTTACATAATGCATCTTGGTTCTTATTTTTTCCCCATTCCTAGCCCTCCCTTCACCTCCTCCACTCTTCCCTATTTACAAAGACTTTATTTTCATTTTTTCCATTTCTCATCATTTTTCCTTTCCCTTCTTTCCTTTCCCCTGTGCCTCCCACTACTCCTACCCCTTTGGACCTTTTCTTCCTATTTTACATTATCGATTATTCATTCTAATCATTGGTACATTTTAGATATACAATATAATGACATTCATCATTGGAAATTTGCACCTTTACATAGTCTTTCTTGGTTCTTGTTTTTCACCTTTGCCCAGCCCTCCCTTCAACCCCTCCAGCCCTCCCTATTTACAAAGATTTTGTTCCTATTTTTCCATTTTCTCATATTAATCCCACTCCCTTCTATCCTTTCCCTTAGCCCTCCCACTTCCTTCCCCTTTGCCCCTTTTCTTCCTATTTCACATGACCTATTATACATTTAGTCCTTATTTACACTTTCAGTTTCTCACACCAGAGAAACTATTCGGTATTTACACATCTGTGTCCTATTTATTTCACTTAAGAGTATTGCCTCAATGTGCATCCATTTAGCTATAAATGTCTCTAATTTCTCATTTTTGATGGTGAGTAATACTCCATTTTATAAAAAAACCCACATTTTCTTTATCCAGTCTGCAGTTGAGGGGAATTGGGCTGTTTCCAAGTTTTAGCTATTACAAACTGTGCTGCTATGAACATGGGTGCACATATATCACTGTGGTATGATTCTTTTAATTCTTTGGGGAAGATACCCAGCAGGGGAATAGCAGGGTCAAATGGGACTTCCAGTACTAGTTCTTTGAGGTATCTCCATACTGATTTCCACAGTGGTTTCACCAGTCTACACTCCCACCAGCAGTGGAGCAGGGTTCCTCTTTCCCCACAGCCCTGCCAGCATTTGTTATTGGTTGATTTCATGATAGCAGCCATTCTTTCTGGAGTGAAGTGGAATCTCAGCGTTGTTTTCATTTGCATCTATCGAATGACCAGTGACGTTGAACATTTTTTCATGTATTTATTTGCTATTTCTACTTCTTTGTCTGAGAAATGTCTGTTCATTTCAGATGCCCATTTTTCGATTGGGTCTTTAAATTTGGGAGGTCTGATCTTTTTAAGTTCCATATAGATTGGAGATAGTAGACCTTTATCTGAGGAAGAGCAGGTGAAGATTTTTTCCCACATTGTGGATTGTCTCTTCACACTGCTGGTGGTTTCTCTTGCTGTGCAGAAGCTTTTTAATAAGAAGAGATCCCATTTGTTGATTGTTTGTGCTAGTTCACGGGCAACTGAGGTTTTGTTCATAAAATCTTTTCCTACACCTGTGTCTTCAAGAGTTCTACCTAACCTCTGTTCCAACTGGTTCAGAGTTTCTATTTTAATATTTAGATCTTTAATCCATTTTGATTTTAGTTTAGTGCATGGTGAGAGATATAGGTCTAGTTTTAATCTTTGGCAAGTTGAAGCCCAATTTTTCCAGCACCATTTATTAAAGAGGCTATCTTTCCTCCAGTGAGGGGTTTTGGCTCCTTTATCGAAGATGAGATGGCTGAGTGTGTCTGGCGTTGTTTCTGCATCTTCTAATCTGTTCCACTGGTCCTCAGGTCTGTTTCTTTGCCAGTACCATGCTGTTTTGATCACAGTAACTTTGTAGTAGAGTTGCAGGTTGGGGATTGTGATACCCCCTGCCATGTCTCTGTTACCTAGAATTGCTTTTGCTATCCTGGGTCTCTTCTTGTTCCAAATGAATTTTTCGATTGTTTTCTCAAGGTCCGTGAAGTATGCTGCTGGGATCTCAATTGGAATTGCTTTGAATCTGTATAGCAGTTTTGGAAGTATGGCCATTTTCACTATATTAATCCTTCCTACCCAGGAGCAGGGGATGTCTGTCCATTTTCTGATACCATCTTCAATCTCTCTTTTCAGAGTGCCATAGTTTTCAGAGAAGAGGTCTTTGATTTCTTTTGTTAGGATGATTCCCAGATATTTCAGTTTTTTGGATGCTATTGTGAAAGGAATTATTTGCCCTATTTCTCTCTCAGTGAGTCTGTCATCGTGTAGAGGAAAGCTATTGAGTTTTGTGTGTTGACCTTGTAACCAGCTACTTGACTGAATTTGGTTATTAAGTCTAGAAGACTTTTGGTGGAGTTCTTGGGGTCTTCTATATAGAGCATCATGTCATCTGCAAATGATGACAATTTGACTTCTTCATTTCCTACCTTTATTCCTTTTATTTCTTTCTCTTGTCTAATTGCTGTGGCTAATGTTTCCAGAACTATACTGAACAAGAGTGGTGATAGTGGACATCCTTGTCTTGTTCCTGATTTGAGTGTGAAGGATTTCAGTTTTTAACCATTTAGTATAATATTGGCTGTTGGTTTTTCATAGATGGCTTCTATCAGTTTGAGGTAGAGACCATCTATTCCAATTCTTTGTAGGGTTTTTATCATAAATGCATGTTGGATTTTGTCAAATGCTTTTTCTGCAGCTATGGAGATAATCGTATGGTTTTTGTCCTTGGCTCTATGATATAGTGTATTACATTAATTGATTTTCGTATATTGAACCATCCCTGCATCCCTGGGATGAATCCCACTTGGTCAGGGTGTATGATCTTCTTGATGATCTTCTGCATTCTGTTTGCCATTATCTTATTAAGGATTTTTGCATCTATGTTCATTAGTGAGATTGGCCTGTAGTTCTCTTTTTCAGTTGGGTTTTTCTCTGCTTTGGGGATCAAGGTGATGCTTGCTTCCAGGAATGAATTTGGGAGTATTGCTTCCCTTTCAATTTCATTGAAGACTTTAAACAGTAGTGGCAGCAGTTCCTCTCTAAATGTCTTGTAGAATTCAGCAGTGAAGCCATCAGGGCCCGGGCTTTTCTTAGGTGATAAGTTTTTAATTACATTTTCAATTTCCTTGGTTGATATTGGGTTGTTCAGAACTTTTAGGTCTTCTTCATTAAACTTTGGTAATTCATATGTATCTAGGAATCTGTCCATTTCTTCTGTGTTGTCCATCTTATTGGTGTATAGGCTCTGGAAGTAAGTATTGATAATCCTCTGGATTTCTGCTGGGTCTGTTGTAATTTCACCCTTTTCATTCCTAATTACATGGATTTGGGCCTTTTCTTTCCTTTTTCTGACAAGGTTGACTAAAGGTTTATCAATTTTGTTGATTCTTTCAAAGAACCAACTCTTGGCTTCATTGATTTTTTGTATCATTCTCTTAGTCTCCATTGCATTGATTTCTCCTCTGATCTTTATAGTTTCCTCCCTTGTATGAGCTTTGGGGTTGCCCTGTTCTTCTTTTTCTAGAAGCTTGAGGTGCAGCATCAGGTTGTTTAATTGGGCTCACTCTGTTTTCCTAATATGAGTATTCACTGCTATGAATTTCCCTCATAAGACTGCTTCCATTGTGTCCCATAGATTCTGATATGTTGTATTGTCATCGTCATTTAATTGAAGGAACTGCCTGATTTCTTCTTTAATTTCCTCTGTGACCCATTGGTTATTCAGAAGTGTATTGTCCAGTTTCCACATGTTTATGAAATTTTTCCAGTTTCTTTTGCTATGGATCTCCAATTTGATCGCACTATAGTCTGATAATATACAGGGGATAACTTCAGTTCCTTTGCACTTACTTAAACATGTTCTATGAGTGAGTATGTGGTCTATTTTGGAGAATGACCCATGTGCAGCTGAGAAGAATGTGTATTCTGATTTTGTGGGGTGGAAGACTCTGTAAACATCTGTTAAGTTCATTTGTTCAAGAGTTTGATTGAGTTCTAGTATTTCATTACTTATTTTTTTGTCCAGTTCATCTATCTGTTTGTGACAATGGGCTGTTGAGGTCCCCCACTACAATGGCATTAGTGCATATATGACTTTTCATGTCTGTTAATATTTGTTTTATATAGTTGGGCGCACTAGTGTTTGGTGCATAGATATTTATGATTGTCATCTCTTCCTGTTGGATTGTTCCCTTTTCAAGGATGTAGTGTCCTTCTTTGTCTCCCTTAATCAGTATTGGTTTGAAATGTACTTGATCTGCAAAAAGGATAGCTACTCATGCTTATTTTGTGGTTTCCATCACATGGAGTATTGTTTTCCATCTTTTAACTTTCAGTCTATGACTTTCATTTTGAAATAAGTGTGTTTCTTGTATGCAACATATTGTTGGATTTTGCTTCTTGACCCATTCTGCCAGTCTAATTCTGGAAGTAGGTATTGATGATCTTGTTTTATGGGGTAGAGCCTTGTCTCCACCTCCCTGAGAGTCAACACTTGATTGACTGGATATTGAGCTTGTTGAGAGATGTTTGGTCTTGTGGGCTTATAGGGGAATTTGAATAGGCATGGCAACCTACACTAGGAGGGACAGTATTGCCTGCACAGAGGGAGGGATCAACACCACAACCTGCCAACTTCAAATCACAAAACTGCTTGAAAGCTGCTTACTGCTCATAGCCACACAGAGGCTGGTTTACTATCCTCTAAAAAGGGCCCAGATCTGTCCCTACAGTATGATTTATATATGAAAAACTTTAGGAGTACTATGACTTGGCTATAGGTATAATGCAAATATAACAGATAAAAAAATAGAAACCTTTCTTGAAAAGATAAAATATTTATGTACATATATCACTTAAAATACGTAAGACAAAATAGTGTAAGACTTGTATAGACATCTATAATATCTCAATATTGCTTACAATAAATTTAGTAACATTTCTATAGGCAATATGTTCACAATAGACCATTAAGTTTTATGCTATATATTAAAGACATCTATGACATCCCTATAGATCTAATGGTATAATTTAAGGAATTTTCTTCCATTTTGCCACGCTACAGGTCACCTTCCAATGGTACCAAACCTATGGGAAAAGCAAGTATATAAAAGTAGCAGATGTCCAACTTCTAATTTAGAGGAAAGTTGAATGAGGGATGTAAAATTTAGATTCATGAAGAAAAACTGGTTCCTGATGTCCCCTCACAGGTTCCCCAGCTTTAGGGAGTATGCTGTTGTGATTCTATTCCATTGCTCCCATGAGCTCAGAGATCTGAATGAATGAGAAGAGATGATGTCCAGCAATTTTCTAGGAGAGAAGATTCACACTCAAAGGTCAATCTCAACTACAGTTTCAACAAACTTACAGATCCAGCTTTATCTCTAACCTTTCCTTCTTAACCCTGGTACTGAACCAACATTTCCAGTTGTGCTTCTCAGACTCTTTGACCCACATTCCAAAAATCACTAGAGATGACTGTTAGACCCAGCTTCCTGCTTTATAGTGAGAACTTGAGGTAATTCTTCTGAAGGATTAGGACATCCCTGGAGAAGTTGGCACATTTTCTCTTAACTCACAGCTTAGTCCTTTCCACACACTTAACATCTGGACTTCTATCTGTGATTCAAACATCTCTAATATGTCAAAGTCATGAACAAGAGACTCCATGCCTAATCCCTTTTCCCAAGCCAGAATGCTAATCTTAAATTTGGCTAGTTCCATATGATTTAAAATGAATATTTACTTATTCCTCTCCTCAAACCCTTTCTGTAATGTGTCTATTCTAAGAAGCAAACACAGACCTAGTATTTGTTAATATTCCATCATTCTGACAAACATCCATGACCTTAAACTTGAGAAGATGTGTAATTATTCAAGAAGAGAAGTTCATCCACAAGTGGAAAGACTGGGAATAGGAAATCTTTCAGGTATGCTCAACCATAAGCAATGTGTCTTCATGCAACCTGAGATGTACACACAGTCAGGGATAATTCTTTTCTCTTTCTGAATATGCAATCCATTTCATCTGCTAGCTTCTTCCACACGTTTTTTTGTTTTTTGGTACCGGGGATTGAACTTTATCTGCTAGCTTCTTGTTCAACATTAATTTTGTTAGAAATAAATCTTTCTCGGGCCGGGGATTTAGCTCAGTGGTTTCGCTGCCTGCTGTGCAAGCACAAGGACCCAAGTTTGATCCCTGGTACCAAAATAAATAAATAAATAAATAAATAAAATAAATAAATCCTTCTCTTTACTATTCCTAAAGGATGAAAGGTCCTATATAAATGACAAAAGGTAAAAATATAATTTCTGGAGGGCAATGGAAAGTTGTAAGTAATAGATATTCACTTAAAAATCACATTTCATCCACAATGTGATTTAGACCCATCTGCTCTGAGTGAAAGGATTTCTATCAAATCACTGCTCAGGGACAATCTGGTTTTGTGAGGTCTGACTGAGCAGTGTCCCAGCACCTGGCACATCTTTCCAAGGTCACATCTGTCTGCCTGTCACCTTGGTGGCTGTGGAGCAGAGAAAGGGAGGCCAACCTTGTGCCTGGGCTTGGGCTGGTCCCTGATGTGTAGACAGTCAATAGGGTGGGAGGATCATGAGAGGAGAGCCATGCATGTGTTCCCTGCATTTCTAAGATAGATAGCAGTGGTGCTGCCTGAACTCTAGGGGCACACGCATACATTTTCGAGGCCAATGTCCTCAAGGCTCTAGGGTGCCAAGGATGAGGCTACGCTCATGTCTCCATGCCCCATACCCAAGTTTATATGCTTGGATCCAGAAAGGAAAGCAGACCCCAATAGAATGAAGACCTCCAGTGACACCACCCCCTTGCCCACCCTCCAGTTCTTTCTGGTCAACAATTCCAAGACAATCCCCAGACACCCTTTCCCATCTGTCTGCAATCCAGCCCACCCCTCCCAGCCAGGCCCAAGGGCCCAATCACCTCCTCACACCCCTCTGGACTCATCCTCATGTCCCATCCAGTGCAGAAGATGAATTCACAGGGCAGCTCGTGGAACTGGGGAATCTGGGCTAAGTTTATCCCATAGAGAAAGAAGAACATGTCTAGTTTATGAAGCTTGTTGTCCTTCTCAACTTGTTGTCCTTTATTGCTGGGAAAGACAGCAGGCTGCTGGTCAGGGACACAACCAGGAAGAAGCTGGGCTCTGGGTCACCTCCCAAGGACTCATGGTCCCTTTCCAGCTCAAGATCCCCTTGGCCTTTACAGAGTGCTCTTGAGGACCAGACAACCATGGAGAGGCAAAGGTTTGCACAGGGCCCTTCTGAATGTGCCTCCCATCCAGAGGATGAAGACAGAACCCCAGTGAAGACTCCTGCCCCTGTCACCAGATAAGGCTGACACCACCATCTCCCTGCCTCCATCCTTTCCTTCCCTGCCGCTCATCCACAGGGCCCACACCTGTCTCCTGACCACATAGAGAGCACCACAAGAGGGTGGCCTTAGTATATTTCTGTGTCCATCCCTCTCCTTCTGAAAGGCCAGTACAGGGCTTGGCCCAAAGAATGTATGAATTCCACCAATGTTTTTCCTACGTGTCTATTCCCATTGCTTCACAATCCCTGGCATGGGATACACTCCAGGTTTTTTTGAAGGAAGGAAGGAAGGAAGGGAGGAAGGGAGGAAGGGCAGGTTTATCTGAAGAGAAAGACCACACAGAGTCCCTCATGGACTCAGTGCTGTCACAGAAGCCACTTGAAGAATGAAAATGATTGAGGGACTGTTTTAAGAGTTCATGCATAATTTCACAAGACCCTTCCCTCAGCAGCTGTTCACTGAAAGAGGCTTAGGTAAAGGGAGGGGGAGAAGAGGAACTAGAGTCCAAAATATCCTATCATGATGAGACTTGAGGAACATACTATTGCATTGCAGATGGTGGGAGATTAGGGAAGGGTGCAAACAGTGCGGGAGTTTAGTTTTGTTTCCAGTACTGGGATGGAACCCAGAGTTCCTTGCTAGTATGTGTTCACGGTCCTTATTTCTCTTTTGAAATTAGGGTCTTACTATCTTACCACCTCACACAGGCCTGTCTCAAAGTTGCCATTCTCCTACCTCAGTCTCCCAGAGTGCACTGATTAGAAAAGCATGCCCAGCTTTCTTTCTTTCTTTTTTTTTTTCAGTACCAGGGATGGAACTCAGGACCTTGGACTTGCCAGTCAGGCAAAGCACCACTGAAATATATATCCCTGGCTGGCTCATCTTTGTTTTGTTTTTGAAACAGGGTCTCATTGGGCAGTTTCAACCAACTTGAAGATCCAGAATTTTTTCAGGTTCAATGTGTGAAGACACATGAACAGAAAACAAGATAAGAAGGAAGGAGCAATGAAAGAACATAAAGAAGTTTCAAGATGATGAGCTGGTTTGGTAACAGTGATTGTAGAGCAGGTGAATACAAGAGGAACTCTCCAGCCTTGGTCTAGATGAAGTGATCACCAATGTAGTAACCAGGAGTCAAGTGAGCTGTTGGCCCCTCTTTAGGAATAATGAGCAGGCAACAGAGATAGAGCCCACTCCATGGCCTGTGGAATGACTTCTGAGAAAGACCATTAGGGAGCGTGTTACATTCACTCTTTGCCTGAAAGGAGGGTATGCAGGAGACTTCAGTCTTGGAAACACACATGAGGGGGACTGAAAACACACTTGGTATTGCTAAGGAAGCAGATCTGCAGAAGGTGAGAAATGGCTGCCCCTTGGGTTTGTGAGCTGAAGACCACAGGTGAGCTCTTCCTACCTCTGTACTCTGGGAGCTTTCTTTTCCCTGGTCCCATTCTTTAATTGCTATGATGGTAGACTGGAAGCTTTACTAAGAGAAGTACTGAAACACTATAGTGTGGGGCTCCTTTTCCACAGAGTTAACAGTACAGAGTGGTTTAAAATCAGAGGACAGGTAAGAGCCCCACTCCCTTCACCATGGAAGTTGGCCAATGGCCTCTGGGGGAAGGCACAATGCTCACAGAGCCAGGAAGAAATGGATCCCATGGTACTGCCAGGGGAAGAAGCCAGCACAGCTGGAGTAGTCAATGACCTTGGCTGGGAGGCACTGATGGGGAGAGAGGAGTCAGAGGGCAGGCACCCCTGGAAGAGGAGGGATGTGGGGATTGCAACTAGAAGGGGCAGCAGGGCTCCACTCAGAGAAGACACCCTAGTGTCAGGTGGCCTGGCTATTGGGGAAATCAGGGTGTTGAAGGTCATCTGCAAATGAGAGCATTCAGGAGAAGGGAAGCTCAGGATGAGCCTTGATGCTCAGGATGACACTTCCAAATAGCTCTTTTAGACAAAACATTGAGGTCATTTGAATGAGAAGTGAGTCTTTTAAAAAATTAGAGAAAATGGGTCCTCCAGAGCTAAGGGGAGGAATCAGGAACTTCAGGAAGCCCCAGCCAAAGAAGCCACATCCAGGGAAGATCATGGCCTGAGCTCAGATACCAGAAGATCCAGGGAGAGGACAACCTGGCCATCCAGTCTGCCAAAATCAGCCAGGCCACAAAGACAGACAGTGTTGAGACTTAAATGGGTCTTGAGGGTAGGAGGGTGAGGTAGGAGCTCCCAGGAGGGACTGAAGCAGGACTGTGGGGTTGGAACTCTGCCTTCCCCCTGCTATGTCACAGGGACACCCCATCCTAGGGCATGAGGACCTCACCTTCTTAGATGCTCTCAAGTTCATGTCCTAGGCCAGGAATCTTTTGATAACAAGATCCTCTGTGAGGAGAGCTTAGTGTTAGGTTGGGACCTGGCAAGGTGTTTGCTGTGAGCAAAACAACTTGGAGCAAAACTACTTCTGCCTGAGAGATGGTGCTGGATGTGACCAGGGTCAGCCTAATGGGAAGGGAGTAAGAAGGCCAACCTCATTCCTGAGATGCCTGGAAGAGCAACTGTGAGAGCTTGAGTAGCAGCAATTATTTACCAGCTTAGAACTGCAGCCCAGACTGCCACAGCCTCTTATGGCTCATGAATGCACCACCTCCAGAGGCAGGATGCATCCAGACATTTTCTCTCATGATGACAGGAATGGGGCACATTTGTCATCTATATTTCTGGGGAGAGATGGTGTTTGAGACCTCTGAGAATTGAAAGCTCAGGGGTCCCAGAGTGCTCCCTTGGATGGGAGAAGGCAGTAACTGGATATCTCTTTGTTCCTAAACTACTAGGTTAGAGGTGCTGTGTGGAGTCTCCTTATCCAGTGGGCTGACAAAGGCGGTGGTGCTCAGGCGGTACTATACAGGTGCTTCATCTCCATCTTCTTCCACAATGCTTCTCCATGATAAGCACATGTGTAGAATCCTCAGGGCTTACTCACCCTCATCCCTCATCCTGGGTCCTTTTGTAACAGATATGCTCGCTCCACTGCTCAGGAGGTAAAAGCCTGAGGTCTTCTCTGGGTGCTAAGTCAAAGCCCTGGGGGCTCTCCCCCTCCTCATCCTCCTTACACTCTGATGACCACTCCCTCTTCCATTTGAGGCCAGAGAACCCAGGTGGGAGGCTGGGGGTCCCACTTGGGGTGAGTTAGAACACTCCTGGTGATCCTCCTCCTATTCCACCTCTGGTTCTGATTCTGAGGGGAGCAGTTCTGCTTCTTCTGGGCAGGCACCTGGGACAGGAAGTAGTGCACTAGCTCAGGGACTCCATTACTGAGACCTTGCCTGAGGTCTTGCCTGAGCTCTTCCTCAGACTCTGAGCACAGTCTCTCTTCCTCCATGCACATGCAGCCCTGGGTAAGGTTGAGACTCAGAGGTCTATCTGGGGCCTGACTTACCCTCCAGAAGAGCAGGAGGCTGTGCTCTGTACCCTTCTGCTTGCCTGTCTCCTCCCACCTGAAGTGGTCATAGGCTGTGGGGTGATGACCTGGTCCTCCCTCATACAGGGCCCCTCAAGATCTGCTATTGCTGCTGCCAGGGATTCTAAAGGCAGGGCTTTAGGCTGCCTGGTAGAATTGCCCTGACTTTCTCTTAATGGCCTGAAATCTGAGAAAGGGTCACATTAGTACCCAGGGTAGGCAAGGGACACCCCTGCCTCATCTCCTCAGACACTCAGAGCAGAGTGCTGGCAAGGGAGCGTGGAGCTCAAGGTGAGGCTGCTGCCTGAACACACTTGGGATGCAATGGGGACCAAGCTTCAGGCTCCTGGGAAGGAGGGGAAGTGCAGCAACCATTTGAAGAGCCCTACCTGAGGCCCAGCCCTGGCTCCTGGCCTTTGCATGGGTAGTACTAGGCAGGTCCTGTGCTAGTCAATCACACCCCACCTGCACCCAGTGGAACTCATGACTCAGTTGTTCTAACTCCTGCTGCAGCTCAAACAGCTCCTTGTGGCACAGAGGGTCTGTACTTACATGCTCCTCATGCCAGACCTGGCTGAGCTCCCTGGGCAAAGGCCCATCTGCTGCTCCAGGAAGCACATCTTCTCAATGACATTGGGGATGTGGTCCTTGTGCTCCTGCAGCTCTTGTGTTGTTGCATGAGGCTAGGAACAACTCCTTGGGGGCTTCAGGCAATGGACAAGTCAAGAAACTCCTAGGGCAGCTCCTGTAGCTGGCCTGATGTAAATGGCGGGAGGGTTGTGTGGAGAGGGTGGTGCTGCACCCTGCAGGACAGCAGGGCTGCACCTTCCCTCCCTTGCTTCCTGGTGCCCTCTGCAGTTGATTCCTCCTGTTGCCGGTGGAGATAAAAGCAAGGATGGAACCACAGGCAGCGTGGGTGTCATCACCTTCCAGTCAGCATCCAAAGCTGGATCCCTGGACAGGAAGGCTTGACTAGAGCTGGAATCCTTCCATGGAAGGGTTGGTGAAGATTAGGACTCACTTTCCATCCTCTTGCCCCAGCCTCCCAGAGTACTAGGATTAAAGCCACGCACCAACACACCCTGCATATTTTTATTATTAGTGTCCTGAGCACAGTTAGAATCTTCAATTATTTGGGATGCCTCCACCTGTGACCCAGAGCAGGATGGGACCTGAGGAAGAAGGAGCCAAGTACTGCCTGGTAGAGCACTGAAGGATTAAATCAGGGAAAGGCAACATTAATGTTAATGAAGCAAGGAGGTACAGCTGTTCAGGCACGGAATGGAAAGAGAACTGAGACGAAGTCTTTATGTCTCAGACTGTGTAGGAATCACTTGGGGTTCTCTGAGAAAAATGTAGATTCCCAAGCTTCAGCCCCTTAAATTGAGCCTCAGTAGGACTGAGGCCCAATAGGCTTATTTATTTTAATGAACTTTTAAAAAATTTGGTGTTTGTAGTACACCAGTTACATTCCTTTTGGTGTTTGGTACCTGGATAGCGCATCTTGATCATTTTGAATCCCTTCATACCTCCTCCTACTCTCCCTGTGCCTTCCCCCAAATTTATGTAGCAATGCTCCCGACAGTCTTTTTCATCCATTCTCCTGCAAATGTCATGATTTCCTTCTTTATGGGTGAATAGTCTATCTTTCCACCCACCCCTCTCATCTCTCCATCAATCCATCTATCTCAATCGCATTTTCTTCATCCATTCCATTGAGAGCATCTAGGCTATTTCCAGATACCAGTATTTGTGAGTTGTGCTCTATCCATATCAATATGTATGCATCACTACAGTGTGTTGTCTAACTCTCGTGAGAATATAATCAAGAGACATATAACTGGCTCACACAGGACTTCTAGATGGTTGAGGAATCTCCACACTGATTTCACAGTTCTGCTAGTTTACATTCCCACCAAGGTAGAGGGATTCTACCCCCTTCCTAACATCCTCACCAGCACTTTTGTTTTTAGGATGAATTATTAATTTTGCAGCCTTTTTTTGTACATCTAATATTAATTGAAAGTTTTTAAAAAGTTGTCAAGATTCACATAGTTCTTGTGTTAAAATCTTACACTATCGCAGTGCACTTATTCCAACTAAGAAGTCAGTGTTCGCACATCACTGTCCAATCCAGACTTTATCAGACTTTCCACCAGTACCAGCTATTTTGGGATCCATCCCACTACATTTAGAGAAGCTTCATTTTCCCCAAGCACTTTCAGTTGATGTGAGGAACATGGCTTGGGGATATCTTGAAAAAAATTGGAGCATTTATAGAACTGAATCAAGTTGAGTTTGACCCATTCCCACGTCTGGGAGCTGAAAGAAATTTCAAAGAAGAAAGGGAACAAACTGTTGGAGATGGTGAACAGAGGTCTTTAAAAATGGAACCCCCCCCTTAGATGATAAGGTGTTCCCTTAAAAGGGGACATCTCATACTTGATAACTTACTAGATTTATTTTGGTAAAGCATACTGCCTAATTCTCGATCTAGGCTGAAGATACACTCAGGTCTGTGAGCTGGTCAGGAGAATTGCTAAATATAGCAGGTTGTGCACAGAAGCTTTAGGAAACACAGCAGGGCTCAAGTAGGTGATCAAGAGGGATGACTAGGTGTGAGCCTGTGCACCATATAAAACCTGTGTGTCCACTGTGCATTCTGGTGATCCTAGCACTTTGGGACAGTGAAATAGGAGGACTGGAATTTCCTTAGCAAGACTGTCTTTACAGAGGATCAAAAAAGAGATATGTGGATGTAGCTCAGATTGAAGGTCCTACTTTCAAAGTCCAGCACCACAAAAGCAAAGTTTGTGTTTCTTGAACCTGGATCTAACTTTGCCAGTGGGTCACAGTAATCAATATCAAGCATTGCCATGTTGGACAGTAGCTGAAGGTCACAGGGTGAAGTTGGGTTGGTTTTCTTGTGGAAAGGCCCAAGGGACTTCAGCAAATCAGGCAGTGGGAGGGGGAGGTGGAGGCACATGCCTATAGTGTGTCACTTGTTGCTCTGAGTACAGGAGTCACCATCTTTGTAATATTTTTTTTGAGACCGAACACACAGTGTGAGTTCCTAAGCAGAAATGGTCACACTATGTAGTTCAGCTGTCCTTCAACTCACAGGGATCCTCTTGCCTCAGCCTCCTGATGCTGGGATTACAAGTGTGTACCATCACCATGCCCCGCTCAGAAGTCACCATCTTCAGGATCCAGGTAAAAAGTCTGTAGAATTGACGAGGTTAAGAATCTGTAGAAAAGTTTTTAAAAGAGTGACTGAAAAAAAATAAAAGAGTGACTCATCTCCATATGGTCGGAAGTCTTTTGAAGCAGACACTACTGTCTCACTGAGTACTTTGGTTCTGGGACTATCACCAAATTAACATACATTCAAATTGCTTAGTCCTTCCAGAAGTTTATCCTAAGCAACAAAATAGTATTCTTCACATTTATCTCACGGAAGGTAGTCGTCCTTTTACATGAAAAACTCATTCAAAGTACTTTAGCCAAATCTGCCTTAGAAACTAAATGCAATCTATTACTATTCTAGGGGAATGGGCCCTACTGAAGGGCTCCCAGATCATGAGTGTTTTTTTTTTTTTTTTTTGGTACCAGGGATCGAACTCAGGTCCTTGTGCTTGCAAGGCAAGCAACAGAACCACTGAGCTAAATCCCTGGCCCCGATCATGAGTGTTTCGTGGCACAATTCTGGGCCTTATAGGTCCCGCAGTCAGGCTTTAGGTAATCTAATGGTTAACACATTCAGAGATTCTGGGTTCAAGCTGTAGATTTGGCATAGAAAATGGCACCATGTTCAAGGAGGCAGCTTCTGGGCAAGGGAACAGTTAGCCATAGTTATTACACAGCTAAAGAGGTGGCTGGCTGGTGATATGACAGTTAAGCTATGCTGCATGGTATGGCATTCTGCGTGCCATAAACTAGTTTCCAAACATACTGCCTAACCTGAACACAGAATGGGGATTAAACTATTTCCAGAATAACAGGTTTTTGCATGTTCTTAAACAAAAAATAATATGTAAGAAACTAAAGAACAAGTTCACCTTTTGTAAAACCAGGACTCATGAGTGAGGAGGATCACAGTTTCAACTGCAGAACAGATAACTTAGCTTACTGTGAACCTGTCTTGGGGGGAAAAAATATTGGGATTGGGAATGTAGCTAAGTGCAGAGACCTTGGGTTTGATCCTCAGTACAACAGTGGGAGACACAAGATTCAAAACTAGTGGATTTCAGTAATATCTTCAGTAATATCCTATTTATAGAAACCTGAGATAAATGCCATTTGACACTCTATCAGCAGTTTGGTTTCCACGCCTGGTAATATCCAAGAGAACTTAGCCACTTTTAACATTGTAAGTGGGTAATGACGGAAAAGCAATTTTTAGTGATTTTATTCACTCTTCTAACTTGTTCTTGAAGTTACAAATTTGCATCTTTCCCAAGTTCTCTTTTTTAATTTTTGACTATTCATCAACATTTCTGCTTAGGAACTGACATACGGTGAAAATCATACTTATTATATATTTTCCCTGATAAATTAAATCATGTTGTTTATCCTAACAATCAATATAGTAAGAACAAAGTGATCAGTCATTTAAATTTAGCTGTTGATACTGGAAGAATACAAGTGAAAGAACATACAGCCATACTATCTAGATTAAGAATTTCTGAATTTGAGTGGCTGGTCTCCTATATTAAAGAAACCTTGCTATTATTTGGGCTATTTCTAATGAAATATATGCTTGACAATAGCTTGTTAATGTCAAATTATGTGGCTTGTTTTAGGTGACCCTCTCTACAGCAACTCCAACTTCAGTTCCTGTACCTTCACTTCTTTACCATTACTGCCTGCAAACTTCAAACATCTGATATTCTAATTCTATACTAGTCCGGTCACTGATTTCTCTTTGGTATATGTCACCTGAGTTTATTTTCTCATGCACTTTCCTCACTCAGACACCCTGTCTATCTACATTATGTTCAAGTGAAAAAACAGGCTAAGCAAAACATGTGAATTATTAATTACTACACCTAACCAGAGGCCCTAGATCAAGCAGCTTTAATGGGGTCAGTTTGAAAATACTTAAAAACCCATCAGGAATGATACAAAACATTTAAATTCTGGAGAGATGTAATGTTATATGAACAGAGAAGTGTTAATAAACACACGAGCTGTATTTTAATCAAAATACTTTATTAAGTTTAAAAAATATAAACAAGGGGAAAAATGACTAAGAGGTAGCATTGTTTTTTAAAATAAAATTGCAATTAATACTCAGATCTCAAAGCTTGAAATTCCATAAAAAATTTTGGGGTGGTAGATTGTAATATTTCATATGCTACTGCTTATCTCTTACGGCATTTTTCAAAACACAGTGGAACCTGCAGTATGCAAGTTTGTGTGAGGCCTGCTATACCATGAGAGAGTATTGCTGGGCTGGAAGTCCTTTATTACAGACAAGATTCCAAAGATTACATCTGAGATGGCAGAGAAATAGATTTCACAGGGCAAGAACACTAATCAGTATTAATATTTCAAATTTAGGTAACATGGTTGTAATCTTCCTCAAATCACTTAATCTCTGCCCTGTAAAGCCTTCAGTAACATTCCTAAGGTTCATGTAAGTTTCCTCTTAAATAGGAGGACTTGAAATAGGGCATCTAGAGCCAGTTTAACATGTAGGGTAGACTTTAAAGGAAGCTTTCATATCGCTTGCTGCTATTGGGGTCCAATTCCTTTTTATTACATGTGAATTAACACTGCTCTTAATCACCTTCCTTTACCAAATCTAGAGAAAAAAAATTTAGGTGATCTAAGCAGATAGTGCATAGATCTCAAAGAACTATTTAAAAACAGGAGGCAGGGGCCACTGTAGTACCACTGCCAGTGCAGAGGAGGAGGCTTCTGGGCTGCCGGACCACTGCTCCCAGTGCAGAGGAGGTGAGCTGCACAGGCACAAGCACCCCACCCCACCCCCCGGTCGAAATAAGATGACATGTAAACAAGCCTCAAAACCAGACTTCCAGATCACCTACAGCAACCCCAAAGGAAAACAAGATGGAATATTCTGATACTCAACCACCTGGACTCCCTGAACTGGCAACAAAAGAGGATCTGGAAAACTGAAATCAGAAATAATTTCTCAGATAAGAGCAGAGATTGTGCCCATAGTCCAAGACATGAATAATAAAAACAGGAGGGAAATTCTGTGGCAACATAAAGCATCCCAAAAGTCTTAGTGTAATTTTAAGCTTTGATAACAGCAGAAGTACAAAAGCTGCAATGTTATAAATATCATCTGAAAGTTTTAATTTTTTAAGTGTGGAATAGTAAGCTTTTCATTGCAATTTTTGTTCCAGTTCCTCTTTCTTCTATTCCCTTTAAGAGACACTAGGAAAAAATGAGAAAAGCTTAGTATTCCACATTTTCAAAACTGAAATTTTTAAATGATGTTTTATAAAAGTTTGCAGCTTTTATACCTGCTGCAGTGCCTCAGAGGCAGCAGCACAGTAGGGTAAGGCTTAACACTACACCGAAACTTTTGGGACACTTTGTATTTTACTATCTGCTTGTTATCACTAGACCACAATGTTGGCTTATGTTATGAAAATATCTTCTATTATCTTTATTTAGCAAGGGGAAAATCATCAGAAGACACAAAGGACCATTAAGAGTTCACAAGATGCAGCATGGACCTGATAGAGGTAGATAGTCCATAACTGAGGCTTTCTCTTTATGACCACAAACCAGAAGTAGCTATTTGAAGATAGAGACCTCTATCTCAGTATCCCATAAAGAATTACAGGGATTATGTCTTTCAGAGGAAAATGAGGTAGGAGAGTGATGAGGGGCAAACTGGTTGAGTAAGTTAGCATGACCTGTCAATCATGGAGACCCAGAACACATTTACAGAACACAGAACCTGGGATGACTATGCAAATTCCTAAGCCCTGTATATGGGACTGGCTTGACCAATCAGAAAGTGCTATCTTCAATTCTTCATTTACATCTGGTGTGAAACCAAGTGAGCTTTTGATAGGACAGCTTAGATCTGACATCAGGTCATGTGAATTTCTAATAGGACAAGCATCCCAAATGCTTTGCTTGCATGGGGGAGAGGCAATTGAGGAACTGGAGATACAAAAGACCCCGCCATTATTATTCACGGCTGCTGTGAGTCTGCTTACCGGCCTGCTCTCACTCTGCAGAGCATATTTCTTTTCCACCTTTGATAAGTGCAAATCCTCATTACTATTTCTGTGTGTGTTGTCACATTTTTTATTCAGGACATCAAGTGCCTGAAAACAATCTTCACTTAGGAATCCAAAAGATGGTAATCCCTCTCTTCCCCCCTGTTCCTATGCCATGCTGCCCTGCCTTGGAGCAGCCAACTATGGACCAAAATCTCAACAAACTGTGAGCCAAAAGAAATCTCTCCCCCTTTACTTTGTGTGTATCAGGCACTCTGTCCCAGCAATGAGGAGAGTAACTAAGGAATCTACATGTGGCTCATCCCTGGGCTGTGTGGGACCTGACCTGGGTGTCTGTGGAGGAAGGGGATGCCTGGTGGAGGGTTTTTGTGTTCCCACTCTACTATGTATTTTCTTAGCATTGAATTCCCTGTTGGTTAAAAATGGGACTAATCATAGAACTCATTTGAGAGGGCTTTCATCATATAAAAGGATCATATAAGAGGGCTTCTGTGGGGGAGGAACTCAAGTTAAATGCTTGGCACAGTTTCTCAGATTTTGTGCTTAGAAAATTTTTATTGAATGAATAAATGAACTATATGTAATTGTTTTAAAAATCTTCTATTGAGCACTCATATATGTAAACCTCTAGTGCTACTCTTATTATTTCCTTTTACAGATGAGAAACTGAGGCACTGAGAGAAGTACAGGATCTGTCTACAGATTATAGCTGGCTGGGGGTGGAGATGGAACTGTGGCCTTTCTGTCTGCTCTGACACACCTTGTTTCCTGGGCTCTACTCTAGGAGAGAGATGTTAGGACCGATCCTCATCCAGTTGACCCTCCTTATTCAATCATGCTCCTGTGTTCTGAGGATCAGGATCATGAAGGGACAAGGAGGGGTGACTTGACTCTGCTGGGCAAGTGTTGGGAAGACTCCACAGCTTGCGCTGAGAAGTAGCAGTACAGGAGGCCCCTTGGCCAGATGGCTTCTTCCGTGAGGGTTGTGTGAGTGTCTGCCCACCTTATGGGTGGTAGGTTCGATGGGAGGACAGGGCTATGGGTGAGAATGGAGATTGTGGCGGAAGTAGGGGAGCCAGCTGCCTTCAGGGCTGAGTCCATGGTCCAGGATTTAGCAGCTTACAAAGCTTGGAAATTCTGGGCCTGGCTGCTTTACCAGGAGCCTCCCCTTCTCCAGGCCCCTGCACATGCTGTTCCTCAGTGAGGGACTTCTCCCTACCTTTCCATTCATGAGCCCTTGTCCTTCAGTTCTGAGCCGGCTTCTGCTCCTGGAGGAGGAGCTTTCTGCTCTGTGATCTGTGGGTGGATTTGCTGTTTTCCTCTGGGATTCTGTCCTCTGTAGAAAGCCTTTCACACCATGAGAAGTGACAGAAGTGACTTGTCTGCAGTGAGCACTCTGGGAATGAGCTGGCTTCCATTGTCACCATGTGTGGGGGACTTGGCGAAAGAGTGAATGTTTAAATCATGGGGCAAAAGCACATAGGCACTGTAAAGAGTGAATGGTTAAACAACAAGTTTAGATTAGTGAGGCATGTTGTATCTGGCTGTTATCCTTCTTTCCCCAAGAAAAACTACCTAGCCTTGAGATACTTTCTTTTCCAAAGTATTTTTCTTTTGTTTTTTTTCACTTATACTGATATTATTATTATTATTATTATTTTTTTTTTGTACAAGGGATGGAACTCAGGACCTTGAGCTTGCAACTTATACTGATATTCTAAATAAGAGCTGGAGAGTTCTTGGCTTCAGGGCTTTTCTTGGGAGTCTCACTAATGCTAGGTGCTCTTGGTTGAGATAGGCTTTCTGGGGCCTCTTGGTGATTGAACTAAGTCTCTTCTCTGAGTAAGCATTCATTCTCTATACTGCTGGGACACCCCTGCACAGCCCCAGGCACACAGTAGGCAATTTATGCATATTTACTAAAAAGATGAATACCCAAGACTGATGGATTCAAATGACTTTAATGTGAGCTTCACTTTCCTCTTCCATAAGATACTTCACAGGGTTGCTGTTAGGTGGCAAGAGATAAAGCATATGAAAGTGGGAGCTCGTAGGAGGAAGTCAGCATAGGTTACTAAGATCTAGATGGAGAAGACAAATCAAAGGGAGTGAGACAGTGTACATAAGTCTCCTGGCAATGTCTAGTATACAGTTGGTGCCCAGTAATATAAGACATCATCATCAGCATCATCAACATCATCCATCACTATTGTTTTTATTGTTATTAGAATGTACCTTTCCAAGTCAGAAGGATCACATAGGATGAATGATATTTTCAGTAACTGAAAGTAGAGAAGTGTGGCTCTCATCACTGGGGTCAGATGTCTTGGGAAGAGGTCATGTCCTGGTGATTTTTCTGGTATGCTAGGCTCAGGTCTACTGAGTCAGTTTTCCACTCTGTGTAGAAAGGACCTGGGGGTGGAGCGTGACGGGGCAGCAGAGCTTGGGAGCTGAGCAAAGGCAGCGCAGAGGCTGCTGGGCCCTGCGAGCCTCCCTGCCACCATGGGCAATACCACTGTTTGGAATCATGTCATCAGATTCTGCAGACCCTTTCTACTGGATGAGAGTCATTCTTGCATCCAACAGAGGAACTTTAATGGAACTGGATATCTCTCCAATTGTAACATCAGGTTTGATTATGCAGCTATTGGCTGGAGTCAAAATCTTTGAAGTTGGAGATACACCCAAAGATAGAGCTCTATTCAATGGAGCCCAGAAACTATTTGGTATGATCATTACCATTGGGCAAGCCATTGTGTATGTCATGATGGGGATGTATGGGGACCCTGCAGAAATGGGTGCTGGGATCTGTCTCCTCATCATTTTTCAGGTAGCCAAACAGCTGAAAGAACAGCAAATGGTAATGAGGGGTCACAGAGATACCTTGATGATTCATGAGCTTAATAGGTACACCCCATTGCGGTTGCCTTCGGCAGTCTGTCCATCGGGGTCCTGTCGGTGCTGGCTGACCTCCTAGGGGCCATTGGTTCAGGCACTGGAATCCTTCTTGCAGTCACCATTATTTGTCAGTACTTTGAAATATTTGTTAAGGAACAAGCTGAAGTTGGAGGGATGGGTGCTTTGTTTTTCTAAATGTTCAAATATTTTGTGTGTGTGTGTGAAAGGGAAAATATTTGGACACATTGTTTTCTGTCAAATAATGCAGATTCCCCTTTTCTTCCCAGTTTGTTTTCAGGTGCTACCTGTCCCATTTGTGAAATGGGTGCTGAGCTAAGCCTGTGTGCAGCATTAGTACCAGCTGCCTTAAAACTAAAGTTTACATTATTCATTTAAAAATGTACATCTAGTGTTGCCTGTGATGCTGGAAACCAGTGTATCTACCTTTCTGTATTAAATCATGACAGTGAGAGAGTGACATGGATTAGTTTGCACACAACATTCAGAACACTCATATCCTCTCCTTGTTTAAAAATAAATGTGGTTCAAATTGCAAAAAAAAAAAAAAAAAAAAAAAGAAAGAAAGAAAGGGCCTGGGGCTGAGGCCTGACTTTCTGTGCTGCTGAAATCTCTGTTCTTCTGAGGTTACCATGGCAACAATCCCTGTTCAACAGGCTGAGGCTGTCTCTCCCCTGCCCTCTCTGGGGAAGGTTAGGCCCTCTACTGCCAAAAGTTACCAGCAGTCCCTAATCGAGTACCTCCCTCTGGTGGCAGAATGTGGGGATGGCAGGCAGCACCCTGGATGAGAGAGTCTGCCCGGAAGACTCAGGACTAGATGGAGTGGGCTGGGGTGCTGAAGAGGCCAGGCAAAGATGCCTCAGCTCTGGGGCTTCACAGGAACAGCATCCAGAGCAGCCAGACCATCCCGAGCCTCTAGGACTCTCCCTGACTGCTCCTTTTGGCTGTTTCCCAGGCCATTTCAGACCCTCTCTGAATTCTCTCAGTTTGTCCCCAAAGAGGAAATTAGGAGACAGCACCTCATGGCGGGGGGGTGGGGGTGGGGTGTGTGTGGCTCCTTCCCAGGAGGGCAGGAGAGGCTGAGTGGGAAAGGAGGAGCCAGGAGGGGGAGCAGCTGCTGTCCAAAGGCTACAGGAAGCCCTTGGGCCCTGAAGAAAATGTGCCCTTGTCTCCAGGTGGGACAGAGGACCAGGCCTAACCATGACCCCTCTCCCCACAAAAGAAAGAACTTGACTGGGAAAAAGCAGGACTGGAATCTCCCATTCTTATCTTGGTCTTTTAGGATTCTGGGATTTGGAACCTCCAGCACCCTAGAATTTGGATCTTGGCAGAAAAAGTGGTGTAGAACACACACATAGATAGAATCAGGTCCAGGTCAGCATCAGAGTTGCAGCCTCAAATCTAGGCCCTGGTACTCTTGTGCAGAAGTCATCCTAGCTGTGTTCTGGGCCCAGCCCATCTTGTCTTGGAATGATCAAGTTGGCTTTCATTGGCTGCTTCTCACTTTGCTCACTATTAGTAGGACTGTGTGGAACCCTGGAATCTGATGTTGTTGGGCCTCCCAGATGTGGGCAATGCATTTTATCCAGGCTTGCCTCCTCTTCATCCATCCAGTGAGGAAACTGAGGCCCAGAAAGGGGAAATCATTGGTCTGGACCCTGCTGCTGGCAGGTGGGAGGCTGGGATTCACACCTGTGTTTCCCAAGGGTCTTCTGACAGCTCCATGGGACTGTGCACCTCCCAGGGGACCTGGTCCCTCAGACAAGCTGCACTGAACACAGATGGGCCCCTGGGGTCACTTGTGTGATTCAAGAGGCTGAAGGTGCTATAGGGGCAGACTATTGTGTTCTTAGTCTTCTGGCTGAGCCCTTTTCGAAGGACCTAGGGGAGCTGAAGGCCTTAGCTCTTTTTTTAGCCCCACCATCCTGTGACCTGGACCCCATGCACCGCAACCCCTGTCTGCAGAACATTCCAGTGGAGATTGCCTCACGTGGTTTAGATTCTGCTTCCCTAAACTCATCAGCATCATGGTTCATAATATCCTTTTGATCCCAAGAAGCATTTGCAACTTTCTTTCTTTCAGACAAGGAGGTCTCACTATATAGTTCAGGCTGGTCTTGAACTCACTATGTAGCCCAGGCTGACCTGAAACTCACAGTGATTCTCCTGCCTCAGCCTCCTGAGTGCTGGGATTACAAGTGTGCACCCCCATGCCTGGCCTTTACAAGTTTTTTTACTGTTTGTTTTTTTGCGGGGGGATCAAACTCAGGACCTTGCACTTGTGAGGCAGGAGTTGGCACCAGGAATCTAAATCCTGGCCCTCTTTTCCTTTTATTTAAGAAAAAAATTGGGTTTTGAAGCAACCTTAGAGCATTTCAGAGGCACATAGTTTTGCTGAAGAGAAGCTGGTAGCTTGGTGAAGTGAAGTTGGCTTTAGCTGTCTTTGGGGAGCCGAGGGAGAGAGTGAGACAATGCAACAGTGCTTTGGGACCCCTGTTTGCCAAGTGGAGGGCAGGTATGAGGGTCACTGCTTAGGGTGGCTTCACCCCAGTCTGGGGCCTCCTCTGTCTCCAGACCACCCGCAGGTCCTGGGGGCTTAGATGAGGTTCTACTCATTATTGGTCTTGCCTGCTGATCCCAGCTGCAAAGGCCACCACAGGGAGCCTTCCTGGGGTCCCAGAGCAGAGGAGGAAGGGCCCCTTCAAGGTAGAATGGCAGGGAGTGAGAACAACCCTGTGGATTCACTTAGTCTCAGCTCTGACCCTCCAAGTAACCTTCTGGCCTAAGTAGTGGGTGTCACAGTGAAAGGGAGCTCGGAGGTGCTGGGGTTGGGTGCTGGTGAATGGGTGGCCTCCCTTTGCTCCCCACCCCCACCCCATGTCCTTCCGCCCCTCCTCGAGAGGCACTTGCCATTTCTTTTCAGCTAGGGTATGCTGAGCAGGGCAGACACCAGTGAAAGCCAGCATGTGATTTACTGTGTGATCTTGGTGAGTCCCTTCCTTCCTAGTCCTCAGTTTCCCCATGGGTAAAATGGAGAGGAGGGGTTGGGGTAGAGAACATAGTGACTTGTCAGTTTTAGAGGTACAGAGTTTGGAGCAGTCAAGAGCGCTGGCTGTGGAGATGGCAGCGTGGGTTCAGATCCAACCTAAACTCTCCGAGCCTGTTTCCACTTCTGAAAAATGAGACTGATGAAGTCCTCAGACTTCATTGTGAATGTTCAGGGCACTGTTGTGTGTGACAGGAAGAATAGTCAGGCGATGGCAGGTGGACTGCAATGGGACAGCTGTGAGTGCCTGTGGACCTCCCACATGGGTCACACTGTCACAGCAAACTTGGAGGTGACATTAACTCATCTCACCAATGAGGAAGCTGAGGCCCAGAGAAGGGAAGTCAGTTGCCCAGGTTCACACAGCTCCAGGTGGCAAACTGGGGTGCAAATCCAGGCAGTCTAAGCAAATGGAAATTATTGTTGTTGTTGTTATGAAGGTCCTGGGGAGAATCTAGATCCCTGAATAGGTCCAATCTAAGCACCTTCATCGCTTCATGAAATGAAAGGAAGTTTTGGAACAGGGTGGGCTCCCAGCATTGAGTTAAATTGGCTCCAGGCTGTGAGCACCTGGAAGGGGCTGGCTACATGTCAGCTGGCCAGGGCAGTGCTCAGGGCCACCCCAGGCCCTCCCAGCCAGCAATCTTGGGGACACACAAGTTCCCAGATATGGGAGAGATTAAGGAATGGAGATGGGCCTCTTGGTGTCCCAGGCACAGTGAGAGCACCTCCAGGGCCCCATTCTGCTCCTCCTGCCCTCACAGGGTGCTGAGAATGAGGAGAAAATCAATGAGAGATGCACACAGGTTAGTCAATCATCTGTCCCAGTGAAGTGGACAATAAAGGGTTTGGTTGAGGTTGATTTGCCATGACCTGTGTGGCTGAAGGGTTCATGGAGTGAGAAACAACAGTGAGAGATTAAGAAACTTAAAGAAGAAGACAAAGGTGACAGTAAAGTTTACATAGCTAAGACCAGGTGGATTTTTGTCCTGATGAGATAAAAAGCTTGGCTTGCATCCTCAGCACCTTTATTTATAGTGTAGATAAGGAAACTCAAAAGGGGATGCCTGATTGGAACAGGGAGAATGGCTAGGGTCTGCAGGAGACAATGCTTGATGTTTCTCTGGTGAATGGGTGGGAAAGAAGATAGTCCTCTTCTTGACCAGGGGCCTGGCCATAGTGATCTATAGCACATCGCTCCCAGCATTGATTGAGCTGTAGATTCTCAACTCAAAGTAGCAGAAGGCTTGGGATGCCTCCGTTAAAGGACCTGCCACATCTGCAGGGCACATATAGAGGCACAGGTTTTCTCTACTTTTCACAGGTGTTGGGCCCCACTTTTCCAGTGGTGGGAGTTTTGCAGGCCACAGTAACACCCATTAAATGAGTGACAGCTGTCTTTGTCCTCATCCCTTCTTCCCAACACACAAGGATTTGCTAAGTGTCCCCCAAGGGCCTTCCCGAGAAAGGCTTGGTCCCTTACTGGGAGGTGGAACCGTGAGGCAGTGGGGCCTAGTGGAGACGCCTAGGTCACTGGACTGTGACCTGAAGGACATTGAGGCCCTAGCTTTTTTACTTTCCTTTGCTTCCTGGCCATGAGTTAAGTTTTGTTCTGCCATGGACTCTCTGCCATTGCCATCCAGCAGCCCCAACATGTCCCCAAAGCATTGATCTACCCAATTTTGGATTGTAAATGACAGAACTGTGAGTTTTTGCATTAACTTATTATCTCAATTATTTTGTTATAGTGACAAGAAGAAGACTAATATAGATAATAAAAATCATTTGAGGAGAGGAGGGAGGAAGAGTATGACATGTCCCCCATGGGGCAGATTATGGTCAGGAGCCCATGGAGTCAGTGACCCAGAAGGAGAACACTTTGAGTCAGACCTATATCTTAACATTTTAGCCATTACCTGGGCCTTTTAATACCTTAAAGTTACCATAAGGATCTGAATGTACCCACATTCTTAAGAGTTGGGCTTTAGAGGTAAAAAAGAATTGGAGGGGAAAAAAGCACATATGTTTATGACTTTATGTTAGATGTTCTATCTGATTTTTAAGCCTGTTACACATAAAGCAGGCCATGGATAACTATCATTAATATACAAAGAACTCCTATAAACCAAGAACAAAAGAGGTGGGGATGATGAACAAAATTATTACAAGTAATTCAAAGAGTAGGGGCATCTAGCTGAACCCTGCCTGGCCAGACCTTAGATTCTTCACTTAGCTCTACATTGGGCACTTCAGGAGAAACATGAAAAGTTGGGAGTGTGTACCCTAAAGAGGGGATGTCCTGACCACTGGGGGAAGTCAGACATTCAATAGGTAGAGAAGAATGAGAACATATCACTAAGTAGGTCCCATAGTGGCATTAGGCATAAGTGGAGGGGGACAGAAAGTCATTCAGAGATTCCTGGAGAGGAAGTGACCTTCCAGTCACTGAGGGAAATCCAAAATAGTGGAAGATAAATGGGCTGTGGAGGGAATTCTGATATTGTGTAAGGAGCCAGATGGGATGTGAAGACCTTGCAGCTCAGGGCATTTGAGTCTGCAGGTACATTTAGTCCTGGTTCAAAGTCAGCCAAGGAACAAGCTTATCTTCAAGATCAGTGAGTTACTTAGAGAGGCAATGGCATTATGTGGATGTAGAATGAGTTTGGGAAGCAGGAAGACCAGAGTTCAAATCCAGGCAATATAACCTGTCACTTTAGTAAGGCAATTTAAGTTCAGTACTTTAGATTTCATTTTACTTAAGTAGGCATGGTAATGGCCACCTCAAAGATTTATGGGAGAAGTTAAATGGAGCATCTGGAAAACAGTACATTCTCAGGAAATTCTCATTCTTTTTCCTAAAAATACCAAGGACCAGACTGAGGAAGGAGTAGGGAAACATGAAGATTTTGCAGTATCCTCATATCCAAGCCCATTCTGCTTTGGAAACACTGAGATTCCCAGCAATTTGACCTTGATTTACCCAAGTGAGAGCTGCCACAGTGCCCAAAAGGTTCCCAGTGTACTGTCTCCAATCCTGAGGTCATATCCACCTCACCCAGAGCACTGCACAGACTGGACAAGACATTTTTTTTCTCTGGATCTCTGTAAATGACTGATTTGGGGTGATTGCCCTTGGAAGGTCCCTTTCTGCTCTGGGGATGGTGGCATCAGCGACATCCTCTCCATGCCACCTAGGGGTCAGGGAGTGCTGAGTGCTAACCAGCTGTCTTCAGATCCTGTGATGTGGACCCAAATCAGGACAGATGTTAGAAAGAGGAAACTCCCATGGACTGATCTTTGGTGCAGACTCTGCAGCCACTAACCTGGGACCCCAGAGCACCCAGCAGAAGTCCCAGACCACCCACCAGCTATGCATTGAGCTCACCTGTAAATCTGCTTCTTGCTGCCAAACTGGAAATTCCTGAAGTTGACAAAGGCTGTGTTGTCTTTCCAGTCTTCAACCTCCACATACAGAGAGTACTTTCCCCTGATGATGAGCTGGTGCCCAGCCTCACTGTCCAGCCAGTGCTCTCTTACTGGATCTCTGAAGTCCTACTGGATGGGGGGGATAGGGTGGGCTGAGAGCCCAGCAGGGAGGCTAGGTCCTTGGAAAAGTAACTATGTTGGACCAGGCTCTGAGGCCACTTATCCCAAACCACTGTTCCTAATGATTACAATAAGCAGTCTGGGGCAGGAGACCACCATTTCCCAGAGGAAAAATGCTAACAGAGGAAAAGTATTAACAGATTTGTAAATGTGAAAGCCCCCTAAAAACAAAGTCATGTTTCTCCAAATATAAGGAATAGGCAGAACTAATCTGTGGCAATAGAAATGAGAAGAGTGACTACATTTGGGGGCCTGTTGACTGTAGTGCAGCAAGAGGGAGATGTGGAGTTCTGGAAGGTTCTTTTTCCTAGCTCAGGGTGGGTCACATAGGTGAAATTACTGAGCCTTAGATGTCATATTTGTGCACTTATCTGCATGAGTGTTAACTCTCAGTAAAAAAAGTAAAGATTTTAATTAGCTACATAAATTGTACAGCAGACTTTCTTTGAGGACAGGGCAGAAAATGCAAAATTTCACCAACATAAAAATGTATGAAAAACCAAGAGCAGGTGGAGTGTCTTGTCATCAGTGTCCAGGAGCAAGAAACCAAAGCATTAGGCAAAACAACGATTCAGCACCATGGACAGGTCCCACCGAAGTCCTACTCCCCATTTGTGGGATGAGGTGCCATTACTAGCTAAGTGTTAACATCTCGCTTTCTTTTGTGTATTCCTGCACCTGAGTACCCTATTTGTCTTTTTTCATTTTAATGAATGTTATAAAGAATCCATTTGTCAAAAATAGACTTTTGAAAGGAAAGTTTATTACAGCAAATGGGGACTAAAATCAGGAGATACTAGCAGCTAGCTGGGAAAAGTTGAGTTTATTATATCCATGTGTGGATGGGCTGACATTGGGAGAGAGAGATAGTGGCAGCTAGCTGGGAGAGATTTTATCCGTGAGTGGATGGGTTAACACCAGGAGAGGGATATATTAGCAACAAACTAGGAAAGGAATCAGGCTTATATAGGTATTGAAGGGGCTAAGGAATCTGGGGTGAAATATTTATGACTTGGATGTCCAAGGATGGTCTACTGAGGTGTGTAGACAATTACTGGACTTTTTGGCACTGGGGCTGGGGGAGATTGTATACTACATTTTGAGTCCATTTGTCCTATTTTCTGAAAGCTGCTGCTGTTTGCTAAAAGCAAACTTTGTCCTGTTGGTCTATGAAGGACTCACTTAAGTCAGGCCTGAAAGTGAGATTTAAAAACTCATTTGGTCCAAGAACACCCATGACTTAATTTGGTATTTATATTAAGTGATTATCAAATGGAACACCAAACAGACACAAATAAAAATACTGCTATATTGACACACATGTGTAAATACCAAACAGTTTCTCTAGTGTGAGAAGCTGAAAGTGTAAATAAGGATTAAAATGATTAAAATGAATAATTGATAATTTGAAGTAGGAAAAGGTCCAAAGGTGTAGGGGTGGTGGGAGGGGAAGGGGAAAGGAAAGAAGGGAAAGGAAAAATTATGAGAAAAGAAAAAAAAAATGGAAACAAAATCTATGTAAATAGGGAAGGGTGGAGGGAGTGAAGGGCTCCCAGGTAATGGGGGAAAAATAAGAACCAAGATACATCATGTACAGGTACAAGCACCCAATGATAAATGTAAACATATTGTATACCTGAAATGTACCAATAAAAGAATTTTTAAAAAATTGGAAGACACTCTGACAGTATATCTAGTCTTGTAAAACACATGTGGTTCAGCGATTTCATATGGAAGAATTTGTCCTGAAGATTTGGTCACAGATGTTTAAAGGAAAAAGAAATTTATTTAAGCAATGTAGCCAGGGGTATGTGGGTGATGTTTCTTTTTGGTTACCTCCTTTGTATTCTTTAACAAAATAAACCTAGCAATGTATGTATTTTCTAAAAATTGAAGCAAGATTTAAATTTAATTCCTAGGATGTACATCACAAATTTTAAAAAGAAGTCATTTTTAGGTTATGGGGTCCTGGGAAGTGCATGGACACTGGGAAAATCTGTTTGAGGGTAGATGGCTTAAGGGTTTGGTTTCTTTTTCTAGGAAGAGGTGAGGGTGAGCCAGCTCCTCTCCCATGCCAATACCTCAGCACTAGCACCTGGCTTCAGAGCTGCAAAGCCCCTCCCCAGGGCAGCAGTGCCACCTGCTTGTAATCCTCCCAGTTCCACTCGAAATTTACTATGCTGTTCTCACGGCACTGGTTGAAGGTCCTGGTGCCTCCATCAGTGCCCATCACACAGCCAGAAGCCAGGTCCAGGGCAGCACAAGGGTGATTTGGCTGATGAACTCCCCATCCCCTCCAAAGCGAAATGTGGTCAAGGGCATTAGTAAGATCCAGGTTCCAACGTCACATTCATTATCATGTCCCAGTGACAGGCCAGTGATGTCCTCCCACAGCTGCCTTTTCTTCACTTGTGAAATGGTGATGTTCATATCTTAACCTCTTTGTGCCTCAGTTTCTCCTCTACAAACAAGCATTATTGTAAGGATTACATGAGATAGGTCATGTGAATGATTAGAAGAAATCCCGGCACATACCAGGAGAGAAGTGAATGGATTCTTTCCAATCCTTAAAATTGCAGGGTTGCCAGAGGATTAAATGTGGATGGGCATAAAGGACTTAGCCAGTCTGCAGACACAGAAAATACTAGAACTGTTGTCCTTCAGTGCGCAATGGTTAGCTGGGCACTTACTATGTGCCAGGTTCTGTTCAAAGCACTGAGGATACTCATGTAGGTGAGACCAAAGGAATCCTTTCTATCAAAGAGCTTACCATCTGGGCTGGGGATTTAGCTCAGTGGTTCCACCAACTGCCTTGCAAGAGCAAGGGCTTGTATTTGATCTCTGGTATATAAAAAAAAGAGCTTACCATCTATCACAACTACATCTTTCAGTCTAACAATGGTTCACACTCTATTTTTCCTATCATTTGGTACATGTTCAGTGTTCCATGAATGTAGGCTTGGCATCTGGCCCTATACTGCATGAGTCACTGATGATCAGAGACAAATCAGGCTTCAGGCTGGGTTGATCTGGAGTAGGATATGATAGGGCAAGCAGACAGTTGACTGTGAACATTTGAGCAGCTATAAGAAGGAGTCCCAGGGCTGGGGATTTAGCTCAGTGGTGCCGCTGCCTGACTTGCAAGCACAGGGTCCTGAGTTCAATCCCCCTGGTACAAAAAAAAAAGCTCTAAAAGTGCTCACTGGGCAACCCTGAAAAACTTCCTGAAGGAGGTGTCTTCCGAACAGGTCATTGAATGAGTGTGTCTGTGAAAAAGAGATGAGTGGAATGATTTTTTCAAGGGAGAGTGCAATGGGAAGGAGTTGAGGCTCTGAGGAAGGAAAGGTCAGCTGAGGGAGAGAAGCAGGACACCTGTTGTGAGGATAGCGGGGTGTGCAGGAGGCTCAGAGGGGAACAGCTTGCTTCAGGAAAGTGAATCAAAGTAAAGCTGGGGGTTGAACCCAGATCTCTTTCCTTCCAGGCCGGCTCTTGTGTCTCCATCAATGTTCTCAACCCTTCTCCATTCATACCTTCCTGAAGTCCACCATCACTACATTTACTTAATTTTTCCAAAGCAAATTTACTTTTAAGTATGCTACATCTTATACTAAATAAATAGAAACATAGTTCACAAGCAAATCTTATCAGTACCATCAATGAAAAAGTGCTAACACTTGCCTTTATTTAGATGATTGTAAAAATAAATGTAATGAAACCAAATATTATTAAATTGTAGCTAGAATTTTTGCCAACATAGGGCCTTTGGACTGATGTTTTTTTTCCTAAAAGGGCCATTTAGCAGATGCATGAGAAGTGTGAAAGACACCCTGGGAACAAATGGAGCTTCTCCATGTCACTCTCAAAAGGGGGGAAAGCAAAGTGCGAAGGGAATTTTGAAGCAGGATCTCTGGACAGTTGCTCCCTTTCTCTTCCCCTTCTGGCTGCCCCAAGCCCTACCTGACACCTTGCTCTCCTCCAACCCCTCCTCACCTGACTACTGGACCTGTGAGCTCAGGGCCATCTTGGGAGCCATTCACTGAAGATGGTGGCATCTCTATAGACCCTTGTGGTTAATTTCTTGTGTGTAACAGAGAATCAATTCCCTCCTTCAACTGGAAATAAACCCCACTGTGGTGAGAACTAGGAATTTCAGGGTTTACTTATTCTGTCAGTGAGCCTGACCTTAACCAGCACAAAGGTATTTCCTGCTACTCCAATAAGAGGCCCCTCTGGAAGGTGGCATTTCTACTTTGGGGTCTTCTGCAGTGCCCCAAGACCTGACCTCTGCCTGGATGGGGTTTTGGAAAGCAAGACACCCCCACTTCACTGATATCTTGGTTGCTTGACAGAGTCCAATGTTGAAGGGAGTTCACTCGGAAAGCTCTTGGCTCAGCATCCACTGATACATTCACCTGTGACCCCCATCCTGACACTCAATCTCACCATTTTGGGCTTTATCACATTCTGCACTTGGATGGTGTAGATGCCATTGACACTGACCCCAGACTTGTGGATCTCCTTACATTCTCGAACCCCTGAGCAGCTGCACATGTGGAGGCAGATGGATGACTGTGACAAAAGAAAAGTCAGTTGGAGATGAGCGATAATAGGGAAGGAACCAGGTGGGCTTGCCTGCCTGCTGTGTGCAGTTCTTGAGTGTATGGGTGGGGAGATGAGTCAGACGTGGGAAGGTTTCCTAGAGAAGTTGATAGTGAGCTGGGACCTGAACCTTGAGCAGGAGTTCCCATGTGGAGAAGAGGTAGTGTTCTGCTCAGAGGGAACAGCATAGTAAAGGTTCCAAAATGGGCAGTTTGTTGTGTACCAGGGACAGAAGGCAGGGTTCGGTCTCTTTTAGGAGGACCAGCCATCCTTCAGTTCCAGGTGTGGAGCCAAGACTGCTGTGCTCAGGAAGAGCACTGTGGTCAGAGTGGGGCTGCAGAGGTAGAGCCTCAAAGCAGAGAGGCTAGAGAGGAGCTGCTAGGCTTTTCAGAGTGGATAAGGGGAGCCCTCAGTCCAGCAAAGTGCTTCCCATTCCACAGATGGGCAGCCAGCCAGTGGGGACACAGCCCTCTCTACCTGGGGCTTAGTTGATTGTGGGGCACTGTGCTCCCATCTTGCCCAATTTCAGCTGGCTCTCACTATGGCCCTGAGTGCGGGGCTCTCAATCTGCCTGCTCTGGGACCTGCGCACTGGCCTCAAGGGCTCACATTTCTTCCTTCTGGACTCTATTCCTGAGCTCAGGAGAATATTGATTTAATGGCTGGACCTATGGGCCTTTGCAAAAAGTGATTGTTGACAAATAAATGGTAAGGATTTGAAATTCTCCCTCTAGCTCATTTAGAAAGATCCAATTAGAGATGCTGGCTGTGATTTCACCAGAGACCAAACTCCCTGGGTAAGCAGGTAACAGGATGAGGCTAAAGTTCCAGATGGATGGGTATCAATATCTATGAGGAGTCAGGTGTCCCAGGAGGTGTGCCTTCTTATTTTGGCCTCATTCTTGGGCTGTGGCTCCCAGATCCTGCATCTGGGGAGCCTGTCAGAAGGGGGATGTTGTGCCCATACTACTAATGAGAGGACGAGGACCTATAGCCATCCCAGCCTGTGTGTAACATTTCCCAGACAGGGGTCTCCAGTGCCCACCTGCCAGCAGCCCCCAGGTCCCCATGGCCCAGTGGTTTGGAGTCTAGATAAGCGTGGGGAAGGCACTGGCCTTGAAGAGAGCAAGGACAGTAACAGTCAAAGTGAAATAACTGCCGCTGTCCTATTGCAAGGTTTTTAATTGCCCATTTGAGTTTTGAAAATGATTGGGAGTGAAGGTTGGACAGAAAAAAGTGGACTGTGTGGATACACAGCACAAGAACCTTGCCTGGACTCCTTCTGAGTCTCTAGGCTCGGGAGTCTATACCTGCCTTGCTTCCTTTGACCACAGGTGCTTGGCTGAGGGCCTTCCTGTGCCTGGGCTCATCTCGTCCTTCACGCAAGAGCTCTGTGAGATTATCATCTCCATTTCATAGGTGAGGAAAAATGAGGCTCTGAGACATTAAATGAGTATGCAACATCCCATTGTTGACAAGTGATGGAGCCAGGCCTAGAAATTCACTGAAAGACCACAGTCCCTTCCTGCCACCTGACCCTAGGTTGTGCTTGGGGACTGAACCACCGTAGGACAGAAACACCCTTCATGGGTGACAATAGAGAGTGCTTGGTCAAAGGGTGCCCATGGGGACAAGCCCAGAAAATCTCTAGCCCTCACAGGTAAGCATACAGTTGGCCACACTGAAGACCCAGTTAGCTCAGAGCATGTGGGGAGCAGGGGTCCCTGGCCTATGCTTGGGCTGAGCCACAGATCCACATGAGGCTTTCTCTGCAGCCTTGCTGCCAACACCACACACAGACCCCCTAATGGATTCTGATCACTCCACATCTTGTGGGTTGGAAGGCACCTAGCTCTTCTGCCCATGGCTTTCTTGGGCCAGCTGGTTTTAGGATGGAGCCACAGTGAGGTTCTCTGTTCCCAAGTCCTTACTGCAACCAATTCTCTCCCTCTGTGCTCTTGTCCTGAGGATGACAAGAATGTAGCCCACAGGACAGCAGTGGAGGAATAAATTGGGTATGGTTTATTAGAAAGAGCAAACAAAGCTCCTCACTAGATGAGGGGGACTCCAAAGGAGGACACTATGGAAGCAGCTAAACCAAGGAGCTTATATGCAGCCTCTGTTCCTGAAAGGGAAAATTTGTCATTGGTGGCTGTTGTGCTGTTTTCAAGATTGATGGATGTGGGAAAATGAAGGTATGCATTTTCTACAGTTGCTAGGGTTCTTGCTGTGAGCATAATTTATTAGTCCTTTGTCCTTTGCACTCCAATTAGGCTTTTGTTCCTTGCACTCCAATTCCTGGCAGCTTATCTCACTTTACTAAGGCCTTGCCTTTAGTTTACCCAAGCCTTTGCTGTAATTTGGGAAGTATCCCTCTGTCTCCTGGTCTAACAGTCACACTGCCTGGAATCCCATTGCTATTGCTGGATTCCTTGTCCTTGAAGGCTTTCTAGGCCCCTCATGGCCATCCAGCAGTAGCAGGAGCCCCTCTCTGGCCTCTTTCTCACCTAGCCAACTCTCTACTCCCTAAATGGATGTTCACTCTGACCCACCCATGGCCCCCTCTGTCCTCACATTAAAATCTCCTCTCCTTAGTTCAGGCCCCTAGGCCAGCTCTGCTGTGGAGCTTCAGGAACACTGCTAACAGAGAATTTGAACACACTAGGCACTCAACAAAGAAGTGTTTCCTACCTCTCTCCGAGGCCCACAGGAGCTGGGAGTTTTTGCAAAAGACAGTCCAGCCTGTGTGCTCTGCTACATCCCCAGGACCCAGCTCTGGGCCTGGCATGCAGTGAGTAAGGAATCAATGTTTGTTGACTGAGTGGGTGAAGCTGGAATTAGGAACCCTTGGCCTCCAGGTGTGAGCAGTGAGTGCTGAGAAACAGGTGGGGCACTGTGCTCCCTTCCCAAGCAGGACTGGGCGGCCCCCTGCCTTCTATGTGGCCTTCTTGGACTTTGAGGCAGGGTATTAATAGGAGAGCAGTCCTTGGAGTACACTGAGTTCCACATTGGTATTCTGTGGAGGAACTGAGATCCAGGGAGGGGTAGGGCAATGGAGCAAGTGGGGCTGAGGGTGAGTATTGGATGCCAAATTTGTCAGCTGGGCTACCTTTGTTCATGTTAACACCATGACCCACATTGAACAGATGGTGAAACTGAGGCCAAGAGTGGGTTGGGATAGGGGCTGACCTAGGTTCCTGTGAATTTAGGAGGCAGAACCTGTATTGGCTTCACTTAGGACCATTGTTATTGCCATTATTATTACTACTCATTGTTATTTCTATTGTCCAGATGGTACCTTAGTTACTTTTCTCTCATTGCTGAGACAAAATACCCAACACCCAAAGTTAAGGGGGAAAGGGCTTATTTAGCTCACAGTTTATAGTGATTTCAGTCCATAATGGGCTGGCTCCAAGGAAGAGGGGCACAGAGATGTGTCACAGAGGAGAAACAGTTCATGATGCCCAAACAGTAGCAAAAGCAACAAGAAACCTAAACAACATCTTTTTACCCCTTTTATCTTATCCAGACTACTTATGGTGGGTAGCACTTACACACTTAACCCTAGTGACTTTAAGCTTAGCATTGTACTAGGAATCACTTCCAGCATGACACATTCTAGATTCAGCCACTTGGAAAAAAATATGCCCCACCTAGGACTGCACAAGGCTTCCGGGGGACATCTAGACCCAAACCATAACAGATGTCCAGGCTGAGTTTCAGCCTAGAGTAATGCTGGAGGCTGAACAGGTCTCCTTGTGTTAGCAGCCTCTTAGTTTCATATGTTCTGTTTTGTCTGCTTACTGCTAACTAAATCAAAGGAGGTCATATATTTGGGTAAAAAGGAAATAGGATTTATTTAAAGCTAGCTCTGAGGAGATGGAAGGGCCTATTTCACTCAAATCAGCACCCCACCATTTGCAGGTGGGCAAGGTCTTTTATAGTAAGGAACAGAAGGGAAGGCAGCACAGAGAGATAGTGCAAATCTCCACATTGGCTTTATCACATTTAGGCATTTTCAGTTCATTGTCCTCTTTCTAGAGGTAAGGAATCTGGGCTCTAGACTTCCTGGTGTCAGCATCTGCATATTCTTTTCATTCATCTGTGCAGAGGAGAGGTGGGGGAAAGCTGTTTATGCTCTAGGCCAATGACAGGGAACCTCTCAGAGACCCAGTGACCAAACAGCAACCCCAAACCCACTAACTTATGCGAAGTGCCAACATTGCAATTAGACCTGAATACTGAGGTTTTAGTTTAGGAAAAACAATTCACACACTCGGCTAGCTTGCTGACAGAGAGGGCTCTGCATGTCAGAGGACCCCAACAACTGCTCTAGGCCTTAGGAAGCCACTTGTCTCTAAAGGGAAAAACCCTAATTTTTACAGTTCTGTTTTGCAGTGCCAGTTACACTTCCAGACTCCCATTGTCCTCCCCAGCCTCCTGTCCCAGATCCCTTGCTTTGTTTACCTGGGTTCTGCTGGTATAAAGGAAATAAATATAATTCCCAACCTGCTAGATGTCAGATGCACTGAGTTTGAGTTCCCCAAAATCAAAGAATGAATTTTAAGGAACAACAGAAGTTAAACAGTAGGAAATATTTAGAGAGAGAGAGAGAGAGAGAGAGCTCCTGAGAGACAGGAGGGGACCTGAAAATGGGTTGCCACAGAACCTTGTTTACCTTGGAAGTTTTATAGAGCAAAATCACAAGGTGAATACAAAATTATGAGGTGGGTACAATGTGGAACAAAACTATGATCAACCAATAAGATTTCAAATATTATAATCTTAGGTAGTATTGATCCACTAGGGAAGCAGGTCATGTTGCAAGTGTACATTTAAAGAACAAAGACCGTTTTAGGAAGAGATGAATCAGGAGGTCCTGGTCACCCACCTGGGTGACTGATGTCTATCTAGACTTTATTGGACCAGGTAATACCAGTTATAGTATATTGCTTATCCCTTGAGAAGGCATGTAGTCTTAGTAATTCTGTCCTTACCTTGAGGGCTTCTACATATGCACCTCCCTCCACAGTTATAATGTGTTTTCATTCTCTGCACTTACTCCCTGGAGGGCCTAACCCTGTCTGACTGCCTAAACCTAACTTAGCTGTCTATAATATTGCTCCACCAGGTGCTTGAGCTGCTGCTGGATCTCCAGCAGCTGGGAATGATTCTTCTGCCGGATGCTGGAGCTGATGCTGGCAGCTTGCAAACTGTTCCGGATACTGGTGAGGGCACTGTTCTGGAGGTCCAGCATCTGCTGCAGCTGCTTCTCCAAGCTTTTCAGGCTGTCCAGCTGGGTCTGTTGTTGTGACTCCACAATGAACAGCTGAGGGTCCAGGTCACTGCAGGGTGAGGTTCACAGGGGTGAGCCTACTGTCCAGCTCCTCATTCATACCCCCACAGGGAGACCCAGAGACTTGGAGCACCCTTTTTGGGTCACACATCCCAGAAGTTCATAGTAGGCATGTATCGAGGAGGGAAGTGATGTTGGGATCAGGATATAGTGGGACAAACTACCCAGAAGTCTCTGGTGTCCAGCCCACCCCAAACTTTCACAGAGCCAATATCTAACAAGTAATCCCCTAGATTCCCTGAGAAATTTTTGTTAAGACTGTAGGGACAGGGGGCCCCATAGGTAGGGACAAGGTAGGTTAAGGTCACATGGAGCTTTATTAATATCAATAGGAAAATTTAGTAAAAGTAATTTCTGCCCATACCACTAAAAGCAGTTTATGCCTCTGTAGCAGTTATGACTCTGTAGTTAGGGCAATTGGAAAGACAAAGAAGGGAGAGAAAAACTAGACTGTGAGGGGAGGTAACACAAGTCCTACAAGAATTTATCAAGAAGAGTTAACACTGAGGAAGCCAGAAATAAAAGGCCAGAAAAGCCAGCTCCCTCACCCACCTGGCAAAATGGAAGGGCGAAGAGATCACCACCTAAAGACTCATTTAATATGTAAGATACATGCACACACCCTTGTGTGCACACACGTGCTTATACACGTTTGTATGTTCTCACTTTAACATAATATTTCACCAGATACACACATGTACACATGTCCCTTTTACTTAATCATTAAGAAATCTGCCTTCATAATAGGCCCTCTCCCTTCACTTATTCATTTTAAAGGGACATAAAGAAACCAAATGGCCAGAAGGAAAGTAGGCAGACCTGCCCAAGATCAAAGACAGTCAAGAGAATAGATCAGATAGGGACAAAAGCCCACCTAAGGGATGGGAACCGACTCTAGTCCCCAATAAAAGGAGTCAGTGATAAGAGCTCCTGGGCTTTCAGCTCTGCTGCCCCCTACTACCTCATGGTACCTGTCTATCCTCTTTCTTTTCCATCTTTTTAATCCTATTAAATTTTCTTTTGTTATACTAAGCTTTGCCTTTTTTTAGTTCTTTAATAGTGCAGTTTAGGATTTCTGGGAGCTGCATTTTCAGCAGAGCAGTGCCATGGCATGGCCAACTGTCTACCCCTGGATGGAACAAGATTAAGGTCAAAGTTAAGGGAGAGTTACTCCGGCCATTTTATCATCCAACTGGCCGGAAGCCTGCCTCTTCCTGCCCTGGCATCTCCTCCATTGCTCAGGAGGAAGCTAAAGCATTTCCTTCAGACTCCAGAGAGACTGCTATTTCTCGAGACAAAAGCCACTTGGCACCACTATGTCTCTTTTCTAGAGGTTGCACTAAGAGATATCCTTAGGAGGGATTTGTGTCACTCCTGGAGGCCCTCAAGATTAATTCAATCCAGACCCATCTATCCATCATGAGGATCAGGTCCTTGATGGACTCTCCTGGGATGATACAGCAATACATAGCCTTACATAATGTCAACTGGCCCACCGAATGAAGATCTCTCTCCTCTGACATGAGCAGGGAGAAGTGGAGGAAGAGAGAGTAACAGAGGATAAAAGGGGATGCCCTTATGTCCCAGTCTCTCTTACAGAGGAAAAATGCTGAGACTCTGAAGTTTTCGTGTTATCTCTGCTATATCCTCTATGAAAAGCAGTTCACCATAGTAAATCTAATACAGTATAACAGATGGTAGAGAAGCAGTTATCTGTAACAACTCTAATAAAGAGGGTGCCAGGAGCCTGTATTGTGGTGACAGCTATTCCAAAATTAAGACAAATCATCAGACTAATCCTTCTCTAAGCAGTCCTTGCTTTCTCAGTATAAAAGGGATTTTCCTCTCTCTTTCCCTTTCTGATTCTTATGGATGTTACTGAGTACAAGATCTCTGTTATGATTAAAAAAAATAAATACATAAATAAAATTAAAAATAAATAAAGAAAAAGCCCTAGTTGGTCACCCATAGAAAAAGTTCGGAGTAGTCTATAGTTATAAACTTAAAACTGTAACAAATCATTGTAGCTCAACTTGGCCAATATATCTAAGGGTACACTGTGATTTAAAACTAGTTGTTTTGTGTATTCTGTATTTCTTGTTTGTCCATTTAAATTGATTAGAGTATCAACAACTGCTACATGAAAGATTTTGGGTTAATATCAATTTTCTTTTTCTTTTATTTTTGCCTTTTAAACTTCTGGCTCTTCAGGTCTTCTGTAAAAAACCATTGATATAGGTTTTAGGGGATAGCCAAACTCATTTAAGATACTACAGGACGAGGGCTAATGGTCTTGAGGCTTACACGGGACTTATAAATTAAAGACTTAAAGTTTATGTACATAAAGTTTATATAATTAGGTTAATGTATATATTTCTGCACATCAATTTTCAGATATATGTTCTAGTTAAGTTGGCTTATAGATAGACACAATATTAGCTCATATCTTTTTGGTCCACATAGCTTAACAGTGAGCTAATTTAAATCAGTTGGTAAGAGTAAAAATGTCTTTAAAGTTGGTGACATGTTTCCATCTGGGTTGTGAGCCAATCAAGATAATATAAAGTTAGTTTTATAAATACAATGCCTATTGTTGTCTATGTACTGTAATATCAGAGTTTTTCCTTGGTCAAAGATAATATATACATAGCTTAAAAATCTTAACTGTTAAGATTTGTTTCCCTTGAGTCATCCAAAATAATTGTTAAGATAAATAAGTGAAGATACCTTGGGCTTGGGAAATTGCTGACCAAGATTCTTCTCTGTAGTTGAAAAAGCAGCTGCCTAAACCAGTTTGTTCAGTTTTCTCCACTGATAGGAGACTTTCCAGTATTTTCTCAAAGTCTTATAGTGGCACAACCCAACAAATGTTATTAAATATATTGTTAAAATATGGTTCAGTTGGCTATAATTGAAAGAGTAAGCTTTCTAGGTCTAAAACAATAGAGTTTTCTAAACATATTAGGACAGGTTTTTGTTACTAAAACTGAATTTTAAGAGTTAAAATAAATGTTTTGTCATAAAATATTTTCAATAGTCAGTTTATGATTGGTTAAGTAAAGAATTATTATCTTAGTTTATGATATAACCTACATATCTAAACACAAGATATGCTGTGAGTCTTACCTTTAAAGTTAAATATACAGAGCTAAGACTACAAAAGATTAATACATACAAAAAAGTAACTAATAGGTGCTCCCTTTTATACAGTATACTCCTAAGCCATAGACATATAAAATGTTCAAAATTTGGCATCTTTTTAAGTTTAGTCCTACCATTTAAAACTTGATCTATATCTAGTAACTTTAACTAAATAAACATTTTGTTGTTGTATGAGTGACATACACTTGTTCACTAGTTAGTAATTCTATTGTGATCAGTAGCTCTGTTTCCTAAACTTCCAAGACCTCTAAAGATATTCCTTAATTCTTGTCAGTATAGTTTTATCCAGTAAACATTTTTAGAAATCTAAATTCTGCCTTAAATACAAAAGTTAAGTTACAAAAGTTAAATACAAAGGTTTCTATATACCAGTGGCTGTATGATAATTGTTGCTAAACTCACAGTGTATTAAATATATTTGTTTCCCAAGCATATAGGCCTTCAATGATACAAAACTAAAAAATACCTTATTATACTGATGTCTTCCAGCCTAAGTTGTTTGTGGTGGTAAAACATTATATAATTGTGTTATAACTGTATGTGATTTCTAGTTGCTAAGTAACATCTCCAGATTTTTTAAAACTCTCTGTGAGTTCCTTACATATATCACAGGTCTATAGATATAAAGATCTTTAAGATAAATACACTTGTTCTGTATAACTTCTTTTTCCTGCTTTCTTGATCTGTTCATAAAGATTAAACAAACTATGTGTCAGGAACAAGGATGCTTATTCTAGATATGGACAGCAGATCTCCATGTAACTGACAAAGATCCTTAGATATGTTACGACAAAAAAGTGAGACAGGCTGAGGCCTCACCCAAGTTTGGAGTGGGTTGCCCGTACAGTGTGGCTTCAAATAAAAACAGCAGCTCATGCAACCTGATCTTGAGGGACCTAAACAGGATCCCATTTTCTCTCTTTTTTCTTTTCTTTCCCCGCTTATTACCTCTTTCCAAAAATACACAAAGGAGATCTTCAATACAGTACATCTTAAATGCATAAGGTAGCTGAATATCTATCCCCAAAATGTCACCTTTAGGTTTTATTTTATAAACTTGAGACAAATTTAAAATAAAAGATTTCAAAAGATTGATTTTTTTCCAAATATAAGTTAAGAAATAAAGAAACTAGGCTTCAAACTTGGTTTTATAATAGAGATAGTAAACAAATATCCCATCTAACAATCTATAGCTATTCTCTGAGATAAGATATTTTACACTATCCAGGCAAGGCGGCACACACATGTAATCCCAGCACTTGGGAGGCTGAAAAAGGAATATCAACTAGAGTTTGAGGCCAGCCTGGGATACATAGTGAGTTCAAGGCCAGCCTGAACTACACCGTGAGACCCTGTCTCAAACAAAAAAAAGGTATTTTATACTAAAATAAAATTTTACATATGCTTTTAGAGATAAAACCCCCATGTTAATTATGATTAACGCAGGTTTCACTTTAATTTGGTCTTAAACAGCCCACCAAAAATATAACCAAGAAAATATATAACAATTAATAATAACTTAGGCTAGATATATAAAAGATGCTCCAATTATTTGGCTCCTGCTAACACTCTCTACCTACACCTGTAGCTTACCGCTATTATGGTTCAATGAGGCTACAAACTCACCAATCATGTTTCTACAATCCACCAGGAATTATCTGAGTCTTGGGGATTCTGGTCAGAGATCTGGAATTGGGTATCCTGGTTATTTCCCCAATGGTTCTAACATAGTAATGTCAACATAATTGTTATGGTAAAATGTTATGTTTGCTTTTGATTTCAAAGTTTCCCTGGAAAACTTTATGATTGCTATTATCTGTTAACATTCTTTAAAAATTTGTCTTCTGAGACAACTGTGGTTAAAAAATAACAGTTTTTGGGCTATACTCTATATTTCAAAGTGCATGTCATCCAGATAAAATTACCATAGTTAAATTTACTGCTCCCATTTCAATACGGGTGTAACTGATATTCTGGGTGTTCAACAATCAATGCTTAGAGACTAAAGATGACTGGGCTAAGAAGATGGTCAATATTTTTTCCCTGACCCTTCAAGGTCAACAAAGGCCCAGGTCATGATGGTACATCTCTATAAGATCCTATAACTCTGGAGTCACCCAACTTCCTGAGCAGGGAGATTGTTAGACCCTGGAGGATGAGTCAACCAATGTACATTGTATGATGCGGAGGGTCACCAAAGAGAAAACTGTCTTCCAAGCTTCCAAGGGAAGCCATGTTGTCAAGAAAGATCATAACTTATCCCTGCAGATGACATTAGCAGTGGAACTAAGAGGCTCCACACATGGTCCCAAAACTAACCCCTGGGAAGCCTTCGCTCACCTTGACATATATAGCAAGATTGATTAACATGGGTCTCACTTTAACTTGGTCTTAAACATCCTACCAAAAATATAACAACCAGATATATAACAATTATTAATAACTTACACTAGATATATAAAGGCGGCTCCAGTTACTACATTGGCCCCTGCTGACAGTCTCCAGCTATACCTGTACCTTACCACTATTATGGTTCAATGATGCTAAAAAGCCACTGGCAGCTGTAAAAGCTCAGCAAAAATTTTTTAAATCCTTTAGTTAAAATTCTCCTTCAAAAACCACAGAGCCCTCAATCTTCTTATGGTTAAAACTAATAAAACTTGCATGCTCATAAATACAGCATGTTGTCTTTAAATAATTCACATCATGAAGGGAGGGCTAGGAATGGGGAAAAAATAAGAACTAAGATGCATTGTGTAAAGGTACAATTCCCAATGAGAAATGTAATTGTGTTGTATACCTACAATGTACCAATAAATAGAGTATAAAAAGAAAAAAAAATTCACATCACATGTAAAAGATCTTAAAACAAAACAAAACAATCAGTTATAGATAACCTCCTGACTGCCCAAAAAGGTGAGGTTGTATCTATTCCTAAAAGAAAAATGGTGCTTTTATGCCCACCAGTCTAAACTAGTGAGAGACAGAGCACAAAATCTTCTCGGATCCACCAGCAATTATCTGAGCCTTGGGGCTCCTGGTCATGGATCTGGAATTGGGCATCCTGGTTATTTCCCCTAGTAGGGCCATTGCTAGCTACTGCTCATCATAAGCCTATTATTCAGGGCATACATACTCAATCTCCTGGTCAAATGGGCCTCTTCTCCTTTAACAGCTTCAAAGCTACAGAAGGTGGTGCAGACCAACTCATTCATCCTGATTTCTACTCAGAGTCCTCACATAGACCTCACAGTGGTGGACCCTGACTGCTGCCCTGCCAGCACCCCCACAGCAAAAAGGAACCAGAGCAACTAATGTCCTGCACCTCTAACAGCATTTTGGGTCAACAGTATTGAGGAGAGATTGAGACCAGGAGATAAAGGGACAAAATGCAAGTGCCTGAATAAACTAAATGAATTAAAGGCCAGGATCTAGCTAAACTGAGCTAATCCTCAAAAAATTAGAGCACAAAGGAGAATGGCCTAATTATAGCACAAAGGACAAAGGACTAATAAAATCTGCTGATGACAAGAAGCTGTTCCTGGGCACCAGCATACCTTCATTTTCACACCTACATCTGCCCCTTTTTGCACCAAAAGCTGCATATAAACCTCTAGATTTGGGTGCCTCTTCAGTGTCCTCCCTTTGGAGCCCCCCTCAACTACCAATGGCTTTTCTGTATTCTTTCTGGTTGACCAAACCTGGTCCTTTCCCCTCTGCCGTCCAGCAGGTTTCATTCTTCTGTAACCCACAGGACAAGAGCCCAGATGAAGAAAACTGGTTACAGTGTGTTCTGGGGTCCAGTGGAGGTCAGAGATGAAGCTGCTGGGACACGAGCACCCAGGTAGCCACTGTCTGGCTTCAGAACCTTGATGGCTGAGGGACAGGGATGGGAGGCAAATGTTTCACTCTCAATCTAGTTTTGCAGACCCTTTCTCAGATCAGAACTAAATCCAGCCAGGGCAGAAGTAACTGCACTCAAGCCCAAAATTATAATTAAAAATTAGGTACCCTGGAATTCTAGAATTTGAGCTGTCTTCACAGATCAAGAGTTTACTAATGACATCTTCCATCTCTGTGGATTTCTAGGTACCTACCTGCCCAACTTAGAGTGACTGAAAATGCCCCAGTTCTTCCTACCAGGACATTGGGGTGGGTGAATGAGAATAAGAACCACTCCTAAGTGCACCCAGGTCAGAGGAAAAGGATGATCCTTATGTCTGTCCCCGGCACACAGCATGTGGAAGTAATAACATCTTAGCCTTTTAACCAGGATATTCACTGAGTAGGATTTGCCTCTCGAACCCTGACCTTGACAGATTTTTCTCCACTCAGTAGGAAACTGTGATAAAATCTGCCTAGGGTGTTAGCTTTCTCTGCCTTATCTGTATGCCATGATTATATTTTTTTTTGTAGTCAAAGGGTGTTTCCTGATGTGGATTTGCACATAATGAAGGGACTCTGATTTTCATACTAGAAACTGGTAACTGTGGTGTCCTGAGGGAAGGGAGCAGGTGGACTGCATTAGGTTTATTTATTTGCAGATCAATAAGGCCAATTGAAACATACAGGGTGAATTGTATGGTGTGTAAACTATACCTCAGTACAGCAGTTAAATTGATAAAATAAAGAGAGAAAGAAGGGAAAAAAGCAGAAAGACAAAATCAAGGTGTCCTGAGCCTCAATAACTTGCCCCTTCTCTGCCCTCATTCAATGCTGGGGGATGTGCGCTAGGCTTGCCCGGCCCCCAGCTCAGCTTCAGCCCAGTCCCACTGCTCACCCTCCTCCCAGCTCCTCTGGACTCCAAGCCTGGCTACAGTCCTTATCAGTTCTGGCACAGTCCTAACTTCAGCCCCAGCCCCCACAATGGTCCCTTGCCACAATCCTAAGCCAGATCCTGGTGTCAGTCCAGACACTGACCCAGGTCCAGCTTTCATCTTCCCTCTTCCAGTCCCAGCCCCAGCCCCAGCTTTAGCCATAGTTCTCAATTTTAGCCATGGTGGCTCAGCCCCAGCCCACAGGGACTGAGTAACAGCACCCACCTGCTGTGGCCTTTCAGAATTTGCAGTGTGTGGGTCTCAGCCTGCAGCTGCCCCTCTAACTTCTTAGCAGTCAGCAAAGTCTGCAGCATCTGGTGCTCCATGTACGACATCTGGTTCAGGACCTGTACCAGTGAGCAGAGATTGGGAGCTCTGTGAACCCTGCAGGAACCTACCAGCTACCATCAGCCAACCCATAGGCCTGTCACTTCTTATACTTCCTGACCAAGAGTCACCCTCCAAGTCATTAGTCCCTGTGCTCACTCGCACACTTATTCACACACAAGTCCTGCCTGAGTACAGGATCTTCTTCCTGCATTCACCCATCTCCATCACACCACATAAAATTTCCACTACTCCTGCTCTCAGGTCCCAGAAGGATCATCCTGTCAGGTCCGACTTAAGTGAGTCCTTCACAAACAAATGGACAAAGCAAACAGGCTGCTTTTAGCAAACAATCGCAGCTTCTCAGTAAATAGGGCAAATGGACTCAAAAATGAGATATACAACCCCCTGGCGCTGAGAAGTCCAGTGATTGTCTACACACCTGAGCCGATCATCTTTGGGCATCCAAGTCGTAAGTATGTCACCCCAGATTCCTTAGCCCCTTCAAAACCTATATAAGCCTAATTCCTTTCCCAGTTAGTTGCTAATATCTCTCTCCCCTGGTGTTAGCTGTTCCAAGGATGAAATCTCTCCCAGCTAGGTGTCACTATCTTTCCTCCAATGTCAGCCCGTCCACACACAGATGTGATAAACTCGGCTTTTCCCAGCTAGCTGCTAAAATCTCCTGATTTCTAGTCTCTGTTAACTGGAATAAACTTTCACTTCAAAAGCCTATTTTTGACAAGTAGATTCTTTATAATGCATCCTTGACCCCACATGCTGTCCTTCTGCAAGTGCTGTCAGTCACCCCATTCAAATGGTCTCTGACCTCTTCCCTACATGGCCCCCACTGTGGTCCCAGCATCTGTTGTTCTCACCTAGTGTAATGCACTAGCTTCCTCACAGGCTCTGGCCTACTCTTGCCCCCTGTAGTTCATTCCCTTCGCAACTTGAGGTAATCTTTCCAAATGTGCCCCCTCTTCTTACAATCTCCCTGTTGCTCCTCCTGACCTCCTTCCCTCACCATGGCCAGCCAGGCCCATGACTCAGTGCACCTCTGTCACCTCTGGCCTCACCTGCTGCTTTCCCCTGATCAATCCAGCACACTGATGTCCTTACATTTCTAGAGCTGCCCCCATTCTCCCACCTCCTGCCTTTACAGGCCTTCTTCTCTCTGTCTGGCACACATTGCCCACTGAGCCAGGCTCCAGTGCTGCTTCTCAGTGGTCCCTCCTGGCCTGGCAGCGGCAAGGAAAGATTAATCGCTCCAACCATGCCCAGCCCAACCCCCTCTTTCTTTCTCCTCTCAGGATTTGAAAAGGGCCTTAGAGGAAGAAAGGGAATTTGGACAGGTGGGGGTTGGGAAGAAGGAAGGATGCCCAGAAAGATAGCAAATGCTGACCTTGGATGAGTGACCTCCATAGCTGAGGAGCTCTGCCGGAGCCTGGTTTTCTCTGGCATTAGTTGTATAAAATGAACTTTGGTAAATGGATAAACAACTGTGTCCCAGTCATCCAGTGGATGTGGCTCAACAATGAATAGGAAGTTACCATTTAGGCACACAGCAACATGGATGAAACTCAGCTGCACCACACTGAGTGAAATAAGCCAGACTCAGGGCTACATTCGGCAGGATTGCATTTCTGTGACTTCCTGGGAAAGCTGGAATCTGTGGTCGCCAAGGACTGAGGTCTAGGAGTGGGAATGAGTGTAGAAGGACACGGGGGAATTTTATGGTGGTGTTGGCAATGTCCCATATCATGCTTATAGTGGTGGTTACAGGACTGTATATGTTTGTCCAAACTAAGTGAACAATAAGTGAGAAGGGTGAATTTTACAGTGTGTGGATTATATCTCAATAGAAACATTTTCTCGAATTTCCTACATACAAATATAATGGAATATTGAATATTTCCTCAATCCAGTGCCCTTACCCTGAGTTTCACTTGTGTATTGATTCAGGAATTATTTTTTGAGCACCTACTATGTTCTAGGCTCTGTACTAGAGAATCAGGAGAGAAAAACTGTCAAGTTTTTACAGATTGTAGAGCCCTTCTACTAAGTAAGCAAGTTAGATTGCAATAGTGACAAGTTCTATGAAGAACATAAGCCAGGTACTGAGTGGGATAGTAAGGGTAACCTGAGCCAAAAGGATTAGACTGAGCTCTTTAGGAGAAGGTCAAGAGGGAGGGGATTCTAGATGGAAGAAAAGGCAAGTGCAATGGCCCTGTGGTGGATGGGAGTTTGTCTGGTATTTGAAGACCAAGGAGGAGATCAGTAACAATGATTTGCTCTGCATGTCTTTTTCGTGGAAAATGATGCATGTGATTCATGATTGGGTAAGGCAGTCATCAACCACAGGTAAAAGCTAAAGCAGAGAACAGTACCTTGGGTCGATGGGCCTGGGCTTGAGTAGCAGCTTTCAACTCACCAGCTGTGTGATCTCCGACAATATCTCTAAGAGATAAGGTCTCATTGTCTCATCTTTGAAATGGTCATAATCCCAGCTCCTGTCTCCTGGGTTGTCAGCAGCACTGCTAAGATGACCCATGCAAAGTGGGGTGCATGGGTACCCAACCAAAACATAGTTAAGTCTACTGTGTCTGGGTCATGGGTTAGTACACAGCTAGGAAAAGAACAAGGCTGAGCATCCTCAGGGGCCAATCTGAAGAGATGCCCCAGGCACACTCTTGAGTGAAAATGGCAGGAAGTAGAGCTGTCCCTGTGCAGTGGCCCCACTAGTGTGTACGGTGAACATAGATGTTGTATTTCTACATGTGTACAGATAAAAGCTGAGGACACCAAACTATTAGCTATGGTGATCTACTGGGGAGAGGATAGCAATGGGGACAGAGAGATGATGTTGCCTCTTCGTACTTCATACTTCAAAATTGTTAGGATTTTAAAGAAATAATGGTAATACATACTTCACAACTAATATATACACTAAATGTTCCTAAGAGATATCCCTGCAGCTCTGAGGGATCTATGAATAGAGCTCAGGCAATTCACGGTTTTGTATGAAAAAAACCATTTTTTTCATTAATCCTTAATAGAAAATAACTTTTTTTATCCAAATGAAAATGGGTCACAACCTCTTACATTAGCGGTAACCATGGCTTTGTCACCAGTAGAAACCACAGGCATTCTCATGTCTCATCATATGGATGAGAATATTGCAATCTGTGTGTTCATTTCTCATGATGCCAAATTGACACATAGGATTAAATCCACCAGTAGATGTAGTTAGTGTTTGAAAACAGAAAGGAGTACTATGTCTCTGTATCAGAAATCTGTTTTGAAAAACCTTTTGATATCTGTATCTTAAGGCAATTTGTATCTTCTGTACATCTGTGTATTTATTTTATTCTAAAAAAATTTTGCAGTGCTGGGGAAGAAACCCAGGAAAACACATATGCTAGGCAAGTGTCCTACCACTGTGCCACATCCTAGTGCTTATGCATTTGATTTTTTAATACCTTTTTCTGAAACAGAGTCCAGAGCCTCACTAGGTGCCAGAGGGGCCCAGGGCCCAGGAAAGGCTGAGACCCCTGCAGATGCCTCCAATTTGATCTTCCTCTAATGCCAAGTGTGAAGGGCTTGGCCCTCTTTCTCCTGTCCCTGGAGGATGTCTGACAATTTGTAGGTGCTTCCTGAACATGGTAAAGTTGAAGGAATAGATGAGATGTACTTCCCCTGAGAGGAACAACTTTGAAATAATCCAGGCCCTGTGGCTCCTTGGCTCAGCCATGGGGAAGGTTAGGGTCCCGACAGTGTTTGCTGGAGCCTTTGGGATTGAAGGGTGTCTATCTCTGCAGTGTGTGGCTTTGGCATCTCAGGAGGCCTGGTCTGCCTGGAGGATGCAGGACCTGTCTGGTGGGAGGGGTCTGCAGGAGGATGAGGCCAATAGAGACCACCCCTGATGGGCAGGGCTTCTGGTCAGAGTACTCTGCACTCTGGCCTAGAAACCTAACCTCACTCACTGACCAGAAGATCTCAGCTGAGAGTCCTCTCTCCAAGCCTCGATTTCCTTATCTATCCCAGGGTCCCTAACCTCCTTCTGGGTTGATTTTGCTGGATGAATGAGATTCCTGGGGAAGACCTAGATAGGGCCTGGTGTGCAGCAGGTGCTTCACAAATATTACTGACCTCCCCACCATCACCTTGGAGAAGCTTTGGAAGTTTCCTCTGGCTTTAATCGTATGTTTTTTTGTAGACCTGGAGAGGCCTCTGTCCCATTCATCCTGTGGGAATATCTCAGAGCCTCAGTTTCCTTATCTGTGCAATGGGTACAGTAACAGGGCTACTATACAGGCTGTCCTGAGGGTTTAGTGAAGCTGTGCCTGGCACAGGCTGGGTGTTCAGTGACATGAGCTGCTATTGGTACTGTCAGTACCAATGCTTGAGGCTGTTACCCATCTGGTCCCCAATAACTAGGTCTATAGGTTGTTTCCAAGCTTTTGCCATCATGCACTGAGCTGCTGTGAATGTCCTGGACTCCTATCTCTTAGCACTCCTGTAAGATTGTGTGGATGTAGGAGAATCCTTAAGGCAGAATTGCTGAGGTCTGGGGTGCAGGCACTTGTGATACAGATCACTGTTCTCAAAGTGCCCTTGGCAGAGGTTGCACTTGGGTGTTCTGCCCTGGGCTTGGAGGGGCATGGTGCTTGCAGTTGTGCCCACAGGATCCAAAGGGTGTGCGCCACCCAACACATCCAAACCCCACCCTACTTCTCCCACTAGCCTCCTTCTGGCTGCCTTATCCTCGCCTTCTCTGATCACTTGCTCTAAGACAAGTCAGCCACCAATCTGAGTCCCTGCCCTGTCCAGGTTCAGTGTCTGCCTCTATAAACTGAGACCCAGAGAAGTGATCTTCATAGTGTTTTAAGAATGTGTGGTCTAGAGCCAGTCTCCCTGGGCTCACACCCTTTGCCCTTCACTTCTCAGGCCTCAGTTTCCACACAACACATGGGGATCAGAACAGCCCTCATGTTCTAGAGCACCAGGAGGTTTAATGAGTCACTATTAAACACATATCACAGGCCTGACTCAGAGAAAGCACCATGTGTATTCAGTACAGCAGCACTCTCACCCCAGAAGACAGAAGGAGTAATGGTGTCTCAGTGCCCTGCCAGTGGACCAGCCCCTTTCCAAGACTTCTCTTGTGGCCTCACAGCCAACCCAGGCAGGCACACACAATTGCATCTATTTGATAGGTGGGAGAGCAGAGGCCCATTTTGCAAACATTAGCTGTAGCAGACATCTCTACCCAGTATGAGCAGACTCTGGTTAATTGCAACCCAGTATTGCTCTTCAAGCAAGACAAGCAGTGCCTTCCCCCTTTACATCCCTGCCTGCACATTAGCTATCCCTGCCTGCATATCCAGCTGTGCCGCTAAATGTCTTCAAAGCATATCCTTCTTACCTTTCCATGATTGTAGTCAATAAAATACTGGATGCCCTTGATTCCCCTTGTCTTTTCTGCCCAAAGTAGCACTGATCAGCCCCAAGATCCAGTTTTCTCTAAGTCCTGTTTCTTTGTTTACTCTTAACAGTTTGTGTTGTAGTGCCTCACAGGAGACTGTAGATTTACTGAAGAAGTCTATGGTAAAGTCCTCATTCCAGTTCCCTATAATTAGCAGAACTGTGCATCTCACAGATCCAAGGCTGAAAAGCTTCCTATGTCACCTTTCTGCAGTTCCACTTTCATTGCATCACACCACGTGTGTATCATATAAATAATGTTGCCAGTGCTTGATGCCAGTAAATATGTACTTATTAGGGCACTAACTCTTTGCACTTACTGCCCACGAGATTTAAACACCACAGAAAAAAACAGGAGAAGAAATGTCCTCTCACCTGCCATAGGAAACAAGCTCACCTCTTGTCTGTTCACCTGCCATGCCCATTTTCCAACTTACCACATTCAGTCCTCACCTCCACCCTGAAGTCACTGCTCAGATTGTATCTGCACTGTGTCATCTTCCCTTGGAAGCTCCTACTTAGAGGCTACAGCCTGTTGCATTCTGGACCTCATGGCCATCCCTCTGCCTACCCTGCTCCAGAGCCAAGCTTGCCCTCTTGGACTCTGCCTCACTGGGGCACAGAGCAGGTGCTTACATTTGGATGAAGAACAGGGAGAATGACAGGATCCTTTAGCAGCCTTGGCTTTGACACACACTTACTGTGGCCCTCAACTGGTGTTCTCTGCCTCTCTCCATCTGATTCATCATCAGAGCTACTTTAGTCCCTCTAGAATTGGACCCTCTGCTCTCTCCAGCCCCAAGCTGCTCAGGCCTCTCACCTCATGCCTAGTGGCTTGAGCTGACATATGGCCTTCTCTTGGGTTCCCAGAATCCACCTGTCCTCTACACTCTATCCCATTAAATCCAGAGCAGCAGTGGTGCTGCCTTCTCAATTTTCTGTGGCTCCTGTGACACTCAGGTCCAAAGTCAAAAGTCCTGGCTGTGGCCCACGGAGCCTTCATAGCTGGGCCTGGCCTCATCTCTGTTTCTGACACCCCTCTCCCTCTAGTCTAGCCACAATGGCCATCTTGCTGTATCCACATGCTTGACTGCATTCCCTCCTTGCACCCTTGAAATCATGTGTCCCTCAGTGGGAATGTGCCCACAGATGCTTGCTTCATTTGTCCTCTGGGTCAGAGGGCACCTCCTCTGTGACATCCTCACAAATGACCTGACCTCAGCCAGCCAGCCCTGGCCACAGCTCTCCTTCCTCCCCTTCTTCCCATTTCATCACCATCTGACACAGTAGAAATCTCTTCATGGCCTCTTTCTCCTCCTCATCCAGAAGGGATGAACTGTTCTCTCCCTGCTGTCTGCTCGACTAAGATGGGCCTGGCCCGTGTTCAATGTAAATGCATGACTGTGAAGAGCCAGCTTCCTTCCTGATGGTGCCCAGTATTGCTGTGTGGCACCAGGTTTATCTCTTCCCTTTTTGGGCCTCATATCTCAAACTATATACTTTATATCCCAGCCCACTGTGCCCAATGAGGCCTCAGGGCACATGCTCCATCTGCTGATGGTAATAACCCATAGGTACCCATTGATTACAGGCCTAGCTATACCTTCAGCACCCTCTGTGTGGTGTTCTTCATCTCATTCTCCAGCTCTTCTATCCAATTTCCGGTCAAGAACCTCAAGTGCTCTTCAGGTGGCTGGTTACTCTGAGGGCTGTCCTCCTGCTGTCTATTCCCTTGGACTGCAATCATGGTAGCCACCAGGAGGAAGAGGCTGCCAAGCAGCATGGCTGGCCAGGACAACATCCAGATGCTTAGTGAAGGAGAGAGGAGTCCACTCAGATTCACCACTTGATGTCCTGCCTGCTACTTAGCCCTGTGCCTGGGATACACCAGACAGGTCCGCAGAGATGCTACAGCTGCAAACCCTTGTGTGGACAGCTCTGTCTGCAGTTGTTTATACTGGGAGTCCCTCACCTTCAGGGCTCCTGGCCTCTGCTCCCACCCCTCCCAGGCTGTGTCTCACCTATGTGCTCTGATTCCTTTCTTCCTCCCCATCCTGCCCCCAGGCAGTCACACTCGACTCTCTGCCAGTCTTGCCTCCAAGGCTTGAGGCTGGTGGGGATCTGATCTTCCCTAGAGCAATGGAAGGAAAATGTGCAGGGGATGTGCACACAGCACATTCCCAAGTTGAACCTAGGGCATCTGACCTCTTTTCCTGGCCAGGTTTCTCCTTCCTTCCAGCTCTGACCCCCAAGGCAGCATTCTCAAGTACCAGCTCCAAAGCTCCCCATTCTCAACCTCTCCATCTTCCCCCTTGGGTTCCCTGTTACTCTGGAACGTCCCTGGAGAGCAAGGGAAGAGAACATTAGGGGAGAGCAGGGTAAGAGTTTGGAGAGGCAGCCCTGCCATGTGTTTCTGGAGACTTAGAGAAGTGGGTGAACCTGTGGGGACCTGGCTCCGGTCCCCACTTCTTCCTAAGAGCCTGGGGGTGCTTTGTGGCCTGGGGTGGTCCTCGCCAGGTTGTTAAAACAGTGATGAGAAGTTGTCTTGTGCTGGGATAGGTTTTCCAGGGTTGGAGTAGGGTAATGAGTTATGGGGAGGAGAGATAGGGGTGCAAAGGCATTTTGGTCAGGCTCTGCCCTCCACAGTCAGAGATGCTGGCCCTAAATACTCCTCCCCACTGGGGTCCAGGAGACCTCACTGGGCAGCTCTACCTCTCTGGGCCTCCATCCCTAATCTGTAAATCCAGGGAACCTCCATCTCTTGCCTGAGGACTGTGCATGTGAGTCCTCAGCATGGAAACGGAAGGATTTCCAGTTTGCTCTTCAACATCTGGCTCCTACCACCTGTATGATTTTGGGCAAGTCATGTACCCTCTCTATGCCTTGGTTTCTTCTTGAAAAAGAAAAATAACCCCTCCTACCTTTTCAGGCAGGAGAGTTAATTGAGATAGGGCAGTGTAGGCACCAGGTGAAAATGGAGTGAATATTCTCTGTTCTATGATTGTGTCTCCCTCTCCCAGCCTACAGAATGGAAACCTCATGAGGGCAGGGCTTTCTCCTTGGGACTGTGGTGGCTGCACAGGAAGTGTCCAGGAGCTGGAGTGTGGCCTTCTGGCTCTGTCTGCTGTTGGTCTCACCTCCTTCCCTGATTGTTTTCTCATATAGGGACCTACCACTGCTCAGTATCGTCTCTTTCCTATTGCTTTCATGAATCCTGATGAAGTTTTGAACATGGAAGGCTGCTTTGGGGCAGTGAGGAGCCAGGGGCTCCTGAGGGGAGAGAGGACACTGTACCAGATGCAGGGGTCTGGCCGGAAGAGGAGCTGCCGATGGCTCCAGACACCATGTGAGCCAGGTCACATAAAGCTCTTAGCCCTGATCAGTTCTCACTCTGCAGATGGGACCTTGTTTTACAAAAGAGGAAACTGAACCTCACCCAGAGCAGTTGAGCGATTTGACCAAGGTTGCAGAGCCGAGGAGGGCTTGACCAGGAACAGAGGAGAGAGGGAGGCTCAGCCACTCTGGGTGCCCTGCTGCCTCCCACAACCTCTCCTGGTGATGTAGGGGAAATAAATATAACTCTCAACCTGCTAGATGTGAGATACACCAAGTTCATGCTCCCCAAATTTGAAGAATGAATCTAAGGAACAACAGAGGTTAAGATGAGGAAATATTTATTGAGAGGGGTAGCTCCTGAGAGACAGGAGGGGACCCAAATGTGGGGTGCCGTGGACCCCACTTCACAGAGGAAGTTTTGTAAAGTAAATCATGAGGTGGGTAAAACGTAGGACAAAACTATGTTCAACCAATATTATAAGTATAAATGTACCAATATAATTAATAAAAAATAAAAAATAACTATAGCTGCTTAGATAATATTGATCCAATAAGGAAGCAGTTCACATGGTAAATGTACATGGAAAGAACAAAGACCTTTTCAGGAAGAGATGAATCAGGAGGTCCTTCTTACCCAACTGAGTGGCTGATGTCTATCTAGACTTTAATGGACCAAGTAATACCAATTATAATATATTGCTTATCCCTTGGGGAGGCATGTAACCTTGGTCATTCTGACTTTATCTTGAGGCCTGGCCTTCAAGAGATGTGCCTTCCTGCACAGCTGTGATGTGTTTTCATCCTCTGTACTGACTCCCTCGAGGCCTAGCCCTGTCTGACTGCCTATAATATTTCCACCTAATCCAGCTGTCTATAGTACTGGCAATGAGCAAGGGCCCAGGCCTCTCAGCCTCATCTCTCCATCTGTGCAATAGAAATAGAGTTCACACCTTGGATGGGCATAGGAGTCTTGCTGTGGCACCAAGATGACTGTGGGAAACTCCCCATGGAGATGCATTTGAATTTGCTGATGGATAAATGAATGAACGAACCAACGAATGAAATGTGACTTCCCTCCGTGCACAGGTCTTCTGAAATTGATATGGGGCCCAGATTTGTACAAACTGCTCTTTGCTCAGAACAGGCCATGGATTCTCTTCTGCAGGAGGGCACAGGCAGGACCAAAAGAAGAGTTCTGTGCTTAGTGGGTGCACTGGGTTGGAAAGCCTCCAGGTCATACTTGCACCTTCAATTCAGCACCACCCTGACCTCTGGGCCTTTGCGTGTGCTGCTCTCTGTTCAGATCACCACAGCTAGTGTCATCCCAGAGGCTTCCTCTCTCACCTGTCAAACCTGGGCCTCTTGATTTATTCATGTGGTGTCTCCAGCATGGTGGCTTCAGTCAGCCAGGCTTCTCACAGGGCCATTCAGGGCCACAAAAGAACACATGGCTATGGTATCAGATAGAGGCCTCATATCTTTCATGACTGAGCTTTGAAAGTTATTCCAGGCATTCCCACATTACTTGGATTAATGCTCTGTCTCCTTCTTAAATTCTTTTTTCTTATTCTTGTTTTGTTTTGTTTTTTTCTAGAAACAGGGTCCTGAACTCATTAAGTTGCCCAAATTGACCTCAAATTCTTGGGATCATATTGCTTCATCCTCCTGAGTGCTGTGATTACAGATGTGCACCAGTATGCCTGGCTGCCATCTTAAATTCTTAATAAATTATGAGCAAAGGGATCTATGCTGGTTATGATTAGGTAGTCATGTAACCTGCATTAAAAAATGAAATTTTAAAACTTAGACTTTTTCTTTGGAGATAAAAAAATGACTCCAAATTTCTTCTAGTTGAGAATATAACCAACACCTCTCTTCTCTTTAGCCCCAAAGAAGTGACAGAATATGCAGATGCTGCCAGCCTCAGGAGGCTGGAGCCAGTTCCCTTTCCACTAGAAAGGGGAGAATGAGCCAAAAATGGCTAGAAGTGATAAAGCAAGTGTGGGATCTGCATTGTCTCTCTGTGCTCCCCCTCCCCTCTGTTCCTTGATATCAAAGACAATTGCCCACCTGTACATGGTGAGATGGTGATTTGAGGCAATGAGCCCCTCTATCTCTTTGAAGGTAGCTTTGAATAAATCCTTTTTTTAAATTTTTACCAATAAAAATGGCCTCTTTTGATTTAGTCAGTGGAGAGCAAATGAGCCTGAGTGTGTTTATCTAGGTGGCTGGTAAGTTTTGGCGAGCCAGGCATAGGTAAGGCCCTGCTCTTGAGAGGTTTACATCCCAACAACCACTTGGGAAAAGGGACTGACTACTCATGGCTAGTTTAACACAAGGTCAGGACACTCCAGACATTCTAGCAGTTGCTAGGGTTATTTTTGCACTTAGAAATCTTCCTTCTTTCCTGGTTGTGGCATCAGCTGCCTTTAAACTCCTTTGTTGGTAAAAGAAAAAAGTTTGAGGAGGCGATGGCTCCACCTTGTTTCCCACTGGAAAGTGCACTCCAGGGATCTATTGTCTCCACCATTTGGATGGACCTTCCCTTCTGTTGTCCAGCAGTGCCATTTGGGGTGAGGCAAGTGCCTTCACCATCTGTAGCCATTTGGACCAACTGCTGGTCATTTGGGGCACTAACTGGTGTGTGAAATTATTCAGAGAGAGATAAAGTTTCCAGGCATTTTGTTGTTGTTGTTGTTTTGGAGTACTCATTTGTTTTGTTTTGCTTTTGTATCTTTTACATTTCTCTTCTACCTTTATTCTGGGACAGACAGCAGGATTTTAGTATAGTCTAGAATTATATAAGCAATTTGGGGCTTTAACCAGATAGGACCCTCTTTTACAAAAAAAAAAAAAAAGAGGCTTCTTTATGAGCCTATGTAGAGCCATTTATTGACACAAAGGTTTGGAGTAAGAAAATTTAATAGGATGTGTTTGAGGTGCTCTGCCATAAATTGCTTAGGAATAAAAGTGCTTGCATTACTTTAAAGCTTCCTAGAAAGTTTTAGTGACCTAGAAAAATTGATTTTTATTGTGATATAATATGCCCTTTGTAACTGAAAGTACCCTCTGATTTCATACAGCCATCACTAAGAAGATTCTGTGGAGGGCTGGGGATATAGCTCAGGGGCAGCACACCTGCCTACCAAGTGCAAGGTTCTGAGTTTGTCACTCAAAACAAAACAACAACAACAACAAAAAGAAGATTCTTTGGAGTAATTTGGCCAGAATAACATCCATAGCTGCTTTCCTTGCCCTATTCTGAATTAGTAATTGATACAAGTAAGAGCTTTCTGTATGCACTGACCATGCAGTCACTTGACTAATATTGGTGAGTTTATTGGGGTTTAGATTTCCTCTTATTTTGGCTGAGAGTCTTTGATTCATTTTGTAAACCAGTCGTGTTTCAAAATCTTTGTTAAAATTCTGTTTGCTGAAAATTGATTTTCATCTCCCTTGCCACCTCCATTCCATAACATAAAAGATGGAGAAATTTGACTACAGATGGCTTCTCTGTGCTTTTCTTCATTGGCTGTATTGTTCCTGTATTGTTCCTTTTTCCGTATGAGAGGCCTGGAGCAATAAAGTCAGGATAAGATGTGTGAACTTCTAACCAGTCATATCTAAGTTTTAGCACAGTAAAAACTGTCTTAAAACCTGAGGCAATAGCTTTTAAATTGACTAAGTCCTATAATAAGTTAAGGTAGAAAAAAAAGTTGCTGGAAATTCAAACTCAGATTAAGTTGGTAAAAGATCTTTGAAATGCACATTTCTTATCTTGCTACAACCAGGAATCATGCCTTCAGAACTACAAATTTAAGATTAAGTATTGCAAAATAAGAACCAAGATGCATTATGTAAAGGTACAATTCCCAATGAGAAATGTAATTGTGTTGTATACCAACAGTGTACCAATAAAATAATTTAATTAAAAAAAGATTAAGTATTGCATATGGCTGTAAAAAAAAGGAAAATTTTTCTAATAGTGTAAACTTTTAAAAGCTGGTAAATGATAAATTTAAGCCTTTGTTTTATGTGTGTTGGCATAAATATGTGTGTTATATGTGATATCTATATGTATATTTGTGTTTGTTTATTGTTTAGATGGTGATGTAATGAACTTTCTCTCACTCTGGATCCCTGCTCTGGGGCAACGAAGATTGAAGCCGGGAAAATAGTAAGTGGTGGGGAATGACTGAGCACATGTTTATTAGGAAGATGAAAAAGAAAAGTTCCCTAGCCCCGCTGTCTGGCAAGGGGTTTCCAAAAGGCAGAAAAACCATAGATGTTTAAGTCCAGGAGCTTTTATACAGTTTTTGGTACAGGTGAAGGTGACAGACAGCAGGGATGCTAGTGGTTGTTGCTAGGCATTTGATATAGGGAAAGCAGGCTGTCTTGTTTATAGTCCATCCCTGCAAGGCTACTTCCAGTGTGCTTAGGAACCTGTCCTCTGTCCTTTGGATTCCATTAGGCACTGATAGTCACTTTACTTATGTTAATTATTCAGGCCCTTTGTATGTCAATTCAAACCCTGATCATCAGTTTATTTAGGTTAAATATTAAGGACCTGTGCCCTAACTTCCTTCTATCTTCTGGCCTCAGTATCAGATTAATCTAATAATCAGAGCTCAGCAATTAAGAAAGCATGAACTCATATGCCTTTTTCTTCACATTGAGGTTGGATAGAACAGATTAAAAACTAGGTAGAAAAGATACAAGGAAATCAAGATTTTAAAATTGTACTAACAAGAAAAACTGCAGCCTCAAGGCACAAAGGTTTTTCATATTTTTTTCCCTTCCAGGAAAGTCACTCAAAAAATTTCTAGTGGTGCTTTTGTCATAAGCCCATATATCTGGGCTTTTAACCTGTCCTTTTTATCTGTAAATTGAATTGCTCCATCCTCAGGAAGCAGTGAAATTGGTGGGCAGCTTATCTCAACTTTAAATACAGGTAGATGGTTTGCATTTTAATGTGACAGACAGAATACATACCTTAGATCACCCATCTTGAAGACATCTCCTTAAATGTACCCAACCCCAGCTCATAGTGTGTCTCATTTCTCTGAGCAGCCATACTCCACTCTTGGGTGTATCCTGTATCTCTGTCTGATGAACCCTTCCCTTGACTCTGGCATGTCCTGAAAATTCTGTTTGTGTGAAGTTCAGAGAAGAGACCACCCCTCAGTATGGAATTGGGCAACTATGGGTTATCTGTGTAATTAGGCAACTATGGGTTAACTGTGCTATTAAGCAACTATGGGTTAACTGTGTTATTAGGCAACTATGGGTTATCTGTGTTATTAGGCAACTATGGGTTAACTAGATAACTGTGCTGTTTGAGGAATGTACCTGAGTAGCCATGACAACTTCCATAATCTGTCACCAAAGAAACGTAATGGGTTCAGAAAGTCCTGCCAGAACTCTTTGGCCCCCTACCCCGCCCCATGCTTTGTGTAAATCCTATTTACAGTATTCTCAGTGAAACACCAATGAAAGTTAGCCTCATAGATGTAAAAAGATATATATAAAGAAGAACAAACTTCTATTGGGTGTTCTTAAGACTGACAGGAGTCACTTGCTGAGCTGCAGGCATTAAAAGCCATCTTTTGCTCCTATCTTCATCTTAAGAGTAGTCTATCAGGGGTTCTCACAGTTTTCTGCTTAATTTGGTGCATTTTCCAGGAAGCTCTGGGGCCCTGTACAGTCACTTGTGGCTAATTGTCTCCCCCATGGGCAGAGCAGGGGAGATTGGCTGGCTGGATGATGAGCTCCTGCTGAGCATGCCCCAGCAGAATATTTCCTGTCATGTGGGAGTCTCCCCATGACTGGCTGAGACATCCCACCTGGCTGCTTGATGATGGCTCACATGTAAAGGACCAAACAGCATTTGGCAGACATTGGAATCATGGTATGGCTGAGGGGCCCCTCTTTGAGGAGGAGAACCAAGGAGGAGTCTCCAGAAGAGGACTGTTCACCCTCTGTGTTCCCCTACTGGCTGCCAGAGTACAGTGAAATCAAAACACTTTGGTTGCTGAAAGGTGGGTTTGGCCACTGCTGTTGGCAAGTGGGAGTATTTGGTAGAATCTGGGAGTGTTTGTGTGTGAATGAGATAGATATTGCATTCCTGACTCTGGTTGGGGTGCAAAGGGCTGAAGAAAGTGTGGAATCCCAAATCTCGGTCCCAGGGCTATCCTTACGCAGCTTAGGATAGCACTGCATTGTGGTGACAGCCAGGATCACTGGCATGCCAAAGCTTAGAGGGCCCTGAGATATCTCCAAGAGGAGTCTGGCTGGTGGCTGACAAAGTGATTGATGTTTTGTTTGTTGTCCATTTCTGTGGGAGGAAAAACCATGGGCAGGTGCCAGAGTAAAAACACCCCATTAAAAATCATGATCAAAAGCTTTAAGAAGGAATTTATTGGAGATTATGGTCAGAAACCCACTTCAGGGAAGCTTAAAAGCTTTTATAAGATAGGGTGGCTGTCTTTTCAGGTTGGATGGCCTCCACAAGGCTCATTTAAAATAACTTTAGTCCAGAAAGTGTGACAGGTTATCAGATTGTGACAGCAAACCTCAGACACCCAGATCAGTTCCCTTATGTGGACAGCTAGTTCTTTGTCTATCCCCCTGGCAGAAGGTACTCCTTTCCCGAATTCTAGTTACCACAATGGCCTGTCCAAACAGGAAAAGGCCTGCCAAAACTCTGCCCATTTTTGAGGGAATCCAGATAATCTGGCCTTAGATGTATTGAGCCTCCAGCTCCTGGACCAACCTCCTCTTTATGGGCAACAAATACCAGCCCCAGCTTCAGGACCTTTGTACCTCCAGAGTCAGGTCCTTCAGCTCCAGGATGGCCCTGCACTGGCTGCAGCTTCATACCCACCCACCCACCCACCCCTTCTGAATCCACTGCACACCCAGTCTGACCTCTGGTTTGGCCCCAAATTCCCAGTGCCTACTACATCTCCCACTTCTTCCATGAGGCCTCCTCAGGCTGAAACTCCTCAGTCCTATTTGATACTGGAAGAAACCACTTGGTTATGACATTCCCCACTGGATCTCCCACAAGACAATTGACATGAAGGGGCCCCCAGGATAAACTAAGGCATAAGCTTTTTGCCAGGTGCAAATTTGGGAAATAGGGGGCCACAAGGTAGTCTATCAGTTCTTGTACATGCCTGACTGCCCAGTTCCCCTCTTAGGGAGAGATTTGTTGGCCAAGTTAAGGGCCAAAATTGATTTTAGGGACAGAAAAATGTACTTTAAACTTCAACCTCCTCAGTTGATGCTAGCCCTAACTGACCCCCAGAAAAAAAAATAGAGGCTCCTATTACTGGTCCCCAAGGGGAATTTGGACTTAATCCAAAATTGACCTCAGATGTGAACAAAGGATAATCCCCCTAACCTGGAGGCAGACCAACCCCCGATGGAAATAAAACCCAAGACCTAAAGACAATTGTGAGAGTTCTTGAGAACATCATGCTTTTATAAGATTTGGCCACAACTGTTCTCTTGACCAAAGAGACTGACAAACTGGCTCTGGGCCAAGACCTGTGAGTGCAAGTTTCACATGCTGTAGTCACCTTTATAAATGTTAAACGTCACCACTGGCTCACAGATTTGTGCCAGATCCACTACCAAATTTTGCTCTGCAAAAACTCTCAAATCAGGGTAGAAGCCTCAAACAACGTGAACTCAGCCAGCCTCTTTCCCCAAATTGATGGCCCTTACATGATTATAAAGAGGCCATAGAATAGGTTTACTCCAACTGGCCAGGTCTGCTAAATCAACCTCTTCAACCACCTAAATTAAAGTTCTTTGTGCAAAGAAGTAGACAAATAAATGAGACTGGGAAATGGAGGGCTGGCTATGCTGTTATGACTCTAAAAGATGTTATAGAGTCCTGACCACTAACCCAAGGAACTTCGGCTCAAGGGCTGAACTCATTGCCTTAGCTTGTCCATTAGCATTTTAAAAAAAGAGACTAAATATCTACACAGACTCAAGATATGTGTTCCTGACCTTGCATGTGTATTGAGCTCTCTACAGAGAAGATGGATTACTTACAACAGGGAACAAAGAGATTAAGTACCCGCAAAAGCATACTTTGGTTCCTGGAAGTATGGGGCCCCAAGAAGATTACAGTTGTCCACTGCAGGGGACATTAAAAAAAAAGAGATCTAAGGAATAGATGGACAGTGACAGAGCTGAACAAGAAGCCAAGGCCACAAGTTTAAGGTCAAATGCTATGCTCCTTCCCTTGATCTCTTGGGAAAAGAATTTTAGAAAAACTAGTGTATTCATCAGACAAGCTCTAATAGGTGACCAAAGATGGGGGAACCAAAAGCAGACAGATGATGCCAGTTTTCAGATGGCCAAATCTACCACATGGGGCTTCAGTTAGTACAAGCTACACATGACACCACCCATTTAGGAAGAAAAAAATTAAAGACACTGCACAGCGATTATTTCTATATTTCTTGGATGACAGCCCTGACAAAACAAATTGTCCAATGCTGTGTTGTCTGTACCCAGCACAACCCTAAGACAGCACCAGAAATTCCCACAGGGTTCCATAAAAGGGGTGTTACCTTTTGAGGACAACCACGTTGACTTCATAGAGTTATCCAAATATAGAAGGTCTATTACCTCTTACTTATGGTTTATACCTACTCCAATTAGAAAAGAGTTTTCCCTTGTAGGACTGAAAATCACAAGAAATAGTATGGAGACTGCTACAGGAAATTGTTCTCTGTGATGGGCTTCCTTTGAACATAAGACCAGACAATGGTCCTGCTTTTATTTGGTTTTTTTGTTTTGCTTTGTTTTGTTTTTTTGGTAGTGGGGATCAAACTTGGGACCTTACGATTGCAAGGCGGGCACTGGAACCACTGAGCTAAACCCTGGCCTGGTCCTGCTTTTATGACAGCAGTGGTCCAAGGAGTGGTAAAGGCATTGGAGGTTAATTAAAATTTACATGTGGCCTGTTGGCCCCAGAGCTTGGGAAAAATAAAAAAGATAAATAGAACCTAAAGACAGGTTAGAGAATCTCTGTCAGGAGACAGGCTTCAAGCCTTACCCATTGTCATCTTTTGGATAAGATGTACCCCCCACAAGACTATAGGATATTCTCCTTATAAGCTTTTATTTTCTAGGCCACCTCCCATCCTAAGGGGACTGACTAATCTACCCTATAGAAACACTAGGGGAAATTCCTCTAGAAAAATAATTGATTAAGCTAGAAAAGACTTTCTAGAAGGTGGCCTCCCAGGTGCTGAAGAGGACCCCCTTTAGCATCTCTAACCCTCTCCACCCCTTCTTCCCAAGTGAGTCAGTCTAGATAAAAGACTAACATCAAAATTAAGCCTAAATAACAGGGTTCACTAACAGTCATTCTGACCACTCTCACGGCAGTTCAAATGGAAGGGGTCCCAATATAGATCCACCATAGTTAGGTAAAAAAGGACAACAACCTCAAAGTAAAAATGTTCCAGAGATCTCCACCATGACACTAAAATCACCCTGACACAGAAGTGACCCTCATGGAACCAGAAGACACTGGCCTCGACTTTGGGAACATTGCCAAGAGACAACCCTGCTCTAGTCACACTGGAGGCTGACTAGTGTGTGCATGGCAGAAGCCTGAGAACACTGTTCAGTCTATAATGAACTGTCATCCTTGTTTTTTTTTTTTTGGTACTGAGTATTGAACTCGGGTCCTTGTGCTTGCAAGACAGGCGGTGGAACCACCGAGCTAAATTCCTGGCCCCATCCCTTGTTTTTAATTGTACTTGGGTCATTAACCTTACTTTTTGCAGTAGCTCTCACTGAGACTCCCCCAGCCAATTGAAAATACAACAACAGTTGTCTACTAGCTCTCATATTCTTCCTATAGGTAAGATGTTTTACTGGTATCAGCTGCTTATACTAGAGATGCTTATCTCTTCCATGCCCAAAACAACAAGGACAAAGGCAACGCTCACAAGGGCAACTAACAACTGTGACACTTGCCTGTGTGTCTCCTGTGTGGAGAGCTCTATAATGACTGTTTTGCTTTTTTTTTGTTAAATTTTATTGGTAGATTTTATTGGTACATTTTAGGTACACAATTCATTTACATTTATCATTGGGTGTTTGTACCTGTACATGCTGTATCTTGGTTCTTATTTTTTTCCCCATTACTGTGCACCCTTCACCCCCTCCGCCCTTACCTATTTACATAGATTTCATTTCCATTTTTTTTTCTTTTCTCATAGTTTTTCCTTTTCCCTTCCCTTCCCTTCACTCCTTCATCTTTGGACATTTTTTCCTGTTTTGCTTTTTCATATTTACTCTAATTGTAATAGAAAAACTACTAGGGCTTGTGCCCACAACCTAATAAGATCTACAAGCCTAAAATGGTACCTTACACCTCTGATTCAACCCAGAGATAGGGCTCACTTAGGAGTTTAAACTTTTAACTGTGTCTAGGTAAAAAAGGATTAAAAAATGATAAATGGCCACCAGAAAAATAATCCAATATTATGGGTCAGTCACTTGGGCCAAAGATGAAATGTGGGGACATCAGACTCCCATTTGTATGCTAAATAAAATAATTAGGCCACAAGCTGTGCTAAAAATCATAACCAATAAAACTGTTCATGCACTAAATCTCTTAGCTAAATAACAGATACAGATTCAAAATACAATATACTTAAGTAGATTGACATTAAATTGTCTACTAGCTAAAAAAGAGTTTACAAAAAGTTTGACCAATTGTTGTCTACAGATAGATTATCAAGGATCGGTGATTTAAAAAAATCACCAAGAAAATACAGAAATTAGCTCATATACCAGTCCAGACCTAAAAAAAGATAAAATCCAGAAAAAAGTGTTCAAAAGATGGCAATCAGCTCTAAGAGATTTAAAAACTGTAATAGAAAGATTTATTGCCATTATGGGGATCTGCTCAATCATCCCACATTTGTTACCTGTGACAATGAGAGCCTTAAACTCCATGATTAAAACACCATAGATCAAAAAACAGCCTCTAGGATGCAAATGAAAACAATGCTGAGATTCCACCTCACTCCAGAAAGAATGGCTACTATCATGAAATCAACCAATAACAAATGCTGGTGGGGCTGTGGGGAAAGAGGAACCCTGCTCCACTGCTGGTGGGAGTATAGACTGATGCAACCACTGTGGAAATCAGTATGGAAATACCTCAAAGAACTAGGACTGGAAGTCCCTTTTGACCCCGCTATTCCACAGCTGGGGATCTTCCCCAAAGAATTAAAAGAATCATACCACAGTGATATATGTGCACCCATGTTCATAGCAGCACAGTTTGTGATAGCTAAAACTTGGAAACAGCCCAAATGTCCATCAACTGGAGACTGGATCAAGGAAATGTGTTTTTTTTTTTTTTTGTAAAATGGAGTACTACTCAGCCATAAAAAATGAGAAGCTAGAGACATTTATAGCTGAGTGGATGCACATTGAGGCGATACTCTTAAGTGAAATAAATAGGACACACATGTATAAATACCAAATAGTTTCTCTGGTATGAGAAACTGAAAGTGTAAATAAGGACTAAAATGTATAATAGGTAATGTGAAATAGGAAGAAAAGGGGCAAAGGGGAAGAAAGTGGGAGGGGCAGGGGAAAGGAAAGAAGGGAATGGAATTAATATGAGAAAATGGAAAAATAGGAACAAAATCTTTGTAAATAGGGAGGGATGGAGGGGTTGAAGGGAGGGCTAGGCAAGGGTGAAAAATAAGAACCAAGAGAGACTATGTAAAGGTGCAAATTTCCAATGATGAATGTCATTATATTGTATACCTAAAATGTACCAATGATTAGAATGAATAATCGATAATGCAAAATAGGAAGAAAAGGTCCAAAGGGGTAGGGGTAGTGGGAGGGGCAGGGGAAAGGAAAGAAGGGAAAGGAAAAATGCTGAGAAATGGAAAAAATGGAAATAAAGTCTTTGTAAATAGGGAAGGGTGGAGGGGGTGAAGGGAGGGCAGGGGAAGGGGAAAAAATAAGAACCAAGATGCATCATGTAAAGGTACAAGTTCCCAATGAGAAATGTAAATGTGTTGTGTACCTAAAATGTACCAATAAAAGAATTTAAGTTAAAAAAAAAAGTTGCTTTTTGCTCCTATCTTTGTGTTACAAGTGGTCTGTCCCAGGTCTTCACAGTTTCCTGTTTCAACAAGAATCAGTAAACCTACAAACTTATTCTACAAAAAGGGTGGGTCAAATTCTTTATTTCAGCTTCAAGAACTTTACAGCCCCAGCCTGGTGACAACATGACTTAAAATGTTTCAAAATATATGACAAAAGTGTCCTCAAAACTGTTACCTGTGTTAGCCAATCAGAATTATGTTTCAGTTTTTTGACTTTTTTTTTTTTTTTTTGGTACCAGGGATCAAACTCGGGTCCTTGGGCTTGCGCAGCAGGCGGCGAAACCACTGAACTAAATCCCCAGCCCATTTTTTTGACTTTTGAAAGAGTATTTTCATTTTCAGAAATGTTATACGAGAGATTGAAGAGCATAAAGGAAATGTAATTGAAAGTTTTAAGTTTGTTAGGATGTTAAGGACTCTTGAGAATCAGTCAGTTGAACACTGAGATAGTGTGATACACATTTATATAGCTCGGAGTTGGCCTTCTTTTACTTAAAAGTTGAAATGGTTTAGTTTCTCAGAAAATGTAATGTAGCAATAATCAGTGTGAAAGCTGCTTCTAAGATTAGTCAAAAAGGTCCTAAGATGCAGTGTTTTACTAGACATTGGTTAAAAGTCTTTGGTTTCCACTTGAGAGCTTCCATACTAGGTCTGTCAAGGGGCTGGGTCTGAAAATCCCCAAGGTTGAAGTAAGGAAACTACCCCACCCATTTTTCAAATCAGTTTGGAGGGTTACTGACTCCTACTGCAGAAAAAGAATTTTCAGGAGGCATCAATAAGAGGAATGAGAAGGGTTTATTAGATGGTGGTTTAGGATGCAATAATGAAGTGTGAGCACTCAGAGAGAAATGAGGCGCATTATGGTTTAGAACTGAGAACATTTATATTTTTCTTGAAGGGGTGAAAAAATCTGGGAAAAGGTGGGCCACCTTATCACTTTTCCACTGGAGCTCAGACCTAGCGACATGGGACTAGCTTCCTATTTGTTCATACTCTAGGGCAGCAGAGGCTGAGGCCACGGGGCCTAAGATTTGCAGAAACTTTTGCTTGAAAAATCCTCCCCCATGGGTCCCCTAGCAGTATACCCTCCGGGAAGCCTTCTAGTCCATCCCTCTGCCTTCAGGGGGAGCAGTGCTTCTCTCTTGCCCCTGGCCCCCATCAAGGAGCTCACCCTGTGGTCTAAGAGAAGCTCCCCTCACTCTACCCTGCACATCCTCCCAGCCCTGTGTTCACACTTGGGCTGTCTGTCTTCTGTTCTCTGGCCAGGCTGAGGGAAGTTTGCATGAGTGTTTTCTGAATGAATAATCCCACTTTTGGGTGGGCGCTGGAGCTTAAATACATGTCAGGATGTGTGATGCACTCTTCTGCCTACTCACTGTTCTCCAGATCTATGTAAATTACACATACATATCTTGTGACCATGGTCATTGTCTTATCCTTGCTGTGCTGTGCTGCATCCTATAATTTCCCCACTTTTTATTTCATCAGCTCTGGCAGATTCAAGCTTGTGTGGATTTGATGCTCCTGTTGCTACCTACCCATGACCCATGGGCCACAGGCAGGCCTTTGCTACTCTAGGAAGCAAAGTGAATAGTGACCCTCCTGTGGCATCAGGTCCATGCTTTGCCAGCCTGAGGAGGTCACCAAGTGGCCCCGTGGGGGTTTCTATCATACCACACACTTGCCATTCCATGGTATTGTCCAGATTTGCCTTTGTGCCAATCTGAAGGCTGTGCAAGGGTGCACATAATTTTATAGCCTTTTTTCCTACTTAACAATATATTGTGAGCTACCTTCCTCAGCATAATACTTTCTAAGGTGCCAAAAGCCTCCAAATCTCCTTCTAGGCATGGCTGGTATTTCCTTCACTGCCTCCTTACTGTGTGATGCCAGGGATGAATTTTGAGGGAGACTGCATACTTGAGTGCAGAACCCTCCTTCCCTGGAAGCTCACTCCTTAGAGAAGCCGAGAGAAGAGGCAGAGTCTATGTTGTCCCTCTCGAATGTGGCTGTGGTCATGTGACTTGCTTTGGTCAATGGGACATTTTGAAATGTGAGGTCAACAGAGACTTGGACTGAGCTGTGCACTGAGACCTTCTCTCTTGCTTCTGGTGATTCTGTGGCCATGATGGGAATGAACCTAGGGTGCCCGCTGGAAGGGGAGACAACATGGCCAAGGCATCCTGTCATCCCAGTTAACAGTTATCTGAACCGAGGCCCATGCCTGAGCCCCACCTAAAGGCAGCTCAGGCTCTGGGTATGTAGTGAATGGTCTCTGTTCTATAATTATGCCCTCCTCCCCCAGTCCATGAAATGCAAACTCCATGAGGGTAGGGGGCCACATGCCCTTTCTTCTTTGGGTCTTGGCACCTCTCTTCCTGTTCATTTTTTTGGGAGCCTGGGATGACTACTGGTCAATATTGTCTCTTTCCTTTTGTTTTCCCAAATCATGATGGCTTTGAACAGGGCAGGCTGGGGTGGGGGGCCATCAGGGAGCCAAGGACTCATCAGGGGACAGAGGACACTGTGCAAGGTGTGGGGTTCTGGCTGGAAAAGGACCTGCTGATAACCCCAGCCACCAAGTTTACTGGGTCTTACAGAGCTCCCAGCCCTGAGCTGCAGTTCCTTCACTGCAGATGGGGTCCTGAGAGGTGAAGAGGAAGCTATGATCTTCATGTTTTGTGAACTGAGGGCCCCTGGCCTGCACTTTTAACCTCCTCCTTTTACCAAAGAGAAAACTGAACTTCACCCAGAGCAATTGAAGGATTTTCCCGAGGTCACACAGCCTGGGAGGGCTTGACCAGGAACTGGAGCAAGAAGGAGGCTCAGCCACTCTGGATGCCCCGCTGTCTCCCACTCCCTGTCCTGCCAGTGAGCAAGAGCCCAGCACTCTCAGCCTCATCTCTGTGTCTGTGCACTGGAGATAGAGTTCACTTCTTGTGGTGGGGGTGGGGGTCTTGCTGTGACACCCAGATGACAGTGGGAAGCTCCCAGTACAGGGGATGCATTCAAATGTGCTGATGGGTAAATTCATGCGTGAATAAATTAATGAATGAGTGAAATATGACTTCCTTCCATGCACATGCTTTGTGAAATCAAAGTGTGGGGACCAGAATTGCATGAATTTCTCTCTGCACAGAAGAGGAGATGGGTTCTCATCTACAGGAGGGAGGCAGGCAGTACCGAAAACAGTTCTGGGCCCACAGATGCACTGGGCTGGAAAGCCCCCAGGTTGTCCCTACACCTTCATCTCAGCACCACCCTGACCTCTGGGCCTTTGTGTATGCTGCTTTCTTGCCAGAGCACTGATGTCCACACACCCTGATCCTCCTTCTCTCTTTGCTCTGGTTACTATAGCTGCCAATAGGTTTCCCCAAAGCTTCGTGACTTCAAAAAAATATCCAGGGCTTCTGGAGGCCAGGAGCTTGGAGAAGCCCAGCTGGAAATTTCTGCTTCAGTCTCTCCTCATGTTGCTATTAGTTGGTGGTTGAGCTGGGGTCATCCCAAAGGCTCCCTCCCTCATCTGTCTCACCTGGCCATCCCTGGTCTCTTCAGTTAGTGTCTCTGGCATGGTGACTTGAGGAAGCCAGGCTTCTCTCAGGGGCACTTGGCCCCAGATGTGCATGTCCTCGGGATGCCAGGTGGAAGCCTCAGTGCTTCTCAAGGTCAAGCTTTGGAAGATATCCCAAGAATTTCCACATGGCCTGGTCTATGCTCTATCACCATCTTAAATACTATGTGTCTATTATTTATTTATTTATTTATTTTCATCCTTTGTCATTTTCTTTCTAAAAATTTTCATTAGTATGTGTTTTCAGTACATGATGTTTATATTCCTTGTGTGGAGTTGGCATATGTATATTATACATTTTAATTCTTTTTTCATCCTGAATCTCTCCCCTACTCCCTTCCTCCATCTGCTGATTTCCTTACTTTTTCTTCATCTGTAAAATGGAGAGAACTACTCCACAATGGCAGAGGGAGGCTACACTGGAGCCATCTGGTGAATGGTGCTTCTCACAAAGTGTCCCAATAATTAGTGGCTAAAACAACAACTACTACTTAGAAATCTGATTTTGGTCTGGTTGAGTGGCAAGAGCTCAAATCTTCCCTGCTCAGGGTCAGAAGCAGCCTCTGGAATGCTGTGTCTGTTGTCACTGGAAATCTCCTCTCCAAGATCTAGGGCCTTGGCTGGGGTTGTCAGCCAGAACATCTCCATAGGAGCTCCTTCTGTGGCCAGGGAACCCTCACAGCATGATGGGCAACCCCCAAGGGTAAGCATTTCCATGGAGAGGGTCAGGCAGAGGGTACCCTAAGTCTCACAGGGTCAAGTGCTGTGTGCTCTGTTCCAGTAGGTAGCTACATACTTGCACCAAGTTCAAGGGGTGAGGTAACAGACTATGCCCATCCTGTGGCGTGTTAAGGAGCCAGAGTATCATGGGGCATGGGAGATATTGTTCTGGTCAATTTTGGAAAGTAAAACAGGCCACAGGAGGGGGCACGAGGAAGGATCACTTAGGGTTCCCTAGTTGAGAACTATTATTTTCATCCCTGCTGTTACTGAGAGACCCAGTATCTCTTTGGCCAAAATGTCCTTCAAGCCTTGTGCCAGCTGAAAGGTGCAGCAGGAAAGGAATTATTTCCATTGGGGCTGCCAGTATCAGCTCAGAAACATGCTGATTTGTCCCCAGACATCACCATATCAATGCCCAGTCCACAACAGCCATGCCTAGGACAAAGCTGGATCTGTTCTTAGCAGCACTGTTGCCCACTGGGCTTTCCTCCCTGGCCTCAGTTTTCCCTCTGAACAATGGACTTGCCCTTTCTGTGCTTTCTAGAGCTCAAAGGGACCGGGGAGAAGGATGGGCACACTCTTCACTGTCCCCAACCTGGGCCACAGGCCATGCCCACCCTTTCTCAGGCCTGGGGGTCTCTGTGGTATACAGCCTGCCTCTGCCACTCACTGCAGACTTGAAGAATGAGCCTGCTGGGCTGGAGGGCAGATCTATTGGAACTTGAGACACTGTGAAGGCTCAAAAGTTGCAATGTTCTTAAAAGTACAATTTTTTACATATGATTTCCTTGTTTCCTTTTGACTTATCTTTTGTTTCTTCTATCTTACTTGTGTCTTCAGAGACAAGGAGCACTCCTGAAGCACAGTGATCAGGTAGGTGGCCCCCAGAACAAAGTGTTTTATGTGATTTTAGGTACCCTTGAATATTAGTATAACCATCTTTTATCTTTTCTCAAGCCCCTAACAGAGCCTGAAGTGTGCGGGGGCAAAAGATAAAAAATAAATTGATATGAGCTCAAAAATGTGTTTGTTTTAATGAAGCAGAATTGGTACTTTACCCAGTTATTAAAATAGATTAACAGGTACACTAAGAGATGGGAAAACATATAGAACACCTAAAACTTACATTAAATGCAAGTACACTTTTAGGTGTATTGGCCATGCTGAATTCTAATCATTTTCCTAGTTTCTAGTTTACAATCATAGACTAGTCAGTTAGAAATTTTGCTTTCCACTAGTGCTTCTTCTTTCAGATGTAAATCATAACAGTATTTTATTTAATATTTTAAGCTATTCTGAAGGCAATTTTCCTGTTTGTTAACATCACATATGTATAACCAATAGGAGTTAGAATGAGAAAGAGACAAGAGTTACAAATTAGCAGATGGGATCATTGTTAATGTCCCTTCTTTATTATAAAACCAAGTATGAGACCTTATCTCTTTGCTCTTTAACTTACATTTGGAGAAAAATCAGACTTACAAAAATCTTTTATCCTCATTTGGTCCCAAGTTTATACAATATAACCTAAAGGTAACATTCTGAGGACAGACACTGAGTTACTCTTAAGAATTTAAGAAGTACTGTATTTCTTTGCGATTTTCTTTGTGTAATTCTGGAAAGAGACAAAAAGAGAAAGAAAAGAAAAAAAAAGACAAATGAAGAGATCCTATTTAATTTTCCAATGAGGGTGTGTAAACCACTGGCCTCATTCTGGATCCGCCCTGGATGTGCAACCACCCCACACCAAAGTGAAGCTCAGCCTCCCCAGTTATGGTCATCCTGTGTGTGCAGCCTGCATGATTCTCAGAGACAGAGCTACACAAATGGGTATCTCTACTGTGTTTCCCAGAGTCAGAACTACCCAGGGGGCAGCTGTACTCTGTCACCCCAGTGTCCGAATTTCCCAGGGGAGCAGCTCTGCTACTTTCTCTCCTTGACTGGTTCAGGCATCCCTGCTAGTCATGCAGAAATCTGTTGCTCCTGTCCAGAACAAGCATCTTTGTACTTGGCACATAGCTACTCCAACATTCATCTACAGAGCAAGAAAAAAGGAAAAAGAAGTAGACTATAGCTGAGCTTCATGCAAACAAAAAAAAAGTTGTCACAGAGATCTTTATGTCTAGGAGCCTGCAACACACACAAGGAATACATGGATGGTTTGAAAAGTCTGGAGCTGTCACTGAGAGACAACAAATCACATTCCATTTAGATAGGGAGATAAACTTGAGGCCAAATTATCATAAAACTACCAGAACAAAATAATATGGAGGGTTAAGGAACCCATCATGACAAGCAAGCCCTAGAGCCTCCGAAATAAAAGAAAAAATATCTATAGGCAGGCCTGCACAGGTAGCGCTAAGACCCAGGAAGGTCATGGCAGATAACTGAAGAGCTGAAATGGAGCTCTTCCTGTGCTCTGTGGGCCTCTCCTACCACCAAGAAGGCCATACAAAGGCCATGTTCTTCCCTACCTCCCTTTCATGTAGTGAGACATACTGGGGACTGCCCCAGAGCCACAAGAAAATGTACTGAGTTTCCAGCTCCTCCTTCTCCTCTTCTGCCCACCGCTCCAACTGATATCAGAAAAAGTTAAAGGATTTGAGTCTTTGGACGGAGGAAAGCCCTAGAGTGGGAAAGAAGGGACAAGAAGGGGACTGGAGCTTTCTTAGGGGACAGAGGAGGAAAAAAGAATACCAGTAAGTTCCTTCTCAGTTTGAGTTCGTAACTGCGTAAGTTAGAGACGGAGAGAGAAAACAAAGGGACACAAAAGAGATGAAGTACACTTCAGAGGGCAGGAGGACTAGGGAGACTATGTTTCAGAGGGCAAGGGGTTGAGGGCAGTGGGCAAGAAAAAAATAAAGGCCTTTGGATGAGCAAAACAAAGTTTCCATCCTGATACCTCTTTTAACCTCCTGGCTGGCTTGCCAAGAGAAAATGTCACGAGAAAGGTCCAAGGAAGTTCGTGAAGCTGAGACAAGGAGCCTAATCCACACTTTTTGCAGAATAAGTTTGCAGATTTGCTGGCTTCTGTCACAGAAAATTAATCAGTAAGGGGCACATGCAGGGTTTTATTAGGCAGAAATCAAAAGTTACACACTCGGAGGAATACTGTGAGGGTGCTCAAAAGAAAGAGGCACTTAGTTCCAGGTAGCGGGATTATTTCTTCTTTCCTCAAGGGGCTGGAAACCCTGGAGAAGATGACCTACACCCTAGAAATGTAATAGCTCATTCTGCAGGTATGAACCCAGTTTTGTTTTGTGGTTTTTTTTTTTGAATAGGTAATTTAAACATTTTTTTAGATTCTCCTTGTCCTTAGGATCAGTTTCACTTAGGCAAATTTGTGGACTTTCAGTACTCCTAATAATTTTGAGTACAATGGGTATGAAAGAAATGATGGCTAAATTTAACTAAGTAAATGCTGATATGAATAGTCATGGGAAACTTCATCTGGGGCCCAGAAGTTGCAATCTTCTTAAGAATACATTTTTGAGTTGAGATTCTCTTATCTTCTTTTTACTTCTCTTTTATTTCTTCTATCCTACCTGAGCCCTCAGAGATGCTGTGATCAGGGTAGGGATAGTCTCCAGTACAAAGTGGAGGCTCTCTTAGCAGAGGGAATGGTGGCCACATCGCACATAGCCCTGGATCAGGGTGACAATATAAAGCTTGTTCATGGTCAATGCATCTTCCATCTTTTTCTGGAACACAGAGATATTGGCTCATTTCTGTCTGGGTTAGGTGAGGGAAAAGATAATTGCATGAAATTCTCTAGCCAGGGACCTCCCTGGGAATCAAGGATGAGCCATAAACTCTCCATCAGACACCAGTGGGCAGAGTCTTTTCTGTGCTGAAGGCCCAGCCATGGCTCTACATGGCCTCAGATCCATACTTCTGTCCTTGCTGTTCTGAAAGCAAACAGGAAACTCCCTCCCCTCCAGCTTTTCCAGCTCCCCTAGAACAATTCTGGAAAATTCAGACCCAAGTTCACACTGGCTTCCATGCTGTAGCAGCTGGCCAGTTCTAAGGTTTATGGCACCTCTCTGCACCTGGGACTCTCTCATGGGGCCAGGGGTTGCACTGTTAACAGCAGGGGAGGGCGGCAGCAGGGGAAGGGTGGACCAAGCATCTGACCTTGTGACCTTTGGTCAACAGCACTGGCAAGAGCCTTTCCTTTCCACACTTTCTGAAAGTCCCATGTCCTAGTTAGAACCTGCTTCCACCTGCCAGGAATCATCCAGGGCCCTGGGTACAAACAGGCACATGGCTAGGTATCCCCAGTCTCCTGCACCCAGGAGAATCCATGTCTGAAATTTGCATCTGTTCACCTGTCTTCTCCTCTCCTCTCCTCTCCTTTCCCTGCTCCCAGTCCTCAAGCCTGAGCCCTTAGTAGGCTGTGGAAAGATGATAGGACATGGACAACCTTGTGTCCTGAGTCACTGCCTGAGCACTACCCTCTAGCAGCCCTGCTCTGGGCTTTGGGTGGGTGGGTAGGAGGCCCCTGGGCATTTGCTGCCCTGTGCTTCTTGTTGCCCTGGAGCCACTGCTGGAGGGCCTGGAAAGTTCACTCAGATTGGGCATCCACATGGGAACAGCACAGGCAGACCGCAAGAGAAGAGGAATTGGGAACATTTAGGGGTGAGCCCTCCTTCCTGTGTCTCAGGTAGCAGCCCAAGAGGAGCATCAGGCCTGGAGTCTGGGAAGGAGCCTGGCAACAATAGCAATGGCCATGACAAGAAGGGGTCTTGGTGCCATATCCAAGAGCCTGTACCACATACCACATGCCAGGTGTGATTGGCAGCACCTAATACTTCAGTACGCACCATGGCCCAGCCATAAAGGCATAGCTGGTATCAGCCCCATTTTACGGATGGGAGCACATTCCCTGGGCAGCTGAGGATGCTTTTCAAAGAGTGGAATCTTTAGGGGAGCAGTATCTCCTGGAGTGGTGCCTCTTTCCAGTGCAGCCTTATTTATGAGCTGAGCATGCACAGTGACCAAACATGGTGAAAATCCTGAACTTCATGTGCTAGGAGGAGAAAATAGGCTACAAAGGAATAGGCAAGTAGTCAACAAGAAAATAAACAAGTAAATAAACAAGAGTCCAGGTAAGGATAAGCCCCATGAAGTGCTAAGGTAGGAGGCTGGAGGAGGAAGAGTTGCTGGGGCTTCCAGGTCACAAGACATCTCCCGGTATAGAGTGAATGCACCACAGGGAGCTGTGGGGAAGGTGTTCCTGGCAGAGGGAATGGCACGTGCGAAGGTTGAAATGAGCTTGTCATGTTCAGGGGACAAAATGTAGCAGTGTGGTTGGAGTGGAGAGAGCAGGAAGTGACACAGATGAAGAGGGAGCTGGGATGGAACCAAAGTCAAACCTTGGTGGGCAGTGGTGGGAGGACTTGCCTGGAAGTCTTGTGTGGGTGCTGGCTATGGAGGTGTGGGCAGGGGCTATCTGAGGAGGAGAGGGGACAGTGCTGTCAGCCTGAATTCACCTTTCTTCTCTACTGGACTTATGCAGGTCTCCTCTGCCACTCTTTCTCTCATCTCTGTCTCAGTCTCTCACCCCTCCCCAGGAAGTAGCCGGAATCCCTTTGGGGAATGAGGCTTAGGTTTATGTCCAGGCCTAGGAACGACAGGTCATATTTTCCTCCTTCTTAACCTTGACATGGCACAGAGGAAGGGGACAGGCCTGAGAATCAGGACCCTCACTGTCTCTGCCCCTCTCTGAACACCGTTTTCTTCTCTGTTTGAGGAGTTTGTGCACTGGCACTGTTGTGTCCCAGCTATTCGTTATCAAGCATGTTACTTCCCTGTATCTTACCTATGAGGTACAGATGCCCAGTTCTAGGTTACATCTAGTGAGGTTGAACAGAGGTGGTAACACTAGCTTTACCATCCCACCAATCCTACTTAGGGTGCCACTAGGACTGTCCATGCAGGTCCCTCCCGAGGTCCCCTGTGGTATTCAGGCTGGCCTGGTTCAGTGGTCAGTGGAGGGGATGGTGTCCATCTGTCTCTCCAAGGCGTCACCTGGTATGAGGTGGAGATAGGCCTATACCTCCCCTCCCTGAGAACAGACCAGCACCCTCCTGCTCTTCCTGCCAGCTGCTCTGGACACCTCCACAGCAGACCAAGCTGTGCTCCCCAGAAAGAAAGTTTCCGCCAAAGTCAAAAGCTGTCCCTGGGGCCTGGAGGACAAGGAGGGGAGAGCCTTTACGAGAGCCTGGAGAGAGGAGGATATGGACAGGAATGTGACAATGTCTAAGGTCAGTGTGCCACCTCCAGGAGGATTCATACAAACATCACATGTCTTGACCAAGTGGGCTTCATCCCAGGGATGCAAGGATGATTCAATATGCACAAAACAATGAAGGGCCGGGGATTTAGCTCAGTGGTGCCGCCACCCGCTTTGCAAGCACAAGGTCCTGAGTTCAATCCCCGGTACCAAACCCCCCCCCCCAAACCCAAAAACAACAACAAAAAACCCCACCACCATGACCACCACAACAAAAACAATGACTTTAATGCATCACATGAACAGAACAAAGGATAAAAAATCACATAATCATTTCAATAGAGGCACAAAAAGCCATTGACAAAATCCAGCATCCTTTAATGATAATAGGACTGAATGGGTACAAAAAGGCTTTATCTTAACCTGATGAAAGCCATTTATGCCAAATTTACCGCCAAAATCATATTAAATGAGGGAAAAATGGAGGGATTTCCCTCTAAAAGCAGGAACAAGACAAGGATGTCCACTATGACCACACCTGTTCAATATTGTACTCAAAACACCATCAGCAAGTGCAATTAATGAAGAAAAAGAAATAAACACACCTAACTCCAATGGTCTCTAAGTAGGAGTGACCTTGCCAAGGTCATGCAGTGGCTGGGTGAGTGCAGGAAACAGGCCAGACAGTGGCCTGTGGTGAGTCTCCCATCACCCACTGTGGGCTGGGCCAAGGGACCCAGGAGCACAGGCACAGGTGGCCTTGGGTCTGAGGACATGGCCTGCATCTCAGCAGCACTTTATAGGAGATCAGCAGACCCAAACCTGGGCCTGAAGACAGGAGGAAGGGTCATGGTGACGTAGGCACAAGTTCGCCCACAAGGCTGGGCCCTACCTCTTGCAGGAAGCTGGGCACCTCTCCTAGAGGCTAAGGCTGTGCTAGCTTCTTAAGCTCAAGGCCATGTCACCGCCATGTAGAGTGAAAATGCTTCATTTAGGAATTTGTGTCAAAGCCTTTTAAAATCTTTATTGAAATTATTTAAAGAATTGTAGGCAGAAAGTACTCAGAGTACTTAGTTTTTTGTCTTTTATCTTTGAACTTGGTAATACATTCTTATGGCTTAAAATTCAAAAGAAACCAAAGAGAAAATTCAGTTTCCTGTTTGCCCAGGGCACCCAGTCTTTCTCTGTCTTTTCTCGGGTACCAGTTTCCAGCACACACAAAGGGTGTAGATTTGGCACCAATACTGATCCTCCACACGTATGTAGCTTTTCTCCTTCTCCTTCTGAGGTAGGAAATTAGGGTGGGGCAAACCCAGTCAATCAAGTGGGCATAACCTGTCCCAATCATGAGACCCAGGGCAGATGCACAAAACACAGAATCCGAGATGACTGCAATTTCTGAACAAGAACCAGTCCGAAAGCACTATCTTCAATTCTTTATTTATACCTCTCCTTAAACCTAGTGGGCCTTTGATAGGACAATCATCCCAAATGCCTTATTTGCCTGAGGAAGGAGCAATCTTGGAACTGGAGATACAAAGGTCCCCACCACTGTCCTGGTGGCTGCCGTAAGCCTTTCCATTACCCATGCTCTCACTCGCAGAGCATATTTTTGTCCACCTTCAATAAATGTAAATTTTTGCTACCCTTTCCTGTGTATTGTCCAGTTCTTTGTTTTCAGGACACCAAGACTCTAGAAAGAATCTCTTTAGGGCCCAAAAGCTGGTAATGTTTTCTCGGGGAGCCAGCCAGATGGTAAAAACTGGGCAAAGTTTCTCTTTCTCTCTCTTCCTCTGTCTGTGTGTCTGTCTCTCTGTGTCTCTGACTCTGTCTGTGTCTCTCTGTCTCTCTCTGTCTCTGTCTGTGTCTCTCTGTCTCTGGCTCTTTCTCTCTCTCCTTCTCTTCCTCAAAACTAAAGGGCGTAAGTTTGGTCCACCTGATGTCACAGCTCCTCCTTTTGGGTGGCTGGAAACATGCCCTAGGGCCATGAAGATACAGTTCAGATAATAACTGCACCATCCTGGGGACTAGGTGAAATCTATGGACTCAGCAAGAAGGAGCCCATTGGGTTATTTTTTTTCTTTCCTCCTCTTTCAACTAAGAAAGTGCCAGTCCCCTTATTGTCTCTTCTCTTCCACTCAGACTTTCATTTGCCAGAAAATTTAAATCCTTTAATTTTTTCTGATATCAGCTATCAGGGAGAGGCAAGGAGCTGGAGGGTGGAGGAGATTAAGGAGTCTGGGGAGCTCATCAAGTTCTGCCACGGCTCTAGGTGCCTAATGTGTCCCACCATGTGGGAGGAGGAGAGGAAGCATTTGTGTTCTTTCCAGCCAGTAGGAGAGGTTTGAAGTTGATTCTTTAATGCTAGATTGCTTTCTTCCCCCGTCTTATGTGGTTCTGGTATTTTTATAATAGTTTTGGCTTCAAGTTCATCTGTCTTATTCTCTCTTCTCTTTCCCATTTCTGGGCACTCAATGTAGGTACTCATCAGTTAAGACCTACCAGGGCACCTGTTACTAATATTCCTATTTTACTTCCACATTTTGTTCTTCTCAATACTTTGTTCAGTCTTCTCATTCTTTTTGAAAGAAATTGCTATTCGTAACTTGGTATCCTGTTTGAGTAGCCACCTACCCCAACCTGCCCCCTTTTTTGGTCAAAGCCTCATTTGCTCTTTTCCCACTAGGTGGCCTTTTATCTCTTACTCTCCTTATTGAGTTACTTTTTCAGTCACTTTTCTCACTTTCCTACTTCTCAATACCTCACGGAGCTGTCCCAGGTCACCAGTTCCACCATGTTTGTCCACCATTTCTTTCAAAGCTGAGCTCTAAGTGACCTCCCAATGCACTTTTCTGTCATGATTTTGCAGCATGATTTTTGGCCATATTTTCCCAACTGACCTCATTAACATCTGAAAATCTTACAGTTATTGATAAGCGCTTATGTTTCTGCTTTCTGTGAACATACGGGCCTCCTTCCTTCTTCCCTTCTAAACCTGACTAAATCTCCTCCCTGTTTCTTCTAACAAAAATTCAAGCATTTTAGAAACATGTGCCTGAGGGTCTGAGTGAAACAAAAGGAACAGATAACAAAGGTCAACTCAACTGGCCATGAGTATGCAGGACAGTTAGACATATTAGTGAATAGATAACAAATCCTGTCTTTGCAGTTACAAGTTTCTAAGCATTTTTTTCTGCTTAAGTGCTGAAAATTAGGTTTCTTTCTCTATGACCTTAAAAATAATTATGAGAGTTTTTTTATTATGAGGATAAACACTGTTTCTCAAGTAGTTAGATGGAGCCAATTGGGATTCCACCATGGTCTTTAAGGAATCATAGTGAGACACAGACTATGGAGAGGTCTACTGGCTTTGCCAGAAGCATCTGGTACTGCAGTTTGAGTCTCACCAGGCACAACCTGGGGCTCCATGGGTCTCTGCCCTCTGCAGAGACACCCTCAGAAGGACCCAGACCTAATGTCTCTCTCTCTCTCTCTCTACACACACACACACACACACACACACACACAAAATGCCATGGAAACACTCTGCAGATTACACCAACCTCACCATTAGGCCATTTCTCTAAAAGTTGAAATCAATTTTACCCTGACAAATGGAGACAAAAAGAAAAAAGTAAAACAAGTTATCTTCTACTGCAATACTGTTTGGGTCCAGTATAAACTAGAAAATAGTGAGAGATGGATGTAGATTGGCAGTCTAAAATACAGTACAATTCTTCTGTTTGGTCTTTTTTGGAAAAAGCAAGGAAAGTAGTCTGAAATCCATTATATTCAGGTATCATGGCTTTTTATCAGAAGCTATCTCTCTGTAAAGGACCAAGAAATATGATACATAAAAATCACCCCACGAGGAGATTAATATCATTGATGATCCCATCCTCAGACCACCACCTGTCTCTCAGGAGAATATGAGTCTTCCCCATCTGTTCTATGAAAGCAACCACACTGCCAGGTCTTCTCAACCTCTGCATTATAATCCTTATCCCCTGAAATCAGTTCCATCCTTTTCAAGTGATTTAGAAACTTCAACAGGGAATAGCTGCCTTGACAGGCCTAGTATTTCTCACCCCTCTTCACATGCTTCACAAACAGCTTTTATCTCTGCAGGACACACTCAGAGTGCAGTTTCTTACTCTTCCAACACTCAAGTTATCCTGCTGCTGAGAGAGGTCTGGGGAGAGAAAGAGACTATTTGAATCCACATTCCTTTTAACATGACAGATATCCAACAATGAAAAGAATTGTAAGGCCAATTTTCAGAAGACCTTAGTAGGTTTGCAGATGGGTTTTAGAATTTGATTCCTGCTTTTGACCCCTCATGATAAAATACCAAGTTTGTTATGGCCACTTGCTATAACCCAGATTAAAAAAATCCTAGAAGAGGCTAGGAGCTATGCAGATGAGCAAAATACTGCAAAGAGGGAAAGTAATTATCCTGGAGAAGATACTGTCCTTTCCACAGAACAAAACAGGAGCTATAATACTAGATATGAACTAAACATGAGATCTAAATTGATGTCTGCTCTTATCATGGCAATAAAAGATGCAGTAAGAAAACTTTTAATTATGAAAATGTGACAAAGTTTACACAGGGTGAAGAGGAAAATCTGCTGTCTTTTGAGGTCAATTAGTAGATTTCTGTATGTATGCAAATATAGAGCCATCTTCCAAGGAGGGAGAAACACTAATGAGTAGGACAACATTTTATTAGTCAGTGAACCTCAGATATTTGGTGTAAATTCCAATAATTTCAGAGATTTCTCAAGATGCCTATGACCCAAGTGCTGGAACAACTTTTTCTATATTTGATAGTTGGGATCTTGAAGATGATAAAAATGAGAAGAATGAAGAAAAGAAAGAGGTAGGCCAAAATTATGGCTGTTGCAATCGGTAATGCTTTAAAAACACTCAAGTCATCTAAGAGAAACCCAGGGCCAGTCTAAGAAAGAATTTCTGTTTAAACGCCAAGAAACTGGACACTGGGCACATGGCTGTACCAGAGGACTGCCTAGGCCCTACTCTGTCAGGAAGCATATGGGCTTGAATCATGGCACTGCAGGACTGACAGTCCCCCCTCCCCACCCCGGGGGCTAGGCCAGCCAAAACTCTAACCTCCCACTCTGATGAAGTGAAATGAAGGGCCTGGAACAAACTGTGATGCTCCTGTTCTTAGACATTTCCATCTACAGGGAAGCCAGAGTGACTTTGAACATGATGGGAAAGCAAATCCAACCCCTTGTCAATACAGTTGTATCTTACTCTAATTTTCTTTTCTGGAAACCCTTCCCTAGATCTATAGGCATAATTGGGGTCAGCTGGAGACCTGTTGGTACTAAGCATGGTTCACATGCTTAGACATGTGAACTTGAAGATCAAATATTCAACCATGAGTTTTAAATGTCCCATGGTGCACTGCTCCTTTACTCTGAAGAGACTTCCAGTAATTTGGTGGTAGTTCTACAATTATGGTGAAGGTCAAAGCAGGTTTTACCTGTTGGGAGGTCTCTGATCTAATTAAGTGGCTCTGCTGCCTAGTATAATAGAATATCTTGGAGGACAAGTTCAGCAATGCTGGCAGTGATGAAACTAAAAGTTTCAGTGAATTTCCCAACCAAATGCAATATCCAATCAAAGAGGAGGCTTGTAAAGTTCTCTAGACAAATTTCTCAAACATGGCACTCTGTCGTCTTGCTAATCCTCTTGCATCACTCTCATTCTTCCTTGACAATATCAGATAGCACAAGAACTCTGATTCACATGTGAGGCTGTAGTTCCAATCCATCATCTAGTAGTAGATCCCTATACAATCCTCTCACAAATTCCAGGAGATACAATTTTTTTCTCAGTCCTGGACCTCCAAGATGCTTCCTTCCACTCAGATTCCTAGTTCCTGTTTGCCTTTGAATGGTAAAATGCCATTTCAAGGGAAATATAAGATTATGCTTGGACAGTTCTCCCACAGCACTTTAGAGATAGCCCCACCTTTTTGCTTGATCACTGGGAAAGGATTTACAAAAGGTATAGCTTAAATAGGAAATTGTCTTGCAGTATGCAGATGATAATAATCTGAAGCCCAACTTAGAAACTATACAACCATAGTATTATCCAAACCCTCAATTTTCTGCCTAAGACAGGATATAAAACCTCAAAGGAAAAGGCTCATATATCCCTTCAGAGAGCCCAATACTTGTGATATATTCTTAAACCCAGGAAACAATAGCTGTCTAGGATCCAGAACTAGGTTATCTGTTATCTCAGTTCCCCTGCTGCCAAAAACAGCTTAGTTACTTCCTGGGTATGGCCAGCTTTTGCTGAACCTGGATATTTAAATTTATGCTAATGTAAAAGCCTACAATAACCCTAGCAAGCTCAGATGACCACCTTTCTTATAAGCTGTAGAGAATGAGAGGGATATACCTTGGAAAAGACTGTTGTTATGGCTTGTATCTAGATGTCCCTTGAAAAGTCTCATGAGATCATAAGTGGAGCTTGTTGGAGGTGGCTGGATCTATGATATTTGATCCTGGGATTAAGGGTGTGACATTGGAATTAAGGGTGTGTGATTACTAAACTAGTCCACTGATTGGTTTAACATAATAATTCTGGGTGTGGATAATAGGAAGGCCCACCCTGGGTGTGGCACCACCCAAATGTGGGTAACCTGGAAGAGTTAAAAAGGAGAGGCAGGCTTCTGCTTGCTGTCTTCTGCCTGCCCTGCCACACCATAGATTGTATCTCCTTTGCAGTGCTCCTCTGCCATGCTACCCTGCCTTGGACCCAGCCAAGTAAAGACTGAAACCTGTACAAATTCTAAGCTGAAATAAACCTTCCTCCTTTAACTTGTGGGTGTTGAGTATTTTGTCTCAGCAATGAGAAAAGTAACTAAGACAACTGTCATTAGACTTCACCCACATGGCACCATGTGGGTTTATTTAAACAAATTTTGGTACTAATTGACATCTTGCATTGAGGACTTCCCTTCTCTTCCCTTCCAAAAAGGCTACAGAGGTGGTCAAAGTGTTCTTCAAAGAAATCACCCCCTGGCTTGGAGTACTCCTGTCCCTTCAGAGTGACAGTGGGCCTTCTTTTACCTCTCAAATAACATAGGGTGAGGCAACACTTTTAAGAATAAAATGCTCTCTCCATTCTGCATGAAGACCTCAGTGCTCCTGAAAGGTTGGAAGTGCCAACCACATCCTAAAGTGAACTCTGGCAAAACTTTGCTTACAGACTTCTGAGTCTTGGCTCTGTTTAAGACTCAGAAGTCTCTAAGCTCTGATTATTTCCAGTAGCCCTCACTAGGATTCAAATACTCCCAAACTGGGCTAAATATGCATCCATTTAATATTCTATATGGAAGGCCTTCTCTAGCTTCTGATAATGTTAGTAGACCCAAAGACCACATATTATATTAATCTGGGCCAAGAACAACAAGCTTCTTGAGAAGCCTGGAGTTGGCTAAGGTCCTCTTTTATCAGCCCTCCTCTAGGTGAAACCTGACCTGGTCCCCACTTGGGCATCATAAGCCCTCTCTGCAGATCATTTCAGTGGAAACCATCCCATGTGGCTTAGATTCTGCTACGTCAAACTCATTAGAGTCATGATTTTGTAACACACTTGTGATGCCCAAGAAGCATTGCAGTTTCTTTATTCTTTCCCTTTAGTAAACAAATATTGAAGTCTTACAAAAAAACCATAGAGCATTTCAGACACAAATATTTGCCAATGAAAAACTGGTAGTTTGGCCAAGCAAGGAAGCTCTAGGTATCTTGGGGGAGCTGGGGGAAGTGGGAGTAAGGTCAGTCTGCAGTGCTTGGAATCTCTACTTGCCAGGTGGAATGTGAGTTAGAGGACCACTGACTTGGGATGGGGGTTATTTTTCATTACCTGGTTCATTAACTCAGTCTGTGACCACCTCTGTCCCCACATTGCCCTTGAGTCTTCTGGGTGCACACATGCTTCTCCTGCCCATTTCTGCTCCTGGCTGCTGCCTTTGGCTTCAAGTGCCCCAGACACTCCTTCCTAGGACCCAAGAGCAGAAGAGAAGAGCCCTGGAAGGTGGAAAGGCAGGTGGTAAGGACAAACTTGTGGATTAGCTTGGTTTCAGCTACAACTCTCCCTGCAGAGCAGGGGTCACAGAGAAATGAAAACTCTCAGGTGTTAGGGTTGGGTGCCAGTGAGTGGGCAGCCTCCCCTTGTTCCTGGCCCCTATCCCATGTCCATCTCATTCCTGAATGACCTCACCATTTCCTCTTCACTGAGATGTACTGGGAACTACCAAGAGATAGCCCAGCATATGGTTCTCTGTGTGATCTTAGAGAGTTCCTTCCTTCTAAGTCCTAGGTCCTAGCTTCCTGGCCTTGCATGGACACCTGTCCTTCTGGCCCTTGTTCTGGTGGGTGATTCTCTGTACAAGGGGAGCACAGGACCTTAGTTCTAGGGCTATAGGGCCTTGGAGTTTCTGAGAGGCTCCTCAGCTTTGAAGGGCTGGGCTCCCCCACACATGTGCTCACAGGGGCCTCAGAAGAACATGGGGCATTGCCCACACCATTACCTATGTTAGGCTGAAGGTTGCTCCACTGAACCTTTCTCTGTGGTTCTTTAGCTGCAGGGAAGACATGCCTCTGGCAGATGATTCATTGATTTTTTTGAACTTTTTACATTTGGTCTTAATTTCTTTGATTTATGCTCTGGTATTTACAATTTTCTTCTCTGTACTAGCTTTGGGTTTGGGTTGTCATTGTTTTTCTAGGACTTTGAGGTGCATCATTAGGTTATTTATTTGGTTGTGCTCCATTTTCATGATTTGAGCATTCACAGATATAAACTTTTCACTTAGTACAGATTTCACTGTCTCCCAAAAGTTCTGATATGTTGATGTCATTATCATTTAGTTCTATAAAATGTCTTATTTCTTCCTTAATTTCCTCTGTAATCCATTGATTATTGAAGAATATATTGTTTATTTTCCATGCATTTGCTTAATTTCTAGATTCATTGTGCTATATTCTGATATGTATGGTATAATTTCATTTCTTTTACATTTACTTCAGCTTGCTTTATTGGATACAATATGGTCTATTTTGGAGAAAGTTCTATGTGCTGCTGAGAACAACGTGTATTCAGTTGCCATTAGGTAGAATACTTTGTAGATATCTATTAAAGCCATGTGTTTGAAAGTTTTGTTAGACTTATATTTAATTGTTGATTTTTTCTAGTTGATCTGTGTATTTGTGATACTGAGGTATTTAGTTCCCTTACTATAATTGTGTTTGTGTTTATCTGATCTTTTATGTGGAGTGATACTTTTTTCTATAAAGTTTTTTCCCCTATTCTTTGGTGCATCTATGCTTATAATTGCTACTTCTTCATGTCAGATTGTTTTCTCTACCAATATATAGTGACACTTTTGATCAATTTTGGCCTGAAGTCCTCTTTGTCTGAATATAAGATAGATTAATCTGTGAATTTTTTCAGTTTCTGTTGCATGGACTACTGTTTTCTATACTTTCAGTTTTAGCCTGTGAGTTTCTTCTTTGGGTTAAATGTGTCTTTGGTATACACCATATTGTAACAGACATCCCTGCACAGTACTAGCAGGCTATGAATGGCACATGCTTCTTGTCTTCCCTAATTTGGCTATATTGTTTTATATCAGGACTCAGACTGAAGCCCTACATAACTCAAATGGGCATGTCAGGTAGCAGGATTGGGCTAATATTGCTCCTTTGCTAATGGCTTTCACTAAGGCCTAACTCCTGGTCTGTGAAGTGGCAGGGTTCTGCTGAGTTACATGCAGCTGAGGTTAATGTGACCCCAATTAAAATCCTTTCCACTGAATTATGGCTTCTCACCAACCTTGTGGGTCACTTGCTAATTGCACCTGTTCCCAGTACCTGTTTGTTCTATCCAAGCAAGATAAGCAGTACTTGCTTCCTAACAGCCCTGTCTGGCGCTATCATGCCAGGTGTTTTGCAGTATTTCACTAGATGCCTTCAAAGCATGACCTGCTCTCTATTCCTCTCCTTGATTGTATTCAATAGATACTGGATGTCTTTGTCTTTGTTGCCCAGAGGAGCATTGATCAGGTCCCATGACCCAGCTTCACTCTAAGTCTAGTTTCCTGTCTTTATTCTTTTGCCTTGTGCTGTAGTGGCTCACAGAAGACCAAGGCCCACTGCATGGGTTCTGGCAATATCCCGTCCCTGTTCCTTATAGCATATCATTGGGTTTTGTTTCTTGATCCATTCTGCTAGTCTATGTCATTTGATTAGGGAATTCAGACCACTCATATTGACAGTTATTGCTGATAGGTATTGACTTATTACTGTCATTGCCTTATTTTCTTCTTGCTGTTTCCTTTTTTTCCCTTCTATTTCACTGATCACTTTCAACCTCATTGTTTCTTTCTAGGATATTCTTGAGGGTTCTTTTGAATGCTGGTTTGGTGGTCATGAAAGTCGTGTGCTCTTTTTCATGAAAATATCTTATTTCTGCTTCAATTTTGAAAGATAGCTATGCAGGAGATGTTAGCTTGTGTTATAAATTGTTTTCTTTTAGGCTTGATATAGTTCATCTGTGCTGTCTTGTCCTTTAAAGTTTGTATTGAGAAGTCTGCTGTAATTCTAATGGCTTTACATTTAAAACTGATTCATTGATTTCTCTCTCTCTCTCTCTTTCTCTCTCTCTCTCTCTCTCTCTCTCTCTCTGTGCCTCTGTGTGTGTGTGTGTGTGTGTGTGTGTGTGTTGGACTTCCAAGATTTTGACTATTATGGGTTGTCAAGAAGGTCTTTTATGCTTGTGGTGATTTGGTTTTTTATGTGCCTCATTAGTCTGTATGTTAAATATTTTCCCTTATTTGGAATGTTTTCCATTATTATTTCAATAAACAGGTTTTTATGCCATTTGTGATGGGGTGTGATTTTTTTCATTTATTCCAATAAGTCTTAGATTAGTCTTCTTTTCATTATTCAGAAGCTATTGGAAGCATTTTTCATATTCTTTTGTTGTTTTTAAGGTATCTCTTACTAATGGTCACTGACAGCAGCCCTGTCTTCAGCGTCTGACACTGTCTGTACATTGGTCACTTCTGCTTCTGCTGACCATATTTTGGATAGACTTTTTAATCTCCTGGGTTTCTATTTATATTCTTTTTATGGACTCTCATTCTTTTCTGGTCATTCATGTTTTATTATTTTTTTTGTTTAGTTCTATTAGCCTTTTATTAGTGTTGCCTGTAGTCTTGTTGACTGTTTTGTTTATTTGGCCCATTGTCTGTTTTTTTTTGCACCAGGGATCGAACTTGGGACCTTGCACTTGTGAGGCAGGTGCCAGAAACACTGAGCTAAATCCCCAGCCCTCCATTGTATTTAGTCATATCTTCTGTGAGCTTACCACTCTCCTTATTGATCTGTTTTCTTATGTCTTTTGAAATCTTCTCATATAATTTAGATGTGTGGCCTCTGACCCATGGGACATCAAAAGGGAATTGATCCCCCCTTTGATGTCTTATGGATCAGCTTTGGGGGATTTTGGAGTTTTGGGGGGCATTTTGTTGCCATATATTACCATTTTTTGCTTGTTTATTTTACTGGTTTTTTTGGTATGTGTGTGTGTGTGTTTGTGTATGTGTTTGTGTGTGTGTGTATGTGTGTGTGAAGGCTTGCAGATTGAAAATAGTGGAAATCTTTATTACTACTATGGAGACCTTTTTGTTTAATGTCTACTTCTCAGTTGTGTCCTATGGATGTGGCTAGCTATAGTGGTACCTCGGTTCATGAACTTAATTCTTTCCACAATTATGGAAAAGATGTCCCTGCTTGGGTTTGTGCAAACAGATTTGTGGAGTTCATGAAGGAAGGTAAAATTTTGCCAAATGCTTTTGTTCATCTATGCCACGATCCAACCACCTCTGTTTAGTAGAGAGAAAAAGTTGAAGTGTATTTGGACCAGTACCCGCTTCTCTCAGTATGGGTCAGGATTGTTAATGCCCTCAAGGAAATTGGGTATTAGCATCCCCCCAAAAAACAATTCAAAGCAACAACTCTTCCACCTTGGCTATCGTAATAAAGTCAGCAACAACAATAGTGTCCAAGAAAATTTGGATATTGACAACTCCAATAACTAATAATGTACCTCTTTAACTGTAGAGAAGAGATGTGTAATTATAATGTGAACATTAAGACAAACCAAATATTTACCTATTATTAACCTAGAGTAAACAACTAATAAATGGAACAACTTTATCTTATTCACAATAGGAGAATATTCAACAGTAATAACATAAGGTTCGCTAAACATCTAGAGATTCATAAAGCTTACATTCATAAAGTTATAATAATAAAGGTAGGAAGTTGGGGAGCAGAAAATGATAAAAGTAAAATTTGAAAAATTAATGGCATATGAGGAGAGAAAAGTGAGATAAGGAATTCCATTGCGGAGTAAAAGAAAATTGATAGTGTTAGAAAATATTTGCAGGCAAGAATGAACAAGATAGAGAAGGTAAAATAAAAATAGAGAACAAAATATAGGAAATAAAAAAGATAAGAAGTCATAGAAAAAAGTTGAAAGGGGAAAAGAGAGAAAAGAAATCTAATAGAGAAAAGAATCTAAGAAGAAAAAAGACCAAAAAATGGAGAAAACCCTAATCCCACCCCCCAAAACCCCAATGAATGAAAGTGAAAAAAATTAAATTAGAAAAATATTAAAAAGATTGATTCAAAGCAAAAATTCCACTTTTCAATGTATGATTTCTCTCTAGTATTTAGAGTCTTAGCATTTAACTAATCACAATGTTCTCCTTTTAGGTTTGGGGTTTGTGGGTTTGTACAAATGCCCACATCCCCTGTACCAGAAGACCCTTTGTCAATTCACCCTAAACTATGATAACCATCTAAGCAAGATAATGTCCCTGCCCATCTTGGTAAGGGGAGAAAGCAATCAGCCCTCTAATCTCTGTTGGATATAGACTGTGGTATGGGGGTTCATGTGGACTGTTGGATTTAATGTTGACACTGGCGGGGTTTAGCTATTCCCTAAAGAGATCAGGGCCTGTGTCATCCACAGCCTTGCCTTACTCTTCTCAGGGGGCCTAAGTCTGGTCCACATCCTCTCCACAGACATCTCCCCTGGTTGTCCCTCATGCAGTGATAACACTGGAGGATAACACTGCAGGATAACACTGGAGTTCTTGAAGCTGTTGGCTGTGTCCTTACATTGTCTCTGGATCTGCTGGCCCTCAGGGCTTATTGTGTCTCCCTGAGTGTTGTCCTCGTTCAGGATCAGGTTGGCCAGTTAGTCCTCACCTCTGCTGCCCCATGCCAAGGAAAAGCAAGAGCTTGTTTGGAGTTAGCAGATGTTCATGCTGTGCAGGTAGCAGGCTGTTGCTGGCTTCGCAGGACTCATCGTATTTTTTATCACATCTCATAAAGATACTCATGAAAGAGGACTACTAGAACCTTTTCAAAAGGTGGCAAGAATGATGGGATATGTGTGTTTGAAGCTTTGGGGGAGTATTTTGAAAGGCTTAATAATGGCATCCACTTAGCTATAAATGTCTCCAATTTCTCATTTTTGTTGGCTGAGTAGTACTCCATTTTATAAAAAAACCCCACATTTTCTTTATCCAGTCTCCAGTTGATGGGCATTTGGGCTGTTTCCAAGTTTTAGCTATTACAAACTGTGCTGCTATGAACATGGGTGCACATATATCACTGTGGCATGATTTTTTGAATTCTTTGGCGAAGATCCCCAGCAGTGGAATAGCGGGGTCAAATGGGACTTCCAGTCCTAGTTCTTTGAAAATGCCCATCAACTGGAGACTGGATAAAGAAAATTTTTTTTTAATAAAATGGAGTACTCCTCAGCCATAAAAAATGAGGAATTAGAGACATTTATAGCTAAGTGGATGCACATGGAGGCCATACTCTTAAGTGAAATAAATAGGACACACGTGTAAATACCGAATAGTTTCTCTGGTGTGAGAAACTGAAAGTGTAAATAAGGACTAAATGTATAATAGGCAATGTGAAATAGGAAGAAAAGGGGCAAAGGGGAAGGAAGTGGGAGGGCTAGGGGAAAGGATAGAAGGGAATGGGATTAATACGAGAAAAAGGAAAAATAGGAACAAAGTCTTTGTAAATAGGGAGGAATGGAGGGGTTGAAGGGAGGGCTGGGCAAGGGTGAAAAATAAGAACCAAGAGAGACTATGTAAAGGTGCAAATTTCCAATGATGAATAATGGCAAAGGGTCTTTTAGTATAATAATTTTAATGTAAACATTCACCATCTATTTTGATCACTATTTGTAGTTTTGAGTATGTGTATGGGCACATGCATATGGGAATGAGGTGAGACCTTCACCATCCTGCTCAGCTATGTGTAATAGTCTATTTCTCACTGTAGCTACCATAAAGGGCTACTATCATATCTTGTACAACAAGTTGAGTGGAGGAATTTTTTTTTATTGATCTGGAATTGGCAAACAGGATCCAAAGCTGAGGAGAAAATGGTGGTTGTAGTCCTCATGGCCTATCTCTTGGACTAGCTTTGGTTACTTCTTGCAGCTTTCTTCAGATGTTCCATGTTCCTGGCTTTTTGAACATCCTGGGCTCTCCACTGCACTTTTGGCTTCACCCTCAATTCTTCATGCTCTGCTATTATAGCCTGACCTCCCAGGCCTTCTTATGGAAACTGCCTTTCTGATTCCACAACTCTTGTGTTCTGCAGGCGTGTAAAGCCAGCACCACATGGGTGGTGCCAAGGTCTGCTTCAGGTTGCAATAGTAGCTGAGCCCTTTACTATCTTGTTGGTGGTTGCAGAGGCCTCTGAGTAAACTAAACCTTGGGGAATGAATTCATTGGGCAGCCTTCAATCTGGAACATGGTGCCCTGGACTCTCCTCTCAAAGCAAATTTTGACCTTTATGATTTTCAGCCTGTGAAACTCAGTCTTGCCCATTCCTACAAGCCATTGTTTTTCTTGTCCTGTTCCAAAGTATTTGACTTCTTTTTAATGCTAATCTTTTCAGAAAGCAAGAAATTTTAATCTGCTACATTTCTATTTTGATCTTTTTTATGGACTTTTAAGGTTTTCTACACTATTTATTCATATTTTGCATTATTTTGTTTAACTCAGGTGATTTTTTTGCATCTTCTGAAGACATGCTAATCATTTTATTTCAGATAGTCCACAATAAAAATAATTGAAAGAACAAAAATTCAGCTTCTCTGGTGGCTTACAACATGAGCAGACTGAATTCTTCTCCTTCTCTTCCCCCAGTTCCCCTCCATGAACTGAGGTCATGGACAAGGGAAGGTGACGCATTCTGAACACATAGGAGGGATTTCTGAGAGCACTGGAGACCCACACCTTGATCTGAGCTCACCCTCTCCTTGGTGCATTCTTCCCCTGCTCCTAGAACTGATTTGTAGCCATTCACATTGTCTACAAGGAAAGAATGCATTTTCCAGGGTCCTTTGGAGCTATATGTGGCCACATGCCCACAAGTTGTCCAATGAGATGTGAGTGGGAATGACCTCCCTCATATCCAAGAAATTCCTGCTGCTCTCCTCCCCTCAAGCGGGATTGCAGACTCCCTAGCTGGAGCTATGACAGATTCAGGTGACTGAGATATCTTATAAAAAGACATCACAAGGCAGCCAGAACCACCTGGGGGTACCTACTGCAGAGATTCTATAGGAGCAGGAGGAAAGTGTGGTCATTTTATTTAGGGTGCTGGGCCTTTGTGATGCTCCATGATTGATGATGTTGGGTCCTCAAGCAGCAGATGAGTACCCTCCACTGTATTCTCACTGTGTAAGCTCTATGGAGCCAAAATGCAACCCCATTGCCAAAAGGCCAGGGGCCACTCAGATAACTTGAGGTGATCCAGAATAGAAGTTCAAATTATGTTTAGTTACAGAAAAACAAAGTAGTGTTCCCTGGAAGCTGAATTTGTGGGCAAAAACACCTGATGCAGGTAGGGGTGACCTTTTGCACCAGAGGACACCCAGAGACAAGGAGGTACAAAAAGGTGCCTGGTGTCACCCAGAATCAGAAGGAGAAGGGACCATGTCAGTCTGTTCATCATTACTGACACTGAGCATTTGCTTGAGGAGCTTCCTCAGGGTCAGGCAAATCATGGGCCATGGAGTGAGCCTTTGCTCCTGTGGGACTCACAGCTGATGGGTGAACTGAGGTCACAGAAATGATAACTGGTGGATAGGACTGGGGCTCTAAGACCTTTATGAACCAAGAACTCTGTGAAATTCTTAGCACTGTGGAAAGTGCTCAGAAATCACTCAGCTCTACCCAGGCAGTATCACAGATGTCACCGAAGGTGGAAGGGGTGGATCCTTCTCCAAATGATGCCCCAGACTGCAAGGGAACCCTAGAGCTCTGGCACAGATTGTATAATGATGAATCAGCCTGCTGGAGGAATTACCCTGCCCTGAAATAGTATCTGTGTGGCCACATGCAGGATGGATCTTAAGTAATATCTTTCAACCCTGGTCTTGGTAAGCAGATGACCTTGTCAACCCTGCCTCTCACCCCCACAACTCCTATTTCCCTCCCAAGGAAGTTGGCTAGGGTACTCTTTATTGCTTCTAGGTTGTAGTGTCTCCTCTGAATTTCTGAATTCTCATAGTGTCTGGTCTCTCATCACACAGCTAACTTATTAGAAAACAGCAGTGATACCCCAAGGTCACAGGAGTAGGTACTCGAATGCTCACTTTGTGAATAATAAGTGATAGCAACTAGAGTTTGTACAGCACTGCTCTAAAAAGATCCAAACTTGATGATTCTTAAAAACAATTGTGCAGTGTGTGAATAGCTAAAACTTGGAAGCAACCCAGGTGCCCATCATCTGGAAACTGGATAAAGAAAATGTGAGGTTTTTTTTTTAATAAAATGTAGTACTACTCAGCCATAAAGAATGAAAAACTAGAGTCATTTATAGCTAAATGGATCCATATTGAGGCCATACTCTTAAGTGAAATAAATAGGACATACATGTGTAAATACCTAATAGTTTCTCCAATGTCAGAAACTGATAGTGTAAACAAGAGTTAAAATGATTAAAATGAATAATTGATAATTTGAAATAGGTAAAAAGGTCCAAAGACGAAGGAGTGAAGGGAGGGGAAGGGGAAAGGAAAAGAGGGAAAGGAAAAACTATGAGAAAAGAAAAAAAAATGGAAATGAAATCTATGTAAATAGGGAAGGGTGGAGGGGGTGAAGGGCGCACAGGTAATGGGGAAAAAAATAAGAACCAAGATATATCATGTACAGGTACAAACACCCAATGATAAATGTAAATGAATTGTATACCTAAAATGTACCAATAAAATGTACCAATAAAATTTAAAAAAAATTGTGCAGGATTTAGCTCAGCGGTTCTGCTGCCTGTCTCTGAAGTGCAAGGACCCGAGTTCAGTCCCCAGTGCCAAAAAAAAAAAAAATTGTGCATCACAATCTTAGAATTATAACATGTATATTCTGGTCCCAGGAATGTGCATTTTAACAAGTCTAAAATAAATGTAACAGGCATGTGGAAAGTGCTTTTTCTGCTCCCAGCCTCATTTCTCTGAGAACTGGTGAGAATAAAGCTTACACTGTGTAAAACTAGCCATGGTCAAATGCTCACCTCTGTAGAGCCAATCAGACCATCTCTCTTGAGACTGACTCTGGGATGGCAGATGATGGTCTGAGCTGGCCTCCTGATTTACTACAGGCCTTTACAGGTAGAGAAGGTGGCCTGTTCAGAGCACATGTCTTACCCAAAATAAGAGTCAAAATACATCAGTGGGCAGTAGTATCCACAGGCCCTCATTTTGCCAATAGAGGTGTATTCCTCCACATTGCTGGATTTGAAGTTCACATGGAGACAACTCTACAGTAACACACATTTGTGGAATTTAAGCAATCAGAAAATTGGGTGGCCTTGACTTCAGTGGGTGTTGGTTCAGATAGAGGCATGTGTCTTAGCAAGATCTGGCCTTGGGACTTTTCCTTAAGTCAACAGGAATGCGTGTGTGTGTATATGTGTGTGTGTGTGTGTGTGTGTGTGATGTGTGTGTGTGTGTGATGTGTGCATATTTTCTTTTCAACTCTTCAGATCTAGAAGGATGTAGACCAGAGCTGGTTAGTGCTATGATAGGAAAGAATGAAAACCACACCACACCATCAAAGCCAGGAAGAACAGATTCTAGAAGGAGCCATCTATACCTGGATTGCCCCTCGGCACCCACGATTCTTTTTCTTTTCTGAAGTTTCTCTGAGTTAGGTTTTCTGTCACTTGCAATTAAATGACTTCTGAGTAATGAAAAGAAGAGAGAGATGAAGAAAGAGAGATAGGGAGAGAGAGAGAGAGAGAGAGAGAGAGAGAGAGAGAGAGAGAGAGAGAGAGAGAGAGAGAGAGAGAGAGAATCTCAGCCGAGATGCAAGGAGAGAGGCAACAACCAGAAAGCTCATGAACCCCAAAGTTTCTGATGTCATCTAAGGCTTGGCTTGCCCCACAGATCCAAAGGAAGTCCTTCTACCATTTGAGTTCATTGTCTTCTGTCAAATTACAATCAAAATGGGTGTTGTTTGTTTGGTAGAAAACAGATCCTGGTGAAGCAGCTCTGTTTTGCCAGGGTAGAGGAACCTGGAACACAAAACCCTCACCTTGACGGTCATAGCACTGGGAAGGAACACTATAGTTTCTGGGAACACAATTTGAAAATCTCCAGGTCATTTTGCATCTCAAGAGGATCCTGTCATTCATTGCTACCTTTCCCACTACAGATGCATTTGAGCTCTAATTGCAAACTCCTGAACTTTCCTTGGGTTTCAGATTTGATGGAGGCTCATGTAACCCTTAGTAACTGTATCCCAGAATCATGACCATCCTTACCCAGTTGAAATGCAGGCTGAAGAAGCCTGAATGACATGTAAGTCACTCATCCTTCTTCCAGTATCTAGGAGCCAAGGAAGTTGAGACTTGGATGTCTATTGCATGGGGAATGATAAGCATGCCAGGCCTCACAGATGGCAAAGTGATGTAGGCTGTGAAAACTCTGAATATATGCATGAAGGCAGGGTTGTAACACCCATCCATGTAGTCTTTCATTTGTCCATTCATCAGTTACTGAGATGTTTAATGTGTGTCAGATCCAGTGCTAGATCATTGTATACATGTTTAGGGGGGCTCACTGTGTGAGCATGGGCAAGGTACTTTACCTCTCTGAGCCTCAGTTTTTCTAGCTATCAAATGAGGGTAATAACACTTGCATTGCAGCGTTGTCATAATTAAAGGAGTTCATGGAGGAAACACTTTTCTCAGAGCCCAGCACACAGCAGGCATCTAATAAACTGCAGCTAGTATCCTTATGTTGAAGAGGATGAGATTTCTGCCCATAAGGATCTAAAAAAATCTAAGGACATGGGTTATGTTCCAGGTGCCCAGGTGGAAATCCTGGCTCCACTGCTCACTGAGTAAACTTGGACCAGTCCCTTCATCTCTGAGAGCCTCAATTTTCCCATCTAACAACTGGCAGCAACTCTCACCTTCACTGGCCTTGTTTCGAGAAGGAGCAGACAAACCAGCAAGTGCCCAGCACACAGTACATGTTCCTCTGTACACCTAAGCTCCTTTCCTGTCCCCTCACTGTCCCGACACCCACAAGGACTGTGGAGAGCTGGGACAGGGATGTGGCTGCTCCCCTGCTGCAGAGTGAGTGGCCCTGGCAGAGACACTAGCAGGCAGTTTGGTCTTGGGTGAAGGGCAGTTTTTTTCTTTTTGTTGGGGACAAGGAGTGACTTGTGCTCTTCAGGAAAATGTCCAGCCTCAGAGTCACTCACATCCTGAGGATGGTCCCATACACCTTGCACTAACAGGAGTCAATGACTCAAGGTTTGCAATTGGCCACATCACTTGCAAAGATTCAATTTGGCAATTTAATTTTGTCTCTGCAACATTGCACTTCCTGTCCACTTCACTCTACAGCACTTTCCTTGGGGTCTAAAGGCTCGGGGTGCCATCTGGAACCCTGAGAATCACATGTTCTCCCAGACAAGTCCATCTCCTTGGCAGCCCAGTGAGCCTGTCACTGAAACATCCTCAATACCCAGGTCAAGAACTCCAGACCCCAATTTTTTCTTTTTTTCAAAGACTAATTTGGACAGATTGAAAACTATAAAATCAAGAGATTTCACATGGAAAAGCTGAAATTCAGACTTTTCTGGAAAAAGCCAGGATGTCTGCCAGTGCTGGGCCTGCCTCCTCACAGGGCAGTAAGTGGCTGCAGTTACATAATTGGAGCATGTGCTCTCCAGTTTGCCTCAGACCCTCCCACTCCCTAGTACTGCCCCTGAAACTGAGGGCAAAGGTCAGCTGCTGTCTATCACCATGCTTGGATTCCAGCTCTCACCCACTTCACTCAGAGTAGGAAGGAATCTAATGAAGGGGTTCTTTTTAATTTTTATTTTAAAAGAAGGAATCTTTGTGTTGCCCAGGCTGGCTTCAAACTGCGGGGCTTAAGCTATTCTCCTACCTCAGCCTCCTGAGCAGCTACAGATATCACTCCAGGTATGTGCTACTGTAGAGGGGAGGAGGGGCTTTCAATCTTGGGTATGCACCAGAGTCACTTGGAGGGCTTGTATAGCAGGTTGCTGGGCCTTGCTGCTGAATTGCAGATTCAGTGGGTCTGGGTGGGCCTGGGAGTCTGCATTGCTAATGGGTCCGCAGGAGCTGCTCCTGCTCCTGCTGCATTGGTGTCTATGATTCCAGAACTCCTGTGACAATCAGGGCAGAGCTGTTTGAGGGCCACATTTTGGGGGTTGGGTTTTTTCATAATTGGGGTGTGCCCAGTGAAGTATGTCTGCCTGAGAATATCGCTGGTCATGGTGACATGAGGATTTCACACAGCTGGCCTCAGTACCTCAGCAGTGAGAAAGACGTGGAGGACAGAAAGAGACCACTGTGCCCTTCCCCATGGCAGTGAGCCTGAGTTGGGCTAGGCCCTGCTGTGGTCCCTGCTCTGTCCCCAGGAGGGAGCCAGAACCATACTACAGGGTCCCACATAGAGCTCTGTGCAGCAAATCCTTCAATCCCCTCCTGGTGGTGGTATGGACACATGTCACTCATAACCAGGGTAAGAAAACAACATCTGGACACCTTTTGGCCACTCAGACTGTCACGTCTAGGAGACAGTCACCACCACTTGGGGCTGGCAAGAGCAGCCCTGCACATTCCTACCTAGGGTCAGTGAGCTGTGGGCCTGAGGACAGTTGGGAGGCTCCCAGGAGTGCACCGTCTGAGGCTTACAGACAGCTATCTCCTTCTCTGTACTTGGGTGGGGTCTTAGGAAGCCACGTGTTGAGCAGAACTTGAAGGTGTGACCTCACAGCCACGCAACCTCCTGTCAGTGTCTCCTGGGTGCCCCTTCATCTTCTCCACATAGCATAGGTCCCCTTGGGGCTTGGATGAGCCCCTCTCTGGGCTGTGCTACAGCCACTGCCTTCTCTTATGTCCACTTGACCTTAAGTGAGGCAGGAATCTGGCCACATGGGCTGTACATCCTGCCTGGACACACCTGGGGCAGATCAGTAAAGCTGTCTCCCAGGGGGGCATGAAGTGGCTGTAAGATTGGACCAACAGCTCCTTACAAGAGGTGATAGCTCCTCCTATTTTTATTAAGCAGCCTTGGGTTATCTTAATTGGAGGTGGGGGTTAATCTGAAGATGAGCATTGGCCTTGAGATCTCTAGGCTCTGTGGCCCTTTGTGAGACTTTAAAGGCTTTTGCTTTGGCCAGATATGGTGGTGCAGGTCTGTAATCCCAGCTGCTCAGGATGTAGTGACATGAAAATCAAAAGTCTGAGGACAGCCTTGTCCTCTTAGTGACATGATAACTTAAGATAAAATGTAAAAAGTGTTGTGAACATAACTCAATGTTCTTTGGATTCTATCCTCAGTATAATAAACAAGGGAACAAAGAAACAAACAATAAGAAAATCCTTCTGCTTCTTTTGAACAAAACGATGGCAGCAGGTGGGAGCCTGGCAGAGCACCTCCAGCCAATCAGGATGCTCAGTGTCCCAAGGGAGGGAAGGTGATGTCACTGGTCAAAACCTAAAAGGCCCTGTGAGCCCTGGGAAGGACATGAGCACTGGGATCCCAGGGAAGGTGAGAGGACTGTTGATGGGGAAATGACAGCCCATGATCCCCAAGACTAAGCTGACCGAGGTTCAGAGGTTCCAGGTCTGCTCCATGAATGTCCTGTCTCACTGAGGTAAGTAGAGCTCAGCACCAAGAATTAGCACCCAGTTCCTGTTTCTGCGTAGCCCCACACATTGACCATTGGCAGAGCATCTTGTCACTCTGATGCCTCAGTTTCCCCATCTGAAAAACAAAGACTTGGTCTTGGTTCAGACTTTGGAGCTTCTTCTCAGTCATGAGAACTTTTCTCCGAGTTGAAAGGTAATTAGGGGCAGGAGCTCAATTCCTGAGGCACTGAAGAGCTGAGAAGCTATGGCTGAGGCCGGGACAGGGTGAGGATGAGGGCTCATGCCTGTTCACTTTGGCCCTTTCTCCCCATAGGGCCTGGGCACCCTCCAAAGTGCCCCAGTCTTGAATGTAGGAGGAAGGAAGTGCAGGATCTGAAGCGGTCAGGAGCACTGCCTCTGGTGTTGGCGACCTGGGTTCAGATCCAACCTAACCTCTCTGAGCTGCTGTTTTCCTTATTGCAAACTGGGATTGATAATGTTCTCAGACACTGTGAATGTTCAGAGCACTGTTGTGTGTGACCAGCCTGAAATCAGTCAGGCAGGTGGCAGGTGCCCTGCAATGGGACAGCTGTGAGTATCCGTGGAGCACACACATGGGTCACACTGTCACAGCAACCCTGGAGGGGGTCATATTAACTCTTACCTACAAGGAAGCTGAGGCACAGGGACAGTAAGGAAGGACCCCAGGCTTACACAGCTCCACGTGGCAGGTGGGGCACAAAGCCAGGCAGTTTCAGCAACTGGTACTTATTAGTATTATTAATATTTTACTAAACACCTTCATCACTTCATAAAATGAAAGGAAGTTTTGGAAGAGGATGGGTTCCCAGCACTGAGTTAAACTGGCCCCAACCTGTGAGCACCTGGAAGGGGCCAGCTACATGTCAGCTGGCCAGGGCAGCTCTCAGGGCCACCCCAGGCCCTCGAAGCCAGCACCCCTGGGGACACACGGGTTCCCAGGGATGACAGAAATTTAGGAATGCACATGGGCCTCCTGCTGTCCCAGGCACAGGGGGACCACCCCCAGGACTCTGTTGTGCTCCTCCTGTCTGCACAGTCTCTCTGCCTTCAAATCCTCAAGCCAGGGAGAGGATCCTAGATGTTGACTCCTCCAGTTGTGTGTGTCCCCCCAGGCACCTTCCGCCCTGCCTCCTGGACTTTAGTTTCTCCATCTGTCAAATAGATTTCTAAACTCAGTTTCTAAGGGCCTGGTGTTCATCTCTCCTATCCATCCATTTTCCTTCCCTTCCTCTCTGTAGTATTTCATGAATACCTGCTATGTGCCAGGCTCTTTCTAGACTCCGTGTACATAAGAGTGAAAACAAAAAACAAAAATCTCTCCTTTGCTTTTACTTGTTTTATTAAACAAATTAAAAGACAAATCATAACCCTGCAAGAACATTTTAGAAAGATATATGGAGGTGTAAACTTCCCCAAGATACCATCTTATGCACCACTGAACCTGTGGGACCCGCACAGTGCCTGCTTCATATTGGGTGTGTCCTGTGTGTCAAATGAATGAATGGACAGGGCTTATTTTCCTGCACCACAACTTAAGGCTAAGGTTTCAGAGTCCCAAACCATGTTCTACAGAGAGTGACCTAATGAAGCTAAAATCGGGGAGACTTTCCTAGTGGACTTACAGGGAGAGGATCAGCTCCTTTTGCTGCCCTCCATCCTCTCCTCTCTACCTCCCCAGCCCATGGGAGCCCTGGTCTGCAGCACAGTTAAGGAGGATTATTCAGCAGGGTCCTTGGCAGGATAGGGTACATTCCCAGCTCCCTCACCAGGGTCCTGAGTTTTTGGAGGGGACCTGAAGGGCAGAGGAAGGAACACAGTGTCCTCTCATTGAACAGTGCTAGTTATCTGCCCCAAGTCCATTGAACACGATGAGGAAATCTGTGAGAGTTGCGGAGGAAGATGCTCTGCTCTGTGCAGAGGGCAGGATGTCAGGCCCTACACAGTTTCACCTTCAAATGGCTGTCCCATCACTTATACATTTGCAATATACACACACGGAGACACAGAGAGAGAAACACACACACACCCCACACAGACACACACACACACTATACCATTCATTGTCACTTCTGTCCTTGGAGGACCACTCTCATAGCACAGTGAATAGTCACATACTTCACCCACAGAATCCGTGCTCTCCTCCAGTGACATTCTTTAAAAAGTCAAGTCAGTTGAGGACATTCACAGAGAACCAGGGCCACGTGTGACATCAGACTTGAATGTTTTATGCAATGGAAAACTAATTTCTTCTGAGGAAGGACTATTATCACCATTGACTGAGAACCTAGTGTCTTCGGGGCTGATCACATGCATAGTCTGCTTGGCCTTCAGGAACATGTATGATGCAGATGCTATTGCTGGTCTTAGCGTGCTGACAGTCAACACTGACTGGCCTCCACACTGCACTCACTAGCTGAGCAAGGGCCGGATCATCATGCGGGATGAACTGAGTGAATATGTGGGATCCTCAAAGGAATGGTGCCAGCGGATGCCATCAATCTTGTGCAAGTGATTTCCGGCTGGATAGTAGATGCCATTGAGATTGGAGGCACCGCAGCTGTCAAACCACCACCCTGTGGAAGAGAGGGACATCATAATCAGAGCTGTTGAGTCCTTGAGGAGCCACCTGAGTAGAGAAGAGGGTGAGGGGGGGGGCAACTGACCCTCACCTCAGCCCAGGTCTCTAGGGGCAGTGAGGTTTCTGGCCATCCCTCCAGGTTCCTCTACACCTCTTTGCAGTCTCCAGACTCCTATTTCCTGTGTCCCTCCCTCACTTACCTACAAGCCTTCTGAATGGCTCCATGTCACTTCCTACTGGTATCTGGTGGCCTCTGTCTCTCTCTCCATGTAAGTCTTTCCCTCTTGGTGGAATCTGGATGTGTGTCATGTTGTTTGCCTCTCTCTAATGGAGGGCATCTTTCCTTGCCATCTGTGCACTCTCTCTCTCTCTCTCTCTCTCTCTCTCTCTTTCATTCCTCTGTTCCTAGGCACCAAGGCCTCATGCAGCCATGGCTGCACTTCTCTCCAGCTCTCCCTCTGCCTTCCCTGTCCCAGGGCAGCTCTGTCTCCACTGCTCTCATTTCTATCAGCTTCTGTCTCTCTCTGCCCCGATCTGTCCCTGTCTCTGTGGCTCAGGTCTCTCCTGTCTCTCTCCTTCCTGCTCTGTCTCTGACTCATCCCATCTCCCCCTCTCTGACCTCTGTCCCAGCCCAAGAGCACTGCCTGAGCCAGAGTTGGTGGGGAGCTGTCCCCTGGCCTTTCCTTGATGCCAGGGGTAGGAGAAGCAGTGGCCTGAAGAGGACTTTAGGGCCCAGCAGGAAAGATAGCTTTCACCCTAACTCACCTCCAGTCATTGCCTGTGCACAATTGCAGGTGCAAACATCATGGTCTGAATCATAGGTGCTGAAGTTGTTGTTCCCCAAGATCAGGTGGTTCTCATACATTGCTGCACCACTGTACTGGTCCAGAAAAATCCTGGAGGCCAAATAGAGGTTAAGACAGGGCACAGAGTCAGGTTGAGGAAGGGCCTCCCTTGGGGGCTTTGCCCAGGCTGGGTCTCACTGCTGTGGTTTTTGGAGGGGAGCCCCAGCCTGGGTGTGGTTCCTCGGACACTTTCGTCAGGATCATCCTCCCCTGCTGCCTCTCAGGAACAAAGCACCTGCTGTATGCTGAGCCCTACTCATCTCATTAACTGGGTCACAACTGCAAGGGAGTCACAGTAACCATAATGAAGACAACAGCTGAGAGTTTTTGAGCCTCTACCATAGGGCAGAGTTGACTCATTCTCATGTAAGTCTCATGACACTTTTCCCACAGAAGGAGATGGGATCATGAGAGTCCAAGAACCTGTCCAAGATCTCAGGACCAAGGAAGAACAGAGTCAGATTCTGGCCCAGTGTGGCCTGATTGGGGAACCACATGCATTTCCTCACTTGCTCACCATCCTGCACCCTGGCATTTGCCTCTTCCACTTTGAGCTTCCTCAGGCCTGAACCACAAATGTGCTTAAAGTGCACCTGAACAGTGTGTAAGTAGGAGTGTCTTGGTCCATGTTGTGGGATCCTCAGAGGTCAAGACTCCATTGTGGGTCCTATGGGGATGGGTAGACAGCACTGAGCCTCCCTGCCCAGGGAACCCCTTAATGGCCACAAGGAGAAGCCAGAACCATAATAGGCTCCGGGCAATTGTTCAATATTCCGTGGAGTCAGGTACTGAGAGCTCTTTGAGGCCTGGGTGTAGCAGCCTGGAGCTAGGGAGCTCTCCAAGGCTCAGACAAAGAGCCAGAGGGAACCCATGCAATTCACACATGAGAGCAGGACAGGAGCTTCCAAATTTAACATGCATACGGTTGAATGTTGGATGTACGTAATGTAGACTTATGCACTGAGGCAGAAATGTGATACTTATGTCTTTGAATATACGATATATATATCTCCAACTTTTTTTTAAATTAAATTCTTTTACTGGTACCTTGTAGGTATACAACACAATTACATTTCTCATTGGGAATTGTACCTTTACATGATGCATCTTATTTTTTCCCCATTCCTAGCCCTCCCTTCACCCCCTCCACCCTTCCCTAATTACAAAGACTTTATTTCCATTTTTTCCATTTCTCATCATTTTTCCTTTCCCTTCTTTCATTTCCCCTGCCCCTCCCACTACCACTACCCCTTTGGACCTTTTCTTCCAATTATGCATTATCAATTATTCATTCTAATCATTGGTACATTTTAGGTATACAATATAATGACATTCATGATTGGAAATTTGCACCTTTACATAATCTCTCTTGGTTCTTATTTTTCACCCTTGCTCAGCCCTCCCTTCAACCCCTCCATTCCTCCCTATTTACAAAGACTTTGTTCCTATTTTTCCATTTTCTCATATTCCCATATTCATCCCATTCCCTTCTATCCTTTCCCCTAGCCCTCCCACTTCCTTCCCCTTTGCTGTTTTTCTTCCTATTTCACATTACCTATTATACACTTAGTCCTTATTTACACTTTCAGTTTCTCACACCAGAGAAACTATTCGGTATTTATACATGTGTGTCCTATTTATTTCACGTAAGAGTATCGCCTTCTCTTAAGTATACAGGACTATGTAATGGTGCAAATTTCCAATGATGAATGTCATTATATTGTATACCTAAAATGTACCAATGATTAGAATGAATAATCGATAATGTAAAATAGGAAGAAAAGGTCCAAAGGGGTAGGGATAGTGAGAGGGGCAGGGGAAAGGAAAGAAGGGAAAGGAAAAATGATGAGAAATGGAAAAAATGGAAATAAAGTCTTTGTAAATAGGGAAGGGTGGAGGGAGTGAAGGGAGGGCTAGGAATAAAAAAAACAACAACAAAAAAGAGTATCGCCTCCATGTGCATCCACTTAGCTATAAATGTCTCTAATTTCTCATTTTTTATGGCCGAGTAGTACTCCATTTATAAAAAAACCACATTTTCTTGATCCAGTCTCCAGTTGATCGGCATTTGGGCTGTTTCCAAGTTTTAGCTATTACAAACTGTGCTGCTATGAACATGGGTGCACATATATCACTGTGGTATGATTCTTTGAATTCTTTGGGGAAGATCCCCAGCAGTGGAATAGCGGGGTCAAATGGGACTTCCAGTCCTACTTTTTTGAGGTGTCTCCATACTGATTTCCACAGTGCTTGCATCAGTCTACACTCCAACCAGCAGTGGAGCAGGGTTCCTCTTTCCCCACAGCCCCGCCAGCATTTGTTATTGGTGGATTTCATGATAGCAGCCATTCTTTCTGGAGTGAAGTGGAATCTCAGTGTTGTTTTCATTTGTATCTCTCGAATGACCAGTGATGTTGAACATTTTTTCATATGATTATTTGCTATTTCTACTTCTTTGTCTGAGAAATGTCTGTTCATTTCAGATGCCCATTCTTGGATTGCGTCTTTAAATTTGGGAGGGCTGATCTTTTTAAGTTCTTTATAGATTCGAGATAGTAGACCTTTGTCTGAGGAAGAGCAGGTGAAGATTTTTTCCCACATTGTGGGTTGTCTCTTCACACTGCTGGTGGTTTCTCTTGCTGTGCAGAAGCTTTTTAATAAGAAGAGATCCCACTTGTTGATTGTTTGTGCTAGTTCACAGGCAACTGAGGTTTTGTTCATAAAATCTTTTGCTACACCGATGTCTTCAAGGGTTCTACCTAACCTCTGTTGCAACTGGTTCAGAGTTTCTATTTTAATATTTAGATCTTTAATCCATTTTGATTTTAGTTTAGTGCATGGTGAGAGATACAGGTCTAGTTTTAATCTTTGGCAAGTTGAAGCCCAATTTTTCCAGCACCATTTATTAAAGAGGCTATCTTTCCTCCAGTGAGGGTGTTTGGCTCCTTTATCGAAGATGAGATGGCTCAGTGTGTCTGGCGTTGTGCCTGCATCTTGTAATCTGTTCTACTGGTCCTCAAGTCTGTTTCTTTGCCAGTACCATGCTGATTTTATCACAGTAGATTTGTAGTATAGTTGCAGGTTGGAGATTGTGATACCCCTTGCCATGTCTCTGTTACCTAGAATTGCTTTTGCTATTCTGGGTCTCTTTTGTTCCAAATGAATTTTTGGATTGTTTTCGTAAGGTCCATGAAGTATGCTGCTGGGATCTCAATTGGAATTGCATTAAATCTATATAGCAGTTTTGGAAGTATGGCCATTTTCACTATATTAATCCTTCCTACCCAGGAGCCGGGGATGTCTGTCCATTTTCTGATATCATCTTCAATCTCTCTTTTCAGAGTGCCATAGTTTTCAGAGAAGAGGTCTTTGATTTCTTTTGTTAGGTTGATTCCTAGGTATTTCAGTTTTTTGGAAGCTATTGTGAAAGGAATTATTTGCCCTATTTCTCTCTCAGTGAGTCTGTCATTTGTGTAGAGGAAAGCTATTGATTTTTGTGTGTTGACCTTGTAACCATCTACTTGACTGAATTTGGTTATTAAGTCTAGAAGACTTTTGGTGGAGTTCTTGGGGTCTTCTGTATAGAGTATCATTTCATCTGCAAATAATGACAATTTGACTTCTTCATTTCCTATCTTTATTCCTTCTATTTCTTTTTCTTGGCTAATGTTTCCAGAAGTATATTGAACAAGAGTGGTGATAGTGGACATCCTTGTCTTATTCCTGATTTTAGTGTGAAGGCTTTCAGTTTTTGACCATTTAGTATGATACTGGTTGTTGGCTTTTCATAGATGGCTTCTATCAGTTTGAGGTAGAGACCATCTATTCCAATTTTTTATAGGGTTTCTATCATAAATGCATGTTGGATTTTGTCAAATGCTTTTTCTGCATCTATGGAAATAATCATATAGTTTTTGTCCTTGGCTCTATTGATATAGTGTATTACATTGATTGATTTGCATATATTGAACCATCCCTGCATCCCTGGGATGAATCCCACTTGACCCGGGTGTACGATCTTCTTGATGATCTTCTGCATTCTGTTTGCCAGTATCTTATTGAGGATTTTTGCATCTATGTTCATTAGTGAGATTGGCCTATAGTTCTCCTTTTTGGTTGGGTCTTTCTCTGATGCTTGCTTCCAGGAATAAATTTGGGAGTATTGCTTGGTTATAACTGAAACGTATTGACTTGTCATTGCCATGACTTTTTCTTTTTGTTGGATTCTCCCCCTTTACATTTAATTTCTTGTCATGTTAGATGGGTTCATTCTGCTTTGTTTCCTGGGGTTGTGATCCTCAATATCTGTTCCTAGGCTATTGTGTAAAATTCTTTGGAGTGCTTGTTTGGTATTCACAAAGTTCCTAAGGTGCTCTTTGTCATGAAAGTATCTTATTTCTCCATCCATTTTGAAAGATAGTTTTGCATGGTACCTTAATCTGGGTTGGAGGCTGTTTTCTTTTAGGGCTTGGAATATGTCACTCCAAGCTCTTCTTGCCTTGATGGTTTGTATTGAGACGTCTGCTGTGATTCTGATGGGCTTTCCTTTGTATGTGATTTGTTTCTTTTCTCTAAGTGCTTATAGAACTTTGTTCTTCTGTTGAGTTTCTGGAATCTTAACAATTATATGCCTATGTGTAGATTTGTTTTTGATCAAGGCTATTTCTAGTCCTATATGCCTCACTTATCTGTATGTCAAGCTCTTTTCCCCTGCTTGGGAAGTTTTCTGCCATTATTTCTGTGAAGAGATTTTTTATGTCATCTGCACTCTCTCCTGTTTCTTCATTGACTCCAATCAGTCTTATGTTATTCTTGTTTGCATCATCTAGCAGCTGCTGGATTGATTTCTCCTGTTCCCTTATAATTTTGAAGCAATTTTTCTTTTCCTGGTCATTAATTGCAATCTTATCTTCTATATCTGAAATTCCGTCCTCACACTGGCTCATTCTGCTGTGTAGACTTTCAGTGGAGTTTTTCATCTCCTGGAAATCTATTTGCATCTGTTTTATGGATTCCATTTGTTTCCCATGTTGGATTTCCATCATGTTCCTGAGCTCCTCTCTAGATTTATTAATCATGTCTTGCACTAGGGGCACAATTTCTCCTGTTCTCTGAGAAATTATTTCTGATTTCATTTTTTCCAGATCCCCTTTTGTTTCCAGTTCAGTGGGTCCAGGTGGTTGAGTATCAGTGTGTTCCATGTCATTTCCCTTTGGGGTTGCTGTAGGTGATCTGGGAGTCTGGTTTTGAGACTTATTTACGTGTTTTCTCATTTCGACTGGGGTGGGGGCTGTTGGTGCCTGCATGGATTACCTCTTCTGAGCTCGGAGAAGTGGGACAGGGGCCGGGAGCAGCAGTAGGGATGGTAGCCCAAAAGCGCTTTCCTGTGGGCTGGAAGCAGTGGGGGGGATGGTGGCCGGGAAGCCCCTTCCTCTGGTCCAGGAGCAGTGGGATGGCGGCTCAGCAGCCTCTACCTCTGGGCCAGGAGCCGTGGGAGGGATGGTGGCCTGGAAGCCCCTTCCTCTGGGCCAGGAGCGGCGGGACAGAAGGTGGCCCAAAAGCCCTATCCTCTGGGCTGGGTGCAGCGGGAGGGATGGTGGTCGGGAAGCCTCTTCCTCTGGACCAGGAGCAGTGGGACAGTGGCTCAGAAGCCCCTACCTCTGGGCTGGGAGTAGCGGGACCCAGTATCGTGGTCTGGTGGTCTGGCGTCCTCTGCGTCTTTGTAGTTTGGAACCAGGTGGCTGTACAGAGGAGCGAGGGTGGGGGTCCAGTGGATTGTTGCTGGGGTGTGGGCTGATTTGGGGTCCTCCTCGTGACTCGGGACCTCGGTAGGGTGTGCGCAGACCTGCCTGTCTGCAGCGGGCTGATTCTGTGTGTACCGCGTGACTCGGGACCTCAGTAGGGCATGCCGAGACCTGCCTGTCTGCAACGGGCTGATTCGATGTCTTCCGCGCGACTCCTATATCTCCAAGTTTTACTTAACATTTACCATAGTCTAGGTGACTTACTACAGATTATCTCAGTTATGACCTAGATATTACATTTTATAGGTGGGGAAACTGAGGTACAGAGAGATTTGGTAACTACTTTAAAACCACAAAGCCAATGGGGTTGAGCCCTGGGCAGCCTGGCTCCCAAGGCCTATGTTTTTGACTGGAACAAAATATTTCTTGACTGGAAAGATTTTTTGACTGGAATGACATTTGTGCCCCAAGGCATGTAAGTGGCAGATCCTGGACTTAGGACCACAAAAGTTGCTGTCCAAGAATTGGGTCAGGGAGAAGAGACTCTGCGGATACTTGTGGGAGAGACTCAGAAGGCTGCCTGCATATCCTCCTATGGTCTTATCATTTAGAGGCCCAGGGATGGAACAGCAGGGAGGTGGGCAGCTGGGCTTGGCTCACAGAGAGTGGGCCAGCTGAGGCCATGAGGACTGCCGTAGGGAGAGCAGTTGTGACACTATTTGCTGAGTGGTGACTGGGCAGGCAGTGTATTCATGCTCTCTGGGTAACATCTTATTCAAGCCCCAGCCTAGGGGACCTATTTTACAGATGAAAATGGGGAGAGATTGGTTCGAGTCACTCAGGGTGAACGGGGTGGTGTTGGAACTTCAGCCTATGCTGCAGTGCTCCGTGACTTAAGTATGACCCAACAGGTTGTTGTGGATACTCCCTGGGCAGCTGTGAGGAGCAGGGGCTCCATCTGAGCCCTGCCTGGCCCAGCTCTGGATATTGGACACTTCAGGAGGAAGGTGATGTAGTTCAGAAGGGTCCTCTAAGGAGAGGTGGCAGATCCACCTCACTGGGGGAAGCAGGGCAATCAATAAGAAGAGGAGGCATGGGGACATGTCACTGAGAGGTTCCCACAGTTGCATTGTGTATATTGAGTTCAAGGAGCAGGGAGACCTGAGTTCAAATCCAGACTACCTAACTAGTAGCTTTTGAGGTGACTTCCGTGCCTCAGTTTTCATTTTACTAAGGTAAGCCCATCTCAGAGAGTTATGGGAGGAGTTAAATGGAATGTCTGGACCACAGTAGGTTTTAGGAAATGCTCATTCCTTTTCCTAAACATACCAAGAACCAGACTGAGGAAGGAAACATGAAGATTTCACAATATCCTTATATCCAAGCCCATTCTGCATTGGACACATTGAGATTCAGAGCAGTTTGACCTTGATTTACCCAAGTGAGAGCTGCCACAGAGCCAGAAAGGGTCCCGGTCTCTTGCCTCCCATCCTGAGTACATTTTCACCTCACTCCAGGACACAGCACAGACTGGACCAGACACTTTTCCCTTCTGAGTTTGTGTCAATGACTGTTTTGGGGTGATTGCCCTCAGAAGGTCTTTTCCTGCTCTGAGAATGGTGGCATTAGTGACTTCCTCTCCAACCCACTCAGTGGTCAGGGAGTGCTGAGTGCTAACCAGCTGGCTTCAGATCCTGTGATGTGGGGCCAAATCAGGACAGATAATAGGAAGATGACATGCACAGGGACTGATCTTTGGCACATACTCTTCAGCTACTAACATGGAACTCAACAAAGATCCCAACACACTCACCAGCTGTGCCCTAAGCCCACCTGTAAAACTGCTCCTCGCTGCCCAGCTGAAAATGCCCGAAGTTGGCGTAGAACTTGTTGCCCTCCCAGTCTTCCATCTCCACTCGCAGAGAGTACTTAGTGCTGTTGGTGAGCTGGTGCACCACCTCGTTGCCCAGCCAATGCTCCCCATCTGGGTCTCCAAAGCCCTGTGGGTTGGGGGAAGATAGGGTAGGCTGAAGTGCCCCAGAAGGAGGCTAGATCCCTGGGCAAACAACTAGATTGAGCAAGCTCTGAGGCCACTTATCCCAAACCCTGTTTCTAATGATCAGGAAAAAGATCATTTGTAAATGTAAAAGCCCATTACAAATAATTGAAATCATGGTTCTCTGAAGTTCAGGAACAGAGAAAATCAGTCTTTAGTGAGGAACCAAACTGTTGGTGAACCAGCAATTTCACATTACTGAATTTGTTCTGCAGATGTAGTCATAGATGTATAAAAGGAGAAAGAAATTCATTTCAGCAATGTAGCCAAGGGTGTGGGTGATATTTCTTTCAGGTTACCTCCTTTGTACTCTTTTTAAAAAATAAACTCAGAAATATATATCTTTTCCAAAAATTGATTGGGAGTTAAAATTTCATTCCTAGGATGTATATCAGAAATTTCAAAAAGAGGGTCATTTTCAGGGAATGGGGTCCTAGAAAATGCATGGCCACTGGGCAAATCTGATTGAGGGTAGGTGGCTTAGGGGTTTGATTTCTTTTTCTAGGAAGGGGTGAGAATGAACCAGCTCCCCTGCCCCTGCCAGTACCCCAGCACCTGCACCAGGCCTCAGGGCACAAAGCCCCTCCCCAGGGCAGCAGTGTCACCTGCTTGTAATCCTCCCAGTTCCGATCAAAATTCACTGTTCCGTTCTCACGGCGCTGAACGATGGTCCAGGCACCTCCATCAGTGCCCATCACACAGAACACCTAGGGGAAGAGGGAGCAGCTGAAATCTCTGGATACAGCAGAAGCCAGGTCCAGGGCAGCACAAGGGTTACTTGGCTGATGGACTTCCCACCCCCTGCAGAACAAAAGATCATCAATGGCATCAGAAAGATCCAGATTCCAATATCCCATCCACTGTTATCATTTCCTGAAGTGACAAGCCAGTGATGATCTCCCACAGCTACCTTCTCCTCACCTGTAAAATGGGAGTATTCATACTTAACCTCTTCGTGCCTCAGTTTCTCCTTTGCAAACTAACATTATTGTGAGTATACATGAGATGGGTCATGTGAATGTTTAGAAGAAAGCCCAGCACATACCAGAAGAAAAGTAAATGGAATCTTTGTATTCCTTAATTTGCAGGGTTGCTGGGAGGATTAAATGTTAAAGGGTTAAATGTTAAAAAGGGCTTAGCCATCATGTAGACTCAGGAAATGCTATTACTGCTGTTGTTCAGTGTACAACAGTTTGCTAAGCACTTTCTATGTGCCAAGCTCTGTTCAAAGCACTAGGGATGCTCTCCTCTGCACCCTCCCATTCAGGGACAACTGGAGAGCTGCTCACTGAAAATGAGCACAGCCCCAAGTAACTAATGTCTTACATGGACCAGATCCTTGATTTCTACCTTCAACTGGAAATAAACCCTTTTGGGCTGAGCCCCTGGAATTTCAGGCTTTACTTCTCCAATCAGAGAGCACAAAGCTATTAACCAGCACAAAGCTATTTCCTGGTATTCCAATGAGAAGCCTTTCTGGAAGGTGGCACTTCTACTTTGAGGTCTTTTGCACCTTGCCCCAAGGTCTGACTCCTGCTGCAGTGCTCCAGAAGTTAGAAAACCTCCATTTCACTGAGATCTCAGATACTGGACATAGCCCAGTGCCAAAGCAGTCTGTCTGGAAAGCCCTTGGCTCAGCACCTGAGAAGTTCACACACAGCATGTCAGAATCCCCTTACCCTCTTGGGCTCTGTCACATTGGGAACGAGGATGGTGTAGATACCATCTGCACTGAGCCCAGACCTGCGGATGGCCTCACAGTCCTGGAACTTCAACAGAGCTGCACCTGTGGAGGCAGCAATGAGGTAAAGCAAAAGTCAGCTGGAGATGAGCAAGGAGAGGGAAAGGTCAGGGTGGGCTCCTGTGTACAGGTCCTGGATGGGGAGGTGCAGGGATGTGGAGATGAGCCAACCTGGGAAGGTTTCCAGAGTTTCCGGGTAGAGAAGAGGTGGTGTCTGGGTAGAAAGAACAGCATGGTAAAGGTTTCAAGGTGGTTGATCAGGTGTGAGCAGGGTGCAGGGGCATGCTTTGGGGCTGACTCCCACCATGAGAGTGGAGCCTCAGCAGGAGTGCTCTGGCTGCTTGGGATAGGATGCGGCAGGCACAGAATGGGCAAGGAAGGAAAGAAGGCAGAGAGGAGGCTGTTTCAGCAGAGCCAATTGGCCCCAAGTACCAGGCTCAAGAGCCCAAACCACCTTGTCCCGGAAGAGCACTGTGGTAAGAGTGGGGCTACAGAGGCTGAGCCTCAAAGCAGGGAGTCCAGGGAGGAGGAGGTAGGCTCTTCAGAGAGGGTAAGAGGAATCCTCATTCCAGAGAGGTGCTTCCCATTTCACAGACAAGGAGGCTGAGGGCTCAGGGTGTGGGCACCCAGCCAGCTGGGACACAGTCCCCCCTTCTTGGGGCTTGCTTGGCTGTGGGCCCATCTTGGCCCACCTTCAGCTGGCTCTCCCTGCAGCCTTGAGCACAGGGCTCTCATTCTGCCTACTCTGGGACCTGGTCACTTGTCATCAAGGGCCCATGCTTCTTTCCTGCAGACCCTGTTTCTGAGTTCAGGAAAGTATTGACTTAATATCTAAACCTTCTAGACCCATGAACCTCTGGGAAAAGTGATTGTTGACAAACTGCATGGATTTTAAAGGCTCCCTCTAGCTCATTTAGTAGGATCCAGTTAGCGATGTGGGCTATTATTCCATCCGAAGCCAAACACTGTGTAGGTCAGTAATAGGATGGGGTTAAACTTCCATGTAGATGGGTCTTGATTCCAAAGAAAAACCAGGAGACACCAACGGGCAGAACTTCCAGTTTTGGCCTCACATTTGGATTGTGGCTGTCAGATCCTGCATCTGGGGCATCTGTCGGAAGGGGGATGTCGCACCCATATTACTAACAAGAGGACTAGGACCTATATCCATCCCAGCCTGGCCATAACATTTTCTGGACAGGGCTCTCCAGTGCCCACCTGCCAGCAGCCCCCGGGTCCCCATAGTCCAGTGGTTTGGAGTCTAGATAAGGGTGGGAAAGGCACTGGCCTTGAAGTAAGCAAGGACAGGCCACACTTCCCCCAGCAAGGTGAGGACTGAGCCGGAAGCTAGCCTGAGAATTCCAGCCAACTTTGTGGGGCTCCATGCACTGTGAATTTCCTTAGACAACAAAAATAGCATTAACAACAAACAAACAGTAACAAATGATAACAATAACAAATTGAAATAACCACCACTGTTGTCTTGCAAGGTTCTTCAGTGCCCATTTGAGTTTAGGTAAATGGGAGTGAAGGTAGGACATAAAAATAGAGTGGACTGTGTGGATGGACTCCCTCTGAGACCATGGGCTGGAAATCTGTACACATCTCACCCCCTTTAGGCCCCGGCACCTTGCTGAGCCTCCTGAGCCCCTTTGTGTGCATGGCCTCATATCATTTTCCATGCATGAGCTCTGTGAGATTTTTATATCCATTTCACAGGTGAGGAAAACTGAGTGTCTGAGAAATTAAAGGAGAATGCAAAGTGTCATTGCTTTGCAAGTGATGGAGCTAGGGCTGGAACTCCCCTGAGAGGCCATGCTCCCTTCCTATCACCTGACGCTCTGCTCTTGGCCTGGGGACCAAAACTTCATAGGAGGGACAAGCACTTCCTAAGCATCCTTCTTGGGTGCCAGTAGAAGGTGTTTGGGCAAAGGCTGATGGTGTTGACATGCCCAAACAACCTCCCATCCACACAGGTAAACAGACCGGCAGCCACACTGCAGACCAGGTTAGCCCAGAGCTTACAAGGAGAGGGGGCTCCAGCCTTGTGCTTGGGGTGAGCCACAGATCCCACACATGGGGCTTATTCTGCAGCCTCGCTGTCAGGGCCACACATAGGCCCTTAATGGGTTCTGATCACTCCACATCTTGTGATTTGGAAGGCACTCAGATCTTCCTTGGGCCTGCTGAACTTAGGATGAAGCCATAGTGAGGTCCTCTGCCCCAAGTCCCTTTCATGGTTCTTGGAATTCCATCACTATTACTGGATTCATTGTCGTTGAAGGCTTTCTTGGCTCCCCATGCTCATCCAGTAGCAATAAGACCCCCTCTTTGGTCTCCCTCTCACTCAGCCATTGTCCACTCCCTGAAAGGAGGGCCTGCCTGTCCCACCAGAGCCCCGCTCAGTTCTCACATTAAAGACCCCTCTCCTTAACATGGTCCTTTAGGCCAGCTGTGCTGTGGGAGCTTCAGGAACACTGCTAGCAGAGCATCTGGCACACAGTAGGCACTCAAGAAAGAAGTGTTTCCTCTCTCCCTCTGAGGCCCACACAGGGGGTTTGGGTTTTTGTTTACAGGAGATAGGGCAGTCTGTGTGTACTGCTGGATCCCTCCAACCCAACATTGGGCCTGGCTCCCACTGTGTACAGAATCAACATTTGTTGAGTGAGTGACTGAAGCTGGAATCAGGAAGTCTTAGCCCCCACGTGGCCTGCAGAAGGAGTAGTGATTGCTGAGGAGTAGGGCTTCTCCATTTGGGCTGGGAGGCTGCCTGGCTTCTCTGCGGTCCTTTTGGGCTTTGGGGGTAGAGCGTTAACAGGAGAGAGGTCTTTGGGGTGCAATGAGTACCATGTCCTTATTCTATAGGGAAACTGATGCATAAGGATTATTAGGGAAAGCCCAAACAAGTGGAGCTCAGGGTGAATCCTAGGAGCTTAATTTGTCAACCTGAGCTGCTCCTGTGCTTGTTAACATCACCACCTCTGTTGAAAAGATGGGTAAACTGAGGCCAGGAGTGGGGTGGGATGGGGGAGGACCCAGGCACCTGTGGAATCAGGAGGCAGAGTCTAGATTGGCTTCTCTTAGGGCCACTGCTGTCACTATTATTATTACTGCTTATTGCTATTTCTGTTGTCCAAATGGCCTTTCCCAGAATGGATCCTAGTCCAAAGTGACCCTGGAGGCTGAGTAAGGTTCCTGCCCAGCCCATGCCCTCGTTCCTGGCCTCCTGCCCCAGAATCACTGACTGTTTACCTGGGCCCTGGTCCACCAGGTGAATGAGCTCCTGCAGGATCTCCAGAAGATGGTGTTGATTTTGATGCCGGAGGCTGGAGTTGCTGCTGGCAGCTTGCAAGCTGTCCTGGATGCTGGTTAGAGTGCTGTTGTGGTGGTCCAGCAGCTGCTGCAGCAGCTCCTTTAAATTGTGGAGGCCGGCCAGCTGGACCTGCTGCTGTGCATCCGCGATGACCATTATAGGATCCAGGTAACTTAAGGGAAGCATGTATAGGGCTGAGCCCACTGTCCAACACTCACTGATACCCAAGACTGGAGACCCAGAGGGTGGAGCATCCTGTTCAGAGTCACACATCCCGAAGTCCCTGTTCATAGTAGGCATGGGCTGAGGAAGGGAATGATGTGGACTGGGTCCAGTGGAGGGCAGAGGTCACCTGGCTGGGACACCAGCACCCAGGTAGCTACTATCTGGCTCCGGTAACCTGGTGGCAGAGGGACAGGGCTGAGAGGGGAGTGGTGCACTCCCCCTTACAAATCAGTAAGGCCAATTAAAATGTACAGGGTAAATTGTACGGTGTATAAATCATATCTAAATAAATCAGTTAACATTTCTTAAATAAAGTGAAGAAAGGAAGAAAGCAGAAAGGCAGAATCAAGGTGTCCTGAGCCCCAAGAACATGCCCCTTCTCTGTTCCCACTCAATGCTGAGGGATGTACCCTAGGCCTGCCTGGCTCCCAGCTCAGCCCCAACCCAGTCACCTTGCCCAGCCTCCTCCCAGCTCCTCTGGACTCCAATCATGGTTACAGTCTTTCCAGAGCTGGCCCAATCCCAGCTTCAGCCCCAGCCCCAGCTCCAGGTGCGGGACCCTGAGCTAGAGTCCCAGTAGCTCAGCTAGTGCCCCTCAGGGAACAGACGCCAGCACTTACCTGTTGTGGCCATGCAGGTTTTTCAGTATGTCACTCTGCTCCTGCATGTGCTTCTCCTGCTTGTCAATGGAACGCAAAGTCTCCAGCATCTTGTTCTCCATGGGCAACAACTGGTTCAGGACCTGTACCAGGGAACAGGAGAGCGGGGGTTCTGTGAGTCATGCAGAAGCCTGCCATCAGCCCTCACATGGGCCTGTCGCTCCTGACTCTTCCTGACCCAGAGCCACTCTCCAAGTCATTAGTCCCTGGGTCACTTACCTCTCACTCAGGCGTAGGTCCTACCTGACCTGTGTCCTTCACTCACTCTCTTCCATCACTGCCTATGACCCTTCTATCCCTCATGCTCTCAGGCCTCAGGAGGATCTTCCTTGACCCCACATGAGGTCTGTCAGCAAATGCTATCAGCCCTCACTTCAGTGTGGTTCCTGACCACTTCCCTCTATGGCCCCCACTGTGGTCTCAGCCTCTATTGCATCTTGCTGAGTATAATGCATTGGCCTCTTCACAGGGGCCCCTGGCCAAACCTTGTCCTCTATAATCCCCTACTCAGCAGCCTTTCCAAATGTGTTCCCTCTGCTCACAATCCTTCTGTTGCTCGTCCTGTCCTCATCATCAACTGTCATGCCCATAATTCAGTTGGCTTCTATCACTGCTCGAGCTCCATCAGTCACTCTCCCCGTGTCATTACACATGCTGGTGTTCATAGGTGCTTGGAGCAGCCAGCAGGGTGGACACCTATCTTTCCCTGGTACAGTTTGCAGGTCCATCTGCCAGGCTGTGCTTTCTAACTTCTGGCCTTGTCTGTCTGCCAAGCAGGGTTGGACCCTGGTCCCCAAGGGCCCTGGGATCACCCTGCATTTCACTGACAGAGCTGCTCTTTCTTGTGAGCCAGGAAGCAGGGCTGGCCTAGAACCAGGCTCAGGTTGTAAAGGTGAACAGTGTGTCCTCAGGCTCAGAGCCTGCAGGCAGAGAGGAGCTTTCCCTCCTCCTTCCCTCTGTCCTCACTCCATGGTCTCCCGTCTTCTGCTCTCACTGGCTCAGGCCACCCTCCCTCACCCTCTCACTCAGTCTTCAGGGAGGTCCCACAGGGTGCCTCCCAGGTTCCTTGGAAAACCAGGGCTCCCCAGGGAGAGGTGGTGAGCTGGGCTGGGGGCCAGGCTTCGGCTGCTGCCTCCTTCCTCTCCTCCTCTCCTTGGTCCCCTTTTGCCCCCCCCCCTCCCCTGCCTCTTCTGACAGTGCCTTTGCAGGTCACATATCCTTGTGCACTCCAGAGTGCACCTGGCGGTGCTAGGGTTGTTAGAGCAGGGCTTTCCTCCAAGTGGGTCCCAAGATCAGCACCACCTAGGAGCTGGTTAGAAATGCAAGTTTCCAGGCCCACCCAGCTCTATGACTCAGGGGCTCAGGCAGCCCAGCAGTCTGCCCTTCAGCAGCCTCTGGCTCAGTCTGACGCTGGCTTCAGTGTGAGACCCTTGGGCATAGAGACTTCAGGGACCAGAGCTTCTCCAGGCCTTTGGCCTTCAGATCCCAGCTCCTTCCTCATGCCCTACCAGTCCCTCCCAATGCACAGATGCGCTCTCCCAGCTCCCACCTGAAAATGACCCACAGCCCCGCCAGCTGTCTCTCCAGTTTCCCTGCTTCCTGCAGCACCAAACTCCATTCTCTCACCTCCACACCAACCCTACTCCCTACAAATTTAACATATACTAATGGTGTATTTCACACATACAAAAATTCAAAAAGTGACCTATAATGTTGAATCCTTCTGTTTACCTCCCTTTGTGTCTCTCCAGCCCCAGGAATCCCCTTCACTCTTCCATTCACCTTGTCAAGGCCCTGCTTGGTGTCAAACTCAAAGGACACTTCTCATCCTGTGCTGCTGGGCCTGCCAGCAGTGTGGCCAGTGGAAGCACTCCCAGAGGCCTCTGTCCTCCATTCCTCCTGTCCCTGGCCACCCCTCTGCTCTATCAGGTTCCTACATTCTGGGACCTTGGTTGGCCCAGTCCTGGGTCCTCCTCTTTCCCTATTCCAGGGTCCTCAATTCATGACCACAGGGTCTGGAGAGAATGCAATAGGTCTATGAACTTGAGTGACCTAAAATTCCATGATTCGGTCTATTACTATATAATTAAAATTGTCATTTCTGTAATTTATGAGCTTAGGACACAAACCAGAGCCATCCTATAGGCCCGTGACTTCATGGCCAACAGAAATCACAAATATTTCCATACTCAACACTGTGGTTCACACTGTCTTCAAATATGTTTTTTTTCCCCTCTCTATAACTTCAGTTATGAATATTATCAACCCTACCACTAGATAACATTACAGCTTTATCACAGATTTGCATTTTCATATTTTGATTTCAATTGTAATATTACTATGCTATTTTGTGCTTTTGTTTTATGTGTTTTTGGCAAGGATCCATAAGCTTCCTAGGTACTAGATGCCAGAGTATCCAAGGCCTCAAATGCACCAGGGCTCTGCCCAAGGGCTCAAAGTGCTCCTGGGACTTCTGCAGGGAAATGGGTTCTGAAGAAAGGAAAGAATAGAATAAAGGCCTCATTAGCCTTTCTGGCCAATCCTAACTAGAAAGAGTTAAAACTTTACTGGAGGGAGCCATTAAAAGTACAAGGATAGAGAGAAGAACAAATAAGATTTTAAAAGGAACCAAATAGCATTGGTACTTACATCAAAGGATCAGATTGAGGGGTTGACGGACAGAGTACAAAGGGAGCCAGGTTCTTAAAACCAAGGTAGCCGCCCCTTCTCACCTCTAATACTATACAAAGGAGACCAAAGGGGGAGGGGGCAATGAGCTTTAAGGGAACTATATAAAAATATGTATGTATTCCCACTCTAGGGTTATCATATTACTGTGCAAGATATATACATATCCCCTGACTTAATCACTAACTTGATCTTGTCTGTAAGATTCCTCCTAATCAACCTGTAAATCCCAGAGATAAGGCCTGTACAAGGACAAGTGGGCAGGGATAAAACAAACAAAACCCCACCTAGGAGTGCCATGGAGGCAATGATGCCCAGATTAGGCTCTTGTGGCCTGGGATCCATCTATGATACTCCAGACAGCCAACCAGATTGTGACAAGTTCCAGCTACTGACCTAGGAGGGAGGGTCTTTATCACCTAATAAGAGGAAGCTGAGGACAAAGGACCAGGGCCATCCATCTGGACCTTCCCCGCCCTCACCTCATATGTGGCAGCTTTCTGTCTTCTTCTTTTTTCTTCTTACAAATAAAGTATCTTCCCTTTTAAACTCCGTCCCTTTGATTTGTTATTAGTGTTGAGTTTACCATCCTGGTTGGCTTCCCATCCCTGCAGAGCAGCAGTGCACCCCCATGCAATACTTCAACATCCTCCTGTGTTAACAGTGTCATCATCATCTCTCACCTAGACTTCTCCCCTGAATGTCCCATCACCTTGCCTCTCCCTGCAGGTTTCTAACATTTCAAGCACGGAGCAACCAGCATGGACCTCTGATCCTTCTACTCCCACCGCCCTGTCCCTGAAGCTCCCAGCCACTTTTCCATCTCAGTCAATGAGCCCATCCCATTCTGAAGGCCTAAACTCAACCCCTAAACTTGACTTCACTTTTTCCCACCTGCCGTATTCAACCCACTATTAATTTTGCTTGCAATGATCCCCTGAATGTTGAGATGCTCACTAACTCCCTCAACTCCCTCAGAATGCCTCTTGTCACACCTCCCTCTCTAATATGGTCCCCAGAGATGCTAATGTGTAGTTGATAGGGGGCCCATCCTGTGCAGGGTAAACAGAATTCTGTTGAATCTAGGCTCTGGCTTTTCTATGAGTCAGAAATCTACTAGAACTTGGATTGAAATGCAGACTCTAAGGCTATGAGCTTCTGCTTCAGGTAGGCAAACAGGAAGTTCATCCTTGAGCTGAGACATTCCAAGCAGCTCCCCTGAGGTGGCCCCTCAGGGACCCCAGAAGTCTTGTCTAGGGTCACTACATGCCAGGCTAGAGTCCAAGAATTCTTTCTTTGAAGGTTTCCTCACATCTTTGGAGCTAGGCTGGGACTCAGTGTAGCTGGGCATCATCTCAAGGGACTGGAGGTCCATGAGCACCCTCACAGGCCTCCCACTGGACCTCAGGCTATAAGCAGCTGGGAGGGACAAAGACCACCCACATCTGGATCCTGTCACACAATTTACCCCGGCCACTCATCAGCATGGATCCTGGCCGGAGAGATGGGCACAGCTGAGCTGCACTGAGGCTCTGGAAGCCTGTATGGTGGGAGTGAGTCCTGCCCAGGGCTCAGACATGGACAGAAGAAAGGGGAAAGATTCATTTGGAGGAATAGACCTAGGTGCGGACTGACTGTTCTCCAGGCACCTATCCTACTGCAGGATTGGAGCAGCCCCTTCTCTATCACCCTCAGGCTGGCACATTCTCAGCCCCGATACATGGAATGGGCCACAGCCTCCCACCTCCCCTCCCACCTGCTGAGATGTTCAGCTTTGGTCCCTGGACTACTCTGTCATTGGCTCTGGATTTGAGTTCTCACTCTGCTCTACTCTAGCTATGGCTTTTGGAGGATCCTCTTTGTCTCTGAGCCTCACTTTATAAATCAATGGAGTGGGACAGTAAAGCTTCTCTTTGTTGGGATAGAGGACTTGAAAAGGACCTTAAAGAAAGGAAGGGAGTTTGGACAGACAGGGCCTTGGGCAGAAGGATGTTGACCCACAAGAGATGCTGATCTCTGGATGAACAAACTCTGAGATTGAATAGCTCTGCTGAAGCCTGGTTTTCTCTGGTATTATTTGTATAAAATGAACTTTGGCGAATGGATAAGCAACTGTGGCCCAGCCATCCAATGGCCAAGATTCAGAAGTTAACAGAAAGACATCATCCACACAGCAACATGGACAATCTCAGCTACACCACATTGAACAAAATAAACCAGACTCAGAGTGCTATATCCTGAAGGATTCCATTTCTGTGACTTTCTGGGAAAGTTGGAATCTGTGATTGCCAGGGATTGAGGTCTAAGAGTGGGAATGACTATAGGGGGATACGGGAGAACTTTATGGGGTTTTTTTGTTTTTTTTTTTGTACTGGGGATCAAACTTGGGTCCTTGCGCTTGTGCAGCAGGTGGCGAAACCACTGAGCTAAATCCCTGGCCCCAGGAGAACTTTATGGCAGTGTTGGCAGTGTCCTATATCATGCTTGTGGTGGTTTCAGGACTGTATATGTTCGTCCAACTCAGCACTGTAGAGGATATGGGTGAATTTTAGCACATGCAGATTATACCTCAAGAAATAAAAAGCCCAATAACTTGGAATTCTAGAAAATTTCCCATATACAAGTCCAGTGTGATATGAAATATGTTTCCTCAAACTAGTGTCTCAGCCTGAGTTTCATTTGTATATTCTTCAAGAAAAAAAATTTTTTTTTTTGGTTTTTTGAAACAGGGTCTCACTATGTAGTTCAGGTTGGTCCTGAACTCATTATGTAACCCAGGATGGCCTTGAACTCACAGCAATCCTCTTGTCTCGGCCTCCCTCCCAAGTGCTGGGATTGCAAGTGTGTGTCACTATGCCTGGCAGGAATTATTTCTTGAGGATCTGTTATGTGCTTAGCCCTGTACTAGAGAATAAACAACGAAATAACTGCCAAGATTTTCTGATTCCAGAGCCTTTCTACCTTTCTACTCAATAAATCATTTAGATTGCAACAGTGATAAGTGCTATGAAGAGCATAAACCAGAGTAATGCATGGGTTGGGGCACAAGTTGAGCCTGGGTATCAAGGAAAGCTTCACTATTAAGGGTCACCTGAGCTGAAAGGATGAGACACAGCCAGCTGTGGGAAGGTCAGGTGTGAGGAGATTCCACATGGAGGAAAAGGCAAGTGCAAAGGCCCTGTGATGGATGGGAGTGTATCTGGTATTTGAAGACCAAGAAGGAGATCAGTAACAATGATTTTCTCTGGATGTCTTTTCCATGGAAAATGTTGCATGTGGTTTGTGATTGGGAAAGGCAGCTGTCAACTGCAGGTAAAAGTTAAAGCAGAGAGCAGTGCCTTGGATCAATGAGCCTGGGCTTGAGTGGTGGCTTTCAGCTCACCAGTTGGGTGATCTTGGGCAATACCTCTACATGATAGGACTTCTCTGAAATGGCGATAATCTTAGCTCCTTGGCTCACACTGCTGTGGGCCTGACTGCTGTTCTCCCTGCATCTGATTCATCAGCATAGATGATTTGCTCCCTGCAGAATTGGCCCTTCTTCATTCCCCACCCTCAAGCTACTCAGGCCTCTGTCATTTCTTCTGTCAGGGCCTCCTCCTGGACTCCTAGGATCTACCCGTCCCTATTAAATCCCAAGCAGCTGTAGCTGCCCTCTGAAAACTTCCATGGCTGAAGTGACACTAAGGGCAAAAGACAAAGACCTCGCTGTACTCCATGGGACCTTCATGGCTGGCACTGCTCTCACTTCTAGAATTCTGCCAATGCCCCCTCTCTCTTGCTGTCCTCATGCACTTGACTGCATTCCCTCCTTGAAGCCCTGGCACCCAACAGTCCCTCAGTGTGAACTTGCCTGCAGATGCCTGCTTCACTTGTCCTCTGGGGTCAGAGGCCACCTCCTCTGTGACACCCTCACAAATGATCTGACCTCAGACAGACAGCCCTGGCCACAGCTCGCCCTCCTCCCCTTCTTCTCTTTTTGTCACTGTCTATCACAGTAGGCATCTCTTCATGGCCTCTTTCTCCCTCACATCCAGAAGGAACAAACTGTTCTCTCTCTGCTGTCTACTCGCTAAGGATGGGCCTGTGTTTATCTCAATGAATAGCTGTGAAGAGCCAGATTCCCTGTTCTAATACTGCCCAGTCTCACTGTGTGGCACCAAGTCCATCCCTGCTCCACTCTAGTCTCATATCCCATTCTCTGCCCTCGCTGTCCTTTGAGGTCTTAGGGGTGCATTGTCCCTGTGCTGATAATGACAATCCCAAAGTTGTCTACTGCTCACAGGCCCAAACATACCTTCTGCATTGTCTGGATGCTGTTCTTCAGCTCATTCTCCAGGTTTCCTATCCAATTGCCAGTCAACTCCCACATGTGCACCATGGGTGGCCAGTTCTTCTGGGTACTGTCTACCTGCTTTCCATTCCCTTTGGCTGCAGTCATAGAGGCCACCAGAAGGAAGAGGCTGCCCCGCAACATGGCTTGCCAGGACAGCATCTAGACTTGTGGCAAAGGAGAGAGGAGTCCGCTCAGATTCCACACAGGCTGTCCTGCCTGCTCTTCAGCCCTGTGCTTGGAGTATACCAGCGTGGCCTGTGTCCTCGAAGGCACAGATCTTCAGGGCTGCTGCAGCTGCAAGCCCCTGTGTGGCCAGATCTGTCTGCAGCTGTTTATACTGGGAGTCACTCACCTACAGGGCTTCCTGGCCTCTGCTCCCACCCCCAGGCTGTGTCTGACCTGTGTTCTCTGGTCCCTTCCTTCTCCATTCTGGCCCCAAGCAGTCACACTGGATTCTTTGCCCATCTCGCCCCTGAGGTCTGAAACTGTCCAGTCTGGGCCTGACCCTCCCCAGAGTGATGGAAAGAAAACATGTGTGGATATGCATACAGCACACTTGGAATCCCACAGCTTTGAACCCAGTGCTTCTCTGCTGTGCTCCTGTCCCTTTCTTCTCTTTCTTCCTCACAGTCCTGGAGGGAAGAAGAGCCCCAGGAGGTCCCAGAAGCCACAATCTCTAGCTTTTACATTGCTCCCAGCTGTGCTTCAGAGCTCACTGCAGATGGGACCCTGAGGGGCAAGGAGGAAGCGTGCTGACCATAGTGTTGGTTGACCAGAGGTGCACAACCTGCATTTTTATTCTCCCCATTTTAGAAAAGAGAAAACTAAAGCTAGCTCTGTCTGTCCTTCCAGCCCTGCCCTTCAAGGCTGCATTCTCAAGTGCCTGTTCCTGAGCTCCCCATTCTCAGCCTTTCCACTTTCCTCTTTGGGTTCTCTGTTAGCTTTGGCCATGGGCAAGGACAAGGAATCCCTGGGAAGTGTAGGGAGGGAATAGAGGGGAGATCAGGGTGAGGCCACAGAGAGGCAGCCCTGCCATGTGTTTCTGGAGACTCAGAGAAGGGGTCACCAAGAGGGAGCTGGCTCCTGTTCCCACTTCTCACTAAGGGCCTGGGGGTACCTTGTGCCCTGGGGTAGCCCTGGCCAGGTTGCTGTGACAGTGATGGGAAGTGGTCATGTCCTGGGGTAGGTTGTCCCAGAGCAGGAGTAGGGTAATGAGTTATAGAGAGGAAAGCGTGAGGTGCAACAAGATCTTGTCCAGGCCCTGCCCCCCACAGTCAGAGATGCGGCCCCTAAATCCTGCTCTGCACAGAGGGCCAGATGATATCCTTGGGCAGCTTCACCTCTATGGGGCCCCACTGCTGTTATGCCTTGATGTCCCTCCAAAGCCTCATGCAATCATGGGTGGGGCTTTTTCAGAGATGGCTGGATCTAGAGTGTGTGATGCTAGGAATGATTCATGGTGCGATGATAGGATTGAGGGCACTAGGATTAAGGGTGTGAGTGCCACCTGCCCTAAGTATCCTGGGTGAGATATAAGGGGCAGAAAGAGCTGTGGTTGTCCCTTGCTTGCTTTGATACCTTCTGCATACCATGAACTGTTTCTCCTCTGTGATTTCACCCTGCACTGCAGCCAGCTGATTATGGACTGAAACTTCTGCAAACTGTGAGCCAAATAAAACTTTCCTCCTTTAACTTTGAGCATTGAGTATTTTGTCTCAGCAATGAGAAAAATAACTAAGACAACCCCTAATCTGCAAACCTGGGGAACCCTCATCTCTTGCCTGAGGACTGCATGTGGGTCCTCAGCATGGGAACTGAGGGATTTTCAGTTTGCTCTTCAACGTCTGGATCCTACCAGCTGTGTAACTTTGGGCAAGTCATGTACACTCTCTGGGCCTTGGTGTATTCTTTTTTTTTCTTTTTCTTTCTTTCTTTTTTTTTTTTTTTTTGGTACCGGGGATCAAACGCGGGTCCTTGTGCTTGCAAGGCAAGCAATGGAACCACTGAGCTAAATCCCCAGCCCCTTGGTGTATTCTTGAATGAGTACAAAACCCCTTGTACTTTTTACAGGGCAGGAGAGTTAATTGAGATAGGACCGTACGGGCACCGGCTGAACACAGAGTAAATATTCTGTTCTAAGACTGTGCCTCCCTCTCTAGCCCACAGAATGCAAACCTCATGAGGGCTGGGCTTTCTCCTTGGGGCCTTGGCAGCTGCACAGGAAGCCATCCAGGGGCTACAGTGTGGCCTTTGGGCTGTGTCACCTGTTGGCCTCTCCTCTCTCCTGCTGGTTTTCCCAGGCAGGGGCCAACCACCATTCAGTATTTACTCTTTCCTCATGTTTTCCCAAATCCTGATGAAGGTTTGAATGGGGCTAGCTGGTTGGGGGCATCAGTGAGCCAGGGGCTCACCAGGGGACAGAAGACAATGTGCCAGGTGTGGGGCTCTGGCTAAGAAAGCAGCTGCCTAGACCTGCTCAGTTCTCTCACTGCAGATAAGAGTTGAAGAGGAATCACTGACCTTCATGTTTTGTGAACTGAGGCCCCTGGCCTGGACTTTTATCCTTGCCCTTCTACCAAAGAATAAAACTAACCTTACCCAGAACAGTTGAGCAATTTGCCCAAGGCCACGCAGCCTGGGAGGGCTGGACCAGGAACTGGGAGAGAGGGAGGCTCAGCCACTCTGGGTCACCCACTGCCTCCCACCCCTGTCCTGGCAGTGAGCAAGGGCCCGGGCCTCCCAGCCTCGTCTCTGTGTCTATGCTCTAGACATAGCGTTCACACCTTGGGGTGGGCATGGGGATCTTGTTGTGGTACCAGATGACAGTGGGAAATTCCCAGCACAAAAGATGCATTTGATTTTGCTGATGAGTAAATGCAAAAATGAATGATTGAATGAAAGAATGGGTAAATGTGACTTCTTTTTCTGTACAGGCTTTGTGAAATCAACATGGGGACCAGAATTGCACAAGTTGCTTGTTGCACAGAAGAGGACATGGATTTTCTTCTGCAGGGGGGATGCAGGCAGGACCAAAAGAAGAGCTCTGTGCATTGGGATGGGAAGCCTCCAAGTCTGCCTGGTGCTTTCTTTTCTGCACTGCCCTGACTTCTGGTCCTTTGTGTGTGCTGGTGTCTGTCCAGAGTGCTGCTGTCCACACACCCTGGCCCTCCTTTTCTTGTTGCTTCAGTTACTATGGCTGCCAACAGTTTACCCCAATGCTTAGTGGCTTCAGATAAAATATGTGGGGCAACTGGGGGTTCAGGTGTTTGGAGGAGCCCAGTGGGAAGTTCTTGTGTTAATCATCATGTTGTCAGGTGGAGGTGAGGCCAGGCTCATCACAAAGGCTTCCTCCCTCACGTGTCACACCTGGGCATCCCTGGGTTCTTCATTTGGTGCTTCCAACATGATGACTTCAGGAAGCCAGGCTTCTCTAGGGCTACTCAGTGCCGCAAAGCTGCAGGTTTTGAGGGTGCCAGGTGGAAGCCTCAATGCCTTTCAAGCCCAAGCTTTGAAAGTTATTGCAAGGGCTCCACATCACCTGTCCTGTGAGCTCCACATTGCCTGGTATGTGCTCTGTCACCATCTTAAGTTCTATTTACTCATCCTATTTATTTTTATCCTTTCTTATTTTCCTTTAAAAAAGTATTAGTACCTGTTTTCAGTAAATAATGTTTACATTTGTTGTGTGCAGTTGGTACATGTATGTAGCTCACCTTAATTCTCTTTTCTTTTCCCTTTTCCTTCCCTCCCTTTTTTTTTTTCGTCCCGGGGATTGAACTCTGGACCCTGCGCTTGGGAGGCAGGCAGCGGAACCACTTGAGCTTAATCCCGGACGCTCCCTCCCTTTTCTTTCCTCCTTCTTGTATCTATTGCTGTCCTTCCTCTTTCATAAAGATCTATCTTCCTACTTTCTATTATTTATCTTTCACTTTGCTCTTTATTTATAATTTGAGTTTCTCATTTAAGAGAAATCATGTGATATTTAAGCTCATATGTTGATTGATTTCACTTAATTATGAACTTTAGGTGCATCCATTTTCCTACAAATGACTCAAGTTTATTATTATTGTAGAGTGGTACTCTGTTGTATGTAAATCCCACATTTTATTTATCCAGTCATCTGTTGATGCACATGTAGGCTACTTCCAAGATTTAGCTCTTATGAATTGGGCTGCTCTAAACATGGCTATGCATGCATCTCTATAATATGATGTCTCTAACTCCTTAAGAAAGATACCTAGGAAGGGAATAACTGGGTCAAATGGAATTTATATCTTAGTTTTTGAGGAATCTCCATACTGATTTCAACAGTGATTATACTAGTTCACACTCCCATCAATAATGTAGAAAGGTTTGCTTGTTTCCTTTTGTTTTTTTTTCCTCTAAGCCTCACCAGCATTTGTTATTTTTTGATTTCTTGATGATGGCCATTCTTCTGGGGTAAGATGGAATCCCATTGTTGTTCTGTAATGGCCGGTGATTTTGAGCATTTCTTCAATTCATTTATTGGCTATTGTACTTCTTTGGTGAAGTGTCTATTAATTCACTTGCTCATCATTTTTTTGGTGTTTTTGAGACAAGTTCTCGCTATTCTAGGCTGGCCTCCAACTCTCAGGGCTCCTCCTGCCTCTGCCTCCTGAATGCTGTGCACTATAGGTGTGCACTACCATGCCTGGCTGCCATGTTAAATTCTTAATAAATGCTGAGCATAGGGCTGTGTTCTGGTTGTGACTAAGCAGCATGTGAGCCTCCCCCTCTCCAGTCCCCTGTCCCTGGCCTGTCATCTCATCAGATCTGGTCTTCTTGTGTGACCATTTACATGCTTCTCTCTGTGTACCTGTTGCTTACTGCCTCTTTCCTTATAGCTGGGGGAAATTCCAGCTAGGGTCACACGGACATTCTTGAAGCAGGACTGCAGTTAGAGGGATGAGGAGCTCTGGTTAGTTATTCTGGGTCATGTGTCCAGGCCAGCAGCCATGGAGTAAAGTCAGCCACATAGGACTCAAAGGAACTGCATATGTGCCAGGGGGACACTCATGGGGACCTTGGGGAGGTTACTGGGGGGATGGAGGTTGCTGGGCACAAGGCACCTGCTGCTTCCCATTGCCTCCCACCCTGGCCACTTGCCAAGTAAACACATTTTCCATGGTTGGACCAGTATGTTCTTGCCTCACCTTAATCTCCCAGGGAACCTGCCCAGAGCGTATGGCCACTGGCATTTACTCTCCTGGGAGAACTGATCTTCCAGCCCCTGGGGACAAATGGTGAGACTATGGATCATTCCTGGAGGGCAACTTGACAATTTGGGCTCTGTAGGAATGTGGATGTAGAATAGGATTGTCCCCACTCTGAGTCTCTATTACCAGCTGTCACTCCCTTGATTCAACACACCACTCATCCCTTTGAGGATCTTCTGATCCCAGCACATGGTGGTCACTGGAGGGTGTGAGCCTCCTTGTCCTTGATGACAGAATCTAAACACCCTCAGAGCACTGATGCACACAGGTGAGGGCCCGTAGGTAGCTATGGGGGTGATGACTGTCTATAAGTGTCCCTGTGAATCGTTCTACTCAAGAGTACATTCTTTGTCATCTGTCCATTGCCTCTACTTTCCACCCCCCAACCCAGAGCTGTGGCACAGGTGATGGAGGAGAGGACACTGAGGTTGGGCTTTGAGGTTCCGTTCCCTGTGACCCAGACTCAGAGCCTAGAAGCCCTGTATTCTCAGAACTGCATCTTGATTCTACTTTAGCTGAGGAGACTCAGTTTTCTCATCTTTAAAATGGGAAGAACAACCCCACTGTGACAGAGGCTGCAATGGAGCTTAGGGTTAGCTAAGAAAAGAACATCTCATTGTAGAACTTGGGGTTGCCTGATTCAGTGTTCATTTCCATCAGTTTCCTCCAAATACTGAGGCTATGCAACCAAGTGTTCCTCTCCCAGAGCTCCCTACAGACTGGTGGTCACAGGAGGAGCTCTGGCCAATGAGACATAAGGTGAAGTCAGGGGCAGGGGAGTTTGTGCTGTTCTGACCAGGTAGGCAGATGTGCCTGGTGCTGCCTAGAAGCCAAGGCCAACACTGGGCCCAGGTACCAGTAGCTAGAGTGACAAGAGGGAAAAGGCAAAAATAAAATCATCAGAATATTAGCCTGACAATCCTATGTTGCTGGACTCTTAAATTCAGACTGTTTCCTAAGAGAGAAAAATAAACTCCTCTGTTCAGGCTATGCATTCAATTCCCTGTCCTTGTAGCTGATCACACTGCTGGTGCACTGTGCCTCTGTCCCCAGCCCCTCAGGTCCTGGGAAGGCATCATATCTGTCCCAGTGGCCAATCTTTCTCATGCTAAACTCCCCTTGGTATTAGTGTCCTCTGTTCCCTCTTCTGGACATGGTCCTGCTCCAGAATGGACTGTGGAGGCCATAGTCACTGGACAGGGTCTGAGGAAATTCCTCAAGCTGACCAACCCGTCTTTTTCTGGGAATAAATGTGTGTTTTCACTGACGTCTGTCAAGGAAGAGGAATTTTCAGGACTAGTCAGTAAGAGGGGTGGAAAGGGTGTTAATAGGCAAAAATTTAAAGATATGTGTTTGAAGAAACAGAGAGTGGGCCTTCAAGACAATCAAGGGCTTATTTCCTGGAACAGGCACATTTCTGCTTTTCTTGAGGGAGTGAAACTCGGAAAATGTGGCCACACCCAGAATGGGAGTAGCCCATTCTGCATTTATGCATCCAGTTTTTTTTTAAGAGTTAATTTAAACATCAAATTATCTCAATCTGGTACTTTGCTTTAGGCTCAGCTCTTTATTTTTTCAGTTAAGCCAATTTATAGACTTTCAGGTTTCATGAGGATGGAAAGGAAGGAAACTAAAATTAACCAAGGAAATGCTGATGTACTTCACGTTGGGTAACTTTGGCTGAGTCCCAAAATTTGCAGTCTTCTTAAAAATACAATTTTTGCTGAGTGTGGTGGTGCATCCCTGTAATCTCAGCACTCAGGAAGATGAGGGAAGGGCATTGCTTCAAATTCAAGCCCAGTATGGGCTACATATAAGTTCCAGGTTAATCTGAACTATAGAGCAAGACTCTGTATCAATAAAATCACTTAAAAAGTTCAATTTTTAGTTATGATTTTCTTGTCTCCTTTTTACTTATCCTTTTTTCTTCTATGCCACCTATTTAACCTCAACGAAACTTTGATCTCTTATTCTTAAAGGGAAGCAGAAGACCCAATAGACCATCATCATGTAATTCCTTAAGGCTGAGAAGGGGCATTGACCTTTCCTAGACAGGGATTAAAAGTCTCAGCCTGATAGATCTAAAGGAGACAAAGAAAATGGGTCTGGTGGTTTGACTAATGACTATTTTTTCATAATCTGGAAAAGAGGACAAAGATGTTAGCACCCCATTGGCATTTAAGCTTCATTTCATAAACTTGGTAAACAACCCGGGGCCACAAAGTAACTATAGATTAATGATTAACAGTGGCTCTAAAAATTGCAGAAGTCAGTAGTAACATTAGGCATGAGTCTTTCATCTTTAATATTAACCTCTACTGTACCTGTTTTGAGCGGTTTACACAAATATAATAGGTAGGGTTTAAAATACACAGACTCTTCTCTATTTTGTCTATAAGAATTTGAATGTCTCCTAATTTTTAATAACTCAGTGAATAAATACACTAAATAAATATACTATTGTTTTTTGAAAATTGGGCATTGAAATTTTTGTTATAGGACTCTGTTTTGTAGTCCTGAAGACCTTTTGTAACATTAGCTGTAGATAATAAAAATATATAAAGTCTCAAATAGATAATAGGAAGTTAGTTTATACCACAAAACTAATAAAACATAGCTAGAATATTTATATTGCTATTTTTATTATATAGGTACACCTATACATGAAGCTAAATCTACCTGAGAGGTACTTGAAAGTATACTCAAATAACATAATGGGAATATTCTAAGAGAGGCAGAAGGGCACTTTTTAAAATGGTCTAGTGGTACAGGGAATCAAAGTTTTCTTATGGCTCTAAGGTTTAGGTGTAGGTGGAGATGGCCATTAGGGCCAGAGTAGTGTTTGGAGCCCCCTTGTTGCATCTAGCTGAGCTTTTTGTTTAGTATTACTATGATGGTCAATGTAGAGCTTTTTGGGGTTATACCTTCCCATTGGGTGTTTAGACCAAATTAAGACCTGTGTTAATCAAAATTAATCTCTTCACATGTGCATATATTTGTCAATGTCAAAGAAGGCTTGTAAGAGGTTAATTTTAGGGCCATGTGAGGAAGCTCTTAGCACTTCTGTAGTCTTTCACTCTCCAGTTCTGTCATTTGCCAGAATGGGCCACAGCCTTTACTCACCCATGTGGTTTCCCTTAGAAGCACGAGGATGTCACCCTCTTTAATGAACCTCCATTTATTTATTTTATTAGTGCATGCTTGTGGTATTTAATGTTTACATTCCTCATGTGGAATTGGAACATGTATATAATACATCTTAATTCCTTTCTTTCATTCCCTTTCTCTTCCTTCCTTCCCTCATTCCCCCTCCATCCATCACTGAATCTCCTTTCTGTTTTTTATGTGTCTATGGTACACAATATTTACATTTCTTGTGTAGAGTTGGCACATACACATAATACATCTTAACCCCTTTTTTCATCCCCATTCCCAGCCCTGCCTCCCTCTTCCTCTGTTGATCTCTGTTCCCTTTTATGAAGATCTGTCTCCCCACTCACTATCATCTAACTTTTCTTTCTGCTCTTTTAGTTTAAATTTCTCATATAAGAGAAACCACAGCATACTAAAGCTTGTATTTTTTATTTATTTCATTTAGTATTATGGTCTCACGGTGTATCCATTTTCCTACAAATAACTCAAGTTTATCTTTCTTTATGGCATTATGTGTAAATACCACATCTTTTTACTATGATTAGAGGTCCCACTTGACCCAGCATTTCCTCTTCTGGGTATGCTCCCAAAAGAATTAAAAGCATCACACCACAGTGATATATGTGCACCCATGTTTACAGCAGCACAATTTGTAATAACTAAACCTTGGACACAGCCAAAATGCCCAACAGCTGGTGACTGGATAAAGAACATGTGATTTCTGTATAAAATGGAGTACTACTCAGCCATAAATAAAGATAAACTAGAGACATTTATAGCTAAACAGATGCACCTTAAAACCATACTCTTAAGTGAAATAAATAGGACACACATGTGTAAATACCAAATTGTTTCTCTGGTGTGAGAAACTGAAAGTGTAAATGAAGAACAAAATGTATAATAGATACTGTGAACTAGGAAGAAAATGTTCAAAGGGGAAGGGGAACTAGGGAACAGGAACAGGGGGAAGGAAAGAAGGGAAAAAACTAGAAAGTAAGGAAAAAATGGAAACAAAGTTTTTGTGAATAAGGAGTGTGGAGGGGTGGAAGGGAGGTAAGTGGAATGGGAAAAAATTAGAACCAAGATATATCATGTACAGGTACAAATTCCCTATGATGAATGTGACCATAATATATACCTAAAATGTACCAATAAATGTAATGAATAAAAAATTACCACTTTTTTATCCATTCATCTGTGGACAGACATGTAGGCTGTTTCCAAGATTTAGCTATTATAAATATAAACATGGATATGCATGTGTAGCTATGATATGATGTCCTTAACACTTTTGGGAGGATACCTAGAAGGGGAAGAGCTGGGTCAAATAGAATCTCTCAATTTTTTGATGATTCTCCATGCTGATTTCCAAATTGGTTATACTAGTTTAGATCACACCAGCAATGTAGAAGTGTTCCTTGTTTTACCTGCAGCCTCACCAGCGTCTGATTTTTTGAGAATGATCATTTTTTCTGGGGTAAGCTGGAATCTCAGTGTTGTTCTCCCTGGCCAGTGATGTTGGACATTTCTTCCTTTATTTATTGGCCTTTGTATTTCTTCTGTGAAGCTTCTGCTTATTTCCCTTTTTGATTTCTTTATTGGTCTTTTATTGTAGGGGATCTAATTTGTTTGAGTTCTTTACATATTCTACATTTTAGTCCTCCATCTGAGGAATAGATGAAAAAGTTTTTCTCATTTAACAAATTGTCTTTTCACTCTAATTGTTGTTTCTTCACATGTGCAGAATCTTTGTAATTCGAAATGTTCCCATTTGTTGGTCCTAAAAACTATTTTCTGTGTTACCAGGGCTCTGTTCAGAAAGGTCTTTCCGAACCTATGACTTCAAGAGTTTACCTGTTTTGCCTTTCCGTGGGTTTAGTGATTCTGCTATAATATTTAGCTCTTTGATTCACTTTGGTTTTAGTTTATGACATGGTGAAAGATATGAGTCTAGATTCAATCTTCTGCATGTAGACAACCAATTTTCCCAGCACCATTTATTAAAGAGGCTGTTGTTCCTCCAGTGTGCACTTTTGGTCCCTTTGTCAAAGATCAAAGAGGTCAGTGAGCTCAAAGTTGTTTCTGCATCCTCTATTCTGTTTCATTGATGCTCATGTCTGTTTAGGTGCCAGTACCATGGTGTTTTAATCACTGTACCTTTGTAATATAACTTCAAGTCTGGGATTGCAATGGCTCTTTGTTTTTTGTTGTTGTTGTTTTTTTACCCAGGATTGCTTTTGTTATTCTGGGTCTCTTCTGGCTCCATATGAATTTTAGAATTTTTTTCTCCAGTTCTGTGAAGGATGCTCTTGCAATTTTGATTAGGGTTGCATTAAAGGTATATATCAGTTTTGGAAGTATGACCACTGTGAGGTTATTAGTTCTGTCTTTACAGGAACAGGCGACATCTTTCCCTTTTCTGATACTTAAGAATTAACCTAAGGAAGTAAATGACCTTACCTTACTTACTTTCTCATTGCTGAAACCAAATAGCTGACACCCACAACTGAAAGGATGAAAGGTTTATTTTAGCTCACAGTTTATAAAGGTTTCAGTCCATAATTGGCTGGCTCAAAGGCAGGTTAGCACAGCAGGGGGGCATTGCAGAGTAGAAACAGTTCATGCAGAGCAGGCAGGATGCAAATGGAGCAAGCAGCAGCAGCAAACCTGCCTTCCCTCTCTCCCTTTACATTTTATCTGAGCTATATATGCCCATTCATTGGTGCCAGCCACACCCAGGGTGGAGCTTTCATTTTACACACCCATAATTGTGCTAAACCCCTTTAGTTATCATACACTCTTAATCCCAGTATCACACATACTAGAATCAGCCACCTCTGCAAAGCTCCACCTATGAGGACATGAGATTTTGGGTGACATCTAGATAAAAGCCATAACAACCTCTACAACAAAAATTACAGCACTCTGAAGAAGGCAATTGTAATGAATCTCCTTTTAGCATAATGCACATCGGCTGACTCCTGTCCCTTGGGGTCCAACAGTCTCCCTGGTCAGGAGGCTGGGTGACTCACCGGAGTGGTACAACCTTTTTAGGAGTCCCATCATGTCCTGGGTCTTGGCTGACCTTGACAGGTAAGGGCCAAAGTATTGGCTTTCCTCTTAGCCCCATTACCATTTGTAGTTTTGATGTTTATGCCTTGGTTGTTGAACATCCAGATCAGTGTAACAGTCTTGAAGTAAGAACACTAGGCTTTAATCTTAACTATTATAATCTTCTTTGAATATTGGGTACTTTGAAAATAAAAAGTATGGCTAAAGAACAGCTACCTCTTTATTAATTAGAGTTACCTAATTGTGAGTCAGTGTCATATTTTATTTGTATTGTGGATGATGGCCTACAACTTTATCATGTTGTTTAAATTATCTCTGAGAAGGCATGTTGCTAAAGCATGTTCTCAGATAACAGTTATAAAGTTTTACAAGAGTTCTAAAATAAAAGGCAAACGTGGAATTGTAGCATAACAGTTATGATGACATTATTATACTAGAAAGATTAGGGATTTTATTTGTAAATATACAATTCAATTTCCTTTTTAGCATATAATAGCTTTCAATAGGTTACTTTTATCCAATTAGAACATATTAAAATTTTTCATCTAGATTTGCTAATTTTTTAATAAAGTGGTTAAGTGGAATGTACTTGTTCACAGATGTGCTATATAGATAATGAATGCCCAGTCTTTAGAGTGCCATTGCATGGACTGTATATTATTTAGGCCCATTTAACTATCATCACACAATTACATAAGAACACATAAACATAAGCCCGAAAACGTTCGACATCATAGACAACTTGAGTTGGGAGGTCGTCAATATGACAAGATGTTTTTTCAAGTTCTCCATCTTAGAAGTCCTGTACACTTGGGAAATATAAATGCAATCAACATAACAGAAGGTTAGAAATGATTAGCATTTTAGCTAATAGAAATCTTTACCATTTACTTATATAAATTATAAATATTTATATATTATATAAGTTATATAAAATTATATACATATATTTACTTCATTTTTATTCTTAAGGCAAAATTTAGATTCCTTTAACAGGTTTACATGGTATAACTGCAATGACATTATTTAGGATATTTTTAGAGTTCTTACAAGTTTAGAAAAGAGACTTATTGACCACAAATAGACTTATTAGCCAATATATAAGTATATGAGCTCAAAAAATATGTTTCTTTTAATGAGGCAGCTGCAGGTACATTAACCAGTTATTAAAACAGAATAACAGACACACAGAAAGAAGAAAACATGTAGAACACATAAAACAATTAAAGTGCACTTTTAGATACACTGGCTATGCTGAACTTTAACCATTTTCTTAGTTTCAAGTTTATAATCATAGACTAGTCAGAACTTTCCCTAAGGGTTATCAATTAGTGCTCCTTTTTTTCTGATGTAAGTCATAACAGTATTTTCTTTAATACTCCAAGTATTAAATAAAGGACCTAGTGTATCCTTTTTTCTTCTTAGTTAACATCATTCATCTACAACGAGTAAGACTCAGAAGGGGGAAGAGAAGAGGTATAAGTTGCTAAATAAAATTATTGTTCATTTTCCCTTCTTAGTGTAAAATTAAGTTTGAGACATGGTGTCTTTACTCCTTAACTGACAATTGGAGAAAAATCAACCTTCAAAAAATCTTTTATTTTAAATTTGTCCCAAATTTACAAAATATGAACTAATGACAACATTTTGAGGACTGACACTGAGCTACACATTAGAATTCAAGATGTACTATACGCCTTTAAGATTTTCCATGTGTACTTCTGGAAAGAGATGGAGAGAAAAAGGAAAGAAAAAAGACAAAAAATGAGATCCTAAGGCTCCTGAGGTGAGGCTGTGTGAGCAGTCTCAAAAACCTAAGTCAGGCTAAAGGATTTGAGTCTTCTGACAGAGGAAAGCCCTAGAGTGGGAGAAAATGGACAAGAAGGAGACTGGTGCTTTCTTGGGGGAGAGTGGAGGAAAAAATGAAAACCAGTAAGCTCCCTCTCAGTTTGAGTCCCTAGCTGCAGAAGTTGGAAGAAAAGGAGAGAGAAAAAGAGATGAGTACACTTCAGAGGAAAAGAGGATGGAGGAAAGTACACTTCAGAGAGCAAGGGGTTTAGGGAAGTGGGGAACAAAAAGAAATTAAGGCCTCTGCTTTGACGAACCAAAGTTGCCATCCCAACATCTCTTTTAACCTCCTGGCTGGCTCACCAGAGAAAATGTCACTGGACAGGATCCAAAGAGGTTCCTGAAGCTGAGCCAAGCAACCTAACACCAACTTTTTAAAAAATAAGCTTTCAGGTTGGCTGATTCTCATAGTGGGAAAAGAATTATCAAGGCTAGTCAGGAAAGTGCAGAGGGTTTTATTAGGCAGAATGTGAAAGTAACACACTCAAAAAAATACAGTGATGGCTCTCAAGAGAGAGAGAGGCACTGAGTTCCTGTAGCAGGGAACATTTTTGACCCCTCAAAATCTAGGACCCTCACAATTAATAACCAAATTCAGTACTGTAGGAGGACACAAAATCAACACACAAAAATCAATAACATTCCTATACACTGATAATAAACCCACTGAGAAAGAAATTAGAAAAAATATCATCTACAATAGCACCAGGAAAAATTGAATGCCTTGGAATTAATCTAACTAAGGAAGTGAGTGAGCTCTACAATAAAATGAAATCTACAGAACTTTGAAAAAGAAAATCAAAGAAGACATCAGAAAATGGAAAAATATCCTCTATTCCTGGATAGACAGAACCAATATAGTCAATAGGGCCTTACTTCCAAAACTGACACTCAGATTATACACATTCCACTCAAAATTCAAAGAACATTCTTTTTTTTGTTAAATTCTTTTATTGGTACATTTTAGGTATACAACACAATTACATTTCTCATTGGGAGTTCTTATTTTTTTCCCCATTCCTAGCCCTCCCTTCACCCCCTCCACCCTTCCCTATTTACTAAGACATTTTTTTCCATTTTTTCCATTTCTCATCATTTTTCCTTTCCCTTCTTTCCTTTCCCCTGCCCCTCCCACTACCCCTACCCCTTTGGACCTTTTCTTCCTATTTTGCATTATCCATTATTCATTCTAATCATTGGTATATTTTAGGTATACAATATAATGACATTCATCATTGGAAATTTGCACCTTTACATAGTCTCTTGTGGTTCTTATTTTTCACCCTTGCCCAGCTCTTCCTTCAACCTCTCCATTCCACTCTATTTACAAAGATTTTGTTCCTATTTTTTCTTTTTCTCATATTAACCCCATTCCCTTCTATCCTTTCCCCTAGTCCTCCCACTTCCTTCCCCTTTGCCCCTTTTCTTCCTATTTCACATGACCTATTATACATTTTAGTCCTTATTTACACTTTCAGTTTCTTATATCAGAGAAACTATTTGGTATTTATACATGTGTGTCCTATTTATTTCACTTAAGAGTATTGCCTCAATGTGCATCCACTTAGCTATAAATGTCTCTAATTTCTCATTTTTTATGGCTGAGGAGTACTCCATTTTATATAAAAAAAACAACCCACATTTTCTTTATCCAGTCTCCAGTTGATGGGCATTTGGGCTGTTTCCAAGCCTTAGCTATCAAAAACTGTGCTGCTATGAACATGGGCACACATATATTACGGTGGTGGTATGATTCTTTTAATTCTTTGGGGAAGACCCCCAGCAGTGGAATAGCGGGGTCAAATGGGACTTCCAGTCCTACTTCTTTGAGGTATCTCCATACTGATTTCCACAGTGTTTGCACCAGTCTACACTCCCACCAGCAGTGGAGCAGGGTTCCTCTTTCCCCACAGCCCTGCCAGCATTTGTTATTGCTTGATTTCATGATAGTAGCCATTCTTTCAGGAGTGAGATGGAATCTCAGTGTTGTTTTCATTTGCATCTCTCGAATGACCAGTGATGTTGAACATTTTTTCATATGATTATTTGCTATTTCTACTTCTTTGTCTAAAATTGTATTAGTGCATATATGACTTTTCATGTCCATTAGTATTTGTTTTATATAGTTTGGCGCACTAGTGTTTGGTGCATAGATATTTATGATTGTCATCACTTCCTCTTGGATTCTTCCCTTTACAAGGATGTAGTGTCCTTCTTCGTCTCTCTTAATCAGTGTTGGTTTGAAATCTACTTGATCTGCAAAGAGGATAGCTACTCCTGCTTTTTTGGGGGGTTCCCGTCGCATGGAGTATTGTTTTCCACCCTTTAATTTTCAGTCTGTGAGTTTCCTTTTGAATTAAGTGTGTTGCTTGTATGCAGCATATAGATGTCGCTTCTTGACCCATTCTGCCAGTCTATTTCTTTTGATTGGTGAATTGAGACCATTAACGTTGATGGTTATAACTGAAAGGTATTGACTTGTCATTGCCATGACTTTTTCTTTTTGTTGGGCTCTCTCCATTTACATTTAATTTCTTCTTGTGCCACATAGATTCATTCTGCTTTGCTTCCTGGGGTTGTGATCCTTAATGTCTGTTCTTAGGATATTGTGTAAAATTTTTGCTTGTTTGGTATTCACGAAGTTCCTAAGGGGCTCTTTGTCATGAAAGTATCTTATTTCTCCATCAATTTTGAAAGATAGCTTTGCATGGTACATTAATCTGGGTTGGAGGCTGTTTTCTTTTAGGGCTTGGAATATGTCACTCCAAGCTCTTCTTGCCTTAATGATTTGTGTTGAGAAGTCTGCTGTGATTCTGATGGGCTTTCCTTTGTATGTGATTTGTTTCTTTTCTCTAAGTGCTTATAGAACTTTGTTCTTCTGTTGAGTTTCTGGAATCTTAACATTTATATGCCTATGTGTAGATTTTTTTGATCAAGGCTATTTGGAGTCCTTTATGTCTCACTTATCTGTATGTCAAGTTCTTTTAGTTTTCTGCCATTACTTCTGTGAAGAGTTTTTTTATGTCATCTGCACTCTCTCCTGTTTCTTCATTGACTCCAATCAGTCTTATGTTATTCTTTTTTGCATCATCTAGCAGCTGCTGGATTGATTTCTTGTGTTCCCTTATAATTTTGAAGCAATTTATCTTTTCCTGGTTATTAATTGCAATCTTAACTTCTATATCTGAAATTCTGTCCTCACGTTGGCTCATTCTTCTGTGTAGGCTTTTAGCAGAATTTTTCATCTCCTGGAAATCTATTTGCATCTGCTTTATGGATTCCATTTGTTTACTATGTTGGGATTTCATCATGTTCCTCAGCTCCTCTCTAGATTTATTAATCATGTCTTGCACTAGGAGCACAATTTCTCCTGTTATGTGAGAAATTATTTCTGATTTCATTTTTTCTAGATCCCCTTTTGTTTCCAGTTCAGTCTTCCAGGTGGTTGAGTATCAGAGTGTTCTATCTCATTTCCCTTTGGGGTTGCTGTAGGTGATCTGGAAGTCTGGTTTTGAGACTTATTTACGTGTTTTCTCATTTCGACTGGGGGGTGGGGGTGTGCTGTTGGCGCCCGCATGGATCACCTCCTCTGAGCTGGGAGAGGTGGGACAGGGGCTGGGAGTGGCAGTAGGGATGGTGACCCGGAAGCCCCTTCCTCTGAGCCAGGAGTAGTGGGACAGAAGGCGTCCCAAAAGCCCTTTCCTCTGGGCTGGGAGCAGTGGGAGGGATGGTGGCCAGGAAGCCTCTTCCTCTGGACCAGGATCAGTGGGAAGGTGGCTCAGAAGCCCCTACCTCTGGGCCGGGAGTGGTGGGACAGAAGGCAGCCCAAAAGCCCAAAGAACATTCTTAATGGAACTGGAAATAGCACATCCTAAAATTCATTTGGTACGAAAAGAGCAATAAGAGAAGAGTGAAAGGCATCACAGTCCTGGATCTGAAGTTATATTACATAGGTACTGTGATAAAAAACCAAAATGGTACTGCACAAAAGCAGATATTAGGATCAATAAAGGAGAATAGAAGATGCAGAAGCAGCCTCAAGCATATTCACCTATGTGATCTTTGAAAAAGGGGCCAAAAACAAACAATGGTGAAAAAATAGGCTCTTTAATAAAAAGTGTTGGGAAAATTGGCTCTCCACATGCAGAAGATTGAATCAAGATCCATATCTCTCACCATATACTAGACTATAATCAAAATGGATCAAAATACTAAATGTTATCAGAGAAACAGTGTGTAAAATAAGTAAATGCAAACTAGGAAAAACTCAAAGTGATAGGCATAGGCGAAGACTTACTGAGCAGAACCCTGGTCACATAGGAAATAGTTCTGAGAATCAAGAAATATGAGAGGACTCATGATCCACTGGCTGGATCTCTCTGGAAGAAGAAGAAGGCAAGGGGTTCAGTGTAACAGGGTGAGTGTGACCTCTGGGCAGAAGACCTTCCCCAGGAAGGACAGGAAGTACAAGAACCTGTGACAATGAACAGCTTTGAGGCCAAGCCTCACTTTTCTGAGCTGTGCTCCCAGAAAGTGTCTGCACCTGAGTGAGGAGCAGACTGTGCCTGGCACACAGGGCCTTAGGATGGAGTGATCTGCTGCCTCTGCTGCATCCTTCTCTCCCCACTTCTCTCCTTTCCTCATTTCCTCCCTCCCTTTCTTCCTTCATCCCACAGCTATCAAATGAGTGCTTGCATTGTCCCATTGCTCTTCTAGTTACTGGGCTGTAGATGAGTCAGGTTTAGTCCCCTGCATGGTTCAGTGAGGAAGAAAAGCAGGTTGGATGACTGACTATGAAGGGGTAAACTGTTAGAGAAACACCATCATTTAAATCACAAAAAGGCTCTAAAGAAAAATTTAGGAGGTATAAAAAGAAAGGACTTGAAGAGGAATACAGTATTTAGTGAAGCTATCAGAGAAGGGCTCTCTGAAGCACTGGCCTTTGAACTGGGACCTATAGGACCAGAAATAACCAGCCATAGAGAGCTCTAGGGGAAGAGCATTCCAGGTAGAGGGGATAGCAAGTGCAGAGGCCCTGAGACCAGGAGCTTAGTGTGTGTAACAGTCAAGTGAAAATTGTGGGGCAGGGAGCAAAGGACAGCTGATAACTTTGGAGAGGGCTTGGGGGACAATGATGGAGGACCTGGGGACACTGTGAGAAATATGGATTTATCTCAGGATGAAGAAATATCAGTCTTTTTCAGCCCTGATATGAGGCAAGGCACCCTCTGGGCCCTGGGTCCTGGTGGACCCAGGTGGTTCTGGCCTCCTTTCCCCTCTGTGTTTACCAGCATCTATGGACAGCCTTGGCCACTCCTGATCTCTCCCAAGGGAGGTGCAGCCTCAGCCAACTGCTGCTCTTGACTGTTGTTGGGGTAGCAGCAGGAAGGGTTTCTGTTTCTTTGGAGTCATTGTTCCTGACCAAGGTCCCCAAGATCATGAAGGAGCCAGCAGATATTTACTAAACCAATGGATGATAAATGGGCCATTGTGTGCTTGGCGAGGTGTTCCAAAGGGAGTGCTCAGAGCAAGACCTGCACCTCTAAGACATAGCCGAGACCCTCAAATCCCTCTTCTACCACCTGAGCCTCTGAGCCTCAATTGCCTCCCCTGAGGCATGGGGGAGCTAGAAGCAAGTATGCAGCTAAACGCTCAGCCTCAGGAGAAATGGGAGAAATGGGAGTGAAGCAGTGATGAGCCACATCCTTTACAGTCACCCACAGGACTGGCACAAATTACACACCAGGGACTGCCATGTGTCAGCCAGCAAGGCTGGAAGAGGACTCACCATGTTCTGCTGGGTGTTTGGAACCCACGGAATAGTACCCATGGAACATATAGGAGTCTAGCAGTGACCCTGCAGCTTACCTCCTGGAGGAATTCTTCCTACAAGTTTCTCAACCACAGCCTTCTGTGGTCTTGCCAGTCCTCTTCCAACACTTCTATTCTCTCCGTAATAAAATCTTCATGAAAACATTGGATGGTAAAAGACCTCCATTACATTAATGAGGCTGAAATCCCAATCCACCCTCTAGTAGCAGATCTATATACAATCCTCTCCCAAATTCCAGTAGACACAAGTTGGATCTTAGCCTTGGATCTCAAAGATGATTCCTTTGCTATTCCCTCCATTCAAATTACCTGTTAATGTTTGTCTCTGACTGGTAAAACAGCAATATACTTGGATAGTTCTCCCACAAAGCTTTAGAGACACTCTCACCTTTTTGCTTGAGGACTGGGAAAGGATTTAAGGAACCTGTAGTTTAAACAGGGGATTTTCCTATAGAATGTAGATGATAATCTAATATGCAGCCCGATTTGGGAGCTATCCAATCAAAATACTATCCAAAGCCTCAGTTTTCTAGCTAAGAAAGTATATGAAATTTGAAAGAAAAAAGTGCAGATATCGCTTCAGAGAGTTCAATACTTGGGATACATTCTCTTTTTTTCCTTTTCTCATAATTTTTCCTTTCCTTCTTTCCTTTCCCCTACCCCTCTCACTTCCCCTTCCCCTTTGGATATTTTCTTCCTATTTCACATTATCTGTTATACATTTTGATCCTTATTTACACTTTCAGTTTCTCACACCAGAGAAACTATTTGATATTTACACAAGTGTGTCCTATTTATTTCAGTTAAGAGTATCGCCTCAATGTGCATGCATTTTGCTATAAATGTCTCTAGATTCTCATATTTTTATTTTTTAAAATTTTATTTTATTGGTAAATTTTAGGTATACAATATAATGACATTGATCATTGGGACTTTTACATAATCTCTCTTGGTTCTAATTTTTCCCCCCTTCCCCTGCCCTCCCTTCAACCCTTTCATCCCTCCCTATTTACAGTTTGTTTCCATTTTTTCATTTTCTCATATTAATTCCATTCTCTTCTTTCCTTTCCCCTCCCCCCGCCCTTTCCCCTCTGCCCCTTTTCTTCCTATTTCACATTATCTATTATACCTTTTAGACCTTATTAGTTTCTCATCTTTATGGCTGAGTACTACTCCATTTTATTTTTTTTTTAACTCACATTTTTTTATTCAGTCTCCAGTTGATGAGCAATTGGGCTGATTCCAAGTTTTAGCTATTAGAAACTGTGCCGCTATGAACATGGGTGCACATATATGTCTGTGGTCTGATGCTTTTAATTCTTTTGGGAAGATTCTCGGGAGGGGAATAGCTGGGTCAAAGGAGACCTCTAATCCTATTTCTCTGAGGTATCTCCATACTGATTTCCAGAGTAGTTGCACCAGTCCACACTCCCGCCTATAGTGGAGAAGCGTTCCTTTGGCCCACAGACCTGCCAGCATCTGTTATTGTTTGATTTCTTGATAGCAGTCATTCTTTCTGGGGTGAGGTGGAATCTCTCTATTTTTTTCATTTGCATCTCTGCATTGACCAGTGATGTTGCATTTTTCATATGTTTATTTACTATTTCTACTTCTTTGTCTGAGAAATGTTGATTCATTTCAGATGCCCATTTTTGAAATGGGTCTTTAAATTTGGAGGTCTGATTTTTTAGAGTTCTTTATAAATTCTAGACACTAGACCTTTGTCTGAGGAACAGCTGGTAAAATTTTTCTCCCATATTGTGGGTTGTCTCTTCATGCTGTTGGTGGTTTCCCTTACTATGCAGAAGCTTTTTAATAAGAAGAGATCACACTTGTATTTTTTCCCCATTAAGTTTATTGGTACATTTTCGGTATACAATACAGTTATATTCATCATTGGGATCTTGTACCATTACATGAGTTTCTTGGTTCTTATTTTTTTTCCCCTTCCCTTGCCCTCCCTTCACCCCCTTCACCTTTCCCTATTTGCAAAGACCTTGTTTCCATTTTTTTTCCTCTTCTCATATTTTTCCTTTCTCTTTTCTCCCTTCCCCTACCCCTCACAATTCCCCTGATCTTTTAGACCTTTTCTTCCTGTTACACAATATCAGTTATACATTTTTAAATTACAATATCAAGATCTAGGAGACATTACCACAGATTTTACAGAATTTAAAAGGATATAGAAAGCATATTACAAAAATCTTTTTTGAAATAAATTTGACAACTTCTAAGAAGTACCTTGGAAGACAAATTAATGAAACTAACTCTGGAAGAAATATAAAATTTGAATAGCACCTATTAAAGAAAGTATATTCCTAGCTTGAAAACTTACCTATATGACAACAGCAGACTCATAAACATTTTAACTGATAAATTATATCAAACAATTAAAGCAGAAAAAAGAAGGAACATTTCTCCCCTCATTTTAGGAACTCAACATTGTGCTAATCCTAAAACTGGATAAAGATAACAGAAGAAAAAAGTATGAACATAGATAGAAATTTGTTTAACAAAACAAACTATTGGAAGTCAGATCTGGTAGGATGTAGAAAGTGGTTTTGTTATAAGGATGGCAGTGTTGGTTCAACATTGGAAGATCCACTCCCAAAAGTCATCATTTTAACAGAGGAAAGGAAAAAGCCATATAATCCTGTCACTAGTTGGAGAAAAAGTATTGGACTAAATTCTACAGCTGTTCATGGTAAAAGCTATCAGGAGACTAGAAGTAGAACAGAAACTTCTCAACAGATTAAAGACATGTACTCCACACTTCCAGCGAGAATGCCTTATATAAATGGAGAAGATACAATGCTTTCTCCTTAAGGTGGGGAACAAGGGCAGATATGCTTACTCTTTATCTGTCCATTAAACTTTGAAACCTAGTTCCCACCAAAATAGTCTGGCAATAAAATGATACATCTAGGATAGGATTGGCATGGCAGAAGCAAAATCTTTATATGTAGATGAAATGATCATCTACTGAGAAAATACTAAGAAATCTCTAGGAGCCCCTAGAACTTGTACTTGAATTTAGCAGGATTACAAAAAACAAGGTATATATAAAAATTCAGGTCTATGTATACTTGCTATAAATGAAGAACTGGATATTGAAATTTAAAAGTTATGTAGGAGTACAAAGGACCTAGAAAAGTTTAAAAAAACAAAGAGTGTTGTAAGATGTTTAGTACCTAATTTTAAGACTTCCTCTAAAGCTACAATAATCAAGGCAGTGCTGGTGTAAGGAAAGACATATAGATCATTGGAATAAAACAGAGAATCTAGAAATAGAACCACACATATATGGTCCACTGAGTTTTGAAAGATTATTTAACATTAGCATTTTATAGAATATAAACTCAATTCAAGAGCTGAGGAAGAGCTAGTGTTTTCAGCAAACGGCACTAGAACACCTGGTATCCGTATATAAAAAATTAACCTCAACCCTTTTTTTCCATTCATGAAAATAACATGAAGGGATCTATGAACCTAAATATGAAAGCCTAAAAGTATAAAACTTTAAGAAGAAATTATAAGGGAAAATATTTATGAATTCAGGGTAGGCAAGAACTACCTAGGATACAAAAAAACATGATGTATAAAAGAAAAAAATTGATAAATGAAATTCCATCAAAATTTAGAACTTTAAATGACATCATTAAAATGAAAAGTAGTCCTTAAACAGACCATATTTCCAATGCATATAACCTATGGTGAGAATGTGTAAAGAATTCTTAGAGCTCATTAATAGACAACCCAATTAAAATTTAGACATAAGAAGATGATAAATAGACAGTATAGCACAATGAATGGTGTGCAACATTAGAATCAGAAAAATACTAATCAGTACAATAACAAGATTGAATTATACACTCATTAGGGAGATGAAGTTAAAAGTTTTAAAAGTCTTGTCATGACTTTTTCTTTTTGTTGAATTCTTCCCCTTTGCATTTAATTTGTCATGCCCAATGGATTCATTCTGCTGGGTTTCCTGGGGTTGTGATCCTCACTGTCTTTTCCTAGGGTATTGTCTAAAATTTTTTGGAGTGCCGGTTTGGTATTCATGAAGTTCCTGAGGTGCTCTTTATCATGAAAGTATCTTATTTCTCCATCAATTTTGAAAGATAGTTTTGCAGGGTCATCAATCTGGGTTGGAGGCTGTTTTCCCTTAGGGCTTGAAATACATCACTCCAAGCTCTTCTTGCCTTGAGGTTTGCACTGAGAAGTCTGCTGTGATTTTGGTGGGCTTTCCTTTGTATATGATTTGTTTCTTTTCTCTCACTGCTTGTAGAATTTTGTTCTTCTGTTGGATTTCTGGAATCCTAACTATTATATGCCTATGTGTAGATTGTTTTTGATTAAGGCTAGCTGGAGTCCTATATGCCTCACTAATGTGTATGTCAAGTTCTTTTCCTCTCCTTGGGAAGTTTTCTGCTATCACTTCTGTGAATGGATTTTTTATGTCATCTGCACTCTCTCCTCTTTCTTCATTGACTCCAATCAGTCTTATGTTATTCTTCTTTGCATCATCTAGCAGGCGCTGGATTGATTTCTTGTGTTCCCTTACAATTTTAAAGCAATTTTTCTTTCCTCCTCACTAATTGCAATCTTATCTTCTGTATGTGAAATTCTATCCTGACTTTGGTTCATTCTGCTGCATAGACTTTCAGTGGAATTTTTAATCTCCTGGAAATCTGTTTGCATCTATTTTATGGATTCCATTTGTTTCCTATGTTGGAATTCCATCATGTTCCTCAGCTCTTCTATTTTTTTGTCTATGTCCTCTCTAGATTTATTAATCATGTCTTTCACCAAGAACAAAATCTTTGCTGTTATCTGAGTAATTACTTCTGATTTCATTTTTCCCAGATCCTCTTTTGTTGCCAGTTCAGAGAGTCCAGGTGGTTGAGCATCAGATTGTTCCATCTCATTTCCCTTTGGGGTTGTTGTAGGTGATCTGGAACTCTGTTTTTGAGGCTTGTTTATGTGTTTCCTCATTTCCACCGGTGGGGGGGGTGCTTCTGGCACCCACGTGGCTCACCTTCCCTAGGGAGCTTCCTTCCAGGTGCTGGGACCAGCTCACCTTCTCTGCCCTAGGAGCCTGGGATGGCACCAGGGGAGCTTCCTTCTGGGTGCTGGGGCCAGCTGAGCTTCTCTGCCCTAGGAGTCTGGGATGGGAGCAGGGAGCTTCCTTCTGGGTTCTGGGACCAGCTGAGCTTCTCTGCTCTCTGGGCCAGGAGCGGTGAGACTCAGTACCTTGGTCTGGTGGTCCAGTGTCCTCTGCATCTTTGTAATGTGGAACCAGGTGGCTGGACAGAGGAGCAGGGGTGGGGGGGTGTCCAGTGGATTGTTGCCGGGGCTCAGGCTCAACACTTGTTAATTCTTTGTGCTAGTTCACAGGGAACTGAGGTTTTGTTCATGAAATATTTTCCCACACAAATGTCTTCAAAAGTGTTCCCTAATCTCTCTTCCAGGCAGTTTAATGTTTCTGTTTTAATATTTAGATTTTAATCATTTTTATTTTATTTTAGTGCATGGTGAGAGATATATGTCTAGTTTTGATCTTTGGCAAGATGAAATCCAATTTTTCCAGCACCATTTATTAAAGAAGGTATCTTTCCTACAGTGAGGGTGTTTGGCTCCTTTATCAAAGATAAGGTGACTGAGTGTGTCTAGAGTTGTTCCTGCATCTTCTAATCTGTTCCACTGATCCCCAAGTCTTTTTCTTTTCCAGTACCATGCTGTTTTTATCACAGTACCTTTGCAGTATAGTTTCAAGTTGGGGATTGTAATACCTGCTACCTTGTCTTTGTTGCCTAGAATTGCTTTTGCTACTCTAAATCTCTTCTTGTTCCAAACAAATTTTTGGATTGTTTTCTCAAGGTCTCTGAAGTATACTCTTGGAATTTCAATTGGGATTTCATTGAATCTATTTAGCAGTTTTGGAAGTATGGCCATTTTCACTATCTTGGTTCTTCCAATCCAGGAGCAAGGGATGTCTTTCTGTTTTCTGATATCCTCTTTGATGTCTCTCTTCAGAGTGCTATAGTTTTCAGAGTAGAGGTCTTTGATTTCTTTAATTAGGTTGATTCCTAGGTATTTCATTTTTTGGGGGAAACTATTGTGAAAGGAGTTGTTTCTCCAGGTCCTCTTTCACTGACTCTGTTGTTCATGTACAGGAAAGCTATTGATTTTTGTGTGTTGACCTTGTATCCAGATACTCTATTGAATTTGGTTATTAAATCTAGAAGACTTAGGCTCCCTGACTGCCTTTCCACCACTCCCAGGGCAGAGGAGGTGAGTCAATCCTAGCACCCAGGAGAAGGCTCCCTGGCCACCATTCCACAGCTTCCAGGGTGGAGGAGGTGAGCCAATCCCAGGGCCCAAGAGGATGCCCCATGGCTGCCATTCCACTGCTTCCAGGGCAAAGGAGGTGAGCCACGCAGGTACCAGCAGCACCCCACCCCCGTGGAAATCAGAAGACACATAAACAATCCTCAAAACCAGACTTCCAGATCACCTACAGCAACCCCAAAGGGAAATGAGATGGAACAATCTGATACTCAACCACCTGGACTCCATGAACTGGCAACAAAAGAGGATCTGGAAAAGATGAAATCAGAAATAATTTCTCTGATAACAGCAGAGATTGTGCCCATAGTGTAAGACGTGATTAATAAATCTAGAGGGGACACAGATAAAAAAAATAGAAGAGCTGAGGAACATGATGGAATCCCAACATAGGAAACAAATGGAATCCATAAAACAGATGCAAACAGATTTCCAGGAGATTAAAAACTCCACTGAAAGTCTATGCAGCAGAATGAACCAATGTGAGGACAGAATTTCAGATATAGAAGATAAGATTGCAATTAGTGACCAGGAAAAGAAAAATTTCTTTAAAATTGTAAGGGACCATGAGAAATCAATCCAGCAGCTGCTAGATGATGCAGAGAATAACATAAGACTGATTGGAGTCAATAAAGACACAGGAGAGAGTGCAGATGACATAAAATATCTGTTCATAGAAGTGGTGGCAGAAAACTTCCCAAGCAGGGGAAAAGAACTTGACAAACAGATAAGTGAGACATATAGGACTCCAACTAGCCTTGATAAAAAAAAATCTACACATAGGCATATAATTGTTAAGATTCCAGAATTCCAACCGAAGAACAAAATTCTACAAGCAGTGAGAGAAAAGAAACAAATCACATACAAAGGAAAGTCCATCAGAATCACAGCAGACTTCTCAGTGCAATCCCTCAAGGCAAGAAGAGCTTACAGTGACATATTTCAAGCCCAAAAGGAAAACAGCCTCCAACCCAGACTGATGTACCCTGCAAAACTATCTTTCAAAATGATGAAGAAATAAGATACCTTCATGATAAAGAGCACCCTAGGAACTTCATTAATACCAAACCAGCACTCCAAAAAATTTTAGACAATATCCTAGGAAAAGGCAATGAGGATCACAACCCCAGGAAGCCCAGCAGAATGAATCCATTGAGCGTGACAAATTAAATGCAAAGGGGAAGAATTCAACAAAAAGAAAAAGTCATGACAAGACTTTTAAAACTTTTAACTTCATCTCCCTAATGAGTGTATAATTCAATCTTGTTATTGTACTGATTAGTATTTTTCTGATTCTAATGTTGCACACCATTTATTGTGCTATACTGGCTATTTATCATCTTCTTGTGTCTACTTTTTAATTTGGTTGTCTATTAATGAGCTGTAAGAGTTCTTTATACATTCTCATCATAGGTTATATGCATTGGAAATATGGTCTGTTTAAGGACTACTTTTCATTTTAATGTGTCATTTGAAGTTCTAAATTTTGATGGAATTTCATTTATCAATGTTTTTCTTTTATACATCATTTTTTTTGTATCCTAGGTAGTTCTTGCCTCCCCTAAATTCATAAACATTTTCCCTTATAGTTTCTTCTTAAAGTTTTATACTTTTAGGATTTCATATTTAGGTTCATATATTCTTTCAAGTTATTTTTATGGATGGAAATAAAAGGTTGAGGTTAATTTTTTATATACGGATACCAGGTTTTTCTAGTGCCATTTGCTGAAAATACTATCTTTTCCTCTGCTCTTGGATTGAGTTTGTGTTCTATAAAATGTTAATGTTAAATAATCTTTCAAAACTCAGTGGACCATATACGTGTGGTTCTATTTCTAGATTCTCTGTTTTATTCCAATGATCTATATGTCTTTCCTTATACCAACACTGGCTTGATTATTGTAGCTTTAGAGGAAGTCTTAAAATTAGGTACTAAACATCTTCCAACACTGTTTTTTTCCTTCTTTTTCTTTTTACTTTTCTAGGTCCTTTGTACTCCTACATAACTTTAAAATTTCATTATCCAATTCTTCATATATAGCAGGTATACATAGACCTGAATTTTTATGTATGCCTTGTGTTTTCTAATCGTGCTAAATTCAAATACAAATTCTAGGGGCTCCTAGAGATTTCTTGGTATTTTCTCTGTATATGATCATTTCATCTACATATAAAGATTTTGCTTCTACCTTGCCAATCCTATCCTAATTGTGTCATTTTATTGCCAGACTATTTTGGTTTAGGCCTATGTTTCAAAGTTTAATGGACAGATGAAGAGTAGGCATATCTGCCCTTGTTCCCCACCTTAGGGATAAAGCGTTGCATCTTTTCCATTCATATAAGGTGTTTTTGCTGGAAGTACGGAGTACATGTCTTTTATCTGTTGAGAAGGGTCTGTTCTACTTCTAGTCTCCTGATAGCTTTTACCATGAACAGCTGTAGAATTTAGTCCAATATTTTTTCTCCAACTAGTGACAGGATTATATGGCTTTTTCCTTTCCTCTGTTAAAATGATGACTTTTGGGGGTGGATCTTCCAATGCTGAACCAGCACTGCCATCCCTATAATAAAACCACTTTCTACATACTGCCAGATATGACTTCTAATGGTTTGTTTTATTAAACAAATTTCTGTCTCTTTTTTCTTCTATTATCTTTATCCAGTTTTAGGATTAGCACAATGTTGAGTTCCTAAAATGAGGGGAGAAGTGTTCCTTCTTTTTTCTGCTTTAAATGTTTGATATAATTTATCAGTTAAAATATATATGAGCGTGTTGTTGTCATATAGGTAGATTTTCTAGCTAGGAATATACTTTCTTTAATAGGTGTTATTCAAATATTATATTTCCTCCAGAGTTAGTTTCATTAATTTGTCTTCCAAGATACTTCTTAGAAGTTGTCAAATTTATTTCAAAAAAGATTTTTGTAATATGCTTTCTATATCCTTTTAAATTCTATAAAATCTGTGGTAATGTCCTCTAAATTTTGATATTGTAATTTTTAAAATGTAAAATTGATATTGTGTAATAGGAAGACAAGGTCTAAAGGAGTAGGGGCAGTGGGAGGGGTAGGGGAACAGAAAGGATGGAAAATAAAAATATGAGAAAAGGAAACAAAGTCTTTGCAAAAAGGGACGAGTGGAAGGGGTAAAAAGAGGGCAGGGGAAGGGGGAAAAAATAAGAACCAAGAGACTCATGTAATGGTACAAGACCCCAATGATGAATGTAACTGTATTTTATACCTAAAGTGTACCAATAAACTTAATGGAAAAAAAATCTAGAAGACTTTTGGTGGAGTTCTTGGAGTCTTCTATGTAGAGTATCATGTTATCTGCAAATAATGACAATTTGACTTCTTCATTTCCTATCTTTATTTCTTTTATGTCTTTCTCTTGTCTATTTGCTGTGGCTAATGTTTCTAAAATTACATTAAACAGGAGTGGAGATAGTGGACATCTTTGTCTTCTTCCTGATTTTAGTGTGAAAGATTTTAGTTTTTAAACATTTAGTACGATGTTGGCTATTGGTTTTTCCTAGATCACTTTTGTCAGGTTGAGATAGAAACTGACTATTCCAATATCCTGTAGAATTTTTATCATGGATGTGTGTTGGATTTTGTCAAATGCTTTTTCTGCACCTATTGAGATGATCATATGGTTTTTGTCATTAGCTCTACTGATATAGTGAATTACATTTATTCATTTGCATATGTTGAACCATCTCTGCATCCCTGGGATGAATGCCAGTTGGTCAGGGTGTATGATCTTGATGATCTTCTGCATTCTATTTGCCAGTATCTTATTGAGGATTTTTGCATTTATGTTCATTAGGGACATTGGCTGATAGTTCCCTTTTTTGATTGGGTCTTTCTCTGCTTTGGGGATCAGGCGATGCTTGCTTCCAGGAATGAATTCGGGAGTATTGCTTCCCTTTCAATTTTATTGAAGAGTTTAAAAAGTAGTGGCAATAGTTCTTCTCTAAATGACTTGTAAAATTCAGCAATGAAGCCATCAGGACCTAGGCTTTTCTTTGTTGGTAAGTTTTAAAAGTATGCTTTCAATTTTGTTGATTGATTTTGGGTTGTTTAGAATTTTTAGGTTTTCTTCTTTCAACTTTGGTAATTCATATGTGTCTAGAAATTTGTAAGTATTAACGATCCTCTTAATTTCTGCTGGGTCCATTGTAATTTCACCCTTTTCATTCTTAATTGCATGGATTTGGGTCTTTTCTTTCCTTTTTTTGATAAGCTTGGCTAAAAGTTTGTCAATTTTGTTTATTCTTTCACAGAACCAACTCTTTGTTTCATTGATTTTTTTGTATCATTCTCTTAGTCTCCATTGAATTGATTTCTGCTCTGATCTTTATAATTTCCTCCCTGTGTGAGATTTGGGTTTGTCCTGCTCTTCTTTTTCTAGAAGCTTGATGTTTAGCATCAGGTTGTTTAATTGGGCTCACTCTGTTTTCCTAATATGTGTATTCACTGCTATGAATTTCCCTCATAAGACTGCTTTCATTGTGTCCCATAGATTCCGATCTGTTTAATTGTCATTGTCATTTAATTGTAGGAACTGTCTGATTTCTTCTTTAATTTCCTCTGTGACTCATTGGTTATTGAGAAGTGTGTTGTTCCATTTCCATGTGTTTATGAAATTCTTGAGGTTTCTTTTGCTACTGATTTCCAATTTCATCGCACTACTTTCAGATAACTTCCATTCCTTTGCACTTACTTAAACATGTTCTATGAGCAAGTATGTGTTGTGTTTTGGAGAATTACCTGTGTGCAGCTGAAACAAATGTGCATTCTGATTTTGTGGGATGGAACACTCTGTAAACATCTGTTAAGTTCATTTGTTCAAGGGTTTGATTGAGTTCTAGTATTTTGTTGTTTATTTTCTCTCTAGTTGATCTATCTATTTGTGACAGTGGGGTATTGAGATCCCCCACTACTATTGCATTAGTGTTTATTTGATTTTTCATGTCAGTTAGTATTTGTTTTATATAGTTGGACACATTAGTATTTGGTGCTTATATGTTTATGATTGTCATCTCTTCCTCTTGTATTTTTTCCTTTGCAAGGATGTAGTGTCCTTCTTTGTCTCTCTTAATGAATGTTGGTTTAAAATCCATTTGATCTGCAAAGAGGATGGCTACTCCTGCTTTTTGGGGGGGTTCCTTTCCCATGGATATTGTTTTCCATCCTTTAACTTTCAGTCTCTGAGTTTCTTTTTGAATTAAGTGTGTTTCTTGTATGCAGCACATTGTTGCAACTTAATACTTGACCCATTCTGCCAGTCTGTTTCTTTTGACTGATGAATTGAGACCATTAACATTGATGGCTATAACTGATATATATTGACTTATCCTTGTCATGTCCTTTTTGCTTTTGTTGGATTCTCCCCCTTTGCATTTAATTTCTTGTCATTCATGACAGATTCATTATGCTGGGCTTCCTGGGGTTCTGATCCTCATTGTCTTTTCCTAGGATATTGTGTCAAAATTTTTGGAGTGCTGGTTTGGTATTCATAAAGTTCTTCAGATGCTGTTTGTCATGAAAGTATCTCATTTCTCCATCAGTTTTGAAGGATAGTTTTGCAGCATACATCAATCTGAGTTGGAGGTTGTTTTCTTTTAGGGCTTGAAATACTTCACTCCATGCTCTTCTTGCCTTGAGGGTTTGTGTGGAGAAGTCTGCTGTGATTCTGATGGGCTTTTTTTGTATGTGATTTGCTTTTCTCTAATTGCTTGTAGAATTTTGTTTTTCTGTTGGGTTTCTGGAATCTTAACTATTATATGCCTAGGTGTAGATTTTTTTTTATCATGCCTCACTTATCTGTATGTCAAGTTCCTTTCCCCTGTTTGGGATGTTTTCTGCCATTACTTATGTGGACAGTTTTTTTTATGTCATTTGCACTCTCTCTTGTTTCTTCATTGACTTTGATCAGTCTTATGTCATTCTTTTTTGCATTGTCCAGCAGCTGCTAGATTGATTTCTCATGGTCCCTTACTATTTTAAGGAAATTTTTCTTCTACTGGTCACCAATTATAATCCTTTCTCCTATATCTAAAATTCTGTCCTCACATTGGCTCATTCTGCTGTGTAAACTTTCAATAGAGTTTTTAATCTCCTGGATACCTGTTTGCATCTGTTTTTATGGATTCCATTTTTTTCCTCTGCTGTGATTCCTTCATTTTCCTCAGCTCCTCTATTTTTTTTTAATCTATGTCTGCTGTAGAGTTATTAATCATGTCTTTCACCATGGACACAATCTCTGTTTTTATCTGAGAAATTATTTCTGATTTCATTTTTTCCAGGTCTTCTTTCATTGCCAGTTCAGGGAGTCCAGGTTGTTGATTATCAGGTTGTTCCATCTCTTTCCCCCTTGGGGTTGTCTTAGGTGATCTGGGTTTGAGACTTGTTTATGTGTCTTCTCATTTCAACAGATGCAGCCTGCTGCACCTTTGTTGAGGTGACTTTTTGCTTGCCCAGTGGGCTTCAATTTTCCACAAGCCTCAGAGAGGCCTTCTCTTTGCTACTCACCACTGTTCCAATTCCTGGGTTCAAAATGGTGTCCTTCTGGATCCCTGCACTGCCTTGTTGTCTGGGCAGGGTTCTGGCTGGTGCCTGCACACTTAGGGTGTTATGTGGGCATGCCTTTGGCTGGAGACTGCCCACCTGCTTAACTGTTGTCTGGGAGGGTCTTTGGCTGGAGGCTGTGTATCTGACTAGTGTCTGTGCAGACTTCTGTCTGAGGTCTGTGTGCACTTACCAATGGTATCTGGGAGAGCCTCTGGATATTGCTTTCATGACTGTGCAGCTCTTTTCCAGGTGGGCCTTTGGTTGGGGCCTGTGGGCCCAAGCTGCTGGTGTCTGGGCGGGGCCCTTGCTGGGACACTGGCTGCGACCTGTGCATACCTACACTGCTCTGGTCCATGCAGGCTTTTCACTGAAATCTGGGATACAGTCTTATACCTAGGGAATATAGCTGTCTAGGGACAAGATCCTATCTGTGATCTCGGGTCACTTGTTCCTTCCTGGGAATAGTTGGCTTCTGCCAAATCTGGTTACCTCATTTCGGATTAATGGTAAAGTCATTATATGAGGCTGCCAAACATCTTGAGTCTGAGACCTTAGAATAAAAAAAAGGACTGTTAATGGATTTTGCCAAATAAAACATACCCTCAGTCAGTCTATAGTACTAGGAATACCTGACTTAAGAAAACCCTTCTTGCTCTACATATCAGAAAAGAGAGGCATTGCTTTGGGTGTCTTGACCCAAAAGATGGAGCAAAAATCCTGTCCAGTGGTGTACTTTTCAAAATCAGTTAGAGGGAGCGGCTGCTGTCTAGCCACCTTGCATAAGGGCAATAGCAGCTACCGCTGTGTGAACAGAAGCTACCACACTATCTTTGGGACAAAAATTGGAATTCCTGATTCCCCATCAGGTCAGAGCTATTCCTGAGAGAAAAGGTTACTTGTGATTGACAGGGGACTAGCTTGCCAAGTACCAAAGCATGCTTTTAGACACAACTGAGGTTACCATAAAGATTTGCACTACTCTTCACTTGCCTGACTGATGCCTGCAGGCTCAGAGGTTACCCAGTCTGGTGAACAGGTGATTTCCCAGATCTATGAGAAATCATAAGAACAGTCTATCAGCCCCAGGGAGATAAATGTGCCTTAGGACCAGAGGAAATTAAAATGGTGGTTTTTGAGAAATAAACCTATTATTTCTACAAGGGACATTAGAAAGCTACATGTGAAATGATCACTTGTATGAAAACACAGGACCAGGACTAGTGGTGGCCACTTGACAGATGTGTAAAGGTTACCCACTCTGCCTGCAATAATCCTGGCAAATCTTGGCTCTGATTATTGCCAATAGCTCTCATGAGGATTCAAAACACCTTCCAAAGAGGCGAAATATGAGTCCATTTGAGATGCTATATGGGAGGCATTTGCATTTTGTTCTGGATAAGGTCTTATTTCTTCTTTGATTTCATCTGTAACCTATTGATTATCAAACAGCATATTGTTCAGTTTCCATGCATTTGCATAAATTTCTATATTTTCTTTTATAATTGATTTCTAGTTTCATTTTGCTATGATCTGACAGTATATATTGTCACAGTGTGTGACTATGGCAGTGTAGGAAGAATGATTACTTGGAGACTAGACTTAGTGCAATAACTGAGAGGCCCAGAGGGGCTATTTCAACTGAGAGTGCCCAGCATTAGGGAGACTCCCAGAAGAAGCCCAAAGCTGAATACTCTTGGCTTTTATTTAGAATATCAATGTAAGTGAAAAAAGCAGAAGAAAAAACAGTTTTGCAAGGAGCTGTCTCAAGGCTAGGAAGCTTGGGGAAAGGGCAACAGCCAGGCAAAATATGCTTCACTGTTCCAAACTTTTGTTGTTGTACCACTCATTTCTCATAGAACCTCTGTGCTATTCCTCCACAATTTAACCATTTCCTCCTCATGGATCCTGTGTGCTTTTGCCCCGCAGGTTAACCATTCATTCTTTGGGCAAGTCCCCCATATGGTACCATATGGTATAATTCCAATTCTTTTGCATGTTCTTTAGCTGGCTTTATTGGTTAGTATGTGGTCAATTTTTGAGAAAGTTCTATGTGCTGCTAAAAAAGTGTATATTTTATCATCATTGGGTGGAACACTCTGTAGATATCTATTAAATCCATTTGTTTGAAAGTTTTGCTAACATCTTATATTTCTATGTTGATTTTTTTTATTGAATTGATCTGTGTATTTGTGATAGTGGTGTGTTCAAATCCTTTACTATAATTATGTTGATGTTTATGTAATTCTTTAATGTGCAGTAGCACTTGTTTTAAGAAGTTGAGTGTGCTGTTCTTTGGTGCATATACATTAATAACTTACTCCTTCCTCTTGAGTTGTTCCATTAACCAATATGTATTGATCTTTATTGCCTCTTCTGATAAGTTTTGGCTTGAAGTACACTTTGTCTGAATATAGGATAGCTACACTCACCATTTTTCAGGTTCCTGTTGTATGGAATATTGTTTTTTTGTACTTCAATGGACCATTAGACTTAGTGTTTACACACACAGTGGGTCTGGTTGCTCCCTATGGAAAGCAAGGCCTGTATCATTCCCAGCCTGAGTTTATGCATCTCAGGAGGCCAGTTTCTGGCCCTCATCTTCTCTTGGGAGGTCTTCTGTGGTTATCTCTCACCCAGTAACACTGGAGTCCCTAAAGCTGCTGGCCTGGTCTGTACTTTCTCCCTGGGTCTATAGACTCTCTGGGCTTATTATCTCTCCCTGGACATTGTTCTTGTCCAGGATCAGGTCAGTTGGTTGGTCTCCACCTGTGCTGCCCTTTGCCAAGGGGAAGCAAAATGTACATCAGGAGGTGGTGGATGGTTGCACCATGCAGGTTGTCATCCGCTTCCTTGAATCTGTCTTACCATATTTTCTATCACACCACATAGAGATTTTCACAAGTGTGTGAGGGCAGTGTTTTGAGAGGGATTAATGGCAAAGTGTCTCTTACTATAATAAATTTTTGTGTAAATATTCACCATATACTTTGCTCCCACCGTGTATTTTTGAGTGTGTTCCAGGGGCACATGCATGTGAGGATGGGATGGGACTTTTACCTTCCTCCTCAGTTCTGAGTGATATTCCATTCATCACTGTCACCACCATCAAGGGCTCCCTCCAGCATCAGGTACAGGAAGTTGAGTGGAGAAATTTTTTTATTGCTCTGGAATTGGGAACCAGGAGATAAAGCTGAGGAGAAAGAGGTAGAAAATACTCTGGGATCTAAAGACAGCCTTACCAAGGTCCATAGGGAGTATATAGGTTATAGGGGGGCCCCTTTCTTGGGATCACTCCAAGGGACTCCCAGAAATTAAGGGTTGTCAGCCTAGTACAGCACACAGCAGTGCTATGACTTTTCCTCTACTCCAAACCCTCTAAACCTAGGGAGGAAATGCATAGGAAGCCCTCACACAGAAAGTCAAGAGCCTTCAAGGGGATTCCAGCCTCTCTTGTCCTAATGAGTCATAAACTTGTGCCTACATCCCTGTGGCTCTGCCATTCCCACAATTCTTGTATCAGAAACAGATGACCAGGAGAGAAGACAGAGCTAAAAGGGGAGACAGCAGCAGGAGAGCCTGCCTTTCCTTCATACCACGCATGAGGAGCTGTCAGGGGCCAGGACCCTTAGGAGGAACTGGGCTTGGGGGCCTGTGCAGTTGCCTTTCAGGGACCAATGGCCGGCAAGTGCCCAGAAGTGTGAGGTGAAGTGTAGACCCCTATGGGTAGAGGTGGGGAGAGTCAGAAAGAGCCCATGTCATCAAGTGCAGGAAAGGCCAGCACATCTCCTTAGAAGAAGCAACAGGGCAAACATTAACTCTTCATGTTTATACTCCATCAAGGCCAGTTGTTCAGTGAGCTGGTTGCACATATCGGTACTCTGAGCCTACAACCCTTCTTCAAATCAGCAGATGTTGGGTCCCTTCCAAAGCCTGGCAAAGTTCTTACTCCTATGAGTTTGAAACAAAAGTAGAGGGACCCATAGGATTGTGTTACTGTTGGGATCTGGAATGTCACTCAAAGGCTCCTGTGTGAAAGGCCTTGTCCCCAGTGCAGCAGCGTTCAGACACAGGGCTTTTGGGGAGTGATTGGATTATGTGGCCCTGATCTCACCACTGGGTTAATGCATTGATGATTCATAGCAGGTGGACTATTGGGATGTGATGGAAACATAGGAGCTGTGACTTAGTTGAACAGAGTCCTCCTGGGGGTGTGCCTTTGAGGGTTTTATCTTGTCCCTTTTTTTCTTCTCCCTCTCCCTTCACTCCTCTCTCCTCTCTCCTCCCTCATCCCTCCTCCCTCCCCCTCTCACCTCCTGTTCACATGCAATGAGCTGCTTTGCTCCACCACATGGTCCCACCATGATGCTCTGTCTCACCATAGGCTCAAAGGCAATAGAGCCAAGTGACTATGGCTGACACCTCAGATATCATGTACCAAAACAAATGTCTCCTCTTTTAATGTGCTGAATTTTCCTGTCTCCTCAGGCATTTTATCATAGTGACACTTGGCACAGGTGAATCTGTAGTGGAGGCAGACCAGGCGCTCTGCCCAGACCTGGCCAAGGTTTCTTTCTCCTTTCCTCTTGGGATACATTGTGCTATTTCCTAAGCCTGATCTTCAGCTCCCTGGATTCTTCAAGCCACTTCACCTTCCACATCCTGCTGAGAACTGTGTTGTTGTTGGGTTTTTTTTGTTTCCAACCAAGCAGCCTGAGCAATGTGGACAGGCCACTGGGGTATGTGGTAATTCACAAACACTGTGGACCCTCCCCCAGGCAATGGGCAAGGTGGCAATGCCTTAAATTCTCTTGCCCAGGGAAAAAGAACTGCAACAGGACAGCAGAGTGGAGATTTGTGTTTCCAAAAGTGTAGAGCTGACAGGTACCAGATGGCAAAGAGAAAGTATGACTGTTTTACAGGGATTCCCTGGGCCTGAGAGCCCCCATAGCAGAATTTAACAGGATAGGTCTTTCCACTCATTAGGCAAAACATTTAAATTCTGATCATATCAAGTGCTGGTAATGATGAGAGGAAACTTTTACTTCAGATAGGCACATACTTTGGAGGAAAACCTAGCAGCATCTAGTAAATCTGAAGTCAAACCTTTTTCATATAGCACTGTGGCTTCTAGAATCAACCCAGCACATCAGCAGTCCTGGAGACTTTGTTCTGGTATACATGACCTGTATCTACTCCAGCCTCGGATTCAGCATTTCTGTATAAATTTCTATACAGATTCACTTCTGATTCTGAATTTCTATAGAGATTTCCAGGTGCTCTGATGTTGTTCTTCCAGGGACAGGACTTTGGGGACCACTGACCTAAAGAAACTCTTGCATTGTGCACAGAGAAATATGTGCAAAAATATTTATTGCAACATGTTTAATAGCAAACAATTGTAAAATGCTAACCCACCATCAAAAGAATAGGTAAATCTGTGGTGATACAGTCGCATACCATGGTCACATACCACATACACACTCAGCCATGATACATGAGGGAGGTAGGGTTCCAGTAATCATTATGGGAAAACACAAAAGACTATGACCACGGGAAAAACAAGTCACACAATGAATCACAGCAGAACTATTTATATTGAATCCAAAGTCTATTGAACAGCTTGTAACACTGATGATGCATAAATATGTTTTCAGGGAGGACAAAGAAAGGATAAACAGACACTGAATCCAAGCTGGTGGCACCTGTGACAGATGTGGGCTAAGGGATTGGGAAACAAGCCTGGAGACTTCCTTTAAATCTGCCATATTTAATTTCTTAAAATCTGAATCAAATGTGAAAATAAATGATTTGGTCAAATTGTCTGGCAGGTGCACAGATGTGCATCACATTAATTTTTACTCTTGACTGTAAGTTTAAAATGGCCCACAGTAAAAATGCATTTAAAGAAAAAAGAATATGACTACTGTGGTGCCCTTGGGCAAGAGAGGATTGAATTCTTCTCCCTATCTTCCTTCTGCACCCCTTTCCATGTTGAGGTAATGGGCTGGAACTGTAAAATATTCTGGAGACATGCAGGGGGAGGGGGCGTTCTCAGAGCAGTGGAGAACCACACCTTGGACTAAGCAAGTACTCTCTCAGGAGAATAGCCCCCAGGTCCTAGAACTGATTTCTAACAATTCACATTGTTTAAGAGGAAAGACTGCATTTCTCAGGCTCTTTTGCTGCTATGTGTGGTTGTGTGTCCATAAGCCGTCCAATGAGATGTGAGTGGGTGTGTCATTGGCCACAGGAATGAAATGCTTTCTTTTCTGCTTCTCTCCCAAAGGAATTGCCTATTCCCTAGCTGGAGCCTTGGTGGATTCCTGTGGCTGAGAGAGCGTATAAAAAGACATCACAGTGCAGCCACACAAATTCAGGAGTGCCTACTTGAGAGATTCTATAGAAACAGGAGGAAAGTCTGGTCATCTTGTGATCACTGGGCCTTTTTTGGTTCTCCATGATTACTGATGATGTTGGGTTTTCAGCCAGCAGATGGTCACAGAGTGATGTCAGTGGAGACCTGGATGTCCTCACCTGTGCCTCTCACTGAGTAAGCTCCCTGGAGCTGAGGTGCAACCCCACCACCAAATGGCTAGAGGGCACTCAAATGACTTCAGGTGATCCCTACCATTTATCAAAATAGGAGTTCAAATTATGTTCAATTACAGAAAAACAAAATGATATTTCCTGAAAGCTCAGTTTGTGGACAGAGACACCTGACCATGGTGGGGACCTCAAGGAGACACAAAAACATTCCTGGTGTCACTCAGGGCTAATAGGGGAAAGGTCCATATCAACCTTACCCCCACTGCCATCCTCAAGCATTTGCTTAGGGCTTCTTCAGAGTCAGAAAGAGCCTAGGCCATGAAGTGAGCAACCGAGGCCTTGACCTGTCTGGGACTCACAGCTGGTGAGGGAACTGAGGTCACAGAAGTGATACCGCAAGTGAATGGGACCAGAGCTCTAAGATGAGGACTAAGTGAAACATTAAGTACTATAGGGAGAGCTCAGAAATCACTCAGCACCACACTGGCCATTTCACTAGGTACTCTGAAGGTGGAAGGGGTGGATTCTATCTCTCCCAGACTGCAAGGATGTCCTTGAGCTACTGCACAGGGTGTAGAATGATAACTTGCATGCTAGAGGAATCCTTCATGCACTCGGAGGGTGTGTGGATGCAAAGGAGATGGATCTTCAGTAACATCTTTCAACCTTGGTTTTGGTAAGCAATGGCCCTGCCACCCTCCCTCCCCTCACACGCGCGCGCACACACACACACACACACACACACACACAGAGCTCATGCTTCCTTGCCTGTGCAGTTGGCTAGGGTGCTCTCTAGTGCTTCTAGATTGTAATGCCACCTCTAACTTTCTGATTTCTCATGGTCTCATTTTAGACTCTTATTACAACTCTGTAACTTATTAGAAAAGAGCACGGATATTCCCCAAAGTTAGGGGTGTATCCTCACTTTGAATCTTCACTTTGTGAATAATAAGTGATGCCAGCAAGAGCTTGTATATAGAACTGCTCTAGAAAGATCCAAACTTGATGGTTCTTTTTTTTTTTTTTGGTACCGGGGATTGAACTCAGGTCCTTGCGCTTGCATAGCAGGTGACGAAACCACTGAGCTAAACCCCCGGCCCAAACTTGATGGTTCTTAAACTGAAACGTACATCAGAATCTTAGAGAGGTGACTCTAACCCCATGTGTGAAAGCAAACCAAAGTGGCACACTGTTCCCAGGGGAGCATGACTCTGGGAAGCAAAGGCAAACACTAACCAACCAACGAGATCCTGGATGAGGAAAGCCCCTGGGAAGAGAAGAGAATGAAGAAACCAGATCATATGACTGTCAATATTAAATCCAGCAGCCCACTGGAACTCTTGCCTTGTAGTCTCCATATGGTAGAGAACAGCAGGCTGATGGCATCCCCTCTACCAAGAGGAGCAAGGACATAGCTTGGCTTGAATGCTAACCACAATCTGTAGGGACCAACAGAGGGGCCACTAGTGCAAGAGGGCATCTCAGAGACTTATAAGCCCAAAAGTTAGGCATAGAAAATCGTGTCAGCCTGGATCTCAAGACTGAAGATCATGTAAAGAAACCACTCAGTTAATAACATAGGATTTTCTTCTTTGACTCAATCTTTTTTTGATCTTTTAAATTTTGTATTATTTTTATCTTTCTTTCACTGGATTTTTTTCAGGGTTTGGGAGTTTTCTCCCACTTGTTTTCTCTTCTTTTAGTTTCTTTTTTTGGGGGGGGGGCTTTTATATTTTTCCCTTCAAGTTTTTTTCCTCTTCCTTCTTATCTTCTTATCTTCTTTTATCTCCTGTTGTTTGCTGTTTATTATTTTCTTGTTCCTTCTTTCCAGTGACTGTTCTCTATCACTATTAATTTTTTTACTCCCTAATAGGGCCCCTTATAATACTTTTTCTTGTCTTTCTCTCATTCCAAAGATTAAGTTTTCAATTTTTTTTATTCTCCAGTTTCCCACCCCTCCACCTTTGCCATCATAACTACTAATTTTTATGAATCTTTAGAAAAATAGTTAACATTATGTTGTCCTTGCTGAATATTGTGCTATTGTTAGTAGAGGTAGAACCGTACGATTTAGAAGAGAGTTGCTGTAGGTGAATAGGTCAATATTTGGTTTGTCTTAGTGTTCATAATTATAGACCTCTTTTCTGTGGACAAGCATAGTACTTTATTGATCCTTAGGGTCTGTCAATATTCAGTTTGTATTCGATAGACAAAAGGGATGAAAGAAAGGAATATAATGATGAATGTCATTATATTGTATACCTAAAATGCACCAATGATTAAAATGAATTTTAAAAAAGAAAGGAATTGTGAGTAAGTACATGTACCAGTAATGCAAACAAATCCAAAAACGATAGGGGTTAAAGGATCAAGAGTTGAGTTGGGGCAGGGTAGAGAGAAGGGAAAGGAGATGAAAAAGAATAAAGATGTGATAAGCGTATGTACTGATTTCCCACAAGGAATATAAACATTATGTACTAAACACATGTATGTATAAACTAAAATAAAATTTTAAAAAGAACTATTCATAAAAAAGAATCTTAGAGAGCCCTATAACTTGTATATTTGAGCTCAGGAATGTGCATTTTCACATCTAAAATAATTAACAGTCATGTGGAAAGTGCTTTCCCTGCTCCCAGCCTCCTTTCCCGGTATGGGCAACTATGCTTGCACTGTGTGACCCAAGAGCTCACTTGGTCTGGGTTAATCTGACCATCTCTCTTGAGATTAACTCTGGGATGGCAGACAAGTGGTCTGGGCTGGCCACCTGGCCTATGGACGTTTACAGGTTGGGATGGTGGGCTATTTAGTGCCATGACTTCCCCCACATAAATCAAAAGATATGAGTGTCCACAGGCCCTCATTTTGCTGGCAGAAGCACACCCTTCCACCCTGCCTGGCTGTGGGCTTCACATGGAACCATCTCTATTCTGACACATCTTGCCAAGGCTTGGGCAATCAGAGCTTTGTGTGCCCTTGAAATCACTGGCTATGGGTTCAGATAATACAGGTATGTACCTTAGCAAGAGTTGGCCTTGGAATATCCCCCAAGATAATTGGTGTGTGGGGGGGATGTTTTTTTTTTCTATTCTTCAGATTAAAGAGGATGTAGATTAGAACTGGTTGGTTCCATGTTGGGGAAGAATGGAGACCACATAGCAGCAGCAGCAGGGCTAGGAGATACAGGTTCCAGAAGGAGCCATCTATGCACCTGGAACCACCTTGGGCACCCATGAGTTCTTTTCTTTTCTCAGGCCATTTTGAGTCAAATTTGCAGTCACTTCTAATCCAATGACTTTGGAGTAATGCAGAAGTAGAGAGACAGAGAGAGAGGGAGAAAGAGAGAGAGATAAGGGAGAAAAAAAGAGAGGAGCAAATCAGATGCAGGGAGAAAAGCAGCAACCAGAAATCTCATGGACTGCACAGTTTCTGACACCTTTTATTCCCTCCTAAAGCTTCGCTTGCTCCATAGCTCCAAAGTGGATCATTCTGCCACTTGAGTTAATTCTCTTCTGTCAACTTAACAATCAAAATGGGTGTTGCTTGTTATATAGAATCTTGGCAAAGCAGCTCTGTTTCCTCATGGTAGAAGGGCTTGTGGCATAAATCACACACTCTACTATCACAGTGCCAAAAGGAAGCCCTGGAGTTCAAGGAAGCACACTTTGAAAACCTCTAGGTCCTTTTACATCTTAGGTGGATGCTGGCTTTCATTGCACTGAGGCATGTTTCTAAATACAAGCATCTGAGCTTTAAATGCAACCCCCTAAGTTTCTTGGGGTATCAGATTGGATGGCAGCTCACGTAATTTCCCTTACCAAAAGTCTCCCATAATCATGACCATCCTTCCCCAATTGAAATGTCAGTTGGCCAGTATGGCCCTGCATGACCCCAGTAGATAGAGGGGCCTAAATGACAACTGAGTCACTCATCTTTCCCTCAAGCACCCAGGGGCATGGGGGAGCTAAGACTTGGATATCCATTTCATGGGGAATGATAAACATGTCAAGCCTCACAGTTGACAAAGTGATGCAGGCTGTGACAACTCTAAATATATCCATCAACCCAGGGTTGAACTACCCATCCATCCTTCCCTTCATCAAATAGTAAGCCCCTACTGTGTGTCAGTTCCAGTGCTAGCTCATTGTTTATGCAGCTGGGGGACATGGTGTGACCATGGGCAAGGTACTGTATCTCTCTAAGTCTCATTCTAGCTGTCAAATGGGGGTAAGTGCTTGTATTGCAGGGTTGTCATGATTAAAGGAGATTGTAGCAGACATCCCTGCCCAATACTAGCAGGCTAGAAGTGGCACATGCTTCTTGATTGCCATAATTCTGCTATATTGTTTTATATTAAGGGTCAGACTGTAGTCCTATGTGACTCAAATGGGCATGTCAGATGGCAGACTAAGCTAGTACAGCTCTTCCCTCAACAGCTGCCATAGAGACCTGAGACCTAGTTTGTGAAGTGGCAGGACTCTCCTGAGTTATGTGCATCTGAGGTCAATGTGACCCCACTTAAAATCCTTTCCCTTGAATTACGGCTTCTCACTGACCCAATGGATTGCTGGATAATTGCACCTGATCCCAGTATCTGTTTGTTCTCTCCAAGCAAGATAAGCAGTGCCTTCTCCCTTTATAGCCCTGCTGGGATACATCACACCAGATGTTTGGCACTATATCACCAGATGTCTTCAAAGCATACCCTGCTCACCTTCTTCCCATGCTTGTAATCAATAAATACTGGATGTCCTCGGGGCCCTTTGACTTTGTTGCCCAGAGCAGCACAGATCAGCCCCTAAGACCTAGCTTTCTCTAAGTCTTTTTTTTCCCTTAAATTATTTTATTGGTACAATTATTGTATACATTAGGTATACAAAAAATTTACGTTTATCACTGGGTACTTGTACCTGTACATGATGTATCTTGGTTCTTATTTTTTCCCCATTCCCTGTCCTCCCTTCACCCCCTCCACCCATCCCTATTTATGAAGACTTTGTTTCCATTTTTTCCTTTTCTCATAATTTTTCCTTTCCCTTCTTTCCTTTCCCCTTCCCCTCCCACTTCCTCTACCCCTTTGGACCTTTTCTTCCTATTTCAAATTATCAATTATTCATTTTAATCCTTATTTACACTTTCAGTTTCTCATACCAGAGAAACTATTTTGTATTTACATGTGTGTCCTATTTATTTCACTTAAGAATGTGGCCTCAATATGCATCCATTTAGCTTTAAATGTCTCTAGTTTGTCATTCTTTATGGCTGAGTAGTACTCCATTTTATTAAAAAAAACCCCACATCTTCTTTATCCAGTTTTCAGTTGATGAGCACTTGGGCTATTTCCAAGCTTTAGCTATTACAAACTGTGCCGCTATAAACATAGGTGCACATATATCACTGTGGTATGATTCTTTTAATTCTTTTGGGAAGATCCCCAGCAGGGGAATAGTTGGGTCAGATGTGACCCAGCTATTACTCTAAATCTTGTTTTCTGTCTTTATTCTTATTAGCTTTGGGTTGAATTGCCTCATAGGAGACCAAGACCCACTGCAGGGGTCTTTGGTAACTTCCCTTTCCTGTTCCTTATAGAAGATCTTGTAGGAAACAACTCAGAGCCCAGAACACAGCAGGCATCTGATAAATTGCAGCTAGTATCATTTTATGGAAAAGGATGTGATTTCTGCCTCTAATGATCTCAGAAATCTGAGGACATGTGTTACGGTGCAGGTGCCCATGTGGAAATCCTGGGTCCATTGCTCATTGAGTGACATTAGACCAGTCTCTTCATCTCTGAGAGCCTCAGTTTCCCCATCTGAACAACTACTATAGGCACAGGAAGCCCAAGTCCATGATTAAGACTAAGCTGACTGAGAAAGGTCTACTCTATGAACTGCTGCACTGCAGTGAGCAGAGCTCAGTACCAGGAATTAGGACCAAGATCCTGTCCCCACTTAGCCTTATGCACTGAATGCTGGCAGAGTACCTTGTCACTCCTGTGGCTCAGTTTCCTCATCTGACAAACAAAGGCTTGGTCTTGATACTGGGCTTTGGAACTTCTTTTCAGCTACAAAACCCCCTTTCCCCAAGACAAAATGGGCAGAAGCTCAACTAACAAGGCAGCAAATTGCTAAGCAGCTTTGGCTCAAGCCAGAACAGGGTGAGGGTGAGGATTCTTGCCCAGTTCTTCTGGTCCCTTTGCCCCACAGAGTCTGGGCACTCTCCAAGGTGCCTTGGTACCGATGGCAGGAGGAGAGGAGGTGCAGGTTTTTGAGCAGTCAAGAGCACTACCTCTGGAGGTGGCAGCCTGGGTTCAGACCAAACCTAATCTCTCTGGGCCTCAGTTTCCATTTCTGCAAATGGGCTGATAATGGGCAGACATTGTTTTGAAGATTCATAGCACCCTTGTGTGTGACAGGACCCAGAATAGGCAGCTACGAAGGTGAACTGCAATGGGATAGGTGCAAACAGCTGTGGAACTCCTACATGGGCCACACTGTCACACCAACTCAGGGGTGGGTGACACTAATTCATCTTACTAATAAGGAAGCTGAGGCACAAAGAAGGGAAGCAAGTTGTCCAGGCTCACACAGTTCCATGTGCCAAGCTAGAGTGCAAAGTCAGGCAGTGTTAGCAAATGTTATTATTATTATTGTTGTTATAAGTCCTTGGCAGAAAATAGATCCTTGAATAGGTCTGACTTAAGCACCTTTATCACTTTATTAACTGAAAGAAAGTTTTGGAACTGGACAGACTCCCAGCACTCAGTAATACTTGCTCTGTCCCATGAGTACCTGGAAGGGGCCAGCTACATGTCAGCTGGACAGGGCAGTGCTCAGGGCCACCCTATTTCCTCCCAGCCACCATTCTTGGGGACACAGAGGTTTCCAGGGGTCACAGGGATTTGGGGATGCAGATGGGCCTCATGCCATCCTACCATAAGGGGAGCACCTCCAGGACCCTATTCTGCTCCTCCTGTCCACACAGGCTCTCTGCCTTCAACTCCTAGTGCCTAGGAAAGGATCCCAGATGTGAACTCTTACTCAGTTCTGTGTGTCCTTGGGTATGTCCCTTCCTGTTTCCTAACCAATTTCTCCATCTGTCAAATAGATATCTAAACTTAGTGGTTCTAAGGGCCCAGTGTTCATCTATCTTTCCATCCATCCATTTTCCCTTCCTTCCTCCTTCCATTATTTCATGCATACCTACTATGGGCCAGGCTCTTTTCTTTTCTTTCTTTCCTTTTTTTTTTAACCAGGGATCAAACTCAGGTCCTTGAGCTTTCAAGATAGGCGACATAACCACTGAGCTAAATCCCCAGCCCTTACACTCTTTTCTAGATTCCATGTACATAAGAGTGAAAACAGGAAAGATAAAGCTCTCACTTGCCCCTATTTGTTTCATTTAACAAAATTAAAGGACAATCACAGTTCTGTGGGAACATTTTAGAAAGATACATGGAGATGTAAACTTCCCCAAGACACTGTCTTGTACACTAATGACTCTGCTTCACACAGTACTTCATATTGAGTGTGTCCTGTGTGTCAAATAAATGAACAAACAAGGTTTATTTTGTTGCACCAAAACTTGAAGATAAGGTTTCTGAGTCTCAAATAAATGTTCTAAACAGTGTGACCTAATTAAGGTAAAACCATGAAGACTTCCCTACTGGATTTTCAGGGAGTGGATCAGCTCCCTTTGCAGGTCTCCATCCCTCCCCTCTGCCATTCACAATAGACGTGACAGATGCAGAAGGGGGGGGGTCAGTCCTGGGATGGCCTGCACTGCCCCAGCTTGGTCAATCACTTGTCCCAGTGAAGAGGGCACTATAGAGCTAAATTAAGGTTGATTGAAGTGGTAGATTCTCAACTCAAAGGGAAGCCTCCACTAAATGACCTGGCACACCCACCGGGCACAGATGGAGGCACCACAATGTCTGGCACTCCATCCTTCTCTGATTTTCACAAGTTGATGGCCTTGAGTTTTCCATGCTAGGAACATCAGAGACTACAGCAGCACCAGAGAAGTGAATGACAGCTCTCTTTGTCCCCATCCCCCAAAAGGGGATGCTACCATTGGGATAAGTGTTCCCTGAGGGTCCACCTGTCAAAGGCTTGTCTCTCTACTGGGAGCTGGAACCCTGAGGAGGTGGGTGGGGGCCTAGTCCAGGGGCCTAGGTCACTACCTTCAGGCTGCTACCGGAAGAACACTGACACCCTGACTTTTTCCCTTTATTTTGCTTCCTGGCAGTGAATTAAGCTGTTTTGTTCTGCAAAAGGTTCTCTGCCATTGCCATTCAGCAGCCCCATCAGGTGCCCAAAGTATTGGTCCACCCAATTTGAACCACAAATTACAGAATTGTGAGTTAAATACAACTTTTCTCTCTTAAGTTTATTATCTCAGGTACTCTGTTATAGTGACAGAAAAAAAATCTCTAATACAGGGGATAAAAATCACTAGAGGGAGGAGAGGAGGGAGTGTGACATGTCCTCCATGGGGCAGATCATAGAGTCAGGATCCAAATCAGTGATCAAGAAGGACAGCACTTTGAATCAGACCTGTGTTTTAATTTTTTAGCATTGGCTTGTGCTTTATAATAGATGAAAGTTACCAGAAAGACCTGAGATGTGCCCACATTCTTAACTGGATTTTAGAGATTTTAGAGATAAAACAAAATTGGAGGGGAAAAGAGCACATCATGATTGTAACATTCTGTTAGATGTTCTGTCTGACTGCTAAGCCTGTTACACACAAGGTAGGACATGGATGATATCTGTAAAATAGAAAGAGCTTCTATAAAAGAATTTTTAAAAAGAGGATGCTCCCAGGGCAGAGGAGAAGGCGTCAGGGCCACCGTACCATTGCTTCCAGTGCAGAGGAGGTGAGCTGAGCAGATGGCAGCAGCAACCCCCCTCTTGTCGAAATAAGAAGACATATACATAAGTCTCAAAATGAGACTTCCAGATCACCTACAGCAATAACAAAGGGAAACAAGATGGAACATTCTGATACTCAACCACATGGACTCCCTGAACTGGCAACAAAAGAGGATCTGGGAAAAATGAAATCAGAAATAATTTATCAGATAACATCAGAGATTGTGCCCACAGTGCAAGATATGATTAACAAATCTAGAGAGGGCAAGATAAAAAAAAATAGAGGAGTTGAGGAACATGATAGAATCCCAACACAGTAAACAAATGGAATCCATAAAACAGATGCAGATTTCCAGGAGATTAAAAACTCCACTGAAAGTGTACACAGCAAAATGAGCCAATGTGAGGACAGAATTACAGCTATAGAAGATAAGACTGCAATTAGTGACCAGGGAAAAAAATTTCTTTAAAATTGTAAGGGACCACAAGAAATCAATCCAGCAGCTGCTAGATGATGCAAAGAAGAATAACATAAGACTGATAGGAGTCAGTGAAGAAACAGGAGAGAGTGCAGACAACATTAAAAAGAAACTGTTCACAGAAGTGATGGCAGAAAACTTCCCAAGTAGGAGAAAAGAACTTGACAGACAGGTAAGGGAGGCATATAGAATCCAACTAGCCTTGATCAAAAAAAGCTGCACATAGGAATATAACAGTTCAGATTCCAGAAACCCAAAGGAAGAACAAAATTCTACAAGCAGTTAGACAAAAGAAACAAATCACATACAAAGGAAAGCCTATCATGAATTGTAGCAGACTTCTCAATGAAAACCCTCAAGGCAAGAAGAGCTTGGAGTGATGTATTTCAAGCCCTAAAGGAAAACAGCCTCCAACCCAGATTGATGTACCCTGCAAAACTATCTTTCAAAATTGATGGAGAAATAAGATACTTTCATGACAAAGAGCACCTTAGGAACGTCATGAATACCAAACCAGCACTCCAAAAAATTTTAGACAATATCCTAGGAAAAGACAATGATGTTCCAAGCCCCAGGAAGCCCAGCAGAATGAATCCACTGGGCATGACTAGAAATTAAATGCAAAGAGGGAGAATAAACAAAAAGAGAGAGTCATGACAATGATAAATCAATACATATCAGTTATAAGCATCAATGTTAATGGTGTCCATTCACCAATCAAAAGAAATGGACTGGCAGAATGGGTCAAGAAGCAAGATGCAACAATATGCTGCATACAAGAAACACACTTAATTCAAAAAGAAACTCATAGACTGAAAGTTAAAGGATGGAAAACAATACTCTATGCAATAGGAACCCTTCAAAAAAAACAGGAGTAGCTATCCGCTTTGCAGATGAAGTGCATTTCAAACCAACACTGATTAAGAGAGACAAACAAGGAGACTACATCCTTGTAAAGGGAACAATCCAACAGGAATAGATGATAATCATAAATATATATGCACCAAGCACTAGTGCACCCAACTATATAAAACAAATAATAACAGACATAAAAAACCAAATAAACATTAATACAGTAGTAGTGGGGGACGTCAATACCCCACTGTCACAAGCAGATAGATCAACTAGACACGAAATAAACAGAGAAATACCAGAACTCTGTTGAACTCTTGAACAAATGGACTTAGCAGAGATTTACAGAGTGTTCCACCCCACCAAATCAGAATATGCATTCTTTTCAGCTGCACATGGGTAGTTCTCCAAAATAGAAAACATACTCGCTCATAGAACATATTTAAGTAATTGCAAAGGAATTGAAGTTATCCCCTGTATATTATTAGACAAAAGTGTGATGAAATTGGAGATCGATAGCAAAGAAACTGCAAGAATTTCAGAAACATATGGAAATTGAATAACACACAACTGAATAACCAATGGGCCACAGAGTAAATTGAAGAAGAAATCAGACAGTTCCTTCAATTAAATAACAATGTCAATACAAAATATCAGAATCTATGGGACACAATGAAAGCAGTCTTATGAGGAAATTCGTAGCAGTGAATACTCATATTAGGAAAACAGAGTGAGCCCAATTAAACAACCTGATGCTGAACCTCAAGCTTCTAGAAAAGAAAAGCAAGACAAACACAAAGCTCATACAAGGGAGGAAATTATAAAGATCAGGGCAGAAATCAATGCAATGGAGACTAAGAGAACAATACAAAAAAATCAATGATGCCAAGAGTTGGTTCTTTGAAAGAATAAACAAAACTAACAAACCCTTAGCCAACCTTATCAGGAAAAGGAAAGAAAAGGCCCAAATCCATGCAATTAGGAATGAAAAGGATGAAATTAAAATGGATGCAATAGAAATCCAGAGAATCATCAATACCTACTTCTAGAACTTATACGCCAATAAGATGGACAACACAGAAGAAATGGACAGATTCCTAGATACATATGAATTACCAAGGTTGAACGAAGAAGACCCAAAAATTCTAAACAACCCAATATCAATCAATGAATTTGAAAATGTAATTAAAAACTTACCAACTAAGAAAAGCCTGGGCCCTGATGGCTTCACTGCTGAATTCTATAAGACATTTAGAGAGGAACTACTGTCACTATTGTTTAATCTCTTCAATGAAATTGAAAGGGAAGCAATACTCCCAAATTCATTCCTGGAAGCAAGCATCACCTTGATCCCCAAAGCAGAGGAAGATGGAACCATAAAAGAAAACTACAGGCCAGTCTCACTAATGAACATAGATGCAAAAATCCTTAATAAGATACTGCCAAATACAATGCAGAAGATCATCAAGAAGATCATACACCCTCATTAAGTGGGATTCATCCCAGGGATGCAGGGATGGTTCAACATATGCAAATCAATCAATGTAATACATTATCTCAATAGAGCCAAGGACAAAAACTATATGATCATCTCAATAGGTGCAGAAAAAGCATCTGACGAAATTCAACATGCATTTATGATAAAAACCCTACCAAATCTTGGAATAGATGGTCTACCTCAATCTGATAAAAGCCATTTATGAAAAACCAACAGTCAATATCATACTAAATGGTCAAAAACTGAAATCCTTCACACTAAAATCAGGAACATGACAAGGATGTTCACTATCATCACTCCTGTTCAATATAGTTTTGGAAGCATTAGCCATGGCAATTAGACAAGAGAAAGAAATAAAAGTAATAAAGATAGGAAATGAAGAAGTCAAATTTTCATTATTTGTGGGTAACTTGATACTCTGTATAGAAGACCCCAAGAACTCCACCAAAAGTTTTCTAGACTTAATAACAGATTCAGTAAAGTAGCTGGATACAAGGTCAACACACAAAAATCAACAGCTTTCTTCTACATGAACAATAGACTCACTGAGAGAGAAATAGGGCAAACAATTCCTTTCACAATAGCATCCAAAAAACTGAAATACTTAGGAATCAACCTAACAAAAGAAATCAAAGACCTCTTCTGTGAAAACTATAGCACTCTAAAAAGAGTGATTGAAGAAGATATCAGAAAATGGAAAGACATTCCCTGCTCCTGGGTAGGAAGGATCAACATAGTGAAAATGGCCATACTTCCAAAACTGCTATATAGATTCAATGCAATCCCAATTGAAATTCCAAGAGTATACTTCAGAGACCTTGAGAAAACAATCCAAAAATTCAACTGAAACAAGAAGAGACCCAGAATAGCAAAAGCAATTCTAGGTTACAGAGACATGGCAGGGGATATTACAACCCCAACTTGAAAGTATACTACAAAGCTACTGTGATAAAAACAGCATGGTACTGGCAAAGAAACAGATCAGGGGACCAGTGGAACAGATTAGAAGATGCAGAAACAACTCCAGACACACTCAGCCACCTCATCTTTGACAAAGAAGCCAAACAAGGTCACTGGAAGAAAGATAGCCTCTTTAATAAATGGTGCTGGAAAAATTGGGTTTCAACTTGCCAAAGATTAAAACTAGACCTATATCTCTCACCATGCACTAAACTAAAATCAAAATGGATTAAAGATCTAAATATTAAAATAGAAACTCTGAACCAGTTGGAACAGAGGTTAGGTAGAACTTTTGAAGACATCGGTGTAGGAAAAGATTTTATGAACAAAACCTCAGTTCCCCATGAACTAGCACAAACAATCAACAAGTGGGATCTCTTCTTACTCAAAAGCTTCTGCACAGCAAGAGAAACCACCAATAGAGTGAAGGGACAACCCACAATGTGGGAAAAAATTTTCACCTGCTGTTCCTCTGAAAAAGGCCTACTATCTCGAATCTATAAAGAACTTAAAAAGATCAGACCTCCCAAATTTAAAGACCCAGCCCAAAAATGGGCATCTGAAATAAACAGATATTTCTCAGACAAAGAAGTAGAAATAGCAAATAAATACATGAAAAAATGTTCAACATCACTGGTCATTGGAGAGACGCAAATGAAAACAAAGCTGAGAGTCTACCTCACCCCAGAAAGAATGCCTGCTATCATGAAATCAACCAATAACAAATACTGGCCTGGCTGTGGGGAAAGAGGAACCTGCTCCACTGCTGGTGGAAGTGTAGACTGGTGCAGCCACTGTGGAAATCAGTATGGAGCTACCTCAAAGAACTAGGAGGTGAAGTCTCATTTGACCCAGCTATTTCCCTGCTGGGTATCTTCCCCAAATAATTAAAGGAATCACAGTATAGGGATATATGTGCACCCATGTTCATAGCAGCACAATTTGTAATAGCTAAAACTTGGAGTCAGCCCAATTGCCCATCAACTGGAGACTGGATAAAGAAAATGTGGGTTTTTTTTTTAATAAAATGGAATACTACTCAGCCATAAAGAATGACAAACTAAGCCGGGGATTTAGCTCAGTGGTTTCGCCGCCTGCTGCACAAGCGCAAGGACCCGAGTTTGATCCCTGGTACCAAAATAAAAAAAAAAAAGAATGACAAACTAGAGACATTTATAGCTAAATGGATGCATATTGAGGCCATACTCTTAAGTGAAATAAATAGAACACACGTGTGAATACCCAATAGTTTCTCTAGTGTGAGAAACTGAAAGTGTAAATAAGGACTAAAAGGTATAATAGGTAATGTGAAATAGGAAGAAAATGGGCAAAGGGGAAGGGGATGTGGGAGGGGTACAGGAATGGAATTAATATGAGAAAATGAAAAAGTGGAAACAAAGTCTGTAGATAGGGAGGGATGGAGTGCTTGAAGGGAGGGCAGAAGAAGAGGGAAAAATAAGAACCAAGAGAGATTATGTAAAGGTGCAAATTTCTGATGATGAATGTCATTATATTGTATACCTAAAATGTACCAGTAAAATTAAATTTAAAAAAAGAAAAAGAAGAACAAACAAAGAGGGAGGATGAACAAAAGTATTACAGGTAGTTAAAAAATGAATGACAAATGGACCAAAAAGCAAATGAAATGCTGAAGAGTAAAGCAGAAGTACATATTACAGATTACTGTGGTAAGATAAATAAAGGCCTGGAATCAGATATATTTCTAAAATGCCCGCTCCACACTTCACTTGATAGGGAAAAATTTTAGATAACATAGTAGATTGAATATTAAGGTAGTTGTAAAAGCAAAATAAGTAATGTGCTCCTTTAAGATTTGATTTTCTTGTAACTCTCTTGTTTAAAGTGAGGGTAATCTGACTCTTTAACCAGTAACTTCATTAACCTGACAAAGTTTCAATGACTGGGCAAATTTACAATGTGTATGTGCCTATCTTGTGTCTGCGACTTGTAAATGGGAACTGAAATTGTATTTACACATCGAAGACCACTAGGGATGAGATAATGGCTAAAAAGGATATCAAAAGGAAAATGCTGAACAAGGGGCATGGGGATATTAACCAGACTGGTTTCTGATGGTCCTGCCCACTTGCAGCAAGTAGAAATTTTATTATTTTACCTAAATTCTGTGTCTCCGTGTATTTCTTTCCGAGATTTCTGGAACACACTCTCCAGCACAGTTTCCTGACCTCTGTTTGTTGATATGGAAAATGAAGCAGTCAATATGGAAAATGAAGTTTCCCACTGGGAAACTGTCCTTTCACAAATGTTTATTGGGGGCTTACTGTTTCCTGCCCTCCTTATCTATGGATTTTGCATTTAAATGCTTGAAAGAATATATTATGTTTGCACAGAATGTGTGTGGCCTTTTTTCTTAGCATCATTCCCTCAACAATACAGTATAACCATGTGCATAAAATTTACCTGTATTAGGTAATATAAGGGACTTGGAGATGTTTTCAAGTAGGTAAAGGGGGTGGGTAATATCACACCATTTCCTACAAGGGACTTCAGCATCTGCGAGTTTTGTTATCCTTGGGGTTCCTGGAACCAGTTTCATGAGAACATCAATGACAACTGTTTTGTGTCAGGCACTGGAGAGACATCAACAAACAAAGATGGCCCACACCTTCTGGGGGCTTCCATCTTAAAGGTACTGTAGATTAAGGATTCTCATTTGCTCAGGCCTGTGAGGAGGGGCTTGGGTAAGGGGAGGAGGAAGGCAAAGTGTGGCCCAAATATCATGCTGCCTGGGTGTTTCTGGCCTGCTGTGTGCAGAGGGCTTGAAATTAGGCTCCACATGATTTTGTCCCCAAAGTCTGTCACATCATTTATTAACACATGTGCACACACAGGTATTACATTATCCATCATCACTACCATCTTTTGAAGTTCACTTTCACAGAGGCATGAACAGAGGCTCAGAGAGGGTGGGTCACTATGCCAGTCACACACTCCATCCACAAAATCAGGGTTCTCCTCCAAATGACCTTCTTTGACAACTCAGGCCAGTCAAGGACACTCACAGAGAGAGAGGGCCATGTGTTTTATGTAATAGAAAAATAATCTCCTCTGATGCAGGATGATTATCACTAATTGAGCGTTTGGTGTCTTGGGGATGTCACCTGCATAGTCTTTTGACCTTCAGGAACCTGTATACTGCAGAAGCTATTGCTGGTCTTATTGTGCTGATAAATGACATTGATCAGCCTCCACCCAGGGCTTTCTAGCTGATCAAGGGCCGGATCATCATGCGGGTGGCACGCAGAGAATATGTGGGGCCATGGGTGTGGTGCCAGCGGATGCCATTGATCTTGTGCAAGTGCTGGTCAGCTGGGTAGTAGATACCATTGAGGTTGGAGGCACCGCAGGCAGCAAACCACCACCCTGTGGAAGAGGGCAACATGATGATTAAGGCTATTGACTCCTTGGGGTACCAACTGGCTGAAGAGGCAGTCAGTGCAAAACAAACTCTGCTCAGCCAGGCCCTCTAGAGGGCAGTGGGAGCCTCTGGCCACCCCTCCAGCCCCCTCTGTGATCTGTGTACCTTACTTCCTGACCACCCAACCTTCTGATTCCCTCACAGTTCCTATCACCTTCTGTAGGTATCTGGTGGCCTCTGTATTTATCCATGAGCCTCTCTCTTTTGGTGATCTTCATATTGTGTCATACTGTGTGCCTCTCTCTGGTCAAAATCATCCCTGTTGGCTATCTCTCTCTGGTCTCTGTCACTTTATCTCCTCCAGGTCACTGTCCCCATGCACTCAGTCCTTTCCTGGCCATGCCCAGGGCTGCACTTCTCTCCAGCTCTCCCTCTGCCTTCCCTGCCCAGGGCAGCTCTGTCTCCATTGGTCCCATTTGTATCAGCCTCTGTCTCTCCCTGCTCCCATCTGTCTCTGTCTCTGTGGCTCAGGTCTCTCCTGTCTCTCTCCTTCCTGCTCTGTCTCTGACTCATCCCATCTCCGCCTCTCTGACCTCTGTCCCAGCCCAGAAGCACTGCCTGAGCCGGAGTTGGTGGGGAGCTGTACCCTGCCACGCCTGACCTCTGGGTTAGGAGGAGAAGTGTCTTGAAGAGGACCTTAGGGCCCAGCAGAGAAGGTGGCGCTGACCCTAACTCACCTCCAGACATTGTCTTCGAGCACTCACAGAGGCAATTGTCATGGTCTGCGTCACTGGTGCTGAAGTTGCTGTTCTCAAGGATCAGCTGGCCCTGGAGCAATGCCACACCGCTGTGCTTGTCTAGAAAAATCCTGCAGATGCCCCAGAGGTGGTGATAGGGAAGGGTAGCAGAGTCAGATTGGGGCCATGTTGAGGACATGTTCCTTGTGTCCACTTGCCTCTCCCAGGAAGCCCTCCATGTGGCACAGCAGCCCACAGAGAGCTACACCCAGGGAACCCCCAGCTCTATGAGCTGCACATCAGCAGGCAGCTGGGGGAGGGGGAGTTATATTCCTTGGCCAGACTCTGTGGTCCTGGCAGGCACAGCCAAGGCTGCCTGGTGCTGACAGCCATTAACCTGGATTCAAACCTCAGCTCTGTGTGGCCTCGGAAAGACTGGTTCACCTCCCGGAGCCTCAGTCTCTTCATCTGTGCATGTGGAAACCACAGAAATATTGACAGAGATCTTGTTCATTGTGTGGTTTGGTGACACCATCATGTAGAGTGTGTAGTGGTAAAAGCGAATGGACCTCATGTGTGGCAGGGAGCTCAAGGAAATACTGGTCCTTAGGGCAAGGCCAAGGAGATGCCCCTGGTGTAACCCAAGGGAACATGGGCATGGGTATGTGGTTGGTGCTGTCCCCTGGGTTTCATCTATGGGCTCTGTCTGTTTGGAGTGAGAAGAGGCATGGCCCTCTGGGTCCCAGTGGCCATGACAGCCATGATATCCTTCTATTCCCTTAAACATGCCACCCTGAGCTCTGGGGCTGGTGTGGCACAGCCCCCTGTAAAGAGGCTGCATGGCCAGGGGTGCCCTGGAGGGGACTCATTGGCTGCCAACCACTGTTATGATTCTGGCTTCTCCTTGTGGCCATTAAGGGGTCCCCTGGGCTTCTCAGTGATGTCATCCCTTACCCATTGGGAGTTAGAATGGGGTTGTAACCTTTCTGGACCCCAAGTCATGGACTAGGACACCCCCACTTAACCCACTGCTCAGGTGCACTTTAAGCACATTCATGGCTCAGGCCTGAGGAAGCCCAAAGTGAGACACATCAGGTGTGTTATCCATGTGTCCACATAGAGCCTGCAAGTCTGTTTTTTGACGCCTGGATACAGTTCCCCATGGCCATGTATAGATGTGTGGGTGAATGTTGAGTTTGCACTGGAAGAGCCACTGTGGCCCAAGTGTGCCCTCCAGGATCTTCCCTTGGATCTGGGCCTTTGTTTCCCTGGGAAGGCTTTTGGGAGGCACATTTACATATGTTTCTGTGCTCAGCTTGTGCTCATTTGTGTAGCTAGGTGTGTGTGTGTGTGTGTGTGTGTGTGTGTGTGTGTGTGACCTGTGCATGCCCAGGGGTGTGAGGATCCCCTTCCCAGTGCAGGTTGGTTGTGCTGCTACCTGAGCATCTTTGTGTGCTTCTTGCATTTGTATTCAGTTCTCCGTGTGTGTGCACTTCTGGAAAGCAGGTGTCACATAACTGTGTGCCTGCAACTCACATTAATGTGTGTGCCTCCTGGGAGCCACTTCCTCTGCAGGAAGTGAACCCTGCTAGAGCTCTCATTACTTTGTCTCACAAACAAGGGTGCACCTCACAGCTGGACGCCCACTCCCCAGCTGCTCAGTGCACCTTTACCATGGGCTTCCTGTTGGACCTGCCTGCCCTGTGAGATCCTTGACACTGGAAGGTGGGTCCCAAGGCCCAGCACTTCTTATCCTTCTCTCCTTGACCCTTACCCTCCAGGATCCGTCTCCCAGGGTTTTTCTGAATGAACACACACTCTATGATCCCAACACCCCTTGTAAGACTGTCATGTTTGGGATAGGGGTGGCCCAGTAGGAGGCTGAGTCTGCCTTTTTTTCAGAATATGCCCACTCCCTGGGGTGCTCTTCCTATCTTCTGTCTGTATGAGCAGAGTCTACTCGTGACAGCCATCACCTCCTCTCAGAGTCCTCCCTGAGCATACGGCATCTCCAGTTTCCCTGTACCTTCCCCTTTGACAAACACTGTCCCCACTGTGGTCTAGGGTGACTGTGGACATCTTAAGCTTCACCCTTACACAGACACACACACACAGACACACACACACAGACACACACACACACACACACACACACACACACCGGCAACGTTGATTGGGTGAGACTCACATCTGATTCTTCCCCAAAGGACCCGGCCAGTACATACAGGCCTGGGCAAGTGTTCAATATCCTGGTTCTTAGGGCTCTGCAGACAGCCAGGTAGTGAGGACCCTTTGAGGCCTGGGTGTAGCAGCCTGGAGTTAGGGAGCTCTCTGAGGCTCAGATAAAGAGCCAGAGGGAACCCATGCAATTCACACATGAGAGCAGGACAGGAGCTTTCAAATTTAACATGCATGCATATGTTTGCATGGTGGATGTATATAATATAGACTTACACACTGAGGCAGAAATGTGACATTTCTGCCTTTAAATTGATAATTTGTACCTCTCCAACTTTTACTTACCATTTAACACGGTCTAGGTGGCCCGCCGTAGATTATCTCACTTATGACCCAGATATTACATTGTGCAGATGGGGATGAGGTACAGAGAACTAGTTTAAAGCCACAAAGTCAATAAGTGATGGGATTGAGCTCTGGGCAGCCTGGCTCCCACAGCCTGTGTTTTTGCCTGGAATGAGATATTCCTTCTCCTGATATTCTTCCCCAAGGCATGTAAGTGGCAGATCCTAGACTACAGAAGTTCCTGCCCCAAAATTGGGTCAGAGTGAAGAGACTCAATAGCTGCCTGTGAGAAAGACTCAGAAGGCTGCCTGCATACCCTCCTATACTCTTACCATGTACAGGCCCAGGGATGGAACAGCAGGGAGCTGGGCAGCTGGGCTTGGCTCGCAGAGAGTGGGCCAGCTGAGGCCATGAGGACTGCTGTGGGGACAGCAGTTGTGACATTATTTGGTGAGTGGTGACTGTGGGCAAGCAGTGTGTTCATGCTGTCTGAGTAACATCTCATGCAAACCCTGCCAAGGGCACCCATTGTACAGATAACAATTGGCTGGGAATGGCTCAGAGTCACTCAGGGAGAAAAGGGTGGCATTAGGATTTCAGCCTGTGCTACAGTGGTCAGTGACTCAAGTAGGAGCTAGCAGGTATTGTGGCTACTTGCTGGGCAGCTGTGAGAAGCAGGGCCTCCAGCTGAGCCCTGCTTGGCCAGCCCTGGTTGGCACACTCAGTCTTATATGTGGCACTTAGGAGAAAGTTGAGCTAGTTGTGTATGTCCTCTAAGGAGGACTATCAGAGCCACCTCACTGCAGCAGGCAGAGCATTCAATGAGAAAAGAGGGTGGGGGGACATGTCACCTCATGGTTGCATTAGGCACAAGTACAAGGGGAAAGAGTCATTCAGAGATTCCTTGGGAGGAATTGACCTCCCCATCATGAGAGGCATTCAAGCTGGTGGAAGATGATTGTGCTAAGAAGGAAATTATGGCACCATGTGAGGAGGCAGATGCCATGTGAGCATCTCACAGCCTAGTTCATGTGAGTCTGCAGGTCCATTCAGTCCTGGTTTAAAGTCAATCAGAATGCAAGCTTATCAGGATCAAAGAGTTCCTCAGAGATCCTACAGCATGGTTTGGAGGTAGATTGAGTTGGGCACAGGGAGACTTGAGTTCAAATCTAGACAATGTAAATTGTCAATTTAGCCAGAAAATTTAAGTTCAATGCTTTAGATTTCATTTTACTAAAGTAGACACAGTAAACCCCACCTCACTGGAGGAGTTAAATGGAGTGTCTGGAACACAGTAGGTGCTCAGGAAATGCTCATGTCTTTCTCTAAACATATCAAGAACCAAACTCACTTCTCCCTTCCAGGTCTCTGTAAATGACTGACCTAGTGTGATTGCCCTTGGAAGGTCCCTTCTTGCTCTGGATATGTTGGTGTCAGTGACTTCCTCTCTGCCCTACCCGGTGGTCAGGGTGTGCTAAGTGCTAATCAGCTGGCTTCAGATCCTGTGATGTGTGCCCAAATCAGGACAGATGGTAGGAATAGGGATGGACCTTTGGCACAGATTCTGCAACCCCTAGCATGAGACCCAGAGCACCCACCAGGGATCCCAGCCCACCCATCCCAGAGCCCACCTGTAAAACTGCTCCTCACTGCCCAGCTGGAAATGCTCGAAGTTGGCAGAGAATGTTTTGCCATCCCAGTCTTCCATCTCCACTCGCAAAGAGTAGCTTTTGCTGCTGGTGAGCTGGTGCACCACCTCGTTGCCCAGCCAGTACTCCCCAGCTGGGTCTCCGAAGCCCTATTGGGTGGGGGGAGGATGGGGTTGGCTGAGTGCCAGGAAGGAGGCTAGGTCTGGGGCAAGTAATTAGGTTGGGCAAGCTCTGAGGCCACTTATCCCAAACCACTGTTCCTAATGATCAATGCGAGGGGTCTGGGAGACCACCCCCTCCCAGAAGAAAGTAAGTGATACATTTGAAAATGTAAAAGCCCATTAAAAATAACTGCCATCATGTTTCTCTGAAGTTCAGGAACAGAGAAAATTAATCTGTGGTGATAAAATTGAGAACAGCAATTACCTTCGAGGGACTGTTGACTGGAGGGGACGTGATGAGGGTTCTGGAATGCTGGAAGATTTGTATGGCTAACATGTGAGTGAACACCTATGTGAAATTATGGAACCTTACACTTCGTATTTGTGCAGGTAACTGGATGAGTGTTAAACCTCAGTAAAAAAAAATAAAGACAAGTCAGGCACAGACATGGTAGTGTAGACTCTGTACAAAATTTCAGCAACATAAAAATGTATGAAAAGGTAAGAGCACTTGGAATGTCTTGTCAACAGTGTCCAGGAGCAAGAAACCAAAACATTTGGAAGAACAATGATTCAGCACCAAGAACAGGGCACATCAAAGCCCTACTCCCCATTGGTGGGATGAGGGGTCTTTTCTGGCTAAGGGTTAATGTCTAGCTTTCTTTTGTGTATTTCTTTGGCTGAGTCCCCAATTTTTCTTTGCCAATTTAATGAATTTTAAAATCTCAATTGGTTCATGAACATTCATGACTTAATTTGACACATATTAAAATGTTTATCAAATCAAAGGGTAAGCAGACACAAATAATAATATTGCTATATGTCCTTGTGAGTATCTCTTCACATTTCTTTTACTTTGGAAAAAGTTAAAAGCTTTGAAAGCAAAAATACTTTACTTAAAATTTAGTTTTAAAAATCAGAAGTCAATTAGGCAGCATTTCTTACTCATAAAAGGCATGCGGTCTTTGAACCAGCAATTCCACGTTAAAGAAACTGTCCCACAGATGTGGTCACAGATGTATCAAAGGAGAAAGAAATTCATTTAAGCAATGTAGACAGGAGTGGGTGAGTAATATGTCCTTTCAGTTGCTTCCTTTGTATTATTTTTTTAAAAACACACTTATCAATGTATATCCTTTCCAGAGTTTGAAAGAAAATTTAAAATTTCATTACTAGGATGTAAGTCGGCAATTTCAAAATGAGGTTAATTTCAGGGGAAGAGGTCCTGGGAAGCGCGTGGATGCTGGGCAAATCTGTTTGAGGGTAGGTGGCTTAGGTTGGCTGATTGTTTTTTCTGAGAGAAGGTGAAGGCAAACACGCTCCCCTCTCCCTGCCAACACCCCAGCACCTGCACTGGGTTTCAGTGCTGCAATGCCCCTCCCCAGGACAGAGGTGTCACCTGCTTATAATCCTCCCAATTCTGCTGGAAGCTCACTGTGCCATCCTCACGGCGCTGGATGACGGTCCAGGCACTTCCATCGGTGTCCATCACACAGAACACCTGGGGGAAGAGGAAGCAGCTGTAATCCCTGGATACAGCCAGAATTCAGGTCCAGGACAGCACAAGGGTGACTTGGCTGATGGACCTCCCACCCCAAAAGACCAAAAGGTTATCAACATCATCAGAAAGATTCAAGCTCCAATGTCACATCTTGTGATCATTTCGTAAAGTGACAGGCCAGTGATGCTTTCCCAGAGCCACCTTCTCCTCAGTTGTAAAATAGTGGTGTTCATATCTTAACCTCTTTGTGCCTCAGTTTCTCTTCTGCAAACTGGCATTACAGTAAGACTTAAATGAGATGGGTCATGTGAATATTTGGAAGAGAGCCCAGCACACATGAGAAGAGAGATGAATGAAGGCTTCCCACTCCTTAATATTGCAGGGCTGCTGGAAGGATTAAATGTGGATGGGCACAAAGGGCTTAGCCACTGTGTAAAAGCAAGAAATGCTATTACTGCTGTTCTTCAGGGCACAATGGCTTGCTGAGCGCTTACTATATGTGAGGCTCTGTTCAAAGCACTAGGGATGCTCACATGGGTGAGATGAAAAGAATTCTTTCTCTCTCAAAGAGCTTAGCATCTATTCCAACTACATCTTTCAGCCTAATAATTGTTCACACTCTATTTTTCCTATCAGTTCAGTAAATGTTCAGTGTTCCATGAATGCAGACTTGGTGCCTGGCACTGTACTGGATGAATCCTTAATGAGTCGGAGATAAATCAGGCCTCAGGCTGGCTTAGTCTGGAGGAGGCTATGATAGGGCAGGCAGACAGTGGATTGTGAACATTTGGGTGGATAGAAGGAGGAGCCTCAAGAAGAGGTCACTGGGCAACCCTAAAAAGCTTCTTAGAGAAGGTGTCTTCTGAACAGGTCATTGAATGATGGTGTATCTGTGAAAAAGAGATGAGTGGAGTGATATTTTCAAGGGAGAGTGCAATGGGAAGGAGTTGAGGCTCTGAGGAAGGAAAGGTCAGCTGAGGGAGAGAAGCAGAACACCTGTTGTGAAGGTAGCGGGGTGTGCAGCAGGTTCAGAGGTGAACAGCTTGCTTTAGGCAAGTGAATCAAAGTAAAGCTGAGGGTAGAACCCAGATTTCTTTCCTCCCAGGCCAGCTCTTGTGTCTATATCAATGCCCCCAACCCTTCTCCATTCATACCTCCTCAATTTCCACCATTGCTACATTTACTTAATTTTTCCAAAGCAAATTTACTTTTAAATATGTCATATATTTTACTAAATAAATAAAAACATAGTTTACAAGCAAATCTTATCAATAACATCAATAGAAAAGTAGTAACAGGCTATATCACCAACCCAGAGAACCGGCACACCCACTCCCTGGGTTGTGCCATGCCATTACCTGGATCCACACCACAGAATTTCAGGGGTCATAAAGGACAGCATTCTGAGTTTGAGAAGACAGTTAGAAGTGAACAACAGAAAGAGGTCCTCTCTGAGTCCCCTTGATGAAAATTAAAGCCCACTGGAAAAGTGAAGAAAATTAACCTGTGAGCATAGAGGAGGTGAGCTGCTCCCAGCGCACCAGAGGAGGCTTCTGGGCTGCTGTACCAGGCCCATGAGTGCAGAGGAGGTGAGCCGAGCAGGCGCAAGCAGCCGCCCCCGCCCCCCCCGTTGAAAAGAGAAGACACATAAACAAGTTTCAAAAACAGACTTCCAGATCACCTAAAACAACCCCAAAGGAAAAGGAGATGGAACACTGTGACACTCCACCACCTGGACTCCCTGAACTGGCAACAAAAGAGGATCTGGAAAAAATGAAATCAGAAATAATTTATCAGATAACAACAGAGATTGTGCTCATAGTACAAGACACGATTAATAAATCTAGAGAGGACACAGATTAAAAAAATAGAGGAGCTGAGGAACATGATAGAATCCCGACATAGAAAACAAATGGAATCCATAAAACAGATGCAAACAGATTTCCAGGAGATTAAAAACTCCACTGAAGGTCTGTGCAGCAGAATGAGCCAATGTGAGGACAGAATTTCAGATATAGAAGATAAGATTGCAATTAGTGACCAGGAAAAGAAAAATTTCCTTAAAATTGTAAGGGACCATGAGAAATCAATCCAGCAGCTGCTAGATGATGCAGAGAATAACATAAGACTGATCGGAGTCAATGAAGAAACAGGAGAGAGTGCAGATGACATAAAAAAAAAACGGTTCACAGAGGTGATGACAGAAAACATCCCAAGCAGGGGAAAAGAACTTGACAGACAGATAAAGGAGGCATATAGGACTCCAACTAGCCTGGATCAAAAAATCTACACATAGGCATATAATAGTTAAGATTCCAGAAACCCAAAGGAAGAACAAAATTCTACAAGCAGTTAGAGAAAAGAAACAAATCACATACAAAAGAAAACCCATCAGAATCACAGCAGACTTCTCAATGCAAACCCTCAAGGCAAGAAAAGCTTGGAGTTATGTATTTCAAACCCTAAAAGAAAACAGCCTCCAGCCCAGAGTGATGTACCCTGCAAAACTATCTTTCAAAATTGATGGAGAAATAAGATACTTTCATGACAAAGAGCACTTTAGGAACTTCATGAATACCAAACCAGCACTCCAAAAAATTTTACACAATATCTTAGGAAAAGACAACAAGGATCACAACCCCAGGAAGCCCAGTAGAATGAATCTGTCCGGTGCGAAAAGAAATTAAATGAAAAGGGGGAGAATCCAACAAACAGAAAAAATCATGACGATGATGTCAATATGTATGAGCTATAACATAAATGTTAATGGTCTCAATTCACCAGTCAAAAGAAATAGACTGGCAGAATGGGCCAAGAAACAAGATCCAACAATATACTGCATACAAGAGCCACATTTAAATCAAAAAGAAACTCATAGTCTGAAAGTTAAAGGGTGGAAAAAAAGCAGGAGTAGCTATCCTCTTTGCAGATCAAGTGGATTTCAACCCAAAATCTGAAACACTCTGTTCCCAAGAATTTCAGATAAGGGATACTCAACTTGTACGTACAAATCTATTGTGAACATGTGTTTTCATTTCTCTCAAGTAAAAACTTAAGAACAGGACTGTTGGTTCTCATCAGTAGTACAAGAAATTTCTATACTGTTTTCCAAAATGGTTTTGTCATTTTACATTCACATTAGCAGTATTAGACAGTTCTAACTGGTTCACACCTAAGCTGACATTTGTTCTTTTAAAACTTTTAACTTCATCTCCCTAATGAGTGTATAATTCAATCTTGTTACTGTACTGATTAGTATTTTTCTGATTCTAGTGTTACACAACTTTTCTTGTGCTGTACTGCCTATTTATCATATTCTTATGTCTACTTTTTAACTGGGTTGTCTATTAATGAGCTGTAAGAGTTCTTTACATATTCTGGTCATACGTTATATGCATTGTAAATATGGTCTGTTTAAGGACTACTTTTCATTTTCTTAATGATGTCATTTAAAGTTCTAAATCTTGATGGAATCTCACTTATCAATGTTTTTCTTTTATACATCATCCTAGGAAATTCTTGCCTACCCTAAATTCATGAACATTTTCCCTTATAATTTCCTCTCAAAGTTTTATAGTTTTAGTCTTTCATATTTAGGTTCATAGATCCTTTCAAGTTATTTTTATGTATGGAAATAAAGGGTTTAGGTTAATTTTTTATATACGGATACCACGTGTTCTAGTGCCATTTGCTGAAAATACTATCTTTTCCTCTGCTCTTGAGTTGAGTTTATGTTCTATAAAATGTTAATGTTAAATAATCTTTCAAAAATCAGTGGATCATATACATGCGGTTCTCTTTCTAGATTCTCTGTTTTATTCCAATGATCTATATGTCTTTCCCTGCACCAACACTGCCTTGATTACTGCAGCTTTAGAGGAAGTCTTAAAATTAGGTACTAAACGTCTTCCAACACTGTTTTTTTCTTCTTTTTCTTTTTACTTTTCTAGGTCCTTGGTACTCCTACATAACTTTTAAATTTCAATATCCAATTCTTCATTTATGATAAGTATACATAGACCTGAATTTTTATGTATACCTTGTGTTTTCTAATCCTGCCAAATTCAAATACAAGTTATAGGGGCTTTTAGAGATTTCTTAGTATTTTCCCATTAGATGATCATTTCATCTACATATAAAGATTTTACATTTACCTTGCCAATCCTATGCTATTTATTCATTTTTATTGCCAGACTATTTTGCTTTGGGCCTATGTTTCAAAGTTTAATGGACAGATGAAGAGTAGGCATATCTGCCCTGTTCCCCACCTTAGCAAGAAAGCATTGTATCTTCTCCATTCATATAAGGCATTTTTGCTGGAAGTATGGAGTACATGTCTTTGATCTGTTGAGAAGATTCTCTTCTACTTCTGGTCTCCTGATAGCTTTTACCATGAACAGCTGTAGAATTTAGTCCAATAGTTTTTCTCCAACTACTGACAGGATCATATGGCATTTTCCTTTCCTCTGTTAAAATGATGACTTTTAGGGGTGGATCTTCCAATGCTGAACCAACACTGCCATCCCTATAATAAAACTTTCTATATACTGCCAGATCTGACTTCTAATAGTTTGTTTTGTTGAACAAATTTCTATCTCTGTTCATACTTTTTTCTTCTTTTATCTTTATCTAGTTTTAGGATTAGCACAATGTTGATTTCCTAAAATGAGAGGAGAAGTTTTCCTTCTTTTTTCTGCTTTAAATGTTTGATTATAATTTATCAGTTAAAATGTGTATGAGCCTGCTGTTGTCATATAGTAGGTTTTCATGCTAGGAATATCCTTTCTTTAATAGGTGCTATTCAAATTTTATATTTCCTCCAGAGTTAGTTTCATTAATTTGTCTTCCAAGGTACTTCCTAGAAGTTGTCAAATTTATTTCAAAAAAGATTTTTTGTAATATGCTTTCTATATACTTCTAAATTCTGTAAAATCTATGAACAAAAAAAGTGAAGAAAATCTCTGCAATAAAAGCACACCAGACCACCTCAGTTGGGGAAACAGCAGTGTGGACCAGTGCAGCGTGGCTGCAAGAAGATTCCAGCCAGGGTTCTGCCCTGACCCCAGAGGCTGGGGCACACCAGCCCAAGCCAAGGGCCTGCCTGGAAAAGAGCTGCACAGGCACACAAGCAGCAGCCAGAGGTTCACCTCAATAGCATCAGTAAGTGAATAAGACACTAGCCAGAAGCTTGCTCACACAGCAGGAACTGGGGTGCACAGCCCCCAGGCAAAGACCCTCCCAGACAACAGCTACCTAGGGGCCCTAGCCAGTGGTACACCTAGATATCATCCCAAGTGTGCACAGGTCCCAGCCAGAAGCCCATCCAGACAACAGGTCAGCTCAGGGATCCAGAAGGCCACCTTTCTGAACCCAGGAATTAGTGTACTAATGAGCAGCAGAGAAAACGCAGCTCTGAGGCTAACTGAGAATTGAAGACCACTGGGTGAGCAAAAAGTTGCCTCAACAAAGGGATAGCAGGCTGCATCTGTTGAAATGAGAAGACAGGTAAACAAGTCTCAAAACCAGACTTCCAGATCACCTACAGCAACCCCAAAGGGAAAGAAGATGGAACAATCTGATACTCAACCACCTGTACTCCCTGAACTGGCAACAAAAGAGGATCTGGAAAAAATGAAATGAGAAATAATTTATCAGATAACAGCAGAGATTGTGTACATAGTGCAAGACATGATTAGTAAATCTAGAGAGGACACAGATTAAAAAAATAGAGGAGCTGAGAAACATGATGGGATCCCAACATAGGAAACAAATGGAATCTATAAAACAGATGCAAACAGATTTCCAGGAGATTAAAAACTCCATTGAAAGTCTATGCAGCAGAATGAGCCAATGTGAGGATAGAATTTCAGATATAGACGGTAAGATTGCAATTAAGTGACCAGGAAAAGAAAAATTTCTTTAAAATAGTAAGGGACCATGGAAAATCAATCAGCTGCTGCTAGACAATGCAAAGAAGAATAACATAAGATTGATCGGAGTCAATGAAGAAACAGGAGAGAGTGCAAAAGACATAGAAAAATAAACTGTTCACAGAAGTGATGGCAGAAAACTTCCCAAGAAGGGGAAAAGAACTTGACAGACAGATAAGGGAGGCATATAGGAGTCCAACTAGCCTTGATCAAAAAATCTACACATAGGCATATAATAGTTAAGACTTCAGAAACCCAAAGGAAGAACAAAATTCTACAAGCAGTTAGACAAAAGAAACAAATCACATACAAAGGAAAGCCCATCAGAATCACAGCAGACTTCTCAACACAAACCATCAAGGCAAGAAGAGCTTGGAGTGATGTATTTCAAGCCCTAAAGGAAAACAGCTCCCAACCCAGATTGATGTGCAAAACTATCTTTCAAAATTGATGGAGAAATAAGACACTTCCATGACAAAGAGCATCTTAGGAACTTCACGAATACCAAAGCAGCACTCCAGAAAATTTTACACAATATCCTAGGAAAAGACAATGATGTTCAGAACCCCAGGAAGCCCAGCAGAATGAATCCACTGGGCATGACTAGAAATTAAATGCAAAGGGGGAGAATCTAACAAAAAGAAAAAAGTCATGACAATGATAAGTCAATATGTATGAGTTATAACCATCAATGTTAATGGTCTCAATTCACCAATCAAAAGAAATGGACTGGCAGAATGTGTCAAGAAGCAAGATCCAACAATAGGTTGCATACAAGAAACACACTTAATTCAAAAGGAAACCCAGAGACTGAAAGTTAAAGGATGAAAAACAATACCCCATGCGACAGGAACCCCCCCAAAAAGCAGAAGTAGCTATCCTCTTTGCAGATAAAGTGGATTTTAAACCAAAATCTGAAACACTTTTGGTCCCAAGAATTTCAGATAAGGGATAGTCAACCTGTATGGACAAATCCATTGTGAACATTTGTGTTCATTTCTCTTAAGTAAAACCTTAAGAACAGAAGTGTTGGTTCTTAACAGTAATACAAGAAATTTCTATATTGTTTTCCGAAATGGTTTTATCATTTTACATTCTCATTAGCAGTATTGGAAAGTTCTGTTTCACACCTAAGCTGACATTTGTTCTTTTAAAACCTTTAACTTCATCTCCCTAATGAGTCTATAATATGATCTTGTTATTGTACTGATTAGTATTTTTCTGATTCTAGTGTTGTACACATTTCCTTGTACTGTACTGGCTATTTATCTTCTTCTTGTGTCTACTTTTTAATTGGGTTGTCTATTAATGAGCTGTAAGAGTTCTTTATATATTCTAGTCCTAAGTTGTATGTATTATAAATATGTTCTGGTTAAGGGCTACTTTTCATTTTCTTAACAATGTCTTTTAAAGTTCTAAATTTTGATGGAATCTCATTTATCAATTTTTTTCTTTTATACATCATTTTTTTGTATCCTAGGAAATTCTTGCCTACCTTAAATTCATAAACATTTTCCCTTATAATTTCTTCTTAAAGTTTTATAGTTTTAGTCTGTTATATTTAGGTTCATAGATCCTTTGAAGTTTTTTTAATGTATGGAAATAAAGGGCTTAGGTTAATTTTTTACATACGGTTACCAGGTGTTCTAGTAACATTTGTTGAAAACATTATCTTTTCTTCTGCTCTTGAGTTGAGTTTATGTTCTATAAAATGTTAATGTTAAATAATCTTTCAAAAATCAGTAGACCATATATGTGTGGATCTATTTCTAGATTCTCTGTTTTATCTCATTGATCTATATGTCTTTCCTTACACCAACACTGTATTGATTACTGTAGCTTTAGAGGAAGTCTTAAAATTAAGTACTAAATGTCTTACAACACTGTTTTTTTTCTTTTTCTTTTTCTAGGTCCTTTGTACTACATAACTTTTAAATTTCAATATTCAATTCTTCATTTATAGCAAGCATACATAGATCTGAATTTTTATGTATATCTTGTGTTTTCTAGTCCAACTAAATTCAAATTCTAGGGGCTCCTAGAGATTCCTTAGTATTTTCTCTGTAGATGATCATTTCACCTACATATAAAGATTTTACATCTACCTTGCCAATCCTATGGTATTTATTTATTTTTATTGCCAGTCTATTTTGGTTTGGGCCTATGTTTCAAAGTTGAATGGACAGATGAAGAGTAGACATATCTGCCTTTGTTCCCCACCTTAGGGAGAAAACATTGTATCTTTTCCATTCATATAAGGTGTTTTTGCTGGAAGGATGGAGTTATCTGTTGAGAAGTTTCTCTTCTACTTCTAGTCTCCTGATAGCTTTTACCATGAACAGCTGTAGAATTTAGTCCAATACTTTTTCTCCAACTAGTGACAGGATCATATGGCTTTTTCCTTTCCTCTGTTAAAATGATGACTTTTGGGGGTGGATCTTCCAATGCTGAACCAACACTGCCATCTCTATAACAAAACCACTTTCTACATCCTGCCAGATCTGACTTCCAATAGTTTGTTTTGTTAAACAAATTTCTATCTATGTTCATGCTTTTGTCTTCTATTATCTTTATCCAGTTTTAGGATTAGCACAATGTTGAGTTCCTGAAATGAGAGGAGAAGTGTTCCTTCTTTTTTCTGCTTTAATTGTTTGACATAATTTATCAGTTAAAATGTTTATGAGCCTGCTATTGTCATATAGGTAGGTTTTCAATCTAGGAATTTACTTTCTTTAATAGGTGCTATTCAAATTTTATATTTCTTCCAGGGTCAGTTTCATTAATTTGTCTTCCAAGGTACTTCATAGAAATTGTCAAATTTATTTCAAAAAAGATTTTTGTAATATGCTTTCTATATCCTTTTAAATTCTGTAAAATCTGTGGCAATGTCCTCTAAATCTTGATATTGTAATTTTTAAAAAATGTATAATTGATATTGTATAACAGGAAGAAAAGATCTAAAGGAGTAGGGGAAGTGGGAGGGTTAGGGGAACGGAAAGAAGGGAAAAGAAAAATACGAGAACAGGGAAAAAATGGAAACAAAGTCTTTGTAAATAGGGAAGGTTGGAGGGGGTGAAGGGAGGGCAGGGATATGGAGAAAAAATAAGAACCAAGATATGTCATGTAAAGGTACAAGATCTCAATGATGAATGTAACTGTATTTTATACCTAAAATGTACAAATAAACTAAATGGAAAAAAAAGAAAAGTAGTAACACTTGTCTTTATTCAGATGATTGTTAAAATAAATGTAATGAAAAAAAATGCTATGAAATTTAGGTAGAAAATTTTGCCAACACAGGGTTCTCAGCTGATCTCTTTTTGTTAAAAGGTCCCTTTAGCAAATGTGTGGGAAGTGTGAAAGACACTCTGGGGACAAACAGAGCCTTTCCATGACACATTCAGAAAGTCAAAAGGAAAGTGCAGAGGGAATTTTGGAGCAGGACCTCTGGACATCTGCTCCCTTTCTCTTCCCTTTCTGGCTGCCCCAATCCCTACCTGACACCTTGCTCTCCTCCAACCCCTCCCCACCTGACGACTGGACCTGTGAGCTCAGGGCCACCTTGGGAGCTGCTCACTGAAGATGGTGGTGTCTCCATTAGACTTAGTCTCTAATTTCCTGCAAAGAGTAGAGCCCCAGATCCTCCCTTTAACCAGAAACAAACTCCATTATTCTGAGCCCCTGGAATTTAGGATTTGCTTGTTGATTCCCTGACCATGACATTAATCAGCACAGAGCTCTCTCTTGGTGCTTCAATTAGAGGTCTGTCTGAATAGTGACACTTCTACTTTTGGACTTTTGCTTTACTCCATGATCTGACCCCTGCCTAGGTGGGGGCTCCACAAGGCAGGGCACTCCCATTTCATTGGCATCTCCATTGCTGGACAAAGCCTGATGCTTATGGGAGTTCTGGCTCAGCATTCACTGATACATTCACACACACACACACACACACACACACACACGCACACACACACACACACCATGCCAGGACCCTGCTTACCCTCTTGGGGTCTTTCACATTGGGCACAAAGATGGTGTAGACATTGTCAACACTGATCCCAGACCTGTGGATGTCCTCACAGTCCTGAAACCCCAGCACAGCTCCACCTATGGAGGCAACATTGTGACAAAGCAAGTTAGCTAGAGATGAGCATGGATAGGGAAGAGACAAAGTGGGCTCGCCTGCCTGCTGTGTGCAGGTCCTGGCTGGGGAGGTGAAGCAACCAGGAGGTGAGATGATCCAGACCTGGAAATGTTTCCTAGAGGAGGTAGAAGTGAGCTGGAAACAGTGAGCAGGAGTTCCAAGTGGTGAAGTGGTGATGTGAGAAATCCTAGCCCTGTCTTTTCTATCACAAATATGAACGAGAGTGTCTCCATCTTGAACTGTAGGTTATTCTAGGGTGTCCTCCCTGCACTTTTTTCTTTCTTTAAGCACACTAAGTTAAGGAAAATGTTTGTTCAGTTTAGATTTTGGGAACAGCTGACAGCCAAAGATAACTTCTCAACAGCCAGGGACTTTCCATCTCCAATAGCCCCACTCTTCCTTCCCCTTATCAACCCTGTCCAGGAACCAGTTCTCTCTTCATACCTCTTAAATTAGCTTATCAGGATAGATTATGAACCTTCAATCCAGCCAAAGGGGAAAAAATTCAGCTGTTTCTTGTGCATTAGGGATTTAAAAAAAAAAAAAAAACCTGCTGCAGCCTCCCTGCTTGCCTGCTACCTCATGCTAGAGTGTGCTCGTGCCCTTCTTCAGAAGTAAAACCTTGTCTTGTTGAGAATTTTTGGTGTCTGAATGCTTTATTATCTGCGCTGACAAATTTAGTCTGAGGACATATTCCCAACAGTGGTGTCAGAGCAGAGGTAATATCATGGTGAAGGCTCAAGGGGGCTGGTCTGGTGTGAGCAGGGAACAGGGGCATGGGAGTTGGGACTGACACATACCATGAGAGTGGAGCTTCAGCCAGAGAATGTTCTGGCTGCTTGAGGTAGGGTAAGGCCAGCAGAGCGGGTAAGTAAGGAAGAGAACAGAGAGCAGCCCATTTCAACAGGGCCAGTTGGCCCTGAGTGCCAGGCTGAGGAGACCAGACTGTCTTGTCCAGGAAGAACACTGTTGCCGCAGACCAGCTGCAGTCGATGTAGGGTAGGAAGGGGAGATGTCCTGGGCCGGCAATGAGAAAAGAACCTTCACAAGCAATGTTCAGGTTCCCTCTGAGAAGTCTCAGGGTCTGATTTATTTTTATATCTTTGAGCAATAGCTAAGAGGCATTGGGTGGAACATGTTTACATTTTAGGTTGCCTTAGCAATTTCTATTGAAGTAAAGGTTATTTTTTGCTAAACAGAGTATATTTTTCCTAAGCTGATTCATTTCATTGAACATCATGAATACATTTTAAAAATTACAGTTGTCCCCTTATTTACCCACACCTAAGCAGAACAGAAAGTAACTTAATCAAAATCTCTATATCAGCGGGGGTACAAGCAAGATTTAGTTAATTAAATGTCAAACTTGTGGTCACCAGCTGGCCCTTGAGAAACTGCAGAATGGCTAATACAGTTTGCTATTAGCTCTCTATTTTTCTATACCTCTATTCATCTTACTTAAGTGTTATTTGGGTTCATGGTCCATGAGCAGGAGATGTTTACAGTACTTTGAGAAAAACTGAGTAACTTGCCTCCTTAGTGTATTTATCTGTCTTAACTTTCTTTCTATTTCCCATTTCCCACTGTTTCTTACATCTAAAATCTGTCCTTTCAGTCTCTTTATAAGACCCTTTTAGTAAAAAGAAAGTCATCAATAGAAGAAAGGGGTTACAATAGCGGGAAAACGGAGGGAGTTTTAGGAGAGGTTTCTTTAGAGGTGAGTGTGGCAATAGAACTGAGAGAAACAGGAATTTGGGACTCTTGAGCCAGATCAGATTTCAATACATCATTGCCAATTTGCCTTATGGAGAGTTTGTTGTTAGTCACAAACACAGTGACTCCTGTGACCAGAGTAACAATTTTAAACATTATGGCATGAAAAAAATAAAACACGAGGGTACGATGTGCTCCACCCTTCTTTCCCCAAGCTGGAACTTTGTCACGTAGCCTTGGAGGTCGGTTGGGCTTCACCACACTGTGGTGAGAGGAGAGCTGCAGGGGTGGCACCTCAAAGCAGGGAGGCCAGAGAAGAGGTGCTAGGCTCTTCAGAGAGCATAAGAGGAGCCCACAGTCTAGCAAGGAGCTTCCTATTCCACAGAACAGTAAGTTGAGGGCCCAGGATTCAGGCGCCCAGCCAGCTGGGACATAGTCCTCCCTTCTTGGTACTCTCTTGAGTGTGAGGCCTTGGGCTCTCCTCCTGGCTCAACTTTCACCTGTCTTTCCCTGAGGCCCTGGGCTCAGGGCCCTCATTCTACCCACCTTGGAGCTGGCCACTGGCCTCTACAACCCATGTTTCATCTCTCTGGACCATCTTTCTGAGCTCAGGAGAGTATTGATTTAAGGTCTGAACCTAATAGCACCAATGGTCCTTAGGAAAGTGACTAATGACAAATAAACTGCTTTGGATTTGAAAGCCTGCCTCTAGCTCATTTAGAAGGATCTGATTAGTGATGTGGTCTGTGATTCCACCAGAAGCCAAACTCTCTGAGTAAGCAGGTCACAAAGGATGGGGCTAAGGTTCAGATGGATGAATCTCAATTCCAGTGAGAGACCAGGAGACTACCAGGGGATGTGACTCCCTGTTTTGGCCTCACGCCTGGACAGTGGCTCCCAAATCCTGCATCTGGGGCACCTGTCTGAAGGAGGCTGCTGTGCCCACACTACTAATGAGAGAACTAGGACCTATATCCATCTCAGCCTGTGCACAACAGTTCCCAGACAGGGGTCTCAACTGCCCGCCTGCCAGCAGCCCCCAGCTTCCCATAGCCCAGTGGACTGGAATCTAGATAAGCACGGGCAAGGCACTGACTTAAAAGCAACAAAGGATGGGCCACACTTCCCCTGGCAAGGAAAAGGCTGATCCTGGAGCTGGCCTGAGAACTCCAGCCACCCTTTCAGGGCTCATGCACTGCAAATTTCCTTAGACAAGAATAATAGCAATAACAATGATAACAGTAACAAAGTGAAATAACCACCACTGTTGTATTACAGGGTTCTTCAGTGCCCATTTGAGTTTAGGAAAATGATTGGGAGTAAAGGTGGGACAGAAAAAAGGTGAACTGCATGGATACATAGTACAGTGCAAACCCTACCTGGACTCCCTCTGAGCCTCTGGGCTGGGAATCTGTACCTGTCTCGCCCCCTTTTGACTCCAGGTCCTTGGCTAAGCCCTTTCCTATGCATGACTTCATTTCATCCTTCATGCAAGAGCTCTGTGAAGTTATCATCCCATTTCACAGGTGAGGAAAACCAAGGGTCTGAGAAATTAAAGGAGAATGCAAAGTGCCAGAGTTAGCATGCGACAGACCCAGGGCTGAAACTTCACTGAAAGGCCATGCTCCCTTCCTGCCACCTGACCCTGGGTTCTTTGCCTTGGGACAGAGTCTCCATCAGAGGGAAAAGCACTTCACATGCATCTTTCCCAAGTGACAAATGGAAGGCATCTAGGCAATGATCCCCAAATGAACCCATGCTAATACAACCTCCCATCCACACAGGTGAGCAGCCAGTCAAAACAAAGACCAGAATAGGTGCCAGCCTGCAAGGAGAGGTGTCTCCTGCCCTGTGCTTGAGCTGAGCCACAAGTCCCACACATGGAGCTTATTCTGCAGCCTCACTAAAAGTGCAGGGCACAGGCCCCTAATGGGTTCTGGTCACTCCACATCTCATGGTTTAGAAGACACCCAGCTCGCCTGCCTTAGCTTCCTTGGGTCTGCTGGTCTTAGGGTGGAGCAACACTGGGATCTTTTCACCAAGTCCCTATCAGCATGGTGCCTGGACTCCCATCATTATTGCTGGATTCCTTGTACTTGAAGGCTCCCTAGGCTCCCATGATTGAATAGCAGCAGGAGGAGCCCCTCTCTGACTTCCCTCTTATCCAGCCATTCTCTACTCCCTAAAAGGAGGCCCTCACTGTCCCACCCACAACATCCTCTGGGCTCAGGTGAAAGTCCCCTTCACTTAGTACTCCCCATTAGGTCAGCTCTACCATGGATCTTCATGAGCACTGCTAGCAGGAAACTCGCACTCAGTAGTGTGCAAGTGTTTCCTCAAAAAAGTGTTTCCTCCCTCCCTCTGAGGCCTCAGAGGAGCTGGGTACATTTGCAAGAGACAGGCCAGCCTGTGTTCACTGCTGGATCCTTGCACCCAGTTCTGGGACTGGTACTCAGTGGGTGATGAAGCAACATATGTTGACTGAGCAAGTAAAGCTGGAATCAGGAAGTCTTGGCCCCAAAGTGGGCTTCTGTGGCAGCAGTGAGTGCTGAGGAGCACTTCTCGGACTTTGGGGTAGTGCATTAACAGCAGAGAAGTCCTTGAAGTGCACTGAGTCTCACACTCCAATTCTGCGGTGAAAGTGAGGCCAAGAAGGGGTAGGATATGCCCATGCAAGCAGGGCTGAGGGTTGAATTCTGGAACCCAAATTTGTCAGCTGGGCTTCTGCTTTCCTTGTTAACACATCACCTCCATTAAACAGATGGGGAAACTGAGGCCACGAGTCGGGTGGAATTGGGCAAACCCAGGTACCTGTAGAGCCAGGAGACAGAGTCTGGATTTGCCTCTCTTGGAACTATTGTTCTGGCCATTATTATTACTGCTTGTTGTTATTTGTCCAGATGGCCAGGAGGGTATGGCCTTTCCCAGAATGGATTCCAGCCCAGAGGGACCCTGGAGACTGAGGAGAGCTCCTTCCTGGCTCCTGCCCTTCTCTCCAGCCTCCTGCCTGGCACACCCTACTTGCTCACCTGGTCCCTGCTCTCCCAGGCTCATGAGCTGCTGCAGGTTCTCCAGGAGCTGACGCTGTTTCTGCTCCATTCGGCTGGAGCTGTTGCTTGCAGCTTGCAGGCTGTGGTGGATGCTGGTCAGGGTGCTGTTCTGGAGGTCCAGAAGTTGCTGCAGCTGCTCCTTCAAGCTATTGAGGCTGGCCAGCTGGGCCTGTTGCTGAGACTCCACAGCTGGGTTCCTGTAGGGCAGGGTGCACAAGGCTGAGCCCCCTATCCAACCCCTCATTCACACCCAAAAGAGAGAACCAGAGGGGTGGAGCATCCTGTTTGGGCTCACACATTCCACAGTCTGTGCCTATAGTAGGCTTGAACTGGGGAGGGGAGTGGTGTGCACTGGGACCCAGTAGAGGTCTGAGGTCAGGCAGCTGGGGCACCAGCAAGCAGGTTGCCATTATCTGGCTCCAGAACCCCTGGCTGAGGGGCAGTATTGGGAGGGGCACATTTTACTCTAGATTCAGGTTTGCAGACCCTTTCTCAGACTCAGAACTAAATCCAGCCAGGGCAGAAGAAATTGACTCCAGGTCCCAAATTATAATTATGAATTGAGCACACTGGAATTCTAGAATTTTAGCTGTCTTCGCCAATCAAGAGGTTATTAACAACATCTTCCATCCAACATGGATTTTTACACACCTGCCCAACTCAGAGTGATTGAAAATGCCCCAGTTCTTGCTGCCTGGACATTGGGGTGGGGGAATGAGATAAGAACTGCTGCTAAGGCCACCCAGTCAGGAACAGCATGGTCTCTATGTTTGTTCCCTGCAAAGAGCACATCCAAGTAAGAAACAAAAAAGCAGTTTATTTTCAAGAGGTCTTTTATCCTGGAGATGTGACTTAGGTCATGCATCTAAGAAGGTCTCTAAACAAAAGGGAGGAAGGTAAATAGTTAAGTATGAAATTCACTATGCTAACTCTGGAAAGCACTGACATTTAAGAAGTTACTCCCTGTAGTTTAAACATTTGCTCTTATCCACCCCTCTTCCCAAATCAGATTAAAATCATCCTCAATTAAAAAAAAGGAAATGGCTGATGGACTCCAGAATGTTAAAATATGAAGTTATTTTGTTAGAAAGGGATGATCTAATCCTCACAACTGACACCTGCTTAAATCCGACCAGCTGCTTATGGAGAGGAGAGGGAGACCCAGAGATACTAGGACATGATTCCCTGGACATCACAGAACATCAAAATAATGTTAGATGAGACCAAAGAGAGATCCTTTTCCATGATGAACTTAAGTTATTTGTGGATGGATCCTCCTGAGTTGTAGAATGAAAAAGACATAACAGATATGCCATTATTAATGGAAAGAAACACTCTTTATGTGAAGGGGGCAGATTATCGAAGAGTTAGTCAGACAAAATTTGCAAACTATATGTTCTAAATCAGGCTCTAAAGTTTCTTAAAGGCCAAGGAGGCACAATATATACTGATTCCAAATATACTGATGGGGTAGTGCACACCTTTGGAAAGATCTGGATGGAGTAAAGCCTCATAAATAGCAAAGGAAAAAAATAATACATGGGGAATTGATCAAACAAGAATATACTGGAAAATCTCCTATATCCAGAAGAAGTGGCTACAGTTCATATAAGTGGTCATCAAAAAAGGGAGCTGAATGGGGGAGATAGGAAGCAGGCTTGCCAATAAGGCTGCTGAACAAGCCTCTCAGGAAGAGGAAATCAGTATGTTAAATCTAACTCCAAATATCCCCAAGATAGTGTTAAAGCCCCAATTCACCAGGGAACAGAAAAAAAGAATTAGACAAGATTGGGGCCATACAGATTGAGGATCAAAGATGGATGCTACTCCATGGGCAGAGATGATAAGTAAACCTATGATGAGAGAACTAATGTTTATACTCCATAAAGGAAGTCACTGGGGACCCCAGTCTATGTGTGATGCAATACTTAGAAACTATGGGTGCTCAGGAATTTATACTATTGTTAAATAGGCTTGTGAAGTTGTGAACATGTCAGAGAGTAAATAAGCATGTAGATTAGACTAATTGCACTTATTATAATCAGCAGAGATTCATCAGCTACACCAGGAATGTCCCAAAAGGAGCAACCAGCTAACTAGATCTAGTAGTTTGGCCTGGGAAAACAAAATTGCTGAGGATATGATTCTAGCTGAGAGGGGTGGTCATGTTAGGAAAACAATGTTGCACCTTTATTCCTAATAATATGGCTCCAGATGGGACTACAACTAAGGCCATACAAAGACTCACAACTCCAGACAATGAATTTACAGAAAATAGGAATAGATGATCCATTTACAGACTGGCTAGAAAAAATAGTTTGGAAAATGGAAGCAGATGATTACATCGACATTAATTTCCATGATAATAGTGACAGGAGTTCTAACATTCCTGGGATGTTATATCGTCCTGTGTGTTAGGAGACTAACTCAGCAATTGAGACAGGTCTAACCAGATACCCATATCTCATCAACAGGACAACCTATTATTGCTAATTGTGAAACTGAGTCCCAGCAAGTTCTAGAGCACTTTGAAAATGAACAAATGTTAATCTGAGATGAAAATGGGACTGAATATGATACAAGAAAAGAGGAGGGAATTTTTTTTTCATTTTTTCCCCATTAACTTTATTGGTCCATTTTAGGTATAAAATACAGTTACATTCATCATTGGGATCTTGTACCATTACATGAATATCTTGGTTCTTATTTTTTTCCCCTTCCCTTGCCCTCCCTTCACCCCTCCCCCCTTCCCTATTTGCAAAGACTTTGTTTCCATTTTTTTCCTTTTCTCATATTTTTTCTTTTCCCTTTTTTCCTTTCCCCCGCCCCTCCCACTTCCCCTGCTCTTTTAGACCTTTTCTTCCTGTTACACAATATCAGTTATACATTTTTTAAATTACAATATCGAGATCTAGGAGACATTACCACAGATTTTACAGAATTTAAAGAGATATGGAAAGCATATTACAAAAATCTTTTTGGAAATACATTTGACAACTTCTAAGAAGTACCTTGGAAGACAAATTAATGAAACTAACTCTGGAGGAAATATAAAATTTGAAAAGCACCTATTAAAGAAAGTATTCTCCTAGCTTGAAAACCAACCTATATGACAACAGCAGGCTCATAAACATTTTAACTGATAAATTATATCAAACAATTAAAGCAGAAAAAAGAAGGAACATTTCTCCCCTCATTTTAGGAACTCAACATTGTGCTAATCCTAAAACTGGATAAAGATAATAGAAGACAAAAGCATGAACTTAGATAGAAATTTGTTTAACAAAACAAACTATTGGAAGTCAGATCTGGCAGTATGTAGAAAGTGGTTTTGTTATAGGGATGGCAGTGTTGGTTCAGCATTGGAAGATCCACCCCCAAAAGTCATCATTTTAACGGAGGAAAGGCAAAAGCCATATGATCCTGTCACTAGTTGGAGAAAAAGTATTGGACTAAATTCTACAGCTGTTCATGGTAAAAGCTATCAGGAGACTAGAAGTAGAAGAGAAACTTCTCATAAAAACCCTACAAAAAATTGGAATAGATGGTCTCTACCTCAAACTGATAGAAGCCATCTATGAAAAACCAACAGCCAATATCATACTAAATGGTCAAAAACTGAAATCCTTCACACTCAAATCAGGAACGAGACAAAGACGTCCACTATCACCACTCTTGTTCAATATAGTTCTGGAAACATTAGCCACAGCAATTAGACAAGAGAAAGAAATAAAAGGAATAAAGATAGGTCCTGAAGAAGTCAAATTGTCATTATTTGCAGATGACATGATACTCTATATAGAAGACCCCAAGAACTCCACCAAAAGTCTTCTAGGCTTAATGACCAAATTCAGTCAAGTAGCTGGTTACAAGGTCAACACACAAAAATCAATAGCTTTCCTCTACACCAATGACAGACTCACTGAGAGAGAAATAGGGCAAATAATTTCTTTCACAATAGTATCCAAAAAACTGAAATACTTAGGAATCAACCTAATGAAAGAAATCAAAGACCTCTTCTCTGAAAACTATGGCACTCTGAAAAGAGAGATTGAAGATGATATCAGAAAATGGACAGACATCCCCTGCTCCTGGGTGGGAAGGATTAATACAGTGAAAATGGCCATACTTCCAAAACTGCTATATAGATTTAATGCAATTCCAATTGAGATCCCAGCAGCATACTTCATAGACCTCGAGAAAACAATCCAAAACTTCATTTGGAACAAGAAGAGACCCAGAATAGCAAAAGCAATTCTAGGTAACAGAGCCATGGCAGGGGGTATCACAATCCCCAACCTGCAACTCTACTACAAAGCTACTGTGAGAAAAACAGCAATGGTACTGGCAAAGGAACAGACTTGAGGACCAATGGAACAGATTAGAAGATGCAGAAACAATGCCAGACACACTCAAGCCATCTCATCTTCGATAAAGGAGCCAAACACCCTCACTGGAGGAAAGATAGCCTCTTGAATAAATGGTGCTGGAAAAATTGGGCTTCAACTTGCCAAAGATTAAAACTAGACCTGTATCTCTCACCATGCACTAAACTAAAATCAAAATGGATTAAAGCTCTAAATATTAAAATAGAAACTCTGAACCAGTTGGAACAGAGGTTAGGTAAAACCCTTGAAGACATCGGTGTAGGAAAAGATTTTATGAACAAAACCTCAGTTGCCCGTGAACTAGCACAAACAATCAACAAATGGGATCTCTTCTTATTAAAAGGCTTCTGCACAGCAAAAGAAATCACCAGCAGTGTGAAGAGACAACCCACAATGTGGGAAAAAATCTTCACCTGCTCTTCCTCAGACAAAGGTCTACTATCTCCAATCTATAAAGAACTTAAAAAGATCAGACCTCCCAAATTTAAAGACCCAGTGCAAAAATACATCTAAATGAACAGACATTTCTCAGACAAAGAAGAAATAGCAAATAAATACATGAAAAAATGTTCAACATCACTGGTCATTCAAGAGATGCAAATGAAAACAATGCTGAGATTCCACTTCACTCCAGAAAGAATGGCTGCTGTTATGAAATCAACCAATAACAAATGCTGGTGGGGCTGTGGGGAAAGAGGAACCCTGCTCCACTGCTGGTGGGAGTGTAGACTGGTACAACCACTGTGGAAATCAGTATGGGGATACCTCAAAGAACTAGAACTGGAAGTCCCATTTGACCCCACTATTCCACTGCTGGGGATCTTCCCCAAAGAATTAAAAGAATCATACCACAGTGATATATGTGCACCCATGTTCATAGCAGCACAGCTTGTAATAGCTAAAACTTGGAAACAGCCCAAATGCCCATCAACTGGAGACTGGATCAAGAAAATGTGTTTTTTTAATAAAATGGAGTACTCCTCAGCCATAAAAAATGAGAAATTAGAGACATTTATAGCTAAGTGGATGCACATTGAGGCAATACTCTTAAGTGAAATAAATAGGACACAGATGTGTAAATACCTAATAGTTTCTCTGGTGTGAGAAACTGAAAGTGTAAATAAGGACTAAATGTATAATAGGTAATGTGAAATAGAAAGAGAAGGGGCAAAGGGGATGGGGAAGTGGGAGGGCTAGGGGAAAGGAAAGAAAGAAATGGGATTAATATGAGAAAATGGAAAAATAGGAACAAAATCTTTGTAAATAGGGAGGACTGGAGGGGTTGAAGGGAGGGCTGGGCAAGGGTGAAAAATAAGAACCAAGAGAGACTATGTAAAGGTGCAAGTTTCCAATGATGAATGTCATTATATTGTATACCTAAAATGTACCAATGATTAGAATGAATAATGGATAATGCAAAATAGGAAGAAAAGGTCCAAAGGGGTAGGGGTAGTGGGAGGGGCAGGGGAAAGGAAAGAAGCGAAAGGAAAAATGCTGAGAAATGGAAAAAATGGAAATAAAGTCTTTGTAAATAGGGAAGGGTGGAGGGCGTGAAGGGAGGGCTAGGAATGGGGAAAAAATAAGCACCAAGATGCATTATGTAAAGGTACAATTCCCAATGAGAAATGTAAGTGTGTTGTATACCTACAATGTACCAATAAAAGAATTTAATAAAAAAAAAGAAGAGAACTTTCTCAACAGATCAAACACATGTACTCCATACTCCCAGCAAAAACGCCTTATATGAATGGAGAAGATACAATGCTTTCTCCTTAAGGTGGGGAACAAGGGCAGATATGCTTACTCTTTATCTGTCCATTAAACTTTGAAACCTAGGCCCCACCAAAATAGTCTGGCAATAAAATGACACAACTAGGATAGGATTGGCATGGGAGAAGCAAAATCTTTATATGTAGATGAAATGATCATCTACAGAGAAAATACTAAGAAATCTCTAGGAGCCCCTAGAACTTGTACTTGAATTTAGCAGGATTAGAAAACACAAGGTATATATAAAAATTCAGGTCTATGTATACTTGCTATAAATGAAGAATTGGATATTGAAATTTAAAAGTTATGTAGAAGTACAAAAGACCTAGAAAAGGTAAAAACAAAAACAAAAACAGTGTTGTAAGACGTTTAGTACCTAATTTTAAGACTTCTTCTAAAGCTACAGTAATCAAGGCAGTGTTGGTGTAAGGAAAGACATATAGATCATTGGAATAAAACAGAGGATCTAGAAATAGAACCACACATATATGGTCCACTGAGTTTTGGAAGATTATTTAACATTAGCATTTTATAGGATATAAACTCAATTCAAGAGCCGAGGAAGAGATAGTGTTTTCAGCAAATGGTACCAGAACACCTGGTGTCCATATATAAAAAATTAACCTCAACCTTTTTTTTCCAAACATGAAAATAACTTGAAGGGATCTATGAACCTAAGTAGGAAAGCCTAAAAGTATAAAACTTTAAGAAGAAATTATAAGGGAAAATATTTATGAATTCAGGGTAGGCAAGAACTACCTAGGATACAAAAGACATGATGTATAAAAGAAAAAAATTGATAAATGAGATTCCATCAAAATTTAGAACTTTAAATGACATCATTAAAATGAAAAGTAGTCCTTAAACAGACCATATTTCCAATGCATATAACCTATGACCAGAATATATAAAGAATTCTTACAGCTCATTAATAGACAACCCAATTAAAACGTAGATATAAGATGATGATAAATAGCCAGTATAGCACAAGGAATGGTGTGCAACTCTAGAATCAGAAAAATACTAATCGATACAATAATAAGATTGAATTATATTATCATTAGGGACATGAAGTTAAAAGTTTTAAAACCCTTGTCATGACTTTTTCTTTTTGTTGGATTCTCCCCTTTGCGTTTAATTTGTCACACCCAATCGATTCATTCTGCTGGGCTTCCTGGGGCTGTGATCCTCATTGTCTTCTCCTAGGGTATTGTCTAAAATTTTTTGGAGTGCCGGTTTGGTATTCATGAAGTTCCTGAGGTGCTCTTTATCATGAAAGTATCTTATTTCTCCAGCAATTTTGAAAGATAGTTTTGCAGGGTACATCAATCTGGGTTGGAGGCTGTTTTCCTTTAGGGCTTGAAATACATCACTCCAAACTCTTCTTGCCCTGAGGGTCTGCATTGAGAAGTCTGCTGTGATTCTGATGGGCTTTCCTTTGTATGTGATTTGTTTCTTTTCTCTCACTGCTTGTAGAATTTTGTTCTTCTGTTGGATTTCTGGAATCCTAACTATTATATGTCTATGTGTAGATTTTTTTTGATTAAGGCTAGCTGGAGTTCTATATGCCTCACTTGTCTGTCAAGTTCTTTTCCCCTCCTTGGGAAGTTTTCTGCAATCACTTCTGTGAACAGTTTTTTTTATGTCATCTGCACTCTCTCCTCTTTCTTCATTGACTCCAGTCAGTCTTATGTTATTCCTCCTTGCATCATCTAGCAGCTGCTGGATTGATTTCTCGTGTTCCCTTACAATTTTAAAGAAATTTTTCTTTTCCTCCTCACTAATTTCAATCTTATCTTCTATATGTGAAATTCTGTCCTCACATTGGTTCATTCTGCTGTGCAGACTTTTGATGGAGTTTTTAATCTCTTGGAAATCTGTTTGCATCTGTTTTATGGATTCCATTTGTTTCCTATGTTGGGATTCCATCATGTTCCTCAGATCCTCTATTTTTTAATCTGTGTCCTCTCTAGATTTATTAATCATGTCTTGCACCATGAGCAAAATCTTTGCTGTTTTCTGAGTAATTATTTTTAATTTCATTTTTCCCAGGTCCTCTTTTGTTGCCAGTTCAGAGAGTCCAGGTGGTTGAGTATCAGATTGTTCCATCTCATTTCCCCTTGGGGTTGCTATAGGTGATCTGGAAGTCTGTTTTTGAGGCTTGTTTATGTGTCTTCTCATTTCCTCGGGGCAGGGGGGACCTCTGGAGCCTGTGTGGCTCACCTTCTCTGCCCTAGGAGCCTGGGATGGCAGTGGGGGAGCTTCCTTCCGGGTGCTGTGACCGGCTCAGCTTCCCTGCCCTAGGAGCTTGGGATGGCGGTGGGGAGCTTCCTTCTGGGTGCTGGGTCCAGCTCACCTTCTGTGCTCTAGGAGCCTGGGATGGTGGCAGGGAGCTTCCTTCCAGGTGCTGGGACCAGCTCAGCTTCCCTGCCATAGGAGCCTGGGATGGTGGTGGGGGAGCTTCCTTCCAGGTGCTGGGACTGGCTCAGCTTCTCTGCCCTAGGAGCCTGGGATGGCAGTGGGGGAGCTTCCTTCTGGGTGTTGGGACCAGCTCAGCTTCCCTGCCCTAGGAGCCTGGGATGGTGGTGGGGGAGCTTCCTTCCGGGTGCTCAAGAGGAGGGAATTTTTAAGAAACAAAAAAGGTGGTATATTTTCAGGATGATTTTTGGCCTTCACTGACTTAGGTCAGTGATGTCAAACCTTTCAGCACTTTCAATGATACAAAGAGCCTGCTGTGCACACATTCCATAGGGCCACCAATGACTTAAATTGTGCATCTGAGAAGGTCTCTAAACTAATGGGGCGTGGCAAGGGGTAAATAGTTAAGTATGGAATTCACTATGTAATTCTGGAAATGCACTGGCAGTTAAAAAATTACCCTCTTTCATTTGCTCTCAAAACCCCACAAACTATTTACCAAGGAAGCAGGATAAAAGCAGAGTTAGGTACCTACCCAGTAGAGTATAAACTCCAAGTGCTTAGACAATGAGGAACAAGAAAGGGAACTACACATTAAGGTTTACACCATTTTTTGTGACCACTCTGATCATGTCAGTATATGTCAGAATGAGCTGGCACCTCGTTCTTGAAAGATCAAATATTAAAAACTCTCACTTTTATTGCTCCCACTCCTCACTCTGATCTGTCCCTTGTGCACAATCAAAGATGAAGGGGTTTTTTTCCACACAGAAGCAATAACATCTTGCCCTGTTGACTATTGACAGGGTTGTTCACTGAGTAGGATTTGCCTACCAGAATCCTGGCCTTGGCAGTTTGTTCTCCATTCAGCTGGAATATAAGATAAAATCTGCCTGGGGTGTCAGATTTCTCTACTTACTTATATCTCATGGCCATTTTTTCTTCGTAACTTAAAGAGTGTTTCCTGATGCAGATTTGTATATAATGAAGGGCCACTGACTTTGCAGACTAGAAACTGGTCACTGAGGTGTCCTCAGGGAAGGGGAACAGGTGGACTGGATCAGGTTTATTTATTTGCAAACCAGTGAGGCCAAATAAAATCTACAAGGTGAATTGTATGGTGTGTTAATTATATCTCAATAAAGCAGTTAAAGTTTAAAACATAAAGAGAGGAAGAGGGGACAAAAGAGAAAGAGAGAATCAAGGTATCCTAAACCCTAAGAACATGCCCCTTCTCTGCCCCCACTCAAGGCTGGGGAGCATGTGGTGGCCCTGCCTGCCCCCCAGCTCAGCCCCAGCCCAGTCTCCTTCTCTATTCTTCTCCCAGATCTTCTGGACTCCAAACCTGGTTCCAGTTCTCACAAGTCCTGGCCCAGGCCCAGCTTCAACACCAGCCCCCACAGTGGTCCCTTGCCCCGGTCCTAATCCAGGCCCAAGTCCCATCCTAGACACTAGCCCAGGTCCAGCTGCCACTCCCATCCCCATGCACAGCTGGAGTTTGGGTTACAAACTCAACTCCTGGTGGCTCATCCCCTTTTGCTCAGGGACCACGTGCCAGAGCCCACCTGTTGTGGCCATGCAGTAGGTGCGGCTCATGGCTCTGTTTCTGCAGCTGCTTCTCCAGCTTGTCAGTGGTCAGCAAAGCCTCCAGCATCTGGAACTTTATGTGTGACATCTGGCTCAGGACCTGTACCAGGGAACAGGAGGGTGGAGGCTTCATGAGCCTTTCAGAAACCTATCAGCTGCCATCAGCCTGCCAACAGGCCTGCCACTCCTGACACTGACATTTGCTGACCAAGAGCCACCCTTCAAGTCCTTTCTCCCTGTGGTCACTCATGCACTTACTCACACACAGGTCCTGCCTGAGCACATGATCTGCTTCCTGAATTGGCCCTCCCCCGTCACTCCCCGGGACAGTTCCAGTCCTCCTGCTCTCAGGCCCCAGTAGGATCATCCTTGACTCCACATGCTCTGTATCAGCTAGTGCTGTCACCCACCCCTTCCAAACAGTCCCTGACCTCTTGCCTCCATGGCCCCCTCTATGGCTCCTGCCTCTGTCATCTCTTGCCCAGTGTCCTACACTGGCCTCCTCACAGGACTCCCTGGCCTACTCTTATCCCCTCTAGTCCCTTCCTTCTCACCAATCTGAGGCAGCCTTTCCAAATGTGTCCCCTCTTCTTACAGTCCCCCTGTTGCTCCCCCTGTCCTTCTGTCCTCACCATAGCTTGCCAGGCCCAAGACTCATTCTGCCTCTGTCACCTCTCTGACCCCACCTGCTGCTCTCTTCTCATCCAGCACGATACTGTCCTTACATTCATGGAGCTGCCCCCATCCTCCCACCTCCTGCCTTTGTATGCGCTCTTCTCCAGTGGGCACACATTGCACACTGCCCACTGAGCCAGGCTCCAGTGCTGCTCCTAGGTAGTCCCTCCTGGCCTTGCAGCAGCACTGGCAGCTTTGTCCCACCCACCCCATCTAGCACATCGCCATCCTGCTCTCTTCTCTCAATACAGTCACCAGGTGAGCTATGTGATTCTTATCCTGTTTGCTTTCTTGGTAAGCTCCATGGGTTACAATTATGTGTCTGTCCTGTTTCCTGCTTGGAAGTGGGACCAGGTATCTGGAATGAGGCCTGGCACACAGTGGGGTTCAACAAACCTGTGCCCACTTGTCACTCACCTGTGCGTTCATTCACTCCCCCGTTCCCTCTCTCCTACCACTCAGGGAGTCCTTGGCCTTGAGGCCTAAAGGATTCTTCATCACCCACCTTCCCCATGCACCTAAAACCCCAGAAGAAGGAATGTGTGGTCTCTGTCTCTAGTACCCAGTACAGCCCAGGCACTGCACACACACAGGACAAGAAGCCAGGTGGGGCCCATGACAGCCCAACCCCACAGGACCCACAGCCCAGAGAGCAGTAGTGATGGGATTGGGTCCTCAGGGAGGGATGCCAAGGTCCTGTGGCCCAGAAGAGGCCTTGACCTAAGCCAGGGACTGAGGTCAAGGCAAGACACGAGCCTGGCCACCCACCACATGCTCCCCATTACCTGAGCCTCCATGTCGGTCAGCTTGAGGGTCTGGTTTGTGGTCTGGTTCAGGAGGCTGGTGCCCAGCTCCAGCATGGGGGCCATGTGCTTCTGGACTATGTTTTTCTGGGCCTGCTGCAGCTCCAATCCCATGATGGCCTGGATGTACTCCTCCAGCTGCAGGGGCACAAAGGACTGGGTCACAGACAGGGATTGGGGCAGCCTCTGTCCCTCTCAAGTGTCTCCATGTGGACCCACAGAGCAGCCAGGGGCTCCGAATGTACCAGGTCAGGCCACTGCCACCCCTGGCCTGGACCATCCCCGCAGCTTTCTCCTGATCTCTGGACTTCTACCATCCTCCCTTGCACAGCTAGAAGGATCCTGTTAAGCCTAAATGAAGCCACACCCTCCTTGCTCAAAATCATCCCAGAGTTCCTATCTCACTCAGAGGAAAAGCCAAATTCTCCACATGATAGCAGCCTCCTCCATGCCTGGGCCTCCTACTACCACACTCATTCCCTCCTTTCCATGTACAACACCTCTAGCACACCACACAGAAACCCTGTGCTCACCTCAGGACCTTTATACATGCTGTTTCCTCTAGAACCTTCCCCTCAACACCTTAGCCCCATCCAGATGGTTTAGTCCTTCTTGTCATTTCACATCTTTTTGTCCAATTACCACTCCCTGAATTTATACCAAATATCTGTCTGTTGTCTCTCTAGAATGTCAAGAGTATGAAACTGGGGACTTGACTTCAATGACGACTTTCTCTCTACCACAATACTTGGTACACAGCAGAATTTTGTCAATCTATAAATTTTATTGATAAATTTTAGGTATACAATATACTTATATCATTGGAAATTTGCAACTTTACATAATCTCTCTTGGTTCTTATTTTTCCCCATTCCCCTACCATCCCTTCAACCACTCCATCCCTCCATATCTACAAAGATTTTTGTTTCCAGTTTTTCTTTTTCTCATAGTAATTCCATTCCCTTCTTTCCTTTCCCCTACCCCTCCCACTTCCTTCCCCTTTTCCCCTTTTCTTCCTATTTCACATTATCTATTATATGTTTTAGTCCTTATTTACACTTTCACTTTCTCACACTAGAGAAACTATTCAGTATTTACACGTGTGTGTCCTATTTATTTCACTCAAGAGTATTGTCTCAGTATGCATCCATTTAGCTATAAATGCCTCTGATTTCTCATTCTTTAAGGCTGAGTAGTACTCCCTTTTATTAAAAAGAAAGGAACATTTTCTTTATCCAGTCTCCAGTTGATGGGCAATTGGGCTGATTCCAAGTTTCAGCTACTGTAAACTATGCTGCCATGAAATCCAGAGGATCATCACTACCTACTTCCAGAACCTATACACGAATAAGATGGAAAACACAGAAGAAATGGACAGATTCCTAGATACATATGAATTACCAAAGTTGAATGAAGAAGACCTAAAAATTCTAAACAATCCAATATCAATTAATGAAATTGAAAACGTAATTAAAAACTTACCAACTAAGAAAAACCCAGGTCCTGATGGCTTCACTGCCTGCTAAATTCTACAAGACTTTTATAGAGGAACTACTGCCACTACTGTTTAAATTGTTCAATGAAATTGAAAGGGAAGCAATACTACCAAATTCATTCCTGGAAGCAAGCATCACCTTGATCTCCAAAGCAGAGAAGGACCCAACCGAAAAAGAGAACTATAGGCGAATCTCACTAATGAACATAGATGCAAAAATCCTTAATAAGATACTGGCAAATAAAATTCAGAAGATCATCAAGAAGATCATACACCCTGACCAAGTGGGATTCATCCCAGGGATGCAGGGATGGTTCAACACATGCAAATCAATGTAATACACTGTATCAATGGACCCAAGGACAAAAACCATATGATTATCTCCATAGATGCAGAAAAAGCATTTGACAAAATCCAACATGCATTTTTTTCTAAAATGCATTTATGATGAAAACTCTACAAAAAATTTTAACAGATGGTCTGTATCTCAATCTGATAAAAGCCGTCTATGAAAAAGCAACAGCCAATATCATACTAAATGGTCAAAAACTGAAATCCTTCACACTAAAATCAGGAAGAAGACAAGGATGTCCACTATCACCACTCCTATTCAATATAGTTTTGGAAACATTAGCCACAGCAATTAGACAAGAGAAAGAAATAAAAGGAATAAAGATAGGAAATGAAGAAGTCAAATTGTCATTATTTGCAGAGGACATGATACTCTATACAGAAGACTCCAAAAACTCCACCAAAAGTCTTCTAGACTTAATAATCAAATTCAGTAGAGCAGCTCAATACAAGGTCAACACACAAAAATCAATAGCTTGCCTCTACGTGAAAAACAGACTCACTGGGACAGAAATAGGCCAAACAATTCCTTTCACAATAGCATCCAAAAAACTGAAATATTTAGGAATCAACCTAATGAAAGAATTCAAAGACCTGTTCTCTGAAAACTATAACACTCTGAAAAGAGAGATTGAAGATGATATCAGAAAATGGACAGACATCCCCTGCTTGTGGGTAGGAAGGATCAATATAGTGAAAATGGCCACACTTCCAAAACTGCTATATAGATTCAATGCAATCCCAATTGAAATCCCAGCAGCATACTTCACAGACCTTGAGAAAACAATTCAAAAATTCATTTGGAACAAGAAGAGACCCAGAATAGCAAACACAATTCTAGGCAACAGAGACATGGCAGGGGGTATCACAGTCCCCAACTTGAAACTATTCTACAAAGCTAGTGTGATAAAAACAGCATGGTACTGGCCAAGAAAGAGACAAGAGGACCCGTGAAACAGATTAGAAGATGCATAAACAACTCCAGACACACTCCGCCATTGTATCTTCAATAAAGGAACCAAACACCCTCACTGGAGGAAAGATAGCCTCTTTAATAAATGTGTGGGAAAAATTGGGTTTCAACTTGCCAAAGATTAAAACTAGACCTATTTCTCTCACCATACACTAAATTAAATGGATTAAAATGGATTAAAGATCTAAATTTTAAAATAGAAACGCTGAATCAGCTGGAACAGAGCTAAGGTAGAACTCTTGAATATATTGGTGTAGGAAAAGATTTTATGAACAAAACCTCAGTTGCCCGTGAACTAGCACAAACAATCAACAAGTGGGATCTCTTCTCATTAAAAAGCTTCTGCACAGCAAGAGAAACCACCAACAGTGTGAAGAGAGAATCCACAATATGGGACAAAAATCTTCACCTGCTTTTCCTCAGACAAAGGTCTACTATCTTGAATCTATAAAGAATTTAAAAAACATCAGACCTCTAAAATTTGAAGCTCCAATCTAAAAATGGGCATCTGAAATGAACAGACATTTCTCAGACAAAGAAGTAGAAATAGCAAATAAACATATGGAAAAATGTTCAATATCACTGGTCATTCGAGAGATGCAAATGAAAACAATGCTGAGATTCCACTTCACTCCAGAAAGAATGGCTACTGTCATGAAATCAACCAATAACAAATGCTGGTGGGGCTGTGGGGAAAGAGAAACACTGCTCCATTGTTGGTGGGAGTGCAGACTGGTGAAACCACTGTGGAAATCAGTGTGGAGATACCTCAAAGAACTAGGACTAGAGGTCCCATTTGACCCAGCTATTCCCCTGCTGGGTATCTTCCCCAAAGAATTAAAAGAATCATACCACAGCGATATATGTGCATCCATGTTCATAGCAGCACAGTTTGTAATAGCTAAAACTTGGAAACAGCCCAAATGCCCATCAACTGGAGACTGGATAAAGAAAATGTGGGTTTTAAAATAAAATAGAGTACTAGACAGCCATAAAAAATGAGAAATTAGAGACATTTGTAGCTAAATGGATGCATACTCTTAAGTGAAATAAATAGGACACACAAGTATAAATACTGAATAGTTTCTCTAGTGTGAGAAACTGAAAGTGTAAATAAGGACTAAAAGGTATAATAGATAATGTGAAATAGGAAGAGAAGGGGCAAAGGGGATCGGTAAGTGGGAGGTATAGGGGAAAGGAAAGAAGGGAATGGAATTAATATGAGAAAATGGAAAAAGTCTTTGTAAATAGGGAGGGATGGAGGGGTTGAAGGGAGGGTAGGGGAAGGGGGAAAAATAAGAATGAAGAGAGATTATGTAAAGGTACAAATTCCCAATGATGAATGTCATTATATTGTATACTGAAATTCTACCAATAAAATAAAATATTTTTTTAAATATAAAAAATAAAAATAAACTGTGCTGCTGTGAATATGGGTGCACATATATATCTGTGGTATGATTCTATTGGGAAGATACCCAGCAGAGGAATAGCTGGGTCAAATGGGACCTCCACTCCTAGTTCCCTGAGCTATCTCCATATTGATTTCCACAGTGCTTGCACTAGTCCACACAGCCAGCAACAGTGGAGAAGGGTTCCTTTTTCCCCACAGCCCCACCAGCATCTATTATTGGTGGTTGATTTCTTGATAGCAGCCTTTCCTTCTGGGGTGAGGTGGAATCTCAGCATTGTTTTCATTTGCATCTCTCAAATAACCTGTGATGTGGAGCATTTTTTTCATATGTTCATTTGCTATTTCTACTTCTTTGTCTGAGTAATGTCTGTTCACTTCAGATGCCCATCGTGCTCACTTCGGCAGCACATATACTTCAGCTGCCCATTTTTGAATTGGGTCTTTAAATTTAGGAGGTCTGATTTTTTTAAGTTCTTTATTCTAGATAGTAGACCTTTGTCTGAGGAACAGCTGGTAAAAATTTTTTTTCACACATTGTGGGTTGTCTCTTCATACCGTTGGTGGTTTCTCTTGCTGTGCAGAAGCATTTTAGTAAGAAAAGATCCCATTTATTGATTGTTTGTACTAGTTCACAGGCACCTGAGGTTTTGTTCATAAAATCTTTTCCTATGCCAATGTCTTCAAGAGTTCTACTGAACCTCTCTTCCAGGCAGGTTAGTGTTTCTATTTTAATATTTAGATTTTTAATCTATTTCAATTTTAGTTTAGTGCATGGTGAGATACATAGTTCTGGTTTTTTTTTCATAGTTCTAATTTTATCTTTGACAACTTGAAACCTAATCTTTCCAACACCATTTATTAAAGAGGCTATCTTGCCTCCAGTGAGGGTGTTTGCCTCCTTTGTTGAAGATGAGGTGGCTGAGTGTGTCTGGAGTTGTTTCTCCTTCTTTTAATTGGTTCCACCGATTCTCAAGTCTGTTTCTTGACCAGTACCATGCTGTTTTTATCACAGTACCTTTGTAGTATAGTTTCAAGTTGGGGATTGTTATACCCCCTATCTTGTCCTTGCCTAGAATTGCTTTTTTATTCTAAGTCTCTTCTTGTTCCAAACAAATTTTTGGATTGCTTTCTCAGTGTCTCTGAAGTATACTCTTGGAATTTCAATTGGGAGTGCATTGAATCTATGTAATAGTTTTGGAAGCATGACCATTTTCAGTATTTTGATCCTTCCTACCCAGGAGCAAGGGATGGATGCCTTTCCATTTTCAGATATCATCTTCAATCTCTACTTTCAGAGTGCTATAGTTTTCAGAGGAGAGTTCTTTCATTTCTTTCATTAGGTTGATTCCTAGGTATTTCATTTTTTTTGGATGCTATTGTGAAAGGAGTTGTTTCTCCAGGTCCTCTTTCAGTGACTCTGTTGTTCATGTACTAGAAAGCTATTGATTTTTGTGTGTTGATCTTGTATCCAGCTACTCTACTGAATTTGGTTATTAAGTCTAGAAGACTTTTGATGGAGTTCTTGGGGTCTTCTATATAGAATATCGTGTCATCTGCAAATAATGACAATTTAACTTCTTTGTTTCCTATCTTTATTGCTTTTATTTCTTTCTCTTGTCTATCTGCTTGGTTAATGTTTAGAAAATGATATTAAACAGGAGTAGAGATAGTGGGCATCCTTGTCTTGTTCCTCTTAGTGCGAAAGATTCGGTTTTTGACCATTTAGTATGATATTAGCTATTGGTTTTTCCTTGACGGCTTTTAATAGGTTGAGATAGAGACTGTCTGTTTCAATTTTCCATAGGATTTTTGTCATGAGTGTGTGTTGGATTTTGTTGAATGCTTTTTCTACATCTATTGAGATGATCATATGGTTTTTGTCCTTAGCTCTATTAATATCGTGTATTATATTTATTCATTTGTGTGTGTTGAACCATCCCTGCATCCCTGGAATGAATACCACTTGGTCAGGGTGTTATGATCTTCTTTTTGATCTTCTACATTCTATTTGCCAGTATCTTATTAAGGATTTTTGCATCTATGTTCATTAGTGAGATTGGCATACAGTTCTCTTTTTCAGTTGAGTCTTTCTCTGCTTTTGGGATCAAGGTGATATTTGCTTCCTGGAATGAATTTGGGAGTATTGCTCCCTTTTCAATTTCATTGAAGAGTTTAAAAAGTGGTGGCAATGATTCTCCTCTAAATGTCTTGTAGAATAAAACATGTTTAAGTATGTACAAAGGAATTGAAATTATCCCCTGTATATTATCAGACCATAGTGTTATGGAATTGGAGAACAATAGCAAAAGAAACCACAAGAATTTCATAAACACATGGAAATTGAACAACACATTTCTGAATAACCAATAGGTCACAGAGCAAATTAAAGAAGAAATCAGACAGTTCCTACAATTAAATGACAATGTTAATACAACATTTCAGAATTTATGGGACATAATGAAAGAGTCTTATGAGGAAATTCATAGCAGTAAATATGCATATTAGGAAAATGGAGCGAGCTCAAATATACAACCTGATGATGAACCTCAGGCTTCCAGAAAAAGAAGAGCAGGACAAACCCAAATCTCATGCAGGGAGGAAATTATAAAGATCAGAACAAAAGTCAATGCAATGGTGATTAAGAGAATGATACAAAGTCAATGAAGCAAAGAGTTGGTTCTTCGAAAGAATAAACAAAATTGATATATCCTTAGCCAACCTTATCAAGAAAAGGAAAGAAAAGACCCAAATCCATGTAATTAGGAATGAAAAGGATGAAATTACAGTGGACCCAGTGGAAATCCGGAGGATCATCGATACCTACTTCAAGAACCTACATGCCAATAAGAAGGAAAACACAGAAGAAAGAGACAGAATCCTAGATATGTATGAATTACCAGAATTGAACAAAGAAGACCTAAAAGTTCTAAACCCAATATCAGTCAACAAAATTGGAAACATAAAATTAAAAACTTAGGAAAAAAGAAAAGCCTGGGTCCTGATGGCTTCAGAGATTTTTAAGAAATATGAGCTTTATCATGAAATCAACCAATAACCAATGCTGATGGGGTTGTGGGGAAAGAGGAACCCTGCTCCACTGCTGGTGGGAGTGTAGACTGGTGCAACCACTGTGGAAATCAGTATGGTGACAACTCAAAGAACTAGGACTGGAAGTCCCATTTGACCCTGCTATTCCACTGCTGGGGATCTTCCCCAAAGAATTAAAAGAACCACACCACAATGATATATGTGCACCCATGTTCATAGCACCACAGTTTGTGATAGCTACAACTGGAAACAGCCCAAATGCCCATCAACTCGAGACTGGATAAAGAAAATGTGGGGATTTTTTATAAAATGGAGTACTAGTCAACCATAAAAAAATGAGAAAATAAAGACATTTATAGCTAAATGGATGCACATTGAGACAATACTCTTAAGTGAAATAAATAAGACACACATGTGTAAATACCAAGTAGTTTCTCTGGTGTGAGGAACTGAAAGTGTGAATAAGGACTAAAACGTATAATAGATCATGTAAAATAGGAAGAAAAGGGGCAAAGGGGAAGGAAGTGGGAGGGGTAGGGGAAAGGAAAGAAGAGAATGGAATTAATATGAGAAAATGGAAAAATAGGAACAAAGTCTTTGTAAATAGGGAGGAATGGAGGGGTTGAAGGGAGGGCTAGGCAAGGGTGAAAAATAAGAACCAAGAGAGATTATGTGAAGGTGCAAATTTCCAATGACAAATGACATTATATTGTATACCTAAAATGTACCAATGATTAGAATGAATAACCAATAATGCAAAATAGGAAGAAAACGTCCAAAGGGGTAGAGGTAGTGGGAGGGGAAGAGGAAAGGAAAGAAGGGAAAGGAAAAATGCTGAGAAATGGAAAAAATAGAAATAAAGTCTTTGTAAATAGGGAAGGGTGGAGGGGGTGAAGGGAGGGCTAGGAAAAAAGGAAGAAATATGAGCTCAATGAATGGGTAGAAAAAGAAGAGCAGTAAGTCTCAGAGCACAAGCCCCATGTCAGGCACTTTGGGCGTAAATTTTTTGGTGTCACAAACAGGACAATAAATCAGACTTTTGAAAAGTTTTTCTCCAGGCTTTACTTCTGCAGATGGGTGCATGGCTAAGCTAAGCAAAGCTAGCCAACACTCACAGCAAGCAGTCTGTTGGATTTTTATTCCCTGACACACTGTTCTCTGTATGCCATGCCCTCTTGGCCTTATAGTCCAACCCAATTGACTAGTTCTTAAGGTGTCATAGCTGCTGGTCAGATCCTGTAACTTAGGAATCTCTTTGTTACACACAAAATTTATGACAGGTTGACTGGCCCTTTGTCTTGTCTTTCTAAGGAATGGTTACAAAAGCATGTGTACATTTTACAAAAATTGGATTTTAAGGAAAACCAGATTTCATAAAATGGACTTATCCTAAATATCTCCTTTCAGAGAAAAGACTACCTTTCTCACATCCCTTTTTCCTGGCTTCCCAGGGGAAAGCAGCCAGCAGGTGGGCACCCACCTTTCCCTGGTACAGTTTGCAGGTCCATCTGCCAGGCTGTGCTTTCTAACTTCTGGCCTTGTCTGTCTGAGAAGCACGGTTGGATCCTGGTCCCCAAGGGCCCTGGGATCACCCTGCATTTCACTGACAGAGCTGCTCTTTCCTGTGAGCCAGGAAGCAGGGCTGGCCTGGAGGCTCAGGTTATAAAGGTGAACAGTGTGTCCTCAGGCTCAGAGCCTGCAGGCAGAGAGGAGCTCTCCCTCCTTCCCTCCGTCCTCACTCCATGGTCTCCTGGCTTCTGCTCTCACTGGCTCAGGCCACCCTCCCCACCCTGTCCCTGGCTTCCTCCCTCACCCTCTCACTCAGTCTTCAGGGAGGTCCCACAGGGTGGCTCCCAGGTTCCTTGGGAAAACCAGGGCTCCTCAGGGAGAGGTGGTGAGCTGGGCTGGGGTCCAGGCTTTGGCTGCTGCCTCCTTCCTCTCCTCCTCTCCTTGGTCTCTTGGCGCTCCCTCCCCTGCCTCTTCTGACAGTGCCTTTGCAGGTCACATATCCTTGTGCACCCCAGAGTGCACCTGGCGGTGCTAGGGTTGTTAGAGCAGGGCTTTCCTCCAAGATCCTCCAAGATCAGCACCACCTAGGAGCTGGTTAGAAATGCAAGTTTCCAGGCCCACCCAGCTCTATGACTCAGGGGCTCAGGCAGCCCAGCAGTCTGCCCTTCAGCAGCCTCTGGCTCAGTCTGACGCTGGCTTCAGTGTGAGACCCCTGGGCATAGAGACTTCAGGGACCAGAGCTTCTCCAGGCCTTTGGCCTTCAGATCCCAGCTCCTTCCTCATGCCCTACCAGTCCCTCCCAATGCACAGATGCACTCTCCCAGCTCCCACCTGAAAATGACCCACAGCCCCACCAGCTGTCTCTCCAGTTTCCCTGCTTCCTGCAGCACCAAACTCTATTTTGCCACCTCCATGCCCACCCTACTCTTAAATAAATTAATATATAATTATGGTACATTTCACACATACACAAAAACTTTAAACACTATTCTTTATGTTAAATCCTTTCTAACCCTCTTCATATCTTTCCAGCCCCAGGAATCCCCCTCATTCTTCCACTCACCTTGTCAAGGGCCTGTTTGATGCCACATTCAGGGGATACTTCTTGTCCCATGAGACTGGGCCTGCCAGCAGTGTGGCCAGTGGAAGCACTCCCAGAGGCCTCTGTCCTGCATTCCTCCTGTCCCTGGCCACCCCTCTGCTCTATCAGGCTCCTACATGCTGGGGGCTTTGGTGGCCCAGTCCTGGGCCCTCCTCTTTCTCTACCTTCTCTCCCTGGGCCAGGGTCCTCAATGTGGGTCTGTAGGGAGCATTCAGTGGGTTCATGAACTTCAGTGAATGTATAATAAAAACTGTCATTTCCTTCAATTATGAGTTTGGCATACAAACCAGAGCTGTCCTACTGCCTCTGTGACTTCATGGCCAATAGAGAGCACAAATATTTTCATACTCAACACAGTGGTTCACAATGTTTTCAAATATGGTTTTTTACTCACTATAACTTTGGAATTATGAACATTTTTAAATCCACCACTAGACAATGCCACAGCTTCATCATAGATTGGCCTTTTCATATTTTGATTTCATGTGCAATATCATTTTGCTTTCTTATGTCTTTGTTTTATGCATTTCTTAGATGGATCCATAAGCTTCTCCAAGTACCAGATGTCAAAGTATCCAAGGACCCAAGGCTCAAGCAGCTCCTGGGACTTCCATGTTCCACCCCTGTGCTAACTGTGCCATCACCATTGCCCTTCTGGACTTCTCCCCTGGATGTTCCACCACCATGCCCTGTCCGGAAAGATTTCCAATAAGTATTCTCAAGCACACAGCACAGACCTCTGATCCCTCCACTCCCACGGCCTTGTCCATGAAGCTTCCAGCCACTTTCCCATCTCAGTCAATGGGCCCAACCAGTTCTGAAGCCCCAACTTCGGCTTTAACTCTAACACCACATTTTCTCACTTGCCACACTCAACTCACTGTTGATTTTGCTTGCTGTGGTCGCAGTATGAATGTTGAGGTGTTCACTAACTCCCTCAGACTGCCTCTTGTCATACTCTCCCCTCTAACATAGTCCTCAGAGATCCTAATGTACACTGGCTGGGGCCTTGAGCCTGGGCAGGGTAAACAGAGCTCTGCTGAGGATGGGTTCTGGCTTTTCCATGAGTCAGGAACCTACCTGAACCTGGATTGAAATGCAGACTCCTAGCCCCTGAGCTTTATTCAAGGATGTCAAATAGGAAGTTCATCCCTGAGTTGAGACTTTCAAGGCTAGGGTCCAACAATTCTTACTTTCCCCAGGTCTGCAGAGCTGGGCTGGGACTCAGTGTAACTGGACATCATCTTGAGGGACTGGAGTTCCCTGAACATCTTGTGGGACTCCCACTGGTCCTGAGGCTGCAAGCAGCCAGGGGAGACATAGGCCATGCACAACTGGATCCTGTCACACAATCTGCCATGGCCACCCAATCAGCACGGGTCCTGGCAGGGATAATCTGGCAGGCCAGATGGGCACAAGTGAGCTGCACTGGGCTCTGGAGGTCTGTATCATAGGGACTGGGGGGGTGGCCTGGGTCTCAGACATGGGCAGAAGAAAGGAGAAGGATTTCTTTGGAGGAATGGACCCAGGTGGGGGACTACTCTTCTCCAGGCCCCATCCCACCCCATACCAGGATTGGAGCAGCCCCTTCTCTATCACCCTTAGCCTGGCACATTCTCACCCCCAATAAATGGAATGGGCCACAGCCTCCCATCTCCCCTCCAGTCAGCAGAGATGCTCAGCTTTGGCTCCTGGACTACTATGTCCTTGGCCCTGGGGTTGAGTTCTGCCTCTGCTATCCTCTAGCAATCACTTTTGGAGGATCTTCTTTGTCTCTGAGCCTCACTTTACAAATCAGTGGCATGGGACAGTAAACCTTCTCTTTGTTGGGACAGGGCATTTGAAAAGGGCCTTAAAGAAAGGAAAGAAGTTAGGACAGACAGGAACTACAAGGAAGGATGTTGGTGCTCAAAGATGCTGATCTCTGAAAGAGCAACCTCTGCACTTGAGGAGTTCTGCTCAAACCTGGTTTCTCTGGCATTATTTGTACAAAATTAACTTTTCTGAATGGATAAACACCTGGGTCCTGGCCATCCAGTTGCTGTGACTCAGCAATGAGCAGGAAGGCGCCATTTGCTCACACAGCAACATGGACAAATCTCAGCTACATCACATTGAGTGAAATAAGCCAGACTCAGAGGGCTACATCCTGCAAGATTGCCTTTCTATGACTTATCTGTGATTGCCAGTTACTGAGGTCTAGTAGTGGGAATGATTGTAAAGGGACACAGGCAATGTTGGCAATGTCCTATATCATGCGTGTGGTGGTTACAGCACTGTAAATGTTTGCCCAAACTCATAGAACTGTAGGTGAAAAGGGTGATTTTAGCCAGAGTGGAATATACCTCAAGAAATGAAAAGACCAACCACTCAGAAGTCTAGAAAATTTCTCATAAACAAATATGCTATAACATAAAACATGTTTCCTTAAACTAGTGCCCTTACCATGGTTTTCTTTGTGTATCAATTCAGGAATTATTTCTTGAGCACTCACCATATGCAAGGCTCTGTATTACAGAGCCAGGAATTTTTTTAAAAACTGGCAAAATTTTCTGATTCCAGAATCCTTCTACTAAATAAATCACTTAGATTTCAATAGTGACAAGTACTATGAAGAACATAAGCCCGTTACTGAGTAAATGGGCTGGTACAAGTTTAGCCTGGATTTAAACAACCCAGAAACTACAGTGCACGAGTGGCCTCCCACTTCCCATAGAGAACACTCTCACCTCCCCTCTGCTGGGCTGCCCTGTGTGTCTGCTGCTTAAAACATTCAGTCCTCATCCTGGACCCTGCAGTTGCTGCCCAGACTGTACTGGGCCCCTTCCTCTTCCCTTGGTAGCTCCTACTTAGAGGCCCTGGCTATCTGTTACCTGAACCCCAGTGGCCATCTCTGTGCCCACACTGCTCCAGAGCAGAGCCTGCCTCCCATGACTCTGCCTCCCTGGGGCATGGAGCAGGTGCTCAGCATTGGCTCAAGGACAGAGACAATGACAGGATCCTTCACTGCCCCTGGCCTTGCCTCAGACTGCTGTGACCCTCAACTGCTGTTCTCTACCTCCCTGTGTCTGATTCATCAGCACAGGTGATTCACTCCCTGCAGAATCACTCCCTTTGCCCTCTCCAGACCCAAGCTGCTCAGGCCTCCCTCTCCACACGCCTGGTGACTGCAGTGGCTACAGGGCTTCCTCCTGGGCTCCTAGGGTCCACCTGTCCCCTCCACCCCATGCTGTTAAATCCAAAGCAGTGCTGTTGCTACCCACTCAAAACTCTTTTGTGGCTGTTATGACACTCGGAGCAAAAGTCAAAGTCCTCACTGTGGCCCACGAAGCCTTGCTCTCACCTCTAGAATTCGGCCCACGCCCCTCTCCCTCTGCTCCAGCTTGCTGGCCACCTCTCTGTCCCCACAAATGTGACTGGATTCTGTCCTGGTAGCCCTGGGACTTTCCCTCAGTGAAAACCTGACACAGATGCCTATGTCACTTGTCCCCTGGGCTGAGAGGCCACCTCCTCTGTGGCATCCTTACAAATGATCTGACTGCAGACAGACGGCCCGGCCACAGCCCCACTCCTTGCCTTCTTCCCCTGGGTCACCCTCTGACATAGTGGAAACGTCTTCATGACCTCTCTCTCACCTTCATCCAGAAGGGATGAATTGTTCTCTCTCTGCTGTCTGCTCCCCTAGGATGAGCCTGCCCCATGTTCAGTCTAAGTGGATGGCTGTGAAGAGCCAGCTTCCCTGTTCCAATGCTTCCCAGTCTTGCTGTGTGGTACCAGGTTCATTCCTGCCTCTCTCGGGCCTCATATTACGATTTTTACACCTTGAAGCCCAGCACTCTGTGCCCAATGAGGCCTCTGGTGCATATACTCCATCTGCTGATGGTGACAGCCCTGAAGCTTCCCGTACTTCACAGGCCAGCCATACCTTCTGCTGCCTCAGTGTACTGTTCTTCAGCTCACTCTTCAGCTGTTCCATCCAATTGCCATCCAATTGCCTCACATGCTCCCTGGGTGGCGGGTTCCTCTGCTCACTGTCCACTTGCTGTCTACTTCCTTGGGCTACAGTCATGGTGGCTACCAGGAGGAGAAGGCAGCCTAGCAGCATGGCTGGCCAGGGCAGTATCCAGACACGTGGCAAAGGAACAATGAGTCTGCTCAGTTTCCACACTGCTGTGTTCCCAGGCAGATAGGTCCTCAGAGCCTCTGTGTTACAAACTCTTGTGTGGCCAGCTCCATCTGTGGCCATTTATACTGAAAGTCCCTCACCTGCGGGGACTCATGGCCTCTGCTCCACCCTGAGGCTGCCCCTGACCTCTAGGCCCTGGTCCCTTCCTTCTCTGTTCTGCCCCCAAGCAGTCACTTGAGCTTCTCTGAGGCTTGTAACTGTCCAGTGGGGGCCTGGCCTCCCCCAGAGCGGCGGGAGGAAATTATGTGGGTCACGCACACAGCACACTCGAAAGTCCCACAGCTTCAAACCCGGGGCATCTGTGCTCCCTTCCTGTCACTGTCTCTCTGTCTCTCCTCCCAGCCCTGCCCTCAAAGGCAAGGTTCTAAAGTGTCAGCTAACAGGATCCCCCCTTTCGGCCTCTCCACCTTCCAGTGGGGGTTCCCTGCTACCTTGGGACAGGGGCAGGCGACCACTGGAGAGCATGGGAAGGTGGGCGGAGGCTGTTTTTCCAGAGATTCAGAGAACTGGGTGCACCAGTGGGGAACTGGCTCCTATCCCCACTTCTCCCTGAGGGTCTAGGAGTGCCTTGTGCCCTGGGGTGGACCTGGCCATGTTGCTGTGACAGTGATGAAAAGTTGTCATGTCCTGGGGTAGGTTGTTTGCAAGCTGGACTAGGGTGATGGGTCATGGGGAGGAGAGCTTGGGCTGCAGCAGAATCTTGGTCAAACTCTGTCCCCCACAATCAGATACACTGGTCCTAAATCCTGATCCCCACTAGGAGTGACTACTTGGGGGTAGGATGCAGAGGAAGGGCCAGGAGGCCTCAGTAGGTTGCTACACCTCTCTGGGCCTCCACTTGTAATCTATAAACCTGGAGAGCCTCATCTCTTGCCTGAGGACTCAGGCATCCTCAGCATGGGGACTGAGGGATTTCCAGTTTTCTCTTCAACATCTGGGTCCTACCAGCTGCATGACTTTGGGCAACTCATGTCCCTTCACTAGGCCTTGGCTTCTTCAGTGAGAAAATAACCCCTCCCACTTTATAGGGCAGGAGAGTTACTTGAGATAGGGCAGTGTCAGCACCAGGTGAACAGGGAGTGAATATTCTCTGTTCTATGATTGTGACTCCTTCACCCCACAGAATCCAAACCCCATGAGAGCAGGTGTTTCTCTTTCTGATCTTGGTGGCTGCACAGGAAGATGTCCAGGGGTTGAAGTGTGGCCTTTGGACTCTGTCCGCTGTTGGCCTCGCCTTCCTCCCTGCTGGTTTTCCCAGGCACAGGCCAACCACTGCTCAGTATTATCTTTTTCCTTTTGTTCTCCTGAATCCTGCTGAAGTTTTAAATGGGCCCCACTGCTTGAGGGCACTGGGGAGGCAGGTACTCATCAGGGGACAGAAAACACTGTGCCACGTGCAGGGCTCTGTCAGAGAAAGCAGACTTCCATGGTCCCAATTGCCATTTTCCTGGGTCACACTGAGCTCCCATCCTTGCTCAGTTCTCCTTGGGCAGATGGGACCCTGAGAGGTGAGGAGGAAGCACTGACCTTAATGTTTTGTGAACTGAGGCCCCTGGCCCGAAATTTATTCTCCTTCTTTTACCAAGCAGAAAATTGAGTCTTTCCCAGAGCAGTTGAGCAATTTGCCCAAGGTCACACAGCCTGGGAGGAACTGACCAGGAACTGGGAAAGAGGGAGGCTCAGCCACTTTGGGTGCCTCACTGCCTCCTACTCCCTGTCCTGGCAGTGAGTGAAGGGCCAGCCTTCTCAGCCTTGTCTCTGTGTCTGTGCACTGGAGATAGAGCTCATACCTTGGGGTGCGCTTGGGGTCTTGGTGTGGTGCCCAGGAGACAGTGGGAAGATCCCAGTACAGGTGATGCATTCGAACTTGCTAAATGGTGAATGAATGAATGAATGAATGAATGAAATGTGACTTTCTTCCTAGCACAGGCATTGTCAAATTAAAGCGTGAGGTCCAGAATTGCACAAATTGCTCTCTGCACAGAGATGGACTCTCATCCACAGGAGGGAGGAAGGGCCAGACCAAAAGCAGAGTTCTGTGCCCAGTGGGTGCACTGGGCTGGAAAGCCCCCCAAGTTGTCCCTGCACCTTCATCTCAGCACCACTCTGATCTCTGGGCCTTTGCACATGCTGCTCTCTGTACAGAACACTGCTGTCCACAAACCCTGGCTCTCCTTCCCTCCTCGCTCCAGTTACTATGACTGCCGACCGGTTTCCCAACACTAAACTGTTTCCAAACAAAATAGTTGGGGTTTCTGAGGGCCAGGAGTTTAGAGCACCCCAGCTGGGCAGCTTTGCCTGGACCGCTTATGATGTTGGTGTCAGGTAGAAAGCAAGCCGGGGTCATCTCAAAGGCTTCTCCCCTCCCCTATCACACCTCAGCATCCCTGGGGTCTTCAGTCAGCGTCTCCACCATGGTGTCTTCAGAAAGCCAGGCTTCTCCCAGGGCCACTCAGGGCCAAAAAGGTGTAAGTCCCCAGGATGGTAGGTGGAAGCCTCAGTGCTTTTCAAGACCAATCTTTGGAAAATAGTCCAAGTGTTTCACATGGCCTGGTCTAGGTTCCATCACCATCTTAATTTCTAACTATTTACTTATTTATTTTCACCCTTTGTCTTTTTCTTTTTCTAAATTTTTTTAAAATATTATTTTATTGGTACATTTTAGGTATACAATATAATGACATTCATCATTGGAAATTTGCACCTTTACATAGTCTCTCTTGGTTCTTATTTTTCTCCCTTCCCCTGCCCTCCCTTCAACACCTCCATCCCTCCCTATTTACAAAGACTTCTTTTCATTTTCTCATATTAATTCCATTCCCTTCTTTCCTTTCCTTCCCCTTTGCCCCTTTTCTTCCTATGTCACATTACCTAATATATGTTTTACTCCTTATTTACACTTTCAGTTTCTCACACCAGAGAAACTATTCAGTATTTACGCATGTGTGTCCTATTTATTTCACTTAAGAGTATGGCCTCAATATGCATCCATTTAGCTATAAATGTCTCTAATTTCTCATTTTTTATGGCTTACTAGTACTCCATTTTATTTAAAAACCCACATTTTCTTTATCCAGTCTCGAGTTGATGGGCATTTGGGCTGTTTCCAAGTTTTAGCTGTTACAAACTGTGCTGCTATGCACATGGGTACACACATATCACTGTGGTATGACTCTTTTGATTCTTTGGGGAAGATCCCCATCAGGGGAATAGCGGGCTCAAATGGAACTTCCAGTCCTAGTTCTTTGAGGTATCTCCGTACTGATTTCCACAGTGGTTGCACCAGTCTACACTCCCACTAGCAGTGGAGCAGGGTTCCTCTTTCCCCACAGCCCCGCCAGCATTTGTTATTGGTTGATTTCATGATAGCAGCCATTCTTTCTGGGGTGAGGTAGAATCTCAGCTTTGTTTTCATTTGCATCTCTCCAATGACCAGTGATGTTGAACATTTTTTCATATGATTATTTGCTATTTCTACTTCTTTGAGAAATGTCTGTTCATTTCATATGCCCATTTTGGACTGGGTCTTTAAATTTGGGAGGTCTGATGATTTTTAAGTTCTTTATACATTCTAGATAGTAGAGCTTTGTCTGAGGAAGAGCAGGTGAAGATATTTTCCCACATTGTGGGTTGTTTCTTCACACTGCTGGTGGTTTCTCTTGCTGTGCAGAAGCTTTTTAATAAGAAGAGATCCCAGTTGTTGATTGTTTGTGCTAGTTCACAGGCAACTGAGGTTTTGTTCATAAAATCTTTTCCTACACCAATGTCTTCAAGAAATCTACCTAACCTCTCTTCCAGCCGGTTCAGCGTTTCTATTTTAATATTTAGATCATTAATCCATTTCAATTTTAGTTTAGTACATGGTGAGAGATACAGGTCTGGTTTTAATCTTTGGCAAATTGAAACCCAAGTTTTCCATCATCATTCATTAAGGAGGCTATCTTTTCTCCAGTGAGGGTGTTTGGCTCCCTTGCCGAAGATGAGGCAGCTGAGTGTGTCTGGAGTTGTTTATGCATCTTCTAATCTGTTTCACGGGTCCTCTGGTCTGTTTTTTGGTCAGTACAATGCTCTTTTTATCACAGTAACTTTGTTGTATAGTTTCAAGTTGGGGATTGTGTTACCCTCTGCCATGTCTCTGTTGCCTAGAATTGCTTTTGCTATTCTGGGTCTCTTCTTGTTCCAAATGAATTTTTGGTTTGTTTTCTCAAGGTCTGTGAAGTATGCTGCTGGGATTTCAAATGGGATTGCATTGAATCTATATAGCAGTTTTGGAAGTATGGCCATTTTCACTATGTTGATCCTTCCTACCCATGAGCAGGGGATGTCTGTCCATTTTCTGATATCATCTTCAATCTCTCTTTTCAGAGTGCTATAGTTTTCAGAGTAAAAGTCTTTGATTTCTTTCATTAGGTTGATTCCTAGGTATTTCAGTTTTTTGGATGATATTATAAAAGGAATTGTTTGCCCTATTTCTGTCTCAGTGAGTTTGTTGTTCATGTAGAGGAAAGCTATTGATTTTTGTGTGTTGACTTTGTATCCAGCTACTCTACTAAATTTGGTTATTAAGTCTAGAAGACTTTTGGTGGAGTTTTTGGAGTCTTCTGTATAGAGTATCATGTTATCTGCAAATAATGACAATTTGACTTCTTCATTTCCTATCTTTATTCCTTTTATTTCTTTCTCTTGTCTAATTGCTGTGGCTAATGTTTCCAAAACTATATTGAATAGGAGTGGTGATAGTGGACATCCTTGTCTTGTTCCTGATTTTAGTGTAAAGGATTTCAGTTTTTGACCATTTAGTATGATATTGGCTGTTGGTTTTTCATAGATGGCTTTTATCAGATTGAGATAGAGACCATCTATTCCAATTTTTTGTAGGGATTCTATCATAAATGCATGTTGGAAAAAATGCATGTTGGATTTTGTCAAATGCTTTTTCTGCATCTATGGAGATAATCACATGGTTTTTGTCCTTGGGTCCATTGATACAGTGTATTACATTGATTTGCATGTGTTGAACCATCCCTGCATCCCTGGGATGAATCCCACTTGGTCAGGGTGTATGATCTTCTTGATGATCTTCTGCATTCTATTTGGCAGTATCCTATTAAGGATTTTTGCATCTATGTTCATTAGTAAGATTGGTCTATAGTTCTCCTTTTTGGTTGGGTCCTTCTCTGCTTTGGAGATCAAGGTGATGCTTGCTTCCAGGAATGAATTCAGGAATATTGCTTCCCTTTCAATTTCATTGAAGAGTTTAAACAGTAGTGGCAGCAGTTCCTCTCTAAATGTCTTGTAGAATTCAGCAGGCAGTGAAGCCATCAGGACCTGGGCTTTTCTTAGTTGGTAAGTTTTTAATTACGTTTTCAATTTCATTGGTTGATATTGGGTTGTTTAGAACTTTTAGGTCTTTTTTGTTCAACTTTAGTAATTCATACGTATCTAGGAATCTGTCCATTTCTTCTGTGTTTTCCATCTTATTGGTGTGTAGGTTCTGGAAGTAGGTATTGATGATCCTCTGGATTTCTGCTGGGTCTGTTGTAATTTCACCCTTTTCATTCCTAATTGCATGGATTTGGGCCTTTTCTTTCCTTTTTCTGATAAGGTTAGCTAAGGGTTTGTCAATTTTGTTGATTCTTTTGAAGAACCAACTCTTGGCTTCATTGATTTTTTTGTATCATTCTCTTAGTCTCCATTGCATTGATTTCTGCCCCAATCTTTATAATTTCCTCCCTTGTATGAGCTTTGGGTTTGTCCTGCTCTTCTTTTTCTAGAAGCTTGAAGTTCAGCATCAGGTTGTTTAATTGGGCTCGTTCTGTTTTCCTAATATGCGTATTCACTGCTATGAATTTCCCTAGTAAAACTGCTTTCATTGTGTCCCATAGATTTCGATATGTTGTATTGTCATTGTCATTTGATTGTAGGAACTGTCTGATTTCTTCTTTAATTTCCTCTGTGACCCATTGGTTATTCAGAAGTGTGTTGTTCCATTTCCATGGGTTTATGAAATTCTTGCGGTTTCTTTTGCTGTTGATCTCCAATTTCATCACACTATGGTCTGATAATATACAGGGGATAACTTCAATTCCTTTGCACTTACTTAAACATGTTCTATGTGTGAGTATGTGGTCTATTTTGGAGAATGACCCGTGTGTAGCTGAAAAGTGTGTGTATTTTGATTTTGTGGGGTGGAAGACTCTGTAAACATCTGTTAAGTTCATTTGTTCAAGAGTTTGATTGAGTTCTAGTATTTCATTACTTATTTTTTGTCTAGCTGACCTATCTGTGACAGTGGGGTATTGTGGTCCCCCACTACTATTGTTTTAGTGCATATATGACTTTTAATGTCCATTAGTATTTGTTTCATATAATTGCATGCACTAGTGTTTGGTGCATAGATATTTATGATTGTCATCTCTTCCTCTTGGATTGTTCCCTTCATAAGGATGTAGTGTCCTTCTTTGTCTTTCTTAATCAGTGTTGATTTGAAATCCACTTTACCTGCAAAGAGGATAGCTACTCCTGGTTTTTTGGGGGGTTCCCGTTGAGTGGAGTATTGTTTTCCACCCTTTACCTTTCAGTCTATGAGTTTCTTTCTTTCTTTCTTTCTTTCTTTCTTTCTTTCTTTCTTTCTTTCTTTCTTTCTTTCTTTCTTTCTTTTTTTTTTTTTGGTACCAGGGATCAAACTCGGGTCCTTGCGCTTGTGCAGCAAGCGGCAAAACCACTGAGGTAAATCCCTGGCCCTATGAGTTTCTTTTTGAATGAAGTGTTTTTCTTGTACGCAACATATTGTTGGATCTTGCTTCTTGACCCATTGTGCCAGTCTCTTTCTTTCGAAGGGCAAATTGAGACCATTAACATTGATGGCTATAACTGATACGTATTGACTTGACATTTTCATTGTCCTGACTTTTTCATTTTGTTGGCTTCTCCCCCTTTAGATTTAATTTCTTATCATGCTCGATGGATTCATTTTTCTGTGCTTCCTGGGGTTGTGATACTCATTGTTTGTTCCTAGGATATTATCTAAAATTTTTAGGAGTGCTGGCTGGGTATTCATGAAGTTTCTAAGATGCTCTTTGTCATGAAAGTATCTTATTTCTCCATCAATTTTGAAAGATAGTTTTGCAGGGTACACCAATCTGGGTTGGAGGCTGTTTTCCTTTAGGGCTTGAACTACATCACTCCAAGCTCTTCTTGCCTTGAGGGTTTGCATTAAGAAGTCTGCTGTGATTCTGATGGGCTTTCCTTTGTATGTGATTTGTTTCTTTTCTCTTAACTGCTTGCAGAACTTTGTTCTTCATTTGGGTTTCTGAAATCTTAACTATAATATGCCTATGTGTAGATTTTTTGATCAAGACTAGTTGGAGTCCTATATGCCTTCCTTATCTGTATGTCAAGCTCTTTTCCCCTGCTTGGGAAGTTTTCTGCCATCACTTCTGTGAACAGTTTTTTTTTATGTCATCTGCACTCTCTCCTCTTTCTTCATTGACTCCTATCAGTCTTATGTTATTCTTCTTTGCATTGTCCAGCAGCTACTGGATTGATTTCTCATGGTCCCTTACAATTTTGAAGCAATTTTTCTTTTCCTGGTCACTAATTGCAATCTTATCTTCTATATCTGAAATTCTGTCCTCACATTGGTTCATTCTGCTGTGTAGACTATCAATGGAGTTTTTAATCTCCTGGAAATCTGTTTGTATCTGTTTTAAGGATTCCATTTGTTTCCTGTGGTGGGATTCCATCATGTTCCTTAGCTCAGCTCCTCTAATTTTTTATCTGTGTCCTCTCTCGATTTATTAATCATGTCTTATACTATGGGCACAATCTCTGCTGTTATCAGAGAAATTATTTCTGATTTCATTTTTTCCAGATCCTCTTTTGTTGCCAGTTCAGGGAGTCCAGGTGGTTGAGTATCAGAGTGTTCCATCTCATTTCCTTTTGGGGTTGCTGTAGGTGATCTGGAAATCTGATTCTGAGACTTGTTTACACATCTTCTCATTTTGATGGGGAGTGGGGGTGCTGTTGGTGCCCATGCGGCTCACCTCCTCTGGGCTGGGAGCAGTGGAGTGGCAGCCCAGAAGCCCCTTCCTCTGGGCTGGGAGTGGTGGAACCTAAAATTTTTATCACTACATGTTTTCTGTACATCATGTTTGGATTCCTTGTGTGGAGTTGGTGCATATACATAACACACCTTAATTCCCTTTTTTCATCCCCTTTTCCTTTGCCTCCCTCCCCCTTTCTCTCTTGATTTCCTTCCCCCATGAGAAAGATCTGTCTTTCAACTTTTTATTATCTAACTTTTATTTTGCTCTGTATTTATACTGTGAGTTTCTCATATAAGAGAAACCATGTGATATTTAAGCTTGTGTTTTGGGTTTTTTTCACTAAACATTATGATCTCCAGGTGCATCCACTTTCCTACAAATGACTCAAAACTCTCTTTCTGTCTGTCTGTCTGTCTGTCTTTTGAGTCAGAGTCTCACTATGTAATTCAGGTTGGCCCTGAACTCATTATGTAGCCCAGGCTAATCTCCAACTCATATTGATCCTCCTGACTCAGCCTCCTGAGTGCTGAGATTACAGGTGTGCGCCATCACACCCAGCAAGTTTATCTTTCTTTATGGCAAAGTAGTACTCCATTGTGTATAAATACCACATTTTCTTTATCTATTCATCTGTTGATGGAAGTGCAGCCTGCTTCCATGATTTAGCTATTAGGAATTATGCTGCTATAAAATGTATCATTGTAATATGACCTCTCTATTTCAAGAAGAGATATAGCTGAATCAAATGGAATTTCTAGCTTTAGTTTTTTGAGAACTCTCCATGCTGATTTCCTTAGTGGTTGTACTAGTTTACATTCCCACCAACAATGTACAAGGTTCTTTTTTCCCTGCAGCCTTGCCAGCATTTGTTATTATTCAATTTATTGAATATGGAGATTCTGGCATAAGATGAAATTTCTGTGCTTTTCTCAAATGTCCAGTGAGGTTAAGCATTTCTTGATGTATTTATTGCCTATTTGTACTTCTTCTATCATGAAGTGTCTATTCACTCTTCCATTATATTGTGGTGTTTTTGACCAAGGTCTCACTATCTATTCCAGGCTGGCCTCCAACTCTCAGAGATCCTCCTGCCTCTGCCTCCTGAATACTAGTGTTATAGGTGAGCACCACCACGCCTGGCTGCCATCTTGGGATCTGAGATGATATGATTAGGCAGCAGATGAGCCTCCCTGTCCTGCTCTCTGTCCCTGGTCTGGCATCTCATCAGATCTGTTCTTCCTGGTGACCTTTCCCATGCTTCTCTCTGTGCACCTTTTGCTTACTGCCTCTTTCCTGATAGCTGGGGGAAATTCCAGCTAGGATCCCATGGCCATTCCTGAATCAACACCGCAGCCCCAGGGATAAGGAGCTCTGGTTAGTCAGGCTGGGTCGTGTGTCTAGGCCAACAGCTGTGGAGTAGAGTCAGCCTCGTGGGACCCAAAGGGTCTGAGTGTGCACCAGGGAGATGCTCATGGGGACCTTGGGGAGGCAGCTGGGGGGATGGAGGTTGCTGGGCACAAGATATCTGTTGCTTCCCATTGCCTCCCACCCTGGCCACTTGCCAAGTGAACACACTTCCCCTGGTTGGGCCAATGTGAACTTAACTCATGGTGATCTCCCAGGGAACCTGCCCAGAGCACATGGCCACTGGCACCTACTTTCCTGGAAGAACTAATCTTCCATCCCCTGGGGAGGAAAGATAGGAAAGTGGACCATTCCTGGAGGGCCACTTGCCGATTTGGGCTTCTCAAGTATCTGGATGTAGAAGAAGACCATGCCCAGTGTAAGTCCCCCTTACCAGCTGTCAGTTCCCTACTCCAGTACCTCCTCACTTGTCCCTTTGAGGATCCTCCATTCCCAGCACAGGCTGGTCACTGGAGGGTGCAGTCCTTCTTATTCCTGATAACAGTGGCCAGACACCTTCAGAGGCACTAATGGACACAGATGAGGCCCTGTAGGGAGCTGTGCCAGTGATGACAGCACTGTGAGTCATTCCGCACAAGACTTCAGTTTTTGTCATTGTTCCCTGCCTCAGCTTCCCACCCCAAACCCAGAGCTGTGGCACAGGTGATAGAGGAGAGGACACTGAGGCTGGGCTTTGGAAGTCCCCTGTGACCCATGATCAGAGCCTAGAAGCCCTGCATTCTCAGAGTTGCATCTTGATTCCACTTTAGCAGAGCAGACTCAGTTTCTTTATCTGTAAAATGGGGAGAACAACTCCATACTGGCAGAGGCTGTACTGGGGCCTTCTGGTGACCAGTGCTGTCACAAAGTGTTCTGGCACTTAGTGGCTAAAACAGTGGCAACACTTGTTACTTAAAAATCTGCAACTTGGGCCAGGTTGAGTGGCAAGAACATAATTCTGCCCTGCCTGGGGTCAGAATCAGCCCCTGGAAGGCTGTGTCTGGTGTCACTGGGAACCTCCTCTCCACGGATCTAAGGCCTTGGCCGAGTTGTTGACCAGGACTTCTCCTTACAGTGGACCACCTTAAAGCATTGTGGGCATCTCCCAAGGGTGAACATCTCCAGGGAGAGCATCACATAGTGGGTACTACAAAACTCTCAAGTTCAAGTTCTCTGTGCTTTTTTCCTAGAGGTAGCCACGAAGTCACACCACTTTTAAGGGGAGGGGAAGAGACTGTGCCTTTCATGGGGCAGGTAAAAGTGCCAGAGGAGGGTGGGGCATGGGAGATATTGTTCTGGCTATTTTTGGAAAATAGAACTGACTACAGGAAGGAGAGTGAGAAAGAGCCACTTAGGGCTCCCTAGGTGGGAGCTGTTATTGTCATCTCTGCTGTTATTAGAAACACCCAGCATCTCTTTGGCCAAAATGTCCTTCAAGTCTTGAGACAGCTGAAGGTGCAGCAGGAAGGGAATTATTTCTGTTGGGGCTGCCAGTAAATCAGCTCAGAAACACACTTGGATTTGTTCACAGTCACTAGCGTATCAGTGCCCAGTCCACACCAGCCAGGCCTCACATGCAGCTGCCTGAGTTATCAGCAACACTGTCTCTCCCTGGTCTTTCCTCTCTGGCCTCAGTTTCCCCTCTAAAAAATGGGATTGTCCTGGCTGTGCTTTCTCAGAGGACAAGGGGACCAAGGTGAAAGACGGGCACACTCTGCCGTGCCCTGCCTGGGCCACTTTTCACATCCATTCCTTCTCAGAGCTGGGGAGCTCTGTAGCCTACAGCCTGAGTCTGCCACTCACTCTGGCCCTGAAGAATGAGCCTGCTGTGCTGGAGGGCAGGTCCATTGGAACTTGAAATCCCATAAAGGCCAGAGGAGCCTGTGACCCAGAGAACAAAGAGGCCTCTCTGTGTTTTGTTCATTTGTATTAAACAGGCACAGCATGTTCTTCACACAAAAGTCAGAAAGTACATATTGGCAAGGAGAAGAAGATAAATATTGCTTGTGCATTCGCCAACCAGAGGCAAAAGCACAGCTAATATTTTGGAGGGTTTTTCCCTCAATCATTTCCCCCTACATATAGATGCATATGTGGGGTTTTTCTTGCTGGGGGGCTTCTAGCAAAACTCACAAAGGAATATACACTATACTGTCTTTCCTTAGGGTTAGGATTAAGGCTACGGTTAGGATGAAGTTCTGTGGTTCACTGAAATTCTAAGTGCATGAGTTCATTCATTCATCTGGATGTGTTCCACATCCGGGTCATTTAAATCCACACTTGGCCTCTTTGCATTGGCTATTTCTTCTGCCTGGCTCATTGTCCCCTGGTGGCACACCTGCCTTCTCAGAGGTTGCACACCTGCCTTCTCAGAGGTCTCCCTGGGCACCCTGTAAAAATACACCTTTCCTTACTTCCCCATCTCACTCTGACCATCTGACAAGATCTTCTGCTTCTGCTCTTCTCCTTGTTGATGGTCTCCCTGCCTTAGTGTGTTCAGGTTGCTGTACCAAATGACCATAAACCAGTGGCTGATGAACAGCAGCAACTTATGCCTCACACCTCTAGGGCTGGGAGCCCAAGAGCAAGGTGTGTGTAGACTTGGTGTACAGTGAGGACCTACTCTCTGACAGAGATGAAGCCTTTTGCTTGTGTCCTCATGTGGTGGAAAGGGGCAGGGATTCTCCCAGGGCTCTTTCCCAAGGGGGCTTTTTGTACTCATCATGACTCACTATTATGACCTCAATCATAATCCAAAGTTGCTCATCACCCTAGGGACAGGAGCCAGTGCATGAATTTGATCACACATTCAGGCTGTAGGACTCCCCATGGGATCATGAACTCTGGAGCACAGTGCTGTGTCTGAGACCATTGGTCCACATCCCTGTTGTCTACGACATACCTGGGATACAATAAGTACCCAGTAAATGCTGATTAAATGGATGGATGAAATATTACTTTTTCTAACTCAAGCATTTCCAAAACACCTATTATGCACCAGGCTCTGTGGACACAGAAATTCTCAGACAGGGTCTTTGGCCTTGAGAACACTTGTTCTAAAGGAAAAAGTGAAATAAATTATCTCCAATGTCTATCAATGTTCACATGAGGGGACGTGAGCGAAGAGAAAGGCCATGACTGTGGGCTGATCTGGGGCAGGACATTTCACAAGCTACCCTGGCTCTCTCCAACTACAGTGCATGTTATGGATGAAGCATTGGGAACTCAGAGATGTGAAATAACTTGGTCAAAAGCAAACTCACTGCAGAACCAGGGTTGGAACCTGGGTGCCATGCTTCGCAATTTTGAGTGCAGTCTTCTTTTCCATAAGGCCTCTCTTGCAAAGCAGAGATCAAATCCAGCTTAATGGGCTCAAGAAAAGAAAACCCATGTATGTTATTGTTATTATTATTATTATTGTGGTGCTCTTATAACAGATACAGTGGAACCGTGACTTATGAACTCAATTAATTTGCAAGGGCTGGTTTGTAACTCAAGTTGGCTGATTGAAGGTTCATGCTCCACTACACAGCCTTTGAAGTCTCCTTCCTCACCATACTTTCTTCCAGGCAGATCTTATTGTTCTTGGAGAGACACTGGCCCAGAATTTCTCAATTAACCTCACACAGGAAAGGATGTTGTAATTTTCTTTCCACAACTCTTTACAGATTAAATCTGTATCTAAGACCATCTGGAAGCACAAGTGGCACTCAGGTCACAACTCATAAATTAATACTAAAATTCTGGTCATAACCCAAGTTGTTTGTATGTCAGGTTGATCGTAACTCGAGGGTCTAGTGGATAGCCAAAAGTGCAGCCCCCAGGTCTGGCTGGATTTATTGTCTCTCTAAACCTCAGCAGCAATGGACCCATTCTCAGATGGACACTGGAGTCCTAGGGGTGTCTGCAATGCCAGTCCTCCTATTTCTCTCCTCCTCCAAATGAACCAAGACCTGAGGGGAAAAGAATGTCTCACAATAGACCTTGCAGTTGCCTAATTCAGAGCTCATTTCCATTAGTCTCCTCCAAATACTAAGGCTGTGCAACCAAGTGTTTCTCTTCCAGAGTTTCCTACAGCCTGGTGGTCACAGGAGGAGCTCTGGTCAATGAGACATAAGGTGAAGTCAGGGGCAGGGGAGTTTGTGCTGTTCTGACCGTGCAGGCAGATGTGCCCAGTGCTGCCTAGCAGCCAAGCTCAACATTGGGTCCAGGCACTGTCTTGTAACCAAGAGGGAAAAGGCAAAAAAAAAAAAAAATCCATCAGGACATTAGCCCTGACAATGCTAAGTTGCTGGACCTCTGATTTCAGACTCTTTCCTAAGAGAAAAATAAACTCCTCTGTTCAGGCTATGCATTCAGTTCCCTATCCTTGTAGCTGATCACACTCCTGTGTACTGCGCCTCTGTCCCCAGTCCCACAGGTCCTAGGAAGGCACCTTATCAGCTGCAGTGGCCAATCTTTCTCATGCTAACCTCCCCTTGCTATTACTGTCCCTCTGTCCCCTCTTTTGGACATGGTCCTGCTCTGGAATGGACTGTGGAGGCCATAGTCACTGGACAGGGTCTGAAGAGGTTCCTAAAGCTGATATAAGGAAACCAGCCCACCTTTTTCAGGGAATAAATACAAAGTCAGTGTTTTCACTTACTTCTGTCATGGAAAAATAATTTTCAGGACTAGTCACTTAGAAGCATAGGAAGGGTTTTAGCAGGCAACTATTAAAATGTACTCACTGGAAGAAGTAGTGTGGGCTCTCAAGACAGGGAAACACTTAGTTCCTGGAACAGGGAACATTTCTGCTTCTCTTGAGGGGGTAGAAATCCTGGGAAAAGGTAGCCAGCCCATTCTCCAGAAGTGTAGTATCCCATTCTACAGGTATAGAAACAATTTTATTCTTTTATTTCAATATAATCCAAGTAGATATTAATAAAGAAAATATTTTTCAGCCCACTGCAGACAGGCAGGTCTGCGGACGCTGCACCAAGGTCGCGAGTCCAGCGGAACACGCCGAATCAGCAATCCACTGGACACTCCCTGCCGCCCTGCCCCGCTCCTCTGGCCTCTTCTCTGTACAGCCACCTGGTTCCACACTACAAAGACACAGAGGGCACCGGACCACCAGACCACTGTACTGGGTAAGTTGGAGCCATCTTCACCTCCCAACAGGACCAGGTCTATCTTCAGGGGAAGGGCAGCTGGAACCAGCAATACAACTCTGCCGAGTTCAACCCTACAGGAGGACAGGGAGCTCAACTTGGGACTTGCAGCCAGAAATCTGCCTGAATCTCACAGGTCTGTGACTAGCTTGCTGAGACTCATTGACTTATATCTGCACACTGCTACCCATGTTGTCTATTGTGACAGCAGAGACATACCCTGAAAGAGGCCCTTCATCTTCATGGTTATTTTTTATTCCCAAAATTAGTATTATTAGTTTGGGTTTTTTTTTCTCTTTTCTTTTCTTTTGCTCCTCTTTAATTTTTTTTCTACTCTTTGCAAATATTTGTTTTCTCTCTCTCTTTTCTTTTCTTTTCTCTCTTTCCTTTCTCTCTTTCCTTTCTCTCTCTCTCACACTCACTCTCTTGTTCTCCCACATTGTTCATCTTCCCTTTTTGTTCTCGTTTTGGTCCTCATTAGGAGTTCTTCTTTATTTTTCTATTATTCTCTTTTTCCTTCTCACATGTGTCCTCTGGCCACACCACTGACCTTCCCCTATCCTTCTTCCCATCTGTCCCTCGCTCCCCAACCCCTTCTAACTCCCCATCCCAAAGGGTAAAGTTGTTATATTGAAGAGTTTATTCATTATATGTTGGGTTGGTCCTCTATCTTGATTTAATTCACACAGCTAAAGGTGATAGATTAATAACTATACAAAATGTCATTTTCGAAGATGTACTTGATGCAATGGTGTTGCTGATTGTATCACTTGGACTAAGATGTTGTTATTGATCTAGTCAATGAACCTTCCTAATATAAGGAAAATGAGATAGCCTTAGAGCCATTAGAGACTCAAAACTTAAAGACCAGCTATATCTGGAAGACACCTCTGAGAAGCAATCATTCCATAAGGGTTCTAATTACAAGAAACAAAGATACCTACAATAAGCAATTTCAAACTATCAACCCAGGAGTTAAACCAAGGACAGTACCAAAAACAAAAATGAGAAAACATTTAAGCAAGACACAAACTCAGACTTCCACCCACCAAGGGTAAATCCTAGGGGAAATGAGGTGGAAAAGTCCCATAACCAAACACCTGCATATCCTGAACTGATAGCACAGGAAGTAACAAAACAGATGAATGAGGCTCTAGAAAAATTCAAAGCAGAAATAATCTCCTAGATATATACAGAGATGGTGAGCAGAGTGAAAGACATGATTAGAGGATCTAGAACAGAAACAGATAAAAAAAAATAGATGAGCTCAGAAACATGCTGAAAGCCATGAATACCCAGCATGAGAAAGAAATGGAAACCATGATCACCCAACATAAGAAAGAAATGGAATCCATGAAATAGATTCAAACCGATATTCAGGAGATCAAAAACTCCATTGAAAGTATCCACAGCAGATTAAGGGAATCTGAAGATAGAATATCAGATATAGAAGACAGGATCAAGCCCGCTGCAGACAGGCAGATATGCACATGCCCTGCCGAGGTCCCAAGTCACACAGAAGACTCCAAATCAGCCCACACCCCGGCAACAATCCACTGGACTCTGCACCCCCCACTCCTCTGTACAGCCACCTGGTTCCACACTACAAAGACGCAGTGGACACCGAACCACCAGACCACAGTACTGAGTCCCAGTGCTCCCGGCCCACAGGTAGGGGCTTCTGAGCTGCCGTCCCACTGCTCCTGGTCCAGAGGAAGGGGCTTCCTGGCCATAATCCCTCCCGCTGATCCCAGCCCAGAGGAAAGGGCTTTTGGGCCACCTTCTGTCCCGCCATTCCTGGCCCAGAGGAAGGGACTTCCCGGCCACCATCCCTCCCACCACTCCCGGCCCAGAGGTAGGGGCTTCTGAGCTGCCATCCCACTGCTCCTGGACCAGAAGAAGGGGCTTCTCGGCCACCATCCCTCCCACTGCTCCCAAGCCACAGGAAAGGACTTTTGGGCCACCATCCCTACTGCTGCTCCCAGCTCCTGTCCCACCTCTCCCAGGTCAGAGGAGGTAATCCATGCAGGCACCAACAGCCCCCACCTCCCCCAGTCAAAATGAGAAAACACGTAAATAAGTCTCAAAACCAGACTCCCAGATCACCTACAGAAACCCCAAAGGGAAATGAGATGGAACACTCTGATGCTCAACCACCTGGACCCACTGAACTGGAAACAAAAGGGGATCTGGAAAAAATGAAATCAGAAATAATTTCTCAGAGAACAGGAGAAATTGTGCCCCTAGTGCAAGACATGATTAATAAATCTAGAGAGGAGCTAAGGAACATGATGGAATCCCAACATAGGAAACAAATGGAATCCATAAAACAGATGCAAATAGATTTCCAGGAGATGAAAAACTCCACTGAAAGTCTACACAGCAGAATGAGCCAGTGTGAGGAAAGAATTTCAGACATAGAAGATAAGATTGCAATTAGTGACCAGGAAAAGAAAAATTGCTTCAAAATTATAAGGGAACATGAGAAATCAATCCAGCAGCTGCTAGATGATCCAAAGAAGAATAACATAAGACTGATTAGAGTCAATGAAGAAACAGGAGAGAGTGCAGATGACATAAAAGACCTCTTCACAGAAACAATGGCAGAAAACTTCCCAAGCAGGGGAACAGAGCTTGACATACGGACAAGTGAGGCATATAGCACTCCAAATAGCCTTGATCAAAAAAAATCTACACATAGGCATATAATTGTTAAGATTGCAGAAACTCAACAGAAGAACAAAGTTCTATAAGCACTTAGAGAAAAGCAACAAATCACATACAAAGGAAAGCTCATCAGAATCACAGCAGACTTCTCAACACAAACCCTCAAGGCAAGAAGAGCTTGGAGTAACATATTCCAAGCCCTAAAAGAAAACAGTCTCCAACCCAGATTGGTGTACCCTGCAAAACTATCTTTCAAAATTGATGGAGAAATAAGATACTTTCATGACAAAGAGCACCTTAGGAACTTCGTGAATACCAAACCAGCACTCCAAAGAATTTTACACAATATCCCAGGAATAGACATTGAGGATCACAATCCCAGGAAGCAAAGCAGGATGAACCCATCTGACATGACTAGAAATTAAATGTAAACAGGGAGAATCCAGCAAAAAGAAAAAGTCATGGCAATGACAAGTCAATAATTTTCAGTTATAACCGTCAACATTAATGGTCTCAATTCACCAATCAAAAGAAATAGAATGGCAGAATGGGTCAAGAAGCAAAATCCAACAATATGCTGCATACAAGCAACACACTTAATTCAAAAGGAAACTCATAGACTGAAAGTTAAAGGGTGGAAAACAATACTTCATGTGACAGGAACCCCAAAAAAAGCAGGAGTAGCTATCCTCTTTGCAGATCAAGTAGATTTCAAACCAACACTGATGAAGAGAGATGAAGAAGGATGCTACATCCTTGTAAAAGGAACAATCCAAGAGGAAGAGATGACAATCATAAATATCTATGCACCAAACACTAGTGCATGCAACTATATGAAACAAATATTAATGGACATGAAAAGTGATATATGCAATAATACAATTTTGTGGGGGACCTCAACACCCCACTGTCACAAATAGATCAACTAGACGAAAAATAAGTAATGAAATACTAGAACTCAATCGAACTCTTGAACAAATGAACTTAACAGATGTTTACAGAGTCTTCCACAATACCAAATCAGAATACACATTCTTCTCAATAGCACATGGTTCATTATCCAAAATAGACCACATACTCACACATAGAACATGTTTAAGTAATTGTAAAGGAATTGAAGTTATCCCTTGTATGTTATCAGGCCATAGTGCAATGAAATTGGAGATCCATAGCAAAAGAAACTGGAAAAATTTCATAAACATGTGGAAATGGAACAACACACTTCTGAATAACCAATGGGTCACAGAGGAAATTAAAGAAGAAATCAGACAGTTCCTTCAATTAATGACAATGACAATACAACATATCGGAATCTATGGGACACAGTGAAAGCAGTCTTATGAGGGAAATTCATAGCAGTGAATATGCATATTAGGAAAACAGAATGAGCCCAATTAAACAACCTGATGCTGAACTTCAAGCTTCTAGAAAAAGAAGAACAGGACAACACCAGAGCTCATTCAAGGGAGGAAATTATAAAGATCAGAGGAGAAATCAATGCAATGGAGATGAAGAGAATGATACAAAAAAATCAATGAAGCCAAGAGTTGGTTCTTCAAAAGAATCAACAAAATTGACAAACCCTTAGCCAACCTTGTCAGAAAAAGGACAGAAAAGGCCCAAATCCATGCAATTAGGAATGAAAAGGGTGAAATTACAACATACCCAGCAGAAATCCAGAGGATCATCAATACCTACTTCCAGAACCTACACACCAGTAAGATGGAAAACACAGAAGAAATGGACAGATTCCTAGATACATATGAATTACCAAGGTTGAACGAAGAAGACCTAAAAATTCTGAACAACCCAATATCAACAACTGAAATTGAAAATGTAATTAAAAACTTATCAACTAAGAAAAGCCAGGGCCCTGATGGCTTCACTGCTGAATTCTACAAGACATTTAGAGAGGAACTGCTGCCACTACTGTTTAAACTCTTCAATGAAATTGAAAGGGAAGCAATACTCCCAAATTCATTCCTGGAAGCAAGCATCACCTTCATCCCCAAAGCAGAGAAGGACCCAACCAAAAAGGAGAACTATAGGCCAATCTCACTAATGAACATAGATGCAAAAATCCTTAATAAGATAATGGCAAACAGAATGAAGAAGATCATCAAGAAGATCATACACCCTGATCAAGTGGGATTCATCCCAGGGATGCAGGGATGGTTCAATATATGCAAATCAATCAATGTAATACACTATATCAATAGAGCCAAGGACAAAAACCATATGATTATCTCTGTAGATGCAGAAAAAGCATTTGACAAAACCCAACATGCATTTATGATAAAAACCCTACAAAAAATTGGAATAGATGGTCTCTACCTCAAACTGATAGAAGCCATCTATGAAAAACCAACAGCCGATATCATACTAAATGGTCAAAAACTGAAATCCTTTACACTAAAATCAGGAGCAAGACAAGAATGTCCACTATCACCACTCTTGTTCAATATAGTTCTGGAAACATTAGCCATGGCAATTAGACAAGAGAAAGAAATAAAAGGAATAAAGATAGGAAATGAAGAAGTCAAATTGTCATTATTTGCAGATGACATGATACTCTATATAGAAGACCCCAAGAACTCCACCAAAAGTCTTCTAGGCTTAATAACCACATTCAGTAGAGTAGCTGGTTACAAGGTCAGCACACAAAAATCAATAGCTTTCCTCTACACCAATGACTGACTCACTGAGAGAGAAATAGGGCGAATAATTCCTTTCACAATAGCATCCAAAAAACTGAAATACCTAGGAATCAACCTAACGAAAGAAATCAAAGACCTCTTCTCTGAAAACTATGGCACTCTGAAAAGAGAGATTGGAAACTAAAACTAAAACTTGGAAACAGCCCAAGTGCCCATCAACTGGAGACTGGATAAAGAAAATGCAGTTTTTTTAATAAAATGGAGTACTACTCAGCCATAAAAAATGAGAAATTAGAGACATTTATAGCTAAGTGGATGCACATTGAGGCGATACTCTTAAGTGAAATAAATAGGACACACATGTAAATACTGAATAGTTTCTCTAGTCTGAGAAACTGAAAGTGTAAATAAGGACTAAATGTATAATAGGTAATGTGAAATAGGAAGAAAAGGGGCAAATGGGAAGGAAGTGGGAGGGCTAGGGGAAAGGATAGAAGAGAATAGGATTAATATGAGAAAATGGAAAAATAGGAACAAAATCTTGGTAAATAGGGAGAACTGGAGGGGTTGAAGGGAGAGCTGGGCAAGGGTGAAAAATAAGAACCAAGAGAGACTATGTAAAGGTGCAAATTTCCAATGATGAATGTCATTATATTGTATACCTAAAATGTACCAATGATTAGAATGAATAATCGATAATGTAAAATAGGAAGAAAAGGTCCAAAGGGGTAGGGGTAGTGGGAGGGGCAGGGGAAAGGAAAGAAGGGAAAGGAAAAATGATGAGAAATGGAAAAAATGGAAATAAAGTCTTTGTAAATAGGGAAGAGTGGAGGGCATGAAGGGAGAGCTAGGAATAGGGAAAAAATAAGAACCAAGATGCATTACATAAAGGTACAATTTCAAATGAGAAATGTAATTGTGTTGCATACCTACAATGTACCAATAAAAGAATTTAATACAAAAATAAATAAATGATGTTGGAAAAACTGGAGTTCAACCCTGGCAAAGATTAAAATTAGACCCATACCTATCACCATACACTAAACTAAGATTGAAGTGGATTAAAGATCTAAATATTAAGATAGAAACACTTAACTTGCTGGAAGATAAGTTAGGTAGAACTCTTGAAGACATTGGCATAGGAAATGCGGTATGAACAAAACCTCAGTAGCATGGGAACTAGCAGAAAGAACCAACAACTGGGATTTCATCTTATTAAAAAGTTTCTGCACTGCAAAAGAAACCACCAACAGAGCTAACAGGCAACCTACAGTATGGGAAAAAAATTTTACCAGCTGTACCTCAGACAAAGGTCTACTATCTAGAATATATAAAGAATTTTTAAAAATCAGACCCCCCAAATTGAAAGACCCAATTCAAAAATGGGCATCTGAAATGAACAGATATTTCTCAGACAAAGAAGTAAAAGCAGCAAACAAATATATGAAAAAATGTTCAACATCATTCGTCATTCGAGAGATGCAGATGAAAACAACACTGAGATTCCACCTCACCCCAGAAAGAATGGCTGCTATCAAGAAATCAACAAATAACAAATTCCGGCCGGGGTTGTGGAGAGAAAGGAACCCTTCTGCATTGTTGGTGGGAGTGCAGACTGGTGCAACCACTGTAGAAGTCAGTATGGAGATACCTCAAAGAACTAGGACTAGAGGTCCCATTTGACCAAGCTATTCCCCTGCTGGGGATCTTCCCCCCAAAAGAATCATATCACAGCGATATATGTGCACCCATGTTCATAGTGGCACAGTTTGTAATAGCTAAAGCTTGGAAGCGGCCCAAGTGCCCATCAACTGGAAATGGGATAAAGAAAATGTGGGGTTTTTAAAAAATAAAATGGAGTACTACTCAGCCATAAAGAATGCAAAACTAGAGTCATTTATAGCTAAATGGATGCATATCAAGGCCATACTCTTAAATGAAATAAATAGGACACACGTGTAAATACTGAATAGTTTGTCTAGTGTGAGAAACTGATAGTGCAAACAAGGGTTAAAATAATTAAAATGAATAATTGATAATTTGATATAGGAAAAATGGTCCAAAGATGAAGGAGTGAAGGGAGGGGAAGGGGAAAGGAAAAGGGGGAAAGGAAAAACTATGAGAAAAGAAAATAAATGGAAATGAAATCTATGTAAATAGAGAAGGGTGGAGGGGGTTAAGGGCGCACAAGTAATGGGAAAAAAATAAGAACCAAGATATGTCATGTACAGGTACAAACACCCAATGATAAATGTAAATGAATTGTATACCTAAAATGTACCAATAAAAGAACTAAAAAATATATTTTAAAAAGTCTTCTTACTTCTATGAAAAAATAAAGCAAAATTTCATAATAAATTAATTAAAGAATAGCATACAATTTTATTTTTGAATAGGTAAACATTCTTTGGATTCTCTCAACCTGTTCCTTCATTTTAGGATTGGATTCCTGCTCTTTACTTTTTCAGTTAAGCCAATTTAATGGACTTTCAATACTCATGATAATTTTGGTTTTTGCTTTGATCTTTTGTGACAGGGTTACAGTATGTAGTTTTTAGGCTCACCTTGAATTTGGAGTGATCCTCCTGCCTCAGCCTCCCAAGTGCTGGGATTATAGGTATGGACCACCAGGATTGGCTACTCCTCATATTCTTCAGTGTGATGTGTATGGAAGGGAAGGAGCCTAAATTTAACTTGGGGAATGCTGACATGCATCTCCTTGGGCAAATTTGAGTCCCCAAATACCCAGTCTTCTTAAAAATAAGATTTTTAGTTACAATTTTCTTATCTCCTTTTTTCCTATCCTTTTGTCTTCTATTCCACCCCATTAACTCCTGTGAGACTTTGATCTCCTATTCTTAAGGGGAGGCAGAAGTCCTGATGGACCTTCACCTTGTAACTCCTTAAGGCTGAGAAGTGGCATTGACCTTGCCTAGATAGGGATTAAAAGTCTTAGCCTGTTTACAAAGATTTTGTTCCTGTTTTTCCATTTTCTCATATTAATTCCATTCCCTTCTTTCCTTTCCCCTACTCCTCCCACTTCCTTCCCCTTTGCCCCTTTTCTTCCTATTTCACATTACCTATTATACATTTTAGTCCTTATTTACACTTTCAGTTTCTCACACCAGAGAAACTAATCGGTATTTACACGTGTGTCCTATTTATTTCACTTAAGAGTATCACTTCAATATGCATCCACTTAGCTATAAATGTCTCTAATTTCTCATTTTTTATGGCTGAGTAGTACTCCATTTTATAAAAAAACCTACGTTTTTTTTATCCAGTCTCCTACAGGTACAAGTTCCCAATGAGAAATGTAATTGTGTTGTATGCCTAAAATGCACCAATAAAAGAATTTAAAGGAAAAAAATGGCAGAAGTCAGTAACATTTGGCATGAGCCTTTCATCTTTAATATTAACCTCTACTATACCTGTTTTGAGGGGCTTACACAAATATAATAGGTAGGGTTTAAACACACAGATTCCTCCCTATTTTGTCTATAAGAATTTGAATGTCTCCTAATTTTTAATAATAACTCAGTGAATAAATACACTAAATAAATATACTATCCTTTTCATTAAAATTGGGCATTGAAATTTTTGTTATAGGGCTCTGTTTTGTAGTCCTGAAGATCTTTTGTAACATTACCTTTAGATAATAAAAATTTATAAAGTCTCAAATACATAATAGGAATTTAGTTTATACCATTAAGATAGTAAAACTCCATAGCAAGAATATATATATTGCTATTTTTATTATATAGGTACACCTATACATGAAGCTAAATCTACCTGAGAGGTACTTGAAAGTATACTCAAATAACATAATGGGAATATTCTAAGAGAGGCAGAAGGGCACTTTTTTAAATGGTCTAGTGGTACCGGGAATCAAAGTTTTCTTATGGCTCTAAGGTTTAGGTGTAGGTGGAGATGGCCATTAGGGCCAGAGTAGTGTTTGGAGCCCCCTTGTTGCATGTAGCTGAGCTTTTTGTTTAGTATTACTATGATGGTCAATGTAGAGCTTTTTGGGGTTATACCTTCCCATTGGGTGTTTAGACCAAATTAAGACCTGTGTTAATCAAAATTAATCTCTTCACATGTGCATATATTTGTCAATGTCAAAGAAGGCTTGTAAGAGGTTAATTTTAGGGCCATGTGAGGAAGCTCTTAGCACTTCTGTAGTCTTTCACTCTCCAGTTCTGTCATTTGCCAGAATGGGCCACAGCCTTTACTCACCCATGTGGTTTCCCTTAGAAGCACGAGGATGTCACCCTCTTTAATGAACCTCCATTTATTTATTTTATTAGTGCATGCTTGTGGTATTTAATGTTTACATTCCTCATGTGGAATTGGAACATGTATATAATACATCTTAATTCCTTTCTTTCATTCCCTTTCTCTTCCTTCCTTCCCTCATTCCCCCTCCATCCATCACTGAATCTCCTTTCTGTTTTTTATGTGTCTATGGTACACAATATTTACATTTCTTGTGTAGAGTTGGCACATACACATAATACATCTTAACCCCTTTTTTCATCCCCATTCCCAGCCCTGCCTCCCTCTTCCTCTGTTGATCTCTGTTCCCTTTTATGAAGATCTGTCTCCCCACTCACTATCATCTAACTTTTCTTTCTGCTCTTTTAGTTTAAATTTCTCATATAAGAGAAACCACAGCATACTAAAGCTTGTGTTTCTGATTTATTTCATTTAATATTATGGTCTCACTTAATAGTATGGTGTATCCATTTTCCTACAAATGACTCAAGTTTATCTTTTTTATGGCAGAGCAGTACTCCATTGAGTGCAAATACCACATATTTTTACTAGGATTAGAGGTTCCACTTGACCCAACTATTTCCCTTCTGGGTATGTTCCCAAGAGAGTTAAAAACATCATACCACAGTGATATATGTACACGCTTGTTTATAGCAGCACAGTTTGTAATAGCTAAATCTTGGAAACAGCCCTGATGCCCATCAACTGGTGACTGGTTAAAGAACATATGGTTTCTTTATACAATGGAGTACCACTCAGCCATAAAGAAAGATAAACTAGAGATATTTATAATGTCTAAATGGATGAACCTTAAGAATACAATCTTAAGTGAAATAAATAGGTCATACACATGTAAATATCGAATTGTTTCTCTGGTGTGAGACACTGAAAGTATAAATGAGGACCAAAATGTATAATAGATATTGTGAAATCGGAAGAAAATGTTCAAAGGGGAAGGGGAACTGGGGGAAAGGAAAGAAGGGAAAGAAAAAATGAGAAAAGAAGGAAAAATGAAATCAAAGCTTTTGTAAATACCAAGGGATAAAAGCGTAGAAGAGAGGGAAGGGGGATGGGAAAAAGCAACAACAAAGATACATCATGTACAGGTACAAATTCCCTATGATGAATGTGACCATAATATATACCTAAAATGTACCAATAAACTTAATGAATAAAAAATTACCACTTTTTTATCCATTCATCTGTGGACAGACATGTAGGCTGTTTCCAAGATTTAGCTATTATAAATATAAACATGGATATGCATGTGTAGCTATGATATGATGTCCTTAACACTTTTGGGAGGATACCTAGAAGGGGAAGAGCTGGGTCAAATAGAATCTCTCAATTTTTTGATGATTCTCCATGCTGATTTCCAAATTGGTTATACTAGTTTAGATCACACCAGCAATGTAGAAGTGTTCCTTGTTTTACCTGCAGTCTCACCAGCGTCTGATTTTCTGAGAATGATCATTTTTTCTGGGGTAAGCTGGAATCTCAGTGTTGTTCTCCCTGGCCAGTGATGTTGGACATTTCTTCCTTTATTTATTGGCCTTTGTATTTCTTCTGTGAAGCTTCTGCTTATTTCCCTTTTTGATTTCTTTATTGGTCTTTTATTGTAGGGGATCTAATTTGTTTGAGTTCTTTACATATTCTACATTTTAGTCCTCCATCTGAGGAATAGATGAAAAAGTTTTTCTCATTTAACAAATTGTCTTTTCACTCTAATGGTTGTTTCTTCACATGTGCAGAATCTTTGTAATTCGAAATGTTCCCATTTGTTGGTCCTAAAAACTATTTTCTGTGTTACCAGGGCTCTGTTCAGAAAGGTCTTTCCGAACCTATGACTTCAAGAGTTTACCTGTTTTGCCTTTCCGTGGGTTTAGTGATTCTGCTATAATATTTAGCTCTTTGATCCACTTTGGTTTTAGTTTATGACATGGTGAAAGATATGAGTCTAGATTCAATCTTCTGCATGTAGACAACCAATTTTCCCAGCACCATTTATTAAAGAGGCTGTTGTTCCTCCAGTGTGTGCTTTTGGTCCCTTTGTCAAAGATCAAAGAGGTCAGTGAGCTCAAAGTTGTTTCTGCATCCTCTATTCTGTTTCATTGATGCTCATGTCTGTTTAGGTGCCAGTACCATGGTGTTTTAATCACTGTACCTTTGTAATATAACTTCAAGTCTGGGATTGCCATGGCTCTTTGTTTTTTGTTGTTGTTGTTGTTTTACCCGGATTGCTTTTGCTATTCTGAGTCTCTTCTGGCTCCATATGAATTTTAGGATTTTTTTCTCCAGTTCTGTGAAGGATGCTCTTGCAATTTTGATTAGGATTGCATTAAAGGTATATATCAGTTTTGGAAGTATGACCATTGTGACAATATTGGAACTGCTTATACAGGAACAGGGGACATCTATCCCTTTTCTGATACTTAAGAATTAACCTAAGGAAATGAATGACCTTACCTTAGTTACTTTCTCATTGCTGAGACCAAATACCTGATACCTACAACTTAAAGTATGAAAGGTTTATTTTAGCTCACAGTTTGTAGAGGTTACGGTCCATAATTGGCTGCCTCCAAGTCAGGATGGCGTGGCAGGGGGACATTCCAGAGGAGAAACAGTTCGTGGCAGAGCAGGGCTGAGGCAGAAGGAGCAAGGGGCAGCAGCAAGTCTGCCTTCCCTCTCTCTTTTTATATTTTATCTAAACTATAAGCCCCTTGATTGGTGCCAGCCACACCCAGGGTGGGAGCTTTCATTTTGCACAGGAATAATTGTGCTAGACCCCTTTATTTATCATACACTCTTAATCCCAGTATCACACATACTAGAATCAGCCACCTCTGCAAAGCTCCACCTATGAGGACATGAGATTTTGGGTGACATCTAGATAAAAGCCATAACAACCTCTACAACAAAAATTACAGCACTCTGAAGAAGGCAATTGTAATGAATCTCCTTTTAGCATAATGCACGTCGGCTGACTCCTGTCCCTTGGGGTCCAACAGTCTCCCTGGTCAGGAGGCTGGGTGACTCACCGGAGTGGTACAACCTTTTTAGAGGAGTCCCATCATGTCCTGGGTCTTGGCTGACCTTGACAAGTAAGGGCCAAAGTATTGGCTTTCCTCTTAGCCCCATTACCATTTGTAGTTTTGATGTTTATGCCTTGGTTGTTGAACATCCAGATCAGTGTAACAGTCTTGAGGTAAGAACACTAGGCTTTAATCTTAGCTATTATAATCTTCTTTGAATGTTGGGTACTTTGAAAATAAAAAGAATGACTAAAGAACAGCTACCTCTTTATTAATTAAGGTTCCCTAATTGTGAATCAGTGTCATATTTTATTTGTACTGTGGATTATGCCCTACAAACTTATCATGTTGCTTAAATTGTCTTTTAAAAGGCCTGTTTCTGAAGCATGTTCTCAGATAACAGTTATAAAGTTTTATAAGAATTCTAAATCAACAGCAAATGTTGCATTGTAGCATAAAAATTATGATGGCATTATACTAGAAAGAGTAGGGATTTAATCTGTAAAAATACAATTAAATTCCCATGTTAGTATATAATAGCAATAGCTTACCTTTATCCAATTATAGCACATTCCATATTTTCATCTAGATTTGCTAATTTTTTAATAAAGTGGTTAAGTGGAATGTACTTGTTCATAGATGTACTTTATAGATAAGTAATACCCAATCTTTGGGAAAAAAAACAAGTTTGAGGCATTGTCTCTTTACTCTTTAACTTACATTTGGAGAAAAATTAACCTTCTAAAAATCTTTTATCTTAAATTGGTCAAAAATTTATAAAATATGAACAAATGGTAATATTTTGAGGACAGACACTGAGCTACACATTAGAATTTAAGATGTACTATATGCCTTAAGATTTGCCTTGTGTACTTCTGGAAAGAGATGGAGAAAAAGAAGAAAAAAAAAAAGACCAAAAATGAGATCCTAAGGTTCCTGAGGAGAGGCTGTGTGAGCCACTCACCTCACCCTGAGCTCACACTCAATGTGCAGCCCCCCAAAACAAAGGTCAGGCTACAGCTCACCTGATGCCAGTGTCATGATATGTGTGCAGCCTGCCTGGTTCCCAGAGCCAGAACCACCCAACAAAGCAGCTCTGCTCTGTGAGCAAGAGTCAGAATCGCCCAGGGGCATCTCTACTCTTATCCCACAGTTAGAATTCCCCAGGGGACCAGCTCACCTTGACTAGTCCAGGCATCCCTGCTGGTCATGAAGAAACTTGTTGCTCCTGTCCAGAACAACCATCCTTGATCCAGCACATAGCTGCTACTGCAACTTTCATCAACAGATCAGGAGACCAGGAAAAATAAATTGGTGATCTGGGCTTTACTCAAAGACTTACCCCAAAGATCTCTATATTTAGTGACATGTAATACACACAAGGAACTCATAGAGGGTTTAAAAAGTCTGGAGATGTCACTTGCTACAAGTCTCATTCCATTTTAGATAGGAGATAAACTTGAGGCCAAAATTATCATCAGAATGCTGGAACCAAATAACATGGAGGGAGGAGGCAATCTATCATTAGATAAGCAAGCCCTAAAGGTTCCAGAAACAAGGAAAAAATGCCTGTAGGCAGGGCCACCCAGGTAACCATAAGGTCATGATGGACAGCTGTGAAGAGCTGAAATGGAGCCCTTCCCATGGTCTGTGAGCTTCTCCTACCAGCAGGAAAATACAGAGGCCAAGTGCTTCTCCTTCCCCATTCCCTGTGGTGGGACACACTGGGGACTGTCCCAGAGCTATCAGAAATTGTCCTGAGTTCCATGCTCTCACTGCTCCTCCTCTGTCCTCCAGCTCTCTGCCTCCTCCTGATAATCAATATCAGAAAAAGTTAAAGGATTTGAGTCTTCTGACAGAGGAAAGCCCTAGAGTGGGAGAAAATGGACAAGAAGGAGACTGGTGCTTTCTTGGGGGAGAGTGGAGGAAAAAAATGAAAACCAGTAAGCTCCCTCTCAGTTTGAGTCCCTAGCTGCAGAAGTTGGAAGAAAAGGAGAGAGAAAAAGAGATGAGTACACTTCAGAGGAAAAGAGGATGGAGGAAAGTACACTTCAGAGAGCAAGGGGTTTAGGGAAGTGGGGAACAAAAAGAAATTAAGGCCTCTGCTTTGACGAACCAAAGTTGCCATCCCAACATCTCTTTTAACCTCCTGGCTGGCTCACCAGAGAAAATGTCACTGGACAGGATCCAAAGAGGTTCCTGAAGCTGAGCCAAGCAACCTAACACCAACTTTTTTAAAAATAAGCTTTCAGGTTGGCTGACTCTCATAGTGGGAAAAGAATTATCAAGGCTAGTCAGGAAAGTGCAGAGGGTTTTATTAGGCAGAATGTGAAAGTAACACACTCAAAAAAATACAGTGATGGCTCTCAAGAGAGAGAGGCACTGAGTTCCTGTAGCAGGGAACATTTCTGCTGCTCTTGAAGGGTGGGCACCCTGAAAAGGTGGCACCAAGGGGTACTGGCCCATTCTACAGGTATAGGCCTAGTTTTGACTTTTTTGTTTGTTTCTTTGATTTAACTAGAAAACTTAAACATTCTTTGGATTCTCTCAGTCCTCTCCTATACATTAGGATCAAGTCCTTGCTCATCACTTTTTCAGTTAGGCAAATTTGTGGACTTTCAGTGTTCCTGATAATTTTGGGTATGATGGGAATGGAAGGAAAAGAGCCTAAATGTTAACCAAGAAAATTCTGATATGGATAGCCTTGAGTAACTTCACCTGAGGCCCAAAAGTTGCAGTCTTTTAAAAAGTGCAACTTTTAGTTAAGATTTCCTTGTCTCCTGCATACCTATGGTTTATTTCTTCTTTGCTACCGGATCCCTCAGACATGTAGAGTGCCCACTGACCACTGTGATCGAGGATGTATGCTCTCCAGCACAAAGTAGAGGCTCTCATACCAGAGCAGGGGAATTGTGGCCACACTCCCCATGGCCCTGGATTACTGGGGACCATAAATAATTTGTACTCTGCCTGATGATTCTTTCATATTTTCCTAGCACATGGAGATATTGTAATGCTCATTTTCATGTGGGCTGGGATGAGAGGAAGGATAATTGCATGGAACCGTCCAGCCAGGGACCTCCCTGGGAATCAAGAATGAGCCATAAACAGTGCACCAGGCCCTAGTAGGCACAGTGTCCTTGCTGTGCTGAAGGCCTAGTCATGGCCCTGCCTGGCCTCAGATTCATCCCAAGGCATCTCAGTGCTTGCTGTCCTGAAACCAGACAAGAAACCACCCTCACAGACACACATACAACCATCTCTGCTCCCCTAGAAGTGTTCTACAGAGTTCAGAGCCAAGTTCACACTGGCTTCCATGGTGTAGCAGGTGGGCAGCCTTTGAGGTTTATGTCTGCACCCTCTGCACTTGGCACTCTCCCACAGGGACAGGGGACTCACTATGGCAGCATGGGAGGATGTTGGCAGGGGAAAGGCAGACAAAGGACTTGCCCTGGTGGCATGTGGCCAGCAACTGTGGCAAGAGCACTTTCCTTGCCACTCTCCCTGACAATCCCAGGTAGGACTTTCTTCCACCTGACGGAAATTAACCAGTTCCCTGGGCATGGACATGAGAACATGCCTGGATGTTCCCAGCCTCCTGCAGTCAGGAGCAACTGTGTCTAATGCTCTTTCTTGCCCTTTTGTCACTTCCCGTTCACTGGCTCTAAATCCTGAGGCCTCAGCCCTCAGGAGACTTTGGGTACATGTCAGGGCATGTGTGGGGATAATCTTAGTCCCTAAGTCACTGGCTGAGCACCGCCTGCCCTCCAGCATACCACACTGGCCTCTGGGTGGATAAACAAGAGGACCATGAATGCTGGCTGCCCTATGCCTTCCATTTCACATGTGTTACCCCATGGCCACTGCTGCACACCCTGGAAATGTCACTGAGTTAGGCCACACATTTGAGCACAGCCCAGGGGAAGGAAGAATGTGAAGAGCTGGGAGAGGTGTGGTGGCCCCTGGGTAGCTGAGACCAGACGGCCTTGTGCCTTCCTCCCCGGCTTTTCTGTGGCAGCCTATGAGGGGCATCAGTAATGGAATCCAGGAAGAAGCTTGGTAACAATAGCGATGACCATGACAAGGGGAGTTGGTGCCACATCCAGGGCCACATACCTAAGGACACAGGCAGTGGGGCTCGGTGCGCAGTGGTGGAAGGACTTGCATGGAAGGCCTCATGTGGGTGCTGGGTCCAGAGGTGTGGGCAGAGGCCACCTAAGGAGGAAGAGGAACAGGGCTGTCAGCCTGAATTCACCTTCCCCTCTCCACCCGACTTCAGCAGGTCCCCTCTGCCTCCCTTTCTCTCGTCCTCTGTCTCAGTCTTTCACTCCTCCCCAGCAGGTAGAGACTGAATCCCTTTGGGGAATGAGGCTCAGGCTTGAGTTCAGGCCCTTGGAAACACAGGGCACCACTCTCACCCTCTCACAGATCTGGGCATGCAACGAGCTCTGAGCACAAGAAAGGGACAGTCCTGAGAGTCAGCGTCCTCCCTGCATCTAATGCACTGTGGGACCTGCGAGAGGTCTCTGCCCCTCTCTGCGCCTCCCTTTCTCCTCTGTCTGAGGAGGCAGTGGGCTAGCACAGTGTGTTCCAGCTGTCTGTCATCAAGCACACTGCTTTACCTCCCTGTACCTCAACTGGGAGCTGCAGATGCCTGGTTCTGGTTCCGTCCTGTGAGGAGGAACTGTGAGGAGAAGCAAGTGGTCATAACTCTTGCTCTATCATCACACCGCTCCTCCTGAGGGTGCCATTAGTACTGGCCCTGCAGATCCCTTCCGAGGTCCCTTCTGGTGTTCAGGCTTCCCTGGCTCAGTGGTCAGTGTGGGGGACAGCATCCATCTACCTCTCAGAGGCTTGGCCTGGAGTGGAGGTGGGTACAGGCCTGGACTTTCCCTCCTCTAGATGTACCCTGTCCCCTCTGGCTCTGCCTGCCAGTTTCTCTGGACTCCTCTGCAGGGACCCAAGCTCAGCTCCCTAGAAAGAAGGATTCCACCAGGAAGAGACACCAGGGTCAGAAACTGTCCCCGGGGCCTGGAGGACAAGGAGGGCAGAGACTTTTCAAAAGCCTGGAAGGAGGAAGATATGAGCAGCAATGAGAAACAGCCCCAAACCTGTCTGCTACCACCAGGAGGACTGGGTCCCCTCTCTTCCTGCTCCCTGTCCCATATCACCTGCCTCCCTCTGCTCTCCCCTGCAGGCCTCCTGCCCCACTGGACAGCAGTGCTTTGATCTGGGCTCTTTGGGCCCCTCTTGAATAAAATGCAGAAGCACCTCTCTCCAAAGCCCTTCCCTTGTTCCTAACCATTCCAAGCCTTCTTCACTGAGTGGCCACCAGCTGCTGGCTGACCTCAGGGATGAGGGAGCAGTGGACACAGTGGGCCTCAGGCCAGGCTTCAGACTCTGGGCCCAGATCCGACTGGGCAGGAAGGTCTGCATGTAGAGGGAGTCATGGCCCAGTAGTCACTCCACATCAGGACTGGCCTGAGCACCTGGTGGCAGAATGGGAGCTGATGGTTGATGCCGTGCTCTGCTGCTGACACTGCTGTCTAGGTGTGAGTGAGTGAGCCCTCTGGGTTTTGGCCTCATCATCCACACAGTAAGGCAGCACAGGAAATCTCATACTGTACCCAGCCACGCTGCTTTCCGGGTCTCTCTTGCCACTGTCTTCAAAGTAGCTGTTGATTGGGCACTTAGGGTGTCATCATGGTCCACAAGCACTTGAATCACCTTCAGATTTTCCTGGGCTCCTGCCGTGGGCCTGGTCTCTGTCTTATTGTGATATAACAGTTACTGACTCCATGAAGCAAGTGGCAAAGTGTTATAACCATCCATCCACCCACACCTGGGCAGCTTCCCAAAGTTGTTAGCTCCCTGCCCAGGTGGCCTCTCTGGGCATGCAAGGTGCATGCACCCTGGCGGTGTTCTGTGTTCTGGGAATGTGGTCTTGAGGACAGTCCCTGATCATGCTTCTTGTTGCTCATGGGCAGCCGCTAGGATATGAGTTTTAATCCCCTGTTTCCAGCAGGCTATTCTGTGGTACAGTGTCTGTCTGAGGTGCCTATGGTTCCCCTTCTCCACCCTCACCTCTCCTCCTCCACCCTGGCCATCCCCATGGTCCCAGACACTTACTTTCTTGCTCAGTTCCAAGTGTCTAGAAGTGGAGGTGCCTCCCATGGTCTTAGCCAACCAACAAAAGTTGGGATCTGTGTTCATCTCCCTCTCAATGGACACTGTCACAGCACCCACAGGACTTGAGGGTCAATGGGGAGGAGACCTGATGCACAAAGGCAGTGCAGGGAGTGCTTTGAAGTAGAAATTCTGGAGATAGGTTCCTATAGCTGTGTAACTTTGTGCAAACTACTCAGTGTCTCTGAGCCTCAGTTGGGTCATCAGAAAAGCCCAGCTAGTGGGATCAGCCAGTTTGGATGGCTGTTATGGAGTGTGCATGAGTTAGTGCATTCTTAGTGTTCAAAATGGCCCCAGGCACATTAGCTGGTGGGGTTGTTGTTTGAGTACGTGCAGTATACTAATGAGGCCAGGAATGGTGTCTGGAGATAATAACAGCTATTGCTGTTGATTGTTTGGTGTGATGGCCTTATCTAAGTCTTGGAAGGAGGGAACACAAAGCCCTGAGAGTTAAAAGTCTGGTTGCTTGGCTGCCTCTGCTCCCCAGGCAGCCTCTCCACATGGACTATGGGCTGCTGATGTCCCAGAGCAGTGTGGAGGGGGACTGGGGTGAGGCTGTCCTGGCTTAGCTGGGAAACGAGGTTTCCAGGGCTGGCACCCAGGCCACAGCCTAGGCCTAAAGAGGAAGACAAGCAGGCTGACCCCTTGGTTGCTTTAGGTAGAGGAGGCAGTGTCTTCCATTATTCTGATGGGTACCTTACATGACACAGTCTGGGTCCCTGGAGGCCTCTTTCATAGCCTCAGATTCTCTAGTCTAGTAGATACACATCATGGTACCTTGATTCAGGCTGGGTACCCCTGGGAATGACAGCCTTTCCCAGAGCCTCAGTTTACCCATCCAAGAAAGAAACACTCTATCAAGTGGGCCTCTAGAGAAGTTATGTCTTGGGAAACCCAAGAAGGAACATGAGAGAATTTCACAAACTGTGGAGTGCCATCCACAGGGGATAGAATCTCCTAGACCAACTGTTCCTGGGAAAACTGAGTATTTTTGGTTCTAATTTTCTATTTGTGTTTATTTCCTGAATGCATAACATGGACCCATAGAACAAAATCTCAAAGCTATAAAAGGGGGCACAGTGAAAAGCGAGTTGCCCTTCACTCATCCTCTCCTGAACCTTCTTCCTTGAGACAAACCTATAATCATTGTGTGTGTGTGCGTGTGTCAGGGTGTGTGTGTGTGTGTGTGTGTGTGTGTCTGTGAACCTGACCAGACAAACTTCACACATATGCAAGGAAATTTGCATGGAAAGGTTTACCCGAGGATGGCTAGCCCATATTGCACTCCACTTGCTACATGACAGCATCCTTGAGAGACTGTCCTGCACTGCTCACAGAGATGTTGGATTCTCTTTTATGTCTCACAAGATGGTTTCAAATCATCTCATTACAGTTCAGTATGGACACTGACCAAATGGTTTCCAGCAGTGCTCAACCCCAGCACTTGTGCATGGCTGATGGCTAGGTGCCAAATCTGTTTATGTAGTTTTTTTGTGGTAAGAATGTATCAACTTTTACTCAAATAGTATTGAAGTGAGGAGCAGGGATTGTTTCCAATGTTTTCTTTTACTAGTAAGGTTGCAATGAATATCTCGTTGGACATTTGTGGAAAGATACATGGAAGATAATTTTCTAGAAGTGAAATTGCAATGTCAAACCCCATACAATAACAATGTCACACCATATACATCAATTAACATGAAATGGAACATAGATCTCAATGTAAACTCTTTTTAAAACTATAAAATTTCTAACAAAAACATAGGAGAAAATCTGTGACCCTGGGTCAAGCAAAATTATTTTAGATAACACACAAAATATGTAGAGTGAGCAACAAAGTACAAGTAAAAGATTGGGAATCAGCAGGAAAATAAGACAATGACAGGGGTAAATCAATATCTGTCAGTAATAACTCTCAATCTGAATAGTCTGAATTCCCCAATCAAAAGACACAGACTGGCAGAATGGGTCAAGGAACAAAATCCAACAGTATACTGTATTTGAGAAACACATCCCAGCCAAAATGAAACTCATAAACTAAAAATCAAAGGATGGCAAACAATATTCCATGCCATAAGAACCACAAAACTAGATGTAGTTGTTCTACCTTCAGAAAAAGTGGACCTCAAGAAAAACTGATCAAAAAGACACAAAGATCATCACTACATATTGGATAAGGGAACAATCCGACAGGAAGAGATAACAATGATTAACATATATGCACTGAACAATGACAGACTCACCTTCATAAAACAAGTATTACTGCACATAATGGAGGAAATAAACATAAACACAATTATAGTAGGGACCTCAATATCCACTGTTACAAATACATCAACAAACAAAAAAAGCAATTAAAAAATCAGACTTAACAAAACCTTCAGACTAAATAGATATCTACAGAGTGTTTCAACTAACAATAGATAAACATTCTTCACGGCAGCACATAGAACTTTATCAAAAATAAAACACATACTTGCCAATAAAGCAAGGTAAAAAAATATGTAAAAAAGGTAAAAAGGTAAAGGTAAAAGAATTGAAATTATACCATGAATATTATCAGATCATAGCACAATGAAGTTAGAAACCAACAATGAAAGAAAACATAGAAATTATGTAAATTCACAGAAAATAAACAATATACTCTTACCTAAACCTAAACAATGAACAATGGATTACAGAAAAAATCAAGGAAGAAACTTATGGGACACAATAAAATATTGTCCTAAGAGATATTTGTAGCTGTGAATGCCCACATGACAAAAATAGAGTGAGCCCAATTATACAATCTAACAATGCACCTCAAGATTCTAGAAAAATAAGAACAATCCAAATCCAAATCTAGTACATGCAGGAAATTGTAAAACTTGGAGCAGAAATCAATGAAATTGGGATAAAAAAATACAATGAACTAATGGATTGAAGAGTTGGTTCTTCAAAAGAACAAATTAAATGGACAAACTTTTAACCAATCTACCAATAAAAGTAGAGAAAAACCCCAAATCCCTGCTAGTAGAAATGGAAAATGGAAAATCACAATGGACCCTGCTGAAAAAAAAAAAGATTATTAAAAACTACTTTGCAAACTTGTATGGCAAAGTGGAAAATTCAGAAGAAATGGATAGATTCCTATATACATATGAATTACCAAAACAACCAAGATTTAAACACCCTGAACAATCCAATAACAGGCAACAAAATTAAAGCAGTGATGAAAAAACCTACCAACTAAGAAAAACCCAAGTCTGGATGGTTTACTACTGAATTCTACAAAAGCTTCAGAGAAGTTGTAATACCAACACTCTTCAAGTTTTTTAATGAAATTGAGAGGGAAGGAGTACTCAAAAAGTCACTCCTGGTTGGGCCGGGGATTTAGCTCAGTGGTTCCGCCACCTGCCTCGCAAGTGCAAGGACCCAAGTTCGATCCCCGGTACCAAAAAAAAAAAACCCCAAAAAGTCACTCCTGGAAGCTATCATTACCCTGATTCCAAAACACAACAAAGATCCAACCAAAAAAGGAAATTACAGACCAATTTCTTTAATGAATATGGATGCAAAAGTCCTCAATAAGACACTGGTAAACAATGCATAGAATCATCAAAAAGATCAAACAGTATGACCAAGGGGCTTCACCTCAGGGATGCAAGGATGGTTCAACATACACAAATTAATAAATGTAATACATCCTATAAACAGAAGCAAGGACAAAAAATATAGGAACATCTCAATAGATGCAAAAAAAAAGCCTTTGACAAAATCCTACAACCTTTCATGGTAAAAGCAGTGAAGAACATAGGTACAGAAGGACTTTATCTCAATATGATAAAAGCAATTTATGACAAACTTACTGCCAAAATCATATTAAATGGGAGAAAATAGAAAGCTTTTCCTCTAAAATTAGGAGCAAGACAAGGATATCAACTATCACCACTCCTGTTCAACACTGTACTCAAAACATTAGCAAGGGCAATTAGGCAAGAAAAAGAAATAAAAGGTATATATATATATATATATATATATATATATATATATATATGAAAAGAAGAGGTCAAATTATGATTGTTTACAAATGACATAATCCTCTATACACAAAATGCAAAAAATCTACAAAAAGACTCAGAATTAATAACCCAATTCAGTAATGTACCAGGATACAAAATCAACACACAAATATCAGTAGCATTTCTATACACTGATAATAAACCCTCTGAGAAAGAAATTAGGAAAAAATAACATTCACAATAATAGCAAGAAAAATTAAATGCTTTGGAATTAACCAAGGAACTGAAAGACCTCTATAATGAAAACTACGGTATTCTGACAAAGGGAATCAAGGAGGACATCAGAAAATGAAAATATATCCCCTGTTCCTAGATAGGCAGAACCAACATAGTCAAAATGGCCATACTTCCAAAATTGATATAAAGAGTTAACAGAATCTCAATCAAACTTTCAACAGCATTCTTCATAAACTAGAATTTATATAGAACCATAAGAGACCCAGAATAGCATAAGCAATACTGGGTAAAAAGAGCAAAGCAAGAGGCATCACAATCCTGGACCTGAAATTATAGTACTGTGATAAAAACAATATGGTACGGGCACAAACAGACATGAGGACCAATGGCACAGAATAGAGGATGCAGAAACAAGCCCCAGCACAGTCAACCACTTGATCTTTGACAAAGGGGCCAAAAATTTACACTGGGGAAAAAGATAGCCTCTTTAATAAATGGTGTAGGGAAAAATGGCTGTTCACATGCACAAGATTGAATCTAGACCCACACCTCTAACCATTTTGATTTTAGTTCAGTACAAAACTAAAATCAAAATGGTTCAAAAAACTAAATGTTAGAACAAAAACACTTAACTGGTGGAAGACAAAATAGGCAAAACTCTTGAAGTCATAAGCATAGGCAAGAACTTTCTGAACAGAACCATAGCTCCACAGGAAATAATTCTGAGAATCAACAAATGCAATCATATCAAATTCAAAAGCATTTGGACATCAAAAGAAGCAGCCAACAGAAAGAAAACACAAACTGCAGAATGAGAAAAAAATTTTGACAAGCATTCCACAGAGGACTCATGTCTAGAATATGTAAAGAATTCAAACAAATTAGATCCCAAGATAAAATGCCTAGTTTAAAAAGTAGACAAGTTAAATGAATAGAAACAACATAGAAGAAAAAATATAAATGGCCAATAAATACATGAAGAATGCTCAACATCACTAGCCATTAGTGAAATGCAAATTATAACAACACTGAGGCCCCATCTTACCACAGAAAGAATAGCCAGCATGAAGAAATCAAAGAATAAATGTTTGAGAACTGCAGAGAAAGAGGAACCCTTCTACATTTTGATGGGAATATAAACTAGTACAACCACCATGGAAATTAGTATGAAGATTCTTCAACAAACTAAAATGATAAATTCCATTTGACCCAGCTATTCTTCTTCTGGGTATCTTCCCAAGTAAGTTAAAGGCATCACATGATAGTGATATATGCATACCCATGTTTATAGCAGCATAATTCATAACTACATCTTGGAAATGTCCTATATGTCCATCAACAGATGAAAGGATTAAAAGGTGATATGTACACACCATGGAGTACTATTCTGCCATAAAGAAAGATAAACTTGATTCTTATTTTTTTCCTATTTACCTGCCCTCCCTTCACCCCCTCCACCCTTCCCTATTTACAGAGACTTTGTTTCCATTTTTTCCATTTCTTATATTTTTTCTTTTCCTTTCTTTCCTTTCCCCTACCCTTCCCACTTCCCTAACTCCTTTAGACCTTTTCTTCCTATTTCACATTATCAATTATACCATGTGAACCTTATATACACTTTTAGTTTTTCACACCAGAGAAACTATTTGGTATTTACACATGTGTGTCCTATTTATTTCACTTAGGAGTATAGCCTCAGTGTGCATCCATTTAGGTATAAATGTCTCTAGTTTCTTGTTTTTTATGGCTGAGTAGTACTCCATTTTATTAAAAAACCACATCTTCTTTATCCAGTCTCCAGTTGATGAGATCCCAAGATGAATTTAACTGTATTTTATACCTAAAATATACCAATAAACTTAATGAAAATAAAAAAGAAACTGAGGGGCCAGGGATTTGGTGCAGTGGTTCTGGTGCCTGCCTTGCAAGCGCAAGGTCCTGAATTCAATCCCTGATACCAAAAAAAATAAATAAAGAAAGAACAATTCAACAATAAAACTATAAAGAAAGAAAGATAAACTTGAGTTTCTTATAGGCAAATGGATATACCTTGAGACCATAATGTTAAGAGAACTGTAAATCAGACACATGACTTTTAATATCTCATGGTTTCTCTCATGAGAAACCCAAAGTGTAAATAAAGAGCAAATTATGATAGATAATAGTAAGTAGAAAGATAGGTTTTTCTCAAAGAGGAAAGAGATCAAGAGATGGGGCGAGGAAGAAAAAGAGAATGAAAAAAGGATGTATTATGTACATGGAGCACCTCCCATAGGGAAATTAAACACTGTATTACAAATGTGTACTCATAAATAAGACAAAAAGCATGAACCATTTTTTAAAAAAATTTAAAAATTTGGCTCAAAGTTTAGAAGTTCTGTTCTTCTAATGGTACTGTTAGGCAAATGAAAAGACAAGCTACATATTGGGGGAAGATATTTGCAAAATCCATATCTAATGAAAGATTTGTATCCAGAGTGTATACATAGAGCTTTCAAAGGTCAGTAATAGGAAAAAATAATTCAATTTTTAAAAATAAGGCAAAGAATATAAAAAGACAATAGACCCAAAATAGATATCGACAGTGAGTAAGCACATGAAAAGACTCTCTACACTTAGTTTTCAGAGAAATGCAAATTAAAACCACCATGGGAGACCATTACTCAGACACTAAAATGTTAAAGTTTAAAATAACCTATAAACCCAGTGTTGGTGAGGAATTTGAGAAGACCAGCAATTTTTTATGATGTTAAACATACATTTATCATATGATCCAGCTCTCCTACTCTTAGATATCTTTCCAAAAGAAATAAAAATTGCACTCAGAAAAAACCTATATGCAAACCTTTATAGGACCTTCCACTATAATCACAAAAAGCTGGGATCAATCACCCACCAATAAGGGAATATGATGGATCTGTAAGGAAATTTAATCAAGGGAAAGCTGAAATGAATCACCTCGGGCAACTTCGACTGAAGGTGAAAATTTGCAGTCTTATTAAAAGTACAATTTAGTTATGATTTCCTTGTCTCCTTTCTACCTGTCTTATTTCTTCTATTCTGCCTCACCCTGCACCCAGTATTTGAGGCCTTATTCTTAAGCAGGTGCAGCAGGCCTGATGACCTGTCTTCTTGTGACTTGTTTCAGACCAAGGAGGGGCACTGATTTTCCTAGCCAGGGATCAAAGGCCTCACCCTGACTGATCTAAAAGGAGACAAAGGAAGCTGGGTTTTGTTGTTTGATGAACCATAATCTTTTTATAGTCTGGACAAGAGGACAAAGGCATTAGCAAGTCACTGATGCTTATGCTTTATTTTCTGAACTTGTTAAACAAGCCAGAGCCAGAAATTAACAGAATATTGATGAATAATGGCTTCAAAAATAGCAGAAGTCAGTACAATTTATCTAAGAGGTACTTGAAAGTACGCTCAAATAGCAGAATGGGAATATACTAAGAGGGGCAGAAGGACACATTTTCAGAAGGGCTAGTAGGACTAGGAATAAAAATCTTCTTATGGTTGTCAGTTACACCTATGGCTGCAGAGTACTATATCAAACTTGGTTGTTGAACACCCAGATCAGTTGCATGGCTTCAAACTTAACTATTAAATCTTTTTTGAATATCGGATACTTTAAGATATTTTTCATTCAGTGGGGGCTGTAGGGAGGGAGGCGGGGAAAGGGTGAAGACGGGGAGGTGGCTGGAGACTGAGGTGGGGACCTGCCAGCAGCATGCAGCTGGGATCCCCAGGTTCTGTCCTGAGGAAGCCAAGCTATGCTGTGTGGGCTGTAGGAGGGGACAGGATGTACTGGCAACTGGGCATGCTTGCCCTCTTGGTGGCCATCCTGGCCACAGGTGCTCTGGATGAGGCCAACCAAGGCTCCATGGTCAGAAAATGTCCCCACTATCACCTGGCCAGCCACCACTAGGCCTGTGCTGCCTTTAGCAGCTGTCTCTCCTTTCCCAGTACAGGTGTGCTGCACAGTCCACTTCTGGCCAGTGCCCCCACACCTCCCACAGGCAGTGTGGACCTCAGATTGAAATGGGCTGACCCAGAAGAGGACAGTGGGCCCAGGCTCCAGGTTCCTGCATGCTGTGCCGCATGAGGGGGAAGCCACACAGTGAAAATGCAGACAAGAAATCTAGCAGATACTTGTCTGTCAAAAAGAAAAACATCAGCTGGGGAAACTCAGGTCCTAGGATAAAAGAAAATGTTGTCTTACATCTGGGGTCAACAGAAGGAGGAATTTAAGTTTTTGGTGTTAAATGCTTGACACAGTTTCTTTCTCAGTCTTTGTGCTTAGAAAATGTGTGTGGAATGAATAAATGAACTATGTGTAATTAAAGAAACTTCTATTGAGCATTTATATATCTAAACCCTGAGGGTACTCTTACTCTTCCTTTTACAGACTGAAAACTGTGACACTGAGAGAAGTATAGGATTTCCCTACAGTTTATAGCTGGCTAGGTGTGAAGATGGGACTTGTGGCCCTTCTGTCTGCTCTGACACACCTCACTTGGGGGCCTCCACCCTAGGAGAGAGATGTCAGGACTGACCTGATCTAGCTGGCCCTCCCTATTTAATCATGCTCCTGTGTTCTGAGGATCAGGATCCTGACCAGAGAAGGAGGGGAGATGTGACTCCGCTGGGCCAGCACTGGGAGACTCATAGCTGGAGCTGAGAAGCAGCAAGACAGGAGTTCCCTGCCCAGATGCCTTCTTCCTTGAAAGGTTAGGTGCGTGTCTCCCCATCTTGTTTGTGGCAGGTTGGATGGGCAGACAGGGCTATGAGTGAGGCTTGAGGTTGTAGGGGGAGTAGGGGAGACAGTAGGGAGAGTAGGGCTGAGTCTGTGGTCCAGGATCTGGCAGCTTAGGAGCCTTGGAAATTCTGGGCCGTGTACCCCGACATGGAGCTTCCCCTCCAGGCCTTTGCACACACTGTTCCTCTATGAAGGACTCTCTCCACCCTTCCTGTTCATGAGCCCTGGTCCTTCGGTTCTGAGCTGCCTTCTAGTCCTGCAGGAGGAGCTTTCTGCCCCATGGGCTGTGGGTGGATTTGCTGTCTTCCTCCTGGATCCTGTCCTCTGTGGAAGGCCTTTCACACCATCAGAAGTGACTTTTCTACAGTAAGCACTCAAGGAATGAGGATGGTATTTTTATCATTGTCATCTCTGCAGTCCCAGGAACACAGTAGGCAAGTTATGCATATTTACTAAAGAGATGAATACAAGAGACTAGTGGATTTTAAAAACTTGAACCTGAGACTCAGTTTCCTCTTCTGTGAGGTAGTTCACAAGTTTACTGTTAGGTGGCAGGAGCTAGAGGGTGTGAACGTGAGGACTCATAGGAGGAAGTCAGCATAGGTTGCTAAGATCTAGATAGAGAACCCAAGTCAAAGGGAGTGAGACACTGTACATTAGGCTCCTGGCAATGCCTGACACACAGTAGGTGCCCAGTACATATAAGACATCATCATCATCGTCATCACTATTCTTTTTTATTGTTAACAGAATGCACATTTCCAAGTCGGAAGGATCACATAGGATGAATGATGCTTTCTGTAAGTTGAAATACAGAATTGTGACCCTCATCACCTGGGGCAGGATGTCTTGACAAGACGTCATGGCGACTTTCCTGGGACACTGTGCTTCAGTCCTCTGAGTCAGGTTCCCACTCTGTGCAGAAAGGGCCTGGGCACCCAACATTCTTTTTTTTTTTTTTGCTGAAGTTATCGTGGCAACAGTCTCTGTTCAGTCAGAAACAGGAAACTGCCTCTCAAGGCCCTCCAGAAGGACGGAGACAGGCCCCCTGCTGGCCTGGCCACTGCCGAGTTCCTGGTCGATTAGCTCCCTCTGGTGGCAGAGTGTGGGAAATACCGGCAAGAACGCAGTGACACAGGGTTGGGAATCTGCAAGGGCCCAATTGGAAAGGAATGCAGGGAGGAGCAAGAGGTAGCTGACAGAGATCCTTGAGATCCAGGGTCCCAGCTGCTGTTCTCTTCCATTTTAAAAGTGGCCAGAGTGGCCAGAGGGACCCAGGAGCCTCTGGGCCTCTCCCTAACTTCCCTCTTTAGTTGTGTGACCCCAGCTATTTGAGAGCTTCTCCTGAATTCTCCAAACTTGGCCCAGAGGAGGCGATTAGGAAATGACCACCTGACATCTGAGAGCTCCTTTCCAGGAAGGCAGGAGATGCTGGGTGGGAAAGGAGGGCAGCCTAAGACAGAGTTGGCTGGATAAAAGAAAATAGCACAGGGCCAGGGATTTAGTTCAGTGGTTCAGGAGCCTGCCTCAGAAGCGCAAGGTCCTGTGTTCGATCCCTGGTACCCCCCTCCCAAAAAAAGAAAATAGAACACACTAAGTACAGAGCTATTTCAATTCATTTTCACCTTAGTAATGCAAAGGCAAACACAAGAAGAAGGATAACAGGATGAGAGAACAAAGAAGGACCTTCCTATAAGGAAGAAGTTTCCTATGCAGAGTGGGCTAAGTCAGCTGGACAGACCCTCCCTACATCCAAACTGGACTTCTAGGAACACAAAATGCAAAATAGCCATTTTTCTAAAAAGTCTCTAGTTGCTGAGTAACTGACTTTGCCTGTGCTTTGTTTATTCATATAAGAACAGGACAAAGAAGACAATTTGAAATTCCATTTCCACAACCCCCACCTGTAGACAGGAGCAATTTCCCTTCTTATTTCCAATACTCTCCTAAATTCCTCTTTTTGTCCCTGATTTCATTCTTCAAATTTATGAGACAAAGGAGCTTAGTTTGTACTGAATTTACTATTTCAGTTGCAGCCCTCAAATCTGGACCCTGGCACTCCAGGGCTGAAGTTATCCAGGAGACACCCTGAGTCCAGCCCAGCTTGTCCTGGAATGATCAAGTTTGCTTTCACTGCCTGTTTCTCAATATGCTCACAGTTAGTAGGTCTGGGTGGAGGCCTGAATATGAATTATTTTTTTAAATCTCCCAGAGTTTACTGTTGGGTGTCCCAGATGTGGGCAATGCATTTAATCCAGCCTTGCTTCTTCTTCATCCATCCAATGAGGAGACTGAGGCCCAGAAAGGGGAAATCACTGGTCTGGACTCCACTGCTGGCAGGTGGGAGGCTGGGACTCACACCTGTGCCAAGGCTGAGACCACCTGCCAGCCACCCAGGTGTTCCTTCTGATAGCTACATGGTATTGTGTACCTCCTATGGGACCTGGCCCCTCAGACAAGCCACAACAATCATAGATAGGCCTCCCATGCCATTTCTGTGATTCAAGAGGCGGAGGGTGCTGAGAGGTACAACGCTGCCCTCTTCTGCTTCTGGGTAAGTCCCATTCTTGAGGGGCCTGAGAGGGGAGGGCCATCTTTTTCAGCCCCCTAGTTAAAACCCAGCTCATTCTGCACATACCTTAACTGCTTTTTGCAGAGCATTCCAGTGGAAACTGCCCCACATGGTTTAGATTCTGCTACTCCAAACTTATTAGCATCATGGTTTTGTAACACCCTCTTAATGCCCAAGAAGCATTTGCGAGTTTCTTGTTTCTTTTCCCTTTATTTTAAAAAAAAAGAGTTTGGGGCTTGAAAAACCCTTAGAACATTTCAGAGACATACAGTTTTGCCAAAGAGAAGCTGGAGGCCTGGCCAAGCAAGGAAGGCTTGAGCTATTCTTGGGAACTGGTGGGAAAGGGAAAAGATGGGCCTTACTGGACCAGTGCTGGTAACTCCAACTTGAAAGATGCAGGCTGAGTTCAAGGGTCACTGCCTTGGGGTAGGGGAGGTGATTTTCCATCACCTTGGGCTTCACCCAAGTCCTGAGCCACCTCTGTCCCCACCCAGCCCTCAGGCCCTTGGGCCCTCAAGGTTCAGACTCTCTTCTGTCCATTCCTTCTTCTAAAGGAACAGGAGCCAAATGCACCTTTCTGGGATCCCAGAGCAGAGAAAGAAGGGCCCTTTTGAGGTGGAATAGCAGGTGCTGGTGAGTAGATGCCCCCTCTCACTCCTGACCCCTCTGCATGTCCTTCATCCCCTCCCTGAGAGATCCTCACCATTTCCTCTTAGTTTGGATGTTCTGAGTAGGGCAGCCACCAGGCAAAAGCCCTGTGTGAACTTGATGAGTCCCTTCCTTCCCAGGCCTCAGTTTCACCATAAGTAAAATGGGCAGGATGTGTCAGGGTGGAGAATAGAGTGGCTTGGCAGCTTCAGTAGCCTCTTCTGGGATGAGCCATTTACTCCCTGGGGATAACAGCCCCACTTGAAATAGCATTCAGTTCCCCAAGTTTGGAAGCTTCCCTAGGTCAACCTGGGAAGATAAGGTATGGAATTGTGAGAAGGAAGCAGGTACGGGAGGCTGGGGAGGATGGACCTGGCAGCCCTGGGGCCCTACCATAGCTGGCCCATTGCCCACAGGGGCAAGGTGTCCAGGCTGAGCCTTAAGAGGTCCCCAAATCTCTTCCAAGGTGGCTCTTGGGAAGCAGGTGGCTGAAGAAATGGTCCATGGGGACTGGACACAGGACAAAGATCCCAGAGGCCAGTTCAGGGATCTGGGAACTCACCCTGCCATTCCTGTGCCACCCCTTGTAAAAGCTTATCTGCCAGGGTAGAGTCAGAATAGATCAGGGAAGATGCATAAAAAGATGTTTGTTTTCTTTGGGGAACAGAGAGAGCCACAAAGGAGGCACAGGCTCAAGATCTCTCTAAAGTGTATGTGTGTGCATGTATGTGAGACAGATTGGGGGGAGGTGGTGAGAGAGAGAGAGACAAAGTAAAGAAAAGGAGGAAAGATAAAGAAAGGAAGAAAGGTAAAGAGTAAGAGAAAGAAGAGAACGTGTAGAAGGAAAGTGGGAAAGAAGGAGAAAGGAGAGGAAAATGGAAATGGAGGAAATAAAATATAGGAGGAAAAATAAAAATGTTGGTTGATACAGAAGAAAAGGTGAGGGGAAAAGAGAGAAGCACAGATAGAAAAAAGAAGGGAAGGAGTTGAGGAAGGGGAGGCTCCAATTGCAGTGAGCAAGGGGCAGGGAGCAGAATGGAGTGTGGTCACTGTAGGCCAGGCTGGCGAGACCTCCCATCCAGCCTGCGCTCCAGCTTTCTGTCCTTGCGCTGGCGCCGGTCCTTCCGGCCCTTCTTCTGGCGGGCATTTCTCTCTGCAAAGGGAGTATAGGGGCTTGGTTCTGGGGCTGAAGGTCCATGTGTGTCCTGAAGGACAAGGGTGCCCACCCATATACCCACAGGGAGGCCCAGAAGAACACAAGACTCTGGCCTCATCATCATCCTGGGTTAGACTATGGGCTGCAGGAGTGGGTGCCCCACACTGAGCCTTTCTCTGTGGTTCTTTAGGGGCAGGGAGGCCAAGCCAGTATCCTGTTGGACCTGCCTGGCCTGAGGTTTTCAGGAGCCCCCAGTCAGAATTTAGGGTGACCCTCCATGTGCATTCACCACCCTTGACAAGGCCCTGTTCTGAGTCCCTGCTGTTACCCCTCCCCTCCCACCATGGCAGGCTCTGACTCCAGAAACAGGACGGCAACAGTATTTAGCATTTAGCTGCCACCCACCACAGCCCAGACACCCAAAGGGGATTTGAAACTCTCTGCAGTCCCTGCCTGTATTTGGTAGGCATACAGGGAGCTTGGACCTCACTGTTCCCCTATGGAGATGAGGGCTGACTGTAAATAGCAAGACCCAGCTCTGCATCTAGACACCCTGTGAAGGGGGGTAAATTTCTAACACAGATTTCTCACCAGTCCCTCTTCTCAGATCAGGTGACCAGCTTGCTGTGACACATTCTGACTGGAGTTTCTGGACTCTGTCCAGTGCTTTTCCTTCTAGGTGACACACTTGGACTGAGGGGACAAACAGTGACCAGTGGCCAGATGAGCGGGAGGTGTAGATAGAGTCCCAGTAGGCTCTCTTTAAGAGCAAAAGACACTGGTGGTCTCTGCTCCATCTCCTCTGGTTGCAGCTCTCCTGGCCTGCCATGCTTCCTCCTTGGCCTTGGTGGCCCCATCGCTGGCCCCTCTGGGCCTCCCCAGGGCAGGTTCTGGCCCCCTCCACACCATGTCCCTGATATGCTTTCCCAGCTGTTGTCATCGTTATTATTGGCAGGTGAGAAGACCCAGGTATGGTTGGGAGCAAGACAAGCCCGACATTTCTGGCTACACAGCATCTCCATATTGAGGCCATTTTATACAGTGATTGGCCCCCGGCAGTCTGCAGGTGGCTGTGTGCTCACTGGAGCATAGCAAAATGGGCTGATGGAGCCAATCTTCAAGGGCTCAGAGCAATGGTGAGGACCTGAGTCTGGCAGCTGAGCATTATTTCATGTGTGCTTAGGAGTCAAAGCTATGCTCTAGTCCAACTCCTTTCTATGCAGGGCAGACTCAGGGTTCCCCCTTAGACCAAGTTTCCACCTTTGGGGCTCCCTAAACCTACTCCATGTCCCAGGGAGACACTAAAGTCAGGCTCCCACTCTCAGTTCTGGAGCTAACTGTGCAGGCCTCAGGAGAGGGCAGAATCTGGGGACAGGTGTGGTGTTGCCTAAGCCTGTACAGTCAGTTTGAGGCTGCGGTGTGGGTGGTGAGTGGTTTTGTGTCCTTATCCCTCCCCTATGCCAGCCGAGTAGCTGCCCATCTAACCAGCCATCCATCATTTCCCGTCCATCCACCTACCCATTCACCTAACCACCCACCCATCCACTGACCTATCCACCCACCTGTACACCCACCTATCCACCTAACCTCTCATCACCACCCATTTACTTGCTCAGGGAAAGTCAGTGGGACACCTGCTACTATACTTGCCAAGCACTAGAGAGACAGCCGGGTACAAGCAAAGACCTTGCTCTCCTTGGAGACCACATCCTGTCTCATAAGGAAAGCAGACACTGCACAGCAAACACAGCAGGATCAGTAAGGACAGTGTGAGTGCTGTGATGTGACTGACGCACAGTGACTCTGGGGGCAGGAAACTCAGACAATCTCTCTGCATCTGTGGAGGAGGCATCTGAGCTGAGCCCAGGTGATACCAGGCTGTGAGGACTCAAGGAGCTGGATGTGCAAGTGCTCAGCACAGCACTGGCACCTGATCAGCACATGATGAGCACCTGCAGCTGCTGCCTTTATGAGCGTTCTTATCACCGCCACTGCTGTCATCTAGGGGAGAGCCTTCCTCTCTGGATCCTTCAATAACCAAGAAGCCCTGCCAGCTTTCAGACCCACGAGGAGGGTGGCTACTATAGGAAGGGCTGCAGAGGACTGTCTGTCTGTCTGTCTCCCTGGGTCTGGATTCCCTTGGTCTTTCACCCATCTCAACTGTCCTCTCTGACCCAACTGCCAGACATGACTTTCAGAGGCTCCATCGCTGCTCTCTGCTCTCCCAACTCAGAGACCACATGTCCTTCTGAAATGGGGGTGTCCATCAGCTCAAACTCTCCTCCACATGTCCTAGTTATGTGTCCAGGTGACCTGGTTCCAGGTCTCTCAGCCTTAACCATGACTTTAGACTCTTTGCACATGACAGGTTCACCCCTCCCTGGCTGTGCAACCTTTGGGCAAGTGAGTCAAGCTTCTTGGGCCTCCATCTCCTCACCTTTAAATGGGTGTAATAATACCTACTTCATAGCATCATTGTGCAGAAAACAGTCTAATGGCCCAGCACATAGTATGTGCATAGTTAACACCGCCAATTCTTACTACTATTCCCTGCCACATCTTACCCACTAGACTTGGCGGCCTATCTCCCCTTTGAATCAGTGGTTTTTGAGTGCTTCCCAGGGGTATTTTGGAAATCTGTGCAGTGGTCTTGGCTGCCGCATTAAACAGGCCCCATGGCATTCAGTTGACAGGAACTGGGAGCATTGCATGTGACAGCCCCCACAAACACTAGCTGTCCCTGGTGCATCACATTCTGTTATGTCCTGGCCCAGCCTCATGCAGCTGAAAGCCGAGCTCTGCCCTGTGGTGATGGTGAGTGATTCAAACACTTCCACGCACTGACCATTCTAGGCCCGCAGTGTGGCCCCAATCAAGAGGGCAGATGGACTTCACTCATGTTTGGTCACCATTAAGGAAGCAGCACCATGTAGCAAGGAGGCCAGATGTGCATGCAAAGTGCTGACCCAGGCTGCACCTGTCCCCATGACCCCTCTCACTAGTGTGTGGTGGCAGAGCATTCCATTGTGAACTTTCTTCTCTTTCTCTCTTCTATGACAGGGCCCTGTGATGAACTGTTCTAAAGGACATGTGCCCAGGCATTACGTTTCCCATGGAATCTGTTTCAGCTTGGTAGGGAGCACGTTCCAGAGTTCTGATATGAGAAGGGGAGGTCAGTCTGGAAGAGTTGTCTGTCTTCCTCAGGTGCTTGGGATTGCCCCATAGGCAAGGCGAGCTCCCCCTTGTGAAGGTGCAGTATAGGGGGGGACTCAAGACTGTTCCTGGGGGCAGCATCCCTAGGACACTAAGAGCCCTCTGGGGGCCCTGCCCCCTGCAGCCCCACATGCCACCTTTGCTCACCTCCTGGACAGGGCCTCTGGATGGGACATTTCCTGGACTCAGACTGCACCTGGCAGGTGGCCTCCTCCTCCTGCCCGGCCAGCCCAGCCTCACGTACGCGGGTCTCCAGGCCCCAGGTGGCACCACAGGTCTTCCTGTCATGTGTGCAGGGGCTCCAGCTGCCCCAGGCTCCCAGCTTACATTCCTCTGTGGGGCAAGGGAGCAAGATGGACAGACAGACCAGTTAGCTAGCAGTGAATGGCCTTCAGTGCAAGGGCAGGGCCTGGGCATTTCAAGATACCATCTGTACTTGCAAGGGGTGCTCAGTCTCTCATTAGGGACAGAAGGAAACATGTGTAAAATCAATTCCCAAGAACCCATGATGAGCATCATGCTACAGCGGGAAGAGACTGCCATGGCCAAAAGCCAGCTGGTAACTAACTACCCAGCTTTAAGGGGCAGGCTTTCTGCTAGAGGCAACCCATGAGCCAACCTGACAATAGAGAGGACTTCACAGCAGGAGAGGAAAGCAGTTCTAGGCCCTGTGGCTGCCCAAATCGGGGTGACTGTTCAGGAGGGGAGGGGCAGGAGATGAGGCTGAAGATCTTCTGGGAGGTCCCTGGGGAGCAAGGCAAAAGTCTTGAACTTGATCTCTGATCAACCACAGAAGGCAGAAGCTACCCACTGCTGCTGGGAAGGAACATGAAGTCTAGGGCTTGCAGTTCTTAGTACAGGCGAATTTTCACTTTTATATGTAAATATGTATTTTATATACATCACATTTGATTCATCTAAGAGTCCCTGAGAGGTAGACACAGGAATCAGAGGCTGTGAATGCCCCTTTTCACAGATTAGCACACTGAGGCCTGAAGCAGACATGGGATTTGCCAAGGGAGCACAGTAGGGGCTCACACACACACACAGAGTTTAAGGTGCCATGCAGCCCGCAGAGAGCAGAGCGGCAAAGGCAGAGCAGTTGGGCCAGCCCTGCCTTCTGACTCCGCCTCCACATGTCAGGCTGGGGCAGGGGCTGCCAGTGAAGTAATGGAACCACAGGCAGCTGGGGTTACCCAGAGGAGGCAGGGGACACAATGTGGGGGACCAGAAAGGCTTGTTGGAGGGGGAGACTCCTGAACTGAGGGTGGGCTAAGGGCAGGAGGTCTACGGGCAGAAGGAGTCCCCAGGACCACTTGGCCCAGGATGCCCCCCTGGATTGGGCAAGCAGCAGCAGAGCTCAGACAGGAAGAGGAAGATGGAGTATGGAGGCCAGCAGAGGGGAGCAGATTGCCCAGGGCCTGTTCCTCTGGCAGGAGCCACAAAGGGCCTCTAGCGGAGAGTCACCCAAGCAGACTGTCATTTTGAAATAATCTGGCTGTGTGGTGGAGAGTGGGCTGGAGAGGGAGAGGTGAGGCAGGGAGGCAGGCGGGAGGCTGTGACCTTAATCCCAGTGATGGGCCTGGATGGGGAGATGGGGTAGAGGTGGGCTTGGAAGCTTCATGCTGCTTCAGTTTTGTGCCCCAAGTTCTTTCTGCCAGCTGACATACTGTGCACTCATTCTCATGTCTACTATCTGCCCCCTGAAATGTCACTGTGAGGACAAAGGCTCTGTCTTCTGCTCACTAACATGTCTGCAGCACCTAGGCTAGGACTTGGCCAGTCAGGTATGATGGTGGAGGCTTGTAATCCCAGGACCTGGGAGGCTGAGGCAGAAGGATCTCAAGCTCTATCCTAACCTGGGCCATTTGTGGCTTATTGAGGCTCTGATTCAAAAAATTCAAAAAGGTCTGAGTTCAAAGGGTTGGGTGTAAAGGACCTCGGTTTAATCTCCAGTTCTCCAAAAAGAAAGAGGCCATAGCCAGAGCAGATGGTCTAGTGGATACCACGCGAGTGAATGAGTGACCACACTGGGTTGTACACAGGGTGAGGGAGAGAAGGGTCCAGCTGCTGCGTGGGTCTGGGCATGGCCACGGCAGGGATTCTGGAGCTGGGTGTGGAGCAGGAACTGGCTTGAACCACTGGGGAAGGGGCTTTCAGAGCCAGGAGCCTCAGCTGTGGGATAACCATGACCATGTGCCCAGGGAGACCTTGGGGCACTGACAAGGCCACCACAGCCAGGGCACTCACAGACAGGGCCTGGCAAGGAGCTGTGGACAGATAGTGACAGCTAACACACACTGCCAGTTGCTGAACAGAGTATTTTAAACTGCATAGATGCTTTTAATCCTGTAACAACACTTCCCCATGAGGTAGGATCTATGTTCTCTCATGATTTTTTTAACATTTGGAGAAGCTAAGGCACAGAAATCACTAATGAATAAGTTTTAGAGCCAGGATTTGATCCTAGATTGATTTTTCCATACTGGGGATTGAGCCCAGGGCCTTCACACTGAGCTACATCTCTAGTACTTTTTATGCATTTATTTGTTTTTTATGTTGAGACAGGGTCTCAGTGAGTCACTAAGTTGCCCAGGCTGGGCTTGAACTTGCAATCTCCCTGCATCAGCCTCCCTGAGTGCTGGCATGACAGACATGCACCAACACACTTAGCTTGATCCTAGATGTTTTATTCCAAAGTCATTGCTCTTCTTCTGTCTCCTTGGTAATCAGACGGTGCTAATGTTGGTACCAACAGTTATCGCCTTCACGGTGGCTGGGTCAGCTCCAGCACACTGGAGGATGACTCTGTGTAGGTCCCCAGTGCACAAGACTCAGTGGGCCTGGGCATCCCATCCCCACATGACAACCTACTGTGATGTGTCCTTGTCTCCTAACACCTGTCACCAAGTCCCTCCTCCAGGCAGGGGAGGAGTCCCCACTCACCCTGGCACTCCCGGGTGCTCTGGTGGGTCAAGGTGCCTGGTGGGCAGGTGGGCAGACACTTCCCCTTGTGCAGAAAGAATCGTCTCTTGCAGCGGATGCAGAAGTCCTGGCTGAAGCAGCTGTCACATGTAGCCCCGCATTCTGCAACAGAGCCAGGACACTGGCCGGTGAGGCTCCCTGCCCAGGAAGCGACCTGGGTCTGGCTGAGGTGGCCCCTAGGCAGCCACACGCTCTGCAGCATGGGGTCCAGCTGCAGAGTCTCCTCTGAACTCCAGACTTGGCCAAGGTAAAAATGGGCTGCTTGTGGGAAATCACCTTTTCTCATTTTAGCCGTACTCAGGAAGGGCAAATGAGTTGCTTAAAATCACACAGCAAATCTGGGCTGGGAATGAGGCCTTCCTGGCTGTTTTTCCACCAAGGCTCAGAGACATTGATGGTCTGTCCCAGGTCACAGCACAAATAGGAGGTAGAACACTTTTCTGAGCTAGGCCCAGAGCAGGTGAGTAACAGGCAAGGCCACAAACCAAGCCAGAAGTGATGGTTCCCTTTGCCCTGTCAGTGCTGATGAAGGCAGAGAGGGGACTGACTGCCAGTCTGGAGCTGAGCAGGTGTCAAGTCTGGGCTCAGGTGTCTTCCTGGCTCCCCTGGCTGTGCTGGGGGGAGAGAATGGGACAAGGAGGGAACCACGTACTTTTGCACCTGTTGACCTCCTGGCCGCGGATGCCGAAGAAGCCGAGTGGACAGTCGTGCACGCACTTGCCGTACTGGCGGATGCCCTCACGGCGGATGAGCAGGAAGAGCCTCTGCTGGCAGGTGGAGCAGCCGTTCTCCTCTGAGCAGATGACGCAGCCTGTGCAGTTGCCCCCCAGGCCAGGGCCCACTGCCAGCCAGACCAGGAAGGAGGGGAGGGGAGACAGTCAGCACACATGGGAGCTGCCCAGACTTTCTCACTGCGCTGTTACCTGGGCACATGGCTCCCAAACAAGACTACATTCCCCAGCTTCCCTCGCAGCTAGATGCAGGCATGCAGCCAAAATCTGCCTTAAAGGGTGGAGTCATGCTCTTTGTCATCCCTTGTCTTTCCTTTGGGTGGAATGTGAACGTGATGGTTGGAGCACAAGCAGTCACTTTGGACCATGAAGTGGAAACCATGCCCTGAGAATGGCGGAGAGATAAGATCAAAGGAGCCTGGGTCCCTGAAGACAGAACTGTTGTACCAGCTCTAGACTGCATGTGTAGACTATTAGGATGAGTGATAAATCAATGTCTGTTTTACTTAAACTACTGTCATTTGGAGTTTTCTCTTATTCATACTTAGAATTTACTAACAGTGTGTATGAAGTTGATCAAAAAATACAGTTGATAGGTAAATTTTTAAAATTTATTATCAAAAAGACACATTATCATTAATCTTGTCAAAATATTTCAAATATGCTTATCCCATCCTTCTTGCCACTTTTCTGAAGCATCTTAGGAAGTCCTCTTTCTTGAGTGTCTTTCGTTGCACTGTCATGGCTTGCCTCAGTGTCCTGAACCCACTCAAAATGCTTACCTTTCATGATCATTTGATTTTCAGAAAGAGCCAGAAGCTCCACAGAGCCAGATCTGGTGAATAAGGTGGATGAGATATGCTGTAATACTTTTACAAGCCTGCCTTTCTGGTGGATGGCACTCTGCAGCAGCATTAACCAAATTTTTTTTATCACAACTTGGAAAGAAGACTTCCAGGGTTGCTGCAGAAAGTGGCAAGAACAATGGGATAAATGTGATAAAAGTTAGGGGCATAGCTGGGCATGGTGGCCCACGCCTGTAATCCCATTACTCGGGAGTCTGAGGCAAGAGGATCACTATGAGTTCAAGGCCAGCCTGAACTACAAAGTGAGACCCTGTCTCAAAAAAAAAAAAAGTGAGGGGGATAATTTGGGAGGGATTAATGGCAAAGAGCCTTTTACTATAATAAACTGTTTATGTAAACATTCACTATATATTTTGATCATCCTTTGTATTTTGAGTATGTCAGGAGCACGTGCATGTGGGGAGGGACCGAGACCCTCACCCTTCTTCGTGGTTCTGAGAGATATTCCATTCCCCACAGTCACCACGATCAAATGCACCCAACACCGTTGGGTATAGTAAGTTGAGGGGAGGAATTTTTATTGCTCCAGAACTGGGAGCCAGGAACCAAAGCTGGGGAGAAAGAGGTAGAAAATGTCCTTGGATCTAAAGAGCCTCACCAAGGCCACAGGGAGGCTGTAGGGTGGTAGGGAGGCCATCTCCTCAGGATCACTCAGAGGGAGTCCAAGGAGTTAGGGGTTGTCAGCCTGGGGCAGCCGGCAGCACTGCTGTGACTTTTTCTCTGCTCCCAACCCTCCAAAGCCAGGGAGGAGACACACAGGAAGTCTTCAAATAGAGCATCAGGGCTTTAAGGGGGTGCTAGCCTCTCCTGCCCCAGAGGGATATAAACCTGCATTCACAGCCCTGCAGCTCGGCCCCTTCCCATACCTCTCTGAGCAGAGACAGGTGATCAGGAGAGGGGGCAAAGCCGAGAGGGGAGACAGCAGCAGGAGAGCTGGCCTGTCCTTCCCAGCAGGCTTGAGGGGTTGTCAGGGGCCAGGGCCCTCAGGAGGAGCCAGGCTTGGTGGCCTGTGAAGCTGCCTTGCAGGGGTCCATAGCTGTCAGCTGCCCAGCAGTGAGAGGCAAAGTGTCAGAAAGTGATCAGGTCTCAAAGAGGGACAAGAAAGGCCGAGCATCTCCTTAGAAGAAGCAACAGGGCAAACACTAAACACTCCATGTTTGTGCTCCATCAAGGTCAGCTGTTCAATGAACTTGTCACACACCTTGCTCCCCTGAGCCCTCAACCCTTCAAGTCGGGTGGGTCCCCACCAGAGCCTAGCCAGATTCTCACTCCTGTGAGTCCAACACAAAGTGCCGGGATGCCCGGGGTGGTGTTATAGTTAGGATCTGGAATGTCCCCCAGAGGCTCCTGAGTCAAAGGCCTAGTCCCCAGTGTAGCAGCATTCAGTGGTGGGGCTCTGGGGAAGTGATTGGATCATGTGGCCCTGACCACTGGGTGAATCCATTGATGGTTCATAGCTGGTGGACCACTGGGCAGTGATGGAGCCTTAGAAGCTGGGACCTAGTTGAAGGGAGTGGTCTTGTGGGTGTGACTTTGAGGGTCCTATATTCTCTCCCTCTCTCTCTCCTCTCTCCTCTCTCTCCTATAAGTTCTCAGGCATTTTGTCATAGTGACAGAAAGCTTTCCAACACAGGTGGGGCTGTAGTGGAGGCAGAGCAGGCTCTTCTGCCCAGACCAGGCCAGGCTTCTTCCTCTCCTTCTCCTGGAATGCATCCTGCCACCTCCCAAACTTGATCTTCAGCTCCCTGAATTCTGTGAACAGCCCCCCTCCATCCTGCTGAGAACCTCGTTTCTGTTGCTTACAACCGAGCCACCTGAGATGTATGCTGCCCACAAGTACAAGGTAAATGACAAGCACTCTGGGCCCTATCCCCAAGGCAATGGGCAAGGTAGCAGTGCCCTTGATTCTCTTGCCCAGAGAAGAGAACTGCAGCAGGGCAACAGAGTGAAGATTTGTGTTTCCAAAAGTGTAGAGCTGGCAGGGACCTGAGGAAAGAGAAATTGTGCAGATGTCGGAGGGATTTCCAGGGCCCAAGAGAGAGCCACCTCAGCAGAATTTAACAGGGCCTGGTCTTCCCACTTACTTGGCAAAACATTTAAATTCTGATGGTACCAAGGGCTGCTAAGGATAAAAGGAAACTTTTACTTCTGATAGCCATGTGCTCTTGGGAGGTAAACCTAGCAGCATCTACTGAATCTGAAGACATGCCTTTTTCAAACATAGCAACTTGGCCTCTTGAATAAAACCCCAGCACATTATCACTCCCAGAGGCCTTGTTCCTGCACAGACCACCCAGTTCCACCCCAGCCTCTGATTCAGGTTGGGTGGAGCCTGGAGATCTACATTTCTAACAGATTCCTGGGTGACCTGATCTTGCTGCTCAGGGACCATTCGCTTGCAGAAACTCTGGCACTGTGCACAGAGAGATGTACACAAAGAGGTTTATTGCAGCATGATTTAACAACAAACAATTGCAAAAAGCTAACTCACTATCAAAAGAATAGATAAGTGCATGGTGGTATAGTCATATACCACAGCCATATACCACATATACAACCCAGCTATGATAAATGATGGAGGTAGAGTTATAGTTACCATTGTGGTCGCAACTCAAAGGCAATGCCCAGAAGAAAAAGTAAGTTGCACAATGAATCATGCAGCAGAACCATTTATATCAAGTTCAAAGCCTGCTGAACAGCTTTGTAACACTGATGTTACATAAATGTGTACTCAGAGAAGACATAAAAGGGATGAACATACACCGAATCCAAGCTGGTGGCACTTCTGGGTCAAATGTGGGGTAAGAGATGGGGAAATAAGACTAGAGACTTCCCTTATGTCTGTAATGTCTACCTTCTTAAAAGCTGAAGCAAATGTGAAAATGAAAAGATTTGATCAAATTGGCTGGCAGGTGCACAGATGTGCATTACACTATTTTTTATTCTTAGCTGTAAGTTTAAAATAGTCCACAATAAAAATACATTAAAAGAAAAAAGCATTTAGCCTCTATGTTGCCCTGGTCCAGGAGAAGACTGAATTCTCCCCCTTCACTTCCCTCAGCTCCCCTTCCAGAGCTAAAGTGGCAGACAAGGGAAGTGACACATTCTGGAGCTATGGGAAGGGATTCTGAGAGCAGTGGAGACCCACACCCTGTACTGAGTTAGTCCTCTCCCAAGTGCATTCTGCCTCAGATCCTAAAACTGATTTCTAGCAATTCACATTGTGTACAAGCAAAGACTGATTTCCCAGGCTCCTTTGAAGCTACATGTCCACAAACTGTCCAATGAGATATGAGTGGGCATCTCCTTGGTCACACCCAGGAAATGCCTGCTCTTCTTCTCCATCTTACTTTTCTTGTTACTGAGACCACATACCCAGCACCCACAAATTAAAAGAGGAAAGTTTTATTTAACTTACAGTTTGTAGAGGTTTCAGTCCATAATCAGCTGGCTCCAAGGTAGGATGGCTTGGCAGAGGGGGATCACAGAGGAGAAATATTTCATGGCAGGCAGAAGACAGCAAAAGCAAACAAGCAAGGGACCTTAGCAGCTTTTTTCCACCCCTTTTATACTCTATCTAGGCTACTGGGATTAGGGTGGTGCCAAACCAATCAGTGGACTGATTTAGTAATCACACATCCTTAATCCTACCATTGCAGCATGAATCAATCACACACTCTAGGTCCAGCCACTTCTGAAAAAGCCCCACCTATGACTGCCTGAGGCTTTGGGGGACATCTAGATACAAGCCATAACATCCCCTCACAGAGTAATTGCAGGATCCACAGCTGAAGCCATGGTAGGGTGCAGTGATGGAGAACTCATAAAAAGAGATCACTGCAGCCACATCAATCCAGGAGTGCCTACTGTGCATTCTATGGGAATGGCAAGAAATTGTGATAATCTTGTTTAGGTAGCTTGGCCTTTCTGATGCTTCATAATGACTGATGGTGTCAGGTCTTCAGCCAGCAGGTAAACACAGAGCAATGTCACTGGAGACCTGGGTAGCATCCTCTGTGCCTCTCATTGTGTTAGCTCTCACAAACGGGGTATTACTTGGTAGATAGGAAATAGATCATGTGGAAGCAGTTCTGTTTCTGCAGAGTAGAGGGATCTGGAGCAGCAACTACACACCCTGACTGCCACAGCACCCAAAAGGAACCTTTTGATTCCAGGAAACACACTGAAAACCCCCAAGTCCTTTTACATTTCAGGCAGATCTTGGCTCCCATTGCTGACCTCTCCTAGCTCCGTTGCAAGTTTCTACATAAAAGCATCTACTCTCTAAATTACAACTTCCTGAGTTTCTTGGGGTATCAGATTGGATGGCACCTCATTTAAGTTCCCTTAGCAACTGTCTCCCATAATCAAGACCATCCTTACCCAGATGACATGCCAGTTGGCCCCAAGTGTATGGCCCTGCATGCATCCAGCAGCTGGAGAAGCCTGAATGACTTCTGAGTCAACTATCCCTTTCCTGCCGCCTCCAGTTTAGTTTCCTCATCTTTTCCCCAGTGCTTGGGGGCAGGGGGAGCTAAGACTTGGATGTCTATTTCATGGGGAATGATAAGCATGCCAGGCCTCACAGTTGACAAAGTGATGCAAGCTGTGACAACTCTGAATACATTCATCAACCCAGGGTTGGAACACCCACCCATGCAGTCATTCATCTCTCCTTTCATCAGACAGTTACTGAGCCCTACTGTGTGTCAGGTCCAGTACTAGCTCATTGTTTATGTGTTTGGGGGCAGGGGCTCACTGTGTGAGCATGGGCAAGGCACTTTACCTCTCTGAGCCTCAAATTTCTAGATATCAAATGAGGGTAATAATACATGTCATGATTAAAGGAGATCATGCAGGAAACGCTTAGCTGATAAATTGCAGCTAGTGTCATTATGTTTAAGAGGATGAGATTTCTGCCCATAAGGGTCTAAGAAATACTAAGGACATGGGTTATGGCCAGGTGCTCTGGTGGAAATCCTAGCTCCATTGCTCACTGAATGGCTTTGGACCAGTCTCTTCATCTCTGAGAGCCTCAGTTTCCCCATCTGAACAACTGGCAGCAACTCCCACCCTCACTGGCCTTGTTAAGAAAGGGAGCAAACAAACCAGCAAGTGTCCGGCACATAGTACTTGCTCCTCGTACACCTAAGCTCCCTTCCTGTCCCCTTACTGTCCTGACACCCACAAGACTGTGGAGAGCTGGGACAGGGATGTGGCTGCTCCCCTGCGGCGGAGTGAGTGGCCCTGGCAGAGACACTAGCAGGCAGCTTTTGTCTTGGGTGAAGGGCAGGTTTATTCTTTCTGTTGGGGACAAGGAGTGACTTGTGCTCTTCAGGGAAATGTCCAGCCTCAGGGTCACTCACATCCTGAGAATAGTCCCATACACCTTGCACTAACAGGAGTCAATGATGCAAGGTTTGCAAGTGACCACTTGAAATGCTTCCATTGGGGAGTTGAGAGTGGATTTAAGGTCACCTCTGCATCATCACACTTCCGGCCCACATTCACTCTACAGCACTTTCCTTGGGGTCAGAAAACCTAACTCAGAGTGGCCTGAGACCAGGCTCAGGCTGTGATCTGGGCTCCTGAGAATCACATGTTCTCCCAGACAAGTCCATCTCCTTGGCAGCCCAGTGAGCCTGTCACTGAAACATCCTCAGTACCCAGGTCAAGAACTCCAGCCCTAGGTTTATTCTTTTTTTTCAAAGACTAATTTGGACAGACTGACAGCATTATAAAACAAGAGATTTCACATGGAAAAGCTGAAATTCAGACTTTTCTGGAAAAAGCCAGGATGTCTGCCAGTGCTGGGCCTGCCTCCTCACAGGGCAGTAAGTGGCTGCAGTTACATAATTGGAGCGTGTGCTCTCCAGTTTGCCTCAGACCCTCCCACTCCCTAGTACTGCCCCTGAAACTGAGGGCAAAGGCCAGGTGCTGTCTATTACCATGCTTGGGCTGGAGCCCTCACCCACTTCACTCATAATAGGAAATAATATAACGAGGGAAAAGAAGGAATCTAGCTATGTTGCCCATGCTGGCCTCAAACTCATGTACTCAAGTGATCTTCCTGTCTCAGTCTTCTGAGCAGCTGGGACTAGAGGTGTGTGCTGCTGTGCCAGGAGAGCAGCAGTGCTCAACGTTGAGCGTGCACCACAGTCACCTGGAGGGCTTGTGTAGCAGACTGTTGAGCCTGGCCCAGCGTTGCTGACTCGGTGGATTTGGATGGGCCTGGGAATCTGCATTGCTAATGGGTCCCCAGGAGGTCCTGGTACTACTCTTGGGCCCACACTTTGAGAAACACTGGTGGGGAGCACAGTGAAAAGCCAGACTGCTTAGTTTCACATCCAAGCTCTGCTCCTTACCCTTCCCTATGTGACTCTGAACCGGTTGATGTCTCTGTGCCTCCATTTCCCCATCTGTAAAACAGGAATACTACTGGCCAGCCTCACAAGCAGGTTATGAGGAGCTGGGAAGATAACAGTTAAGGGGTCTCAGTGACATCACTGTCACTCTCACCACCTGCCTGGCCTCCACTGATGTCTGTGACTCTGGGATTCTTTTGACAATCAGGGTAGGGCTATTTATTTTGATATCCACAGTTTTGGGGGTCAGGTTTCTTTGTAATGGGGCTGTGTCCAGGGAAGTGTGCTAGCATGGGAACATTGCTGGTCATGGTGGACTGAGAATTTCACACAGCTGGTGTGAGGACTCCCTGGGAGTGAGAGAGATGGGAGGAAAGAAAGTGATCGCTATCCCCTTCGCCATAGCAGTGAGCCTGAGTTGAGCCAGGCCCTGGCCTAGTACCTGCTCTGTCCCTGGAAGAGAGCCAGAACTTCGCCTGAGGAGCCCCCACAGAGCCCTGGGCAGTGCATCCTGCAATCCCCTCCTGGCTGTAGGGATAAATATCACTGATGACCAAAGGAAATAAACAACATCTGGACCGCTTGCCTACCAAACTGTCACATCTGGGAGGCAGTCACCACTGCTGGGGGCTGGCATAGAGTAGCTCTGCACATTCCTGCCTTGGGGGCAGATTGCACTATCCCCAGCAAGGGGTGGTCCTGGGGGTGGCTCCTGGCTTAGAGGCTTCCAAGACTGTATGACCAGAGGTGTTCAGCCCACTGGCCCCTTCTCATTACTAGGGTGGGGACCTAGGAGGCCCGAGTTCAGCAGAACCTGAAGAAGTAAACTCAAGGCGATACACCCTGCTGCCAGTGCCTCCAGGGTTTCCCTTTATCCTCCACACAGGGCACAGGGCCCCCTGGCGCCTGGCCGAGCACTCTCCCCACTCTGTGCTATGCTAGGCTACTGCCTCCAGTTGTGTTCACTTGACCTTAACCAAGGCAAGAAATTGGCCACATGGGCCATTCAGACTGCCCAGCATGGGCTGGCCCTTCTGCATTTCCATCCATGTGTCCATCCTTGGTTAGACACTCAGTACATCAGTAAAGCTGTGTTCAATGAAGAGATGAAGCACCACTAAGGCCAACATCTTGTCGAGAGAGGTATTGGGTCCTTCTTGTTTTTTATAACCAGCCTTGGGTAATCCTGGTAGGCTGTTAATCTGAAGTTCAGTGCTGGCCAGGAGATGGACAAATGTGGGTGTGCACCCTGGCTATACCACTATATTCACCCTGCCAGGTTCTAAAAAGGATCCCTGCCAGACTGCCGAGTGGCATCTTGAACTCAGCAGGCCCTCCCCTACTTCCCCAAGCCAGGGTGTGCAGGGGACCAAGAGAATCCCAAGTGTTCCACCTGTGCAGACGCATGAGGTCTTCAGAACTCCTGGGGAGGTCACCAGGATTTCCCAAACTCTAATGAGCATACCACAGGCCTGGGTTTAAAGGTAGATCTTGATGGAAAAGTTCTGAGGGAGCCAAGAGTCTTTCTAGCAAGATCTGGGGAGGCTGGCAGGACCTCACAGCCCATGTGAGAAGCAAGGACAGGGATGCCTTTGTTACCTTTGCTTCAGGGCTGAGGTAGCCAAGCTCAAGACCAAGTGTGAGTGGTGAAGCTTGACTAGAACCCATGGCCAGTGCCCCCCCAACTCTGTCTACATTGTCACAGGTCTCACCCTTGTGGGCTGATGATAGTGGGTGGGGAGGGACGGTATGGGTTATATCTGGAAGGAGCAACCTGACTTCTCACACCACTCGTAGGATGGGCATTTCCACAGTGGCCTGAGTTGAGGATAGTCCTGCTGACAGGAATGCTGGTTGGGCCTATGTATGCCTCAAAACAGGGGAAGGTTTGTGGTGACAGATGAAACCCATCTCTAAAGGACTTGAGTGTCCTGGTGTTGAAGCATAGAGAAGTCCTCAGCCCCCGTAGGACCACCGTTGCCTGGTCTTTTAGGGCCCTCAGTGGTAGCAGATGGACACAAGGCAGAGCCAGCCTCCCTCCCCACGCCAAGCCCCATCTCTGCTGTCTCATTCTCTAAGGTCCACCCTGCGCCTTCCAGATGCCTTCTGCCTCCACTAGCTGCTCACTAGAAGCTGCATCTGTGCTAGGCAGCAGGGAGCCCTGGAGGTGCTGAGTGGAGCCTCGGAGGTGCCGAGCAGCCCAGAGCAGCCCCTTACCCCGTGACCTTCAGAAACACTGCACTTGGGGGGAAATAGGATTGTTCTGGGATTCCTCATCACTTGGCCAGATCTGGGTGATCTTGGGGTTAGGAGCAGCCAGCTGAGACCTTGAGACCAGGACACAGGGGGACGGGTCAGTCAGCCTCTAGCTGGCTTCTCACATCTCCTCTTCCCAGAGCTCAGCACCCTGTTACCTATGAACATCAGTCTGTCCTGAGTATGAAACTGCCACCAAATCAATGTCTTCAGAAATGTCAGAAACTTGTCATGTGTGTACCAATGTTATAATGCTGTCAAGTATGTGAAGCTGTATATGAAATTGTCTTGCAATTGCTTTAGAGGTAAAACTATTGTCATGAAATGTCAGGTGCATGTGGTTGACTTTAGTTAAAAAAAATGCTGAGAAGTCAGTCCCTTTTCCTGTCCTAGGGATGGGTTTGCTGTGAGTGTGGCCTTGAACAAGTTGTAAAATGCTCTGTGTACCAGTTTCTTCTTCTGTAATGACAATGCTTAGTGCACAGTAGGTGTTCAATAAGTACTTGTTAAATGACTTTTTAGGGCTTGGAGTGACTCAGACAGGATCTGGCTCTTTCTGCTTGTGTCTCTCCCACAACAGGGTGGTGTGGGTAGGTGACTGGGTTAGTCTCTCCCACTGGGATCATCTCTGAGGCTACCTTGTTGTCACAAAGTGCCATGAGACCTATACACAAAGTGCTGGCAATACAAGGGGCAAGATGCGGTAGCTACATCTGCCTTTCTCCTCCTGAGAAACAGGATTCCTCAGGGCTTTATCTGGTCCCAGAGGCCTCTTCTGGCCCTTTTGGGTGTTGTAAAAGCTTTTGCTTTGGTCAGATGCAGTGTGCATACATGTAATCCCAGCTGCTCAAGAGACTGACACAGGAGGATCACAGTTTCAGGGCCAGCCTGGGCAACTTAGTGAGATCTTGTCTCTAAATAACAATAAAGGACTGAGGACACTGCAGCTCACAGCTCTCTGATTCGAGCTCTAGTATCACAGGCACACACAAAAAAAGCCTTCTGATTTGCCTGAACAGAAAGTTGGCAGCAGGGGAGGCCTAGCAGGGCACCTCCAGCCAATGACGATGCTCAGTGTCCAAAGGGAGGAAAGGCGATGCCAGTGATCCAAACCCAGGAGGTCCTGAGAGCCCTGGTGAGGCAATGAACTCCAGGATCCCAGGGTAGGTAGGAGAACTGTCCACAGGAAGCCAAAAGCCCATGATCCCTAACACTAAGCTCCCAAGAAAGGTCCCAACTTTCCAGGTCTGTCTGCTCCATTATTAAAGTCCTACTTTGCTGCTATGAGCAGAGCTCAGCACCAGAAATTAGGACCCAAATCCTGTTACTGCTTAGCCTCATGCATGACCTCTGTAGAACACCTGTCACCCTCATGTCTGTTTCCTCATCTGAAAGGCTTGACTTTGATAATGTGGCTTTAGAGCTTCTTCTCAGTCACTGAGCTCCATTTTTTCCAAGATGAAAAGTGATATAGGCCAGGAGATCAACTAATGTAGCAGTGAAGAGCTGAGCAGCTGTGGCTGAGGCCAGGATGACCCTCATGCTCAGTTCCTTTGGCCTCTTTGCCCCATAGGGCCTGGGCACCCTCCAAGGTGCTCCAGAGCTGAAGGCAGGAGGAGAGAAGGTGCAGGATTTGGAGCAGTCAGGAGTACTGGCTCTGGAGGAGGCAGCCTGGATTCAGATCCAACCTAACCTCTCTGAGCCTCAGTTTCCCTTTCTGCCAAATGGGCCTGATAATGTCTTCAGACATTGTTGTGAAGGTTCAGAGCACTGTTGTGTGTGACAGGCTCTAGAACAGTCAGGCAGTGGCAGGTCCACTGCAATGGGACAACTGTAAGCAGCTGTGGACCTTCCACATGGGTCACATTATCACAGCAACCCTGGAGGTAGGTGATACTAACTCATCTTGCCAACGAGGAACCTGAAGCATAGAGAAGGGAAATAAGTTGTCCAGGTTCGTGTAGCTCCATGTGGCAAGCTGGGGCACAAAGCCAGGCAGTCTCAGTAACTGGTAGTTATTATTATTAAGTCCTTGTGAGAACCGACATCCTTCAATAGGTTCGAGCCAAGCACCTTCCTTGCTTCATGAAATGAAAGGAAGTTTTGGAGCAGGATGGGCTCTCAGCACTGAGGAGGCCTGAAAAACTGGCCTGTGAGCACTTGGAAGGGGCTGGCTACATGTCAACTGGCCAGGGCAGTGCTCAGGACCACATCAGACCCTCCCAGCTAGCACCACTGGTGTTATAGCTCAAGCCTAGATGTCCCCCCAAAGCCTCATGCAGTCATAGGTGGGGCTTTTTCAGAGCTGAGTGGAACTAGAGTGTGTGGTGCTAGAATTGATTCATAGTGCAGTGATCCTGATGGTGCAAGATCAAGGGCACTAGGATTAAGCGATGAATGTGAGTGATGAATAAGATATAAGGGATAGAAAGAGCTGTGGTTGTCCTTGCTTGTTTTGCTACCTTCTGTCTGCCATGAACTGTTTCTCTTCTGTGATGCCTGTTTGCCACACAATCTGCCTTGGAGCCAGCCAATTATAGACTGAAAGCTCTACAAACTGTGCTAAATAAACCTTTCCTCCCTTAACTTTGGGTGTCAGGTATTTTGTCTCAGAAATGAGAAAAGTAACTAAGACACTTGGGGGCATGCAGGTTCTCAGGGGTGACAGAGAGTTGGGAATGCAGAGGGGCCTCCTGCCATCCCCGGAAGAGGGGAAGCATCTCCAGGGCCCTATTCTGGCTCTGCCTGTCCACACAGACTCTCTGACCTCAAATACTAGTAACAGGGCAAGGACTCTCGATGTGGACTATTATCCAGTTTTGTGTATCCTCAGGCAAGTCCTTCCTGCCTCCTGAGCATCAGTTTCTCCATTTGTCAAATAGATGGCTGAACTCATTATTTAAGTGCCCAATGTTCACCCATCCATCCCTCTCTCCCTCAATATCTCATGAGTACCCGCTATGTGCCAGGATCTTTTTAGGACTCCAGGTATATAAAGGTAAAATAAGGGGAAAAAAACCTTTCACTTGCTTTTGACTTAATGAAAGTTAAGAGACAAATCACAGCCCTGCAGGAACATTTTAGAAAGACACATGGAGAGGTCAAATTCCCTGGGAATTTAACAATGACTCTTCAGGACCCATAATGTACCTACTACATATTGGTTGTGCCCTGCAAATGCTTGCTGAATGAACAAATCAACAGGACTTATTTTACTGCTCCAAGTCATGTACCTAAGGATGGAAATAAAGTCTCTGAGTCCTCTCCTTCCACCAAATCATGTTCTAAAGAAAGCTACCTCATGAGTCTAAAACTGGAGCCAGATGCCTATCCTGGACTTACTGGGAGGGGCTCAGCTCCTTACTCTGTCTCTCAGCCCATATGAACTCAGTCTGAAGCACAGTTAAGGCAGATGGTCCTGCAGGGTCTAGGGTAGGGCAGGGCATATCTCCAACTCCCTCTCCAAGGTGCTCAGTGTGTGGAAGGGACCTGAAGGACAAGGAAAGAGACACATCATTCTCCAATTGACACTTGTTCTCAGCCCCATGTCTGCTGAGGATGAGGAGCAAATCAGTGAGCCTCCCTGGGTGGCTGGCACTGTCACCTATTGATCAATGTCCTGTCTCAGACCAGTGAATACTAAAGATTCTCAACTCAAAGAGGAATTTGAGGGCACCTCAAACCTAGAGGGCACAGATGGAGACATGGGAACACTTGGACCCCAGCCCCTTCTGTGGGCCAGTGATGGGCTTGGGTTTGCCAACACTGGGAGTTTTGGAGGTCACAGCAGCACCAGGAAAATGAATGTCAGCTTTGTCCTCATCTCTTCTTTCTCAACACTCAGGGATGCTACAGTTCGGACAAGCGTCCCCCAAGGGCTCCCCTGTCAAAGGCTTGGTCCTGGGAGGTAGAAGCTTGAGGAAATGGGGCCTAGGTCACTGGGCTGTGCCCTGAAGGACACTGAGATACTGATCCTTTTCTCCTCCTTTTGGTTCCTGACCATGAGGTGAGGGATTTGGGGCAGCCCAAGAGCTCCCTGTCATTGCCCTCTGGCACCCTAATCAGGGCCACAAAGCAATGTGTCCACCCAGTGTGGACCATAACCTACAGAACTATGACCCAAACACAACTTTCACTTATAAGTTTATTATGTCAGGTATTTTTTATAGTGACAAATTGATGAATAATACACATGATAAAAATCACAAGGGAGAAAAGAAGGGAGAGTGTGACATGTCCTCAGTGGGGCAGATCATGGAGTTAGGACCCAAGTCAGTGATCAGAAAGGAAAGAGCTTTGGGTCAAATCTATTATTTAACCTTTTAACTTTTTGGCACCTGAAAGTTACCAGAAAGACCTGAGATTTCCCCACATTCTCAAAGGTTGGGCTTTAGAGATAAAACAGAAGTGGAGGGGGGAAAAGAACAAAACTTTCTGGCTTTCTGTTAGAGTTCTGTCTGATTGTTAAGCCTGTTGTACACAAAGCAGGCCATGGATAACCACCTTAATGTACAAAGAGCTCCTATAAACCAATAAAAAGGGGGGATGAGTGAAGATGCCACAAGTAATTCAAAGAAGAAAGACAAATGAACCAGTCAACACATGAAACCCTGCTCCATGTCACTAACAATTTTCAAACTGAAGATTAAAACAGAATTAAATACTCCTGTTACCTATAGGATAAACCAAGGTCTGGGATCAGAGAAACCTTTTCTCTCAAATGCCAGCTCCACACTTCATTCCCTGGCACAGTTACCTTACCTCTGTTTGCCCATATGGAAAATGAGGCACTGGAAAGCTGTCCTTTTACAAATGTTAATTGAGGGCTGACTGTTGTCTGCCCTCCTATCTGTAGTTTTCACACTGAAAATATGTGAAAGAATGTGTCTGGATGGAACATGTGCAGACAGTTTTCTTATCACCAGTCTGTCAACAATATAGTATAACCATGTACATAGCATTTATTTGTATTGGATATTATAAGCAGTTTGAGGTGCTTTAAAGTAGCAGAGGGTGTGGGTAATATCTACCATTTCCTACAAGGGACTTGAGCATCTGCAGATTTTGGTATTCATGGGGGTCCTGGAACCAGATTCCTGAGAATGTCCATGAGAACTGTTCTGTGTCAGGCACCTGGGAGATGTCAGCAAACAAGACAGCCCACACCCTCGGAAGGCTTCCATCCTAAAGAGGCAAGGAACCATCACAGACAGTGATAGGGAATTATCAGAGTGTGCAGAGTGTTAGGAGGGAGGCCTGGGACATGTAGAAGGGCCTGTCTGAGATGCACAATTGGCAGAGAGCCCAGCAAGGACAAAGGTTGATCAGAGGCTCGAAAGAGCTTGGCATGAAAGATGGCAGAGAGGCCAGAGAGCAGTGACTGGGCAGAGAGGCAGATGACGAGCTCGGCAGGGTGAAGGGGTCCCACCACCAGGCCAAGGAGGCCCAGCAGAGGTTCAGATAGTACAGATGATTCCTGGGAGCTCCTGAGAGGCTGCTAGGAGCTACCCACGTGCCACCCTGGGAAGTGGACAGGGGAATGGACTACAGTAATAGGAGTAGGGTCTGGGAGTCTTCACAGAGGGCCATGATCATTTAAAGCCAGGCCGGTGGCTTTGAGAGCAGGGGAAGGTAGACTGTTGAGTTTACTCATGGGTATTATGAGAATTAATGGGCAAATGCCCCCGACACTGATCAGGATGGAGCAGGTGACAGGAAGCACTGTTACTTGTCCTCAGCTTTAAAGGGACCTCATCCTAGACTCCCATGGACATTTCCCCACAGCCTCCTCCACCCAGGCCCAGCCATTTCCACTGCTTTCTGTCACGGGTCTGAGTCTTGTCTCCCTGACCTGTTCCTGCCTTATGATCTTCATACACCTCCCAGACGGGGTACTGGTTCCCTATGGTGGCGGTTTTTAAGCAGCTCACATACCTGCTGCCCCAAACTGGTGTGACTCTGAGGCCCTGTTCAGGTGGCTCCCTAAGTCACTTCCAAAAATGAGAATAAGGGTGGGGGATTTAGCTCAGTGGTTCCATCGCCTGCCTTGAAAACACAAGGTCCCGAGTTCAATCCCTGGTACCAAAAAAAAAGAAAAAGAATGACAACAAAGATGAGAATAGGTTGTGAGTCAATCCCACTTTCCAGGCCAGATCCCCAGACAAACTGCCCAGCCCCAGGAAATGAGGACCTGTGGTACCCAGGTCCTTGTATTAAGTTGTTTAAAACCCACCACAGATCTAAAGGGCTGGGGCTACACTTACTCTGCTTTCATGGATGAGAAAGCTGAGGTTCAGGGAAGTGACAGTGTCAGAAGTGACAGCCCAAGCAGGCACAGCAAACAGCAATGTGGGATGCAAACCAGGATCTCAGCTCCTACTGCTAGGCCTGAGCCTCTCTGGTGCTCTGTGGCCTCTCCCTGCTGACTCCTGCCTGGTGGCCGTCAAAAGTTCACAGGTGCCGTTTAAAGCTACACCTGGCTCAGAGCCCAAGGATCCCTAGGGATGGACCCCAAATGGTCTGCAAAGGCAGATGGGACAGGAGGTCACAGCAGCCATGTGAAGCAGGAGGGCGAGAGGAGGCAACTGGGACCCTCCACAATCATGTAAGTTGGGGACTGGGACATTTGTGCACAGGTGCCATGCCCTGGGCAGCAGTCCCCAGACCTTCCACACGCTCTGCTTTGCACAGAAACTTCCTCAGTGTGTGTTTTGCTATGGGGTTGTGGGTGTAGGAGAATGAGATGATCCACAGCTGCGGTGACTCAGCCAGGCAGCCTCTGCTGAGGGGAGCAGGGAGCCTGAGCCCTGGCTGGGGATGCCCGAGACCCTTGGGAGGACTTCACTCAAGCCAGGGTCACCTGTCTTGGGCAGGGAGCCCCCAGCTGCCCTCTGTTCTAAAACTCACTGCCCTGGGGCCTCCACCTCCAACAGAGTCTGGGGCCGCAGGACAGGCTCTGACGCACAGTGTTGGTCAGCAGAGTGCACTGACAGCAGGAAGGAGGGGGACAGACGTGTTATCTGCATTTGAGCCTCCAAGAAGGACAAATCTCTCACAGTAAAGGGGACAAATCCCTCACAGTAAAGGTGGCCTTTGCCAGGGAAGGAGAATTGAGGTCTCTTCTTATAAGGTCTTTTTTATGTGTGTGGACTGGGAATTGAACCCAGGGCCTTTGCAACTCCAGTCCTCTTATAAATTTTCTTTTTTTAATTTTGATCTAGGGTCTCACTAAGTAGCTAAGTTGCCCAGATTGGACTAGATCTTTCAATCCTCCGGCCTTAGCCTCCCAAAGTGCTGGGATTACAGGTGTGTGCACCACCACATGCAGCTTTTTTCAGGACTTTGATAAGATCAAAACCCAGACCAAAAGGGACAATGATCTCTTCTCTCCCCAGTAAAACCAATGGGCTTGAGCCCATCAACAATGTCATGTGTGATTTCTACTCTCCGAAGGACATGCAAAGCTAGTGGGTGTTGTCAGCCTGAAAAAAAATACTTTCAATGCCAAAGGCACTGGATTGATGTGTATGAGAAAACCCTATAAATTGACAAAGAAAATTTAGAAAATTCAATTAAAAAGTGAGCAAACTAAAAAAAAGTTAAAATTTTATAGCATGTAAAAATAAGTTACAAACTAAATAAAAATAATTAACAATTCTAAAATAAAATATTTAAGAACAATTAATCAAAATCTGAAAATAAACATAAAAATAAAATTAAAACATTTTTGTAAATTACATTTAGCTGCATTTAAATTAATTAAAATAAAAACTTAAAAAATAACATTAATATGTTTAAATAAAGTAAGAATTTGAAATTTTAAAAGAAGTGAAATAGATGTTTAAGGGTAAAATATGAAAAATCAGCTATTTGTAACTATTTAAAAAATAAAGACCAAAAAGTCAAATCAAATCAATGCATAAGAGAGATCTGGCCAGACTGATGCTGACATCATGCTGTGGATTAAGGATCCTGATTCGCTTCAAAGCCTGAAGTAGGGGTGAGGAGGACAGCAAAGTGCATCCCCAACACCAGACATATCCCAAACATGTCCACCCACCTGGGTGTTTGCAGCCTGCTGTGCAGAGCAGGCAGGACGTCAGCCCCACAGAGCTTTACCCACAAACAGCTGACAGATCATTTATACATCTGCAATGTACCCACACCAAATACCACACACACACACACACACACACACACACACCATCCATTCTCACTGTCATCCTTTGAGATTCATTTTCATAAAGGAGTGAACAGAGGCTCAGAGAGGCTGGGTCACTATGCCACAGTCACACACCACATAGGACACTATCCTTGGAATCTGGGCTCCTCAAAATGACCTTCTTTGACAAGTCAAGTCAGTGAGGACATTCACAGAGAGTCAGGGCCACGTGAGATATCAGATTTGAATTTTGTAAACTAGAGAAGCTAATCTCCTATGGTGAAGGAGAGTTATCATCATTAATTGAGCACCTTAGTGTCTCCTGGAGTGGTTTCACATGCATAGTCCTCTTGACCTTCAGAACATCTGTATGGTGCAGATGCTATTACTGGTCTTTTTATCCTGACACACAACCTTGACATTCAGGACGGAAATACTGTCACCCAAGCACAGCAGTCGCAGAGCTGGGAGCTGAGCCCAAGCCTGTCACAGCCCTGATCCCACCCTCCCTGCCTGGCACCAGACACCATCACAGTCACTCTTTGAAGGCTTCCTGTGTGCTAGGAACATCGTGCTGTCTGTGCTGCACAGTCCATCCTGCAGGAACCAAAAGAGACTCAGAAGGGACCTTCCCAAGGTCTCACAGTGTTCACCATGGGCTGCTGGCCACCCAGTGCTCATCTAGACTCCACAAACACAGCTGTGCCCACTCCCCAGCACTACAGCCATCTCTGAGCGGTAGCTGTGACATTTCTCCTCATGGAGTCTCCACCCCTGTGGATGTGGCTCTGCTGCAGGGCTCTGGGGAAAGTGAAGGCTTCTGCAGAAAGGGCGTGGTGTCTGCATGTGGTCTGGGTCCCAGGCAAGTGTGGAAATGCCTTTATTTTGAGCTGGGAAAGGAGAGTCCCTAGGCTGAAGTAGGTCAACAGCATCCCTACGCAGGGCCACAGAGAGGGGCCTATGCATCATGTGACCGTAACCATCCCATGGCAGGGTAGCAACTATTGGAGGGAGCAGCACCCAGGAGGCCAACTCAGCTATCGACAGCCAGGAGCCAGACTGTCCCCTGTGGCATCTAGAGGACTCAAGGGGTCGGGGGGACAGGTGTGCCCTGGACAAGGATGACTTGCTCAGGGCTGAGGAAGATCTGGAGGCACATCCCACCGTCTCCCTGGCCTGGCTGTGTGGCAAGTTGAGTCCCCTCACTGAGCACAGTGGGTCTCCTCTGTGGAAAATAGGGAGGAGAACAGGATAAAGCCACCTCTGGGATATAATGTAAATGAACTAGGAGGAGACCTGATATGACATGGTGGTTGTGTTCTCAGGCTTTGGAATCAAATGTCTGGATTTAAATCCTGGTTTTATCAAACTTATTCTGTTAAGGTTAAAATATGAAATGGCTAATATTTGGCTGTTTTTGACCTACAAATATGGCAATTTCATATACTTCAACTAATGCTTCTCTCTTAATTGTTTCCTTCTCTGCAAAATATGGCTAATAACAGTCCCATGTGGGGTTGCCACGAGGTCTAAATAAGGCTGAGAGGAAATTAAACTCAGTAGCTAAAGCTTGGGCTCTGGGACCAGGCAGGATTTGAACCTTGGCTGTGTGGCCTTGGGAAAGTTACTTAGCTTCCCTGTGCCCCAGTTTCCTCATCTATAAGATGGGAATAATAACAGTAGTCACATAACAGGTTTATTAAGAGATAATTAATACATAAACATCCTTAGAACAGTGCTTAATATTGTTAAATAAGGTAATACTGCAGGTAAGAGCAATATAGACCATAAAACCATAAAACCAAGTCACAAAGAGAATTTTTTTAATACCTCTGATGTCAGTGAAAGTTAAGTATATTGGGGTCTTCATGTCTTTGGGTTCTAAATTTGAGAACTGGATGGAAAATATTCAAAAAATAAAGATGCATCTGTCCTGAACATGTACAGACCCTTTTTTCTTATTATTTCCTCAACAATACAGCACAACAACCATTTACACAGCATTTATTTTGTGCAAGGTATTATAAGACATCCAGAGATGCTTTAAAGTACATAGAGGATGTGTGTAGGTTGTATGCAAATATGATACCATTTTATACAAGACATCCTAGGATTTTGGTATTCACTAAAATACCACACTGGGAAATCCCCCAATTTGTGGCAATCCAAAAGGCCTCTGTTACGGTTTACATCTCAAATACCCCTCAAAGCCTCCTGTGCTCACAGATGGGGCTTTAGGGAGGTTACTGGATTGTGGGGACTTACAGCTATGTGGTCAGGAGGGGGGATCTGGCCTGAAGAGGTGGCTCACTGTGGGTGTGGCCTGGATCTAGCTCTTCCTGCTTCTCCCTTTCTCTCTCTCTCTGCTTCCTGCCTGCCATGCTGTAAGCAAGCCTCTTCTGCCAGGTCCCTCTGCCATGTTGCCCTGCCTTGGACCCAGCTGGCTATGGACTGAAACCTCTAAAATCTGAGCCAGAATAAACCCTCCTTCTTTAGAGTTGTGGGTTGTGCCTCAGCAACAAGAAAGTAAGACAGCCTCCCAGCCTTATGCAGTGCTCACAGTACCCCGACAAGGGGATTGTTATTACCCACATTTTACAGAGGAGAACTGACAAGTTTTAGCTGAAGTATATGAAATTGCTATTTTTGTAGGTTGAATAATTGGGTAGCTCCCTCAGCATACTGAGGGATACCTATATTTTAAAGAAAAATCTGTGTTCAAGGAACATACATGCATATGTGGAAACCAGGTGAGGCCCAGGTTCCTAGTCATCCACAGTCCTGTGAAAAGACTGGCCCCAGAGCCATGATGGCTTTATGTCTGGTGTAGGCCTCAGCCCAGTCCCCTCATGGGCCCCCTGTGGCACCCCCATGTTACTCAGGTAAACTCAAGGGGTCCTGAGGAGTATGCAGCAACACTAGGCGGCCTCTGGTCTCCAGCCCCCTCTGCAGACAGCCTTCAATATGAGAAGGTTGTCTTCATGCCATCCTCTCATCTGACATTTACACTTGGAAGACAAGGCAGAGCCACATGGAGGAAACTGAGACTCTCAGAGCCCCATCCAGACCTGCCAGACCCTGGCCCAGGATGCTGTCCTGAACTTCTCAAAGTTGTCTTCACCCTGGATCTGTTTTCACCTTCACTCCTGCCCACAGGTGGGTGACCTTGAGTGGAGTGTTCCATACTAGAACTGGTCACAAAGGTTTTAATTGGCTTTTGGGTCCCTAATACTCTATTCTTCTATGACCCTGCTCAAGAATTCCTGAGAAAAAGTTCAAGTAGAATTGCTTCAAGAACTGTGTAGTGTTGTACAAATGACAGCCTGTCTAGCAGCAGTGTTGGATGGGTTTTCTGGAAAAATCTACAGTAGGCGGGATTTGCTCCTGTGGGTTGTAGAATCAGGAAAACCCAGGTCACATGCATACTTGCTATTTGACCAAGTTTCGTCTGAATCAGCTTTCCTCTCCTGTAAGTCAGGGAGGGCAAACATGGCCACCAGATGGGGCTTGGGTGAAGATCAAGGTCAAATGGATATGAAATGTCTGGCACACATGGGCTGCTCAAGGTGTCTGATACAAGAGGACATTTAGGCCCTGATGGAGCATTCCACCTTTCAGGGGCTAAAATCCATGAATTTTGGGGAGGAAATGGCCACCAGAGTCAAGGTGATGAGGACAGGCCTGCAGAACATGTCCAGGCTGCTCCCTGAGGCAGCTTCCTGTGGCACGTGCCAAACCGCCTGATCTCACCTCCTGGCTCCCTCCCTAGCACTGTGTGACTCACTGGGCCTTAGTCTCCTCATCTGGAACATAGAGAACCCCCCACCTTTATGGGGACCTGCATCTTACATGAATGAGGACCTGAGCTAAGCACAGAAAATAGGCACAGCTGACAGAGTGGCAGCCACACTCAAAAGCAATGGTGAGAAATACATTTTTGTAACAGTGCACACACAGCACACAAACATATCCACACCCATATGCACATGTTCATTCACAAACATTCACATATTTATTGTATACACATCCTCACACATATTTGCATGCACATTCACCCTTGTACACAGTCATGTATGTATGCAAACTCAAATGTCTCAAAATAATATTCTTAACATTTGCAATGCACTTTGATGTCTTCTAGCCTGTGACTATTTTTGCAGGCCTCTAAGAAGAGCAGGACATGCCACAGATCCTATGTAGTGCACCAAGCCTGAAATATTTACTCTCTGACCTTTTACCAAAAAAAAAGAAGTTTGCTGCGTGGGTGTGGTGGCACGCACTTGTAATCCTAGCACACTGGAAGTCTCAGGCAGGCAAATGACAAGTTTGAGCCCAGCCTGGGCCACCTACTGACTCAGTGAGACCTCGACTCAAAAGAAGAGCTCGATATGTAGCTCAGTGCAAAAGACTTCTTCCTGTTCCACCCTTCTATTTCTTGTTCTGTGCTGTGCTGTGCTGTGCTATTCCATTCCATTCCATTCCAAAATGCTGGCTGCAACTTACTAAATACAATTCCCTGACTGGCTGGCACATTGCAAATCTCAGCTTGTATTAATGTGAACTTCATTGTACTCACCAGATAAATGCATGGATGAACAGACCCTACCCATGAGACACTTGGGCCAGAAGTGCCCTTCATAAAGCTCCACAAGGCTGTGCCAAGGAGTGGTGGTTCCTACCTGTGGCTTTCTCACTGATGGGCCTCAAGGAGATACTGTGCCCTCTAGCAGTGGCAACATGGCACCCGTACCTGTGGTCCTTTTCAACTCCTGGCGCAGGGCCTAGCCCACAGCGCAGGCTCAAGAAATATTTCTTCATTATGGTGGCGGTAAGTAAATGGCACCCAAGGCCACCATGACTGGATCCCAGCTGTCTGTAACAGGACCTCTGCTTCCTCTGGCCACACAGTCCCTCAGCCCTTCCCACCTGGCCAGATTCCCCCTCCCCACTGTGGGCCCCACCTTACTGCCACTTTTGACTGACAAAATACTGATCCTGCCCCCAAATGGGCTCTTTTCACATAACCTCCACCTTGCAGCCAGGCTGTGACCCCCAAGTCCCCAGCAGGATTCATTCCTAGTTCTAGGCACAGGCTATGGAGCCTCCAGAGCTCTGCATCCCATCCCATCTTAGCTACTGTGAGTTCCTAGGAAGATCACTGCCCCTTTCTGAGGGTGGGTTCCCTGTCTGGAAAATGAGGATGACCTACGGCAATGACAGTGAAGACTCACATCCCATATGCAGTGTTCCTGACCCATGGCCAGGCCCCCTCTCTCTATAGCCTCCAGAATCTCTGGAGGATGGGCACACCTAGGGGAGGAATGGCTTCCACCCACAGGAGAGGGAGGCAGGCTTTCTGAAGTGATAGCAGCACCTGCTTCATCCCTGGCTTGGCTTCAGAACATAGTCAGGGAAGGCAAGCGAGGCTCAGGGGACTGATTGGTCACATACTCTGTGCTGAATATTCTCCTTTCTACTTCTCAGCCAGCCCCTATTTTACAAGAAGAGCAGAGTGATCACCCCCTCATGTCCGACTCCACCTTGTGGAAATCTGAGATCCCTTTCAGCACTGCTTCAATGGGCAAGACCTGGCTCTACTTGGGTGCCATCATTCAAGAACACAGCTGTTCTGGGCCAAGCCAGGGTCAAAGCCAGGGCCAAGAAAGCCAGGTCTTCACTTGTCCCTTCCCCTGCCTTCAGGCATCTGCTGCCTGATATCAGCTCCTATCCATGCACAGACACAGTTGGTGCTGGCAGCTGGCCTCTAATGCAGCTGCACACTTCACATAGCACTATTACCTGTGCGCTGGACTGTGAGCTGTCGCTGCTGTTTCATGACAAAGAAACAGAAGCTCAGAAGGGATGAGGCTTGGGGGTCACAGAGCAAGCAAGAGACAGAGGTGAAACCCCACTGCCCAGCCCCAGCACAGCCTTGCCTGGCCCAAGAAGGAAGCAGCCGGATCCTTATGCAGCCCTTCTTGGCAGCTTCTCTATGGGACTGAGGCAAATCTTCCCAGCTGCCCAAAGATGTAGCACAATGGCTTCCATCTCACAGACAAGGAAACCATGGGTCAGAGAGGCAGCCACCTCCCTGAAATCCCATACTTGGGCCAGGAGAGGACTCCAGATTTGAATCTGGGCCAGAAAGTCCAGGAGCCTCTTTCTGCCCTTGCCTCACTGAGTCCAGGAGGATCTAAAGCTGGGGCTCCTCCCCAGCAGGGCAGAGTCCTATCTCCTAAATGAAGCTTTGCCTCATCACCCAGATGAAGGCCTAGATCCAGGGGTGGAGGACTTGAGCCAGAGGCCTGTACTTCTCCCCAAGGTCCCACTGCCTGGATACTCCAGCAGATTTAAGGAGAAATGTCCCATCTGGTTCTTATTCATTTATACTTAATTAATCAAAATGTTGTTTTGTAAGAGACACTTGAGATCCAAGAACCTTTCTCAAGCCTTTTCTTTCATTCTTGTCTTAGAAACAACAAAAAAAATGAGTTTCGTCCAAAAAACAGGAAAAAGACTACTGTGATGCTGGAGCCCTAGGAAGTGCAGGTCTATGGCAGCCAAGCCCCAGGCCACTGGCTCAGCCCAGGTGGCTTCCTCCTGACCCTGCAGACTTAGCCAAAGGCTTAGTCACAGACAGGGTGCTGGGGGTCATCCCTCCACACTGCTGCAACTCAAGGGCAGGCCAGGTCTGCTCCCTTGGCACCCCCAAATCCTCAAGCAGAGCCTGGCATGAAAGCTGTCTGATAACACTTGAGTGAGCAAGTGAAGGAATGAATGAACAAATGGGGCACTGCCAACCCCAAGTGTGTTCAGGACACATTCTCCTGCCAAAGTTAGATGAGGTCAAAGCTGGTAGAACCCTTGGGAATTGTGTGCAGGAGTTTCTAAGCAGATGCCTTTCTAGAAACAGCCTCTGATCTATGACAAGTCTGAGGAGCACTGTATTCTACTCCACTTCACGTGCTCTGATAAGTCCTACAGGCAAGCACTGCTAAATCCAACACATGCTAAATCTGTTTTGCTAAGACTATGGACTTCCTTGCAGAACATGCTATAGGAAAGTGTCGTCTACCCTCCACACACCTCCAGTACCAATGGGGAAACTGAGGCTTGGGGAGGGGCAGGGGAGAGATCCACTCACCCAAGATCACACAGCACCACTGGGGCAGAGTGGGACAGATATTCGAGGCTCTCTCCACTGCACATTTTGAATCAATGGAAAACTGAAACTCTGAGAAGGGAAGAACAGCTCAGGAAATATCTCTGCATCATATCAGAAAGACAGATTCTAGGCTGCTTTGCTATTCATCTGCTGTGCAATCTTAGACAAATTAGTTCCTCTCTCTGAACCTGTTTCCTCATTTGGAAAGTGTGTCTCCCTTTCCCTCTGCTTGGCTCTTATAAGTAGCCAATGACACAATGGACAAGAAACGGGGTGGATTAATACTGAGGAACTCATTTAACACACACACTAACTCATTTAGCCTTACTCAGTGTCTTCCTGATGAGGTGGAGATTTAAGATTATTATTCCCATTTTAAAGATGAGTCAATTAAGAGAATTTTTTTTTTTTGGTACCGGGGATCAAACTCAGGTACTTGCACTTGCACAGCAGGCGACGAAACCACTGAGCTAAATCCCCAGCCCAAGAGAATTTTTTTTAAAAAAATCTGTTTCAGAATTGAGAAATACCTTAGAGATTTTTCTAAAGACTTTCAGATGGGACAGGGGCAGCAAAGTGACTGGCCCGTGGTCACTTAGCTAATAACTCAGGAAGTGGGGATTTGAATTCAGGAAGGCTGGCTCGAGAGGCAGTGCTCTGAACACTGAACACCATGTTCAGAGGAACAAAGGCCATTCAGAGAAGAGTGTCCACAGAGGCTCCCAAGACCCGAGGATACCTGAAGCCACCTAGACCTCTCAGCCTAGCCCCACAGAGCTGCAATCCCTCAAGCCATATTGCTGCCCTACTCCACCCCACCTTCCCAGCCCCCTCTGCCTCCTTCTTTTTCTCAGGAGTGATCACGTCCACCTAGGGCGTTGTGCACAAAGGGACCAGAAGCCCCCAGAGGCCAGGCTGTGCTCTCTCACTCTCACCCATGCAGCCTCGCTCAGACCCACATGACAGCTGGAAAGATAGAAATCTCTGCATCTTCCACCCACCTGCTGGATAACTTAACTATCTACCTGTCTAGACCTCAGGTCCCCTGCTTTATAAAATAAGTCCCTGATGAGAATGTAGTAGGGATAAGATGAGACAGTGCCTAGCACAGTGACTGGCCTTTGGCAGTTGATTCTCAGACAGGCAGCCCAAGGCAAAGGGCTCACTGAGACGTCTGCTTGTCTTTCTCAGTGGCACAGGCTCTGCCAAATCTCACCCTGCAGGGCAGCTTCAAATCCACTGCCAGAGCCTCTTCTGACTGACCACCATAGCAAGGAACAGTGGCACAGGACCCTGAAGGAGAGTGCGCAAGGTCCCTGGTACATAATGAGCCTGAACTTTGCTCCACCTTTCTAGTGGCCCTTGGTCTCTGGAAAAAATGGGGCTCTTGGAGGGGTCAGACTTCTTCCAAGTTGGCCCAAGAATAAGTGAACTTGAACTCAGGTCTTAGGATTGGCTGAGCTCACCAGAGAGGGATTCACCTTAACTTCTGGGAGACAACACTATGAGTCAGGGCCGTGACTGGCTGGGAGTGGGATATCTGGGCTTCTAGATCAGGGCTCTTGATGTTGCCTCCTGGCTCAGCAACGATGGTTGGGATGGCTTCTAAGCCACCAACTCCATCTCCTTATCCCTGGGGCCCCCAGGCTGGCTCTTGAAACTTCTGTGTCTGAACAGAGGCGCCCTCCCCACATTGCTGCTACTATGGGCCCTGGGGGCACCGAGAAAGTCCTGCTAGCTCCTTCCCTGCTTGGAGAGCCTCCTTGGCCGTGCTTGCTCAATTGCTCTCTTACTGGGTGCCCTGGAGCCTCTGTCTCCTCATCTGTAAGGTAGGATCTATGCTTACCGGGACAAGCCAATGAGCCACACTTAAAGCACCAAGCCCATGTCCCAAGAGTCAAACCCGGTCACGCCCCATGGTGCCCACCTGGCCACCCTGCTTTCGAGCCTCATACCTTGCTTCTTCCTTCGGTGCAGGGCAAGCATGTCCACCGCGTGGGCGACAAGCAGCAGCAGACACAGTGGCACCCGCATCTGGGAAGCGCTGTCCTGGAGGGTGCCCGCGAGGGTACTCCAGGGCGGCGCAGGGGCTGCTCAGGGTGCGCCAGGCTCATCCGCGAGGCGCGGGGTCGAAGCGGCCACCGGGAGCCGTCTTCCGCCCCGGGCCCTCGGCCAGGTCGAGTGAGGGCAGCAGAGGCGCTGGGCACGGCCTAGGGGAGGAGCCGACGCGCGGGGCGGCGCGTTAACCCGAGCGGAGCTGGCGCAGAGAGGGGTCGCCTGGCCGGGTCCCAGCTCTGCCCGACCTTCTCAGCTGGCTCGTGACGGTCCCGCCCCCACACCGCCCAAGTGCACAGAGGGCTGAGGCTCCAAGTACAGGCGCGCGCGCACCCAAGTTCAGGCGGGTGGGCGCTCGGAGACAGTCTCCCAGTACTGTGGTTTTCTGTCTCTTCTCCAACCCCGCTTCCTCCGTTTCTTCCTCTGGACTTCTAAGTGCAGCTCCTAGCTACTCTGGTCCGGTCTGCCTCGCGTGTGCCTTTGCTGTCTCCTTCCCTATCCATTCTCTGTGGCCGGTGCCTTTATTACCTGACGCCTGGCAGCCTTCTCCCCTCTCCCAGCTCAGGGCCTCTGTCTCCACCCTGCTCTCCCTCCCCTCCGGGGTTCCCTTTGCCCCATCCCTCTCCTCTCCTGCAGGACCTCCCTCCTCCTTGTATCTCTGTGTTTTCTCATTCTTTCCAGAAGGTCCTGAGTCCATGCTGGCCACTGAGCCTGATGCTTCCTGCTGAAGCCTGGAGGGAAGCCCCTACTCTTTGATTCAAAGTGTCCAGCACCTCATAAATTCACTTGTGACAGGAGTGGGGACCTGGACTGTGTTTCCTCCGATCTTATCACCAAAACTAGGAGCATCTGGTTCCATTTTAACCCTTTCAGAGTCAAATCACTCCTCCAAGGCAACCCAACTCAGCTCTGCCACCCATGACAATCATGATGGTACCCATGGGTTTGAAGGCCTGTGCTTAGCATTATGCTGGGCACTTTACACTTTAATCTTCAGAACGACTCAAGGAGTTTCTAGTCTGATTAACCATACTTTTCAGGAGGAGAAGAGAGGAGTTCAGAGACCAAGCAACCTGCTTAAGGGCACACAGCTGGTCACCAGTCTATTGAGTCCCACACTACTCAGGACACAGTCTCATGGGAAGAGTAGAGCCTTGGGGGCCCTGAGGAGCTTACCTTTGTTGAACAATTGTCCTCAGGAAACTTTTTCCTCCATGTGAGGTTTGATCCAAAAGAGAAAGACGATGTCTGCTGGTATCTTGTCCCGGTCCTCTCCCTGTGCAGTAAGGGACACTTGAGGGGTGTCGTGTCAGGGGGCAAGGAGACACAGCAAGGGGCAGACAACAGAGATCTTGTTGGAATGTCATAACCACCCCACCTAAACCAGTCCCCTTTCACAGATGGGGCCACCAAGGCTTCAGAACTGTGGGTCCTAGGCTAGGCAGTCCACCGAGTCTAGGACAGAACTGAGGTGGGAATCGAGGTGTCCCAGCGTACTCTTCTCCATGCTTTGTCCAGCCCTCCTGTTCTGACATCCCTGATCCTAGGCATTCCCCTGCCTCATCCTTCCCCTGTGCACCCCAGGAACCTCCAGCTCCTTGCAGTATTTGACAGACTTCTCGGGCCTCTTGAGCCTTTCGTGTGTGCCCTCTCCATGGGGTAATGACCTAAGACCCACTCCCCTTCTCCAGAGCCCTAACATGTCCTCCTCCTTTCCTGATTATCAGGCCAGGCCCAGTATTTCCTCTGGGCATGGGCAATCTTTTGCCAGGCCTCTGATCATGCAGGGTGGTAACTATGGATGTCTCTGTCCTCTCTAAACTCTCAACATTTTCAAGACAGAGACTTGTTCATATCTGGGTTTCTGGAGCCCAGCATGTACCGAACACAGAACTCATGCTCAGAATGTTTTATAGACTTAATGAATGAATCAATGAGCATGTGAGTGAATGAATTCTCCATTCATTCCCTGTCTGGACTTGAAATGCAGGTCCTTGGAGAAATGAGATGACCCCAGAACATCAAGTCCTACCTCACCACCCCTAGCCCTGGAGCCTCCAAATCCAGAGCGGGAAGCTTTCATGTGAGTCAGACCAGGGGGAACCCTGTCAGCATAAGTCAAGCTGAGGCCATGGCAGCTCAGCAGGGTGCAACCTGCATCCCTTCTGCATTCTCCCCTTCTCTACTCCCCTCTCCCTCTGCTCTGTCTACCTGGGCCTCCTCTTGTTTCCTAAACTCCGGTTCCTTGTCTTCCCCAGGGATTTGGTAGTTCCCACTGCCTGGAAAGTTCTTCCTCAGTTGTCCACAGGATTTGTTCTTCTAACCGCCTGGACCTGTCAGCCTCCAAAGTGCCAAGCACTTCTGGCTTGCCTTGTAACATATTGGCCTGCGAGTTCCATGGGGTAGTGATCTTCTGTTTTATCCCTGGGCATCTGACACATATAGTGATTACAAAATATCTGTGGAATGAACAAAAGAATGAATGAATTAATTAATGAGCACTCCTTAAGCTCTTCCTCTTGTGGGCTCAGTTTCTCCTTTTGTTCAGTGGCACAGATGGGAGTTTGTGTTCTGTGAGATTTCTTCTATTCCTTCTAAAATCTGATTTCTAGGGTTCTATGGCCTAGACCTCAGGGAACTTTCCCTCTCTGGGGTGCTCAGAGGGTCTTGGGTTCTCTGTAACTATGGGGGGCTGTGTGGGCATCTCAGCCTGCCTCCCAGGCCCCATCTCCAATACAGGTACCTAAAGAAGTCACTGAAGCTACTGATGCTGATGGCATGCCAGGAGCTCTGTAGCCCAGGGCCACTGAGTGAAAAACCACTGGACATTGTCACAGATAGACAAAGACAAGTATAGTGGCTGGACCACACTGTAGACTATGCTCCTAATGAGAAAATCCTCTTCTGTGTGAGGCAGGAGCCCTGACTCATCAATGATTTCACTTTCCATGGTTGCAGCCTGCCACAGTTGACAACAGCCTGAAAATATTAAATGGAAAATTCCAGAAACAAGCAATTCATAAGTTTTAAATTGTGCACCATTCTTAGTACTGTGATGAAATCTCACACTACCCACTCCATCCTGCCCTGAACATGAATCATCCCTTTTCCTAGCATATCCACACTGTATATACCACCTGGCCTCTAGTTACTTAGTTGACTGGGTTATTACATCCACTGTGGCTGTATTGCAGCAATTGTGTTTAAGTTACCATTGTTTTATGTAATCATGGCCCCAAAGTGCAAGAGTAGTGATGCTGGAAATTTGGATATGCCAAAGAGAAGCCATAAAGTGCTTCCTTTAAGTAAAAAGAGAGAGAGACCATTTTCACATAACTTTTATTACAGTGTATTGTTGTAACTGTTATTGTTTATCAGTTATTATGCCTAATTTATAAATTAAACTTTATCCTAGGTATGTATATATAGGAAAAACCCATTATATATTAATGGTCTTACAGCAGAGAAGGGGTAGGACTTAAGAAAGGTAGCCACTTGTCCACCTATATCTTATTGGCCAGAATTCAGTCATATAACCACACCTACCTGCAAGGGTGACTGGAAATTGTAGTCTAGTTATATTCTAGACTATACAAGAAGCCAAAGTCTGGTGAACATATTGTCCATCAGCCACACTGGGTCACCCTCACTTCTTGTCCTAGTGATGCAGTAGCCTCTGTCTGTATCTGCTCTGGCTCCTACACAAGTTCTTCTTCCTAAGCAGCCAGGGGACCTGGATTTTCCATCAGGTGAAGCCTAAACTCCTCCTCTCAGAACTGCACAATGGCCTTACTAGGATGACTAACTCTCTAGGTTTGCAAGGATGGAATGGTCTCCCATGGTGCAATATTATCTCACATAGCTTGATAGAAACTACTTAAAAGTGCCACCACCACAAGACTTGCACATGGTACACACATGGTGCCCTTTATGGCTCCACTCTCCCTCTCTCTTTCTAACCCCAACCCCTAGCAACTGCTCATCTGTTCTCCATCTCTATAATTTTGTTGTTATACAAATATTATGGAGTGGAATCGTGTAGTATATATTCCTTTGAGATCGATTTTCTTAACTCAGAATAATTTCCTTCAGAGTCATTCCATGTTTTGCATGCATTTGTAGTTAGTTGCTTCTTACTGCTGAGTAGTCTTCTATGGTATAGATGCATCATAGTCTGCTTAGCCATTCACCCATTGAAGAGTATTTAGGTAATTTTCAATTATTGGTTACTAAGAATACAGCTACCACATCTACATGTGTATACATTTTTGTATGTCCTCTTTGGTGATATATGTGCATCTTTTGCCCATTTTAAATTAGATTTTTAAATTTTACTGTTGTATTTTGAGAGTTGTTTATATATCTTAGTTGCCTTTTGTTGAATACGTGATTTTTCAAATACAGTACTTTCTCTTGGTCTGTAATTTGTCTTTTCATCCTCTTACCAGAGTTTTTTGCAGAGCAGAGTTGTATAATTTTGATGAAGTCTACTTTATCAAATTTTCCTTTTATGGATCATGATTTTGGTGTTCAAGTTCGAGTCACAAATCTCAAAGGCTTTTGATTATTTTTTCTAAAAGTTATATAATTTCACATTTAAGTTAGTGTTCCATTTTGAATTCATTTTTGTGTAAGGTGTGAGTTTTAAGTTAAGATTCATTTTTGGCCTGTGAGTGTTCAGTTGCTCCGGTGTGAGCTCCACTGAGTTGCTTTTACTTCTTTGTCAGAAATTAATTGGGCATATTTGTGTGGATCTATTTTGGGATTATCTAATCTTTTCTGTGGACTTTGTAGCTTCGTTTTTGCCAATACCATACTTTCCTGATTATTACAGTTATATATCTTGAAATTGATTAGACCAAGCCCTCTCGTTTTATTTTTATTTTTTGAAACTATTTTAGCTATTCTAATTCCTTTGACTTTACATATAAATTTTATGTTTATTTTGTTTATATCTACAAAAAATATTGCTGGGAGTTTGATCAGAATTGCATTAAGCATGTATAGGAATCTGGAGAGAGTTGACATCTTTTACTACATTGAGTCTTCCAATCCATAAACATGGCATGTCTCCTCATTTATGTGCATCTTCTTTGATTTTTTAAAATCAGTGTTTCATTTTTTTCAGCATACAAATCTTTCAAGTTTTCTTAAATTTGGGCCAAAGCATCTCCTTTCTTTTTCTTCTCTCAGCAATTGTAAATGACATTGTAATTTTTTATTTCACTGTAATTGCTAGTGCATAGAAACTCAGTGATTGTTATGTGTTTATCTTGTATCCTGTCATCTTTCTGAACTCACTTATTACTTCTAGGAGTATTTTTGCAAATTTTGCGGGCCAAATTCTGCATAGACAATGATGTTATTTGCAAATATGGACAATTCTATTTCTTTCTTCCTGATCTTTGTGGCTTTTATTGGTTTTTTTTTCCCTGCCTTTTTGAACTGGCTAGAGCTATGCTGAAAGAAAGAGAGACATCCGTCTTGTTCTCAGTCTTCATGGGAAAGCATTCAGTCTTCAGCATTAAGTATGATGTTACCTGTAGGGTTTTTGTAGATTTTCTATTAAGTTGAGGAAGTTCATCTTTGTTACTATTTTTCTGACAGATTTTTAAAATCATGAGTGAATGTTAAATTTTGTCTTATTTTGTACTATATATTAAGAGACATTTAATTTTTATTATCCATTGATATTATGGATTATATTGATTGATTTTCAAATATCATATTCCTTAATGGAATAAACCCCAATTGGTCATACTTTTTATATATTTCTTAGTTCTACTTGCTAAAATTTTGCTAACCACTTTTGGAAATATATTCCTGAAAGACACTGGCTTATATTTCCCCTTTTTTGGTCAGTCTTTTTCTGATTTTGGTATTAGGATAGTATAATCCCAGCAGCACCAAAAAAACAAGGCATATGAGAATAGAATTGCACAGGCTCTGACAACTACAGTCCACAAAAGTAGATGAGAACTTATATACTACATCTGAACAATAAGATTGCTGCTAAAATAAGCAGATGTAATATGACCCAAATTTTCCTAACATCAAAGCCAAAACAGAGAGCTGCCTGCCCTAACAAGAATCAGGGTAACCACAATTTTAATGACAAACTACAGTCAAGTGATGTTAATATCCAGATGATTAAGGTATTGAAACTATCTGAAAATGATTTTTAAAGCAGCCATCACAAAAGTGCTTTGGCAAGAAATTATGAATTCTCTTGAAGCAAATTAAAACATAGAGAATTTTAGCAAAGAAACAGAAGTTATTAAAAAGAATCAAATAGAAATTTTAGAACTGAAAAGTACAATAATTGGGAAAAATAATTTGCTAATGGACTTGATAGAGGTGAGAAATGATGGACCAATACCCCAACTCCTTCATCTGAGGGGCAGGATGGCTTGAAGTGTGTTCTGTGCTACCTCCCAGAATTCCTAGAACTAGGCTCCAGGTGTCTCTGGTGCTAACTGTCTGGACAACTCAACCTTAGTGGCCATCTTCCCTTCCTCTTTCATGCCTTATACCCTGTTTCTTGGTGTCAATTCTCAAATAAATTTGAACTCAAATCTTGACCTCAGGGTCTCCTTTTGGCAACCTCAAACCAAAACAGTTTCTTATGAATTCTCATGACAACCAATAAGGTAGTACGGGGAAAACTTAGAACCACATTCAACCCAGATAAGTTCTTTCTAATGACTTTTGTTATCTGTGGCTCAGTCTCGCCATCTATAAAATAGAAGCATTGGATCCTCACCATTCTCCTCTGGACTTCATCTCTTTCTCTTCTTCAGTTAGAACTCTGTAACTCCCACCTTCATTCCTCACTTGGGCTGCCCTTTCCCAAAGGAAGGCAAATACTCCTGTTCCTGTGGGATGCTCAGGAGCACAAAGCAGCTGCTTCAAGTCAGTACCCTCCCTCCTGGCCCAGGGAGGCACAGCCTCCGTGGTGTGTTGGGTTACTGTTGCTTTAATACCAGCATGAAATAAATTGAAAAATTACCCATAAAATACAGGTTTTCAGCATCTGGCCTGAAACTTCTTTCCATAAACAAATAAGTATAAAGAGATGCCTAATGCAACCCACCAATTCTTCTCCAAACTTTTATGTTCTCATGTGGGAGTGGAGTCTGCTGGGAGACTCAGCCTACTGGGCAAAGGAAGGTTTCTGGGGGCCATGAGTCACCCCTAGGCCTCTGGAGTGACCTATACCTTTACTGCTGTCTGTCTCTCCTTGAAGAATTCCCAAGACTGACCCCCAAACCTTTCCCCAGTTCCTGCACTCAGCATAGACTTCAGACTAAATTCCCTCAATATGAATCAGAGATTTCCCAATTATTCAGTGTGATTTCAAGCAAGTTACTTATCTCTGCCTCAGTTTCATCATGAAAACAGAAGTTGCATTAATATCTTCCTCATTTAGTTGTTTGAAAATTAAATTAGTTAAATATACATGCCGTTCTTAGAACATGGTACTAGGACATGCTGCAGAACTGTTAGCTATTAGTTTTACAGGAAGAAGAGAAACTGGGATAGAAGATTTGGCAGGAGACACAGTGAAATTTTGACTTTCCCACAATTAACTTCTTTGGAGTGTTCCCCTGCATGTTTACATGAATGTTTACCCAACACTTTGCAGTTTGCAAAGTTTGCTGACATCAGCTATCCTATTTTGCCTAACATTCAACTATGGAAAGATTTAGGACAGGGTTTGTAATTACCCCAGTTTACAGAAGAGGAAACTGAGGTCTACTAGGCAAACTGACTCATGGTCTTAGGAAGTGGGGGAGCCAAGTCTCCATTTTGGCATTTTGAAGACCCGGGATGAATCCTGATCCTGGTCATACCCTGAGTCTGGATCTGGTCACAGACTGAGACTTGATCCTACATCACACACTGAAACTTGAACCTGACCCTAGATCAGATCATAAACCAGGTTCCTGATGGGACTCTCATCTCGTTATTGATCACAGACTGAAGTCCTGGTTAAGCCATGATTTTGGTTTTAGTCAGAACCCTGAAACTTTTTTTAAAAATTCTTTTATTGGTCCATTTTAGGTATACAATACGTTTACATTTATCATTAGGTGCTTGTACCTGTACATGATGTATCTTGGTTTTTATTTTTTCCCCATTACCTGTGCTTCCTTCACTCTCTCCACCCTTCCCTATTTACAAAGACTTTATTTCCATTTTTTCCATTTCTCAGCATTTTTCCTTTCCCTTCTTTCCTTTCCCCTGCCCCTCCCACCACCCCTACACCTTTGGACCTTTTCCTATTTCAAATTATCAATTATTCCTTTTAATCATTTTAATCCCTATTTACACTTTCAGTTTCTCACACTAGAGAAACTATTCGGTATTTACACATGTGTGTCCTATTTATTTCACTTAAGAGTATGGCCTCAATGTGCACCCATTTAGCTATAAGTGTCTCTAGTTTCTCATTCTTTATGGCTGAGTAGTACTCCATTTTATTTAAAAACCACATCTTCTTTATCCAGTTTCCAGTTGATGGGCATTTGGGCTGTTTCCAAGCTTCAGCATTGCAAACTGTGCCTCTATAAACATAGATGCACATATATTGCTGTGGTATGATTCTTTTAATTCTTTTGGGAAGATACCCAGCAGGGGAATAGCTGGGTCAAATGGGAACTCTAGCCCTAGTTCTTTGAGGTATCTCCATATTGATTTCCACAGTGGTTGCACCAGTCTGCACTCCCACCAACAATGGAGAAAGGTTCCTTTCTCCCCACACTCCCGCCAGCATTTGTTATTGGTTGATTTCTTGATAGCAGCCATTCTTTCTGGGGTGAGGTGGAATCTCAGTATTGGTTTCATCTGCATCTCTTGAATGACCAGTGATGTTGAACATTTTTTCAAATATTTATTTGCTGCTTTTACTTCCTTGTGTGAGAAATGTCTGTTCATTTCAGATGCCCACTTTTGAATTGGGTTTTTGAATTTGGGGGGTCTGATTTTTTTCAATTCTTTATATATTCGAGATAGTAGACCTTTGTCTGAGGTACAGTAGCTAAAAATTTTTTCCCACATTGTAGGTTGTCTCTTAGCTCTGTTGGTGGTTTCTCTTGCAGTGCAGAAACTTTTTAATAAGATGAAATCCCAGTTGTTGATTCTTTCTGCTAGTTCCCATGCTACTGAGGTTTTGTTCATAAAGTCTTTTCCTATGCCAATGTCTTCAAGAGTTCTTCCTAACTTACCTTCCAGCAAGTTTAGTGTTTCTGTCTTAATATTTAGATCTTTGATCAACTTTGATCTTAGTTTAGTTCATGGTGATAGGTATGGGTCTAGTTTTAATCTTTGGCAGGTTGAAATCCAGTTTTTCCAGCACCATTTATTAAAGAGGCTGTCTTTCCTCCAATGAGGGTGGTTGGCTCCTTTGTCAAAGATGAGGTGGCTGAGTATGTCTGAAGCTGTTTCTGCATCTTTTAATCTATTCCACTGATCCTCTGGTCTGTTTCTTTGCTGGTACAATGCTGTTTTTATCACAGTAGCTTTATAGTATTGTTTCAAGTTGGGGATTGTGATACCCCCAGCCATGTCTCTGTTGCCTAGAATTACTTTTGCTATTTTAGGTCTATTCTGGTTCCAAATGAATTTTTGGTTTGTTTTCTCTAGTTCTGTGAAGTATATTGTTGGAATTTTAATTGGCATTGCATTAAATCTATATAGTAGTTCTGGAAGTATGGTCATTTTCATTATATCGGTTCTTCCTACCCAGGAACAAGGGATGTCTTTCCATTTTCTTATATACTCCTCCATCTCCTTTTTCAGAGGGCTATAGTTTTCAGTGTAGAGGTCTTTTCCTTCCTTTGTTAGGTTGATTTCTAGATATTTCATTTTTTGGATGCTATTGTAAAAGGAATTATTTCCCTAATTTCTCTCTCAGTGAGTCTGTTATTTGTGTACAAGAAGGCTATTGTTTTTAGAGTGTTGGCTTTGTATCCAACTACTCTACTGAATATGTCGATTAAGTCTGGAAGTCTTCTGGTGGAGTTTTTTGGGTCTTCTATGTAAAGTATCATATCATCAGCAAATAACGACAGTTTCACTTCTTTTCCTATCTTTATTCCTTTTATTTCTTTCTCTATTCTAATTGTTGTAGCTAATGTTTCCAGAACTATACTTTTTTATTCAATTATTTTATTTGTACATTGTAGGTATACAACACAATTACATTTCTCATTGGGAGTTGTACCTTTACATAATGCATCTTTGTTCTTATTTTTTCGCCATTCCTAGCCCTCCCTTCATGCCCTCCATCCTTCCCTATTTACAAAGACTTTATTTCCATTTTTTCCATTTCTCAGCATTTTTCCTTTCCCTTCTTTCCTTTCCCCTGCCCCTCCCACTACCCCTACCCCTTTGGACCTTTTCTTCCTATTTTACATTATCCATTATTCATTCTAATCATTGGTACATTTTAGGTATACAATATAATGACATTCATCTTTGGAAATTTGCACCTTTACATAGTCTCTCTTGGTTCTTATTTTTCACCCTTGCCCAGCCCTCCCTTCAACCCCTCCAGTCCTCCCTATTTACAAAGATTTTGTTCCTATTTTTCCTTTTTCTCATATTAATCCCATTCCCTTCTATTCTTTCCCCTAGCCCTCCCACTTCCTTCCCCTTTGCCCCTTTTCTTCCTATTTCACATGACCTATTATACATTTAGTCCTTATTTACACTTTCAGTTTCTCACAGCAGAGAAACTATTTGGTATTTATACATGTGTCCTATTTATTTCACTTAAGAGTATCGCCTCCATGTGCATCCACTTAGCTATAAATATCTCCAATTTCTCATTCTTTATGGCTGAGTAGTACTCCATTTTATTAAAAAACCACATTTTCTTTATTCAGTCTCCAGTTGATGGGCATTTGGGCTGTTTCCAAGTTTTAGCTATTACAAACTGTGTTGCTATGAACATGGGTGCACATAAATCACTGTGTTATGATTTTGGGGGGGGTTGGATTAAATTCTTTTATTGGTACATTGTAGGTATACAACACACTTACATTTCTCATTGGGAATCATATCTTTACATAATGTATCTTGGTTCTTATTTTTTTCCCATTCCTAGCCCTCCCTTCACCCCCTCCACCCTTCCCTATTTACAAAGACTTTATTTCCATTTTTTCCATTTCTCAGCATTTTTCCTTTCCCTTCTTTCCTTTCCCCTGCCCCTGCCCCTCCCACTACCCCTACCCCTTTGGACCTTTTCTTCCTATTTTGCATTATCCATTATTCATTCTAATCATTGGTACATTTTAGGTATACAATATAATGACATTCATCTTTGGAAATTTGCACCGTTACATAGTCTCTCTTGGTTCTTATTTTTCACCCTTGCCCAGCCCTCCCTTCAACCCCTCCAGTCCTCCCTATTTACAAAGATTTTGTTCCTATTTTTCCTTTTTCTCATATTAATCCCATTCCCTTCTATCCTTTCCCCTAGCCCTCCCCCTGCCTTCCCCTTTGCCCCTTTTCTTCCTACTTCACATTACCTATTATACATTTAGTCCTTATTTACACTTTCAGTTTCTCACACCAGAGAAACTATTTGGTATTTACACATGTGTGTCCTATTTATTTCACTTAAGAGTATCACCTCCATGTGCATCCACTTCGTTATAAATATCTCTAATTTCTCATTTTTTATGACTGAGTAGTACTCCATTTTATTAAAAAAACACATTTTCTTTATCCAGTCTCCAGTTGATGGGCATTTGGGCTGTTTCCAAGTTTTAGCTATTACAAACTGCGCTGCTATGGACATGGGTGCACATATATCACTGTGGTATGATTCTTTGAATTCTTTGGGGAAGATCCCCAGCAGTGGAATAGCAGGGTCAAATGGGACTTCCAGTCCTAGTTCTTTGAGTATCTCCATACTGATTTCCACAGTTCTTGCACCAGTCTACACTCCAATCAGCAGTGGAACATGGTTCCTCTTTCCCCACAGCCCACCAGCATTTGTTATTGGTTGATTTCATGATTGCCGCCATTCTTTCTGGAGTGAAGTGGAATCTCAGCGTTGTTTTCATTTGCATCTCTCGAATGACCAGTGATGTTGAACATTTTTTCATGTATTTATTTGCTATTTCTACTTCTTTGTCTGAGAAATGTCTGTTCATTTCAGATGCCCATTTTTGGATTGGGTCTTTAAGTTTGGGAGGTCTGATCTTTTTAAGTTCTTTATAGATTCGAGATAGAAGACCTTTGTCTGAGGAAGAGCAGGTGAAGAATTTTTCCCACATTGTGGGTTGTCTCTTCACACTGCTGGTGGTTTCTCTTGCTGTGCAGAAGCCTTTTAATAAGAAGAGATCCCACTTGTTGATTGTTTGTGCTAGTTCACAGGCAACTGAGGTTTTGTTCATAAAATCTTTTCCTACGCTGATGTCTTCAAGGGTTCTACCTAACCTCTGTTCCAACTGGTTCAGAGTTTCTATTTTAATATTTAGATCTTTAATCCATTTTGATTTTAGTTTAGTGCATGGTGAGAGATACAGGTCTAGTTTTAATCTTTGGCAAGTTGAAGCCCAATTTTTCCAGCACCATTTATTCAAGAGGCTATCTTTCCTCCAGTGAGGGTGTTTGGCTCCTTTATCGAAGATGAGATGGCTGAATGTGTCTGGCATTGTTTCTGCATCTTCTAATCTGTTCCACTGGTCCTCAAGTCTGTTTCCTTGCCAGTACCATGCTGTTTTGATCACAGTAGCTTTGCAGTAGAGTTGCAGGTTGGGGATTGTGATACCTCTTGCCATGTCTCTGTTACCTAGAATTGCTTTTGTTATTCTGGGTCTCTTCTTGTTCCAAATGAAGTTTTGGATTGTTTTCTCGAGGTCTATGAAGTATGCTGCTGGGATCTCAATTGGAATTGCATTAAATCTATATAGCAGTTTTGGAAGTATGGCCATTTTCACTATATTAATCCTTCCTACCCAGGAGCCGGGGATGTCTGTCCATTTTCTGATATCATCTTCAATCTCTCTTTTCAGAGTGCCATAGTTTTCAGAGAAGAGGTCTTTGATTTCTTTCATTAGAATGATTCCTAGGTATTTTAGTTTTTTGGATACTATTGTGAAAGGAATTATTTGCCCTATTTCTCTCTCAGTGAGTCTGTCATTGGTGTAGAGGAAAGCTATTGATTTTTGTGTGTTGACCTTGTAACTAGCTACTTGACTGAATTTGGTTATTAAGTCTAGAAGACTTTTGGTGGAGTTCTTGGGGTCTTCTATATAGAGTATCATGTCATCTGCAAATAATGACAATTTGACTTCTTCATTTCCTATCTTTATTCCTTTTATTTCTTTCTCTTGTCTAATTGCTGTGGCTAATGTTTCCAGAACTATATTGAACAAGAGTGGTGATAGTGGACATCCTTGTCTTGTTCCTGATTTGAGTGTGAAGGATTTCAGTTTTTGACCATTTAGTATGATATTGGCTGTTGGTTTTTCATAGATGACTTTTATCAGTTTGAGGTAGAGACCATCTATTCCAATTTTTTGTAGGGTTTCTATCATAAATGCATGTTGGATTTTGTCAAATGCTTTTTCTGCATCTATGGAGATAATCATATGGTTTTTGTCCTTGGCTCTATTGATATAGTGTATTACATTGATTTTGATTGATTTGTGTATATTGAACCATCCCTGCATCCCTGGGATGAATCCCACTTGATCAGGGTGTATGATCTTCTTGATGATGTTCTGCATTCTGTTTGCCAGTATCTTATTAAGGATTTTTGCATCTATGTTCATTAGTGAGATTGGCCTATAGTTCTCCTTTTCGGTTGGGTCTTTCTCTGCTGTGGGGATGAAGGTGATTCTTGCTTCTAGGAATGAATTTGGGAGTATTGCTTGCCTTTCAATTTCATTGAAGAGTTTCAACAGTAGTGGCAGCATTTCCTCTCTAAACGTCTTGTAGAATTCAGCAGTGAAGCCATCATGGCCCGGGCTTTTCTTAGTTAATAAGTTTTTAATTACCTTTTCAATTTCATTGGTTGATATTGGGTTGTTCAGAATTTTTAGGTCTTCTTCGTTCAACTTTGGTACTTCATATGTATCTAGGAATCTGTCCATTTCTTCTGTGTTGTCCATCTTATTGGCGTATAGGTTCTGGAAGTAGGTATTGATGATCCTCTGGATTTCTGCTGGGTCTGTTGTAATTTCACCCTTTTCATTCCTAACTGCATGGATTTGGGCCTTTTCTTTCCTTTCTCTGACAAGGTTGGCTAAGGGTTTGTAAATTTTGTTGATTCTTTTGAAGAACCAACTCTTGGCTTCATTATTTTTTTGTATCATTCTCTTAGTCTCCATTGCATTGATTTCTCTTCTGATCTTTATAATTTCCTCCCTTGTATGAGCTTTGGGGTTGTCCTGCTCTTCTTTTTCTAGAAGCTTGAGGTTCAGCATCAGGTTGTTTAATTGGCCTCACTCTGTTTTCCTAATATGTGTATTCACTGCTATGAATTTCCCTCATAAGACTGCTTTCATTGTGTCCCATAGATTCCGATATGTTGTACGGTCATTGCAATTTAATTGAAGGGACTGTCTGATTTCTTCTTTAATTTCCTCTGTGACCCACTGGTTATTCAGAAGAATGTTGTTCAATTTCCACGTGTTTATGAAATTTTTTGAGTTTCTTTTGCTATGGTTCTCCAATTTCATCACACTATGGTCTGATAATATACAGGGGATAACTTCAATTCCTTTGCACTTACTTAAACATGTTCTATGTGCGAGTATGTGGTGTATTTTGGAGAATGACCCATGTGCAGCTGAGAAGAATGTGTATTCTGATTTTGTGGGGTGGAAGACTCTGTAAACATCTGTTAAGTTCTTTTGTTCAAGAGTTCGATTGAGTTCTAGTATCCAGAAGTATATTGAACAGGAGTGGTGATTGTGGGCATCCTTGACTTGTTCCTGATTTTAGCATGAAAGTTTTCAGTTTTTGACCATTTAGTATGATGTTGGCTGTTGGTTTTTCATAGATAGCCTTAATCAGGTTAAAATAGAGGCCTTCTATTCCAATTTTCTGTAGGGTTGTTATCATGAATGGGTGCTGGATTTTGTCGAATGCTTTTTCTGCATCTATTGAGATGATCAAATGGTTTTTGTCCTTCACTCTGTTAATACGGTGTATTACATTTATTGATTTGTGAATGTTGAACGATCCTTGCATCCCTGGGATAAATCTGACTTGGTCAGGGTGTATGATCTTCTTGATGACCCTTTGTATTCTTTTTGCCAGTACCTTGTTGAGGATTTTTGCATCTACAGAACCATGAATCTTGTTTCACACCAGGCCCTGACTCCAGCCTCAGACAGAGCCCTGACCTTAGTGGCAGTCTGATACTTGATCTTTGTTGTAGACTGAATCTTAATTCTGGTTCCATAGTGACTCATGATCCTGGTTCCATACTGAGCCTCAACTCTGGCCCCAGCCTGACTTTCCAATAGAAACCTCTAACTTAGAACTTCACTCTAGCACCATGCTGGATCTACGGTATGAATGCAATCAGCTGTCTTTCCATGCTTCAGTCCATTTACCCAGGAAACATTGGAAAAGAAAACTCAGCATTCTTTGAAGAACATCTGGCATCAGAGTAAGATTTACAACCCATTGCAGGAAGCAAGATCCCTATTCATCTGTTTACAACCTTCCTGACTTTACCCAGGAGGATTGACCTCAAAGAACTAAGTCCTCCCAACTCTAGAACTCTGAGAAATCTCATTGTTTGGGTGATTTTCAGTTTTCATTATTTAATACAGTCATTTCTGGTTTTATATTCACAATCTTGGTCAGCCCAGAATAGAGTTTTTCTTCTCTCTGTGGTTGAAGTTGTAGCACTCTTTCAAACAAAGGAAAACATGTTTAAAACAGCAGTGAAAATATCTCCAAAATATGTTCACAATCAAGTTGATCCCTTGGTAATTGGCTGGGAGAGAAGGAAAAGACAAAGAGAAGGAAAGGACAGTAGGTCCCTGCCAGGCTGGGGACAGCAGCATAGGGTCTAGCCTTGGTTCTCAGTCTGTGCAATGGTGATGATGGGTTGAAGGAGACAGAAATGTGAAGCTGGGGCTGAGAAGGTGGAGAGGAGCCAAGATCAAGCCACTGAATGTTCCCACTCAAGAAGGAGCTGAGACCCAAGGCTGGTTATTTTCATATGCCCATCACACAGTCTCACTTTTTCATCTATCATATGGACTCAGAACATCTGTCCAAAGATGACTAGGTGGCTATAAAGCAGGTGCAAGTAATAGTAGCTGCTGCCATTGTTATTATTTGTATCCACTCTCTGTCAGCTGAGAGGCAGAAGAGATTGGTGGAAGCCGGAGTGAGACCTCCTGGATTCAAGTTCTGGTTTTGCCACTTACTACTTATGTGATCTTGGGCAAGTTGCTGAAGCACTGTGTGCCTCAGTTTCATCATCTGTAACACAGGGATAGAAACTTATGATTAAAGAAATTAACAAATATAAAGCATTTAGAAATGTTCCAGGTACAGATGCCCATGAGGTGTTAGCGCTTATCTGTTCCAAAATGTGTCATGCATACCTGTGATGTGAAGGTGGCAGTTATAGAAAGATTAATTCACATGAGCTGCAGTAAGAACACTGGGCCCCCAAGTTCTCCTGCCTCATATCCCTTACTTCAGCTCCTGCCATTAGAAATTGATTGATTGAGTGATTTACTCATTCACTACCAAACACCCACTCGGGGCCAGAGAGCAGTAAGTAAGAGTGGAAGACACAGTAGCTGCTGTCAAAGTCCTCATGGTCTGGTGAGGAGACAGAGAAATGGAGCAGGTGAGTTCTAAAATCCAGGTCTGTGAATGGTGGTAGGCACCCAGGGGTGAGAGAGGTATAGAGGAGCTGGTATCTGAGCTAAGTTGTAAACAGTTTGCAGAAGAGGCATTCGTTCATTTAACAAATCTTTACTGAGCCCTGGTCCTAAGCTGAGGACTCAGCCAACACCACGACCATGTTCTGACATGTTGCCACATCTTGTGGTCCTGGCTGGACAGCTTCATGTGAAGTCCTATGGGATGGATCTCTCATCCAGGGGCCTCTTGGGCCCCACCCCACTTGCCCACTCCACCCCAGAACATGCACAGCTGCCCAATTATAGTTCCTAACAGACTATGCCTGTAGCACATGTAGTGCACACTGTCATTGACCTGCCCTTGTCCCCTCAGCACTCACTTTCCCATGCCCGGTAAGGCTTATGCCAACCCTTGAAACTCCGCCTAAGGTTGGGGGTATTGGAGAGTCCAAGTCCAACAGCAGCCTGGCCAGTGACTGATGGGAGGTGGTAGGTGAACCCAGCCCCACCCTTGGCTGGGGCACCTCTGAGGTGTGCTTTTCACTGCCTCCTGAGTCCCCAGTGGGCCTGCCCTACTGTCACTCACAGAAGCAACTTGCTTGATTACACATCAGTGGCTTCAATGGCTCACTGCAGTGATTCATTATCTCTGGGCCACAAAGTTTTATGAAAGCCATGGAGCTCTCCCCAGAGCCCATCCATAAAACCTCTAACTCTGCTAGAGAAGCACTGGCTTCCAGCATGACATCCAAGACCCCTGCCTGGTTTTCAAGGCTGTCAACACAATGACCCCACTACCATGTGTCCATCCTTCCACACCAGGGTCATGCTTTTCCCTCTAGCTTGAAATGTGCTATCACTTCTCAGCCTTTTGGCTAAGATCAAGTGCAGTATCTAGCTTGAAATATGCTTCCCTTTGCTTAATACTCTTCTGGGTTGTACCTACCCTTCAGGAATTTGGGAGTGGCTTAGCCTGGTGGGTCTAGCTTGAGGTTCCTGGGGAGGTTTAGTCTGGGTGTCAGCTGGGACTGCACATACACAAAGGTTTGGGAGGACTGGACAATCTGCCTCCATTGTGGCCCACTCCATGGTCAGCAGGCCATTGTGACTGTGAGCTCGTGTGGCCCCTCTCCACAGGGGCTTCTTTGCAGGAACCTCTCCATGGGGACCTTTCTGAGGGACAGTCTGATTCTCCTTACAACATGGCAGCTGGTGTTTCCAGGAAGCATCTTCATGCTGGTCAGTTTACAAATAGACCATTTAATCTTCACAGATATGACTATTCTCTGCTTTCCCAGGAGAGGAAGCAAGAGTTCAGAGAGGGGAAAGAGCTTGCCCATGTCAAGGACAGAGCTAAGAAAAAGCCTCAGGTCACTCTTACTCCAAAACCTTGCCCTGCACCACAGGGTTGTCTTTCTGAACCATCATAGAGAACCAGCGAAGGTTCTGTGCCTGGGGACTGTGAATCATTTGGGTTCAAACCAGACCTCCCCTTACTGGGTACATGGTGCCACTCTCTCCCAGTGACCAGCTCCACGTGCGGCTCCACTGCCTCTCAGATCCTCTATCACATGAGACTTGCCCAGCCTTCCTTCCCAATGTCTTTGTCATCCAGCTCCTCTACTTGAGCCTTACCTCAGCCAGCTGGTCTTCCACCTGAGGAAAAAATCAGAGGAGGCTGTTTTCTGCCATTGCTTCTGGATTTTATGCCCAGGGTGTGCCCTCAGCTCTCCTCTGCCCATCTTCTTGGAAGATGCGGATACAAAAATGATCCCCGAGCCACAGGAATGCCCTAGACACACCCCTAAAATACTGCAAATAGCACTTCTGGTCAAGGCTTATTGTTAATAAATCAGTATCAGGTGAGGCGGTTTGAGTTCCTGCTCAGTTTTCTAATGTGTGTCCATGAGCAGGTCACGATCTTCCCTTTAGCCTCAGCTTCTTCATCTTAGGAAACCATGAGGGAGTTAGAGATCATTGTTCCATGAAGTGCTCAGCATCAGCCTGGTGCATCATAACTGCCAGACCCTTGATGCAGAGCGTTCATTTGCTTATAAGGGAACCAACAATGTTGAGAATTATTGGACTTTGTGCCTAACATGTCCTCAAGATCATTACATAGAAAGATTGTATTCTAATCAACTAGTGAACAGCCCAGGAACAACCAAGGCAATCCTGTCATTTTGTCTTCACGGAAGCCCGACAGAAGAATCCATTTTGTATGTTTTGCAGAGGTATGAACCGTGGGTCAGAGAATAGGAGTAACTCAGCTAAGGTCACACAGAGAAAAGCCAGAGTCTATCTGATTCAAAACCCAGCCCTCTTTCCATTCTACTCATTGAGCCCTCCTCTGATTTATAACCACCCATCACCTCATCCCTGCATCTGTAGCTATCTGATTTCCCATCTGCCCTCGATAATCCCCTGTAATCACCCACCTACAGTCACCCATCTTCTCATCCTTTCATTCATGACTGCCCATCTTTCCATCCTCCTACCAATCCTCATTCCAGGAACTGAAATATGACTTTGAGCTAGACAAGGTCCTGCCCCATGGAGCTCACAATTTGGTTTTGGAAAGCAGACAACAGCCAAATACACATTGTACCTGAGGCATAAGGGCTGCAAAGAAAAATGAAGGAGGAAGTGAAGCCAGGAGTAACTAAGGCAAAATGATCATCTGGAAAGTCCTTTCTGACTTTTTTGACCTTTTGGGACTGAGCCCTGTGACAACTTGGAAAACAGGCATTCCAGGCAGAGGAAACAGCTGCGCAAAGGCCCAGAGGTGGGAACAAGCTCGATAGGTTAGTGTGGAGGGAGCACCACAAGGGAGCAGAGAAAGGATGGGAAGAGGCTGGTGAGGACTGGGCCCCGGCAGGCTTCCCCAGTCACTGTGGGTGATGGAATTTTATTTGGGGTTGGCCTACAGTGACTCCCAGTGGTGGAAGGATTTCTCATCTGCCAGAAGAGGGGCCACAGAGGCCTGGACATGGGTGCTTCTACGTCTCTCCTTTTTTAAACAGCTAGTTGCAAGGTTTTCATACCTGCAACCACAACAGGTGCCAGGATGGAGATTTAGGAAGCTGAGACTTGGGCATCACCTTCTACAGCAGGCCAGTGACCAAACCTGGCATACCTCAGCCCAGTTCGTCTTTGCCACCCGATAAAGGTGGCATCACCAGATCAGGTATTTTGTTATAGTGATGGAAAACTGACTAAAGCAGTCCTCTATGAAAAGGGTTAAAAGCGCTGTTCATTAAAATGCCTGTGAGGTGCCAGACTCAGGAGTGGCGCTCACAGACTCACTCTCAGCCAGTCCAGGAGGAGGGCTCGCAGCCACAGCCTGGCCCACCAGCCACCGGTGGGGAAACAGCCTCAGAGGCAGTACATCCTTCAGGCCATACAGCTTAAAGAAGAGGAAGCCAGGACATTCTAGCTCAGCTTTTATTAGTACAACTGTACTTGATAAGAAAGGGAGAGGAGCCCAGAGGCTTAACTTGTAGTTTGACAGAAGATGTCTTCTGGAACTGTTGGCTGCAAAGCAAAGCAACTTTCCCCATAGATTGTCACTGTGTTCTGGGGGATGGAGCTTAGGATTCCACTGTGTCCACTGTGGGCACCAACTGCCCCCAACAGGCACGTCTGGTGAAAGTGAATTGACTCATTCATCAATAGGTTACTTCACTGACTGATTGGTTGATTCTTGTGCCCATGTTGTACAGTTTGAGGCAGCTGGGGCAGGAAGTGGAAGGTGGGAGCTGGTCATCTTCTGTGCCTCTTACTTTCCACTCATTGGGAACATCAAGAAAAAAGAATCCCAGCTGCACCATAGCTAGGGAACAAATTTTTGGTATGGAAGTAATTCTGCTAAGGCTAACCTCCTCAGAGTACATTCCAAAGGCTTTTCCTATTTTCACATTTAATTAGGAGATGTTTCTATAGTGTGAGTCATCATCATAATAATAATGGGGGGGTGTTTATTAGGAAATGGGTAGAAAGAGGACAGAACAGTTGGACAATTCCAAGCCCAGTTCTTTGAATCACTGGCTGTGTGATCTTGGGTGGGCCGCTTTCCCTCTCTGAACACCTTGTCTGTAAATTAATATTTACCTGGCAGGGATTGGACCCCTGAAATCAATTGTATGCATATATTTGCCAGTGCTGGCACACAGTAGGTGTTTAACCAATATTCACTGCTTCTTTAGTCTCGCTGGAATAAAGGTAGATAGCGTTTGCTTTCTCCACCATGAACTCTAACCTCTTAAAAACTACTCACTACCTCTCTGAAATGGTATTTCATATCAAGCCCGATGTACCTTCTAACAGTGGCATAGCTTTGTCTCTTCCAGCAGAGTGGAGAACAAAATCACTGCTATAAAACATGTCTCTGGATGGGGCGGGAAGTGGAGAAGGGAAAGATATCCTGGGCTGGGGATGGGAAGGGGTAGGAGCTGGTGAAAGCCAGCATGGAGAGGCAGCACTGAACATGTGGATTAGTCCCCAAAGCCACAGAAGGCCCTGGAGCAGGAGGAAAGAAAACGTTTCCATTAAAGAAGGAGCAAAGTCAGCCCCTTGCTGATTTGTGCTTGGGGCAGACATCGATTCCTCCCCTGGGAGCGTCCTCTTCTTCGCTGGGGCCCTAGGCATTGGTCTCTACAGTGTTTGCCCATCATACCCCACCCTTCTTGTCTTCCCTAATCCCATGATCAGTATTAATCAAATGTCTGTCACTCTGCCTGTCATTCTGCCTGCAGCAAAGTGCTTTCCAGGTGGGCCAATCAGAATCCTCTCCTTGGGCTGGGGATTTAGCTGAGTGGTGCTGCCGCCTGCCTCGCAAGTGCAAGGTCCCGAGTTCAATCCCCAGTACCAAAAAAAAAGAAAAGAAAAAAGAAAACAGAATCCTCTCCTCTGTTGAGGCTGTAGGAGAGGGTTTCCTTTTCCATGTTCCTGTCATATTTATACCACATGGAATGAAACTGTTTGAAGCAGGAATGGATGGTTATCACCAGCAAAGAGAGAGGGAGAGGAGTAAAACTGAGTGTGCAGGGAAGCCTGCTGGTTGAGATTGCCTGTGTGCTTAGATTACACCATGCCTGCAGCCCATCTGATTTGCCCCTTTTGTGAATAAACAGTTACCCCTGGATTATTTAACAAGATTTCCAACACGTGGCAACTGAAAGTACTCTAATTCATGCAGTTGTCACATGAGAAACAGAGCGCCTCTTCAGACAGAGAAGAGGTAGGGAAGAAATAACCAGGCTTGGAAAGGCTGAGAGAGTCTACTTTGTTGACCCCCTGCAGCCCTGGCTCAGGTGCTGTCCCTCTCTGGGCCTGAGTTGCACCATTTGTGTAATTGGTGTTGTGAGCAGGGAACAGTTTTTTACTCCCACACCTTGTTGCAAAGATGATTTTAGGCAAACTTTAGGGACGTGTTTATAACAGATGTAATAAAACAAGAGGCCAGGAAAGAAAGGGAAAATGAAATCATGAACAGGAAACACAACAGGTGAGCTCAAGATGAGGTTGGGTTAGTGAATGTCTTCTGTGAACTTCTGCACTGTTGCTAGAGGTATGTGGAGATATTTGTTCTGAGACTCCTCATATCCAGAGCAAGATCAAGGGAACACGGTTAAATGGATTTAAGGGGGGTGGGAGTGACAACAACAAAAACAGTCCTTGAGAAGAACCCCCAGTTTTCCTGGGATGAAAGTCTGAAATAAATATCCTTGTGGTTCCTCATGAGAAGAACTTTGTGAAACATGCTGGGCAAAGATAAAAGCCAAGCAACAGGCTGAAATAAAACCACTGCAACACAGTCAACTGTTGGAAGATTGAAATCCATCATAAATCAGTAAGGGCCCTAAGAATCAATACAGAAAAGACAAAATATTCCATTATAAAATGGACAAAGGAGAACAAACACCCAATTCATAATAGAAGAAATAGCTATGAAATCCACAAAAATCAACAGAATGGCATTCATACACGTCTGTCTACCCTTTGTGCTCCTCATCACCTGATATATGATGTGTTTATGTTTTTACTTATTGCGGGATGTTTCCCTGACCAGACTGAACTCCATGAGTTCTTCTCCTCTTCTTCTGAAACCTGGGGTGTGTTGCCAGCATGGAGTCGGTGCATAATATATGTTCACCAGATACATGCATGAATGAGTGTATGGGAAGCATGTAAGCTTGTGAAATGTTTTGGTAGGCAGTCTGGCAACACCTGTTAGAGTTCAAATGCACCCATGCTGATTCAGAAACTCCCCCTTTAGCCTTGTGCTCAATAGAAACATGGCAGCACCCAGAGGCCTAGGCAGAAGTATGTGTCTTGCAGTACTGATTAGATGGCTAGCACTGGAAATGACCCAAATGCCTGGCAACACTGCAATACTGAGTGGTATGGTATATTCTCACTGCAGAATACCATGTGTTCTTACAAACAGAGAACAGGGGCTTGGGAGTAGCTCAGTGATCTAGAGTATATGCTTACCATGTGTGAGATCCAGGGTTTAAATACAAGCAACACACACATACACACACACGCACACACATGGAGAACAGGTGTTTGATACTAATGTGGTCAGACCTCTAACGCATATTATTAAAATAAAAATAACAAGTTGCAGAACAAGTATGTAACATCTATGGTAAAACAAAACAATTTCTATCTAGCTAGCTATTGTCTGTCTATCCATCCATCCACTTAACATCTATCAATATAACATTTTTTTTTAGTATCGGTGATCAAACTCGGGTCCTTCCGCTTGCGAGGTAAGCGGCGAAACCACTGAGCTAAATCCCCAGCCCTATCAATATAACAGATAGAAAAGTATCTTGAAAGGAAACCGCAAACTGTTAACACTAGTAGCTCCTGAAAAAGGGAATGGAAAGGGAGATGTGTGAAGGGCCAGTTTTACTTTATTTATTTAAGAATAATATGCATTTAAAATGTGCTCAGATAGTTGTGCAAGTTTAAAGTTTTGCAAACTGTACACATCCTGTAACCAGCACTCAGACAAGGAAAGAGAAGCATCCGGGGTCCACTACGCATTATCCTCAGGAGGGAAATTATCCCTATCTTCCTATTACTTTTATCATTGTAGACTAGTTTTGCCAAACTTCGAGCTTTCTATCAATGAAATCATAAGGTGTATATCATTTTTGTCTTACTTTTGTGCAATATTCTGCTATTTCATGACTTTTAACTTTTGTCAATATGTTTGTATGATATTCAAAAAGTGCATCAAATGTATTCTACCTATGTGTGTTGGATAATTATGATTTATTACATAAAGCCACAAAGCACAGCATCACACTGTGTGTGATGTAGGCTGATGTCACTAACTCTGCCTTCACAGAGCCACAGGGGGTGCCAAAGTGGGGCAGGCAGCAGGCTACTCCTCCCAGACCCCTCAATCCCGGACCAGGCACTTAGGGTCCTGAAACCTGCTTTGGGGATTTCTTTGATCTGTTACTGGGGCTTGTGGAAGAGTTGGTGGATGGAGTTCATTTTCCATGGTAACGACAGCTTCCATGTGGCCTGTCCCACTGCCAAGTGCTAGATACCTTTCCATGTCTGCAGGCATCAGCTTATTCTCACAGGAAGCTCAAAGGGGACAGGTCAAACTGAGGTCCTGAATCCTTCACCAGTACTTTAGAGTTCAGTGATGATGCTCCAATAGGCAGCCAAGAAAGAGGAAAACTCTGTAACTGAGGCATGATACAGGAGACTGAACAGAAATCCATACCCAGGAAGCAAGATGAGGCATGGTGTGGGGAGAAAATGGGACAAGACCTCTGGGTCACTGTTGCAAAATACAAGGAAAGGCCTCCTGCTGAAGAGGACAGGAGTGTAGTGTGCTAGGTGATTGGGATCAGGAGGCCTTGCACTCACCCCACACTTTCAAGGCCCCTCTTTGTTTTCCTCTAGAAACACAGGAGCCTTAGCCTCTCCTTAGTCCTTGAAGGGGAGATAGGATTGAACCACCCCTTCTCATCTGGCATCTGTGAGCCTTTTCATACGTTTCCAACAGTGTGCCAAGAAGTGATGCAATCCAACAGTGCATTGTTAAGGTAAATTACTGTTTTGTTTATGCATCTTTGCTTGTGGGTATGCATTTATTTATTATTACTTCTCCTTCCTCCTCTTCCTTTTTTCCTCTTCCTTCTTTCTTCTTCTTCAAACAGGTAATATACACATGCTGTATAAAACCAAAACACCTAAAAGTACATAAGGGGGAAATTAATCCACACTCCAACACTGTCCACCCACCTCCTCTTCCAGGCAGCTGTGACTGTCAACAAATTCTTTCTTGAGTTTCCACCCAGAAGTGGCTTATTCATTTACAAACATGTGCACATACATTCTGCCCCACTGTTATTTTTCTTTACCAAATCATTCTGCACTTCACTTTTTGCAACACATGTTGGAGATCAGTCTTTGTCATCCTTGGAGAGCAAGCTCTTCCTTTTTAACAGCTGCCTATATTACTTGGCTAAGATATAATTCAACAGATCTCCTTTTGATGAATATGTTGCTTGTTTCCTATTGCTTTTTGCTATTACCATGAGGATGCAATGCCTGTCCTTATGCAGATGTCATTTTGCAACCACTATGAGAATAAACTTGTAGAATAAACTTGTAGAGGTAGGATCCATGGGGCAAAGGGAACATGTATTTGTACCCAAGTCCATGTGGCCAAATGGCCTGACACTACAACCAGTGAAGTGAAATGTCTGTCCCTGCCACCCAGCCACCCAGTGGTTTTACCCTAATCTGCAGCCTGCACTCCACTTTTGTCCACTGTCCCAGTAATATTCAGTATAGAACTTTTTATTTCCTTTTCCACTGCAGGATGTTGTCTGGGATCACATTTTGCAGTTTGTTGTTGTGTCTCTTTAATCTCCTTTAATTTGGAACAGTCCCTAGTCTGTCTTTAACTTTCACAATGATAATATTTTTTAAAAAGTACAGATTAATTGTTGTATGGAATGTTGTGTTTCTCACTTTGGGTTTGTATGATGTTTCCACAAAACATATATTTTGTGCAGCAATATCTTAGGAGGGAGGCTGTCTTCCCCAGTGACATCATGAGCTACATGAGGTCAATTTGTACCTTTATTGGTGTTAACTTTGATCACATGGAGCAGGTTGTATCTGGTTTCTCCGCCATGAAGTTAATACTTTTTCTTCTGTAAGTAACAAATCATTTGTAGGAAGATAATTACCTTATCTGTACTTTAACATCTTTTGTCAAGATGTGTACTATGGTTTGGATAAATATCCCCAAAGTCCACAAGTTAAAGGTTTGGTCCCCAGTGTGGCTCAACTGAGTGGTAATGTGGACTTAGGGGCCTAGCAGTTGGAGCCTACTGGGAGGTCCTTGGGCCACTGGAATGTGTTCTTGAAGGGTGCTGTGGGACCCCACCTGTCTCTCTCTTTATTCCCTTTTGCTTCCTGGCCATTAGGCAGAGGTTTTGCTCCCCCAGGCACCCCCCACCATGATGTGCTGCCTCATCCCAGGCTCAAAGCTATGGGGCCAATTGATCGTGGACTGGAACTGCCAAAACTGAGAGCAAAATAGACTTTCCTTCTTTATATGTTGATGAGGTTTTTCACTGATGCTATCTGGTAAAGCTACTGGTCACTTCAGTGACTCCAGCGGGCCCCCAAGGGCTCCACTACCTGTTCTTCTAGACCCTCAAACTCCCTGTATCACTGAGCGGTGGGAAAGACCCCATTTTCAAGGGGACTAAGTGGGGTTCCAAGGATAGGGACGGGGCAGGCCTTCTCTGTGGCAGGCCAGAGTTTAATGGGAAGGTCTTGGATCCAACACTGGACGTCAGCTACCCTCATCACTACTGATGCTTCTGCTGAGGGGCCCTGCAAAGCTTTTGGAGGAGTGCATCACAGGAAACCTGACCTCTCTTCCTAAGCACCAGAATGAACTTAGCCTCAGCTGTAAAAAGCAGCTGCAAGGAAACAGAGCTGAGTCTAAGTCTCCACTCTGACACTTAGTGGCCATGTGAGCTTGGGCAGGTGATGCCTCCTCTCTGGACCTGAGTTTCCTCCTTCATGAAGTGAGGAGAGTCATCCTGGCTTTCCTTCACCCAACAAAGCTATTGCAAGGACCAAATATGAGCAGGTGAGGAAGGGCTTTGCAAGAAGCCCTGCACGCAGAAGGTGCCATTCTTATTAAGGGAAAAATAAAACCCCCAAGAATGAGCTATCCCACAGCTTTCAAAGAAGACAGAAATAGGACAGGACTCAGGCCTGAAATGGCTTATCTGCTCCTCCCTACCTGCAGGCTCCTGCACACCCCTGGCCCAGAAAGCCCAGCCAAGCTACACTTGTCCCTCATCATGCCCCCTCCATCGTGGCACCTGGTAACACAATCTGTTTTCTTGACAGGAACTAGTCTGGATTTCTTGTGATCAGGAACTATATTTGATTCATCTAGGAAACTTCAGCACATCACACAGGGCCTGGTGCATATAAGGCCCTTGGAAATGGTAAGGGACTGAGTGGCTAGAGCAGAGCAAGTGGCTGAGTGGCTAGAGCAGGTGGCAAATCAGGGCTGGAATCAGAGATGGGGAAAGGACAGAGCAGGCAGACCTCACTCTAGGGCCAGGCCCTTATCCAAATGGCTTTCCCGTTCTCTCTGGAGATGAAGTCTAAGACTGCTTGGCTCCAGTCTGCTCAGGAATTTCTTGGTTTTCATTTTAGAAGACCCATCTGCCACATAAACTTGGGCTACTTTAGTCACCGATTTTCTATAGAAGACATTGCAATTGCTCACTTATCAGATGCTACCCTTCTCTTTCCTTCCCTTCTCCCATGCTGGCAGAGCCTGTCTTTCAAAGTAGAGGCTGAACATGGCAGATACTTTCCCAGGGTCCTTGGTGATAAACATGGCCATCTGACTCACTTTGACTAATGTGGCATGAGGAGAAGTCTTCTGGCACCCTCTGAAAAAGTTTCTTCTGTCTCTCTCTACTGTACCTCTGCCTTTCGGATATTGTCATTTAAAGCTGTGATGCTTAGAGCTATGACAGCCATCTTGTAACCATGAAGAAATACCTTTAAGGGAGGAAATAAATAAATAAAGAATAAGAATAAAATAGAAATAAAGAATAAGAATAAAAATTAAAATAAGAAAGAAATAAATACCAGGAAAGAAGGGAAAGGAAAAATTATGAGGAAAAAAATGGAAACAAAGTCTATGTAAATAGGGAAGGGTGGAGGGGGTGAAGGGAGCACAGGTAATGGGGAAAAAAAATAAGAACCAAGATACATCATGTACAGGTACAAGCACCCAATGATAAATGTAAATGTATCGTTTACCTAAAATGTACCAATAAAAGAATTTAAGGGGAAAAAAAAGAAAAAAGACTTTTTAAAGTACACACAAAAAAATCACTCCTCAGAACTAAACATATTTAGAAAATCATTCCAAAAATTGTTTTTCGTAAAGCTTAAACTATTTAGAAAAATGGGATGAGAGATTAAAAACTATTTTCATGTGTAAAAAAATCATCAAATTGCACAATCTTTAAATGATATAAATTATCTTAGTAATGTGTTTCTATCATGTTTTACAAGTAGTAAGGTATGGGGAAATTTTATAATTTTTTTTTGTTTTTGTTGTAGTAAAGATTGGTTCAAAAAAAAAAAAAAAGAAATACCCTTAAGGAGTGAAGGATAAAAGGATTCCGATTCTTTGATGACATTATTTGCCCTCTGAACAACCATAGAAACAAATATTTCTTATTAGGTGAGATGATAATAAATCCTGTTGGAGTTAATTCACCTTTTCTAGAAGGAAAATATTTTCTATTAGGAAAATATTTTACTTTTTAGTGATTAATTATACACATTTATAATTGCAGTGGATAACTGGATACATGTTTACAATAATCGCATCAGAGTAGGTAGAATTGCTATTTACACATTAAACATTTTAATTGATACATAATAATTGTACATATTTATGAAATACAGTATGATATTTCAATGCATGTATACAATATATACTGAGCAAATCAGTGCAAATGCTAATCTTATTTCCATGTCCATATTGTCACTTTGTGTTTGGAAGCTTAGAGTGCCTCTCTTTTGGTTCTTCACAAAAAATATATAATATGTTATTGTAAATTACAGTCACCCCTGGTGCTGTAGGACACTAGAACTTATTACTTCTGTACAGCTGCATTTTGACAACTGATATCCATTAGGAAAATATTTTAATATTCTCAATCATCACAAGATATCTGATAGAGAATGCAAAAAGAGTATTCACAAAAGAAAAGATTTGCTAAATGGGACAACATTATACTTATGCATTCTGTTTACCAATAGGTCAAGTGTGCAATGGCAGAAGTAGTTGGGAAAGGGGCATGAAAGACCCAAACACAGTGTCAGGAATGTTCTGGATCTTGATCTGGGCAATGAGTGCATTTGTGAAAAATTCCTTAAACTGTACTGCTTAAGACCTGTGCATATTACTTGTAAAAAAAAAAAAAAAACCTGATCATTGCCTTTCTTCCCACTTATAGTAGCTATTACTCCAAAATATTCTGAGCAATTGTACAAATTTACACTCCCATACCCTGATATAAAAAGTTAAAAAATAATAATAACCTCTGTGGTTTAAGAAGTATTCTGTTAGCTGCAGCCCAAAACACCCCAATATATTCTTTAACTCACCTTGGAGGCTCAGAAGGTGAATGGTGTTGGGGAAATGATGTTAATTGACAGGCAGCAGCATTTCTACAGGGAACAGAGCATGTTCAAACTATCACACCCACCTCTGTCCCACCAGGATCACTTGATAATGTCATTAAACAGACTGAGGAGACTGAGGGTCTGAGCTGGTGACTAATCTGGAATTTGGGCCCAAAATGTTTTATCTCCAAAGTGGCACATGCCCCCGTCTCAGCTACTCTGGAGGGCAAGACAGGAGGTTCACTTGAGCCCAGGAGCTAGGGGCCAGCCTGAGCAACACAGTGAGACCCTGTCTCAAGGAGACAAAAGAGCTGACCGTGATGGTACACACCTGTAGTCTCAGCACTTAGGAGGCTGGGCCAGGAAGGTGGCTGTGAGTTCAAGGCTAGCGTGGGCTATATAATAAGTTCAAGGTCAGCCTGAACTTCATAGTGAGACCCTATCTCAAAACACCTTTTGAAAAAAGAAAAAAATTAGTAACCACCCTGGGCACATCCATCAATAAACATTTGTTGATCTCCTACTGTATACTCTACAGGGAAACGTTCTCTGGTCTCCGTCCCCACTGAGCTTTGGTCTAGGAGAAGAACATGGAATTTTCTTTTAATGATAACTATTATATATATTTTAAGTACTTACATTTATTAAGGACCTACTCTGTCCTGGACCAATAGTTTGCAAAATAGAGTCCGTGTACTGAAGGATGTACTTCATTGGGTTGCAAGAAAAATAATTAGTAATTTTATCTGTATATTTAATCTAATCTTTGAGAAATTTCCATTTCTGTGTATGTTATATAAAATTACAATAAATTGCATGATAATAAAACTTGTGTCCATAATAACTTGTTAACAATAAGTACAGTGAGATGTGCTCACTTTGTAAATCCATAAGTATGAAGATGGGGGGGGGGCAACATTGCCCGCTAAGGAGACACCAGCAGCTTTAAAGACCCACTGTGTCACCTACTCCCATGATCCCATTTGACGCTCATAATACTATGAGAATCAGAGGTGCTGCTCCATGTAACACATAAAGAAAATTAAACCTCAAACAGTAGCAGTTCAGGTCCATATAGCTAAGCAGGCAGCAAAATGGGGACTAGAAATTAAAGCTGTGGGCCCCAGTGTCTTGTCTGTCAACCATGCCCCTCACAAAGGTCTACTTTCCTCATGATTGGATCCTTCTTGGAACTCTAGCTTCCCCTCATGTTAAGCCAAGGGGTGGATAGATTCAAGTCAGCCTAGAGGAGCCCCAAATACACTATTACCATGTAGTTGTCCTCCAGGAAACACATGAAGGGTGCCTTGGGGATCGTAAGGGATGCCCCTTCTCAGAGGGACAGGGGACAGGGACATCTCTTCAGGGGACTCGGGGCATAAGCATAGGCTTGGTGGTGTGATGATGGTGGAACCTGGAGTCTGGTACCTGTGGCACCTGTTTAACTCTTGCAAGATACAGTGAAATTTCACATTTACCTGGCCTTTTTTTTCAGCATTTAACTCTTACCTCACCTAATTCAAATGCTTTTGGATGCTTCTCACTCTATCTTCTGGAATTCACATCCATATTTCTAAATCTTACAAATATGTGGCTCCATATATACCCATTTCAGGCATCATATCTTGACTTCCTTTTATAACAGAGGAGGAATTTTAGGTCAGTTATACCTATTTTCCTCTCCCTTCCACACAATATAATTAATATCGATTTTTTGTTAACTTCATATTCAGTGCTTTCATTATAACTATGCAAATATTGGTTCTTGCTGTGTAAGTATTGCCTTGTAATGACATTTCATTTCTCTCAAACTCAGTCCTTTCTCTTTCAATTATAATTGCCTTTTCAAAAATAGCTGTTTTCTTTGAACATTTGACCCAATGCCACCCTCAAAGCAGCTCTGTAAAACAACCCTCAGCAAGATTTCCTCACAGACAAGCATGTCTCAAAACTTAACACTGGGGCTGGGGATTTAGCTCAGTGGTTCTGCTGCCTGCCTCACAAGTGCAAAGTCCGGAGTTCAATCCCCGGTACCAAAAAAAGAAAAAAAAAACAATGCTGCTGCCAGTTTTGATTCTTGGGCCCTCTGATTTTTATCACCCATGTAGACTCTGTTTGCTCTATGCTTGAGACACAGAGAGTGCCAGGAATTCTCTCATGTCTCTGCTGTGTGGAATCCACAGTCTCCTGTATGTCAAGTTGTCCTAGAAGATTTACACAGTATGGAGTCCAGCAGCCAATGCGATCCTTCCTCCCAGCAGAAATCTCCTGAGCCTGATCTTTACTATCCTTCTGTCTTCTGACTCTGACACGAATCTCTCATAGAGTCAGCCTAAGGCATTCCAGCTCACTTTTTCAGCTGACATTTCAGAATATTTCCTAACTCTTCCCTTCCCACAAAAGCCAGTTCTAAAGGCTCGTGAGCTATATGGCCAGTTAATGTCAGCAAAGGCCCGACTCCTGGTACAAAATTCCGTGTCAGTTACTTTTCTCTCATTCCTGGGGCAAAATACCCAACACCCAAAGTCAAAGGGGGAAAGGTTTATTTAACTCATAGTTTGTAGAGGTTTCAGTCCATAATCAGCTGGCTTCCAGGCAGAATTACTTGGCATAGGAGATTCACAGAAGAGAACAGTTCAAGGTAGCCACATGGTAGCAAAAGCAACAAGGAAAACTGAACAACATCGTTTTGCCCCCTTTATCTTATCCAGACTACCAGGATTAGGGTGATGCCAAACCAATCAGTGTACTGGTTTAGTAATCACACACCCTTAACCCTAGCATCACACACTAGATTCAGCCGCCTCTGAAAAAACCACCTATGACTGCATGAGGCTTTGGGGGGACATCTAGACCCAAATCATAAGATGAGGGAAGACATAAGCATTCCCACTGACATTCTAGAATGAGATAGGTGAAGAGTGCCAGGGCATTCACCTTCTCTGGGCCTGTAGTCCCTACTTTTAGAACCTATTTGGCTACCTTTTTCCAGGAAGTGACCTCCCTTGTCTGGCCCATATGTGAGTGGGGCTATAGGCTGGGTGGGCAGTGTGGGGGTCAGGGACCTAGCAGTACAGACTTATACAGACTTCTGAACCATCCCCCTCCTTTCAGTTCCCAACTCACCAGCCTTTCCTCTGATACCTAGTACCTTCAACTTTTTAGCTTTTGAGGCCAATCAGCTTGTTTCTGTGCAGCAACCCACCCTTAAAGCAGCCACCTGTCACCATTGGCGTTGGGCTGTCCTCCTCCCTGCTAAGTCACTGGTGGTTTCCCCACTCACTTTGCTTCTTTGTACATTGCACTTTAGGGATTCAAATGGTCCAAATTCTCAAACACAGAGTTCGTATTTCTTGTTCTTGTTTGGGGGAGATTTTTCTCAACAAGGGGAGTAGACATGTCTTTAATTTGCCACTTAAAAGGCTCCAGTTCATTAGCTACTTAAATGGAAAAACATCCTTCTGTTGGGCAGAAACATGTCAGCAAACCAGTTCATTAGAGTTTTCAATGGAAAAACTACTCTAGTGAGTGGAAGCATGTCAGAATGTGGGTTTTGAGACTCTCACTGGATGGCCTGTATGATGCAGAAGACAGTTTCGTGTCTGGTTTCACACATGATTTGCATCCAGTTAATAAAATAATGAATTATGTAGTATTAAGGGAAACACAGATAAATCATTGCTGCCTGGGCCACAAGCAGAGGGAAGAACAGTCGGGGTAGCTTTGGCCACAAGGCCTAGAGGTGAGAAAGTGGGCAAAAGCACAAGATTCACCATTCCCTGCTAAGCTACAAGTGACACTGTCCTCAGAGTTTACCTCCCTCTCCTTGCAGATCCCTGCTGAGATGTCACCTCCTCAGGGGACCTCTGCCATCCCATCATTGTCCAGCTACTAACTCTGCTTTATTTGTCCCTATCTGGCTATTGACTATAGACTATATATTGACATGTTCCTCTTTAGTGCCTGTCAGCCCCACTAAATTGAGTTCCAGCTTGGAGGGAGAAGATGTTTTCTTTTTTTGCCTCCTGGCACTCAGTGCCTAGGACAGTGCTTGGTACACAGTAGATGCTCAAAAAAGAGTTGTGTTATGAACAAAAGAATGAATGAGAGCTCGAACCCATGGTTTTCCATGAGAAATACAGATGCAAGCCAAAGGAGACTCAGAAAGTCTCGCTAGCCCACATAGGGAGCTCTGGAGCTGCCTCCGTGGCAGCCTCTGCTCTTGGGGACACACAGAAGTCCCCCCCAATAGTCCCCTCCTTGGAGGCCAGGGTACCACGAGAGCCAGAGAACACAAACTCCATTTATTCTGGGAAATGGATTCCATCTCAAGACAAATTGTTACCTCCAAGGCCACCAACTGCCCAGCTAGCCCATCACCACGGCCTCCCTCTCAAATGATGTGGGCAGCAGGCTAGCCAGAGCTGAAATTTCCTTGGAAACAATCTTCTCTTTAATTACCAGGAGAGCGACCAGGGCTGCTAATGGGATGGGGTAGGGACTGGGGGTGGGGTCAAGTTCATAAAGTCCCTAAAGGATCAAGGCCTCCTTGTTTATTTTCCCCAAAATGTTCTCCTTTACCCAGAACAGGGTGGGGGCCCAGCAGGCCGCAGGCAGGGAAAATGCTTTAACCTTCTGCCGGCCCAACTCTGCACATTGAAATTTGACTTGCACTTTTAAATAATTACAAACTTAATGAAAAAATAATCTAACCCTAAAGCAGGCTAGGGACTCATGGCTGGCATTGGCTGGAGCCCCTGGCAGCCATGAAGAAAGATGTAAGAAGAATAGAGGAGCTGCTGGAGACAGTGGATGTCTTCTGTCTAGACTCCTCTCTCTGGAGCTGGCTCTGGCTCCCTATTGCCTTTTTTATCATGCCCAAATATCTTAAAGCTGACTTTACTCAGGCCCTATAGGGAAGTCACTGGACCCCAAAGGGGAAAGCAGGCTGTTCAGGTTGTGGGTTGGGTGGGACCTGAAGCAGATAATGAAGTCAGTTAGGATCTCTCAGGGAGAACTGGGCGGAAGTAAAAATGTGTTGTGTTACTGTCTGAGCCCAAGATGGGTATGCCCAACATGCCCAGCAACCAGCCATAGAAAGCAGGGACTACAGTTATCCATCTTTTACACCCCAGGGCTTTTCACCACCACATTAAGGGCTCTAAGGGGAACTGGGAGTAGAAAGATAGCAACAACAATAATAGCAGGTGCCATGAGTTGTAGACTACTGTGTGCCAGACTGTGCTGAGCTCTCTGCTGCCACCATGTTTCTTAACCCTTACTAGACTCCTATGTAGTAGGTGGTACTACTGACCCATTTTCCAAATGAGGCACAGAGTGTGGGTCCACAGTTCTGCAGCCAGGACATTCTGCAGTCTTACCCCCTGAAAATAATGCCGTGCAGCTAGTGGGGACTGAAATGAGTTTTATGAGCACCTAAAGGTATGGACCTTGTCCTCCTTATTTACTACTGTATCTCCAGGGTCCAGAATGGAGCTTGGCAAATAGTAGATGCTTAATAAATATCTATGGTATGAATAAGAATGAACCTAGGTATCTAATCCCAAAAGTAACAACTAAGAAACCATCCCAGTTCTCCCTTTCCCCTTCCACGTGATCCCAAGTTACTTTAGGGTGGATGAAATATAAAGGGGGTCCAAAAGTCAGACTGAAAAATGAGACTTGATTTAAAGAATAGTAGGGAGCCGCAGCAGGTTCTTAAGTAAGGAAGTCTCAAGCTATGGGAATGATGGTCTTCTGTGCCTTTGTGGATTATAGCAGTTAGTCAAGGTCAGTGAACTCCTCACCAGAAAGTCAAGTTATCTTCAGGAGTAGAGGGCCACAAACTTGTCATGTTCATTTAGTGGTGGGCAGAGAGCACCAGGATCAGACTGACAGCCAGGCTCCTCAGTCTACCTGGGGCAAATGTCCAAGATCCTGGGCCAGGGGTACCAAAACATGATATGTCCATGAAACTTACAGCCTGGGAGTCTGGGAGGCCCCAAAACACCCATCTCAGACTTTGAGGCTGTAGAAATGCTCCACCTTGGAATAATGGCCTATGCAAAATGTTGATTGAACACTTACTACACTCCAAGCACTGCTTACAAATATGCACTTATGAAATCTTCAAGTCCCTCCTTGGGTTAGTACCCATTAGGATACCTATTTTACAGATGTGGAAACAGGCATCATGTGGCACAAGAAATTCGTGTAACTTGCCAAAGGGGTGGGGCACACAACAGGATAAGCCAGGCCATCTGGCTGGAAAGCACATTGCATTGCCTTGTAGGCCCTGGAAATCATTGAGACTTAGAATCTCCACATTTTAGAATCACAGAAAGTTATTGGGGCAGGATCTTAGTGCCCCAGAATCTTAAAATCACAGCAACCCTGTCCTCATTGGCTCATCAAATTCTGCAGTCATAAAACCTAGGCATTTTTAAATCGTGTAGTAACAGGTTCTTGAGACTTTAAGTTAGCGCTGTTCGGATCCTGGGATCCCAGCCTGATGCAATGAACCTCAGGCAACAGATCCAAGCCAAGTCCTCTCCTTGGGCTGAAGGGGAAATTGAGGCCCACACAGGGGAAGGGAGTTGCCCAAAAGAAGCAGAGCTTGGAGGACTCGATGTCGGTGTTCAGAGAGAGAAATTCAAGCGAACAAAGAAAGGGCTGGGCAAGCAGGGATCTGTTTGTGATTAGCAGTGGGTTTTAATGCTGCCCAGGAATGCGCCCCACCATTAGTTACCGCTCAGCCACCACAGCAGGTCACTGCCTGCTCCGTCCCCCTCGGATACCCTCCTCGGAGACTGCCCTCATCAGGCTCCATATCCTGTTTATACCACCGACAAATTGAATTTTCAGAAATTGGCCTCCCAACCGAAGAAAGCCAGCTTCAGAGGCTGCAGGCTCTCTCAGCCTGCAAGCTATTTCCCAGGGGGGAAGCCTGCTCCCAGGGGCCTGGAGAATGTGGGACAAGTGGCCGGGCAGGGATAAAGACATAACGCTACAGGGCGGGTGGCGGGCCCACAGTCTCTGTGTTGCTCAGGCCACACCTGAAATAAGAGTCCTGTTTGGGGGTCTCCAGTTTTCAGAGATATTAACCTTGTATAGAGGAGGAGTGAGAGGAGCTGGATGGGAACCCTTGGAGGCTTTGACCCCTGAAATCAGAGATGGGTGGAGCCTAGGGGAGAGGACCTCAAACTGAAGGGTGGAAGGCAGACTGAGAAGATTTCAGTTTCATCAAAACCAGTGGTTCTCAAAGCAGGATCTGGAACCCCTGGGGTTCCCAGGAGCATTCCATGGTGATCACAAGGTCAAAACTATTTTCATAACGATGATAAGACATCATTTGTCCTTGTCACCTGTAGTGGAGTTTTCCAAATTTGATATGACACATTATGGCACCATCATTCTGATGGCATGAAAAAAGTAATGGAATAAATAGTCACAATAACAAAATATCAAAATTTTAAATAAAGACCAGCTCAACATTATTCATTTTCCTTTTGCCTCAGGCTTTACTGGATTTTCCACACTGTTGCATTGAAATATTTATCATATTTATCTTAGATATTTGGTGTACTTGAATTTTGCATTTGAAGTGTCTCATTGAACTTGCCTACTCCTGGCTCAGGATATAATTCAAATGCTTTCCTAAGTCCTAAGTAATTTTTAAGGGTAGAAAGGAGATCCTGAGACCAAAATGAGAATCACTCATCAAAGGAATAATATTCCTTCAGCTTCAGCTATATAACAGTGGAAGGGTTTACATTCCAAGTGGGTATAACAGCATTAAAGAATCAGGCATGGGCAGGGGACAAGTGTCCAGCATTTCTTGCCTCAGTGCTTCCTGCTGCTCCTGTAACCCTAGCAGTAAAAGGATCTTATCTTCCCATTGGAAACCTTTCTTGGTTTAACACTGTATTCTGAGCAAAACCCAAACCCTTATCCATGGCCCAAAGGCCCTGGGGGTCCTGGCTGGGTCTCCAATGTCCTGCCCTGGCGTACTCCATTTTTGCCACACTGACCTCTTTTTGTTCCTCAACACACAGACCTCAGGGCTTTGGCACATGTTGTGCCCTCTGCCTGGAATAGTATCCTCTTTGCTCTTCTTCCCATTGGCTATGTCTGTCATCCTCCAAGTTTCTTTTTTAAACATGGTTAGCTTAATTTTTAATTGATACCAAAAATCATAAAAAGTACATATGTTTACAGAGTGCCATGTGATGGTTTAATACATGGATATATTGTGTCATGTGAAAATCAGGGTAAACATCTTTCTCTCTCCAAATATTTATCATTTCTTTGTGATGAGAACATTCAAAAGCCCTCTTCTACCTTTTTGAAATATGCAGTACATTATGGTCACCTGTAGTGCGTATTGCTGTGCAATAGTACACCAGAATTTCTCACTCTTCCTGTCTAACCATAACTTAGTACCTGCTAATGACCTTTGCTCATCCCTCCTACTGCCCCCAGCTCCTGTAACTCCCATTCTACTCTCAACTTCTTTGAGATTGACATTTTCATATTCCACTTACAAGTAAGATCATGCAATATTTGTCTTTCTGTCCCAGGCTTATTTCACTCAACATAATGATCTCCAGTTCCCTCCATGTTGTCTTAACAGAATTGCATCCTTCTTCTGGCTGAATAGTATTCCATTGTGTGTATGTACCACATTTTCTTTATCCATTTATCCACTGATGAACATTTAGTTAGCTTCCATTTCTGGGCTATTGTAAACAGTGTCACAATAAAGATGGGAGTACAGATGGGCCTTTGACATCCTGATTTCCTTCCTTTGAATATATATTCAGGAGTTCTGGATCCTATGGTAGTCATCTTCAACTTTCTTCTTGACTGACATCTCCTACAGGAAGCTTTCTCTGACCACCTCATCTCAAGTAAGATTTATGTGACACCATCTCTTGTAACACCCTTGTTTGCTTCCTTTATAGACGTAATCATCCATTGTTTTACATTTCTTTGTTGGTGGGGATGGTTCTCTTCTATTTTCCCCATGAGTTCCTCCAGGGCAGGAAGACTAATTGTCCCAGCAGGTGAGTTTCAGCACCTGACACAGTGCCTGACATGGAGGAGGTCCTTGAGAAATGTTTGTTGAGCAAATTAATTATGAATGACTAAATAAGTAAATAAATGATTCAACAAGCAAAGCCCTCCAACTGCATTCACTAGGAGACTCACAACAACACAGGCCATTGAAAGCGTCAGGCACCAAGGATACATGGAGCATGCTGACAGGACCCATCAGCGTTGACACAGAAGGAGAAGAGGAAGACTGGCCTGGTGGGGGAATCAGCCAGAACCTGGATGAGCTGGGGTTTAAATGCAGCCTTCTGGCCTTTGCTGAGGCAATGGCCCTGCCTGCAATGCCTGCCCATTTTCTCTGATGGGGCTCAGCTCAAGACTGCCTCATAGGGCGCTTCCCTGACTCAGAGTAGTAGAACAAGCCACTCTGTGCTCTAAGTGATCTTGGGTTAGGACAACCACCCTTGTTTGAAGACATTAGCTTATAGAAATATCCAGGCAGGCTGGGGATTTAGCTCAGTGGTTCCAGCACCTTCCTCAAAAGCACAAGGTCCTGAATTCAATCCCTGGTACCAAAAAAGAAATATCCAGGCAGCTTAAGCACCATTTTCTCATTTCTTCCTAGTGGAGATCTATCATAAGCAAATCCACAAACCCCTACTATATCTAGGATGATGAGAGAAATAGTGAGGAAGATTACAGGGGAATGGGCTGGGAAAGCCTCTCTGTGGGGTTAAATAGATGTGGACTCAGATCCTACCTATCAACATTAGGGCTAATAATATAATAACTGAATAATGAAATGCAATTAAGTATAACCAAGGATGTCTGCTCCTTGGGGATGGGTGCCACATCTGTCTATTCTCTGCTCTGCCCCAGAAACCCAGCGCAGTGCCTACCACATAGTCAGTACTCAGTACATGGTGTAATAGGGATAAAAATCTGTTTATGCATTTTTCATGTATTACCTTGTTTCATCTTGATGGTTACCACGGTCAAAGTATTATCATCCCCATTTTATTGAAGAGAAAATGGGCATGGCTATGTTAACTTACCCTCAAACACACAGTAAATAGTGGAGCTGGAGCCAGATTCCAATCCAGTCCTGTCTATCATACATCTTAGCTACTACCCCACACAGCCTTACTCCACTTGCTTGCTGTGTGATGAGGGCACATGGCCTAACTTCCCCGAGCTTCCATTCCTTTATCTTTAAAAATGCTTCCTACATCATGCTCCTGACAGCTATTATGAAATAATAAATAATGAATAATAAACCTCTCCAAATGGAGCAAATCCCTGCAATTTCTAGAAAGTCCTGGGAACTTCATCAGTTATGGAGATGGTAGGGAAGAGGCCTAGAAAAAAGGCCCCTGTAAAGAGGCACCCTGTAGGTGCCATCTTTACATTTCAATGTAAAGATGGCACCTACAGGGGTCAATTTGTAAATAGCCTTCTTCAGCCCAATGGAGGGATTACATAGGAGGCAGCCTTTATGTTGTGTGCCTTGGGGCTACAGGTGTCATCATCAGAGCTGTCTAGCACCCCTTGTTGTCAGGACTCAAATCAGGGAAAGCATCAAAGGCAGCACTTCCAACCACTGTGATTGGTCATCAAGGAACAAGGGAGACCATGAAGATAAGGCTGGAAGATTTTCAGAGATCTAGGATATGACTGTTAGTTTTGATCCAGGCCTGCACCTCAGCCTTCCTCTTTTACCTCTCTCCATGTGCCACTTTCATGGGCACCTGCCCATTCTCTCCATGGAGCTCCTGCCATGCACATTTTCTTTGGGTAGCTCCTGGAGAAAGATGTTGATATGGAGTCATGTGTACAAGTGTTGCTGGGGTGAACACCCAGGAGTAGTATCTGCTGCAGGAATGAGGAAGATAGGACAGGAATGAGGGAAAAGTTGACTCAAAAGAGCAGCAGCAAAAATTTCAGCTGTCCCCCCAGAAGTGCTGGAACCAAGATGGGCCTTCAGGAGTGGTCCTAGTTGAAGTCTGAGGTTGAGTGCTTGTATTGGACAACCATTAGCTGTTGGCATGACCTTCCCTTGGGATGAGATGTGTCCTTGGCCAGGGCAATTCCCTGAAGCCAAGCAATCCCTTCCTAGAAGCCATGCATGACACATGGTCCCTCAGCTAGGATGCAGAGGAATCCAGAAGACCCTGCTCTTAACCTGTCCACCTTTATCTAACAATGACAGTCACCAGCACAATAGTCCCCACAGGCAGGATACTCTAATTTTGAGGCATCTCATTATGTGTGACATATGGATTACATCATTTTATCCCCATAGCAACCATGAAAGGGAGACATTCTTATCTCTACAGATGAGGAAACTGAGGCTCAGTGACTCGAGAGCTTGCTGGAGAATGCTGAACTGGGACCTAGCCCAAGCAGTGGGACCTCAGGACCCTACCTTGGTCCCTTCTAAGAACTCCTTCCTTTAGTCCAACTCAGATCTGAGTCACATTTCCTGCCCTTAAGGAGCTCACAGGTCAGGGGAAGTCAAGATGTCACACCAGAAAGATGGTAAGGTGCAGTAGGTATGCCTCTGAGGGGTAATCAGAAGGTGGGGGTTGGGTCATCTGGCAAAACAGAGGTGAGCTTAGCCCCAGTGGATAAGGGATGAGGAGAATGTTCTGGAAGGGAAGTAGGCAGTGAGAATGCAAGGGCAAAGATATGAAAGAGCAAGGAATGGGGAATAGTTTATGGGGAGGAGATAGGTTAGGAAGGTGAAGAAGGTCCATCACAGAGCCCCTTCCTGATGAGTATTGCTGAATAGATGAGTAGAAAGCTACTGGTGGAGGGGATTGGAGAATCCAGAGCAGGGTAGGGAGACCAGAGAGGAGTCCAGGTAGGAGAGAATGGGTCTAACTCTTCAGGACCATGGAGATGAAGAAGTGTGTGTGTGTGTGTGTGTGTGTGTGTGTGTGTGTGTGTGAAAGAGAGAGAGAGAGAGATTAATCCATTTGAGTCCAGTGACTGGAGGTTTCTCAGCACATCTCACAAACTCACTCATGTTCCTCCTCTGTGCAATGCACTGAGCTATACCCCCACCTGACAGCCCTCTCATCTCCCTTGGCATGTCCACGTCCTCCCACTCTCACTGGCTATCTGAGCACAACTTCATCTGGGAAGTCTGGCCACTGGGCCTTTGCCTTGCCCTGCTGGGTCTCTCCCTCCCCTCTCAGTTTAAGGCAGGTCTTCCATTTGCAGAGGTCAGTGTTCAAATCCTGGTTCTGACACTCTTGAGTGGTGAGCCAATGGGGAATCTTAAAGCCTTTGAGCAAGGGTGTGTTGGGATCAGTGCAGGTGGGACCTCTCCACACCCATAGTCCCATGCATTGGGCCTCAAGAGTCAACATCTGGTAGAATTTGGGGCTTAGGATTTGGATAATTAGAAACGGGAATGATGTATCAGGGGACAGTCCCTAAATTCTCATGGAGCAGACAGCACAATTCTTCACAGAGGGGCTTGCAAATCCCTTAATTAGAATGGTCATTAGAACAAAAAGGCTGAGGCAAGAGTTTGGACCCTATGGAGCCCTGGATCCAGGGAACCAAGCCTGCCCCAGTGCTCACCACAAAAGCAAGTGACCCCCTGCCTGCTGAAGCGCTACAGCAAACGTTGCCTGAGTCTGTGTCTGGTGACTGTTCTGGTTGCAGAAAACTGGCTCATGAAAAAACAAGGATTTACTGAACATAAAGCCCGGGCTGGAGTTACAAGGGCTCCATGTGTCATTAGGGTGGAGCTTCTCTTGTTTTTCTGCTCAGCATCTTTCAGAGTCAGCTTCCTTCTCTGGGTCTCTATGGATGCCAGATGGTAGCATCGGAAGCAAGCACCATGGCCAGGAGCGCAACACTCTGATTTGCGAAAGCCTGGGGGCTATATTCCCCCACTCCTTGATCACACCAACCAAGGGGGGGCAAGGAACTCTACAAACAGAGGCAGTTAGAAGGGGGGATGGATGCTGAGAAGAAAGCTTTGAAGGGCCTACTGTTGCTAGGCAGTGATTGTTCTCACTGCCCACTGACAGATGAGGAAAGAATCTCAGAGATGCTAAGTCACTGTCACCCTCAGGAAGGGCCAGAGACAAGCTTCACACCCACCACTCAAACCAAGACTCCAGTATGCTACCATCCTGCTGTTCTGATCATGTCTGTGTTGAGTTGGTGTGGCACAGGGTAATGAGAAGGATGGCATTGCTGGGGACTTTACCTACACCCACTCAGACAGCCTAACACTTGGTGGCAGTGGCTCAGATGAAAGCCAGACTCAGACAAAAGTCATTTGGGACTAGCTGGGGAGCCAAAAGAGCTTGGAGGCCCAGCCCCAGCCTGTGTGGGGACCTCAGACTGAAAGAGGCCTGCAGGAAGAAAAGAGGTCTCCTTCTGGAGCTTAACATTTACTGAGCACATTCTTCATGGCAGGTGCCATTCTAGGTCTTTCGTGTGTCTTAAGGTCTTTAGTCCTACAGCAGCCCTGTGATATTGGTGCTGTTATTAATCTTTGTGGTTGAGTTGTAGAAATTGAGACACTATATGGCCTCAGCTCAGATAGAGAAAGTGTTGTGTTAGTTAGCTTTCCATCCCTGTAACAAAATACCTGAGTTAACTCACAAGGACCAAAGGTTTATTTTAGCTGATGATTTCAATGATTTTAGTCTATGGTCACTTGGGCCTGCTGCTTTGGGCCCAAGGTGGCACACCACATCATGGCAAGAGTACATGGTGAAAGAAGTCACCACATGGCAGCCAGGAGACAAAGACAGGGGCTGGAAGGAGACAGAGTCCCAATATCCCCTTCATGAGAACATCTTTTATGGCATACACTGGAGCAGACTTGGACTGGACTCAGGGTTCCATAGGGTCCAAACTCTTGTTTCAGTCTTTGTTCTTCCTTCTACTAGGCTCCACCCCTTAAAGTTCCACCACCTCCCAACAAAGCCACAGTCTGGTGACCATGGGCCTCTGTGGGACATTCTAGATCCATACTGTAGGAGTGCTGTGGTTTAGTATCAGAGTCAATGCATTGTTCAGTTGCTCCAAGTCTTGGATTCTGTGGATCTCTCTGGAATTCAGTTCCACGCCTACAACTCTTGCCATCTCTCAGAGACTGAGTTTATACCATGTAATGGAATCAGCCCCTTCTATTCCCTTCCTCTTCTACTTCCTTCACTCTACCTGAAGAAGGAAAGACCAGAATTTGGAAAAGGGTTGTTCTGAACTTAGACTCATGGGATCACACACTAGTGATAAGGTGGAAGGTCCACTTAGGTGCCAAGAGTGACAGAATTCTAGAAAGATTGCTGACTCTGGAGCCAGCCAGATCTTAGTCCCAATTCTGACATCACTACCATAGACTGATGTAAAAGACATTCCTCAGTGTTTGTTCAGTGTGCAATCTTTACAGCCTTATGGCATAGCCCAGCTAAGTGTCTATATCTGTACAATGATTAATATGGAAGCCAACTCAAAAAAACCCAACATTTTATAGAATGTGTAGTGTGAGACCCGCACATAGTAGGTACTGAAAAATAGTTTTACTTATGCAAAATGATCTCAGGCCACAAAGCTAACTAAATTTAGAGCTCAGACAAACCCAAGTCTGACCACCAGCAAAGAATGCTTTTCACTGTGTCCTTTTCATCATATGATATAACATAAAGGCCAAGGGAATGGGCTGAATTACCCATTTCTGTTTTAGTCTAAGGCATAAAGTTACTGTGGGGTTGATGTTGGAAAGCTGAATGTTGGAAGGACAGATAGATGACTGTGTGTAGACAGATGGACAAAGGCATGGGTGGATGCGTAGGTAGAAAGATGGACAGAGTTTTGGCTACATAATTTACTAGCTGGGTAGGTGGTAATTGGTAGATGGTTAGGCGGCAGGATGGTCATAGGCTAGGTGGATGGATGCTGGGATGCTTGAGTGGGTAAATGAATGGGCAGGTAGAAGGAGAAGTAGAAGGGTGAGTAGATAACTGGATCAGGGAATGGATAGAATAATGCTGACAGAGCATAGTCAATTGTCCCTGGCCTCTTGGCCACCTCTTCCCAGATGATTTTCCTAGTGGAAAAATTGAAAATCATGGGGCCTGAGAAGACATTCCCCTGTGTGGTCTGTTAATAGAGGCCCAGAAAGGCCAGCTGAGGTTGTCAGCTCACCCTGCAGCAGGACCCTGTCATTAGCTGTGTTCCCCCTACTCTGCTCTGCAGTGGAAGTATGAGTTGGTGGCCTCTGGGCCCACTCAGGCCCCTCATTAAGCCTTATTAAGCCCACAGAGGGAGAGCAAGGAAGGAAAAGGAACTTTCTCCTAAAGGTCAGCAGTTGGAAAAAGAAGGTACAGACATGCTCTGGGGGTGGCCAACTCCTCTTGGCAGGCTTCAAGGCATGTGGAGTTTTGCCTGGCCAAAGCAGCTCTGCCTTCATATTGCAGGATGAGAAACTGAGGTCTACATGGAGAGACATGCACACACACAGAAGTCAGGAGATAAGGAGCCCCCAACCAAGGCTTCTTGACTCACAAACCACAGCCTAGTCTTTCCCTGAGTCCTATAACCTGAAGATCAGCAATGGCAAGGGGGAGGAGTCAAGAGTCAGCCTGTGTGTGGCTCCCACTCTCTGCAAGGCCCTTCAGCAAAGTATTTTCTATTTGTGAAGTCACTGGTCTCCTTTGTGTCCCACTGACCAAATGGAAATGATTCCTTTGTCCTTTCATTGATTCAATAGCACTTACTAGGTATCATGGAACAACCCTTATCTAGGTGCTTGAACTACAGCACGGACCAGACAGAGTTCCCAGCCTCACAGAGCTTCCCTTCTAAAAGGTGACAAAGATAGGCAAATAAGCAGATAAATTGTGATATGAAGGAAATCCAACAGGGTTGTGAGATGTGAGTGACAGAGAGGAAGTTCTTTGAAGGAGACAAACAGGAAAGGACTCTGAGAAGATAACTGTGGCTGAAGTCATTAACTGCACACTAAAATCTACTGTCCCTTTCACTAGTGTATCATTGGCCCTTTTTGCATCCAGGTGTGGCCAAGTGACCAGCTCTGCCAGTGAGATGAATGGATCACCAATGATGTGTGCCACTTTGGGATCTTGGCTTTTCTGGAGTGGATGTTCCTCCTCCGTGCTCTCCTTTCTTTCCCCTGGCTGAATGGATGGAGGATCCAGAAGACCAGAGGAACCTGGACCGCTGCATCACCACACAGTGAGAGCCACCCCTGGCCCTGACACATCTATAACCAGAGAGAAATAAGCTCCCAGTGTGCTGAGACTTTCCCCATTTTAAGAGATTTTATCACAGCACTATGGCTTCACTTAAATCACACTGGGAGGTTGGAGCTGAGACCAGAAGGGTATGTGATGAACTAAGTCAGGGAAGGCCTGAGCTGGGCACTTTGGGGAAACAGAAAGGAACCAGTGTGGCCAGTGAATGGCATAAAAGAAGAGGTGAGGCCTGCAGAGGTGGTCTCAGTCAGGAGTCCAGATTTTAGGGGAGGCCAGTAGGTTGAGGCCCTGAGCAGGGAGAAATGGACAAATACCACTAGGGTAGTACTTTGGAAAGACCCAAGATGAGCTGAAAGAGGTAGGGTGGACAGGAGGGCTGATGTAGTCATCTTGGACCACATCTCTGTGCTGGGGGCTTGGTTATGGAGGGTGAGGGAAACTACATAACCCACAAACCATTAGACGAACTCTAATGCAGAAGCCAATATTAATAACTGCTTTTGGGAGTGTCTTTCCAGCTCCTAGCCTACTAGCCTACTCTCCCTAAGAACCTCTCACCCCAGCTCACCTGAAAACTTGGCTCCTTCCCTCTCCTAGCTGATTGGGCGGGGGGGGGGGCGGTGTCAGCCAATCAGATCATCTTGATTGTGAGAGCCAATCTAGGTTCAGGTGGGAAGGAGGTGGAGCCCTAGGGATTGGTCCTCCATACAGATCCCAGCCTAGAAGCTGAGGAAGACTGAGCTGTCTGGGACCATCCACCCACCCCACAGGATGGGGAACAGGTATCTGCAAATGGAGTCAACCCTCTCTTCCACCGCCAGAACACAAGAAGCACTTTATAAATGCTGAGCCTCCTCCCCGGCAGCCTCTGCATCCCACCAGCTTTGCCTCTACCCTTTTCCAGCTGTCCTATACCTCCAAGGGTCTACTGACCCTCCAGTGGCCTCAGCTGCCCTGCCAACCTTCCCACTGCCGCCTTAGACCTGCCTCCCACAGCCTCTACCTTCCTACTGAGCAAGTCTGGCCTTAGCCCTCGTCCGTTCTCTGCCCACCAAGCCAGATGTGCTGCCCTCTGAACAGACCACAGACATTTTCCAAGTTGCCGAGGCCCACAAGTCAGGGGCCACCAGAATTTTCATCCCCCAGCCCCTCCTAGCACCAGGGGCCAGAGCCACCCCTTGCATAATTCCAACATCTGCAACCTTTTTCCTTCTTCTATAGAGCGCCCCCCCCAAATTCCTCTTGACTCATTATTAGTATATGTACCAAATGAAAAAATTAAGCGGTCTTAATCATTTTCCATATTAGCTGACAGCTGGCTCCCATATGCCTGGGGGTGAGACCATACCTCCTGTGCCCCCTGCCCCCACTGTCTCAAAATAACTACCCCCAAATGAGGTCCAGTTGTTGAAAACCCTCCATCTTGGGGCCTCCACAGCCCTGTCTCCATGGGGTCCTGCCTGGCTGGTGTGCCCTAAGCTGAAAGCGAAGAAGTTCTCTTAACTCCCAACAAGCACAAACTTCAGCACTCAGCTGAGCAGTTCTAACCCCATTATAATCACTTTTAAGTGGAGTAAGGAGTCTCCACTTTTGCTCTGTGCAGGATAATAAAGAAAAGGTAGGAATGCTAGGGCAGATGGATCTGACCCCAAACACCAGCTCTGCAGCCTTGGGCTACTCACTTAACCTATCTGAGCCTCAGTTTCTCATTTTTGAAATGGCAGAAACAATGGCACTGACCTCTTTGCATTGTGATGAGTAGTCAAGACTATGACCAAGATGACAGCATCCAGTGAGTCCTGCTGTGTGGCCAGGCACTGACTCAGGCCCCAGTCTTCATCCTTTCTTGTGATCTGCACAACTACGCACTTTACAGACAAGAAGGGAGGGGCTGAGAGGTGGAGATCTCCCTGAGCACAAGCAGCAGTGGGTGGAGGACCTGGAAACAAATATGGGATTCCTGACCACCTCACCTCCGTGCAGTTTCAGGTTCATCCCAAGGCCTGGCCCCCAAAATGTTTGAGAAGGGTTCACCTCCTTTTTCCAGGTTCATCTTTGTCCTCTCTTGGCCTTGAATGTAGGCACCAGAGATTGGCAGCCCTCCTGTGTTCCACTCCCAAAGCCTGGACTATGAACATCAGGAGGGTGGTCAGGGAAGGCTTGGATGGGCCCAGCTCTATTCTGGGGGCTTGTCATGATCACCTGGGGACACCTGAAAACACAGACACCTGTGTCCATCCTGGGTGTTGCAGGAATTAGAGGTTCTGAGTTGAACTGGAGTAGAAGCAGAAGTCTCAAGCCAAAAAGATACATACTACCTTGGCTATACACTCAAACTTGAAAAATATTTTTGTTTTTACTTAACTGTAAACCAGACTGACTTCTGTCTTAATAACAACAACAACAACAACAACAACAAATATATATATACATATATTTCTAATAGAAACTCTCAATATATCTCAAATAGAACTTGACCAAAATAACCACACCTTTTTGGAATATTTATATTTTTAATGGCATGTCATAAAGTTCTCTAATATTTCCTCTACACCCTTGCTCCAAACCCCAGGGTTCTATTTTTTCTGTATTAAGTATTCTTTCCGAGCCTTGAACTTTACATATAAATATTTCCATTTTTCTATAGCTCTTTGAGGGAGGTATATCTTATCTCCCCTTTTTTTGAGGCTCAGAATAGTTAAAGGATCTATAAAAAGAGGATCTGGACTTGAACTCAGGCCCCAGTTCCATATTTTTGCTTAACACAGCCTCTGCATTATACTGTAGGATGCCTCTGGCCCAGAAGAAACAACCGTACACTACAGTCCCCACTGATAATTTGTAAAGCTTCCCTACTGCCCAGGGAGGCAGCATCAGAGGCAGCTGCCTGTGCTCAAGACACAGTTCAGCCATTTGCCTACCACAACTTGGACAAGTCCTTTCCTTCCTCTATTTTTGGGAGAAACAAAAGCCTGCACCTTTCAGGGCTGTGCTGCAAAATGAAGCAGTCATATTACAAAGTGCTGCCACAGAGGGGCTGGGATTCTTACTTTCTTCAAAGTTCCCAACCCAATGTAAAAGCCTGCTGTAGGTCAGTTTTCAGCAGTTCCTCACTGGTAGCAGAAGAAAGCCTAGAATGACAAACTTAAGGCATGGGAAAGAAATATTACAAAATGTTGGCATATGATCCCATTGGGAATGGGATGATGAACAATTTTTTGTCTTCTTTGTGATTTTTACTTTTGTATTTTCTGAACTCAACTGTACTGTTTCCCTGATTGCATGATGCTATGAACTGAGAGAAGAACTGTAAGTTTACCAGCAGCTTTTCCATGAAAAAAGAAAGGCTTCCCACATTAAATTGTAAGACTTGTTCTGATTTGGGGAACACAACTCTGAGAAGAGAAAGGAAGATACCTTAGAACCAAGGAAATACATTTCTAATCATGTCATCAAAGTAGTGGTTTGGTGGGGAGGAGGCTAATAAAATATTTTAGTTTTAAAAAGTATTTTATTTATTCGCTTATTTTTTAAATTTATTTGCAGCAATAAAATCCAGAGCTCTGTGTACGCCAGGCATGTGCTCTACCACTGAGGACCAGCTCCAGACTTCAAAAATATCTTTTGAAAGAAGGACAAGGATATAAGCAACCTTATTGCTCTCAAACCTGGATGTCAGAGGAATCCAGCCATCCCACCTGACCCATTCTGGGTACTTGAAAATAAGTAGACCCTGTCCCGAGATCAGTGACCAAGAATCCAGAGATGCTGGGACCTGGAAATCTGTGTTTAAATTGACACGGCAAGTCCTGAGAATTGCATTGGGAAAAAACTTCCTCATGCACCCTCCCCCTCCATCATATAGGTGAGGAATCTGTGGTCCCCAGAGAAGAGTAGTGACCAGGACCCTCCTACCTGATGGTGTGAGCAGTCTTCGCCCATCTTCCCAGTGGCAGCTCTGTGCCTGGCTTTGCTTGTCAGCCTGGAGTTGTCCCTACCCTATCTCCCTAAGGGAAATAGCCCCTGTGCCTCATTGTAAGACTAAATATTTGTGTTTCTCTGAGTACTATATTCTAGTGCCAGCAAATAACTTTAAATAGAAAAACATGCCCAAAATTATACTGGAAAATAGAAAATAAATAGGAAGGGGTGGGCTGTCAGTGACAGGTGAGGGGCTCTGAGACTCCTGTCCCACATCCCCATGTCACTCACCTCCCGGGGCACTGCAAGGACTAGCAGAGAAAATACATGTACTGCACTTTGCACAAATCACTGAAGTATCTTTCACTGTTTGGAATCACTGGCCTGCTGCAGCTTGGAGACAATTGTGTAGATCGAGTGTTAAGGGATGCAGTGCCCCCCGAAATGACCTTTCCCAGCCAAGAGCTGCTTTGCAACATGCTGTCAGATGTCACTTCACTATAGGGATAACTTTAAGAGCACCTCTCCACCTCCTTCTCCACCCTGACCCAACTGCTCACAACTAAATGAGTAACTTTCCAAAGGCCCAATTCAGATCCTATACTTCCCAGCTTCTTCTGAAACTTTCCTAAGATCCTCATTGTCTACACCCTCTGCCTCAGAGCTCTCCAGGATAGGAGACATGTAGGAACTTAAATATCACCTTTATCTACCTTCCCTTAATCCCTGCACCCCAGCCACATGGACCTGTCTCTTGGTCCCCACATAAGGAGTCCCATTTCCTGTTTTTTCCTATTAGAAACCAAGTGTAGAGAATTAATCACATGCCTTCACTCCAGCCACACTTGTGTCACCAGAGTGAGACCCTTCCCTTATTATTATTAATAATTTGTACAGGTCCCGCGGAAGACACCGAATCAGCCCACTGAAGACAGGCAGGTCTGTGCACGCCCTGCCAAGGTGCTGAGTCGCGCGGAACACGCTGAATCAGCCTGCACCCCGGCAGCAATCCACTGTACTGCCCCCCACACCACTCCTCTGTACAGCCACCTGGTTCCACACTACAAAGACGCAGAGGACACCGGGCCACCAGATCATGGTACTGTGTACCACTGCTCCTGGTCCAGAGGAAGGGGCTTCCCGGCCACCATCCCTCCCACTGCTCCCAGCCCAGAAGAAAGGGCTTTTGGGCCACCTTCTGTCCTACCGCTCCTGGCCCAGAGGAAGGGATTTCCGGGCCACCAGCCCTCCCACCGCTCCCGGCCCAGAGGTAGGGGCTACTGAGCCACCATCCCACTGCTCCTGGACCAGAGGAAGGGGCTTCCCAGCCACCATCCCTCCCGTTGCTCCCAGCCCACAGGAAAGGGCTTTTGGGCCACCATCCCTACCGCTTCTCCCAGCCCCTGTCCCACCTCTCCAAACTCAGAGGAGGTAATCCATGCAGGCGCCAACAGGCCCCCCCAGTCGAAAGGAGAAAACATGTAAATAAGTCTCAAAACCAGATTCCCAGATCACCTACAGCAACCCCAAAGGGAAATGAGATGGAACACACTGATACTCAACCACCTGGACCCACTGAACTGGCAACAAAAGGGGATCTGGAAAAAATGAAATCAGAAATAATTTCTCAGATAACAGGAGAAATTGTGCCCCTAGTGCAAGACATGATTAATAAATCTAGAGAGGAACTCAGGAACATGATGGAATCCCAACATAGGAAACAAATGGAATCCATAAAACAGATGCAAATAGATTTCCAGGAGATGAAAAATTCCACTGAAAGTCTGCACAGCAGAAGGAGCCAATGTGAGGACAGAATTTCACATATGGAAGATAAGATTGCAATTAATGACCAGGAAAAGAAAAATTGTTTCAAAATTATAAGGGAACATGAGAAATCAATCCAGCAGCTGCTAGATGATGCAAAGAAGAATAACATAAGACTGATTGGAATCAATGAAGAAACAGGAGAGAGTACAGATGACATAAAAAAATCTCTTCACAGAAATAATGGCAGAAAACTTCCCAAGCAGGGGAAAAGAGCTTGACATACAGAAAAGTGAAGCATATAGGACTCCAACTAGCCTTCATCAAAAAGAATCCACACATAGGCATATAATTGTTAAGATTCCAGAAACTCAACAGAAGAACAAAGTTCTCCAAGCACTTAGAGAAAAGAAACAAATCACATACAAAGGAAAGCCCATCAGAATCACAGCAGACTTCTCAACACAAACCCTCAAGGTAAGAAGAGCTTGGAGTGACATATTCCAAGCCCTAAAAGAAAACAGCCTCCAACCCAGATTGGTGTACCCTCCAAAACTATCTTTCAAAACGGATGGAGAAATAAGATAATTTCATGACAAAGAGCACCTTAGGAACTTCGTGAATACCAAACCAGCACTGCAAAGAATTTTACACAATACCCTAGGAACAGACATTGAGGGTCACAACCCCAGGAAGCAAAGCAGAATGAACCCATCTGGCATGACAAGAAATTAAATGTAAAGGGGGAAAACCCAACAAAAAGAAAAAGTCATGGCAATGATAAGTCAATACGTTTCAGTTATAACCATCAACCTCAATGGTCTCAATTCACCAATCAAAAGAAATAGACTGGCAGAATGGGTCAAGAAGCAAAATCCAGCAATATGCCGCATACAAAAAACACACTTAATTCAAAAAGAAACTCATAGACTGAAAGTTAAAGGGTGGAAAACAATACTCCATGTAACAGGAACCCCCAAAAAAGCAGGAGTAGCTAACCTCTTTGCAGATCAAGTAGATTTCAGATCAACACTGATTAAGAGAGACAAAGAAGGACACTACATCCTTGAAAAGGGAACAATCCAAGAGGAAGAGATGACAATCATAAATATCTATGCACCAAACACTAGTGCGCCTAACTATATAAAACAAATATTAACGGACATGAGAAGTCATATATGCACTAATACAATTGTAGTGGGGGACCTCAACACCACACTGTCACAAATAGATAGATCAACTAGACAAAAAATGAGTAATGAAATACTAGAACTCAATCAAACTCTTGAACAAATGAATTTAACAGACATTTACAGAGTCTTCCACCCCACAAAATCAGAATACACATTCTTCTCAGCTGCACATGGGTCATTCTCCAAAATACACCACATACTCACACATAGAACATGTTTAAGTAAGTGCAAAGGAATTGAAGTTATCCCCTGTATATTATCAGACCATAGTGTGATGAAATTGGAGATCCATAGCAAAAGAAAGTGGAAAAATTTCATAAACACATGGAAATTGAACAACACACTACTGAATGACCAATGGGTCACAGAGGAAATTAAAGAAGAGATCAGACAGTTCCTTCAATTAAATGACAATGACAATACAACATATTGAAATCTATGGGACACAATGAAAGCAGCCTTACGAGGGAAATTCACAGCAGTGAATACGCATATTAGGAAAACAGAATGAACTCAATTAAACAACCTGATGCTGAACCTCAAGCTTCTAGAAAAAGAAGAACAGGACAATCCCCGAGCTCATTCAAGGGAGGAAATTATAAAGATCAGAGGAGAAATCAATGCAATGGAGACTAAGAGAATGATACAAAAAAATCAATGAAGCCAAGAGTTGGTTCTTTGAAAGAATCAACAAAATTGACAAACCCTTAGCCAACCTTGTCAGAAAAAGGACAGAAAAGGCCCAAATCCATGTAATTAGGAATGAAAGGGGTGAAATTACAACAGACCCAGCAGAAATCCAGAGGATCATCAATACCTACTTCCAGAACCTATACACCAATAAGATGGTCAACACAGAAGAAATGGACAGATTCCTAGATACATATGAAGTACCAAAGTTGAACGAAGAAGACCTAAAAATTCTGAACAACCCAATATCAACAATTGAAATTGAAAATGTAATTAAAACTTATCAACTAAGAAAAGCCCGGGCCCTGATGGCTTCACTGCTGAATTCTACAAGACATTTAGAGAGGAACTGCTGCCACTACTGTTTAAACTCTTCAATGAAATTGAAAGGCAAGCAATACTCCCAAATTCATTCCTCGAAGCAAGTATCACCTTCATCCCCAAAGCAGAGAAAGACCCGACCAAAAAGGAGTACTATAGGCCAATCTCACTAATGAACATAGATACAAAAATCCTTAATAAGATACTGGCAAACAGAATGCAGAACATCATCAAGAAGATCATACACCCTGATCAAGTGGGATTCATCCCAGGGATGCAGGGATGGTTCAATATATGCAAATCAATCAATGTAATACACTATATCAATAGAGCCAAGGACAAAAACCATATGATTATCTCCATAGATGCAGAAAAAGCATTTGACAAAATCCAACATGCATTTATGATAAAAACCCTACAAAAAATTGGAATAGATGGTCTCTAGCTCAAACTGATAGAAGCCATCTATGAAAAACCAACAGCCAGTATCATACTAAATGGTCAAAAACTGAAATCCTTCACACTAAAATCAGGAACAAGACAAGGATGTCCACTATCACCACTCTTGTTTAATATAGTTCTGGAAACATTAGCCACAGCAATTAGACAAGAGAAAGAAATAAAAGGAATAAAGATAGGTAATGAAGAAGTCAAATTGTCATTATTTGCAGATGACATGATACTCTATATAGAAGACCCCAAGAACTCCACCAAAAGTCTTCTAGATTTAATAACCAAATTCAGTCAAGTAGCTGGTTACAAGGTCAACACACAAAAATCAATAGCTTTCCTCTACACCAATGACAGACTCACGGAGAGAGAAATAGGGCAAATAATTCCTTTCACAATAGCATCCAAAAAACCTGAAACACCTGGAATCAACCTAATGAAAGAAATCAAAGACCTCTTCTCTGAAAACTATGGCACTCTGAAAAGAGAGATTGAAGATGATATCAGAAAATGGACAGACATCCCCTACTCCTGGGTAGGAAGGATTAATATAGTGAAAATGGTCATACTTCCAAAACTGCTATATAGATTTAATGCAACTCCAATTGAGATCCCAGCAACATGCTTCATGGACCTTGAGAAAACAATCCAAAAATTCATTTGGAGCAAGAAGAGACCCAGAATAGCAAAAGCAATTCTAGGTAACAGAGACATGGCAGGGGGTATCACAATCCCCAACCTGCAACTATACTACAAAACTATGGTGATAAAAACAGCATGGTACTGGCAAAGAAACAGACCTGAGGACCAGTGGAACAGATTAGAGGATGCAGAAACAATGCCAGACACACTCAGCCATCTCATCTTCGATAAAGGAGCCAAACACCCTCACTGGAAGAAAGATAGCCTCTTTAATAAATGGTGCTGGAAAAATTGGGCTTCAACTTGCCAAAGATTAAAACTAGACCTGTATCTCTCACCATGCACTAAACTAAAATCAAAATGGATTAAAGATCTAAACATTAAAATACAAACTCTGAACCAGTTGGAACAGAGGTTAGGTAGAACTCTTGAAGACATCAGTGTAGAAAAAGATTTTATGAACAAAACCTCAGTTGCCTGTGAACTAGCACAAACAATCAACAAGTGGGATCTCTTCTTATTAAAAGGCTTCTGCACAGCAAGAAAAACCACCAGCAGTGTGAAGAGACAACCCACAATGTGGGAAAAAATCTTCACCTGCTCTTCCTCAGACAAAGGTCTACTATCTCAAATCTATAAAGAACTTAAAAAGATCAGACCTCCCAAATTTAAAGACTCAATCCAAAAATGGGCATATGAAATGAACAGGCATTTCTCACACAAAGAAGTAGAAATAGTAAATAAATACATGAAAAACTGTTCAACATCACTGGTCATTCGAGAGATGCAAATGAAAACAACGCTGAGATTCCACTTCACTCCAGAAAGAATGGCTGATATCATGAAATCAACCAATAACAAATGCTGGTGGGCTGTGGGGGAAAGAGGAACCCTGTTCCACTGCTGGTGGGAGTGTAGACTGATTCAACCACTGTGGAAATCAGTATGGAGATACCTCAAAGAACTAGGACTGGAAGTCCCATTTGACCCCGCTATTCCACTGCTGGGGATCTTCCCCAAAGAATTAAAAGAATCATACCGCAGTGATGTATGTGCATCCATGTTCATAGCAGCACAGTTTGTAATAGCTAAAACTTGGAAACAGCCCAAATGCCCATCAACTGGAGACTGGATAAAGAAAATGTGGTTTTTTTTATAAAATGGAGTACTACTCAGCCATAAAATTGAGAAACTGGAGACATTTATAGCTAAGTCGATGCACATTGAGGCAATACTCTTAAGTGAAATAAATAGGACACACATGAATAAATTCCGAATAGTTTCTCTGGTGTGAGAAACTGAAAGTGCAAATCAGGACTACAATGTATAAGAGGTAATGTGAAATAGGAATAAAAGGGGCAAAGGGGAAGGAAGTGGGAGGGCTAGGGGAAAGGATAGAAGGGAATGGGATTAATATGAGAAAATGGAATAATAGGAAGAAAATCTTTGTAAATAGGGAGGACTGGAGGGGTTGAAGGGAGGGCTGGACAAGGGTGAAAAATAAGAACCAAGAGAGACTATGTAAAGGTGCAAATTTCCAATGATGAATGTCATTATATTGTATACTTAAAATGTGCCAATGAGTAGAATGAATAATGGATAGTGCAAAATAGGAAGAAAAGGTCCAAAGGCGTAAGGGTAGTGGGAGGGGCAGGGGAAAGGAAAGAAGGGAAAGGAAAAATGCTGAGAAATGGAAAAAATGGAAATAAAGTCTTTGTAAATAGAGAAGGGTGGAGGGCATGAAGGGAGGGCTAGGAATGGGGAAAAAATAAGAACCAAGATGCATTATGTAAAGGTACAATTCCCAATGAGAAATGTAATTGTGTTGTATACCTACAATGTACCAATAAAAATATTTAATAAAAAAAAAATAATTTGTACATTGTGTGTCTCCATTATTTCTCTTTCTTTCTCATTCATACTTTCATTCCTCCCCCACCCCAGCACCCCCCCCCACACAACATGTTTGACATGTCTTAAGTACGCATGCGCCTTGGGAAAAAATGCACTAGTATTTTCTGTGTGCATGATTTTAATTTACATATATGCCATTAATGTCATTGTTTCTTAGCCTTTTCACTCAACACTATGTTTTGGTTTTGTTTTTTGTTTTGTTTTTGGTACCAGGGATTGAACCCAGGACCCTGCACTTGCAAGGCAGGCCGCAGAACCACTGAGCCAAACCCCTGGCCCAACACTATGTTTTAACATCTAGCCTACATACAGGGACAACCACCACTTCCAGCTACAGAGAAGTCTACCCTGGTAAGCATCCTCCTAGCTTTAGCTCCTACTTCTAAATCCCACAGTAAAACTCTGGCCCATTTGTCATGTAAGAGAACATAAGGACACTCCTGCTTTTTGCCTGAACTAGGCAGTTGCCTTAGGAACTAGATGGATACCTTACTCAAACATACTGAAACATAAAGTGTAGAGAGATGTCTGATCATTCCAAGGGACCTACAACCTCCCTCCCAGCAACTCCAAGATCCCAGCCACCCACATTGGCAGTTCCAGGGGAGAAGAGGTCTCTGTAACAGCCATAGGTGACTCCCTAGGTCCCTTTTCTTGAGGGTATAGTCCTAGTTTTGTACTGCCTCCAACTCACCTCCCCAGTCCACATATTTTAGAGGAGGTGTTCTCTAGTCCCAGGAGTGTTATGGACTGTATTTTGTTCCCCTCCAGACTCACATTTTGAAGCCCTAAGCGACAGTATGGCTGTATTAAAAGATAGGGTCTTATTGGCATAGGAAAAAATTTTATGAAAAAATCCTCAGTAGCAGGGTACTAGCGCAAAGAATCAACAACTGGGGTGGCACCTTGTTAAAAAGCTTCTGCACTGCAAGAGAAACCACCAACAGAGCTAAGAGACAACCTACAATGTGGGGAAAAAATTTTACCAGCTGTTCCTCAGACAAAGTTCTACTATCTAGAATATATAAAGAAGTAAAAAAATCAGACCCCCCCCTGCCAAATATAAAGACCCAATTCAAAAATGGGCATCTGGGGGCCAGAGATTTAGCTCACTGGTTCTGGTGCTGGTCTCACAAGCGCAAGGTCCTGAGTTCCATCCCCAGTACCAAAAACAACAACAACAACAACAAAAATGGGCATCTGAAATGAACAGACAATTCTCAGACAAAGAAGTAAAAGCAGCAAATAAACCTATGAAAGAAATGTTCAACATCACTAGCCATTCAAGAGATGCAGATGAAAACAACACTGAGATTCCACCTCACCCCAGGAAGAATGGCTGCTATCAAGAAATCAATCAATAATAAATACTGGCGGGGGTGTGGGGAGAAAGGAACCCTTCTCCATTGTTGGTGGCAGTGCAGACTGGTGCAACCACTGTGGAAATCAGTATGGAGATACCTCAAAGAACTAGGACTAGAGGTCCATTTGACCCAGCTATTCCCTGCTGGGGATCTTCCAAAAAGAATTAAAAGAATCATACCACAGAGATATATGAACACCCATGTTTACAGTGGCACAGTTTGTAATAGCTAAAACTTGGAAACAGCCCAATTGCCCATCAACTGGAGACTGGATAAAGAAGATGTGGGGTTTTTTTATAAAATGGAATACTACTGAGCCATAAAGAACAAGAAACTAGAGACATTTATAGCTAAGTGGATGCACATTGAGGCCATACTCTTAAGTGAAATTAGTAGGACACACATGTAAATACCAAATAGTTTCTCTGGTGTGAAAAATTAAAACTATAAATAAGGATAAAAATGTATAATTGATATTGTGAAATAGGAAGAAAAGGTCTAAAGGAGTAGGGGAAGTGGGAGAGTAGGGGAAAGGAAAGGGAAAAGAAAAAAATACAAGAAAAGGAAAAAAAAGGAAACAAAGTCTTTGTAAATAGGGAAGGGTGGAGGGGTTGAAGGGAAGGCAGGGGAATGGGGAAAAAATAAGAACCAAAATACATCACATAAAGGTACAAGATACCAATGATGAATGTAACTGTATTCTATACCTAAAATGTGCTGATAAGCTTAATGGAAGAAAAGGTAGAGTCTTAGAGCAATTGAATTAAATGAGGTCAAAAGAGTGGGACTCTAATTTAATAGGATTGGTGTCCTTGTGAGAGGAAGAGACACCAAAGGATGTTCTTTCCATCTGTATGTGCTGACAGGAATCCATGTGAGCACAGGGTGAGGAAATGACCATCAACAAGCCAGGAAGAGGGGCCTCACTGGAAATCAAATCTGTGGATACCTTGATCTTGGACATCTAGCTTTTAGAACTGTGTGAAATAAATTTCTATTGTTTAAGCTACCTCATCTGCATGATTTAGTTATGGCAGCCTGAGCAGACTAATATGAGGGCTGAGCCATGATTGGTAGTGTTTCTTATCTTTTTTTCCCATTATTGCCACCTGTATTAGCTTTCTCATTGCTAGGACACAATACCTGATATCCACAACTTTAAAAAAGAGAGTTTTATTTAGTTCACATTTCAGAGAATTCAGTCTATGGTTATTTGGCTCAAAGATAGAAATATTATGGTGGAAAGACATGGGGAGGAAAGGTGCTTGCTTCATGGCAGCCAGGCAGTAGAAAGGTAGAAGATGAGCCAGGAAAGTACATACCATCCAAAAGCTTGCTCCCTGGGACACCCATCTTCTACCATGCCTCATCACCTAATAGCACATTTACTTATGAACTAAATCAGTGGATCAATCCACTGATGAATATAGTCCCCCCATGATCCAATCACCTTCCAAAACCCCTACCTCTCAACACATGAGACTTTGGGGGGGGGACAATTCTTGATCTAAACCATAACACTTCTACTACTGAAAGCAAGGATTGTGGATTGCTCCCTCAAAGTGTCTCAAAAGGGGCTACCTGGACTCCAACCCAGACAGCTTACTCATTCACCAGATGCAGGTTAACCAGGAAGATGCCCTCTGGGATGGAGCCACACTCCAGAGCCATGGCAACCCTAATACCTGATAGCAAGGTTCTCTACTGACCATATGCCCCCTCAACCTTCTGCTATAAGGCTCTTCAGCTCATCTCAGCTCATGTGCCACTTTACTTAGGTCACATCTTTAAAAAGGACTTTAGGAGTTGGGATGGTGGGTTCAATGGTGAAGGCTCTGGACCAATCAAGGGAACTGGCTACCACCATTCTGCATGGGACAGTGCTCCACAAAACCATCATGTGGTTGCACAAAGCAGTGACAGCTGTGGACAGAGCTGTAAGAGTTCTCTTGACAAAGCTGAACGAAGAAGACCTAAGAATTCTAAACAAATTCTATCAATCAATGAAATTGAAAATGTAATTAAAAACGTATCAACTAAGAAAAGCCCAGGTCCTGATGGTTTCATTGCTGAATTCTACAAAACATTTAGAGAGGAACTGCTGCCACTACAGTTTAATCTCTTAAATGAAATTGAAAGGGAAGCAATACTCCCAAATTCATTCCTGGAAGCAAGCATCACCTTCATCCCCAAAGCAGAGAAAGACCCAACCAAAAAAGAGAACTATAGGCCAATCTCACTAATGAAAATAGTTGCAAAAATCCTTAATAAGATACTGGCAAATAGAATGCAGAAGATCATCAAGAAGATCATACACCCTGATCAAGTGGGATTCATCCCAGGGATTGTAGGGATGGTTCAATATATGCAAATCAATCAATGTAATACACTATATCAATAGAGCCAAGGACAAAAACCATATGATCATCTCCATAGACGCAGAAAAAGCATTTGACAAAATCCAACATGCATTTATGATAAAAACTCTACAAAAAATTGGAATAGTTGGTCTCTACTTCAATCTGATAACAGCCATCTATGAAAAACCAACAGCCAATATCATACTAAATGGTCAAAAGCTGAAATCCTTTACACTAAAATCGGGAACAAGACAAGGATGTCCACTATCACCACACCTGTTCAGTATAGTTTTGGAAACATTGGCCACAGCAATTAGACAAGAGAAAGAAATAAAAAGAATAAAGATAGGAAATGAAGAAGTCAAATTGTCATTATTTGCAGATGACATGATACTCTATATAGAAGACCCCAAGAACTCCACCAAAAGTCTTCTAGACTTAATAACCACATTCAGTAGAGTAGCCGGATACAAGGTCAACACACAAAAATCAATAGCTTTCCTCTATACGAACAACAGACTCACTGAGACAGAAATAGGTCAAACAATTCCTTTCACAATAGCATCCAAAAAAATGAAATACCTAGGAATCAACCTAATGAAAGAAATCAAAGACCTCTTCTCTGAAAACTATGGCACTCTGAAAAGAGAGATTGAAGATGATATCAGAAAATGGACAGACATCCCCTGCTCCTGGGTAGGAAGGATCAACATAGGGAAAATGGTCATACTTCCAAAACTGCTATATAGATTTAATGCAATCCTAATTGAAATCCCAGCAGCATACTTCATGGACCTTGAGAAAAAATCCAAAAATTCATTTGGAACAAGAAGAGGCCCAGAATAGCAAAAGCAATTCTAGGTAACAGAGACATGCCAGGGGTATCACAATCCCCAACCTGCAACTATACTACAAAGCTACTGTGATAAAAACTGCATGGTACTGGCAAAGAAACAGACCTGAGGACCAGTGGAACAGATTAGAAGATGCAGAAACAACGCCAGACACACTCAGCCATCTCATCTTGGACAAAGAAGGCAAAAACCCTCACTGGAGGAAAGATAGCCTCTTTAATAAATGGTGCTGGAAAAATTGGGTTTCAGCTTCCCAAAGATTAAAACTAGACCTATATCTCTCACCATGCACTAAACTAAATTCAAAATGGATTAAAGATCTAAATATTAAAATAGAAAAGCTGAACCGGCTGGAACAGAGGTTAGGTAGAACTCTTGAAGACATTGGTGTAGGAAAAGATTTTATGAACAAAACCTCAGTTGCTCATGAACTAGCAAAATCAACAAGTGGGATCTCTTCTTATTAAAAAGCTTCTGCACAGCAAGAGAAACCACCAGCAGTGTGAGGAGACAAACCATAATGGGAAATAATTTTCACCTGCTGTTCCTCAGACAAAGGTCTACTATCTCAAATCTATAAAGAACTTAAAGCAATCAGACCTCCCAAATTGAAAGACCCAATCTGAAAATGGACATCTGAAATGAACAGACATTTCTGAGACAAAGAAGTAGAAATAGCAAATAAATACATGAAAAAATGTTCAACATCGCTGGTCATTTGAGAGATGCAAATAAAAACAATGCTGAGATTCCACCTCACTCCAGAATGAATGGCTGCTATCATGAAATCAACCAGTAACAAATGCTGGTGGGGCTGTGGGGAAAGAGGAACCCTGCTCCACTGCTGGTGGGAGTGTAGATTGGTGCCACCACTGTGGAAATCAGTATGGAGATACCTCAAAGAACTAGGACTAGAAGTCCCATTTGACCCAGCTATTCCCCTGCTGGGTATCTTCCCCAAAGAATTAAAAGAATCATACCACAGTGATATATGTGCACCCATGTTCATAGCAGCACAATTTGTAATAGCTAAAACTTGGAAACAGCCCAAATGCTCATCAACTGGAGACTGGATAAAGAAAATGTGGTTTTTTATAAAATGGAGTATTAGTCAGCCATAAAAAATGACAAGTTAGAGACATTTATAGCTAAATGGAGGCACATTGAGGCCATACTTTTAAGTGAAATAAATAGGATATACATGTGTAAATACCAAATAGTTTCTCTAGTGTGAGAAATTGAAAGTGTAAATAAGGACTAAAAGGTAAAATAGATAATGTGAAATAGGAAGAAAAGGGGCAAAGGGGAAGAAAGTGGGAGGGGTATGGGAAAGGAAAGAAGGGAATGGAATTAATATGAGAAAATGGAAAAATGGAAACAACGTCTTTGTAAATAGGGAGGGATGGAGGGGCTGAAGGGAGGGCAGGGGAAGGGGGAAAAATAAGAACCAAGAGAGATCATGTAAAAGTGCAAATTTCTAATGATGAATGTGATTATATTGTGTACCTAAAATGTACCAATAAAATACAAATTTTTTTAAAAAAGAGTTCTCAGTTGATTTTCTGATTCTTCATTTATTTCTCTCAGACCTCTGAGTTCATCCTGTGGCCCCCAATTGCTCACTGAAAATCTCCACTGGGATCACTGATAAGGGCATCTGAGTCTACACGTTCATGTCCAAAGATACTATTCTCCCTTTCTCATTCCAGCAAGTGGCAGCTCCACTCATTTATTTCTTCAGGCTGAGACCTTGGAGTTGTGCTTGGCATCTCTCTCCCTTTCGGGTCCCATGTACAACCATTGGGCATATTCTGTCTGTTCTGCCTCCAAAACACACTCTTAAGTTCTCCTTTGTACCTGCACTGTTAGCAACTGCATTAGAATGCCACCAACTCTTGACTGGATGGATCTGCAGCACCCTGACCTTCTCTCCTCTTACAGTCTTTCTTCCCTCACCAAAGCAACCTCCTTATTAGCCAGATGACCTCTTACAGTGACAGAACCGACTGTGATGCACCTGTTTTTAAGTCCTGCAAAATCCCCACCGCACCCCTGGCATAAGATCCCAGCTCTTACTCATAGCCAACAAGGTCCTTAATCTTTCTCAACTTTACCAGGTCCCCTCTCTCCCTAACTGAGGTGCTCCAAGCACCCTGGCCTTCCCTCTGTCCCTTAAACATTATCTAGTTACTTCTCACACTGGCTGTTGCACATGCTTGATTTCTGTTCTCCTGGAGCTTTGCTTGGCTAGTCCCCACCCCATCTGTTAATTTTTATCATAACATGCTATATATCCCATTGCCTTTCAGGGTCTCTGATCATTTGATTTGCTCATTTACTGGTCTGTGTCTGACTTTCTCACTAGATTGTGAGCTCAATGAGGGCACCCATGAGATACATTAGGGCTCCAAAAATACTTGGGGAAGGGAGAGTGGGGGAAAGACAGGAAGAAGAGAGAAAGAAGGAAGGGAGGAGAAAGGAAGGTCTGGCAATACTCAGAGCCTATGAACTCCCCACCAGACACTCTGTGCTTCTGCTCAAGAGGTGCTCAAGCTAGAGATTAGATCCCAAGTCTATGTCCTGCAAGCTTAGAGCTGCTCCTACAGTAGACGGACAGAATATCTAGGCAACAGGACCAAACTGGGAAATGCTCCAAGTTGCTTGAGAGAAGCAGCTATGGCTCATTCATTCTTCCACCCTTGGCATTTGTACAGTGCCCAGCACTGAACAGGACTTCTACAAATGTTTCATGAAGGATTTGAATAATGTGAAATAGAAATGGGAATTCCCTTTGCCTGAAAGAAATCTAAGAAAGGCTTGCCTCACTCTCTCCATTAAATGTGGCAAGCAGTTCCTATATTCCCTTCCACAGATCTGCTGTCACCATGAAGAAGCCCCCCGATTGACCTCCCTCAGCAGCTCTGTTCTTGCCACGTCTGCAGCCCTGGGCTGTCCAGGTGACACCAGTGGCCCAGCCATTTTAGCGGCCAGAGCATACATAACACACTCTGCAAGAGGACATTTAAGCATCTTTGCTAGCACACAGAAAATATCCCAGGGCCTCCTAATTAAAACCAAAACTGCAATTACAGTGGTGCCAAAGCATATGCACATGGTGCCACTTAAAGGAACAGATTTACAAAGTGTTAACAACTCCAAAGACAGCTCTGCCCTAGCACCAGGTGCTACAAATCATAAAAGTTAGAACCAAATGTGTCACTGGGGCTCAAGATACCAAACCAGTGAGGCCTGATGGGTGATTCTAAGAAACTTATGAAGATCATTTGAAACACATTATGCTCTCACCACAGGGTCTTTGCACTTACTGTTCCCACTACTTTTTCTTCCCTGATTCAGATCTCTGCACACACATCACCTGTTCAGACATGCTTCCTCAATCATATAAGTCTGTACCCTCCCATAATTTTCTTCATAACACTTATTATCATTTGATAGTACATACTTGTTTGTATTGGAAACTATAGCTCAATATTATTTTTATAAATTTAAAACATACGTACACAGAATTTTTATGATTTTCAGGAATATACATGTGCCAAAGAGATATCATACAATCTAGAGTGGGTGCTTCCTTAGGAGGGGGTAGGGTGAGACAGGGAATAGAAATATTGGTGCAGAAAGAAAAAGAAAAAGAAAAGAAAACAAATGAGAATAATTATACATCCAGATGACAATAGTTAGCCAATATTTGAGGGACATGAAAAATCTGAATTTTTCCTCCTATTCCTTTTTTTATTACTCCCTGAAGTTCTGTGCTTTAGAATCATTTTCTTTTGGCCTGGGCTCTCACTTCATGTTTTTAGTTTAATGAATGTCTCTGGTGATGAACTCTTTCAGCACCCCTTTTATTGTCTAAAAAGATCTTTATTTTCCTTCATTTTTCACTGGATGTAGAATTCTAGGTTAACCTTCATTTTCTTTCAGCATTTTATACATGATATTTCGTTGTATTCTGGCTTTCATCATTTGTGCTGAAGGGTCTGCTGTCAGTCCTACTGTTGCTCTTTTGTATGCAATGTGTCATTTACCTCTGGCTACTTTTAAGATGTGTCTTTGTCTTTGCTTTTCAGCAGTCTTACTATCATGTTACAATGCATAACTATCTTTGGGTTTATCCTGTTCAGGATTACAGAGCTTCTTGAGTTTGTGAGTTGATATCTTTCATCAGTTTTAGAAAAATTCTCAATTCTATTTTTTTTTCCGGTACTGGGGATCAAACTCGGGACCTTGTGCTTCCAAGGCAGGTGGCGGCACCACTGAGCTAAATCCCCGGCCCCATCAATCCTATTTCTGTAAAAATTGTTTATTCCTAATTTTCTCATCTCCTTTCTTTTTAGGACTCCAAATACGTATATTTGTAACCCACATATAAATGACACACTTGTGTTTTCTATCATTTTTTTCTATCTACTTCAGTTTGGCCATTTTATTTTAAGCTCCCTAGTCCTGCCTGCTATTATATCTAATTTGCTGTTAGCTCATCTAATGTATTTTTAATTTTAGTTATTACATTTTTCCATTGTAGTGCTACCATTTGATTCTTTTTATGTAGATTCCAATTCTTTGGTGAAATTCTCCATGTTTTCAATTATATATATATATATATATATATATATATATATATATATATAACACATTAATGTTAGTATTTTAAAATCATTATTGTGTATCTGTTTCTATTGTCTATTGTTTTCTCCTCATTTTCAGATATGTGGTTTTCATTATGGAATGAAATCATTTTAATCAAGCACCACTCATTATGCACAATGTAGAGACTCCAGATGGTACAGTCCTCCAAAAAAGGTTTGCCCTTCTCTAGGCAAAGAGTGGAACTTATCTCCTTAATCCAGCCAGTGACTTGCTGAGTCAGGATGGTGTAGTAACCCGGTGCTATGGTTTGCATAAGGGCATTGTCACCCGAAGCTCATATGTTAAAGGCCTCTTTCCCTGGGTAGTGCTGCTGGGAAGTACTGTGGACTTTTGAAAGGAAGGATCTAGGTGGAGATCCTTAGATGATTGGGAGTGTGGCCTCAAAATGGATTGTGGGACACCCTCCACCTCACTCTGGCTCAAGATATGACTGCATCCTCTGACACACACTCTCTTCATGATTTGCTGCCATCCACCCTGCCCAGACACCAGTGGGGTTTGCCCAACCTTGGACTTCGAAACCCCAAAAGTGTAAGATAAATAAGGTTTTCTCTTTATAAAGTCAGTTGCTTCTGCTACTTTATTGTAGTAATGTAAAGCTGCCTAATATACCCTGGGAAGGTCTGTCTCCCTATGGGGAGACAGCCAGTCACACACTGGACTCTTCTCAGAGGCTTTGTGCTTCAGCTTATAGCCTCCCATATCATGTGGCTGTAGATTCCACCAAGTGTCCTGAGAACCCACTGGTGGGTGCTGGAACCCCCATCTGCCAAAGGTTTCTTTGACTTCTCCCATAGTGGTCCCCTGCTGCATAAAGCCTGGGTTCTTCACAACCTGTTTTTGCTTCTAGTTGGCAAATGAAATGGCATAAAAGTGGATCCATAATTCAGTTCCCTCCTCTGCTATTCAGTTCCCTACTCTGCTTTCCTCAAATGTAGCATATTATATATTTTTCCAGTCCATGCTACTAGGCATCATTGCTATATTTCTCTAGGCAGTTCACACTTCCACTCCCCTAGGCAAGCATTTCACACCTGCTCTCACTTCCTCACATCCTCACTTCCTCTCTTTCTTTCTTTCTTTTTCTTTCTTTCTTTCTTTTCTTTCTTTCTTTCTCTTTCTTTCTGTTTTTTTGTTATTATTGTTGTTATTGTTTCTTAAACAACAGAAATTTGTTGTCTCACAGTTCTAAAGGCTGAAAGCCTGGAATTGAGGGCTTGGCAAGGGTGATTCCTTCCAAAGGTTATGTGGGACGTTCTCTGTTCTGGACCTCGATCCTTGGCTTATAGACAACTTTTCCTCATACCTCTTTACATTATCTTCCTTCAGGATTGTGTCTCTGTCCAGATTTCTTCTTTTTTAAGTTAGCGTATGTTTATAATACACAATAGTTATGCTCATATTGGGAAATTGGTACATATATGTACCATTTTCAGTCCCTTTACTCCCCTGATCCCCTTCCCATCTCCAAAATGTCTGACTTTTTGTTTACCATCATCTGTCCTTTATTATACTCTTTTACTTTAGGTTTCTCACATAAGATAAATCACGTGATACTATACATTCTTTGTCTGATTTATTTTACTTAACGTTATGGTCTCAAGTTCCATCCATTTTCCTGCAAATGACATGATTTCATTCTGCCTTGTGGCTGAATAATTATCACAATATGGCTGAATGATATATATTATATGTCATATTTTTTATTTATTCATCTGCTAATAGGCATCTAGGCTGTTTCTAGAGCTTAGCTTTTGTGAACTGTGCTGCTATAAATATGGGGGAAAACATATATATGTATTACTTTTCACTGAGCTGCATCCAAGACCCTTTTTGCATTTAAGACAGGGCCTCATTAAGAGGCCCAGGCTGGGCTTGAATTTTCAATCTTTTTGCCTCAACCTCCCAAAGTGCTGAGATTACAGGTGTGTGCCACATGCCCAGATATTTTTCTACTTACCATATTTCCAGTTCTCTATGGGTTTATCTGATAAAAGCCCCATTGTAGGCCAAGGACTATGTGCATATACCACAGGCTGAATCTACTTTATGGACACATCTTTCTGAAGCACTTTTATCATTCATAGAGAGGTTATGCTCCATTTTCTCCTTTTTTATATAATTTTGTAAGGAATTTGGCCTTGATTCTTTTCTGAGGTTTGTTTCTGTGTTAAATAAGTTTATCTGAACAATTTAGATAGTGGTTATTTAGAATAAGGTCATACTTTAGGGGAGCTCTTCCAAATTTCTAGCACCTTGTTTTGTCAGTTTTAACAATGTTCAAAAATACAGGAGCTTGCTCCTTGAGGTGTTCTGGAATCCAAGAGCACACACACCTTCCAGGTGGCTCTGACCCATTGTCGAAGGCTGAAAAGCACTGATAATAAATATACATTTAGGTATGAATGTAAAAATTTATTTAGAGTGAGAAAAGGAAATAAAAATAAATCACGGATTTTTAAAAGTTGACAAAATCCACAAGCAATACAGTCCTGGCTAACAGTCCTGACTGAGAATCAGGATGAGGAGGGCAGGAGCTGCTAGTGCCAAGGATGATTTATAGGACTAGATACTCCCTCTCATGCTGGGATTATGGAGGCCCCTCAGAATTAGACGGAACCTGGTGAGAAAGAAGAATCTTAAAGTGACTGATTTCAAACTTGATCTTTATATTTTGGCCCCTCTCCCACCTCATCCAGCCATGTAGGCCCTCCTACTTTTTAAAGATGGGCTAGGTAGCCTCCAGCCTTAGAGCCTTTGCACATCCAGTTCCCTTACCGGGTGAACTCTTCCTCCCTGGGGCTCCCTGGACTTCATTCTCTTACATCTTACAGGTGCTTATATAAATGTTATTCCACTGGGGTGCTTTCTCTGACCATTTGCCTTATTTAGTTATTCTTCAGAACATTTATCACTATTTATTTGCTTTTTTATCTTTCACCTGTCTCATTCACTGAATTTTGAATTAAATTCCATAGTGGCAGAGATTTTTATCCATCATGTCTATTGTTAGATTTCTATTCCACCCCACCCTCTTCAAAACTCCTTCTACACAGAAGCCCTTGATAAACATCTGTTGAATTAACTAATTGTCTCTGCTACCTCTATGAATAGAAGCTTATATAATAAATTACATTTGTGTGAGAAAAAGTAAGGAAAATTACATTTATCAGAATGTGTACCTGGCTTGTCAATCCTTGGTGTTAAGATAGATTGATTGTTTTTTTTAAGTTTTGCAATATGTGTCTATAATTTGCTCTGTTTTTGCTTCTAAGTTTCTGTAACATTGTGATATATGTCAAGGATCATATAAGTAAGGCCTTGGTGGCTTTACCCATTCACCCTGAAATATAAAGCTGGATCTTAATGACTCCAACATGCACAGGATAAGCCAAGGGCATCCAGCTTGATTTCACAGAGCAGTTTCAGCTTGGGAAGATAATTGAAAAGATTATCACCAGGAAATTGTTTACAGGACAGGCAAGTTCCAGAAACAGCCATTGCCTCTCCCAGCCCCCACCTGGTTTTTATTTCACATAAGCAATTTCCTAAGCAAAGAGAGGAGAGGAATCCTGTATGATTTGGAAGGCTTCTGTCACTCCAGGAATAAAGGAAGGGGGCACCTACAGAGGTCAGAGATGGCCTAGTCATTAAGAAGAGGAAATGGTCTTGAGAACTCAGGTCCCCCTTGAAGGGATAGAATGGCTACGCATTGAATGCCCAGAGGGACCAGGCAAACAACTTAAATAACAGTCAATTGGGGGACAAGGCAGACAAGCCATCCACTTCCCTCCTCAAGGGGATAGCCTTGACCAAATTTTATGAAATAGTGATTCAGGCCCAGTGTACAGATTTTCTGATTTCTCATGTCAGATTTTCTGATTTCTCATTAAAAGTCAGAAATCCAAATGTGCATATGAATCTCACAATTTTAAATGTTGGCAACACAATCAAAAATTGTAGAAGCACTATTTTCCAGTTAATATTTCCATGTAACAAACCACCCCAGCTTTAATGACGTAAAGAGACAATTTTATTATGTCCATGGCTTTCTTTGTGTCAGAAGTTTGGACAGAGCAAGTGGGGATGGCTTGACTCAGCTCCATGGTGTCTGGGGCTGCAGCTGGGAAGACTCAAAAGGCTGGCACTAAAATCATTTGGAGGCTTCTCTACTCACATTTCTGGAGCTTGAGCTGGGATGACCCGAAGGCCGGGCTCAGCTTGGAGCCCCTACACATGGCTGTCCATGTGGCCCGAGGTTTTGTGCATGACACTGGCTTCTGAAACAGCATATCCTGCTAGTGGGCACTACAGGAGAACAGGCAGACATTGGGTGGTCTTTTATGATCTGGCCTTAGGTCTCATAGTGTCACATCTTCTGTACTGTACTTGTCAAAGCAGCCACAAACCCACCTGGATTGAAAGAAAAAGGACACAGTCCATATCTCTTCATGGAAAAGCATCAGCAAATCTGCAGCAATCTAGGAAGGCACCACACACCTTGTGGTCTATGCCAAAGGGTCTGCAGCCTAGATTTGGCCAGAGTGTTGCCATCAGCATCTCCAAAGAACACAAGCAGATGGAAATCCAACTCACCTTCTGAAGGTAAGCAGCAACATCCCCAGAGCACAGACAAGGGTGTGGAGCCTAGAGCAGAGGATACCCTCTTGAGTGGGCTTCCCCTGCAGCACATGTCCATGTGGGACCTCTAGTCCAAGCCCCGTGCCATGCACCAGCATGCTGCCCACACACAGCCTCCTTTCCTCTGACCAGAGACTCAAAGCCATCCTGAGCCTCTGCCTGACTACAGAACACATACTTACATAGGCCTAACACATCCTCTTCTTCATGGACAAGAGTTCCATTTTCCCTTCCTTTACTTTTCTAGAAGAATCTTTCTTTAAAAACTTGGACCTAAGGTCTTGATCCCATCCTTATTCTAAGTGCCATAGACTGAATGTGACCTGCCCTGTAAATCCATATGTTGAAACCTAACCCCCCATATGGTGGTTGGAGGTGGGTACAGTGAGTGCTTCTATGAAAGAGACCCTGGAGGTCACCCTTGCTCCTTCCATCATGTGAGAATGCAGTGAAAGAGGATTCAACATGGCTAAAAGGAGGAGGAGTCACATTGGACCTACTCAGAGAAAAATCAACTAAAAACACAGGAAATTGGAAGAAAGAGAGGGACATACATCCTGTTGCCAAAACCAATCTGAAATAAGAGACTAGTAGATCAAATAAAACATAGGCATGGGACTACCAGCGCCTCAGACAGTGCTGAGCAAGAATCATCATACTGGGAAGTTCCCAAGAAACATGGACTGAAAAGGTTCAGCTAACTCAAGCCACACAGGATAGATTTGGGAGAGAAGGACTCTTGTCTCTTTAGTCCACCTCTGCACAAAGGACACTACAGCCTGGCAGCAGATGTCAATGTCACTGGCAAACACAGAGCCGACCAGAACTCTACTCCCTCTCTGATGGAAGGGCTGCCCGCTGCCCCACCCCCTTTTCTTTTTCTTTTTCTTTTTTTTCTTTCTTGCTTTTTTTTTTCTTTGTTGTGTGCTCCAAGGTTGGGGCCACAGCTCAGCTGAAAAAAGTGAGTTGTGACCAGCAGCTTGAGAGAAAGACATAGATGAGTACAAGATTTTAGCAACAGCAATTAACCCCCTGGAGAGGAGATCCAAGATGGAACAGAACCCAGAAGCACAGCCCTGCACCTCTACCCCCACCCTCCGTCCCATCACCCCAGAACCCCCCAACCCAACACCATATTCCCACACACACACACGCTACAAGAGCATCAGGACAGGATAGAGAAGTGCCAGTGGAGGTGAAACAGAGGAGGTTGTGCAAAGACCGAGTGACCAAGTGGAGCCAATGGTATACAGGACTGAGAACAGCCCTGGGCTGCCCCTGCCTGAGGACGCCACAGCAATCCACAGCAAGGAGACTTAGGTGGGCCAGAGAGGGACATTCGAAAAGCTGCTGGCTGAAGACTGGCCCCACCCAGCTCCCACAAGATCAAATTTGTACCCAGACTTGGTGGGGATACACAGTACAGTTCTGAGATACTATCTGCCTTGGGCACTACCATAGAAATGTGGACTCCAGAGGAATTTTCTTTTTTATTTTTTTTTCCTTTCTTTGTTGGTTTTGTTTCCACTTTCTGTCTGCGTTTTAATTTTTTTAGGTTTTTCCTTTATGTTTATCTTGTTCTACTCATCTTCTTTCTCTCTTTCCTCAACTATCTCTCTTGAGTTAATGATATTTTCATATGAATGAAAATCATCTCTTGTCTTTCTGGTTCACGTTGATATTCTTTTGCTTTATCCTTCACATTTTCTCTCCAGCTCTCTTGTGCAGTTACCTTAGGTACTAATCTTGCAACTAATCTCTTGTCCTCCAGTCTTGCCTCTACTACATTTCTCTTCATTTATCTCTGTTTTGCATCCCATCTCTCTTAAATTTCACCCCAAGAGGGTAAAATCACCCTACTGAGGGGAAACTCATTGCATATAAACTCCTTGTTTATGTTGGATTGGGTTATATAACTGTAGATCTTGCTCCTATGATTAAAAGTACAAAATTAATAGTTACCACAATTTGTCAGTTTCAAGGCTGTGCTTGAGGCTATTGATATTGCTAAGTGTACTACTTTAGCCAAGATATCCTAACTGTTGTAATTAGTTGTTCTCCTTTGTATGACAACACTGAGACTGTCTGGGACCATAACGATCAATATAGTCCAGTACCAAAGGACTGGGTGCTGAGCCAAATAGCAACTTCTGATCCTTAATAAATTGGGAAGGTAGGATCTTGGGACAGACACAAACACCAAGAAACATATATACCTAGAAGACATCTCTGAGACATAGACATTTCCTAGGGAAGCCTTGATAGTAGTGATAAAGCTGCCTGCCATAAGAAATTTATAACCATCAACACAGAAAACAAAACAAAATTTAAAAATAGAAAATATTGGGGCCGGGAGTTCAGTCCCCAGTACAAAAAGAAAGAAAGAAAGAAAATATCAAGACACAGAAGCAAAATTCAATCCCAAACCTCAAGACCACCTAGGACAAGTCCAGGAAACAATGAGATAGTGGAAATCTGAAGTCACCCACCAGAATTTTCTGAGATGATAGAAGCAGAAGGAAGAAAACAAGATACATGAGGTTATAAAGAAAATAACCCCTCATGTAAAAATACAGTGATCAAAATGAAAGCCATGCTCACTGAATCTAGAATAGATACAGATTTTGAAAAAGAGAGAGGAGTTTAGGAAAATGCTGGAAATCATGAATTCCCAACATAGGAAAGAAATAGAATTCATGAAACAGATTGAAACACATATCCAAGAGATTAAATATTCCATTGAGGGGCTGGGGATTTAGCTCAGTGGTGCCACCGCCTGCTTCACAAGCGCAAGGTTCTGAGTTTGATCCCTGGTACCAAAAGAAAAAAATTCCATTGAAAGCATACACAATAGATTGAATGAAGGTGAAGACAGAATTTTGGCACTAGAAGACAGGAATGCAGTTAACCACCATGAAAAGAAAGATATCTTTAAAATGCCAAAGAGCCATGGAAAATCAATCCAACAATTTCAAGATCATGCAAAGAACAATATTAGATTGATTGGGGTCAATGAGAGAATTGGAGATAGTGCAAATGCCGTACAAAGCCTACTGAAAGAAGTAATGACAGGAAAATTCCCAAAAATGGAAAAAGAATTTGACATTGAAATAAGTGAGGCATATAGAATTCCAATTAACCATGACCAAAATAAATCTATACCAAGTCAGATAATTATCATTATAATGCCCAGAAATTCAGCACAAAAATAGAATATTAAAAGCTGTTAGAGAAAAGAAACAAATCACCTGCAAAGGAAAGCCCATCAGAATCACAGCAGACTTCTCAATGCAAACCCTTAAGTCAAGGAGAGCTTGGAGTGAAGTGTTTCAGGTTCTGAAAGAAAGCAACCTCCAACCCAAATTGATGTTCCCTGCAAAACCATCTTTCAAATTCAATGGAGAAATAAGATACTTCTTTGACAAAGGACAATTGAAGAAATTCATGACGTCTAAACCAGCTCTACAAAATGCCCTGAAGGATATTTTAGAAAGAGATAATGAAAACCACACCTCCAAAAACACCAATAGAAAGAAGCCACCAGGCAGGGCAAGCAAGTAAACAGGGGAAAGACAGAGAATCACAGCAGGAAAATAACATGACAAGGACAAGTCAATACATTTCAGTTATACCCATCAATGTAAATGGGCTCAACTTACAAATCTGAAAAAAAAAAAAACCCAGCAGACTGGTGGCAGAATGGATCAAGAAACAAGATCCAACAGTTTGCTGCATATGAGAAACACATTTAACTCAAAAAGAAATTCATAGACTGAAAGTCAAAAGATGGAAAACAATACTCCATGCAACAGGAAACCAGAAAAAAAGCAGAGATAGCTGTACTATTTGCAGACAAAGTGGATTTCAAGCCAAGACTGATTAAGAGAGACAAAGAAGGTCACTGCATCCCTGTAAAGGGAACAATCCAAGAGGAAGATATATCAATTATAAGTATATATGCACCAAATACCAGTGCACCCGACTATTTAAAACAAATATTAATGGACATGAAAAAAATCAAATAAACACTAACACAATTGTAATGGGGTTCCCGGTACTCCACTGTCACAAATAGATCAACTAGACAAAAACATGAACAAAGAAATATAAGAACTGAACAAAACCTGTGAACAAATAGATTTAGTGGATGTCTATTGAGTGTCCCACCCCACAACATCAGAATACACATTCTTCTCAGCTGCACATGGGAAGTTCTCCAAAATAGACCACATACTAGCCTATAGAACATGCTTAAGTAAATGCAAAGGAATTGAAATCATCCTATGCATATTATCTGACCACAGTGCAATGAAATTGGAAATCAACAACAAAAGAAACCACAAAAACTGCGTAAACACATGAAAATTTAAAACACCCTGTGGAACAACCAATGGATGAAATTAAAGAAGAAATTAAACACTATGTATAATTAAATGATAATGCCAATGCAACATGCCAGAACCTATGGGAGGCAATGAAGGGAGTCCTAAGAGGAAAATTTATGGCAGTAAATTCTCATATCAGGAAAACAGAACAAACTGAAATGAACAACTTAATATTGACCTCAAACATCTAGAAAAAGAAGAACAAGTCAAGCCCAAAGCTCATACAAGGGAAGAAATTATAGAGATCAAGCAAAAATTAAAGCAACCAAGACTAATAAAACAATACAAAGAATCAATAAATTGAAGAGTTGGTTCTTTGAAAGATTAAATAAAATTGATAAACCCTCAGCCAATCTTATCAAAAAAGGAAAGAAAAGACTCAAATTCATGCAATTAAGAATGAAAAGGGTAGAGTATGTAAAGGTGCATATCTCCAATGATGAATGTCATTATATTGTATACCTAAAATGTACCAATAAAAGGATATTAAAAAAAAGAATGAAAAGGGTAAAATCACAGTGGATCTTGTAGAAATCCAGAAGACCATAAATATCTACTTCAAGAACTTGTATTCTAATAAGATGGAAAACACAGAAGAAATTGAAAGATTCCTAGATAAATGTGAAATACCAAAGCCGAATCAAGAAGACATAAAAATTCTAAATAACCTAACATTAGTCAAAAAGTTGAAAATGTAATTGAAAAATTACCAACAAAGAAAAGCCCAGGTCCTGACAGTTCCAGTGCTGAACTCTACAAGAAATTTAGAGAATATTTAATGCTACTACTCTTCAAACTCTTCAGTAGAATTGAAAAGAAAGCAATACTCCCAAAATCATTCCTGGAAGCAAGTATTACCCTGATATCAAAACCAGAGAAAGACCCAACCAAAAAAGAGAACTACAGGCCAGTCTCCCTAATGAACATAGATGCAAAAATCCTCAGTAAGAATACTGCCAAACAAAACACAGCAAATAACCAAAAAGATTATATACCATGACCAACTGGATTCATCCAAGGGATACAGGGATGGTTCAACATGTGCAAATCAATAAATGTCATATCAGCAGAGACAAAGACAAAATCACATGATTACCTCAATAGATGCAGAAAAAGCATTTGACAAAATCCAACACCCATTCATGATTTTTGAAAAGCCTACAGAAAATAGGAATAGATGGTCTTTATCTCAATCTGATAAAAGCCATCTATGAAAAACCAACAGCCAACATCATACTAAATGGTCAAAAACTGAAAGCTTTCACTCTAAACTCCGGAACAAAACAAGGATCTCCACTATCACCACTCCTATTCAATAAAGTTCTGGAAACATTAGCCAGAGCAATCAGAAAAGAGAAAGAAATGAAAGGAATTAAGATAGGAAAAGAAGAAATTAAACTATCATTATTTGCAGAAGACCCCCAGCTCAGAGGAGGAGGCTTAGGAGGCTTCCGGGCTGCCGTAGCACCACTCCCAGGGCAGAGGAGATTAGCACAGGTGCCAGCAGCTCCCCTTGTCCCGTTGAAATAAGAAGACAGGTAAGCAAGTCTCAAAACCAGACTTCCAGATCACCTACAGCAACCCCAAAGGGAAACGAGATGGAACACTGCGACTCAACCACCTGGACTCCCGGAACCAGCAACAAAAGAGGATCTGGAAAAAATGAAATCAGAAATAATTTCTCAGATAACAGAAGAGATTGTGCTCATAGTGCAAGACATAATTAATAAATCTAGAGAGGAACTGAGGATTATGATGGAATCTCAACATAGGAAACAAATGGAATCCATAAAACGGATGCAAACAGATTTCCAGGAGATTAAAAACTCCACTGAAAGTCTACACAGCAGAATGAACCAATGTGAGGACAGAATTTCAGATATAGAAGATAAGATTGCAATTAATGACCAGGAAAAGAAAAATTCCTTTAAAATTGTAAGGAACCATGAGAAATCAATCCAGCAGCTGCTAGATGATGCAAAGAAGAATAACATAAGATTGATTGGAGTCAATGAAGAAACAGGAGAGAATGCAGATAACATAAAAAAACTCTTCACAGAAGTAATGACAGAAAACTTCCCAAGCAGGGAAAAAGAACTTGACATACAGATAAGGGAGGCATATAGGACTCCAGCTAGCCTTGATCAAAAAAAAAATCTACACTTAGGGATATAATTGTTAAGATTCCAGAAACCCAACAGAAGAACAAATTTCTACAAGCAGTGACAGAAAAGAAACAAATCACATACCAAGGAAAGCCCATCAGAATCACAGCAGACTTCTCAACACAAACCTTCAAGGCAAGAAGAGCTTGGAGTGACATATTTCAAGCCCTAAAGGAAAACAGCCTCCAACCCAGAGTGATGTACCCTGTAAAACTGTCTTTCAAAATTGATGGAGAAATAAGATTCTTTCGTGACAAAGAGCACCTCAGGAACTTCATGAATACCAAACCAGCACTCCAAAAAATTTTAGACAATATCCTAGGAAAAGACAACGAGGATCACAACCCCAGGAAGCCCTGCAAAATGAATCTGTCAGGCGAGACAAGAAATTAAATAGAAAGGGGGAGAATCCAACAAAAAGAAAAAGTCATGACAATAAGTCAATACGTATCAGCTATAACCATCAATGTTAATGGTCTCAATTCACCAATCAAAAGAAATAGACTGGCAGAATGGGTCAAGAAGCAAGATCCAACAATATGCTACATACAAGAACTACCCTTAATTCAAAAAGAAACTCATAGACTGAAAGTTAAAGGGTGGAAAACAATACTCCATGTGACAGGAACCTGAAAAAAAGCATGAGTAGTTATCCTCTTTGCAGATCAAGTGGATTTCAAACCGACACTAATTCAGAGAGACAAAGAAAGACACTACATCCTATTAAAGGGAACAATCCAAGAGAAAGAAATGACAATCACTAATATCTATGCACCAAACACTAGTGCACCCAACTATATAAAACAAATACTAACGGACATGAAAAGTCATATATGCACTAATACAATAGTAGTGGGGGACCTCAACACCCCACTGTCACAAATAGATAGATCAAATAGACAAAAAATAAACAACAAAATACTAGAACTCAATCAAACTTTTGAATAAATGAACTTAACAGATGTTTACAGAGTGTTCACCCCACAAAATGAGAATACACCTTCTTTTCAGCTGCATATGGGTTGTTCTCCAAAATAGACCACACGCTCACTCATAGACCATGTTTAATTAAATGCAAAAGAATTGAAGTTATCCCCTGCATATTATCAGACCATAGTGCGATGAAATTGGAGATCAACAGCAAAAGAAACTGCAAAAACTTCATAAACACATGGAAATTGAACAACACACTTCTGAATAACCAATGGGTCACAGAGGAAATTAAAGAAGAAATCAGACAGTTCCTTCAATTAAATGACAATGACAATACAACATATCGGAATCTCTCCGCCTGCTGCACAAGCTCAAGGACCTGAGTTCGATCCCCAGTACCAAAAAAAAAAAAAAAGAAGATTAAAATAGGGCTGGGGATTTAGCTCAGTGGTTCTGGCGCCTGCCTCACAAGCACAAGGTCCTGAGTTCAATCCCTGGTACCAAAAAAATATATATCAGAATCTATGGAACACAATGAAAGCAGTCTTATGAGGGAAATTCATAGCAGTGAATACTCATATTAGGAAAACAGTGCAGAAGACATGATGCTTTACATAGAAGACCACCAAAATTCTACCCAAAGACTTCTAGATTTAATAACCAAATTCATTAACATAGCTGGACACAAAGTCAGTGCTCAAAACTCAATAGCATTCCTGTACACAAATAGCAAACTCACTGAGAGAGAAATTAGGGAAACAATATCTTTCACAATAGCAACAAATGAAATACTAAGAAATTAATATCACAAAGGAAGTAAAAGATCTTTACACTGAAAATTCCACTACTCTGGAAAAGGAGATCGAAGAGGATATCAGAAAATGGAAAAATATTACTTGTGCCTGGGTAGGAAGAATCAACATATTGAAAATGGCCATACTCCCAAAATTGTTATACAGATTTAATGCAATCCCAATCAGATCTAGAAGATCTTCAGGCTACAACAGACTAGAAGATGCAGAAAGAACCCTAAACACACTCAGCCACCTTATCTTCGACAAAAGGGCTAAACAACTTCACTGGAAGAAAGATAGCCTCTTTAATAAATGGTGCTAGAAGAACTGGCTTTCCACATGCCAAAGACTAAAACTAGACCCATGTCTCTCACCAGGCATTAAACTAAAATCAAAGTACATCAAAGATCTAAATATTAAAACAGAAACACTAAATCTGCTAAAAGAGAAAATGAGTAGAATGCTTGGGAAAATAAGAGCAGAGAAAGACTTCATGAACAATACCAAGACTACACAAAAAATATTACAAAGAATCAACAACTGGGACCTCATCTTATTAAAAGGCTTTTCCACAGCAAGAGAAATCACCACAAATGCTAGTGAGGATGTGGGGAAAGAGGAACCCTTCTCCACTATTGGTGGGAATGCAGATTGGTGCAACTGCTGTGGAAATCAGTGTGGAGATTCCTAAAAAAACTAGGATTAGGGCCGGGGATTTAGCTCAGTGGTTTTGCAGCCTGCTAAGCAAGCGCAAGGACCCGAGTTCGATCCCCAGTGCCAAAAAAAAGGTAAAAACTAGAATTAGAGGTCCTAATTAACCCAGCTACTCCCATTCTGGGTATCTTCCCAAAAGAATTAAAAGCATCATACAATGGTGATATATGTGCACCCATGTTTATAGCAGCACAGTTTGTAATAGCTAAATCTTGGAAACAACTCAAATGCCCATCAACTATGAGAGGACAAAAAGTGTGAGTTTTTTCTATAATGGAGTACTATTCAGCCATAAAGAAGGACAAACCTGAAACATTTCTAGGAAAATGGATGCACTTTGAGAATATACTCTTAAGTGAAATAAATCAAACAAATGTTTAAATATCGCATTGTCTTTGGTGTGAGAAACTGAAAGTGTGAATAAGGACTAAACAGAATAGTAGATATTGTGAATTAGGAAGAACTTGTTCAAAATTATACAGAGTGTGATATACTTTGTTAATAATTAAAATGTTTTATGCAAAAAAGTTATAGTATTACTAGAAAATGAGCTGAGAGATAGATTAGCATATGAAAATATATTCTTTTAAGATCATGATACATAGTGTGTTTATCATTGTTAAATTCTCTAATAATTCTTGTTATGAAAAAATTTTTTTCATAGAATGGCTTTTATATTTTCTTTGTTAACATCTACTTGCATTACATTAAAATAAAATTTTTTAAAAAAATAATAAACAAACAAATAAAATAAAATTTTGACAAAGAGAATGCAGTGAGACACCATCTATGAACCAAGAAGCAGTTCCCTACCAAACACCAAATCTGGCAGCATCTCAATGTTTACTCTCGGCCCCCAGAATGGTGAGAAATAAGTTTTTGCTAATTTTAAGCACCTTCTTCTAGCCCATGGTAATTTGTTAGAGCGGTCAAAACAGATCAAGACTCTAGGCAGTCTACCTCATCTTCAACAAAGGAGCCAAACCCCTTCACTGGAGGAAAGATAACCTCTTTAATAAATGGTGCTGGAAAAATTGGGTTTCAACTTCCCAAAGATTAAAACTAGACCTATATCTTTCACCATGCACTAAATTAAAATCGAAATGGATTAAAGATCTAAATATTAAAGTAGAAAAGCTGAACCGGCTGGAACAGAGGTGAGGTAGAACTCTTGAAGACATTGGTGTAGGAAAAGATTTTATTAACAAAGTCTCAGATGCCCATGAACTAGCACAAACAATCAACAACTGGGATCTCTTCTTATTAAAAGGCTTCTGCATAGCAAGAGAAACCACCAGCAGTGTGAAGAGACAACCAACCCACAATGTGGGAAAAATCTTCACCTGCTGTTCCTCAGACAAAGGTCTACTATCTAGAACCTATACAGAACTTACAAAAATCAGAGCTCCCAAATTTAAAGACCCAATCCAAAAATGGGCATCTGAAATGAACAGATATTTCTCAGACAAAGAAGTAGAAATAGCAAATAAACATATGAAAAAATGTTCAACATCACTGGTCATTTGAGAGATACAAATGAAAACAACGCTGAGATTCCATCTCACTCCAGAAAGAATGGCTGCTCTCATGAAATCAACCAATAACAAATGCTGGTGGGGCTGTGGGGAAAGAGGAACCCTGCTCCACTGCTGGTGGGAGGATAGACTGGTGCAACCACTGTGGAAATCAGTATGGAGATACCTCAAAGAACTAGGACTGGAAAGTCCCCTCTGACCCCGCTATTCCACTGCTGGGGATCTTCCCCAGAGAATTAAAAGAATCATACCACAGAGATATACGTGCACCCATGTTCATAGCAGCACTATTTGTAATAGCTAAAACTTTAAAGCAGCCCAAATGCCCATCAACTGGAGACTGGATAAAGAAAATGTGGATTTTTTAAGAAAATGGAGTACTATTCAGCCATAAAAAATGAGAAATTAGAGACATTTAAACGAATGCACATTGAGGCCATACTCTTAAGTGAAATAAACAGGACACACATGTGTAAATACCGAATAGTTTCTCTAGTGTGAGAAACTGAAAGTATAAGTAAGGACTAAAAGGTATAATAGGTAATGTGACATAGGAAGAAAAGGGCCAAAGGGGAAGGGGAAGTGATAGGGGTAGGGAAAAGGAAAGAAGGGAGTGGAATTAATATGAGAAAGTGAAAAAATAGAAACAACGTCTTTGTAAATAGGGAGGGATGGAGGGGTTGAAGGGAGGGCAGGGGAAGGGGAAAAAATAAGAACCAAGAGAGACTATGTAAAGGTGCAGATTTCCAATGATGAATGTCATTATATTGTAGACCTAAAATGTACCAGTAAAATACAATTTAAAAAAAAAGACACTAGGCAGTCTGATGTTAAGTGCTTCAGGTGGGCCCAACTATTCTGTGTAGGAAATAAGTATCTTCTTCCTTGAGGTGATCCCAAAGGATTGTGCTGGAGAAAACTTCTGGGAAACAAGCCTTGCTCATCTACAGACGAGGAGCTGGCATGGACATGGTGCCAGGCATGATGCCGGCCTTCTTGCATCTGTTCTTTTCACCTCATACTCACAGTGAGCCTGTGGAGTAGTTGTGCCCACTTAAGAGATGAACAAACTGAGTCTCACAGAACATATAGAAAAGTGGGTGTGTTCATGAATAGAACCATGTGATTGGCTCTGAAGCACAAGTGGTAATTCTATTTTTTTTCCTTCCTTCAGTACCAGGGATCGAACTCAGGACCTTGCACTTGCCAGGCAGGTGTGGCACCACTGGACTAAATCCCCAGCCCCTCTGAACCACAAATGGGCAGGACAAGAAAAGGTCAGCCTGTGTAGATGAAAGAGGTGAGTTAGGGAGAACTGTGCTCAGCCAGTTTCGACCAATTATGAGGAGACTTGCAGGCTCCATAAAGAGTCATAAACTTAATGAGTCAGGCAGTAGAAAGCCACTCAAGGTCCTTAAGATGAGGGATGACTCCAATAATCAAACCCAGTAATGATGCAAAAAAATTCTTATAGAGTTTTATTCTACAGATTTTTGTAAAGGCTTGGTGCTATTGGGAAGTGGTGGAAACTGTAAGAGGTGGGGACTTATAGGACAATTCTGTTAATTGAGGGCATGCCTTTGAAGGGAATAGTGGGTCCCTGCCCTCCTCTCTCTTTTTTTGGAGTCCTAGCCATGAGGTGAACAGCTTTGCCATGTGCAGCCACCATGACATTCTGCTTCACTACGGGCAATGGGGTCAACAAATCATGGACTGAAACCTCCAAAACTGTGAGCCAGAATAAACTTTCTCTTGCTATAAACTGATTATCTCAGGTATTTGCCATAGTAATTGGAAGCTATCACAGAGATCTTCTTTTCTATACATTTCCCTATCTGATTCCCACCTGTGCAGCTGAGCTTCTGCATTTGCCATATAAGCAAAGTAAGAGTACCAGAAGTCACAATATGTAAAGTACTAATGGCAAAGACCAACATGGAGTTAGGCTCCTGACTCCATTGCCCAGTCAGTGAGGGGAAGTGGGGACTGCATGATACAGGGCACATATGCTATTCATTCTGGCTATCTAACATCACTCTCATTCATATCCTCTTTTACTTGGGAACTCTCTCATATCTTTGATTCTCAGTGATTCTAATGGGGTTATCAATCATGTAGATCTATGTGGGGTGAGCACAAGCCATATTAACCAAAAATTGACATGTAATTGACATGGGTGTTGGAGGAGAGAAGGTCTCAGGCTCTCTCTAGGGCTGCTATGGAAGGAGCCTTTGGTGACCAACTTTACTGTCATATGGAGAGTGTGTGCCTGAAAAGGAAGCCAAAGAACAAGATAGCTGAGTAAAGAAATGAAGGCAGAATTACCCTGACACCAAGGAGATGCCAAGATTCAGCCATGCCCAGGCATTTCAGTTTTGAGAGCCACTTTGATTTTGTTTTCATCACTTGTTCCTGAAGCAGCCCTTACGCTAGCCTCAAAATTTGAATCCCAGGAGTAAATCTAATAAAATATATGTAAAACCTCTGTGGAGAAACATATAAATCTGTATTGAGGGACATAAACGAAGACCTAGGCATATGGTAAGACATAGCAGATTCACAAATGAAAAGGCTCAATATAATAAATGTAGCAATTTCTCTCTCAGTTTAATTTATAATACAATGCAATTTTTGACAAAATTCCAACAGCAGTTTTCATTGAACTTTAAAATTTGATCCTAAAGTTCATGTTGGAGAATAAAGGTGTAGAAATACCAAGCCTACAAAAGTACTCAATCCTACAAAATATCAAGACCCACTCTCTGAGGCTGTAATAATGAAATTATGAGTAACAAATGCAAAGTCATTGTTAAGTCCCAATGTAAAGAAGTGCCTTTCTGGGCTGGTAAACAAACCATATTAGGCAGTATTTTAAAACAAAGTGGCTGCTTTCAAAATGATGGTGCTAATTTTTTTTTTAATTGGGCTGATATGACTCCAGGGCTTTAAGTACCTCTGCAGGTAAACACCCAATAAACAGTAAATCAAAATTAGAGACTTAACCAACCAGAAACTCCCAACTAATGTCTAAGTAGGAACTTTCCACCAGACCAAACCTAAATAAAGCCAAGGCCTAGTGTAGCCAATCACATGATTTCTTTACTTTGCTTCTGCATTCAGCCAATAAAAGCACACTGCTCTCACCACTGATGTCCAGCTCTCTGAGTCCCTTTCCATTCCCAGTGCTGTCTGATTCATGAATTCTTTGCTTAATTAAAATCTGCTAAATTTAATTTGTTTAAAGTTTTTTCTTTTAACAATAAAATGAACTTTAATTTTTGTTCCCACTGCTCTCTCCCTCTGTAGGAGGAGTCTACTTCCTATGCTGCTGGAGAGCAGGTCTGACCATGTGACCTACTTTGGCCAATGATGTATGAGCAGGATAAAAGGCCACTTCTGGGCAGAAGCTTTAAGAGCCATGTGTTTCCACCATAGCTTTTCCTCCTCTTGCACCAGAGTACCATATCCCAAATAAAGCCATCCCATTGGCTGGGTCCCAGAAGGAAGAGGATTTGGCCAGATGTATGGTGAATACAAGGTGTAGGATAAGCAACAAATAAACATTTAGGGTAGTAAACCAATGAGCTTGATTAAGTTTGTTATGTGAACATAACTTAGGGAATCCGACTAATAAGAAATATTACCTAATAAATTGATTAAATGTTGCCATCTATGTGCTTCATTAGAGGAAAAATGACAACTTTTAGTAGGAAGTACATCGATACTTCACATTCATTTCTCACTGATCTGCTAAACATAAGCTTTCTTTAAAATATTTAGAAGGGTTTATATTTTTATGAAAAGAATTTTGTGAGCAAACCAAGCTTAAGGGAGCTCTGCTGGCACTGTGTTTCTCATGAGCTCCATCCCCGACATGAGCATGTTAAAGACAGTCAAGTCCTGCAGTAAAGAAAACTTTGTTAATTTAGTAGTTCCTAAAATTGTTTGATGATAGGGCCCTTAGGCTACCTATTAACATATTATGAGAATTTGGGACACAGGTTTCTAATAATTTTTTCTGAGATGTCGGACCATGGAAAATTAGTGGGCAGGTTTAAAAGACAAAGCTAAATTTTCCAATTAGCACATCAATCATTTCCACATACACCAGCATCATTGCAAGCCTGAAAGTAGTACCCTTGAGAATGGAGGGAAGGAGATGCCCTGCTTCTCAGTCCCTTTATCAGAAGATTAAGCCCATTCAGGGAGAAGAGGTCAGTGACACCATCCCCCACTCCAGGATTGAGGTGGCTAGTATTCCTAGCTGCCCCCTGCATTTCCTGACATTTGTGGTTTAATCAAGCCCCATTAATCCCTCCTAGTTTCAAAGCCCAGCACAGGAACCGCAAACTCCCACAGCCTCTGACGGGAATCGGGAATTGTGTGGCTAAAGCCAAGGGGAACTCTTTGAAAGGTAATTAGCATCCTTTGAATCCAGGGCCTTTGATTTTGCTTCCTGGCTTTAAACAGTCACAGGAGATTTTGCAGAAAGGGAAAAAAAATTAAAAGGCAGAAGTCAAAGCCCCTTACCCTGGGCCTTCTGCCGCTTTTCAAATTGAGCTATGGACTGAGGGAGGATGCTTGCAAATGTGATCAAGGGTGGGTGAGCTGTAGAGTTATGCCAGAAGCCATTTATTCATTCACTCATTCATTCATTCAAGCTTATGCATTATGTTTCAGGCATCATGCTAAGCACTGACTGTACAATTTTCATCGATGATTCATTCATCCAATAATGGATTTATCAATATCTCTATGCCAGCAGTAAGCTAGGCTTGACGGTGATAAACTTATTGTTTAGAAGAAGAAGCAGATAATGAGCCAGTAAATAAATACTGCCACTGTTGGGAATACAGTGCCAAGAAGTGGACAATAAACTGAGACCAATATTCATCTGGGGAAGAGCAATGGGTGATCTTTACAAAAGATACCAGGAGGGGGAAGATACTGGGTGAGCACTCTGAGGAGAGAATAGGCCCCATGAGTACCAAGATAAACATAAGCCAGTTATTTAATACAGAACAGAAGAGAACAATGTATCAATAGAGGTTGCAATGTTTGGGAAGATGACAGAAAGAAGAGAAGCAGGAAATGCCATAGGCTGTTTTAAACTACTAAAGTGGATTTTTCTTGCTCAATACATCTAACATGGCTGAACTGTGTCTCTGCTCACATCATCATCCTCCTCACTCCAGATCCCATTTGCTAGGCAGAGGGAAGAAAGAATTCTGGAGAATTCTGATATTAAATGCTTCTTCCTGGAAAAGACATGTTGTTTGTATCCACAATTCATGGACCAGATCTTGTCACATAGTCCCAACCCAATCACAAGGGCACCAAAGAGCACTATCCCATATTTTGCCCAGGAGAAGCAGATATTTTGGTGAATGGAATTGAGGACAACCTTAGTGGGCCACTGTGAACTAAACCCTGCTGTTAAAAAACAGAACATGTGGTTTGCAGTCAGAGGGAGTAGAATATACAAAGACAAAGAGGTCTACAATGGTTTGAAGTGTTCAGGTGGCTGAAGTGCTGACGGGGCTGGAAACAGGGCTAGGGGTCACACATCCCTATGTGATGGCTACTGTTATCTCCATTTTTGAGATGGGAATGTTGAGGGCACAACTGGTACTTGGTAGAGCTAATATTTAAAACAATGTGCTCTGATGCCAGCATCTGAACTTTTGATCTCTGTGCCATATTGTCTTTAAGGTAGGAAAGATTCCAAAAGAATTTCAATGCCAAGCCAAGATGGTTATACTCCACAGGCTCGGCAGTAATATTTAAAAGCTGTGGTTATAGTTGTTTAAAATATGCCTACTTTATATAAATATTAAATTACAGAATTATATTTTCCTCGTAATAAAAATGGGGTTCCAGGGCCAGGGATATAACTCAGTGGCACCACACCTGCCTGGCAAGCACAAGGTCCTGAGTTTGATTCCTGGTACCTGAAAAAAATGGGGTTCCCTGATTATTCTCAAAATGGGAGCCCTCTTACTGTGTCTATTTTTCTCTTTCTTTTGATGCAGATAAAGCTGGAGGGAAATATTGTTAATGATCACTTAAATTCATTTTCCTCACCAAGGATATAGTAAGGAAAGCTGGGGACTGTGGCAAACTGGAAGAGTCATGCCCCATGCAAAGATGGCAGATTTTGTTTACTTTCATCCTACCAGTGCATTTGAAAATATGGAATAATGGTGTGAAATCTCCCAATTTTAAAATATTGCTTTAAAACATGGTACAAGATCAAACAAACACATCTGTGAGCCAAAATGCTCTGCATCTTACATATGGTGGATTCTAACTGTCTCATCTCCTGGTATTTATTCCTTGTGGGGAGACTCTGGCCAGAGGAGTGATTGAAATGAGTACAAAGAGGCAGGGACCCCTTGGGCAACAGTCCAAGGCTCCTGGAATATATGGTTAAAAATTAGAGCAGATCTTCAGAGGCAACAGCCTCTGTATGGACTCATTTCCTGGCAACCCAGGTAGCTATAGCTACTGGATTCCAAAGTTATACAAAGTGGTAACAATCTTCCAGCAATCTCCACAGGAATTTTGATATGTACTCCATTGGTTCTCAGTTCAAATGTCTACAGACCTGAACCAATCGTGGTGGTCCAGGAATAACTGTTATATTTAGATTTTAAAAATCCCCAAAAAATCTAACATTGGGAGATAGGGCCTGGTTAGAAGGGCATGACTTGGAAGGGTATATTCTTGTCCCTGGATCCTCATTCCTCTTTCTGTTTTCTGGTTGCCATGTGGTGAACAGCTTTCCTCTGCCATGCTTGTTCTCCTATGCTATTTTTACATTGGAGCCAGCTGATCATAGACTGAATCCACTGAAACTGTGAGACAAAATAAAATTCTCTAAGGTGCAGATGTCTGGTATTTTTTTTTCCCCAGCAATTTTTTTTTCCCCATACCTATAGACCTGAATTAATCATGGTGTTCAGGAAATATCTAACTGATTGGCTTAGGTCTAGTACTCTACACTTGCTCTATTAGACAGAAGGAAGCGAAGAGATGGATCCTCACAAGAAACTCAGGACTTTTTCCAGAAGAAAGGAGAATGGATGTTGAGTAAGATGTAGTCACAATTCATAAATGAACCCTTTAGAGTTCATCCCCTACTCCCTCCTAAAACTTCTGGGAAAATAATTTATCGAGCATCTTCAGTCTGAATCAACCATTTGAGGCTGTGATTATTAGACACCCACTGTAAGAGCTAGAATGGTTGGTTGAAAATTACCTTTCAGATTCCTTCCTCTGATCAGACCCAAGGATGAAAGATGTGCCTAGGCACAATTATAAGCCTTGAGGTACTGAGCCCAAGTCCTTCTGGAAATTGCTCCTCAGAGATCAGGTTGCATAAGCCATGTTCCAAAGGAGTCAATGGGAGTGCTCAGACCGTTAGAGAGAATTTATAGAGTGTGTTGGGAAGTATGGAGCTATTTGAGGTATGGTATTTGAGCAAGAGCTTGAGTTAGAGTTTACCCGTGTGGAGAGCAGAGAGGACAGGGCTCTTCTCAAGCAAAGTTCTCCCTCTCTGGTTCTCTTTCTGTAGAAACTGACTGTCTGTGGAAGAATGAGAAAGGTAGACTGAGTGTGACCTTAGCATTATAGAGGGAAGCATTATATAGGGTTGTAGGTTCCAAGCACAGGCCCTTGTCCAGCTTGGGGAAGTCAAGGGGCCTGCCTGGTAAGGATGATGTTTGAGCTGAGTTTGTTTGTTTTTTTTCCAGTACCGGGGATCAAACTCAGGGCCTCAGGACCTTGTACTTTCGAAGCAGGCACAGTGCCACTGAGCTAAATCTCTGGCCCTGAGCTGAGTTTTGAAAGATGGGCATAGCTAGGAAAAGAGGGATGGCCTTCTCAGTGATGGGAACAATATAACAGTCCCTGTTGTGCTGTTAGAACAGTAAATGGCTCCATATAACTGGATATGCCAGTGAGAATGGGCAATTGCTATGGTTTGAATGTCCCCACCAAAATTCACATTGAAATTTCATCCTCATTAGAAAGTATTAAGAGGGCCAGGGATTTAGCTCAGTGGTTTTGCCACCTGCTGCGAAAGCACAAGGACCCGAGTTCGATCCCTGGTACCAAAAAAAAAAAAGAAAGTATTAAGAGATGGAGCTGCACAGGACCTTTCATTTTTTTCCCAATTCTTATTTTTTATTAGTACATGTTTGCAATGTGCAGTGATTATATTCTTCATGGGAAGATGGTACATGTACGTAACACATCTCAATTCTTTCTTCACTCTCTTCCTCTGCCTCCTTGCTCCCTCCCTTCCCCTCTCTCCATTTCTTGGTCCCCTTCCCATTTGCAAAAGATTGATCTCCCTAATTCCTATTAGCTACCTTTTATTTAGCTCCTTATTTGTATTTTGAGTTTCCCGTGTAAGAGAAATCATGATATTTAAACTTGTGTGTCTGATTTATTTCATTTATTTCCCCATAGATGACTCAAGTTTATTCTTTTTTTTTTTTGATACCAGGGCTCGAACTCGGGACCTTGCACTTGTGAGGCAAGCATCAGAACCACTGAGCTAAATCCCCAGCCCTCAAATTTATTCTTTTTATGACAGAGTCATACTCCATTGTGCATAAACTGTCTTTATACATTTTCTCTATCCATTCATCTGTTGATAGATGTTATAGGCCATTTCCAAGACTTAGCTCTTATGAATTGTGCTGGTATAAACATGGATATGTATGTATCACTGTAATATGATGTCTTTGACTCTTTGGGGAAAATATCTATAAAGGGAATAGCTGAGTCAAATGGAATTTTTATTTTTAGTTTGTGAGGAATCTCCATACTGATTTCCATAGTGGTTGTACTTGTTTACATTCCTACCAACGATGTAGAAGGGTTCCTTTTCCCTTCAGCCTCACTAGCGTTTGTAATTGTTTGATTTCTTGATGACAGCCATTCTTTTTGGAATAAGATGGAATTTCAGTACTGTCTTAATTTGCATTTTTCCAACGGTTAGTGATGTTGAATATTTTCTCACATATTTATTGGTCATTTGTACTACTTCTTTGAAAAGCATCTATTCCTGTCAGTTGCCCACTTTTTGACTGGGTCTTTTTTGTGGGAGGGGGGCTACTTTTTTGACTTCTTTATATATCCTAGATAATAGTCCTCTGTTTGAGGAATAGTTGGCAAAATTTTTTTCTCATTCTGTAGGTTGTCTCTTCACTCTGTTGGTTGTTTCCTTTGCTGGGTGGAAGCTTTTTAATTTGATACACTTGCATTTGTTGATTCTTGATGTTATTTCTTGTGTAATTAGGGTTCTGTTCAGAAATTTTTTGTCTATGCTGATAGTTGGGACCTTTGAGAGGTGACTAGGTTATAAGGGCTCTGTCCTCTTGATTAGATTAATTCATTAATGGATTAATGGGTTCTCTTAAAAGTGGGTCTGTTCCCAATTCAAAAATGGGCATCTGAAATGAACAGACATTTCTCAGACAAGGAAGTAAAAGCAGCAAACAAATATATGAAAAAATGTTCAACATCACTTGTCATTCGAGTGATGAAGATGAAAACAACACTGAAATTCCACCTCACCCCAGAAAGAATGGCTGCTATCAAGAAATCAACAAATAACAAATGCTGGCAGGGTTGTGGGGAGAAAGGAGCCCTTCTCCATTGTTGGTGGGAGTGCAGACTGGTGCAACCACTGTGAAAGTCAGTATGGAGATACCTCGAAGAACTAGGACTACAGGTCCCATTTGACCCAGCTATTCCCCTGCTGGGGATCTTCCCAAAAGAATTAAAAGAATCATACCACAGTGATATATGTGCGCCCATGTTCATAGTGGCACAGTTTGTAATAGCTAAAGCATGGAAACAGCCCAAGTGCCCATCAACTGGAAACTGGATAAAGAAAAAGTGGTTTTTTTATAAAATGGAGTACTACTCAGCCATAAAGAAAGAAAAACTAGAGTCATTTATAGCTAAATGGATACATATAGAAGCCATACTATTAAGTGAAATAAATAGGACACACATGGGTAAATACCAAATAGTTTCTCTAGTGTGAGAAACTGATGGTGTAAACAAGGGTTAAAATGATTAAAATGAATAATTGATAATTTGAAATAGGAAAAAAAGTCCAAAGATGAAGGAGTGAAGGGAGGGGAAGGGGAAAGGAAAAACTATGAGAAAAGAAAAAAATATGGAAATGAAATCTATGTAAATAGGGAAGGGCGGAGGGGGTGAAGGGTGCACAGGTAATGGCGAAAAAAAATAAGAACCAAGATATATCATGTACAGGTACAAACACCCAATGATAAATGTAAACAAATTGTATACCTAAAATGTACCAATAAAAGAACTAAAAAAAAAAAGTGGATCTGTTATAAAAATCAATTTGGCTCTGTGTTTTGTGTGCACAATCTTGCCTTATGATGACCCATGCCATTGTAGGCACTTCAGAGAGTACCCACCAGAAAGAAGGCTTTCATCAGATATGGCCCTCTAACCTCACTCTTTCTGTGCCAGTCTGTGGCTCTCAGTTATAGCAACAGAAAAGAGATGAAAATAGCAATGAAGCTGAGGTTGTCAGTAGGCCCTGATGACATAGCCCTGCTGCTGACGCTAAGTAGAATTTCAACTGTTAGCTCTGGGAGAAGAGGAGGCAGAAATGATTTTAGGATTATGAATAACCACTTGTAAATATATCACTGGCTTTGATATTGGAGAGCTGGAGGGTGGCATCTGTGTACGGAGCAGGACTTCTGATTTTAGTAGACAGAAGCCAGTCAGCTCAAACTGCATGCACCCAAACTGAAGTCTAGGCAGGATCTTGGGCAACTCATCTTACCAATCTAAGTTGCACACACATCTGTGAGGAGATGACAATAGTGTTAGTTGATATTTTCTTTCTGGAAGGCAGATGGCAAGATGAAAAAAGCCTAAAACATACATTTTCAACATAGAAATTCCACTTCTAGAAATTTAGTCAAAGAAAATCAAGAAAGATGAGGCAAAGGCTTAGTTTTGGGGATGTGCCTAGCAACTCTGTTGATAAGTAAATAATTGGAACAACCTGAATCTTCACAGCAGGACTCTGTGCTGTGTAACGACTAACAGTCTAACAATGGGGATATTTTAGTTTATTTGCTATTCTGTTAAAGATCTATGAGTTCCAGACACTTTCGTCCATGGGTTTAGGCTGCTTTCTGAAAAAGTTTTTGCTAGTTTATGGCAAAATCAGAAAAACAAAGACAAGAGTAAGATGTTTATAAAACTTTGTTTTTTCTGTAACATTATCTCTTCTCTACTCCTTTGGCTTAATTATGACAATGGATGTTAATTTTTTCTTCTTTCCAAGAGCCAAATAAAAAAAATCTAACAGTGACATTAAGAAATAGAAGCACTTTTTTCACATAACAGAAGTTTGGAGACAGAGACTGCTAAGGAAGTGTCACTATTCACCAATGCTGGGTTCCTGGGGGTCACTGTAATTCTTTCGGCCTCTCTTTCATGATTCCAAGATGGCTGGCACTGCTCTTGGTATAGTACTCACATTCAAGATAGGAAGAGGGAGGAAGAGATGGTGCCAATTACATTTTCTCTTTTACAGGGAAGCAAAAACTTTACCAGAAGATTTCAACAGATTTTTTCCTATGACCCCATTGGCTACATGAGTTCTCAAGGCCACACTTAGCTGCAAGGGAGCCCAGGAAATCAAGAATCTGGCAAAAAGAATGGGATTGCATTGGGTTTCCTGAGGATGATTAATTGCCCAAGACAAGGTATATAGCCCTCTTAAATTAAAAGAAAGGACTAAAGTAATGGGAAACAGCTGTGGAGAGACCGACTCATTATACCTGCTACACCTGAGGAAAAGAAAGTCTGCAACCAGTTCTCCTTAATTTTTGGAAAGTGGAATTTACTGGCACATAAAAAAAACACTGGAGTCTGAAAACTTCTAGAATAGATAACTAATTTTCAAACAAGATTCCTGTGTTGAGCAGGGTGATTTAGGGGATGTTTTTATGGTGAGAAGATGGGAGAAAGGGTGGAAGTATGGGCCTTCAATTTTTCTTCAACACAAATGCCTCTATTTTTATTTATTATATTTATATTATATTGAGTATATACAGAAAATTCCATTCATACTTCTATACGTGTGTTTATCTGTTATATGTGTGTATGTATATTTGTATATACATATGTAAATACAAACATATATATGTGCATGCACACAAACACACACACACACACACACACAAGACCTAGTAGAGATTTCAAAGTGGTAGCCCTTAGAGTCTAAATCAGTATTTAAAATCTCTTTGACTTTTGAAGGCTATTATGCTGACTACTTAATCTATTACTTACAGATTCAGATGATACTCGAGATTTTTTAATATCAGAATTCTCACACTTATAATTTTATATAAATTAAGTCATCCTATGTAGATAGATAGATAGATAGATAGATAGATAGATAGATAGATAAATTTTAATAAGACCCAATTCACATTTGCATTAACTGCCTGGCCCTGAAGGCATTTAGTTCATGACCTCCAAACATATTTAGGCAATAGCAATAGTTCTCTCTGGGTCATGAGTCATTTTTAATTTTTTCTTGTTCCTGGTCTATCCTTTCTAATTTTGCTAAAATAAACAGAGGTGGCTTTTGTAATGAGGGGAATAGATGCCTTTTTAATTAAAAAGTAATAACCATGTGGCCGGTTGACCCTCTGGGCTGTTTGGGCCATGCTCCATTGGCCCCCACTGTGCCTGGCTCTTCTGGGCTGCTTCTCTTCCTGCCTGCCTAGCCTGCCTCAAATATGTCACAAAGAAAGTGGTTTGGGTCCCTGCTGTGCCCTATGAGTGAGGTAGGAGTGGAAGTTGGGGATTGGATGCTCTAGAACAGGCTTTTCCTGGAAGAGTTGGAAGCTCAGGCCCTGAGGTCCTCTCAAATGCCAAAACCAAATGGGGGATACAGTTCCTGCAAATGCCAATGGCTTTGCTCTGACCAGGGCTGTTGATAGATATATTGCTTCATGCTAATATGGTATTATAACATCTCAGTTCCACTATTGGCTACTGCAAGTCACTAGGACAACATCTGGTTTAAATCTTTTCTCATTACGGCCTAAAAAAATAAAAGCTGAAAACTGAACTGCCCCTTTAACACTTGTCTCTCTTTCTCCTTTCTTCCTTTCTGCTTTTCTTTTTTCTCTTGCACTCCAGAAACTTCAAACCCATTTGGAGGAAGAGTTTAGAAATTGTCCAGCCTAAGTGCTCTTGTCTCCATTTTACAGATGGGGACGACAAGAAGCAGTAACTTGCTATGTCACAGATCTTACTAATTTGCTAAGTAACCTGTGGCAAACAGCTCAAATCACTCAGGTTCTTTATGTACAAGACAGAATGGTACTGCTATGGTTTGTCCTCCAAATGTCCTGGTGTTGAAGGCTTACTCCCCAGGGTGGTGCTCTTGGGAGGTGGTGGAACCTTCAGACGGTGGAGCCTCGTGGGAGAGTCTTAGGTCATTGGGGTGCACTCTTGAAGGGGATTATGAGACCTTGGACTCTTCCTCTTCTCTCTTCTTCCTGGATCATAGCATACTTGGTTTGCTCTGCTGTACACTTTGTATCATGATAGGCTGACCTGACTAGAGGCCCAAAGCAATGGAGATACCAGCCTTAGACTGGAACCTCCAGAGCCATGAGTTAAAATAAAATTTATTTCTTTGTAAGTTAATTGCCCCAGGTATTTCAGAATAGTAACAGAAAGCTAAGGTGCTGACCCCTCTGTCATCTGCAAGGGCTCCCTTCAAGAAGCAGACAGGACTATGGGCAAGAGAGAACCAAGTGGCCAGTAAGGAAACTATGCAAGCATTAGCTTTTGTCACTGTCACTCAAAGCCTTCTTGTTTGCTGATAGGAGAATTAAGTCTTTCAGAAATCAAGTCTTCTGATTTCTAATTATAATGTCCTTGATAGTTTATGTGGGAGCAAGGACTGAGAAGACAATAACAATAATATTTCCTAACATAGTAGGTGCTACATTGAAGTCATTTATGATTAGTGCAGCATCACATAGTAGAGCAATGTGCTAATCAGACAATGACCCCCAGCAAGTACATCACTCTCCAACCTTCAGTGTCCACATGTGAGAGATGGGAGTGACAGTAAGTAATGAGCTTGTGAAGAGAAGGTAATGAATGCACTTGTGACGAGAACAAGATGAGAGTGTTTGTATAGGGTTGGGATTCACACAGACAATACCGTCTTTACTTCCCCTAACTGATCTCTACGCCTCTGTCTGGTCACTGTGCCTGCCTTGCTGTTTATTGGTGTGTGTGTCCGTATGTGTGTAGCAAGATCCTGGGGATCTTGCTTCTTCTACTTCTTCTGCTTTGCTTTCTTTCCCTCTGCCCTGCTATTCCCTCCCCTCTGCCCTGCTATTCCCTCCTGGGCAGATGGGACAGCCTCCAGATTTTTTTTCTACTTTTATAGTCATGATCTAGCTTCCTACTCACCTAGCCAGGCCCTTCATATATTAATGGGACCCTAAAAAGTTGAGAAAATTGGTTTCTTTCTAAACAATTTGGGCTTATGGAAGACTTAAATTTCTATTTTGAGAATCTGAAGTTAAACATAAGCTTTTTTTCTCTTGAGCTCCTGCTCCTCATCCTCACTGAAAGGAAATAGAGGCTTCTGGCTCTCTGGGAGTAAAGTCTTGGACAAAGACAGAAGAAAAGAAAATCTCATAGAGATACTTCAAGATGTTCACCTTTGTTACACTTCTATGGAGCATTTATTCAGTGTCTGGCACTTAAGCAGACCCCAATGATCTTAACTACTACTACTTTCACTTAATCCTCCCAATACTAGGTATGTCATCATACCCCATTTTCAAAAATAAACCATTTTATTCAAGCCTAATGTATATCCAGAAAAATATACACATCTTATCTGTACAGCTTGCTGTCACAGAGTGAATGCACTATGTCCCTGTCACCCCTCAGGTTTCCTCCAAGCCACTACCCCTTCCTCCTTCAAACAGCAACCTCTGCCATGACTTCTACCACCATGGATTATCTTTCCCTGTGTTGGTACTTTAAGTACACAGAGTTCTGCAGGACATATTTATGCGTGTCCTATTTCACTTAAAGTTATGATTGTGAAATCCATCTGTGTCACTGGATGAAGCAGAATCTCATTTATTTGTGTGGATCTTTGGTTTTCTATCATATGAATATACTGTAGTTTATTCATTCCACTGGCAATGGGTTCTGGACTTGTTCCCAGTTTGAGACTAGTGCATATAACAATTCTATGTACACTTAGTACTGCATGTATCTTCTGGTGCACATAGGAACTCATTCATGTTGGGTATAATTCTGGAAGTAGAATTGCTAGGCCATCCGTGTGCATGTGTTTAATCTTGGTAGACACTATCAAGTTTCCAAAGTTGATCTGCCAATTTTTTTCACAAAGCCAAACATTATTATTAATTTTATTCTTCTCCTAGGATAAATCAAGAAGTTATACGTCGTTTTAACTGTGCTTAGAACATTTCTCATTGTTATTGCTTATTTTGCATTTTAAAATTATTTTTAAAATGCAAAATGATTTATTACCTTTTGTTAATACAAAATGAAAATTGCTTACATGATTTACAAGAGCTATGTTTCCATTTTATCTTTCTTTTCTCATTTTTTTCTTTTCCCTTCCTAACTTTCCCTCTCCCTCCTCCCTTGTGCCCCTTCCCATTTGAACATTTTCTTCCTATTTCACAATATCTATTATACATTTTGCTACTTATTTTCCCTTTCAGTTTCTCACACCAGAGAAACAATGTGATATTTACACATATGTGTCCAATTTATTTCACTTAAGAGAATGGTCTCAAAGTACATCCATTTAGCTATAAATGTCTCAAGTTTATCCTTCTTTATGGCTGAACAGTTTTCCATTGAATAAAAAAAACCACATCTTCTTTATTCATTCATCAGTTGATGGGCATTTGGGTTGTTTCTATGATTTAGCTATTACAAACTGTGCTGCTATGAACATGGGTGTGCATATATCATTGTGGTATAATGCTTTTCATTCTTTTGGGAAGATATTGAGAAAGGAGATAGTTGGGTCAAATGGAATCTCTAGTCTTAGTTTTTTAAGGAATCTCGACACTGATTTCTACAGTTGTTGCACCAGTCTACACTCCCACCAACAGTGGAGAAAGGTCCTTTTTTCCCCTAGAGCCCTGCCAGCATTTGTTGTTGGTTGATTTCTTGATAATAGCTATTCTTTCTGGAGTGAGATGGAATCTTAGGGTTGATTGATTGATTGATTGATTGATTCGTGGTACCAGGGATCGAACTTGGGACCTTGTGCTTGTGAGGCAGGTGGCAGAACCACTGAGCTAAATCCCCAGCCCTGTTAGGGTTGTTTTAATGTGCATCTCTCAAATGACCAATGACGTTGAACATTTTTTCATATATTTATTTGCTATTTTTACTTCTTCATCTAAGAAGCATGTATTCATCTGAGATGCCAATTTTTTGATTGAATCTTTAAATTTGGAGGGTTTGATTTTTTTTTCAGTTTTTTATCTGTTCTAGATATCAGTCTTTTGTCTGAGGAATAGCTGGCTAAAATTTTTTCCCACAATGGGGGTTATTGTTTTACTCTGTTGGTGATTTCTTTTGCTGTACAAAAGCTTTTTAGTAAGATGAGATCCTGGTTGTTGATTCTTTGTAATATTTTCCATGTGATCATGGTTTTGTTCATAAAATCTCTGCCTATACCTATGTCTTCAAGAGTTCCACCTATTCCCTCTTCCAGCAGAATTAGTGTTTCTGTTTTAATATTTAGATTTTGATGCATTTTGATTTTAGTTTAGTAAATGATGAGAGACACGGGTCTAGTTTTAATCTTTGGCATGTGGAAAGCCAGTTTTTCCAGTACCATTTACTAAAGAGTCTATCTTTCTTCCAGTGAAGGTGTTTGGCCCCTTTGTCGAAGATAAGGTATCTGAGTGTGTTTGGAGTTGTTTCTGCATATTCTATTTTGTTCCATTTGATCTTCCAATGTAAATCACATGAGAGTTTCAGTTGCTCTCTATTCTTATCTGCACTGTCAGACTTTTGGCCATTCTGGTGAGTGTGAAAAGATAACTCATTACTTTTTATTTCCCTCATAACTTGTGAGACTGTGCAATTTCTTGTCCTTATTGGATATTTAGATGTTCTCTCCTGTCTATGCATATCTGTGGATTGTCCCTTTCTAAAGTGTTTCTTTGGCTGTTTCTTAGTGACTAGAGATGCTTTTTCCTACGTTCTGGTTAATAGATCTTTTGTTGGTTACTCATATAGCAAATGTGTTCTCTCACTTTGTAGCTTACCTTTTCATTTTCTAGGGCTCTAACTATACTTGATCTTTTATATGAATATAATATGTGGCTTTTCAGTCTGGCTTCTTTAATTTAGCATGCTTTCAAAGCCCATCCATGCTGTAACACATATCAGCATTTCATTCTTTTGATCCCTGAGTAATATTCTATTGTATGGATATAGCCCATTTTGTTTATCCATTTATCATTGATGGACATTTGTGTTGCTTCCACTTTTTGGTTATTATGAGTAAATCTAGCAATAACACTTATATACATGTTTTTGTATGAATATATGTTTTCTATTTTCTTGAGTATATATTTAGGATTAAAATTATGGGTTATATGGTAACTCTACTTAATTTTTTGAGGAACTGCCAAATCATTTTCCAAAGGGGCTGTATCATTTTACATTTCCACTAGCAACATACAAGAGTTCCCACTTGACCACATTCTCACCAACATTTTTCATTGTCTCTTTTTTATTATATCCATCCTAGTGGATAGAAAGAGGTTTCTTACTGCGGTTTTGATTTGAATTTCCATAAGAACTAATGATGTTGAGCATCTTTTCATGAACATATTGGCCATTTGTACGTCTTCTTTGGAGAAATGTTTACTCAAATCCTTTGCCTATTTTTCAATTGTGTTACTCTTTTATTGTTGAGTTGTAAGTATTCTGTATATATTCTAGGTACTAGAATTTTATCCGTTATATGATTTGAAATACTTTTTCCATTTCTTTGTGTTGTATTTTTATTTTTTGGTAATATATTTTGACTTTTAAAAAAGTTTTAAGTTTTTCTTCAGTTACTTGTGCTTTACATGTCATATCTAAGACATCAGGTAATAAATACTTGCTCCTAAGTTTTATTCTAAGAGATTTATAGCATTAGATCTTAGATTTAAGACTTTGATCTATTTTGGTTAATATGTATGACTAATATATGTATACATATATGATATATAGATTAAAATAGGCATCTGCTTCAATCTTTTGCACACTGTTTTCCCAGTACCATTTTTGAACAGCTTATTTTTTCTCCACTGAATTATCTTGTCAAAAATTGATTGCCCATAAATGTACAGATTTATTTCTGTATTCTAAATTCTATTCCAGTGATTTATATATCTATTCTTAGGTCAGTACCACACAGTCTTGATTACTGTAACTTTGCAGTAAACTCTGAAAAAAGGTCTTATGAGTCCTTTAAAATTGTCTTTATTTTTAAGATTATTTTGACTATTCTGGGTCCCTTGTATTTCCACTTGAATTTTAGGATCAGCTTATTTGTATCTGCAAAATTGTCAGCTGAAATTTTGATAGGAATTGCTTTTTAAATTCATAGATCAATTTTGGGAATATTCCCGATATTACACCTTCCAGTCCAAAAATACAGATATCTTCCCATTTATTTAGATCTTTAATTTCTTGCAATGTCTTCTCATTTTCAGTATGCAAATCTTGGACTCATTTTGCTCAATTTATTCCTAAGCATTTTATTCTTTTTTATATTATTATAAATAGAATTGGTTCTTTATTTCATTTTCAGTGTTCAGAGGTGTAATTGAATTTTTCATGTTGGTCTTGTATCCTGCAATCTTGGTGAACTCTTTTATTCACTGTGTGTGCGCGTGTGTGTGTGTGTGTGTGTGTGTGTATGTGAGTGCACGTGCATGTGTGTGCATGTGCATATGTGTATGTGTGGATGTAATACTTAGGATTATCTACAAGATCACTAGCATGTTTTCTGTAAATAGAAATACTTTTACATCTTCATTTTCAATCTGTGTGCCTTTATTTCTTTTGTGTTGTTTTTGTCACACAAAATGTATTTTTACAGATTTATGACCATAAACACACATTTATAATTATGGGGGTTTTTTTAAAGTATTGGGGAGTGAACCCAGGGAGGATCTACACTGAGCTACATCTCCAGCTTATTTTATTTTACTTGTTTTGTTTTTGTTTTAGACAGAGTTTCACTAATTATCCATGTTGGCTTTGAACCAGCAATCCTTCTGCCTCAGCCTCCTGAGTAGCTGGAGTTTCAGCATGCGCCATCTAATTACTTATTTAGATGGTCATTTAAGTCAAATAAGAGAAAAAAGGCCTATAAACAAAAATATATTTATACTACATGTATTTATTATGTATATCTTTATTGCAGTTCTTTATTTCTTCATGTAGGTTTGAGTCACATCTGATGTTCACTCACTTCAGCCTTGAGGAATTCTGTTTAGTATTTCTTAAAGGGCAAGTTTGCCAACAACAAATCTCCATATTTATATATCTGGGAAAGCCTTAATTTCTCACTCATTTTTAAGGATAGTTCATCTGTATGTAGAGTTCTTTCTTGATAGTCTTTCTTTCAGTACTTTGAATATGTCATCCCACTGCCTTCTGGCCTCCACAGTTTCTAATGAAAAATCAGCTGTTAATCTTATTGACTCATCTTTTGTACCAGATGAGTCATTTCTTTCTTGCTGTCTTCAAGATTCTTTCCTTGTCTTTGACTTTCAGCAGCTTGATTATGATGTGTCCATATGTGGATTTCTGCGTTTATACTACTTAGAGTTTGTTAAGTTGCTTGGATGTGTATATTAAGATTTTAAATAAATTACTTCTTCAAATATTTTGACTTTCTCCTTTCCAGGAAATGGTATTTCATAGGTCTTTGAGGTTTTATTCATTTTTTTTCACTTTTTCTGTTCTCCGGACTAATTATCTCAATTGACCTACTTCAAGTTTGCCAATTCTCTTTCCGCCTACTCTAATTTGCTGTTGTGCCAGAAATAAGCTAGGATTAATAAGCTTTTTGGTTAGCCTATTGTTTTCTCCAAATATCATCTGTCTACCAAAGCAGTCCCAAAGTTAAACTATAGCCTCTAAATGTTTTTGACAAATTTCCCCCAGTAAAAAGAAAGGGGGAGAAAAAGGCTTTTTGTTGTGGGTGAGCTCTGAGTCAGATAAAATGGACAGCTTTGCAAGTGTGGTCTTCCTAGCCACCATCAGACAGTCCAAATAAGGATAATTCTCAGAATGTGTGGCTTTGAAAGATTTTCAGTTCTTTTCTATGCCCTCTAGTGGCTGCCAGGCTATTTTCACCATGAATTTGGGCTGCTGATTTCCAAAAGTGCCACAGAGTTGAAAAGAGGAAGACATGAATAGGGCAAGTGAGAATGCCACAAAGGTCATCATTTTAACTAAGACTTTGTTTTCTTTCTTGCATAAATGCCCCCTCAAGTGTCACAACCCTTTGATTAACCTCAAGTGTCTGAAAAGTTGATTTGACCATTGTTGTCAGTTTTCTAATTGCTTCTATGGATGAGAATTTTCAAAAGTCAAACTCCACCATTTTCACTGATATCAACACTTTTGCTGGCATTCCCTTATTTAATTTACAACCACAACTCTATGAGGTGGATATTATTTTGGTCATTATCACCATTTTACGGTGAGAAGTCTGAAACCAAGAGAGGTAAAGTAACTTGCCCAAGGTTATATAGCCAACAGTGATAGAGCTAAGATTCAAATACAGAGTTTGACTCTAGGACTGTTACACTCACTGGGATCTTTTGTCCCCCTAGAGTGGAGATAGAGTCACAGGCTTTAGAAATCAAGAAAGTTTTTTTCACATTACTGGGGATTGAGCCCAGGGCCTTATGCATAGTAGGCAAATGTTATACCACTGAACTTCATCCCCATTCCTTCTCATTTTTATGCTTTTGAGACAAGGTCTTGCTGAGTTGTCCAGGCTGAGTTCAAACTTATGATCCTCCTGCCTCAGCCTCTTGAGTAACTGAGGTTATAGGTATGCACCGCTGCACCAGGGTATCAAAAATTCTGAATTGAAGTCCTAAATTTGCTGCTGTCTCATTAAATGAGCCTTAGTACATTGTTACCACTCTCTCTGCCTCAGTTTTCTCATATGTAAATTGAAATGGTTGGCTGATATTTCCTAGTCTTTCTCAATATTTTAATTTCCCCAGAGCCCACCACATACTCTCTTCTGTGAAGTTGTGGACTCTGGCTGGAGCCAAGGCTGGGCACTGCTGCTACAGAGTGTGCCCTTTCCACCCAGAGCCCTTCTTTGGTGGGCAGAAGTAGCAATCAGACTGCTCTGGTCCAGCTCAGTTACCTGGGCTTTAGATGACTGTGGAGGGGGCATTTGCTTGCCAGGGATTGTCACTGGTGACAGTGTTTTTTATCAGCCATGCTGTGGAGCACAGACCATGAATTCCTCTTCTGGCTCCCCCTGAGGCTGCAGAGGGTCACAACTTCTGCTCCTTGCATCAGTCTCTGTCCCCAACAAAGTCTGTAGGAAACTGATCCTGCAGTCAAGCCAAGGGACAAAGTGCTGTATGTTTAAAAATCTTTTTCTTTCTTTCTTTCTTTCTTTCTTTCTTTCTTTCTTTCTTTCTTTCTTTCTTTCTTTCTTTCCTTCCTTCCTTCCTTCCTTCTTTCTTTCTTTCTTTCTTTCCTTCCTTCCTTCCTTCCTTCCTTCCTTCTCTCTTCCCTTCTCTCTTTCTTTTTCAGTATGGGGGACTGAACACAGGGCCTTTGCACTGCACTACACCACCAGTCATTTTTATTTATTTACTTTTTTATTTTGAGACAGGAGCTTGCTAAGTCACTAAATTACCCAGGCTGGGGCTCAAATTTACAATCCTCCTGCCTCAGCAGCCCAGAGTGCTGGGATTATTTTTCCATTCCTTTCCTTGACTTGACCCTGCTAAAATTTGGCTTCTCTTTTACTCCTCTGATCTCATCATGAATCCCTTGCCTCCATCTCTGAGTTCTGGATGCACACACCAGGCATACTTCTACCTCAGGGCCTTTGCACTTGCTATTCTCTCTTTCTGGACATCACCTGACTCTATCCCTCACTATCTTCATATCTTTGCTCAAATATCCCTTGTCAGTGAAGCCTTCTCTGGCTTTCCCCATTAAAATGTGCCTTCCCCAGTCCCAACCTGCCTGTTCCTTCCCTGCTTTGCTTTTTTCCTTAGGACAATTTTGTTACATAAACCAATAAATTGCTTTTTTGCCCAAACTAGTTTGTTTTGCCCCTCCTTTGTAAAACAAATTTCTGTGAAGACAAGGGCTCCTCCTTTGTGCCACCAAAGGGTTTGGCACAAAGCTGAGTGCATTGGAGGCCCTGAGCCAAAGCAAGAGGATGTGCCTTGCTGCTGCAGTTGGGACAGGGATGCTCTGAGATGATGGCTGTGTGCAGGATGACAGCTTGGTCACAGACATGGCCAGGGAAATACTGATGCAGACAGAACCAGCCTCTGCCCCATCTTGCCCATCCTCGCCAGCAGCTTGGGGTCCACCCCGCAATTGGGAAATGCCTTTTCCTTTTCTCATGTTAAAGTCCAGTCAGGCCTACTGGCCCTTTCCACCAGGCCAAGTTAGCAAGGCAGAAACTATGGCGGTTCTGGACAGGCTGGGGTTTGCACTCTGGAAGCCGGCATCATCCCTGCCACATCCCTGCAAGCCAATGGCTCTGACCTGCCACACCCATGCCACCTGCTGCCAGGCCATTCCCAGAGTTGTTCTGTCCCAGCTAGTTTGGCAGCTGTGAAGTGCCCCGTGGAGTGGTAGGAACAAGAGGAGATGGCATTTAGGGCATCAGCTGACCCACTCCTCCTGGAGCAATGGGCAAGAGGCCCATCCAGGGAGGAGACCATTAAGGTCACATGGGGAGCATTCAACGAAATCATGTGGCTTGTGAGACTGGATAGACCTGGGATTTAGCTCTGTTTTTCAGGGTGGCCTTCCTGGGTTTTTCAGGGTAGCCTTGATTGAGTGCAACCACCATTGTGACTGGGTTCCCTACTCACAGACTCTTTCATTCTAGGTTGTGGGGAGGTTTCTGTGAGGTAACACACACCAGACCTGGCGACTCTTGGTAATGAGCAGGACGAGGTGCAGTCCTAGTAGAGAGGGTACAGCACTCCTCTCTACTGCCTCATTTCATCTTCCCAACAACCCTAGGAGACAGTGCAATTAGTAACCCCATTTCACAGATGAGAAAACTGAGACCCAAAAAGCTGAGAAGGTCTAGACATCCTCGGGATAAGAAGCTGGGGGCCTTCAGGCCCTGCTCCTCCTCTTTCAGTTATTTCACACTGATTGTAAATTCCACGTAACTGATACCCAATGTCTTTCTTGTCTGGTAGAATCACTTCCCTCCCCTTTGTGGAAAAACGGGCTTTGTGGGCTGAGGATTTAGCTCAATGGTTTCGCCGCCTGCTGCGCAAGCTCAAGGACCCAAGTTCGAGCCCCAGTACCAAAAAAACAAAACAAAACAAAATAAAGCAAAAAACAGGCTTTGTCTTTATTTATAATCCAATTTTTTATCCATATATATAAATTTGTGTTTTTATTACTTTCCCTTTGAACCAGTCAAAACATCTGCGTGGTTCCCTCATTGTTTAAATAATCTTTAAAATCTTTAAAATGTGGTCATTTTCATAGCTGTATGAAAGTCATGATTTTAGCTTTTTTCTGAAAATTATTTTTAACAGGGCCTTAGAAACCAATGCCTGATTCTTCCTGTAGTAGTCCTGAAACCAGCCCTCCTATTCCTTATGCACTTTCAGGGAGGGTGTGTGCTGCAGAGTCAGACCCCTGTGCCCCTGGACTTGGCTTCTCTGAGGACTGTCTCTCCCTGAGGTCAATGATGCCCAGAGCTAAAAACAGACAGTATTCCCAGGTGTGAAGACTAGTGTGGACATAGCCTTTCATCCTGCTCTTCCTTTGTGGGCATTTGGGTGGGTCCAGGCGCCCTCTTGTAGCCCCACCTGTCTCTGCATGGACCCTCCCTCTTGCCCTGTGGTTGGAAGGGCATCCCATGCCCTCACCATATCTGTCCCCAGCCTGAACCTTTTCTTCTATTACCACTCTGTCCCACTCCCAGGTGAGGCTTTAACACTGGCCTCCAGTAATAGACTTCCCTCTCCTTACTGAGCAGAACTAGGACTCAGTCCCCAGTGATGCTGCTACAGGTGGGCCGCAGTGGGGGAGAGAAATGAAGCCTGAGGACCCAAGGTAGCTCACCTGGCACAGCTGTACAGCCTTCATGTGCCTTGCTTTTCTCATCTTAAAAATGAGGGCCATGGGCTGGGGATTTAGCTCAGTGACTTCGCCTCCTGCTGCGCAAGCACAAGCACCCGAGTTCGATCCCCAGTGCCAAAAAAAAAAAAAATGACTAAAAATGAGGGCCATGATGGTTTCCACCTTAAAGACTTACTGTGGGAGTTAAAGGAGATGGTGCACATGGGGCAAAGTAGGCCCTCTTTCTGGGGGCTGGGGCCAACGGGAGGTGGAAGCAGAGGCACATCACTGCTTCACCAACAGCAGTGGCAGAATCTGGAGGTACAGAATTCAATTTGGCAGCAGCCTCTGGAGAATTTTCCTGCCTTCTGCCACAGGCCTGGGGCAACTCTGACTCTGACTCTGACGCTCTGGTTTCTTGTTCCTGCAATTTCCAGCCTCTGAAAGCTGGTGGTAGCTTTCCCTAATCCTTATGTTCTAACCATCTGGTGGTTTTGTAAGCACACTTTTCACATTAAATCCTTTCCTGCTTGATGTGGAGTAACTAGGGCTCTCATTCATTGGTGCAAAGAGAATGGTACAACCATTTTAGAAATCTGTTCAGCAGTTTCTTATAAACACCTTAGTAATCTTGCTCCTGGGAATTTATGCAAGATTAAGGAAAATATATGTCCTGTAAGTAAATGTTCATAACAGTATGATTCATAATCACTCAAGACTGGAAATAGAGCACATGTCTATCAGTCAGGGAATGAATACGCTGTGATACAGACTGTGATACAATAGACTATTACTCAGAAATTAAAGGGAAATGACTAATACATACAACATGGATGAATCTCAGACATGCTGATGAGTGAAAAATCCAGGCACAAAGGAGTATATTTTTATGTCTTAGTCATGGAAACATGGTGTTCTCTCTTCAAGAAAGAGATTAACAAGTAGTGGTGAGGAGTGTTTTATTGGTCACCTTTCCCATTGCTGGGACAAAATGTCTCACACCCATTATTTAAAGGAGGAGAAGTTTATTTTGTCTTTCAATTTCAAAGATTTCAGTCCATGGTCAGCTGGATCCAAGGCAGAAACATTATGGTAGAAGGGCATTGTGGTACAAACCTGCTTTGTTCTGCCAGGAAACAGAGCACAAGGGAAGAGCACCAGTAAGAGATACACCCCCAAAGGGTCACCACCCCCAGTGACCTACCCTACTCCAATTGGGCCCCACCTCCTAACAGCACATTCAGTTATGAACATCAGTGGATTAATCCACTAATGAATATAGTACCCCATGATTCAATCACCTTCCCAAGAGTCATTTAATCCAATCAACTTGACAATTAAGATTAACTGACCCCAGTGTGGTTTGCTAAGTCATTGAGACAGCACTGACACTGTGCTCTTCACAGGCAGCCCACTGAGCATGAACTTTAAGAAAATTAAGAGCTTTTGCCACCAACAGAGCTAAGAGACAATGTACAATGTGGGAAAAAAAATTTACCAGCTGTTCCTCAGACAAAGGTCTGCTATCTAGAATATATAAAGAACTAAAAAAAATCAGATCCCCCAAATATAAAGACCCAATTCAAAAACGGGCATCTGAAATGAACAGACATTTCTCAGACAAAGAAGTAAAAGCAGCAAATAAATATTTGAAAAAATGTTCAACATCACTGGTCATTTGAGAGATCCAGATGAAAACAACACTAAGATTCCACCTCACCCCAGAAAGAATGGCTTCTATCAAGAAATCAACCAATAACAAATTCTGGTGTGGTTGTGGGGAGAAAGGAACCCTTCTTCATTCTTGATGGGAGTGCAGACTGGTGCAACCACTGTGGGAATCAATATGAAGATGCTTCAAAAAACTAGGATTAGAAGTCCCATTTGACCCAGCTATTCCTCTCCTGGGTATCTTCCCAAAAGAATTAAAAGAACCATACCACAGTGATATATGCACACCCATGTTTATAGTGGCACAGTTTGTAATAGCTAAAACTTGGACAGCCCAATTGCCTATCAACTGGAGACTGGATAAAGAAGATGTGGGTTTTTTATAAATGGAGTACTACTCAGCCATAAAGGATGAGAAACTAGAGATGTTTCAGAAATCTTGGAAAGAAATACACAGAGACACAGAATTTGGGTAAAATAATAAAATTTCTACTTGCAAGTGGGCAGGACCACCAGAAACCGGTCTGGTTAACAACGGCACACATCTTTGTTCAGCATTTCCCTTTTTATATTCTTTTTAGCCATTTCTCATCCCTAGTGGTCTTTGATGCATAAATACAATTCCAGTTCCTATTTATAAGTCACAGACACAAGATAGGTACATATACATTGTGAATTCACCCAGCCATTGCAACTTTGTTAGGTTAATGAAGTTACTGGTTAAAGAGTCAGATTACCATCACCTTAAACAACGAGAGGTACAGGAAAAGCAAATCTTAAAGGAACACGTTAGTTATTTTGCTTCTACAACTACCTTAATATTCAATCTACTAAGTTATCTAAAACTTTTCCCTATCAGAGACATTTATAGCTAAGTGGATACACATTGAGGCCATACTCTTAAGTGAAATAAATAGGACACACATGTAAATACCAAGTAGTTTCTCTGTTGTGAAAAACTAAAAGTGTAAATAAGGATAAAAATGTATAATTGATATTGTGAAATAGGAAGAAAAGGTCTAAAGGAGTAGGGGAAGTGGGAGGGGTAGGGGAAAGGAAAGAAGGGAAAAGAAAAAATATGAGAAAAGGAAAAACATGGAAACAAAGTCTTTGTAAATAGGGAAGGGTAAAGGGGGTGAAGGGAGGGCAGGGAATGGGGAATGGGGAAAAAATAAGAACTAAGATACATCATGTAAAGGTACAAGATCCCAATGATGAATGTAACTGTATTGTATAACTAAAATGTACCAATAAACTTAATGGGAAAAAAAGAGCTTTTGTGCATCAAAAAACACTTATCTACACTGGTGCAACCACTGTGGAAATCAGTATGGAGATACTTCAAAGAACTAGGACTGGAAATCCCATTTGACCCCACTATTCCACCACTGGGGATCTTCCCCAAAGAATTAAAAGAATCATACCACAGTGATATATGTGCACCCATGTTCATAGCAGCACAGTTTGTGATAGCTAAAACTTGGAAACAGCCCAAATGCCCATCAACTGGAGACTGGATAAAGAAAATGTGGGTTTTTTATAAAATGGAGTACTACTCAGCCATAAAAAATGAGAAATTAGAGACATTTATAGCTAAGTGGATGCACATTGAGGCGATACTCTTAGGTGCAATAAATAGGACACACATGTATAAATACCGAATAGTTTCTCTAGTGTGAGAAACTGAAAGTGTAAATCAGGACTACAATGTATAATAGGTAATGTGAAATAGGAAGAAAAGAGGCAAAGGGGAAGGAAGTAGGAGGGCTAGGGGAAAGGATAGGAGGGAATGGGATTAATATGAGAAAATGGAAAAATAGGAACAAAATCCTTGTAAATAGGGAGGGATGGAGGGGTTGAAGGGAGGGTTGGGCAAGGGTGAAAAATAAGAACCAAGAGAGATTATGTGAAGGTGCAAATTTCCAATGACGAATGTCATTATATTGTATACCCTAACAATGATTAGAATGAATAATTGATAATGCAAAATAGGAAGAAAAGGTCCAAAGGGGTAGGGGTAGTGGGAGGGGCAGGGGAAAGGAAAGAAGGGAAAGGAAAAATGCTGAGAAATGGAAAAAATGGAAATAAAGTCTTTGTAAATAGGGAAGGGAGGGCTAAGAATTGGAAAAAAATAAGAACCAAGATGCATTATGTAAAGGTATAATTCCCTATGAGAAATGTAATTGTGCTGTATACCTAAAATGTACCAATAAAAGAATTTAACAACAAAAAAAAGATACTATCTATAGAGTAAAATTCCATAGGAAGGGAGAAAATCTTTGCAAATAATGTATCTGATAAAGGAATTATGTCCAGAATATAGAAAGAATATAAGAAACAATGAGAAAAAAACGAGTAGACATTTCTTCAAAGAAGATTTACAAATGGGTAATAAATACATGAAAAATGCTCAACATCACTAACCATTAGGGAAATCCAAATCAAAACCACAATGAGATACAACCTCATACCCATTAGGGTGACTACTATTTAAAAAAAAAACAACTGAAAAAACGTGTTGGCCAGGTGGAGAAATGGAAGCCTTTGTGTACTGTTTATGAGAATGAAAAATGGTACAGGCTCTGTGGAAAATAATATGGTGGTTCTTCAAAAATATTAAAAATAGAATTACCATATGACTCAGCAATTCCACTTCTATGTATATAAATCCCCAAAATAGAAATAGGATCTTGAAAAGAGAAATTTGTACAGGCATGTTCCTAGCAGCATTATCCATCATAGCCAAAATGCAGAAGCAACCCACATGTCCTTTGATGGATGAATGAACAAATTGTGATACATGCATACAATGGAATATTATTCAGTCTTTAAAAGAAGAGGAATTCTGATATATTCTGCAATACTGATGAATCTTGAAGAAATTATGCTAAATGAAATAAGCCAATCACAAAAGAACAAATACTGTATGATTCCACTTATATGAGATACATAGAGTAGTCAAATTCATGGAGATAAAAAATAGAATGGTGGTTTCCATGGGTTCAAGAGGGAGGGAAATGGGGAGTTGGTGGTTAATGAGTACTGTACAGAGTTTCAGTTTTGCAGGATGAGACAAGTCATGGAGATGGATAGGGTGATGCTTGCATGCTATGAGTGTTCTTAGTGCCACTGAACTGCACACTTAAAAATGGTTAAGATGATAAGCTTTATGTTAGTTATATACATTTTACCACAATACAAAATCTTTTGCAAAATGAATATGAATACGTTAAAATTTCATTTTAAACATTATCTGCTCTGAGTGTTAAGTATGTTAGGTACTTCAAGGGAAGGGGAATAGAATGTCTTAGCTAGCAGTTAGCAGAAACAAAGAATGATATTAATTATGGAGGGCTTCCTGGAAGAGGTGAGGAAGTTTCGCTGATGCTAGGTCAAAGAAGAAAAATCCAGTAGTGAATGATTTCACCTCAGTGTCCATCTGGCTCACTTAACCATTTCCAGGGAGACAAGGAGCTTGGAACACCCCATTGCTGTCACTTGGCAACCAGAAATTGGTGGCTGTGGCCACCTACAAAGTTATTTCCATCATCCTGGGCCCTTATCTTTGACATGGGATCTGTTCTTCCCAGGTAGTGGGGGCCCAGCCAGGGAGGCACCTACCACCTGCCTTCTTCTCAGACACTCACAGGCCTCACCAGGCAGAAGGGACTCTCACTGATGTCGGTAAGTCCACAGAAAGTGCTTGATAGCCTTGTGCAAAATACAAATGTCTTCCAGCTCCTGAACATCCTCTCATTTGTTTCCATTCATGGAAGACCCTGGGGTTCAGGATGCACAGAACACAGTCCTGGTTCTCAGTTTCTAGGTGTCAATGCCTCTGCCTTGTTGGCTGCTGGGACAAAGACTTTCTGAGGCCTGGCCACTCTTACATTGCCAATGCCACTGCAATGCCCTACCTCCCCCTGCTGTAACTTGTAAGCACCAAAGCTGCTTTCTCTAAATTCTGCAACTCTGCTGAGGATTTTTCATGACCCCAGAAGCAGCTCTCATCTGTAACAAATGAGCATGGGAGTGAAAATAAATCACCCTAGTTCCCCTGACCTCACCTGGACATGTCTGAGCACATCCTATACTGTCTCCCAGAATTTGGGCTGGGGATTTAGCTCAGTGGTTTCACTGCCTGCTGTGCAAGTGCAAGGACCCGAGTTCGATCCCCGGCACCAAAAAAAAAAACAACAACAGAATTCCCCAGCTGCTCATGCAGGTGCCTGGCCTACTCATACACTCTCCTTCTCTGCTCCATGTACTTCCAGCCATTTCCTGGAATCAGCTCCCAAATAAACCACTGGAGTCCTTCTCTCAGCATTGGCTAAGACAGAGCAATGCTGTATAACCAGGAGCCAAAGTTCTGTGAGATGCACATAATGACTAATCCCATGTAAAGTGGTATAGAAAGAATGAAGAGTAGCTGTCTTCTCAGGAGCAGGCAGCAAGGAGATGCATTGTCAGTAAAAAACTGAAAAATGGTAAAAAAAACTGATCAAGAGCTGGTCAGCTTTTCATTATCATAAACCAGAAATTCTAATCAATTTTAATTATAAAATTCTCCTTTCCATGGGGGCTAATAGCTCTCATTGTCACATGCCTGCCCCTTGGCACCCACTGACACCCAGTACACTGCAGATAGAGTAACTAATAGTGGCCAAGAGAGGAGAGAAGTCCTCCTAGGAGACTGGGCTGACAGAATGAGCTGCATTTCATATCTCCACCCATGCTTTTGCCTTTGCTCTTCCCTTCTACTGGAACACTTTTTGTTTCTTAACCTACTCTCAATCAACCATACAGTTCTGTGCAGTCAACCTTCTCTTCCTGCAAAAAGCTCTCCTTGGCCCACAGGCTGACTTAGATACTTCCTGCTTGCAGAGATCTCTAAATGCTTCTCTAGCATGGCAGTTTTCATTACCTTTGTCTGTGCTTTTTTAAAACTATTAGACATTCAGCTCCATAAGGATAAGAATTATGGTTTGTTCATTAGGCCTAACTTGCAGTAGCCATTTAGCAATGGGGCTGACACTGAGTGGACACTTATGCATAGTGCACAGCCTACAACACCATCCATGGCATCTTCACCTATGGATATTCTTTGAAGGAATGAATGAATCTGGGATTTTTCCATTACTGGGGATGGATATTAGAAGCAGAAGGGGCTAAGTAAGCAGTATCAGGGAAGACTGAATCTGGAGGGCTTCTTGGTGGAAACAAAATACCTTTACGCCACAGGAGGTGCTCTGTGGCCACAAGCTTTAGCATCACCTGGAGTGTAGTCAGTATCCCAAAAGTCCTTCTCTGACATTTTCCTCTAGTCTTTGCAGATGGGATTCAGGAGTCTGGACATCATAGGAAAATCTTAGGAGTATAGAGTTTTGAGAGGCAAAGGGCCAGATGACAAAGTGGATAGTGGTAAAGGTTGAAACAGCCCAACTGGGTTGGGCATAGGCCAAGAACTGACTCAATCATTCATGTAATTTTTCTCTCAGTCTCTTTTTTTAATTTTTATTTTATTTACTTATTTTTGGTACTGGGGATCCAACTTGGGTCCTTGCACTTGTGGGGCAGGCGACAGAACCACTGAGCTAAATCCCCGGCCCAATTTTTCTCTCATTCTTTCTTTCAAGTGTGTATTGAGCCCAGATGGCATTCAGGTACAGCCATACACAATACAGACATAGGCCCTACTCCCTTGTCACAGTCATTAAATAAATGAGCAAACAAATGATGTAGTGTGAATAATTTGTAGAAAAAAAAACATGGTACAAGGATGAAGAGTGGAAAATGTTATTTTGGATGGGTTAGTCAAGGAAGCCCTCTTCTGAAGCTGGTAAATGAGGTAAGGAACTATTTAAAATGAAGGAGCAAACCACAAAGATGTTTGGAAAAAGACCACTCTAGGCAAAGAGAGCAGTACAGTTATCCCTTGCTTTCCACAGGTTCCATATGTATGGATTCAAGCAATAGTGAACTGAAAACACTCAGAAAAAAAAAAATAGATTGTTTTCTTGTCTCTAGTCCCTAAAGGATATGTACATCCCCAAAGGAGACATCCAGGGGTGGACAACTCACCTCTCACCATGCCGTGTCATGCTATTGCAGATAGGTAAGTTAATTAGGTATCTTGTAGGCAGTTAGACAGGGCCAGCCCAGGAGGAGCCAACATGCAGGACAATTAATACACATTCACTGAAGGCCAGAATTGTAAAAGGTGAGAAACTACCACACCCTATAGGATGAATAGTAGTGATTAATATTCTAAATAGGTATCAATCACCTAGGTGGGGGACAAAGATCTTCCCAAAAAGATCCCTGACCCACCCCTTTCCACCAAAAAATCCTTGCTCATTCCTTGTATGCCTGCTACATGACTTGTTTCCCCGTTGAATCCCCATTTAATCAATATTACCTAAGCAACTATACTTGTCATAATCTTATGGGTTATTCATAATTTTGTCCACCTTGTGATTTGTCATTGGATCAATATTACCTAAGAGACTGTACTTGTAATCTTACTAGTTGACTACAGTTTTGTCCCACCTTAAACCCACCACACCTCATGGCTTTGTCCCATAAAACACATTTGAGAAGCTGGGTGACCGGGCAACCCACTTTCAGGATCCCCCTTTTGTCTCTCTTAGGCAGAAGCTATCTTTCTCCCAATAAATTTTCCTACTCTTTAATCTCCATTGTTCCTAGAATTCATTCTTTGATTTTAGAGAACAGGAACTCAAGTTTCAGATACCTAGCAGGTTTGGGAGTTACATCTTTCCCCCCATATCAACACCATGCCACTGCTCTGCTGAAAACGTAGCTCCCAGCAATCCTAAACATGGTGCCAGTGATATAGGGGGAAGAGGTGTAACTCCCAAACCTGCTAGATATCTGAAACTCAAGGTCATGTTCTCTAAAATCAAAGAATGAATTCTGGGTACAATGAAAGCTAAGAGTAGGAAAAATTTATTGGGAGAAAGCAGGCTTCTGCCTAAGAGAGACAGAAGGGGGACCAGAAAGTGGGTTGCCTGGGACCCTATTTCCCAAGGGATATTTATGGAGCAAAGCCACGAGGTGAGGCTGGTTTAAAGTGGGGCAAAACTATAAGACCCAATGGAAAATTATAAGGTGGGCATGAGGTGGGGCAAAACCATGACCAACCAATAAGATTACAAATACAGTCACCCAGGTAGTATTGATTAAATGTGGGTCAAATGGGGAAGCAAGTCATGTAGCAAGTTTACAAGGATTTTCGGTAAGGGTAGGTTAGGGATATTTCCTGGAAAGGCTGGGTTAAGATGTTGGGCCCCCATCCAAGTGATTGATACCTATTTAGAATATCAATTATTGTTATTCATCCCCAGGGAAAGCACGAGGGTATAATAATCGCTCTTCTTTTATAATGTTGGCCTTCAGTGGATGTGTCTTGATTGTTCTCCATATTGGCTCTTTGATTGTCCTCCATGTTGGCTTCTCAAGGGCCAGCCCTGTCTAACTGTGTACAAGAATCTAATTAACTTATCTATCTGCAATACCAGTAAAGGCAAAGTTTAGTACAACAAAAGCCAGTTTATTTGGGAAAAGATCAAAAAGAAAGAAGATGGACAGCTACGATGAGGTAGTAGGGGGCCTCAGAGCTGAAAGCCCAGGAACTCTTATCCTTGGCTCCTTCTGTTGGGGACTAGTGTCTATCCCATCTCACAGGTGGACACTTGTTCACATCTGACCTTGTTTTCTTGACTGTCCTTGATCCTAACCTCAGCAAGTCTGCCTACGTTCTTTCTGGCCATTTGATTTCTTTTCTTTTTCTTTCTTTTTTTTTTATTTTTTGTGTTGTACTGGGGATCAAACTCATGACCTTGCACTTTCAAGACAGGTGCAGTGCCACTGAGCTAAATCCCCAGCCCTGGCCATTTGATTTCTTCCTGTCCCTTTGTGATGAATAAGTGGAGGGGGTAGGGGTTACCGGGAGGCAGTTTAACGATTTAGTAAAGGGGACGTGTACATGTGCATGTGTATGTGGTACAATACTATATTCATGTTAAAGTGAGAACATACGTGCATGTGTATATATGTAGGAGTGTGTGCGCATGTGGGCATGTCCTACTTATTAAATAGGAGTCCCTAAGGACTAAGGGGCTGCCTCTTATATCCCCTGCATTTTGTCAAGGGGGTGAGGGGAGCTGGCCCTCCACTTCCCTCATGTCTCTGGCTTCCCCAGTGTCTAACTGCTAAATTCTTTTTTTTTTTTTTTTGGTACCAGGGATTGAACTAAGGACCTTGGGCTTGCGAGGCAGGCAGTGGAACCACTGAGCTAAATCCCCGGCACCCCTAACTGCTAAATTCTTATGGTAAATTGTATTACCTGGTGCCTCTCTCAAGTCTAGCTTCTCTCTCCCTTCTTTGTCTTTGTTTTGGTACTCGGGATTGAACTTGGGACCTTGTGCTCAGGAGGCACTCGGTGGCACCACTGAGCTAAATCCCTGGCCCCCTTCTTTGTCTTTCTAATTGGCCTCCCTGCAGAGTCTACCTATGAAGGCAGAAACTGCTTTTAGTAAGTTTCCCTATTGATGTTAATAAAGCTCAGTGAGGCCTTTATCCTCTTTTGCCTACATACAGGGCCTCCTGTCCGTACAGATACAGGAGTACAAATATTTGCAAAGCATTTACACTGTATTAAGTAGCACAAGTAATCTAAAGATGATTTAAAGTATAGTACAGAGGAGGATGTACATAGGTTACATACAAATACTACAACATTTTATACAAAGAACTTGAACATCTGTAGACAAGGGAATCTGATGGGCTCCTAGAACCAGTTCTCTATAAAATACTGAGAGACAACTGTATATCCAAAGGCCTGAAGAACAGAACATGTGTAAGAGGGAGACTGGTAATAAACTACTGCAATAGTGCAAGCATGAGATGCTGGTGGATCTGACAAAGGGGAGGCAGTGGAGACAGTGTGAAACGGTCAAATTCAGAATATATTTTGCGGGTAGAGCCATCTAGCTCTACTGTTAGATCAGATGTGGGCAAGAGGTCATTGCAGTCAGAAGCACAGGAGATGAGAGGATGGTGTCAGGTAAAAGGGCTGAAGACCAAGACCAGACCAGGGCACAACAAGCCTTTATTAGGGGAATAGATCTGCCGGGCTATCTCTGAACAAAGGAGAGACAAAAAAGCAACATGGCTGGGGCAGGGAGAGTCTTTTATACAGACAGGGGTGGGGCTTGTAGGGGCTGAGGTGGGGTTGAGTGAGGTAGTGATCAGGGAGTGGAGGAGCTGGTGACATCACTAGATGGTAGGAGGTGAGCGAGTATTAGGTTACTCTGTAGGTGGGACTAGGGGCATGCTGGGAAGAAGGGTTTGTTCTTTGGTGGGAGCAACCATCTTGGCATGACGTCACACAGGGGAGGGGGCAAGGCACCATAGGAAGAGGGCAGCTACTATACATAATAGCTGCTGAGGTGGTGGGAGACCTATCAGATAGTTGAAAATGATGGCTACCAGGGGGAGGGACAGAAAGACCATAGTTAATGTTCCTGCATACCATGGAGAGAACTTTCCTGTTGAGTATGCTGATGATATAGGGCACCAAGTAATCCAAATAAGGGAAATATTATAACTCCCAATCTGCTAGATATCGAAATGCTGAGTTCCTGTTCTCTAAAATCAAAGAATGAATTCTAGCAACAACAGAGGTTAAGAGTAGGAAAAATTTATTGGAAGATAGTTTCTAAGAGACAGAAGAGGGACCAGAAAGTGGGTGCACGCCCACCTTGCTTCTCAAAGGAATTTTCTTGAGCAAACCCATGAGGTGAGGCAGGTACAAGGTGGGACAAAACTACAGTCAACTAATAAGATTACAAGTATCATCTCTTAGGTAATATTGATCCAATGGGAAATCATGAGATGGGACAAAACTATGATCAACCAATAAAATTACAACAAGTATAGTTACTTAGGTAATATTGATTAAATGGCAATCAAATGGGGAAAGATTTCCTGGAATGAATGAGCTAAGAGGTTTGGTCCATGTCCAAGGTCATTGATACCTATTTAGAATATCAATCACTGCTATTCATCCCTAAGGGAAGTATGTGGGTGTAGTAGTTCTTCCGGTTTAAATCCTGACCTTTTAGCAAATGCGTCTCAATTGTTTTCTGTGCTGGGGTCCCAGCGCTGCCTAACAGCCTTACAATATTTTTTAACTAACTTAGCTGTCTATAATACTGGCAACACGCAAGGTTTGGAGAGGAAGGACAAGATCTGACTTGTGTTCTAATGGGATCTCTTTGGTTGCAGGGTGCAGAACAGATATAGGCAGACAGGATGGAGCTCACAGGCTACTGCCTGGCATCCAAGTGACAGAGGACAGTTGCATGGGCTACGGTACTGCCTAGGATAGGAAAACTAAATTTATTTGAGTAAAAACAATAACAACTTCAAGAAACTTGTTAAATAAATAATGGGTATTAAAAATCATAAAGGAGAGGCAAATAAATGGCTGGAATCTGATCAGAAGTTTTGTCTTCTTGGGTAAGTGGCTTCAACTCTGCTTTCCTTTGATTTTCCCTTTAAGATTTGTTGAGAGGGTGGTGTAAAGCTTTGGGCACAAGATGTAACACACAATAAACACATAATGCTGTCTTAGGAGCTAGACAGCTAGGATCTAGTACCATCTCTGCCACTCACTGGCTAGCTGTATCATCTTGCTCAAATTATTCCTCCGTACATCTGTGAAATGATACTACCATTAATACCAACTGTACGAGTGGATGGGAAAATGAGCGGTCCTGCCGGATTTGGGCCAGATGCGTATGCCAGGCCTAGCGGAACCTTTCAGGATCGCGCTCGCGTTTCCAGCCCGATGGGCAAAGCAAAGTTGCGCCGGCGCTTGGAGGTACTTCCGGTGGCCAAGCCACACTCCTCGGGCTGCTCCATTTTGGTTCGGGGTGGAGACCCGGCACCTGCGGTAGAACCCTACAAAGTTAGACTTACTACGAGGGCGGAGCCAGCTCACTTCCCCACCACACTTTCTTCCGCCCACAGAAGCTGCGGGTGTTCATGGCGGGCTTGGAGGTACTTTTCGCTTCGGCGGCGCCGGTGATCACCTGCGCGCAGGACGCGCTCGTCTGCTTCCTGCACTGGGAGGTGGTGACACACGGCTACTGTGGCTTGGGTGCCGGCGATCAGGTACGTCACGGAGCCAGCCGGGGGAGGGAGTGGGGCCTGTCCTCTGCCCTGAATCAGATGGCCAGAGGCCTGATCTCCCCAGCCCCCACCCTCAAGTCCTTGCCCTGGGGGCCCTGATCTGGTTTGTAAAAACAAGGCGTAGAGTTAAGTTAGCTCCCAGCCCTGGCCCGAGGCCTTCGCAATACAGCTGGTAAAACGCGATTTGTAAACAAAACCCAAGGACCGAAAGCTGTGTTAGCACAATCCTGTAGTCTCTCAGGACAAGATTGTGTGAATGGGTCACGGAAACCCATCCCCTCCCCCTCAAAGCTCCTGACCACACACCGGAGTGGGTTTGGGGAGACTGTACTCAGTACTGCCCTATACCCAGCTCGAGCCTCCACCAGACATCTGGATCTAAGCGCGGGCATAGGAGTGAGGTTTGAGCTCACCCCGAGTCCAAAGAACCGTCTTCACCCCTCAGCATAGGCCCCGAGAACCCACACATCCTTCACCTGTTACTGAAGGACCCAGTGAAGTCCACTCACCACTGTCATCCGCAGCTCAGGCTCTAGGGAACTACCACCTCCCACACACCCACTTCAGGACCCTCGGTGTGAGAGTCTTCCCCATACCTGTCACCACCTGGCCAGTCTCTCCCACTTTACCATCCCCATTTTCTGCCTCTCAAGAACTGGGGCTTTGTTACATCTCTACAGATCCCCAGGGCTACTGGGTCCAGCCTACCTTGCTAATTCTTTGCTGTAGTATTCTCCTGTCTTCCCTGTCCTTTCCTGTGACCCTTAACCTCCACATCAGCTTCCTGAGAGAACTGGGTCTGGCCTCCTAATTGGTCCTTTGGTTCTTACCTGCTCTGTCAGAGACAGTACCCTCCCAGCCATGCTCCCCACATACACATGAGCACTCAGCACTGCAGACCTGCTCTTCAAGGTCACCATCCTTGAACTCTCAGGACCAAGACCAGCTCCAGAGGGCAGGCCACCCCACCTCTTGCCTCTTGCAATGAGATTTTTAAACTTCCTCTCATTTCTAACTGCTTCAATTCTCACATCACCATCTTATTAATTTTCCTCTCTTGACTCAGCCTTAAGAATCCCTCCTCAAACACACCTTATACATTCTCAGCACTTATCCCCAGGTATATCCCCTTCCCCTCACCACTATTTCTATTCCTTCTCCCCCATAAAACTAAGGACTAAGACCACTATACCCCTTTCACACATTACACGCATCAATAGGAATCAGAGCACAAGAACTATCATTGCTTTCTGGTTCTTCTTTTTTTTTTTTTTTTTCCAAAACTGGTGTCTTCCTGGGACCCCAGACTCACATTCAGCATCTCCATTACCATCTCCACACTCATCCTTCATCCCTTGAATGGGCTCTAGGACTGGGATTGGGGCACAGTGGGAAAATGGCTGGCCTTACACACATACCTATGGAAGCAAGAACCATTTCCTCCTCCCAGATTTCTCTCCCTGGATTTCCTTTTACAGTGTACTTCATACCTTGCTTTTCAGCATTTCAGACTTCGGGACCAAATAAAGAAACCCTCCTCTCTCTATTCCCAGGTTTCAGGCTCCCCTTTCATTGCGTAGTCCTTCCATCCCTACAGCAGAGGTCTTAAGTCTCCTTGCTTGGCCCATTTGTCCAGTTTTCTAATTTTTAATGACTTTTTCTTGCCCCAATCATTTTATTTCAATTTTTCCTGGAAAGTTCTACCAGAAAGCTGTTGTGTAGGATGGTGTAAGTGGTGATAGGTTGGAGAGAGGAGTAAAACTTGATTTTAACCTTGGAGCTTCTCCCCATTGGCCACATCTCATAGATGGAATAGGTCTGCCCTGCCCTCTACCCCCTCAACATCCTCCTCCCTCCCTTTACTCTCATCCTGTGGGAGCTAGTTACTGGGGACCCTTGTAGTGGGTTCTGATCTCTTGCTCAGTGTTATGATGCAAGAGTTAAAGAAAAACTCAAAAGACAGAATTAAATAGACAGAGAAATAGGGAGCCAGGATGGCCAGTGCTGAGCAACCAGCAAAGAACCTGGCCAGTCCAAGCTAGTGCTATTTATTGATGACATTATGGTCATCATGGTAAAGGGGCTACGTGAGGGGACGTGTAGTTATTATGGACATGTTACTGATGCAGGCAAGGCTTGTAAAGGAAAAGACAAAGCATTTTAGAATTAGAAACAGGACAGACAAAATATAGGGTTGTAGTTGGCAAATAACCTTGTCCTTGTAGTGAAGAAGGTTTTGTGGGAATGGTATTTTGGGTAAGAGTCACTTTGACCTTGGTACATAGGCTTTGGCCAGACTCCCTTCTCAAACAAGCAAGCCAGTTGTAGGGTTAACTTTATAGCCTGCACTGCTCACAGCCTGCTTTGGACATAACCAGCAATTTCTGCTCTGCCTCACTGTCAGAGCTCCTTCCTCTTTCCCAGGACTAGGAGCTTGTTACAGAGACATACATTAACACTGCAGGCTTGCTGCCACCACTCATTCCTTCACACATCCTGTGACCACCTCTAAGGCACTTTGGCAGGTTAGGACATCATTTTAGATAGGTCAGTGCCTTTCAGTTGGTGTCACTCTAGACCAGCGATGGCGAACCTTTTAGAGACTGAGTGCCCAAACTACAACCCAAAACCTACTTATTTATCACAGAGTGCCAACACTGTAATTAAACCTGAATATTCGGCTCCTGGGGCAATGCTTGGGGGACTTGGCTTGCAGACCCTCAAATTTTCAAGTGAAATGTACAGAAAGAATATACTGTATTCTCCTTTTAATGCTGATTTGTAAAAATAAAGAAAGAAGTCCCTGACACATTCCCAAAGGTGTTTCTGCTCATGGTGCCCCTTGCTCAGCTCCTCTAGATCAAAAAGTGATCCTGGCTCCAGATATCTTTGGGGAGATCAATGAGCCTGTGGAATAGGAGTTTTGGGAGGCATTGCCCACTGTCTCTCTGTCCACCTCAGTGCTAAATATTGCACACCTGAGAGGGAACAAATGTTTGCATTGCAAACTGGAGTGTAATTCATTTGCACTTCTCTCAACCTTTTCTCCTGAAGAGGCTTTGGGGCTTCGATTGCTCTCACTTCTGCTGAGTCTGCTGTGGTTCACAATAAAAGACCTTTGGAATGGCATCTTTCCTGTTAGTTTATTTAAGAGGGAGTTTAGTTTTTGCAGCATGGGGCCAGCAGATTCAGCTGAAACCAAGTGTTTTCCAAGCTTGGAAGATGTTTGCATTCCTCCAGCCACCTCCTGCTCCCTACCCTTGTAAGTGATAAGAGAGAAACAAGGGTCCCAAGACTTGACTGTATAATACATGAACATTTGAATAGAAAGCTAGGTTGTCTGCTTTCTCTTTTGATTTGTCTACACTGGCCCAGCAGAATTGTGTGTGTGAAAGTTGATTAGAAGAGCAGTATCTGTTGACTTGAATAAAAATTAACATTTGAATTTCCTTCTTGAAGACAGCCCCAGTGCTCTGCGAGCTATGTAGCTGTGTCAAGTGGTTTAGGTGGCAAGGAGACTTAAGCTGTGGCCATAAACAGGTTAGAGAAATTGGTTTTCTGCTGTGGGAATCTAAGGATTATGTAGAAAGAGAAAATGCCCAAAATGGAGTTTCTTTGGGTATATTTTAGCTCAGAGGCATTGAGATGAATTCATGCCCATTAAGGAATACTTCTAGCCTCAGGATTTTGCCAAAGAAAATTATCTTTACTTTCTTGGGGCTAGTCTGATGGACCTGTGTGGGAACCTGGGCAGCCAGGAGCTCTGAATTTCAAACCTAGCTCTGCATCTAACTTGTTATGATCTTGGGCAAGTCTCAGCTCCTCTAAGTCCTTACAGTTTTCATCTGAGAACGTTACACTAGAAGACTGCACTTTGGCTACTTTCCAGCAGTGGCTTCTGCAGTACTTGATATTTAATCTCAGGGCCCAGAAGGCAATCCATTGCCAGGTTTGGCCTGATAATACTAGGGCTGTCCTGTCAATCCTACCTTGGTTGTCTGGGGAACATCAGTCCCACCACAGTGAGAGCTATCAGCCTTACCTGACCTCAAAAATCCTGCCTTACTCTGGAAGCCAAGGGGATGGAGTGATGAACAGACCAAATTATCTATTTCAAGAGAGAATCCTGGTAGATTGAGTGCTGTACATGAAGGATATATTAGAAATTAAAGGCCCTTGACAGAACAAAGATAATGCATATCCTCACATCCCTGGCTTCCAAAGTAAATCCACAACACTCAGCATGTCATAGGAAATTTACCCTTTGGGGTTAGAGAACAGTTTCTCTTTCCCACTTAGAAGAATGGTTTGATAGTTTCACTTTTGTTTTTTGCCACTCTCATTTCTCTGCTTCGGGCCTGTGCCATTGTCATCCAGGTGGATTTAAACCATGCCATTTGCAACATCTTCAGTTTTCTTAGTGGATTCCTGATCACCAGAGGTGACCAAAGAGGACAGCTAGCAATTTTAAATTCCTGGCCTACCTTTGTCCTTGGTATATGGAAATTCCTGCGCTGCTAGACCTTTGTGTTTTGCTGGTGTTCTTTATGTCTGGTCCCACGCCTTCCCACTGTATTCTCCTGAATACAGACCTCCTTGCTCCACTTGGTCTGGTCCATGTTGAGTAATATAAATAAGTACCCATGAAAAAGTATGTAGTATTTTCTGTGTGCTTTTAATTTTTTTTTTTTTTGCATAAATAGTACTTGACTGTAAACCTCATTTTTTCTGAACTTTTATTTAAACCTTTTTTTTTTTAACTTTTGTCCATAATGCTACAATTCGATCTAGTTTGTTTATTCTGGCTGCTGTATAGCACTCCACTATAAGTATATTTGCATTTTGCCTGTACTCTGGCTGCCCTACTCAAGGCTGTGCTGAAGATGCCCTGTTATATCTCCTGTATATCTATCTGTACATAGGATTTCTTCTAAAGTAGGGAATCTGGATCATGGTGTTTTAGCTCCCCCAATTGTACTTAATATTGCCGGATTGCTCCTGAAAGTAGCTGGATAAGTTTGAATGCCCACCAGCAGTGCCTGGAGGTCTCCCCATACCCACACAAACATCTGGCAAAAAGTAGAAAAATGGCAATATCAGTCTGATGGATGTAACCCAATGTCTCATTATTTTAGCCGTCACTTTTCAGATTGCTAGTAAAGTTGAACAAGCTTTTTGGTATAATATTAGGTGCTCTTTTGCTCATTCCTATCTTTTTTTTTTTTTTTTTTTTTTTTTTTTTTTTTTTTTGGTACTGGGGATCGAACTCAGGACCTCGTGCTTGCAAGGTAGGTGGCGGAACCACTGAGCTAAATCCCCGGCCCTGCTCATTCCTATCTTTTTGCCAGTGTGTTGGGTTCCCAATTTTTATTGTTCATTTTCCAGGCATTCGCTTTATGTGGCAGTTACTTTTTTATTGGTAGGTGTGGCAAATACTCTCCTAGCCTGTGCCTGTTAGCTTTGTCTGTAGCATCTGTCTTTGAACATATGAATAGTCTCAAAGGTGGCATCTTTTACTTTTATGGATCTTGTTTAAGAAATCTTACCCACCTAGAAATCACTGGATCTTTTTAGTAGCAAAACATTTATTGGTACATTTTACACATACATAATAATACTCATCATAGGAAATTTGCACCTGTATATGATACTTCCCACTTCTTTTTTCCCATTCCCTCTCTCCTGATCCCCCTTCCCCTTGTCTATGTACAAAAGCTTTGTTTCCATTTTTTGCTTCTGTTTTCACTTTTTTACTTGTCCCTTCCCCCCCAATTTGTTTTTAAATATAGAAAAAATTTGAAAAGTATGTCTTAAACTTTAGTGTCTTAAGATTATTAAAAAGGAAGAGAAAAGAAAACATCACAATTCACAGAGGATGCATTTTAGATCCATCAGGCTGGCAAGAATAGAAAGGTTGGATAATAGCAGTGTTGCTGACTACATAGAGCAACAGGAGCTCTCACACATTGCTAGTTGGTGTGTATGTCAGTAGTTATTTGCAAACAATTTCCCTTTTTCTTATAATTTACAAATCTCTTAAGTTTTTCCACCAGGCATACTATATAGAAATGCATCTACATGTGTACAAGAGTATTCATAAGAGCATTGTTTATAAAGCAAAACAAACTGGAAACACATCTAATCTTTTTTTTAACACTTCTAATCATCAGTAAGTGGACATGTAAATTGCAGCACAGTCATACTAGTGAATGCTTTATAGTTGTGAATGTGAGTCAGCTGCAGCTGAATGCATCAACCTTGATGCATCTCTACAAACACTATTGAATATAAAAGGCAACTAGCAGAACTGATGTCATTTATACAGAATTCAAAAACAATTGAAACTGAATTTTTATGATTGTTAGCACAATAAAACAACTTGAAAGAAAAGTTTTTAAGAATATAGAGTAGTGGTTACTGTTGAGAGGGGTTGAGGGAGGTTAGTTGGAGTATGCTCCCCAAGGCTTTAGTGATGACATTCACTGACTGGTGATGCTGTTTTCTCTTTTTTTTTTTGGTACTGGGGATCGAACTCGGGATGTTGCACTTGCGAGGCAGGCAGCGGAACTACTGAGCTAAATCCCCAGCCCACGGATGCTGTTTTCTAAGCTGGTGGTTGTTACATAAATCTACACTAGGCTAGATTTTGAGTATATATGAATATTGCACATAGTTTTTGTTAAACTATTGAAGTTCGTTGGTGGAGGGTACATTAGGGTCTGTGTTTTTAGCCAACATTTTGGTGATCCTATTGCAAATGGACCAATGTTCAAACTTTGAAAATCACTGCTGCAGAAGTTCATGCTATCCTTTGAGATGATTGGCCTTATTCTTGGCAGGGGAATGGAGAGATGATTATTAAGCCAAAGCTGCAGATTCTTGACAGGGTCCAGTTGTGTCATAAAGGTAGCCAGATAGGGGAGAACATTTCAGAAACCCAGATCTTAGACCTCTAACTTGCTTTATGACCTTGGTCAAGTTGCTTCTCTTTACCTTCATAACTTCATCTGTCAATTGAGGAGTGGGATTAGATTATTTGTAAGGTCCTTTGTAGCTCCATTTCTGAGGTCATGGTTTTTCTTCTCTCAACCCTGGTGTTTTCTCAGCCAGGTCCCAGTGATAAGAAGTCAGAACTGCTACCAGCTGGGTGGAGCGATAATAAAGACCTGTATGTCCTCCGTTATGAGTCCAAGGATGGGTCCAGAAAGCTCCTGATGAAAGCTGTCCCTGTGGAGAACAGCATGATCATCAATGTGCTGGTGAGTTTCTGAGACGAAGGGGTCTGCTAAAGGTAGCTACTCTGAAACGCTTTTAACACTGTGGATCCAGATCTGTATCCAGCGACTCTACTTCTGGAACTTTATCCTGAGTTGAGAACCTCAAATATAGAAAAGCTTTGTGCGTGAAGATGTTCAATGCCTATATGATGAAGGAGGGACTTCCATCCACAGGAGAATAGCTAAATAATTAAGGTAAATCCATTCAGTGACAACACAGGAGAGAAAAGCTTATTGTAGTCCCAGATAGTTATTTTTAGTTTCTAAAACAAGCTGAGATTTTGCTGCCTTGGAGCTTCATTTTTCTTATGCTGGAACTCTCCTCCCCAATCTCCCATCACACACATGCACACACACAACATTCTTTCAAGCCTATCTGACATCCTTTCTTTTTTCACTTGCCAAAAGTTTAGGTCTAACTATCTACTCCCACCAGAAAAATCGAAACTATACCTCTCCATCATTTTATTTTCCTTCCTAGTACTTATCACATATTGTGACGGAAAAATACAGTGAATGGTTAAGTTTTTAAAAAAATTATTACAGCAAAAACACATAGCCATTAATCTACCTCAAAATACTCCCCCTCACTTCAAACACACTTATCCCATCATTTTTCCACTTTCTGAAGTAGTTTTGAAAGTCCTTTGTGAGTGTCTTTCGTTTCACTTGTCATGGCTAGCTCTGTGTCTTGAATCAATTCAAAATATTTGCCTTTCTGTTAGGGTAAACTGAGGCATGGCAGAGACCACCAGAGTCAAAAATGAAGCAATAGGCGAGGTTTTATTTTGGGTGCAGCTAGTCAAGAGCAACAAAGCTGTTGACCCTGGGGGCTTGGGCAAGGGGAGATTTTATAGGGGAGTTTGGGTAGGGGAGGGGTAGTGCCAAGAGGAGTGGGAAATTTTTGTACTGGAGTGGAGGAAGTCTGGTGGTCTCCAGGGCTATTTGGATCTGTAGGTGTTGCTGCATGGGGCAGGAACCTTGGGCTCCTGTCATCCTTTGTGTCTTGCAGGATGTATGACTGTGTTTCCTGGGAAGTTTTTTTCTGTTTTGCCTGGGTGGAGATATGACACTTTCATGATCAGTTTAACTTTAGGGAAGAGCCAGAAGTCATACAGTGCCATATCTGGTGAAGAAGGTGTAATGTTCTTACTAGTTTGCCTTTCTGTTGGATGGCATTCAGCGGCAACATTCACTACATTTTTTTATGAGACTTCATAAAAACAGTTACAGAAGAGGTCTTCCAGAACTGCTCCAGAAAGTGGAAAGAACATGGGATAAGTGTGTTTGAAGTGAAGAGAGTATTTTGAGGAGGTTAATTGTAATGTGTCTTTTACCATAATAAATGTTTTAAACTTAAAACATTCACTGTATATTGTGATCACACCTTGTATTTATTTGTGCTCTGCTTTAATATCTGTAATCTTCCACTGAACTAAAAGCACCTTGAGGACAATGGCTTTTGTTTTGGTTTTCTATGTGTTATAAGGTATCCTGCTGTAATTGTACAGCACTTAGCTTTTTTCACTCAGTATGGAGGTCTTTACATGGGAACACGTATAGGTTACACCTCATTTGTTTTGATTATTATATTCCATTATCTCTTCCTTTATGGATGAACATTTAGATCTTGTGTCAAATAGGATTCTTAGGTGCAAACAACAAAAGCCCTCCAGGTTGGCTTAAACAGAAGTGCTTATTAAAAGAACTAGGGGGCTGGGGATTTAGCTCAGTGGTTTTGCCGCCTGCTGCGCAAGTGCAAGGACCCAAGTTCAATACCCGGTACCAAAAAAAAGAACTAGGATAGCTCACTGAAACAGGTTCAACGCTGGCTTCCAGGAGCAGTGCCCCAAACCTTGGAAAATACTGCTGCTTCCCATACTCTCACCCTTAGGTACTGGCCAGTATTGCCAGCCTGGTGCCCCTTCTCATCAGCTACTAATGTTGTGGCCCTGCAGCCTTTGTTGCTACTCTCATTAACAAGATTTCTCTTCCTGCTGGGCTTGCTGCAGGTCACAGTTGTGCATCCATTTGGTACCTTGGTTGCATGCCTGTGCCAAGCCAGAGCCTGGGAAGTAGGTTTCCTAATATGGGAAAAGAAGTATTCCTAAATCAGAAAAGTGCCTAAGCATCAGAAAAGTATTTCATACATTGCAAAGAGTCCTAACATATTTCTCTTTGTGAGCATGAGTGTTTCATTAGGTTGTATACTGTTGTTCTCCCCACCCATATACTCAGCCCAGAAATATCCCCCATCTTTCATTCTGTTTTCATTTTTCTAGGAATATGGCTCACAGCAAGTGACAGACTTGACTCTGAACTTAGATGATTTTATCAGTGCAGAAGACCTGGGTGACTTCCACAGGTACTCCTAAATGATGTCTTTTCCCTGGGAAAAGGAAGAGAGAACCAAAAGGAAGAAATAAGGCATGAGGTTTTGATGCCCAGAGAATCAAGGACAGTTAACAGGAGAATTTTTCACTCCTGGGCATAGTCACTTTTGACTTTTCTTTTTTATTTATTTGAAGAGAAGACTCATGTAGAAGCTCCTCCCAAGAAATAAAATGATGCTCCAGTGGCTACAGAGAGGAGCTGGGGCCATGTGAGTTCGTTCCCTATCCCAGTTTTTTTTTTAAATAGACTTTTTTGGAATAATTTAAGATTTACAGCAAAACAACCAGAAGTACAGAATGCTCTCATGTATCAGCCTCCCCTATTGTCATCCAGCACTAAAGTGGTACCTCTGTTACTATTGGAGAACCTACATTGACATTATCACCCAAAGACTGTAGTATACATTAAGGTTGATGCTATTGTTGTGCCTTCTGTGGGTTTGGACAAATGTGTAATGACATGTGTCCACCATTATAGTACCATGTGGATTTATTTCAACTCTAAAAATCCTCTGAGCTTCATTCCCATTCCCCTCTTTGTGGTCTTTTTTTTATTGATCTTTTTACTGTCTTCATAGTTTTGCCTTTTCAGAGTGTCCAGTAGTTGGAAATGATTCCATATAGACTATCTTCCAGAGTAGCTGTATCTTGTATTCCCACCAATAGTGAATGAGAGTTACAGTGGACCCTCAAGTTACGACTGGGCTGACATACAAACAACTTGGGTTACAACCGTAATTTTAGTTTTAACTTACAACCAAAGTCTTGAGTTATAACCCAAATGCCAGGCACTTATGCTTCCAGATAATCTCAGATACACATTTAACCCTTAAAGAGTTCTGGAATGAACATTACAACATCCTTTCCTGTGTGGGGTTAATTGAGAAATCCTGGGCCAATGTCTCCTCTGAGGACACTGAGATCTGCCTGGAAGAAAGTGTGGCCTACAGGAGAGAGTTTGAAGGCAGTTGACCAACTTGAGTTACAACCATTCCTTAAAAATGAATTGAGTTCAACTGTCAAAGGTCCACTGTACTGTTGTTCTGTTGTCTGTGCTTTGGAATTAGGCCATTCTAATAGTGGTATTTCATTGTTTTAATTTGCAGTTCCCTAGAGATGTCATGTGGAGCATCTTATGCTTATTTGCCATTTTATATTTCTTCTTCGGTGAAGTGTCTATTTAGATCTTTTTGCTCAAGTTAAAATAGGTGATGCATTTCCTTAATGAGTTTTAACAGTTTATTGTACATTTTGGATAACTATCATTTGATAGTTGTTTTTTAAATACTTTCTCCCAGTGTGGCTTGTCTTCTCATTCTGTTGGCATCCTAAGCTTTTTATTTTGAACTTTGCAAACCATCCCCCCTGAAGAGATGACTTGAAAAAAAAATACAGTAAACACCCAATTAATTGCCTATCACCTAGATTCACCAATTTTTAATATTTTGCCACTTTTACTTAATTTTTCTATATTCTTTTTGTTCTTAAACTATCTGACAAATAATTTCCAGGCTTTATAAACTTTCATCTCTAAATACTACAGCATGGGTATCACAAGGGTATCCTCCTGCCTGACCTTAATATAGTTATCACACTTAGGAAATGTAGTATTGATACAATAATATCTAATGTACAGCTCATGTTCTAATTTCTGTAGTCTTCCCAATGATGTCCTCTTTTCGTTATCCATCCAAAAATCACACATTGAATTAATTTTGGATCTCTTTGATTCTCTTTAATCTGACACAATTTCCTAAACTTTAATTTTATTGTTTTTCAAGACATTGGGAATTGTGTGTGTGTATCTCATTCATGGTAGGTAAGCACTCTACCACTGAGACACTTACTCCACCTCCAACATTGGTATCTCTATAAAGACTCAAGGTCAGTTGTGCAGAATGTTCAGATTGTTTCCCTGTGATTGGGTTCATCAGATTTGTTTCCTCCTTTGAGTCAGGTTGAACATTTCTGACAAGAACACTACAAAGAAGAGCCATTGTCCTCCTCACTGCTTCATAGCCAGGACATGATGCCTGTCTTTTTTTTATTTTGGTACCAGGGATCGAACTTGGGCCCTTGCACTTACAAGGCAGGCGACAGAACCACTGAGCTAAATCCCCGGCCCTTATGATGCCTGTCTTAACATTGATGCTCATAAATTTGATCCCTTGGTTAACACAGTTCTTCCAGATTTTTGTATAGTAAAGGCAGCTATTTTCTTTTTTCTTTTTTTTTTGGTACCAGGGATTGAACTTGAGACCTTGTATTTACGAGGCCAGCAGGCCTGCAGCGGAACCACTGAGCCAAATCCCTGGCCCAAGGCAGCTGTTTTCTATTGGAGGGCGATCAATCCTCCAACTGCCTATAAAGGGGGATGGTGAGGGCTAAAGAAAAAAAAAAGACAATAGAGACTTGCATAATTTCAAAGTATATGGGGGGCTGGGAGGTCAGTGCCTCAGAGCAGGCAAAGACAAGACACTGCCACTATTTATTGGGTTTATACAGTAATTGAAGGGAGTATCCGGTGACTCAGGGCTGTGGTAATCCTGAATTATGAGGATCTTATGCTGAGGAGGGTCTTAGGTCAATGAAGAGCTTATGTGGATAAGGATGGTGAGATGAGGAAAGCTTTCTTACAACAGTGGGTGGTACCTGTTAAGCTGGTAAGGAATTTTTCCTTCCCTAGGTGAAACCTTTCTCTTTATTACTACCTGGTTCTCAAAGAACCAGGATGTCTTCAGCTGATGTAATCTTGCCCTTGAGCATCACAGTGTTATAGGACAGACCATTGAGGCCTCAGCTGTGACCAGAGGCAAAAAACAGTTAGGTTTCTGCATGCCGTAGTCCACTTGCAAGCAAGAAGACTAGGCTTCAGACCGCCCTAATCATAATTTAATTATGAAATGATTTTTCCCTAAAATTATGTAGAATGGCTCCCGACAGTTTTCCTTTGTGTTTAAAAAATAATCTGTGGAGTTATGCTAGGAGACTGAATGTTCTGTTTCCTAATAGTTTTTTGCCCAGTGATTTTAGTATCTATTGATGATTTTTGGCTGAATCAGTTTTTGTAAGACAGTAATTTTCTATGTCTGTCGTTCTTTCTTCACTTTTTCAGTTAGAATTTTTTAATATAAAAGAATTTGCTATTCCTGTCCTTATTTTTAATGTGTTATACATACTTTACATGTATAGACTTGTGGGTTTGGATTCTTTTTTTATTTGGAATTATAGTCTATTTACATCATTCATTGAATGTTCAAGTTGTCCTAGAGTTGACCAGTAGGAGGCCATATGAGCTGGTTCTTTTGTCCTTTTGATGGCATCTTGGAGCATTTCCTTATTTTCTGGCACTACAAGATGTTTTAGGCATTCTTTGTACTTTCCTTACCTCTGCCTTGAAATCAGCCATTTCTCTAAAGAGCTATGATTTCTAATTGTGGAGAACCATATTTAAAAACCAAAATCTGGACCCTAGACGTTCTCATTAATACTGAGATGTCGTGGCTTCTAGGCCTTTTTAGTGTACAGAGCTAGGAATCTTTTTATTAAGTTACAAGAAGTAAAAACTGATTCCTCTGTTTTTTAATCTAACACAATATTCTTCTTTTGTTCCAAACTTACATTCCCTTTCTCCTTAAGCAAGAACTCTGATCCCCAACAGCATCCATATATACTCATTGCTTGATCCTCAAATGTGCACAAATAGTTTGTGAGTCAGCGCCTACCAAAAACAAAGCTAAAGTTCCAAGTGTGATTTCTTTCCAGTTGTTTCTTTCTTGTCCTTTGTGTCTCACTGAGGATATATATGGTCACAAGAATTACGATGCTTAGATTAATCAGTGCAGTGAATTTTTCTGTTTGATATATGGTTAGTGTCATAAAGAATCCACTTGTCAAAAACAGGCTTTTGAAAGTTTGTTCCAGTAAACAGAGACTAAAATCTGAAACCAAAATCAGGAGATTCTAGCAGCTAGCTGGAAAAAGCCGAGTTTATCACATCCATGTGTGGATGGGCTGAGATTGGGAAGGAGAGCTAGTGGTAGCTAGCTGGGAGAGATTTCATCCATGAGAGGATGGGCTAACACTGGGGAGAGAGAGATTAGCAATTAACTGGGAAAGGAATGAGGCTTATATAGGTATTGAAGGGGCTAAGGAATCTGGGGTGAAATATTTATGACTTGGATGCCCAAGGACGGCCTGCTCAGGTATGTATGCAATTACTGGACTTCTCAGCACCAGGGGGGTTGTATACTTCCTTTAAGTCCATTTGCCCTGTTTACTGAGAAGCTGCTGTTGTTTACTAAAAGCAGTCTGTTTGCTTTGTCACATTTATTTGTGAAGGACTCACTTAAGTCTGATCAGGCCTGACAGGCCCCTATTTATGCTTTATCCCATTTTGGGGCCTTTTTCTCCCTCTTACTGACCTCAGGATTTCGGAGGGAGGGAAGCAGGGAATGTGGAAAAACCAGAATGCTTGTGCAGTGTTAATGAGAATGTGAGGTACAGCCACTGTGGAAAATAGAATGGCAGTTTCTCAAAAAACAATTAAAATCCAACAATTCCCTTGGGCATACACCCAAAAGAATTGAAAGCAGAATCTTGAAGAGATGTTTGTACACCTATATTCATAGCAATATTATTCATAATAGCCAAAAAGTGAAAGCAACCCAAGTCCCAAGTTTCCTTTAATTGGTGAATGGAAAAATAAAATGGTTGTGTGTGTTGGTATATGTGTGTGTGTGTGTGTGTGTGTGTGTTTGTGTGTGTATGTATCACAGAGTAGGATATTATCCAACCTTAAAAAGGAAGGAAATTTTCAGACATGATACAACATGGACTGTAGCTTTGAGAGCATTGTGCTAACTAAAATAAGCCAGTCACCAAAAAAAAATGTATGATTGTACATACTTATATGAGGTACCTAGAACTGTCAAATCCATGGAGATGAAGATAGAATGGTTGTTGCCCAGGGCAGGGGGAGAAGAGAATGGGAAATTAATGTTTAATGAGCATAAAGTTTTAGATTAGAAAGAAAATGTTCTGGAGATGGATGGTGATGATAGTAAAACAATGTAAATATACTTAATTCCCCTGAGCTATATGCTTAAAGATGGTTAAGATGATAGTTTCACGTTAATGTGTATTTTATCACAATTAAAATTTTTATTCCTTTAAAAGAATTTTCCACCAATGAATATTCATAGCTTTGGGGACAAAGAACTAAATCCTCAATGGGGCCTTAAAGCCTACTGCTCACCATCCAACCTTACCCTCTACCACTTTCCCTTTAGTTGCTCTGCCTCAGCCACATGCCATTTCCTTCTCTCCCTTTAGACCTCATCCCTCTGCCTAGAGCACTCTTCCCCACCTCTCATGGCCTACTTCTGTCCATCCTTGAGTTCCAGTTTAAGTGTTAATTCTCAGAGGGGCCTCCCCAGACCCCTGCATTTGGCATTTCAGAAACCTCCTTTTAGACATTTCAAAATGGGTATTTTCTGAGTAGCTGCTTGGAGATCTTGAGGATAGGGCTTGGGTCTGTTTCACATGTTGTAGACTAATGGGTGTCCAACCCTTTGGCTTGCCTGGGCCACACTGAATAAAAAGGAATTGTTTTAGGCCATATATTTTTATATATATATATATATATATATATATATATATATATATATATATTTATATTTAATACATTTATATTTAAACAAAAAATTTTTTTTTTTTGGTACCAGGGATTGAACTCAGGTTCTTCCACTTGTGAGGCAGGCGGTGGAACCACTGAGCTAAATCCCTGGCCCTACAAAATATATATATAACAAAATTTCCTTTTTTAAGAAATGTTTTTTTTATAACATTAAAATGAAATAACGGAAGCCTGCTAGTGGCAGGTTGGATGCACTGTGTGTAGATGAAGGAAGGAGGAGGGCAAATGAGCCCAGGCCTAGCTTTGCAGAGACCACTGCTCTTCTGGGTGTTGTACACACTGCAACAGGAACAGGGAAAGGAGCTTGGAGTATGGTCTTTAGTACCATCCTGGAATTCTACTGGGAGAGAAATGGAAGAACCCAGGCATTTACCAGGCAGTTTATGCTCATTAGAGTATTTAGTGCCCCCAGCAGTGATGAAAGAAGGTTGTGATAGTGTCTCCATTTGTTTTTTTAAATGCATTTGTTATTGGGGCTTGCATATATATGAGGGGAGGATATTTTGTTTTTCATTTTGATTACCATGAAGTGAGGGGCAAAAAAGTACTGCCACAGAGTGTTGTTCTGGGAACCCATTGGGATGTCAGCCCGTAGACTGTTTAGTACTGAGCCCAGCTCTTAGTAATACACAAAGGAGAAAACAAGCTAATTGGCAGGAATCATCTCTATGGAAACTGAGTCTCTGAGAGCAGGGCTATGGATTGCCTCCTGTGCTTCCAGGCAGCAGCACTATGCTGCCTGCTTTTAGCTACCTACCTCTCCCAGGCCCTTCCCTGTTAGGTCACTTGCCCTGTGTAGGAACACTGGATTTGCTAAGGAATTTAAACCTGTTTTGTTCCTTCCTGCGAAGCCCTTTTTATGTCAGACAGGGTAAAAGGCTTTTGCCACTACCAAAATGACAGTTGTTCTACCAAAGCTTAGAAATTATGTAAGAACTTATGTTATAGGACTTGGCGGTTCTTGAATCAGGGCCAAGTTCTACAAGTAAACATCTACCTGGATGGTCTTAGAGACCTCCCACCTGTATCACTCCTAGCTCATCTGATTGAAAGGGAAGGGGAGTTACATTTCTCCCCACCTAGCTTGGGCAAGGAGGCAACAGAGTCTCCCAGGTTCTGTGTGCCAGATAGGAGCATGATCTGTGCAGGGTTCATATGGGCCACAGGCTCATAGGACTTCCAAGCCATTGAAGTGATGGTTGTGCATCTGTGGGACTCTTTCTTCATGTATAGCATTCTTCAAGATTGACATATCAAGCTAGTAAGAATGGAGTTGCTCTTGTTCAAAGGGTCAGGGCAGAAATAGAGGTCCCTGTGCCTCATCCACCTTGCTTCTCTACTTGTCCTCCTTGGGTCCCAGTTTATTTTATGGTGATACATAAAAGTATTTTTAAATTAAACTTAATTTTGAGATCCTGTAATTGGAGCCTTAGCATGCAGTTGTAAGAAATAATACACCCTTTTGTAGCCTTTATACATTTAACCCCAATGGTAACATCTTACAAAACCATACTACAACATTACAGCCAGTTACTAACTTAGCTATAATGATACAAAATATTTTTATTACCACAAGGATCCCTCCTGATGCTCTTTGCTAACTATACCTATCCTAGTTCTCTAACCTGGTGGCAATTTGTTTTGTTTTGTTTTTGTTGGTACTAGGGATCGAACTCATGTCCTTGCACTTGCACAGGAGTCAGCGAAACCACTGAGCTAAATCCCCAGCCCCTGGTGGCAATTTATTTACATAATCAGATTACATAATATGTTACCTTTGGAGATTGACTTTTCTCACTCAGCATAACTTTTGTGATCCATCTGAGTTATGGTATATGTTAATAATTTGTATCTTTTGTTGGCTCTAGTATTTTCATGCTATGTATGTCCCACTGTTTAACCATTCACTAGTTAAAGGACATTTGGGTTGTTTCCAGTTTTTGACTATTACAAATAAAGGCACTGTGAACTTTGATGTACAAGCTTTTGTGTCAACTTAATTTTCATTTACCCAGACTGCAGTGGCAATTTCATGTTTAGTTTTATAAGAAATTAAAATCATGTCTTTACCACTTTCTACCCACTACTAGTGAATGAGTGGTTCAGTTTCTCTGTATCTTATATTATTGTTAATATATTAATTTTTATTATTTTGATAGATGTGCAGTGATATCTTATGGTTTTAATTTACATTTCCCTAATACCCAATGAGTTTTTTGGGTAGATTTCCTTGGAAATGTCAAGGTAGACTATCACGTCATAAGCAAATAGAGACAATTTTATTCCGCACTTTCTGATATCTGTGCCTCTTGTTTATCTTGCCTTATGTGATGCCTATAACTTCTAGTGTTATGTTAAATAAGTGTGGTGAAAGAGAACATCCTTGCCTTGTTCCCAGTTATTAAAGACAAAGTATTCAGTGTTTCACCATTAAATATATTTTTAGAGGTAGGATTTTTTGTAGATATGTTTTATTAAGCTGAGGAAATTCTGTATTCTTCCCTCTATTGTTAGTTTTTGTGAATATTTAAAAATTATAAATAGAGTTACCATGTTGGATTTTGTGGGGTTTTTTCTGTATCAATGGATATGAGGTTTTTCCCTTATTGATATAGATTGTATTGATTTGTAAATGTTAGACCAGCCTAGAGTAAATACTGCTTGGTTGTGGGGTTTTTTGTTTGTTGTTTTTTGGATTTTTTTGAGACAAGGTCTCATATAATTCATGCTGGCTTGAACTTACTGTGTAGCCCAGACTGGCCTCAAACTCAAGGCAGTCCTTCTGCCTCAGCTTCCTGAGTACTGGGATTACCAGTGTGCACCACCATGCCCGGCTTTGTTCATGGCTTATAATTGTTTATGCAATTTTTATTCAATTTGTTAATATTTTACTGAGAGTGTTAGTACTATTCAGATTATGTATTTGACTGAGTTATTTATAGTTTTTAAAGAATTAATTATTCTAAGTTGTTGAATTAAGTCATTAGCATTCTCTTGCCATCTCTTCAGTGGTTACAAATCTTTTGTCTTTTTTCTTTTTACATTTGTCAGTCTTACTAGAAGTTTATTAATCTTATTCACTTTTTAAGGACTAGCGTTTTGTTTCCTTAGTTTCTTCTATTTTCCTCTTTTTAGTACTATTGATTTCTCATCTTATTTCCCTACTTCTACGTGCTTTGGGTTTGATTGGCTCTTCTTTCTAGGTTCTTGAGGTCAGAATTCTTTTTTTTTTTTTTTTTTTTGGTACCAAGGATCGAACTCAGGTCCTTGTGCTTGCAAGGCAAGCAACGGAACCACTGAGCTAAATCCCTGGCCCATTGAGGTCAGAATTCTGTTGATTGATTTGAGATCTTTCTTCTTTTTTTTTTTGTACTGGGGATCGAACTCAGGACCTTGTGATTTCAAGGCAGGCACAAGGCAGCACAGAGCTAAACCCCCAGCTCTTTTCTAATATAAGCATTTAGCGCTATAAAGTTTCTTCTGGACAGTGGTTTAGCTGTATTCCACATATTCTAATATGTGAATTTCTATTTTAATTTAGTACTGTGGATGTTTTTTCAGAACTTCCCTCTTTGACCCTTGGATTATCTACAAATGTGTTAATTTACATTTTTTCAGAGACTTCCTTTCTGTTATGATTCCTAGTATGACTCCCTGTGGTCAAGGAACATTCTGTATCATTTTATTTGTGAAGTTTGCTTTATGGCCCAGGATGTGGCTCATTTTAAAATACCACATTTTTAGGAGCTCTAGAGTTCTGCCCACTCCTTGCTACTTTAGCTAAACCTCATATTGCATGTCTTGCATGGGCAGAGGAAAAAGGCCTTGGCAGGATGGGACAAATAGTAGGGTCCACTTTCCAAAGACCCCTGGATTATTGACAGAACTGATGTTGAGCCCTGCCTACCCCAACCAGGAACCTGGTTCATCCTCCCAACAGACCCTTTGTTTTCCATGACCCTTCCCATGACACGTGATGAGCACACAATGGAGCTGAGAGAGGGTTGGGGACAGAGGAGCAGCCAGTCCAGCCCTGTGCCCCTACACCCTTACCTCTTTCTAATGGGGTGGTAAATGAGGAGGGGCAACTCAGATGCCTAAGAAGCTTAGGCCCAAATCAAGGAGACAGCGCCGGGCTATTGTCCCCCCACACCTAGGTCCACCACTGGACAGCCTGTTCCCACCCTTACAGACAGGCCAAGCACAGGCTGAGAGCTGTCGGGGCCACCACCCAGGTCGCCGCCCTCAGAATACTGTATCCAAGGTTGACCGCCAACAGCAAACAGTTGATTCCTCCTCTACTTCCTATAGGACCTACAAGAACAGCAAGGAGCTTCGTTCTCGCATCCTATCTGGAATCATCACACCCATCCATGAGCAGTGGGACAAGGCCAGTGAAAGCAGTGCCCAACGTGAGTTCCCCCCTGCCACCGCCAGAGAAGTAGACCCTCTCCGGATTCCTCCACACCATCCGCACACCAGCCGGCAGCCTCCCTGGTGAGTACAGAGAGCCTCAGTGGGCAGCCCATCCTTCTGCAGACCCACATCCATCCCTCATCCTGCCACTTGGTTCCTCCTCAACCCCCATGTGTCTTCAACAGAATCACCAAACTTTTGGTGTGTGGCAGGAGAAAATGGAGACATAAGTGGATCAGTGAGCTCTTCTCTGCTGCTAGTCACCCTGCTACCCAGCATCTCAGGCTACCTGTCTCCCTTCCCAGGGCCAGTTCTCTGGGCCTGTGTAAAATAGTAGAGAGTTGCTGTCCAGGTGACTCACAGTAACTGTGGAGCTCTCTGCCCAAAGTTTTTGCGTATTAGGATGGCAGCATTAGGACTAGAAGTTTCTGCTTTGAAGGAAGGAACAAAGACCACAAACATTAATCAGTAGTTGAGATGATACATCCCAGTGTAAGACCGACAATGTGGGTAAATGTAGGGTTGACAAGGTTAGAGAAAAGGGTTCACTGTGGGGCAAATAAGCACTCGGTAAATGTTAACTACCATTGTTCTTTTTTATTTACTCTGGTTTGCAATTATATACTTTTGGTTAGTAAAAATAGGGAAACAATTATTATAAGTAATAGTTGTCAATTCTATTTGGCAAAATCTTTGAAAATATCAAAGAGAGAGTTGATAACGATAAAAAGTGGTTGAGGGCCGGGGATTTAGCTCAGTGGTTTTGCTGCCTGCTGCGCAAGCACAAGGACCCGAGTTCCATCCCCGGTACCAAAAAAAAAAAGTGGTTGGAAAGGTTGAGAACAGAGGTAAGATGACCTGCCTACAGGTCACCAGCCACTAATAAAGAGGCAGAACCAGGGCTGGGGTCTAGGTATCCTCACTTCCTTTGAAATGCTCAGGCTCTGGCCTAATCAGAATATGGCTAAGCCCTGGATAGCCCTGGAAAAATTGGGGAAGACTTTTAGACCTGAAATAAATTACTCCATGCCCAAACAGTTAGGTTTTATGAGCCAAGCAGCAGGATCAACCTCTGCCCCTTCCCACAGGATGCAGACTTGTGTCTCACCTATACACTTGTATTTTACCTGCATATGTGTATTAATTTTCTATTACTGCATAATAAATTGGCACAACCTTAGTGATTTAAAATTATATCCATTTATCTCATATTTTTTTAGGTCAGTAGTATAGATACATTCAGCTGGACTCTGCTGAGGGTATCTTAAGACCAAAACCAAAGTTTCAGCAAGGCTACAATCTTTTCTGGAGATTCTAGGAAACAGTTTACTTCTAAGTTCATTTGGATCACTGGCAGAATTCATTTCATTTGGTTCTAAGACTAAGGTCACATTCATTTCCCTTAACTCCTTAAGACCTCCCACATTTCTTCTCGTGTGGCCTCTTCCATCTTCAGAACCAGCAATGATGTTTCAAGACCTTCTCATAACCCAAGTCCCCTCTTCTGCCACCAGCCTGAGAAAGTTTTCTGCTGTTACAGACTCCAGATAATTACTCCTTTTTTAGGTCAGCTGTGCCATATAACAAAGCAATCTCAAGAGTGCTTTCACATCACTTCCACAGGTTCCAGAGATTAGTAGGTTTAGAATCTTGAGAGGGGCCAAATTCTGCCTACCACAGTCTACCATTTGGCCTCCAAATGCAAACATTTCCTCTCCCAAGATTCCCAAGACTCAGCCCACTACTGTGCCAACTCAGTTGAAAATCCTCTCTAAACTTTATTAGTGTGAAGGACCCAATCTCACATCAAAATCAGGTACAGTGAGGCTCCTGAGCAGGATTTCTTTTTTTCTTTTAAGAACTATAGTCTTTTGTTTTTTGGGGTTTTTTTGGTTTTTGTTTTTTTGTTTTTTTGGGGTTTTTTTTGGTACCAGAGATCGAACTCGGGACCTTCTGCTTGCGAGGCAGGCGGTGGAACCACTGAGCTAAATCCCCAGCCCCATGAGCAGGATTTCTTTGTGTCTGTTGACCAAGGAAATAAGTTATCTGCTTCTAGTGCTGTATCATATAACCATGGGGCAGCAGATGGTGACAGTTAATTTCCAACACAGCAAAAAGTCCATGAAAGTTATTAGTGACAGCGTTGTTTATAGTTACACATTTGAACACTCATGTCAGAAACAGTATCAGGGGCCGGGGATTTAGCTCCGCCTGCCTCGAAAGCCTAAAGTCCTGAGTTCCATCCCTGGTACAAAAAAAAAGAAACAATAGAAAAAAGTAAATTTTAGAGATTTGCTTCACAAAAGTGAATATCACTTTGCTATTAAAAAAGTTTATAGCACTTAGGGAAGAGGTCAGGGCAAGAGGGTGATGGGGGGTGAAAATGATCAAAGTATGTTATGTGTGTGTGTGAATCTGCCAAAAATGAAACTTATTAATCTGTATAAACAATATGCACTAATTTAAAAAAAGAATAAAGTACTTATACATTCTATTTTTTTAAAAAAGTTAGTAGCAAAGATAACTTAAGAAATGTAGTCCTACATGAAGAAAATCACTAGGACCTGAAATTATAATTGGATAAAAACATACTTAATGAAAGAAGACTGAGATAGAGTAGCAAAAATAAAAATTACGGTGAAGTCAAATTATGCTAATATTTGTATTTTCTGAATGATTTATAATTTTTTACTATATGATTTATGCACATTTTATTTCTTCTAAAAATCTTTGCTTATTTAACCTACTTGCAGTATTTCTGAGCCCTACACAGCCCCTGGCTTGCCTTTGAACTGAGGATATCCTCAGGGTAGGGAGGAGGAAAGGGTGATTTCCCTGCTTGCTCAGGGTGCTGTGGCAGATGCTATACATGTATATGTACTCATACTCTTCTCCAGTTATAAGCATCTCCACTTTCCTGATCCCACATTTCCATACTTGACAGAACAAGGTAAATAAACTCAGACTTCCATAATTTCACAGCTAATCTTGTACCTTGATTAAGAAGGAGCCTAGAAGGTTATAATGTCCAGACAAGTGATGTCCCATTACGCGTGAGATGGGAAATGCAGACTCAGGTCCCACCCTTGATCTTCTGAGTTAGAACTCACATTTTAGCAAGATAGATCCTCCTTGGATTCATGTGCACATGGCAGTTTGAGCAGCAATCCTAGGTGAGTCAGTGCTGTAGGGTGAGGAATTAGATCTGGGTATAACTCAGGTCATTGCTGCAGAGTCCTCCATGAAATCACAGCCACTATGTCTAGAGAAACCTGGAGGGCACACATAGTGCTGAGCTTGCCCCCAGTGATCATCTTTAGGTAAAGACCAGCAGCCATATTGTGGTCTGCACTGATTAAGGTGAATCTGGTCTACAATAAGCACACTCCATCCTAGCTTTCATACCAAATGTGTGAGATATCCGTCTAAAAAGTCTTCAGACAGGAAGCATATTGGAGAAGACCAGAGCTTGAAGTACCACCAAATAGGTGGTAAATACACCACTATATCCCTCTAATGTCCTCCAGTCTGAACTCAAGGAAGGAGCCATTGGCATGGGTGGGTGCTGGGTAACTGTACTTCAAGCTAAAGGAATACAAAAGGGGTCAGTTAATGCCCAGAGAGACTGGGAAAGACCGCCTGTGTTTGTTTTCTTTTTCCTCAGCCTGTGGCAATGTGCAGACACTACTACTAAGGTAGACAGGCCCTCCTTTCCAATAAGAGGACTTGTGGTCTCAAGAGCAACCCACTGTAGGTTTTTTTCCTCCCTTTATGCTCATTCCACTTGATTCTGGACACAAGAAGTCATGGAAAACACATAGATGGGCCAGGTAAATAAATTTGCTTTTTGGCAAAGGACCAGAAATGGGACCACCACCCCACCACCCCGTGTCTTAAGGGAAATAGTACCAAGGAGATCATAGAGAGGGAGGTCCTCAGAAGGAATCTCAGAAAGTTGTCTAGGGACACCTAACCTTACTCAAAAGCTGTTTGGGAGAAAATGTGCCTAAGTGGATCTGATCCCAAATAGTATATCAAACACTTTGAGAATGGAACTGCAGGGTAGCCCATTGTCTGGGTCTCAGATTGGCCATTGGATAGCACATACATGGTACAGTTCTTAATACTACTGCAAAGCCTTTAGAAGCAGAACTGACCTTGAAACAAGAACTTAGAGGTCAAATTCAACTGAGTTGATTGCCTGCTAAAACAAAAATACCAGGATTCTCCATATGCTTTACAATGAAATGTTCCATGTAGCTGGGATAAAGTCCAAAATTACTGAACATAAAAGAACCAAGAAAATTTCAGCTCACAAAAAGACAATCAATGGATGCCAATACCAACATGACACAGATGTTGGAATTATCTGACAAAAACCTTAGATATTATAAAAATAGTATACAAGAAATGAGGGCAAACATGTTGAAATTAATTGAATGATAGAACATCTCAGCAAATAAACAAGATACGAAGAAGAACTAAATGGAAATGGAAATTCATTCAGTCAGGTGTCAACTTTTGATTGAATCTATAGTACAATTTATTTTACCGAAGAGTCTGGTAACTTAAAGATAGATCAATAAAAATTACCCAACTGAATAACTGAGAAAAAAGATTTAGAAATAAAGTCTTGGGAACCCGTGGATCAGTTACAAAAGGTCTAACATTGGTGCTATTGGAGCCTAGAAGGAAAGGAGAAAGAGTACAATACAGAAGAAATATTTAAATATGGCTGACTTCATTGATTTGGCAGATGAAATCAACCAACAGATCCAGAACGCTTGGCAAATCCTAAATAGGATAAACCTAAAGACATCCATGCCTAAACATATCAACTGCCAACAATTAAAGACAAAGCCTTGAACACAGCTAGAAAAAACATATTGCTCATAGAGGAATAAGAATGTAATTGCAACTTTCTCATCAGAAACCATGGAGACCAAAAAGAAGTAAAACAATATTCTTATGGAGAAGAAAAGAATTACCAACCCAGAATTCTATCCAATGAATATTTCACTTTCATTTCTGAAGGTTATTAAGATTATCTTAGTGAAAAGATACTAAGAGAATTGAACAGATTTCCTAAAAAATTATAAAGGGTCGTTCTTCAGAGGGGAGATGATATGAGATAGAAGCATGTATCAGGAATAAAAGAAGAGCAACAAATGGGAAATACATGGGTGAATATAGTAAACTGTTCCCTTGAGTTCTCTAAAATATGTTTTATAGTTAAAAGCAAAAGTTATGAGTGTGTGGTGGGATTCTCAAAGCACTACAGTATGTAACAGCTGTAACACAAAAAGGAAAAACTGAGGGGATCTATGTGCACTGGTAAGGTTTCTACATTACACATGAAATGGCAAAATGTTATTTCTAAGGAGAATGAAAAATTACATATATTTAAATCTCTTGAGCACCACTACAAAATATGTATAAACAAATAGTGAAAAACACATTAAATTTACTTTTTTTTTTTTTATACCGGAGATCGAACTCGGGTCCCTGCGCTTGCTCAGCAGGCGGCGAAACCACTGAGCTAAATCCCCAGCCTAAAACACATTAAATTTAAATTGGGTAATAAGAAGAAGGAAAAAACAGGAATAAGAAATAGAGGAAACAATTGGAAAACCATTAATAAAATGATAAATGTAAACATAATAAAAATCACATTAAAGGTAAAGTCTCAACACACCCACGTAAAAGAATATGGATGAATTTTGGAGTTATAGGCAGGTATGGCGTGATTCCTGTCTTTGCTATTTACAGATATCTGTGGCTTTGTGTAAGAAACCTTGCCTCTCTGAGCCCTGCTATCCTTGTCTTTAAAATAGAGAAGATAATGAAACTTATTCAGGGCAGCTGCCAAGATGAAATAAGATAACATGTGTGAGGAGCTCAGCACATCCATTTATTTAAAAAGTAGAAGACATAATATTTGCTCCTGTCTGCAGAGTATCTTTGAAAGAAGATACAAGAAACTTTTGTCATTTGTCTAATGGACTGGGGGACAAGGACTGGAGATTTTTTGACAGTTACATATTCACATTCTTTTGTCTGCAATTTCAAAATCAAAAGAGCTCTGAAAACCTAATGTTTCATAAGGTTGGTGCCAGAACTTACTGGTGGCAGACCTAACCTGACATGGCAGGAAGCTCTTTGTATCTTTAGCTATCCTATGAATGTGAATATTCATGCATTTTGCAGAAATATTAGGATATTGATTGCAGCTTGGTCTTGCTTGGAAGTGTTAAAATATGTTGATGAAAGGGATAAATTTTCCAAACTAAAATGAAAACCTCTAAGTTCCAAAACATACCTGGCCCAAGACTATGGATTTGTGTATCCTTTTTCACTCATGAAACTTGAAACTGGGGAATGGATTACCTTCAGAAAATTGCATTTTAAAAATTAATCTTTTAAAAAGTAAATTTAAAATAAAACTAAATTTGACATGTCTGGCAAAGCAACCTATTGGTAAATGGCAGTTGCTGTTTGTCCATTCTTTTTGGCATTTCCTGTCAGCCAGTCTTTTCATGATCAAAACTGTGGTTCAACATCACAGCAGCCCCTGTGAGTGCTGCTGTTAAATTTTACATCTTGGTTTTTTGTGTTTTTTTTTCAAATTTTACATCTTAAAAGACTCTGAAGTGCAGAGATTTTATGACAGGCCCCTGCCATCCAGCTAGAAAATCCCAAACCCGTATCTGGAACACACTTTCTGCCTTTCATCCCTGAGACCTTTCGAGTTTGCCTGCCTACCTCCACTATTAGAAGATTATCAGTTGAATTTCTGTGCCTAGGTGTCATTTAATGTAAGACAAAAGGGGCATGCCTAAGGAAGGAACACTGTGTGATCAAGGTCACCCTCTAGTCCTTTAGTGGGGCTACTTTTTCAGCAGGGACATTCTGCCCCAGTGGGCCCAGCCTTGCAGTTTTCCTCAAGGGTTAGAATGGATTCCTCTTCCCTTCAATTGATTACCAGATGATGGAGTGGAGCTGAAGTTTAGAAATTATTTTTGAAATCCCTAGAGCCCTTATTCAGTACATCCAAGACTGATACTTGGTCAACAAACAGCTATGGAGAGGAAGACAGAACCTCTGGGCTCTTTATTTTAAATGAGTTCTAAGCATGTGCATAATAAGTTCCCAAAAGTGTTTGTATGTTGCAGTGAATCTGTGTTGAGAGCCTACAGAAATATGCTGTGACAGCTTGAAGTATACAAATTGTTGATGTGGGCCTTGTAGCTGCCTTTGTAGTCTTCTTGTTCTATTTCCTCTCACTCACTACACAAGCTGGCATCCAACGAGAAAAGTAGAAATGGCTGCACATTTCAGTAACAGTCAGGCTGTTCATTCTCAGGCATTTTAACAGCCAGTAGAAGCCCCTGTGTCTGCTGCTTTGCCAGGGGCACTTCATGAAGTTTGGTAAAATGCTCACTGCCCTCAGGTACCACCTGGCCTGTCTCCAGAGGCCAGATGTTGGCAGACACTAGAAACAGTGACTCCTGGCTCCATGAACCATGGCTAAAGGATGATAACCCAGGTCAGAAAAAATTTCCTTCCCTTGGCAGCCTGTCCTTGTCCACCTAAATTGCATTATCTTTTCCAGCCTATTAAATGGAACTGTCTGGAGAAGCGCTTACTTCTGGATTTCTTCCCATTTCTCTAATTAATGACTTCCTACCTGTAAGCTCACATTAACTGCTGCATATGAGGCTTTCCTAGTCTGGCAGGACCCTGCCTGTGCCCTAAAACTGTCATGTTTGCGTTGCTTGCCAGGGCTCCAAGCAGATTCCAAAGCATGCATTTTAAAATACTAAGTCTTTCTTATTTTGCTGCATTCATATCCCTTTTGTAAAGTTTAAAAAGGAAACTCCCCAGGAGTAACTATCACTGTTTACACTTCTAGTATTGTTCTGTCTAATTTTATTCATACATACATGCCCCACCCCCACACATACACCCACATCTTTACAGCTGATTTCCCTAGGCTCTTGGTAATACCCCTTTTCCCACACTTATACTAGAGCATAAGCAGTTTTTAAAGCACTCTTAGACTTTTGTTTCTGTTGTTTTTATGGCTGTTCATAGTGATATACCACATTGTACCTATCTGGTCTCCTTTTGGGCAGATTCCATTTTCCCCAATAGAAGTCTTTGTGGTATATTTTAATTTGATTTCTGTATACTTTGAAGAAAGCTACCTAGGCATAAATTTATTAGGCCAGAATATGAAGGTATATAAGATTTTTGAAAAATAGATTATATCTTATATGTATACCTTAGAAAGAATACAGAATTTCTTGTCAGAAAACATACACTCATTTGTACTCCTTTTAGCTCAGGCATTCTCAATGAAGGAAAAATCTCTTAAATATTCTCCTTTAAAGAGAATCTTAGAGATTTGTGGCCTGTAGCCATCTAGCAGGCTAGAGTGATAAACATATACACAGTGTACAGTGGTCCTAAAACTCCAGGCCAGCACTGTAATGAAACCAGAAGCTGAGAACACTGTTCTAGTGCATGTGACTTCATGCCTCTTACTCCACCTAGGAGGCTTTTAAATCTTAGTTTTGTGATTTTGGCTTTGGTTTAAGAGTAGTATTTTTCTGATGTAAAATTCTTGGGTCTTTTTACAAAGTTTCAGAACTTGTGTGAAGAATAGAATACAATTTATCTGAAGTTTACCACTGTTGATATTTTTGACTTTCTGTAGAACTGGGATTCTCCATGTGTTTGTAATATAGTCAGTGTTGATCTGTACCAAGGACCACTGTGAAACATCCCTTGTATTGTGTTCTCATGCAGGTATCTCCCCTGTCCGCATGCCTGGGAGTGCACTCATGACCCCACAGGCGTCAGGTTTGGGCCCCTGGAAACCTGGGTGCCCAGCTGCTCTGAGACTTGCAGTAATTGTCCCTTATTTGTTTCAGGTCTGATCCCCTGGGCCCCTTTGCTGTCGGGGGAGAAGACCTAGACCCCTTCGGGTGAGTATTTCTGGAGAGGTGACAGCAACATAACTTACTCTGTGGCTTTCAACCATAGCTCATCTTCTAATTTTAGAGCTTTCGTCAGTCTTCCTTGAAGCTGGAGGAGGGGAGTGTTGCTGAGCAGCTGGGAAGTCACTGACACTTTCTGTGCTCTGCCATACGCAGAGCAGCGAACAGGACACTCAGTGCCCGGGGTGGCGGGGGCCGGGGGGCGGTCAGCTCTAGTGTCATTTCTCAGTCTCCCACACCAGGTCAAGGATGGCAGCCTCCCTGGATGAAGGATATGCATAAGGATTTACTGAAGTGCAGGTTAAAGAGCACACGGGGTTGGACAACACAGACTCAAGGCAGCTCAGGGGTTACCTCACTTGACTAAGATTCTCAGTGCCCCATTAGTCCCTGTGACTCCTGTCATTGCAACCAGCAAAGTTATTACACAGCCTTAGCTGTGCCCTATGATCTCTGAATGATTTAAACTTGTTTTAACCTCTGCTGCAAAGTGACCCCAGCATTTATCATCTCATTTTTAGCCAGTGGAGAAATCACTTAAATTTCCATTGCATCTCAAATAGTGACCTCACAGTTTTAGGAAATAGAACTCTGTGAGGGATAGATGTTGTCAGGAGCCCAGTTTGGGCATTCCCAGAGACAGTCTGAAACCAGCCCGTGGCCCTGGGAACAGTGGAAGAACTAGCCTGCTGAGTTGTTGCCATGCTATTGTTAGTCCTTAGGCCTGAGGTAGTGCCCCACAGAGCCAGAGCCTGTGACAGTTCGCATTGACTCTGACCAGCTCTAGCTCCTGTTCTTGATCAGCTTTCCTTCTTGTATGTAGCACATGGCAGAGATCTCAATTTTGCAGGCTTAAGGAGCCCTAGCGAACCCAAAGCACAGGCCCCCACCAGTGAAAATGTTATTTGCATGCTCTTGTTCTTGCTCTCTTCCTGCTGGCTGTCTGCTTGGACCATCCAGAATAGATCTCCTGGTCATTCTTAGTCCTTTCCCACCTTCCTCACCAATTCTTCAAGAGCAGTCCCTGCCACAGCTGCTTATTCATCTTCTTTCTTGCCTCAGGTTCCGGAGAGGTGGCATGATTGTGGACCCCTTGAGATCTGGCTTCCCAAGAGCACTTATTGACCCATCTTCAGGTCTCCCAAACCAGCTTCCTCCAGGTGCAGTTCCCCCAGGAGCTCGCTTTGACCCCTTTGGACCCATTGGGACCAGCCCCTCTGGGTAGGTATCCACTCAGATGGTGGAGAAGTAGGACTTGATGACAGCTCAGCTTACCTTGGCATTGCAACAGCAAAAGTGTCTGATACCCAGTGCAGAGTTACCACTGCCAGCACCTGTGACTGCTTAGAGAAAGGAATATCCTCTGGGCCCTGCCTGCTGCCTCCCTGGACCCTTCAGGAAGCTCCTTATCCTTCCATTCCTCCCTTCCCCCAATTCTCCTCCAGGGAGGACTCATAGGAGGAGGAGGAACTACCACAGAGTTAATATGTCAGAAACGCATTGGATAGATGGTACCATCCACATCAAATAGATGTGAAAATTGAGGCCCCAAGCATTAGGTAACTTAGCCAAAGTGTGAAAGTCACGAGTCAAACCCTGATAGTGTGTGGTTGTAAGCCCCATAGGCCACGTGCCCTGTGTGCCCTGCCTTCCATCACCCCAGCTCACAGCCCCTCTTTCCATTCCAGGCCCAACCCAGACCATCTCCCTCCGCCGGGTTTCGATGACATGTACCTGTGAAAGCCTCAAGAATGTAACATCCCAGCCTCCTTTCTACTCTCCCACAGCTGCCACCACTGGCCCCACCAGCAGCCGTGGTCTTATAGGCTGGGGGCAAGGGACTCTGCCCATGTGTTTGCAGACCAGCTGGGATTGCCTCCTTGCCCCTTCTCTAACACAAGGCACCTGCTGCACCTCCCCACCTGGCTGTACCTAGGTCCCAAAGAGAACTTGGTGTGTGTTTCAACAACAACTCCTCCCTGGTTCTTGCAGGAAACTCTGGCAAAGCACACCTTTCACCCAGTACAGCCCCAGTTGCAGCACTATAAGAACAGAACGCATTTTGGATGTTATTAAGAACCAAATGTCAATACAAAATTCATGTTGCCGGTTTCCCACTTTTCTTCTTTATTAACACACTGCTCCTTCCAGTTATGGAACTTCAAAATTTGAGTCTTTGTTGGGCTAAATGATTATTTTTCTATTCAAGGCCCACTCTTATTTCTCAGACTTTCCTTTCATAAGTTGTTGTTGATCCTGACATCACTAAAATGGACCTTAGTCAAGTTATGTAGATGGAAATGTGTGACTGGAAATGCCATAGGCCACACAGTGACTTTGACCAGAACAGGCACACTGTGGAAGACTGCAGTATTCTGGTGAGCGCAAAATACCTATATTGCTCCTGTTCTGGACCCATCCTCTTGGGACTGTCTGTGCCTGGGCAGCCATGGCCTATAAAAAGGAATAAACAGGGCAGACCCAGAGGCCAGTTTTGCCCCATAACTTGCTGAGCAACCCTAAGGAAATCGTGGGACATAGGAGGTGCCTTTCCTGCTCTAAAGCACTTTGGGGCTTCTTCCTGTGGAAGGCAACATCCCTGAGGACCTGGAGCAAGAGGAAAAGAGTGAAAGTTCAGGGCTTTATGTAGTACTTAAGCTACAGAGTCAGTAACTGTTTCTTGGCCTTTTTGGGGCTTGGACAGGAACACAAGCTCCATCTGAGTGGAGTGTGGTACTGAACTTCAGGAGCAGAGTCCAGCCTCTTGTGGATATGTCCTGTGTCCAGAACCCTCTGGCCTTTGGCATTCTCCAGGTCCTTTGCAGCCTGAGTCTATCAAGTATGAGCAATGCTGAGCTCCAGGGCTGCAGTGGAGAGAGTACCAGGCCAGGAGGCACAAGATTGAAGCACTTGGCAGTCCACATTTCAGCCATGTGTGGGTCCTTTACTCCTCAGCTCCCTGGATTCCATTCCCCAAATTAGGACATACCATCTACCTGTAGGCAGCAGCAGGCTACCATGGTCATTTTGAGATAACCATTAGGGGGGTTTCTGTAACTGAGAACTGCCTGTCCAGCAGGGCCAGGCCCAAGGGGGCTCACTAAGCACATACCTGGCAGTCCCCTGCAGTAACTGACTCCAGAAATGGGACTAGCCACTCTGAAGCTTTTCTGGAGAAAGACTTAGAGAATGGGCAAAGATACTAATGCCATCACTACTCATAACCTTCTCAAGGGACGGCAGGCGGATAGAATGTTGCTTTTGTTTTGAAATTGGACTAACCTGCAACCAAAAGGGTCTGGAGCAATTTGCTCATGAAAACTTTTTTAAGCATTTAAAGGAACATCAGATTAAACACTGTCAGAAATAGATACACGAAAGTTAGGTAACTTTGGGGAGTTTGACTCAAGGAAAAGAACATTTAAACAATAAATTTGCCATTTAGATTTCCTAATAACAAAGGTTAAAAAGATACATATGTGTGATATGACAAAAAATACACTGAATTTTTTTTAAAAATTGATACAGAAAGACATTGCCATTAAGTCCCCTCAAAATACTCCCCTGTGAAAAATTACGGTGATTTGTGTCAGGGAGAAATGAGATAGGAGATTAGGGTTTGGCAAAGCTGGCTGGGGAAGTAGGCATGACCTATTAATTACAAAACCTAGAAAATCTGCTCAGAACAGTTTCCACAGTCCTGCATGAGGACTTCTCACAGGAACTCGAGTAGGTTTTCAATAGGATGCCTAGATTTGACGTCAGCCTGAGGCGTGGGATCCCATTACCACCTGTCAGGATCCATATGTAGAAGTTTCACGGGTTTCTTTGAGATTTGAACGGTGTAAAAGGACACAGATACCAAGAAAAACTTGTTATTGTGGCTTTCTTCATGGTAGGTGACCCTGCTTTCTCCAGGCTGTTCTTTTATCTTGCTTTTCCTCTTCCTCTGCCCAAGCTTCCTCTGCAGAGCCAGTTTCTCTCTCTTCACTTTTACTTTTTCTTTCTTTTCTTTCTTTTTTTTTTTTTTGTACCAAACTTAGGACCTTGGGCTTGCACAGCAGGCACCAGAACTACTGAGCTAAATCCCCAGCCCTAAAAATAGTTTTATAGAAAGAGAATTCACACATCCATAAAGTTCACCCTTTTAAAATGTACAACCCACTGGGTTGTAATATATTTAGTGTTGTTCACCCATCACCGTATCTAATTCCTGAACATTTTTACCACCCCCAAAAGAAACTCCATATCCATTAGTAGTCACCTCCATTTTCCCTCTCCCAGACCCAGGCAACCCCTAGTCTATCTCTAAAAATTTTCCTATGCTAAACAATTCTCATAAATGGAATCACTCAATATGTGGCCTTTTGTGTCTAGTTTTTTTCACTTAGCATATTGTTTTCAGGATTCATTGATATTACAGCATATCTGTACTTCATTCCCTTTTTATGGCCAAATAATTCATTGATTGGGTATATCATATTTGTTTCTCCATTTGTCTTGATGGATAGTTGGGTTATTTCTACTTTTTGTCTGTGAATATGAATATATGAATGATGCTGTTTGTGAACATTCATGTACAAGTTTTTGTGTGGGCACATGTTTTCACTTGGGTATACACTAATGAGTGGACTAGCTGGTCCACATGGTAATGCAGTTTATCTTTCTGAGGAACTGCCAGAGTGTTTTCCACAGCACCCACCCCATTTCACATTCCCATCAGTAATGTATATTCCAGTTTCTCTACATCCATGCCATCTCTTGTTAATCTTCATCTTCTTACTTATACCTATTGGGTATCAAGTCATATTTCATTGTGGTTTTGTCCATTTAAAAAAATCTTTTGACCTAAGCCAAGTAAGGCATAACCAGAGCCACTCACCCTGGGGGAGCAGATCATGGCTTTGATGGTAGCCATGGCCAGCAAGTTACAGAAGAAGGGTTTGACTTAGGGATGTGGGCTTGATGTGATACAGGACAGATCCTTTCTCTAGGGAAGTTCCTGTGTGACCTTTTCAGATCTAGTGAGACTCACTTGCTCAGTTTGAAATTTCATTTGTTTATTGAGTGACTTACAAGTACAATAAAGGTCTAATTGTAAATCCTTGCCTTTTGGTGCTGAATTGTCATAGACCACTCATACTATTCCTGGGATGCACTGGCCTACATCCCTCGTAGCTTCTCCTTCCAAATCCTTAAAGCTGGCTGTGTTTCTCATTGTGTTTATCTACACAGTCTTGAACTTCTCTGAGCCGCCATTGTAAGTCATGAGTCTCTTAAGACCTTGACTCAAAGAATGTATGTTGCTCAAAATGAAGGCTGTGTTTCTGTGCTGGATGTCCAGCCCCTGTGGGCACATGGCTGAAAATTGGGTAGCAAATCCCACGCAGCGTCACTCTTTGGAACCCAGCTTTTCTTGTGACCTGTCATTAATGACATTTTGTTACTGATCCATGTCTCTCTTCACAGGAGGAAAAGTAGAATCTGTGGTGCAGTTCATATTCTCTGCTACCTAATCTTGTCCACTTTGGTGCAGTTCCAATATAGGCAGGTCCCATCATCAAAGAATTTCCCACATGCATATCCCCAACTTTCTGTGCCCTAAACCTTCCGTGCTTGGGGGCCACTGTTGACTTTTTGTTTCAAAGGAGAGGTTCACAAGCAGGGATCTCAGCGCCATCCTTCTTTGACACAATTCACTCCAGCTATGCTTTGCCCTGAATCTGTCCCTGAAGGTGGATCAAAAGGCAAAGGTGGTTTGGTTGGTGGTGAGGGGTAGTGAGGGCAGAGCCTACGATGCAAAAAACACCAGTTCCAGGAAGTCTTGAATACTCTCCACTGGTGGCAGTGCTGATGGGTGTGCAAAGTAAAAAGTCAGGCCTGGCATAGAGGTTCATGAGGCTGGCAGCTCAGTATAATGACACTAGGTGGCCAGGTGGCGGCTATGTTCAAGATGAGCACATACTGTATGTGCTGTGAGTCGCAGTATGACGGGGTCAGAGGAATGAGGGAGTGGGAGGCTCCTGCTGAAGTATTAGTTCTGGGGTTCAACTGTAGTAAATATTTTAGCCAAAAAAGATTAGGGTCCAGAGAATAGTGCAATCATGTCATTATCTGAGGAGTAGGAACTCCGAGTCACAGAGCAACTACCTACATGTGCACTAACTAGAAAGTGGATGCCCTTCATTTTGTCACTTCGACCTCCTTCAGCTCAGGTCTAAGTCCAAGGCTCAGTTAAATGCAATTGATTGTCTGCATCATCTCTCAAACCCTAAGATCCTGGGAAAATGTCTTTGTTCTCTTTTTCCCACCCTTGCCTTCAGGAAGGTATATTGAGACAGTGGTCTGGTAAACCAGTCTCCTGTTTCTGCATCATGGCCCACTATATAGATGGGTACCACACCCCTACTTGCCCAAGCCTCTCCTCAGATGCTTGCTCTAAGTGCACATTAGCACATCTTGGGCCCCAATCTATATCCACAAACAGCCTTCAAATCCATTTTTTTATGAGTTCCTCTTGTGATTCATAGGCTCACACAAGTTTGTGAATTTAGAAGGGAAGACTGCATGCTTATGACTGAGATCATGAGTGGTCCCACCACCTGGGATCTTGTTAGAAATGCAGAATCTCAGGCCCATCCCCAGTTTATTGAATGAGAATCTACACTTCAACAAATTCTCCGTGAGATTAATCTATATGTTAAAGTTTGAGAAACTGTCCTTTTCCTTCACCTGGATATCAGAGGCAAATAATTGAGCCAATCAGTCTCCTTGGTTGATGGTACATATGATTAGTGCATGCAAGAACCTTCTCATTTTAAGATTGCCCTGACTGAACCCCCAGTATCCACTCCATTCCCTTACCCCTGGAGATCACTCACATGTGTCTTGTGTGTGTCTTTAAATATCATACATTGTCTCTTCAAATCATAACAATAATGAGATATTACCTCTATTTTCTAGACCAGAAAGAGTTTGAAAAGATCTGATAATTTGCTCAGTCAGGTAGGCATGGGTTGACTGTGAGCACTCATTTGTCAGTATGTGGCCTTCACCTGTAAAATGACCATCACCCCTGTCTACAGGATTGGTGCAGGCTCCCACCAAACAATGTGACTTAATAGCAGGTAGTGGGGGAAAAAAGATTTAAAAAAAAATAGCAGGTAGTGGAGGGCTCAGTGGGTGCCAGCTGCTATTATTACTGACTTCATATTACTGAGGTAAGGATGGGGCTCAAGGAGAGACTTGGGCCAACCTCAGAGCAGGAAATAAGCATTTACCTGGTGCCCACAGTATGCTTCTTATCTCATATAGACCTCACAAACTAAAGATAAACACTGCTGGCAGCCTTACTCAAGGTGCTGAACATACCCCTGAAGAGTGTTAGAACTGGGTCAGCGTCTTCATTCCAAAGTCAATGCTCTTTTTAGTAGAACTGCTGTGCCCAGGCCTCACACCCTGGTCCAGTGAAGATCATGGGTTGCTGGGCAAAACCTATGCCAGAAGCTGAAAATGAGTCAGGACTTGTGTGAGAAAGGAAAGGTGCTGAGTAATCCCCAAGATGGTCTTAGACTCCGAAGTTGATCCTATTCACAGTGTTTCCCAGATTCTGGAACACTTCTGCTGGCAGCCCCCAGGTAATGAGCATTTGAAACCACCAGCAGACCTTCATTTTGCAGGGAAGGAAACATCCTGGAAACCCTCTATGAGATTGAGCTTCTAAGAGGCTAGTTTGGGCTGCATGGTTGGGGTGCAGGGCTCTGTCACCTGGGCCCTGTGCTGCTCACTTTGGCTTTCTGAGTAAACAGGATGAAATCTACTTTTTCCCACTGAACAAGTGAAAACGCAAGCCCAAGCAGATGAATGAGAGTGAGTTTCCCAGGGCAACATAGACGACATAAATCCTGGCTCTAAGTCCCAAGGCTTTCCCAGTGAACGGTGAGCAAAACGGTCATGGAGGCTCTGAGTGACAAAAATATGAGGATTCCCTTCCCTTCCAGTTCTTTGTTCCCTCAGTGAGGCCATTAGGAAAGCAGCATATCGGTTCAGCACCCTGGTCAGCGCCCATCTGTGACACCTCACAGAAGAGGGTTTACCCAGACTGCTGGTTCCAATCCAGGATGGCCCACACGTCGGACAAGAAGAATCCCCGCTTGCAATACAAAGCCCTACTCTCTCCCCTCCCTTCAGATTCACAGCAGCAGTCTCATCCTTCAAGCTGCTTGGTTCCCAGAATGTAAATTCAAGTGAGAATCCATTGAGAGCAATGGGCAAGAGGCCTGAACCACATTAACCATGGCAAGTCTTTAGCTCTCCTATCTATAAAGTAAAGGCAAGGGTGGACCTGACTGAGATCCTGCCCATCTATGAGATTCCATGAATAAATTGACCATGGACTGCTTCAGTCTGCACAGAGTGGAGTGGAGAGTCCACTGTTGAGTTCTCCACAGGGTTACCAATTCATAGGCAAGTCATGGGCCTCAAAGTGGCCCATTATGCTCCAACCAGCCTGCATGTTACTAAACTTGCTAACACATATGATGGCATATTATTAAATTTGAGTCTTGACTCTGCTGTTCACCAGCTGTGTGACATTTGACAAGTCACTTAACCTGCCCATGCCAAAGCTTCCTCATCTGTAAAACAGGTAATGATAGGAACTTCTTTGTAGGCTTGAGTTTTATTCTTTTTTTTTTTTTTTTTTTTTTGGTACTGGGGATCGAACTTGGGACCTTGCACTTGCAAGGCAGGCGCGGTGCCACTGAGCCATGTCCCCAGCCCAGGCTTGAGTTTTAAATGAACTAGTAGATGTAAAGACATAGAAGAGGGCCTAATACCCAGAGAACACTGTATATTGTTTTTAAAAATGAATGATCTAAGGTTTACGTAGTTCGTTGCAATGTAGAAACATGAAATGTTTTTATCTAACTGACCTGTCAAATCCTCCTTTCTCATCTCAACGACTAAGGCCCAGCCAGTAACAAGCTTGTCAGTTTGATTTCAAACTTGATTTCAGTCAGTTGAAACTTTCCAATTCATACCCAGTCCCAAGCAGTCTACCCTGCCCTCTTCTGGGCCCTTACTCTTGCAGGGTGTGGATGGGCAGGAGGAAGGAGAAAAGCCAAGTGTCTTTGCTGCCCTCTCATGATGATGCGGATGAGAAGAGGTTGGCTTACTCTTACTCATACTAGGTTTTGGGGATTTGTTGGTTTTTTGTTTTGATGCTGAGTCTGTATTGGGCTCTACACATAATTGGTGAGAGCTTCATCCTGGACCATCAGAGACCGTGGGAGTTTCTGTCCAGTCCACTAGAGGCTCAGAGTTTTTGCTGGGCTGCGAAGTCACCTGTGCCACTCCAGAGCCTCCTCTCTCCTTCCTACATCAGCAGCTGGAGCCCCTAAAACACCAGGGTCCTCCACCTACCTTTTCAGACCTCAGACACTGGGAGGGAGCACAGGACTTCCTCATCCCTCCACCCCAACACCACCACCCTTTCAAGCTGGCATAAGTGGTCTCCATGGGCCTCCCACCCCAGGAATTCTCCAGGTCAGAAAGGGACCTTGATTCCCTGTTCACAGACACCTCTGAGCTTCAGAAGATACAGTCAATCCTCTCAGGAATATTCTTGTATTTTTACCTATTCGGTGCTGAATTTCTGAACCCTGGCACTGAGTAGCTGCTTGAATCTTCATTGAAGGAATGAATGAAGGATACTTGGATGAGCAACTCTCAAGTGATCTCACAGCTCAGCAGTTCTCTAGCCAGGAGGCAAGAGGTCAATCTGGGGTGTCCTCATGTATACAAGTGATTGAGTAAGCTCTGGAGGAGGGATGCAGATGTCTGATCCAGCAGCTGGCTGGGCCCTCCTTTGACCCCAGGCAGGGGATAATCCCTTGCAGGATCTCTGTCCCCACACCAAGTCCAACTGTTTGGCTGTTTGTGAAAAACCAGAGCCTATAACCACAGGGCAACAGCCAGCCAGAGCCGAAGCAGGCACCCCCTTTAATCCTACCACTGCCTTCCACAGCCACCACTGTGTTCACTGTCATCACCTGCTGAGCCCTGCAGGCATTTGCACTTGGGCCTCTGCTTTCATCTCTGATGGGGGAGCATGAGGACTCCTAGAAGAACTTACCTCCAGGTGCCTAGCCCCCATGAGTAGCTTCAAGGAAAGGAGATATGGACACAGGGGAATAAAAAAGAAGAGGAAAGGAAGAGTTTAGAAGAAGAAAAGATGGGGAGGGAGAGATGGTGTTTTCTGAATGTCATTGGCCCTAAGTCAGGACTTGCTCACACTGGGCTACCTGGGAAGAGGTTGGCATGGCAGCCACCTTCTTCCCTAGCCTCCTTGCTCCCCTGGGGCCAGCTTTCCTACCAGGAAAGCAGGTTGATGAGTTTCCTTTCCCTCACTAACCTCATAAGCCCAAGAGACCGGCAGACACCACCTTGACCTTGGTGTTTTATAGGCCAAGTGGGAATAAGCCATAGAGATGGAGCTCTGGAGCCCAAGGTCATGTCTTCTTGCCTGCATCAGGAGTCCTGAGAAGAGGGCAGGGGATGCTTGAGCACACAGTGTCAGTGTCATCTGTACAATGCCTTAGACATCCAAAGACTCTTCCTGCCCCACACAGCTGCAAGCGATCACAGGGTGAACAGAAACCTCACCCCATGTGCCATGCACAGTAGCTGTCTTCACAGTTACCCTATGACTTACACATTGTGGCTGTCCCCCTCCTGCAGACAATGAAACACAAGTGCTCACTACAGCCTCTGCACTGCTGCATGCCCCTCTCACACTCCTGCACACCTCCCTTCCGCCTGCCCCAGCACAGGACACACCTAGCTGCCAAGGCCTCTGACTTCTGCTCATGCTGTTCCTCTTTGCCCAAACACTGTTCTTTCTCCCTACTCTCACCCCACCCCAGATTTTGCCTAAGTGTTTCGGAGTCCTCTTAGACATACCTTCCAGGAATGCCTTTCTGACACCAGCTCCATCAGGTGTTTTCTCTCCATAATCGCAAAGACATACAACCCCTGGGCATCATCCTTTCCAGGAGCATTCATACTGCCCCACTTCCCCAGATAGCCTGGACACCAAAAGGGCAGGAGCTGTGTGCCCACAGTGCCTGGGCCAGAGAATCTAGAGCAGGTGTGAATGAATGAGCCAACATTTACCATGTAATTAGGAAGTGCCAGGCCCTATGCTAAGAGCTTAACAGGCCTCATCTCCAGCCTGTTATTAGCAGTGCATTTATAGATGAGGAAATGGGCTAAGAGGCATGAAGCACCATCAAGCACACATGCAGTACATCCCTCAAGGCAGTGGCTCACACTCATCTGATGGACAATTGCAATGGACTTCTCCATGGGCCTCTGCCTACCATCCCTCTGAGGTTCAAGTAGGGGTAAAGCACAGAAGTTTTTGGCCCCCTGGGAGGTGGAGGGAGGCAATCCTGGTACCCTCTGGACCATGAGGTGACCTGGTGCTGGCCATCTGTTTGTGGACAACTCAGTCCAAGAAGAGGAAGAATCTGGGGAAAAGGATGTTTGGGACAAAGACAAGAAGATACAACAGGGCCAGAGTTGTTACTGTCTCTCTAGGCTCTGGCCACTGGGGCATTGGCTCCTCAAAGAAGAGGTTTGGAAATTTGGGACCCTCTTGGCTAAATCCAGATCTAATCCAACTCCACTATAGTCTATCACTAAAGGTACCCAACACCTGACCAATAAATGCTAACATGTCTCCGCTGACAAGGTGCTCCTTACCACTCCAAAGCAGGCAAGATCTCAACATCTCTTTCCTCTGGCTGAATCTACCTCCTGGGGGGCAATAGAGGGTGTCTGCTCTCAAGAAGAAACAAACAGGTCCAGCATGAGGGCATCTCCCTGCCTTTGCAGTGCTCCTGACACCCTACATTCCTCCTGACAGAACCCCACCTGTGGATTCTTCCTAATGCCCCCTTCTTCCTCCTCCTGTCCTGACAGAAGACACCATGGTGTCAATTTTGGCAAGTCAATTTTGAAAGCAGGAAGGTTTCCAGTTTTCCTCTGGAAGACCAGAGAGGTAGATCCATTTACCCAAAGGCCCACAAGAAATGAGTGACCACCAGGACCTGGCTTGCCTGGTTTCCAGCCCAGGACTACTGTCCCTTCCTGAAATGCTAGAGTGGAAACCCTCCTGGACATCCCTCTTCCTGCCCCTAAAGGAGGGAGTGGAAAGGACAGACAGTTGCCTGGCTTGGGGAGGGGACAAGAGGCTGCTGCTGTGAGGTCACCATGCTGGGAACTGCATGGCCCATGGCTGAGGAGAAAAAGAAAACATCATCACTCATCCAGAGGATTCCCTGGCTTGGCGCCACTTCTTCAGGGTATGTGTCCTTGGCTTCTGAGCAAGGTCAGATAGGAGAGAGCTATATGTGTGTGGAGAGGGTGTGTGCATGTGAGGATATGCATCACAGTGTGTCCTTATGCATGTGTGCAGGCGTGACCAAGTGTCTATGTGCAGGGAGGAGGACATTCTGGGAGAAAAATCTCAGGAAAAGCAATGCTTATTCCCAAGAGGGAGCGATACTGGGAAGGTCTCAGGCAGCAGACACTGTCAGCAGGGAGACTCACAGGATACCTGCTGAAAAATCGAGCAGAGGTGACAATAGGTACTGGGGTTCCAAAGGTCCAGGCTTGGGTGCTTCAAGCCCTCAGATAGGGGAGAATCAGGCTTCTAAGCACCGAGCAACTGTCTCACAGGTCTAGCTGGCACCTGGCTGCGTCCTGACAACTCCTCCACATAAAGATGTACCAAGCCCCAGGGAGAAGAGGGCAAATGGGCTGCAGCAACAGGGTCCAAGAACAAAATAAGCCCCTCAACACCTCCTGGTATATGATCTTCCATATCACTGATTCCCACCCCAAGCCAGGGTTCTAGGAGGACAACTCAGTCTCCAAGCAGGGTCTGTGAGGCTCTAGGACCCCGAATAAGGCCCAGCTACCCTGGAAGCCATAAGAAACTTGTGACATTCATTCACTCATAAAAACAAACAAACAAACAAATACCTACTGTGTGCGTCAACCACTGTTTCTTGAACTAGGAGAGCAGCTTGAACCAGTGAGACCAAATGGTTAGCCCCAATGGAGCTTGCAATCCAATGGGGGAGGCAGTGGGAAAGACACACAATAAGTAAGTAAAGGGCACAGCTTGCTGGTGGTGATTAGCAGGTAAGGAGAAGAGGGAGTGAGGTTGAGGGTGTGGCTTTAAAGAGAGTGGTCAGCAAAGGCTTCAGTGAGATTATGTTTGAATAAGGCCCCGAGGTGGTGAGGGAGTGGGCCTTAAAGACAGTAAGGGGACCAGCCTTCCGCATGAAGGAAATCGCTTGTGCAAAGGCTTTGAGGCTGGAGTGTGCCAGGCAAGGCTGAGGAATGGCAGAGTGTGAGTGTGGCTGGTGCAGAGTGAGTGAGAGACCAGAGGTGGGAAATGAAGTCAGAGAAGCTCAGGAGTCAGACAGTGCAGGGCATTGTAGGCCACTGTGAGGGGTGGACCCAGATTTGGGGAAAACCTAAAGCTTAAGAAATATGAGGGGAAATCCTTAAAAATGAAGTAGGATTGCAAATACCAGACTACTTAGTACCACAAAAGGAGCTTGAGGGATCCAGACATATGTGTGACACTTGTCTTGCTGTAAATCCACCTCTGGCTGCAGTGAGAATGTAGCTTTTCCTTGGAGTGAGAAGGACACTCAAGAGTTTTGAGCAGATGAGCAACATGAGCTGTCCTCTCAACAGGCTTGGAGAGCAGAGGACTCTGGTTAACTGGGGACAGGAGCTGGGCAGGAAGCAAGTCAGGACACCAGTGAGAGACTAGCCAGGCAGTGGCAGGCAAGGAGTGAACAGTGATCAGATTCTGAAAACACAAGTGACAAGATCTGTGAATGGGTCGGATGTGAGCTGTGAGAAGAGGCAGAAGGGCTCACCCTGAGATTCAGGCCTAATCAAGTTAGCCCAACTGAGATGGGAAGGAGAATACCATCTTCCTGAATCCCAATCTCAAAGAGGCAGAGTAACTTGCCCCAGGTCACAGAGCCAGTAAATGGCAGAGCCTGATTCAAACCCAGGTCTTCCCAACTGTGAAATCAGTATCTGCTCAGATACATGGGGAAAAGCCTGGGTTTGGGGCCCTAGTAGCAGCTCGTGGGTGTGAGGCATGTTCTGGTAGCCACAGGAGCCCCCAGGACAGTTCCATACCTAACCCCAAAGAACTGTAAATACAAAGAAAGTTCTCAGTGCTCCTTGCTTTTGCCAGACTCCTTCATAAAGCTGTTTCTTATCCACCAGCTGGGAGATCTCAGCTGCACACTTGGGGAAATGTTTTTGGAATCTCTCAAGTTTTGTTAATTCACTGACAAGGTAATGACTGCCTTGATCCATTACACACATTTTCTAAAGGAGTTTCTACATTAGAATGCAAAGCAGGACTTTCTGGCTTGGAGAAAACCTGAGATTCCTGGGATTTAATCTCCTAACAAACTTATCCCCTAAATACAATTCATTGCATTTAAACTGGTAAGAATTGATGGTCCCAGATGCACTCTCTCCACAGATTTAGTATCCAAATAAGTTTCCCACCGTCACAGTAATCCAAATGGCTCGGATTGATATCTTTATTATCATCATTATGGACTTAAAAAGCCTTAGCCCATCATTTGGGATGCTCAGTTCCCCTGGAGTTCAACTAGAAGGGGTCATGCCATCTCTGCTGCTGTCTTTGCTTGGAGCCTGCAATAACTGCACACATCTACCCATCTAGAAACCCAGGACCTGTGCATCATTCATCTTCTTGGGCTTTGTTCTTTTCTAACCATACCCTTTCCACACCATGACAGAACCCAGGAGGCCAAGCTAAACAATCTCAGTCCTTTCAGCCCTCCCCCAACTCTGCTCCCAACAAAAACTACCAGCAGGAGCAGATATTTGATCTGTCTCAGAAGCTGTGAGCCCAGATGTTCAGCTCAGTGGATCGAAGGCTCATGTTACTGGTAATGACAGCCTATAGACCCCATGTCCACCCCAGCCTCCCACCCTGGAGATAGTTAGGATCCATTCCCACGTGGACAGCCTCGAGGATGTACGTGGGACCTGCTTAGAAGCAAAGTCTCAGTGAAATGGGCCCTTCAGAGCCTTTATACCAGTGGCCCAGAAGGCATTCCAAGCCCTCTAGGGATGCCTGGACTGGACAGTGCCTCCTCCCAGTCCCCAAATGCCTGCCTACATGTCCTTGCCACCAAGAACCTCCCTTGTCAGAAGCTGAAAGAGAGTTTGGAAGGAGCCTGGAAACATTCCACAAGAGAAAGAGAACAAATGATAATCAACATGGCCAGAGTGTCCAGGCCACCTCAATATACCTGATTTCTCTCCAAATAAATTGTGGCTGTACTTTACTACTAAGAGAGGAAGCAGGAAGCTACAAATTCAGTGTTTTAAGTTTTTTTTTTCTACTAGCAGAATGAGGTCAGGCCCAAGAAATACTACTGAGAAGGGAAGATGATAAAGGCCTGTGTCACACCCACAAAAATACAACAAAGTCCTCAAATACAACAAAGTGCTCATACTTTCTTGTATAAAAGATCTTTCATGCCCAGAGGATGGGTGAAAACTGTGCACCTAGCTCCGTAAAATATGCCACTGCAGAAAAATAGTCACTCCCAGAAACTAGACCTCAAAACCAAAACCAGCCTGTGGCAAACTGAATAGAACCCATCCAGCCTCTTAGGCTTTTTAGCAGGACTGTGAGAGTAGCTGGCTTCCTCACAGTGGTGGTCACCAAGGTGGGGCCAGAAAATGGCATGAAGAATGACCAGTGCCTAGAAGATACCTCTTCTTTTGAAGGGGTAGCCACAGGTGGAGACTGGGTTCCTATTCCTAGGGCAGAACCAGCGTGAGCGATCATCAGTCCAACCCTCTTGCTTGACAGAGAAGAGCAACTAAGGCTTGAAGAGGGGAGGGTTGCAGTTCAGTCAGTGGGGTGCCACAGGAGGTCACCCCAGTGCTGCCCTCTCCCTTACTATGAAGCTACTTCCCAGACGGTCAGGGCTGAAGGGTGCCCCTCAAGTCACCTAATACCATCACTTAGCCAGTGAGGATACAGAGGTCCTGGAATTCCCTATGGCAGGAGGAACAGGATAGACAATCTTTCAAACAGCTCCCAACCCTCAAAAATGCCAAGAAACCTCTTCTAAGAGCAGCAGTTTCCAAACTTTGTATTTTTAGCAGCAGAAGCCATCTTCCAAACAAAATCTTATGCAAAACCTCAAGCTACAAAACAGATCAGCAGGCGCTTGCCTGAGTGGGGCCTGGGCCAGGCCCCAGGCTCCCCCTCCAGCACCCTAGACTCCTTCTACTGGGCCCTGTGCGGAGCTGTTTGGAACCCCAGGCCTTTCTGGGGCCCTCAGAGCTCTGGAGCTAATGCATCCAGATAGAGTGGGCTTTTATTTAAGACCCCTGGAGGGTATGGCTGGCCTCCGAGACTTGGATAAGTTCGTTCTCCACCAGTGCTTGGCCCCTATCCCCATTTAGCTGTCTCATGCGAAGGTTAATGGAGCCATAGGTCTTCCTGGGGCCTCTGCCAGGGACGAAGGTCCTCCTGCGGTACAGCTCACCCTTGCACAGGGAGATCATGAGCAGCACTGACAAGAGCATGCCGCCCACTGTGAGCAGCCCCAGGCCCGCGATGATGCACTTGTCCAGGTGGGAGCCCAGGCGGGCATAGTACATCTCTAGTCGCTCCATCTCCCTTGCAGTCACTGTGTCCGGGTTTACGCGGGCCTCACGGGGGATGGCATATGCTGTTACCACCAGGAGGATCCCACTCACCAGGAAAACCAGAGCAGAAACGAAGCCATAATCCACAGGGCGGCTCACGGGCTCCAAACCTGGCCCTTCCTCTGAATATAGGGACAGATCGTCCCGCTGGGACCGGGGCAGTGAGGAAACACTCCCCAGGGGACTGGGGGAGCTGCCCAGTCTGGCATCCCCAGGGTTCTGGAAATTAGTCTCATGCTCCTCTGAGGTGAAACAGGCATTCTCCACCCCAGCCCTCGGTGGGGCCACTGGGCCCAGTGGGGCCGGTCTCCTTGGGACCTGAGGACCATTGCTCAGTGTCTTCAGTTCCAGACCAGGGGGAGATGCCATTGAAGAGGAAGACCCCAGCTCATCCCTTGGCCCCTTGACAGCTAGAAGAGAAAACAGAAAGCCAGTTGAATTGAATAAACCTCTACCAAGTACTGCTGGCACGGGACATTGCATTTGTCCCTGGGCACACTTGCAACCTGGAGTGCTATGCATGCCAGGCTCTAGCTCCACCACTGATTAGCATATAGTTTTGGGCAATCCATTTATCTTCTCTGGGCCTCAGTTTTCCCATACATAAATTATAATAATACCACTACTTCCTACTGCACAAGGCTGATATAGGGGTTGTGACAACCTATGTAGAGTACTCAGCAGCGTAAGTGTCCAGTAAGTATTAGTGGCAAGATATTATTATGCTGGAGTAATTTGGACAGAGTCCCTGTCAGGTTCAAATCCAAGTTTCCCCAGTTGAGCCTAGGCAAGTGATGGGAGTTCCTCTTCAGACTCAATATTTTCATCTGTAAAACAAGAAATAAACAAAATGCCTTCCTCATGAGGTTGTTGTAAAAATTTCATAAATTAATGTACACAAGGCCCTGACCAGTTAAACCAATGGACATTGTTGTACAAGGAGAGGATGATGTGGCAGGGAGAGCGGTGTTAGAGATGACTAAGGTGTTATGTGAAGAAAGAAGGGAAAGCAGGGGAGCTTCTGGGAGTTGATGTCATTTGAGCCAGACCTCAGAAGAAGAGTGGGAAATTCCCCAGCAGTCAAGGGGATGAGGGTATTCTGGAAGGATCAAGGGTGATTCCAAGGCTGGCTGGAGCCAGCTCACAAAGGACTAGGATAGCCAGGCATTAGAGCAGGGAGTGTGGGGATCGGCTGGGTCAGAAGGTGGGACAGATGGTTTAGAAGAGACAGAATAGAGAACAAGGTCCAAAAACGAAGCCAACAGGTTGGGGTGGCCTGGTAGATTAGGCTACAGGAAAGGCGCAGTCTGAGGTCAAACCACATGCCTTTATGTAAACAGTGGGGCTGGAGGCCTGGACCTGGAGGGCTGGGAGGGGAATGAGAAAAGGGTATTCTCTGTGCTGCAAAGCAGATCTCCTCCACCCCGCACCTACATCCACACCACAGAACCAGACACACAGCATGTGTGTGGCTTGCCATCAGAGGGCACCGACTCAGTCCATGGGCCAGACTCGCCCCCCACAGCTTTGTTTTGCTTTGCTTCTGGCCTATTCATTTGTTTTTGATGAATTCATTGCCAATATATACAGAGCAAAAGATTTTACAATTTAAACTTTGGATCCCTGGATTCTCTTGTAAAATGGAAGAATATGATCACACTGGGCTCCCCTCCCCTCCCAACACTCAGCAGGACTTGGCCATCTGACCCTCCCTTAGCTAGGTCTAGACTCTTCCCTACTGCCCCACCTCAGCCCCCCTCCCCACCTAGCATGTGTCATTCTTGCTCCTACACCAGCACCATAAACACTCTGATGCCCTGAAGGCACATACATCCTGGGCTCCTGGCACAGGAATACAACACCACCTACCCACTCACACACCCTCACACTCCAGGCACAGAGACTTTCAGGTGAAGAAAGGCTCCCATGGTCTGGTTCTCTAGTGTTTATACTCAATGTGGATTCTGTGCATTTTCTAGAGCTCTGTGTGTGTGTGTGTGTGTGTGTGTGTGTGTGTGAAAGAGAGAGAGAGAGAGAGACAGAGAGAGACAGAGAGAGCTGAATATGAGCACATGAATGAAGTGAGAATGAATGAAACTCCAAAAGGCTTAGGGCAAGAAGGTATATTTTCCAATCTTTCTGAACTTTCTTCCAATATGAATTTGCAGCAGACATCTTCTCTTAGCACACATAGGGCCTTTTACCTGAGCACAAGGCTTGTTTCTGACAACTCTTTTCTGTCACTACATCCCTCTTTCCAGAGTTCCCATGTAATAAATATTCCCTGAGGACCTACTACCTGCTGGCCCTGTTTGGGGCCCCTCAGTCAGGAATATCTTGTATAACCCTCACCACCCCCATGATGTCAGGAACCATAGTTTTATAAAACAGAGCCAAGATCTCATGGGATGGATGTGGGGACCAGGAGTTCTCTAAGAATTACTAGCTCCTACAAACTTGCAAACCCACACGCTCCTGTGCTCCTCCAGTCCTGCAAGCTGGGAGATATCTAAATTCCACTTAGGTGCCCAGGCCCCTGCCCAGACTGCTCACTTCTCAGTAACTAGACAGGAAGGTGGAGAGGGCTGGTTGGCTTTTCATTCTTAGGACCTCAAGTCAAAAACAGGGCACAGCAATGAGTGCTACTTGGGCAATCAGATGTACCACCCCTGCCAGGCCCTTGGCACCTTCCACAGAACACAGCTCCTAGTGTGGACCCCTTCCCCAGACTGACACATTGGGGCCTCCATATCCCAGAGGAGATCTAGGACACCCAAATTCTTAGAGGGGAGCTCTCTTTCACCCTGCAGAACTCAAAACTTTTTCCTTAGGATGCCTGAATGAGGGGGCAGAGAAAAAGGAGCTCTCCCCACTCCAGCATTATAATGTTTCCCTGCCAAGGGTTCCCATGTCCACCAGTTCCACAAGGCCATGCCCATCAATTACCCAAGAATAAGCAGAGGCAAAGTGACACAGATGCCCCTGCTCACTATTCACACCCCACAACTGTATCAGTTACTCCAGTTCCATCTGCAGGGGGCAGGTCCTGAAAGATTCACTCCAGTACTTCAGTTCTACTCTCACCCCGCCCCCTCATTTCTACAGCACTATCCACAGACTGGGGAAGCCAGCAGTGTGCCACTCTGGTAACCAGGAGAGGGTATAGCTGGTTACAGAGAGATGAGGCGGGAAGAGAATAAATTACCCCCAAGGACTGCTAAGATCCAAGCCAGATCCACCAAACCCCGCCGAGGCCCAACACCCCACCCATGGCGCACACTGGCACCTGGGGAGACAAGGGACGCGCAGCGAGGATGGATGAAGCCTCACAAAACCCAATCGATAGACACACGCGCGAGTTGTACACAAAGCCTCGGGGTGCGCAGAAACGCACGGGCAGTTCCACGCAGTCATATCCAAAGTTCTGCGCGGAAACCTCAGCATCCGGGCCGCCCACTGCACCTGCGCGCCCGTGGGCCCGCAGTTCACACCCTCTGCTCCTGCCCTTGACCACAAACGCCACGGCCCCGACCAGGCCGGCCTCGGCCCCGCAGCGCCCACAAAAGGGCGGCCGGGAAAGGCCGGGCTCCGGGGGGGGGCCCGGCGTGCGCCTGGGTCCCCTCACCGCGTGTCCTTCGGCGGGTTGCTAGGTCAGGCTACTGTCCTTCGCTGCCACTCCCCGCCTCCGGCCCTCTGCCTGAAGCCCCCCTACCCGCCGCAGCTGCCTCTCCGAGCCAGTACCTGTGCGGGGCCTGCCTGCCTCCCCATGCAGGGCGAAGGGACCGGGCGACCAACGAGCGAGGGCGCGTCCTCCCGGGCATCCGCCACCTCCCACAGCCCCCACCCGTCCGCTCTGGTCTTTGCTGCGGCTTGGCCCAGCCGCCGTTGCCTCGCCCTCCCCGCTCCCGCCCCCTGCTCGGCCCCGCCTGGCTGCCGAGACGCACGTACCTGCTAGCGCCACACGGGGCTACACCGCGGCGGTGGCTGCCGTTGGGGGCCTCCGCGGAGGGAGGGAGCGAGGGAGAGACAGACCGGGAAGGGGCGGGAGCCGGGATCCTCCAGCGCCGCGAATCGAGCTCCGCCCGCGGCCGGCGAGGGCGCTCGGAGAGTTAGCGCGGGGAGGGACCGGGAGTGGGTGAGGGACTAGGGTGAGGGCGGAGGGATGCGTGTCCCTCCTCGTCTCCCTCCCCTCGGAGCGCATCTATCTCGCCTGCGCCCGGCTGGTGGAACCCGGGCTCCGAACCCGCGGCCCCGGGGCTCGGGAACTGGGAGGGGGGAGGGGCTGAAGACTCCTCCTCCTCCCTGGGGAGGCCCTGAGGCGCCGAGCCCAGGTGCCCGCCCTCCCCCTACACCTACCCCCCCACACACACACACCCACGCACACGCACACGCAGACACACACAATCCCGGGTAGGATCTAGGTCCCCTCTGAGATACACACGTCCAGAATCTCCTCTGGCGAGTCGGGCTCCATAGCCCAAGGGCGCCACCTGAAGGCTGAAAGGAAGCGTGTGGGGGAGCCCCTGACTCTTGGCTGTGGGACGAGGATGTTCTGGGAGTTAGCCGGTGGCCACACTCGCCGATCTCCAAGGGCCGGCTGCAGCGCCTCCTCTGTTGAGAAGCTCACCGGCCGCCACGCACACACCTGCACCCCAGCGGCCCCTCCATCTGGGCTTTCCCGTCGCCTGCATTAGTGCCCTTATCTCTATTGTGATTTTCTGTTGAAGGGCAGCCTCCTCCATCAGACTGGCAGCCTGGAGAACAGGCCCCAAGCCCCATCCCACAGACCCCAGAATGGAGGTGTGGTGAACAGGCAGTGTGTAGGATAACTGCCTCTTCTTCTTTCCTGGAAAAGGCAGAGAGGAAAGGTGTGTTAAAGCGAGGAAAGCGAGGGGCCAGGAGCAAAGAACTCAGGGAGACCTAGAGGTTTGGGATAACCAAACCTTTCCTTTTTTGCAAGTAAATTTGACGTTTGGTTACTTGTCAATATCAGCAGATATACAAAATGAGCCTGGAGCATCTTACAGTGCCAGGAAATTTTTAAAAGTTCAACACACACACGCATGCCGCACGCACACAGTCTCATGGTGGGTATCAAAGGACATAAGGCAATTTAAAGACCTCTCAATGGCCATAATGAGAAGTTTGAATAACAAAATAAAGTAATATTGGATTGTAACAAAATATAAATATCCACGGGTTCATACTGATATAAATAACTGAACAAATAAATGAGTAAATGAAGAGAAGAGATAAATTTCCCATGCAGAATTCCAAATAGGTACCTATTTGGTCCCCAAGGAAGGAGGCCATAACCCCTGAATCCTTAAGTGTGGCTTGCATAGTAACTTCCTTTCCAAGTGTACAAGAAAGAGTGGAAATTGAATTTGCAGTGGAGAACCCTGACATACCTGGTTACCTCAGCCAGGTGGCCATGCTCAACATCAAGAGTCAAGTCATGTTGACAGTGTCTACACTTGATATGACTTGGTACAAATGGTGCATTCTTTCTGAGGCCTTCAATCCCCAACCCATGACCCCAATCTAACCATGAGATAAACATCAGACTAATGCCAACTGAAAGATACTCTTTTGTTTGTTTGTTTGTTTTGGTACCAGGGATCGAACTGGGGTCCTTGTGCTTGCGAGGCAGGCATCAGAACCACTGAGCTAAATCCCCAGCCCCCAACTGAAAGATATTCTATAAAATTCATACTAGTTTTCCTCAAAGATATCAAGATCATTAAAAGCAAGGAAAGTCTGAGAAACTGCCACAAACAAGAGAAGCCTAAGGAAACATTATAGTGAAATATAGTATGATATACTTAATGAGCTCCTGGGACAGAAAAAGTATAGCACATATAAACTGGGGAAATCTGAATACAATATGAGCTTTAGTTAATGATAATGTGTCAACATTGGGCCATTAATTGACACAAATGTACCACATTAATGTAAGATGCTAATGATAGGGAACATTGGCAGTGGGATACATAGGAACTCCCTGTACTACTCCTCCCTTTATAAATCTAAAATTGTTCTAAAAAATTATGTTGCCATTTTTAACAACAATGGGAAAGAATTATAAATATCTGGCTGGAAATTATGCCTTGGGCTTCCTGAGCATGGTGATGCATATACCTGGGCAGATCCAAAATCTTGGCTTCCATGGACATGAATAAACCAAGACTGGTCCTGCACCTACCCAGTGGGACTTCCATTTTGCACCTGAACAGTTCTGCTCCACTGAAAGCAGCAAGGACTTCTACTCTGAGGAGCACCTAATGGCACTGAGTGCCATGTTGAAAAACTGAAGTCCCTGTCCTACATACTCTGGAACAGGTCAGTGCAAGAGTGGCTTATGGTCATCTGTTAAGTCTGAATGTGTACTTGAACCTAAGAAGATCCCCTTTGGACTTTGCAGTGGGTAATACACCTGAGAATGATGTGACCAGATTTGCACTGTGAAAATCTTCTCCTGTCAGCTCTCAGGTACAGAGGAACATGAGAGAAAACAGATCATGTTAGAGGTTATTGTGGTCATGTTAGCACACAGTCAGTCCTCAAAAATTAGCTGCAATTATGTACCAAATGTATTGTGTAATCTGTGAAAGGAAGAATGGGGACCTCTTATTAGAGCATACTCTGAATCCAGAATATTCCAAAGGGTAGAGGTACATAACATGATTTTAGGTGTTACATAGATAAATATGTTCTCGGCTATCTATTGCTATGTAACAAACCACCCCATAACTTAGCAGCTTAGTAGGAAATCATCATTTATTTGCTCACAGTTTTGCAGTGTGTGCTGGTCTCAGTGAGGGCAGCTCAGTTCTCTTCCATACAGTGTCAACTAGGTGGCATGAATAGCTAGGTCACCATGTATCTGTAGACTTGATGATCCCTGTCAGCTGGGGGTTTGTGTCCTCTTCCATATGGGCCCTTCATGTGGCTAGCTTGGGCTTCCTTACACAATGCTGGTCTCCAGGTCATCAGAATGTGCACATCGCACTCAATGGTCGATTTCCCAGAGCACTAAAGAGGAAGCTGCTAGGCCGTCTTAAGATTGAAGCCTGGAACTGGCCGAGCACTTTCTTCACTGAATTTCGCTGCTTACTATAGGTCACAGGCCAGCCTGATTTCAAGAGGAGGGATCCATATAGAGTTATGAACACCAGCAGATATGGATCATTAAGGATCACCATGTAACAATCTTCTTTCACCTATACTTTAGCTACACACATGTGATTATCTTCAGTGGCTAAGTATTCATTTTAAATTATTTCAGGAAAATCTTTAACAAGCTCATGAAGCCACAGTTATCATGGGTAATATTACTTATGGTAGTGGCAGAAAAAAAATGAGTCTCTATGAAGTTGATGCAATAGAAACTGCTGTTTTCCTCCAATACTCACTCACATCCCCCTCTGTTTTTACACTGGGATAAAATCCTTGGTTTGTGCAAGCATAGTGTGTCCAGAACAAAGATTCCATTTCTCAGTCACCCTTGTAGCTAGGTATGTCCAAGTGGATGATAAGACATTAGGATATCAAAGGAGGTGGTATAGGAAAAAATGCATCGTATTGTGAAAGGAAGGAATCCTTCCTTCTTCTCTCTTTGTCTTTTATGCTGTCACAATGTAGACCTGATATTTGGCACTTAAGCAGCCATTTTGGACCATGAGATAGAAGCCCATTAAGGTGGGAGAGCAATAAAACTGAAGTTTTATTGGTACCTTGGTACCTGATGACCAGATGGAAATAATAGCCTGGAATAATTTCTCATATTTTTATGCTTGAGAGAAATAAACTTCTGCTTTACTGTTACTATTACTTGGGATTATCTATCACTCTGAAGGAGTATTCTTATCTAATATAGTCCATTTAAAGATAAACATAAGTATATCTAAGTCGAAGTGGTAGGAAACATTGAAAAGAAGGCATATGAGTGGCTGAATGTTGGAAAGTACAGATCCAGTCCAGCCTCATGTGTTCCAAATGAGAAAACCATGAAGCCAGGCTCAAGAAAGCCCTGTGGGTGATAGGAAAGAATAACCCAAGTTAGACTGAGGTTCACTGGGCAAAGAGGCGACAAGGAAAGTATTCCTGGAAGAGGAAACAACTGTACAAAGCTCAGAGATGAATAGCAACAAATTCCTTCTATGTTTATTTTATTTGATAAGTATTCATATAGTACTTCCCACCTCCACATATGCCAGGCTTGTTTTACAAATATCAATGCAATCATCTTAGTTACCAATCACCTAGCCACTATTATTATCTCCATTTTAGGAAAATTGAAGTACAAAGTGGTTAATGATTCTGTGTCCAAAGTCACACAGCTGATATCGAAACCAGACCTCGGCTTGGTGCTCTGAACCACTATGCCAGGTTTCATCATTTTTTTCATAGCAGTTACAAAATTCTCAAGAGTTTGTTAATATTCATCATATTTCCACATTTGGGAAAGTCAAGTACTAAGGAGAGAAGAGACTATGCTATGACCATACTGCCACACTGAAGTAGCAAAAGTCCAATCACATCTAAGGGCCTCTATCTCCCAGGTTGATTTGGGGACCTAGATAGACCTAAAATCCCAGGGCCCCTTCCCCCTCAGTGTGTACCTGTGTCCAAATCTGGCTGAACTCTAGTGTTTGGGTTTGTTTGTTTCCTCTTTACCCCTGGCCCTAGCCTGGCTCATCTGGATTCCCTAAAGTTGTAATGCTTTTGTGAAGCAATTCTGATCTCTCAGTAATAGGACCTGGCTCAGGGATTTAAGAGAATAAATCAGGGGCCATACTCCAGCCTCTGGAGGAGTGTCTACCTACCCACCCGTGCACACACATCTTCCATCTGTCCTACCAGCTTCCTCCTTCCACCTGGTCTGTCTAGCACTCTCAGCCTTGGGGAATTAAAAACTGAGGTCCTGTTTTCTCTCCCTGATGAGGAAGAGGGGAGGAGAGAGGAAATTGATACCCACATCCTCAGCCTCTGTGAGAGCAAATGTCCCCACTTGCAGTCCCTTGAAGGCAGAGACCATGTCATCTCTCATTCATGTGCCAGCACAAGGCCTAGTGCCCCAGAAGCACTAGATTAGCCACATTCAAGCCACTCCTTTGAGAGAGGCTAGGCCCAGGAGGAGAGAAGGGGATGGAGGTGCTTGATAGAGCTGCTCCTGTGTGATGGTCCCTGTGTGTTTTCTTACTTGACCCTCAGTGCTCAGACAGGTTGGCAACACAGAGCTCACTCACTGGAGGAGGGAACTGAGATTCCTGTTAGCGCAGCCACTGGCATCAGTCCAGCCAAGGCCAGCTTGAGGCCAAGGATACTCTTCTCAATGTCCCAGCTGCTTCACTAAAGGCTCCATGACTCATCAGGGTCAAGCTGCCCTTTGCCTCTGACAGAAATGTGTAGGAGAGTGTAATGGATACATGGACATGTGACAGGAGTGTATAGGCCACATGTACACAGGGACCATGGGTACAGAGCAGAAGGACTTGAATACCTGCATAGGGAACACTCATGTTGTTATGGTTTGTGTTTAGATGTCCCCCCAAAGCCTCATGCAGATGAGGTGGGACTTTCTTTTTCAGAAGTAATTGTATCTGGAATTTGTGATGCTGGGGTTAAGGGCATGTGATTACTAAACTACTACAATGTGAGTGATTAGTTTGGCACCACGCTAATCCCAGTAGTCTGAATAAGATAAAATGGGCAGAAAGATGCTTATAAACTTCTCTTTTTACCTTTGTTACCTTGTGTGAGACCAGGAAGGAAGGGCAGCCAGTACCCCACAGGTGCATCAGTGGGTAGATGACTGCCATGAGCAGTTGGGGCTCAGTCCTGCTGGGTTGAGTGTCATACTGCCAGGGAGCTGTGGGAATCGAGATATTTATCCCCCAGCCTCTGTCTGCTGTAGGCTGTTCTCTGTGCTTGAAGTCCATATTCTGCTCAGGTCAAGCACATCCCCTAAGCAGAGTCACATATGCCTGCAGTAGGAAGCCAGAGGCACATGTGGAGAAGGTGAGTAATGAGAGACCATGCAAGGGGCCCAACAGCATTTGCTATGGGACACAGGAGCCCAGAGAATATGTGTTCAGAACCCACAAGAACACAAATACAGGCATAGGCAGAAGCCTGCTGGATCAAGGCAAGGAGCCATAGAAGAGGTGGGGCCAGGACCTGGGCACCCTGGGTGCTTTGTCCCCACACTCCCTCTGGTTGGCATGATGGCACTAGCTTGCATGGTAGGAAGGGAGGGTGGGAGGGCTCAGAGGCTGTTACAGTGTGAAGTTTCTCTCTGTTAGACTTCACCTAGTTTGTATTTTGCAAAGTAAACAAGGTGCCCAAAATAGAAAAGGAGCCAGCTCCAAAGGTGGGAAGAGCCCCGGAGTAGGGGTTGAACATAGAGAAAGAGCTAAGTGACATCTCTGAGCCCACCTACTCCATCTGAGAGAGGGGAGTGACTCTGCCCCTGTGTGTCCACCTGCCACCCTTGGATCTGGGTCTCCCTCTCTACCCAGTGAGGGTCACAGAAGTCCTCTCTCTACTATGGATGTCACAGAGCTATTGGAAGGATCATTTTCAGTCATAAGAAAATACTTGAAGAGAATGAACCTTTAAATATATAAGTAGGGGTATTATGGAAAAGTATTGAGTGGGGAAGTCAGGAACTCAACTTCAGCTCTAGCTTTGCTGCTATATTGTTAGGATATTTGTTTGATTCCTGTAACAAGAAAAAGTGAAAATAATTATGTCATCAATAAAACAGAACTCATTTCTCTCTCCTAAAAAGTTTCCTTGAGGGTTGATGCTGACATGGTGGCTAACCAATTGCAAGGGTTCCTTCTATCTTGTTCTGTCATCCTCATCTTGTGGGTTTCTTGTTGTAGGGACAACATACACAAGACCCACAACTTGAAGGAGAAGAGGTTTTTCTGGCTCACGCTTTTAGTTCATGGTTAGCTGGCTCAAAGACAGGAACAGGATGACAAATGGACATGGTGGAGGAAAATGTGCTCAACTCATGGCATTCAGGAAGCAGAGAGGAGGGGCTGAGGACAAGAATATACCTTTCCACATCATGCTTCTGGTGACTCACCTCCAGCTAGGCCCACTTCCTAACACTGCATTTAGCTACCGAACTCAACAATCACTTTCCACACACATGAGAATATGGGGAGACATTTTAGATCTAATTCATAACATGCCCAAGATGGCTGCTCCAGCTCCAACTCTTATTGCTGCTTTGAAGTCCACAGATGGAGCACAGTGGGATGGGGGATTATGAATGTATAATCTCCATTGGTGTCCCATTGGCCAGGATTTAATTATAGGCCACATTTATCCACAAGGGAGCCTGGGAAATATTAGTATTTTGCCCTGTAAGAAAGGAAGACGGTACTGAAGAATATCCTGTAATCCTTGTTATAGCTGCTTATTTGCTTGAGGAACTCACAACCCCATCTGAGACATAGTTTCTTCATTTGCAAATTCATTCATTAATTTTATATATATACAAATTCATTTGATTCATACCTGCATACATGCATACATAAACACACACATATATATCAGGCATATGGGGCAGAAAGTAAGATTTTTGAACCAGTTGATTGCTAATGGACCATAAGCTCTGTGAGGTCCCTCTTGCTCACCACTGTGTCCCCAGTTGCATTGCAGGGTCTGGCCCATGGAAACTATACTTTTGACTGTCCATGGATGAAGAATGAATGGCCACTCTGGCTTTCATATTTGGTGGTGCATTTTTCCTCATTGAAGGGTTGAAGTTCTTTCCCTGTCCAGGTCTCCTGGCTCTATAACCCCACATCACCATGTGCCAAAGCGTTTCTGAGCCTTTGAAGTAAAATGTGCTCTGAGACAGAATCCTGAGTGGGATTATTAAAAATAAATGAATGTGCATCAGAACAAGTTAACCACAGAAAGAGTATTCCAGGATAATTAGTCATCAGGGCTGGAGGCCAGGTGGAGAGCAGCAGACACTAACTATTGAGCCTTCCTGTTCAGGCCACTCCTGGGTAGAGCAGAGAACACACAGGGTGGCTCGAGCCCCTGCCTGCCCTTTATATTTTATAATTGGCAAGACTCTCCTCACTCTGGGCAAGGGGAGCAATTTTAATTCCAGCTCTGTTGCCCATCTGCTAGAGTAACCCTAGGAAAATCTATGCCTCTCTAAGCCTCAGTTTCCTCACCTATAAAAAGTGGCTAATAATAGGATCCATTGATAGTCATCTATAAAATGCAGATAATGATGATACTTACCTCAGAGGGACAGGTTCCTAAATCTTCTCAGTTTGCCATACCCTTACCATCTCAGTACTTTTTCAATGTGCCATGCCCAAAGGAATACTTAACATTTTCTAAATACTGTAGTTTCAGATAACTTAATAATAGCTGTTTTTACTGCATCTGGTGGTTGTTATTGTATTTCTCTCAAACTTTTAACTGTTTTTGCGCTGCTGTGCAGAATTTTCTGCTGTGCCTGAGAGTGCCTCAGCACACAGTTTGGGAACTGCAGTCCCAATAAAGTTTTGAAGATGTAATGAGGTTGTGTATGTCAAGGTTTAGCATGACAGAGTAGGAGATCAATACTGTAAGTGTTTGGGCCAGGGATTTAGCTCAGTGGTTCCGGCGCCTGCCTCACAAGTGCAAGGTCCCGAGTTCAATCCCTGGTACCAAAAAAAAAAAAAAAAAAAAAAAATACTCTAAGTGTTAGCAGTCCCAAATTATCCTCCAAGTCTCATTCTGAGATTACCTTCTCTTTAGTTCTTTCTGTGTCTCTCTCCATCGTCATGCATCCATACCTCCTGCTTCTGAATCTTGCCATCATGTGGCCTCAGCTTGCCACCTCCCTCTGGGCCCCTCTAAGCCTGTGGCCTCATTTTTTTTAACTGACTGCCAGTTCCACTTCTCCTTCTCCCTGACTCTCCCCTCTTGCCTGATCTCCTTGTAGATAGGTGTCCATCCTTGCCCCTTATAAGGCTCAGTGTTGGTCATGTGATTCACTTTGCCCAGAGGTGGGTAGAAAAAGGGACAATGTTACAGTTCTGTACTTAGGTATTAAGTGGCATCACATGGTTCCATTTGCTCCCTTATTTTTTTCCACTGTCAAGAGAAGAGTATGTCCCAGCAACCCAGCAATGCCAGGAGGCCACCAGGAGACCATGAGGCTGGAGACCTGAAGATGTGCAACCTGAAGACCATCCCACCAACTCACAAACTCATGTGCAAAAATAGATGATTGCTTTTGTTTGGATAGGTGTCCCCAAAGACCCAAGTGTTGTTAAAGGCTTGGTCTAGGCCCCATGGTGCCATTGAGAGGTGTTGAAACCTTTAAGAGGTGGTATTAGAGGGAGGTCTTCCAGTTTCTATGAAGGGGACATTGGAACCTCACTTATGGGAGTGGTTTTTCTGTGTGTGCTGTCATTTTGGATTATGAATTCATCTAAGCTTTATCTGTGGGGATCTTGTGCAGCCAAGGCTGAGAACAAATCCCTCCAACAAGAAATGAGCTTGTTTTGCTGGTCACTTCAGATCTTTACGTGAGATCACTATGCTAATTCTCGGTTTAGGGTTCCTAGTTTACATGAATAAAATAAAAAAAATTTTTTTTTTTGGTACCGGGAATCAAACTTGGGTCCTTGCGCTTGCGCAGCAGGCGGTGAAACCACTGAGCTAAATCCCTGGCTAAAATAAATTTTTTTAAAACCCTAAATGAGAGTAGATTGTATTGTTTGTTTCCATCTGCTAGGATATTAGTTCCATGAAAACAAGGTCATTGTCTTTCTGGTTTGGGATACACACCCAGTGCCTGGAGTAGAACTTGGCACATAGTAAACATTCAATAAGTGTTTATTGGAAGGGATAATTAAAGAATATCCACTTCATAGTGTGTTGTAAAGAATAAATGAGGGGAGCTCATTAGAACTGTGGTTGCCTGCAAATAGCAGGGTGCCCAATTACACAGGGAGTCTGTTGTCTCACCTAACAGGCAGATGCTGCTACTGATTCTGTGACTCGATGATTTCAAATCTCTTTAATTTTTTTGGCCTTTGTCTTATGGTTGCATGATGGTTGCTGTAGTTCCAAGCATCACATCCACATTCAAGGCAGAAGGGAAGGGAAAGTAGGAGTGAAGGAAATACATTTGTAACATTTTCCCTTTTATTAGGAAGGTAAATGATTTTTTTAAAGTGCAACAGCAAATTTTTTCTTTGATCTCATTTGATAGAAATGGGTCACAGGGCATTCTGGAAGTGAGAGAACTTAAAAAGTAAGACTTTCCTTTTATCTAGATGCCTTAGATAAGTGAGGGAGGAAAGAGAGGCTCTGGGGCCACAGGTGGAATATCTACCCCAAAGAAGGCATATATACACTTTATATGTAAAGTACAGAACAACTCTTAGAAAGGGACACACAGCTCATGATAACCGTTATTGGCATCATTTAAAGCTTTGTGGTCCCTGATCCTATTGACATCAGATCTTCTTGGCTTCTGAAACTGGTAGGCACTGAGGTCCCCATGCTAATGTTCTCCCTCCCCTCTTCTTTGTTCTGCTCAAAGCACTGAAGCCTGTTTTTAAAAAAAAATCAAATTACATTTTCTAATGTGAGCTACTTCCTGCCCTCATTAACTCCATCCTCAGTGACTTGCCTGGAACCTGCAGGCAGCCTAAAGGAGGTCCAGGACTGTACAGTCAAAGGCCCTTCAGGCCCATAGCAGGTCATTGTCAGGGTCTCTATCTCAAGGACACTGAGATGAAAACAGCAGGAGAGCCAGTCCTGAATCTTGGGCAGACCCTGGAGTGGCTGAGGAGGGAGCTGGTAAGTCTTGGCATTTCTTTTTCCTCATATTTCCCAAGGTCTCCTGGTCCCCCTGACAGGTGCTCTATTGGCTGGACAGAGGTGGCAGGCTGAAGTGTGGCCCTGTAGGTGCCCCTCTGGGACCAGCCATACAATACAGGGTCACTATCTCAGGTTCTGGGATAAGTAGGCCATGACCTACACTGAAGGCGCTGGATGCTGTGCTCGCCAGACTGGTTTTAGAATGATACTGGATCCTGGGAATGTGCCCAGCTCTGCTTCTGTGTGACCTCCCCTGGGTAGCTTTATGTCATCTAGCCTCAGTTTCTTCATCACAAAATGAGGATAACAATAGCACCAACCTTGGAGAGGTTATCAGAAGTATTCCAAGAGAAGGGCTTGTCATTCACCTAGTATATGCTTGGCACCAGATGTTATAACCCAGACTCTAGTGGACAAGGAGCACTTCATGTCTTAGCCTAGATCCTCCAGAAAACAGAGGCTTGGGCAAGGATGAAGGAGCTAACAATGCACATGGTTCTACCATGTGCCACGGGCATAGAATGGGCATTTTCCTCCACTCCCTATTCTTTCTCTTTCAGCACTTTGGGTTTGTACCCCATATGCATTGTTAGCTAAGCCTAAGTGGAGATCGACTAGTGCCCAGATTGCCTATTTCCCCATAGAAGAAGACCAGGCAGCAAGGGAGCCAGGGTCCTATCCAGAGCTCAGCTACCAAAGCCCAAGCACCTGTATCGTCGAAAGACCCTAGAACTTTCTAACAGATCCCTGACTTTTTGATTAATTTACACAATTCCCTAAGGGCCCCCCTGGAGGCCACACAAGATGCTCCCTTGACTGTTGTCAGGGGAGGACCCCTACTAGACAATCACTTTATGCAGCAAAGGGACACAATAAATCAGGAAGGCCAGTGACCACCATGGGCAAAAGTAAGGTGCTCTCCCTCTTTTCCTGGCATCCTGTGAGCCCCCAAATCTTGGTGGGTCCATAAGAGGGGAAGCAGCTGCAGCCATCTATGGCAACTATGCTCACCAACCTGATGTCTGAGTTCCTAGTTCGTACAGAGGGAAGTAGAGCTGTGCAGTGAGAAGGTTGAAAGCACTTCCCTGCTGCAGAAGCCAGTTTGGTCAGGAATTCTGGCCTTCCAAGTCAGAGGCATCAGGCCTACCACCTCCCTTAACACTGCTGTGGTGCTCATACTCCATCATGTTCTCACCAACACGTATTCAGAGGTGGTGCTAAAAGTTGGACAAAAAGATATATAGGAAAACCGTAGAAAACACAGGCTCAATGTTTGCCTGGGATGAGATGGCCCAACCCTCTCCAGGTAAGCCAGAAGAATCCTCATCCTCAGGGAGGCAGTCTGCACTGCCCCTTCCCCTTTCCAGATTCTCTTCCCAGTCTCTCTGGGCAGTGCTACTAATGCTCAAGGGAGGACACAGACTTGGCCTTTTCATTTGTAAAGCAGTTGGTATGAAAATCAAAGTACTTTTGTATGTGTGTGTGTGTGTATGTGTGTGTGTGTGTGTGTTAGTTCTGAAAATCAAACCACAGGGCCTTGCAAATGCTACACAGAACTACTACCACTGAGCTATACCCTAGCCACTACCCCCACCCCCACCCCGATGCTATTTTTAAGAGAGAAGTAATATTTATCATTTTCTCTTGTAAAGTTAGACAGAGTATGAGAGAAGTTGAAAATCTGCTTGTATGATCGTGGATTCTGCCTTGACCACAGTCAGAAGGGAAAACTGAGACTCTTTCACAGTGATCACCTCTGGGAAGAAAGAGGTTGAGTTGTGAGGTTGGAGTGAGCTGGGACAGCTTTTAGCTGCAACTGGCCTCGTTTCTTCAGGTTCCACATCGGAAGAGTTGACCAACCATAGATTGAAAGCATTGTATTTGTGTGAAAAAAAATGTGTCTCTATTAAACATGTACAGACTTTTCTTCCTTGTCCTTGTTCCACACACATAGCATTAAAATTGTAGTTGATACTCTAAGAAACCTATAGAGGAGGATTGTGTTAGGTTATATGCAAATACTACATTTCATATAAGGGACTTGGATATTCTTGGATTTTGGGATCCACAGGGGTGCTGGTACCCATCCCCCTACACACAGAGGTAACTGGATATGCCATTTTGTGCTTTTTAAATGTTGTATCATGTGTAAAAATTACCTAGTGAGAAACCAAAGTTTTAACATTTTAAAAGAGGACTTAAAACAGAAAATGCATGAAAAAATTGCAACAGGAAAGAAGGATTACAGTGGGTAACTGATGATAGCAGAGTTCTTACGCAGCAATTCACAAAACTTTTGGTCTTAGGATCCCTTTATGTGTCTCAAAATTACTAAGCAAATCAAATCTCTTGTTATGTGAATTGCAGCTATCAATACTGACTGAATTAGAAATCAGAGCTGATAAATTTATTTATTAATGGAGTTTAAAAATAAATTCTTTACATGTTTTTGTTTGTTTTGTTTGTTTTTGACAGTGAGGGTCTCACTATGGAGTTTAGACTGGCCTTGAACTCACTATATAGTCCAAGCTGGCCTCAAACTCATGGCAATCATCCTGCCTCAGCCTCCTGAGTGCCAGGATTACAGGCATGTGCCACCACACTTGGCTCTTTAGATGTTAATAAAACAGTATTTATTTAAAATTTAAAATAACTATTTTTCAAAGCAAATATTTAGTGAGAAGAGTGGCACTGTGTCACATTGTTGCAAATCACTTTAAGTCCTTTGCCCATTTTTTTTTTGGTACTGGGAATCAAACTCAGGACCTTGCGTTTGCGAGGCAGGCACAGTGCCACTGAGCTAAATCCCCGGCCTGCAAATCACTTTAGTATCTGGTTTAACAGAAGACAGCTGCATTCTCCTATCTGCTTCTGCATTCAATTTATTGAGATATTACATGTCATTAGCTTCTAGAAAACACCACTGTATACTAACAAGAAAATGAGAGTGCAAAAGGAAAATACTGAGTATTGTAATGAAAGTAGGTTTTATTTTGGTACCAGGGATCGAACTCGGGTCCCTGCACCTGCACAGCAGGTGGCAAAACCACTGAGCTAAATCCCTGGCCATGAAAGTAGTTTTAACCTTACTGATCCTATAAAGACCTTTTGGTACCCAAGTATTCCCAGACCATGTGTCAGGAACCACTGTTCTAAAGGGCTCAGCCTGCCTAGTTTACTTCACTTTGTTTTAATATGAAAGGAGCCACTATCACCTTAATGCCAGTAAAATTATTTGTTTCAGTGAGGATTAAAGAATATAATGGAGTTATGCCTGTCACATTTTAGAGTGTATATTCCAGTGGGCTAATTCATTTGTTCCTCCTAAGGACCCTGAAAGGTAAGTTATTTGCTTTGTACCTTTCAGATAAAGAATGTGAGGCTTGTGCTGTGTGGTGTGGCTCCCAGAAAGCTTGTCTCTGCCAAGGAGAGGCTTGACAAGGCAGAGGGGGAACCAGAGCTTTTCATGCCCCTCACCGACTCTTTTTGTCTCCCAGTCTGAGATGCAGATCCAGGACCAGCATCTCCTGCTTACACTGAGGCATCTCCACGGTGTTCTGGAGGAGCTTCGCACACAGACCGCCCAATGGGAGGATGGCAGGTCCAGCGAGGGGACATCCCCCATCAGAGGAAGAGCAGGCTCTGAAAGCAGGGGCTGCCAGACAGTCACTTCCAGGCGGCTGGCCCAGCTCCTGAAAGGGGAAGAAAGCAGAAGAAGCTCACTTCCTTAATTGGCCAGAGATGACACTGGCCCCAGCCCTGCCACCTCTAATCTAAACTTTGTGATTCTTGGGAGGAGAGAGCGTTGTTATAGGAGTCATGAAGTCAGGGCTCAAGGTTCATCTCTGCTGTGTCCCTGGATCCGTCACTCAACTTCTCTATGTCTTTGGTTCCCTTTCTGTCACTTATCAGAGAGTTTTTTTGTGAGGCATAAATAAAGTAGCAGATGTGAACATGCTTTTTACTGGGGATTGAACATGCTTTTTACTGGACTTTATGGTTTTGAGGCAGGTGGCGGCATCACTGAGCTAAATCCCTGGCCCAGATGTGAACATGCTTTAAAAGCACAAATGTGTTACATAGCTTCTCACAAGCACCCATGGCTATAATCCTATGCTTGAAAATTTCATACAAAGCAATTACTAAAAAAAAGAGAAAGATTTGATGTGGAAGAATGGTCCTAGCACTGCCATGGTGAAAAAATCGGAATCTTATGCAGTGATCCTTCCCCAGAGATCCTCCTCTGGGTCTTCTGTCTTCTCCCCCAGCCTTCTCAACCTCCTTCATCTGTTAACAAAAGGCCCTGGTCCCACCCTGGCCATGGGACGGGCACATGACCAGGCCTGGCCAATTAGATAACTCAAGGTTGTCCTAAGAACAGGATTGGCTTAATAGGTGGGCATATGTCTCAGCAAATCTCCCTGGGATTGCTGTCTGAATGCTCTTTTTACTATAGTTACAAAGCAGAGGCAGCCAGTGGTCATGTTTACTGCTAGGTAGAAAAGACACGCTTATAGCAGGAAAGAAAAAGACAAATCTTTAAAGAGAATAAAGAGAGGGCCGCACAAGAGATGGACAGAGAAGAAGAGCACTGGTTCTTTTTAGATCCTAGTTTTGTGCTCTAGTTTGAGTTACCTCTGCATTTTTTTCAATACATGCATTGTATTTTTATTAGTACATGTTTGCAGTACATAATGATTACATTCATTGTGAGGTGTCAGTACATGTACATAACACATTTTAGTTCTTTTTTTTATATCCCTTTTCTCTCCCAGCTGTCTCTGTGTTTCCCTCCCCCCCCTCCTTGACTTTTGCATTCTTATTCTTTCTGGTAAATTCTACCACCCACAGCCACACACACACTCAGGTTTGTGTCTGCTGAAGCTTATTTGAGTAGGCTTTCCCTCATTTGCAACCAAAACACTCCCAAGAAACACAATCCAGATGTTCAAAAAAGCAAAGGAGAAATCAGTAAGAGAGTGGCCTAGCATTCATTCAGGGTTTGTGGCAATGACCTCCTCCATAACAGCAGGCAGCAAGGCTCATGTACAGCAGGACACTCAATTGTGTGGGGTGTTGTAATCATAACCATGAAAATCATGTCTGCCTCTAAGAAGGATTAAAACAAAAAGTTGAAAATAAAAATCATGGTATGGGGACGTTCAAGTTACAGTAGGCCTTTTGGTTTTTGAAAATCTGCTTGCAAGTTAGAATATTGTTCTTAGAATTTTGAAAAAGTAAGTTCATTGCTTGCAGAGTCCGAGTGGAAGGGTGCATTGTAAGTACTATGTTTACAATCAGATTAATTTGGGATTTTTATATAATATTTGATAATATAAAAAGTACCCGCTCTGTGATGTAGGGGCTGGGACCTTGCCACCCACATTTCTCCTTCTTAGACTCTGTTAGTCTTTGCCAATAAACAAATAAGGTTGAACTCCAAAGCTAGAGTAAAGAGAAGGGGCTCCATGTCCTGCAGGCTTCTTGCTGCTCTGAGCATTCCCTGCAAAGCTGTTTACCTCACAACAGAGGTCTCTTCTATGCCACCAGCTCCTTCTCTAGGACCTAGCCTTCTAGGACCTGGCTTCTAGGACCCTTTGCTGAAGCTCAGAGACACCAGCCCAGCTGAGCACAGCTCCACAGAGCTCTTCCTTTGAGTTTTTAGGTTTTAATAGTTTTAGCTTCTTTTCTTTGTTCCTTCAGCCCTCGGGGTGGTAGATGCTTCCTGTAATTGCTTCCTTATTCTTTTTATAACCTTACAGTCACCCAGTTAACAACTATACCTAGTTAACAATTCTTTATATTACATTCTTTGTGTTAAAAGAAAACTGGTGTGGTTTCTGTCTCCTACCTGTCCCTGACTGACAATCTTTTGCTATTCTTACCAGTGCCACCGTAACTACACTTGTTCATGTCTCTTGATGCACAAGTACATGATCGTCTAAAATACATATCTAGAGTTGAATTGAGGGAATGTGAACTCTCAAGTTTACAAGAAACCTGTTTCACAACATAGGTCATCCACCTGCACCCTACGAGTAGCATAAAAGAGTTTCATGGGTCCCCCATCTGGCCAACTCTTGATGTTAGCAATCTTAGTTTTGCCAATGTAATGGACACAAAATGGTAGTATTAGATTGTCATCCTAGAACTGGAGATATAGCTCAGTTGTAGAGCATTTGCCTAGCAACTGCAAAGTCCTGGGTTCAATCCCCAGACCCCCCCAAAATGAACACACATTTTGAGGTGAGAATGTAGCTCAGTGTTAGTTTGCCTAAGATCGTCATCTTGATCTTAATTTGCATGATCCTAATTACAAGCATGGTTGTTAACCTGAGTTTTAATTCCAGCTCTACCTTCACTTACTTTTTGATCTCAGGTAAATTGTTCAGCCTCTCTGAGCCTCAATTACCTAATCTATATAAAGGAGATAATATTTACACATAGGATCTTTGTGCATATTAAATGGGATAATACATATAAATCATTTTATACAACACTTGGCCCTGGAAAGGCTAATAAATGGCAGCTTGTTATTATTGCCATGTGAGTAGAGGCTGATTTGTGAAACTGACAATTACAAATAGGTGTATTAGTGACCATCACCTAGAGAACTCTTGGTCTGGCCATGCAATGTAGAAATGGCATTGGTCTCTCCCAGTGCCAACCACTAGCACCCTCCACCTCTTCCTGCTTCCCACAGCTGGGCTCACAGACCAAAAGCTCCTGCCAATCTCCATCCACACCCCAGTCTGGGAAGTTAGACCTAGAGCCTACAAGCTGACCCTCTGGTGGGTATTTGAGCTTCTCCAAGATTTCACCTCCGGAATGAATGTTCAGTTCTCGATCCCAGATCAGAACAAGCTCACACCAAGCCCAGATGCTGGGCACAGGGGCTGGTAGTGGCAGCCTGAGTGACATCCTGAGCATGGGTCCTGGAAGGCCAGGTTAGAAATTGTGTCCCATTCCGGGGAGCCACTGAGCACTGCAGGAGAATGTCAATCAGGGTCTCAGAAAGGAAAATCCAAGATTTTCTCTGCTAAGGCAGCAAAACCAGAACTGCATACCCAAGCCTGATGACATCTGGAGTGAGGAGAAGAAGGGACACAGATGGCAAAAGGATTAATGAGGTCACAGGCTAAAAACTTAAGAGGAAGAACAATTTAGTATGTGAAACTCAGAGTGAGTTAGGGCAGAACTCGCACTGTGACTGATGAGAAATGATCAAGCTGCATCCTGGGATGGCTGTGCCACCTGAAAGAGTGTATAATTGCTGTGTAACAAAGTGCCCCAAACTTAAAACAACAACAATCACTTTATTATTGCGACAGCTATTTATGATTGTTGTGAGTCCTCTTTCCCATGGGTCTGAGGGTTGCCTGGGCTCAGCTCGTGCTTAGATTCTCAAGTAGTTATACTCAGGTGGTGCTTATGACTCAATTCATCTCCAAGGCTGATTCATTTACACAGCTGGCTATGACACTGGGACACTGGCTGTTGCCTCGGATCTTAGCTGAAGCTGTCAGCTGGAACAACTGCACATATGGCCTGGGCTTCATCACAGCATGTGGCTGGGTTTCTTTAACTCACTTCCGCTCTTTACTTTCTGGTCTTCTATTTGCAACTTTTTAATTCCAGTCTCACTGCTAACAATTTCATTCTCCTGCTACTTTTTCTCCCTGCAGTGTGCAGGATTGAACCTAGGGCTTCATATATACTAGGCAAGCACTCTCCTTAAGCATTTTAGTTTGAGATGGTGTTTTGATAAGCTCCCCAGTCTAGCTTTGAACTTATGATCCTCCTGCCTCTCAAGCAGCTGGTATAACAGACATGCACTATTATGCCCAGCTTCCTGATGCTTCTTTAATTCAGAGTCTACAGAGAAGGATTTCTGGTTGGTCAGCTCAGCTCTTGACACATGTACACATGATAAGTTGCTGACATAAAATAGATTTTTATTTCTTCTTCTCTTCCTCCTCTTTTTCATCAACACATGGATTATAAAATATAGTGGGCATTGACCCCTGCTGCCTGGTTTTGAATCCTAGGTCTTCTGTTTATCAGCTCTGTGACCTTAAATAAATAACATACCTTTTCTGTGCTTTTTTGCTGTTCTAAAAAGTGGGGGTAATAAAAGAAATGACCTCATAGGGCTCTGAGTCAACGCAGTGAGTCAACATGTTCCCAGCACACAAGAAGAATAATATACAAAGAGGACAAGGAATAAAGAATAAAGAACAATAGTGTTTTTATTTGGGGGGGGCGGGAATTGATCTTAACTCTCTCCTGGCTAAAGACCATGAGCTCTGGATTAGTCAGTATTTATGATTATACAACACAGCAAGGGGGTGTGAAGGCAGATGTAGAGAATAGCAGAACTACTGCACTAATGAACCAGGCTTGGAAAAGGAGAGTAACTGTGTATACTTGTGAAGGACAGGTCACAGTTAACAAGCCACCTGCATTATCTTTAGCTAATATTTGATCTTGGAAAGTGGCTGCACAGAATCATACATAATTCCTCCGCTGTGGTGTTTTCTTGCTATTAGAGACATCACAATCTCATCGATTGTTGAGATCTCAGTTGTGACCACTGGCATAGGGAAGTCTGTCTCCATACATCAGCTGAAAGCTCAATTAGCAAGTCACACTTAGGCCTGGGAATGACTCAAAATTTTAATCAATAGCCAAATTCATAAGCCAAATCAATAATATCTAAAGCCTGATGAGTGTGGTTTCAAGCTGGCCCTTAAGGTATTGCCTATTGTCTGGATTTGCCATGAGGAAAAATTGAGTTAATAGGGTGCCTGTCAGCTAACGAGGTCTATATCCGTGTCATGTAAACTATTCTTTTGACTGTTAATCATCTGCTGTAACCTCAGCACCATATGAAGCACTGTAAAAATATTATTGCAGTCAACATCTTGGCAAGGGTGATTTTTATCTCCATTATTTTGGATGAAGAAACTGAGGTTTAGTGGAGCAAAGTTGCCCAGAATACCTGATGAGTAAAAGACAGTGGTGACTTTAAGTGTTGGGTCCTTCTCCTGCCTAAGCAGGGCTCTTAGCAGGACAGTGTTGCTGTTCTGGTTACCCACAATGGTAAGAGGTATGCTTGGGAGAGAAGAGGCAGAGATCCCAGGCTCTTGTAGCCCCTTCGCTCTCCTTCTGGAGGTGTCTGGGTAAGAGTGTCTCTGTGTGTGTGAGTGAGACTCTAGGACAACAATTGTGGAGTCCTCCTGGGTAGTAGGCAGACCCAAAATCTAGTGTCCCCAGTACAGTACATCCTTCCCTGCTCCCAGAAGATCCTGAGCCCTACTTCTTAGGTAGGATTTCTGCCCCACTCTTCCACCCTGTTCTGTTGTGCCCAAACCCTCCCAGGCCACAGTTCTTCTCCTGTCTCACTGGACTAAAGTCAGTGTTTTGGGGGTTTTTTTTGTTATCAGGGATTGAATTCTGGTCCTTGTGCTTGCGCAGCAGGCGATGAAACCACTGAGCTAAATCCCCAGCCCTAAAGTCAGCTTTACTGGGCCAACAGCAAGGTGTTGGCCATGCTGGACTCCCTCTGGAAGCTCTAAAGAGGAGCCTCTCCTTGCTTTTTCCAGTTTCCGGTGTCTGCAAACACTCTAACTTGAGGCTGCATCAGCACTCCAGTCTCTGTAGCTGTCTTCTGACAGTCTTCTACTCTGTGTGTAAGATCTCCCTTCATCTACTTCTTATGAAGATTAAAGTGATTGCTTTCAGGGCCCATCAGGTAACCCAGGATAATCTCTTATACCAAGATCCTTACTTATTATTATTATTTTTTTTTGGTACCAGGGATCGAACTTGGGTACTTGCGCTTGCGGAGCAGGCAGCGGAACCACTGAGCTAAATCCCCGGCCCTAGATCCTTACTTATTGTCATCCTCAAAGGACTTCCCCCATTTTTTCCCATGTAACATTCAGAGGTTCCAGTGATTAGGATGTTAGGACCACAGATGAATACCAACAAAATAGAATTTCTCTCTCGTTCTTCTTGGAAATCATTCTCTGGACCTTGTGTAGGACTAAGAATCTTACACATGATCCTCCATCTGCATCAATGGATCCAAGCAACCAAGCATAGAAAATATTCAGAAAAGAAAATTGTACCTGTACTAAACACATACAGACATTTTTTCCTTGTCAGTATTCTTTAAATATTAGACTGTAACAACTATTTACATATAATTTACATTGTTTTAGGTATTATACGTAGTCTAGAGATAATATAAACATGATTTATATGCAAATACTACATCATTTTATGTAAGAGACTTGAACACTGTAGGATTTGGCATCTGTCGAGGTCCTGAAACCAAATGCCCCAAGGATAATGAGGAATGACTGTAACTGTCAGAACTCCTGTTTGTTGAACACCTACTATGCACAAGCATATCATCGTAACACATCATCTTGAAGGACCCTAGTTAGCAAGACAAACTCCATATTGCTGCTTGACCCACCTGCCTGTTCTTTAGATGAACTCAGAAGGAGGAAGCTTAGAAACCTCCTCCCCTTAGAAAGTCCCTTTAGAAATAACAATTAATCAACTATTGTTTTACAACTATTCTAACAGCAGGACGTTCCACTTCTGTACCTTTCGCTTGCTTTGCTAGTTCTATCCCATAGGGGGGCCTAGAAACTGTTGCCCTCAAAGGTGTATGAAACATGTTTGTCTCCCCCGAGTCGGGGCTCAAGTCCGATGCTTGGCTCAGGTCCCGCCCGGTAATAAACTCCTGTGTGGAATTAATATCGGTCTCTGGTTGGTTCTTTCTCACTGGGTCTAACATTCTGACTGGTGGATATTCCCATTAGACAGAAGACAGACCCAAAGACCAATTACCAAGGAAGGAAATGCAAGACTCTGAGAACAAATGAAACTGGCATACAAGGTTGGGCCTCTGACAAATTTTACTTCTTACCATGTGCCATTAAAGATGAGGGTAACTGCTGTACACTGTAGTGAGGGGGCGCCACCTAGTGTCCGTGTACAGTCATCCTTCAGGGAATCCACTGCCCTGTTCTCTTTCTTATTGTGGAGCATTCTTGTGGGAAGGTTATGGAGGAGAATTCCTGGTCCCAGAGAGAGCTAGGTTTAAACTTCATCTCTGTCACTGACTGAGTGACCTGGGGCAAATTACTTCTCTTCTGACCTTCCATTTAGCCTTACCTAAAATGAAAATGAGGCCTCTCAGAGATGTGGGGAGGATCTTGATGAAGCGCCCCACTATGACTGCAAACTGGGAATAATTAAGGGGCAGGGGAAAGAAGCATTGTCTGTAGTTCAATAGGCCTGGATTTGTTTTTTAAAAAAACCAAAAAACTACTGTACACTTGCTGTGTACCAAAGGCATTGTTTGTTCGAGGGATGGAGATTTGGCAGTAAAATAAAACAGACAACATTCATGGTTTCATGCAGTTAATGGTATCTAGTATCTAGTATCCTAGATTTTGAGTCAATAATTCATTCATTTACAAATATGTTTCTGATACTATATGCTCCAGGAACTTCCTAAGCCATGACCACAGAAGTTATCCATTCTTGCTGGAGTCTATGGAGCAGAAGGGAGAGAGTTGAGAGGAACAGATCCAACTTGGTGGGGCCTAAAGCTTATACAACTTATTGTACTCCTTAAGAGAAAGAACATAACTGAGTATGTGGTGCATGTCTGAAATCCCAGGGGTTGGGGGTGGGGCACTGAGGCAGAAGGATCACAAGTTCAAGGCCAGCCTGGGCAACTTAGCAAGACCTTGCCTCAAAATAAAATTGAAAAGGTCAATGATAAAGCTTAGTGGTAGAGAGCTTGTCAGGCATGTTTCAAGCCAGGGTTCAATCCCCAGTCCCAGGGGAAAATATACAAAGTCACAAATACAAGGATTAAGTTAGGAAGAGAATTATTTTAGAATGAGAAAAATAACAAATTATGAATTTTTAAAAGCTTACAAATATCACAAACCTCATAACAATCCAGAAATGAAGCATCATATTTTACCAATAAACTGTGTGATATGGCTCTATAATATTTTTCTCTACATTTTTTGTTGTATATTTTTTGTTTTTCAGTCATACGCCAATGATCGTGTGATTGTGAGACCAGGGAGATAATTCAGTCTTTCTACCAGGTTGATTAACTTTTTAAGTGGGTATGTTAAACAACTCTTTAAGTTGTAAAGCTTAATGCCATGTAAATTTTTAGGATTATTTATCAAATTTGGGGAAAACTTCTTAGTTTTTTTATATACAACCTCTAAGTCTTACTGTACAGGGATTAATTTTAAATATTCTTTAAGTTGACAGCACATTAGGCAGTTCATTATTGATAATGCTTTATGCGTTGTATATCTTATTATAGTGCTGTTTTATGAGCTCTATATTTTATTAATCAATTGTATTTAATATAAAATAATAGGGAAAATAAAAAATTTTCCAATTCATTTATATGATTCATTGCTGTTTTACCAGGTGATCCAAGAGTCTATTCAGGATTTTGTTTCAAAGCACATATGTTCCTCTTAATGAATTATTACTTTTGTTATGATCTACAGGACATTTCTGCAATAGGCACCAGAAATCACTAAAGCAGATATACTAAGTAAGACATGACCCAATACAATGAGATCCTGCAACATGCACCTTCCCACATGGATGTACTAGCTTTTTATAGTAGTACCATATGTTTGTGCTCTACACACACAAGACTGATATCTTCTGGTTTGTGCAATTCCTGTGAGAAAGGAAGAAAAAACACAGAGTGCATTTATAACCATATATCCTGCACCACCAGAGATTTCAGGGAAAGCTGCTTAAACCAAGCTTCGATGAGAACCAAATCCTCTGTTTACACTTAATATGCCTGATGACTGGAAGAATTTTCAATAAAGTAGCTTCTGATTCTGTATGTTGTAAATATTGTTTCCTATTCCTGTGTGCATTATATGTATTTCTGAAGCTGAATACTAACAAAATTGATGGCTCTGCCTCTTCAGTCACATGGAAGGTTAGTCAGCTCAGGGGCAGTAGCCATGTTCCTGGAAGCCTTTCTGCACTGACATGGATAGCAATGACTTAAGCATACAAGGAAGTGACCATGGATCACATAAATAGATCTCTCTAAACTTAAACACACACTTAACTCTGCCTTAGCTGCATCCTTCAGGTAATTCATTGCCACCAACACAATGTGATAGATGGAGTGGAAAGAGATATCAATCTTAAAGGATCACAGTGAAATATCATTTCTGCAAAGTTTACAGAGACATATGGCCATGTGAACTCATTGGTATGTTTCTCCCAGCCCCTTAGATGAGTTCACAGAAAAAGGGTTGTGAAACCGAAGATTTATTATTCTTAAGGTAAATGCACCTATATGAAATGAAGCCATAATAGCAAGTATGGGGGAAGCCATATGGGGCCTTGTAGTTGTTGAGAGGGGGTTTAAGTCTTATTCAAAGAGCAACAGGAAGGCTTTAAAGGGGTTTTATAGAGAACGGTTGGGAGTATAATGATTTATTTCTTATTTTTTAAAAACCCCTCTGACTTCAGTAGAGAATGGGTTTTCAGGAGGCAAGTGACTTGAAAATGGCCACTTAAAAGGCTATTAGAGCTTTCCGAGGAGAGGGGTGGCTTGGGCTAGGGTGGAATGGGAAAGATAGTGAGAAGTAAAAGGATTAAAATCACTTTTTTTTTTTTTTGGTACCAGGGATCTAACTCAGGACCTTGCGATTGCGAGGCAGGTGAAGTGCCACTGAGCTAAATTCCCGGCCCTAAAATCACTTTTGAAGATGGAATGATGGGCTTGCTGACAGATCGACATTAAAATAGATGTCTGTGTGAGTAGCCACTGAGACATCAACCTCTGAGGAGGAAAAATGGGAGCTAAACTTGAGTTTGAATACTGTCTTTACCATGTTCAGCTACACAACCTTGAGCAGGATGCTTTTCTTCTCTACACCCTTTCCCTATACCCAAAGAGGAAAAAGTCATCACGATTTTGTGAGGTTGTTTAAAAAGTGAAAGAGGCAGCCTACTAAAATGCCCAGCAAGCAGTTTGGACTTCTCAAAAACCTTAAATTGGATATCATTACTATTCCAAGATTTATTAGTATTTATTACAAAGCTAAAGGGGACAAATTGCCCTTGGAACCTTGTGCTCTGGTATGATTTTTCTCAGATCCTAGCAGTTGATTTCTGCTACTGAAAGCTGTGATATGCCAGGCTGGAAAATGTTTGCTGTCTCCCAAAAGGCTGGTCTTTAAAAAAATAACAAAAATGGCTAAATTTATTAAATACATATTAAATACATATTGTAAATTTATTAAATACATATTGTAGGCTCTGTACACGCTTCATGTCTTATTTATTTATTTATTTATTTATTTATTTATTTATTTATTTATTTTTGGTACCGGGGATCAACTCGGAACCTTGCGCTTGTAAGGCAGGCGGCAGAACCACTGACCTAAATCCCCGGTCCTTTGTCATTTATTTCTTGCAATACCCTGTGGCACAGGTACTTCTTTTAAGCTTTCCATTTTACAGATGAGAAAAACCGAGGTGGAGGAATTAAATAAGTTTCCCAGGGACCTCTAGCTAGTAAATGGAAGTGACTGGACTGCATCATAAGCATGTTGAGAGACAGGATGTAAGAATCACTTTTCACAGCGGGATATAGCTCCCAGGCAGGGTTCTTCTCTCGTTTCACAGGTGTCGGAGGCTGTTCCCAGAGGGCCCAGCAGAACACCCGAGTCTGTGCGCTGGGACTGGGCACCCCGCCCCTTACTCAGGGCTCTGCCCCATCCACCCAGCTCCTTGCCGTCCTTTCCCCTAGTCCCGCCCCCGTATCGCCCCGCCCCTCTCCACGGCCCGTTTAAACCACTCCTCACCTCACCCTCCCCACAGCCACCCGGCGGCGCTGGAGTTCTGTGCTTCGTTCCTGACGCGAGCTCGGTGACTCCTCACAGGTCGGGCTCTGGCGCTCCTCCCTTCAGACCCTGCGCTGATAGCAGGGCTCAGGCTGCGAGTCCGGGCCGGCCTCTAGGGCAGGAGGCAGGCTGGGTGATGGGACTGCAGGCACCCACATCCCCGCACGCGCCGCGCCCTGCTCCTCACGATCTCCTCAGCTCTCGGAGCCAGCCCCGAAGGCCAGGCCTGAGGGAGCCCTCGGGGGTCCCCTGGCGCGGTGTCAGACGGGTCCTTGGGGACGCCCCTCTGGCCTCAGTTTCCCTCTGAGGAGTTCGGCTGTGGAGGGAGCCTTTGCCCCTCACGGCCGCCACCCGATGTTCCCAGCCCTGGAAGCTCGCAGCTCCTCAGGTTCCTCGCCCTTCGCCCCCTGCTAGCCGCCCTTAAGGGTCTCGCCCTGCTGGCTATGCTCGCTCCCCGCGCTCCTCTCCGCGCCCGTGCGTCCCGCCTACTGCTCTGCGCCCCTTCCTCCCACCCTCACCTGCCATCCCGCACCCCCCCGGGTCTCCCCGTCCCTGGCTCCTATTTCCTGTCACATCCTTAGCTATCGGGTATTGACAGGAATGAGTGTGTGGCGGGGGGTGGGTTGGGGGGTGCTCAGGAAAATCAGGGTCTCGGGAATATTAAATTACAAGGTTTAGGATTTGGAGGTATTTGGGGGTGGATTTTCTCTTTTTATTTATGATACTTGGAAATTGAACCTAGGACCTTCACACTCAACTAAATCTTGAACTTTTTTTTTTTTTAATTTTGATATAGAGTCTCGCTAAATTGGCCAGGCTGGGCTAGAGCTTGTGATCCTCCTCCCAGAGTCTCCCAGAGTATCGGGATTGCAGGTGTGTGCCACCCTCCCTCTACGGATATTACACTAAAAGTACTCTCGCACACGGGGCGAGGAGCAATTTTAGAAGATAAATGGAATATTATTCCAAGATACCAAAACACATACACAGTGAAAGGAGGAAAGTGGAGCCAATGTAAGGCACAATGCACAAACTTCGGAATCTCTAGCTGTCCCACGGGGGAATGTGATTTGGTAAATTGCATAACCTTTACTTTGGGCATAATGATTTCATTCTTAGGGTGGAAATGGGCATTAATCAAAGTTCTCAGTTTTTAATTCTGCGGCTGACTTTGTTTCTGTGTTCATTTTGGCTCAATGTTGTTTTATCAAAAGTTTAAACAGAAGTTTGCATCCATAGTTTAAGATTACTTATATGTAAGCAATAATTTTATTCTTCTCTAGGGGTCAACCAAAGTACTATAAAACATCCTCTTAATTTGTAACTTCCTAATAAAGACTTAAAATGTTTTTTCAGTAGTACAATTTAAATGTACATTAATTTCTTTTTTAAAATGAAGATTTTTCTCTTACTATTCTTCAAAGAATTTAAAATTGTTTCTTGCTTCTTTTCGTGGTCTTCTGATTCTTTTCCTAGTTGCTTGGTTTTTCTCTTTTAGTTTTTGACTTTATAGTCATTTAGAATTCTGTTACTTTTAACTTCAAAAAGTATTATATTGCTAAATAAAGCAGAGCATCTTGAAGAGAACAATGAAATTCAACACTTGTATATAAATCAGTGATCCAATACTTCTCAAATTCCTGTTTCTTATTTCTTAATTTTTTCTACCTTTTCTTATTCTTTCCTATTTCTGATTCCTATTTTTCAGCCTTCCTTTTTTATTTATTTGAGCATATTCTGTTAAAGAGAATGCAAATCCTACATAGAATAAATAAAATTTAAGAGAGATCCTTTGTTAGGATCCATTTAAACCAGGTGTGGCTCACAGTCTGCTAGCACTCTGTCATTTGTTTATGATTTTATATTCTAAAGATTCTCTTTTTTGCAAGAAAATACTTTGAATTGAATAATATATTGAATTAGGAGATAATCTGAATGTTATAGAATTTAAAATTGTTGCCATAAAATAATACTGAAAGGTTTCTGTTACCAAGTTTTAAATATATTTTTGTGTTCTCTCTAGTTCATTAAACATAACTAAGGAATACAGGCAACATGTTCTACACCCATGTGGTTATGAGTAGGCGAGAGCCACTGGCCAAAATATGGCTTGCAGCCCACTGGGAGAAGAAACTCACAAAGGCCCATGTATTTGAATGTAATCTAGAGATAACTATTGAAAAAATTATTTCACCTAAGGTACGTTACTGATTACAATGATAATTTGTATTGCCATAACTTCTGGAAAGGAATTTAAATACATTTGTATCATTAAATAAATTTCCAAGGCAATTATACTTCTTAGATTATCTCTTTTAATTCCTTATACCAATTATTGTCCGAATGTAAATATATATTGGTTTCTGTTGGTAATTTGTTCATGTATTTATCATAAATAGATTGGAGCCTGAGGTATAAAGGCTATGTTTTATGTACATTTTGTTCTCTAACAAAATACTGTGTACATAGTAGGTGCCTAATAAATCTTCTTAGAAAACAATGAATGAATGGGGGTGGCAGAAAGAAAAGATTGATTTGAAACTTTAAACATAGCACATCATGAACAATAAAATACTGTGTTCATTATAAAACTATAAAGCAGCTGTTATAATTTACATTAAAATAGTATCTTAATATATTTGTAGGTTAAGTATTTGTCTCCTTGAGAGAAGGATGAATTATAATTGAAAAATTATTGTATGTTAGGCACTGGCCTAGACTTTATGTTTATTAATTTATTTAATCCTTCTTAAAGGTTCTTTGGCTTCTTTTAGCCTCAGTGAAGTGGTAGCATGAACTTTTAAGTTGATCAAATTTAAATTTAATCTTTGCTTCATCACTTAATAATTGCTGCTTTACTTTGGGGTTGCCACTTAATATATCTGAGTCTGGGTTTTTTTCTTCTGTGAGTAGACATTGTTGTCAAAGTTAAATAAATTAATGTACGAAAAGCTCTTAGGACAATGACTGGTACAAAACAAATTGTGGCCATTTTTATTAAACTGAAGTTCATGAAGGTTAAATCACTCAGGCTCAGAAACTGAATTAAGGCTTAAACCCCAGTCTGCCTGACTGCAGAATTTATATTTTTCCTGCAATATTTATAATAGCACAGTCACTTAAATACCACATTATATCATTTTTATGAAATAAGAAACAAAAGTTAATCATTTTACAAGGAGAGATAAAAGTTAAGTGGTTTACTTTAAGAATATGAAATGTCTGTTTTCAAAGAGAAGAAATTCTTATAATTTTAGTAACTTTCAAAGAACAGGATTTATGGACCTAATTTTTATTATTCTAATTTTAAAATTATTGAAAGGTAAAAATTGCACTTCGAACTTCAGGACACCTTCTTTTGGGAGTTGTTCGAATCTATGATAGGAAGGCAAAATATCTTTTGGCAGATTGCAGTGAAGCATTTCTTAAAATGAAGATGACATTCCGCCCAGGTACCCATGCAATGTTACTTTGTGTCATTCTTCTTGGTTCTGTTTTATATGTTTAGTTGGGTGGGGCCTTTCAATTGGCAGTAAATTGTAATCCAGGTTAATATAAACTTAATTTTGATTGAATCTAGGTTTTCATGGTTAAGGATAAATTATATCATTTTCCTTGCTCTTTTCTCTATATTTGCAGAAAAAGGTTTTGCCTTCTAAAAGTTGTAATGTTCCTATGTATTACATAAGAAATATGCTTAAAGCCACAATTGTGAGAAAACTCTAATATTACATTTTTAATGGATAGTTTTTGTCATATCTGTTTTGTCTTTATGAACAAAATTAGAAATAGTATAATTGATAAAACAAATATCAATAATTGCCATTGTTTTTATAATTCACAAGGCTTTAAGTTATGAAATATTCATACTGTTATGAAATACAATCAAAATACTTAGATATGCCAAAGTGCTAGAAATTTATGTCATAAATATAATGCTGTCAAAATATAATGTACATAGCATTTTTCCACTTTTAAGACATTCATCATTTTCTACCTTGGATCGTGGTCATTTAGAAACAAATCTTTCTGCTATCACTAATCTTCAGGATCCCTGCAGCCTGAATCCTCCATGACATCTTTGTCATGTCCACTTTCTGAATCTCTTACAGTACCTGTCTTGTTGCCTTGCCAATACTATTCCCTCAATCAACATTTGTTGAACCAAGATTGACAGGTTTTTTAATCTTTTTTACTTAAAAATATTTCTGCAATCTCTAGTTAGTTACACTCATATCAAGTAAAATTCATTTCTTCAATTATTATTTCATTTATATATTTCACAAATATTTATTGACCTTATATTTAGTGTCAAACATGATGATAGGCTCTGGAATACAAAGACAAACAAGGTAAATAAGGTCCCTTTCAGTTTGGTGAGAAAATCAGATAGTGAAAAAGTTTTTTAAAGTTATTACAATAATTATAGACTGTGTACTTGTGCTGTAAAGGCAAATAAAGAGCATTACAACAGAAAATAACAGAGAATTTTACTTTAGTTAGGGCAGTTGGGAAAAGCCTTTCTGAGCAGATAGAATTTAACTTGAAAAGTGAGAAGTATCCAGCCATTTAATAAGCTCCTCATGGAACAGCATAACAGGTGAAACTCCAAGAGCAAAGGTCTTTTGATGACAACCTGCTTGACTTTTTTAGGGAACAAAAGGGATAGTATGTCTAGAGTAAGTACAGTGAGTGAGGAGTAGAGTGTCCTCATATGATGCTTGGCTGGTAGGGCTAGAAAGGCCTAAGTTAGACATTTAATTTTATTGAAATATACTGGGGAATTTGCTAAAACATTTTATGGGAGGTATCTTATCAGTTTGCTTTTGGAAAATATTACTCTGTTTGTTTTATGGAGAATGGACTACAGAGGGACAGGAGTAGATAAGGGAAACCAAGGAAGTGGTCCAGTGAGAGAAAATAAAGATGTAATTGGGAGTTCTTACTTTATACTACATTGTTACTTATTAAATATGGTTTTTTATTCTTTTCAGGACTGGTTGACCTCCCAAAAGAGAGTTTTGAAGCAGCTTACAATGCTATTACATTACCAGAAGAGTTTCATGATTTTGACACCCATAATATAAAGTAAATTATTTTGTTTGCTTTTCTTCAGTTGGATTTTCTTGATATTTTATTGTTTTCCTATTCAGATTTCATGAAGGCAAATGGAATGTAGTTAACAACTGAACAAGTACACATACAGTTGACAGACTTAAATTTAATGTGAAATTCCAAAGTATGCCAACAGAAATGTATCATTATATTCATTGAATGTAATTTATAATAGTGTCAGCATATTAATCTGTCCATTCAGTAATTATTCATTGAGTGTTTTTCCTATGTCAGGCACTGTTCTAGGGATTGAGGAGATAGCAATTAATAAAACACAGCTCCTGGCCTCATAGATCATATACTTTAGTTGGAGTAGATTGACATTAAACAAACATGTAAATATACAATATGCCAGGAAATGACTAGATGATCAAATATGCAGAGAAGCAGAAAATAAATAATGAATGGTCAGGAAAGGATTTTCTGATAAGAACAGAAACCCAAAGGAGATAAAAGGAACCAATCATTCAATAATATGAGAGAAAACCGTTCTAGCTAGAGCAAGAGGAAAGGCCCTAATTCAGAGCTCATTGGATGCTTTTAAGGAAAAGCAAGGAGGCAAGTGAGACTGGAATGGAATGAAAGAGGGGCTTGAGTTGTAGAGAAATGAGATCAGAGAAGTAACAGGAGGTGGAGATGATGTAGGATATTGTAGGCTACAGTAAGACTTTTACTTAGAGAGGAAGCACAGCAGGGTTTGAATAGAGAAATTGCCAGATCTGGCTTGATTTCAACATCTTCTTCTGGCTTCTTACTATAAGGAGGAAGCAGGGAGCACCTGAGATTATTAGAGGTAAGAAGTCCAGATGAAAGAAGATAGTATCTGTGATCTGTTCTTACCTTCATTCTTATCAAGGTGGTAGCAGTCAAATTATGGATATATGTGTAAATCAGAGCCAAGAGGGTTTGCTGATGAATTGAATGTATGACTCTAAGAAGTAAAGGGTGCCGTATGATTTTTAACATGAGAATGGAGTTACCACTTAATAAAATTAGGATCACTGGGGAATGACAACTTTAAGAAAGGGAGAGAGAAGGAAGTAAATCAGGTTTTGGAAATGACAGTTTCACACCTGTAATTGTCTGAATTGTGTGTTTTCCTAAATTCAGATGTTGAACCTTAATCCCCAAGGTGATCATATTTAGAGGTGGGGCCTTTGGATGATTTTTTTAGGTCATGGGGGCAGAGAATCCTCATGGATGGGATTAGTGCCCTTATAAAAGAGGCCTGAAAAACTTTCCACCACCTGAAAACCCTGCAAGAAGGTGCTGTCTGTGACGAACAGACCCTCAGCAGACACTGAGTCTGCTGGAGCCTTGATCTTAGACTGCCCAATCTCCAGAACTGTGTGCAGTGAAATACTGTTGTTTATAAATTTGCCAATTTAATTTATTTGTTATAGCTTCCCCAAAGGCTACAAAATTCAAAGTCAAGATGCTAGAAGAATCAGAAAGTGAGGATCTGCTTCCTGGCTTGTAGATGGCAGTCTTCTCACTGTCCTCACATGGTAGAAGGAACAATGCAGCATTTTGAGACCTGATTAAAGGCACTAATTTCATTTATAAAAGCAGAGCCCTCATGACCTAGTCACCTCCCAAAGCCCTCACCTTTTAATACCATTATATTGGTGATTAGATTTCAACTTATGAATTTGCGGGGAGGGCACAAACATTCAGCCATAGAAGGAGCAAACATCTATTTCAAATGCTGTTGGCTAGCATAAGTAAGGACTGAGAATGACCAATGGACCTAGCAATGTGGAGATTGTGTATATGTTAATAAATAGTACTATTGAGAAAATAAAAACTTCCTTTATTTGTATAATAAAATCTGCTTTTTGTTTTAGGCTTTTTCAGTATACTGTAAAATTATTATATTCTATTCATATGCTTTCCTCAATTTTACATTTCTCTGCAGTATGATTGACATTTCAGAGCACTTCACTCAGAACCAAAGCAGACCTGAAGAAATTACACTTAGAGAAGAGTATGGCAATGATCTACTTTTCCAAACCAAGAGCTTTGGTGAGGATTTTTGAAAAATCAAAATTACAAGTCATAATCAATTATATTTACATTTTTATATTGAAACAATACCAGTAGAAATATGTTTAGAATGAATATGTTTGTATAATGTAAATGTAATTCACCCAAATTTTTCTCTTCTATTTCTAGTATAGATGTTAATTCTAAGATATTTTTAGGATATAACTTCCTTCTCAGTATACAACCACTTATTGAATACTCTATTATACATCAGATTCTATCAGAAACACAGGCAGTACCAAAGTTTATGTTTGAAGGGTTTTCTTTCTTTGTTTTTTTTTGGTACTGGGGATTGAACTCGGGTCCTTGCACTTGCACAGCAGGCGGCCAAACCACTGAGCTAAATCCCGGGTCCCAGTACCAAAGTTTAAAAGAAGCAGTTCTTGCCTTCAAGGAGCTTCAGGCTGGGAGAGACACATACAAATGAATAGTTCGTATAGTTAACATTCAGACAAGGTTTTATATGTATGATACATAAAATACCTTTAAATATCATATTTCCTCCAGTATATGATGACTATCAGTTTCAAAATAACAGATTTTAAATCTGCTTGGGAGTGAGGAGGAAGAAATACTACCACACTAAATGTACAGATTAAGATTATAAAATAGAAACTGATTTTAAATGTTGAAATGTTTGGGCAAAGTGAGTGTACTTTAAAATTGAAGTGATATGGTATAATTCAACTCTATAGTGATCTTTTTTTCTGACATGTGCCGTTCTATATAGTGTCATGGCATTTATATACCTTCTGTGCTGGTCGACAAATTCCATAAGGGCTTGTCTGTGTCATGTTCATCTTTGAATTTCTACAGTGTCCAAAACAGTGAATGCAGGAGAAGGCTGACCTAAACTTGTCTTGGCTTGGGAGAGAGTCAAGGAAGTGATTTCAGATACATGTCTACCTCAACTTCTCGTCCTCCTTCCCTTTCTATAACCTTTGCTATCTATGATTTTGTTCCTCAAAACATCTGTGTTGAAGGACTGCTTTTATAATTTTTATCTATTTCCAATTTGTCTATATTATATTTTATTTTTGTATAAATTCAATGAGTCTCTAAAATTGAAAATGAATTAAAATTTCATTTTAGTTAAAATTAAAAACTTAAAATATCAGAATAAAACCTTAAGTTTTTATTAGTGTATATAAAATTACTCTTTCAAATTGCTATAAATCATTCTAAATATTTACTTCTACTTGATGTATTTACTTTATTATGGACCAGCACCAGTCCATAGACCACACTTTGACTAGAATGGATCTCTTAACCCCAGACCTAGAAATATAACACCTTGGCAAAGACATAATTGTAAACTCTGCTGGCCATGACACTCTTTACACTTTCCTGTAAAGTCTACTATTTTTCTTTATGCCTGAAACTTTAGGGCTGCTTTCAACTACATTTTCTCTTAACTTCATATTAGTGATGATCTTTTAAAAAAAACCTGAAATGTCTCTTAGGTTTTCTATTTACACCAACACAGTTCACCAATACCACAGGCCTGGAGTACTGCACTATTCTTATGGAAATCTTGCTCCGTTTTCTTTCTACATTTCCCACATCTCTGCAAAAGCAACTGTCTTTATGGGCCAGGGATTTAGCTCAGTGGCACCACGTCTGCCTCGCAAGCGCAAGGTCCTGAGTTTGATTTCTGGAACCAAAAAAAAAGAGCAACTGTCTTTAAATTACATTTTTTCATATCACATTCTTCTACTTAAGTACGCCGGTTTCCAATGATACTGCATCATACTCCACTGCCTATCTTCAAAGACCTCTTCCAATTGATCACCTTCTTTATTTTATCAACTGTATTTTGCTCTTTTTTTTTTTTTTTCAGTACTAGGGGTTGAGACTAGCGTCTTTACACTGAGCTACATCCCTATCACTTGTCATTTTGAGATAGGGTCTCACAAAGACACTAACTTGCCCAGGCTGAGCTCTCGAATTTATGAATCTCCTGTCTCAGCCTCCCAGAATGCTGGGATTACAGATACACCCAGATTGTTTTACTCTTAATACAGACATTTTGCTATATTCAAGCAAGTGTCTTACAATCTAACCAGTACAATTTAGTTGTTCACATTTCTGTATCTTATATCATTCAAAAAAAGTGAGAACAAATTCTTCTGGTTTTGGGGGGTTTTTTGGTACCAGAAATCGAACTCAGGACCTTGCACTTTCGAGGTAGGCACAGTGCCACTGAGCTAAATCCCTGGCCCAGAATGAGTTTGTGGATCAATAGACCTAGGTTTGAATCAGAACTTTCTTTATTGCTTGCTGTTTGGTGCTTGGTAATTGTCAAAACTCTCTGAGCCTTACTGCACTATTTGTAAAGTTGAGATAACTTCTAGCAACATCATAGGTTGTTTCCTTTATTCTTGCCTTCAGTCCTCTCCACCAATATATAATTTTTTTCTTTTTCAAAAACAATCTCAGGGGCTGGGATTTGGCTCAGTGGTGCCACTGCCTGCCTTGCAAGCGCAAGGTCCTAAGTTCGATCCCCGGTACCAAAAAAAAAAATCTCAAATTTACTTTTCTTTAAGAAATGTTTAATATTAACCCATCCTACTCTGTATTTCAATATAAAGTTGAAGGTAATGATTATTTATTTTCTATAATCTCAGATTTTTGTGGTGCTCAATGCTCAAAATATAGTATCTGTTCATATATGTTATTCTTTGACCAAGGCCGATTTTTCTGTTGGGAGGTATCAAACTGCACATAATAGGAACATATTCTTATTTTTTTAAAGTCACTTAATCTTTTATATTGATCAAATCTTTAATGTAGTGTTATTAAGCTTGCTCTTTTCAACTCTTCCTTTTTCAAAGATGTAGGTCTATTGAAGAATGCTCAATATGGGTGATGCATCATGATTTTTAAAAATGTAACCCTAAGATGGGTTATTGGAGGGAAAGGAACACCAACCTCTGACCTCTAGGGCTTCAGACTCCTGGACCTAAAGATTCAAACCCAAGAATGAAAAGAACCTAAGAGATATCAGTGTAACACAGTGACTATCAGAATATAGGATTTAAGTTAGAGAGAGCTAGGTTCAGATCCTGATTTTGTCATTTATTAGTGTGTGACTGTGTGCAAATAAATTACAAGATTAATTACAAAACCTTCTGTGATGTGTTTCCTCATTTTTACAATGAAGATCATCATATATCTTCTACTATATAATACATATAATACATTAATGCTACCTACCTATGTTTATCGTTTTTTGTTTACTAGCATATTCAATAAATATTTATTGGATGAATGTTGTAGCCTGATATTTAATATTTTACCTACCTTTCCATTTTCCTAAGAAGGCATATATACTCCTTATTTTCCTGACCCTTATGGACAAACCAATCCAGCAACTATGCTTGAAATTATATGAACTAATTAGTTGGTCAAGCAGAACTTGAATTACTTAACGTAGAGGAAATCATCTTATCGTCATAGTATTTCTGCCTTCTAGGAAAATATTAAATTATAACACATTTATAAACTTTAATGTTTTGGCTTTTTTTCTATTGTATTGGAAAGATCATTACACCATAGTGCTAATCTCTGCTGATTGAGTGACTTTAGTTGAATAATTTGAGTGATTTTTTTCAGCTTTCATTTTTCTTATGTATAAAATGAGGTGGATTTTCCTAGATAATATCTCAATTTCCTTCTAACCCTAAAACTACTTGTTTCTATGACTAACAGCATTAATGATATACATTTATTTAGGGGAAGAATCTGAAATTCTCCGAAGACATAGTTTGTTTGATGACAACATATTATTGAACTCCAGGGGTCATTTTATTGAACATAGTCCTGGAAATCTTATTGAAGAAAAATCTTTGTTCTATGACAGTGGAGATGGATTTGGAGATGAAGGAGCTGCAGGAGAAATGATTGGTATGCAGTTTGGTCATATCAAAATTAAATTTTTACTTCAATCAAATTATTACAATATATTGATATTTTTACATGAAACTAAAATTTCAGATATGCTTCTGTGTGATGTAGATCAATTCATTTTTTACACAAGTTTTAAAGGTCTATGATATATTTAGAGTATCCCTAGTAGCCATCTGTTTAAATATGTTTTCCGTAAAAGTTGGAAACTACTGCCCATTTTTATTTTTATAAAATCCTAAGTTTTAGAAGGAAACAGTGAGATTAGTATAGCTCTCACAAAATATATTACATTATATGTTGGAAAGTGTTTTCTTCTTTAACACTAGTTATAGGACTACTAAGGAATCTAGCATTTTATATTTGTGTTATAATTATAGAAATAGTGTAGACAAAAATAGGAAAACTGTGTATATTTTAAAGGTTGCTAACTGTCACATCAAATATTTATTTTTAAATTTTCTAGGTTACATCAAGTCTAGTTATCCCTTCACAATGCCTTACATAAAACAATGTTAATAAATATTATGTGAACAAATGACAGATTCAAGTTTATATGACAAAAATATGTATTGTGTTTTTCAAGACAATCTATTGCAAGATGATGAGAATATCCTGTTGGAAGATATGCATTTAAACAGAGAAATTTCCCTGCCTCCTGATCCTCCTAGTACAATAGTAGGTATGTTAAAGTTTTCCTTTGTGTAGAAAATGAACAGATATTTGTTTGAATTAAGCCTTAGAACTTCTATGTTTAAGTAGCAGTACAGTATAGTAAAAAATAAAGAACATTGACCCTCAAACTCTTTTAATCTGATTCTAGATAACATGGAATATGAAGTTGGTTTCTTTTGCCGTATGACTATTGATCCCAGGGTCTTTGCACTGAGCTATGTCCTCAGCTGACTGACTGATCAGTTGACCAAGTGAGTGAATGACAGGATAACTGATTGATGGACTGACTGACTGACTGAGCCAGAGTCTTGCTAAGTTGTCAGATAGCCCAGGTTGGGCTCAATCGCATGTTTCTCCTGTCTGAGCCTCCCACAGTACTGAGATTTAGGTTCTGAGAAAGGCACAATGAACAGTATTTTAACCAGGACTGCGTTTAGTATGACAGCATGTTTAAATACTTTACCCAAATACTGGATTGCTGAATCCTAAAAATAATGTATGTTGCATGGTAAAAAAGAAAGAAATGGTATTGTTTGACAATCTGTATGCAATCTGAGAGAAATTAAAAACATGGGGTATTTTCTCTACTTGAAATTTATACAAAAGTACTTCAGATGGTTTGAAGTCTTTTAGGATGCTTTTTCTTTAAAATTAAAAGTACAATTAGCTCTATTTTGATCTTCACAATTTTGATGTTCTAATTGGTTTCTAATGCAATAGTAGAAATTGAAAATGTGAGAAGAGTTAGGCAGTAAAATTTTATAGTTTGTTATATATAAGTCAATTGATGTGATTCAACAGAATATAAATATTTATCAATATACCAAATTTATATCAGTCATTTATTGTATTTGCTTCCACTGTTTTCAGTTCCACTGTGACTGTATCCCAGCCTTAGATGTCTTATGTGTGAAAGGGGTGATGATATTGACTTAACCAAATACTATGGTTCCCCTAATGTTTAACCTCTGAGTCTCTTCACCGTTATTAAATACATGATCCTAAGAACTCAAATATAGCACCAGTTAGCAATATAATCTTCAGTTAATGTTCACCTTAATTCTCATATACTCCTGCAGCTTAGAAATAATCATATGTTTTTATACTTACTTTAATGGCACCATTAATTTATAGAACCAGATAATCCAGATGGCATATGTCTACCTGAAAATGAAAAACTGGATGAAGCAACATTATTATCAAATGAAGAAGGAATATTTGCTCTTGAACCAACTGATGTTTCAGGTCAGAGGGATTCATGTTATTTTTATCTTTGATACACTCCTCACTTATTTACTTTAAGATATTTGAATAGTCAAAAAAATTATAGGAGATAATCAATCTAGTAATAGATTTTTCCCCCCATTAAGTTTATTGGTATATTTTAGGTATAAAATACATTTACATACAGCATTGGGATCTTGTACCATTACATGACTATCTTGGTTCTTATTTTTTTCCCCCTTCCCGTGCTCTCCCTTCACCCCCTCCACCCTTCCCTATTTGCAAAGACTTTGTTTCCATTTTTTTCCTTTTCTCATATTTTTTCTTTTCTCTTCTTTCCTTTCCCCTACCCCTCCCACTTCCCCTGCTCCTTTAGACCTTTACTTCCTATTACACAATATCAATTATACATTTTTAAAATTAAAATATCAAGACCTAGGAGACATTACCACAGATTTTACAGAATTTAAAAGGATATAGAAAGCATATTTCAAAAATCTGTTTTGAAATAAATTTGACAACTTCTAAGAAGTATCTTGGAAGACAAATTAATGAAACTAACTCTGGAGGAAATATAAAATTTGAATAGCACCTATTAACGAAAGTATATTCCTAGCTTGAAAACCTACCTGTATGACGATAACAGGCTCATATACATTTTAACTGATAAATTATATCAAACATTTAAAGCAGAAAAAGGAAGGAAAACTTCTCCCCTCATTTTAGGAAATCAACATTGTGCTAATCCTAAAACTGGATAAAGATAATAGAAGAAAAAAGCATGAACATAGATAGAAATTTGTTTAACAAAACAAACTATTAGAAGTCAGATCTGGCAGTATGTAGAAAGTGGTTTTGTTATAGGGATGGCAGTGTTGGTTCAGCATTGGAAGATCCACCCATAGATTTTTAGCACTGTAGGAGAAGAGTATGAAGAAATTTTGAGATAATTCTTTCATTGTATTCAATTCTGTTCAAGTCATATACACAAGTTTAGAAACTGGGAAATTTAAGAGTGGATTCAGTTCAAGAAGTTATTCAGTCCTTATTCTGTGGGCATAGAAATGAGGAAAACATGGTTCTTTCCTTTAAGAAGTTTTATGATCTAGACTTCCCCTCCAAACACTAGGAAATGCTAAAGCCTCACTGCATCCTCAGGAATGCTCACTGCAGGAAAGGGAAGGCACCCCCTGCCCCCCAGCCTGGACAGAGAGAAAATAAACAAATGAACAGGCCCTGAGAACTCCTGCAGATGAGCACTCCCATCTGCTGACTCCCAGAGATCCTTGCCTGCTCAAAAACATGCCCCTTGACTCCTGTGGACCTCAGCAGGTACACAGATGTGCCCATGGATTGCACCATAATGCCCAGGTGTGCGTGTGTGTGTGTGTGTGTGTGTGTGTGCGCGCGCGCGGCAGTAGTCCCTAAGTCAAACCCAGGGATAGCATCAGATTCTGCCTGCTGACTGGAGAGGAGAATTGTTCAGACGGGGTTAGCTCTGGTTTTGAATGCAAGGGAAAAGTGGGGAAATTGCTGTGGGTGCCTATAATCAGATCACAACTAAGGAAAGAAGGAAAGTGTGCGAATACTCAGGGTTTTTAGCAGAGTGGTCACATGGAAATCACATGCATGTTCTCTTTTTGGAGTATTTGATCTAGGTTCTTGCCAGACTTTTTTTTCCTTTGGTTTAAGTGGTGTTTATTTTCCTTCCCTCTTGTTTCCCTGTTTCATTTCTTCAACTCAAGCTTCTGTAGCAATAATTTTTCTTATTTTTTGTTTTCTTATTTTTCAAGATTTTTTTGCTATATTCTGCTCTCTCTCAATCATTCTAATCTTCTCTCACAATAACCTTCTGTCTTCTCTATTCTGTTACTTTTCTTCTCCCTTGTCTTACCTAGCCCTCTGCCTTCTCTTGACTATCTGTACTTTACAGGTGAATAAATATATGAACAAGTTCCAAAAACCTCATAGAGTTCCTCAATCCCAAAATACACTTTCTTCCTCCTACATCACATCCTTGCCCCCAAAAATATCTTCATAAAACACTAACCCTTCAATCCAACTAAAAGAATTCCAACAGAATCTTACCCTTTAATTTTTTCACCTATTATTATTTCTCCTGTTTATCTCTCCTCTTTTATCCATACCCTTCATCTCTTTTCTTTCCCTCTCCTTTTACATCATAGACTAACTTCTATGACAATAGAATATAAGCTGCAAAGTGTATTGATAAAGGGTGAAAATATAAATGCAAGATTTATCACATATAACTGGTATATGATCTGATCTGTGGATACTATCATAACCATTAGTAATTCTTTCCTGAAAACAGTGACAGGATTCAAAACACTTAAATTAAATAGCTGAAGACGTAAAGAAATCATATCATTGAAAGGGATTATCTAATTAAGAAGATCTTCATATCAACTACAATCTCTCACCCTACTCGACCTCAGCCCTTAACACAAACACACACACACACACACACACACACACACACACAAATATGAGAAAACAAGGTACCAAGACCCACAAAGTCTCCCAACTGTCCCAATGCAGGTCCAAGGGTATACCAATGGAGAGGAAAGCAAGTATCAGGTAGCAAAGCTTTATAAATTGATTAAAGAAGAGGTAAAAACACTTGATGAGTTCAAAGAGGACATGACCCAAAAATTCTTGTAATTATAAATATGAACAGCATGGATATGAGAAAGACAAAATATTGGAAGACCCAACCAAAATAGTTCAAAACATGAATGACAAATTTACCAAAGATATAAACTCCACCAAAAGTATCAGATAATAATATTGGAATATAAAAAAGTTGTATAGAATTCATAAATTGCAGAAATGGCCAATGTGAAGAGAGAGTTTCTGAAATTAAGGAAAAAAATGATACATTATGATGAATTACTCAGAGAAGCCTTAAAAATGATAAAAGAATGAAAAAAATTCATCCAACAGCTACCAGACAACACTAAGAATAACAGCCTAAGGCTAATTGGAATTAGAGAGAAACTAGAAGACAGCACACATGGAATAAAGAAATCATATTTACAGAAATCATAATAGAGGCCAGGGATTTACCTGGTGGCACAATGCTTGCTTGGCAAGCGCGAGGTCCTGAGTTTGATCCCCGGTACCAAAAAAAAGAAATCATAATAGAAAACTTCCCAAGTATGAGAAAAGAGTTCAACACAGGTAAATGAGGCTTATAGAACACCAAACATGATGAAAAAAGGAGCTACTCATGAAACATTTTAGTCAAAATACCAGATGCTCAATTTAAAAAGCAATTTTAAAAGCTTTCAGCTGAAAGCAAAACATTACTTATAAAGGTAAACCCATTAAGATTACAGCAGATTTCTCAACATAAACTTTAAAAGCCAGGAGAAGCGAAAAAAATGTCCGCCTGAGGAGACCCACAAGTTCTGTTGGGGGGACCGCAGCCCGCCTGGAGGAAAGCGGCCGTCGAGCCCGCCTACGCGCGGCCCGAGGGAACTTTCGCCGGAGGCTGGACCTGCCAGAAGTGGCCGAAGATGAACCCCCAACAGTGCATGGCCACGATAAGAACCGAGAAGGAGCTGAGCGACCTGCTAGACTTCAGTGGGAGGTTTTCCCCACCTGTTAATAGTGGGAAAACCAGACCAACGACACTGGGAAGCAGTCAGTTCAGTGGATCAGAACTGTGGATCAGAACTGAGAGGATGATGAAACACTTTCCACCTTTCTTTATGAAACCAGAATTAACCTGATTATGTAAACCAGACAAACAGTAAACAATAAAGGAAGGACAAAGGAAAAGAAAACTATGGACCAATTTACCTCATGAATATATTGCAGAAATCCTAAAAAAAAAAAAAAAAAAAGCAAATTAAATTCCACTGTTCATAAAAAGAAAATCATAATCAAAACAAACTACAGCTAACATCATACTTAATGGTGAAGGAATGAAAGTTTTCTTCCATGAACAAGAACAAAGCAAGAATGTCCACTCTTAATCTCTCTCCAGTTCAGTATTTTACTAGAAAATCCTGGTCAGCATTAATATGGCAACAAAAGGAAATAAAAGAGGAGGAAATTGGGAAAGAAGAAATAAAACTGTTTCCATTGACAGACAACATGATTGTCCCAAAGAAACTTCAAAAATCTAGAGTTTAGCAAGGTCACAGGATATAAAATATATACATACACACACCCATACCCATCCCAGTCTTAATTCTTTATACATTTGGCCCTCCATTTCTTCAGGTTCATTGTCTGCAGATTTAACCAACCATGGATTAAAAGTACGTGAAAAAAATTGTGGCTGAACTAAGCATGTGTCTGAACTAAGCCCTTTGTTGTCATATTCCATAGGGAATATAATATAATAATTATTTATATAGTGTTTACATTGTCTTAGGTATTATAATTAATATGGAGATGCTTTAAAATATACAAGAGGATGTGTATAGGTTGTATACATATACTATGCCATTTTTAAAGGAACTTGAGTATCTGTAGATTTTGGTATTTGTGGAATTTCCTGGAACCACTTTCTTGTAGATACTGAAAAACCACTGTCTAGCAATGTACAATAGGAACATGGAATAATAAGTACTATTTACAGTAGTTCCAAAGGAACAGATACTTAGGTATAAATATAACATACATGTACACTTGATCTGTATGCTGAAATCTAAATAGTACTGAAGGAAATCAAAACAGACCTAAATGTAGACATAGACTATGTTTATATAAAAACTGTCAGTCCTTCCCAATTTGATTTATAGATTTAATACAGTTCCAATAAAACTCTAGCAGTATATTTTATGGGCACAGGGAATCTGACATCAAAATTTAGATGGAAATGTAAAGAAATTAGAATATTTAAAAATTTTGGAAGAGAAGAATAAAATAAAAGGATTATACTTTGTGATTTTGATATAGTGTAATTTACAGAAAGTACTGCACTGTGAAGTGATACAAATGTATTCTCCCTTGCCCTCCCCTCTTTTGACTCCTTTCTGTATTTTGGGGCATAGGACCGAGTACTAAACAACAAAACATGGTTGTCAGTAAAGCATATCATTTCTAGAGAATCATATGTAGATGTGTTCTCACCCAGAAAAGAAAATAAAAATGATTTGAAAGAAAAAAAAAGCCAGGAAAGCCTGTAGTGAAGTATTTTAAGTCTTAAAAGTATACAGCTTCTAACCCAGATTAATATGTCTGGTAAAACTTTGTTTCAAAACAGATGGAGAAATAAGGACATTCCATAAAAAAAGAATAATTTGAGAGCTATATGAACACCAAACCAGCACTCCAGAAAATACTACAGAGATTGTGAAGCCAACAAAGCCAAAAACCCAGATGAAATAAATTCATCAAGCAAGGCAAATAGACAAACAACAAAAAAAGAAAGAAAAACAGAAGAGTCATCCACACACAAAAAATGAAATATCAGGAATAAATCAACACCTTTCAGTAATAACTCTCAATGTTAAGGGCCTCAACTCCCCAATTAAATAACACAGAATGGCAGACTAGATCAAAAAACAGAATCCAACAGTCTATTGCGTTCAAGAAACTCATCTAATCCAAAATGACATTCATAGACTAAAAATTAAAGGATAGAAAACAATATTTCATGCATCAGTATCCCAAAAATAAGCATGGGTAACTATTTTACTCTCAAAGTAAACATCAAGCTAAAACTAATCCAAAGAGACAAAAAAGATCACTATATCCTAGTTAAGGGAACAATCCAACAGAAAGAGATAAACATTTTAAATATATATGCACAAAATACTGGAGCATCTATCTTCATAAATACTGCTGGACATAACAGATCAAATACACACCAACACAATCATAGTAAGTGACCTCAGTATCCTACTTTCACAAAGAGATAGATCAACTAAACAAAAATCAATAAAGAAATATCAGAGCTGAAGACAGTTGAGCAAATGAGCTTAATAGATATCTCCAGAGTATTCTACCCTACAACAAAATACACATCCTTCTTAGCCGCACAAGTGACTTTCTCCAAAATAGACCACATACTAGTCCACAATGCCTGCTTAAATAAATATAAAAGAATCAAAATCACCTCACGTTTGCTATCAGACCACTGTGCATCGAAACTAGAAAGCAATCATAGAAAAAAAAAACCAAAGAAAATTTATAAACACCTGGAAACTTAACAACACACTTCTGAACATCCACCCAATGGGTCTCAGAAGAAATCAAGGAAGAAATTAAACAATTTCTGGTATCAAATGACAATGTAAGTGCAACACACCAGAATTCCATTTTAAGAGAGAAGCTTTTGCAATCAATGCTAACATTAGAAAAAGAGTGAACTCAAATACATAACCTAATGAGGAACCTCAGAATATTAAAAAAACAACAAGCAATACAAATCAAATCTTAATTTAAGGAGAGAAACCATAAAGATCAGACTGGAAACTAATGAAATTGATAATAAAAAAATACAAAGATTCAACAAATCAAGAGCTAGTTCTTTGCTAGAATAAACAAAATAGATAAACCCTTAGCCAAACTTACCAAGAGAGAAAAGACTCATCAATGCAATTAGAAATCAAAAAGGCAAAACCATAACAAACACAATCAAAATCTAGAAGATAGTAATTACTACAAAAAATTGTATTCCAACAGTTTAGAAAATCTTAAAGAAATGGACAGATTTCTAGACACATATTGATCATCTAAGGTAAATCAAGAAGACATAGAAATTCTGAGCAATCCAATAATGAGCAATAAAATGGAGCCAGTAATTAATAAAAAAAACTACCCAAAAGCCCCCAACCTGATAAATTCACTGATTACACAATTTTAAGGATGCTACAACACCAATATTTCTCAGAACCTCCAAAGAAATTGAAAGGAGTGCTTCCAGACTCATTCCCAGAAGCTAGCATCACTCTGATTCTAAAACTGGAAAAAGACCCAACTGTAAAAGAAAACTACAGGCCAGTTAAGGTAGAAAACTACCTTAATGTACATAGATACAAAAATCTTCAACAAGACATTGGCAAATAGAATACAACACCTCATCAAAAAGATCATACATCTTGACAGGGTTGTAAGGATGGTTTAACTTATACAAATTAATATATGTAATACCCTACATAGAAGCAAAGACAAAAATCACATGATCATATTAATAAATGCAGAAAAAGCTTTGACAAAATCCAACACTCATTTATGATTTTAAAAACTCTAAAGAAAATAAGTATAGAAAGACCTTACCTGAATCTGATAAAAGCCATTTATGACAAATCAATGGCCAACATTGTATTATACAGGGAAAAACTGAAAGCTTTTGCTCTAAAATCAGAAACAAGATAAGGATTCCCACTATCACCACTTACGTTCAACATAATACTCAAAACATTATCTGGAGCAATGAGGCAAGAGAAAGAAGTAAAATTGATATGTACAGAAAATGAAGAAATCAAATTATCATTTTGTAGATGACATGATGCTCTAATAGAAGACAAAAAAAATTCACCAAAAGACATTTAGAATTAATAACCAATTTTAGCAATGTAACAGGATACAAAATCAACACACAAAAATCAAAAACATTTTGTACACCAATTATGAACTCACTGAGAAATTAGAAAAACATTATCATTCACAATGGCATCAAGAAAAATTAAATATCTAGGAATTAACCTGACCAAGGAAGTTAAAGACCTCCACAACAAAAAACTGTAGTATTCTGAAAAAGGACATTGAAGAGAACATCAGAAATTGGAAAGACAGGCAGAACCGATACTGTCAAAATGGCTATACTTTTGAAACTGATATCTAGATTTACTTCAATCCCAATCAAAATAACTACAGCATTCCTCACAGAAGTAAAGAAAACAATACCAACATTTATATGGAACTAGAAGAAATCCAGACTAGCAAAAGCAATCCTGGGCAAGAGGAGCAAACCAGGAGGCATCACAATCCCAGACTTTAAGTTCATATGTTGACTTCAACACATATGTTGGAAGAAAGATAGCCTTTTAAGCAAATAATGCTGGGATAAGTGGCTATTCATATGGAGAAGATTGAATGAAGCTGGACCTGTATCTTTCACCATGTATTAAATTGAAATAAAAAATCAAAGATCTAAATATTGAAACAAAAACAACCTAGCAACCACTGTGGAAATCAGTATGGAGATACATCAAAGAACTAAGATTAGAGGTCCCATTTGACCCAGCTATTCCTCTGCTGGGTATCTTCCCAAAAGAATTAAAAGAATCATACCACAGCTATATATGTGTACCCATGTTCATAGCAGCACAGTTTGTAATAGCTAGAACTTGGAACAGCCTAATCGCCCATCAATTGGAGACTGGATAAAGAAAATGTGGGTTTTAAAAAAAAAAAAATGGAGTACTACTCAGCCATAAAGAATGAGAAATTAGTCATTTATAGCTAAATGGATGCATATTGAGGTGATACTCTTTTTTTTTTTTTTTGAGGTGATACTCTTAAGTGAAATAAATGGACATATGTGTAAATACTAAATAGTTTCTCTGGTGTGAGAAACTGAAAGCGTAAATAAGGATCAAAAAGTATAATAGATAATCTGAAATAGGAAGAAAAGCTGCAAAGGGGAAGGGGAAGTGGGAAGGGTGGGGGAAGGAAAAGAAGGGATGGAATTAACATGAGAAAATGAAAAAATGGAAACAAACTATGTAAATAGGAAGAGTGGAGGGGTTGAAGGGAGGGCAGGGGAATGGGGAAAAAATAAGAACCAAGACATATTATGTAAGAGTACAAATTTCCAATGATGAATGTCATTATATTGTATACCTAAAATGTACCAATAAAATTTATTTTTAAAACCACTAAACCTAATGGAAGATAAATAGAAAAAGCTCTTAAAGTCATTTGCATAGGCAAGGACTTTGTGAACAGAACTCCAATTGCTCAAAAAAACAAAACAAAACAACAAAAACCCAGCAAGGATCAATAAATGTGATTATATCAAATGGAAAAGCTTTTTTGGCACAGGCACTTGGGCTCCCACGGGAGGCCCGCCATTCCATTGGTGAGTGCGTGCAAATCCCGGGGAGCAGCTGTGTGGCCGAGACCCATGAAGCTGCAGGAGGATCCCAGCCGGGGCTCCACCCCAACACCAGAGGCTCAGGCACATCCCCCCAGGCCAGGATCCTGCCCAGAGAGGAACTGCACGGGCAGGTGCGCTCCCACCGGAGGGCCCACCATTCCATCCCTAAGGCAGATCCTGGGGAGCAGCTGTGTGGCCCAGACCAGTACAGCTGTGGGCGGATCCCAGCCAGGGCTCCGCCCCCACCCCAGAGGCCCCGGGCACACCTGCCCAAGCCAGAGGCACACCCAGAAAGGGGCTGCACAGGCACACTGGCTTCAGCCAGAAGGTCATCTTACCATCGGCCACAGCCAGGGACCCACCTGGAGAAGAGCCATGCAGGCACACAAGCAGTCCCCAGAGGCTCACTCCAATACCATTGATAAGTGTGAGGAGACCCCAGCCAAAGCCTGTGCAGACAACAGAAGCTGGGGTGCATAGCCCCCAGCCAAAGGCCCTCCCAGACAATAGCTACATAGGGGCCCCAGCAAGAGGCATGCCTAGATACAATTCCAAGTGTGCTCAGGCCCCAGCCAGAAGTCTGCCCAGACAACAGGTCACCTCATGGATCTAGAAGGCCACCACCCTGAACCCAGGAATTGGTGTACAGGTGAGCAGCAGAGTAAAGGCTGCTTGGTGACTTGTTGAGAATTCAAGAACACTGGGTGAGGAAAAAAGTCGCCTCAGCAAAGACACAGCAGGCTGCATCTGTTGAAATGAGAAGACACATAAATAAGTCCCAAAGCCAGACGTCCAGATCACCCAAGGGAACCCCAAAGGGCAATGAGATGGAACAATCTGATACTCAACCACCTGGACTCCATGAACTGGCAACGAAATGGGACCTGGAAAAAATGAAATCAGAAATAATTTCTCAGAAAACAACAGAGATTATGCCCATAGTACAAGACATGATTAATAAATCTAGAGTGGACACAGATAAAAAAAATAGAGGAATTGAGGAATGTGATGGAACCCCAACATAGGAAACAAATGGAATTCATAAAACAGATGCAAACAGATTTCCAGGAGAGATTAAAAACTCCACTGAAAGATTACAAAGCAGAATGAGCCAATACGAAGATAGAATTTCAGATTTAGAAGTTAGGATTCCAATTAGTGACCAGGAGAACAAAAATTTCTTTAAAATAGCGAGGAACCATAAGAAATCAATCCAGCAGCTGCTAGATGATGCAAAGAAGAATAACGTCAGAGTTATTGGAGTCAAGGAAGAAACAGGAGAGAGTGCAGGTGACATAAAAAAACTGTTCACAGAAATAATGACAGAAAACTTCCCAAATAGGGGGAAAGATCCTTACATAGAGATAAGTGAGGCATATAGGACTCCAAATAGCCTTGATCAACAAAAATCTACACATAGGCATGTAACTGTTAAGATTCCCGAAACCCAACAGAAGTACAAAATTCTACAAGCAATTAAGAGAAAAGAAACAAATCACATACAATGGAAAGCCCATCAGAATCACAGCAGACTTCTCAACACAAACCCACAAGGCAAGAACAGTGTGGAGCAATATATTTCAAATCCTAAAGGAAAACAATCTCCAACCCAGATTGATATACCCTGCAAAATTATCTTTCAAAATTGATGGAGAAATAAGATACTTTCATGACAAAGAGCACCTTAGGAACTTCACGAATACCAACCCAGCACTCCAAAAAATTTTAAACAATATCCTAGGAAAAGACAATGGGGATCACAACCCCAGGAAGCAAAGCAGAATGAATCCATCAGGTATGACAAGAAATTAAACAAAGGGGGAGAATCCAGCAACAACAAAAAAGTCATGACAGTGATAAGTCAATACGTATCAGTTATAACCATCAATGTTAATGGTCTCAATTCACCAATCAAAAGAAATAGACTGGCAGAATGGGTCAAGAAGCAAGATCCAACAATATACTGCATACAAGAAACAAACTGAATTCAAAAAGAAACTCATAGACTGAAAGTTAAAGCGTGGAAAACAATACTCCATGCAACAGGAACCCCCCAAAAAGGAGTAGCTATCCTCTTTGCAGATCAAGTGGATTTCAAACCAACACTGATTGAGACAGACAAAGAAGGACTCTATATCTTTGTAAAGGGGACAATCCAAGAGGAAGAGATGACAGTCATTAATATATATGCACCAAACACTAGTGCACCCAACTATATAAAACAAATACTAACGGACATGAAAAATTGTATAAGCACTAATACAATAGTAGTGGGGACCTTAATACCCCACTCTCACAAATAGACAAAAAATAAACAACAAAGTACTAGAACTCAATCAAACTCTTGAACAAATGAACTTAACAGATGTTTACAGAATGTTCCACCCCACAAAATCAGAATACACATTCTTTTCAGCTGCATATGGGTTGTTCTCTAAAATAGACCACATGCTCACTCACAGAACATGTTTAAGTAAGTGCAAAGGAATTGAAGTTATCCCCTGTATATTGTGTGATTAAATTGGAGATCAATAGCAAAAGAAATCACAAGGATTTCATAAACACATGGAAACTGGACAACACACTTCTGAATAACCAATGGGTCATAGAGGAAATTAAAGAAGGAATCAGACAGTTCCTACCACTAAATGACAATGCCAGTACAACATAATGGAATCTATGGGACTCAATGAAAGCAGTCTTATGAGGAAAATTCATAGCAGTGAATACTCACATTAGGAAAATAGAGCGAGCTCAATTACACAACCTGATGCTGAACCTCAAGCTTCTAGAAAAAAAAGACCAGGACAAGCTAAAAGCCCATAAAAGGGAGGAAATTATAAAGATCAGGGCAGAAATCAATGAAATGGAGACTAAGAGAACAATACAAAAAAATCAATGAAGCCAAGACTTGGTTCTTTGAAAGAATAAACAAAATTGACAAAGCCTTAGCCAATCTTATCAAAAAAAAGGAAAGGAAAATCCACACAATTAGGAATGAAAATGGTGAAATGACAGTGGATCCAGCAGAAATCCAAAGGATCATCAATACCTACTTCCAATAAGATGGAAAACACAGAAGAAATGGACAGATTCCTAGATACATATGAATTATCAATTTGAACAAGGAAGACTTAAAAATTCTAAACAACCCAATATCAACCAATGAAATTGAAAACATAATTAAAAACTTACCAACTAAAAAAAGCCTAGGTCCTAGGTCCTTCACTGCCAAATTCTACAAGACATTTAGAGAGGAACTACTGCCACTACTGTTTAAACTCTTCACTGAAATTGAAAGGGAAACAATACTCCCAAATTCATTCCTGGAAGCAAGCATCACCTTGATCCCCAAAGCAGAGAAAGACCCAACTGAAAAAGAGAACTATAGGCCAATCTCACTAATGAACATAGATGCAAAAATCCATAATGAGGTACTGGCAAACAGAATGCAGAAGGTCATCAAAAAGATCACACACCCTGACCAAATGGGATTTATCCCAGGGATGCATGGATGGTTTGACATATGTAAATCAATAAATGTAATACACTATATTAAGAGAAGCAAGGACAAAATCCATATGATCATTTCAATAGATGTAGAAAAAGCATTTGACAAAATCCAACACGCATTTATGATAAAAACCCCACAAAAATTGGAATAGACAGTCTCTACCTCAATCTGATAAAAGCCATCTATGAAAAACCAACAGCCAATATCATACTAAATGGTCAAAAACTGAAATCCTTCACACTAAAATCAGGAACAAGACAAGGATGTCCACTGTCACCACTCCTGTTCAACATAGTTTTGGAAACATTCGTCACAGCAATTAGACAAGAGAAAGAAATAGAAGGAATAAAGGTAGGAAACGAAGAAGTCAAATTATCATTATTTGCAGATGACACGATACTCTGTATAGAAGACCCTAAGAACTCCACCAAAAGTCTTCTAGACTTAAAAACCAAATTCAGTAAAGTAGTTGGATACTTTTTGTGTCAACACACAAAAATCAATAGCTTTTCTGTACACAAAAAATAGACTCACTGAGAGAGAAATGGGGCAACCAATTCCTTTCACAATAGCATCCAAACAATTGAAATACCTAGGAATCAACCTAACAAATGAAATCCGAGACCTCTTTTCTGAGAACTATAGCACTCTGAAAAAAGAGATTGAAGAGGATATCAGAAAATGGAAAGGCATCCCTTGCTCCTGGGTAGGAAGAATCAACATAGTGGAAATGGCGATACTTCCAAAACTGCTATGTAGATTCAATGCAATCCCAATTAAAAGCCCAGCAGCACACTTCACAGACCTGGAGAAAACAATCCAAAAATTCATTTGGAACAAAAAGAGACCTAGAATAGCAAAAGCAATACTAGGCAATGAAGAAAATGTAGGGGTACCACAATCCCCAACTTGAAAGTATACTACAAAGCTACTGTGATAAAAAGCAGCATGGTACTGGCAAAGAAACAGACCTGAGGACCAGTGGAACAGATTAGAAGATGCAGAAACAATTCCAGACAAACTCAGCCACCTTATCTTGGACAAAGAAGCCAAACACGCTCACTGGTGGAAAGATAGCTTCTTTAATAAATGGTGCTGGAAAAATTGGGTTTCAACTTGCCAAAGATTAAAACTAGACCTATGCCTCTCACCATGAACTAAACTAAAATTGAAGTGGATTAAAAATCTAAATATTAAAACAGAAACACTAAACTGGCTGGAAGATAAGTTAGGTAGAACTCTTGAAGACATTTTCATAGGAAAAGACTTTATGAACAAAAACCTCAGTAGCATGGGAACTAACACAAAGAATCAACAACTGGGATCTCTTCTTACTAAAAAGCTTCTTCACAGCAAGAGAAACCACCAACAGTGTAAAGAGACAACCCACAATGTGGGAAACAATTTTCACCTGCTGTCCCTCATACAAAGGTTTACTATCTAGAATATATAAAGAACTTTAAAAAATCAGACCTCCCAAATTTAAAGACCCAATCTGAAAATGGGCATCTGAAATGAACAGACATTTCTCAGACAAAGAGGTAGAAATAGCAAAGAAACATATGAAAAAATGTTCAACGTCACTGGTCATTCGAGAGATGCAAATGAAAACAACACTGAGATTCCACCTCACCCCAGAAAGAATGGCTGCCATCATGAAATCAACCAATAACAAATGCTGGTGGGGCTGTGGGGAAAGAGGAACCCTACTCCACTGCTGATGGGAGTGTAGACTGGTGCCACCACTGTGGAAATCAGTATGGAGATACCTCAAAGAACTAGGACTGCAATTCCCATTTGACTCAGCTATTCCCCTGCTGTGTATCTTCCTCAAAGAATTAAAAGAATCATACCACAGCGACATATGTGCACCCATGTTCACAGCAGCACAGTTTGTGATAGCTAAAACTTAGAAACAACACAATTGCCCAAAAACTGGAGACTGGAAAAAGAAAATGTGAGTTTTTTATAAAATGGAGTATTACTCAGCCATAAAGAATAAGAAACTAGGGCGGGGGATTTAGCTCAGTGGTTCTGGCGCCTGCCTTGCAAGCGCAAAGTCCCTCATTCAATCCCCAGTACCAAAAAAAAAGAGAGAGAGAGAACCTAGAGACATTTATAGCTAAATGGATGCACATTGAGGCGATACTCTTAAGTGAAATAAACAGGACACACGTGTAAATACCGAATAATTTCTCTAGTGTGTAAATAAGGACTGAAAGGTACAGTAGATAATGTGAAATAGGAAGAAAAGGTGCAAAGGGGAAGGGGAAATGGGAGGGGTAGGGGAGAAGAAAGAAGGGAATGAAATTAATATGAGAAAAAATGGAAACAAAGTCTTTGTACATAGGGAGGGGAGGAGGCATTGAAGGGAGGGCAGGGGAATGGGAAAAAATAAGAACAAAGATAGATTATGAAAAGGTGCAAATTTCCAATGATGAATGTCATTATATTGTATACCTTAAATGTACCAATATAATTAATTTTAAAAAAGCTTTTTCACAGCAAAGGAAACAATCAAATAAAGAGACACCCTAAAAACTAGGAAAAATTTTGCCAGTTATTTCTTAAACAGAGGACTAATGTCTAGAATATATAAAGAACTCAAAAAATTAGCCCCCCACCTCAATAAGACCCAATCCAAAAATGAGCAAGTGAAATGAACGACACTTCTCAGAAGAAGAAAGTACAAATGGCCAATAAACATATGAAAAATGTTCAACGTCTCTGGGTATTAGAGAAACGCAAATTAAAACAACACTAAGATTTCATCTCCCAGCAGAAAGAAATGGAAATCACCAAGAAATCAAATAATAACAAATGCTGGCTCATGTTTTTTTGCTGTTTCTGGTCACCATGAACTGTTGTCCCTCTGTCACCCTGCCTTGGGCCAGCCAATTATGGACTGAAACCTCTACGAACTCCTCCTTCTGTCCACCAAACTCCTTGAAAGAGGTTTAAGAGGAAGATCTTTGCTAAAGCCACAGTTGACCATTTCACAACAAGGATGAAGACACTGTTTGAAGAGATCAAAGTATCAATTACAAATAACTATAACCAAGATCGATCATTTTGGAGGCCTGTTCTTCCTTGGGGGGGTTTTTACTATGAAAGCTGGCTGCACAAAGCAGTATCCTGTACACCACTCTATCTTGAAATAAGACTGAAAAATACCTATGCCATAGATGGGTTCTTGATGTTGTTGTATGTCATTCTTAACAAGAATGAAAATTTCCCCAGGGAAATTTAGGTAGAGGGTTCGTAGACTGTTTTCTTTATTTTGGTAGAGGGTTGTAGACTGTTTTCTTTATTTAATGGACACCTACAGTTATACAACTGTGAAGCTACTTTGGATTTGAGACAAGATGGAAAAACAGCAATACAAATCTGAAGTTCATAAAGCTTCATTAGTAATTGATCTGTTTGGGAATGAGCATGATAATTTTATAAAAAGTCTTAAAAACCTCATGTCTACCATTCAAGAAAGTTACTGTTCCAACTTGTGATGCCCAACTTGAGTGCAGGAAGATCAGCAGTGCTCAATTAATATAAATCCTCCCCAAGAAATTCCACATGGAAATTTGATACAACTGGCTGTGGATGAGTTATTCTGTTCCAAGATTGAATTATGTGAAGAGGATGGGTGTGGTGGCTTCAGAGAATTTTCCCAATGAGTTTTCTGCCCTGGAGCACTGCCTATTGTTGTTTTAATTATGCAATACTGGAAATCTGAAGATCTGGCATATGTACTCTATTACTTGGATTTATCTGATCACAAATACTTATTGGAATGTGCCATATTATTTAACAAAGAGGAACATTATTATTCTGCAGCTTTCCAGATTAATGGACATTGGACGCACTACGATGGCCTCAGAAATGTGAATTTAATTTTGTTAAAAAAAATGCCAGAGTTTCTCCTCTTCTCATCATTGGTTTATATTCAAGCAACAAAAAAATTAAATAGAGACTGTTGCTAAATTAAATTGTTTTCCCGCCTGTCCATGCCCCGCCCCCCTCACGATGAAGGGCTTTTTTCCCCCTCATTAAGTTTATTGGTACATTTTAGGTATACAATACAGTTACATTCATCATTGGGATCTTGTACCTTTACATGAGTATCTTGGTTCTTATTTTGTTCCCCTTCCTCTGCCCTCCCTTCACCCCCGCCACCCTTCCCTATTTGCAAAGACTTTGTTTCCATTTTTTTCCTTTTCTCATATTTTTTCTTTTCCCTTCTTTCCTTTCCCCTACCCCTCCCACTTCCCCTATTCCTTTAGACCTTTTCTTCCTATTACACAATGTCAATTATACATTTTTTAAATTAAAATATGAAGATCTAGAAGATGTTACACAGATTTCACCGAATGTAAAAGGATATAGAAAGCATATTATAAAAATCTTTTTTGAAATAAATTTGACAACTTCTAAGAAGTACCTTGGAAGACAAATTCCTCAACTTTTTTTTTGTTGTTGTTACCAGGGATCGAACTCCGGTCCTTGCTCTTGCACAGCAGCTGGTGAAACCACTGAGCTAAATCCCCGGCCAACAAATTAATGAAACTAACTCTGGAGGAAACATAAAATTTGAATAGCACCTATTAACGAAAGTATATTCCTAGCTTGAAAACCTACCTGTATGACAATAACAGGCTCATATACATTTTAACTGATAAATTATATCAAACATTTAAAGCAGAAAAAGGAAGGAAAACTTCTCCCCTCATTTTAGGAAATCAACATTGTACTAATCCTAAAACTGGATAAAGATAATGGAAGAAAAAAGCATGAACATAGATAGAAATTTGTTTAACAAAACAAACTATTAGAAGTCAGATCTGGCAGTATGTAGAAAGTGGTTTTGTTATAGGGATGGCAGTGTTGGTTCAGCATTGGAAGGTCCACCCCCAAAAGCCATTATTTTAGCAGAGGAAAGGAAAAAGCCATATGATCCTGTCAGTAGTTGGAGAAAAAATATTGGACTAAATTCTACAGCTGTTCATGGTAAAAGCTATCAGGAGACTAGAAGTAGAAGAGAACCTTCTCAACAGATCAAAGACACGTACTCCATATTTCCAGCAAAAATGTCTTATATAAATGGAGAAGTTACAATGCTTTCTCCCTAAGGTGGGGAATAAGGACAGATATGCCTACTCTTCATCTGTCCATTCAACTTTGAAACATAGGCCCAAACCAAAATAGTTTGGCAACAAAGTTGCACAATTAGGATAGGATTGGCAAGGTAGAAGTAAAATCTTTATATGTAGATGAAATGATCATCTACAGAGAAAATACTAAGAAATCTCTAGGAGCCCCTAGAACTTGTAGTTGAATTTAGCGGGATTAGAAAACACAAGGTATATATAAAAATTCAGGTCTATGTATACTTGCTATAAATGAAGAATTGGATATTGAAATTTAAAAGTTATGTAGGAGTACAAAGGACCTAGAAAAGTAAAAAGAAAAAAATCGGTGTTGGAAGACATTTAGTACCTAATTTTAAGACTTCCTCTAAAGCTACAGTAATCAAGGCAGTGTTGGTGTAAGGAAAGACATACAGATCATTGGAATAAAACAGAGAATCTAGAAGTAGAACCACACATATATGGTCCACTGAGTTTTGAAAGATTATTTAACATTAACATTTTATGAAACATAAACTCAATTCAAGAGCAGAGAAAAAGATAGTGTTTTCAGCAAATGGCATTAGAACACCTGGTATCCATATATAAAAAATTAACCTCAACCCCTCATTTCCATACATAAAAATAACTTGAAAGGATCTATGAACCTAAATATGAAAGCCTAAAACTATAAAACTTTAAGAAGAAATTATAAGGGAAAATGTTCATGAATTTAGGGTAGGCAAGAATTTCCTAGGATATAAAAAACATGATGTATAAAAGAAAAAAATTGATAAATGAGATTTCATCAAAATTTAGAACTTTAAATGACATCATTAAGAAAATGAAAAGTAGTCCTTAAACAGACCATATTTATAATGCATATAACCTATGACCAGAATATATAAAGAACTCTTACAGCTCATTAATAGGCAACCCAATTAAAAAGTAGACACAAGAAAATGATAAATAGCCAGTATAGCACAAGGAAAGGTGTGCAACATTAGAATCAGAAAAATACTAATCAGTACAGTAACAAGATTGAATTATACACTCATTAGGGAGATGAAGTTAAAAGTTTTAAGAGGGGCCAGGGATTTAGCTCAGTGGTTCTGCTGCCTGCCTCGCAAGCACAAGGACCTGAGTTCAATCTCCGGTACCCTCCAAAATAAAACAAAACAAAACAAAAATTTTAAAAGAACAAATGTCAGCTTAGGTGTGAACCAATTAGAAATTTCTAATATTGCTAATGTGAATGTAAAATGATAAAACCATTTTTTGGAGAACAATTTAGAAATTTCTTGTATTACTGTTAAGAACCAACAGTCCTGTTCTTAAATTTTTACTTAAGAGGAATGAAAACATATGTTCACAATAGAGTTGTACTTACGAGTTGAGTATCCCTTATCTAAAATTCGTGGGACCAGAGTGTTTCAGATTTTCATTTGAAATCCACTTGATCAGCAAAGAGGATAGCTACTCATGCTTTTTTTTTTTTTTTTCCGGGTTCCTGTCACATGGAGGTTAAAGGGTTAAGTTAAAGGGTTAAGTTAAAGTTAAAGGGTTTTCCACCCTTTAACTTTCAGACTATGAGTTTGTTTTTTAATTAAATGTGTTTCTTGTACGCAGCATATTGTTGGATCTTGTTTCTTGAGCCATTCTGCCGGTCTATTTCTTTTGATTGGTGATTTGAGACAATTAACATTGATGGTTATAATTCATACATATTGACTTATCATTGTCGTGACTTTTTCTGTTTGTTGGATTCTCCCTCTTTGCATTTAATTTCTTGTCATGACAGATGGGTTCATTCTGCTTTGCTTCCTGGGGTTGTGATCCTTATTGTCTTTTCCTATGATATTGTCTAAAATTTTTTAGAGTGCTGGTTTGGTATTCATGAAGTTCCCAATGTGCTCTTTGTCATGAAAGTATCTCATTTCTCCATCAATTTGGAAAGATAGTCTTGCAGGGTGCATGAATCTGGGTTGGAGGCTGTTTTCCTTTAGGGCTTGAAGTACATCACTCCAAGCTTTTTTTGCCATGTGGGTTTGCATTGAGAAGTCTGCTGTGATTCTGATGGGCTTTCCTTTGTATGTGATTTGTTTCTTTTCTCTAACTGCTTGTAGAATTTTGTTCTTTGGTTAGGTTTCTGGAATCCTAACAATTATATGCCTATGTGTAGATTTTTTTTTTTATCAAAGCTAGTTGGAGTCCTATATGCCTCACCTATCTGTATATCAAATTCTTTCCCCCTATTTGGGAGGTTTTCTGCCATCACTTCTGTGAACAGCTTTTTTATGTTATCTGCACTCTCCTGTTTCTTCCTTGACTTCAGTAACTCTGATGTTATTCTTCTTTGCATCATCTAGCAGCTACTGGATTGATTTCTCATAGTCCCTTATAATTTTAAAGCAATTTTTCTTTTCCTGGTCACTAATTACAATCTTATCTTCTAAATCTGAAATTCAGTCCTCACATTGGCTCATTCTGCTGAGTAGACTTTTTTAAAAACTGGAGTTTTTAATCTCCTGGAAATTTGTTTACATTTGTTTTACAGATTCCATTTGTTTCCTATGTTGGGATTCCATCATGTTCCTTAGCTCCTCTATTTTTTTATCTCTGTCTGCTCTAGATTTATTAATCATGTCTTGCACTATGGGCACAATCTCTGCTGTTTTCTGAGAAATTATTCTGATTTCATTTTTTACCAGATCCTCTTTTGTTGCCATTTGAGGGAGTCCAGGTGGTTGAGTATCAGAGTGTTCCATTCATTTCCCTTTGGGGTTGCTGTAGGTGATCTGGAAGTCTGGTTTTGAGACTTGTTTACCTGTCTTCTCATTTCAACTGGGTGGGGGTGGGGTGCTGCGGGTGCCCAAGTGGCTCACTTCCTCTGTGCTGACGGGGCAAGGGCTTTCATTTTTGGTATACTTGGTATCCAAGTATACCTGTAGTCTTTGTATTCTTAAAATATGTACCACAAAAGTTTTTACAATTCTATCATTAAATCTAAGAAAATACTTTGTCACTTGAATTCTAAATTTTTCTTTTTGGATATCCAAGTAAAACCTGGATAAAAGTCAGTATTTTAATTTATATAAATTTAAACCTTTAAGATATATCTGACTGGGTCCCACCACTCCTGGCCCAGAGGAAGAGGCTTCCAGGCCACCATTGGTCCCGCTGCTCCAGGCCCAGAGGAAGGGGCTTCTGGGCCACTGTCAGTTCCACCACTCCCAGCCCAGAAGAAGGGGCTTCTGAGCCACTCTCCCACCTCTCCCAGCTCAGAGGAAGTGAGCCACGTGGGCGCCAACAGCACCCCCCCCCCAGGTGAGAAGACACATAAATAAGTCTCAAAACCAGACTTCTAGATAACCTACAACAACCTCAAAGGGAAATGAGATGGAACACTCTGATATTCAACCACCTGGACCCCCTAAAAGGGCAGCAAAGGAGGATGTGGAAAAAATGAAATTAGAAATAATTTCTCACATAACAGCAGAGATTGTGCTCATAGTGTAAGACATGATTAATAAATCTAAAGAGGAGCTGAGGAACATGATGGAATCCCAACATAGGAATCAAATGGAATCCATCAAACAGATGCAAATAGGTTTCCAGGAGATGAAAAACTCCATAGAAAGTCTGCACAGCATAATGAGCCAATGTGAGGACCGAATTTCAGATATAGAAGATAAGATTGCAATTAGTGACCAGGAAAAGAAAAAAATGCTTTAAAATTGTAAGGGACCATGAGAAATCAATCCAGTAGCTGCTGTATGATGCAAAGAAGAATAGCATAAGACTGATTGGAGTCAAAGAAGAAACAGGAGATAGTGCAGATGACATAAAAAAACTCTTCACAGAAGTCATGGCAGAAAACTTCCCAAGCAGGGGTGAAGAACTTGACATGCAGATAAGTGAGGGATATAGGACTCCAAACAGCTTTGATTAAAAATATATATATATACACATAGGCATATAATTGTTAAGATTCCAGAAACTCAACAGAAGAACAAAGATCTACAAGCAGTGAGAGAAAAGAAACAAATCACATACAAAGGAAAGCCCATCAGAATCACAGAATATTTCTCAACACAAACCATTAAGGCAAGCAGAGCTGGGAATGAAGTATTCCAAGCCCTAAAAGAAAGCAGCCTCCAACTCAGATTGATGTACCCTGCAAAACTATCTTTCCAAATTGATGGAGAAATAAGAAACTTACATGACAAAAACCACCTTAGGAACTTCATGAATACCAACCCAGCACTCTAAAAAATTTTAGACAATATCCTGGGAACAGACAATAAGGATCACAACTCCAAGAAGCAAAGCAAAATGAACCCATCTGGCGTGACAAGAAATTAAATGTAAAGGGAGAGAACTCAACAAAAAGAAAAGGTCATGACAATGATAAGTCAATATGTTTCAGTTATAACCATCAATGTTAATGGTCTGAATTCACCAATCAAAAGAAATAGACTGGCAGAATGGGTCAAGAAGCAAAATCCAACAATATTACGCATAAAAGAAACTCACTTAATTCAAAAAGAAACTCATAGACTGAAAGTTAAAGGGTGGAAAACAATACTCCATGTGAAGGGAACCCCAAAAAAGCAGGAGTAGCTATCCTCTTTGCAGATCAAGTAGATTTCAAACCAACACTGATTAAGAGAGACGAAGAAGGACATTACATCCTTGTAAAGGGAAGACTGCAAGAGGAAGAGATGACAATCATAAATATCTATGCACCAAACACTAGTGCGCCCAACTATATAAAACAAATACTAATGGACATGAAAAGTCATATATGCGCTAATACAATTGTAGTGGGGGACCTCAATACCCACTGTCGCAAATAGATAGATCAGCCAGACAAAAAATAAGTAATGAAATACTAGAACTCAATTGAACTCTTGAACAAATGAACTTAACAGATGTTTACAGAGTGTTCCACCCCACAAAATCAGAATGCACATTCTTCTCAGCTGCCCATGGGTCGTTCTCCAAAATAGACTACATACTCACTCATAGAACATGTTTAAGTAAGTGCAAAGGAATTGAAGTTATCCCTTGTATGTTATCAGACCATACCGTGATGAAATTGGAGATCAACAGCAAAAGAAATGGGAAAAATTTCATAAACACATGGAAATGGAACAACACACTTCTGAATAACCAATGGGTCACAGAGGAAATTAAGGAAGAAATCAGACAGTTCCTTCAATTAAATGACAATCACAATACAACATATCAGAATCTATGGGACACAATGAAAGCAGTCTTATGAGGGAAATTCATAGCAGTGAATATGCATATTAGGAAAACAGAACGAGCCCAATTAAACAAACTCATGCTGAACCTCAAGCTTCTAGAAAAAGAAGAGCAGGACAACCCCAAAGCTCATACAAGTGAGGAAATTATAAAGATCAGAGGAGAAATCAATGCAATGGAGACTAAGAGAACGATACAAAAAATCAATGAAGCCAAGAGTTGGTTCTTCAAAAGAATCAACAAAATTTACAAACCCTTAGCCAATCTTATCAGAAAAAGGAAAGAAAAGGCCCAAATCCATGCAATTAGGAATGAAAAGGGTGAAATTACAACAGACCCAGTAGAAATCCAAAGGATCATCAATATCTACTTCCAGAACCTATATGCCAATAAGATGGAAAACACAGAAGATATGGACAGATTGCTAGATACATATGAATTATCAAAGTTGAACGAAGAAGACCTAAAAATTCTGAACAACCCAATATCAACCAATGAAATCAAAAATGTAATTAAAAACTTACCAACTAAGAAAAGCCCAGGCCCTGATGGCTTCAATGCTGAATTCTACAAGACATTTAGAGAGGAACTACTGCCACTACTGTTTAAACTCTTCAATGAAATTGAAACTGAAGCAATACTCCCAAATTCATTCCTGGAAGCAAGCATCACCTTGATCGCCAAAGCAGAGAAAGAACAACTGAAAAAGAGAACTATAGGCCAATCTCACTAATGAACATAGATGCAAAAATCCTTAATAAAATACTGGCAAATAGAATGCAGATCATCAAAAAGATCATACACCCTGACCAAGTGGAATTCATCCCAGGGATGCAGGGATGGTTCAACATACACAAATCAATCAATGTAAAACACTATATCTATAGAGCCAAGGACAGAAACCATATGATTATCTCCATAGATGCAGAAAAAGCATTTGACAAAATCCTACATGCATTTATGATAAAAACCCTACAAAACATTGGAATAGATGGTCTCTACCTCAAACTGATAAAAGCTATCTATGAAAAACCAACAGCCAGTATCATACTAAATGGTCAATAACTGAAATCCTTCACACTAAAATCAGGAACAAGACAAGGATGTCCACTATCACCACTCCTGTTCAACATAGTTTTGGAAACATTAGTCACAGCAATTAGACAAGAGAAAGAAATAGAAGGAATAAAGATAGGAAATGAAGAAGTCAAATTGTCATTATTTGCAGATGACATGATACTGTTTATAGAAAACCCCAAGAACTCCACCAATAGTCTTCTAGACCTAATAACCAAATTCAGTAAAGTAGCTGGATACAAGGTCAGCACACAAAAATCAGTAGCTTTCCTCTACAGGAATAACAGACTCACTGAGAGAGAAATAGGGCAAGTAATTCCTTTCACAATAACATCCAAAAAAGTGAAATATCTAGGAATCAACCTAACAAAGAAATCAAAGACCTCTTCTCTGAAAACTATAGCACTCTGAAAAGAGAGATTGGAGATGATATCAGAAAATGGACAGACATCCCCTACTCCTGGGTAGGAAGGATTAATATAGCGAAAATGGCCATACTTCAAAACTGCTATATAGATTCAATGCAATTCCATTTGAGATCCTAGCAACATGCTTCATGGACCTTGAGAAAACAATCGAAAAATTCATTTGGAACAAGAAGAGACCCAGAATAGCAAAAGCAATTCTAGGTAACAGAGACATGGCAGCAGGTATCACAATCCCCAACTTGAAACTATACTACAAACCTACTGTGATCAAAACAGCATGGTACTGGCAAAGAAACAGACCTGAGGACCAGTAGAACAGATTACAAGATGCAGAAACAATGCCAGACACACTCAGCCATCTCATCTTCGATAAAGGAGCCAAACACCCTCACTGGGGGAAAGATAGCCTCTTTAATAAATGGTGCTGGAAAAATTGGGTTTCAACTTGCCAAAGATTAAAACTAGACCTATATCTCTCGCCTTGCACTAAACTAAAATCAAAATGGATTAAAGATCTAAGTATTAAAACAGAAACGCTGAACCGGCTATAACAGAGGTTAGGTAGAATTCTTGAAGACATCGGTGTAGGAAAAGATTTTATGAACAAAACCTCAGTTGCCCGTGAAGCAGCACAAACCATCAACAAGTGGGATCTCTTCTTATTAAAAAGCTTCTGCACAGCAAGAAAAACCACCAGCAGTGTGAAGAGACAGCCCCCAATGTGGGAAAAAAATCTTCATCTGCTGTTCCTCAGACAAAGGTCTACTATCTTGAATCTATAAGGAACTTAAAAAGATCAGACTTCCCAAATTTAAAGACCCAATCTGAAAATGGGCATCTGAAATGAACAGACATTTCTCAGACAAAGAAGTAGAAATAGCAATTAAATTCATGAAAAAATGTTCAACATCACTGGTCATTCGAGAGATGCAAATGAAAACAATGCTGAGATTCCACCTCACTCCAGAAAGAATGGCTGGTATCATGAAATCAACCAATAACAAATGCTGGTGGGGCTGTGGGGAAAGAGGAACCCTATTCCACTGCTGGTGGGAGTGTAGACTGGTGCCACCACTGTGGCAATCAGTATGTAGATACCTCAACGAACTAGGACTAGAAGTCCCATTTGAACCAGCTATTCCCCTGCTGGGTATCTTCTCCAAAGAATTAAAAGAATCATACCACAGTGATATATGTGCACCCATGTTCATAGCAGCACAATTTGTACTAGCTAAAACTTGGAAACAGCCCAAATGCCTATCAACTGGAGACTGGATAAAGAAAATGTGGTTTTTTTTAATAAAATGGAGTACTATTCAGCCATAGCAAATGAGAAATTAGAGACATTTATTGCTAAATGGATGCACATTGAGGCGATACTCTTAAGTGAAATAAATAGGACACACATGTGTAAATACCAAATAGTTTCTCTAGTGTGAGAAACTGAAAGTGTAAATAAGGACTAAAAGGTATAATAGATAATGTGAAATAGGAAGAAAAGGGGCAAAGGAGAGGGGGAAATGGGAAGGGTATGGGAAAGGAAAGAAGGGAATGGAATTAATATGAGAAAATGGAAAAATGGAAACAAAATCTTTGTAAATAGGCAATGATGGAGGGGTTGAAGGGAGGGCAGGGGAAGGGTGAAAAATAAGAACCAAGAGAGATTATGTAAAGGTGCAAATTTCCAATGATGAATGTCATTATATTGTATACCTAAAATGTACCAATGTTTAGAATGAATAATCGATAATGCCAAATAGGAAGAAAAGGTCCAAAGGGGTAGGGGTAGTGGGAGGGGCAGGGGAATGGAAAGAAGGGAAAGAAAAAATGATGAGAAATGGAAAAAAATGGAAACAAAGTCTTTATAAATAGGGAAGAGTGGAGGGGGTGAAGGGAGGGCTAGGATTGGGAAAAGAATAAGAGCCAAGATGCATCATGTAAAGGTACAAGTTCCCAATGAGAAATGTAAATGTGTTGTATACCTAAATTGTACCAATAAAAGAATTTAAGTAAAAAAAAAATACATCTGACTATATTTCTTTGCCCTACCTCAACTGTAATCCAAAGTGCACTGCTGGGATTTAGAATGGATTTGAATGTACAATTTATGGATGACTTAGCTAATTTTAACTATTGCTTTGCCTAATTTCCTTGTTCTGATTTTTAAAAAATAGTCGTGAGAATTTTTTTCTGGGTTTAAATGATTTCTTTATAATGGTAAATTATTGTAAGTACTTGCTAAAATATTGTAAACCTGCCAGTGGATTTCCAAGTGTTAAGTAAGCTTCCAACCTTAAAGTTATTGCTCAAAATAAATTACATAACTACCCTAAATATTAACCTCATAATTAAATGTAATGGAAATTCTCCAATAAAGAGTCATTTTACAGAAAAACCAACCATTAAAAATAATATGCAACTGGATACTTCCTAATATTGGGCTAACAAAAATGAACTTTAAATATATGAGCAAGTGCCCAACTATTGAACAACATCCCCAGCCCATATCTCTTTACCTAGTTGTTTTATGTGGCACAGAAGAAAAAAATAAATTTTTAGAGTAATACTTGCTGGCTCTTTTGTAGCTAGTAATTGGTAGCATGAAGCTTTGATTTCCAATGTAAATCACTAGAATTTTATAGTTATCAGAATATTTTTGTTTCATTTCTATTTTTTATTATCGGGGATCTAACTCAGGACCTTGTGCTTGTGAGGCAGGTGGCGGCACCACTGAGCTAAATCCCTGGCCACAGAATATTTTTTTATAAGGACCCCAAGATTGCTTTTCCTTTTAAAGGAAAACAATGAAAATTCTCAAGGGAAAACACTTTTTGGAACTTATCCCTGTTCATTTTAGTGTTCACATTTCAACACAATCTGCTTTAGGTATGGGGTTGAGATTAGGTGCAATATATTTGAAGACGTCTAAATGACTACTCAGTTAACTACTGTATACCAAATTGCTAAGGTTTCATTCAATAAATTAAATCTTACATTGCCTTGGTGCTATATTGAGATAACTTTCTATAAAATAGATATTTATGGGTGAAACATTGCTGAGAATTTCTCTCTCTGAGTGAATACCATGAAAAGTACTTTCATACCTAAGATAAAATGTTATTTATTTTACAAAAAAGAAATCCTAGCATTTATTTAAATAGTTCCCCAAATATAAAAAATAGGATTTGGTTTACAGTAAACTTAACCTGTAACATATTACTGCAGTCCATGAGTCAAAATATATAAAAACACAAATACCAGAGCATATGTAAGTGATATAATTAAAAAATTATTAATATCATTAGTAAGTTATTCCCAATGCAGATTAATTCTTTTAAGAATTGCACTTTATTTGGAATATTAGTTTATCACAAAACAATGACTTACCTACCTCACAGGGCTGCTGTGGGGATTATGATGTTTGTTCAAATCTTGACTACTTTGAACATGCTAATAAACTATTTTTCTACCTCTTGTAAAAAAATAATAACAAATGCTGGCATGAATGTTGTGAAAAAGGAGCCCTTAAACATTGTTGGGGGGAATGTAAACTACTGTAAACTAGTGTAACTAGGGGAATGTAATTAGTGTATGGAAACCAGTATGGAGATTTCTCAAAAAACTAAAAATAGAAATTCCATTGACCCAATTATTCCACTTCTAGGTATCTTCCCAGAAAAGCTAAAGTTATCATATTACAGCAATGTATTCATACGAGTGTTTATTGTAGAACAATTCATAATAGCTAAGTACTGAAAGCAGTTAGTATGCCCATCAACAGATGAAAGGATAAATGTCCTATCTATACATAATGGAATACTACTCAGCTATAAAGAAGTATAAATTTCAGACATATGTTGGAAAAATGGATTCACCGGAAAACAATGTTAAGTGAAATAAATCAGACACACAAAAATACCATATGGTTTCTCTCATTTAAGTAATGCAAAGTATAAATAAGAGCAAATAAAAGATTGATGAAAGGAATCCAGAGGTAGATTTTTTTTGTAAATGGAAAGGAGTCCAAGAGGCCAATGGAGAGAGAAGGGGGGAGTGGTAACAAACAGCCACAGTAAATGTAATCATTATATGTCATACACATGAATGAAAATAATAACAGTAAAGTATGAGCCTAATATATAACTAGTTTGTTTAAAAACATTGGCTTTTTCAGTAGTATAATGATATAAAGTTCAGTGTACAAACTCAGACATACAGGGAATAAAACTCAGGGAGTTTTTTTGTTTGTTTTTTGTTACTGGGGATAAACTTGGGTCCTTTCCCTTGCGCAGCAGGCAGTGAAACCACTGAGCTAAATCCCCAGCCAAAACTCAGTTTTTTAAAAACTCAGCCTCTTTCCATGGAACTGGCAAGAAATTCAATCTGCACAGCTCCCCTGTCTGCACAGAGCCATGTAGTACCAAAATTTGAGTGAGGGGTATAGTAGGTAGAATTGAACCCCTGGTCATCAACCACGTCAGTTTGCCATGTTCATTGTCCCAGCTACACAGGCAGGCCCTGTAGAATTTTGTCATGTTCCCAAGATTTTACTAAACCATTTCAACAAGGTGGTTCCTGTTCCTCCTAGCTACATCAGATCTCAGATCTTCCTCCACTGGAAAATCTAATCCTTTCTCCCCTTTTGCACCTTTACTAAAGAAAAGCTTGATTTCTACTTTCTGTCTGGTAAAATTCCCTAACCTATATCCCATGGATATAGCTACTACTTTGGATTTTTCTATAAATTTCAGCAGAAGAGGAAAAATACACTGCACAAATACAAATTCTGTCTCAAAAAGCTATCCTGTTACACAGGTATTTTAACTTCCAGATTGGTTAATTTCCCTCTAAATATGACATCGGCTCCATGTTTCCTCAGTTGCCCACCTAGCAGGTCAATAGTGTCCCTGCTAAGCACTCTTAAGCAACACCTTAAAGAAGTATCAATTTAGCTGGGTGTGGTGGCTCATGCCTGTAATCCCAGCACTCAGGTGGCAGAGGCAGGAGGATCACTGTGAGTTCAAGGCTAGCCTGGGCTACATAGTGAGTTCAGGACCAGCCTGAACTACACAGCACAACCCTGTCTAAAAACATATATATATATCAGCTTTGGGGTTCTCAGATACTGTAGGTATGCAAAAACCTTGCAAAGTATCTTCAAGGGAGACAAAAGTGATTTTCTTTCCAATGAAACTGTGCAGGTTATTTCTTATATATGCAGTGCCTAGAATATCATTTTACAAAGCGGTAAATCAACATCTTTTATGCCTTTTTTTAATATTTAGACCTTGCTGAGAAAAGGAAAAGCAAAAAGAGGAGATTGCTTATAGATCCAATCAAGGAGATCAGTAGCAAAACTATGCATAAACAGCTGACTTCCTTTTCGGACACACTCATGGTTTTAGAACTTGCACCTCCTACCCAAAGATTAATGATGTGGAAGAAGAGGGGAGGAGTGGATACACTTCTGTCAACTGCTGCCCAGGATTTGATTCATAGTGAACTGAAAGTGGTAATAGTTTCTTTCCTTTTACTTGAGTGCAGTGTTTCTTTATAAGTAAAACCATATTTACATACATATATGCAACAGAATTTGAACTTGTGAAAAATAATCATTTATAAATTAATGTGTTGAATATCTGTATGAATTATAATTTTCACTTTTTAGTATATATGCTTATGATTTTATTGAGTTGGTACAAAAACGAGAAATAAAAATGTATGTTTTCACAGTTGTTTACAAAATGCTTTCTGGCCTCTGGCTTTAAACTTGGAAGAAAATTGACGCAGAAGAAGTCAGTAAGGGAAGGACTGGGAAGACAAAATGTAGTAGGTGAGACTTCCCAATTCTGTTAATGTTAAGAGGAATATCGTGAAAACAAAAGTCTCATTTTACATTTCAGAGTGAAAATGGGAAGCGATTCCCTATTTTCAAGTATAAATGCTATCTAGATGAGTATTTAAACTTAAAATAATTACTTCAGTATTTCATTTTTCTATTTTTCAGATTTATTTTTGTCTGAAAGACTTCATTACAAAGATGAAACTATATATACTATGTAGACCATTGGGTTTTTTTCTTTCTCTTTCTCACTTTCCCTATTCCCAAAGTCAGTACTCACAAACCATTAAGAAAGAAAATCTTTATATCTAGCAATATAATATTTCACTTTAAAACAACTAACATGAAAAATCATGTAGGATAACAACACAATTAACCTGAAACATAGTATTACTATATATCCATAAAGAATTTACAATTGATTATTTTTGTGACAATTATAAAGTAGTTATAAAACCAACTTATATGGTGAATGAGCCTCCACTTCCCAATCACCCTTCCTGAAGGCATTAAAATCTACTGAATATTGGGCTGGGGATTTAGCTCAGTGGTTTTGCCTCCAGCTGCTCAAGCGCAAGGACCCAAGTTCAATCCCTGGTACAAAAAAAAAAAATCTACTGAATAATATACCCTAATGGACTTGAACTCCCCATGTTGCCTTGTGAATGAATGTGTGAAAATGAGGATGGAGTCAATGTATAAATATGTGGATTTGGCAATGGATGGGGAGTGGAGGTGATAGAGACAGATGAGGAGAAAAAGATTAATATGTGAGAATTAGGGGAGCTATAAGAAAGTTTGTATACCCTTTATTGAATTCTTGGATTCTAAGTTGTCCATCAGAGAAGTTTTCTTTTGTAACAACCATATCCCAATTTATGTTTGAAAGGTATGTTAGTGAAATATTCTTTACTTCCTTGATAATTCAGAGATCTCCATGATGGAAGAGCCAAATTCCCACCAAGAGTTAAGTCACCCCCACATTTGGAAGGATGTGATTGATGAGTTTAAGAGTAGCTCTAATGAGGATATCAGTAAAAATAGTAACTCTGAGGTAAGTTAACTAGAGAGAATCATAAAAATATTTTTTTGACACAGCTTTGGTGAAAGAATGTTGGGACTCTGATTTATCTTCTCACTTTTATAGATCATATTTCTTCAATCTACATTTTTTTAGTAAGCAATACTACAGGGTAAAACATGATTTTCATTTGTGAGACAATATTCTGTAGAAGTTTAGGATAATTGAATCACAAGATAAAGTAGTTTCACACTGAGATAGTATTTTTCACAATCTATTAAATGAATCATTGTTTGACCTTGAATCTGGCTCTATGCTGAGAATCCTCATGTTCAATATGTCATGGAATATATCCGGAGTCTAACCAATAAGCCTGTTTTGTTTCTCATCATAACTTCACCCTTCCTGCCACTAGTGTGTTTTAAGCCATCAATTACCTTGACTTTGAATCTGAAAGGTTAATGATCCGTGACCAAACAAATTTTTAAACTTTTTATTTGAAGATACAATCTTCATTTGAAAAATAGCTATTTAAAAATAGTTAGAAACAATGTGCTTTAAAATATTTCCTCACTTGTCACTTTATTGGTTGTACAAATGTAAATATTATCATACTAGATGAAAATAAACCAGTTCTTTTCTGGTACGTTGCATCATCACTGCATTTTGATGACCACTCAGGGAACTCAAAGTTAATCTACAGTGAAACTGAATGCCCTTGGAAGGAAAGATAGTTGCACAGTGCTTTAAAACAGGATATATTTTATTAAATATTTGATAATACACTGGGTATCATATGCTGGGTTGCCAAGACTATATTCCTCACATGGGCTCAGGTGTTTCTTAGAAAGTACCTACTGAAAATTATGATTAGACAGGCTTGTTTAGATTATGATGTTTGGAAGGAAAACAAGTACAGTTATTATAGGCATAATAACAATATAATTTCCCCATTATGTGCTTGAAGTGGAAATAAGGGAAGAGATTGATATACCTGTTCTTTTGAACCTTTACTCTTTTTACCCTATGCTATATTTTAACCTTCAATTCCATTTTTACTTTGCTCCCAAAATGGTGAAAAAATGTGAAATATGGTTGATGTATGGAAGCACAGTCAATTTGAAGGGACATGAAAATATTGATTCTGAGTAATCATTTTCGAATCCTCATAAAACAGAATTTTCATGTATAGTAACTATAATTGAGAATATCTAAAATGTAGGCTATTCATAAAAAGTAAAAGAAAAACATGATAAACCTCCACAAATACATATAATAAAAAATAAAATACAATTCCTTATATTGACTAAAATCTTTTTCCTCTGCCATCTGGTACTGGCCCGAGGAAGCTAGGACTAGATAAAATGCTTCAAAAGAAAACAATAGCACAGCAATAGAGACTTTTGTCATGAAGCCTTCAATGGAGGAGGAAGTAGGAAAAAGATGGGAAGCAAAAAGGGAAAAGTATACAAGTTCTTTACTTGTATGGAGGCATATGGAAGAAAGAAATGTTTAAGTTAGGAGCTACCTATCTGGGATATTTTAGAAATAAAATTTTGAGGATGTGGTAATATTTTAAATTAGTTTGAGAAATGAACATTCATTCATATTATTAAACCATTTAACAAAATTAGATTGTTCTTGAAATAGCCACTAGCAGAATTACCTCTTTCTCTAATTTTTTTATAGCAGGATATTATTGAAATGATCCCTCAAGCTGCTGAGAAATCATCTATAAAGAATGCTTTCTTGGCCCAAGAATATTGTCCAGTGGAATTGGTAAGTATGTGTACTTTTGGAGATATTCTTTAAAAATGTTCCTAATATTGAATATTTTATTTATCTAAAATTTAGTTTTTAGTGCTGTCTTGTTACTTTCTAAAGTTATAATTTAAATTTGTAATCTCAGTAGAGATGTTTGTGAATACTTTTTTTTTTTTTTTTTTTTCGTACGGGAGATTGAACTCAGGACCTTGCATTTTCGAGGCAGGAGGTGGCACCACTGAGCTAAATCCTCGGCCCTGTGAATACTTTGATAAAACATTCAAATTTTACTTTTTCTTTTGTCATTATTTTGAAACTTCAAATAATTTTAAAGGAATGTGTACAACTTCTATGCCTATCAACAGTAGTGATAGGTTTTTAAATGTTGAAAATCACTGTTTTAAATTTTTTTTAAGCTTATAAAATATCTAGAGAGCCAGGCATGGTGGCTCATGACTGTAATCTCAGCACTCTGGAGGCTGAGGCAGGAGGATCCCTGTGAATTTGTGTCCGGCCTGGGCTCCATAGTGAGTTCAAGGTCAGCCTGGACTGCATAGTGAGACCCTGTCTCAAAAAAAAAAAAATCTCTAGAGAAACCATGCTTATTAGGGGTATAGCTTAGGCAGTGATGGTGAACCTCTTAGAGTTTTCAATGATACAAACAACTGGCTGTGGCCATAGGTTTGCCACCATTGGCCTAGGGCATTTGAAATTTTTCTTACAAAATAGTGTGGGCAATTTTTCTAGAAATCAGAAAATGAAAATGACCTTTTCAAAGGGCCACATGTTGATAGCAAAGCCAAAAGTAAATTTTTACTCAACTGATTTCCTGTGTTACTGACTTATTTTTCTGTTCTTTGTCATAGAGTACTAAAGACATGTTTAAGATTGTAAGGAATTTTAGCAAAAGTTTTTAAAATAAGTAATATCAAGATACCTCTTAATGTCTGACATTAGTTTTTAAATAAGTTATCTTTTTAATTAATTATAAGAGTATTAGATTGTTTTTCTCATACATGGAATACACGCTGAATTCTTTGGATAATCTGAGAATACATTATCTGAACTTTTTACCTGAAACATTCATATAGCTGATCCATAAGTGAGTTGATTCATTTTTTCCAGTCTCTTTGCTTCCATAGACACAGGTTGTTTTCATATATGATCCAGCAAACCACAACATAGCATGAGTTTAGCTGTTTAAATAATCCTCTGGACTTTCCACACAATGGGTTCAGTTGTAGGGTGTCTACACAGATCAAATGTATTGGCATTAGCAAAACAGAAGACTATTCTGTGCTTTTTTTCTGGTTAGCTGTACATTACAGGTGAAGCTACAGTTTCATGAATCTAACAGATTTTTACATGTGTATTTAACAATAAAATAAATATGAGTTATTACATGAATTAATTTACCCAAGGACAGACCAGAAGAGAATAAGCATACAATGTAACTGGATAGATTCTGGGAAACTCTTCAGGAAAAAAGTGACCATATTTTCAACTCACTCTCATTGGGATGTAAGAAAGGTCACGGCACAGGCAGGACCATGCTATGTAGCCAGTCCTGGAAGCAGGGACTCAACAGTTCCTGGACTGAATCAGAGAGTCCCTTTAGCCTCAAATGATTTAAAATATGAGGCAGAATATTTTTGCAATTCCCGAAATTCTCTTAGAGGTCATGAAATCAAAAGTACTTTGAGGAAGTGTCTGGGCTCCAGAGCTGTGGATGAAGCTAGACAAACAGGGGACATGTGATAAGGGTTAACACAGGTGCTGTTGGTCAGAGCTAGCCTAGGAAAAATGGTAAAGTAGGTCAGCTCTGTGCAACTTTCCTCCCCCAGCCCTTTGTATGCTGCTCTTCTATCAGATTCATCACCTTTCTTGTGCCCAGGTTCTGTTCTCAGCTCACAAAGTGTTAGTTGGTAGGGACGACAATGAGTTCTTGTAAAGAGATTTCAACTTTACAATTTTAAATATTAAGATACAGTGGTTAATCTTTTAAGATGGAAAGAATGAATCTGTTTGGGTAACATGACAGGCAGTGGGTTAACCTTTTCTGGATAAGGCACTTTCAAACTGTGAAAGGTTTCTAACCCAACTGTCACAAATTACTAAACACCAGCTATTTTTAGAGCTTCTCTATAACCATATAAAAGTTCTTATAACTTTTATATAGCTTTACAAGACAGTTTTTTTCTGTAGCTTTATATTTACTCCTGTCAGCTGAGTTCAGATTGACCAGAAAAAGAATAGATCTAGCTGAAAGTGCTTGTCTTTGCTAAATTTACTTTTCAGGGTACATAAGGACGTAGTGCTCTGGGATACATTACCAATAAGATTGCACAATCTCCTACTTTGGATCTCCTTATCAGAAGACAGTGTGGGGAGTATATGTGCAATCCTCCACAGGTTGATGTATATTTGTGTTAGTCTCACTCTCCCCATTATCAGACTATAAGATCTTTGTTTGGTAGGACTCAGTGTTATGGTTGTTTTTCTGATAGTAGCTAACACTATGCTTGACATGTAATTAACATTCAGTAAAATTTGCTTAAATGACATATTTTATTTATCAATCATTTAACAGGAGTCATCAGAGAATGAACAAAACAGTGAAGCTGAGAGATGGAATCAAAGATTATTTCAGATGTTAAATCGTTTACGGGTAAGATGTTAGGGTTTGTCAACTCTATTTTTGTTTTAAAAATAAATAAAATATTGACCCTAGGCATCTGGATATTTATGAAAACAAAACAATCTTTTATCATTTTGTTGTGGCCAAATTCTGATAGCATGTCTGTATTCCAATCAGCAACAAAACTTTCTTTAAGGGTATAGCCCAGAAATTTTGTGTGAAACTTTTCACACTGATCAGAACTTATCTTGCATTGCCACCTCTATCTGGGAAATAAGTTCTCATTTAGTAACCGTAAGCCCTGCTAATAATTCTACTGCTATGGAAGAAGATAATGGACATTAAGGGACAACTAAACTTACTGCCACAAAGATTATGTAAAAAAAAGATTCAGTTCTACTGAATCTTCCCAGTATAATTACATTTCTTATAAACTTCAAGGAGGTTTTTTTTATTGTTGTTTGATTTAATCATTACAGCTTCTATCTTAGGACATTCTGTCATCATAAACATGAAAATGTCTCTGTTCCCTCTTAGTTCTGTTTCTTAGTGCTTTGATTTTCTTTTATCTTAAAATTGTAGTGATTAATATTGTCTCATAATTTCCTGAGATAAATAGTGGGTTGGAGACAGAGGCCTTGCAAACAAATCTGAAATTTTCTTTTTTTCACCTTAAATTTTATTGGTTGTCTCTGGACATAAGTTAGAAATAATTTATTTCCAATATTGAAAGCTGTGTAACATTTCTAGGATTCTTGTGTTGTTATTGAAAGGTCAGATTCTTCCTTGGTTCGTGATCCTTTGTAGGTGATCTTTGTTTTCTCTCTGAAAGTTTTTGGATTCTTTCTTTATCTCTAGTGTTCTGAAATTTCATGATGATGTGCTTTTTAAAAAGTTTACTGTGCTGAGCATGTAGTGTGTTCTTGTAATGAGATAATCCTTGGTTTCTATGAATTTTTTTGGCTGTCCACTTCATTTATCTCCTCTCTTCTTGAAGGGTGTATAGGTTAATGAATCTCTTGAATTGCTCCTTCTATTTAAAAAATATCCTTTATTCTCCATATTAATTTCCTTTGTTTTTGTATTTTTCCTTTCACTAGAAGATGCCCTCAACTTTGGATTTAAGGCTTTATGAAATTTTTATTTTTGCTTTCACTTTTTTGTTTTTCAGGAGCTGCTTTTTATGTGTTGGTCTTTTAGTTACTAGCTACTTTTTTGTTTCGTAAAATCCTAATCCTTTCTAAATAATTATTTATTTAATTAAAAACTCTTTGTTGCCAGGCATAGTGGCACACACCTGTAATCGTAGCACTCCAGGAAGCTGAGACAGAAGGGTCACAAGTTCAAGTACAGTCTAGACAATTTAGCAATTTTGTGAGGCCCTATTTCAAAATAAAAAATAAAAAAGGCGGAGGATGTATCTCAGTGCAAACCACAGTATCATAAAAAAAGAACCTTTTTTGAAGTATGGTTAACATAAAATGAACTATGCATGTTTAATGTACAGTACACAGTGAGATGAGTCTTGACTTATGTATATACCTATGAAACCATCACTATACTCAGGATAAGGAACATATCTAAAACCCCAATGAGTTTCCTTGTGTCCTTTCATGGTCTCTTGCACTGTCCTTCCCACTGTCTTCCTTTATCCTTGTCACTTTTCACAGATGCAGTGAAAAACTTCTCAACTTTAGAAGTTACAGTCTTCTTCTGCTTCCTGAATTATTTTAGTGATTCTCTTGAATGTGTTCTTTTTATTTTTTATTGTTAGAGATTTAAATGTCTGGTGGATCTTTGGTTATCTGCTTTTATTTAAGACTAAGACACCAAAAAACTGATTTTGGAAGTTACATGGCCATGGACAGGGCTTGTATGTAGTCTTGTGGTCTTAATAGTGAGTTAACTGGTGGTGCCCTTTCCCCAGATACCATCATCTAAAGAAGTTTTTCTTTTTGAGTGGTCAGTTTTCTCAGAGCATTTTTTTCAGCTACTACCTAGGCGATATATGCATGATGCCAGTTGTTCAGGAATGAAAAAGAAGTCAGGGAAAGGTTAGTTGTCTCATTGTACAGGTGTGGAATGTCACTTAATCTTGTAGTTTGTGGCATGGCATTTTTCCTTCCCCATCTACAGTGCCAGTGTCCCAAATCCAGAGCTTCAATGGTTGGTATCTCCAGAAAAATACTTTCTTGCCTGCTGCTGCTCTATATAGTGGTCTCTCGTTCTTAGAGGCTGTGGAGCGGACAGAAGGCCTAACTTCCCCTGAGTTTCAAGGAATTCTGTTTTCAGTCTCATCTCTAGCTTATGTCTCCAGCTCCTGAGTTTTTTCAAGGTTCTATACCTCAAGTTGGCTTGATTTTTGCTGGTTTTCCCCTCTCTGTTGATACTTAGGTATCAGCTTTCTCTCCTCTGCTAAGTCAGTTGTGTCTTCCATTTTCTTAATCTCTTTTGTCATTTTTTATTCCTTTACTCTCATTTTTCAAAAGGGCTTCTGAAGGAAACACAACTAAGCACATATGTTCATCTTGCATATTTGTTCCCTCAAGGTTTCTCAAGAGAATTTTTAAAATTGAAAAAGCTGTTCCCACTCTCTCCCAGGGGGAAAAAAACTACCAAATCCATATCTTGTTGCACAAAGGAAGGAATAAATGAAGGCTAAGTATACAACCTCTGAAAGGCTGCTGACTCTGGGCCACAACTTTGATTAAGATAAACCACAATAAAATATTAACTTATTAATTTGTTAAGTGTTGTAGACTGGCAAAAACTTGTATGATATTTCTAAAAGTGCTTAACAACCATCCAAGGAGTTTGATACTCATGGGGATATTGGCCAGTATTCATTACAATATTTCTAACTAAAAATTAAACTTCTGTAGGAAGGTGATTCCAAGTCTTAGTCTTTATGAAAGCAATTATTTTCACCCATAATTACTTTATTGTACCTTATTTCTAGTAGGTATATATGTGCCCTATGATGATTCCAACATCTTTTTAATCTGTATAAAGAAACTGGGAGATGTTTAGTTATATTCCCCTGCCACTAAAACATACAAATGTACTTCTCCATTTACTACTAACATTGTTTATAGTCATAGTAAAGTTCATTGTTTATAGTCAAAGTAAGCCTGATAAACTGACCATTTGCATTATATTTGAAGCCTTCCAAAGTGCTATATAATTTTTCTGCCTACAAGTCTAAACTAATTGCACTTTTCATAGAAGGAATTTATTTTGACATCAATTTTTAAAGACCTAGCATTTATATAACACATTATGAATTTGTATAACATTTCAAGGTTCTTTTTCATGCATTTTTTTCAATGAGCCAAGCTTGTGCTTAGTGACCTACGGTGGTTTTATAAGTTTATTAGAGTTTTCTGTATTTCTCCATTGAAGGATATCATAATCACTTATCAAAAAACTCCATCTTTTGTTGTTCATAATGCACCCACAGCCTGCTTTACTTCTAATGATTTTGTTTCCCTTCCTTTCCCTCTCTTCTATTTTCTCAGGAATCTAACAAGATGGGGATGCAGTCCTTTAGTCTGAAGAACCTTTGCAGAAATAGTGACCGAAAACAAGCTGCTACCAAATTTTGTAGCTTTCTTATCCTAAAAAAACAGCAGGTTATTGAGCTGAGTCAAAGTACTCCCTATGCAGATATTATAGCTACAGTAGGACCAATGTTCCATACAATGTGAAGGAAATACAGAACACGCAGTTTTATGCCATCACAGACATTTCTGTATAGATTGTTCAATTTAACGCAGAAGCCTTCTGAGAACATCTGAAGGACTGATCTGTTTCACAGATAGGCTGACCTCCTGTCTTTTTCTAAGTTCAGAATAATCATAGACAGAATTGGAAACTTATCTGCTTACAGAAATATTAATTATAGCAAGGTAATTTTTAAAACTTAGCTGATTTGAATGTATAGCATAATTTCCTGGTTTGAATGTAGTATTTAGGGTACATTTAGGATATATTTTGAAAACATTATATGCCTTCAAGACACATTCAAGGATTTTTTTTTTTTTGGTTCTGGGGATTGAACTTGGGTCCCTGCGCTTGCGCAGCAGGTGGCAAAACCACTGAGCTAAATCCCCGACCCTCAAGGATGTTTTTTAAAAATGCTATTTTGTACTAGATTGTTTATTCAAATTTTATGGGGCTAATGAATATTAATGCTCATTTCTTGGCAGACAATAATTTATTTGATTCTAATGTCTATCATCTTTGATATGATCTAGTGTCATGGTTTTTCATCTAATATCTTAATTGAAGAATTACAAAATTAATCTTTGTTTTAAGTCACCTGCCTGGCTTTTAGCTTGTTCATAGGTCATTTAACTTTTTTATTTACTATTTAATGATTATTATAATCACCATTAATCCCTCAACAAACCTAAATTTACTTCTTACATTTAAAACATTAGTAGACACTTTTGCAGCATGTTGTCTGCAGCTATAACTTGAGTAAAAAATTGCTAAAACACGTGTTCTTATACATGGTATTTACTGAGCATTTCTGACATTAAAACCATTGGTTTTTTTCTTAGTTGAAATTTAAATTAGATTTTCATATATGCTCTGTGAACTCCATTGTACACTATAAAATGAAGCCTATAATACTCTTTAAAGCATTGTTTTTAGAATTATGTTACATAGAACTAAATTCTAAATAGCCTCTATGAATACATTAAATATAAGACGTAAATATCAAAATTGCTTTTTAAATTTTATTTTTAAATTATGCAGACAAAATGACTTCTTAATTTTGGTACACAGTTCTATAAATTTTAACATATAGTTTTCTGGAACTACCACCACAATCAGGATACAAAGAGTAACAACATTCTAAAAAACTCCTTGTGTTATCCCTTTATAGTCAAGCCTTTCTCCCATGCTGACCTCTTGCAGCCATTCTTTTCCAGGACTACATTTTTGTCTTATTGATAATGTCATATAAGTGTAATTATATAGCATGTAACTTTTTGAGACTGGTTTCTTTCACTCAGTGTAACATCTTTAATATTCACCCAAGTGGTTGGATAGTTTGTTCCTCTTATTGCTGAGTAGTATTCTGTTGCTGGATATACCCAGTTTTATTTATGCATTTATCCACTGAAAGACATTTAGAGTGTTTTCAGTTTTGTTAAAATAGAGCTGCATATCTTTGTGTACAGTTTTTGTATGAATTTAAGGTTTTATTTCCCTAGGAGTGGGATTTCTGGGTCATATGTATGTTTAACTTTGTAATAAATTTGTAACTTTGTAATAAATTATCAAATTATTTTCAAGAATGGGTGTATTTTGAATTCTCAGTAGTAATGTTTGAGTTCCAATTTACTTGTTATATTGATATAATTGTACATCTGTGTGCAATTGTAAGAAATAATACAGACAGACCAGTTCCTCCCAATGGTAACATTTTGCCTAACTTTATTATAATACCACAGCCAAGAAATTGGCATTGATACTACCCACCTACCTTATTCAAATTTTAACAGTCATGCACTCATTTGTGTGTATGTATATTCAGTTCTATGAAATGTTGGTTGTATGTAACTTTGTGTGACCACCACTGTAGCAGAGAAACAGAACAGCTCCATCACAAAAATCATCTTCGTTACCTTTTGTTAGCCACAGCTATCTCCCTCCCTTCCCTCCTGCCTAGCCCCTGACTACCATTAAGCTGTTCTCTATTTCTATAATTTTGTCATTGATACAATTAGCTTTTGTGGGTTAATTTTATATCCAGTGACTTTTCTAAACTCACAAATTAGTTTTATGTGGCTTTATTGGTTTGTTTTTGTAGATTTCTTAGTATTTTCTATACAATCATGTTGTCTACATGGAAGAACAATTTTATTTCTTTCTTTGCAATCTGTATGACTTTTATTTCCTTTTCTTACCTTGTAACACTTGCTAGAACCCTTAATATTTTGTTGAGCAAAATATCATTGCATTTTCCCAATCTTAGAAGGGAAGTATTCACTCTTTAACCACTAATTATGATGTGAACTATATTTGGATTATATTGTTTTGGGAGAGGTAATTGTGTCAGTTTGTTATTTTTGCTATAACAAAATATCTGATGCTGGGTACTTAAAAAGAAAAGAGGCTTACTTAACTCACAACTTTGGAAGGTAAAAGTCCAAGATCAAATGGCCCCATCTGTTCAGCCTCTGGTGAGAGCTTCATTGGCTGTATCATAATATGGCATATGGCATATCCAAGAAAGAAAGATCACATAGTAATCAGGAAGCTAGAGAGACTTAATGGTACATGTTTGCTCTTTTTATGAAAACTTGTTCTCACAGGAATTAACTGGGGTCTGTGCCCCTCAGTAACCACCTTCTATTAGGCACCACCTCTTAAAAGTTTCATCACCTCAACACTGCTAGATTAAGAAACAACCTTCCAGCACGTGAACCTTTGAGAGACAGTCAAACCATAGATGACATTCCTTTCTAGTCCCAGTTTCCTGAACATGTTTATCATGAATGAGTGCTGAATTTTGTCAAATGCTTTTTCTGCATTGATTAATTTTATCATGAGATTTTTTTTCTTGAGTATTAATATGGTGTAACACACTTATGGTTTTAAAAATTTTTTTCAAGTTTTGTATTTCTAAGATAACTCCTGGTGTATATTCAAATTTATGTCCAAATACTATTCCATTGTATAGCTATACCACATTTTTTATCCATTCATCAGTTGATGGACCGACATGTGAGTTATTTCTACTGTTTTGACTGGTATGAATAATGCTGCTATTAACATTAGTGCATAAATTTTGTGTATACATATTTTCATTTTTCTTGGGTATATACCTAGAAGTAGAAATGCTAGGCCACATGATAAACTAAAGTTTAACTTTTGGGGGGGAACTTCGAGTTGTTTTCCAAAACACTGTACAATTTTACATTTCTATGAGCAGTGTAACAGGGTTCCAGTTTCTATATCTCCCTGCTACCACTTGTCGCTGTCCTTTTTTTATTATTATTACTAGCCTAGTGAGTGTGAAGTGATATCTCATAGCTCTAATATGCATTACCATAAGGATAATGATGTTGAGTGTTTTTTCATGTGAATTTGATATAAGGAGGTATACTGGTCTTTCTTTTCCTGTTCTTTTTCAGGTTTTGGTATCAAAGTTATACTAGCTTCATAAGATAACTTGAAAAGTATTTCCTCCTATTCTACTTCTCTGGAAAAGACTGTGTAGCTTTGTATTATTTCTTCATAGAAGTTTGGTAGAATTTACACCACAAAACCATCTGGATGTGGAGATTTATATTTTGGAAAGTTTTCAGCTATGAAGCCAATGTTTAAAATAGTTGTAAGAACATCAGTTATTTATTTCATTTTGAGTGAGTTAGTAGTTTGTGCTTTCAAGAAATAAGTCCATTTCTTCTACATTGCTGAGTTGAGAATTGATGAGTGTAGAATTGTTTCAAGTATTGCCTTATTATCCTTTAAGGCCTGTAATGTCTACAGTAATAAACCTGCTTTCATTTCAGACATTGTTAAGTTTATGTCTTCTCTCTGTTTTTTAGTTTCTTTAGAGGCTTGAAATTGTATTGGTCTTTGCAAAGAACCACATTTTGATTTTACTGATTTTTCGCTTTTGTTTTTGTTTTCAATTTCATATATCTGTACTCCTATGTTTATTGTTTCTTTTATTCAGCTTGCTTTGGGATTCTGTTCTTCTTATCTTTCTCATTTTATAAGTAATATAGATAATTGATTTGTGATCCTTCTTTTCTAATATGAAGACACATACTTTGCTCCAAGCACTGTTTTAGCTGTACCACACACTTTGATATGCTGCATTTCCATTTTTGTTTGGCTAAAAAACATTTTTAAGTGCCTTTGCAACATCCTCCTTGATCTGTGAATTATTTAGAACTATGTTTTTTAATAGCTAAGAGCAATTTTCCTCCTATTTTTCAGTAATAAATTTCCTGTCTAACTTCTTTTTGTTTAGAGAACTTACTATAAGTGATTTTGATTCTTTTAACTTATTAAGGCTTATTTTATGATTCAGTGTGGAATCTGTCTTGCTGATGTTCCATGGGCACATAAAGAATATATTCTTGTTAGGTGAATGTCAATAAATGTCAGATCTGGTTGTTTGATAGTGTTCAGTTCTCACCTTTGCTTATTTTTGGTCTTGGGTTCTATTTATTACTGAGAAGGGAGTGTTTGTGTCTCCAGCTGTAATTATGGATCTGTTTATTTCTTTCAGTGTTTGCTTCATATATTTTGACGCTCTTCCATTCAATGCAGACACATCTACACTTATTATGTCTTTTTTTTTTTTTTTTTGGTACTGGGGATTGAACTCGGGACCTTGCGCTTGTGAGGCAGGCGCCAGAACCACTGAGCTAAATCCCCAGCCACTTATTATGTCTTGTTGGTACAATGGCTTTTCTATTATTGTAAAAAGAATTTCTATATCCATGGTATTTTTTTATTCTGAATTATGCTTTTTTTTGATATTAATATTGCCATTCCAGCTGTCTTTTGACTAGCATTTGTGTGATATGTACTGGTATTTTTACATCTTTTACTTTTAGTCTACCTCTATCATATTTAAAATGAGTTTAAGGTTGCATTTAATAAAGTCATTTTAAAATCCATTCTGACAATCTCTGTTTTAACTTATGCATTTAAACCACTTACATTTAATGTAGTTATTGGCATGTTTGGATTTAGGTCTACTATTTTATTTCTATTTACTGTTTGTTCCCTTTATTTTTCTCTTTCTTTGTGCATGTGTGTGCAGGGTAGTACTGGAGACTGAACCTGGGTCCTTCGTACTAAGTTACATCCTCAACCCTTTTTATTTTTATTTTATGAAATAGGGTCTTCCTAAGTTGCTAAATTTCCCAGGCTAAGTTTAAACTTGCCATCTTCCTGCCTCAGTCTCCCAGAGTGCTGAGACTACAGGCATATGCCACTGTACCTGGCTTACCAGAGACCCTTGCAGTGGATCCTAATCTCCTGCTCAGGGCTATGATGCAAGATGAGAAGAAAGACTCAGGCACAGTATTAAGGAGTGAAATGGGGAGCTAGGATGGTCAATGCTGAGTAAACAGCAAAGACCTTGAACAGCTAGAACTGCCGATATTTATTGGTGACACAATCATTGTTAGGTTGGGTTGAGGGGCCTTGTGCTAGAAATAAGTTGCTTTTGCAGGTAAGGCTTGTAAAAGAAGGGACAAAGCATTCTTGCATTAGGAACAGAACAGATCAGATATAGGTTGTGGTTAATGATTAACCCGTCTTTACAGTTAAGAAGGTTTCATTTCTGGGAATGGAATTTGGGTAAGAGCCACTCTGACCACAGTTGGACTCACTTCTTAAAATAAGCCAATTGCAGGGTTAACTCATTACAGGCTGCTTTGGGCACAATCAACAGGGTAGTCTCCCACACTGGCTCACTCTAATTTTCATAAATATTCTCTCCATTCTCACCTTTTGAAATATTTAACATTTTTAGAAGTCTATTTTAATTTATTCTGTTTTTATTGTGTATTTTATACAATTTTTAATAGCTGTTCTAGAGATTATGAAATCTAAACTTTTCACACTACTTCTAGTGTACAAAATTTATAACATTTAGGTTTCTTTACACTTCCTCCTTTATACTGTAGTTTTCTTATATGTTACATCTCATACATTCACACTCCATCAGACAATGATACAATAACCTTAACTGTCAAACACTTAAAAGAATTCAAGAAAATAGACTATTAAATTCACTTAGATAATTAACCTTTTTTTTTCCCTCTCTCCCTCCCTCTTTCCTTTCCTTTCTTCCTTCCTCCCTCCCTCCCTTCCTTTCTTCCTTCTTTCCTAATGTTCCAAGGTTTTTTTCTGGCGTAATGTCCCTTTTGTCTGAAGAACTTTTCAGCAATTCTTTTTAAGCAAGTATACTGACAATGATTTAAGTTTTTTTTTATCAGAGAATGACCTTATTTCACTTTCATTTTTGAAGAACATCTTTTCTGGGTATAAAATCCTGGTTGATACTTCTTTTTTTGGAAATTAATTAATTTAATTTTTTTTAATTGTTAAGTTTATTGGTATAATTTAGATATACACAATGATCGCATTCTTTGTATAGAATGTATAGCTGTACATGATATATCTTTTTTTTTAAACAGGGATTGATTTTTTTTAGCTTGGAACCTTGTGTTTGTGAGGCAGGCAGCAGCACCACTGAGCTAAATCCCCAGCCCTACACGATATATCTTGATTCTTATTTTTTCCCATTTCCCTCTCCACCCTTCCACCCCTTTTCCCCTTCTAATTTATAAGAACTTTGTTTCCATTTTATCTTTTCTCATTTTTTCTTTTTTCTTCCTTCCATTCCCTGTCCTCCTTCCCTTGCACCCTTTGACATTTGAACATTTTCTTCCTACTTCACAATATCTGTTATACATTTTGACCCATATTTACACTTTCAGTTTCTCACACCAGAGAAACAATGTGATATTTACACATGTGTGTCCAATTTATTTGACTTAAAAGTATTATCTCTGGGTGTATCCATTTAGCTATAAATGTGTCAAATTTATCCTTCTTTATGGGTAGTACTCCATTGTATTAAAAAAAAACCCTACATCTTCTTTATCCATTTGTCAGTTTATGGGCATTTGGGTTGTCTTCCATGATTTAGCTATTACAAACTGTGCTGCTATGAACATGGGTGTGCATGTATCACTATGGTATGATGTTTTTAATTACTTTGGGAAGGTACCAAGAAGGGGGATAGCTGGGTCAAATGGAACCTCTAGTCCTAATTTTTTGAAGAATTTCCACACTGACTTGCACAGTGATTGGACTAGTCTACATTTCCACCAACAGTGGAGAGGGGTTCCATTTTCCCCAGAGCTCCACTAGCATTTGTTATTGGTTGATTTCTTGATAACAGCCATTCTTTCTAGAGTGAGATGGTATCTCAGCATTGTTTTAATTTGCATCTCTTGAATGACCAATGATGTTGAACATTTTTTCATGTATTTATTTGCTGTTTCTAGTTTCTCATCTGAGAAGTGTGTATTTATCTCAGATGTCCATTTTTTAATTGGGTCTTCAATTTTGGGGGGGTTGGGTTTTTTTAGTTCTTTATATATTCTACATATCAGTCTTTTGTCTGAGGAACAGCTGGCAAAAATTTTTCCCACTCTGTTGGTTGTCTCTTTACTCTGTCGGTGATTTCTTTTGCTGTACAAAAGCTTTTCAATAAGATGAGGTCCCAATTGTTGATTCTTTGCAAAATTCCCTGTGTGATAAGGGTTTTGTTCATAAAGTTTCTGCCTACACCAGTGTCTTCAAGAGTTCCAGCCATTCTCTCTTCTAGCAGATTTAGTGTTTCTGTTTTAATATTTAGATCTTTGATGCATTTTTATTTTAGTTTAGTGCATGGTGAGAGACATGGGTCTAGTTTTAGTCTTTGGCATGCGGAAGGCCAGTTTTTCCAGTACCACTTATTAAAGAGGCTATCTTTCTTCCAGTGAAAGTGTTTGGCCCCTTTGTCAAAGATAAGGTGGCTGAGTGTGTATAGAATTGTTTCCGCATCTTCTAACCTGTTCCATTGATGCTTGGTTCTGTTTTGTTTTTTGGGGTTTTTTTGCCAGTACCATGCTGTTTTTATCACAGTAGATCTGTAGTATAATTTTGTCAGGGGTTGTGGTGTCCCCTGCCTTGCTTTTGTTGCTCAGAATTGTTTTTGCTATTCTAGGTTTATTCTGGTTCCAAATGAATTTTAAGAATGTTTTCTCTAGTTCTGTGAGGTATGCTATTGATTGGGACTGCATTGAATCCATATAACAATCTTGGGAGTATGGACATTTTTACTATGTTGGTTTTTGCTACCAATGAGCAAGGGATATCTTTCCATTTCCTGATATCCTCTTTGATCTCCTTTTTCAGAGTACTGAAGTTTTCAATGTAAACATTTTTTACTTCCTTTGTTAGATTGATTCCTAAATATTTCATTTTTTTCAGTGCTATGAAAAGCATGGTTTCCCTAATTTCTCTCTCAGTAATTTTTAAATTTGTATATAGGAATGCTATTGCTTTTTGAGTGTTGAATTTGTAACCAGCTATGTGACTAAATTTGGTTATTAAATTTGGAAGTCTTTTAGTGGAGTTTTTGAGATCTTCTATGTAGAGTATCATTTCACCTGCAAATAACAACAGTTTAATTTTTCCTGTCTTATCTTTGTTCCTTTTATTTCTTTCTCTTGTCTAATTGCTCCAGCTAATGTTTCCAGAACTATATAGAATAGGAGTGGTGATAGTGGACAATCTTGTCTTGTCCCTGATTTTATAGTGAAAGCTTTCAGGTTTTGACCATTTAGTATAATGTTGGCTGTTGGTTTGCCATAGACGGCTTTTATCAGATTAAGATAAAGACCTCCTATTCCAATTTTCTGTAGGGTTTTTATCATGAATGGGTGTTGAACTTTTCAAATGCTTTTTCTTCATTTATTGATATGATAGTGTGATTTTTGTCCTTGGCTCTGTTGATGTGGTATATTACATTTATTTATTTGCATATTTTGAAGCATCCCTGTACCCCTGAGATGAGTCCTACTTGGTTTGCTGCATTCTGTTTGGCAGTATCATATTGAGGATTTTTGCATCTATGTTTATCAAGTAGATTGGCCTATAGCTCTCTTTCTTGGTTGGATCCTTCTCTGGTTTTTGTATCAGAGTAATACTTGCTTCCAGGAATGACTTTGGGAGTATTGATTCCCTTTCAATTTCATTAAAGAGTTTGAGGAATGGGCTGGGGATATATCCCAGTGGTGCCACGCCTGCCTGGCAAATACAAGGTCCTGAGTTTGATTCCCAGTACCAGGGGGTAAAAAGAGTTTAAGGAGTAATATCAATAGATTTTTTTAAATTTCTTGTAGAATTCATCAGTGAATCCATCAGGACCTTGTCTTTTCTTTGTTGGTAGATTTTTAATTACCTCTTCAATTTCATTGACTGTTACTGGGTAGGTTATTTAGAATTTTTATATTTTCTTGATTCAGTTTTGGTAATTCATATATATCTAGGAATTTGTCCATTTATTCTGTGTTTTCTGTCTTATTAGAATACAAGTTCTCCAAGGAGGTATTGATGATCTTCTGAATTTCTGCACAGTCCATTGTGATTTCACCTTTTTCATTCCTAGTTGCATGGGTTTGAGTCTTTTCTTCTTTTGATAAAGTTGGCTGAGGGTTTATCAATTTTATTTAATCTTGCAAAGAACCAACTCTTCAATTCATTGATTTTTTTGTATTGTTTTCTTAGTTCTGGTTGCATTAATTTCTGCTCTGATCTTTATTATTTCTTCCCTTGTACGAGCTTTGGGATTGACTTGTTCTTTCTCTAGAAGCTTGAGGTTCAACATTAGGCTGTTTGTTTGAGCTTGTTCTATTTTCCAGATGTGATCATTCACTGCTAAAAATTTCCCTTGTAGAACTGCTTTCATGATGTCTCATAAGTTCCAGTATGTTGCATCAGCATTATCATTGAATTGTAGAAACTGTCTAATTATTTTAAAATTTCATCTGTGATCCATTGGCTGTTCAGAAGGATGTTATTTAATTTCCATGTATTTATGAAGTTTTGGGGGTTTCTGTTGCCACTGATTTCCAATTTCATTGCACTATGGTCTGATAATATACATGGGATAATTTCAATTCTTTTGCATTTACTTAAGCATGTTTATGAGCTAGTATGTGGTCTATTTTGGAGAATGTCCCATGTGTAGCTGAGAAAAATATGTAGTCTGATGTTGCAGGGTGGAACACTCTGTAGACATCTACTAAGTCCATTGTTCACAGGTTTGGTTCAGTTCTGATATTTCTTTGTTGATTTTTTTGTCTATTTGATCTGTCTATCTGTGATAGTGGCATATTGGTGTCCCCAGTTACAATTGTGTTAGTGCTTATTTGATTTTTCATGTCTGTTAATATTTGTTTTATAAAGTTGGTGTGCCAGGATTTGGTGGATATATATTTATGATTGTTATTTGTTTTTCTTGGGAGGTTTTTTAAAAAGTTATGTAGTGACCTTCTTTGCCTGTTTTGGTCAGACTTGGCTTAAAGTTCACTATTGGAGGCTGATCAGACCCCCAATCACCTGACCAAGGCTATGGCAGCAGGTTTTTAAAAAAGATAAGTCAAGATATTAATGCATAAATGGGGGGCCCAGAATGGTCAATGCTCTTATCAGGCTAAGACACTGTCTCCTGGAGCTTTCCACTATTTATTGAACACACAGCTTCTTTAAGGGGTAAGGTGCAGTGCAGGGAACAGTGGAGGAAGAGCACTGATGTGAGAAGGGTCCTAGCAACAAGGGCACAAGGCATTCTAGAAAAAAACACCTCATAGATTAATGGAAAATTTTTTTCTTCCCATGGATTAATTTTTGCCTCTATAGGAGTTTTCTATATGAGTCATACTCCTCTTAGCTGCACTGTTGTCTTGCCATCCAAGATGTCACAGCATCATGGATCATTGAGACTTCTGCTGTAACCAGTGGTGTGGGGAGACGTTCCTTTCCCATACACCAACTGCTGGCTCTTCAGGCAAGCCATTGTGGGCTAATAGGAAAACTCAGACTTTTAATAAAAAATGCCAATTTATGAATTTGTAGCTCACTCAGGGTGGTCTCCATCAGTTCACTTTGTCTGAAAATAGAATAGCTCCCTCTGATTTTTTTCCAGGTTCTTGTCACATGAAGTATTTTCCATCCTTTGACTTTCAGTCTATGAGTTTCTTTTTGAGTTAAACGTGTTTCTTGTATGTAGCATATTGTTGGATCTTGTTTCTTATCCATTGTGCCAGTCTGTTTCTTTTGATTGGTGAATTGAGACCATTTACATTGATAGTTATAACAGATATGTATTGGTTTATCCTTGTAATATTATTTGCCTGCTGTTGGTTCCGTGTCTTTCTCCTCTGTTTAATTGCTTGCCTGGCCTGGTGGCTTCTTTCCACTGGTGTTCTTGAAATTGTTGTCTTTGTTATCTCTTTCTAAAATATCTTTCAGAATATTTTGTAGCGCTGGTTTGGTATCATGAATTTCTTCAGTTGTTCTTTGTCATGGAAGTATCTTATTTTCCCATTGATTATGAAAGATAGTTTTGCAGGGTACATCAATCTGGGTTTTAGGTTGTTTTTGTTGTTTATTTTTTTGTTCAGGACTTGAAATACTTCACTCCAAATTTTCCTTGTCTTAAGGGTTTATGTTGAGAAGTCTGCTTTGATTGTGATGGGTTTTCTTTTCTAGATGATTTGTTTCTTTTCTCTAACAGCTTTTAATATTCTGTTCTGTGCTGAATATCTAGAATCTTGACTATTATATGGCTTGGTGTAGATTTATTTTGGTTATGGCTAATTGGAGCTCCATATGCCTCACTTATCTGTATGTTAACTTCTTTTTCCATGCTTGAGAATTTTTCTGCCATTACTTCTGTGCACAGGTTTTCCCAAAACATAACACACATCATTTGAAGTCTAATGTCCATGTAGTCTTTCTTCCCAGCAGAAGCCTCCTGAGACTGATCTTTACAGGCAGCATTTCTATCCGCATCTCACTCTCTGAGAACTCTAAATAGAATCTCCCATCAAATACAGTTTTAAGCATTCCAGGGCTATTTCTTCAACTGGCATCTCCAAACCTTTAGAAATTCTTCCCACAAGCCAGTTCTAAAGGCTCCTGAACCACGTAGTCAGGTGCAGTCATAGCAACGATTCCATTTCTCTGGTACCTAATTCTACCTTAGTTACTTTTCTCATTGCTGAGACAAAGTAACCAACACACAAAATTAAAGGAGGAAAGGTTTATGCTGACTCCTGCTTTTCCATTGACTCTGATCAATCTTATGTTGTTCTTTGCATGATCTTGCAGCTGTTTGATTGTTTTTTCATGGTCCCTTGCTATTTTTAAGAGATCTTTCGGCCTCCATCCCAGGCTCCTAGGGCAGGGAAGCTCAGCCAGTACCAGCACCCGTAAGGAAGCTCCCCCACCTCCATCCCAAGCTCCTAGGGCAGAGAAGCTGAGCCCATCACAGAACCCAGAAGGAAGCTCCCCTGCTGCCATCCCCTAGGGCAGAGAAGGTGAGCCAGTCCCAGCACCCAGAAGGAAGCTCCCCCACCTCCATCCCAAACTCCTAGGGCAGAGAAGGTGAGCCGTGCAGGCACCAGAAGCACCCCCCGCCCTGTGGAAATAAGAAGACACATAAACAAGCCTCAAAAACAGACTTCCAGATCACCTACAGCAACCTCAAAGGGAAACGAGATGGAACAATCTGATATTCAACCACCAGGATTCTCTGAACTGGCAACAAAAGAGGATCTGGGAAAAATGAAATCAGAAATAATTACTCAGATAACAGCAAAGATTTTGCTCATGGTGCAAGACATGATTAATAAATCTAGAGAGGACAACTTACCGAGGTCCCCAGTCATGCGGAACACACACCGAATCAGCCCGCTGCAGACAGGAAGGTCTGTGCATACCCTACCGAAGTCCTGAGTCGCACAGAAGACGCTGAATCACCTTGCTTCAGACAGGCAGGTCTGCCCACACCTTACCGAGGTCCCCAGTTGCGCGGAACACACTCCGAATCAGCCAGCTGCAGACAGGCAGGTCTGTGCACGCCCTACCGCAGTTCTGAGTCACGCGGAAGACACCGAATCACCTCGCTGCAGACAGGCAGCCACCTGGTTCCACACTACAAAGATGCAGAGGACACCAGACCACTAGACCAAGGTACTGAGTCCTGCTGCTCCCGGCCCAGAGGTAGGGGCTTCTGAGCCACTGTCCCACTGCTCCTGGTCCAGAGGAAGGGGCTTACCGGTCACCATCCCTCCCGCTGCTCCCAGCCCAGAGGAAAGGGCTTTTGGGTCACCTTCTGTCCCGCTGCTCCTGGACCAGAGGAAGGGGCTTTCCGGCCACCATCCCTCCCGCTGCTCCCAGCCCACAGGAAAGGGCTTTTGGGTCACCAACCCTACCACTGCTCCCGGCCCCTGTCCCACCTCATCAAGCTCAGAGGAGGTAATCCGTGCAGGCACTAACAGCTCCCCACCACAGTCAAAATGAGAAAACATGTAAATAACTCTCAAAACCAGACTTCCAGATCACCTACAGCAACCACAAAGGGAAATGAGATGGAACACTCTGATACTCAACCACCTGGACCCACTGAACTGGCAACAAAAGGGGTTCTGGAAAAAATGAAATCAGAAATAATTTTTCAGATAACAGGAGAAATTGTGCCCCTAGTGCAAGACATGATTAATAAATCTAGAGAGGAGCTCAGGAACATGATGGAATCCCAACATAAGAAACAAATGGAATCCATAAAACAGATGCAAATAGATTTTCAGGACACGAAAAACTCCACTGAAAGTCTACACAGCAGAATGAGCCAATGTGAGGACAGAATTTCAGGTACAGAGGATAAGATTGCAATTAGTGACCAGGAAAAGAAAAATTGCTTCAAAATTATAAGGGAAGATGAGAAATCAATCCAGCAGCTGCTAGATGATGCAAAAAAGAATAACATAAGACTGATTGGGCTCAATGAAGAAACAGGAAAGAGTGGAGATGACATAAAAAATTTCTTCAAAGAAATAATGGCAGAAAACTTCCCAAGGAGGGGAAAAGAGCTTGACATTCAGATAAGTGAGGCATACAGGATTCCAAATAGCTTTGATCAAAACAAATCTACACATAGGCATATAATTGTTAAGATTCCAGAAACACAAAAGAACCACAAAGTAATACAAGCAGTGAGAGAAAAGAAACAAATCACATATAAAGGAAAGCCCATCAGAATCACATCAGACTTCTCAAAACAAACCATCAAGGCAAGAAGAGCTTGGAGTGACATATTCCAAGCCCTAAAAGAAAACAGCCTCCAACCCAGATTGATGTACCCTGCAAAACTATCTTTCAAAACTGATGGAGAAATAAGATACTTTCATGACAAAGAGCACCTTAGGAACTTTGTGAATACCAAACCAGCACTCCAAAGTATTTTACACAATAGCCTAGGAACAGACATTGAGGGTCACAACCCCAGAAAGCGAAGCAGAATGAACCCATCTGGCATGACAAGAAATTAAATGTAAAGGGGGAGAACCCAACAAAAAGGAAAAGTCATGGCAATGACAAGTCAATACATTTCAGTTATAACCATCAACGTTAATGGTCTCAATTCATCAATCAAAAGAAATAGACTGGCAGAATGGGTCAAGAAGCAAAATCCAACAATATGCTGCATACAAGAAACACACTTAATTCGAAAAGAAACTCATAGACTGAAAGTTGAAGGGTGGAAAACAATACTCCATGTGACAGGAATGCAAAAAAAAGCAGGAGTAGCTATCCTCTTGGCAGATCAAGTAGATTTCAAACCAACACTGATTAAGAGAGACAAAGAAGGACATTACATCCTTGTAAAGGGAACAATCCAAGAGGAAGAGATGACAATCATAAATATCTATGCACCAAAAACTAGTGCACCCAACTATATAAAACAAATACTAATGGACATGAAAAGTCATATATGCACTAATACAATTGTAGTGGGGGACCTCAACACCACACTGTCACAAATAGATAGGTCAACTAGACAAAAAATAAGTAATGAAATACTAGAACTCAATCAAACTCTTGAACAAATGAACTTAACAGATGTTTACAGAGTCCTCCACCCCACAAAATCAGAATACACATTCTTCTCAGCTGCCCATGGGTCGTTCTCCAGAATAGACCACATACTCACACATAGAACATGTTTAAGTAAGTGCAAAGCAATTGAAGTTATCCCCTGTACGTTATCAGACCATAGTGTGATGAAATTGGAGATCCATAGCAAAAGAAACTCAAAACATTTCATAAACATGTGGAAATTGAACAACACACTTCTGAATAACCAATGGGTCACAGAGGAAATTAAAGAAGAAATCAGACAGTTCCTTCAATTAAATGACAATCACAATACAACATATCAGAATCTATGGGACACAATGAAAGCTATCTTATGAGGGAAATTCATAGCAGTGAATACACATATTAGGAAAACAGAACGATTAAACAACCTGATGCTGAACCTCAAGCTTCTAGAAAAAGAAGAGCAGGACAACCCCAAAGCTCATACAAGGGAGGAAATTATAAAGATCAGAGGAGAAATCAATGCTACAGAGACTAAGAGAACGATACAAAAAATCAATGAAGCCAAGAGTTGGTTCTTTGAAAGAATCAACAAAATTGACAAACCCTTAGTCAACCTTATCAGAAAAAGGAAAGAAAAGGCCCAAATCCATGCAATTAGGAATGAAAAGGGTGAAATTACAACAGACCCAGCAGAAATCCAGAGGATCATCAATACCTACTTCCAGAACCTATGCGCCAATAAGATGGACAACAGAGAAGAAATGGACAGATTCCTAGATACATATGAAGTACCAAAGTTGAACGAAGAAGACCTAAAACTTCTGAACAACCCAATATCAACAATTGAAATTGAAAATGTAATTAAAACTTATCAACTAAGAAAAGCCCGGGCCCTGATGGCTTCACTGCTGAATTCTACAAGACATTTAGAGAGGAACTGCTGCCACTACTGTTGAAACTCTTCAGTGAAATTGAAAGGGAAGCAATGCTCCCAAATTCATTCCTGGAAGCAAGCATCACCTTGATCCCCAAAGCAGAGAAAGACCCAACCGAAAAAGAGAACTATAGGTCAATCTCACTAATGAACATAGATGCAAAAATCCTTAATAAGAAAATGGCAAACAGAATGCAGAAGATCATCAAGAAGATCATACACCCTGATCAAGTGGGATTCATCCCAGGGATGCAGGGATGGTTCAATATACGAAAATCAATTAATGTAATACACTATATCAATAGAGCCAAGGACAAAAACCATATGATTATCTCCATAGACACAGAAAAAGCATTTGACAAAATCCAACATGCATTTATGATAAAAACTCTACACAAAATTTTAGTAGATGGTCTCTACCTCAAACTGATAGAAGCCATCTATGAAAAACGCACAGCCAATATCATACTAAATGGTCAAAAACTGAAATCCTTCACACTAAGATCAAGAACAAGACAAGGATGTCCACTATCACCACTCTTGTTCAATATAGTTCTGGAAACATTAGCCATGGCAATTCGACAAGAGAAAGAAAAAAAAGGAATAAAGATAGGAAATGAAGAAGTCAAATTGTCATTATTTGCAGATGACATGATACTCTACATAGAAGACCCAAGAACTCCACCAAAAGTCTTCTAGACTTCATAACCACATTCAGTAGAGTAGCTGGTTACAAAGTTAACACACAAAAATCAATAGCATTCCTCTACACCAATGACAGACTCACTGAGAGAGAAATAGGGCAAATAATTCCCTTCACAATAGCATCCAAAAAACTGAAATACCTAGGAATCATCCTAATGAAAGAAATCAAAGACCTCTTCTCTGAAAACTATGGCACTCTGAAAAGAGAGATTGAAGATGATATCAGAAAATGGACAGACATTCCCGGCTCCTGGGTAGGAAGGATTAATATAGTGAAAATGGCCATACTTCCAAAACTGCTATATAGATTTAATGCAATTTCAATTGAGATCCCAGAAGCAATACTTCATAGACCTCAAGAAAACAATCCAAAAGTTCATTTGGAGCAAGAAGAGACCCAGAATAGCAAAAGCAATTCTAGGTAACAGAGACATGGCAGGGGGCATCACAGTCCCCAACCTGCAACTCTATTACAAAGCTACTGTGATAAAAACAACATGGTACTAGCAAAGAAACAGACTTGAGGATCAGTGGAACAGATTAGAAGATGCAGAAACAATGCCAGACACACTAAGCCATCTCATCTTCAACAAAGGAGCCAAATACCCTCACTGGAGGAAAGATAGCCTCTTTAATAAATGGTGCTGGAAAAATTGGGCTTCTACTTGCCAAAGATTGAAACTAGACCTATATCTATCACCATGCACTAAACTAAAATCAAAATGGATTAAAGATCTAAATATTAAAATAGAAACTCTGAACCAGTTGGCACAGAGGTTAGGTAGAACCCTTGAAGACATCGGTGTAGGAAAAGATTTTATGAACAAAACCTCAGTTGCCCGTGAACTAGCACAAACAATCAACAAATGGGATCTCTTCTTATTAAAAAGCTTCTGCACAGCAAGAGAAACCACCAGCAGTGTGAAGAGACAACCTACCCACAATGTGGGAAAAAATCTTCACCTGCTCTTCCTCAGACAAAGGTCTACTATCTAGAATATATAAAGAACTTAAAAAGATCAGACCTCCCAAATTTAAAGACCCAATCTAAAAATGGGCATCTGAAATGAACAGACATTTCTCACACAAAGAAGTAGAAATAGCAAATAAATCCATGAAAAAATGCTCAACATCACTGGTCATTCGAGAGATGCAAATGAAAACAACACTGAGATTCCACTTCACTCCAGAAAGAATAGCTGCTATCATGAAATCAACCAACAACAAATGCTGGCAGGGCTGTGGGGAAAGAGGAACCCTACTCCACTGCTGGTGGGAGTGTAGACTGATGCAACCACCTTGGAAATCAGTATGGAGATACCTCAAAGAACTAGGACTGGAAGTCCCATTTGACCCCGCTATTCCACTGCTGGGGATCTTCCCCAAAGAATTAAAAGAATCATACCACAGTGATATATGTGCACCCATGTTCATAGAAGCACAGTTTGTAATAGCTAAAACTTGGAAACAGCCCAAATGCCCATCAACTGGAGACTGGATAAAGAAAATGTGGTTTTTTTATAAAGTGGAGTACTACTCAGCCATAAAAAATGAAAAATTAGAGACTTTTATAGCTAAGTGGATGCATACTGAGGCGATACTCTTAAGTGAAATAAATAGGACACACATGAATAAATTCCAAATAGTTTCTCTGGTGTGAGAAACTGAAAGTGTAAATAAGGACTAAATGTATAATAGGTAATGTGAAATAGGAAGAAAAGGGGCAAAGGGGAAGGAATGGGGAGGGCTAGGGGAAAGGATAGAAGGGAATGGAATTAATATGAGAAAATGGAAAAATAGGAACAAAATCTTTGTAAATAGGGAGGACTGGAGGGGTTGAAGGGAGGGCTGGGCAAGGGTGAAAAATAAGAACCAAGAGAGACTATGTAAAGGTGCAAATTTCCAATGATGAATGTCATTATATTGTATACCTAAAATGTACCAATGTTTAGAATGAATAATCAATAATGTAAAATAGGAAGAAAAGGTCCAAAGGGGTAGGGGTAGTGTGAGGGGCAGGGGAAAGGAAAGAAGGGAAAGGAAAAATGATGAGAAATGGCAAAAATGGAAATAAAGTCTTTGTAAATAGGGAAGGGTGGAGGGCATGAAGGGAGAGCTAGGAAAGGGGAAAAAATAAGAACCAAGATGCATTATGTAAAGGTACAATTCCCAATGAGAAATGTAATTGTGTTGTATACCTACAATGTACCAATAACAGAATTTAATACAAAAATAAATAAATAAAATAAATAAATCTAGAGAGGACACAGATAAAAAAAAATAGAGGATCTGAGGAACATGATGGAATCCCAACATAGAAAACAAATGAAATCCATAAAACAGATACAAACAGATTTCCAAGAGATTAAAAACTCCATTGAAAGTCTGCACAGCAGAATGAACCAATGTGAGGATAGAATTTCAGATATAGAAGAAAAGATTGAAATTAGTGAGGAGGAAAAGAAAAATTGCTTTAAAATTGTAAGGGGACATGAGAAATCAATCCAGCAGCTGCTAGACGATGCAAAGAAGAATAACATAAGACTGATTGGAGTCAATGAAGAAAGAGGAGAGAGTGCAGATGACATAAAAAATCTGTTCACAGAAGTGATGGCAGAAAACTTCCCAAGGAGGGGAAAAGAACTTGACATACAGATAAGTGAGGCATATAGGACTCCAGCTAGGCTTGATCAAAAAGAATCTACACATAGGCATATAATAGTTAGGATTCCAGAAATCCAACAGAAGAACAAAATTCTACCAGCAGTGAGAGAAAAGAAACAAATCACATACAAAGGAAAGCCCATCAGAATCACATCAGACTTCTCAATGCAAACCCTCAAGGCAAGAAGAGCTTGGAGTGATGTATTTCAAGCCCTAAAGGAAAACAGCCTCCAACCCAGATTGATGGACCCTGCAAAACTATCTTTCAAAATTGATAGAGAAATAAGATACTTTCATGACAAAGAGCACCTCAGGAACTTCATGAATACCAAACTGGCACTCCAAAAAATTTTAGACAATACCCTAGGAAAAGACAATGAGGATCACAACCCCAGGAAAACCAGCAGAATGAATCCATTGGGCATGACTAGAAATTAAACACAAAGGGAGAGAATCCAACAAAAAGAAAAAGTCATGACAAGGCTTTTAAAACTTTTAACTTCATCTCCCTAATGAGCGTATAATTCAATCTTATTATTGTACTGATTGGTATTTTTCTGATTCTAGAGTTGCACATCATTCCTTGGGCTATACTGGCTATTTATCATCTTCTTATGTCTATATTTTAATTGGGTTGTCTATTAATGAGCTCTAAGAATTCTTTCTATATTCTGCTCATAGGTTATATGCATTGGAAATATGGTCTGTTTAAGGACTACTTTTCATTTTAATGATGTCATTTAAAGTTCTAAATTTTGATGGAATCTCATTTATCAATTTTTTTCTTTTATACATCATGTCTTTTGTATCCTAGGTAGTTCTTGCCTACCCTGAATTCATAAATATTTTCCCTTATAATTTCTTCTTAAAGTTAGAGATTTCCATACAGTTTTTCATACTTTTTTTTGGTACCAGAGATAGAACTTGCATCCTTGCGCTTGCGCAGCAGGTGGCAAAATGACTGAGCTAAATCTCTGGCCCTTCTAGAGATTTCTTAATATTTTCTCTTTAGATGATCATTTCATCTACATATAAAGATTTTGCAGATGAAATGATCATCTACAGAGTAAATACTAAGAAATCTCTAGGAGCCCCTAGAACTTGTAGTTGAATTTAGCAGGATTAGAAAACACAAGGTATATATACAAATTCAGGTCTGTGTATACTTGCTATAAATGAAGAACTGAATATTGAAACTGAAAAGTTATGTAGGAGTACAAAGGACCCAGAAAAGCCAAAAACAAAAACAAAAACAGTGTTGGAAGATGTTAAGCACCCAATTTTAAGACTTCTTCTAAAGCTACAGTAATCAAGGCAGTGTTGGTGTAAGGAAAGACATATAGATCATTGGAATAAAACAGAGGATCTAGAAATAGAATCACACATATATGGTCCACTGAGTTTTGGAAGATTATTTAACATTAGCATTTTATAGAATATAAACTCAATTCAAGAGCCAAGGAAGAGGTAGTGTTTTCAGCAAACGGCACTAGAACACCTGGTATCTGTATATAAAAAATTAACCTCAACACTTTTTCCCATTCATGAAAATATCTTGAAGGGATCTATGAACCTAAATAAGAAAGCCTAAAAGTATAAAACTTTAAGAAGAAATTATAAGGGAAAATATTTATGAATTCAGGGTAGGCAAGAACTACCTAGGATACAAAAGACATGATGTATAAAAGAAAAAAATTGATAAATGAGATTCCATCAAAATTTAGAACTTTAAATGACATCATTAAAATGAAAAGTAGTCCTTAAACAGACCATATTTCCAATGCATATAACCTATGAGCAGAATATAGAAAGAATTCTTAGAGCTCATTAATAGACAACCCAATTAAAATGTAGACATAAGAAGATGATAAATAGCCAGTATAGCCCAAGGAATGATGTGCAACTCTAGAATCAGAAAAATACCAATCAGTGCAATAATAAGATTGAATTATACACTCATTAGGGAGATGAAGTTAAAAGTTTTAAAAGCCTTGTCATGACTTTTTCTTTTTGTTGGATTCTCTCCCTTTGTGTTTAATTTCTAGTCATGCCCAATGGATTCATTCTGCTGGTTTTCCTGGGGTTGTGATCCTCATTGTCTTTTCCTAGGGTATTGTCTAAAATTTTTTGGAGTGCCAGTTTGGTATTCATGAAGTTCCTGAGGTGCTCTTTGTCATGAAAATATCTTATTTCTCTATCAATTTTGAAAGATAGTTTTGCAGGGTCCATCAATCTGGGTTGGAGGCTGTTTTCCTTTAGGGCTTGAAATACATCACTCCAAGCTCTTCTTGCCTTGAGGGTTTGCATTGAGAAGTCTGATGTGATTCTGATGGGCTTTCCTTTGTATGTGATTTGTTTCTTTTCTCTCACTGCTGGTAGAATTTTGTTCTTCTGTTGGATTTCTGGAATCCTAACTATTATATGGCTATGTGTAGATTCTTTTTGATCAAGCCTAGCTGGAGTCCTATATGCCTCACTTATCTGTATGTCAAGTTCTTTTCCCCTCCTTGGGAAGTTTTCTGCCATCACTTCTGTGAACAGATTTTTTATGTCATCTGCACTCTCTCCTCTTTCTTCATTGACTCCAATCAGTCTTATGTTATTCTTCTTTGCATCGTCTAGCAGCTGCTGGATTGATTTCTCGTGTCCCCTTACAATTTTAAAGCAATTTTTCTTTTCCTCCTCACTAATTTCAATCTTTTCTTCTATATCTGAAATTCTATCCTCACATTGGTTCATTCTGCTGTGCAGACTTTCAATGGAGTTTTTAATCTCTTGGAAATCTGTTTGTATCTGTTTTATGGATTCCATTTGTTTCCTATGTTGGGATTCCATCATGTTCCTCAGATCCTCTATTTTTTTATCTGTGTCCTCTCTAGATTTATTAATCATGTCTTGCACCATGAGCAAAATCTTTGCTGTTATCTGAGTAATTATTTCTGATTTCATTTTTCCCAGATCCTCTTTTGTTGCCAGTTCAGAGTCCAGGTGGTTGAGTATCAGATTGTTCCACCTCGTTTCCCTTTGGAGTTGCTGTAGGTGATCTGGAAGTCTGTTTTCGAGGCTTGTTTATGTGTCTTCTTATTTCCACGTGGTGGGGGGTGTGCTTCTGGTGCCTGCACGGCTCAGCTTCTCTGCCCTAGGAGCTTGGGATGGCAGTCGGGGAGCTTCCTTCTGGGTTCTGGGATGAGCTCAGCTTCTCTGTCCTAGGAGCTTGGGATGGAGGTGGGGGAGCTTCCTTCCAGGTGCTGGGACTGGTTCACCTTCTCTGCCCTAGGAGCTTGGGATGGCAGTGGGGGAGCTTCCTTCTGGGTTCTGGGATGGGCTCAGCTTCTCTGTCCTAGGAGCTTGGGATGGAGGTGGGGGAGCTTCCTTCTGGGTGCTGGGACTGGCTCACCTTCTCTGCCCTAGGAGTTTGGGATGGCAGCAGGGGAGCTTCCTTCCAGGTTCTGGGATGGGCTCAGCTTCTCTGCCCTAGGAGCTTGGGATAGCAGGGGGAGCTTCCTTACAGGTGCTGAGACCAGCTGAGCATCTCTGCCCTAGGAACCTGGGATGGAAGCAGGGAGCTTCCTTCTGGGTGCTGGGACCAGCTCACCTTCTCTGCCCTAGGAGCCTGGGGTGGTGGCAGGGGAGCTTCCTTCCAGGTGCTGGGACTGGCTGAGCTTCTCTGCCCTAGGACCAGATCTGACTTCTAATAGTTTGTTTTGTTAAACAAATTTCTATCTATGTTCATACTTTTTTCTTCTGTTATCTTTATCCAGTTTTAGGATTAGCACAATGTTGAGTTCCTAAAATGAGGGGAGAAGTGTTCCTTCTTTTTCCTGCTTGAATTGTTTGATATAATTTATCAGTTAAAATGTTTATGAGCCTGCTGTTGTCATATAGGTAGGTTTTCAAGCTAGGAATATACTTTCTTTAATAGATGCTATTCAAATTTTATATTTCCTCCAGAGTTAGTTTCGTTTTGTCTTCCAAGTTACTTATTAGAAGTTGTCAAATTTATTTCAAAAAAGATTTTTGTAATATGCTTTCTATATCCTTTTAAATTCTGTGAAATCTGTAGTAATGTCTCCTAGATCTTAATACTGTAATTTAAAAAATGTATAACTGATACTGTGTAACAGGAAGAAAAGGGCTAAAAGAGCAAGGGATTTGGGAGGGGTAGGGGAAGGGAAAGAAGGGAAAGGAAAAAATATGAGAAGAGGAAAAAAATGGAAACAATGTCTTTGCAAATAGGGAAGGGAGGGCAAGGGAAGGGGGAAAAAAGTAAGAACCAAGATACTCATGTAATGGTACAAGATCCCAATGATGAATGTAACTGTATTTTATACCTAAAATGTACCAATAAAGTTAATGGGGGGGGGGAAGAGATCTTTCTTTTTGTGATCACTAACCACAGTCCTGTCTTCTAGGTCTGATATTCTGTCTTCAGTTTCATTCATTTGGCTTTGCAGACTTTCAATGAAATTTTTAATTTTCTGGATATATGTTTGAATCTGTATCATGAATTCCATTTCTTACCTGTGTTGGGAATTCATGGTTTCCATCATTTTCCTAAGCTCCTCTCTTTTTCTATCTATGTCTACTCTAGATTTGCTGAGCAGATCCTTCATTATGATCATCATCTCTTTTTATTACCTGAGAGATTATTTCTTCTCTGATTTTCTCTGTAGCCTCATTCATCTATTTACTTTTGCTACTATCATTTCAGAAAATTCCAGTGGTTGGTTTCTGATTTCTTCTATCTCATTGTCCCTTAGGTTTGTCCTGGGTGGGCTGCAGGGGTTGCATTTTGCTTCTGCATCATGTGATTTTCTATTTTTTTTATTTTAATTTGTTTTCTGTGTTGATTCTTGTAAGTTTCTTATGTTAGGTAGCTCTATCACTAGTATCAAGGCTTCCCTAGTAAATGTCTGTTCCTCAGAGGTGTCTTTTAAATATAGCTGGCTCTTGGTCTTTGTGTCTGACCCAAGATCCTACTTTCCCAATCTATTAGGGATGAGAAGTTGGTGTCTATTTGGCTCAAGTCCCAGTCCTTTGGTACTGGATGATGGTGATGATTATGACTCCATGTAATCACACTCTTGTCATACAAGGGTGAACAAATGGTTACAACAGATATCGGATCCTGGCTAAAGTAGTACAAATAGCAATAACAATATCATCAAGCATAGCCTAGAAACTGACAAACTGTAGTAATTGCTAATTTGGTAACTTTAACCATAGGAACAAGATCTATAGTTATAAAATAACATCTAAGATAAACCAGGAACTTACATGCAATGAGTTTCCCCTTGGTAGAGTGATTTTACCCTGTGGTGAGAAAATTTAAAAGGGATAGGGGACAAAACAGAGAGATAACTGAAGAGAAATACAGTAGAAGCAAAGCTGGAGGGAAAAAGATGATCACTCAAGCTTCAGGAAACTGAAGAAGAGGACAGGAGAGAAAGAATGTAGGAAAAAGCAAAAGAATATCAAAATGAACTAGAAAGACTAGAGACAAATGTTCATTCATATGAAAATATCAAAAACTCAAGAAAGGCAATTGAGGAAAGAGAGAAACAGGACAGGCAAAACAAAACCAAACAATGAAAGTCAAAACCTAAACAACCTCCTCCCTCAAAAAACCAATTTAAGGGCCACAGATTTAGCTCAGTGGTTCTGCTCCCTGCTTTGCAAGTACAAGGTCCCAAGTTCTATCCCTGGTACCAAAAAAAGAACCCAACTTAAAAAGGAAAATTAAACAAATTAATAAACCGAGAAAGAAGAAGAAAATTCCTCTGGTGCCCACAGTTCTGTGGTAGTGTCCAAGTCAGAGCCTAAATCTGTGCTGAGTAACTCCTCCAAGTCTGCAGTAGGATTAGTGCTGGGTGTGGGGCTGATCTTGGCCTCCAGATGTGGGGGCTGGGGCCAGTCTTTTGCCAGCAGCTTTCTGGATGGCCCACCCACATCTCCTTACCCTGTATATCTGTGTGGTGCTCTCAGACACAGCCCCAGGCTGCTCCAGTCCCGTGTACAGTTTGCCCCTATTGGACCTTGCACAGCTTCAACTCTTACACACTGCTGGCTCCTCTCATGTGCTTTCCTTGCTGGTTGGAATTCAGAGGAGAATGCTGAATTCCCAGCCCAAGGCTGGTTGCAGGGTGAGGGAGTGCTGATTTCCCACACCTCCTCGCTGCCTAAGGCTGCTTGCACCACTAGTCACAGCTGCATCTAAGGTCCCAGTCCCTCTAGCGCCAGTTGCCCAGTCCTAGGGGAGGAGGGGTGGTGTTGTTCCACCACTACTATGATCCTCCAACTTGCCAAACTTGTCACTAGAGGTTCCAGTTAGCTGCTATGGTGCAGGACAGAACAACAACAACAACAACAAAAATAAAACAACTGGTGACCCACTGGGGAGAGAACAGCTTCCTGGTCACTTGCCTCTGTGTGTGCCAGGGAAATTTGTTGCAGACTGCAGTGTCCCCTGTTTGTAGGAAAGCAAAAGCAGTGAGGGGCCTTATATCCCAGATATATCCTGTGTGGATTGAGTTTGCCACACATTTGCCATCTATCTGTTTTTTGGAAACTTCCCAGGAATGGCGGTTCTTGCACTACTTGCAGGCAGTAGACCCATGGGCAGTCTTGTGGACTAGATAATCGTTTTATAAGGTCCTATGCTTATGTTTTGTGTGATCTACAAGTTTCTTATTTCAGATTGATTTTGGCATCAGAATGTATGTCCTTCCCTTTCTTCCAATTACCTGTGTTTTGTAGTTGATTTTCTCTGACTAGCTCCAATGTGGCTCCTCCTCTATTCAGCCATGTTGAATCTTCCCCTATTTTGGTTTTCTGAAACAGGGTCTCACTATGAAGTTCAGGCAGGCCTCAAACTCACTATGTAGCCCAAGCTGGCCTTGAATTCACAGTGATCCTCCTGCCTCAGTAGTGCTGGGACTACTGTACAGGGATGCACAGGTTCTTTTGGAAATTGAAGAAAATCTGTTCTATTTTCTTCTGCCCTCTATCAGTTCTAATGAGAAATCCACAATTATTCAAACCATTATTCCATATAATTAATGTACTATTTTTCTCTGCTACTTTTCCAAGATTATTTTCTTGGTTTGTTGTGGTTGTTTTTAGTAGTAAGTGTAAGCAATTATTTTTATTATCATTATTTGGCTTATCCCCCTTGGGATTCACCAGAAACCTGGAACTTGGAGCTTCATTTGCTTTGCAGTGCTTTGCTGCCTACTTCCAACAATTGCATCTATATCTGGAGCCACATGGTAGAGGGACAGAAAGAGACAAAAACCCACAGAGGCTCCTCCTCACTCAGGACCACAGCTATTCTGATTGAGAAATTTCTCCCTCACCTCACCCAGAGGCACCTGTGGGTTCCTGCTGTCACAGTGCTACTGCAGGATTACCTGGGCACTGGGTTGTAAGACAATGGAGAAAAGATTTAAAAAGAAAAGGAAAATGATTTCCCTCACTCAGTCTTAACATCAGAAATTACCTTTCCTAACCCTCAAGTCAGAACTAGGGGGATTTTTGAGAGCTTGCTCTGTGCTGATTTCTAATTTCTGATTTTTAATCTGTCTTGATACCAGGTTAGGAAGTATCAGAGGAAAAAATTCATAAATTCACCACTAATGTAGTGATTCATCAAATCTTCCTTTTTCCCTATTTGCCTGCTAGCATCTTCTCTTCAGACTTCTCAAGTATCTGGCACATGTATTTTGTTAAGGTTTCACTGCTGTATTCAGTGGGAGGAGTGTGGTTACTAAGAACTGGAATGAAAATTGCTTTGGAATCTAAAAAACATATTGAGTACTGTATTTCTCAATTAGTATAAAACAAAACAAACTACTGATTTCTTTGGAATAATTTTATCTTATTTTATGTTTACAATCCTCATTTGTTGCAAACACTGATTCTTTTCTCAGTCACCTGCTTTCTAATCCTTAAGAGAATTCTTTACTAGCTAATGCCATGCCAGATGGGAGCAATGTGGGTGAAAGAGTTCGCTTGTTTTGGGAGTGGTCCTCATGAAGATTTCTGGGAAATGTAGTCTTCTAAGTACTGAGCAAAATAAAATATGGGAGAAAGACAAAAAAATGTTTAATGACAGTATTAGAAATTTTCTCCTAAATATATAGTGATTACATGGCTTTCTTGGATTTGCTTTAAGTGTAAAGAAATCACTTACTTATAGGGCCAGGGATTTAGTTCAGTAGTTCTGCCTGCCTTAAAAGAGAAAGGTCCTGAGTTCAATCCCCGGTACCAAAAAAAAGAAAAGAAGTCACTTATATAACTTAAGTGGGCATGAGGACAGATGAGACATTTACCCAATTAACTTGCTAATACAACATTAGGTTTTTTAGATAGCAGGCCTCAACATTTCATGTAGCTTTCTCAACTACAATTTCCTACTCCTGCTACAATTGGTCTGCTAAGTTTTCCCACAATACATAATACAATGATGGCCATCTGATTGAAAATTCAATTTTCTGAATAAAGGAAAAATATAATTAATACCAAAAACGTAGGCATTTATTCCAAAAACTGACCAATTTACTGTAAATGAGCACTATAGTGAAAGATTTAACTTTGAAAAGTAAGAAAAAAATATTTGTTTTTTGAGGCAGTGTCTAACTATGTATTCCAGGTCATCCTTGAACTTACTATGTAGCCCAAGATAGCCTCCAGCTTTCAGTGATTCTCCTTCCTCAGCTTCCCGAGTGTGGGGATTATAGGCAAGCTCCACCAAGCCCAGCAAAGAAATTCAAAATAATTTCTTCAAGTACATTTTAAATATTAACTACTGTATTGCTTACCAGGTCAATACTACAGAGTTATGATGTAAGTCAGTGAAGTTACTATATGAAGTATTCTCTTGGGAAGTCAGCTTGGAGCAAAGAGTAGAGGAAACCAAATTCAGCCTTGGCAAGAGTAGAGAGTTAGGGATGTGAGAGACATCAGGCATAAAGACTTCCTTTAGGCATAAAAACAGCATCTGACTGAATACCCCTACAAAAAACTAGGGCCTATGGGGCCGGGGATTTAGCTCAGTGGTTTCGCTGCTTGCTGTGCAAGCACAAGGATCCGAGTTCAATCCCTGGAACCAAAAAACAAAACAAAACAAAAAAAATCAAAACTAGGGCCTAGAATGCTGTCTGCATGTTTTCTCATTCACTCGGCCAATATTTATCGAATACCTAGTACCACTATTCTAGGCACTGAATATGTAGCAATGGAAAAAACAAAGTTCCCTCCCTCATCAAGTGTTCTAGCAGGGGTGATAAATGAAACAAGTAGTAACTATGTCAGCTGGTAATTAAATACAGCAAAACTAGGGCAAAAGAGAGTGGGGGAAGAAGGGGTTAGTACTTTATGTAGGATGATCAAGGAAGGCCTCTTTGAGACAATAACACTTGAGCAGAGACCTGGAGGAAATGGAGGAGCAAGACACAGCAATATCCGGAGTGCTCCAGGCAAAGGGGACTGCAAATATAAAGGTCCAGAAGTGGAAGCCACAGCAAGGGAGACAGTTTGATAGGAGCTGAGTGACAGGGAGTTCCAGTAGGAGGAAGTCACAGAGATGGGCGCAGATGACAAGAGATGCCAGGGTTGATGGTCTCGACCAAGCAATGACTGATGAGACACGGCTGGTTCAGAAAGAGCATCTTCCTACTGCACCTCACTTCCCAAGGTGAACCAGATGGGAAACTAGACCCAGAGAGTAAGTTAACTCATCTGAAGATCATGACTAGAAATACAAAGTGGAAACCCAGTGTCCTGAGTTTTTGATTCCCTTAGGATATTAAATGAGACCAGAGAGGAAAGACCCATAATAACCCATAATTGCCTTAGGTTGTGAATGCTAATTTTTCTATCTTACCAGTGAGTCACTATTTTAATCACAAAGGAAATATTTTTCTGTCCTTAGATATTTAAGATTCCTGCTATCAGGTGCTCTTCACATTAAATAACCATAATACTGTAACTTAGTTTGGGGGAAAAACGTTCCTAAAAGCAGTCAGATAAGCTTAGTATTTAACACAGGAGACGCTATGTGCCAGGGAGTGAGATTGGTGTCATCATCCCATGTCACGGATGAGAAGGCTGAGGCTCAGAGAGATGAGGGAACTTGCCCAGCGTCACACAGCCTGTCAGAAAACCCTTTCTACTAAGCCTGTCGCCCAGCTTCACCTACAGGCTAGCTGCAGGTGAGAGACTACCTCTCTTCCCACGTGCTAGCGCCCCACTCCCCGACCCTCAGGAGCGAGGAACAACTATCTCTTTAAGAAGGAAAGTGAAGACGGGCCGCTGACGCAGCTGCCGACGGCGAGCAGCCGACTGGCTCGTCCCCTGCATCCACCTCTCCCTCCCCACCCTCCTCCCGGCAGCCCCAGCCCCGGCGAGCACCCGGCCAGCCACCTCCAGCAGGGGCTCCGGAGAGCTTCCCGGCGCCCCGGGGAGGGCAGCCAAAGCCATGGAAGCCTCCGCAGGTGATGACAGGGACCCCGGGACCCTCGGGGGCCCACCGCCCAGCGGCGCCCGCCTCGTTCCAGAGTGCCCGGTGCCGGGGAAGATGGGGGCCCGGAGCTGCGGACGGAGCTGGCAGCCGGCAGCCTGTCTCCACGGTTTTTAGCTGCAGTGGTCCAGCTGTCAGAGGCCGGGGGTTCAGCTGCCAGGGCGTCCTCCGCCCCCTCTCACCCGCCCCTGTCTGTCTCTTTCCCCATCGCCGCAGGTTGCTGATCCGAGGCGGGCGGCTGCAGCAGCGACTGCAGAGGCGCTGCGCCAAGCGGGCCAGAGTCGTGCAAGCTGGCGGGACTGCGGAGGGCAAGCGGACTCAGGTGAGGAGGCCGCGGGTGCAGCGGAAAGCGACTGGGGGCAGCTTGTCACGCTTGCTGCGGTAGAATCCCTGCGGGGGGGGGGGGGACACCAGCCAGGAGGCATGGATCCTGACTCATCTTACCCTCCTTTCGTTCTCCTACATCCTCGTAAGCACCCCACTCCCACCCATGAAATTGACCAATTAGAGGATGCTGATTGCAGTAGGGAAATAGCCCAAGGTGGGCGATTAGGAAGGTGTTGGGGGAACTGGCCCTCCCCATTGCTATTTGTCTTCTGACATTTGGTGAGTGCACAAGCTTCTCTTTGGAGCCCCGCACCCACCCCAAGGTCAATTGCAAACGACTGCTTCCTTGCCATAATCCCCAGTGTGAAGCACCAGGGCCCTGCAGTAGATCTGGAAAAAATGTTCATGACCCCTGGAATGAGAGTTCTGATTCTCCATTCTCCCTGGAGCTTCTATGGGATGTGCTGCTTTCTCCTCCACTCCCCAGCAGAGAGCAGCACTGTTTGCAACACTGCTAGCCCAGGAAGTGTCCTAATCCCTGTCTCAGCCCTGCAGACTCAAGGAGAGGCCTGGTCATATGCTGCCCTCTCCTTGGCCTTCTCTGTCCATCCGGTGGGCTGGGCTAGGGGAGCTTCCCTGAAAAAGATCTCTGCAGGTAGAGTCATGTACAGAAAGTGCCAGAGATTCGGAGTCTCGGCCTTTCCCTTACTAGTTAGCCAAAGTAGCCATCTTAAAATTCTTTAGGTGAGGGTGTCTGTTTACCTGTCTGTTAAATATAGGAGTTGGATTAAATGGTCTCTACAATTTTAAAGTACCACTCAAGCTGGTCTTAGGGGTTGGAGGACCTTCTACTAAAGCAATTTAAAATTAAGTCTATGGACTAATTGGGGTTTCCTCAGTTAATCTCTGAACTCTGGACTTCTCGAGTGAAACACTGACCTTGTGGGCCTCATTGCACTGGCGGTGTCAGACATCCCCACAATATTGAGCTACTCTCCTTCCCCAAGCTTCAGCTTCCTCATCTATAAACCTGGGAAGAGGGATACATGCCTCAGAGGGTTATTGTGAGGCTTAAACAAGATGTACACAAAAGCACCTCAAATGGGGGGCTTGGCACATATGAGGGACGCAGGAGATAGACTAGGAGAGGGAGGAGGGTGGCTGCTTTGAGTCCTTACCCCTTTTCTCTATCCTCCACCCCCACCGGTCGCTTCCACATCCTTGCAGATGGTGTCCCTGCCAGGGAATAATGAATGTTGGAGTGTGTTGGCCACCAGACTGAGAGCCTAGATGGCAATCAGGAGGTACTAACATCTCCAATGCGAGGGCTGTGACATAGTTCTAGCAAATGATGGTCCCAAAGAGGCATATGGCTCAGCCCTGGGTTTGGAAAACCTGGCATTTATGGGCGAAGTCCCAGTCTAAAGGAACAGAAGCATCTGAATCTTGTGCACTGGCAGGGGAACAGGGACTAGGTTTCCACACAAATCCCACTGCTGTTCTCCTGTCCTCTCCAGAATCTCTCCCTAGACTCTCACCAAGACAAGGGAGGCAAGATTTGGTGCCTATATTTTCTATTTCTTATTGTTCTTTGTGCTGTTATTTCCAGCCTACACTCAGCCTTTCTTGCTGAGTGTCACACAGAGACCACCTGCCTTTTGACAGCATGATAAAAGAGGTTCCCCACAGGGTGGGGCAAAGCATTTTGCTGCTGCAACAGTTAGGGCAAAAGAAATCACCATGTCCTCCCTTTTCCCTAAATCCCTGTTAGATTTGAGATCCTTTTGGCAGAGGCCTGGGCTTTTCCTCTCCATCTCTAGCCTCTGGCCCATGGCTAGGCCTAAAGTATGAACTCTATAAGTGTTGAGTTGAAAATATTTGAGGAAATGACATTCCTAAAGCAGTAAGATTGGGGAGAAATGGCAATGTATCAATGGTGTAGGAGAGAAGACATTCAAGTGTAGGACCCTGTACAGGTGTTGGTTATCACTATTATTGCTATTACTAATACTGTGATTATTGACACTGCAGTGATAACAGATACTTTACCTGCTCTTCTAGGGCACCTGAGTAGGGCTAGTGGGGTCAGATGTGCCTGGGAAGGTGGTAATGTTAGCAACCAGGGATCCAGATGGTGCTGACTGGTGTAAGACATGTTGGTGAAGGGAAGAAACCTGGGAACAGAGCCATGCCAGCCACTGCTGTGTGCAGATCAGAACAAGGGGGCCTAGACAGGTGAGCAGTAGAAAGTCATGAGACCAGGTCCCAGGTCTCATTCAGCTACTGCTTCATTGCCTGACCTTGGTACTATCTGCACCCCACAAGGTCTCTGGGTCCCTATTTATATACTCAGGGGACTGGACTAGATGGCCCTGAAGGTCCCTTCTGGCGCTGACATTTTGTCAAGTGGACTCTAAAATAAAAGAGGACAACCACTTATTTCTCTTGATACTATTTATGGGATGCCAGGCCATTCCCTATCTCAAGTAATCCTCATAACAGTGTGTACCTATTTAAACATGCGGAGACTGAGGCTTAGAGAGATTAAGTGTTGTTCCCATGGCTGCCCAGCCAGAAGTAGTGGGCCTGTTCATCTGACCCCAGGTGAGAGTGTGTGCTCTTCCAAAGGTCCCGCTGCCTCCTACAGTACCTAACTGTCGCATGAGCTCTGTGCACTTGTGCATATGTATGGGGTTCAGAGACAGGAAAGCTGAAGGATTTATGATGGGAGATCAGGAATTTCTCCAAGTGATCCCTGCAGAGGACTTACTGGTTGAGTTGAAGCATGTATGAGTCACAGCTGCAGAGTTTTTGCCATAAGCTCTGCTTTGCTGCTATGTGGTGGACACCCCTTTAACAAAGAAAATGGTTGGGTCTGAATCCTAGTCGTGACAGACACACACTTTTTTTTTTTTTTGCTGTGCTCTGTTTTACACAAGTCCTGTTATTTACTCCTCAGACCATCCCAACATGTTGGCACTATGTATAAATTTACCTATTTTACAAGTAATAAAATCAGGGCAGAGAAGCCAAGGGTCCTGCCCAGGTTTGCACAGCTGCACGTTATGGGACCTGGAGAATGCTGAGCAGAAAGTACACTGGGCTAAGAGGCAAAGGGTTGCTTTTAGTCCCCCCACCCCTCACTGCCTGAGTGACCTCGGTTAAGCCAGTTTCCTTCTGAGAGTCAGTGTTCCCAGCTCTCAGATGGAATGGTTGCATCTACCTACTAGTTCTAAAAAGCTTAAATGCAACTTTATTCCAGAATGGGGAGTTGAGGGGATCCCTAGTTTTGCTGAACATTAATCAGTGTCTGTTACTGAATATCAGCTAGGTCCTGAGCTGGTGCATAGGATATAGGAAAGAGTGAGAGGAAAGTGGATCCCTGGTTCCAAGGAGCTCACATCTAACAGAAGGAGACAAATACCTAAAGATGTAAGTGTGGGAAAATGTCTAGGATCTGTGAGGCATATTGATAGGATGGGGAAATGGAGGAGTAGGGGATGGTCTCTCTTATTGTTTTAGTTACTTTTCTTGTTGCTGAGACAAAATACCTGACACTCAAAATTATAGAAAGAAAAGTTTATTTGGCTCACCATTTGTAGAGGTTTCAGTTCATAGTTGACTGACAGGGTGGCATGGCAAAGGGCCATTGAAGAGGAGAAACAGTTCATGGCAGGCAGGAGCAACAAGCAACGAGCCTCTTTCTGTCCATTATATCTTATTCAGGCCACCCACCCTTAGCGTGAGTAGCACTCACACCCTTAATCCTAGGATCATATCCTTTTTCCTAGCATCACACACCCTAGATTCAGCCACCTCTGGAAAGCCCTACCTATGACTGCATGAGGCTTGGGGGGGAACATCTAGATACAAGGCCTAACACCTACCAAGTGGTGGGGATGGCTTTAGTGAGATGATGCCACTGACGTCTTATTCCCTATACTGAGTTTGGGAATAATAATAATGATAATAATAGGATTTTGTTCAATTTTGGACATTTCCAAACCATCCTAAAGACTCATTGGCTCTTGTCCCCAGCAACTCACAAAGTGGCCATAGAGTCTGAGGGACCATCCAAGCTTACACTGGTGCTGTTCTAGTGAACTATCCATTTGTTTCAGGTGAACCAGGACCTTTTCTGTCTTTGGATGCTTTTAGAACCAGGACTCTTAAATTCCATTTGGAAGTCCTGTCTAGTGCCCATAACCATCTAGCAGGCTTGGGGGATCCTCTCTCCTGTCTACTCTCAACATTCCACCTGTCAGGAGGAGCAGCTGACACCCTGGGAGATGGGACATTTACCCATGATTACTTGGCAGGCTGGAGCCACAACCCTGACCAATGGAGATTACACTTCTCACCCACATGGGGCCTTTCTACATCTAGGCCACTGGGGGACTGAGGGGCATTGCTTCTTTTGACGGACAGATGGTGCTGAGTGAAGGTTTGATGCAGATGATACTGAACTGAGGGCCATGAGAGTAGAGCTGGGGGCTCTGTTCCCCCAGCTGTTTTGCATCCTTAATGGGCAGATATTTATGAAGAGTTTGTCACGTGCCAACCACTGTCCTCTGATTGAGATGCTAAGCCAACCAAAAGGGAGTTTCTGGGAAGCAGACTGGTGCAGTGGAAAGAGCCATCACTGAGGAGTCAGCACTGAGTCCTGAGCCTGGCTCTGCCATCAGCTCTCTGGGTGGCCTGAGGTCAGGTCCCTTCTCTTCCACCCTGTAAAATGGGAGGCAGAAGCACTGTTTGATAAGGGCTGTTCGTCTTCTGGCAGGCTAACAGTCAGAAACCCTTTCTTATATGCTGTACCTGCTTTAGGGACTGTGAGGGTGGACAAGGGACAGGTACCTGTAATTTGAGAAAGAATAAGATAAACGTAACAAGAGGGATGAACAAATGCCCTGTAGATTTGCTGAGGAGAGGGATTAGGAATGGTTTTTTTTTTTACTTTTGTACCAGGGATTGAACTCGGGTCCTTACGCTTGCAAGGCAGGCGACGGAACCACTGAGCTAAATCCCTGGCTAATTCTTTTTTTTTTTTTTCTGGTACCGGGGATTGAACTCTGGCCCTTGCGCTTGCAAGGCGAAACCACTGAGCTAAATCTCCAGCAGGAATGGCTTTATTCAAAACTGATGATGGGGGAGACTGATACAGATAGCTGGAGTTGCGGTGTGCTTTGTTGTGTGACATGAACCAAGAGTAGGAGCAGAAGCCTGCTGTCATGTGGGGACAAGAGAACTGCAGAGTGAGCCATGTATCTCTGGACTTGGATTTCACAGAGATCCATACATTTGGGAATCCACCCTAGGCTGGCCAGCTTTTCATTGTGCCAGATAAGGACATTTCAAGTGACACATCGGTTCTGTTCACTATCATATAGTAAGAGGAAGAACACTTAAATAGCTTTATCCTCCGAATAAGACTACAATATCAGCAAAGAGGTACCACTTGAAATTGAATATATTTTGCTTTTTATAAACTTCCTGCAGGCTGGGGGTATAGCTCAGAGGTAAAATGCTTGCTACCATCATGTGTGAGGTCCTGCATTCCCTCCCCACCACTGAAAAAAAAGAAAGAAAGAAAAATATAGCCCTTACTATATAGTCCATTCTTTGCCCATTTTGCCACAGACAAATGTCTTTGGGTAGCTGCTGAAGTCAGGCTATTTGGCTTTGAATCTTGGCAAATTACAGTTTCTCTCAGAGCCTCTGTTTCCTCATCTGTGAAGCAGGGAATGATGCTCACCGTCTCCTAAGGTCTTTAGGAGATCTGTCTGCCAAAGTAAAACATATAATACCTCCAACCACACAGGCAAAACAGTTCTCTGGGCTGTTTGGGGACTATAGCAGTTGAAAAGTGCTTGCTTGAATCAGGTGGCTGCCATTCCTGCCCCCAAGAATGTGGGCCCAGTGTTCTCATGTCTACTGATCTATAAGATAGAAATCTGGATATTTGTTTGTGACATCTCCTAATTTTCAAAATATGGCCAGGGAGGCAACATTTTCAAATACACATTTGAAAATATATCTGTGACAGGCTATCAGTTTGTGACCTCTGATATAAGTTTTTGATCTTGGCCACATAGTACTCAGCAGCTGTTGGTTGGTTCCCAGAGGAGAACAGAGAAAGGAGGCAAGGCTGAAATGCAGGCCATGGCCAGAGCATGCCTGGCTTGCAAGGCTGGGGGCACTACTCAGGCAGCTTACTCAGGCAGCTTCTGATTGTTTGCTTCTGGGCCCCTAACTTCCAAGGCCTTAACTGTGCACCTTTGCTTTGGGCAGCACTGTCAGGATTGAGTCTCTGGGGACTGAGCCCTCCAGACATCTCTGCACCCTAAGCCAGACCTACCTACCACAGGGTCTCTGGAAGGTTGTTTGGCAGCCTCAGAAGAAGGGTCTTGGAGGGCAGCCTGTGAAGCCTGGCACAAAAGCCACTCTTGAGAGACAGCATGAGAAAGGCTTCTAGCAGCTTCGTGATGGGATGGATGATAGCTCCTGCCTTTAGAAACCAGGCCAGACTTGAAGCCAAGTAGAGGTGGTGTGGCTGGCAAGCAGTCTCTGTATACAGCTCTGTCATGTGGCCACTGCAGAGGAAAACTGGACTCTCATTACAAAAGAAGCCTAGAGCTTTCTTAGAGAGGGACCACAGAGAAGCTTGTAATTAGCAGGAGAGGCCCCACTGACATGGTTTCAGGGCCTTCTGGGATTCAGATTAAAGCCACTGATAACAATTTATATTCTTGTGGTTCCAGTTAATCAAATATTCATTAAGTACCTAAAGTGGTAAGGTTCTGTTCTGGCCATGATGGGAGAGTACAAAGGTATATTTACATCCATTTGTTCACCCAACCCATATTATCTACTCTCTCTATATGTGCAGGCACCAGGATGTGGTCCCTCCCCTCAGGGAACTTTTTAGCCTGGTTGGAGGGAAGATGTATGACCTGACACACAGGACCTGACACACAGAAATATTAGCAACAGCTGTCTCTTGATTGTGTGCCTCCCAAGTGTTAGGAGTCAGTCATCAGCATAGGACCAGTTTTAGAGGGCTGATGTGGGGATTGGCACGATATTCACCACTGGGCCCACCACTCAGTGAAGTAGCTATTATTATTGGCCTGGAAAACTGGGCAATTACAGAAGAAAAACAAAATACAGACAGGCCAGACTCCCCCTCCCCAAAAAACCAAGTAACAGCAAAAACAGTTGAGGGGGTTGGGGGTGTAGCTCAGTGGTAGTATGCATGCGTTTGTATGTTCAAGGGCCTGAGCTCAGTCTCCCACACCAAAAAAACAAATTGAACCCCCCCAAAAAACAGCAACATAACCTCACCAATGCAGGCCTGCTTAGCATATTTATCCACATTCTACAGATGAGGACACAGGCTCAGAGAAGGGAAATAATGTTCAAGGTTATGATGCAGCTACCATAAAGCAGAACCTACACTTAGATGCTGCTCTTTCTGGCATCAAGGCTATGTTCTTCCCTCTAAGCTATGCTGCCTCTAGATAAATGATTCAGAAACAAAATAGATAAAACTACCATTTGTTTGGGAATTTTTTTTCCAGTACCAGGGATCGAACTCAGGACCTTGTGCTTGCCAGGCAGGCACAGCACCCTGGCCCTTAAGCTACCATTTGTTGAATGTATATGACAGTTAGGCCCAATGATACCTGGTGAGATAGTTTCATAGTTGAGGAAATTGTGATTACTGGAAGAAAGTGACCCAAAGTTATATACCCATGATATGATGGGGTCAGGATTCCAACCTGTGAGTTGGATGTGGCTTCTCACCCTGTTGTGACAGAATAGTACCGTCAAGGATACAAAGAATATCTGAAGGTGTTCAAAACTCAGTCACAGTAGAGCAGGGGTTCCTTCATGCCCCAAGGGCAGATCCCAGACCAGTCTCGATAAAAATCCATCTAGCAATGAGGTGGTATGTTTTGAGAACTGGTTGCTCATCTCAAGGCTGCTCACATAGACCTGGGTGTCCTGGAAAGAACTCTTACAGTGGAAAGGAGTTGCAATAGCTATGCTCAACAGTTTTTACAATCCAGAGGATCTGGGACTCTAGAACAGGGCTCGTCATAGCAGTGATGCAAGCAGTGGGCTCCCCAGTGTTCCCAAGAGAAAGGGTCACTGGAGGTGGAACTATCTGGGAAGGGTTGCTAGAGGAAGAGGACCTAGAGCAGAATCAAGAGCTGGCAGAAGCAGGGCTGAGGAAGGGAGAGGACTTTAAGGGAGATGAGCCCTGGGCAGTATGCCCTCCACTCTTTCTAGGGCACAGGTCTGGCACTCCTCTGCAGAAGATAGTTCCCTGTTCTCTCACACTGTTTCAGTGGTAGAAACAGAGGCACAGTAAATCCTTGATCTTTTCCAAATCCTCAGTAAGAGCCCAGTTTGGCACCACTATCCCTTGTGTGCCCCCCACCACATTTCATTGTACCATTCGCTTCCTTTCATTTACCTTCCAGAAGTGACAGGCTGTAAACACTGAGCTCAAGTGGGAAAAAGCCATGCTATAAACATCACCTCTGCAGTGAGGCAAAGGCTTGTGACACCAGCCACCTTCCTCATATTTGGGGCACAGAGCCAGGGGGAGGAGCTTCTGCTCCATCCACTGAAGTAGCCCTGGGCCTTCTGGGAGCACTCATGACTCAGGGCAAGTATTGTTTCAGAGTTAGGCCTGGCTCATTTCCAGTTCTGCCACTTGTTAGCCTGCAACCTCAGACACATTGTTACCTTCCCCACCCCCTGCTCCCAGGCCATTTTCTCAACTACCAGAGAGGGATTGATTAAATCATGCCTGCCTGAAAGGAGAAGGCATGACCTGTTGCAACCTCTATATGAAAGGGCCTGTATAGCAGGTGCTCCACAGTGCCACTCCTGTCTTCTTCCTCTCCCCCGGCTCAGTGCTTCTCTGTGTCCCTTTTCTTGTTCAGAGTACTGAGACATACACTATACTGCACGCAAGTGCAGGGCTGTCTGACTTAACAGTAACCTCCTGGCAATCCAGGGGGAAGAAAGCATCATTATCCAAGAGTAAGCTGAGTTATAGAGAATTTGTGCAACTCGTCCAAGTTCCCTCAGATGTTATGGAGACTGAGCTACCAAACTCCTGAGCCCAGAGCCCAAATTTTCCTAGTCCCACTTCTGGTCTCTTTGGCCTCTCACTCTCTCTTGTCCCATTCTCAGAGGAGGCCTGTGTATGTCTGTTTCTCCTAAGCTCTTAGCTGGGTTCTTCAGAGCAAGATTATGGCCCTGGGCATAGACAGAGTGAGCTAAAACTGGAGGACATTTTGATGCTTTCTGACCACAGAAACATCTCTAAGTGACCTTGGATGTGTTCTAGCCAAGATCAGCCATCTTCCTTTATGCCACTGTTTTCCATTTCCCTATCCCTTTCTCTGACACTATCTTCCTGTTGCCACTCCTGCTGTCAGATCCACCTCAAGGCCAGCTCAAAGCCATTCTTCAGGGAGCCTCTTCTGACAGAGTCCAGGCCCCAGGCACCTTGCTGAGCTCTGAAGCTAGGGCAGGGATGCCCTACCCACGTCCACATCGGGGCTGCCCTTTGGAGTTGTGTACCTGAGAGTCTTCAGAGTCATTAGAACTGGCCAGGGTTAGGTGTTGTGAGGAGTCCTGGAGGCCAGCCATCCAGGTGAAAGACCAGGGCCCAAGCCAAGGCAGTGATGGACCTTCTTACTGTGTTTCCTGAATAGTTAACAGCGAAGGCACAGGCTAGAGGTGAATGTGCCCAGACTACCCTCTTGACCTCTACCATAGACTTACTCTGAAACTATGAGAAGTTATTTCTCCAACTCTTTGATATCTCAGTGTAGAAATGTGCATCATAACTAATCTAGCCCCTCCCTCATCTCTTGATTCCCTGTCCCCTTTGAGAAACAGCTATGTCCCTATTTCCTATTATCTATCTCTTATTTTGCTCTTTATACTTGGGTTTCTCTTATTTCTTTCTTTTTTTTCTTTTGGTACCGGGGATTGAACTCGGGTCCTTGTGCTTGCGAGGCAGGCCGTGAAACCACTGAGCTAAATCCCCAGCCCGATACTTGGGTTTCTCATATAAGAAAAACCATACAATATTTAATCTTGTGTGTCTTATTTAGCTTTCTAAAAAACTATCCACATGTTTTCAAAGTATTTGTACATTACCTTCCCATTAGCGGTATGTGAGGCTTCTAATTCCTCCACATTTTACTGACATTTGAGGTGGTCAGTCTTTCATGTTAGCCATTAGGTATGTGATAAGTGTGTAGTAGTTCCTCTTTATGGCTTTAATTTGCATTTTCCTAATGACTAATGATGTTGTGCATCATTTTGTGTGCTTGTTTCCATCCATATATCTTCTTTGGTGAGCTATCTATTCAAATATTTTGCCCATTTAAAAAAGTAGGTCATTGGTCTTACTGATTTGTACTAATTCTTTATACATTCTCGGTACAAATCCTGTGTCAAATGTATATTTTGCAAATATTTTCTCCTAGTCAAGGGCTTGCCCTAGGCCTTGTATGTGGGTGACAGAGGGAAATTAAGAGATAGAGCCTGAAGTATGTATGGTACCACATGCCTGTAATCCCAGCCACTCAGAGACTGAGGCAGAAAGATGGAAAATTTGAGATCAGCCTGGGAAACTTAAGCAAAAGTGTGTCTCAAAATAAAAAGAGCTGGGATGTAGCCAATGACTCCCTGAGTTTACTGGAAAGAGACACAGAAAGAAAGAGACAGAGAGTGAGACACAGAGAAAAAAAGAGAAACAGACAGACAGATGCAGATGGACAGAGAGAGAGAGAGAGAGAGAGAGAGAGAAGCATTGGTGAGCTGGAGAGAAGCACTGGCCTTCTGACTTCAGTTCTTCCCTTTTCCTCAGCCTTCCCTTTCCCCTTCTGACCTAGAGTCATAGAAAAATAGGGTGGTCCCTTGGGGTACAGTGTACCTCAGGGGACTCATCTGCAAACAGAGCCCCATGGAAATGTGGTGCCAAAGCCCACAACCAACTCTTGATTTCCATGGATGGCCCTTGGTGCCTTCTATTCCTGTGACCTGGATGACTTGGGTGGCTTCTCTAGCTTCCTTGCCTCAACTGTAAGGTGGACACTGCAGTGCCTCCCAGTGCCACAGCTCCCTCCAACCCTGGCCATCCAACCCCAAAATTGAAGACAGTGTCAGGACTTTGTGATTTCAGGGCCCTGGGGAAATGGAGGAAAATGGACCATTGATCACCACCCTGGTTAGGTCAGGCTGTGTGGGGGCAGCTTTTCTGGCTGTGCTCCAGCTGTAGATGGAGGGAGCCATTTTCACCTCTTTTGCTGGAGCCCTTTAGACCTCATCAGCAACACATGTGAGTGCATGTATGTGCATGTAAATGAATGTGTGTATAAGTGTGTGCATGTGTGGGTGGGTGTGGATGCGTGTGTGTAGGCTCAGAAACCCCCAGAAATGGAAGGCTGTGACCCATAGATGGAGCTATGTGTGAACAGCCTGTGTCTTGTTGGTGCAAGATATGAATCTGTGAGCTCAGCCTCCTGTGGCCTCCTGTGGAGCTGCATGGAGGCACAAGTGCCTGAATGAATTGGAACATGAATGGGCTAATGAGGCTCAAAAGGACTTTCTAGCCAGAGGGCACTGCATGGACAAAAGCCCCAGGACTCCTGGAAGTGAGCTCAGCCAAAGTGTCAGGGAAGGAAGTATAATGGGAGACAGGCTGACACAGAAGGCAGAGGTCAGGTTGTCACAACAGCACTGAGAGATGGGAGGTGCTCAAAGAGGTCAAGATATATGCCCTTGAATGATGGCAGAGCTGTCTCCTGGCTCCCATACTGTGCTTTCTCTACTGTGTCAGGCTTTGTCCCAAAAGGGACAGAGGGTAGACCTCTCAAGGCCCCTCTTTCTGGTGTCTAGAGTGACTACACAAGGTTCCCAGGACTCCCAGGTTACCTGCTGGCTCTCTGGCTTCCTTCAACAGGTGTAGCTAAGCCTTGGTTCTGGATCAGGCCCTGTGGCCAGCACCAGGGAAAACCCAAATCCTCCTTCTCTTTTAGTCATTATAGACAAATAGATAGCAAGCCAGCTTCTCAGTGTCAAAGTGCTGCTACTCACAACTCATAGGCAAATATGCTTTAAAATGAGTACACTACCACCCATGACCAAACCTAGGGTTCTGTTAACAAAGGAGAAGGCAGATCTGAATGTTGGGAGATGGCAATGATTGGTACTTATCACCCTCAACTTGTGATTTTTCTAGCATCATCATGATTTTCCCTCTACCTTCTTCCACATGGCCCAGCTCTTCTAGGCCCTGAAGAGGCTGCCTCCTAAGTGTCACTTGAAACCATCTCTACTTCTGACACCTCCACTCTTCTTCTCTCATTTTACCTTCCACAGCCTTCATAAAGCCTCATAATTTCTCCCCTGCTCTCCTAATGCTTCTCTTCATCTCTTCTCCATCTATTCTCAGCAAAGCTGGTACATGGTCATCTTTTATAATATAAATTTGACCTTGAGACTTAAACCTCCCTTGATCTTGAACCTTAAACACGATGTTGACCTTAAACCTGGTCAGAGTAGCCTGGCCCAGCCTTCACGTCCTAGCTTTTTACCATTACTCTGTGTGGTTGCCCCTGCACAGTGTCTGGAGTTTGTAGGGGAATGGTGTGCATCCATAGTTCAGAGCCCTGCTCCAGAATACTCCTTCAGACTCCTGTAGACTCACTTCCTTCTTGCCTGGCCCCTCCTACCTATGCCTTGATTACTGGCACTCTCTGCAGAGGGGGCCATGCATACAATAGATGCCAGGTCAGTACTGACTGAGACACTACAATATAGCTGTCAAGGGATGCTGCAATTAGGGAGAGGAGAAGCTTTCAGATGCTTCCCTCCAGTCTTGGAGCTAGGCCACTTTTGAGCTCCGGCTCAGTTTCTCCTCATGCTCCAGGAAAGTGAAAGTACTTGTCATGGGGCCAAAGAGACCCACCAAGATTATCCTGGATGACTCTTGTGTCTGAGCTTGACCTCTTTGCCTTTTAAGGCATTGGCCAAGTGCCACTAGGAAACCCCAGCTGGTGTGCAGATGTTACAATAAGGGACGAACTGGCAATTTGACCTTTCAGAAAAGCAGTTTGGCAGCACATTCAGAACCTTTGACCCTATAAATCCACTACCAGGGATACAGCCTAAAGAAATAATTCAAATACAGAACAATAATTGTATGCAAAGATATCCACTGTTGTGTTCATTTTAACAATGAGAAAGTCTAAATGTTCAATAGAGGGGGAAAATTACGGTAAGCACAATGGACCAATGAAACAGAATATTAAGTAGCCCATAAGACACTTTCAGTAAAGACTGTGTCATATGGACAATTCTTAAACCATGTTAAATTTCAAAAAGATACAAAGTTGTATTATACTATGATTTTAACTGTAAAAATAACAACCCATGGGACCTCACCCCCAAAATTTTGTGCTTGGAAAACAAAAGAGCAACAGTTAAGTTATTAAATGGTTTATCTTTAAGTAGCAAAACTGAAGATTTTTAAAGGATGCATACTACTTTTATAACCATATGTATATTTTTAAATTTAGCCAGCCAGAGATAAGGAAAGCTGTGCAAGAGAGCAGTTTTCCTGCTGCTGCCAGAGGCCATTTTCTCAGCTTTACCTCTCTGGCCAGCCTTGTCCTGACAGATTCTCTCTTAGCCCAGATTCTTCAGTGTTCTCATAGAAAGGGGAACCAACCAACAAACCTTGCAGAGCTGTGTGCCCAGCCCCCTTGGGCATCACTGCCATCTCAGGATTCAAGTCCTGGCTCCATGCTGATGAACTTGAGGCCTTGAACCAGTATCACCCTAGATCCCAACCTCAGATTCTCTACCAACAAAATGACATTAGACTATACTAGAGATTCAAAGTACTAGTGCCAGGCAGCCAAAAAACCAAACAGACCAGGTCTAAGACCAAGAGCTTGGGTCAGAATTCTGGCAAAAAGAGTCATTCCTCAGCCTCAGTCATTGGCAAACAGGAATGCAGGCATCAAGATTCAAGATTCTTGATTAAGGACAAGCCAGAAAACTAGATTTTTAAAAAAGGGAAATCTCTCAATATATAAATGTTGACTTAAATTAAAATGCACACACATGCAGGAAAAGGAAATCGGTCTATAGGCACGATGTGGCCTGGGGGTGGCCAGTCTGAAGCTACTGTTGTACCTGCCTCTAATACCTTCTGCCTTGGACTCCCGGGGGACAGAGACCCCTGAAGGCAGCCCTGAACAGACAAGATGCAGGCCTTCAAGATCTTGGAGGCCAGGCCACTGAGCAGGAGAAGGAGGACAGGCTCAACACTGCTTAGCCTTCATGCTTGCCCTTGCTGATTACATAGTCCTCAGAGGCTGCCTTCCTCCTGCTAGAAGTCCTGCCTCAGCTGTGACAAGCTCCATGGGCCACAGGCTGGCTGTGTGCTGGGCACTATGCTCAGCAGCACAACTTCCGTTCTTGTCATGACAATGGTTAGCCTGAAGTAGGTTTAAGGAAATGGTCCTAGAGAGTGCTGGCTGGAACGCACACAACTCTGGGCTGAGCTAGGGTATGAATCCAGGAGTATGTGACTCTGTCACCTGAGCTTTTACATTTCATTCATTACATCTGTGGGTATAATGGTGCTGGTACTAATGTCATTGTCTGCTGGCAGGAGCCAAATACAAACAAATGAGTAGGAACACAGGTAGACATTTGGTCTGTGCAAGTCTGTGGAGGTGGAGAGCTGTACATGGTACATGGTACACTTGAGTCTATTTGCAGTAGTTATATTCTACAAAGCAGCAAACGTGAATTCTTGAGCACTGAACCATTACTCCTAAAGGAAATACGGGGTTAAGATCCTGAGGGCCTTTGGTCACAAGATTTTCATCAACACAGAAGCATATTTTATGAGTTATTCTGTTTAAATATACTTTCTTTAATATGCATTGTTGATTAGCCACATGAACCCAGCCACCAGCATCAGAATTCATGTATGAATGTGACGCATGTGTTGTTCCTGTCAGGCACATCACAGCCCATCTATGTGTACAGAAGCTCTAGGTAGCTCTTCAGCACTATGCTTGGAGCTGTTTCCTAACAAAATGTGAAAAATGTGACAGTAAATAGCACTTTAAAAAGACACTTAGTGTGACATAAGAGCCTTGCTCGACCTCCCCTGGAACATGTGCATCAGGCAACCAAAGTATCCATCACTTTGTGTTTATCTGCAAATGACTGTGAAAAAACTGCAAATATTGATTTGGGGATTATAAGTAAGTTTTAGCAAGTAGGTGAATTCACAAACTCAGAATCCAGGAATGGTGAGGCCTGACTACAATTGTTTATCTTTGATCTTTCTCTGAGAGCTAGTGCCAGGATATTTTTAGGGTCATTGACACAACAAGCTGGATTTTCTGAGTATGGAGAAGTCATTTGGAGGGGCAGCTGGAATTAATTCTGGTTTCAGACATTGCCTACCTGGAGATAGTGTGAGGCTAAACTGAGAGGATGATGTGGGGCACCTATAATGGAGCTGGGTACTCCCAAGAGATGCTGAGTAAATAGAAGCTTCAGAAATGGCTCTGCTTTCCTTCCCTCCATTAAGATCTACTTGTTGAAAGTTTTGCACTCCAGACTATGGACTTGGAAATGAATGAAACCCTTCCTACTCATAATCTAGCCGGGGACATAAACCCACTAAATAGGATACTGTGTGTGAAAGAGACTATAAGCATACACACAAAGCCTTTTCTGTCCCTTTGTTTACTTGCCCAGAAGCGCATACTTATTCGGGTGGTGACATCAACCCACATGAGTGCAGACCCACTTACTTACCCAGCAAATATGTAGTAGAAGCCTGTGGTGTACCAGATACTAGTCAAGTGACTGAGACTAAATAAAGAACAAAATAGGCATATATCCATACTTTCCTGGAGCTTCTGTGCTAAAGACAATGAACAAAATAAATATATAAATATATTAGATGTTGCTACGGACTGTGGAACAAAACAAAGTGCAGAAGGAAAGAGGGTACGTTTGGAGGGTGGGGGTTTGTATTTTAATGAGGAAGTCAGGGGATGTGCACTGAGAAGGTGGCATTGGAACAAAGACCTGAAGTGGGAGGATAATACCTTGGGGAAAGACCTGGGAGCAGAGCACTCAAGACAGAAGGCACAGCATTTGCAAAGGCCTTGCGTGTGAGAAGGCAGGGTGGCTAGAGAAGAGAGAATGAAGGGAGCACTAACTGAGATCAAAGACTCAAGGGCATGAAGGAAGATGTGCAGGATTGTAAATCAGCCAAAGTAAAGGCTTGGCTTGTATTCCAACATGGGAGCCATGGGAAGGGGTTTGAGCAGAGAAGTGATACAGTCTGACTCATGCTCAAAGGGAGTCTTTCTCACTACCATGTAGAGATGGTAGGGGACAAGGAGACTGTTGCATCCAAGGGAGGGATGATGGTGGCTTGGACAAGGGAGGGGATACTGGAGGTGCTGACAAGTGTCAGATTCTGGATTTACAATAAAAGAAAAGAGATTACAGGCTCTTTGGATGCACTTGAAACTATCAACTAATCAGCTGGAAAGATGAGGCTGCTGTGAACTGAAAAAAGAAGCAGATTTCTGAAGGAAAGACCAGAAATGTGTATTTCAGACATGTTAATTTCAGCATGCTCTGTTAAACCAAAGTGGCGAGGTCCTGAAATTCTGTTGTTGGGTAGACAGCTATTAGTTTATAATTTTTTTCTTCTTTTTATTTTTTTGCCAGTAGCACTAAGAGGTTAAAAAATGATCCTATAGTCAAGAACCTCTGAAATAAAATAATACTGTAATACTTCAGATTAAGATTTTGGATCAGGGTAAGGGTAATGTAATTCACTTATTATAATAAATTTATTATAATTTATAATAAATAATTTATTAAATTTATTATAATAAGTGAATTACATTAAAATAAGAATACACTTAGGTGAATGAATAATTACCAGTGTTTCTAGGGTGCTTTCCCTATGCCAAGACCTTGCTAGGTATTTACATTGAGTTATTGATAATCGTGAACATCTTCGTGCACAAAACTAAATTAGCCCCATTTTACAGACAAGGAGACTGAGCCTTAGAGAATAAAATGGCATTTCCACTGTCATGAAGATGGTGGCTGGTGGAGCTTGGAATCCACACCCAAGCATTTTTATTCCAGAGCTGTGGTTTTTTGTACTGTATTAGGTTAGTCAGCCTCTCAGCAAAGGGATTTTACAATAGGATGTAAATGTTTGGAGAATCTCCCTTTTAAAAATTTTTTTTCATGGATATTGAGGATTGAACACAGGGCCTTTTCACAGAGTTATATCCTTAGCCCATTTTTTATTTTGAGACAGGGTCTCATAAGCTGCCCAGACTGGGCTGGAACTTGCAATCTTCCTGCCTCAGCCTCCCAGAGTGCTGAGATTATAGGAATGCGCTACCATGCTCAGCTTTTAAAGCATATGCTCACTTGGCTAAATTAGGGGATAGACTTACTTTTCCTGAGAGAGCAGATTTCTTAAAAGAGGGGCTTATATATCACCCACCTCTTCCAGCAAACACAAGCTATGCCAGGCTGTGTCGGATGCCCAGGATATTATTGAAGGTCAGAGAATTCAGCATGGCACAGGAAATGCCACTGTAAATCAGCTGGACAGGGATCAGCTGCTGATGATACAAGGCAGCTGGCAGCTGCAGGAAGGTGGAGGAGCTGAACAGAGATGAAGTATGCTGGTGTGAGATGGCTCCAGGGCTGGAAGCAGCTCAATCACAGCTGGGCTGCACACCTCCATGTTCAGCTCCCAGGAGCCACAGGAAGATGGATGACACTTAGCTCCCAACAGGAGCTTTGTGCCCAGAGTTCTTGGTAGCATCAGAATGAGCTGCCCACCTCTCAGTTGTGTGTCCCCTGCTGCTATAGCTCATGTCATGGACTTTGGCAAGTCCTCTGTTTTCTGCGTAGAAAACAGTGGTTGGACTAGACTGTCATCAAATGCTAGGGGAGAAAGAGAGGGAGAGACAGAGACAAAGACTGATACTCAGTTGATGTTTGGCTGTTTTGGCTTCCCAGGATGATGGAAGCTCTTTGGCCTCAGACAGGGCAGGAGCTATCTCTATGGTCCCAGGCTGATCTAATGTCATTCCCAAATCCCTTTAGCCCTTTGGTCCTTGTGTTCCACAGATCCTTCCATCTCCTATGAACAAAGCACAGCACAACACAGTGAACAACATGGGGAAATTGTGAGGGGGCTGTCTTTCCTCTACCTCAGGACCCTCCTTGTAGGCTCCCAATGAGTAGACTGCTTCTCCTGCAGCAAAATCCTGTGCAAAATATTTCTTTTAACATTCATTTTAGGGATGTCTGTATTTCTTCCCAAGAATTTTAGTCTGCTTCCTGCTCTTCACTACCCTCGAGAACAAAACTTCCTTTTTTTATCAGTGACCAAGAAACTTGAAATCAAATCTGAATTCTGGTTTTGCCACCATGTTTGTACTTGTGATCAGCAATAGTATTCTCTACTTCCCTGGGCCTTAGTTTCTTTTTTTGTTGTTGTTATTAAATTCTTTTATTGGTACATTGTATGTGTACAACACAATTACATTTCTCATTGGGAATTGTACCTTTACATAATGCATCTTGGCTCTTATTTTTTTCCCATTCCTAGCCCTCCCTTCATGCCCTCCACCCTTCCCTATTCACAAAGACTTTATTTCCATTGTTTCCATTTCTCATCATTTTTCCTTTCCCTTCTTTCCTTTCCCTTGCCCCTCCCACTACCCCTACCCCTTTGGACCTTTTCTTCCTATTTTACATTTTTGATTATTCATTCTAATCATTGGTACATTTTAGGTATACAATATAATGACATTCATCATTGGAAATTTGCACCTTTACATAGTCTCTCTTGGTTCTTATTTTTCACCCTTGCCCAGCCCTCCCTTCAACCCCTCCATTCCTCCCTATTTACAAAGATTTTGTTCCTATTTTTCCATTTTCTCATATTAATCCCATTCCCTTCTATCCTTTCCCCTAGCCCTCCCCATTCCTTCCCCTTTGCCCCTTTTCTTCCTATTTCACATTACCTCTTATACATTGTAGTCCTGATTTACACTTTCAGTTTCTCACACCAGAGAAACTATTCGGAATTTATTCACGTGTGTCCTATTTATTTCACTTAAGAGTATCGCCTCAATGTGCATCCACTTAGCTATAAATGTCTCTAATTTCTCAATTTTATGGCTGAGTAGTACTCCATTTTATAAAAAAAACCACATTTTTTTTATCCAGTCTCCAGTTGATGGGCATTTGGGCTGTTTCCAAGTTTTAGCTATTACAAACTGTGCTGCTATGAACATGGGCACACATATATCACTGTGGTATGATTCTTTAAATTCTTTGGGGAAGATCCCCAGCAGTGGAATAGCAGGGTCAAATGGGACTTCCAGTACTAGTTCTTTGAGGTATCTCCATACTGATTTCCACAGTGGTGGCACCAGTCTACACTCCCACCAGCAGTGGAACAGGGTTCCTCTTTCCCCACAGCCCCACCAGCATTTGTTATTGGTTGATTTCATGATAGCAGGCATTCTTTCTGGAGTAAAGTGGAATCTCAGCATTGTTTTCATTTGCATCTCTCGAATGACCAGTGATGTTGAACATTTTTTCATGTATTTATTTACTATTTCTACTTCTTTGTGTGAGAAATGTCTGTTCATTTCAGATGCCCATTTTTGGATTGGGTCTTTAAATTTGGGAGGTCTGATCTTTTGAAGTTCTTTATAGATTGGAGATAGTAGACCTTTGTCTGAGGAAGAGCAGGTGAAGACTTTTTCCCACATTGTGGGTTGTCTCTTCACACTGCTGGTGGTTTCTCTTGCTGTGCAGAAGCTCTTTAATAAGAAGAGATCCCACTTGTTGATTGTTTGTGCTAGTTCATGGGCAACTGAGGTTTTGTTCATAAAATCTTTTTCTACACCGATGTCTTCAAGAGTTCTACCTAACCTCTGTTCCAACTGGTTCAGAGTTTCTACTTTAATATTTAGATCTTTAATCCATTTTGATTTTAGTTTAGTGCATGGTGAGAGATATAGGTCTAGTTTTAATCTTTGGCAAGTTGAAGCCCAATTTTTCCAGCACCATTTATTAAAGAGGCTATCTTTCCTCCAGTGAGGGTGTTTGGCGCCTTTATCGAAGATGAGATGGCTGAGTGTGTCTGGCATTGTTTCTGCATCTTCTAATCTGTTCCACTGGTCCCCAAGTCTGTTTCTTTTCCAGTGTCATGCTGTTTTGATCACAGTAGCTTTGTAGTAGAGTTGCAGGTTGGGGATTGTGATACCCCCTGCCATGGCTCTGTAACCTAGAATTGCTTTTGCTATTCTGGGTCTCTTCTTGTTCCAAATGAATTTTTGGTTTGTTTTCTCAAGGTCTGTGAAGTATGCTGCTGGGATTTCAAATGGGATTGCATTGAATCTATATAGCAGTTTTGGAAGTATGGCCATTTTCACTATATTAATCCTTCCTACTGAGGAGCACGGGATGTCTGTCCATTTTCTGATATCATCTTCAATCTCTCTTTTCAGAGTGCCATAGTTTTCAGAGAAGAGGTCTTTGATTTCTTTCATTAGGATGATTCCTAGGTATTTCAGTTTTTTTGTATGCTATTGTGAAAGGAATTATTTGCCCTATTTCTCTCTCAGTGAGTCTGTCATTTGTGTAGAGGAAAGCTATTGATTTTTGTGTGTTGACCTTGTAACCAGCTACTTGACTGAATTTGGTTATTAAGTCTAGCAGACTTTTGGTGGAGTTCTTGGGGTCTTCTATATAGAGTATCATGTCATCTGCAAATAATGACAATTTGACTTCTTCATTTCCTATCTTTATTCCTTTTATTTCTGTCTCTTGTCTATTTGCCGTGGCTAATGTTTCCAGAACTATATTGAACAAGAGTGGTGATAGTGGACATCCTTGTCTTGTTCCCAATTTTAGTGTAAAGGATTTCAGCTTTTGACCATTTAGTATGATACTGGCTGTTGGTTTTTCATAGATGGCTTCTATCAGTTTGAGGTAGAGACCATCTATTCCAATGTTTTGTAGGGTTTTTATCATAAATGCATGTTGGATTTTGTCAAATGCTTTTTCTGCGTCTATGGAGATAATCATATGGTTTTTGTCCTTGGCTCTGTTGATATAGTGTGTTACATTGATTGATTTTCATATATTGAACCATCCCTGCATCCCTGGGATGAATCCCACTTGATCAGGGTGTATGATCTTCTTGATGATCTTCTGCATTCTGTTTGCCATTATCTTATTAAGGATTTTTTCATCTATGTTCATTAGTGAGATTGGCCTATAGTTCTCTTTTTCAGTTGGGTCTTTCTCTGCTTTGGGGATCAAGGTGATGCTTGCTTCCAGGAATGAATTTGGGAGCATTGCTTCCCTTTCAATTTCATTGAAGAGTTTCAACAGTAATGGCAGCAGTTCCTCTCTAAATGTCTTGTAGAATTCAGCAGTGAAGCCATCAGGGCCCGGGCTTTTCTTAGTTGATAAGTTTTAATTACATTTTCAATTTCAATTGTTGATATTGGGTTGTTCAGAAGTTTTAGGTCTTCTTCGTTCAACTTTGGTACTTCATATGTATCTAGGAATCTGTCCATTTCTTCTCTGTTGTCCATCTTATTGGCGCATAGGTTCTGGAAGTAGGTATTGATGATCCTCTGGATTTCTGCTGGGTCTGTTGTAATTTCACCCTTTTCATTCCTAATTGCATGGATTTGGGCCTTTTCTTTCCTTTTTCTGATAAGGTTGACTAAGGGTTTGTCAATTTTGTTGATTCTTTCAAAGAACCAACTCTTGGCTTCATTGATTTTTTGTATCGTTCTCTTAGTCTCCGTAGCATTGATTTCTCCTCTGATCTTTATAATTTCCTCCCTTGTATGAGCTTTGGGGTTGTCCTGCTCTTCTTTTTCTAGAAGCTTGAGGTTCAGCATCAGGTTGTTTAATTGGGATCGTTCTGTTTTCCTAATATGTGTATTCACTGCTATGAATTTCCCTCATAAGATAGCTTTCATTGTGTCCCATAGATTCTGATATGTTGTATTGTGATTGTCATTTAATTGAAGGAACTGTCTGATTTCTTCTTTAATTTCCTCTGTGACCCATTGGTTATTCAGAAGTGTGTTGTTCAATTTCCACATGTTTATGAAATTTTTCCAGTTTCTTTTGCTATGGATGTCTAATTTCATCACACTGTGGCCTGATAATGTACAGGGGATAACTTCAGTTCCTTTGCACTTACTTAAACATGTTCTATGTGTGAGTATGTGCTTTATTTTGCAGAATAGCTCATGTGCAGCTGAGAAGAATGTGTATTCTGATTTTGTGGGGTGGAAGACTCTGTAAACATCTGTTAAGTTCATTTGTTCAAGAGTTTGATTGAGTTCTAGTATTTCATTACTTATTTTTTGTCTAGTTGATCTATCTATTTGTGACAGTTGGGTGTTGAGGTCCCCCACTACAATTGTATTAGTGCGTATATGACTTTTCATGTCCATTAGTATGTGTTTTATATGGTTGGGTGCATTAGTGTTTGGTGCATAGATATTTATGATTGTCATTTCTTCCTCTTGGATTGTTCCATTTACAAGGATGCAGTGTCCTTCTTCATCTCTCTTAATCAGTGTTGGTTTGAAATCTACTTGATCTGCAAAGAGGATAGCTACTCCTACTTTTTTTCAGGTTCCTGTCGCATGGAGTATTGTTCTCTACCCTTTAACTTTCAGTCTATGAGTTTCTTTTCAAATTCAATGTGTTTCTTGTATGCAGCATATTGTTGGATTTTGCTTCTTGACCCATTCTGCCAGTCTATTTCTTTTGATTGGTGAATTGAGACCATTAACGTTGATGGTTATAACTGAAACATATTGACTTGTCATTGCCATGGCTTTTTCTTTTTGTTGGGTTCTCCCCCTTTACATTTAATTTCTTGTCATGCCAGATGGGTTCATTCTGCTTCACTTCCTGGGGTTGTGATCCTCAATGTCTGTTCCTAGGATACTGTGTAAAATTCTTTGGAGTGCTTGTTTGGTGTTCACAAAGTTCCTAAGGTGCTCTTTGTCATGAAAGTATCTTATTTCTCCATCAGTTTTGAAAGATGGTTTTGCAGGGTACATCAATCTGGGTTGGAGGCTGTTTTCTTTTAGGGCTTGGAATATGTCACTCCAAGCTCTTCTTGCCTTGAGGGTTTGTGTTGAGAAGTCTGCTGTGACTCTGATGGGCTTTCCTTTGTATGTGATTTGTTTCTTTTCTCTCACTGCTTGGAGAACTTTGTTCTTCTGTTTTGTTTCTGGAATCTTAACAATTATATGCCTATGTGTAGATTTGTTTTGATCAAGGCTATTTGGAGTCCTATATGCCTCACTTATCTGTCTGTCAAGCTCTTTTTCCCCTGCTTGGGAAGTTTTCTGCCATTATTTCTGTGAAGAGATTTTTTTATGTCATCTCCACTCTCTCCTGTTTCTTCATTGAGCCCAATCAGTCTTATGTTATTCTTCTTTGCATCATCTAGCAGCTACTGGATTGATTTCTCATGTTCCCTTATAATTTTGAAGCAATTTTTCTTTTCCTGGTCACTAATGTAATCTTTTTTTTTTTTTCTGGTACCAAGGATCGAACTCGGGTCCTTGCACTTGCGCAGCAGGTGGTGAAACCACTGAGCTAAATCCCCAGCCCCCTCCTGGTCACTAATTGCAATCTTATCTTCTGTACCTGAAATTCTGTCCTCACAGTGGCTCATTCTGCTGTGTAGACTTTCAGTGGAGATTTTCCATGTCCTGGAAATCTATTTGCATCTGTTTTATGGATTCCATTTGTTTCTTATGTTGGGATTCCATCATGTTCCTGAGCTCCTCTCTAGATTTATTAATCATGTCTTGCACTAGGGGCACAATTTCTCCTGTTATCTGAGAAATTATTTCTGATTTCATTTTTTCCCGATCCCCTTTTGTTTCCAGTTCAGTGGGTCCAGGTTGAGTATCAGAGTGTTCCATCTCATTTCCCTTTGGGGTTGCTGTAGGTGATCTGGAAGTCTGGTTTTGAGGCTTATTTTCGTGTTTTCTCATTTTGACTGGGGCGGGGGGCTGTTAATGCCTGCACGGATTACCTCCTCTGAGCTGGGAGAGGTGGGACAGGGGCCAGGAGCAGCGGTAGGGATGGTGACCCAAAAGTCCTTTCCTGTGGGCTGGGAGCAGCAGGAGGGATGGTGGCCGGAAAGCCCCTTCCTCTGGTCCAGGAGCAGCGGGACAGAAGGTGACCCAAAAGCCCTTTCCTCTGGGCTGGGAGCAGCGGGAGGGATGGTGACCGGGAAGCCCCTTCCTCTGGACCAGGAGCAGTGGGACGGTGGCTCAGAAGCCCCTACCTCTGGGCCGGGAGCAGCAGGACTCAGTACCTTGGTCTAGTGGTCTGGTGTCCTCTGCATCTTTGTAGTGTGGAACCAGGTGGCTGCCTGTCTGCAGTGGGGTGATTCGTCGTCTTCCCTGGGACTCGGGACCTCAGTAGGGCGTGCACAGACCTGCCTGTCTGCAGCGGGCTCCAAATTTCTCTTCTTATCCACGATAACAATTTATTTTCCATTTCCTTCTCATTACACCCAGTAAGAGAGCATGTTGTATGGTTCCAGAACCTCTGCAGTAAGTCCTAGTCTCCTCTGAGCCACAGCAGCACACGGCGAATTACAGGAAAGGTAGACAAATGAGACTGAGAAGAAACTGAGCTTTGGGTCTGATCAGTGCTGCTCTGGGCAGCAAAGACCCCTGGGCCTTAGTTTCAATGTGTATGCATTTTTCCATGTGTCACTTGTGAGTTGCCCTAAAGTAAGACTTCTGTCTTACCCCTAAATTTTCCTTCCAAAACTTTTCATTTGAAAAGCGACTCTTTGTTCTTATTCTGTTGAACTTTTTCCTGGATCTAAGTAGTGATGAAGCACAGTGCAGAGGGCTTGGAACTATAGCCAGAAGGCCAACTCTAGCCCAGTCTCTGTTCCCCACTTGCTGCACAACCTCAGACAAGTCACATGTGTTTCTGGATCTCCATTTCTCTCTGTATAAAATGATGGGCTGTGACAAGTTCAATCCAAAATGCTTTCCATCCTAGGCTTAAGAGATTTCAAGTTGCTACTTGGGGTAAATGCTAAGGATGAGTGAGGGTAGGGCACTGACTCAAGGATCCTAAGAACCAATGTAAAGACCTGAAAAAAGGACATTCCATAGGGATCAAAGTGCCACTATCTTCTCCTTCTGTGACCTTTAGAGTAGGTACCTCAGAGAGAGGAGCAGGGCTGAGGCTTGACAGCTCTATCAGTCAGGAAGCCTAGGGAAGCATATGCTTCAGCCAAGGTTACTGAAGGGCCTCCATCTGCCAGGAGCCACTTGCCAGGCAGCCACCAAGCTGCTGGCATCATGACGCCTTTGTTTCCACACTTCTCCTTAGGCATCTGCAGAGGGGCAGTCTTGCAGCACCTGGGATGGAAAGAAATGGGAACCAAGGGTCTTCTTGTATCTCCCTTCCCATATAAGAAGCCCAGAGAGCCATCTCTGGCCAGTTGGCCTAGGAGAGGTGCCCATAACTCCAGAGTCACCCCTGACCCTTTAGGTGATGCACAAGGCTAGCTCTAGAGGAAAAGAAAGATCTCTTTTAAGAGGTAGTAGTAGTAGTAGTAGTAGCAATAAATGATTAGTGCTCTAATTTCCCAAGAACTTCCCATTCCTCTATTTATTACCTTGGTTGGATTCCAAAGACACAGCCAGGGCCGAGAGAGTGGTTCCCATCGATTGCATGAGGTAGCTGAGACTTAAAGCGATCACCCAGGGACGATGATCAACAACAGAGACCATGTGATGGGGCTTTAAGCTACTAAGGGTCTATCAGTGAAGCCCTGCATAGTTTTAGGCTGCTGGAAGGATGTGGTGAAGCTGGAAGAGGCAAGAGCATTGGTCTCTGGAATGGGAGCTTCGCTTTTGTCTACAAGGCTGATCCTTAGAAGAACAAACAGATTTACTCTGGTTGGGGGGAAGCACCATGAAGGATCCTTCTAAACAACATCTGTATTATACTCACCTCTTGTTTCTGTGATTTCCTGCTTTTACAGACCCAAGAAGAAGCCTAGGACCCAGGGACATATTTCATCCTCTCCACTGTGGTACTTTAATATCTCCTGGGAAAATCGCTTCTTTTTTTTATGCAACATCATGATCTGTGTCCTAAATCCATTCTATTTTGAGACCTTCATCATGGAATAGAAATGCAAATGCACACAATCTAGAAGTCCAAGATACTACCTCATGACTTCTTAACCCCCATGGCTTCAGGTTTCCTGTGTGTGGAATAGAATAGTCTCTGCCTGGCTTCTTTCTGCAGAGAACATCAAAAGGTGTAGCTCAGTCACTGTCTCCTCCAGTCTGACCCATGGCCAGGTAACCAAGGAAGGACCTGGGCCCAGGTAAAGCCAGGTAGAGGCCCCAGCACTGGCTCTAGTCCTGTTCTACCACTGCTTACCAAGCCATCTGGGCGATTCCCTTCCCTCTTTCTGAACAATGCCTGCTCTCTTATAATTTCTCTTTTAAAATCTGTATTATGAGACTGGGTGTGGTGGCACACACCTATAATCCCAGCACTGGGGAGGCTGAGACAGGAGGATCACCATGAGTTGGAGGCCAGCCTAGGCTCCATAGTGAGTTCAAGGCTAGCCTGAACTACATAGTGAGACCCTGACTCAAAATTTAAAAAAATAAAATAAAATCTGTATTATGTGGCCTTTCAAAAATTTGATTTTCATTGAAATATAGTTCACATGTCATAAAATTCACCTTTTTAGCTACTCAGGAGGCTGAGACAGAAGGATCAGATCTTGGAAGCTACCTGGGCAAGTTAGCAAGACCTTGTCTCAAAAAAAAAACTTTTTAAAAATGAAGAATGTACTATTAAGGGCTTGTAATATATTCACAAATTTGTGTAACCAATACCACTATCCAATTGCAAAACATTTTCATAATTCCTCAGAAGAAACCCCATACCCATTGGCAGTCATTCCCTATTTCTTCTTTCCCTACTTCTTGGCAACCACTAAACTACTTCGTTACAGATTTGCCTATGCCAAATATTTTATATAAAAGGAATCATATATGATTTTTTGTGTTTATCTTTCATTTAGCATAATGTTTTCAAGGTCCATCAATACTGGAGCATGTATCAATATCTCATTCCTTTTATGGCCAAGTAATATTCCATTGTGTGCATATGTCACATTATGTGTCTCCATCTATTGATGGACATTGGCTATTAGGAATAGCACTGCTGTGAACATTCCTGTATGAGTTTTTGTTTAAACACCTATTTTCCATTCTTTAGGGAATATACCTAGTAATGAACTTGCTAGTTCGTATGGTGATTCTGTTTTTAACTTTCTGAAGAACTGCCAAATCATTTTCCACAACAGCTTTACCATTGTACATCCCTACCAGCAATGTACTAGAGCTCCAGTTCCTCCTTGATATGCTTGTTATTATCCATCTTCTTAAAGCATACTAGTGGGTGTAACATTGTATCTCATTGTAGAAAATCTCATTGCGTAAATTTTTAACCTGCAATACCCTCCATTTATTTTTCTTGGCAGTTCTGGGGATGGAATCCAGAGCCTTATTCATGTGATAGTCAAGTACGCTACCACTGAGCTACATCCCCAGTCCCAAAATCCTTTTAAAAATAGTCTTACCCCACCTGTGGAACAATTACAAGAGGAGCTTCTTCAGGTGGCACGAGGAGGGGCACTGATCCTGCCATGCTCAGCAGCCCAGAGCCAAGGCCCCTTAAGGGCTTGGAAGACCCAGGCCCACTTCCTAGGATTCTCATTGTCACCTGCAGGGATGTCCGTGTAACAGCTGCCTCAGTCCTCAAGCCCATCCTGATTGCCTCAGGAAGCCCCTGCAGCACTGGACTGCCCTGTCACAGTGAAAAGGACTCCAACAGGTACCTACTGATGGCACCAACCCTGATGGTGGCTGTGTAGGAAACCAGAAGTGAGCTAGAGAACTGCCCCTGCTGTCTTGCTTTCAAAGTCTAGGAAGGACAGTCCTGGGCTTTGCAGATGGTATGGAGCACAGGGCATAGAGGTTAATGAGGCATGGAGGATCTGCCAAGCTCAGCTCTGGTGTTGCTAATGCTCTGAGGTTTGAAGTATGGCAGTAGGAGCAGTCCCTAGCAGCATCTTCCCTGCCCACCTCTCTTTGCATTAGCGTTCTGTGAGCACCTGGTACTCTTGCCATTTGGTTGGTGAACATTCCGTGTTGTGGTGTCTCCTTAGCAGAGAGAGGAACCCTCCCAGTGTCTTTGGCTGGCTGCAATGTGATGCTTTCCATGACTGTCAGTGGCTTGAGTCATCAGACAGAGCCTGTTTTGTTCCCTGGGATTTTAGGGTTGCTTTCTTCTTTTATTGATGGCTAGTGCTTTGAAGAAAGATAATTGATAGTGCAATCAAGGACTTACACTTAGCTAGGAGGTCAGACCAGTCAAGGCCTCTGGTTTTTCCTCCATGCCTTGCTGATGTAGTCAAATGCTCTGGGAAGATTACAGATTCTTAATTTTACAGATGTGGAAACTGTCACTCGGGAGCACTAGTAATTGAAGAGGTGGAAAGCATCAATTGGAAGTCCACCATTTCAGGAGTAGCCCTAAAGTTGGAGACGGTTAGATCTAGAGGCACTATAAAGACCATGTAGTCCAACCTTGATCTTGCATCTGTGTTTCAATCACTGTGTGACTGACAGCTATGTGTTGATCATATGTGTTCCTATGAATGTCCTCAGGGGACTGTTTCTTGAGTCTCAGCCTAGAGACAGCTTGCTAAGTGGTCAGAATGAGAAGCCTTGGTGAAGGTCCCTGATGGAGAGGCTACAGGGCAGAGCCAGGTGGACGTACAGGTTGAGCAGGGCTCTCCCAGAGGTCACCAGAGAGAGTCTAGGTGGGTGTAGGTGGAAGGGACTTGAGAAACAGCATCAAGAGTTTTGTTCTTATTTTTATTTAATCAGCAGCCTCTGATGAATTTCAAGCAGGATCCAGGCCTTCTCTCCATTGCTCCTGCCCCTGCCCTGACCCAGGCCCTCCTAACTTCTCCCCTGGGAATTTTTAGTAACCTCCTAACTAGCCTCCCTCCCTGTAGTGTCATCCATTCCCAGAATACTCTACTACCCACACAGGGACTTTCTGTAATACAAATCCAGTTGTGCCCCTCTCCTTTTAAAAACACTCCCACCACCAGGCATGGTGGCTCACACCTGTAATTCCAGTACTCTGAGATTGCAAGGATCACAAATTGGACCCCAACTTGAACAATTTAGTGACTTAGTGAGGCTCTGTCTCAAAATAAAAACATTTTTAAAAGGGCTGGGGATGCAACTCAGTGTGAAGGCCCTGGATTCAATGCCCAGTACCTTAAAACAAAGCAAAACAAAAACTTCCATGGCACCCTGTTGCACACAGGATCCTGTCTTGTGTGGCCTGGCCCCACCTCCTTCTGCAGCCTCACTGCCACTGCACCTCTGCCTTCACCAGACACACTGATTTCTTAGCAGCTATGCTGTTGAATTACTCACTATCTTTAGCCAGAGTGCTCCTCTCCTCCCACCTTTGAACTCCTATTCATCCTTCAAGTTGCAGCCAAATTTCTGACTAGGGGAAGCTTTTCCTCACTCTTTTGAGGTCACCAATATGCCTTGAACATGTTTCTGTTTTGAAGATCACATTACAGTGCAATTATCTTACAGAATCCTGGATGCTCCCATTCTCTGAGTGTTTCTTGTGTACAGGCACTAAGCCAAGCCCTGTAATGCATTTTTTCAGATTATTCTCACAGTAACTATATCAGGTACATTTTATCCTAGCCCTATTTACAGATGAGGATTCTAAAACTCAGACAGGTAGCATGACTTGCCCAAAGCATGTGACTGGAGAGTGACAGAGCTGAGATTTGAGCAGATATCTGTTTGATCCTATTTCTCCTGTTCCCTGGATCCCCATTAGTAGGTCCTCAGGAAACACTGAATATGTGAGGGACCAGTCAAAGGGGTCGGTATATTGGGGTTGTTAGGAATGGGTAAAATGGGGAAATGGAAGGAGGTAGAGTGAGGAAGGGCCTGGCTTTCTCAGAGTAAAAGAAACAAGAGACTACTAGGCCCACTCCCCATGACTTTGGGTTTCCTTTCCACCTTCCATGCCAAGTGGCAGCCTCTGGCCTCCTGGGGACAGGCCTGTGGGACTCCAGGCTGAGCAGGTGGCATGGTGACAAATGCCATGGCAACCTGCCTCCTCTCTGGGGCCTAGAGGAGAGAGAGAACCTGAGAAGGCACAGAGTGCACATTGAAGCTTTTTAGTAGGATCCTGACATCGTGACTCCCTTCAGGCCTGGGTGGCTTTCACCCTCCCATGAGGGACCTACCTGGGAGGTCCTGTCCCAGCAGGGGAAATGCTACTTCCTCCTCCACCCTGAAAGACTGGCTGGTTCTGACTGATCCCAGGAGACTTGTCAGCTTCATCCAAGTACAGAAACACCCTCTTCCCAATCCAGCCAGGGAGGAAGGAAGAGGGAACTCAAGAGGAGGATGCATGGAGTTGCCAAGCAAGGTAGCAGCAGGGCCAAAGGAGAACAAAAAGCCTTCGTTGTCCAAGGCCACACAGCTTCAAGCAAGCCTGGCAACCTGCCTGCCTCCCAGGACCTAGCCCCAATCTCTACCTGTACTTTCCTGGCTCCTAGAAACATGCTCCAAGCTGGCTCTACAGAGAGAGGCTTGTCCTGGGATGTGAGCCCTGCCTTGGCAAGCAAGACATAGCCTCCTCCTTACAGCCTCCCAAAATCCAGGAGAGGGAAGGATAGCAATAGAATGGCCAATGTTGTCAAGCAGAGCCCAGCAGACTGCAGCTGTGTAATCTTTGATCCCAGGCCTCAATGAGATTGAAAAGCCTGTTGAAAGTAATAGGCCAGAGACACACAAAAGCACTCAACAGGTTTACCTGACCACAGAGGAATCAATCAGTGACACATAATCCTTGAAGCGCCCACCCCCATGAGGGAAGACCATCATGCCACCCCACTCACCCCAACTACTCCTATTCCAGGTTTTTCTGTGCCCAGGAGGATTCAGTCACTCGTGACCATGAGCAAGAGTGAAGAGGCACTGCTGGCTCCCATCTCAACCTGCCCTGTGGTTCCTGTTGTGGGGATTAGCCCTGTGTCCAGCGGCCCTACCTGGGTGCCTGGGGCATGATGGCTGGGAAGTAATGCCAGCCTGGGTGAGAGCTCAGATGACGGGTGTGGTGGAGCCTAGCACCCAACACCTCTATGCAGACAATACTGGCAGTGTCCAGCCCTCTGAGGAACAGGCCATATTCTGTGTCACAGACAGGAAACAGGCCATCTGAGCAGTGCCTTTGTCCACTCAGGAGGCAGCCCTGCCACCGGCCAGGAAGACCAGGCTCCTGGGAGGTGCTGGTGTGGGAAGGGGGTAGTCCTGGGCCAGGGATTCCAGGGTTTCAGCTGTAGCCCCTCAGCACCTGATGCTGGTTGGGCCAGCATACCTTGGTTGTGAACTGGGCAAGTCCCTTCTCCCTCAGTAGCTGATTCCTCATCTGTGAAAGGGGACTAATCACAATACTTCCTCATAGGGTTGTTGGGAGGAGTCAGTGGCAGAATGTACGTAATGTGCGTGGCATGGGCTCTGTCTTGGCGTGTGGCTGGGTAAATGCTTCTCTCCCAGCATGGGGGGCAGTCCAGGGCACAACATCCTCAACCAACTCTCCTATAACCCAGGCTACTGTCCTCAGTTCCTACTCTGGATGTCAAAGAAAGGGATGTGGGTCTCTGTAGCTGCCTCACAACCAGCCCACTGGCTGCTGAGAGCCCGGCCCTATGCATCAGATTCTAGGAGCTTTGTGCTGATGCCCTGTGTGCCCTCCTCCTCACATAGCCTCAATTCAGCCCAGCATGGGGCCTTTCCCCTCCAATACCCTTGAGGTCTAGGCCCCCACCCAGGAGAGCCAATGGGCCTGAGTTCACCTACCCTCTTACCAAGAGTCTCTCCTAGCATGGACTCTTGCTACTGGGCCACCCACTGAGATGCCCAGTAGCAAGTAGGGAGGACTTCTGCTCCTATCTACCCCAGCCCTCTACTGCATTGAGCCTAATCTACATCTTCCTGGAACTTGAGGAAGTCAGCACGTAGATTTGCATGAATGGGTATGTGTGGCACACGGGAATCGGGCATGAGCATGGGAGGGCTGGCTGCATGTCCTGCATTGTGGGCAGGTGCTGGGGCATGTTCACAGGGATGTGTGCTGCACATCTTAGAATTCTGGGACATGGTACTGTTTCGTGTTCGTATGTATCCATATGTCTTTCTACATGTGTGCTGGTATGTTGGTCTGTCTTGTCTCCCCCTGTAGACAGGAAGCCCTGAACCACAAGCCAACTGGGAAGGTGATGGTTGACAAGAACAGCCCAGCCTAATTTGGGGTTCCTGGTTCTGCTCCAGGAGCCCTGCAGCCTGCAGCCTCTGCCAAGAAGGGAGGACTGAACAGCAGGGAGACAGGGGTCTGAGTGTCAGGGACCTGGGAGAAGCAGCCTGGCTTGCAAATTAGAAGACTTGGAGCTGCACCAGAGGACAGGAGTCCCTGCTCCTGCTGTCCTTGTGATCTTGGGCAAGATCTGCACCCTCTCTGGAGCATATTCACTCATCTGGAGGATACTGGGTTGGACTGATGATTTCCCACTGCCCCTGAGGTTTTGACAATTGATTGTGACTTTAAGTCAGGTGGTGGGAGGCGATGCACCTGTCCCATTAAATTCATTGGTAGAGGTGGCTGTGGCCTAAACCTGGTGCTGAGGTATTCTGCCGAAGGGTGAGAAGAGAAGCTATGCCTGGCAGCGGCCCCAGTGAGAGGATGACATGGCCCGGCCCGGCCTTCCCTGCTGGCCCCCCAACCTGCCCTCTTTCTTCAGCCCCAGGGACACCACCCATTCCACCCCTTACTCGGACCCGCAGCCTCATGGCCATGTCCCTGCCAGGGAGCAGACGGGCCTCTGCTGGATCCCGCAGGTGAGTCTTCCACTTGCCCAGAAGCTCTGCTGCAGGGGGTGGGAGGAGGTGAGCTTCTGTCTCCCCCTGCCACTGACTTACACTGGGCCTTCCAGCACATTGTATCCCATTTTCCCATCTTTAAAATGGGCTTGAAAACAACAGCCTCCTCCAGGGATTATTAAGTGCTCAAATGATACGTGGATGTGAAAGTTATCTGAAGGCTCAAACCACTGGATTTCTACCAGTCCCAGGCCCATGAACACCATTACTCGGGGCGGGGGGGATGCAGCCACCCACTCCAGGTCACTCAACCTCCTCCAATTTTCAGCCCAGTGGCCATTCCTCTGTCTCTACTCCTGTGTACCCCATTCTTCTCCCCTCAGTCTATGAAGGCTCTCTTTCCTGGGTCTGTGGGACCCTGGAAGTTGAGAACCTTTGGGAATGGCAGAGGGGGCCCCACTGTTGTCCTGCAGCCTTGTCCAGTCCCCACTCTTGTCCCTGGGAAGCCAGGAGGACCAGCCTCTTTCTGGTTTTCCATCTTGATTTGCACTGTCTGTTCTGTCACCCCTGTCTGTGAATCCCCCTCTCCCCTCTGCTTCTCTCCCTGCTGGTGACCCTGAAGTGGGGGCGCTTTGAGCCACAGTGGCCTGGCAGTGTTCGCTCAGTGCCCACAGCTGCCCCCCAGCCAGAATGAGCACCTGCCTCTTCTCCCTGCCTCCAGGCGCACCTCTCCACCCGTGAGCGTGCGGGATGCCTATGGTACCTCTTCCCTCAGCAGTAGCAGCAACTCAGGCTCCTGCAAGGGCAGCGACAGCAGCCCCACACCCAGGTAATCCCCCCTATCATCGGCCTTCTGGCTGGCCAGGAACCAGGGCTTTGGGGGGAGGTGGCCAGTGTGGTGTTCTGACCATCTCCAACTTTAGCACTTGGACTCACTGGCTGTGCAACCTTGAACAGGTCACTTCTCCCCTCTGAGCCTAGTTCCAGTCTAAAAGATGGACATAATACCCACTACACAGAAGCAAATACAGTGGCTTAAACAAACAAGGTTGATGCTTTCAGAGTGAAGGAGAGGTAAGCTGCTCCCTGAAGCAGCACAGGCCCTATCTCCTCTCTTCCCGCACCTCTATCGTTGGAAAAAACCTTTGTCATCATTGCAAGACAGCTCCTGTAGGCCAGCCATCCAGGAAGAAGATAGAAAAAGCCAAAACTCTGCCCACAGAGCCAGTTAGTACAGAGAGAGTTAGTGCCCCCCTCCATGCAAAATCAGATTCTGATGGGAAAAAGACAAGGTGGGAATGAGAGGCAACCCCAGAGTTTACCATCTTGCTCTTCTCAGGGGACACTTTAAGAGTGGCAAAGCTGACTTTGGTTTGGGAAGTGAGATGTATTAGAAACACAGTATGTGCTAAGTTTGATCTCAGGTATTATGGAGCAATATTTGAAAAGCAGGATCAGGTTGGAGAGGCAAGTGAAGGGGACCTTTGGGTCCTGGAAGACCAGGAAGTGAGAGCTGGAATTGTGGCTCCTTGGTGTTAAAATACAAGTGGGCAGTAGGAAAGTGTACGAGCAGACATGGCTTTGGATTCCACCACTTCCTGTCTCTGAATCTCCATTCCTTCTCTGGAAAATGAAGCTAATAACCCAGAAGCTTCAATGACTTGGTATCTGCACATCACACATCCTAGATAGCCAATAACCATTTTATTGGAGCTTTGGTCTGTGCTCTTTGGTCTTGAGGGATGTGGGCAAAGAAGACCAGGAAACACTCAGCTGTAGCACCCACAGCCAGAGAACCTCCTGGGAAGGCTTGTCCTGGCCCTTCCTCAGAGAGGATGTCATTTGTGCTCAGTGATATCCAGAGCTGTGAAAGCAACAGTTCTCAGAGTTTCTACTGATAGGTGACATGTATGATGGGTGAGAGGCATGTTCAGGACCCATGCATCAGCATCCTGGATATCACCCCCTCCCCAAGCCTGGGGGACAGGAGTGATGTGTTAACTTAATGTGAAAAAGTATATCACTGGCAATTTCAATACTTTTTCCTTAGTAAGAGATTTTTGTGAGGTATCTCATAACTGTAACCCCTGGGGAAATGCCACCCCCCAGGCTGAGCACTCCCTTTACGGAAGGTCCTTTTGCCCACCATGAGGGTAATTTCCCTAGGTGAGTGATGGGACCCATGTTAGGACCTCACTGCAAATAGCCAGGCTTTCCAAGGCATGAGTAGCTGAGAGACATGCATCACACTATGTTTTACTTCATATATATCTATAATTTTTTGGAAAGGTAGAGCTAGTGACTGAAAATGTGTAAGTGTTAAATGTTATATTGGGAAAAATACCCATGAAAGCAAATGGAAAAAGTTAAAAGTTACTTCCCTCCAATCTTTGATTCTTACTAGTTTAATTAATCTTGGTTCTGTCACTACCACCACCACCCACCCCACACCAGGCATGGGACAGACCACTTTTTACTCACCACAGGTCTGTGCCCTCTGACCAAAGCCCTTGCAGGGCTGGTGGATGCTATAGGAGTGTATGGGGCCTTAGCACTGTTTGCATGGCTTGCTTCTCTTTTGGAAAGATATTTCTTAGATCAGAGGAGGCAACCCCAAGCCTCCAGCCCATGCCACCACTTTGCCAGCAAAGCAGGGCTATGTGTGACTTGGCTTGAGTTAAACTTGGGAACCATGAGGTGAGCCCATGGAAGAGAACGTCATTTCTTTCCAATCCTGCTACCATGTTCTCTTCAGTAGTTCATAATCTACAAGTATTTTTTCCTCAGTAAACATTCACTTTCATGAATCCCTAAAAGCTGCTTCAGCCTGGCTGCTTCAGCAAGTGAGCCTCATGAGGGCCTGTCTTTGCGTCCCAAGAGGTATCTGCCCCTCTCTGGAGCAGAGTGGGATGGCAGCAGGCCTGAGTCTCTAGTTGGATAGGAACATGCCCAGGATATTGAACTGAGATCCAAGACATTTCCTTAAAAACAGAAGAACCAGCACCCAGGAAGCCGTGGGTAGAGCCATCTGGGCCAAAGTCTGTTGTGGAATCAGAGTGCTCTCCTTCCTTGGAAAGCCTTGGCCTGTTCTCCCCACCAGCCTGCTCATTCTCTGGGTGGAGATTCCTCGCTCTGTGCCCTGGAGGGGCAGTGTGCTGTACACCCACCAAACAGAGGCCACTACCATGCTGAGAGCTGGGGACACTCAGCCTTCTGTACCACAGGGCACTACTGTTGACTGTCAGTGCCCAGACCCTAGGGCATGGATGTGTGGACCTGTACAGGGGCTGCTGTCCTGGCATGTGAGATTGCCCACGAGGGCAGTAGGAAGAGAGTGAGGCTTCACAGGTACTGTGTGTGAACACATGTACGGGCATGGGGTACACACGGAGCAGGAATCCACACTCGGATGTGCACACCCAGTAAGTATGCGTACAAGGAATGGTCACCTACGTGCACATAAGGGTGGGCAAGGGGAGTGTGCAGCAGAGGTGGCATGTATGTGGACACAGCTGTGCCACACACCAGCTGTACCTGCACGTGAGTCTGCCTTACTGGCTCCATCCCTGAGCTCTCAGCTCTGGAGAGGAAAGCGCCCCACCATATCTCCTCTTCTACAGGCCGAGTCCTTGTCCTCCTTGCTTACCTGAAGCCTTCCTCTCCATGCCAAGCCTCCAGCATTCTCAGGGTTCAAATCTGGAAGCCTGGGTTCTGGGTGCCCACATGTGGACTTAGAGTAAGAGCCAGTCTCTCTGAAGCCAGAAGCCCTCTTTGAGATGAAGGCTTCCCCATTCCCAGCACTGCTGCGAGTACAGTGTAGATGGTGGCAGTAAAGTGCTCACCAGCACCAAGCTTATGTACTCCTTGTCATGGGTGTCCCCAACCCTCATCAGAGGAGCCCTGCAACCCCACCCTGGTATCAAAAGAGCTTCACTAGAGCCAGGGATTTAGCTCAGCACCTGTCATGCAAGCACAAGGTTCTGAGTTTGATCCTTGGTACAAACAAAACAAAGCAAATAAGCTTCACTAAAGCCCTTCACTAGTAGTCCTCGAGCCTAGCTGGGATGTCTGGCTTGGAGCCATCTGGTGGCCATAGACTGAGGATAGTAGGGTGAGGAGCCTGCTCCCCAGGGGCAGCACCTGTGCCTTGCTCCTTCGTCCCTCACCCCTGTGATGGGCATCCACTTGCAGGCGCTCCATGAAGTACACACTGTGCAGTGACAACCATGGCATCAAGCCCCCCACCCCGGAGCAGTACCTGACCCCCCTGCAGCAGAAAGAGGTGTGCATCCGGCACCTGAAGGCGCGGCTGAAGGACACACAGGACCGGCTCCAGGACCGGTGAGCATGCAGCTAGGGCAGCCATGGGGTTACCTACCAGCTCCACATCCAGAGGAACCAGGGCCCTGGAGTGCTCTGGAAGGAAGGAGTGGCTGGGGTTTTCCACCATTCACCCACTCTCTCCTTCCCAGCAACAGCTTGTCCAAACTCATTGTAGACCTCCCCCCAACTCTCTTTGGCTGCTCCAGGTCACTGCTCAGGCCAAATGGGAAGCAGTTTTCCTGCAAGGGGCTGTCCCCTCAGCCTCCCACCTGTGCACATGAGGGTGGGCAAGGAAAGCATGCATTGGAGAGGGAATGGGTATAGAGATAGCTTTGCCTGCACAGCAGCTGTGCCTGCACATCCAGGGCTCCAAAGAGCAAAGCTGTAGGGAACAGGGAAAGGGGACATTACCAGAACCTCTGCAGTAAGTCCTAGTCTGCTGCAAGCCACGGCAGTACATGGCGAATTACAGGAAAGGTAGAAAAATGAGACTGAGAAGAAGCTGAGCTTCGGGTCTGATCAGTGCTGCTCTGGGCAGCAAAGACGAAAGGCCCCAGTTTACCCCATCTTTTATTCAGTACATGGGGAGAAACAAATGTAACAAATGACTTGCAGAGAGTTCAGAACATCCTGGGTAAACAAGATGTAACAATCTAAGAACAATGAGGAATTGAGTAGATGTGTGTTCTCCCAGGATGTTCTCAGCTCTCAGGATGTTTCTTGTCCTGGAGAATCACAGCATCATTGGATCATTGAGGTCTCAGTTGTGACCGGAGGCCAAAATGGAGTTATGTCTCATAATTCCATAGCTGGGCTGTAGGCAGGAGAACTAGGCTAACCAAATGATTTTACCCTAAAATTATGTAGCATTGCTCCCGACAGAAAGCCCCTCCCCCCACCCCATGTCTCCTCAGCTATGGGATGAATTCCTTTTTTTTGGTACCGGGGATCGAACTCCGATCCTTGCACTCGCTAGGCAGGCAGGGGAACCACTGAGCTAAATCCCTGGCCTTATGGGATGAATTCTTATCCTCCACCTACCTGGAGGCCACCCCTCCATCCCTGCAAACCATTGCTATCTCTGTCTGTATGGATTTGTCTCTTCTGGACAATTCATAATGCAGTACACATGGCCATGTCTTTCTTGACCACAGCCCTACCTAGCAGACAGTCCATTTTGGATGTGTTGTTTGGAAGTACAGGAGCTCAGGGCAGCATTGCGTTGGCCTCTTTGTCTTAGAACTAGGATTTCCACTTTCATTTCCTGTCATCTTCCCAATTATGCCCAGGGTCTGCTTAGCCTCTTGCACTAATATCCTCAGGGAGCAGAGGGCCATATCCCAGCTTCCTTTCGAGGTTAACCCAGACTACCTGCCCTGAGCGGTTTGGGCAGGATGCCCTGTGGTAAGCGTGTTTACACCTCAGTCCAGATCACTCTGTGGCTCTTGAAGGAGCCTGTGGCCATGCTACTCCTCCATGTTCCTCATGCCCTCAGTACTTCCCTCAGTAGCCTACTTTCTGCTCTTTGAAGATGCCATGTGTGCGATTACCTCTTTGCATCCATATGCAGTGTCCCTACTACCTGAGGTGCCCTTCCTCCATCATGCCCCCTTAGCAACCACATCCTTCATGATCCAGTTCTTATGCAATGTCTTGGAATCCACTGAGGGAGGCATGGACAGGACTGGGAAGCCATTGCTCTGTAGGATCTGGGTGGCACCAAGGAGAGAGAAGCAAGGACCAGCCACACTGAGCATGCCCAGTGCCTTCTTCCAAACTCACTTCTCCCAGGTTGAAGTGTGAGTGAGGAGTAGGGAGAGAAGCCAGGAGGGTTCTCTGCAGGGAATCCGAGGCTGAAGCAGAGTTAATGATGAACAAGCATCCCCCCATACCTACTAGCACATCTGCCATCACCACTGTAAGCAGCTCAACTGCCCCCACTGCACTGCTGAGTCCTTTGTGTGATAGGCCCCCTCCCAGAGGATGTTGTGGAGACTATTGTGGACTGATGAGACTCCTCGGCCCCAGTCCCTTCAGCAAAATGTAGAGTGAGATTCCTTGGCCCAGTTCCTGAGTGGAATTTCCAATCTGACTTTGGTGCTTGATGTGGGACAGTCACTGTGGTGAGCCCAAAATCTCCCAGTGACAGCCATACCATTTGTAGATCTTGTTCCTTTGACCCTGGAGCTTGGGCTGAGCAGCTGCATGGTGAGGGGACAGTGTCCAGGTAGAAGATTAAGCTGGTGAATGATTTTCCTCTGACTTTTGCTTCTTTCATTCAATCTCTGTTCAGTCTTGCCCTGGTTTTGCTTCCAGACTCAATGGCATGTTTTTCAAACTTGCCTGCCTTTCCTCCAACCCCTTCATCTGAAACTCAGGGATTTGGAAAAGCCTGAGCATTTATGGCCAAGAGCCTTCCAATGGTCATATTTCCTTGACGCTTGCCCCTTGTCTCAATAATAGTATCTTCGTGCCTTCTTTGTCTATCTTTCAGCCACCCTCTTAACTGTAGACATAAAGAAGAAAACTTCTGGCATGGATGAAAAAGAGCCATCCTGTTCTTCTCACCCCCTCTGATTCATCTACCACTTCTCATCCCTCTGCTTGAGAGATGATGTGAAATTATCAGCTCCCCTCATCAACACTGAGGGTTGTCATCCTCTTATGCCACTGCCATCTCCCCCAGGGTCTCTGGCCACATCTCCATCCATTTAAAATGTTCATGCGTAGGACCAGGGGTTTAGCTCAGTGGTTCCGCTGTCTGCCTTGCAAGTGCAAAGTCTCTAGTTCAATCCCTGGTATCGAAAAATAAAAAATAAATAATAAAATGTTCATGCCCAAAGCATGGAAGGAGGCCACATTCCTTTCAATAGAGCAGAGGTTTTCTGTCTAGTTACTCTTTATATTATATTATATTTATTGGTTTATATTAAGATTTTATTAGGTTTTTACAGAAGTAGCACTTATAAGAATCTTTGTTTCATCTCTTCTCCAGATGATGAATTGAAAGTCATCTGCAGTTCAGCCTCTAGGGATAGGAATGGGTGGTGTCTTGATTGACATTTCTTTTCTCTCCCAGGAGGAGGCCTCGCCTGCCTTCACTCAAGCACCCTCACTGCTCCCTGTGGGATACAAGCAAGGGGTATTAGGCACCAAGTCCCCTCTTTCATTTCTAACTCTGAACTTCTGCCGTGCAGGGACCCCTATCCTTGATGACACTGTCACTTCTTGCCTCTCTGTGGTGATGGTGACAGGCCAGGCAGGCAGGCAGTGAGTGAGAGTCTCTTCTGCTTGCAGGGACACAGAGATCGATGACCTGAAGACACAGCTATCACGCATGCAGGAGGACTGGATTGAGGAGGAATGCCACCGTGTGGAGGCTCAGCTAGCCCTGAAGGAAGCCCGCAAGGAAATCAAACAGCTCAAACAGGTCATTGACACTGTCAAAAACAACCTGATTGACAAAGACAAGGGGCTGCAGAAATACTTTGTGGACATCAACATCCAGAACAAGAAGCTAGAGACGCTGCTGCACAGCATGGAGGTGGCCCAGAATGGCATGGCCAAGGAGGAGGGCACTGGGGAGTCGGCTGGTGGTTCCCCTGCCCGCTCCCTCACCCGCAGTTCCACTTATACCAAGCTGAGTGACCCAGCTGTCTGCGGTGACCACCAGCCTGGTGATCCCTCCGCCTCTGCTGAAGATGGAACCGACAGTGGCTTTGTGGCTGCTGATGACACACTAAGCCGGACTGACGCTCTAGAGGCCAGCAGCCTGCTGTCATCAGGGGTGGACTGTGGCCCTGAGGAGGCCTCGCTGCACAGCTCCTTCAGCCTGGGTGCCCGCTTCCCTGCCAGTAACACCTATGAGAAGCTTCTGTGTGCCACAGAAGCTGGTGTGCAGGCCAGCTGCATGCAGGAGCGGGCCATCCAGACAGACTTTGTGCACTACCAACCCGACCTGGACACCATCCTGGAGAGAGTGACACAGGCCCAGGGCTGTGGGACAGTCCCTGAGGACAGGCACCCAGAGTCAGATTCCCACCCCCCAGGGCCCAGAGACCCCAACTCAGCAGTGGTGGTGACAATGGGTGATGAGCTTGAGGTCCCGCAGGCCATCACCCATGGGCCCACTGTACACCGGCCTGGAGCCAACCCCAACCCTGGTCTGTCGGTGAGTGTGGTATGCCCTGTGGAGGAGGAGGAGGAGGAGGTGGCCACGCCTGCGGCTACAGCTGAAAAGGAGCCCAAGAGCTACTGGAGTCGCCACTACATCGTGGATCTTCTGGCTGTGGTGGTGCCAGCCATGCCCACAGTAGCCTGGCTTTGCCGCTCCCAGCGACGCCAGGGCCAGCCCATCTACAACATCAGCTCCCTGCTGCGGGGCTGCTGCACTGTGGCCTTGCACTCCATCCGCAGGATGAGCTGCCGCTCTCTAGCCCACTCAGGGCCCAGTTCAGCAAGCAGTGGCTCCCAGCTCTGAGGTGGCTGCCCCATCCCAGACAGCGCTCTGGCAGCCTGACCACTGATTGTAGGGACGCTGTCCTCCCCCTTCCATATCCCCACAGGCATCATCTTATTTACTTAGTTTTGGGTTTAGAACAGTTTTCTTTCCTGGATATTAACAGTGTCAGGGGCTGGGAAAGACTTCCCAAAACTTCCAGAGGGAGAAGGGTAAGGAAGACTCAAGGCAGGGAAGTACACTGATTGGACAAACCGCACAGAGACACTTCTGAGGCCCCCAACCCAGCTGCGCTGTCCACCCAGCCCTTAGACAGGGTGGGCCCTGCTCAGGAAGTCTCTGGCTGGATTATCTGGGGACCCTCCCCTCCCTGCTCCATCCTGTCCAGTACCCTGCCCACTCCATACCTTCTCTCCCAAGCCACCTTGCCCTCTGCCAGGCTTCTGAGCCAGTGTTATGTCCTCAGAGACAGCTATGGCAACGTGCAGAAAACTGACCCAAGCACTTTGAGCAGGGTCTGGAACCCCTGAGCCTGGATTGGAGCTGCAGCCTCCCCCCGTTCCCCCTTGTTCCCCAGATTCAGAAGTAGAGGCCATAGCTGGTGGAACAGCATGCCAGGCATGAAGGGCTGAGGGCAGGGTGGGTTCTGTGTCTGTCTGTCCTCCCAGTTCCTCCCCATGATCTATTTTCCTCTTGGCTTCTGGGTATGTTAGATTGCTCTTCCTTGAGAGAGAGAGCCAAGCCTGGTCAGATGAGTGCTGTGGAGGGAGCACTCATCCAAGCCCTGGCATCCACTGGGAGATCCGCCAGCATAGGGGAGGCAGGGCTGGGAGTGTCAGGGGCCCTGCACCCTCTCCAATGAGGCCACTTCATCTGTCATCCAGGGTTGTGGCTGGACTCAGGAATCCTTGGCTGTTCTGAGATGCCAGAGGCCATGGCTGCCCCTGGAGTTTGCCCACCTTTCTTCAAGGGGCCTCTGGGTCAACCTCTGCCTTGCACTGTGTTCACTTTGGGGATTGGTTCTCCCCCATCCCAAAGACCCCTGGGAGTGGCTACTTGCTTTCTGGGATGAGGGTCCCTAAATCTACCTGCCTGCCTCTGGGGGAAGCAGAGAATTCTGGCAGGATGACTCTCAGGATGGGGTATGGAAGCCATGACATTTGTTCAGGCCAAAGCAGGGTCCCCTGGGACTTGTTTCCCAGGCAGGAACACGACAGGGCAGGAAAAGCCCTGTGGCCACCTGCTCCCAGCCCAACCCAGGTCAGCCTGGGAAGGATCACTATTCCTCACCTTCCCTGGGACCACATCTGAGTCCCCCAGCAAAACTGCTGAAATTTTATTACCATTATTAGTTTACAAAGTAAACTCCTTCCTCTTCCTCCATGGGGGTTACACCCATCTGGGCATCCCACCCATTCAGCAGAGGTTAGGTCCTACATTGGAGGAGTTGATGAGACCTATGTCTCATGTACCCTCTGGCCTAGGGGCTACTCTGGTTCTCTGCCAAGGTACTTTGCCCTCATCCTGAGGCCCCAATGGCCACTGCCTGACTGGTGGGCTCTGCCCGTCTACTCTGTGCCCTCCCTGCAGGGGGCACCTGCATGCACTGGGGGTGGGCAGCCAGCCCAGCCATCTGGGCCAGAGCCCTCTCTGCGACACGCTTCGTGCCTCCAAACCTCCCCCGCCTCAGCTGGGGCCTCAGACCAGCCCTCCTTTGTGGACCACCCTGCCCTTGGCTGAACTAAACCCGAGTGCCTGGGGCCTGGCTGCAGGTGCCCCACAGGACACTGAGGTCATGCCATGGATGGGGCAGGGGACCAAAGCAACCCAAAGCCAAGCCAGGACTGGTCACAGACCCAGCCTCCTGTGCCCTGTGCCCATGGAGCTGCATAGCATCTCCTTAGAAATAAAGCTTTGCTGAGAAAATAAATGTATGAACTATATTTGACAACATAAAATCTATATATTTTTCACCACTGGAATTTAGTCAAGCTTTGCAACCCCACTGCTCCTGTCCGTGTCTCACTGTTTGTGGCCTTCCTATCGTGTCCTGTGTTTTGGTGGGTGTGGGCAGTGCTGGGGTTGTTGTTCACCCTGACCCTGCTGTTAGAGAAGCCACTTGTAAGGGCTGGGCCATGGGTGGGCCTGGGCTATGGGCCCGAGGCCACCAGAGAAGGTGAGGGGGACCTGGCTGCTGCCCTCCACTCCTACTCTGGCCCAAGCCCTGACTGTGTGGGTCACAGGGGCCTGAGCCCATAGCACTGAGGGGGCTCTTTTTTGTGGGTTCTAGTGGGGCCTTCAGTGGGCTCTCTTTCTTGCCAGTAGAGAAAGCAGCTCACCCCCAGGCCTAGGGCAGCCCCTGGGCTGGCAGCCTTGGCCCAGCCTCTGAGCATACATGTGCTCAGTATCCTGCATCTATGCAAAGGGCCAGAACTGCCTGTGCAGCCCCAGGGGAGGGCATGCAGTGGGCTGCTGGCTTGGCTATAGCCCTGGCTAGCTGGCACACGGGGGGCTGGGAGGCCGAGGCTAGGCCTGGCCAGGACCCTCTGGAGAGTTCTCCTCCTCTGTAGCTGCCCTTTCCTTCTGCTTGATACTTCCTCCTGCCCTCAGCTTCTGGAGCAGAAATCTTCAGGGCCTCCCCACTCTTCATCCTCCAGCCACAGCTGATTAGGTCTTGAGGAACAGTGTCCCCAGGAAACCACCTTCTGAAACTGCTGGTCACTTTGGAGCCCAGTGGTTAGAGGTGGCTCTTCCTTAGTTCTGGGGCCAGGGCCACAGCAGTGCTGCTTTCCCTCTGGCCCAGGCCCAGGCAGGACTTGGGAGCTGGGCCTGGGCTTCTGCACAAAGACCTGGCCTTGAGCAGAGTTTATGACAAATGTTTCCTGAGGGAATAGCTTAGCTTTTCATTGAACACCCTTCCCAGTTGCCACTAGCACAGGAGTATCTGACAACACTCTGGGGTGGGGGGCAGATCACAAGGTTCCAGGGCAAAGGCCTCCCCTCCTGGGGCCCTCTGCCCAGGGAACTCTCAACTCCCTTTCTGACCCAGGAGATGATGCAAACGGTCACAGTGTACTCTCATATTTGGCCATCCCCTTGACCAAGAATTTAGGGGATGTAGGAAGGAGGGAGGTGGGGAGGGGTCTTGACTCTCATCTCCTTGTCCTTTTGTTCAGACAAAGTTGTACCTGCACCACAGAGCTCTGAATTAAAGCATGAACACACCATAAGACCCTTGGCCTAGTTTCTTTGTCCTGTGTCACTTTTCTAAGGGGACTAGAGGGCTCACACTGTCTTTCCTCCCACACAGAGGGCAGCAGAGGACCATGTGCTGGTTCGACCCTACCAGCCCCTGATGAATGTGGCTGGGGCACCACTGTCCACGCAGGTCAGCCACAGAGTAGAGAGCCACCTTCCTCTGCTGCCAGATGTCAGAACCTGCTGGACAGTATAAAGATGTTGCATTTCTTCCTCCCAATACCCACGAAAGGACTTCTCCCTCCATTTAACAGATGCAGAAGCAAACATGGATCCTTAGTGGGGGGCCCCAAAGCCAGTGCCAGCTTGTGGCCCCCAGTTCCACTCATCCCTGCACCAGACTGGCAGTTGGCCTGGAGTAGAGGCTGAGCCAAGTCACTGCTCTGAGGCAACATGTAGAAAGTGCCCTGGTCTCCCCACTGTTTGAAAGGAAAACAGCTCTGTCATGTCATGCACCAAGGATTCTGGAATTTCCAGTTAACATTTAGGAAGGGATTATGTTTAAAATCAAATCTTTATTCAAAAGATAGCAAAGGATCATAACTATATAAATTTTATAGTGACAAGGAGCAAGTAAAGGTGAATAAAACATTCTTGCCAAGAATGGAGTTCTATTTTCTCAAAATGTATAGCAGTTTTCCTGGTGGAGGCCAAATCTTGAAAGGACCCAGCTGAAGTCTAAGCAGCATTGGCCTACCTACATGCCTGGCATTTCAATTGGCAGCCTATGGGCCCTGTCTGAGCCATAGCCCAGCTGAGGGTCTGAGGCTCCAAGGAGGCCTGTGGGCACAGATGACAGACTCCTGCCAGCCCATGTCCACCCACCTGGAATACCACCCAGAACAGCCACAAGACACCCAACCCAGGCAGCAACCTGTGATCTGAGGCCACCGCTTTTCCTTGCAAAGAGGTAGGGGGCCTGTTCTGCATTGCTGTGGCTTCAGGCATCTGGGATAGAGTGGTCCATGGTGTGGTGGAGCAGCATCGGGGACAACCTGGATATAACAAAGTAATGGTGGCTGAAACTGGCAGCTCCTTCTCCCTGCACCTCCCAAGCCTGTGCACCCTCTATGGCCATTCACCCCCAATTCTGAGACTTCTAAATCTCCATAAGACATCATCCCCCTTGGAGGAAAGGAGAAGGGGAGAGGATAGATCAGCACCAGGGAGCCCAGGTAAGCTCCAGGAGGCAGGGAAGAGGAAAAGCAGAGGAGGGATGACAGCCTTACTTTTTCACCATGTGCTCGTAGATCACAGCGGGAATGATGGTCAGGGTGATGACATCTCCAGCTGTTGCCAGTATCTCCATGATTGCTTTGTCCTGGAGAGGAGGTGAGTACATGGTCACCTGTGGGCCAGGGGCCATACTGCAGGACCCTCTGTGTGGTGGCTGCTGCTAGAGGATGCCACTGACAACCACCCACAGGGCCAAGCTGCCTGGTGACCTTTACTTTACACATATATGTAATCTGGTTATGTGCTGTCTAATTATTCCAAAATAAATAGGAGATAGGTCAGAACTAGTGGTGGCCACAGTGTAGAAATAAATAAAACTTCAAAATGATAAACGATCTCAAGAAATATAGCTATCAGGCTGGGTGTGGTGGTGCGTGCCTGTAATCCCAGCACTCTGGAGACTGAGGCAGGAGAATCACTTTGAGTTCCAGGCCAGCCTGAAGTACATAATTAGAACTTGTCTTAAAAAGCCAAAAAACAAAAAAGAAAAGAAAAAAAGAAGGTGGGAAGAGAAGAAGAAGAGACGGAAGAGGAGGAAGAAGAGGAAGAGAGGAGCTATCTGGAGCCACTCAGTGGAAGGGCTGTCCCTAAGAGCCCCACGGGGCCATGACTTGGTAGAGTAGCTGGTAAATTTGCAATGATGCCTGGAGCTATCTGTGCAGATGAATCACATCTTACCATGACTGCACTCCAGAGCAGTTAAGGTTGAAGAACTATAATACTTTAAAACAGATGAATTCACTCATATCCAAACACCTGACTTAATTCAGAATTGGTATGGCTGTACTTAGTTTTGTTTGTTTTTAAGACAGGGTCTTTTGAGACAGGCTGGCCTTGAATTCACTATGTAACCCAGGTTGGCCTTGAATTTACAGCAATCCTCCTGTCTCAGCCTCCCCAGTACTGGGATCACAAGCATGTAACACCACACCCAGCTCTCAGCTTTTTAAGTACGGTGGGTTTCCTTTGAACTGTCATACCTGATCCCAGACAAAGGGGAAAGGGCACAGTAAGAAGGATTGTAGGCAGATATTAGGGAGAGCTTCCTGACCACAATGGTCATGAGCTGCCAGAACAAGCCCCTGAGGAAGACGGGGGAGACTGAGGTACAAGGAAGCAGGCTGGTGACAAGAATGGCTGTATCAGCAGTGGAGTGAGATGCTGCCACCCATGCCACTTCTGTGGCGGAAGCCTTGCCCCATGAGTGCCAGAGCTGTGGCAGAGAGCAGCTCACTCTACTACCCAACTGGGGCAGACAGCCACTCTCCGTCAGAGTGGCATCAAATCAGGATAAAGCCATTTCACTTACTCTGGACCAAAACCAAGACTCGTCATCATCTGTGGCCTCTTCCCCCTGAGAGCCCACATCCTGAGAGTACCTCACCCCAGACCACTTGCTCCTTCTGGATTTTTTTCTTTTTTTCTTTTCCAGTAATAGGGATTGAACCCCCATTTGCATGGAGCCACCCCCCTACACACACACAACCCTTCCTTTATTTTGAGATAGGATCTCACAAAGTTGCTGTGTTGCCCAGGCTAGGCTCAAACTTGTGATCCTCCTGCCTCAACCTCCTAGAATGCTGGGGTTATAGGCATGCATCACCTTGCCCAAAAGTACCTTCTTGATTTTTAGATGAAAGGTACCACCTGCACCCACCTTGAAAAATGAACAAAAGTCAGAAATGGATTTCTGAACAATTTGCTTTATAAAAAAAAAACTATCACTAAATATTATCAACATACAAATAGAAGTGCCAAGCGGAGTAAAGAGGTGTCATTGGACAGAGGTCTCCACACAGCCTGTAGCCAGCTGGGTGCCTGTGTCCTCACCCCTCTTTTTGCCACACTCTCCAAGGTTACTAACAGTGGCTGATTCTTCTGAGTACTCACTATGTACCTGGCACTGTGATCAGAGCTCTTAGTCATGGTCTTACTGAATCCCACAACAACCTTTGGAGGAGGAAGCTGTGGCTGGCAGGGCCACAGCCTGTTCATACAGGAGCCTCCCCAGCCTCACAGTCTCTGTGAGGCATGGTCACTGCCTACCTTCAGTCCAATGACATTCTGCCCGTTCACCTCGCATATGCAGTGGCTGGTGAGGAGCCCGTTGCGGGCCGCAGAGCTCCCTTTGACCACAGACACAACCTTCCCCTTCTTGATGAAGAAGCCAACATGGCCCAAGCCATCCTTGTGCATCGTGACTGTCCGCTGGAATGGCCTGGCAGAAAAGACAGTAAGCTGGGCCTGGAGGGGTGGCTAGGTTCCCTCAGAGAGGATTCTGGGGCCTTGTCACTCACCTGTCCCGAACAACCATGACAATCTTCTCTACTGAAGCCTTCTTCAGCACCCGGTGGGCTTTGTCTGTGCTCCACCCAGCACAGTCACACCCGTCAATCTGCAGGATCTGGTCCCCAAAGCGCAGCCCCACCAGGGATGCAGGGGTGTTGGCCTGGACCAGCTGCACGAAGAGCCCCTGGAAGAGGCAGGGCCGAGTCAGCTCCCCTGGCCGCTCTGATCCCAGGCCCCTTCTAAGAGCTGTCATTTTTCTCCTAATACTCTGGGAGCCTACCAGGCATCAGGACTGCAACTCTGTGGCAGGTATAACACACGCTTGAGACGACAGGCACCAGACCACATAGGGTGTCTGGATTTTATCCCCAGAGGCTGCACCCCCAGCCACTCTACTGCACCCTCTCTCCCAAAGGCATCTGGCTAACTTGGTTTCCTCTGTCCACAGCACCAGGAACCCAGATCCCTGGAAGCTGGGGCCGGGAAAATGGAGATCTGAGTGACAGGAGCCCAGGAAGACACGTTGCGTTCCTACTGCAACCTAGCACGTGGGTCCTTGGGTGAGGTCTGCACCTTCTTTACAATAGACTGGTTCTCTGAGCCCAAGGAGAGGTGGGTCCCTGTGCACTGCCCCTTTCAGGCTGTGACCAATTGTACCCCCAAGGCAGCTAGGGTTGAGGCAGGCGCTGTCCAGCATCATCGCCACCCTCCGGACTCCGCTGCTCCCGCCCTGCCTACCTTGTCTATGGCCCGCAGCCGCAGCCCAGTCTTGCCACGCTCATCTTTGCACAGGTGGATCTCCCGCACTCCAGACTTGATCTCCGCACGCCGCATGCCCAGGTTGTTCCCGGACACCGGCGCCACCAGCTGGCCGGGCCAGGGCCCAGAGACCGCCGTCTGCAGGCACCAGGGGGCATGAGGTCAGTCTGGCCCCTGGGGTCCTGGACACCAGGGGTCAGTGTGGGCGGAGGCGGGGGATAGGCCGTAGGGATGGGCAAAGGAGAACGGCGCAGACCCCAGGCCCAACCCCACCTCCGACCACATTACTGGGAGAAACTGGGAGAGAGTGTGGCTTCATGACGCCACTAGAGGGCATCAGAGTCCACTCCTTTTAAACTGAAGGGGGTGGGGGGGTGGGGGGGGTGAGCAGAAAGGAAGTGGGGTGGGTCCCTTATTTTCCAAGGGAAATTAATATCAGGAAAAGATCCCTTTAAGATCTTTCACTAGGGAAGGAGGCGGGGGGAGATATAAAAATAATTACCATGTGTTAATGCACATGTATCAACTCGCCAAGATGAATGTAATAATTATGTACTCCAAACATGTATGGCACTAATACAATTTTTAAATAAAGTTCACTAAAAGTAGAAATACCGTTTAGAGTAAATGATGAGCAATGAGGTGTAAAAGGGCTCAATTTGATTTTTGTTTTGGAAAATATTTAAGCCAGAAAGAAATTGATGACAGCTTCCTCCTAAGATGCAGAAACAAAGCAAGGAAGTTAATTCTCACTACTCTATTAAACATAGTACTGGAAAATCTAGCCAGTGCAATAAGGCAAGAAGAGAAAAACACAAAGGCACACAAACCTATAAAAGAAAAAATACAACTGTTCCTATTCACAGATGATATGATGGTTTACTAGAAAATCCCAAGGATGCACAGTAAAAGAAAACACCGACTGAGTGAAGAGACAACCAACAGAGTGGAAAAATTTTTTTACTAGCTACTCCTCAGACAAAGGACTAACATCTAGACTATATAAAGAACTTTAAAAAAAACAGCCTTCCCAAATTTGAAGACCCAATCCAAAAATGGGCATCTGAAATGAATAGACACTTCTCAAATGAAAAAAGTACAAATAGCAAATAAATACATGAAAAAATGTTCAATGTCACTGGTCATTGGAGAAATGTAAATTAAAACAACACTGAGTTTCCATCTCATTCTAGAAAGAGTGGCTAGAAGAAATCAACCAGAAAGAAAGAAAGAAAGAGAGAGAGAGAAAGAAAGAGAGAGAGAAAAAAAGAAAGAAGGAAGGAAGGAAAGAAAGGAAGGGAAGGAAGAAAGAAAGAAAATGCTGATGACGCTGTGGGGGAAAAGGAACCCTTCTTCATTGTAAACTGATACAACCACTATGGAAATCAGTATGGAGATTCCTTAAAAACCAAAACTAGAGGTTCTATTTGACCCAGCTGCACCCCTTCTAAGTATCTTCCCAAAAGAGTTAAAAGCATCATACTACAATGATATATGTATACCCATATTTATAGCAGTACAACTTGCAATAGCTAAATCTTGGAAACAGCCCATATGCCCATCAATGGATAAATGGATAAAGAAAATGTGGTATTTATATACAATGGAGTACTATTCTGCCATAAAGGATAAACTTGAGTCATTTTTAGGTAAATGAATGTGCCTTGAGACCATAACTTTGAATGAAATAAATGAGACTCACAAGTTTAAATATCACAAATATCATGTGTAAGAAATCCAAAGGGTAAAAAGGAGCAAAACAGAAGATAGATATTGGGAAGTAGGAAGAACATTTTCAAATAAGAAGGGGAACAAGGGAGAGGGGAGGACAAAGGGAAGAAGGGAAAAGGGATTTTAAAAAAGAGAATAGAAGGAAAAAATGGAAAGAAAACTTTTGTAAATAGGGAAGGGAAGAAGGGTTGAAAGGAGGGGAGGGGAATGGGAAAAAAAAAGAAGAATTAAGACATATTATTTACATATACAAATTCCCTATGATGAATGTGATCAGTGTGTATGGCAAATACGTACTAATAAAAACAAATTTTTAAAAATCCCAAGGAATCTACAGATAAACTCTTGCATCTAATAAATGAGTTCAGCATTGTCACAGATACAAGGTCGACATACAAAAATAAACTGTGCTTGGCAAAGTGGCATACACCTGTAGGCCCAGCTACTAGGAAGGCTGAGGCAGAGGAAGTGCTTCAACTGGAGAGTTCAAGGACAGCCTAGGTAACATAGAGAGACCTGGCCTCAAAATTAAAAAATGAAAACATCGATTGTACTTCTGTGTGCTAACAAGGAATAAGCAGAAACTGACATTAAAAATACAATACCAGTTGTAACCACTCAAAAAAAGGAGATATTTAGGTATAAATCTAAAGAACAAAGCCAGGGATGGTGGCACATGTCCGTAATCTCAGCATGGAGGAGGCTGAGGCAGGAAGATCACCTTGAGTTTGGGGCCAGCCTGGGGTACATAATGAGCTCAGGGCCAGTCTGAACTGCATAGCGAGACCCTGTCTCAACATAACAACAACAACAAAATCGAACAGAACTGGTATATAAATTATATACCAAAAATGACAAAGCACTGAGAGATATTATCAGAAAAGACCTAAATAAGCACATCATATGTATTTATAGATTGAGAGAACCAATAAAACTCTCAACTTTCCTCACATTGATATACAAATATCACAGAATTTCTATCAAAATGTCAACAAGACATTTTGTAGATATAGACAAGGTTAAACGAAACTTTAAATGGAAAGTCAGTGGAATTAAAATAGCTAAAAGAATTCAAACAAAAATGAAAATAATGTAGAAAGTCTAAAATTACAAAAAATGCATTTATTATCTCATATTTTTACTAAAACTTAGGTTGAATCTTTTTATGTCCTAATTATTAGGACAAAGAATGATTAAACCAAGAGATATTGAGATATAAGAGGTATCCAAGGCGACTTCCTTGCTTTATGGTTGTATCTCACAGCATAACCATCGAGAGTGTTATTGTAGCTGAGGGTAGTGGCACACACCTGTAACATCAGCACTCAGGAGGCTGGGGCACACCACGAGTTTGATGCCAGCCTAGACTATGCAGTGAGTTCAAGGCCAGCCTGAACTACATAGCAAGACCTTGTCTCAAAAATCAAAACAAAGAAAAAAGGGAGTGTTATTGTAGAGAAACGCTCTAAAGTGTCACCAATTTTTTCTCAAGGTCTCATATGTCCTCATCCTTATTGAATCTCTCTTGTCAGACTTCATTTATCAGTGGCTTTATATGGCAGTTCTTCACTGTCACTTCTATCAACTTCATGAAAGCCTGTAGCCTCAGGCAAGAAGAGCAACCGCACCTTACAATAGATTTCATGGACTCCAGAAGAGGCTGGTGGACAGAGACCCTGACAGATGCTAGCATTGATTGGAAAGGGTCTTGAGTAGGGACTGAGTCTATACGTGAATACATTTTCAGTAGGGACTACTTCTGTGTGATGGTTTCTTTTGTTCTCTGATACCACGCAAAGCAGGAATCAACCAGTTTTGTTTAACCTGGGGACCAGGCTGGGCAACATGCTCTTACTTTGGCTTCTGAGTCACAGGCAGCCCATTGTCAAATGCCCCTAAGCTCATTCTGGGTTTAATACTCCCTCTTCTCCCTCTTCTCATCCATCTGGCTCGGGCCACAGCTTGAAGTCACAAGTCAAGGGTCAGTGAAGACATGAAATCATGGAATCCCAAAAGTTTGTGTGTGTGTGTGTGTGTGTGTGTGTGTGTGTGTGTGTGTGTGATTTGTTTTTATTGACTGGAGATTAGGGATGGGAAATGTTTCCTTGGGGCACATCCCACCCCTCCCTCCCAGGGAATGTCCATTCTAATCTTCCTGGGGTGCTCTTTGGAGCTTTTTCTTCTTTTTCTTGGCACTGCCCTTGCTGGCAGCACCCTCCTCAGACCCACTGCTGACTGGCTCTTCCTTGGAAGGAAATTTTCTCTTTTTCTTGGGGACACTCCTGCTGGCTGCCTCTTTGGGTTCACTAGTGGTTTCTTCCTTGGACAAAGACTTTTTCCTCTTGGGTGGACTTATGCCGCCACCAGCTGTCTCTTCCAGATCACTACTAACCAGCTCTTCCTTGGAAAAAGATTTCTTTTTTTTGGGTTTGGAGACCGAGACAGATGGATCATCCATTCCATTCTCCTGAGGAGCCTCCTGGAGCTTTTGCTTTTTCTTCTTTTTGGGTTTTTCATGTGTGTCCTCTGGAGTACTGCCGTTTTCTGAAGATGCCAGAGCAGCCAGTGCAGCCAGCCACTTCTTTTTCTTCTTCAAGCGCTTCTTTTCCTGTTTCTCCAGCTTCCTGGTGATTTCAGCAGCAGCTTCCTCTGCCTGAACCATTGCCTCTTTCGTAACATCCAGATTCTTCCATGGAATCTCACCAGTCTGAATCCCAGAGTTTTTAATGAAAACTCAAAAATCAAAAGTACTATCAAGAAACAGAGCCCTAAATAAGAAAGCCGGGGGAAAGAAGAGATTCAAACAGAGAGAAAAGGGGAGTTTGCTGAAATGACAAGACCCACAGGAAGGAGGGTTGGGACAGTCTATGTTCATATTAGTCAGGAGATAAATACCTACATTGTCACCCTCTGGGAGCTGAAGCAGGCTCTGCTGGATTTGTTGGCTGGAGAGGGAAAGACCCATGTAGCTCTCCAGTTCTCCCAAGTTTGGGTACAGAACTGATGGAGAAGAGGAGGAAAGGTGTTACTGAAGGGCCTATGCTTAGCTGCCCTTGCCTGACTCCTGCCTGGCCTCTTATTTTTAGTAAGAGTAGAACCTAGACATGCCATTTTAGTATATGTGCTGCCGAAGCGAGCACAAGACATGCCACTTATTGCCACAAATGCTGTGTTCCCCAGAATGCCTTGAATGCCCAGGAACATTTGCTGGTGATGTGGGTCGTCCCCTCAGAGTGTCTGAGGTGTGGAGGGGTCTGCTTTTGTCCAGGAGCACCTTGGGACCTGGAGTCCTTCAGGTACTTCTTTGTTTATTCAACTCAGCTGATTTCAACATTCAACACAAATCCAGTGCTAGTGCCCAGGCCATGAGGGGTTCACAGATGACTGGGAAGGGGCAGGCCTTAGAGCCAGGGAAGCCCCCAGGGAGGCAGTCTGCACAGGGACAGAGCTGGCCTTTGTTCAAGTTTGCTATACCACAATCTGACCCCAAACTGCCATGAGCACCACTAGGGGGCACCACAGAAACCCCTGTCTCTTCATGTGGCCTTCCATGGTGGTTCCAAATCAGGAAGATACTGCTCCCTCTAAACCAGTTTTCCCAGTGTCCTCTCAGAGGGTGCTGGTGAGGGCAAAAACTGCACAAAGCCCTCACACAGTGGCAGAGTGAGAGAGGCAAGCATTGGAAATGATCAGAGAGGGGCAGCCACATCCTCAGGGCTACCAATGTGCACAGGCTCAGGCAAGTGCCCCCTCACCCGGGCCTGGGAGCAAAATCCTCAAAGTCCTGGCATGTTGTCTGAGGCTGTTGTGGTGTGGATGTTCATGTCAGGCTTACTCACCTGAAGGTGGGGAGCCAGTTGCCTCCTGCATAGGCAAGGTGAGCATCTTGGGCGAGGCTCTGGTTTGGGCCTGGAAAGGAACAGGAAGTGCCAGTCAATTGTGGCCAGGACCCCAGGGCCCTGTGGGTCCTGGGGCTCCCTGAGACAGAGGAGGCTGAGCACTAAATATGTTGGTGGGCCTGGGGTGGGTGTGTCCATGGACGTTCAAGGCTCCAGATCATTTGTAAATGCAGCCTCTAGGTGATGTTAAGTAAAATAGGTCAGGCACATAAAGACAATACTGTGTGTTCTCATTTACACATGGAAGCTAAAAAGTTGATCTCAACGAAGTATAGAACAATGGTTACAAGAGCCTGGGAAGGCTGTGGGGGAGGGGAAGGATGTAGAGATGATGGTTAATGGGTGCAGGGACCAGTCAGATAGGAGGCATGCCCTCTAAGGTTTGACTGCACAGTAGGCTGACAACAATTAATTGACATTTCAAAATGGGAGAAAGGATTTTTAATGTTTCTAGCTCAAAGAAATGATGAGTGCCTGAGGTTATAACTATTCCAATTACCATGATCTGGTCACTACACATTATACACATGTATTAAAATGCTACATTGTACCCTGTAAATATGTACTTATCACATATCAATAATTTTTTAAAAATACATTTTTAAAAACAATGTAGCCTCTGGAAATATGCATATTTCTGGGAGGAGATTTTCCTGGGCCCTGTGACCCAGCAAATGTCATGACACATTTGCTTCCTGTGGCAGCCAGGACAGCAAAGCCCACCTCCTAACCACATTCTCAATGGGAAAGGCCCAAATTCTCAAAACCCTCTGGGACCACAGGACTGTGGAATGGGGGAGGAGGAGGCTTCTGGGGACTGCAGGCAAAGCCCATGCCCATTGGCTATCCTGTGCAAGCAGCCTTGCTCATGGGTCTCGCATAAAGGACAGAGAGAGTGAAGGGACAAAGCTGAATGTGAGAGGTATGTCTGGATCTGCCTGGTCTGTTCCACTCCTGCTGTGACTCTGCTAGCCTTGCTCTCTGGATGCCTTCTCTGCCCAGCAAGCCCTGTGGTGGGGACCTGCATGCTCTGGGGCCTCCAGGAATGTACAGGGTTTCAGTACTCCATACTCTGTAGCCTCCAAGGGAAGCCTCCCTTTGTCACCTTAGGTACGCCCCAGCCCTCCATCAGGGACCCCAGGCTGAGAGAGCCTGCAGACTTACCTGGATGACTTGGTCCACCTTCAGGTCCTCCAGAGATGGGTACAGAGCAGACATGACTGGTCCTTGGAACCCCTGCAGAGCACAGAGGATGAAAAGAGATGAGGACGCAGCAGCTCCCAGCCTCCTAAGAGGAGGCACAGACATCCACCTTCTGCCCATGTGTGGCACTCAGTACTTCAGATGTGAACAAAGCAGGGATTTATTGTCCCCATTTTAAGGACAAAGGAGCTAGGATTACAGCCAGTCTAGTTGGTTCCCCTGCTCATGGCCTCCACTTTTGAATTCCATCCCCACTTATCTGGCAAGCTCTGAGCTTTAGAACACAGGCCCTGGGGACCAAAGGACATGCTGACCAGGAAGTCCAGGATCATGAGGCACGTTCTTCTCTGCCATGTGTCAGAGGTCACACATGCTCACAAGGTCTAATCACTCAACTCCTAAATTCAATCTGCTACTGCATACCAGGCTTAGGTTAGGGGTTTGGACAGCATCACCCAACAATAGCAAAGAGGTTGGGACTTGACCTTAAAACAGAAAAGCCTCAGGATACTCTGGGATTCAACTCTGGGTTTTTTTTTTTTTGTTTTGGTTTGGTTTTTTATTTGTTTTTTTTAAACTAGATTGGGGATTGAACCTAGGGGCTTTGCACTAGAGCTCCACTGTATACCACCCATTTCCAGCCTCCCTGGCAACTCTTGCTCTTAGCTGACTTGAAGTAAGACTCATGGGAATTCAAAAAAATATATGGACAGTGGCTGGGGGTGTAGCTCAGTGGTAGAACAGTGTCCTGGCATATATGAGGCCCAGGTTCTGCAGACATACACACATACGTGCGTGCATTTGTGTGCACGCAAACACATGAGCATGGGGAGAATTTAAATGTTCTGATGGGAACAGGAGCTGCAGCTTGGTAGCACTTAAGAGGGTCTGGGTTCAACTCCCAGCACCACATAAACTGTTGACAGAATGTTGCTCCTCAAGGGAGGAGGAACTGGGGCTAGAGGAGGCACCATAAATATCTACTTCTAATTAGTAGACCCACTGAGCAAGATGTGCAGGGAAGTTCAAAGGAATGATTATCTGTCAAGAAATGCCTTCCTTCCCTCTTGGATGAAATGCGGGGAAGGAGCATTCACTTCCTGGATTCTTCCCCTTTACCCACTAACTCCTGGCTACCACACCTCCTGCCCTCTGCTGGGCAATCCATTCCTGCCCCTGCCTCACCTCCTTGTCATCCTCAGTTCCTCTTGGACAAGCCTCCCAGGCAGAAAGTTCACTGTCTCTTTCACCCTAGCCTCTGCCCTCCAGGACTGGCTCTGGGCCAGGCTCTCACCCTGAACTCTTTAACAGTCTTCAATCTGTTTTCCCAGCTAGACTACAGTTTCTCAGGGTCAAGGTGTGTCCTATTTGCCCACATGAGAGGCACATGTGACAAAGGAATGCCTGGTAGCCACAAAGGGAACACAGTGGGTGGGGTGTGCTGGGTACTTCCCTGAGTGACTCACAGGAACTGGGGACATCCTCAGGTATCACTATTTTTCTCAGTACCTGCTGCTTTGACTGTCCTCCTAGACCCCATAACCCTAATCTTTCTAATTCATCATCAATCCCTTCTCCCATATCTCAGTTCTGCAGACTTCCTTCATCTTCCTATCATCCCTTCACAGGATAACATCCTCCAAAGAGGTTGCTATCTCCCCTTCTGCTGCTCTCCAGACAGCAGCCACCAGGTCTTTCACAGTGAGGCCAGGATATCATGCCTCTGGTTAAAGTCCCTCAGTGGATCCCCACTGCTCTCAGAATCTAGCCTACATTTCCTAAAGTGGCCCACAACAACTGCCTGGTTCCTCCAGAGACTGGAACGGGTGGCCTGCAGGTCAGATGTAAACAAATTTTATTTAACCTTGCAGAGTACTTAACATTTGAATTGGTGGCCTCAATGCAAAACACAAGATGCTTCACTTAATAATCTAATTTCCCACTACTCCTGAAAAATTAGAAGCCTTGTCAACCTTAGCCTGCAGCTGAATAGCTATAGTTGAGGAGAAGCTGATTTCAGAGCCCCCTTGGCCCCACCATTCTCTATTGCTCTTACACCTAGGCCACTTTACTCACTTTACTCAAGACCACATAGACATTTGTCTGCAACCTCTGCCTAATTCTCCAATTGTCTTTCTTTTTCTTTTTCTTTAAAATTCTTTTATTGGTACATTGTAGGTATACAACACATTTACATTTCTCATTGGGAATTGTACCTTTACATGATGCATCTTGGTTCTTATTTTTTCCCCATTCCTAGCCCTCCCTTCACCCCCTCCACCCTTCCCTATTTACAAAGACTTTATTTCCATTTTTTCCATTTCTCATCATTTTTCCTTTCCCTTCTTTCCTTTCCCCTGCACCTCCCACTACCCCTACCCCTTTGGACCTTTTCTTCCTATTTCACATTGCCAATTACTCATTTTAATCATTCATACATTTTAGGGTATACAATATAATGACATTCATCATTGGAAATTTGCACCTTTACATAGTCTCTCTTGGTTCTTATTTTTCACCCTTGCCCAGCCCTCCCTTCAACCCCTCCATCCCTCCCTGTTTACAAACACTTTGTTTCCATTTTCCATTTTCTCATATTAATTCCATTCCCTTCTTTCCTTTCCCCTACCCCTCCCGCTTCCCCTTCCCCTTTGCCCCTTTTCTTCCTATTTCACATTATCTATTATGCCTTTTAGTCCTTATTTACACTTTCAGTTTCTCATACTAGAGAAACTATTTGGTATTTACACATGTGTAACCTATTTATGTCACTTAAGAGTATTGCCTCAATGTGCATCCATTTAGCTATAAATGTCTCTAATTTCTCATTTTTGATGGCTGAGTAGTACTCCATTTTATTTTTAAAAACCCCACATTTTCTTTATCCAGTCCCCAGTTGATGGGCACTTGGGCTGTTTCCAAGTTTTAGCTATTAAAAACTGTGCTGCTATGAACATGGGTGCACATATATCACTGTGGTATGATTCTTTTAATTCTTTGGGGAAGATCCCCAGCAGGGGAATAGCTGGGTCAAATGAGACTTCCAGTCTTAGTTCTTTGAGGTCTCTCCATACTGATTTGCACAGTGGTTGCACCAGTCTACACTTCTACCAGCAGTGGATCAGGGTTCCTCTTTCCCCACAGCCCCACCAGCATTTGTTAATGGTTGATTTCATGATAGCAGCCATTCTTTCTGGAGTGAGGTGGAATCTCAGAGTCCAATTATGTTTCTTACATGCCTTTTTCTCAGCCTCCACTTCCAGCTCTAGTCACAATGAGCTACTTTCATGTTCTTGAATGTTATTTTTTCATGTCTCCAAGCATGTTAGTTCCTCTATCTGCAATACCCGTCCAACCCTTGCTCCTCATCTGGCTAACTCCTAACAATTTTCAAGTCTAATACCAGAGGACCCATCTTGAAGGAAACCTGACTTGAGTTGTGCTCTCTCCTCATGTTCTTATCCTATTGATTATTCAATACTCTCACAGTTGTCTCTTCACTTGTCTAACTGCCTCATTAGTCTGGAAGCCCAAAAAAGGGCAGGAATTGGACCTTCTCATTAGCTGCAGAGCCTCTACCCCTGCATGGAGTATGGAGGCCAAGATGATGCATTCTGCCTTGGCTCCCACTTCCCATTTTGTAAAGCAAAGTTCTGCTTTCATAGGACAGAACATCTACTTTCATAAGACAGAGCCAAGAACCAGAAGTCCAAATGTGCTTTGTGTGCCTCTCAGAGTTGAGTTTTGTTTTATAAATTTGAATTGGTGCCGATATTTTTTAAATGAAGATATAAAATTCTTTACTTCTAACCTGCATTGAAAAAAATAATTTGGCAAGAGCATGGATCATGCATAGCAGTGCTCACCAAGGGCTCCTTCTTAGATGGGCTGCACTTGCTTTCTTGTTCCCCAAAGTATCTACCCAGCCCTTCATTGATTGACATTGCCTGCCTGACTCTTGAAGGCAGTTCCAAATCTTTGCCCTAGTCTGGGCTTTGGGGCAAAAATAACCATCCTAAGAAGACAAGAATTTCCTAGGGGAAGAAGGAGTCTGGCTCTGACCTCTTTTAGGCCAGTAGGAGGAAGAGAACATCCCACTAAGGAGATTTTTTATTTTGGGACAGTCCACAGCAGTTACCATTCACCAAAAGTATGCCTTGCCACCAGGATCACGCATGAATAGCAGATATGAGCATAAAAGGTCACCTCTGCCCTGCTTTTAACACTGAAGATCAGTGCAGTTATATTTCTGGCAGCTGCCCTCTGGTAGAGTACAGGATTGGATCGGAGATCCATTTCCTGAGAATTGCTCCCAGATCCTTTCACCCGTGGCACCTTCTCTGGCCCCTACACAGTACTAGCCTTGGTTGGCAGAGGGTGGTAGTGAGATATCAGGAAGTAGGCATTCCTCCCTCCTGTAGTAGTTTCCCTTATATCGGGGGAATGGCTCCCTGCCAGGAAAGATGTTGTGTCTCATCCAACCATCTCATGATTCACTCAAACCACTTAAGCATTCACTGTGTTCCAGGCAACCTAGATCTTCTTCAGTTGGACTGGAGTCTACGTGGTGCACCTCTCTCCTCAGTGCAGTGCTCCTTCAAGGCTCCTTCAGAGGATATTTTGGTTGGCTTTCCCAGGACTGCCAGCTAGCTGGGAATATTCGGCCTTGACCTGTACTACATCTATATTGTAAGTATTTATCACATTATATAATTAATACCTGGCATTTTCCTCACACTGGACCCTATTTCACAAGGGCAGGGGCTGTGTCCAGATCAACAAACTATCTCTGCTCACCAAAGCAGTGCCCAGCCTGTGCATGCTGGCAAAAATTGTTATTTGACTAAATAAATCAGAGGTTTCAAGAAACAAACTGGAAATTTATGTAGACATTTTTGGTAGTTACAAGACTAGGGCAACTGAACTAGCATTTAAGAGACAAGGGTCAGGAATAGGGACTTCTTATCATGGACAGAACTATTCACTACAACAAATGGTATTCTGTCTTGGATGATTTTTCAAATGTCTCCTGTCAAACCTTAGTGTAGGCAAAATAAAACAAAATCTGCTTATAAGCTGTTTTATATAAGCAGCTTATAATCTAAGCTATACTACTTATAATTTATACTATGCAGAAATGGATACACTAGGCTAATGGAGGGAAGTTAAAACTTCTGTTTTCTTCACCATTTTGGAAAGTCATTGTGGACTCTGCTCACCAAAACAGCACACCCGTGTTTGCCTTGAGTCTTAGGTGTCACAGTGAATCCATCATCTGAGTCCAACATATTTAGCCTTGGACTCAAGGTCAAATACAAACTGTTGGGAAAGCTTAGTTGAAATCGTCTCCTATTAAATCTAATTTACGTGTATTCTTTTATTATTATTGTCACTTCCTTCTTTTATAGCAAGGCATCCTAATTTTTTTTAACTACCCCGAGGGAACCATGGCCTAAGTCTCAAGATGCACCTGCCCCTCCCTCCACCTCAATTGCTTTGGGAAACTGAAGCCTCAGGCACAAACTCCATGTATTGGAGCACCAAGAGAAGCCTGACAGTCACTAGGGCCGGCCTCCACCCACCCATCTGCGACAGGACTGGATGATCTTTCAATTATCCACCTCCACAGCTTCGAGAACCTGGCCGGAAGTTACGTCTCCTGGTTGATGTGGGCTATGGCACCTGTGCAGAGATCCCGCTAGGCTGCACAGTGGGCTCCCAGAATGTCCTGTGGCTGCAGAAAGAAAAATGGCTACCTGTTCCGTGTGGAGATAATTGGTCAGGTGGGTTACTAAAGACCACAGGCCTCAGACTTTTTCCAGGTCCTCATGATTAGTGCCATCGCCCACAAAGAGAGATCAGGTAAAGCAGCAGGGTAAGAAGTGGAAGGCTAGGTTGAGCTCTGTATCCCATCTTTACTGGAAACTGCTTGTCACATGAGCTTTAAACTGGAAGAGTGGGCGGGCATGGTGGCACAGGCCTGTAATCCCAGAACTCTGGAGGCTGAGGCAGGTGGACTGTAAGTGCTAGTCCACGCTGGGCAACTTAGTAAGACTGTAAAAATAAAAAAGGGCTGGAGAGGTAGCTCAGTACAAAAGCCCTGGGTTCAGTCCCTAGTACCACAAGAGGGAAAAAAAAAAAAAGGTGGATGAGTGTTCCCCTTGCTCTCACAGCCCTGGCCTCTGAGCACTTGTGGGTACTGAAAGAATGGAGCACAAATGAGCCACTACCTCCTGACAAAAAATGCTGTATTGAGGCAGCATTTGGATCAGAGGAGAGCAAAGCTCCCTGGTGCTTGTTGCTAGTACTGAAAAGGAGGCCTCAGCCTTCCTTTTGACTTCATAAGGGCCTTCAAGTCCCTAAGTATTTCCTACCCATCTTGACATCACTATCCTTTCCGCCCTCTCACGGGGGATTCTAGCTTGGCCCAGACTATTGATACAGTGTTGAGCTGAGAATATTCTGCCCCACCGTGGAGGACCACCCTTCATTGATTGGTGATTGGGATTTTGCTGCCCAGGGAAGAAGACTTGAGTTTGGCTGAGCAGGACATTCCCCGTGGCAAAATTAGACCCATGTTACAAAGGACCCAGGCATTTTGGTCTGTGGGGCACAGGAAAGAGTATGGAAACCATGAAACAGAAAGTCTGGAGGAAGAGCAAATACCTGATATGGCCATAAAGAATGGAAAGGTCAAGCTGCTGGAGTGTGCTATTTCAAGAATAGGGAGGCCCAGGCCTAAGAGTTGAGCTGCCTTCTGCATATTTATGACTTCCTGAAGATTGGCCTTCTGAAGCTTTACCCAGTTGTGCTGTCCCTCTACTGCAGACCCACCAAATCCATCCATGGGCGGACCCAGATATCTGGGAGTTAACCTTAGCTCCTACCCTTCCTTCTTATGGCACATGAGACATGGATTTCTCAGGCCTGTATCAACCTGACTCCTCCCAAGTCTCTAGTCTTACCTCCTCGTCCACTCATGGTGCATTTCATTCCTTCCAAGCTACTTGCTTGCTCTAAATCTCAGTTCACCAGCTTGTGCCTCCAGCTTTTGGAGGTGCTATTCCCTCAGTCTTGAGTACCATTCATACCTTCTCCCTCTCTACCTGGTGAACTCCAGTTCTGAGCCTTCCCCCAGATCCAGCCCATAGCCTCAGAGATCGGCAAGCCTTCCTTTAGACCACAGCACCTCATATATTCACCTTGTCCATTTCTTTGTTCAGGACACATACGACCTAGAAAGAAGCCCCTGGGAACCCCCTCTGGTAACCTATTTATTCCTCAGATGTTTATTAAGCTCTTACTGTGAGCAAGGCCTCCCTGAGGAATTCCACTGTGTACTGTTTGCTTGTCATCCTCACTGTTCAAGAAATTCCACTCATTTGTGGGTCCCCATTGTTGAGCACAGGGCCCCACACAAAGCAGGCATATAGTTACTGTTTTAGGGTAGAAAAGCAGACACAGAAGGAAGAGAAAGCCTAAAATCCTAGATACACAGCCTTTCTCCCCATTTCCATCTGTGTTTACAACCAGCAGAAAGTCCTTTGAAAAATAACCATGGGCCTAGAAAGGGAGAAGATAAAAGCCTTAATGTGGTGGAGTGAAAGGCCTCTTGGCTCCTGCAATTTGACAGTGGAAGACTGCTTAGTTCTATGCTAATGGCTTCCTGCAAGTAATTGGCCCTTCTGAAAAGAACCCATGTAACCCCTTCTCTCCCAGAGGAATTTTCCTTTCCTATAGCACTTTCCAGATTACTATCCCTGTGCTTCTGTACTTCTTGATATTATAAGCAATAGCGACACCTACAAAAAAAACCAGCAATCAAGTCCTTGAGAGATCAGCAGAGATGAAAGGGGTCTCCAGCTTCCATCTTTGAATTTAGAATAGGAACACTTTGTTCCAAAAAGCTGAAGCTCTGGGACTCCCACTTGTTCCTGTGGACAGCTCATCTATCCTTCAGAAGACAGTGTGCGGGAGGGATGCGTGGGTTAGCGTGGCAGAGGAATAGCTCCTGGAAGGCCAAATTAGCCCAGGGATCTGGTGAGTCGGAAAGGAAGAGACTGTTGCTAGGCCACCTGCATGTAAACCCCCCTGCCCCCCAGCTGTACTGCTGGCTGGGGAGAAGCTGTGGACTCAGAAAATACAGATGTTTCCAAATGAAGGCTCAGGGGAGAGAGGGCAGGAGCCAGGACTTTGGAGGCAGGCTGGACTGGGCTCAGTCTGCCTCTGACTTGTTAGAGCAGAGCATGGGCAAGTCCCTTTTGAGTGCCATCTCTTTTGTAATAGGGTAATAATATTAGCATCACAGTTATCTGGGGATTCGATTTTTTAAAAGATAAGATGTGTATGAAAAGCATTTAGCACAGTACCTAGCACATAGGCATTCAGTAAGTTAGTGAACAAAGAAAGAGTCAGTTCTTGAGGAAAGTACTTTCTAGTGTGAAGCTGGATAAAAAACTCCGACTTTGTAGGCTATGTTAGGTGTTGGGAAGCATATGAACCAAGATGGAGAGTACAGAGTATCAGAAGGTCCAGAAGACCCTCACTGCAGGGACGGGCATGAGTAAAGGCCTAAAGCAGTGGTGGGAAGAGCATACCAGGCTGAGGGCCTAGCCCTTGCACAGGCCCTGAGAGGGGAGGGTCTGCTATGTTTAGGAGCATCTGATCACTGAGACTGATAACAGCTATTCAAAGGGACAGCAGTGGAGGAGGAGGCTGGAGAAGAGGTGAGGCATCAGATCCTATAGGATCTGCAGGTCTTGGTGAGGACGACAGCATTTCCTCTGGTAAAATGGAAGCCACTGGGGAATTCTGAGGAGCAGAATGAGTGCCACTGTTCAGCTTATCCAGCCCTCCTGGCTGGTGTTTGGAGATAGGGGCAGAGTGAAAGAACATAGGCAAGAACCCAGGTGAAAAGTGTTTGTGTGTAATTACTAGCTGGGGCACTGAATACAGTCAGTATATCCCAGTCCAGCCAGGCAGACTCATTCTAAGTCCTTTCCTGAGCCCCTCTTCTGTGGTGCCTGAGTACTCACTCCTCATTTCCATCATTTCATTCCATCCTAGCTGAGTTATTTCCAGCTTCCACATGAGGACACAAGTTCTTAGAGAAGTAAAGCCATTGGCCCAGTTTCCCAGCAGGTTTTTCCTGGTGAGAGCAGGAGAGTTGTTGGTAGAAACAGCTTCAGAGAAAGAGGTAATAAGCAGAGGCCTGGCTCTGTTTTTTGGAAACAGGCTCTTTGTCCATGGCCTCTCGCTTCATCCGGATGTATGCTGCCAAGAGCCAAATCAAGGAACAAAGTGTGGGTGCCATTGCCTGGGGTCTTCATGATAAGCAGCAAAGTGAGTGCCATGGTCCAGCTGTCATTTGAACCAGCCTCTGGCATATGTCTGGGAAAGAGAATGGGGGTGAGGATGGAAGTGGAAAGCAGTTCAGAAAATCACTCAGCTCTCAGACCTGGCCTGGGGCTGGGGTCAGAAAAGGAAACTCTAGGCACACATCACTCCTAGAGTGAAGCAGGTTGAAACTTTCTAGGAAGTTCTGAGGGCAGAGGCAGGGAGGGAAGGAGATGGGGTGAGAACAAGTCTTGTTCATCCGTGATCCAGCTGATATGGGCCCCACTCTTACCTGCAGGAAGCTGCTGCTGTGTGTCCTCTTCAGCCTTTGCTCAGTCTCTTTGCCTTCCCTTCTTTGATGGTGGTGGCTCTTGTCCCAGCTGGTTCCTTCTCTGGGAAGGGTGGTGCCTGCCCTTTGTTCAGCTGAGTCACCTTGGACAGGGATGGGCCCAGGCCAGGTACTGAGGCTGAGTAAACAAAGCAGGTGGCCAGGCCCAAGGAGACCTTTGCCTTAGTCTGGATTTGGAAGTGGGATTCAGGTGCACACAGCTGATGTGTGGGGCTCAACACAGTGATGTTGAGCTGGGTGTGAGCCAAGCCTTTTTGGCCTTTTCTTGAAGTCTCCATTTGGAGACTTAGTCATGATGTGGGAAAGACAGTAGACTGGAGAGTGATTCAATGGGTGCTTGGGCCTTAAAAGGTGGCCGTATCTTATGACAGAATTTTTCCTAGAAATCTTTTACAGTGAAGTCTTAGGGCATGTCAGTGTGTTGCTTCTAACAGGGAAACTGGAAATCCCCAATGTCCATCTCTGGTGTCTGATTACATAAATCATCATCTCTGAGAGATGACAAAGCCATTAATGTCACTGAAGGAAGGAGCTATGAGAAAATGTTCCTGAGATACTAAAGAAAAATCAGTAATGGTCTGCTCTTGTGTTTTGTTTTCATTTTTGGGACAGTTGTGTTTTGGGACAGAGAGCCTAGGACATATACACTCAAATGCTGATTATCTCAGGGTGGGGAGATTGAGGGTGAGCCTTCCTTCCCTCCTTTCTTTCTACTTTTCTTTCTCTTCCCTCCCTCTTCCTTCTCCCCTCCCTCCCTTCCTCCCATCCTTTGTCTTTCTTTTATGTTGAGGATTGAGCCCAGGCCTTGAGTACTACCACTGAGCTATACTACAGGTGCAGGGTAGCTTTTCAGTGTGTACTTGCATATGCTCCATGGTGGTAATGTATGTGTGTGTATCTGTGTGTGCTTGTTTATCTCTGTATGTTTTTAAAGTTAGTTTTTGCTCTGAATGCTTGTTTTTTTGTAGGGGAGGACCAAATTAAGTTCAATTGTTTTAAAAGGGAATTTTGATTAGTTGTTCCCTGGAAGGGAAACTAAAGAGCTGTGTGTTTGATTGGGAGGGGATATTTTTTAATAGTATATTTTTGGGGGGGTGACTTTTAAATTTTTAAAAACTTAAATATATTATCCCAATAAATGATCATATTAAAATCAAGTTAAACAGAAAATAAAATGAGGAATTTGGTAGATGATCTTGGTAAATTTGGTTGGATGAGGGCAGTCCCATTAGGAATAACGCAGTGCACTCACTCAGGGCAGGGCGAGTATTGGGGCTGCCTGCCAAACTAGGCAGGGATACGTCACAATCTCCATAATGAGTCTGGGGAGAAATGCACTAACCTTGGACAGCAAATGGTGGCCTTAGCCCCTCAGACGAGATACTCTACCTGCCTGTAAAGAACCCTCAGCCAAGAGTGTCACACAGGAAACAAATCACAAGAAAAGTGAAATCCTTATCCATGTGGTCTCTCACCTCTGACTTGGGGGCAGATGATCATGTTCTATTCTTTGAGAATCATCTGTATTGTTCACATGTCTCTAAGGCTGCCAGTTAGATCCCAAGTTCCCAAAGAATTCATGAAAACATTTCTAAAGGTCAGAAGTAGCCACTGGCTGACCCTGTCCTCCCAGTGGAGGCCCAGCTAAAGATAACCCCACTGTTAGCTGTGGGGACATACTCCAGGGAGCTGCAGGAGGCTTAGCATTGTTTGATTTATGACCTTGACATATAATAGGTAGGCTTGTTTTTTTTTAATTTAAAAATATTGACTTATTCACAAAAATTTATTCTAAGGGGGTATTTATACTTTTATACTTTTTTAGGTATCCGTATTTAATCAGCTTACTTTTTAATGTCTAAGTTTCCCCCGATACTAGCAAATAAAACTGTGTATTTATGAATGAAAAAAAAAAACCAAGTTCCTTTAGGGTATAGCCTAGTTGGTAGGTCTACAATGGCTTCTGTTTTCACAATAAAAATTAGAACCTGGGCTCCAGGATGGATCTTTGCTTCATTACACATTTACTTGAACAGTCTTAACTGGTCTGAAACACAGGTGACCGATATGCAGCATATACCAGAAACTCCATGATAGCACCTATGGCCAGCCTGAATAACCAACCATTTCACTTCCATCCTGCAGAGCCCAGAGTCTGCTCAGAGTCCTCTCATTGTAATGTCACAGGCAGTGACTGTCGCCTGGAGTTGTCCTGTGAGGTGAAGCATCTGTGCCATCTGGAATGGGTCCTCAATGGTGGCAGTGGCTTCCCTGTACGCTTCTTATACCTGGCACATAGTAAGCACTCAATAAATATATACTGAATGAATAAATGCCCCTCCTAGAAAAGACAATTACAGTTATAAACTTAAATGGCTCACCTTTATATAAGATGATTGGGTCAGAGCATAAGATCAGTTCAGATCTGCACGTTACTAAACCTCTCTAAGCTAGGATTTCTTTGTCTTCTTGCTTTACAGGCTTGTCCTCAGGATTAAATGAATTAGTCATGTAAAGTGTCTAGGACACAGGTGGCATCCAGTATATGTTAGTTTCTTCCTCATGGCTATATAAATTAAATTACAGAAGCATCACATTCAAATGAAAACAGAGACACTCTTACTGAGAGAATGGTTGCTGGGCAGAGGAGCCATTGCACACTCTGACCCTCTGCACAGAGACCTCTGGAAGAATCTGGAAGATTCTGGAATCTGGAAGGTGCAGCACAACCTGGGCCTTTGTCACCATAGTTACATCTGTCCCACTGAATAATGACAGGAGGAAAACCATGTATTGAGCTTGTATACACTGGGTGCTCTGCCAGGCAATGGAGATAAGGTGATTCATCTGTTGTTACAGCAATCCACAGATTCAGAGTGTTACCCTTTGTCCAAGGCCACACAGCCAAGAAAGACAAAGCCAGGCTTTGGCTGAGACCTGAAGGAAGGTGCTTGGACTCCCACCCCTCTGCATCTGAGTCTTGGATTTCCCTAGAGGAATCCACTGAAAAGGCCTAGGTAGACCTCAACTTAGGCAGTAAGAATTTATGGGGCAGGAATATTGCTCAGTGGGGCTGCATCTGCCTGGAAAGCACAAGGTCCTGAGTTCAATTCCTGGTACTGAAAAAAAAATTTAATCATGTGGTTACACAAGAGCTGCAAAGGAACATGGGAAATGAAGTTTTTTGGTTGGACCTATTGCCAGATTGTTGGGTTTCTGTTACTAAAAAAGGGGAGCATGGATATTAGGTAGGCAGTAAGTAGACTCAGCCAAGGTGTGTTGGAAGACACCCAGGGCCAGACTGGTCACGTGTGCCTGCTGGCCTTTCCCAGGCAGCAGCCTCAGGAAATCTACCTCCAGGAGAGGACATGGAAAAACCCTGAATGGAGAATCTGCTCTCAAAAATCCATGTTCTCTTTAGGCTTCCATCTTCCTATTGGTTATGGGTATCATGAGTGACAGAATTCCAGCCCTGCCTGAGAGTCAGTCCCTACTCTCCCTGGACCTCAATCCTCAATTTCCAGATTTGTTCAGGGACTAATTTGGGTAGATTATCTCAACTGTGCCATCCAGGTTGTTCCCACAATGGGCCAACAGTCCCTGTGAGGCCATAGACACCACAGATGGCCAGTGGGATTTGGCCTCTGGAAACAAAATATGCTACATGCTCTTTCTCAGTTGCCTTGGTTTTGCTTTTTTGGAGGTTTGCACAAAGTTAGTTCATGCTACAGTTACAAACAACCCTGAGATCTTAGTGGCTCTTAACGTAAATCTTATTTCTACACACATGCCCACTGTGTTAGCTTTCTGTCACTGACAAAATATATGAGAGTGAGAAAGGAGGATTTATTTTGCCCCACGTTTCAGTCCATGATCAGTTGGCTCTCTTGCTTTTAGACTTGTGGTAAGGCAGAAACATGGTAGAAGGACATGATGAAAGAAATGTGGTTACTTCATGGCAATCAGGAAGCAGAGAGTTGGTGGTAGTGGTGGGGGTGGTGGCAAGAAAGGGGCCAGAGACAAAATATGCCCTTCAAAGCCACATCCCTAGTGATTTGTCTCATCCAATTGAGCCCCACCTCCTAGCAGGCTCACTGAGCCATTACTCATCCATAGTGATGAGGTCAGAGCCCTCATGATCCCATCACCTTCCAGAGCCCATCTCTGAACATCTGAGCCTTTTGGGGAATATTTGAGATCCAAACCATAATATCCACCAAGGGTTGGCAGGGGTCCCCATGTCTCCTCACACCAGGCCCTGCCCTGGTGGAACAGCCACTATCTTAAAAGCTGTCAGTAGCCATGGCAGAGGGAAAGAGACCTCCATCTGGCAATTAAATGCTCCAGCCTCAGTTGTCTAATGCCACTTCTCATCAACAAGTCACCCTACCCATCACAAAGGGACAAGGAAGTGCCATCCTACCACATGCCTAGAATCTAGTATGGGAAATACATAGAGAATGATATGAATGATGACCCCAGGCTTCTGTTCCTGGGTATCTGCCAGGGGTCTCTGATCACCTATAAAGGGGAGGGAGAGTAAATGTTTCAGGGAGGTGGCTACACTGAACTGAGGAGTGAGGAAATTGAACAGAAAGAAGACATCTGACATTTCAGATTGGGACTGACCCGACTGTCTCATCTCAGACGCTATGGCCTCAATTTGGTGTTCCCTGAAAATTCAAGTGTTGAAATCTAGTCTTCTATGTGGTAGCATGAAGAGGGGGAACTTTGGGGAAGTGATAAAGTCATGAGGGTAGAGCACTGTGAATGAGGCCTGGGGAGCTTGCATGGCCTTCTGCCCTGTGAGGATGTCCAAGACGAAGCAGAGAGCTCTCTGATCAAGGACTTCTAAGCCCCCAGCAATGTAAGCATTACATTTCTATTGTTTATATCCAACCTAGTCTAAAGTATTTTGTTGCATCAGCCTTAATCGATTAAGACACTATCCCAGCCAGGAGCTTGGGATCCCACTTTTGTAAAATCAAGGTAGTAATTTTTACCCTGTGTGACTAAGTGAAGATTAATGGAAGTACACGAGAGATGGTGAGTAAACAGTCTTTCTACTCACAGCAGCCCTTTGTGAAAGGTGGTGCTTTTCAGCGTTCTCTGAGCCCTTTGTTGTATTTGGGTGGGCAAGTTTGAGAACAGGAGCCTGCCGAAGAGGGGCATGGGAAAATGCAGTCAGGTTTGAGGGGGCATGTTGTAATATTACATGCTTGAGAAACAGGCTTCTAAGATTTGTTTGGGGTGGTTATCTGGAAGAGTTTTGGGGGAGTTGATACCTACCCCCATCCAAACAGATTTGGGGGTTTCTGTGGCAGTCTACAAGATGGAGGAGCAAAACCAGAGGGGAATTGAGGGAAGGCTGTGTGAAGGAGGGGCCCTAGGCATGTACAGTGACCTCTAGAAGAGTGAAGGCAAGTAGGACGGTCCCCTGGAAACCAGTTCTGAAGCTGCTGCCTCATTGTGATGTGAGCCCCCTCTGTTGACAGGAGGCTCATTCCTGCATAAGACACTGGGACATGTGGCCTGTGTCACCCATGTCATGTCAAACCAACCTGTGGACACAGGTCTTCTGCTTCCCCAAGGCTGGAATGCGGAAAAACACATCAAACGCCCTAGTTCTGCTCAGCACCAAGACCTAGATTCACTCTTCAGAAAGCCTCAAATTGCCAGCGCCAGTCTTCTGGCATAGTTCCTCTTATGTGCTGAAAAAAGGAGATAAAGTGCAGCAGACAGATGAGAAACTTCCCAGTGATCAGAAGCCATATTATTAATCTGGTGAGTAGACTACTTTGTAGATTAGACAGACTGAACCTGGCAGGGAATAAACCATTTTCCCATAGTAACCCCAGCCAGCCAGTGGCACTGCCAGGATGAGAAGCCACACCTGCTTTCCTACCACCTTTAGAGGAGGGAAACTGGGGCTCCAAGATCAGCAGGGCCTTGCCACGGGTCAGAAAGCAATTTGGTAACACAGCCAGGACCCAAGGATTCCAAATCTTGGTCTCATTCAGCTGCCAGCCTGGGCAAGTTGCCCAGCCCTTTCACCCACTTTTGCGCTTGTGCTGGGGGCAACCTGGGGCTGGCTAGGAAGAGGCAGCATGGTCTGAGAAGTCTGCTCAGGCCCAGATACTTGGGCTGTGCCGCACCTGCGCGCTGGCAGGAAGCAGCATTTTGAAAGTTGACCCCAGGGGGACCAAAACTGAGGGCAGACATAGGACACCCAGAGTCTTGCTTAGCCCCAGTCGGCCCTGCTAGGGGCCAGAAAGAAAGGTTCTTTGCAATTCTCTATTTTCCAGCGACGAAACAGGCAAGTAGGGCTCAGTCCCAGGATTCAGTCTCGTGCTTGGCGAGCACGCACACGGGAGGAGGGTGTCGGGTTGGGTCGTGCTTTCCTGGCGGCAGCCGCCGCTCCGCCCGGCGCCCGGAGGGGCCCCACCGGAAAGCGAGAACAATGGGCCGACGTGGGGGCCCTCGGTTCTGGAGCTAGGGCTGGGGCTCTGGGCCGGCTGGGAAAGGTGGAGATTGTGAAAGGAACCACTAGCATTTTTGAGCCCTTATATTCCAGGACCCATGTTAAAAGCTTTATAGGGATCATCTCAGAGTCCTCATCGTACTCCGATTAAGCCCCTTACAGATGAAGAAATTGAGGCAGAGTTTCAGTAAAAATCTCAAGAATTGAAAGCAAGATTCGAGCCTAGGTAGTCTGGCTCCGGACCCTGTTCTTAACTATAATAGATTACATGTATTTATTTGGAAGCTAAATATATAAATATACAATATTAATACTGTATATGATAACAATTGGGGATTTGAGAAGGTCCTGGTTCATTCACCTGGCAGTTCAGGTGACACCAGAGAAGAAAAGCATCCTTCTTAAATCACCTGTCAGCGCAAAAAGAGCCTATAGGGTTATTATAATGTTATTATACATCTATATATAAATGCTATCTACACCTCTTCATAACTTCCCTTTTTTGCCTACTCTATCAATTTCTGTAGTCCATACTGCCCATGCCCCTACCCCTGCCCCCGTACTGGGGATTGAACTCAGGACCTTGCGCTTGCAAGGCATGCGCAATGCCACTGAGCTAAACCCCTGGCCCCAATAATGTCCATGTTTAACGTGCTGTCTCTAGGTACCTGTAGAAGAGACCTAGACCATGGGCCCTGCGCACCCCAATCTCTCCCCCACCATCTGAGGGGCCAGGGTTTCCCGCAAAGCCTAAGTTAAAATGTGGCTCCTCTAGTTTAAATAGGTGTAACAGCAGTGGCACCAAGGTTTGAACTAAGGGGCGCTTAAACTCTTCTTGAATCTCCATCCAAAGCCCTCTGCCACCCAAATACACCAGACACACAACATCTAGATTTTTATAAATGTGCTTATTGTGCAAAAGCGCTTTGAGACAGCTTTCCTCATGTCCAGACTGCAGCACCCAAGTCAGCTGGTGGGTTAACACCCCAGAGGTTGCAGCTTTGAATACAAGACTAGAAATGGCAGGTTTCTTAGGATCCCGTTGGGTGGAGATTTGGAGCTCAAGGCAGTGGGAGACACAGGAAGATCCAACCTGGCCAGGCACTGGGGGCTTTAGAAGGTCCTGCAACTCTAGCCTGGAATTGTGCTTACTGTGTTTTATATAAGAAGGAGGCCTCAGATTGGCACCATCAGTAACTGGGAAGGCTCTCAGAATGCTGGGGCAGCTCCTACCTGGCTCCCTTTCATTTGTGCCAGCTGGGGGACACCCCCTCAGTGCAGTGGGGTCAGGTGGGAGACTCCTTAAAGACATTCAACTGCAGTTGCTGGGGAAGGTGATGGGGGCAATAAACCACCTGCAGGCCCTGCACTGGGAGCTGAGTTTGGGCCCTAAGAGGCCAGCTAGGGCACTGTATGGGGAAGCAAGGCCCCTGCATTTTGGGTTTTAGTTTCATGCCTGCCCCAGGCTACAGTGCCACCCTGGGCAAGCCATTCCCCATCTTATCCTCTGCTTCCAGTCCCTGACACACCTGGGACCTCTGGACTCTTTCCAGTCTCATAGGTAGGCTAACAGGGATGCCTGTCTTCTCTGGGGTCACCTGAGTCGCCAGGTGATGATCCTAAACTTCAACTATTATTATTTACATAATTATCTTTCAAAGATAGCTGTTTAAATAACTCAGCATCCATTTCCCTTTGTTAGGTATCTGGCCCCAATTTCCCTATAGGCAAGCCTCCCCGGCTCCTTTACCTCTGACTCCAAGGGTTCAGAGGGACTAGGCCTGTAAACTCCCGCATTCTAGCCCTCAAATCTGGGAGGAGGTACAGGTCATGTGACCTGCACAGCTAAAGGCATCAGGCTTAGGGCTGCCCAACAGTGAAGTCTTGGGAGCTTTTTACCTGAGAGGATCTGAAGTTGGATCTGCTAGCCACCACCCTGCCTCCACTGGCAGTGGAGCTGCTGCTGAGCAGGAAGAGTCAGGTGGGGGTGGAACTGTGGGCCATGGTGCAGCTTAAACCCTCTGCTGCTGCCTCGGCTCTTAGGATATTCATGTGCAGGAAGCATTCAGGTGTCTTTTCACTGAGCCAGTTTGAAGTAAGTTTTCTGTTGCTCCAGACAGAAGAATCCTGTTGCGTTGAATCTTCTTGAGTCTCTGACACCATCAATTGCAAGCTAATTTTTAAAGAAAAATATCAAATCTACTTAATAGTTTTTTGTTTGGTTTTACACTATTGGGGATCAAACTCAGGTCCTTTGCACTGAGATACACCTCTCCTCCCCTCTTTTTTGAGACAGGAACTCCACAAGTATCCCAGGTGGGACTCAAACTTGATCCATCTGCTTCAGCCTCCCAGAATGCTGGGACTGTAGACAGGCACAACCATGCCTGCCTAACAGTGTTTCATTTTAACAGTTTCAAATGTGCCCTTTAAAAAAAATTGACCGTAGTTCATTTTTTTTATAAAATTATGTATCACTGTTCTCTTTGGTGCTATTATCAAAGTTCTTCACATTTAGTGTCTAAACTTATTTTGGTAATTTTTACTCCCAATTGTATTACCTGGCTAGTGACAGTCATTCTTCTGATTCTTCTGTACACTGGATAATCTTTTGTCCATGTGGCATCATTTGCAAAGTTATTTTAAGTGATGACAAGGGATCTAATCCAGTAAAATTCTACAGGGTTTAATCACAGCCACCCAAATAGGACAGCAGACAGTAACACTGCCTAACTCATGCTCCACCTGCTGGCTGGCATGTTTCTCAGACATCAGTCATAGGCCACATCTTCATTCCAGAAATGTTAAGTTGGGGTGGTAGGAGACAGTGCATCAGAACAAATTAGGGATGTAGTCATCACTTCTTGGGGGACAGTCACTGAGTTAAACACAACAGAGATGTGATCTTAAGTAAGTAATGTCACTGCTCTGTTTCTCAGTTGCTACATCTATAAATGAGAATAATGTAACTTCATTAGTACCTTTTTCCACATAACTTCTGGAATTAGGAACTCCAGAAGGGGACATCAAAGACCAAGGAGGAGGGCTGAGGATTTAGTTCAGTGGCTCTGCCACCTGCCTTGAAAGCACAAGGTCCTGAGTTTGATCCCCAGTACCAAAGAAAAAAAGAAGAAGAAAAACCATTATAAAAAAAAAAGACCAAGGAGGGAAGAGACTATCCAAGGACATACAGCCAGTGAGTGACTGGGCTCAGGCTAAAAGCCCCATACCCTGACTCCTCACATGGTCCTCATGCTTCAGTGCCCTTCCTTATGGACGGCATCCCAGCACTTGATGGATCCAAGAAGCCCCCGACGACCACCCAGGCCACATCCACATGCTTCATGGTAGAGGTTGAAATACTCATTTGGCACTTCAGATGTATACTTTAGAGTCAAGGAGAATTTGGGTTTGGATTCTACTTCTACTATTTTTTAGTTGAGTGATCTTCAGTTCACTTTCTCCTTTTACTGGTCTTCAGTTTCTTCACCTGCAAAATGGGCTACAGAAGCCCAACTCATGGGACTGATGTGGAGTTTCAGATGAGGGCAGCATGGGTATGAAGTCAGGGCAGGTAATTTTCTTATTTCAGTCTTCTCTCTATAACATAATTATTTCCATGGATAATCATGAAATAAAATGAATAATAATAATGATGAGAAAAAAAATGCAGACAGTGAAAGTTTTCCTTTATGGGATTTCACATATTGCGCCAGTGAAAAATAAGTGAACACAATTTTATAATGCAAAAAGTAATGAATTAATACTTCTAAATCACATTAATGTCTTTTTTTCCCCTCAAACAAGAGGATCACAAATTGAAACTCGTATCAACTTAGCAAAAGCCTGTGCCAAAAGTAAAAAAATAAAAAGGGCTAACCCTAGATAGGTGGGCCAAAAAAAATACTATTTTATTTTACCTTCATTGATTCTTTGATGTTCTTTCTTTTTGTAGAGTGGAGTTTCTGATCATTTTCCTTCTCTCTGAAGAACCACCCTGAACATTTCCTGCAAGCAGGTCTACTGGCCACAAATTCTTTCAGTTTGTTTGTCTAAGAAATCTTTTATTTCTCTCTCATTTTTAAAGTTTTCTTTCTTTCTTTTTTTCCCCCCATTGTAGGGGACTGAAACTAGGGCCTCTTCACAGCTAGGAAACTGCTCTACTATTGAGGTAGAATGCTCTACAGCCCTAGCCCTTTCATTTTCAAAAGATAATTTTTGCTGCACACAAAATTCTAGGCTTTTAACAATTTTATTCCTTCAACATTCAAAATATTTCATTCTAATTTCACCTTGCTTGAATGATTTTTTTTTTTGGTACCAGGAATCAAACTCAGTTCCTTGCGCTTGTGAGGCAGGTGGCGGAACGAGTGAGCTAAATTCCTGGCCCTTGCTTGAATAATTTTTGATGAAAAATCCAGTGTAATGTTCATCCTTGTTCCTCTATAGATGTTTTCCCTGTTTTGGCTCTCTTTGCTTTGTTTTGCAGTTTGTGTATGGTATGCTTAGATGTAGATTTTTTAGTATTCACCCTATTTTATGTTTTCTGAGCTTCCTGGTTTGTGGTCAGGTATTGATCACTAAATTTTTTAAAATCTTTAGCCATTACTACTTAAAGGATTTCTTTTGCTTCTTTCTCTCTTTTCTAGTATTTCTATTATGTATATTTATACTTTTTGTCATTGTTCCACAGTTCTTAACTACTCTATTCTAGTTTTGTTTTTATGGTGCTGGGGATCAAACCTAAGGCCTTGTACATGTTAGGCAAGTGCTCTTCCTCTTAGTTACATCCACAGCCCTCTTCTATTCCCGCTCATCCACTGGTTTTACACACTGCATCTTAGTTTAGGAAGTTTCAATTGACCACTGACATAGTTCATGTTGATTTATTCTTTCCTCAACTGTGTACTATCTGTTGATGAGCCCATCAAATGTATTCTTCATTTCTGTTACAGTGTGTTTGTATCTTGCATTTATTTACTTCAATTTTTTGGTACTTTCCTAACGTTTCCCTCTGCCTGTTCACATTGCTCCTCTATCTTTGCGTGCTATCTACTTTGTCTATTAGAGCTCTTTGCATGTTAGTCAGTTACTTTACTTTCTTAGACTCATAGTTCCCAAATCTTTATCTATCTGCTGATTCTGATGCTTGATTTATCTCTTCAGACTATTTTTTTAATTGCCTTTCAGATAGTCTTAGAAGTTTTTGTTGAAACCCAAGTATGATGTATTGGGTGGTAGGAACTGTGGTAAAGAGTGAGTGTCTACTAGGGTGAGTGTCTACATTTATCTGGCTAGGATTTAAGCTGTTTTCTGTAGCTATGGATGTTAGAGTCTTCTGTTTCCTCTGGTATCCTTGTTTTCATCTCCTGCTATGGTTTCAGTGTTTTTCTCTCCTCTAAGACTCATATTGAAGCTTAGTTCCCAGTGCTGTGCTATTGGGTGGTGTTGCTTTTGGAAGGTGACTGAATTGAGTGGATTCTACCTTCATGAATGGGATTAGGAGCCCTTAGAAAGGGCTTGGAGAGGGAGTCACTCTTTTTTGCTCCTATGTCAATGTTCCTCACTGCAGAGGATACAGCATTCAAGGAGTATCTCAGAAGCAGAGGACACCTCACCACACAGGAAGCCTACTGACATCTTACCTTTTTTTTTGGTTTTTTTGAGACAGGATCTCACTATGCAGTTCAGGCTGGCCTTAAACTCACAGTGATTTTCCTGCCTCAGCTTCCCGAGTGCCGAGATAACAGGCATACACCACTATCCCTGGATGGAACCTTGCTCATAGGACTTTTCCACCTCCAGAACTATGAGAAATAAATTTGTTCTTATAAACTACCTAATCAATGATAGTCTCTTATATCAGCACACGCCAAACTCAGTCATCTGTCTCCCCTCTTGTCTTTTGTGTTCCCTTAGAAACTCCTTAAATAGAGTTGGAGCCTTTTAGTTTTTTCATCTGTAACTCATTCTTATCTTGCAGAAGCCCTATTGAGGTAGTAGGAAGGTGTAGGGGAGAAAGCATTCTGTAATCCTATGATTAGGTCTCAGACTTTTATGGGCCTGTACCCTTGGGCAATGAGTTTCACAAGTGCATCTCAGTTCCCTCTTCCCTTAGATGAGACAAAGCTAGAGGGGGGAAAAAAACAACTTTGAAGTATAATTTATATGAAATACAATACAGTGGTACCGTGGTTCATGAATGCTTTTGTTTGTGAACAATTTGGTTTACAAATCAAAGCATTTGGCAAGTTGAAACCCAATTTTTCCAGCACCATTTATTAAAGAGGCTATCTTTCCTCCAGGGAGGGTGTTTGGCTCCTTTGTCCAAGATGAGGTGGATGAGTGTGTCTGGAGCTGTTTCTGCATCTTCTAATCTGTTCCACTGGTCCTCAGGTCTGTTTCTTTGCCAGTACAATGCTGTTTTTATCACAGTAGCTTTGTAGTATAGTTTCAAGTTGGGGGTTGTGATACCCCCTTGCCATGTCTCTGTTACCTAGAATTGCTTTTGCTATTCTGGGTCTCTTGTTCCATATGAATTTTTGGATTGTTTTCTCAAGGTACTTGAAGTACATGGCTGGGATTTCAATTGAGATTGCACTGAATCTACATAGCAGTTTTGGAAGTATGGCCATTTTCACTATGTTGATCCTTCCTACCAAGGAGCAGGGGATGTCTTTCCATTTTCTTTTTTATTGGTACTGGGGAGTGAACTGAGGAACTTGCACTTGTGGGGCAGGTGGCAGAACCACTGAGCTAAATCCCCAGCCCTCCAATTTCTGATATCATCTTCAATCTCTCTTTTCAGAGTGCCATAGTTTTCAGAGAAGAGGTCTTTGATCTTTCGTTAGGTTGATTCCTAGGTATTTCAGTTTTTTGGATGCTATTGTGAAAGGAATTATTTGCCCTATTTCCGTCTCAGTGAGTCTGTCACTGGTGTAGAGGAAAGCTATTGATTTTTGTGTGTTGACCTTGTATCCAGCTACTTTACTTAATTTGGTTATTAAGTCTAGAAGACTTTTGGTGGAGTTCTTGGGGTCTTCTATATAGAGTATCATGTCATCTGCAAATAATGACAATTTGACTTCTTCATTTCCTATCTTTATTCCTTTTATTTCTTTCTCTTGTCTAATTGCCGTGGCTAATGTTTCCAGAACTACATTGAACAAGAGTGGTGATAGTGGACATCCTTGTCTTGTTCCTGATTTGAGTGTGAAGGATTTCAGTTTGTGACCATTTAGTATGATATTGGCTGTTGGTTTTTCATAGATGGCTTCTATCAGTTTGAGGCAGAGACCATCTATTCCAATGTTTTGCAGGGTCTTTATCATAAATGCATGTTGGATTTTGTCAAATGCTTTTTCTGTGTCTATGGAGATAATCATATGGTTCTTGTCCTTGGCTCTATTGATATAGTGTATTACATTGATTGATTTGCATATGTTGAACCATCCCTGCATCCCTGGGACGAATCCCACTTGATCAGGGTGTATGATCTTCTTGATGATCTTCTGCATTCTGTTTGCCAGTATCTTATTAAGGATTTTTGCATCTATGTTCATTAGTGAGATTGGTCTACAGTTCTCTTTTTCAGTTGGTTCTTTCTCTGCTTTGGAGATCAAGGTGATGCTTGCTTCCAGGAATGAATTTGGGAGTATTGCTTCCCTTTCAATTTCACTGAAGAGTTTAAACAGTAGTGGCAGTAGTTCCTCTCTAAATGTCTTGTAGAATTCGGCGGTGAAGCCATCAGGGCCCAGGCTTTTCTTAGTTGGTAAGTTTTTAATTACATTTTCAATTTCATTGATTGATATTGGGTTTAGAATTTTTAGGTCTTCTTTGTTCAACTTTGGTAATTCATATGAATCTAGGAATCTGTCCATTTCTTCTGTTTTCCATCTTATTGGCATATAGGTTCTGGAAGTAGGTATTGATGATCCTCTGGATTTCTGCTGGGTCCGTTGTAATTGCATCCTTTTCATTCCTAATTGCATGGATTTGGGTCTTTTCTTTCCTTTTTCTGATAAGATTGGCTAAGGGTTTGTCAATTTTGTTTATTCTTTTGAAGAACCAACTCTTGGCTTCATTGATTTTTTGTATCATTCTCTTAGTCTCCACTGCATTGATTTCTGCTCTGATCTTTATAATTTCCTCCCTTGTATAAGCTTTGGGTTTGTCGTTTTCTTATTTTTCTAGAAGCTTGAGGTTCAGCATCAGGTTGTTTAATTGGGCTCACTCTGTTTTCCTAATATGCATATTCACTGCTATGAATTTCCCTCGTAACACTGCTTTCATTGTGTCCCATAGATTCCGATATGTTGTAATGTCATTTTCATTTAATTAAAGGAACTGTCTGATTTCTTCTTTAATTTCCTCTGTGACCCATTGGTTCTGCAGAAGTGTGTTGTTCAATTTCCATGTGTTTATGAAATTCTTGCAGTTTCCTTTGCTATTGATCTCCAATTTCATTGCACTATGGTCTGATAATATACAGGGGAGAACTTCAACTCCTTTGCACTTACTTAAATACATTCTATGAATGAGTATGTGTTCTATTTTGGAGAACGACCCATGTGCAGCTGAAAAGAATATGTATTCTGATTTTTTGGGGTGGAAGGAACATTCTGTAAACATCTGTTAAGTTCATTTGTTCCAGAGTTTGATTGAGTTCTAGTATTTTGTTGCTTAGTTTTTGTGTAGTTGATCTATCTATTTGAGACAGTGGGATATTGAGGTCCCCCACTACTATCGTATTAGTGCTTATATGATTTTTCATGTCCGTTAATATTTGTTTTATATAGTTGGGTGCACTAGTGTTTGGTGCATAGATATTTATGATTGTCATCTCTTCCTCTTGAATTGTTCCCTGTGTAGTGCCCTTCTTTGTCTTAATCAGTGTTGGTTTGAAATCCACTTGATCTACAAAGAGGATAGCTACTCTTGCTTATTTTTGGAATCCTGTTGCATGGAGTACTTTTTTTCCACCCTTTAACTTTCAGTCTATGAGTTTCTTTTTGAATTCAGTGTGTTTCTTGTATGCAGCATATTGTTGGATCATGCTTCTTGACCCATTCTGCCAGTCTATTTCTTTTGATTGGTGAATTGAGACCATCAACATTGGTGGTTATAACTAATATGTATTGAATAATCATTGTCATGACTTTTTTTTTGTTGGATTCTCCCCCTTTGTGTTTAATTTCTTGTCATGCCCTATGGACTCATTCTGCTGGGCTTCCTGGGGTTGGATCCTCATTGTCTTTTCCTAGGATATTGTCTAAAGTTTTTTGGAGTGCTGATTTGGTATTCATGAAGTTCCTAAGGTGCTCTTTGTCATGAAAGTATCTTATTTCTCCATCAGTTTTGAAAGATAGTTTTGCAGGGTACATCAATCTGGGTTAGAGGCTGTTTTCTTTTAGGGCTTGGAGTACATCACTCCAAGCTCTTCTTGCCTTGAGGGTTTGCATTGAGAAGTCTGCTGTGATTCTGATGGCCTTTCCTTCATATGTGATTTGTTTCTTTTCTCTAACTGCTTGTAGAATTTTGTTCTTCTGTTGGGTTTCTGGACTCTTATGTATTATATGCCTATGTGTAGATTTTTTTTTGATCAAGGCTAGTTGGAGTCCTATATGCCTCACTTATCTGTATGTCAAGTTCTTTCCCCCTGCTTGGGAAGTTTTCTGCCATCACTTCTGTGAACAGTTTTTTTAATGTCTGCACTGTCTCTTGTTTCTTCATTGAGTCTGATTAGTCTTATGTTATTCTTCTTTGCATTGTCTCTCAGCTGCTGGATTGATTTCTCATGGTCCCTTACCATTTTGAAGAAATTTTTCTTTTCCTGGTCACTAATTGCAATCTTATCTTCTATACCTAAAATTCTGTCCTCACATTGGCTTATACTGGTGGGTAAACTTTCAATGGAGTTTTTAATCTCCTGGAAATTTTTGCATCTGTTTTATGGATTCCATTTGTTTCGTATGTTGGAATTCCATCATGTTCCTCAGCTCCTCTATTTTTTTAATCTGTGTCCTCTCTAGATTTGAGTATCAGATTGTTCCATCTCGTTTCCCTTTGGGGTGGCTGTAGGTGATCTCCAAGTCTGGTTTTGAGGCTTATTTACATGTCTTCTCATTTTGACGGGGGTGCAGGGAGGGCTCACCCTTTTCGTGCTGGGAACCATGATACTATAGCCCAGAAGCCTCCTCCTCTCGGCTGTGAGTGGTGGTCTATGAGATTTTTGTTATGTTTTGCAAATATTTTCATTATGGCTTTTTTCAAATCCAGAATGCATTTAATAGAATAGTTTCCAATTCATCTTGATTGAAGGTGCTTTCTGAGCTGCTTATTCCTGGAATAAGCTTCCTCCTGGAAGCCTTGCTTTTCATCCTATAGGCTGGCAGAGGACCATGGATCAGCCAGCACACAAAACTACCATGTGTACCTAAGGGCCTGGTGATTTTATTGCATCCTAAACATTTCACAACCATGGAGTAGGAATTGAGGCTCTGCACCAGGTGCTTTTCTCTCCTCTTCTTCTCGAGAGGCATGAAGGAGATCCTTTGTGAGAGGCATGTTTTCATGTGGAGGTGATCACGGCTGGACTGCATGGCTCATCTTTTGTTTATTGGATACTAAGGGTTTTTAGGTGGTCACATAAACAATTTTCTTTATGTCTTTCTGGTTTTGCTTCTTGACTAAGGACTTTTCCACTTGAGGATGTACTTTAATTTTTTTTTTAAAGCAAGTAAGAGAAAAAATAACAGTGTAAGATAATGCAGTATGGTGGTGGGTGTCAGAATAGAGCTAAGTTTAAAGTAGTTTTCTCTAATGAGTGGCCTGGAGTGAGGAAGGGCCAGACAAAAAACTACTGCCTTTCTACAGATTCTCAATCACCTTCCAGCATGGAAGTTGCACTGATACTGTGTTCCTTGAATCTGACTGCTCACTAGTCTTTCTTTTATCCATCTGTCAAAGGCTCCATCATCTCTGGCCTTGATCTCAAGTGCCTCACAGGTTTCCTGCTTCTACCCATAGCCCTGTTCAGGTATCTATTGCTGTTCAATAAACCACTTCAGAACCAAGTTATTTGGTCTCACAATACTGTGTTTTTTCTTGGCCAGGTGGAGTGGTTCCTCTATATATTGCTGGGGTGTGGGCACCTGTGGGCTCAACTGGCACAATGCCCATGGGGGCTCCCTCAGCTGCCTGGCCATTGATGCTAGCAGTTGGTGGAGATCTCAGCTGGGAGATCAGGTCTCAAGTCTCCCATGTGTGGCCTCTGTGTAGCTGTGTAGCTGGAGTTTTGAAGTGGATGCCAATGATCTTCTTAAACCTGGGCTTGGAAGTTCCACCACAGCCTTCCATTGCCTCCTAAGGTCAGAGCAGGCAGAGGGCCAGCCTAGATTCAAGGGTTGTGGAGGAATCTCTGGGGTCCATTTTGGCAGACTAGCTATTTCTCAGCCAATTTTCCAGTTTTCAGAGAGATCTTTAAAAAGATACTAGTCCCTTGTTGAAATTCACCAATGGCATCATCATGGGACTACACCTGTAATGTAATGCTGCTTTACCTGGCCCCACTCAATCCTGTCCTTTCCACCTCTGTTCCACCTCTACTAGTTTTTGCTGCTGTTTCTCCAGCTCCCAATACTATGCCTCAGACCACTGCACTTACTCTTCCATTAGCCTACAACAGTTCTGCTCCAGGTCTTCACTCGGCTTCATCATGCTCTTCACTGCTATTGAACTTGGATACCTGATGTTATTTATTCATCCATTTTTGGTCTCCTTCACTAGAACTTAAGGTCCTTGCTGGCGGCACTTTCCTCTGCTTCATCTTATACTCACTCCTAACACCTAAAATAGCACTGATTAAGGAATGGCATCACCATAAATATACTGTGATTAAAAGAATTTGTCTTCCTAAATCTTGGGGATGAGTTGATTTGATAAATACACAAATTAATTTTAAAACAGGAAAAATGACAGCAATCATCACAGGCAGATCTGATATATCAAGTCTAGCAAACATAGCCACTGGCATGTATTTCTACCTTTCTAACAAAAGCTGACAGCTGTTTTGCTGAGTGACACATGGGGCAGCTGCTACAGCAAGCCCAGCCTCTGCTGGATCTGTAACCAAGCTGCTTGATGCATGCTTGGAACTTAAGGAACTTGGATAAACTCATCACACACTCTGGGCAGAAGCCAAGGGAGTGCTGCCCTTGGCATTTTAATTTTAATCCATTTTTTATATCAGCTGTCCTTCATTAATTCACTAAATATAATTAGAGGTCTGAGGGAGAATCCCTACACTGACTTCTCAATGGTTCTTTAAGAAATGAATCCAATCAAAAGTTTGTCAACCAAAACAAGCCCACATTTATTCAGGATGTGTGTTAAGGCAGAATTTTCATACACATCCCATCTGTCAAAGACAAAATTAAATCTGAAATTAACAAAGTCTACTTACTCATAAACTTGTACTGAGGAAAACTTTCTGTACTCATCTAGTTTCAGTAGTTCAAAGGTGTCAGAGAGTGTTTTACAGAACGCAAAGAGGAAATACCAACAGAGTTCCATTGGTGGATGTTCTAGTAGGCTAGGATCTATGGAAGCACAGGAGAGAATAACTGGTCTTTGAGTACATTTGGCCATCTTTGATTAGCTGCAAAGGGCACGCAGCCATTTGGGAGGATATTTCAAAAGAGGAAGGAGGTGGAGAGTTTTCTGTGGCAAGCCATTTCCTGGAATGAGTGTTTGTGTGTGTGTGTGGGGGGGGTCAATGGAATGCTTTTTTGCAGTCAAACTTCCGTCATGGTTTTCATAGGGTAGGGTGGGGAGGTGGTGGCACGTGGCTGCCATGGCAAAAAGTTTCTCACACAAGTCATCAAATTTTAAATAACATTTTAGAGTTGGGAGGTATCTTAAGGTTCACCCATCACTTTGAACACTTCTGTCCCCATTTCCACTTCAGGTCCACTTAACAAATGGAGTAACTCAGACGCAGCATAACTTGTCTAAGCCTTAGCAGAAAGGAGGAGAATTAGAAACAAGCTTTCCTGAGTCCTAATCTGTGAGTATAACCATCATGCTTCTCATAAATAAAACAAAAAATGAAAATGTAGTCAGTAAGCAACATAAACCATTTCCAGCTAATTCCCCTTTCTTAACAGAATCTGACTGGTTATGTTCAGTGGCTCTAGGCTCCCCCAGCCTCAGCGTCCTTTTCCAGACCTGGGGAAGGGTCTTGACTGGCCCAGGGTCAGTTGTCCAAATTTAATTCTATCCAATGAACATGAGGGGAGATGGCATAATGGGATGGTGTCTTAGTCCATCTTGTGCTGCTTTAACACAATACTACAGACTGGGTAACTTACAATGAGCAGAAATTTATTTCTCACACATCTATAGGCGGGGTAGTTCAAGATCAAAGCATGGCATCTACCAAGAGCCTTTCTGCTGTGATACTCTGGAGGAAGATGAAAGGCCAAAGGCAGAGAGAGGGAGGGCAAGAGAACAGAATTTATCCTTACACAGTGAACATAGTCCAACAATAACAAACCCACTTCTGTGATGTTATTAATCTGTTCATGAGACCAAAGCCCTCATGACTCAAATACCTCCCACTGGACCCTACCTCACAACACTGCCACACCAAGAATCAAGTTTCCAACACATAAACCTTCATGGGAACCTTCAACTCACAGCAAAAGGCTTTTAGAAAATTGAAGATTCTTAGTTTTCTTTTGTAGATCATAGAAATGATGGCTCATTATCTGGATTGGGACATGGGTAGTATTTTTTAGCGTGGAGGTAAAAAAACAACTCTGGTCTAACTTGGCAATGCAAGTCAAGACATTAAATCTCTTCTGACCCTACAGTTCCCCTTCTAGTATTTTACTCTAGAAGAGAGCATTTAGAATAGAAAAAGATTACATGTTCAAAAATGTATTGGCTTTCAAATTCATTTTAATAAAAGCAAAGAAGTGGAAATAACCCAAGTATCTGACAATAGATCGGTAAACACTACGAAGGATTCTGAAATAGGTCCATCCCTGTTCTTCAGAGGTGTTGCATCTAACCCACCCTTCAGGGTTGTCTACATCTTAATTGGTTTTGAGCCACTTTAGTTACATAAACTAAAGGAAACTGATAAAGCAGACTCTTGCCCACAGAAATGTATGTTGTGACTACAGGAATGTATCTGATTATTGCTATGGATATTGGCCAATTTTGCCAGGTTTATGTTATTAATTTCAGCACTGTTACTGGGCTAATATATTTACTTGCTTCTTGGATTCTCCTTTGAACCAAAGAAAACACCTCAGCACTTCTCTCATTAATGAGTAAATAAAATCTTTAACATGTTCACTTTGTATTTTCACAAACCATTTTACTTACAGAACAAAAAATTCTTTAACAAGGTAAACAGAAAGAAGCTCAAATAATTCCCCAAATTACCTACTCTGCTGTTCAAAAGAATTTTAATATAGATGCTAATTTGTGTCATTTGTACTACTAGTTTCTCTCAGTCACTGAAAAGAAAGTTTTGTGCTATTATGTGTTTCAGCTTTGTAAGAATCTTTTTTTGGTCTATGTCTTGTACTGTGTAACTACTTTAAAGATAATGATACACAGGGCATTAACTATTATTTTATGAAATTTTTTTCATAAAATTAAAAAAACTTAAGGGGGGGTAGCAGGGAAGAAATGCAAAATTTTTACTATGCTGTGATTAAAAGTGGAAATTTTAAGTGCTTAGGGCAAGAACTAGAAGGGAAGGAGAAACTGAAGTTGGATTTGCTGGGAGTAGTTTTCCTGTACAGTAAGTCCCTGACTTACGAACATTTGAGCTGCAAATTTTCACAGGCGTACTGTGTAAGATTCACAGACCTGGCTAGGGATTTAACTCAGTGGCACAGCACCTGCCTCACAAGTGCAAGGTCCTGAGTTCAATCCCTGGTACAGGGGGAAAAAAAAGATTCACAGGTGTACTGCATAACTTTGTTGGATTACAAACAAATCCAATTTACAAACGTTCTCCTGGAACAGAACTTGTTCTGTAAATTGGGGACTTACCGTGCAGATTTAAAAAGTGATCCTATATTAGTTTTCTATTTGTGTTTGTTGCTGTAAGATTACCATGAACTTACTGGTTTAAAACAATACTAATTACTTCAATTCTGGAAGTTAGGTACAAAAAGCATTTCATGGGACCAAAAATAAGGTATGAGCAGGGTTCTGTTCCTTTTAGGAACCCCAGAGAAGAATTCATTTCCTTGGCTTGTACCCGCTTCTTCCATCTTTGAATCCAGTGGCACTGCATCCTCAAATGTCTTTGTACCTTCACATCTTCTCTGACCCTTGTATGAATTGCTCTACTTGGGTAATATAAGATAAATCTCTTTATCTCAGGGTTCTGTTTAATCTTATCTGCAAAACCAGTACTGCTGGGGATAAGGATATAGGCATCACTGAGGCGATGATTCTGCTGTAAACGCCAACCCTGATCTAGTTTCTCTGAAAAAGTTCAATGAGAACAGCTTTCCTGTGAGCCTTAAAGCACACTGACTAACAAGTGCCAGAGGGTATGAGGTAGAACTCTATTTAAATTAAATTCTAAGGTGGGGATGGTGGTACATGCCTGTTATCCCAGCACTATGGGAAGCTGAGGCAGGACTGCAAATTCAAGTCCAGCCTGGACAAATTAGTGAGATAAGGTTGTAGCTCAGTGTAAAATCAAAACTTTTGCCTCTGGAGGTGGCGTAGGAATTAACTAGAAGGAATAATGGAACTTTCCTGAGACAATGATGTTCTACATTTTGTTAATGGTGTAAAAGTATAAATACTATACACTACCTATGATATATATTGGGGGAACTGTAGTAATACCTGTCATTTTCTATGAAATGTTGACAAAAAGGATGGTATCTATCCATCAATTTGTATCTGCATGTTTATATGTGAAAAATAGGTACAGCAACATTTTTATAACAGAATCTAGTATTTCCTCAAACAATCCTTCACTTTGACAAATTTTATTTTTATAAGTTGGTCCAACTTTATTGTAATGTTACAAGACAAATAAGAACCAATATCTTTGGTTTTAAGGCCTTTAGAAATCTCAGTTATGTCTTACTACAGAAGAATATAAATTAGCTCAAAGTACAGTATAAAAACAAATTTTACAAATGAATAGTGAGTGTATCATTAGATGTTTGTAAATGGTTTCTTCTTACTTCACAACCAACAACAGTGCTTCAAAAAATTCCAATAACCAGTTTGGAACTGACTGAGAAAACTCACACTTGGTCTAACATGAAAGATGTTCACAGAAGAGTACTCCAGCCACAACCTTCACATACTACTGAATGTTGGAAGATGCTCTGTTGCTAGATGAAAACATTTTGTATTTTTTCTAATTAGGGAAAATTATACTCACACATAAGAAATCATCTCTTGCTTTACAAATGCAAAACAAATTCTTTGGGGGATCTCCATGTTAGAGACACTTTTTCAGTTTTAGGCAAAATATTGTATCTCTTGAAAAATGTATTTAGCAGAACTCAAGTCCTGCACTAAAGCAGAGAACTAGGGGTGGGGTAGGGTCCTGAGATCTCAGGCTTTTGCGCAAATACTTAGGAAGGTCAAAGTTTGCCTTTAGAAATCAGAATTCAACATAGAAAACAAATGCAGTTGTCAGACAACTCTTCCTTACACCAAAACTGTACAACATAACAAAACTCCATTTTATCCTAAAAAATTTTACATCATGCAAACTTCAAATTTAAAAAAGAATTGTTCCAAGTTCCAGTGTAGATCATGAGCCTACTTAGACCCTAGCAACAGAAAATAAACTTTTACATTTTTCTAGTCTTCCTGTGTGGTATTTTTTGGCTGACAGATTAACATCATAGGCTGAATCTGCTGCTGAGGAACACATTTCTTTTTCTCTACCACTGAACTCCATTCTCAGCCACAAGGAACACACTTTTTGATCTGGTAACAGAAAATGGTTCTGCTAACTTTTTCAGCAGTTACCAGAAGGGAGGGAGGGAATTCTGCAATGATAGGGCTCCTGCCACTCACTGCTTTTGTGCAAGTTTTCCATAGCCCCCTCTTCCCGCGTCATAGTCCTGCTGGTATTCATCGCAAACCTGGTTTCCAGATTGCCTGCGCCCATACTGCCTGCCCTCCTTAAAGCCTGAATCCCAGTCTGTGCGAATGATCCTGTCGTCCAGATGAGTTCTGTTTATGAAACGCATGGCATTTTCTGCATCTGCTCTCGAGTATTCCACAAAACAGAAGCCACACGCTGTTTTCATTTTATCCAAAACCATAATGATCTTCTTTATGTCACCACTTTTGCTGAGTTCATAAATTTGTTCTTCAGTTGTGTAAAAGGAAAGATTTCCGATATACAATGTACAACTTTTCTTCAGTAATTTTTCTTGTTGTCACTTCGAAAGTGCTGGTCCTGGTACTGGCTCAGCTCCACATAGGAGTCGCTGCGCAATGCCTTCAAGAGGTCAACATGATGCTAAGAGGTAGAGAAAGATGCATCGCCTTTGTGAACAGCTAAGGAGCTTTCCACTTTGACAAATTTTAAAAGAACTTTTGAGAAAATACGATCCTGGAATATTACTCCAACAATATAAATTAAAAACAAAAGGAAAAAATTTGAAAGTCATTAATCAAGTCCTTAAATAACCTATTTAAAGTCAGTGGCTCTCAGCCAGAGCAGTTTTTTGTTTTTTGGGTTTTTTTGATACTGGGGATCAATCTCAGGACCTTGCGCTTTCGAGGCAGGCGGTGGCACCACTGAGCTAAATCCCTGGCCCAACCAGAGCAGTTTTGAGTGTCAGAGTAATTTGCTAGCCTCCATAACTTTCAGTAAGGGAAGAATGATACTGGCACATACAGGCTGGGGATCAGGAAAGGTACTATAATCATTCAGTCTAAGTGGCAGTCTTTCCACACCAAATGTTACCGAGGAATAATTTAAAGTCAAAATCTTCCCTTTGTAATTCTTCATCAATTTGCTTCTTGACTGTGACTTTCTTCTTGAGAGGTGGATATATCTCACACGTCTTCGTAGCCCAAGAACTAGGTGGCACAGTGTTCCACCTAGAACACATACTTAAGGACATGTGACGATGGGGGAGGGGGTACTCCCTGACTATCCCAGCCTGACTTCCAGACAGTTCTTTTGATGACAACCTATGGCCAAATCTTCCTCCTCCTCCTCACCCACCCCAGAGTGGTCAATGGGTAAGGATGATCACTGCTGCAGTTCTGCTAACATTTAACTTTGGACACTATCCCTATTGCTACCTTTCCCTCATCCAGACCCTCCCCCCTGCACCAAATGGCAGGGGAGGCATGTGAAAGTAACCACCATGACACAGAGCTGAGAAAAGTCAGCATAAAGCACTTTTATTGCAATAATAAAACTTGAAACTCATATGTGGCGCGGGGATAGGGGTGGTGCTGAGCGTGAGTGGAATGGGGAACAAAGCAACACTTCTCACCAAATCACTACACAGGACAGCAAAGGGTGAGAAGGGACTGAGGGAAGAAAAGCCAGGAAGCTCTGAGATCAGCAGAGGGAGCCAAGCATCAAAAAAAAAAAAACAAAACCAAAACAGAACAACCCACAAAAAAAAAAACCCCAAAACAAACAAAAAACAGGGGATGCTGAAGCTGCGATGACCAGCATCATTATTTTAATAGAACACTCAAGGATTTGTCATGATGGCAGGGCTTTCGTTGGGTGATAAGTCTACAAACAGCACCTTCAATTTAAACTTTCAATTAAAGTTCTTAAAATTTAGGAAGTGGAGCTTAAATAGTTATGAGATTATAAAAGTCCTGAAAATCCATTAGAAAAATGGGGTTGGGGGAGTAGGTCAAGAAGGCATCAGAGGTCCCCGCTGGCCCAGGGACAGATACCTGTAGTGTCCAACATTGCAGTGAAAGTGATCTGCTTTCAAAAGGCAAAGGTTTCAGGGGAGGTGGCTGGGGCTGACAGAGGCTAAGGCTCTCCCCCTCCCCACTTCAGCTTTGGGTAGGGCTTTTAATTTAACCCAAGAACATCTCTCACAATGGAGAATAATTCAGCCCTCAACCACATCTCAAATCTGCTATGGCTTTGCAGCGCAGCAGCAAGAATGTTTAATATATAATAGATAAAAATTTCATCCCCCCCCCAAAATTCTTGGAACCCCCCCCAACACTAATTACTATTCTAAAGTTAACCCATCACTTGTGCTCTTAATACTTGACAATATACTTAATTGGAAACTAGATCCAAAAGACTGAAACTGAATCTTCAACCCAAAACAAACAAAATGAATAACTTGAGGTTAATGGCATATAGTTTAGGTAAACACACATACAAGGACACAGGGAAGAGGAAATGGAGGTGTCAGAAGCAAAGCTGAGTGACAGAACACATTCAGTCGGGGTAGATGTTTATATAAAGAGTAGTGGGATATCAGGAAAAGCTCCATATTGATTCATGTGCACGCATCTGGAGACACAGGATCCCTCCATAGCAGATCTGTTGAGAACAGAAAATCTGTGAGTTCCAGCAACTCTGTTCTTTCTGAGGACAGCCACAATGCCATCTGCCACACCAAATCTTGTCCCTAGCAGCTAAGAGGTCTTGCTGGGACAACACCATTTCTCTTCTAGCTGGAGAAAGCCAGATAGGCTGGTGCTGGGTTCCCAGGTGAGCCAACTTCTTCCTGCTTAAATTGGTCCATGTATTTTGTTTTGCTCTTTTGTCCTGAAGTTTATGTGCAGCTTGCTGAGGATAGAAGACCTTGACCCATGTTGCTGACAGCATAGTTCCCCATTATCTCTAGTCTCCAACTTGGCTACATACAGGAATCACTTGGGGGCTTGAAAAAATCTTAATGCTTGAATCCCATCCCCAGTTACTGTGATTAACTGAATTCAGACTGAGAACCACACCTTGTTATTTGTCAGGGTGAGTAGACTAGAAAATGTATTCATTCAGTCAAATCTACAACTTTCTGAATTGCCTTCAGGCTCTCCTTTGTGATCTTTGTAAGAAGCTCTGAGATGTTTGGCAGAGGGTAGGGTTAGGTCAGGGTGACTTGTAGCCCTCACCTCTTTCTCTCTTTTTCCTTCCTCCAACCCATCTGGCTTACAGAAAATATTCGGAAATAGGATAACTCCAAGGCTCCCTGTGTGCATTTATATTCAAATAACTTACCTCTCTAAGAACAGGAAAGGGATCGGGATGAGGTAGGCACCTCTGGGCAGACATAGAGTATAAGATTTCCTCTTGGTAGAAATGATGAGCAAAGAAGCTAAGTTATCAAACCTGGCCAGCCCTGTATTACCTCAGTATATATTTACATCTCAGGCTACTGAGAGGAAAGATTGCTAATAATAAAAGAGCCTCTCACTTCAAGAAGCCTGCTGCAAGGCAAGATTCCAAGTAGCTCCGATTGCCATCACTGAGTTAGCAGCCACTTGCTACAGCTTTCAAACAAAAGCGTCCTCATTTAGCCTCTGGCTGTGGCCTTCTGGTTCCATGGACAGGTGGGCAGTGAATAGGAAGAACTGGGCAGTTGGAAAGCAGATGACAGCATTCCTGTGTGTAATGATTCTAATACCTGCACAAAAAGGGATGCCCTATTAGGATATTGTTTGGTTTCCCCCAAAAAAATAAGTGTAGAAGAGGGATGTCAGGAAATAGGCTCTAGTCCTTTTGCTACAGCCTGAATGTTACCCTGAGAAAAGGTTTTCTTCCTAGGTCTCAGTTTCCTCACCTGCTGCACAGGGTGAGTCAGATCCTTCCCAGGACTATGTGACCTGAGTGAATCCTTTAAATTTCACAAGTATCCTCTCGCCTCATCTTTCCTCTCCATTCACTGAAAACAAGCTGGCCTTGAGTGTCCTGAGCTCGGTCCCTGAGGCAGGTGGACTAAGACAGTAATGCCTCCCTCACATCTTCTAACAGGCAGTAACCGCAAATTGTACAGCTGAGAAAGCCACACAGGCTACACATTTGCAGGAGAGGTGCTTTGCTTACTAGCGTCTAGAAACATGGGGTAGAGTGAAGTCATCAAGTCTTCTAAAGAACTAAAATGCCAACATTAGCCATGAGGCCTGTGTTTCCACAGTCCCCAACTCAGTTAATAAGCTATATATAAAAAGTTTGTTGTAACAGCTGCCATCCCCATGAGTTCATTCCAGAACATATGCCATCCCTTTTCTTTGGATAACTAGCTTTTATATGCAAGGTGTACATTAAAAGAATGCCCTAACCAGGCATGGTGGCACATGCCTGTAACCTCAGCACTCGGAAGACAGGCAGGAGGACGGCCACGAGTTTGAGGCCAGCCTGGACTACACAATGAGTTCCAGCCCAGCCTGAACTACACAGCACGACCTTGTCTCAAAAAGATTTTTTTTTTTTTTTTTTTAAAGGATGCTCTATAGGGGAAGGATACAGGAGAAAAAGTAAGCCTCATAGGTTTTTTTTGGCCTCTATCCACCAAACCCTGGGCATAACAAGGGAGATGCAAAAGCAGTCAAAAAGGCCCTTCAGTATTGTTTCCTTACCCAAGAACAGGGAGCTAAGGGAGGAGGCCACTCCTGTCATTCCAGTTTTAGAAGCTCCACGTCGAAGACAAGAGTGGCATGTGGTGGGATGATGCCTGGGTGCCCAGTGGCACCATAGGCATAGTCTGGGGAGATAGTCAGTTTGGCTCTCTGACCCACACTCATCTGTGAAAAGAACAAGGAAGAAATGCTCAGTTGGATACACTCCTCGTCTCTGTAGAAGCAGAATGGTTTACCTGGAAGTTCCCTGGTCAGCACAGTTTTTGTGTTGGCTAGGACATTCCAGTCACTTTGCAGCTAGCTGTGCAGGTATCAAGCACCTCCTCCTCCTGCCCACAAAGGACTTGGAAGCTGGCAGTCAGACCCCAAGGGTCCCAATGGCAGTGCAAAACCCCTCTTGACTCCTACAGAATCAGGCCTTCAACCTTCTACCAGGTCTTACTGATGGCCACTGGGCAGGCAACAATCTAGAACTTTCCTCAACCAGTCCTCAGTGGTCTGTCACTCAGAGGACATTTGGTTAAGTGGCATCTATGTTCCTTTTAGTAAAAGAACTAGATTCATTCCAAGACTCTGAGGATACCAAAACCTGTGATGCTTAAGTCCTTATATAGAATATTTGCATATGACCTACACACATCCTCTTGAACATTTCACATCATTTTTGTATTGCCTATAATACCTAATACAATGTAAATGCTAGATAAAGTTTTTATAATCTGCTATTTGGGAAATGACAAAAAAGGTTGTATATATTCAACACAGACTCAACTTCTTGAAATATTTTGATATGTGGTTGAATCCATGGATGTGGAAACTGAACACAAGAGGGCTGACAGGTACCTTGATCAAATCTTTGCTTTAAAAGAAAATAAAGTAGTTGGGATAATCTATTTTTTCCTGTACTTTCTATATTTACACTCCTATACTGAGAAACTTCAAAATAGTATGATTTTTTTTGCAGTACAAAATAGCATGCTATCATTTATGAGATTATTTATATATTTGTACCTGCTGTATATATGGAAAACATCTTTGGAAGGACACCATTAAGTGAGAGTAGTGAGTGTGAAGAGTGACCAGCACGGAGGGAAAATTTTTACTTTAAAAAATACATTTGTATATTTTTTGTTTTTAATCAAATACACAAGTAAATGTAAATACCTATTTTCTGAAACACTGAATAGGTTTTCTGCTGTATTTCTATTCTTTACCTGTTTTGCTTTGTAGTTTCTACGTGTGTGTTTCTGGCTGTGACCGAGCACAAGAGATGACAACCACAGAGGAAGCTATGGGGTGAAATGAAGTTTCTAATGCAACTCAGAATCTATACTTTAGCATCTCTGAGCAACTGGAACATGACGGATCAAGGTAGTAAGGACAGTTAAGAGCATATGGCTTTATTTAATAAAATTCAAAAAAATCCTATCTTTTGACTCAACATTTCTACTTCTAGCATATTCTAACCCATCAAAAGGGGTGTGTTTCACAGGCATGTTCATACCATAGACTGGCCATTAGAAAAAATATAGTAATACTTAGGCAAGATGGTACATGCTTGTAATCACAGCACTCTATGGCTGGGGATTTAGCTCAGTGGTTTTGCCACCTGTCTTGCAAGCGCAAGGACCAGAGTTCAATCCCCGGCACCAAAAAAAAAAAAAAAAAATCACAGCACTCTAAGAGGCTGAGGCAGGAAGATTCCACGTTCAAGTATGGCCTGGCAAATTAGTGACTTTGATGCTGTCTCAAAATAAAAACTAAAGGTGCTGAGATTTAACTCAGGATGAAGGCACTAGGTTAAATCAATCTCCAATATTGATAAGGGGGGGGGAGAATATAGTAGCCAGCTTTTAATGTACTAATATGGAAAGATGCCCAAAACATACTATGAGAAAAAGGAAACTGCCTATACAGTACTTGTGGCACCTGGAAACATGTAAAACCAAGAAGAGGCACGAGACCTTAAAAAGGAGCAGAAGACAGTCCCTTCTTCCTCCTATGTCTTTAACTCAACATTCTATACAGGAGAGTTTAAAAGATGTTTTATGTAGTTCTCACACTACCCAATCTTCTCATAAGTGACAGGGCTATAATGGACCCCAAAGCAAAGGGATCTGGACATTGCCCAGGTCTGTTATGCCTCGAAAACTCTGGATGTGGCTTAGGTGGATAATGCTATCTCAATAGCAGCTGTAGCACTTGGGCCACACAATAGTCACTGTCCCAATGCTGGTACAGTCACAGAAGATGAGCTGTCATGTGGACAATGGTTAGCATAGCAGGTGAGGGATGAGCTACAGACCCAAGAGCTGGCCAGATCACAAGTACAGGGACAAAGAGATATGGCTGGCAAGGTTTCCCAAGAGAAGGAAGCCACAAAGGGGCTCTTCCCTATGCTGTCAACCCTCTGCCCTACAGAAGCAGAGATCCAGACACCTGGGAGTGAGGAGGCTTAAAGTTTCTAAAAGTTAAGCAGTTTCCTCAGATATAAATTGGTGATATTTTACAAAGTAAGTGGAGCAATGTGTATTCTGGAAAAGAAAGAATCTTTCTTTTATCCTGGTTAAATTTCTACTTCTTGGTGAGAAGAAAAGATTATATTACCCATTATCCAGAGCCTAATTATAAAGCCCCTAGGGTCTCAGCCCACTGTAAAAATCCCTTTATCTGCTTAAAGCCAAGGAAAAATCCCTGTCTGGTAAAGACAGAATCCAACTGAAATTTGGCAACCCTGGTTCTCCTATTGTCTCCCGGGAATTCTGTCATGTTGACAGAACAAAAGCTACTTTCACAAATGGAAGGGAAGAGATGAGGAATCAAACTCAAGACAAAATTACTTTCTCCACAAGTGTGACCTCTCCCAAGGGACTGGATGTGACATGGGCAATAATAAGAGAAACACAAAGTAAAACTACACAATACACCATTTTCCATTTATCATATTGTCCCACAGCCAGAAGTTTATTACTGCACTGTACTGTTGGGGCTGGGAGTAGCCAGCACCTTTACTGCATGTCAGTGGTAGCTCAGAGTGCAATCCTGATGAAGGCAACATGACAAGGCCTGTGCATCATGCAGCTTTGAGCCACTCACCCCACTTTGGAGAATTCTGTTCTATAGCAACACTTGCATATATGTAAAATAAAGTTTACAAGATGAGCCACTACTGCATTTTTTATAATAACAAAATACTGGAGATGGCCCTAACAGCCATTGTTAGTGCTCTGTCAAATTAAATTGTAACACATCCACCTCATACATGTAGAGCTGTTTATGTTCTGGTATGTTTAATGTTCTGGTGTGTAAAGGGAAGAAAAGTGTATGTACACTTCCATATATGCTTAAAAGTCTGTAACACAAGACACATTAATAGCTACTTGTCGGGGGTATTAAGAAGGGGTGCAAGGCCAGGGATTTAGCTCAGTGGCATTATGCCTGCCTCACAAGCCCAATGTCCTGGGGGGAGGAGGAGGAGGAAGAGGGAGGCAGGAGGAAGAGGAGGGAGGAAGGAGGAGGAGAGAGGAAGAAGAAGAAAGAAGAAGGAGGGGGTGGGAGGAGAGATTATACCTTTTTGATTTTCAAATCATATGAATGTTTTCCTAGAAAAACAATTTAACAGGTAGAAACAAAGAAAAAAACAAAACAAATGATAGCATACCTGGGCTACCCCTTCCTCCCAGCCTCGGATCACCTCCTGCTTGCCCAGCATAAACTTAAAGGGCTTGTTTCTGTCCCGGGAGGAATCAAATTTCTTTCCATCTTCAAGCATCCCTGTGAAAAGGGGCAGATGTAACATGAGCAATGAGGAGAAATGATAGGAGGCAAGTCAGAAACTAGCAATGAAGGGCCCTTCACAGATGCCAGCACTAATGGGCCTGGCAGGGTGTTTCTAGGCCTAGAATGAACTGTGGCATCTAGGGAGGATTCCCATGTCCTCACTGGGCAGCTAGGGATTTGGAGCAGTCCTTGATGCCAAGAAGTAAGTGGACCCCCAAAAGACCTCACCTCTCACAGTCAGTAGCAGTCTACCTTGTTCTGGAGGAGAGCACAAACTTCCTCCTGTCATGACTTTTCCAGCACCCCCTGGATTTCTTCCCAGATCAAGAATCATGTTCACCCCAAGGGTTTATCACCTTTTATGTATAATGCATAAAACATAACTGCTCTTCCACTGTTTGGCTGAGGTAAGGCCCCTTCCACCATCACCACCCCATGACCCTCTCAGTGACTCACTAAATGTGACACACACATGCTGTTGCTCTCCCAGCTGGCTAACTAGGTGTTCATCCAGGGAAGGGGAGAACCCACTTAGCACCCTGGGGTGTGGAATGAGAAGGAGGATGCAAGCTTTTGAGAGCATTTGGGTGGCGAGAATCTCATACCAACATGGAACCTGGGCACAGGCTGGCTCCTGAGTTATCACTTTTGTGGGAAAAGTAAAAACTAACCTGGGATGATCCAGAAAAATGAAAGAACTTGTGTAGCATTCACCCTATGTATTTCACCCAAAGGTGTCCCAGCTCTCTGAAGCTCCCTTCTCTAGACACAAACTCAGCTATCTCCACAACACTGGTTCCATTTCACAGAGAAGACACTGAGGCAGAGGAGTAATTTGCTGAAGGGGTACTGCTGAAGAGGTAAAGCTAGACCATCAAATCCAAATTACCATGTTCTATTACACTGGTTTCCCAGAAGCCAGACAAACCACAAAGGCATCTCCAATAAAAGGGGGAATTCCAGAGATAGAGGTCTCAGAGTTTGTACCATGAGAAAAGAGGAAAAGACATCTTGACAGACATCTACAACTCCTTTTTCAAAACACACCATCAGCATTGAGTTCTCTGGAAGCCAGCGTCAGCCAATTGTGATAGCTGACACTGAGTTCCTGGAAATTCTCACACCAGAATCCCAGACTGGAAGAGGCCAGACAGTTGTTGACGTGAAACTGATTTTATCAGAGGCTGAGAGGGTGGGCACCCACCAGGGTTAAGCATCACACAGAAGACCTACCAAAACAGAATTATGTTGTATATGTCTACATGTTTAGGGGAGAAGGGAAATCAACATAAAACCCCAGCCTAAAAACACAATGTCAACACTTATATAAGATAGGGAAGCAGAGATGAATTGAAAGCATTACCACAGCTACTGGACTATGTAGACTTTAACAAAACTAGAAAGGGGTGGAGATGGCTGTCCAGAGAAAGCAGGAGGGGAGACAGATGTCCTGGGCAGCATGGGCATGGATGTGGCCTAAAGCCCCTCCAGAAGCAAGAGCTGGCTCCTCAGAACTTGTAAGCTGGGATATGCATTTAGCTCATTCCTTTGCCAGAATACAATCACCACCTGATGAAAGAAATGACAAATAGCAGGGCTCAAATTCTTTTGTATATATAAGTAACTGGGTGAGAAACAGCTTTGACACTCCAACAATAGACATGCTTCCTATGCTGAACCTGAACCAACTGAGCCCAGGTTTAGGGTAGGAATGGGCAATAAACATGGTTTTCAGAATCCTTGCATTCACGTGCAACAGAAACAAGAAAACCACTCCAAGGCTCTGCAACTCACCCAAGGTCAGAGATAGTGAACGGTAGGGCTTGGCTGCAGTGAAAGGTTTTATTTAGCTGAAGGAGGACTGGGAATCATTAAGGAGACCAATAAGCAGAATTAGCCTCTTCCTGGTCTTTCTTTTGAGCAGACCTTGAGTCTGACAGAACCCACACCTTCCTGAGCATCCATGGTGGACAAAAGAGTGAGGAAACATCAAAGGAAAGGACCCAATATGCAAGGGTGGTCCCTGGCCTCTGAGCCCTGACTGTCTGTAAAGGCTGGCTGAAGAAAACCTAGAATAAAAAACATGCCGCGGGAAACCTGGAAGCAATGTTGTGACCCAGTCCAGATTCCGTTTCCTTTCTCCTTTTTGATTGAGCATCAACTTTCCAGGAATACCAACAGCCCAGCCTAGATGAACTGGAATCAATCTAAGCTCTTCCCTATGCCAAGGCTGGTGTGGGTTGGGGTATGGGTCAATTTGGGCACTAGAACCTAGTAGTTTAGGCATTATTTTATCTGCGTTGAATGTCTCCTAGAGTCTTCCTGGAAAGTCCTGTCTTACGAAGAAAAAGAAAAAAAGGCAAGAAGAAACCTTCTACCTTATCTTCCTGTTGTAAGGATGTGGTGTTTGGTGCTACAGCAGTTGCCCTGTAACCCTGCAGTCAGGAGCACCAAGGAGTAGGCATGCTGGTGCCTTTAACCAGCTCCCGCAAGACCTGTGTTCTGAAGTGACTTAAAGTCTGCTTCAATTTGAAGGCAAAATATGGAGAGTATAAAATGACTGGTACTGGGAGTCTGGATGGGGTGGATGAACAGATGGAACACAGGGCACTGAAAATAATCTTTATGACACTATAATGGTGGCTCCAAGTCATTATACAGTTGTCCAAACCCACACAATATATGCCAGGAGTGAATTCCAATGTTATACACTTCTCATTTTAAAAAAGGATCTGATTGTGACCCATTATTTCATGATACACTAATAGGTTATAACCCATAGTTGAAAAAATACAGTATCCCCAACAAAAGAACTATACTATTTCTTACCAAATCTAAACAAATAGTCCTGACCTGGGTAAGATCATATTTTGATTGCAATGAAGAATTACAAAGTACAGGGAGAAACTTCCTACACTCTCCTTTTAACCCAACGAAATGCAGTGGTGAGCAACCTTCTGATGTTACATGCATTAATGCTGCTTTGCCTGCGGTGAGAGGCCTCAACTCTGACTGGTACCAGGCAGGAGGCACAAAGTAGGACACACTTTCCACCTGCTGCTGAGCCAGTCTGAAGATCTGGATGGTCACTAGTATAGTGACTGTGGCTATCTAATTATGCTTTCTTGAGCTTATGTAGGACAGACAATGAGGGGCAAAGCCTTTCTCTATTATCTCAGGAAATCATAAAAGCCAGGAGACAGAATCTCTGCCTATGATTCTTATTGCCCTATGCTATATTTCAGATCAGCTGTTGTCCTGGAAAAGGGAAATGAGCATTGCTCCAGAACATCAGATCACAGTCACTACGTTCCAGAATGTCATCACAGTTACTATCTGTCAATCCCATCTACATGTCTTCACCAAGAAGGACTAGGGTGTGGAGGTGGCAGTGTTCCTTAGGTATGAAGAGGGGATGTCCCGTAATCCAAGTCCATAACCTAAACAAAATCCCTAGAAATGAGCGAGTGGCATGTGATTAAGTGGGTGTCACTCAAAGGCATAAGCTATAGGACAAGGAGATGCTAAAAGGAGGGCTTCACCAATGGGAGGAACAGACCCTGCTGTATGGCTCTAAGTGGTAAAGCTGGGGGAAAGAGGCAACAAGGAAGGGATGCAGCACTATCTGTTAAAGAGGCAGGAATTCGCATGCATAGTTTTCTGGGGTGTGAATTATGCTGGTCAGCATTAAATGCAGGATGTAAGAGAAGCTGTGATGTCAAAATCGGTAGGGAGGACTTCCATTTTCAGGTAATAGAGAAAAAAGGGTCAAATTTGTTCCTAAAAAAACCCCAAACCACCCATCCTCTCAAAAAACCAAGAAACAATCTGAAGAAAACATAGCTAAAGAGTAATTTTGGGTGTACTACACACCCACATGAAGGATAGAAATCCCTGAGAGATAGGAAACAAATGAGGTGGACATACAATTGTTCCAGGTTATATCCTTGAGAGTTTTAAAGGAGAGGGATATGGAAATAGAGCAGAGAAAGAGAGAAAGCAAGCAAGCAAGAAAGCAAGAAAGAAAAGAAAAGAAAAGAAGAGCAAAGAGAAGAAAAAAAGAAAGAAAGAAATAGAAATAGAGCAGCAAGAAGCCATAGGACAGAGTCCCAGGCAGGAAAGCACTGCAGAAAGACATATCGCAGAGATCTGCAAAGGACCCTCGTTGAATATTCAGCAGACTACTATCCTGTGCACCTGTATGAGGAAACAATATTTAAGGGCAGGAGAAGAACTATCCAAAATGTCTACAGGAAACAGTGCCCAGCGCTCACACTGGGCTTGGATCAGAGCCTCAGACACTGGGTATAAAATGCAAGATCTTACCTCAGTAGTGGAAAAGTATCAGCCTGAAACTGAGCACTGCGCTTCAGACCTATCTAACAAATCACAAAAGCAAGATTCACAAGGACTAAACTGTTTCCTAAGTAACTTAAATGCTTCTCAGTAGGAAGCTGGAATACAAATATCTAGCATTCCAAAAGTTAAAATTCACAATACCTAGCCTACAAAGATTACCAGTCATACAAAGAGGCAGAAGTATGGAGAAACAGATAAAAAGGATATTAAGACTCAAACTTCTAGAGATGAGAACTACAATGTATGAGAAGAAAGACACTGGAGTGGAACAAGATTTGAAAACGCAAAAGCTTGGATCCATACTCCATACCATTATCAAAAACCAACTCAAAATGGATCACAGGACTAAAAACAAATGATAAGCCTATAAAATTTCTCCAAGTAAACACAAGAAAGAAATCTTTGTAATAAATATTGAATTAAGAATTTCTTAGGTATGTCAAAAAGTACAAACCATAAAAGAAAAAAATTGAACATCAAAATTAAGTACTTTAAAAACCATAATAAAACAATGCAATTTAAAGAGACAAAAGATTTGAGAAGGTATATCATTGAAAGAGATGTATATGCATGCCAAGTAAGCACATGAAAAGATATAACATTCTTAGTCTTTATAAAAATGCAAATTAAAACCACCAGATGACTACTACTATTAATTAGAATTAGTAAAGCTGGAAGATCTTAGGGAAGATGTGAAAGAACTGGAATTTTCATCTATGCTGGTGGGAATACAAAAAGCAGCAACTACTCTGGAATCTTGGTAGTTTGAGTTAAACATATACCCTCCGTATGACCTAGCTACTCTACTCCTGGGCACTTACCCAAGAGAAAGGACAGGCTATGTCCATACAAACACTTGTTTGCAAATATTTAAAGCAGTTTTATTTGTAATAGGCAATGACTAGGAACCAACCAAAACATGATCAACTAGAAAATGGACAAGTATATTCATATAGAGAAAAATAGTCAACAATAAAAAGGAATAAACTATTAATACATGGAATGATATAGAGGAATCTCAAAATAATTATGCAGAATAGAAGAAGCCAGACCAAAGAGGACATAATGTATAGTTGCATTTATAATTAGAAAATACAAACTAATCTCTGATGACAGAAAGCACACCAGTAGTTGTTACGAGAGGGTAATGAGGGGGATTCCGAAGGGAAACAACGAAAGCTATAAAAACTTATGAAACTATACACTTTACACATGCGCAGTTTACTGGATGTCAAGTATGCCTCTACAAAACTTTAAAAAAAAGGAAAAAGTAGGTAGGGACATTTACCATAATCCTGCATGTTTAGCTCTAAACCCACCCTGGCAACAGATGGCAAGTGCTTCCTCTGTTGGGGAAGGAGCAGGTAAAGCAGGCAGCAGCTCAAGTCTCAGCAGCTACACCAATTTTAGCTTGAAAAGCTCTGTGCCAGGACCTGGAGCCCTTGACCAGTGAAGCCACCTGCCAAGTCAGTGCCATTAATTTTCTAGAGAAAGCATGCTCTGCAGGGAGGAGGCACTGAGGTTATAGTTCTGACATGTCAGCTGGCATTCTCTGGGCTCTAAAGTCCCATTAACATAAAGCATCACAAGCATTACCTTCTATAGGCAGCATTCGCCACCTTCATTTCCAACTATACACTACTATATATCATGACCAAAAAACTGCCTGGAAGAGCTCCATATTCTTGATTCCAAGTATTAAGTCTTGGCTCTTGGGACTGAATGCAGCTTGAGGTCACAGATCTGGACTCAATTATATGTCCCCACAGTACTAAGCTCAGCCACTGGCATTTGCAATGCTGGTATTCCTGAGCACTTTTGGATTTGCTTCACTTGCATGATTTTTAAAAACCAGAGGGACAAGCAGGTTTCCCTATTTAGACCTTTTCCGAATATGGTAAGAAATATCTCACAGGTAACCCCAGAATGGCAGTCTTTACTTTAAGCTCCTTTAAATTACTCATCAGTGAGAAGAACGAAAATTGAGCATCTCCAGTTAAAAGCAAAACACCACACAAGGTGTAAAAGGTATGGCTGTATGCAGAATTGATGTTCTCTTCACCTGGATCTCCTCCCAAACTGATTTTTGGGAAGAGCCGGATTCAAATCCTTAGAATGAGCCACAGAGTTGTGTGTGTGTGTGTGTGTGTGTTAAATTCAGCCTCTTGCATGATGGCCTGCTCTTTCCTGCTGCTTATCTGGGTCTGTTCTTGTGCAGAAAGAAATAGCAGAAAGATAAGACTTGGCCATCAGCTGGTGGGCAGTTCCCCTGGACTGTGTTCCTGGTGATTGGCCCAAGACACAGAATCCAAAGACAAATGGGTTATTATTTCACTAATAACTCAACAGAAATGGAGCCATTTCCACTTCACGCTGCTTTGTGGAAGGAAGAGTTCCTATATGCTGTCTACTGGGGATGGGAAGATGACTGAGGAAGGTATCCTTGGAGACTTTGCTTCAGCACTGGTCAATTCACAATGTGGTGTACAGCTGCTCATTAATCTTTGCAGGTTTTCATAAACAGCATTTTACATAGATCAAAATACAAAATAAAGTTCTTGCCATTTGCAGTGGGAAAGAGAGAAAAGGTCTTTCCTTTCAATACAGGTGAGTTTCGGAAGTACAACCAGTGCCACCAATGGGAGGAGGTAGGGGGACCAAAACTGAAGACATATATATGTATATATGTGTATATATATACGTATATATATATATGTGTATATATATACGTATATATATACACATATATATATATACGTATATATATATATATATATTTTTTTTTTTTTTTTTTGGCAGATGTGGATTTGAAGCCACTTAGAATGTTCCCAGGGGGTGTACTGACCAAGGTCTAATGGCAAAGCTGTTTCCCTTCATTCTTCTATTAGTTGGAGAAGCTCTCTGAACCACTTTTTGCTTAACTCACAAAATCCACCACCTTCACATACAGCAGCCTGGTGAAGAAGGCTTCTTCCTGCCCCAGTCTCTAGCTCAACCTAATGCCTTTATAACCATGAGTTTTATGCTTACCACGGGGTGGGGGTAGGGGGGTCAGCTGTATTTGTTCCAAACTCATTCATGGCAGTTATGCTAACAGTATACAGATGACATAATTAAATAGTATGTAAGTTAATGGAATATGAATGACTGGAAAGAACAGTTCCAGCTAACTGCTTACAGAGCAAGAAAGTCATTTAAAAACTACTACTAGTGAATAGCTATATAGGAATGAGGCCACTGCATGTTTGGAGAAAATTTTAAAATCTGGATAAAGTTTGGTATTTAGACAATCTCTTACAGTAGTTCTTGCTCTACTACTTAAGAAAAAAAGCCAAAATTCAGTTCTGTAAGAACTCTGATGGAAAACTCTAGCTGCTAAGCAATACTCAAGGAATGACTTGTTAGCAAATGATTTATGTTTTGAGTTTGAAACAAATGTTTAAAGAAGCCATACCAGTTTTCACATTCAACATATCAACTACCTACTTGTCCCAATCATTGTGAGTGAAAAGGGATTTTACATGTTCGTAGAAAAGGTTTTGTTTTCTATTTCCATTTCTGGGTATCTATGGCTGGAATCCAGTACAACCTTCCTGAACTGAGGTTTTCAGAACCTCTTGAGAGCAATATGACCAAAAGTGAAGTGTCCACCTCGAGTTCACAAAGTGACTGCAAGCTCATTTCCCACTGGCAGTATGGAAATAATTCTAACCTGTGGTTAAATCCCTTTAGATTTTACAACCAAAAGTCTACTTCAATTACAAGGTCCATGATGGGGAAGAACATATAAGAAAAAAATGCCAGCAGCAATACAAAGAACACAGACAAGAATGCATATCCTAGTAGGCATGCATTTCCATTTCTCATTTTAATAACAATACAAATAAGAGTAGTGCCACATTAAGTCACACAAAGAAGGGAGAAGGAAACACCATTTATGGGTGTTGAGCTGGAAGAGGCAGAAATTGCATTTTCCCATAAGGTATAAAGGTTAAAGGCCTGAGTTCTGGTCCTCTGCTTCAGATTGCTATTATTATCCCCCCCCCCCCCCCCCCCCCCGTCTTCTTGCTTCCGCCCTTGCTCTTGGGCAATCTAAAATTGATATGGCAACCCGACAGATATTCCTTTAAAATGCTAGTAAGACTTTGTTATTCCTCTAAAAATACCTTCCCATGGCTCCCCATCTCATTCAGAAAAGTGAAGTCCTTAAAATGACTTATAAGCCCTTGTTAAACCTCCCCCTCCTCCAACATCTCTCTGACCTCACCTCTGATTATTCTTATACTTCACCACTCCCAGAATACTGCTTCCTTGTTCTGCATACACACCAGGGAAATCCATTCTCCAGAACCTTTGCACTTGTTATCCTTGATGCTTAAAAGGTTCTTGTTCAAACAGTCACACTGATCACTCCCTAGCTCTCTCAGCTCTGCTCAAATGTCACTTTCTCACTTGAGGACTTTGCTATTTTAAAACTTCAACTTCACCTGCCAACTCCTTTGTACTTACTGGCTAACATACAATAAAATTTTGCTTATTACTCATATTCATTATCTGTCTTTTTCACTAGAGTATAAGATTTATAAACGTAGGGACTACGTCTTATTTACTCCTAAATTTTTGGTACCCAGAATAATTCCTTTACATAGTAGATGCTCAATAAGTACTTGAAGAATTATCAAAGGCACTGATCCCCCTCTGGTCTTTGCAAATACAACCAAGATCAGGAGGAATTTCTTCCAGGGCATTCTAGCCTTGTAGGTGCAGACTTTTCCAGGTACTTTCTTGTAATAGAATCACTCCCTTCAGGGTAAACCCCTCAAGGCCAGGGCTGAGCCTTTCCCCCTTCCATCTTCTAACACCTTCACTGAGTAATTGAGGAAAGGCTTTGGTACACTGACCTGTGTGCAATGGGTGCAAGAGGAAGGAGTGGCCACAATTTTATTAATCTACAGAGACTGACCAAAGCTCAAAAAGTTGTAAATATTTTCTCATTCAAATCTAAAGGAAATAGAAATATTACACCAGTCATAACAGGAATGTAGGCTTTGTCTACTCCAGCTAGAATCTAATGCCAGGACCTAAGGAAATAGAAATATTATACCAGTCATAACAGGAATGTGGACTTTGTCTACCACAGCTAATGTCTAATGCCAGGTCCTAGCTGGCACTCATTTGTCACTAAACACCTATTATGACACCACAGTGCATCAACACCAAGCATTAATGGGAAGACCCTAAATTAAAGAGTAGTGGAGTCTGGCCTCCTGTGACCTACAATCTGCTGTGGAAACAGTAAATGTAACTAGACAGAGCCTGACTATAATAAAAGCTAAGAAGAAAACAAACAGGTACCTTGTTGGAAAATCAGACATGTTTGTGCACACATGTGAAGAACTATGTTAGCCAAGGATCAGAGAAACCTCCTGAAGGGGGGTTGCTTAAACTGTGATATAAAGAATAGGAAAAAGTTTAATTTTGAGGCAGACAAATGAACCCCGACTGATAAGACACAATAGACCCACTAGCACTTCATGAAAATCAAATTTTAGCCACCAGAAATATTCAAGTTAAAAAGTCTATGAGTGGGAGGCGTGGAAGGGTTGAAGGGAGGGCAGGGGAGTGGGGAAAAAAATAAGAACCAAGATATATCATGTAAAGGTACAAATTCCCAATGATAAATGCCATCATACTGTATACCTAAAATGTACCAATAAACTTAATGAAAAAAGTCTATAAGTAACTGAATTTTACGGTATGTCAGTTATATTCAATAAAGCATTAAAAAAAAAACTATGGGACACACAGTTTACTGGAGATGGCTGCGATCAGAGAGCAGTGAAACCAAGGAACTTATAAAGGAGTAAGTAGGAGCATGTCAAAAGGGTAATACAGCCACCTTGATGGAGCTCCTACAGGCCAAATTTAGGATAATATTATCAAAGATAATGAATATTATTAATTTGAAGGCCACACTTGAGCAAAATTTACTGTATCAACATAGTGTAGTAAAAAAAAAAATAAATAGGAGGAAAAGTCAGTTGCCATTATTTAGGATGAATTTCACACTGATTCCCCTTTAAAAACTGGTTACCACGTGCTCGCTTCAGCAGTACATATAGTAAAAAACTGGTTATCAAAGAATTAACTTTACCCTGTTTTATAGAATAAAGGCAGCTGATAAACACATAGGAAAAGAACAAATTTTAAAAATAGCCACTTTGTGCATGCCAATGAAAAACTTTCATGAAGGTAAGCTCTCCACCAGTGGAAACACCACCAGGTAAAAGCTGATGAGGTCGAGGCATCTGCAGGAGGTCCAAGCACTCCACAGTTCAGTGCAAAGGGAAATAGTGATGCCTGCTGTGGGTGCTGAAGATGAAGTATTCATAGGGAAATATTTAACCAGAGCTAATTTAGACATCTAACATTGAATGTGCAATCTGTAGAAAATTAAGACCTGTGCGCGTGCGTGCGCATGCGCGCGTGTGATGCATTAACACCAGGAGAAAACAATGGGACAGCTGTGGGTATTCTCTAAGATAACCAGCCTGACTTCTCTTAGAAAAATCAGGGTCATTAAGAAAATGTAGTGCAAAGATTTTTCTAGAAAAAACACTTTGAAGACAATGTGAGGTGGTTTCAGAGTTTAGTTTTAGATAACTACTGAATCATTTTTTCTTGGATGTGACAGTTTGGAGGATAAGGAGAATATCCTCATTCTTAGGGTATGCTCAGGTCTTCAGAAGTACAATGTTACTTTTGCAATTTAAAATGGCTCAGCAAAGACACAGATTATGAACTATACATATTCTACAAGTAATCAGAAATGGCATACGTGACAAAATGTCAACCACTGTGGAATCTAGGTGGTAGCACATGGGTATTTATTGTTCTATTTTCATTTTTCTTTCTTTAACAACTTCCCCATGAAGAGCTGTATACACATATAAGAATGCTATATGAGATCTTCAGTTCATTTAAGAGAAGAGAGCCTTCCTCTGCTACTACCTGTGCAAGAGTAGGAGGAGGGCACCTATGTGATTCTGTTTTTTGGTGAGCACAATCCCAAAGCAAAGTAATGTTTCTACAGCAAGGTTGAGTTTCACAATGTTAACATCTTACTAGGCTACAGAAAGTAGGAGAAACAGGACTGATACCATAACCTGCTCTCACAGCCAAACTGGTACAGGCCCAGCCTGGACCCTCTCATACAGTGGTGGCCACAACCACAACTAATAAACCTCCCCTGGCCTCCAAATGTAAGAGACCAGCTCCAGTGTTCCTGGATTATACACATCCTGGGAAAAGGTTTTCAGATGAATCCTCGGTAAGCTCCATCTCCCTTTTTGAGGTACCTATTTCCCCATAGGTGAAATGGAAGAGGATGAGGTCCTAGCCCCTGCCAAATGCACAAATCTTAAGCTGCAGCAAGTATGGGCCACCCAGGAAGCTTCAGTGTCAATACCACAGCTCTGTCTTTTTCCCAATATAAAAAGGACAAGGGTGGATGCATCACTCAGTGCCTGGGACACATATGGGGCCTGAATAACAGTATGTGTTACTGTTACAACTCACTGTCACCCCCAGGTCAACTCAGGCACTCCTCACAGCAGGTGCTGTTACTCCAATTTACATGGAAGCTGAGAAAGGCAGGACAAATTACTTAAATTCTCAGAGCCTAGTACACAACACAGGCAAGATGTGAACCCAGCAAAAGACCTCCTTCTGCTTTGGGGATAACTGTTCATCTGACACCACTTCTGCCATGGCCTGGCCTGGGATATTCTAACACTTGGGATACAACCAGGGTCCTCTTTCTGCCCTCTCTCCACAGTTCACTGTCCATACGGGAGGCAGAAAAGAGGACGTAAAATATAAGTCAGCTCAAGACCTTCTACTAGCTCCCACCTTACTCCGGAAAAACCAACGTTTTCCTAACAACCTGCCAGGCTGTATCATCTCTCTCACGGCCTATCACATTCCTCTTTCACATCAACCTTCCGCAGTCTTGGGCCCTGAGGGAGCCTAAGTACTCTTCCACTATGGCCACAAGGTCCACTCTCTGCCTTCCTTCCTTTGAATGATGCTGAGCAGCTTATGTCAGAGGGCTTCTCCAACTTCCTCCTTAAAGGGAAACACCCTTCCCACCCTCCCTGCTTCACTCCCTTCACAGTGCCTCTTACCACCTGCTATGTCATGCTGCCATGCTAGTCTCCTCGCCATGGGCTAAACTCATGGTCTTTGTGTATTTAGTTCATTGACCATGTCTTGTGCCTGGCTTGCTGCAGGGTCCTTCATAGCCTTGCCCAAACATCAGAGGGAAGCCATCTGAAGCATCTCTGCTGGAGGCAAGCCTTCTACATTAGATCACTGGCTAACCAAGAAATAGTCAGTGGAGAAGTATATGAACTAAAGGACAGAAGAGTGGGGATGGAGGCTAAAGAAAAGCAAGGGGCTTGAAGGGGCTGCAGGAGAGCAGCCACACTGATGGACCCTGAGGAGAGAAGGCTGAGAACTCTTGGCTTACTCATGATCAGGCCAGGAATGACTTAAGCCTGACCCCAAGGACAAGATGTCCATTTACTTTTTAAGAGAATAAAAAAAGGAATTCCTTCAATCTACTTGAGGTTGCTCTCACAATGGCAAGCACGTGTCTGCTGGTGTGAGGGACATGAACCTAGCTGTGTGCCAGAGGAAGCTCAACTGTACAGATGACAAAGCTCCTGGAGGCAGGCAGCAGGCCATGAGAATCTACTCAATCTGCAAGGCACTTAATTGGCAGGTTACCTTCCCACCTTCTCCCTCCCACCTCAATCAAGGCCTGTCATGCTCCTATAGCTCTTAGCTGCTACCAGTAAAGTCTTTTATTTTCTCTCTGGCACCACAAAGAGGTGGTGCAGGCCTTGTTCATGCTATGTTGTTAGAGGTCATGGAAATAAACAGAGGGCCTTGAGAGTGGCATCAAGGCTACTAATGGCAGCCACTAGTGGCATTTAAAACATCTTTGTTATAAAAGTCAGTCTATTCTATACTTTGGTGGCTACAGGGGGATTCTCATCACCTTACTTTTACTGTCCTTTCTTTGGATCTCTACCCAAATCAGCAGTAATGGACACCTGGCCAGAGCAGACTTGATTGAGTGTTTACCTGACCCCAACGTGGGTCAATCAGATCCTCCCTCTCAGGAACTGTGATCAGTCACATCAAGCATCTGAGCCAGATATCAAAAGGGGACAGAGACTTGGCATTGTGGTGGGGGTTGGTGGTGGAGAGGTAGGTATGTGGGCAATTTCTACCATCTACCAGTTGGGAGAAGCAGAAAATAAAAATCTCTAATGGGATTACTGAGACAGGGAGGAAATATGAGAGATGAGAAGTAGGGGCATCACCTTCACAAAAATTTCTTTTCCCTTCTTGTAGCCCAGTGGGCTTCCTGCCTTTGAAGACGTCCCCAGATCTTTATAGCTCTCCCTTCAGATCTAATTTCCTCAAGATGGATTCTGTTTCCAGTGATTAAAAGCCTGAAATGATACGGATGACATCTCAACAGTTCTAACCTCCTCCCTCCCACACCCTCACAGGTCTCAAACAGGTTCTTCCCGGATGGCTCGTGGCAAAGACCCACAGGAACAAAGCTGCCCGAAAACAGTCTATTCTGTGAGCATGAAGCAGAGCTGACTTCTCACTAAGGCGTCTTTGTAGGGCTTATCAAAATGAAATTTAAAAAAAGAGAAAGGTTTCATTCCAAAGCATGCCAGGGTCCTGCTGCTGTTCTGGGAATGTGTGGGTAGGTGCCACCCTCGAGGAAAACACAGACTTGAGAAGGCAGTGGGAGCTCTGATGGTGTTCTGGGTCCCATAGCCATCTGCTGATTTAGGAAAAGGATACAGACATACTGTGTGGGGACATTTAACCAAGAGGCACAGCAAAATGAGTTTCGGTCTACATGATGGTGTCTAGCCCTTAACAGTACCAAAATATGGCCAAAGATTAGGGGCACAAACTTAGAGGAGTGGGACAGATGTAGCCACACACACTAACGTGGCTACCTGCAAACTAGGGTGGGCAGGGGCTACAGTGGAAGGTACCTCCTCACTAATGAAGTCCTAATCTCTGCCCTACTTGGGCTGTGGGAACTCAAGGAACTGCTTACTCAGCCTGGCACTGTAAATAAAAGGCAATGGCTACTCTTCTCAATCTGCTGATCAAAAATGAACTGACTTTTTTTCCACTAGCCCCTCCCCAGCCTGAGGCGCCATGCAATGACAGTCATTTAAAATGTCAAAACCACTTTGTAGTTTCATCTAAAATATGAGACTGTTTCTTACAAAGATGGACTTCTACACTTCCTACATTGGCAGTCCTGTAAAGATTTTAATTCTTAACTTATTCCATCTCCTACCAGCATTTTTGAGTTAAGAAGTGTCACAGAAATAAAAGGGCAGGAGAGGGAATTAGTTGCCTCTTCCCCTTCCTAATATAGGTCATTTCCCTCAAGGGGGCTCCTCCTATGATAGGAGAAAGATGTATGAGCAGCTAGGTCAGAACTGCTTAGAAGGAAGGGGTTGAAGAAACATAGGAAGGAGGGGGAGGGGAAATGGGAAAGGGGAGGAAAAGGTTATTCATATCAACAACTGTGGCTACACCAATCTCTCCAGTCCTAGAGCCAAAAGCCCACAGCCACTGAAATCACAGCCAGCTCAGACCCTCCCCCACCCCATACAATTTAGGAGTACCTTGTAAGGGCATGGAATAAAAAATGGTACCAAGGCACAACATGTTTGAATCTTGGCTGGGGGAGAAGGGGGTCTAAAATATCTGCTGAATTACACTACTGTGTGTATCCTCCCTGAGCCTCCAGTTTATCTTTAAAATGGGCGTGAGAAAAATATTACTAGAAGGGCTGGGGAGGACTAAACGACACAAGAAGCTTTCAGATAGCCTGGGCCATCAATGCAACAGAAGCCTGGATTTGTAAGAGATTCAAAGGTAAGAGGAAAAGAAGTGGTACAGAAAGGAAGGAGTACCCGCTGCTGAAGGGAGAATTCTGAGTTTCCCCAAGCGGAATGGGTAGCTCTGTAGACTCTGAATTACCTCGCCCCTCCATCTCCACTGAACAGAGGTCCGAAGCGGGCGAAGAGTGTTAATCTGGTCGTAGAAATAGCACAAATGTTTTCTCAAGGTCCTTGGCTAGGGCTCTGCCCGTTCCTGCGCGTGTGACCTTAGTCACCAAGACTCAGTTTCCTCATCTGTGCAGTGGGCACGATGGCAGCATCCCAGACTACTCTGAGGTTTCGAGGTAACCGCTGGCCACAGCCACCGCTCACCTCCACGTGTTCAGGCGGCCCCAGGCTCTGTAGGCCCTAGGGTGCCCCTCCGGGCGCGGCCACCGCCCAGGCCTCAGGATCCCGCCACGCGGGCCTCGCCGCCGCCACGCCCCAGGTCCCTAGCTGCCGAGGCCGGCAGCACTAGGGCGGGGGTCAAGGCCCGGGTCCCCACCCTGCAGACCCGCCAGACTCACCGGTGTAGTGTACCACGCAGGTCTGGCCGCGCTTCGGAAAGGTGCGCCCTGGGGAGGTAAAACAGACGACAGGGTGAGCGGAGGCGCGCAGCGGCGAGGCCCCGGGGCCGCGGGCGCCCTACTCACCGTCTCCTGGGGAGATGGTTTCCACCTGCACTCCCATGGCGGCGGCGGCGGCAGCGGCACGAGACAGGCGACGCTACCGACGGCGTGGACAGAAAGCCGACCTAGCAGTGTTACCGCGGCTCTACTAAGTTCCTCCGCGCGTCGCCTAGGCACGCGCGCGCCCCCGCACGACCCGCCCTGCGTGCGCGTCCACTAGGCGGAGCGCGCGTACCGGAAGCGCCGGCCGCCGCACAGAGGGACCGGAAGCCGGGAAGTTCTGAGGTCGCCGGATGCATCTGTGTGGGAGGCCGCGTCCTGCTGACCTCTCCCTGCTTTTCTCTGTGCTTCCAACCTGGCTCCATCTCTCTTGTCAAGTTTCCGCATCCTAGAGATGGATGCAATGATAACGGGCCAACTGACCGGGTGACTCTAAGGTGTTTCACACTAACAAGCAGTTATCCTGTCAAGATGGCAGTGCCCAAGTGGTAGATTAGCGTCCAGTAAATGACTCAAGTTCCGGACTCGTTTACAAGATATTTTTGTTTTTGGTGCTGGGGATAGAAAGTAGGATTTTGAGCCTGCTAAGTACCTGCTGTACCTGTGAATTACATCCTCAGCCCCCACGGAGGTGTTTGTTGATTTGTTTCAATCCCAACACTTCCATTTTGTTTCTCTTTGTAGGTTGTATTTAATTAAACTATCTCTTCATTTGTTCCTAGATATTTATCCTTATTCTTTTTCTTTTTTGTTAAAAGACTACGATTATTCTGTTTTTATTTTTGTAGTGGTGGTGATCAAACCCAGGATCTTTTGCATATTAGGCAAGCACTCTACCCCTGGGCTACCTCCCCAGTGCTTGTCCCTATTTTTTGAAACATTTTTGTAATAGCTCCTTTAAGGACTTTGTCAGGTAATTCCAACAGCTGTATTATTTCAGCTGGGCTTTTTACATGTGAGTTGAGATTTTCTTTTCCTTTTTTTTTTTTTTTTTTTTTGAGACAGGGTCTTGCTATGTAATTCAGGCCAGTTTTGAACTCACTATTGTAGCCCAGGCTGGCCTGGAACTTTCAGTGATTCTCCTGCCTCAGCCTCCCAAGTGCTGGGATTACAGGTGTGTACCACTTGGCCCAGCAAATTGAGATTTTCAGATTTACATGTCAAGTAGTTTGGGATTATATCCTAGCTATTTTGAATATCATGCAATAATAGAATTAAAAAAAAATCTTGTGGAGAATTTGGTATTTTTGTGTTAACAGGCATTTTTGTGTGATCAGATTAGGCTGAGGCTATCTAATCTCTCAGTTCTAGGGTCTGCAAGTCTGCAAGTGAAGACCATCATTGCTGTGGCTGCCACCCTTACAGGTATTTCCTGGGGGATGAGGTATGAGTGAATAGAATTTATTTTTTTTAAAAACGTGATAGATATCCACTTGGGAACCAGAAGACCTTCTGCTTCTTACCCTGTAGCAGCAATAGAAGGCATCTGTAATTTTCTCTGTCTGTCCTGGTGTGTACTTCCAGGGTTTAAGCTGAATTGAAAACATGCTGGGAAATAGTGGTGGGAAAGAAATGATAAACTCACTTCTGGCTTGGTGGTATGTCAAACTCCAGTTTTGTTCCTTAAACATATCTGCTACTGTTTATTTTTCAGAGTTCCTTAAGAGCTACTGTATACATTTTGTCCAGGTTTTAAAGTTGCATTTATTGGGAACAAAGGGTGTATTGTACTTTTCTGTTTCACCTAAGTCAGACATTGTCCCCTTTGATTTTAAAGATGATCTTTTTCCAGAGACACAGGGGGAAAATGATAAGGTAGAATCTGAATGAAGGCTATAATGGGAAGCCTCCATACAATTTTTTTTAAAGGAAAGAAATTCTAGCCTGTGTTACATTACCAATGAGCCTTAAGGGCATTCATTATTCTAAGTGAAATAAGCTGGTCACAAAAAGACAAATACTGCGTGTTTCTACTTATATGAACTACTTAGGGTAGTCAGAATTATAGAGTGGTGGTTGTAAAAATTTGCAGGGGAGGAGGAATGGAGTTATTCCTTAATGGCTAAAGATTTTCAGTTTTGCAGGATGAAAACAGTTTTGGAGATAGATGGTGGTGTGGTCACACAATATAAGTGAATGGTATACTCTTAAATGGTTAAGAGTAAATTTTATGTGTATTTTACCACAATAAAAAAAGGGAGAGGGGATTTAGATACAAAAGCACCAATCTAAGAAAATAAGGTGTCACTTTCCAACCCCAGGAGAAATTATGTTCCCATGATCTCCATAGAGCTCTCCTGCTGACCTAGCTGAACTGTTCACTGGTTACAAGATTTCTACAGAGGACATGCAGGGAAAAGCTTTGATAATATAGAGATGACTAAGTAGCTGGTGAACTGGTCACCTCCAGTCCCTTAGCCCAATTCTGAGTCGAAATTCAAATTTGGGCTTCTTTCCCTTGTGATAACTGAGTCCGCCTGTTCTTATTATCATAGAGCACTAACATGGTAATACTCAACTTGGCATACACAGCAATTAGGCTGTATTTCAAAGCTAAGAGATAAAACCTATCTATAGGGCCGGAGATTTAGCTCAGTGGTTCTGTCGCCTGCCTTGCAAGCGCAAGGACCTGAGTTCGATACCCGGTACCAAAAAAAAAACAACCTACCTATAATCCCAGGAAAGCAGATGGCATCTGAGACCCACATACAAGGAACAATTGCCAAACATCCCAAGCCTCTTCCTTCTTGACTCCTGTCTTTGTTACTTTTCTCTCATTGCTGAGACAAAATACCCAACACCCAAAGTTAAAGGGGGAAAGGGGCAGGGATTTAGCTCAGTGGTGGCACCGCCTGCCTTGAAAGTGCAGGGTCCTGAGTTTGATCCCCAGTACCAAAAAAAAAAACCCCAAAAAACAACAAAACAAAACAGAGTTAAAGGGGGAAAGGTTTATTTAGCTCAGAGTTTGTAGAGGTTTCAGTCCATAATTGACTGGCTCCAAGGCAGGGTGGCATGGCAGACAAGCATCTCAGAGAAGAAACAATTCATGGTGGGCAGAAGGTACCAAAGCAACCAAGGGGGCAAGACAAGCCTCTTTCTGTCCCTTACACTGTACCCAGGCTACCGAGATTAGGGCAGTGCCAAACCAATCAGTGGACTGATTAAGTAATCACCCACCCTTAATCCTAGAATCTTTAATCCTACCATTGCACCATGAATCAGTGACACTTTGGATTAAGCCACCTCTGTAAAAGCCCCACCTGTGACTGCCTGAGGGTGTGCGGGGGACATCTAGACACAAGTCATAACAATTCCCATTTCCCTCTTTTTTCAAAACCTGGAGAAAACCTTGTGGATTTTTCAAAGTTTCAATGTATAAGGACTAACAATATCTTTGTTCTGTATTTTAAAGGCTTATATTTAAAGGTTTGAGTCTCCTGATTAAGGGTCATTCTCTTATGGTGCAATTTCAGACATTCACCAGTAGATGGAATCAATACATTTTAGCCTTCCTGAAGTCTTAGGAGACACAATCTAAGACCCTCTTTGCCTCGGCCTTACTCAAATGCTGGAATCTCCTCAATAGACAAGCTTCTAAGGGCCTGCCCTGGTTTTGCTTTAATACTTCCATGGACAAGAAACCCATTGCCTTCAGGCATAGGACTGTTCATCTTTGGAGAGCTCAGTGTTGAAAGAGCCCCAGGGATGGCCCTGCTATTTGTGGTTAAAGGGTGAGTGCAGTAGGCCAACCCTGAAGGCCTTAAACTTGATAAGAAGCAGGACAGGGAGGTGAGATGCATTGCTGTGTCAGGGCATGACTGAAACTATTTAGTACAGCACAAGGTAGAAGGCTTGAGGGAAAAGAAACTAGGTAAAATACAGATGCCTTATTAAAAATATCCATTTTTATGGCAAACTGTTGTGTGTTTGCCTTTTTTTAAAGAACAGCACTTTGATTTTCGTGTATGGAAGCACTTCTCTTCCACCCCTCAGCAGTAATATCTAAGTGGAACATAGCTCCAGCATGTGACTGAATTCTGGTCAGCTGGAGCTATGTATCTCCTTAGATACAGTGGTTGACTTAGGGATGTGCATATTCCTTAGTCTTTTCAGGCTGATGTAAACAAAATACCATAAGATAAATAGCTTATAAACAATAGAAGTTTATAAATCCATGTCCAGGATCAAGGCAGATTCCATATCTGGTGTTCTGGCTTACAGTCAGTACCTTTTCACTGTGCACTCATATGGTGGAAGTGGTGAGTGGTCTCGGCTTGTTTGATAAGGATACTAATCTTATTTATGAGGCTCTGCGTATGTCTTTATTACTGCCTACTGCCCCCCACCCCTAATACTATCACCCTGGAAGTTATTATGGTTTAGATCTAAAATGTCCCCCCCCCAAAGCCTTATATATTCATAGGTGGAGCTTTTGGAAGGTGATTGGATCATGGGGTGCTATATTCATCAGTGGATTAATCCATCAGTGAGTTCATAGCTAAATGTACTAAGGGGCCTGTTTGAAAGAGATGTATTATTGAGGGAATCCCTTTGGAAGATATATCCCCTTCCCTGGCTTGGCTTCTCCTTCCTCTGTTTCTTGGCTGCTATGAAGTGAGCAGCTTTCTTCCTCCATTCCCTTCCATCATGATGTTTTTGTCTTGAAACTAGCAGACAATGGAATTAATCCCCTGAAACCATGAGCCAAATTAAACCTCCCATCCTTTAAGTTGAAGATGTCAAGTATTTTGTCCTAGCAACAGGAAAGCTGACCAGTGTAGGGATTAGGGTTTCAACATTTGAATTTACAGAGGAGGGGATATAGACATTCAGACGATAACTATGTATGATCCACACAAAATGTTTTAGTCAGCTTAGGCTACCATAACAAAATACCGTAATCTGGGGCCCCCCACAATGCTGGTGATCAGATCCCAGGCCTTTGCATAAAGGGAAGCTCTACACTGAACTACACTTCCAGTCCCATGCTGGATGGCTTAAAAAACAGAAGTTTATTTTATTTTATTTTTTTGTTACCGGGGATCGAACTCAGGACCTTGTGCTTGTGAGGCAGGCGCCGGAACCACTGAGCTAAATCCCTGGCCCTACAGAAGTTTATTTTATCACAGTTCTGGAGGCTAGAAGCCTGATATCAGAGTGCCAACATAGTTGGGTCCTAGTAAAGACTGCTAGTCATGGCTTACAGGTGGCCTATTTCTTGCTGTTGCCTCACGTAGAAGGGAGAAGGACTCTGGTGTCTCCTCTTGTATGGATACTAATCCCATCATGAAGATCTATCTTAACCTAATGACCTCATTTAACTCAAGATTACCTGCTAAAGGTCCTGTTTTAGTTACTTTTCTCATTACTGAGAAAATACCTGGCACTCAAGAGTTAAAGGAGAAAAGGTTTGTTGTAGCTAACAGTTTGTAGAGGTGTCAGTTCATAGTTGGCTGACTGCCAAGGCAGGGTGGTATAGCAGAGGAGAAACAATTCATGGTAAGCAGAAGGCAGCAAGAGGTGAAGTATCAAAGCAGCAAGCTGTGACACCATCCCTCTTTCTGTTCCTTATATTCTATTCAGGCTATGTGCCCTGAGGGCAGGTAGCACTCACACCCAGGGCAGTCCTTCCCATTATCCACACTCAGAACTATGCCAAACCAATCAGTGGACTAATTTAGTAATTACACACTTAATCCCAGAGTCACCCTATAGATCCAGCCACTTCTGAAAAGCATGACTTCGAGGTTTGGGGGGACATCTAGACACAAACCATAACAAGTCCCATCTCCAAACACCATCACATTTGGGGCTAGAGCTTTGACATGCGGATTTGAGGGGGCACCATTCATTTCATAGCACAAAGTTAAATCTCTGATTCTTCTGGATGCAGTTACTAATTAGATTCAGCAGTGTCTGAATCTAGATGACTTAAGTTTTTCATTATGTAGGCTAATTCTCCTTTTTGCTAGTTTGAATTGGACTTTCTGTTATTGTCAGCTAAAAGATTCTTAGGAAATATGACCCCCAAACTCACAGATCACTTGATCTACAAAGGCTGCACCTGCTGATTAATTAGATGCTGTGTGTCTGTGTGTGTGTAGTGTGTAATGACTATAGGGAGTTCTCATACTTAAGTGTGCATCAGAATCATAGGGTAGAACCCAGATTGCTGGGCTTCATCCCCAGTTTCTCATTCTGTGGATATGAGATCTGACTAAAGAATTTGTACTCCTAACAAGTTCCCATGTGGCACTATTGGCCTGAGAACCACATTTGGAAAACCACTAGTGTAATAGAAGTTCCTGGCTCCAGAAATGAGAACACCTGGAATCTTAATGTTCCGGGCTTAATAGGACAAGAAAGGTGGCAGTGGGGAAGAACTATGTTGGAGTGTTGCATGACTATGGGAAGTGAGGGTGATTCCACTCTCAGCTCCCAGAGAGAATGCATCCCAGTTTCAGAACAGACATTCTCAGATGACCTTTGAAATCCCAGTCGTTGTTCCCTTTTCTACTACACTCAAAATAAAACAAAAAAACTGAGGAGTCTTACAAGGCCCTGTGTGATAGGGCTTTCCTGGGAAAAGTGGAAGAGACAAGATTCTCCATCCTCTTGACTCTTCTCTCATAGACTACGTCGACAGTTATAGGCTTACACATGCTGGAAGTTCCTGGGCTTTGCTGACAGCAATTTTTCTGCTCTGTTGTTCTCAGCTATTTAAACATCAGGAGATTTCTTTTTTGCGAGGATATAAACTAAACTATACCTCTTATATGGCTTTGGGGCTCAAGACATCAGTGGCTCTAGAAGGAGTCACCAAACAGTATGTACCAAGGACCAAGACAGAGGACTCAGCTGCCCTTGACTACCAGGAAAGGGTCTTTTCACTGTCTAGCAAGGCAACAGGTAGCTGACTCAATGGCAAGAAATGTAGGGGTAGGTATTTTGCATATAGTGGCATAAAATTCTGATCATGACATTATTAATGCTCTCTTACAGAAGGGAAGCTGAGATTTGGCAACTTTGGGTAACTTATCTATGGCTGTACTGTATGTGTTACCTTGAAAAAGGGGCTTCTCCAGAATACCAGGTGCTAATCCCTGGAGCCCATAAATGTTACCTTACATGGAAACAGAGCCTTTGTCAAGGTGTGATTAATTAGTTGAGGATCTTGAGATGGGTTAATTATCCTGGATTATCAGGTTGGGCCTTAAATACCATTTCATGTATAAAGAGGAAAATGGGGGAAATTTGGCCCCTGTACATGCACACAGAAAAGAAAGTGCTGTGACTGTGGAGCTCAGATATTTGAAGATGCCAGCCTTAAAAACTGGAGTGATAAGCTCACAAGCTAAGGAAGAGCCAAGGAAAGAGTCTCTTCTAGAGGCTCTGAACGGAGCATAGCCCCTTTAGTTTTACTCCTGAGATAATTTCAGGCTGCTGACCTCTAGCACTGTGAGTGAGTGAATTTGTATTGTATTAAGCAATTGTATCTACAGTAAATTTCTACAACGGCCTCAGGAAACTAATCTACAAGCATCTAGAAATGTGTCCAAATCCATCTGGATCCCATGGTTCTATGGTTTTTCTCTGCATCCTGGAGCCACAGCAGGAGAAAACAAATGCTGCTTCCTATTATCTGGACTGGGGAAGGGCTTGGAGGTATATCTCAGCCACTCTGTCAACTACAGGAGAGCCAAAACACTGTGAATGGCATCAATTCCAGAAAGACAACATTACTCTTTTAGAATGTAGGACCTTGTGCTTGCCAGGCAGGCACTGGCGCCACTGAACTAAACCTCCGGCCAATATTACTCTTTATAGTGTGTCAGAGGGCAGTGTGTTGGAGGCACTGTACCTTCCAGTGAGTCCAACAAAAACTCTCCTTCGATCTTCTACTCAGCCGAGCAGCAGAGAAGTCCGTAATGTGTATGTGAGATGTAAACCCAGAGTCCCCTCCACACCTCAAATGCTCTCACTCTGGGAGTCCAGGGTTAGAGCCCAGGGGAAACAGATCTTTGTCTCTTACCTGATGCCCATTGCATCAGATGACCACTCTTTATTACTGAAAAATGCATACACTATTTTAGCCAACATCCAAAATGAGATGCACAGTATTGCAAAGGAAGGGTGGCAGAATATACTACTTTGACATAAGGATTATTTTGAGCTGAAGGCATTTGAAAAACAGCATGTGTAAGAAGAGTATTCTAACTTCCTCTCTTCTTCCTGAAAGCAGGAGAGAAAATGTCCATGTAAAAGCTGTCTTCCCTTTACCAGAAGGAAAAAACATTCTATTGTCAGAGACTAGGAGTCAAGGACAAGGAAATTCAGTACAATTCTTCCTTTTGATTGCCCACACGTACTAGTTACTTTTCTACAATTGCTTCTCTTTGTACAACTCAATATATATAAGCACCTAGATTTTGCATCTTCTCTTTGTCTTCATTCGCTTATGAAGGCTTCCAAGTCACGTAAAACTTATATTACACTCATATACTTCTCCTTTAATTCTGTCAATTTACTTCTCAGGTCCATTTGAAGACTCTAAGAGATCATTGGTAAAATTTTGCTTCTCCTACACCACTACCCTAGAAAGTTTCCTATTATCCCTTTCCAGTCAACTACATCACTAAGAGCCAATCACTGTTCTTATTTCCATCCTTGTAGGTTTGTCCTGGAACAATGCTGTCCCACAGAACTTTCTACAACAATAGAAATATTCTATATGTGCACAGCCCAGTACTGTTTCCACTAGTCACACATGGCTATTCATCCCTTAAATATGGCCAGTGCAAATGGAGAAATGTAATTTTTATTCTATATAATTTTAATTAATTTAAATTTGGACTGCCATTTGTGGCTGCTAACTACCATAATAGTGCTAGTACAGTTCAGTGGCATTAAGTACACACATACAGTATAAAAATTACTACCATCTATCTTCAGAATGTTTTCACCTTCCCCAATTGAAACTCATGTCCATCAAACACTAAGTCCCCATCCCTCAACCCCCAGTTCCTGGTAATCATCATTCTACTTTCTTCTGCTAAGTAAGTAGTTTTTTCTTGCTGAATTTGTTTTTAAAAAATTTTATTGTTGAGCGGCATTCTTTCAATTTCACTCTCATTTGCTTATGAAGGATAAATGTGCATGAGTCATAATTCAGCTACATGCTTTGGCTTCTGCATGTTCTACTGTACTAGAGGAGACCTTTTATGGAAGAGCTATGCCTTCTGTTTTTCTGAATTCCACACTATGTATATCCTGCCATGGAGTTGGAAGAGACTAAATGTCTGTTCATTGTGAGTTCCTGACATCTGATGGGGAGCTTGGGTAGGCAATCAACTTCTGCTGAATGCGCACATGGTATCCCAGTCCCAGGCAAGTTCTCTCTCCAGTAGGCCTAGGTTATTTTTTTTTTTAATTCTTTTATTGGTACATTTTAGGTACACAGTACATTTACATTTATCATTGGGAACTTGTACCTTTACATAATATATCTTGGTTCTTATTTTTTCCCCATTCCCCTGCCCTCCCTTCAACCCCTCCACCCCTCCCTATTTACAAAGACTTTGCTTTTTTTTTCTTTTCTCATATTTTTTCCTTTCTCTTCTTTCCTTTCCCCTACTCCTCCCACTTTCCCTTTCCCTTTGGACCTTTTTTTCCTATTTCACATTATCAATTATTCATTTTAATCCTTATCTACACTTTCAGTTTCTCACACCAAAGAAACTATGCAGTATTTACATGTGTGTCCTATTTATTTCACTGAGAGTATAGGCCTAGGTCATTTTAACCTCATCTTCTTAGTGTATCACTAAACCAAAGCTAAGGCTTCCCACTCTCATAGGGTCAATTATTATTTTCTAGGACTGTTCCCTCCCAAAAGAAGAGCATTCTGACCTTCCTGCTTCTTCCTGAAAGCAGGAAGAAGGAGAAAACACGTTTAAACTAAAATGAGTCACAGCCAGATAATTTGATAGATGGGAGAAAGAACATTATCCATGTTAGACTTAAAAACTAAATGGCTAGGATCATGGTTAGGCTGGGCTAACCAACTACTTCATAAGTAGACCCATGGTATAAACACTTGAGCATAACAAAAAGTTTCTTTCTTATGGAACGTTCCAGAGCAATTACTCCAGCAGAAGTGGTAAGTACTCTACTTCATGTTGCCATTCAGGAACATAGGCTGCCTTAGAGTGTGCCATTGTCAGCACTTAGCACCAAAGTCACCCTTTTCACTTCAGTTCAAGAGCAGGAATAAAGGGTACAAGGAGTGGGCATGGGAGGCTTCCCTGGCTAGGCTTGGAGTGGCACCAGTCTTTTCCAACAGAGGAAATTTAGTCACACTGGCCATACTCAACTGCAAGGGAGGCTGGGAATTGTACCTAGCTAGGAGATGGTACTGGATTTGGTGGTCATTTAGCAGCCTCTCTGACACAGCAGATGTTTGAGAGCCTTCTGAGCAATAACACTTTTATAGGGAACTTCAAAGTTCTGCAAAGAATCTTCACCTTTAAATCTGCTTACACACACACACAGTAGGCACCCAATAACAGCTATCACTGTTCTTAGTTAACACCTTGGTTCAGACTCAGCATTTACTAGGAAATTTTAGTCAGCTTCTCATCTAGATTTATTTACTAGGAAAGAATGCATACCAGTGAACAGGAGTATTTGGTTTGCTATGTAACTAGTTTTGTGCTAGATACTGCCATCTACCCATTTTCTTCCTTACTTCACAACCAGATTTTTGTGCAGAGTTGTAAAGTGCTCATTAAACATCCATCCATCACTATCTCCCCCATGCACACCCGTACACAGGCTCCTTTGCTGCTAGCACTTGCCATGTCAATAAGTCTGGCTAATGAAATGAAAACGTAAGTCTCCTGTCTGGGTCTTCTGAGAAATACATTGTATTCCTGCCTTTAAAAAAACAAATAGGGGGAAAGGAAGAAAGGGGAAAGAAAAAGAAGAAAAACATGGAAACAAAACTTTTATAAATGAGGAGGGTAAGAGAGATTGAAGGGAGGGGAGGAGATTGGGGAAAAAAATCGATATATTACGTACAGGTGCAAATTCCCTATGATGAATGTGATATATATATATATATATATGTGATATATATATGTGTGTGTATATATATGTGATATATATATATGTGTGTATATATATGTGATATATATGTATATAGATATATATCTAGTACAATTAATTTTTAAAATTAAAAAGAATAAATTCAGCTGGTATTCTGCTCTCACCATTTACTTGTCTTTCTACCTAGGGTACGTGACCATGGAGTACAGCAGCCACATTGTATTCATAAGGATGAAGATCACATGACAGAGAGTTGGAAGGAGCTTGGGTCACTAATGCTATTGCTCTTCCCTAATCCCAGAAGCAGTGCCTGCTTCCAGACTTGTGTGAGAAAAATAAAGCCCTTATTTGGTTTTACCATCACACTGTACTCATATTTCTGTTACATGTGGCAGAATGGACTTAGATACAGTTTTCTTATTGAAAATTAAACACCAGTGCCTGGTTTATACAGTATTCTCTGCTAAGTTTATTATGAGGTTTTCTCCACAGGTGGTTCTGGTTCCCTTTGAATCTATTAGGTTTTAAAAATTTATAACAGAGGGTTGGGGATTTATCTCAGTGGTTCCACTACCTGCCTCAAGCGCAAGGTCCTGAGTTCAATCTCTGGTACCAAAAAAAAGAAAAATTTATAACAGACACATAAGAATTGTACAGATTTATAGGGTACAGTGTCCTATTTCAATACATGTATACAATATATAATGATCAGATCAGGGTAATTGGCGTATTGATCATCTTAGAGATTTATCATTTCTTTGTATGGAGGAATGGTCAAATTTCCCCCTAATAGCTATTTTTAAATATACAGTTAATTATTGTCAATTATAGTTATTCTATTGTGCTACAGAACACCTTTCATTCCTTCTATCCAGTTGCACCCTTGTACCTGTTACCTTTCTTCTTTATATCCCCCTCGCTCCATGCTTCCTAGCTGGTGACAGTATTCTACTCTCTACATCTATGGATGTAACTTCATATGTCAATGAAAACATACATTATTCATCCATGTTGCCACAAATGACAGGATTCCATTCTTTTTATGGATGAATAATGTTCTCAAATATATGTATATGTGCATCACATTTTCTTTATTCACGTATCCACTTGCTGACACTTAGGTTGATTTATATATCTTGGGTATCATGAATAGTGATGCAGAACACAAGATAGTTCAGGTACCTCTTGACAAAATGGTTTCCTTTTTTAAAAAAGTATATACCCAGGGGGCCGGGAATTTAGCTCAGTGGTTCCACCGCCTGCCTCGCAAGTGCAAGGACCTGAGTTGGATACCTGGTACCAAAAAAAAAAAAAAAATACACACACACACACACACACCCACCCACCCAGTAGAGGGAATGTTGACTCATTGGGTAATTAAAGGGAAGTTCCACACTATTTTCCATAATGGCTATACTAATTGACATTATTAAGTACTAATTTACATTAATACATCTCAATAACACACGAGAGTTCCCTTTCTGTGTGTCCTCACCAGGGTGTTATATTTCATCTTTTTGATAATGGCCGTGTTAGCTTTCTCTCACTTTAAAAAAATACTTGAGGCAGTCAACTTAAAAGGAGGAAATGTTTATTTTGTTTATTTTGATTCATGGTTTCAGTCCACAGTTGCTTGTCTCCATTGCCTTGGGCCTGTGGCAGCATAACACATCATGGTATGAGACCATAGAGGAGGTCTGTTCACTTCATGGTGGCCAGGCAGCTAAGTGAGGGAGAAAGGAAATGGCCAGGGTTCCAATAGTCTCTTCGAGGGCATGCCCCAGTGATCTAATTCCTTCCACTAAGCCCTGCTTTGTAAAGGTTACACCCCCCTGCCAGTAGTGTCACAGGCTGGCAACCAAGCCTTTAAGATGTGGGCCTTAGGGGACATTTAAGATTGAAACTCTGAGAATAGCCATTGTAACTTAAGTGAGATGATATTTCATTGTGATTTTGATTTATATTTTTATTAGTGATATTTAATACTTTTTCATATATTTGACTGTTTATACATCTTATATCTTGTTTTTGTTTTTTTTTTGGTACCAGGGTTCGAGCTCGGGACCTTGCGCTTGCAAGACAGGCGGCAGAACCACTGAGCTAAATTCCTGATTCCCTGTTTATATATCTTCTGAGAAATATCTATTCAGATAACTTGTCCATTTTAAAATTATATAACTTGGTTTTTGTTTGCTTGTTTATTCATTTATTTATTTTTGCTGTTGAGATGTTTGAGATCCTTATATATTCTGGATGTTAGTGCCTTCCTAGATAAATAATTCACAAATATATTTCCTATTCTGTAGGTTATCTTTTAACTCTATTAGTGTTTCTTTTGTTATTCAAAAAGTTTTTAGTTTGATATAACTCCATTTGTTAATTTTTCCTTTTGTCACTTGTGTGTTTGGTGTCATATCCTTTTTTTTTTTGTCCAGACCAGTGTCCTGAAGCATTTCCCTATGTTTTCTTCTAGTAGTTTTATAGTTTGGGTCTTACTTACAAATCTTGGATCTATTTTGAGTTGATATTTTTTATATGGTGAGAGATAGTGTTCTGATTTCATTCTTCTGCACGTAGAGATTCAGTTTTCTCAACACCATTTATTGAAGAAACTGTCCTTTCTCCAGTGTATATTCTTGGCACTTTTGTGAAAATTCAGTTGGCTATAAATACATGGATTTATTTCTGCGTTCTCTGTTCTGTTCCATTGGTCTATTCTGTTTTTTAAGGCCAGTAACCATTCTCTTTTGGTTACTGTCTTAGTTACTTTTTCTCGTTGCTGAGACAAAATACCCAACACCCAAAGTTAAAGAAAGAAAGGTTTATTTGGCTTACAGTTTGTAGAGATTTCAGTCCATAGTTGACTGGTTCTAAGGCAGGGTGGCATGGAAGAGGGGCATCGCAGAGGAGAAACAGTCCATGGCAAAGCAGGGCAGGCAGAAGGTAGCCAGCAGTGAAGTAGCAACCAGGAAGAGACAAACTACAAGTAAATAGCAGCAAGCCTCTTTCTGTTACTTATATTGTATCCAGGCTACCCGCCCTTAGAGTGGATAGCACTTACACCCATAATCCTAGCATCGCACCATCAATCACACACTCTAGATCCAGCTGCTTCTGAAAAAGCCTCACCTATCACTGCTTGAGGCTTTAGGGGTACATCTAGACACAAGCTTTTACAGTTACTATATCTTTGACACATGTTGAAGTCAGATATTGTGATGTGTCCTGCTTTGTTCTTTTTATTCGGGATTGCTTTTACTATTCTGGATCTTTTATGATTCTGTATGAATTTTAAAAATATTTCTATGAAGAATGTCATTAGTATTGTGGAAATTGGATTGATCTAGGTCATTTTGGTAGTGGGGAGATTTTAACATTATTGGTTTTTTCCAGTCCATTAACATGAGATATCTTCCTATTTTTAGTGTGTCACTTTCAGTTTCTTTTATTGGTATTGTATAATTTTTATTGTAGAAATCTTTCACTCCTTTGGTAATTTTTTTCCCATGTATTTATTGTGAATGAAATTACTTTCTTAGTATTTTTCAGCCAGTGCATTATTAGTGTATAAAAATGCTACTAGTTTTTAAATGTTAATTTTGTATCCTGCAACTTTACTGGGTTCAATTATCAGTTGTAGCAGTAATCTGGTGGCCCTCTAGGTTTTCTATATATAAGATCAATTGTCTACAAATAGGGATAGTTTGACTTCCTCTTTTCCAATTTAGATGCCCTTTATTTCTTTTTTCTTATCCAATTGCTCTGGATAGGAAGTCACTAACAATTGGATTCTGAACTAATTAAAAGCTAAGCAAAGCTAATAAGTTATAGATCTTTAAAAGTAAGATATCCTACCTGGATAGCCTACCCTGGGGCCCTCTCAGTGGAATGCCACTCAACTTTGTCAGATGACATCTTTGCCTCAAACACTCATGGGAGGGCTTTTCTTGGAAGCTCTTGTCAAAGGTGCTCTGTTATCTTCACAGGACAGCAAGATACAAAATTTGGATTTCCCATCATCATGATCCCAAGGGAGAACCTCTACAGGTAGGGAATTTCTTCCTTCAACTCTGTTCTGAGTAGAATCTTCAGAGAATGAAGAGGTTCATCAGTTTATTAATAGAGTCCAAGGAAAACATTATGCCCTGTGTTCTCGGTTCTTTCAGCTCTTCTCCACTCATCAAGGTTTTGGTGACCAGAACTCTGACTTTATTTGGTCAAATGAGAACTTGGCATCATGGCTGCTGGCAGGGAAAATCCCTGGAGAAAAAGTTTAAGGGGTGAGTTAATCTCAAAGACTGAGCCAATATTCTCGTGGCAGAGGGCTTCCTATTTGTATAGATTGGGGAGCCTTTCCTTTCTATACCAAGAGTCACTCCTACACTAAATCTAGTCCTACCTCAGGGCCTTTGTATTTGCTGTTCTCCTGCCTAGAATCTTCCCACAAATCATGCTATGGCTGATCTCTCAAATACAAGCTTTATAAGAGCAAGGATCTAATTTGTTTTGCTTTCTGTCATGCCCCTTTGGTCTTCCATTGTGTTCAGCCTACTATAGGTACGCATTAATTTCTTGTTGACTGAATTAGTGTATATCTAACCTGTAAGTCATTCACTTCTTTTTCTAGACATGGCCATATCTGAGAAATGCAGATGAGCTGGTATTAGTAGTAATGTTTCCCTGACTCCTCCCACCCCACCCCCATAGGCCTTTATCTAGAAAGGGCAAACCCACCTTGCATTCTAATTTTGATGTGACTGTGGAGGTATTGGTAGGGGTTGATGTGAAAAGCAATTAAGATGGAGAAGTTCCATACATCCATCCTGGCCTGGTATCCACTTAAGTAACAGATATGACATCTTATACCAAAAATCCCCATAGTTCTTAATAGAGCTCCCCATTTCTTATTCAAATGAAAATTTATTTCTATCTCAGTAAGCCTTTTTTTTTCTATCTTCTGACCTATAGGAGTGTGTATCTGGCATGAGAGAAGAATTCTTTGCCCATTCTAGCAGAGAGCCCCAAAGAGTCCCATCAAACCAGGTAAAAACCCCGCCCCCAGCCAAACTTGTTGAAGAAGATGTTCAGCCATCCTGGCACTCAGAGACCACTGCAGCCATGGTCTAAGGGGGCCAGGCCACTGTTAGAGCTGGTAGCAGGCCTTGGCATTATCCATGTGGTGCTTCTAGAGGTTAAATTTCTTGCCTTTGTTGAAAGGCTGTTTTCCCCATTGAATTTTCTTTAAATCATTATGGAAAACTCATTATCCATATACTTGTATCGTATGAGGAGAGCCTTGAAGAACTCTTCCTTTTCCACTGATACCCATGTTTATCCTTATGCCAATACAACACTTTCTTTTTCTTTTTTTTTTTTTGGTACAGGGGATCAAACTCGGGACCTTGCGCTTTCGAGGCAGGTTGCAGAACCACTGAGCTAAATCCATGGCTCAATATAGCACTTTCTTTTTGATCATATCTTGAAATCAGTGTGACTTATTCAACTTTGTCCCTTTTCAAATTTCTTTTCTTGCCAGGTATGGTGGCACATACCTGTAGTCCCAGTATGCAGGAGGCTGAGGCAGGAAGATTGCCAGTTGGAGGCCAGCTTGATTTATGTAGTGGGTTCAAGACTAGCCTGAACTACATAGAGAGACCCTGTCTCAAAAAACAAAAAAATCTTTTCTTATAAACAGTGGTTTATAGAAGAGTTTTTTGACAAACTTCTCTTCCAAAAATAACAGTTGCCTCTTACAAATAATTCATACACTTTAAAATCTTGTGCTATCTGTTCACATAGATTGATTATATCTAGTCAGGTCTACTGATCCGATCTTTCCAGACTCAGCTCAGGAACTACCTCCTCCACAAAGCACTCTAACCATTCCAACCGTATGTGCTCTGTCTCCATGTTTCCTAGGATCTCTGGGACTTAAAGCCTTTGTAGCCCTCAGTGTTTTGCATTGCAGTTGCTTCAGCTACTTGATTTCTTCCCCACTGTTCTTTGAGCTCTCAGAAGGTAGGATTTGATTTGACTAATTTCCATGATCCTAGCATCACCCTCTACAGGCCTGGCAAAAATGAGGACTAGTGAGTGTTTGTAGAAGCAAAGAATGAATATAGGAAGGGAAGAAAGAAGGAGAAAAGAAAACTGGAAGGATGATCTGATCTGAGGGACACCAGAACCTGAAAGTGGGGGAAATTGTTATCAAGCAAAAGAAAGCTGGTCAAAGTAGATATAAACCCAGGGTCCTCTTCCAGAGGTGGCATTTGATCAGACCTAAGAAAAATGTTTGTATGTGAAGAAACAGGTCATGTTAAGATGTGGGAGAAGGCGGGGAGGGGGGAAACACATGCAAAGGCCCTGAGGCAGAAGTATAGCAGACGTGGCTGAGGGACAATAAGGAACCCAGTTTGGGCAGAAGAGGGAGATGGGGGCGAGGAGTTAGGAACAGTTTGAGTAGCCTGGCAGACCATGCTAAGGGCTCTGGCATTTACTAAGCATAAGAGAACCAGAGATGGGCCCACCAATTTAAGCTATTACTAGTATATTTCAAGTCCCTTGGGGGATGGCCCTAAGCTAAAGCCTAACACATACTCATTTGATCTGTGGGTTGATCTGGCAGGCTCTTCTGTTTCAAACAGAGTGGGACAGAGGCTGTACTTCTTGCCTTACTGTGTTCTCCAGCGAGTTGGTGTGTTCTCCTACCATTGCTGCCAAGGGAGCTGTTGTGTCCTAAGCAATCTTGGTTCATGCTGCTATAGAAGTGGCCAACCAGCTGCCCCTGAATGGCAGCACCCACTAGGGTGCTGAAGATCTCCATGGCCATGCCTGCAGGGGATGAGGAGACACATGCACTAGGCTCCAGGTGGCCATTAGCTCTGACACAAGAATGGGACAGGTCATGAAGACACCCAAGAGGTGGAGGCTTGAGGATGCCCCATCTCTCCCCATCACTTGGCTTTCTTTTAATTCTCACCCACTATAGAACTCTATGGCATCCCTTTGTTTATTCATTTATTTTTGATGTTCACCATTCTATTTTCAGAGCCTTGATTGCTCTTCTGCACATAAGAACTGAGCATTGACTTTGTTGAATTAATAAAAGAATTAATTTAAAAATAGCTTGTGTTTGCTGAGACCTACTATGTGCTCAGTGCTATGCATTTGTCATCTCTGATCCTCATTAGAGCCCTGGGACTTAGATCCTATCTCTGGTTGCCCCATTTTGTACAGGATAAAATTGATAGCAGCTGCAGCGAACTATCTGAGGCCACTGCTGGGAATTGAGGAGCCAGGACTCATGCCTGGGTCTGTCCAGCTGAACAATGTACTGCATCTTCACTAGCCATAGGGTCCCTGGGCTCAGGTCAGGCTTTGTGTCCTGGGAATCCTCTAAGGTGAGAATGTAGAGGCATGGGTGTCTCTCCAACTTATAGCAGAGTCTCCAGTAACAGAGTTTCGGTTGCACTGATTCCCTTCCAGTAACATGGTCAGCAAGGTGTATGGCACGTGGTAGCACTGAAGAGCAGATTTGAGGAAGCTGGGGATCCTTGCCTTGACTCTTGGTACCTCTGCCCCTGTTTATATTGAAACACATCTGGAACAGGCAGTATGTGACCAGGTCAAAGGCTATACACATTCAGTCCTAAGATGAATAAATTCTGGGAACCTAATGTATAGCATGATGACTATAGTCAGCAGAACTGTACTGTATACTTGAAATATGTGTATAGAATAGATCTTAACGTTCTTAACATACACACAAATTGATAAGTACTTGAGATATAGATGTATTAACTAACCTGATTGTAGTAATCACTTCACAATGTGTCTACCAAATTATCACATTGTATACATTAAATTACACAATTTTATTTGCCAATCATCTCAGTGAAGCTAGGGAAAAATAATTCACATACCATGGTCACCCTTTAAAAATGTGTAATTTAGGGCTGGGGATTTAGCTCAGTGGTGCCACACCTGCCTCACAAGGACAAGGTCCTGAGTTTGATCCCTGGTACCGGCAAAAAAAAAAGTGTAATTTATTGGTTTTTAATATATTTTCAGGGTTATGCAACCATCACCATTACTAATTTTAGTGTATTTTAATCACCTCAAAAAGAAATCCCCATTTTTCTCTCCCTCTAGCCCATTGCAACCATTATTCATTCTGTCTCTCTCTCTCTTTCTCTCTCTCTTTCTCTCTCATTGGGGATTCAACCCAAAACCTTTGACTAAGATACAAGCCTAGCCTTTTTATTTTTTATTTTGAGACAGGATCTCACTAAGTTGCCCTGACTGGGCTTGAACTTGTGATCCTCCTGCTTCAGCCTCCTGGAATGCTGGGATTACAGGCATGCACCACCATGCCTGGCAACCACTAATTTACTTTCTGTGTTCATGGATTTTCCCACTCTCAACATTTATACCAATAGAATTATATAGTATGTGACCTTTTGTGTCTGGCTTCTTTCACTTAAGGTTTTCAATATCCATCCAAGTTGGAGCATGTATCAAGACTTCATTTTTTATGGCTGAACAATATTTCATTGCATGGATTTACTACATTTTGTTTATCCATCTATCAGTTGATGTACATGTAAATTGTGTCCACCTTTTGGCCATTGGAAATCATGTTACTATGAATAGTCATGGATAAGTTTTTGTATGGATACTTATTTTCTATTTTTGGGGGTATATATCTAAAAGTGGTATTACTAGATAGTGGTAACTCTATCTAAACTTTGAGGACCTGGCAGTTTTCCAAAAGTGCTGCTGGCAGCAAAGGATGTGAGTTCTGACCACTCCCCATTCCACCAGCACTTGTTATTGTCTGTCTTTTTAATTATAGTAGGAGGCCCTGGAAGCAAAGATGAGTTCTATGCACCATGACAGGTTTATAGGGAACAAAAACAGCTTCTGTCCTTGGGGTCTGAGAGGGTGGGGGGAGGTTGAGGGCAGAGTCCATCTGTGAATGTATATAAACTTGCACATGGGATAGTGCAGCTGCCAGGAACTCACAGATAATGAGGGCTTCCTCTGTGCTAAGCACTCTTCCACAGCATCGTATTTTATCTCTGCATCAAGTTGCATCCAAGAAGCAGAGGAGGTGGGATGAAAAACAAGATGATTCAGCCCCAAAGTCCATGCTTTCAGGCTTAATGATGTGCTGCCTTTTGGGCAAGTGCTCAACACTGACTGAAGGGATGGACCTACCCCCAAGGTTTGTGTGCCACCCAGGCAGTTTATACTGTGAGAAGGGTAAGGATGGGGTTGTGCTCTTACTGTCCCAGAGATGTAGGTAGCAAGGCTGTTGGAAGTTACACTGCATTAGCACTTTGTGACCCTGGGATTGTTTTCTAACCTCTCTGAGCTTCAGTTTCCTTAGCTGTAAAGGAGGATGAGTCCTCATCTCATTGGGTGTCATGAGGAGGAAATGTGTGAAGGTTAGTGCACAATAAGAAGCACCTGGCAACATCAGCTGGGGTTTCTGTCTTCATTTGACTTATGGGACACAGATTATGCTAAGAGTTGGTGATTATGAGTGGGTCCTCAGCACCACTGGAGATAGGAATAGTCTTTGCACAGTGAGTGAATCAATCAGAGGCTAGGCATCCTCCAAGTGTATGGTGTTAGGATACTCCAGGTCCACTGCACCCTAAGTGACAGCCCAGCCTGCAGTGCTTGGTGTGGTGTGGCCACATCACTCCTGCAAACAAGCTAAGCTCTTTCTTGCCCATTATCTCATGAGTTCAAGTCCTCCAGGGAGCCAGGAGAGGCCCCACTGTGCACTAGGCAACCTTAGTCTCTCCTACAAACCTCTCCCTTTCCTGGGTGTAGGAGAGACATAAGACCCTGCTCCCTCACAGGGCCACTAAAGCAACAAAACAAAATCGCATGCAGATTCTATAGTGTGGATCTTGGATGACACCAAAGACCCATGTGTGAAAGTCTTGTTCCTCAGGGTGGGGTGTTGGAAAGTGGTAGAAACATTGAGTTCTACTACATCACCTGCCTCTTAAGCACAAGGGCCTGAGTTCAATCCCTGGTACCAAAAAAACCAAAATAACCAAAAAACAAAATATTGGGCCAGAGATTTAGCTCAGTGGTTTCGCCACCTGCTGCGCAAGCACAAGGACCCAAGTTTAATCCCCAGTACCCTCAAAAATAAATAAATAAATAAATTACGAACCCTCAAAACATCACAACTAGATTAGTATGATGTTCTCCATCTTTGGAAAACTGCCTAATTAATATAATGCTGCAGTAGGATTGTTTAGATTTGAATTCATCTGTAAAGCTAAAGACATAAATGTGAAATAAAACAAGCCTGAAAGGGTGAACTGTGAATCTTCATTTCTAACATTAATTTAACTTTCTATACTGGATCAATATATTATATTTAGGTGATTTGGAAAATGGTAACCTACTTAATTTAAATGTTAAATTTTAAATTATGGGCCGGGGATTTAGCTCAGTGGTTCCAGCGCCTGCCTCATAAGCTCAAGGTCCAGAGTTCGATCCCCAGTACAAAAAAAAAAAAAGAAAGAAAAACTTTAAATTATGAGGTTTACATCAAAACCAACATTTCACACATGCACTTTTTTAAGGCATGATAAAGATTATATTCTAGATAATGTAATGGTTTCTTGGCACCCATAAGTCAAGAAATAGATAGTTCAGAGATGAGAATGTTATTGGTATATGGGAATTACATTTAAATTTAAAAACATTTTGTATTAAGCCAAAATACAGACCTACTAAGTTTGGCATATTCATTGAGCTATCTTTAATGTTTCTACTAAAGAACAGGTGACATTTGTATCAATGATAAAAATTTCTATACAGAATCTACTTCCTCAGTCTTATCTAGTTCCATTTTAAAAAATATGTTCTATTATATTACATAGTTAAGTCAAAATCAATTACCGCTCTGAAAACTTGCTTTACCCTAAGTTCTGGCTAGATAAAGCACTCCAGGTTTTACTATGGACTGTTTCTATAAAACTGCCATTGCTTCCCGTTTTGTTTTGTTTTGTTTTGTTTTTTTAAGGAATAGAATATACTTTCACAAATTTCCATAATGTGTCTTAAGAAAAGTAAGGAGGCACCACCATAATTATGAGATTGCTGAGGGAGTGTTTGGAATTCTCCATATGAGCCAATCAGTATAAGGAAATGTACATATATTGTTAGTGTTGTAAACAGTGCAGCCTGAAGCCTGAGTCTATCCAGAATGGATATAACCAATTTTGACATCATGTTACAGATAACTAAGCATTGAAAAATAAACCAAAGAACCACAGTATATTCTACCTTTAACTTTTTGTAAACCATGTTTTGTGGATACTTTCAGTTTTACCATAAGGCTGATATATTTCAATATTTTGAAAACATCAGTATTAATTTTGAATTGGCAGAGGTAACCTAACCAACTACCTTTATGTTTGGTACTAAGAGACATACCTTTCAATAAAATTATTGAAATGCAAAAAAAAAAAAAAAGAAAAGAAAAGAAACATTGAGTTCTAGTACTTTATTGCTTTTTTTTTTACTAGTTGATCTATTTGTGACAGTGGGGTATTGAGGTCCCCCACTACTATTATATTAGTGCTTATATGATTTTTCATGTCCATATTTGTTTTATATAGTTGGGCGCACTAGTGTTTGGTGCATAGATATTTATGATTGTCATCTCTTCCTCTTGGATTGTTCCCTTTACAAGGATGTAGTGTCCTTCTTTGTCTTTCTTAATCAGTGTTGGTTTGAAATCTACTTGATCTGCAAAGAGGATATTACTCCTGATTTTTTTTGGATTCCTGTCACATGGAGTATTGTTTTCCACCCTTTTTAACTTTTAGTCTGTGAGTTTCTTTTCGAATTCAGTGTGTTTCTTGTATGCAGCATATTGTTGGATCTTGCTTCTTGACCCATTCCGCCAGTCTATTTCTTTTGATTGGTGAATTGAGACCATTAACATTGATGGTTATAACTGATATGTATTGACTTATCATTGTCATACTTCCTCTTTTTGTTGGATTCTCCCCCTTTGCATTTAGTTTCTTTTCGTGCCTGATGGATTCATTTTGCTGGGCTTCCTGGGATTGTGATTCTCATTGTCTTTACCTAGGATATTGTCTAAAATTTTTTGGAGTGCTGGCTTAGTATTCATGAAGTTCCTAAGGTGTTGTCATGAAAGTATCTTATTTCTCCATCAATTTTGAAAGATAGTTTTGCAGGGTACATCAATCTGGGTTGGAGGCTGTTTTCCTTTAGGGCTTGGAATATGTCACTCCAAGCTCTTCTTGCCTTGAGGGTTTGTGTTGAGAATTCTGCTGTGATTCTGATGGGCTTTCTTTTGTATGTGATTTGTTTCTTTTCTCTAACTGCTTGTAGAACTTTGTTCTGTTGGGTTTCTGGAATCTTAACAATTATATGCCTATGTGTAGATTTTTTTGATCAAGGCTAGTTGGAGACCTATATGCCTCCCTTATCTGTATGTCAAGTTCTTTTCCCCTGCTTGGGAAGTTTTCTGCCATCACTTCTGTGAACAGTATTTTCTTTTTTTTTATGTCATCTGCACTCTCTCTTGTTTCTTCATTGATTCCAGCCAATCTTATGTTATTCTTCTTTGCATCATCTAGCAGCTGCTGGATTGATTTCTAATGATTCCTTACAATTTCAAAGCAATTTTTCTTTTCCTCATCACTAATTGCAATCTTATCTTCTATATCTGAAATTCTGTGCCCTCACATTGGCTCATTCTGCAGTGTAGACTTTCAGTGGAGTTTTTAATCTCCTGGAAATCTGTTTGCATCTGTTTTATAGATTCCTTTTGTTTCCTATGTTGGGATTCCATCGTGTTCCTCAGCTCCTTTCTAGAGTTATTAATCATGTCTTGCACTATGAGCTCAATCTCTGCTGTTATCTCAGAAATTATTTCTGATTTCATTTTTTGCAGATCCTCTTTTGATGCCAGTTCAGGGAGATCAGGTGGTTGAGTATCAGAGTGTTTCATCTTGTTTCCCTTTGGGTTTGCTGTAGGTGATCTGGAAGTCTGTTTTCGAGGCTTGTTTATGTGTCTTCTCATTTCGATGGTAGGGGAGGGGGTGCTGCTGGTGCAGCTCACCTCCTCTGTGAGGGAGGGGTGGTATGTTGGAAGTCTCCTTCTCTGTCAGGATGGTAGAAACATTAAGTGGGCTCTAGGGGAAGATCTTAGGTCACTGCAGATGTACCCTCAAAAGGGATACTGGAACCCCAGATGCTCTCTCTTTCTTTCTCTCTCTCTGTCTCTCTCTCTCTCTCTCTCTCTCTCTCTCTCTCTCTCTCTCTCTGCTTCTGCGCTATGAAGTGAAAAGGCTTCCAGCCAAGACACTCTTCCTTATAGGTCCAAAAGCAGTGATGCTGTGACTGGTAACTTGATATGTTAGCTTTATTGGATTGAGAAATGCATAGCAGATTAGTAGTGCATTCTCCTGGATGTTTTTGGGTGGGTCATGGATGTATAGCCTTGGGTACAATATACTGTCCCTCATCCATTCCTTTCTGGCACTGTCCCCTGCTCTCTTTCCCAGCTGCCAGAACTGAGCAGCTTTCTCTGTCACGCCCTTCTGCCATAATATTTCTCACTTGGAGCCAGCAGACTATGGACCGAATCCCTTCAAACTGGGAGCTAAATTAACCTTTTCCTACTTTAAATTGTATCCATTATTGTGTCCCGGCAATGAGAAAGCTGACTGATACAGGTGCCAACTAATCATGGATTGAAACTCTAAAACTTACCCAAATAGACCTTTCCTCTTTTAAAGTTACTCTCTCAGGTATTTTGTTTCAGTAAGAGAAATCTACTAACAGCGGAGGGGTAGGGGGAGTTGTAGGAACAGAGTTGGTTAGAACATCCAGCAAAGGCAGGGAATTACTTAATGGAAATTGCAGAGAGCATCACCATATGAAATACACTAATGATACTACATACAATGACATTTGTGTATAAAACACAACTCAATTCTAAAACAGTACTCATTTTGAGCCTCCCAACCATTATTCTCTGCTGTGGCTATACTTTAGAATCACCTGGAGAGCTTTATTTTTAAACTTTTCACTATGGAAAATTTCAGACATATTTCCAAATAATGAGAACACAGACATCCAGGTACTCCCCTCAGCTCTATCTGTCTTGTGTCATTTACTCATGTCTCCTGTTTGTTTGTTTTTTTCTTGGATTATTTTAAAGCAAACACCAGACATAGCGTCACTTTTCTCACACAAGGGCCAGTGTTCTCTTACTGATGGATGGTCTGCCAATATCAAACTTATCAAAATTAGTAATTCCACAGTGTCATCCAAATTCATTTGATACTCAGATTCCCCTTATGGCTACAGTTCTGTTATTGAACAGTGGGTTGGTGTGAATTCATCTAAAATCCCAGACTACATTTGTGGTTTATGCTGTCCTGTGTTTCCCTCCCATTTTTCACTTCTCTCTGCCCACCTTTTGCCCCTCCAGTCTTCTTTTTTGACATTGCATTGTGGGAGAAAGTGGGCCATCTCTTCTGGAGTGTGGCCTCCTCCTAGTGTTTCACATGTCCCCCTGTCCCCTGCATGCCCTGTACACTGGTGGTGAGATGGAAGGCTTGGCTAGATTCAGAAGCAATGTTCTTGGGACACCCCATCTGTGAGGCAGTGTCTTTCCTACTACATTGCCCTTGAGAGGTGTAGTGTCTGATTGTCCTAGCCAGTGTTACCTCCATCATGAAGTTTCTGGGGAGATTTTTCAAAGTACACATACTCATCATCACTCTAGCCTAAGCCAGAATATCTGGGGGCAGGGCTCACAAATCAAAGTTTTGTAAACACTTCCCAGGTGGTCATAAAGCACATTTAGGAATGAGAATGACCAGAGGTACAGATTCAGGTTTGGCCTACTTTGAAATCATTCTGCCACACACTAGTGGTGTGATCAGGAAAGGCATGTCCATTCCTGGCCTCAGTTTCCGTCTTTTATTGGAGTGGTCACACATACCACCTAAACAGCTCAGAGATTTCTTGTACTTGCTGAATGCCAGTGTGAATCAGCACTCCTGAGGGCTCAGTGTCAGGCAGATCAGCAACGTGGCCCAAAGAAGTGGAATGACTTGCCAAAAGCAACACAGAGCAGGAGTTGAACACAGGTCCTTCTGTCTGTGCTGCAGGAGCTGCTGAGGTGATGCTGGCCTGAAACCCACTCTGGGTCAAGGAGCTGGTCTTTGACTTCTCTTATCTCACTCTGGCTGCCCCAGCTGCTTGGTTTACTCCTTAGACAGGGATTGGGGCTCTAACCTTAGCATCTCTAAGTCATCTGAGGTATGGTGATTCCTGAACTATTTTTTTTTTTTGCTTGAATTCTTTTACTGGTACATTTTGGGTATACAATACATTTACATTTATCTTTGGGTGCTTGTACCTGTACATGATGTATCTTGGTTCTTATTTTTTTCCCCATCACCTGTGTGCCCTTCCCTATTTACATACTTTGTTTCCATTTTTTTTCTTTTCTCATAATTTTTCCTCTCCATTCTTTCCTTTCCCCATCTCCTCCCACCACCCCTACCCCTTTGGACCTTTTCCTATTTCAAAGTATCAATTATTAGTTATTAATCCTTTTAGTCCTTATTTATACTCTCCGTTTCTCACACTAGAGAAACTATTCGGTATTTACACGTGCGTCTTATTTATTTCACTTAAGAGTATGGCCTCAATATGCATCCATTTAGCTATAAATGACTAGTTTCTCATTCTTTATGTCTGAGTAGTACTCCATTTTATAAAAAAACCACATCTTCTTTATCCAGTCTCCAGTTGATGGGCACTTGGGCTGTTTCCAAGCTTTAGCTATTACAAACTGTGCTGCAATAAACATGGGTACACGTATATCTCTGTGGTATGATTCTTTTAATTCTTTTGGGAAAATACCCAGCAGGGGATTAGCTGGGTCAAATGGGACCTCCGGCCCTAGTTCTTTGAGATATCTCCACACTGATTTGCATAGTGTTTGCACCAGTCTGCACTCCCACCAACAATGGAGAAGGGTTCCTTTCTCTCCTGAACTATTTTTTAACCACAAAAGTGTTTTCCTAGGGAAATTTTATGCAAAGTGTTAGAACACAGAATAGAAACTGGTAAATTTCCATGAGAAGGTGAATGCATGGATCTGCAGAGGCCAGGGGAGTGAGCTCTTAAATTCCTGGTCCAGAGGGGCCAACTGGCACTATCACAGCCCCAGCCACTATACTAACAGAGCCCAGCCAGGCCCTGTGGCTAGAGGTGATGGAATGTGTCCAGTCTTTTCAAGTTTTTGTACATAAGACCCTCTGCCTTTGACCACATAAATGAACACTATTAAAAAATAGAGAACCAAGGAGCGGTGGCCTTGAAGGTAGGAAAGCCCAGGGCCACCAACAACGAGTCAGAACACCTTCCTGGCCCAGCTCAGGTACCATTTTGCAGAGCTGTTTGGAGCATTCTGGGACAGGAAATAAATAGGCCTATGTTTGCTTGTAAAAATTACAAGAATGATAATAGCTACAATTTCTTAAGAACTTAATATATCTATAACAATCTTTACAGCAACCTAAATTTTATTTATTTATTTATTTTTTTGGTACTGGGGATCGAACTTGGGTCCTTGCACTTGCGCAGCAGGCAGCGAAACCACTGAGCTAAATCCCCGGCCCAACCCAAATTTTATAGATGAGAAAACTGAGGTTCAGGGAGGTTAAGTCAGTGCCTAGGGTCACACACCAAATCAAGGGTAGAGTTGATTCAAATCTTATAATGCTGGTGTCCTCTGTCTCATGTTCTGGAGACAATCATGCAAATGCAGACAAGCTTGACTCTCTCTGGGTCTGTCTCCTGCATGAGGAGAGAGTGAGGCAGTTCAGGTGCCACTTACCTACCTCAGATTCCACCTGGAATCTTCCCCACAGCCTTCCCTGCAGTTAGCTACATCACTAGTACCACCACCACCACCATCATCTTTATCATCATCATCACAGTGTTTCCCTGGGTTGCAGGAAGGAGGGAGGGGTGCATTATAACACTAGCCCCAGTCCATTCTGCACACATGCAGAATGGACAGGTCTGACCCCAGTTCCTGCCTGGGGTTCCTTAAACCCCCACCTCTCTCCTGTCCCCCAGCACCTCCTGATGGTCCTTAGCTTTGCAGGGAAGTGCCTCCTGTGTTACTAAAGTTCAATCAGTTCTGGTCCCTCATTCTGCCCATCTGTGCTTGGGGTCCTGCTCCTTTGGTGCTAAGTGGGGGGTCTGGTGGCATACAGCTGGCTGCCTTCAGGGAATCACTTGGCAGTGCCTGGCACGTGCTCCAGGGTTTACCTGGTGTTCACTGCTGTGGGTGCAGTATGCGGGATCCTTGGCTGCAGTGGCCACGGGCACAGGGCACAGGTGAGCGGTGTCTCCCCAGGAGGAGCAGTGGCACTCCACTCTCTCCAGCGCCCTACCCCTAACTGCTGCCCTATAGGAGGAGATGCCCTTGGCCATTTCCAGGCCTTTTATGTCAGAGCAGTGTTCCACCCCACAAGGCCCAGTTTTCCCCCTTGTTCACTGCCTTATCACTACCATGGCTGGCACACAGTACTGTAACTGCTTCAGAGATATTTGGCAAATGGATTAATGAATAAATAAATAGAAAATTCAGATATTGATTGAAATTAGATGTTTAATTGATTCAATTCTTGAATTCTATATGTTTTATCAATTTAACAGTCAACAATTGTGACCTCTGTCCCACATGATAAGCCAAACGCCATCTGGCACAGTGTGACCATGGATGAGATTGCCTGTCACAATTCATAGTTAAGTACTGCTGACTGGGCTGCCCTGGTCAGACAGACAGACAGACAAACATACACACATGAACTCACACTCACCCTACCTCCACTAACATTAGACGTTTTGGTCCTAAATAGGTTGTATTTTTCATGCTTGGAAATTTTTATTCATGCTGTTCCCTCTGCCCTGTCTCCCCCTGCCACCAGTTTCTTACATATTCTGAGATATCAGATATGAATGCCTTTGTTAGTATCCAATTACCTCTGCTCCAGCCCTGCATCCTTTGTGAAAGGGAATCTCCTACTATGTGCTCCTACAGGTGCCTGGCTGTACTCACTTCAACTCTCTGAACATCCTATTTCAGTTCCCCTGGGTCTTTCTGGGGCCAAAGCAGTGCCTGGCTGCCAACCTGGCTGGTACATTTTAGATGAAAGGATGAGACTTGGTGAAGGTAATGGTGGAGGTCATTCTAGGTGAGTAGCTCATAAGACCTAAGATGTCTAGAAGGACAGTGGGTAGAAGAGAAGCTGACCTGGAGGAGATGGAGGGGCTGAACTCTAAGGATGGCATTCTGCTTCTTCTACCCACTAGTCTCTGTCCTGCTGGGGCCTCTAGAGCAAATCCTTAACTTTCTATCTCTATTCCTCCCAGTCCTCATGCCTCACTCATGGGCCTCTCCCTTCTGCTGTCTCTCTAGTTCTCCACTTGTTAGCCTCCAGCTCATATTTCCAACCTCTGGTGTTGGTATCTTTAATGGGCTCTGTTTTCCCAGGAGTTCCCACCTTATAAGTAGGCCAGTGGTGGTGAACCTATGACATGTATGCCACAGTGGGCCATTTATATTATTGAAAGCTCTAACAGGTTAGCCATCACTGACATAGGATATTGACTCTGAGCCTCAGCTGTGTGTCAAGTCCTGTTCTCACCAGTTAATTCCTTAGAACTTTATAACATCTGGAATGTTAGGTGCTGCTATTACTAATCCCATTTTATAGGGTGGAGAAATCGAGGCATAGAACAGTTAAGCAACATATCCAAAGTGTTGAGGTTTATATGCAGGTGGGCTGACTCCAGAGTCTATTGTAACTGTTGCCTATAAGTGCTTCTGAGCAAGGGCTGAGTGTCACCAAGGAAATGGTTTAGCAGGATGATATAGGAAAGGGCCATAGAGTCTCCTTGGTCCAGATCTGAATCCCAACTCTCCCATAGGCTGGCAGCATGACCCGGGAAGGACATGACTGTGTGATAGCCTGCTTTGCCATCTGTTAAGTGGGATTAACTCCCTTATCTCTAGGACCATTATCAGGATGAAATGAGGTGATGCATGTGACATACAAACCGGAGCCTGGCATTTAGTCCTGTGCAATAAATGGCAGCTGGCTAACTACTAGTGATACACCTGTTCATATATTTACTCTCAACAGGTGCCCACAAGCATTTATTGAATAAACCAATGAATGACTAATCGTTTTTAGTAATAGCTACTATTTATTGAGCACCTACAATGTGCCAAGATCTATCTGTGCTGGGCTCTGGAATCCTCTATCCATCAGAGCTCCCCTGGCTTCTCTTCTTGTAACCTTTTAGTCCCTGAGGGCTTGGAGCTGCTATTGACAGAACCAAGAGCTCTGCATGCTAATGCTTCTCTGTGTCCTTGTTGCCAAGAGTATCGCTCTGTAGTGATAGTCTCTCTGGTCCTCCAGCATGGTCTTCTTACAGCTTTAGCTAAAAGTTGAATTTAGTGAAACTATAGATACATCAGTTTATAACAGAGAGACATAAAGTAACAAAGGTTTAAATGCCCTCTCTTATAAGAGGCCAGTCTATGATAGCATCTCTGCTCTGTAAAGTTGTGGCAAGCCCAGTCCATCCTTAAGGAGTGGCCCTTTTTGGTGTGGATGGCTCCCTATTATATCTGCCTCCCAGCCAGAGGAAAAGCAGAAAGGAGTTGGCCAGAATGTTATCATATGGCTATTTCTAGCCATAAAGGAGGCTGGGAAATGTAGTCTTTGCTTTAGGTTAAAAAGTGGAGTTTTTATGACATTGGGAAAGGAGAAGGATGTGAGGGATAACTGGGCATTTCTTCCATAGAAGAGACCACCTTACTGGGGAATCTCATGGATTTGTCCATGAGCCTGCTCAGGGTCTCTGTGGCTGACTCTGCCAAGACTATTGTAAAGTTAGGGACAGGCAATCCCTGAGAAGCATTCAATATCCTCAAGTGTCTGTATAATTTCTCAAGATGTTATGTGATGCCAATATAACAGGTCTTGAAAATTAAGTTATATGGGTTTAGCTCTTAAATTTTAGCTTAATGGTTCATTTTAAGTTAATTTTGTATATGATGTGAAATAAGTAAGGGTGAACAATCTTGAAACAAATGGAAAGATAAAAATTTTCAGCAAACATGAAAGATATTAGAAGAACCAAGTTAAGCTTTGGGATTGAAAAATATAGTAAGTAAAATTGAAAAACTCATTGGGATGAGCTCAACAGCACAATAGAGGTATATTAGGGGTTGAATTATATACCCCTAAAAGATATGATGAAATCTTAACTCCTGGTACCTATAAATATCACCTAGTTTACTAGTAGGCTCTTTGCAAACGTAATCAGGGTAAGATGTCTTCTTCTTGCGTTAAAGTGGGCCCTGATTCTAGTATGACTGGTGTCCTTATAAGAAGCAGAGGAAAATTTCAGACCCAGACCCATAGACACCAAGTGATGACAGACCTAGAGAAATGCCAAGGATGGTCAGCAACCCTCGGCAGCTAGGAAGAGTCAAGAAAGGATCTTCCCTTAGAGCCTTCAGAGAGAGAGCATGGCCCCGCTGACTTCTTACTTCTAGCCTCCAGAACTGTGAGAGAATAACTTTATGTTGTTTTAAGCTATTAGGTTTGAGCCAGGCATGGTGGCCCACACCTATAATCTCAGCATTTGGGAGGCTGAGGCAGAAAGATTGCCATGAGTTCGAGGCCAGCCTAGGCTATATAGTAGATTCAAGGCCAGTCTGAAGTACACAGCAAGATCCTATCTCAACCCCCCCCCCAAAACACCCCAACCTGCCCCCAATAAAAAGAGAGAAAAAAAAAAACCCCAAAACACCACCAGAAAACCTACCAGGTTTATTAGATTTTTGTTGTATCATTCTAGGAAAGTAATACAAAGCGATAAGGGAGTCAATGAATTTGAAGATAAGTCATTAGAAATGATCCTATCTTCCCAATGAAATGAAAAAATTTTAAGAAATAGACTCAGAGACCTATAAAACAGCAGGAGTTCTAATATTTATGTTTTTCCAGTCCCCAAAAGAGAAAGAATGCAAAATAAAAAATGAATAAATAATGTCTGAATACTTCCCAGGTTTAGTAGAAGACATAAACCTACAGATTCAAGAATCTCATCAAAACCTTAAACAGGATAAGTTCAAGGAAATCCACACCCAGACAAGTCAAAATCTAACTGCTGAGAAGTAATGGAAATATGTAAAATAAATTCAATGGAAAAAGGATAATTTTCAACAAATGGTATTGGAAAAATTAGATATTATGCACCAAAAACAAATAACCTAAAATTCAGACCTGAAAATTAAAAGTAACCCAAGATAGATCATAGGTTTAAATGTAAACATAAAATTATAAAACCGTTAGAAGAAAACACAGGAGCAGACATTCTAAGATATAACAATAAAGTATCATCCATAGAAAAAAAAATTCATAAATTACCCTTCATGAAAATTAAAACCTTTTGGTGTACAAAGGGCACAAAGAGAATGGAAAGCAAACTACAGACAGGAATAAAATATTTTTCAAATCCCATATTTGGCAAATATATTCAAGATTCATATTCTTATATCTAGAATATTAACAGTAGGAAGACAAATAATCCAATAAGTCAAAAACAAAGACTTAAAAAGATACCAAAGGAGATTTGTAGATGGCAGTGACACATAGAAAGATGTTCAAAATCATTAGGCATTAAGAAAATGCAAATTAAAATCACAATAAGAGTGAGTTCAAGGCCAGCCTGAACTACACAGTGAGGCACTGTCTCAAAAAGAAAAAAGAAGAAAAAAAACCTTATAGTAGGAGATAATCACATACCTATAGAATGACTAAAATAAAAAATACAGACAATACCAAATGTTGGCAGATGTATAGCAACTGCAACTCTCATATGTTGCTGATGAGAATGTGCAGTGGTACAGCCATTCTGGGAAAAGATTTGGTAGTTTTAAATTAAATAATTTATCATATGATCTAGCCATCCTAGACACTAGCTGTCTCTGGGATGTTTACCCTAGAGAAAAGAAAACTTGTAGTCATGTAAAAGCTTTTCTATGAACATTTATAGCAGCTTTATTTCTAACTGCCCCAAACTGGCAATACTGTAAATGTCCTTTGATGGTTGAGTGGATAAGCAGATTGTTGTGCATTCACACCATGGGATATTACTTGGTGATACTGTCACTGATACACACAACAACTTGGATGAATCGTACAGGAATTGTGCTGAACAAAAGAATCTAGCCTCCAAAAGGTAAATACTGTATGACTTCATTTATATGATGCTCTGGAAAAGACAAAATTACTGTGATGTGGAACAAAGAGATCAGTGGTTGTCTGGGCTTGAGGTGATGTGTGTATGTGACTATAAAGTATAGCACTAAGGAGATTTTGGGAGGGAAAGAACTGTTTGGTGTCCTCATCATGGTGGTAGTTAAATGGATCTATACATGTGTTGAAATTCATAGAATTGTACACAACATAGCCAATTTGGCTGTGCTATAATTTTAAAAGTAAAGTTACTTAAAGGCTGACAGCTAATACTTATATGCCTACACAAAGTTATTCTGATGTCCCCATTTTGCAGATGAGGAAAAGGAAGCCCAAAGAGCTTGTGGGTTTACTTGAAATCTCAGATCTAAGAAGGGCTGAGCTGAGACTCTGATATTGGCAGTCTGTCCCAAGTTCATTTTGCATAACCTCTTCACTGACTCAAACGGGGCACAGATCAAATGTTTCTGAATTGTCAGGTAATTATTGTTTTTTAAAAAATTTTCTAGGACTTTTACACTTGATCTTAGCCAAAAGGCCGAGTTTTAGAAATTATATATTTCTGTATACTGTGATAAAATACATTTTTAAAAATTTAGAGTATCAAAAGATGAAATTTCTAAATACTGAATAATTTCTCTGGTGTGAGAAACTGAAAGTGTAAATGAGGATCAAAATGAATAACAGATAATGTGAAATAGGAAGAAAAGGTCCAAAGGGCAAGGGGAAGGGGAAGCGGGAGGGGTAGGGGAAAGGAAACAAGGGAAGGGAAAAAATATGAGAAAAGGAAAAAATGTAAAGAAAGTCTTTGTGAATAAGGAGAGGTGGAGGGGTTGAAGGGAGGGCAGATGAATGGGGAAAAATATAAGAACCAAGATATATCATGTAAAGGTACAAATTCCCAATGATGAATGTCATATTGTATACCTAAAATGTACCAATAAACAATGAATTAAAAAAAAATGAATTTCCTAAAATGCAGGGAGGTTGATCCTAAGTGTCTTCAGAGACAAAGATGTTTTAGAATTGTAATAAATAGGAAAACACAGTGGGTGGTGGCCCATGTCCCTGCCCAGGGCTCCTGCCTCCACCTTTGGGCTGCCAGCTCACAGCTATGGCCCTGCTAGGTCGCCAGGCTCAGGGATACCAGTGTGGACACTGGACAGCCCCTCCCACTGCAGTGGCACCTGCCTGCCTGTCTCGCTGCTCCACACTGGATTTCCTGCGCCTCTTTCTCTGAGTCCCGGGTGAGCCGCATTGGGTTTGTCTTTGACGAAAACAAGCTGTTGCTCAGGTCACTGGTATCTGTATTGGAGAAATGTAGCATACAAGCAAGATTACAGCTTCAGTAGTGAAAACATTTTCATGTTAGAGACTGAGAACTCTTGTAGTCATTATGTCATTTCTTCTTCTCCAGACAGAAAAGTACCAAAAAGTAACAATAAAACATCCCTTCTTCTTAATGATAAATCCATCAATAAGCCAAAATGTCTGCCAATGTCAGCTGCAGCATTTCAGATTAGTTCTATCAGTCCTCCCCAACATGTTGTGGAAGAAGAGGAGGATGATTGGGGAAAAGATAAAACTGAGGAAGCTCAGAGGCACAGAATGGATGAAATCAGTGACCATGCCAAAGTCCTGACACTCAGTGATGATTTGGAAAGAACCATAGAAGAGCATGTAAATGCCCAGTTTGATTTTGTTAAGGAAAAGAAAAAAGAGGGCATTATTGACCCATTTTACAAATTGTTGCTGTCACCGAAAGACTAGATATAAAAGCCATGGATCCTCTTGTTCAGACTGAAGTTCTTTTAAATTAGATTAGAGAGACTCCAAATCAGCCCGCTGCAGACAGGCAGGTCTGCGCACACCCTACCAAGGTCCCCAGTCACATGGAACAGGCCGAATCAGCCCGGTGCAGACAGGCAGGTCTGCACAAGCCCTACCCAGGTCCCGAGTCATGCAGAACATGCTGAATCAGCCCGCTGCAGACAGGCAGCCACCTGGTTCCACACTACAAAGACACAGAGGACACCAGACCACCAGACCACGGTACTGAGTCCTGCTGCTCCCGGCCTAGAGGTAGGGGCTTCTGAGCTGGCTTCCCACTGCTCCTGGTCCAGAGGAAGGGGCTTCCCAGCCACCATCCCTCCTGCTGCTCGCAGCCCAGAGGAAAGGGCTTTTGGGTCACCTTCTGTCCTGCCGCTCCTGGCCCAGAGGAAGGGGCTTTCAGGCCACCATCCCTCCCACCACTCCTGGCCCAGAGGTAGGGGCTTCTGAGCCGCCATCCCACTGCTCCTGGTCCAGAGGAAGGGGCTTCCCCAGCCACCATCTCTCCGGCTGCTCCCAGCCCACAGGAAAGGGCTTTTGGGCCACCATCCCTACTGATGCGCCGGGCCCCTGTCCCACCTCTCCCAGCTCAGAGGAGGTAATCCGTGCAGGTGCCAACAGCCCCCCCCCCCAGTCAAAATGAGAAAACATGTAAATAAGTCTCAAAACCAGACTTCCAGATCACCTACAGCAACCACAAAGGGAAATGAGATGGAACACTCTGATACTCAACCACCTGGACCCACTGAACTGGCAACAAAAGGGGATCTGGAAAAAATGAAATCAGAAATAATTTCTCAGAGAACAGGAGAAATTGTGCCCTTAGTGCAAGACATGATTAATAAATCTAGAGAGGAGCTCAGGAACATGATGGAATCCCAACATAGGGAACATGATGGAATCCCAACATAGGAAACAAATGGAATCCATAAAACAGAGGCAAATAGATTTCCAGGAGATGAAAAACTCCACTGAAAGTCTACACAGCAGAATGAGCCAATGTGAGGACAGAATTTCAGATATAGAAGATAAAATTGCAATTAGTGACCAGGAAAAGAAAAATTGCTTCAAAATTATAAGGGAACATGAGAAATCAATCCAGCACCTGCTAGATGATGCAAAGAAGAATAACATAAGACTGACTGGAGTCAATGAAGAAACAGGAGAGAGTGCAGATGACATAAAAAATCTCTTCACAGAAATAATGGCAGAAAACTTCCCAAGCAGGGGAAAGGAGCTTGACATACAAATAAGGGAGGCATATAGGACTCCAAATAGCCTTGATCAAAAGAAATCTACACATAGGCATATAATTGTTAAGATTCCAGAAACTCAACAGAAGAACAAAGTTCTCCAAGCAGTTAGAGAAAAGAAACAAATCACATAGAAAGGAAAGCCCATCAGAAAAACAGCAGACTTCTCAACACAAACCCTCAAGGCAAGAAGAGCTTGGAGTGACATATTCCAAGCCCTAAAAGAAAACAGCCTCCAACCCGGATTGATGTGTCCTGCAAAACTATCTTTCAAAATTGATGGAGAAATAAGATGCTTTCATGACAAAGAGCACCCTAGGAACTTCATGAATACCAAGCCAGCACTCCAAAGAATTTTACACAATATCTTAGGAACAGACATTGAGGATCACAACCCCAGGAAGTGAAGCAGAATGAACCCATCTGGCATGACAAGAAATTAAATGTAAAGGGAGAGAACCCAACAAAAAGAAAAAGTCATGGCAATGACAAGTCAATACGTTTCAGTTATAACCATCAACGTTAATGGTCTCAATTCACCAATCAAATAGACTGGCAGAATGGGTCAAGAAGCAAAATCCAACAATATGCTGCATACAAGACACACACCTAATTCAAAAGGAAACTCATAGATTGAAAGTTAAAGGGTGGAAAACAATAGTCCATGCAACGAGAACCTGAAAAAAAGCAGGAGTAGCTATCCTCTTTGCAGATCAAGTAGATTTCAAACCAACTCTGATTAAGAGAGACAAAGAAGGATACTACATCCTTGTAAAGGGAACAATCCAAGAGAAAGAGATGACAATCATAAATATCTATGCACCAAACACTAGTGCACCCTACTGTATAAAACACATACTAACGGACATGAAAAGTCATATATGCACTAATACAATTGTAGTGGGGGACCTTAACACCCCACTGTCACAAATAGATAGATCAATTAGACAAAAAATAAGTAATGAAATACTAGAACTCAATCGAACTCTTGAACAAATGAACTTAACAGATGTTTACAGAGTCTTCCACCCCACAAAATCAGAATACACATTCTTCTCAGCTGCACATGGGTCATTCTCCAAAATAGACCACATACTCACACATAGAACATGTTTAAGTAAGTGCAAAGAAATTGAAGTTATCCCCTGTATATTATCAGACCATAGCGCAATGAAATGGGAGATCCATAGCAAAAGAAACTGGAAAAATTTCATAAACACGTGGAAATTGAACAATACACTTCTGAATAACCAATGGGTGACAGAGGAAATTAAAGAAGAAATCAGACAGTTCCTTCAATTAAATGACAATGACAGTACAACATACTGGAATCTGTGGGACACAATGAAAGCAGTCTTATGAGGGAAATTCATAGCAGTGAATACACATATTAGGAAAACAGAGCGAGCTCAATTAAACAACCTGATGCTGAACCTCAAGCTGCTAGAAAGAGAAGAGCAAAACAAACCCAAAGTTCATACAAGGGAGAAAATTACAAAGATCAGAGGAGAAATCAATGCAATGAAGACTAAGAGAACAATACAAAAAATCAATGAAGCCAAGAGTTGGTTCTTCGAAAGAATCAACAAAATTGACAAACCCTTAGCCAACCTTATCAGAAAAAGGAAAGAAAAGACCCAAAACCACACAATTAGGAATGAAAAGGGTGAAATTACAATGATCCCAGCAGAAATCCAGAGGATCATCAATACCTAACTTCCAGAACCTATACGCCAATAAGATGGACAACACAGAAGAAATGGACAGATTCCTAGATACATATGAATTACCAAGGTTGAATGAAGAAGACCTAAAAATTCTAAACCCAATATCAACCAATGAAATTGAAAACATAATTAAAAACTTATCAACTAAGAAAAGCCCGGGCCCTGATGGCTTCACTACTGAATTCTACAAGACATTTAGAGAGGAACTGCTACCACTACTGTTTAAACTCTTCAGTGAAATTGAAAGGGAAGCAATACTGCCAAATTCATTCCTGGAAGCAAGCATCACCTTGATCCTCAAAGCAGAGAAAGACCCAACCGAAAAGGAGAACTTTAGGCCAATCTCACTAATGAACATAGATGCAGAAATCCTTAATAAGATACTGGCAAACAGAATGCAGAAGATCATCAAGAAGATCATACACCCTGATCAAGTGGGATTCATCCCAGGGATGCAGGGATGGTTCAATATACACAAATCAATCAATGTAATACACTATATCAATAGAGCCAAGGACAAAAATCATATGATTATCTCCTTAGATGCAGAAAAAGCATTTGACAAAATCCAACATGCATTTATGATAAAAACCCTACAAAAAATTGGAATAGATGGTCTCTGCCTCAAACTGATAGAAGCCATCTATGAAAAACCAACAGCCAATATCACACTAAATGGTCAAAAACTGAAATCCTTCACACTAAAATCAGGAATAAGACAAAGATGTCCACTATCACCACACTTGTTCAATAAAGTTCTGGAAACATTAGCCATGGCAATTAGACAAGAGAAAGAAATAAAAGGAATAAAGATAGGAAATGAAGAAGTCAAATTGTCATTATTTGCAGATGACACGATACTCTGTATAGAAGACCCCAAGAACTCCACCAAAAGTCTTCTAGACTTAATAACTAAATTCAGTAAAGTAGCTGGTTACAAGGTCAACACACAAAAATCAGTAGCTTTCCTCTACACCAATGACAGACTCACTGAGAGAGAAATAGGGCAAATAATTCCTTTCACAATAGCATCCAAAAAACTGAAATACCTAGGAATCAACCTAATGAAAGAAATCAAAGACCTCTTCTCTGAAAACTATGGCACTCTGAAAAGAGAGATTGAAGATGATATCAGAAAATGGACAGACATCCCCTGCTCCTGGGTAGGAAGGATTAATATAGTGAAAATGGCCGTACTTCCAGAACTGCTGTATAGATTTAGTGGAATTCCAATTGAGATCCCAGCAGCATACTTCATGGACCTTGAGAAAACAATCCAAAAATTCATTTGGAACAAAAAGAGACCCAGAATAGCAACAGCAATTCTAGGTAACAGAGACATGGCAGGGGATATCACAATCCCCAACCTGCAACTATACTACAAAGCTACTGTGATCAAAACAGCATGGTACTGGCAAAGAAACCGACCTGAGGACCAGTGGAACAGATTAGAAGATGCAGAAACAACGACAGACACAGTCAGCCATCTCATCTTTGATAAATGAGCCAAACACCCTCCCTGGAGGAAGGATAGCCTCTTTAATAAATGGTGCTGGAAAAATTGGGTTTCAACTTGTCAAAGATTAAAACTAGACCCATCCCTATCACCATGCACTAAATTAAGATAAAAGTGGATTAAGGATTTTAACATTAGGACAGAAACACTAAATTTGCTGGAAGATAAGTTAGGTAGAACTCTTGAAGATATTGGTATAGGAAATGCCTTTATGAACAAAACCTCAGTGGCAGGGGAACTTGCACAAAGAATCAACAGCTGGGATCTCCTCTTATTAAAAAGCTTCTGCACTGCAAGAGAAACCACCAACAGAGCTAACAGACAACCTATAATGTGGGAAAAACTGTTCAGCAACTGTACCTTAGACAAAGGACTACTATTTAGAATACATAAAGAATTGAAAAAAATCAGACCCCCCCAAATTCAAAGACCCAGTTCAAAAATGGGCATCTGAAATGAACAGACATTTCTCAAAGAATTAAAAGCATCAAATAAATATGAAAAAATGTTCAGCATCACTGTTCATCCGAGAGATGCAGATGAAAACAACACTGAGATTCCACCTCATCCCAGAAAGAATGGCTATTAAGAAATCATCTAATAACAAATGCTGGTGGGGGTGTGGGGAGAAAGGAACCCCTCTCCATTGTTGGTGGGAGTGCAGACTGGTGCAACCACTGTGGAAATCAGTATGGAAATACCTCAAAGAACTAGGCTTAGAGGTGCCATTTGATCCAGCTATTCCCCTGCTGGGTATCTTCCCAAAAGAATTAAAAGAATCTTACCACAGCAATACATATGCACCCATATTTATAGCAACACAGTTTGTAATACTGAAAGCTTGGAAACAGCCCAAGTGCCCATCAACTGGAAACTGGATAAAGATGTGTGTGTTTTTTTTTTTTTAATAAAATGGAGTACTACTCAGCCATAAAGAATGAGAAACTAGAAACGTTTATAGCTAAATGGATGCATATTGAGGCCATCCTCTTACATGAAATAAATAGGACACATATGTGTAAATACTGAATAGTTTCTCTAGTGTGAGAAACTGAAAGTGTAGTTAAGGATATACACAGATGAAATGGCCTAATAACATTTCTTGGATTGTGCTTCCATCGCGTGTCATATGACTGTATCAAAATTTAAATTAGGGAGAAGTTTGGCTTATGTGGAGTCTAACTAACTGGAATTTTTTTCCAGATCATTATTTGTTCAGTGTTGGCTTTGGGGATCTTTCTGAAACAAATCACATCCTCTGGTGTTTTGTTGGTGCTTGAGATGCTTTTTCAAGTTATATGGAAGAAATGTTTAAGTGCTTTTCAGTTTTGTTTTGGTTGAGTTCTACTGTATTTGAATATTACTGTAGTTTTTTTCCCCTTGCATTGTTCTTTGAATAGTTTTAATTTTTTCTATGTGTGTTTGATAATAAAGTTATTTTATTAAAAAAAATTTTTAAAAATGGTACCTGAGTCTGGCATCTGTCAGAAAGATGGGGTGACTATATTAGCTGGGAAGATGGCAGTGATAGTAAGAAAATTCCTGGAGATTCAAAAGTTGCTAGATCAGATAACGATCAGATAAGGAGCTCAAGGCTCCTGAAGGAATTGCTGCATCCTCAGTTTATGTCAGATTCTAACTTTGTGTTTGGTCTATAATGACCTAGATAATGTAATCTATCTTTGGAAAAGAATACTACCTGCTATAAATCTTCAAATTCTGAACTTGGGAGAATTTGGTCTGTAGGAAAAAGTAAATTTTCATGGGATTTCCTTTTTTTTCCTCTCTCTCTCTTTTTTCCTTTTTTTGACAGAATCTCACTATATAGTTCAAGCTGGCTTTGAACTCACTGTAACCCAGGCTGGCCTTGAACTCATGGTGATCCTTCTGCCTCAGCATCCCGAGTGCTGAGATTAAAGGCATGTGCCACCACACTTGGCAGTCATGGATTGATATGACAATCAATGCTCACTAGTAGTCTGACATGGTCCGGTCAATCATGGAAGCACTTAGAAATGCAACAAGAAGATAAGCCTTTGCCCAGGTTTCTCAAGCATGTACTTCAGTAATGGCTGAGTTTGAATTCTTTGCAGTTTTCATTGGATTCCCTGTGGAAGAGGCTCTGAAAGGCATACCAGAGCCAGTCTGGCAAGCCAACTCCATTGTGAGAATGGTTCTGCCCAGAAAGCCAGTTGCAGAGGATTAGTTCCACCAATCCCCAGTGAACAGCAGTAAGCCTGATTGGCCGATTATAGGGCTTTCTTATACCATTTTGAATTCAAGATGTAACTTCAGAAGCTTATATACTGACAGAGAAATGTAAAATTTTCATTTTGAATTTATTGAAGTACCTCAGCATTCCTTACTATGTGATAAAATATATAATACAGAGTCCTCAAACACCATGCTGAACAGTTGTTGAAACACATCTTGCACTGTAATATTTAACAATTTGGTTGGAGCTTATCAGTATTATGTGGTTAGTTTATATTTCCCAGTGACTCATAAAATAAGCTTTCCTGTTTCACGTAGAACAGTGGTTGTCAAATTTCTTCTCCCCGCCCCTGCACATACCACACTCCCACCTGGGCCACTCATTGACAGCAGTAGTGATTCACTGAGGACTGTCCTGATGGCAGTACCTGAATTTCTGGGGATTGTGACTCACTCTCTGGAAAATATGCTCTCTTCTCTGACCACGGAGAATCATTAATGCAAAGTACAGAAATATAGTTGAACTAATAGACTATTTCCTTAGTAACCCAGCTTGTTAACATTCGATTTTTTTCCCAAGAGACCTTATCATGAAAATGACTTTGGATATTCATGAGAAGCGTTAAGTTGTAATATTTCCTTTCAAAAGAAGGGAAAAGTTAAGTGTGGAATGTAATATATGGGGAAAGGAGCTACTAAAATAAGCGAACTGTCTGTTTGTTGCTTATATTTATCCCTTGTTTCAAGAGAGCTTCCTTTTGAAGAAATACTGGACAAATCTCATGTTTAGTGTGATAACTCTCTGAATATTTGAGGTTATCTTCAAGGTTGAAACATCCTTGTTTCATTTCTTCTACATTCATCCAAGAATTGAGTTCTTTAAAAAAGGCACCTGCCTCTATTAAATGTACCTGCTTCATAGCATTGATCTGAGGATTAAGGAGATAATGCACGGAGAGGATTTAGTATTTAATAAAATACAGAAAATAATTCCGTAATAAACGGTGTCCAGGGCCGGGGATTTAGCTCAGTGGTTCCGCCGCCTGCCTTGCAAGCGCAAGGACCCGAGTTTGATCGCCGGTACCAAAAAAAAAAAAGGAAAAAATAAATAAATAAACGGTGTCCATTGCTAACATACACAACAACCACACAGGAGGAATTCATTGCTCATTTACCTAGTTAGCTGGTTGAGGAACTCCCACAGCGCACCCTGGTGGGAAATTTGTGGAAAAAGCTTTGGCATCCATTGTGGGAGGGAGAGTAAGTTGGTCAATCCTCTGACCCCACTGTCCCACTTCTAGTAATTTACTTTGTTTATATATTTGCAGGTACAAGCTGTCCTAATGCAGTACTGTTTGTAATAGTAAAACACTAGGTACACTTGTATGTCCTTCCCAACCAATGATCTCCAAAATGGAAAAGATGCAGACAGGGATGGGCAGGCTGCCATTTGTGAACAAGAATCATTGCAGAATCTTAACTACAAGAGGCCAGGGATGACAAAGACATCATTATGTGTCCCTAAGGAAGGCTGACTACTGCTGATTAAACTGGCACAATGCTCAGAACTTTTTGAGATTTCACTTATTTAGACATGAATTTGTCATATATCAATTTTGGACATAGATATAAAGAAATATAAGTGAAATGTTACAGTTCTTGGTGAAGCTAGGCATGCCTGATTATATTGTTTCGAGGTGTTAAAATGTGGAAAAGTGATGCATGTCTTAGACTGAACAAAGTATTAACTTGGACTCAGGAATCCTGGAATGAAAATGCCAAAAACTCACTGGAGAGGGAAGGGAATTTCTTATGCAGGGATGAGTTAGAAGGGAGGTACCTGAAACTTTAAAAAATTAAAAAAAAATCTTACCTATTAATTTTTTAAAAAGCCATTCCAATGTCAAAGTCAAGACTTTGAACTTAAAGGCATAGTTTCTCCTATTGTTAGGGACAGGGTCACAGGAGAGGCAAGGGGCAGAAAAGGGCCTGCTGGCTTCCTGTGGCCAGGGCAGATGCTGTGAGGCCCCTTCTAGGGGGCATTTATGGGCTCTTCAGTCTTGGTCCAGTCAGGAGCTCTTGCTCATACTTCTGTGGTGGCCAAAGAAGAGTCTTTGGCTGGCTACTTGTTTCTCCCTTGGTCCTGGAATCTATGTCTATCTTCCACCCAGTTTCCTCTGTTCCTACAAAGCAGGACCTAATGCATAGGTTTGGCTGCCTCACAAGGGCCCACTACTAACTCTTGGGAGATGCTGTGTATTCCCAGACCTCAGACTCTTAGGTTCCAGGCTCCTCTGGGAACTCAGTTCTCTATGCTCCAGCATGATGGAAGCTGGCCTGGGAGATCATAGGGGAAGGATGACAAAGTGGAGAGATCTGGGATGCATCCAAAGTGGCACCTTGATTGCTTGCTGATGGACTGGACATGGCATGAGGGATGAGGCCACTGAAACAGAGAGGTAAGGTCACACACTGCAGGAACTGGCTCAGACTGAGACTTGGTTCAGATGCTACAAGTCAGGGTCATGCTTTCTATTCTGCTTGTCTAGCCTGAAAGGGGGATGGGAGGGGACAACCATGACACAAGCCAAAACCATTTGAAAGACCTTTTATTTAGGCCTGGGATAGGGTCCTGAGATAGCAGTTCCTTTAAAAAAGCTAGTTAGGATAGCCCTTCTGTAACAGCTGCTTCCCTTGAATGAGCTCCAGAACACTGGCACTTTGGCATTGCCATCCACAGTGTAAAGATGTACCCAGTTCCTGCCCCCCAAACTGGTTTTCTCCCAGGGATATCTCTGGAGGAAGTAACTAGATGTACACAAAACTCTACCTACAGGTTTGTTTGGCATGGTTGTTGCACTTGTTAGGGCATGACAGCTAACTTGCCTTTTTCAGTGATAAATTTGGGATATTTTCCCCATCAGGAAATGTCCCAGTCATTGCACTGTATCTTTGGGCAGGCCCCTTTAATACCAGGTGGCTCCCTTACTCACCAACTGATGTTGGGGATGTTCCAAAATCCTCCAGTTAAGAACTGTCCTGAATTCAGAAGCCAGGAGACTGGTGCCTTATGAAAGCCCATCTAGGCCACCAGAACTAAAGAATAGCTTTTCTCAGCCTGGAGCCAGATCAATGCAATTCCTCTGACCTTAGGCCAGGCACTGGGACTGTCTGAACTGCAATTATAGGTAAGCTACATCAGCAGTCATGATCCCTTCCCAAGGTGGACAGAAATTCAAGAGCCCTCTGCAAACCAATCTAGATGACGCAGGTGTTACTGGGTCTTAGGAGCTGTTCTGATGTGTGATTTAATATAAGCAGAAACCCGAAGGAAGGGCAGGGAATAAACTGTGTGAAGGCAGGGCCTAGGGGTGGGGGTGGAGTATATGTACCTGGCCACACGTTAGAACACAGGCTCTGAAAGACAAGCACCACATACCATTTACCAGCTGTGACCTGGGCTTAGGTTCTTGCACTGTAACGTGGAACCTCTGTGGAGCACCACAGAATTTAAGATGGCTGCTGTGACTTTCCAAGCAACTCATTAAAAACTACAAAACTCTGCTGTCTTCTTTCTGGTTTTTAATGGTCAAGGTGACAATAATTTTGTTTTCAAGATCTGTATTTAGCTCCCAGTTACCACCACCTGCTAGAGAAAACACTGGGGCAGGTACTGCAGCCAGTTTGGGATTGAAGCACCAAGCCAAGTTGAAACTACCACCTTCCATGGCTGTAGGTGGATACAGCACTAGTTCCCGGCTGGTAGCAAGGGGGTGAAGCAGGAAATTGTCTGGTGGTGCCCACTTGTTAAGATGGTTGAGGCATAATATGGCTCAAAACCAGGTTGGATCTGTGGCTCACTTAACATGGTGGTAGGAAAGGTTCCATCTAAACCCGAAAGGTCCTCCTCACCTGCCTTGCAAAGAAGCAAACTTAGGGGTGTGGAGGGTCTTTACCAGGCTATGACTACAACCTTAACTGCTCCAAGTTAGAAGCAATAGAGCAGAGATGATGTGAAGTGAAACCTGCAACCCAAAGCTACATTCTGACATTATATTCACTCTCAAAAACTGCTTGCCAGTCTCACAAACACCAACACAATAAAAGGCACCCGCAGCACAGGACAGTACTCACCCCTTCAGCATCTTATTTGCAACACACTAGTGAATAATTTAGTAGCACTGATTTGTTGCTTGCTTAAGCCAAAATACCCTCTGAACTCATCTGGGTTGGCATGAACTGTATCCCAATGAAGACATACCCTACCTACCTCTTAAGTCCCCTCAGACTTCTGCATATGGAATGAAGCAATGGCAGCAACCAGGAATCACCAAGGGAGAGTAGCCTTGGATGGTGGGAGGGCAAATGGATGGGCAGGTGTAGAATCTCACTGGCTATGGCCTGGGAGCATGGATTTCCCAGGCAGGGCTGAGTGAAGGGTATGTGGAGAAGTATTTATTTTCACCCAAAGAGATTGTGTGCATCCAGCTCTGACCTCACACTTCAGGGAACTTTTGCCACTGCCAATTTTTATTGGGTCAAGTGATATATTCATATGGGAACAAGTGGCTGCAAAGCCTCTTTCCATATATCTCTTCTTTCTTCCCTATAAAGGGAGAATCCTCCACACTTTTGGGGGTGGCAGAAGGTACATGCTAGTGGATGAGTGTTGTGTGTCAGTCAATTTTATGCATAGAGGATGGAAAAAGGGCTCCTGCCATGCTCCTAAGATAAATAACATTTTATGGCAATGAAGTTCCGCTCCAGGGGGAGTTTCCATACACATGCTGGTGATGTTTCTTCCATTTTTTTTGGTTTTTTATTTTTTTCCTTTAAAGTCCATTGATCCTCACAAAAACCCAGGAAATGTAACTAAGGAAAAAACAAATGTCCAACCAAAATCTAGGAACCCAGAGCTATAGAGGAGATGTGGCACTGGAGCACTGGGTGTGCACAGGGGCAGGGGGGTGATCCCCATGGGGCATGGCTGCCAACTGCAGGAGACATAGAAAAGAGGTGGCCCGAGGCTGAGTGGTTATGTTAACCGCTGCACGATGACAGCATTGAGTAGGTTGGCTTCCTTCAGAGTTTGGCTCTCGTCAGCCAGCTCTTTGTTTGGAAAGGTAGTCATGAGGACAAAGCTGGTGGCAGCCATGGCTGGCCGGGCATCCACGATGAAAAGTCGGATGTCGCTGATCCTGAAGGAGTGAGAGTGGGTGAGCAGTTCTATCTATGATCCCCACAACTCCCACCCTTGGAAGGATGAACATGAATCTCTTCCCTGCCCAGCTTCACAATGAATAACCAAGGCCATCATTTGGAAGCACATCAGACCAGTCCCTCCCCTGCTGAAATCTCCATTTTCCTTACTGTGGTCCTAAGGCCTACCTAATTTTGCCCTTCTTCCCTTCATTCTCTTCTCCCTCTTAGTTTCTCATTAGGCCACACTCTCTTCCCCATTTGGGTCCCTCTTTCCAGATACTCTCCTGCCTCCCTTCCATAATCCTAACCACATCTCAGGCTGGAATGCCACTTCCTCTGCAGCCTTACCCTGCTCCTGGTCTATTCTTTGACCTTCATTTTGTGGCAGCAATCAAGTTTGTAAGCACACAATTCTGATTATTGCCTCTTCCTATGGACCACAAATTCCACAGGGGCAGACCAACCATGTCTTTTTTTGTCACAGGAGGCACTCAAACTGTCACCAATTCAGTGCCAAGAATCCCCTCTCTAGATGTTGCTTATGCCCTGAATCTGCTAATCACAAGAATGGAGTCACTTGGAAGCATCTGTCCCTAGATTCCTTCAACAGAAGTTTCCTTCTGCTTGCAAGCCCTGGCATCTACAGTATGGTCCTTGTGCAAAATGCATGCAGCCTGAGGCTGAGCAACTAGGCCCTCGCACCCATACTCTGCATGGGTTGTGCTCCCTGGGCTGAGCAGCAGTCCTGCTGGGGTTGATGAGAGAACTGAAACTGAAGTAACTCTGACAAGTGAGATGGGTCACTCCATTTCAGAGAGAAATCTGAGCAAGGCTCACACTGGTGGCTTAATGTACACCTTTATGGTGAACCTGGTCAGCATTCAAGGAATGCCAAACCATTCATTGGCCCCACGGGTGGATCCTGGCTAAACACCCTTGTTCTAGAGAAAGGAGTTGTCAGATAGCTTTATTAGCGACAATCCTCTAGCACCTCTCCCATTAGTCTCTTCTTGTGGTGCCATAGACCACAGCAATTCTAATTTGACCTCTTGTATCTAGGCTTTACTAGAAGACTCCCTTTGAACAAAGAGTCTAGTGGTTTAAAAAACCAAGGATGAGGAAGGGGACCATGGGATAAATGTGAGAAGTCCTTGGCCATACTAAAAGAGAATGGGAACAGGACTCAAAGGCCTGACTTGCAAACCCTCTATCCCTCCCTCCAAAGGATGGAGGGCCTGCAGGTGTGCAGATGTCTCAGACACTACTAGAAAACCTAGACCAGATGATGCAAGGTACCTGTGGCTGTGGTTAAATTTCTGTACCAGTCTCCCACCATCGGCAAGTCGAATTTGGATGTTGGTAGTAGGCTCTGACTCGTTGATTAAGACAGAAGAGCTGGCTTTGGCTTCATTTTCTGCCTGCTGGGCTGGAGAGCTGGTACTCAATACCTGGGGGGCTGTGCTGAGGAGAGAAAACGTTAGGGTTGGCAGTAGGAATCCCTTCACACTGAGTATTTGCCGTGTGCCTGGCCTTTGCCTGGTGTTGCTGATGCAGTGATCAGGACAGACTAAAACCCTACCCTTCTGGGACTCAAAGATCCTAAAGAGTTTACTTCAGACCCCAAGAATGGCTCCTGGCTTCCTCACTCCTGAGGAGTCTTGGGTCAGGGACTTAATTATCTTCCGCAGGAAGCCTGTGGCTGGAGAGACAGAGAACAAGACTGCAGCACTTAACAGCAAGACTAATTGTCAGGCTCTATGAAGTGCTGAGGGGAGCACTGCAAGTTTACAGCTGAGAAGCCTGGGCACAACCCGGCAAGCAACTGGTTGTGGTAGATTCTTCAGACTTACATCCCCATGCATTCATGGGTATGTCTCATATTCATGTATCAACTACAGGTGTGTGGGTGGGGTGGGTGGGGGAGTGATGGCAAGATTTCCTGAAGGCCAAATAAGGGCCAGGTAGTATAGGGATTCATACAATGAAGAGGACATGGAATCTGCCAGTGGTTAGAGCTCAATCTTAGAATCATATGGGCCAAGACAGTGTGGCCTTGCATAAATCATTCAGGTTCCCTTAGTTTTACCAAGGGTAGTAACAAGGACTTTTAACAGTGTTAAAGTTGTCCACCTGCCTTGCTCAGCTTTTATAAGAATTAAAGAGGAAAATTTTATAAAGTACTCAGGGTGGTGCACAAACACAAAATACACATAAACTCCCAATTTACAACAGTTTGCAGCATTCTCTCTTCTCAACCACCCACTTGCCTCATTCTTATCTTTTCTCTTAGCAGATGGCCTGGCCTAGACTTTTACAGAGGGGCTATTAAATATTTTGCTGACTTTCCCTCCTAACCCCCCATTTTTATCAGTTTTCTGCCTCACCCTTCCCCTGATCTTTATGGCCTAAAAAGGGTATTTGTAGCAAATCAAACTGAACATGTTCTCCGAAGTTTGTTTCATAGGACCCTAGTTCCTTGAGACAAGTCCAGAGAGGTTTGAGAAATGCCACTTTTAGCAGCACCAAAGGGCACTAGAGACTATTAAAGGTCTCAAGAGATTGTGCAGTGAATGCAAACTTAGTGAACCACCAGAGCCTGCCCTTTACACTTGTTAGTGTCCTGCACTTGTTAGAAAACACTGTTAAGAGTATTTTATGGATCCCAGTTTGTGAAATGTAGAAATAAATGTTGTAGAATACATAAAAAAACAAAGTACATATCCTTTTCTGTGAGTTTAGGGAATTAGGAAATAGACAATGCGGGCCACATTTGTGTGTTATGAGAGAAGCTGCTCTGTACATCAGCCTCAAAGCATGTAGGACTCACATGTGGGCTGGCGCACCCAGATAAATTATGCGATCACACCCTCTAAAGTTGTTTGGAAATAGTGGAAAGTTACAGGTTACACATGTAAATGTCTTACAGCTACTAATACTGTTTTGTTCACTAGTTTTATGGGCATTAGGTCAACTCTTCAGTTATACTACAGGCAACTGATCACTCAACTGTTTATTACAATTCCAAGTATGTAGCAGGTATTCAGTGAAGCTACTGCCTAACACAAATGGATGACTACCACATTTTCAGTGAGACCTAAAATGAGGAAGAAGCTGATATTTGTTCAGGTAGATTGAGGGAGAGGAAAAATAGGTGTGACATCTACATTTATTTTGTTCCGGTGCTGTCTAGAGGGCTTTATATACAGCCTCCCTGAATCATGACCCTTTCAGATAGGGGTTATCTATCTTTATTTTACAGATGAGAAAAGAGAAGCACATGCTACAGACCAGTTCTAAAAATGTTACTTATGCAACAGTTTTCTCCCCATATGTATTATTCTATGTATTTCCACCACGCAGAACTCTTTGTTGAGCTTTACTTTCTATGGTTTACTTTATGGAACTAATATTTATATTGAAAATTCTTTCTCAATCTTCTCCCCTGCTCCTGGGGGAATCTAACATACTTATCAGTTAGGAACTTGTGACCCTTAGCATGTTACTAAAGGTCTTGATGTCTCCATTTCCTTCTCTGTAAATGGAGATCCTGTCTCCACCCCCTCCTACCTTTTAGGATAGGCATTCCAGGGTGGCACCCATTGTTACTAAGGATAGTAAGTGTGCAGAAACTTCAGCAGCACTGCATGCCACCTGGTCCCAGCTATATCATTAACTAGAACTGTGACCTTGAGAACAAGTTCACTTTCTAGGGCTTCAGTGTTTTTGTGTAAAACAAAGAGTTGTTTGCATGGGTGTGTACATCTGTAACCCTAGCAACCAGGAAGCTGAGGCAAGAGGATCATGAGTTTGAGGGCTACACAGTGGGACTGAATTCTGAACCTTCCCTTATAACTAGAGTGGAGGTAAATACTAGATACGGTACCATATTTTTGGAGGACAAATTGACAACATCTTATAAATATGATGATCTTCTGAGCCAGGAATTTTACCTCTAGTCCAACATTACAGGGTATACAGAGATTTAATTACAGAGATATTCACTGCAATATTCATAGTACTGGCAGTTTGCGTATATATTTTAGTAATGATTGGTGAATTTACAGCACATCTGTAAGAAACAAAATCACATAAGCATAGAAAAAAGTGTAGAAATACATGTACTGATATTAAATGACAGCCATACTTCACTGATTAAAAAAGCAGGGGATAAAACAGATATACATTAGCTTCCTATCATTATAACAAAATACCTGAGCTACTTTAAAAACATGTATCTGGGCCCATAGTTTTAGAAGTTCCAGTGCAAAATAGGGCATACCTATTACTTTTTGTCCCTTGGCAGGCATGCCAGATGGTAATACTGGGGAATGCCTGGCACAGCAGACTGCTTACCTCATGGCCAGGAAGCAAAAAAGAAAAGAGGAGGAAAGATGCACAATCCCCTTTAAAGGTATGTTCCCAGTGACCTAAGGACCTCCTGCTAGGCCCCAACTCCAAGGGTTCCTATACCTCTCAATGGTGCCAACCTGGGGGTCAAGATTCTTAACAATGGGCCTTTGAAGGACAAGTATCCAAATACACAGTAGCATGTTTACAAACACACACACATATAAGACTAGAAGGATATATTCTCCAGAGAATAACTGAATATTTCTGGGTGTTATGTTTAGAAACAGTTTATTTTTTACCTGAATTTTCTATTATTTTACATTTATAGAACAAAACAATCCCCCCGCCCCGGCAAAAACACAACAAAATAAAACAAAACCCCAACCCCCCCAAAAAACCAAAAACAAAAAACAAGTGTCTACAAAGCTCACTGCAGCTGACAGGGACACTCATTGTGAGTATGGCCATTCTGGGCCAGCCCCCAAGCCCTATTTGGCAGGTGAAATGATGAAAGCAGGCTGACATAGCTACACTGGTTACATGGTCACACTCCATTGGTCTCTAATGCCCTGAGCTTTGACCCTTGCTCTAAGGAGGCATGAATGGCCAACAGGGAAGTAGGGGATTCCTGGAGAATCAGCCACAAGAAGAAAGGTCAGATCTGCTGGCAGACCAAACATTAATTCCTGCTGAGGGGGGTGAGAAGAGCAAGGGCAATGGCTAGCTTGAGGGCAGAAGGAGTGTGGAAAGGAATTCCAGTCAGAAAGCCCAGGTTCTGCCAGTCTACCACATATGAGCCATGTGCCCAAGGGGCAGTCCTCAAAGCCCAAATAGCTTTGGGCTTCTCCTCCAAAATCTGGACTTTCCTGGCAAGGGGACCCTATGTTGAATACCTGTCACATACATGGTTCCCTCTGAAGAACACTTACCATGTGACCCCATGGCCATGGTCAAAGATAGAGAGACCTTGAAAGAAGGCAGCCTGCCCGAGGATAGCCAAGGGTCTGGTGAAGAACTCTGCTCATCACAGATTATCAGTGACTATTAACCAATCAGATCCAGTTGGAGTTTGAATACAAGACAAGAATGACTTGACAGAGGGTGCAGAAGTGAGAAGACAGGACAATGACAGAGGACATAGGCAGAAAAAGCCAAAGGAAGAGAATGTCAGATGGTACTAAAGCATAAAGAGAGTGCTGAGCTGCTACAATGGTGGAACATATGCCTGAACAGAACAATAGTGACTTTGATTCCCTAGGATCCTAAGAAATACCACTAGGAGGCCTGCCTGGTTAGGTGGAAATTCTGAGATTTCTTATCCCTCTGAGTACCAATTTAGACCTTAGGTCATCAAGGAGATCACACTTTCCCTGAACACCTTTGATTAATGAGCCAAAGCTCCAATTACATTACTGTTTGCAGTACTCTATATGTATCAGTTCCTTTATTCTTTCCAACAACAATAGTAGGATGTAGAGGCTCTTATTAGACCCAATTTATAGCTGAGGAAACTGAGTCTATCAAGTCCAAGGTCACATAACTACAAAATGAAGGAGGGTATTTACCTTGGGTCTTATAACTTCAAAGTTCACATCCTTCATGTTCTTCCCATAAAAATAAAATCTGAACTATTTTGCCAACAAGTATCCCTAGTGAGGACACAAGGTCTGCTGGGCCTGTCTAGTGGGACTAACATGGGAGCTGCTTCTTACCTGCCGAGTTTCTGGCCTTCACCAGTGAAAGCTTTGAAAGCTCCCTTAGGCTTCACAAAGTCCTCATCCCGATGGTCTTCCATATCCAAGTTCACCTGCCCACCATGAGCTAACCTCCGCAGCTCTGCTGGCACCTCCCTGAGAGGGAAAAGACAATGTTGAGATTCATAGCAGTCAGGACATTGGCTAGTGATGGGGTGAGAGAAGAGACCTCTCAGGTCCAATGGTGAAAACCACTAGGAGCTGGCTACTCCAGTGGCTACCTGGCTGCTTCCACTTTCTTTCTTGCTTGCTCAGTTATGAGACACCTATTTCTTATTTGACCACTTAGCTCTGCCCCAGGTTAAAAGGGGAAAAATGAATATAGTTTTTGGAGCAGATCTGTGACTCTGTATCTCAGTTGTGCTAAATATGCTTCAAAATTTTTATTTCTCAAATAACAAAATGCCCTGCCTCTAACTTGGCACCTCATCCACTAACATGGGACTCAGAGAGGGCTTGTCTGCTCACCCTCTGCGGATTGACTCCAGAAACTGGGCATTGGATGGGTCTTGGTAGCTTCTGAGCTCGCCATTGTCCAGGCTGAATCCACTTTTCCAGAGCTTCAGAACGACATGAACCTATGACAATTGGAGGCAAGCAGTTAATAGAGCCAGAAACCTGGAAAGCACACCAACTTGAACCTGCAAATTAGTAAGTATTTACTATTTTACCAAGTTGCTATTATTAAAACACAGGCAGACATACATATACACACATTCATGCAAAGGGAAATCAATTAACAACCAATCAAGAATGCATTAATCGGGGCAACCACTTTCCGGGTCACCCTTCAGTCTCTCTTAGACAGAAGCTTTCTTTCTCCCAATAAATTTTTCCTCTTAAAAAAAAAAAAAGAATGCATTAACCTAAAACAGGAAGGTGATATGGCCTAAGTCAGGAGCATGGACAGTGTTTTAAAGAGACTTGGGTTTGTATCTTGACATTGCCACTCACAAGCTAGGTAGCCCTGAGCAGGTGATGCAAAGCTGACTCCCAAATCTGTATGGTTGCAAATTTGTCTGGTATGTAGCTAGTGTTCTAGCTCATCTATTCATGACTATTTTGTAGTCATTAAACATGTTATCTACAGCTGGGTTTGGTAATATATGTCTGTAGTCCCAGCTACTTGGGAGGCTATGGTGGGAGGATCACTCGAGCCCAGTTCAAGACCAACCTATGCAAGATAATGAGACTGTCTCAAAAACAAACAAAAATGGTACTAATAATTTCTGTCAGCAATTCCTACATACATTCACTGAAAAGGGACAGACTCAAGTGTGGTGGCCCACACCCATAATTCCAGCACTCTGGAGGCTGAGGCAGGAGGAATGCAATTTGGATCCGAGCCTGGGTAACTCCCTCTCAAAAAGAAAAACAAAAAAAAAGGGCTGGAGATGTAGCCCAGTGAGAAGCCCCTCGTTTTAATTCCCAGTAATGAAAAGACAAGAAGAAAGAAAGGGGTCAAAAAGAAAGAAAAGGTTCAAGAAGGCTAAAAACTCCACAATATTGTAAACATTATGTAGTATAAACATGTACTAATAAAAAATAAACTATAGGGTGTTTAAAAAATGAAATATAAAGAAAACAAAAATTAAATTTCTACTGAAATTAAAAATTTTAATTGTTCATTTTTATTAACAAATAAACTTGATTGTATCATACTAAATGTGGAAAAGCTAAAAGCATTCCCCTTAAAATCAGGAACAAGACAAGGATGTCCACTATCATCTCTTCTATTCAACACAGTACTTGAAACATTAGCTAGAGGAACTAGGCAAGAGAAAGAAATAAAAGGTGTATATAGAAAAGAAAGAACTCAAATTATCATAATTTGCAAATGACATGATACAGAAGACCCAAAAAACTCCACCAAAAAACTCCGAGAATAACTAACTTCAGCAAAATAGATACAGGATACAAGATCAACACACAAAAATCATTAGCATTTGTGTACACCAACAATGAATGGGATGAGAAGGAAATTGTGAAAACAATGCCATTTACAGTATCCTCCAGAAAAATGAAATACATAGTACAACACATTATTCTTGTGTTTGTGTAAACAAATGTAAACATGTAAACAAATCTATTGCATTGCCAGCTTGTTAAAAGTATAGCAATACAGTTATGGATAGTACATAAGAACTATATTACTGTTATTAAAAAAAAAACGAAATATCTAGGAGTTAATCTAACCAAGGAAGTGAAAGACTTCTACAAAGAAAACTACAGTACCCTTAAGAAGGAGATTGGAGAAGACATCTGAAAATGGAAGGATGTCCCCTGCTCCTGGATTGACAGAACCAATATAGTCAAAACAGCCAACTTCCAAAACTGTTACATAGATTTAATGCAGTTCCAATCAACAGCATACTTTATGGATCTAGAGAAAACAATCCTAGAATTCATAAAGAACTAGAAGAGATTCAGATTTGCAAAAGTAACTGTGGGCAAAAAGAGCAAAGCAAGCAGCATAGCACCACCTGACTTCAAACTATACTGCAAAACAATTGTGATAAAAATGGCATGGTACTGGAACAAAAACATGTGGATCAATGGAACAGAATTAAGGATATAGAAAAATCACCAGACATATTCAACCATCTGATCTTTGACAAAGAGGCCAAAAACATATGTTGGAGGAAAGATAGCCTATTCCACAAGTGGTGCTGGGAAAACTGGTTATCTGCAGAATAAAACTGGACCCTTATCTCTTTTTTTTTTTTTTGGTATCGGGGATCAAACTTGGGACCTTGTGCTTGCGAGGCAGGCGGTGGACCCACTGAGCTAAATCCCCAGCCCTGGACCCTTATCTCTTACCATGTACTAAATTGAAATCAAAATGGATCAAAAATCTAAATATTAAAACAGAAACATTAGAGTACTACTCTGCCACAAAGAAAGATGAGCTTCAGACATTTATGGCTAAATGGATGGACCTTGAGACCACACCCTTAAGTGAAATAAATCAGACACACATGTTTAAATACTACATTATTGCTCTGGTGCGAGAAACTGAAAGTGGAAATAAGCACTATAATGTATAACAGATATTGGGAAATGGGAAGAAAATGTTCAAATGGGAAGGGGAACAAGGAAGGAGAGGGAGAAAGGAAAGAAGGGACAAGAAAAAATGTGAAAATACAAGGAAAGAATGGAAGCAAAGCTTTTGTACATAGGGAGGGGGCAGGGTACATAGGGAGGGCAGAAATAGGATAGAAAAATAAAACAGAAACATTAAACCTTCTGGAAGATGAAATAGCAGCAAGAATCAACAAATGGGATTATATCAGACTAAAAAGCTTTTGTACAGCAAAACAATCAATCAGCAGAGTGAAGAGACAACCTATAGAACGAGAAAAAAACTTTTGCCAGCTACTCCTCAGAGGACTAATATCTAGAAAATGCAAGTAACTCAAAAAAATTAAACCACCTAAAATTAAAGACCCAGTCAAGAAATGGACAAGAGAAATGAACAGACACTTCATAGAGGAAGAAATACAAATGGTCAACAGATACATTAAAAAATGTTCAACATCTTTAGCCATTATATGCAAATTAAAACAACACTAAGATTCCATCTTACTCTTGACAGAATGGCAATCACTAGAAAATCAAACAATAACAAATGCTGGTGTGGCTATGGTGATATAAACTAGTACAACCATTATGGAAATCAGTATGATTTCAAAGAACTGAAATTAGAAATTCCAGCTATCGGGGCCAGGGATTTAGCTCAGTGGTTCCGGTGCCTGCCTTGTAAGTGCAAAATCCCAAGTTCGATCCCTGGAACCAAAAAAAAAAAAAAAAAAGAAAGAAAGAAATTCCAGCTATCTCCCTGCTAGGTATCTTCCCCCAAAAGCTTAAGTTATTCTACAGCAATACTTGTATACCAATGTTTATAGCAGCACAATTCACAATAGCTAAATCCTGATATACCCCATCAACAGATGACTGGATAAACAAAAAATGGTATCTATATATAATGGAAGACTACTGGGCTATAAAGAATGACAAATTTGAGACATTTGTAGGAAAATGGATGGACCTAGAAAATATAATGTTGACTAAAATAAATCAGACACATAACCTTAAATATCATACAGTTTCTCTTATTTGAGGCAAAACACAAAGAAAATGATGTAAGACAGACAGAAATGGACAAGGGGAAGGACTTCTTACAATAAAGAAGTGGTCCAAGGGAACAAGGGTGAGGGGTGAGGAAGGGAAGGGGAAATAAGAATAAAGATATGCCATGTACAGGAACCTAAAAATCCCAATTAATGTAAACACTACACACCATAACATGAGCTAAGACAAATAACATCAACAAGTATGAAAAAGAGGAGAGGGGAACCAGTGGGGAAGGAAAGAGGGGAAAGAAAGGGGGAAGGGGATTATAAAACAAAGAAACAAGCTGTAATATGTACATGTAACCACTCTCAAGATGACTGTAAACTGTGTGAATTGCAAATACTAATAAAAATTAAAAACAAAATAAAGCTCATACATCCACAGTATGTAAAAAGATAGATAATAGAAGTAAGTAGATACATCTTTTTCAAATGGGAGGGGGATCAAGAGATGTTGGGTGGGCAGGGAAAGGGGGTGAAAAAGAACTGAAATGTGTTATGTACATGTACCAACTCCCCACAAGGAATATAATCATTACGTACTACAAACATGTACTAATAAAAAAACAGAAACTGAAAAAAAGGCTGAAAACTAATGCATTCGTAACTGTTGCCACAAGTAGACATGATTTTTATTTTCTTCCTGCTTGACTTTATTTTGGAATAAACCCCAAAATAATTTAAAACATATATTCTTATACAAATAAATGGTCACAAAGCAACATGAAAATGTTTGTGGCATAATATTAGAGATTTAAAAACATCCAAAATTGTCTGTGAAGTGTGACTGCACTTATAGGGGAAGAGACACTGTATACATGGAAGAAGTACTAGACAATAATAAAGAAAACTAAAAAAGAGCTGTGTTTCAGGCCTCCTCTGGTGGTCTGAGAGCAAATCTTCAGCCACGCCCACAACACTAGAGAATCCAGATACACTGTCCCTTTCTGCCTGAGATCCATGGAACATTCAGAAACCTTCACTTGTCCCTTCTAGCAGTGAGATGAAAGCTGCCTCTGATTTCCCAGTAAGGGCCCCTGTTCAGACCATAGCAGGGGCAGTGTCTCTACAGACCCTTCTTACACAGATTGCTGGTTCATGTACAACATGTGATCAATCCCTTCTGAAAAAGGGTGGAACAAACAATCCACAAGCTTCCATGAAGAAGGCAGAAGTAAAAAAAAAAGGCAGAAGTATACTCACATCCTGGCTGGAATGCTGTCTCCTTTCTCCTGCCACATAGGCAGACTCTTCCTCTGGTGCTGCTCCAAGACGGTAGCCACCTCCTGCAAAGGGCTATAAAAGACAAGTTCACAAACACTTGGTGGTGGGGTCACTTGGATACAATGATGCAACTTAGGTAAATAAAATTAAGAGGACAGGGATCCTGATCAAGCTTGTTAACTACTTAGATGTATTTTCTCCAAGTATCAAACTCAGTGCTCTAGGGTCAGGCAACAAGGTAAATAAATCAAGTGGCCAAGACTGCATTGAAACCTGGAAAACATAGTATGCCCAGCTAAAGGAAACAGTTGCTGCTAAAATCTAAGTAAGTATGGCCATGTAAAAATTTGGATGCAGGATTAATACCAAAGACTTTCTGATTTTCCTAAAGACAGAACTCAGATTTAGGATCTAGGCTATAGGCCATGGGTTTGAGAACTCTGTCCCCAATCATGGTTTCATGTTAATGGCTAAGAGAAACTACACTAGTTTTCTGCATAGGTGACCAAGTGAGCAAATGAAAGAAACAGTCACCAATGGAGTAGGAGAGGCCCCGTTCTTCACTGTGGAACTTGAGCACTACAGGCATAGGCAATGACCCTTAATGCTCACTCTTGGTTTACTGGTCTCTCCAGGGCTCTTGGTCACTCGCTCCACAGCTACAGCTCCGTGCTCCTTAGCACCTTTAAAGAGATCATCCACCAGCTCGTTGGGACTTTTCTTCCTGGGAGGGCCAACAATCTGTTGTCCACTTCTCTCTGAGCCCCCAGCATAAAACCTGTGTAGAAAACATACTTCTAACACCAAATGTACTTGGAAAACAAACAAAGCATGCCACTGGTTCTGGGCACAATGAAGCAAAGGATACAATGCCTATCTTTAAAGAAGTGACTGACCACTTGTGGAGACATGTAAGAAGGCACGCAGGTACAATGCAATGTGAGAAGCCATGAAGACAGTAATGGGCCTCTGGGCACAATGAGCTGGGGAGGACAGCCAAGGCTTCCTAGGAATGTGTCTCTAGGCTGAGTCTGGAGGATGAGGTTATCAAATGAACAGATTGGGGAAGGGCATTCCAGGCATGCACAACAGCATGTCAGTGCAGGAGGGCACCAGAACTGGGATTGTCCATCCGCATGCCAGTGCCTCTCTGAAACAGTGACTATGATTCTAGTCAGAAGCCGCTACTTTCAGTAGCTGTGAGTTAATGGTGGCTGTGGTGTGGTTAGTACAAACAGCTAGGCTCCAGTCCTGATTCTGCCACTGTGTGATCTGGGTAAACCAGTGCACTGCTCTGTACACTGTCCTTGTCTTTGAAATGGGAAGGAGGGACCACATGCCCTACCTACCTGCTCCTTAAGTCAGGGCCGTGAGGTTCAAATCAGCAGATGTATGCAAAAGAACAAGCAGAGTAATGCACATATGTGAGGTGGTGTGTGGCACAGCACCAAGAGCTCCCCCAAGACTCACCTCACCTTGCCATTCTTGTGACATAACACTGGGGGCCCTGAGATGGTACTGGAGAAGGCCGGTGAAACTCCATTCTCAAATACAAGCTCCAAGATATCCATATCAGGCTTTATAACGGGTGAAGACTGGCTTCAGATTGTTAGTATTTTTTTTTTTACTTTGACCTGAAAACCAGTTCTTGTGTCGCTGCTTCCTTATAACTATTAACAATTAAGCAATAGCATGTCCCCAAATTGGGAGATGAAGACTAGTATAAGTTACTTTCAGCTCTCAATCCTGGCATTCACTAGGGAATGTGATGCAGAGCACAGGCCCTGGTAGGGACAAGGTGGTAGTGTTGCTTCAGGTCTGAAATACTGAGAGGCCAAGATATTCATAGGCCCATATGTGGGCCTATGAATAATGGAAGGTCATAGTTTGGAGGATACGACTGGGCAGAAGGTGGAAGAGGCTGGGCATTCACATACTAGATAACACTACCTCAAGGGATGTAAAACTCTGGTAGTAATGTATATTCCTGAACCTTGAGTAGATGTAGAAGGACGGTTCTGAGGTAGTGTAAAGGCCAAAATATGAACAGCAAACAAGGGGTGGGCGAGGTGGGGCACACCTATAATCCCAGCACTAGGGAGGCTGAGGCAGGAAAATCTAAGCCAGCCTGAACTACATAGCAAGATGCTGTCTCAAACAAAACAAAACAAAAGGCAAACAACCCCCTGAAAATATATGTAATTTCTATGTTCACTTCCCAAAGACTGACCATTGTGAGGCAGCTGTATTTCCATAGTAGTTACTATATGTTACTTAAGAATGTTCAACAGGCTGAGGCAGACTGATGAAGAACTAAAACCAGTGACATGTGGCTGTGGCCAGTTCATTCTTGTTCCATCCATGTGGATAAGGTTCTGCTCAGTGGTCTGCAAGGTCCTTATTAAGGGATCTCCAAGCCTTGGCTTAAGAGCTGGGAGGCTGTGATCAAAAGCCTTAAAAATATCCATGCCCCTGACTTGATACTTTCATTTCTAGTAACTATTACAAGAAAATAATCTGAAATGTGGCTAAAGATTAATACAAAAAGATGCTGACAGCACTGACATAGTAAAAAATTAGAAATGACCAAAATGTTGGGCATCCCAAATCAGTTATTATAAACACTAAAAATGCTTATGAAGAATTTCAATGATATGGAGAATTTTTTAAGACCTAGCATTAATCTAACAAAAGAAGAGCAAAATTCTGACCTTCATTGTGTAAAATATAAAGTATATTTATATACAGAACAAAGACTGAATAATATACCAAAATATTAACTGTATTATCAAAGGATAAATTAGTACTTTTTCATTACACTAGCCGATATTTCCCATAATGCAAATTAACTTTACTATAACATTCCTAAAACTTAAAAAACAGTGTATGTGTGGGTTGGGAGAATATACATCTATAAGCCTCTATTTATTATTTGTGTATTGCTTTTTTCTATAAAAAGAAAAAGCTACAAAGAAATAGACTAAAAATATTGATACCTAGTTGTATCTGGGCTGTGACATTATAAATGACTTTTTCCTTTCTACCAGTTTGTTTCTCTCCTCCTAATATTCCTCAAAAAATATATATTGTTTTAACAAACAAACAAACCAAACCCAGAATACCATAAAAGAAAAGCAGGGAACAGAGATGACTTCTAAGCTACAGGGAGTAGGCAATGTTCTTGGATATAAGCCCCTACCAATAGTAATGGTTAACAATAACCAAGCACGTGTCCTACGTTCTGTTCTAGGTGATTCATGCATTACTGTGAATTTCTTTTTCTTTTTTTTTGGTACCGGGGATTGAACTCTGGTCCTTGTGTTTGCACAGCAGGCGGTGAAACCACTGAGCTAAATCCCTGGCCCTACTATGAACTTCTTGTGGGCTCTGCCCTCCCATCAAATACTTACCTCTGGCCCTCTTCCTCTTCGTCATCCTCATCTTGGTCATGAATAAGGTCTCTGAAGGATGTCACCCTATTATCACTGAAGACACAGAAACAAGTAAAGTGATTTCAAGGAGAGTTAAAGAAAGGTAATCCTCATCATCAGCTGCTAAGCTCAGGACACTGGAACTAGATTTTTTCTTGGTGGGGTGAGAAGATGTATGTGGAAGAGGGCTAAATCCCCCCCGCCCCGGCAAGTTTGGATGCAAAATAATGTAGCATTTATTTCTGCAAGGTCATACAGGATTAAGACTAAACTAGAAAGAGCTATTGTGAGGTAAATGGAATCTAATTTAAGCTGTCCCAGAAGTGGGGTAATGGGGTCTTTATTACTTTAAAAATTAATTACAGCCCTTAATGGCCATTTTTAATCATTTAATTCTCAAATACTGACAGAATGACTATATGTTAGACGCTACACTGGATACTGGCGCTGTAAACATAACTGGATCCAGTTCTTACAGGCTAGTGGCACAGATGGGCCAGGCAATCATTCACTAAATCTCATGTGAGAGAGGAAGTCCAGGGGCTTTGTGAGTAGAAAGCCTTTTGTTCTGAGTGGGGTAAAGTCAAGAAAGACTTCCCAAGTCCCATTTGACCCTGCTGTTCCACTGCTGGGGATCTTTCCCAAAGAAATAAAAGAATCATACCACAGTGATATATGTGTGCCCATGTTCATAGCAGCATAGTTTGTGATAGCTAAAACTTGGAAACAGCCCAAATGCCCATCAACTGGAGACTGGATAAAGAAAATGTGTTTTTTTAATAAAATGGAGTACTACTCAGTCATAAAAAAATGAGAAATTAGAGACATTTATAGCTAAGTGGATGCACATTGAGGCGATACTCTTTAAGTGAAATAAATAGGACACACATGTATAAATACCGAATAGTTTCTCTGGTGTGAGAAACTGAAAGTGTAAATTAGGACTAAAATGTATAAGAGGTAATGTGAAATAGGAAGAAAAGGGGCAAAGGGGAAGGAAGTGGGAGAGCTAGGGGAAAGGATAGAAGGGAATGGGATTAATATGAGAAAATGGAAAAATAGGAACAAAATCTTTGTAAATAGGGAGGAATGGAGGGGTTGAAGTGAGGGCTGGGCAAGGGTGAAAAATAAGAACCAAGAGAGATTATGGAAAGGTGCAAATTTCCAATGATGAATGTCATTGTATTGTATACCTAAAATGTACCAATGATTAGAATGAATAATCGATAATGCAAAATAGGAAGAAAATGTCTAAAGGGGTAGGGGTAGTGGGAGGGGCAAGGGAAAGGAAAGAAGGGAAAGGAAAAATGCTGAGAAATGGAAAAAATGGAAATAAAGTCTTTGTAAATAGGGAAGGGTGGAGGGGGTGAAGGGAGGGCTAGGAATGGGGAAAAAATAAGCACCAAGATGCATTATGTAAAGGTACAATTCCCAGTGAGAAATGTAATTGTGTTGTATACCTAAAATGTACCAATAAAGGAATTTAAAAAAAAAAAAAAAAGAAAGACTTCCCAGAAAAATACCACATTTTAACTAGTGCCAAAGAACTGGAAGATAGGGAATCAGATGGACAAAGGGTGGTGGGGCTGGAGGGGAAAGGGTATGGATACAGCATTTCAGGAAAGCTGCATGTGCAAATGTACAGAGACAAGAGTCACACACTGAAGGAAAGACAAGAAGTGTAAATCCAATGAATATGGGGGTGGCAGAACTGAAGGAGAGAAGGTCCCTGTCTACTTCTGCTACAGGCCAGTCAAGAAAAGATATTTGTTAATATTTATGGGAAAAGAGTGTCATGTAGTATGGGGTGTGGTAGGGAGGGCACAACTAAACAAAGGTATGAGCAGAGTTTATACCCTCTTCTAACATTCTTACACTGCCACTTTTTTCCTAGCTTAGCCCTGTTTTCAAGGAACAAGTTTAATTTTTCAAGGACCATTAGACAATTTTGTAAAGATGAAAAACATTTCCGTATTTCTGAGGGGAAAAAAGCAGCTCTGGAGTGGTGGTGGAACAGGTTTTCTGAGGCCAGACAAAGAGGAAGAGATTATTTACTAGGAAAAAAGTTCCAGCTCAGTCTTGAAGACTACAAGGAGATAAGCAGGAGATGAGAAGCTATGGAATTCTATCAACTAGGAACAAGAACACACAGCCCCTACTTGAGTTAGAGGGCAACATCCTGGGAATTCCTTGAGCTGGATATAACATAGTTCAAAAGGATCCAACTGATGACATTTGCACTAGTCCACAGAGAGAGGTTAATTCTACTTATCTTCCCAGGGGGAGTTTTCTAGCTAAAGTCTTTGAACGATGAGTATCCATGGAAAAAGCAATTGCCTTGTTGTTAAACTCTTTTCTACACATACATCTGCTTGAGCAAACGATTTGCTTTTGCTATGCATTTTTTTCCTTCCTCCTAAAACCTATACATGTAGATTCTCACACGCACCTACGTGGTGTCAACTTCAACTCTGTCTCCTACCCTGGGATCTCAGGCATGCTAGTTAAATTCTTTAAGCCTTCATTTTCTCACATGTAAATGCAGGCAATCTTAGCACCTCCAAGGTTTTCTGTGTACAGCTGGGGTACGGATGCATGTAGAGCCATTTGCATGCTGCAGTACATTTAAATACTATTCATGAGCAGCATTTTTTGAAGTACAGTCCTTAGATCAGGAGCATCAGTGTTACTTGTGAACCTTTGAGAAACGCAAATCCTCAAGGTCTACCTTCAGAAACTCTGGAATGGGTGCCCAGCAACCCAATTTTTTTTTTGGCACTGGGGATCGAACTTGGGTCCTTGCGCTTGCGCAGCAGGCAGTGAAACCACTGAGCTAAATCCGCAGCCCCCAGCACCCCAATTTTAAGGAGCCCTAAAGGTCATTTTGAGACAGCCTCAAGTTTAAGAACTGCTGCCCTGGAGTAATGCTTTGAGTCAGTCACCTTATGGCACTGTCTTTGGGACATTACTAATTTCAGAATTCATTGCCCTATGGGCTTCATAAATTGTAAAATGTCTGAGAAATTTCCAGTTTTTGGCAGCAGAATTCTATCCTCCAGGCCACTCTGGCAACCTGAACTAGCACAAAAGTTCTTTATTAAATCATATCTGCTTTTAATCTGGTCATCTTGGTTCTTTGGTAGCACCATTTTTGTGATGATGGAAATTTTTTTATCTGTGCTGTCCAAATAGAAAATCACTAGCCACATGTGGTTACTAAGGTTCTGAAATGTGGTTACTGCAAACAACTGAATGTTTGTTTTATTCAATTTTAATTAACGTAAACTGCTACATGAGGCTAGTGGCTAACTTACTGGATAGTGTAAAGAACCAAACAATAGTCCCAGAAATTCTCTTTATTAGATGAAAAAGGAAAATAAAGTAAATGACTGTCACCTCTTGCTTGATCTGTGTACGGGGGATAAGGGTGAGAGATGTTGCTCAGGGAAGTAGCATGGGGTAGCAAAAGCAGCACTGGCTTTAGAAAGCCTTGGCTTCGAATCTGCAGGCACAAAGGTTGAATTACTCAAACTTTCTAAGACTCAGAATCTTGACCCATGATTGGCAAGTACTCTACTACTTCCAAAGCTATTGAAAGGTGTAAGAGAATACAGAAGAGATACCTGGCAGAGCAAGACAGTTGGTGAGCATTCTTGAAATATCAGTCATCCCACTTCCAATTAGGGAGAAAAATTAGAAAGAGTTCAAGACAACATAGGAGAGGTGACACCCAGTAGTATGAGGATATGGTCAAAGTGAAAGAATTAGAATTAGGGCCAGAGATCTGAGGAACAGGACTGTGGTGTGCTGCTCAGCAGAGTGGGGATGGAGGCAACTGTGGTAGAAAAGGACACAGGGATGAGATAGGCAGAGGGCAAGAAAGCACACAACCACTCAAATAAGAGGCTCAGAAGAAAGCAGAACCAAAAATCAGCAGAGCTGGGATACCAAAGGACTTAGTCTGGCTGGAACAAAGGATTAAAGAAATGACAAAAAGTGGGTAAGACTAGGAAGGCAGTCTCAGGATAAACTCTTGAGGCCTTTGAGTATTCATAGGGAGAGCCAATATGTTAATTGTGGATGACAGTGAAGATATTAAATGCAGAACAGTCTTCCCCTGAAGTCCTTGTTTTACTGTGACCTTGGGAAAAAGCCCAGCCCTCGTGTTTTCATCTGTAAACCGGGGATAGTAACAGTATTCATCTCACAGGGCTGTTGTGAGACCTAAAAAGCTGTGACTACAAAGGCTTAACTCAGTGTCTGGCACACACTAAGTGCTCAATAAATGATAGCTGTTATTATTGAGGAGTTTAGACTTCCTCCCACAGCAATGATGAAGTTTTTTTTATGTTCTTTACTCCTTTGAGAATCTGATCAAAGCTATGGACTCTCTTGCCAGCAAAGATACCTGCCAACATACACACAAACTTGTGCCTACAATTTCAGGTAATTTATAGACCTTCTCTCATCCATTCCACAGACTCTTCCCAAGGGTTCAGGGGCTTCACATCCAACACCTCTGTTCTAGAGTCAACGGAGGAGCTCAATCATTGAACAGTGTTCTGAGACAGCAGTGACAACATGAAAGGTAGGTAAGATGATGTGAGGAATGGCGAGAGGTTAGCAACAGGCTCAAGTATCTGTGACAGTCAGGTGGAGGGGGTGTAGAGGTTCCCTATAAAATTCATCTGGGGTGCTAGCACAATTTTGGCTTCTCCAAAAATGCAGTCAATATTTTCCTTTCAGACCAGGACAATGATGGAACAAACTGCCTTCCATCCTTTTTCTTGGCTTCACCAAGCCCATTACCAAGTCTGAGGCTTAACCAAACCAAACAGGCAAGGCTTCTGGGCTCAAATATGTGTCCAGTCTTTTACTTCTTTCAGGCTTAATGTTAAACTCCATTTCTTTGATTATTTTGCTTCTATGCTTATGTTTTAATATATGTACTTGCTGTGGAATGAGGCTGGGCACTAAAAATAATTTAAAAAACAACAATAAGAGACATATACTCTATTCTAAATGTTATGTAAGTATTAATTCATTTAAGCTGCTATGAGGCAGATGCTACCATTAATCCCATTTGACATATAAGAAAAACTAAGGGACTGAGGTAAGTAATCTGCCCAAGGCTACAAAACACTGAAGTGGTAGAGCTGGGCTTTGAACCTATGCAGTCAGGTTCCTGGGTCCCTGCTCTAATAAGCCACTGCCTTGACCGGACTTTGAGACTGCTGAAAAGAGGATATAAGAATATGATGGCATTAGAGGCTAACTTGCAACTTCTCCCCATTGGTAATTCTGACATGCCAATAACCCAAGGCAGCTTTCAAAGACTCGGATCCCAAGAAATCAACCACGGCTACCAGCAGCTGGAAGAATAGCCCTCACCCTAACAACCATGTCCAAGGCAGTAAAACCCATGTGCTATCACCAACATCTCCTATCTTAGCGATGGTCTGTGAAATGGTCACAAGAAAATAACTGAAAGACTGCTTTCCTATTACCTCTTTTCTCTGCAGGTGAGAGGCAGGAAAAGACGTGGAGAGCAAGGAGATCTGGTGCTAGTTTTCCTTTAAAGGAAGGAAATATATCTTAAACCTTAAATACCCTGAGAGAGATAATTTACCACTTCATGCTAAAGAAACATTCTTTCTGTTTTCTGGGGGGTGAATTCAAACCCAAATAAAATTTTCTGGTGAAAACATATACCAGGGAGTAGAAGCTAAAGCAGAGAGCAAAGTCAGAGTTCAGACACTTCTGTATGAAGAGGTCCTGCCTATCTCCTGGAAAACCAGTGTTGTCGCATCCTATAGATCAGAACTGTCATCTGCCACGGGAGCCAGGGGGCCAGGAGAGGTGGTGGAAATGGGACCCAAAGGATTAATACTATTTCACCTAATAAACTAAAGGGTAGGTTACACAGACTTATTTTCTATAAGAAATTTTAATAGGATACTAGGCATACTAAAATACCAAAGCAGTATTCCTGAAGTCATCTGGGTTCAAAGTTTAAACTTTCACATCTATTGCAACCTTGAAAGACCTTTGGATTTACTTAAAAACTTCCACATATAGAGGAGTTACTCATGTTTCAGAAATAAAAGGTCCTCAAATATCTTAAAAGTAGGTTCTGTGATTTCTCCTAGAATTGAACCATAACCACACTCAGGAAAGAGTCACACATATCTCCATGCAGGAAATGAGTAAAGCATAAAGGGAATTACTCCCCATCACTTGGTCTAAATTTATTTTCTCACTCAAGCCTCTTAGTCCACATACGCAGACCTGAACCTTCTGTCAAGTCAGAAAATAACTCCTCCTCATTGCTGGAAGCACTCAGGTGTCAATAACTGAAGCAGGCCCTTACCTGGGGGCTGTGCCTCTGGACACTGAACTGGGGGTTGCCTGTGAAATGGTCACAATGTCTTCGTCCCCTCCGTCCTCATAAAAGCTCGCTAGCGCAATCTGAAACAGAAAAGCAGTACCTTGGAACTTGAAACCGTCTTTCACCTAATATATATCTCCTCTGAGCACAAAGAAGCAAGAACACCAAGACATGACCCACACAAGTCGGCTTGTACCTAGAGCCACAGAAAATGTGACTGAGTTACAGACCAAATGTTAGTCTTCATATCATCTGAAATGAATTCCACCCACCAAGGAGAAAAGAAAAGAAAGAAGTGTGGGGTGGAAGATACTCTTTGTTCTTTTTTTATGAAGTTAAAGCAGCATGTATTTATTGAGCATTTATTTATGTGCCAGGTTGTGCTGAGTCCTCTGGATGTGTTAATTTAATCTTCACAGAACTCCATGCAATTAGTACTATCACTGTCTCATTTTACAGCTGACAAAGAAGTACTGCAAAGTTAAGACAATTGTTCACAGCTAGTTATACAGTTGGTAAGGAGTACAGCCAGGGTCAATACGAGGTATTATGCTCAGGGCCTCAAACTTTTATAACCAGATGTCAGGAACTGTGGGGTCTGGTCTCTGTGCTAATTTTCCTTTCTTTCTTAATCTGTGAAATGGGGGCAACTGTACCACCAACCCTACAGATTATAAAATAATCCATTAAGATTTATGTACAGTCATGTCTTAGCCCTGTACATACTGAAGAAACATAGGAGTCCATTGACCACTTATGACTCTATGTCTCCCTTACCAACTCACTGGACAGGCACCACATCACATATACTAATACAAAGAAAGAAGAAAGAACGCTAGGGTCTACAGAAATGAAAAAGATGTAGCTTCTGTCCTCAAGATGACCAGCCATACTGAAGGCAGTAAGCTGTCATAGGACATAACTAGTCTGAGTATGCCTTATGCGAAACAAGTACCCTGATGGGGATAGTGTGCTACTTGGGCATTTGCACTGAACTGACAGAGAGACTATATTTATGTCCCGGTCCTGCCATTTGCAAGATCCTCAGTTTCTCTACCCACAGTGTGAGAATGGGAAAGATGACCTGTTGACAATAATACTGTGTATTTTTAGAGAAGCACTTCTGTTTCATACTTCTGCCCAACACAGGGGCTTCACACTGTCTGCACAGGCATGTGAAGCAATGTAAACTGTAGAATCAGCAGACTCAGTTCAAACTCCAATCCCACTATTTATTGACTGTGTGACCTTGGGCACATTCCTTGCCCTTTGAGTGTCCAATTTCTCATCCATAAAATGGGGCACTGGCAGAGTGGGACTCAAATGGGGACAAGAGACAGAATTCTTGGGCCTTAATCAGTGAGTGAGGTGAAAATATGACTTTTCCCCTATCTTCATGTTCGTTATCAGGGCTAGTCTTTTTCTTCTAATTAAAATGAGACTGAACTGAATTCTAATTTTATCTCTACTCTTGGTAGCCAGTAAGGACTTAAGCAAGTTATCCTCCTTAAACCTCAGCTGCAAAATTCGAAAGTTAAAAGGCATAAGACATGTAAAGCTGTTAGAACAGTGCTTAGCTTGTTGAATCTACTCAATATTAGTCATTGTCACCATCTACCTAAGACATAGGTTGGCCAAGAACATTTATGCAATTTTTCTACAATTAATTACTGAATGCTTATATGCTAATCATTGTTCTAGGCAGTGGGGATTCATTTTTTGTGCAAAAATCCCTCCTTAGTGAAGCTTATTTTCTTATTAACTAGCAAGTATTTAATGAACACTTAGTACTTGCCAGTGAATTCCAAGACTCCTATTGTATACTTTCGTTAACCAAGGTGAAAAGAACCAACCTCTCCACCATTCCACTGATAGTTTCTCCCAGCAGTTAGGTAAAGGGCGGGGGGGGGGGCGTAGGCCAACTCCAGGGCCGCGTTCCTCTCTGCACTGTGGTCAGGCTGCGGACAGGGAACGGGGTGGGGGGTGGGGTGGCGACCACCTCCGCCCGAGCCTGGCCACGGCCAGGAGTTGGTCACTAGGACAAGGGTGGTCTCCAGCAGGCAGTCTGCTCCGCAGCCACGCCCCCAGGTGACGCTTCTCCAAGCGGGCTGTGATAGTGCCCTAAGTCTCGCTGACGCCTAGGAGCAGGCGAGGCAGTGGGGGGAAACTGAGGCCCGACACAACAGGAAGGGGCTGGCACGCGTTTCCCCACTCCCAAACCGAGCCGGGGACGTGTGGCAAGCGGCCCCTGGGCCATAAGGCCTGGGCCGGGCCCGGGTCGACAAGGATGACTGTGCGCTTCAGACGCCTAGGGCTTAAAGGGTCAGGCGCCCGCACTCCGCAGTCCCCAGCCCGCCCAACAAGGCCCGCCTTGCGGCCTTACCTGCAGGTCCCAGCCGGCCGACTCGAGGAAGAAGCGGGCCCGGTCCTCCTCAGCGCCCGTTACCGCCACAAACTCCCTCAGCGCATCCTGTCGTTCCGCCGCCATCTTCCCTTCGTGCACTTCCCAAACCACTCCGGTGGTCGCCGCACAGCTCTGTCGCAGCGTTCCGGTCGCCGGCCCGGCCACTGGGTTCCAGCCCACAGGCCCCGCCCCACGTGGTGCCTCATACAAAGTCCTCCGTGCGAGCCGCCCCCCCCACCTCCTCCCGCTCCACGACCCCTAGAGGCCGCGGCGGGGACCGCAGCCTAACGGCGGGAATGGAAGTGAGCAGAGGATCAGCAGGGAGTTTTCCATAAACCTGTGGGATGAAACACAGATCCTGAAAAAAATCAGATTCACAATTAGCTGTTGCTTCATCCCAAAATCCATTAATTATTCATTTGTTTATTCATTTACTTGAAAGATTTCCTTTACACTGTTTTTTGTTTGTTTGGTTGGGGTTTTTTTGGTGCCAGGGATCGCACTCGGGTCCTTGCGCTTGCCCAGCAGGCGGCGAAATCACTGAGCTAAATCCCCGGCCCACTTGAAACATTTCCTGACAGCTTTCCAGGGCCTGATACTCTTCCAGGGCTGTGTATATGGTAGGGAGGAAAAAAATCTCAAGGCCCTGAATCTGTCATTCCTCTGCTCACAGTTCTTCCAAGGGTCCCTATCTCACCCTACATAAAACATTGTCATGCCTGCAAGCCCCATGTGAAGTTGGCCGCATGCTTCATTTCATCTCCTAGGGTTCGTACTAGTTTCGCTCCACCTGCCCTTCTTTGCTGGTCCTGAAATGTGCCATATATGCATTGACCTCAGGGCCTTTGCATTTGCTATATGCTTTAAAAAATTTTTTTTTGTTTTATTGGTACGTTTCAGGTATACAATATAATGACATTCATCATTGGAAATTTGCACCTTTACATAATCTCTTTTGGTTCTTATTTTTCCCCCTTCCCCTGCCCTCCCTTCAACCCCTCCATCCCTCCCTACTTACAAAGACTTTGCTTCCTTTTCATTCTCTCATATTAATTCCATTCCCGTCTTTCTTTTCTCCTACCCCTCCTACTTCCCCTTTGCTCCTTTTCTTCCTATTTCACATTATCTATTATACCTTTTAGTCCTTATTTACACTTTCAGTTTCTCACACTAGAGAAACTATTCGGTATTTACACATGTGTGTCCCATTTATTTCACTTAAGAGTATTGCCTTAATGTGCATCCATTTAGCTATAAATGTCTTTAATTTCTCATTTTTTATGGCTGAGTAATACTCCATTTTATAAAAAAAAACACCACATTTTCTTTATCCAGTCTCCAGTGGATGGGCAATTGGGCTGCTTCGAAGTTTTAACTATTACAAATAGTGGTGCTATGAACATGGGTGCACATATATCACTGTGGTATGATTCTTTTAATTCTTTAGGGAAGATACCCAGTAGGGGAATAGCAGGGTCAAATGGGACTTCCAGTCCTAGTTCTCTGAGGTATCTCCATACTGATTTCCACAGTGGTTGCACCAGTCTACACTCCCACCAGCAGCGGAGCAGGATTCCTCTTTCCCCACAGCCCCGCCAGCATTTGTTATTGGTTGATTTCATGATAGCAGCCATTCTTTCTGGGGTGAGGTAGAATCTCAGCATTGTTTTCATTTGCATCTCTTGAATGACCAGTGATGTTGAACATTTTTTCATATGTTTATTTGCCATTTCTACTTCTTTGTCTTAGAAATGTCTGTTCATTTCAGATGCCCATTTTCGGATTGGGTCTTTAAATTTGGGAGGTCTGTTTTTTTAAGTTCTTTATACATTCTAGACAGTAGACCTTTGTCTGAGGAATAGCAGGTGAAATTTGTTTGCCATATTGTGGGTTGTCTCTTCACGCTGTTGGTAGTTTCTCCTGCTGTGCAGAAGCTTTTTAATAGGAAGAGATCCCACTTGTTGACTATTGGTGCTAGGTCACGTGTAACTGAGGTTTTGTTCATAAAATCTTTTCCTACACCAATGTCTTCAAGATTTTTACCTAAACTCTGTTCCAGCTGGTTCAGCGTTTCTACTTTAATATTTAGATCTTTAATCCATTTTGATTTTAATTTAGTGCATGGTGAGAGATACAGGTCTAGTTTTAATCTTTGGCAAGCTGAAACCCAATTTTTCCAGCACCATTTATTAAAGAGGCTATCTTTCCTCCAGTGAGGGGTTTTGGCTCCTTTGTCGAAGATGAGATGGCTGAGTGTGTCTGACGTTGTTTCTGCACCTTCTAATCTGTTCCACTGGTCCTCTGGTCTGTTTCTTTGCCAGTACCATGCTGATTTTATCACAGTAGCTTTGTAGTATAGTTTCAAGTTGGGGACTGTGATACTCCCTGCCATGTCTCTGTTACCTAAAATTGCTTTTGCTCTTCTGAGTCTCTTCTTGTTCCAAATGAATTTTTGGATTGTTTTCTAAAGGTCCATGAAGTACGCTGCTGGGATTTCAATTGGGATTGCATTGAATCTATATAGCAGTTTTGGAAGTATGGCCTTTTTCACTATGTTGATTCTTCCTACCCAGGAGCAGGGGATGTCTGTCCATTTTCTGATACCATCTTCAATCTCTCTTTTCAGAATGCTATTGTTTTCAGAAAACAGGTCTGTGATTCCTTTTGTTAGGATGATTCCTAGGTATTTCAGTTTTTTGGATGCTATTGTGAAAGGAATTATTTGCCCTATTTCTCTCTCAGTGAGTCTGTCATTTGTGTAGAGGAAAGCTATTGATTTTTGTGTGTTGACCTTGTAACCAGCTACTTGACTGAATTTGGTTATTAAGTCTAGAAGACTTTTGGTGGAGTTCTTGCGGTCTTCTATATAGAGTATCATTTCATCTGCAAATAATGACAATTTGACTTTTTCATTTCCTATCTTTATTCCTTTTATTTCTTTGTCTTGTCTAATTGCTGTGGCTAATGTTTCCAAAACTATATTGAACAAGAGTGATGATAGTGCACATCCTTGTCTTGTTCCTGATTTTGGTGTGAAGGATTTCAGTTTTTGACCATTTGGTATGATATTGGCTGTTGGTTTTTCATGGATGGCTTTTATCAGATTAAGGTATAGACCATCTATTAAAATTTTGTGTAGAGTTTTTATCATAAATGCATGTTGGATTTTGTCAAATGCTTTTTCTGCATCTATTGAGATGATCATATGGTTTTTGTCCTTGGCTGTGTTGATATAATGTATTACATTTATTGATCTGTGTATGTTGAACCATCCCTGCATCCCTGGGATGAATCTCACTTGGTCAGGGTGTATGATCTTCTTGATGATCTTCTGCATTCTATTTGCCAGTATCTTATTAAGGATTTTTGCATCTATGTTTATTAGTGAGATTGGCCTATAGTTCTCTTTTTTAGTTAGGTCTTTCTCTGATTTGGGGATGAAGGTGATGCTTGCTTCCAGGAATGAATTTGGGAGTATTGCTTCCCTTTCAATTTCACTGAAGAGTTTAAACAGTAGTGGCAGTAGTTCCTCTCTAAATATGTTGTAGAATTCAGCAGTGAAGACATCAGGACCCGGGCTTTTCTTAGTTGGTAAGTTTTTAATTAAGTTTTCAATTTCATTGATTGATATTGGGTTGTTTAGAATTTTTAGGTCTTCTTCGTTCAACTTTGGTAATTCATATGTGTCTAGGAATCTGTCCATTTCTTCTGTGTTGTCCATCTTATTGGCATATAGGTTCTGGAAGTAGGTATTGATGATCCTCTGGATTTCTGCTGGGATCATTGTAATTTCACCCTTTTCATTCCTAATTGCATGGATTTGGGCCTTTTCTTTCCTTTTTCTGATAAGGTTGGCTAAGGGTTTGTCAATTTTGTTTTTTCTTTCGAAGAACTCTTGGCTTCATCAATGTTTTGTATTGTTCTATTACTTTCCACTGCATTGATTTCTCCTCTGATGTTCATAATTTCCTCCCTTGTATGAGCTGTGGATTTGTCCTGCTCCTTTTTTCTAGAAACTTGAGGTTCAACGTTAGGTTGTTTAATTGGGCTCACTCTGTTTTCCTAATATGAGTATTCACTGCTATGAATTTCCCTCATAAGACTGCTTTCATTGTGTCCCATAGATTCTGATATGTTGTATTGTGATTGTCATTTAATTGAAGGAACTGTCTGATTTATTCTTTAATTTCCTCTGTGACCCATTGGTTATTCAGACGTGTGTTGCTCAGTTTCCATGTATTTATGAAATTGTTGTGGTTTTTTTGCTATTGATCTCCAATTTCATCTCAGTATGGTCTGATAATATACAGGGGATAACTTCAATTGCTTTGCACTTACTTAAACATATTCTATGAGTGAGTATGTGGTCTGTTTTGGAGAATGACCCATGTGGAGTTAAAAAGAATGTGTATTCTGCTTTTGTGTGGTGGGGTACTCTGCAAACATCTGTTAAATTCATTTGTTCAAGAGTTTGATTGAGTTCTAGTATTTCACTGCTTGTTTTTTGTCTAGTTGATGTATCTATTTGTGACAATGGGGTATTGAAGTCCCCCACTACTATTGTATTAGTGCTTATATGGTTTTTCATGTCTGTTAGTATTTGTTTTATATAGTTGGATGCACTAGTGTTTGGTGCATAGATATTCATGATTGTCATCTCTTCCTCTTGGATTGTTCCCTTTACAAGGATGTAGTGTCCTTCTTTGTCTCTCTTAATCAGTGTGGTTTTGAAATTGACTTGGTGTGCAAAGAGGATAGCTACTCCTGCTTTTTTTTCAGGTTCCTGTCACATGGAGTATTGTTTTCCACCTGTTAACTTTCAATCTGTGAGTTTATTTTTGAATTAAGTGTGTTTCTTGTATGCTGCATAATGTTGGATTCTGCCAGTCTATTTTGATTGTTGAATTGAGACCAATAACATTGATGGTTATAACTGATACGTATTGAGTTATCATTGTTATGACTTTTTCTCTTTGTTGCATTCTCCCCCTTTGCATTTAATTTCTTGTCATGCCCGACGGATTCATTTGCTGTGTTTCCTGGGGTTGTGATACTCATTGTCTTTTCCTAGCATATTGTCTAAAACTTTTTGGAGTGCTTGTTTGGTATTCATGAAGTTCCTAAGATACTCTTTGTCAGGAAAGTAACTTATTTCTCCATCAATTTTTAAATTTTATTTATTTATGTTTTTGGTACCATGGATTGAACTCAGGTCCTTGCCTTGCACAGCAGGCGGAGAAACCACTGAGCTAAATCCTCAGCCCTTTCCATCAATTTTGAAAGTTTTGCAGGGCACATCCATCTGGGTTGGAGGCTGTTTTCCTTTAGGGCTTGGAATACATCACTTCAAGCTCTCCGTGTCTAGATTTTTTTTGGGGGGGGGTACTGGGGATCAAACTTGGGTCCTTGCGCTTGTGCAGTAGGCAGCGAAACCACTGAGCTAAATCTCAGCCCAAGCTCTCCTTGTCTTGAGGGTTTGTGTTGAGAAGTCTTCTGTGATGCTGATGGGCTTTCCTTTGTATGTGATTTGCTTCTTTTCTCTAACTGCTTGTAGAACTTTGTTATTCTGTTGGTTTTCTAGAATCTTAATAATTATATGCCTATGTGTAGATTCTTTTTTGATCAAGGCTAGTTGGAGTCCTATATGCCTCCCTTATCTGTATGTCAAGCTCTTTTCCCCTGCTTGGGAAGTTTTCTGCCATTATTTCTGTGAAGAGATCTTTTATGTCATCTGCACTCTCTCCTGTTTCTTCATTGAGCCCAATCAGTCTTATGTTATTCTTCTTTGCATCATCTAGCAGGTGCTGGATTGATTTCTCATGTTCCCTTATAATTTTGAAGCAATTTTTCTTTTCCTGATCACTAATTGCAATCTTATCTTCTATATCTGAAATTCTGTCCTCACATTGGCTCATCGTGCTGCATAAACTTTCAGTGGAGTTTTTCATCTCCTGGAAATCTATTTGCATCTGTTTTATGGATTCCATTTGTTTCCTATGTTGGGATTCCATCATGTTCCTCAATCTATTTTTTTTATCTGTGTCTGTTCTAGATTTATTAATCATATCTTGCACTATGAGCACAATCTCTGCTGTTATCTGAGAAATTATGTCTGATTTCATTTTTTCCAGATCCTCTTTTGTTGCCAATTCAGGGAGTCCAGGTGGTTGAGTATCAGAGTGTTCCATCTCATTTTCCTTTCAGTTTGCTGTAGGTGATCTGAAAGTCTGGTTTTGAGACTTGTTTATGAGTCTTCTCATTTTGACAAGGTGGTGGTGGTGTGGGGTGGGGTGTTCGGGGGTGGGTTGTGTGTGTGCTGCTGGCCCCTGCGTGGCTCACCTCCTCTGTGCTGGGAGCAGTGGTACAGAGGCCCGGAAGCCTCCTCTGCACTGGGAGCAGTAGTACAGTGGCCCAGAAGCCTCTGCTATATATTTTATGTTCCTAAAATATCTTCCCCTCAAGGATGAGCAAACTGCTCCCTTGTTTTCTTCAGGGCTCTGGTCCAAGGGCACTTTCTCAGACACAGCTCTTTCTCTTAGGTCCTTAGCTTCTTTGTCCTCTTGCCTCTTGCCACACTGTCTGGGAAACTCTTCCTTTTCCTTTCCCTTTGTAAACTTTTGCTCATTCTTCGGATCTCAGTTTGGGTGTACCCTCCTCAAGAAGGCCTTGGGAAGCTCCCCAGCCTCAGCCCAAACTTTATTAAGTTTAACTTTATTAGTTTCAGTCTTAATAAATTTATAAACAGCACAAATCTCTCCTTCATTGGAATAGTAATTGCTTTTTTGGAAAATTCGATTTAGAACTGTATGGAGACGGGAAGGGGATATAGGGATGGCGGAGATAAGAGGAGGGATGGGGAAGTAAAAATGATTAAAATGTGATATGTATATGTACCAATTCCTCAAGATGAATATAGTGTTTATATATTACAAACATGTACTAATAAAAATTTAAAGATCTAAATAAATACCTATAAAAATGTAAAAATATTTTATGTTATATTGTCAAATGAGTTAGGCTCTATGTTCAGGTCATTTTGAGTGGGTTTTCAGCTGCACTGGCTTCTTATATGAAGTGTAGGAAGAGGGACTCTCTTTTGTGGTGCAAGCAAGACTCTCAGGTCCACTGTAAGGCCATCCAGAACAAACCCTGGTCCCCAGATCCTGCCTCTTTATTGCTATGTCAACTTGAAATATCTTCCAACTTCATAGGAAGTCCAGGACTGTGCTCACATTTGGCAGCCTACAAAGTCTTTCTACCTGGAAACCGACAATGATTTACCCCAGCTTAAAGATGTGTGGGTGATCAGGTCCCCAAGACCAGCTGGTATTGGCATTTCTGGACTGGATTATCACTCCCTCTTCATTCTTGTGCTACTGGGGAAGGCTCTTTCTGTTGCCTGCTCCAGAGGCCTCAGAGACATTTTTTCCCCTACTACTACAAGGTAGCTAATGTTTTCTGAGCAATTATGGCAGCCCAGGTACTTTTAAAAGGACTTTAATTATACTAACTCATTCACTCTTACTACAGTCCAATGAAGTGAGTTCTATTATTGTCATTTCCATTCAGACTCCTGAAAGGGTTTAAACCCAGGTATCTGGCTGTTCTCTAGTCTGTGTTTGTAACCACTGCACAATTCTGCCTCTCCTTGGCCTTCAGCACTATGCTGGTTAATTTCCATGTCTAGTTTCTGGAGGCAGCTATAGATAATCTGACTGGAGGAATTTAGGGCAGCAGTTTGAAAGGCATGTGGGGGCGTGAACTTGAAATTACAATTATATAAAGCTTATCTAAGTGTCTTTAACGAAACTACATGGAGAGATGTTTTAAGGCCAAGCTCTATCTCCACTCTCACTCAAATTCTACCACCGCTACTACTTCCAGTTTTATTCCTACTTTATAGATCTCCCACCATTGCCTCATGATTCACCCAACCCCACTCTCATACTTAACCTCAGTACTACACACCCCCTCACTCTCTGCTTCATTCCACAACTCATCTCAACCCCCCTCAGACTCATCCTCACCTTCCTTCCCACCGTGACCTCCCTCCAGCCCCACCCAAGCCTTCTTTTGCCATATCCTCCCTCCTGATGACTTGATTGTGGGCAGGTCTGTGTGTACTCCTCGGTCAAGTCTCCTCTGATCTTCCCTGCTAGTCCCCAAACACTTTACCCTCTATAGCTTAGCAGACCAGTGAAAGCTGCTGGGTGGAGGAAGGAATTGATTTAAGCTGACATTCAAACTTTCCAGAGGCTCCTACTCAGAAGCTGCAGGACCTTTTGCCCTATTGTAGTACCACTGCCTCAGCAAAGTTGGGACTATTCCTCTCTTTTCATAGCTTCCCATGCCAACTAATGATAATAGCAGCATAGTACTGCCAGCCTGTGTATCAAAAGATGCTTACCTGCATTACACAGCAGTGGTACCCAATTTGAATCACAATGACAACTGATAAAATAATTCTTACAAGTCTGTTCTTATGGAGCATTGGCAGGGATGTGAGGTACAGGAACTGTCCAGTATTTGGTGGAAGAGTATGTGGGCTCAGTAGCATAGGAAAGTAACATTGCAAATGTGGCAGAATTGACAAAGCATAAAACCTGTACAACTCACCATTTCTATTTTTGGGTATACCCACTCAGGAAACTTTTTTTTGTACTGGGGCTCGAACTCAGGACCTTGTGCTTGCGAGGCAGGCACTGAGCTCAGTCCCCAGCCTCAAAGGTAACTTTTGCATGCCTGTACCAGGAGACACAGTGAAAGTCTATGATAGTGAAGAACTGAAACAACTTGGGTTTCTACCAGTTGGTGGAATTCACAAATATACTACTACAATGCAATACTATACGGCTGTGAAAATGAGTGTGTTAGAGCTACAGCAATCAACCTGGATAGATCTCAAATGTTGAGCCAGAAAGTAGTGCGGAGTATGTATAAAATGCCACTCTACAGGGAAATTTATACAGAATTTATAAATGGGAAAGGCCACACTTAAGTAGAGCTAGTGCTCCTCACCTCCTCAATCATAAGACATATGACTACATTCTTGGCCACAACTGGCACCTCTTCTCTCTCCCTCCCAACACTGACCCCTCAGAGCTGCCCTCTCTGGATCATCAGGACACAGGAAGTCCTTATGGAGTGGCTTTGTCTCTCACTTTTTCTAGCTCTAGATCTTATCTGCAGGAGAAAGTGAGGGCTCTCCAAATGGGAAGAGAGCAAAAGTCAATCAGCCTATTGCCTACAAGCAGCTGCTATGGAGGGCAGGCCCTGGGTACCCTAAAATGGGGGTCCTTGGGGAGGATCAGGAAGGTCAAGAACCACAGGAGAGGAAGGAAAGCAATGGTGGGCTGCAGGAAAAGAGAAGACAGAAAAGAAGGGGAGATTCTGGGATTTAGGGAGGCCTGGACTACAGCCATTAACCTCTCCTGTGTTCAGATTCCAAGGCCATACAGGACATGCAAGAATATGGCCTCCCTGTGGCCCACCTCTTCTCTGTCTTTGGCAGGCCATCTTGCCCATACAGTGACCCAGGTCCCAATGTAGCCAGCTGAGGGACTTGCCTCTCTTTTCCTCCCCATCCTTTCATCTGTGGGCAGCAGGTTTTCCCAGGTCCATACCATGGGCCCTGAATTACTTACTTTTGCTTTATTTTCTGACACCCCTACCATTGCCATAACCCTGTAAGTCACATTTTTCTAGGATTTTCCAGGCGAATCTCAGGAGATTCAGGGCTCTCAGGTGGCTAAAGTCACAAGATGAGAAGCCCAGCATTGGGAGCTGTACACTGCCTACTATGTGGAAGATGGTGACTATATATTATAGTTGTAATAGTCATAACTGCATAGTTCAATCACATCAGCAATATTTAGTGCTTCCCATGTGGCAGGTACAGTTAATGCTTCACATGCAGCAGTGCTCTTGAGCCTCATAGTTACCTAATATGGAAAACACTAATCTTATTTCCAATTTACAGATTAGAAAACCAAGGGAAACAAGCTCACTGAAGAGATATAGGACAATTGGAATTTGAAACTGTACTGCCAGATTCCCAAGACCATGAACTTCACCTTTACTTGTACATCCTTTTTGATCTTCACAAAGATCATAGTGGGCCTCTCTGATTGGTGTCTGCTACTAGAATGCTATGTCAAGTATACACCTGTCTTAGGGCCTTTGCACTTGCTGTTCCTTATGCTTATTAAGCTCTTCCCATGGTCTACAGGACTCCTTCCCTCACTTCCTTCATGACACAGCCTAAATGTTACTTAACAAGTCCTCTTCTGAACATTCTAAATAAAATAGCATTACTTCCCCTTTGCCTCAGCACCTTCCATCTTTCTCATCTTGCCTTATTGTTGCACCCTGCACCATCATCATGTAACATATTGGATTTATGTTTACTTGTTCATTGTCTGTCTGCCCACAGTAGAAGGTAAGCTCTGAGAGAAGATTTTTTCTATCTTATTGTTAGCACACTGATTAGTACTTGGCATATATTCTGCTCTTAATCAGTTAACAGAACTGAGTGCAAAGGGCTGCAACAGTAGAAAGTTAGGTTCCTGCCCTCAGGGAGCTCAAATTCTGGTGGGGAAAACTAACAACCATCAAGAAAATAAACACACAGTGCACATGCACACACTTTTCATCCAGCATTAAGTACTATGAAGAAAGCTCAAGTGGCATAGGAGAAATGGGAGTGACAGAGGTGCCATCAGGGATAGAAGGTTCCAGGGAGGCCTCACAAAGGAAATAGTTAAGCACAGACTCAAATGTGTGAGGGAGTTTGGTGTGGTCAAGACTCAGTGGGTGCTGGAGTGGAGAAACGTTAAGGGGTGGTAGGAGGTGAGGTCAGAGGGGCAACAGGGACCAGCCCAGGCAGTTGTTCACCTGCAGTTGTTTTTGTTTTGGAGGGCCCACTGTATACATCCCTACTGCATTACCCTCTGGGGGTTTCTGTAAACAAATGCCACAAAGTGGGTGGTCTAAAAGAACAGAAATTTCTTTTTTCATTGTCTTTCAGGCCAGGAGCCTGAAGTCAAGGTGTCAGCAGAGTCTGCTGTCACCAGAGCATCTTGGGGAAAAGCCTTCCTTCCTCCTTCCAGGACCTAATGCTGCTGGTGTACTTTAACTTGTGGCCACATCACTCCAGTCTCTACTTTTGTGGTCCTATTGCTTTCTGCTCTTCTGCATTCTCTCTCTGTCTCTGTCTCTCTCTCTCTGTCTCTCTGTTTATAAAAAAAATCAAAGAGTCCTGGGTCTCCATACTTGAGTTGCATTCAGGCCCCAGCTGGATAATCCAGAAATTTAATCCACCTTCACCCCCACTCTCTGCCCCCTGCAACTTCTGGTCATGTAAGACAACACTCACAGGTTCCAGAGATTAGTATGTGGATACCTCTGCTGTATGTAATATGCCTGCATAACTATCTTCCTTAATATCTGGCAATACAGTGATTTATTCCATTTTCAGACCCAATTAATGTCCTCTCCATCTTACTTAGTTCAAGCTGTTTTTCTGATGTTACAATGACAAACACCCTGCATTTGTCATCCATTTTCCCTCAGAGTAAGTACTAACGAATGTTTGCATGGAAAGAGAAGAGGGAATTCACAGGTATCAAATGTCCATACAGCACACAGTACTGATTAGGCCCTCAGTAAGTGTGGAATTTAATCAGTGATTCTCATACAATGCAGAGAAGTCTACATTTTTATTCTTGCCATTTTGTGAGGTGAAGTGATGGATGAGTCACTGAGGTTGCATAGTGAGGACTCAGAGCCCTCAAGGTTCCAGGCCAGAAGTGTCTGACTCCAGGGCTCCCATACTTTCCCCTCCATTTGGGTTTCTATGACATTTTGGGCGAGGTAAGTCTTTGTTAGGGGCGTCCTATGTAATAAAGGATGTTTCACAGCATCTTTGGCCTCTACACACTAGATGGCAGTTGCGACACCCAAGTTGTGACAATTGGAAATGTCTGGAGACATTGTTGAAAGTCCAAGGGGAATGGTGGTAGTGGGAGGGACAAGATCACCCTTGAGAACCATGGTGAGAAGGAGAGATGTTATGCTGCTCAGGGGGAGTGATGATGGGACAAGGTGGTGGGTTAGCTGGGAATTAAACTCTGGTCTTTAATGTACAAATAAGGGCCTGTCTTTATACCACAGGGGTGGAGATCACTGGTTATCCCCTGATAATCTACCTTGAGGTTCTCTAGTGAAAGATTTCAGCTGGGCACATTGATGCCAAATAAAGACTACATTTCCTACCCTTCCACGTTCCAGCCAATAAGTAAAAGAGGTGGACAAATTCCTGACTGTGCTTTTTTTGTTGTTACGACAGTGCCTACTATATATTCCAGGCTGCCTTGAGCTCCCTATGTAGCCCAGGTTGGTCTTGAATTTGCAGTGATCCTCTTGCTTCAGCCTCTGGAGTTCTGGAATTATAGGGATGTGGTACCATGTCCAGCATCTGTCTGTATTTTTATTTATTTTTAAAATTTTTGGCCCAGGGTCTTGCTCTGTAGCATACTGTAGTACAATGTAGTATAGAACTCACTATGTAGCCCAGGCTGGCCTCAAACTCCCAGTGATCCTCCTGCCTCAGTCTCCAGAATGCTTTTAAATTGTGGAGGATGTCTCCTTGCCCTGCCTTCTTCCTCATTCTGGCTCCTGGTGGTTGGATATTACAAGAAAAATCAACTTTCTTCTGGTTTAAGTCACTGTTTTTGTTATAGTTGCTAAACCTGGATTCTATTACACTGACCCTAGCCAGCCACATGGGGAAGGAAAGAAAGAAGAAATGGGAAGAAAGGGATGTAAATAGAGAGGCACAGGTGGTCTGGCTGGATGAACTGAGATGCCCAGAGAAACCTGAGAAGAAGACTTTGAATTAAGTCTGGAAGGTCAAGAAAGTATGGAAAAGCACAGAAGGAGGGAGGCACCCAGAAGGGCCTGCATCAGGGACAAATGCTTGAAGGACAGGGAAGGCTTGAATAGGCTGACAAGACACATCAGAGGGTGGCCCAGTGTCAAGTGAGGAATTTTACCAAGTTACCTCAATAAGGTACAAGGGATCTACTTGTTTGCCTTAAAGTCTTGGGAGGGTACTGGGGGCTGGGATTAGAGGCGGAGAAATAGTTGAGGGTCATGGCTTGTCTCCAACTCAGTGAAGCAGGAAACAGTGAGGACCCTGGCACAGATAACTCTTTAACATGAAGATAGGAGCAAAAATTGGCTTTTAATGATGTCAGTAGCTCAACAAGTGACTCCTGTCAGTCTTGAGAGCCTCAAATAGAAGTTTGCACTTCCTTATATACCTCTATTTACATCTACAAAGCTTAATTCCATTGGAGTTTCCCTGGGAATATAGCAAGCAGGATTTGCACAAAGCAGAGCAGTGGAAAGGGGGAAAACAAAGAGTTCTGGCAGGACTCTCTAACAGATTTGATGACAGATTACAGAAGTTGTCATGGCTGCTCAGGTACATTCTACAAACAGCATAGTTACCTATTTAACTCATAGTTGCCTAATAACACAGTTAACTCATAGTTGCCCAATTCCATATGGAGGAGTGGTCTCCTCTCTCAAGAGGATCTACAAATAGGCTGACACTTTACTCTTGCCTCTTGTCCATTCTAATCTGTGCACAGCTTTCTGAGGCTGAGGTCTAGAAGTCTTCTCATCCAGAACTTCTCTGGCAGGCAGACAGGGCCAGTAGGAGTATAGCCAAGGTCACTGTCTTCAGCCCCAGGACCACAGGTGTGAACACAGACAGGAGGCCTGGGGACACAGGGGACAGCTTAGGTGGGACCCCTGGTGAGCACCCAAAGTATACATCCCAGTGCCATTTGTGGGTGAGGCTGAGCCCAGATGCTGTTTAACCCATGGACTCATGTCCTTCCTATGCAGGAAGAGGTCAGAGATCACCCTTCCCTCTCTCCTGGGCTAGAAGAAGCCTTGCCCTTTACCCCTACCTATACCCATATAATTTCAACAGCATCCCTCACCTCTGCTAATGAGAGAAAACTGGGGTCATTTATTGGATGCTCAGCTTCTCTGCCTCAGAGCCTGAGCCAATGTAATCTTGAAACAAATCCTACAATACAGAGTAATGATTCTGTTTTCAAAGATGAAGAGACAGACCTAGAACTAGAAGTAATTTGCCCAGAGCCACATGTGTCAAAGAAACGATTATACATTATTCACATGTTTTGAATCATCATGCTATAGTTTATAAATATATACAATTATGATGTATCAATTAAAATATTTTTTTAAAAAGAAAAGAAGTGATGGGCCCAGGTGGTCTGGCTCCTGTGAATGCCAGGATCAGGGCCCAGTGTCAGGGAGACTAACTGGCTATTTCTGACCCAAGTTCTCTCCAGTCACCAAGTAAGCTCAAGTGTTAACAGGTGACTTGCCAGATACTTTTCTGGATATTTGGCACCTGTGATTTCATTTCCAATTCTCATCCCCTTCCCCTTTATTCATGGGGTTGGATATCAGAGATTCAAGAAGCAGGGTGACCTGCTTGGAATTCTACAGGTAGAAAGGACTCCATCCAAGAGACCTGGCTATGAACCACATTTTTCAGCACTATTGTGCATGGCCTCACAATATAATACGTGGGGGGCTCACTACCTCTCCAGCAAGACTACCCACTCTACAGTGAGCTGGTACTGGCTATTAAAAAGCTCTTTCTCTGAGCTGCTGTAACATGATTCTCTGGGGTTCCCGCTCTGTAGCAGAGCTGGAATCCTGGGAATTTTCTTGGAGGAGAATGAGCCCTAGAAATCTGAGACTACTGCTTTCTCATGGCCAAGCTACTCGTGGCCCCCTAGGGATGTCTCATTTCTTCCACTGGAGCTAGGAACACTCACCTGTCAGAGATATCTGGGGTGCAGGTTCATCGGTGAATTCTTTCTCTAGAGAAATAGGTTTTGCTGTAACACAGAAAGGCTTTTTCACATTTCTCCTTACCTTTCTGTCCTGCCACTTGCCACTTTCTGAGGCCCTGTGCTGATATCATGGGTTCCTGAGAGAAGCCAAGTAGTTTCTGCCTGGTGGGGGCTGGAAGTCAAATCCTGTAACTATAAAGAAGTAGTCAGGCCTTCTGCCTGAGCATCTCTGGGGTACAGCCAAAGCCTGATTCATCACTGTGTCTCCAGAACTTACTACATGCAAGGCAATCAACAGCCATGAAACAGATATTTCTTGAAAACTTGAATGTTTGTTGGAAAACAGAATGGGGAGAAGTTAACTCTGTATGGAAGAGGAAAATATTACACAAAGGAGGAGTCATTTGTGCTGGGCCTTGAAGGATGAGTAGGGGTTCTCCAGAGAAAAGGAGAAAACATTCTAGATAGAAGGAACTTATGTAAAGACATGGAGACTGAGAAGAACTTGCTTGTCTGGGACATGGTCAGAATTCCTTATGGGTCACCTGCCCCTGATACTTCCTAAGCAACTTGTCTCACCTTTTACTCTCAGCCTGCTGCCCTGTCCAGACAGATATTGAATGTTGGGTTTCCTATGAAATTTTACACAGTAGTAGGTGCCTGCATCCTCAATGGAGACACCATGGAGAAGAATACTGAAGTCATTGTTGGAGCCGCGCACTGCTGTGACATTGGGGTGGGAGATGCCTTCAAAATTGTAAATGGCCTCTCGGCTCAGACCAGTCCCTCGGAACCACCTGATGGGGCCAGGGGGACCATATCCAAGCACTGTGCAGTTTAGGAGGACAGTGTCACCAACGATCACCAGCACCAGCTCCTGGGGTTGGATAATCCAGAGGTCTAGCCTGGAGTCTCCAGCTCCTGAAGCCAAAGAGAAGATCCATGTTGGATTTCCTCCTTATCATAGCCTGCTCATTTCCTTCTTCATATCTCTCCTCCCTTCCCCTTTTCATGATTTGTTCTTTCAGCCATCCCCTTCCACTTCTTTTCATTACTCCCTGGTTGATTTATTCAGTAAAAAAGTTCTGAGAACCTGTGTACCAGGGCTGGCAAAGCAGAGCTCAGCAAGTCTCCCAACCGCCCTGCCTTGAAGTCATTCTCAGCATAGTGGTGGAGATGGTCAAGAAAAGTGACCCAAGTCTAGAATCCTATAGAACTTCAGGATGACAGAGAAGGTACCATAATAGCTTGGAAGAAGGCAAGGACACCTTCCAGAAATTCTGGCATCAAGTTAAAGTCAACCAACCCTTGACACATTCCATTTTAGCAGTTTACAGGTGATTTCACAAGTGTCCACTCTTTTCTTTAATCATCTAAATGAGCCATGAAGTACAAATGTCGTTGCCTACTTTGCAGTTAAGTATATAGAGCCAAAGTTAAATACATAACAGCATGTAGTTATTGAATAACTTACACACTTTTTGGATACCCAGGTCATCATGGGTGGATGTCTAGACACCAGAACCAATTGAGAAGTGGGGTAGACTACATGATCAGCCTGAGGTCTTCACTGTCCTCTGGTAGTATAGTATGTTCACACTTTTGCTGTGGCCTCCTTGTCCTTGGCTTGGAACTGAGCCATGTGACTTGCTCTAGCCAATGGGAAGTTGGCAGATGTGATAGAGGCTTCTTGTGCTTCTTGAGAAGATAACACCCAGGTTGCTGCTACTTCTGCAGCCTTGGCCCTGGCATGAGACATGGGAGGCAGAACTACCCCAACTTCTAGCAAATGTACAAGGGAGATAGAAATACTTATTGTGTATGCCACTGTGATTTTGTGTGATATGGCATGATTGTACATAAAGGTGAGGAAGGGCAGCAGATTAGAGCCAACATGTGGGCCACAGTGCCTCATACTCACCCTTCACAAACACAGAGGTGCCTTTATCCAGCTTATCTTCTGAGAACTCACACAGGCAGTGGTAGGTTCCAGCATGCTCCTTAGTGACATTGTGGATGTAGATGGAATAATCACAGTTCAGGGGCTCTAATGTCCTCTGGATCATAGGCATCACCCCAGGAAAAATGCCATGTTTGAAGTTATAAATTTCCTGTTGGTCCTGACTGTTCACCTTGACCCATTTTATCATATCATCAATGCAAGAGCTCACCACCATACACCTCAGTAAGAGGGTGTCACCTTCTGCCACCAGCATTGGGCCCTCGGGTTGTAGCACCTGCTGCTGTTCACTCCCATTGCTCTGCTCAGAGGCTCCTGCAACAAAGGAAGGGGGGCCTTTCATTGGGCAGAAAGGCCTTGGAGCCCTGAAAGGCAAGCTTCAATCTAGTCACTATGTGGCCAAGAACAATTGATCAGGACAAGAGAAGAGTGTAATTGGAGAGGAAAAGGAAAAAGGATGAGGTGACTAGCTGCAGAGAGATAACAGAGCTATTTAATAGAAAATCTACAAATAATCAAGAGAATTTAGGTGGTCATCTTGTCCTGAGAACTGAATGCTCTATCTCATTTATTCCTAAAATGCTCCTATGGGGTAGGCAACATTATCTTATTTTACAACAGAGAAAAGTGAACAGCTGAAAAAGCTAGGCAGCCCATCCTATACCATTTGTTAGGGACTGAATCATGTCTTCCTCAAATGCGTATGTCGAAGTTCTATCCCCCAATACCTCAGAATGTGACTGATTTAGACCTAGGGTCTTTAAAGAGGTAATTAAATCCAAATGAAGTCATGAGGGTAAGCCCTAATACAATCTGATGAGTATCTTCTTAAAAAGAAGAAATTTGGATGGATATATGGAGGGAAGACCCTTTAAAGACACAGAGAGAGGCAGTTATGTACAGGCAAAGGAGACAGGCTGAGTGTGGGGGGCCTTGCCCCCCCCCTAGTACTCTTGAGTGCCTTTTATGGGCATGTCTAAGCCTGCTGCAAGTCTACCCGGCAACAAGGAAGTAGCCCCAGTACCCTCCCCTTGCTCCCTCCCTCTAGCCCTACGGTATATATGCTGTAGCAGCTTCTGCAATAAACGAGACTTGATCAGAAACCTGTCTTGTCTCCATCTCTCGTGTCCCCTGTCCTTTGTCATTCTCACTCCCCCTCTAGGGTCTCCGTTGACTTACCCGCGGGCCGGGACAGCTGAGGAAGAAACCAACACCATGAACATCTTGATCATGGATTTTTAACCTTAAGAGTTGTGAGAAAAAATATTTTTAACGCCGAAGCCACCCAGTCTGTGATATGTTGCAATGGCAAACTAGCAGACTAGTATACCACTCATTAAGAATGTGACAGAGCCCTGATTGCAATCCTCAATATCTGTTCCAAAGGCCCTTGGTTTTCATCCTCAAACATTGCCTCTCAGAGACAGTTTGCGTGGTGTCATGGTCAGTGTAAATACTCTCCTTGCCATCTCCGAAACTACAGTTGTTGCTGGTGTGCTGCAAAGTGGCTCTATTTTGGGGACAGGTTGACTGTTGAGTTTAGCCTCAGAGTACCAAGAAGAGGACTAAGGCCTTTGGTGGAAGTTTTTTTACACCTGGCTTATAAACATCATTACATTTACTCCTCTCAAGGACTCTATGTTGCTTGAGTAGCAACAGGCCCAAACAATCATGGACTGAAACTTATGAATTTATGAGCAAAAACAAACTTCTCCTACTATAAGTTGTTTATGCCAGTTATTTTGTCATAGTAATGTAAAGCTGACTGAGACATATATACTAGCAACAAATAACTAGAATTTTAAATTTTAAACATTACTATCCCTAATATAATAAAAATTAGGAAATACATTGTGATAAATTTGACCAAAAATATAAATGATCTGTAAACTAAAAACTTATAAAATACTGCTGAGAGGAAAGAAAAAAACACTAAATAAACATCAAAACTTATGAACACCGTTCGTATGTTAGAAGACTCCATATTGAGAAGATGTCAATTCTTCTTAAATCAATGTATAGATTCAACGCAATCTCTATTCACAAGTTCCCAGGCTTTGCTTTAGAAATTGACAAACCAAATCTAAATTTCCTAGGGTAACTAAGACAATTTGAAAAAGAACAACATTGGCAAACTAACACTACCTTGATTTAGGACTTCTTATAAGGCTATAGTAGTCACAACAGTGTAATATTTCCATAAAGACAGACAAATATATCAATGAAACTGAATAGAGAGTCCTGAAATAGTCTACACATATGGACAACTGATTTTTGATGAAAATGTAGACAATCAGCACAGAAAGGGGAGTCTTTTCATCAACAATCCTAGAACACAAACAAATGAACAATAATTCATACTTCAAACCATCTACAAAAATTAATTCAAAGTGGATCATAGAACTAAACATAAAATGTAAAGTTAACAATTTCCAGTTGAAAACACAGGAAAGAATATTTGTAACTTGTTCAGGCAAAGATTCCTTGGATAACATCAAAACTATGATCCATAAAATAACAAATCAATGAATTGTCTTCATAAAAATTAAGAACACTTGCTGTTCAAAAGATACTTGAGGAGAGAGTCAAGTTTTCCCTGTGTGCAGGACATGATTTTATATAGAAACGCCTAAGGATTCCACCAAAAAACTATTAACACTGATAAACAAATTCAGTAAATTTGCTGGATGCAAAATCAATGTATAAAAAATAGCATTTTAATACATTGATAAAAATTTGCTGAAAAAGAAATTAAAAAGAATTCTATCCACAAGAGCTACAAAAATTAAAATGTCTAAGGAGAAACTTAATCAAGGAAGTGAAAGAACTCTACAGTACAAATTATAATACACTGATAAAAATGAAAAGGACACAAAAGCATGGAAAGATATCTCATGTTTATAGATTGGAAAAATTAATATTGTTAAAATATTCTTACTGCTTAAAGTAACCTAGAGTCAATGCATTTCTTATAAAAATACCAATGACATTCTTCACAAAACAGAAAAAACAATTCTAAAATTCGCATGGAAGCAGAAAAGACTCAGGATAGCCAAAAGAATCCTGGGAAAAACCTCTCAAACAACAGTGGAGGCACTACACCATCTCCTTACCTGACTTAAACACATAGCACAAAGTTATACTAACAAAACCAGCATGATATAGAACAAAGAATCCCAAAATTTGAACATGTACATACAGCCCACTGATTTTTTACAAAGGCACAAAGAACATAATTGGAGAAAGGATGGACTCTTCTATAAACAGTGCTGGAAAAACTGAAAATGAAACTAGATCCCTTCCTCCCACCATATACAAAAATAAACTCAAAATGAATGAAACCCCTAAATATAAGGCCTGGGGATATGAATAAAACATAGGGGACATACTTCAAGACATTGGTGTAGGCAAAGATTTTTGGATTAGAGTTTAAAAATACAGACAATAAAAATAAAAATAGAAAAATGGGCATATGTCAAATTAAGAAACTTCTATATAAAAAAGAATGATCAACAGAGCGGAGAGACAACATGTAGAATGGGGGCAAACATTTGTAAAGTATTCACCCCAAAATGATTAATATTCAGAATAAAGAATGAAAAAATTCAACAGTGAATCCCCAAATAATTTAGTTAAAAGTGGACAAGTAATCTGAATAGTCATTTCTCATAAGAAGACATGAAAATGACCAACAAGTAAGTATATGGAAAAATGGTCAGTATTATTAAACATTAGGGAGTTGGAAATTGAAACCACAATGAAATATCATCTTACACCATTAGAATTTTTTTTATAAAAAAGACAAAAATCAACAAATGCTACTTAGAATATGGATGAAAGGGAGCTCTTATTTACTCTTTGTAGGAATGGAAATTAGTACAACCTCTATAGAAGGCAGTATGAAGTTTCTTCAGAAATCAACAAATGGAACTTCCGTATGATCCAGTAATCCTACTACTGAGTGTATATTGAAAGGAAATGAAATTATTATGTTAAAGAGATACCTGCACTCCCATGTTTAATTTCAACACTATTCACAACAGCCAAGATACAGAATCAGTCAAAGTATCCAATGATGGATGAATGGAAAAAGAAAACATTATATATATACACAATGAAATATCTTCATCTATAGAAAGAATGAAATCTTGTCATTTGTGGCAACATGAATGAAACTGGAAGACATAAATCATGCATTTTAAGTAAAATAAGTCAGGCTCCGAAAGACAAATACAGCCTATCTTCACATATAGAAACTAAAAACAATCAATCTCATAGAAAAGAATTGGTCACTAAGGACAGTGAAGGGCAGGGGGAAGGGAGGTTGGTGAGGAGTTAGATAGTGGGTACCAAAATACAGTTAGAAAGAAGGAATTATTTCTGATCTATAGCAGAATAGAGGAACTATAGTCTACAACAATATTTCAAGCTAACCAGAAGAGTCTGGTGTTCAAGATAAGTGTTTGGGCAGGTGAAATGCTAATTACCCTGATTTGATCATTACACGCTATATACATGTATCAAATTATCATGCTGTATCTCAAAATATGTACAAATATTATATATTGAAAGAAAAGGTCAAAAGGGGTAGGGGAAGTGGGAGGGGAAGGGGAAAGGGAAGAAGGGAAAGGAAAAATCATGAGAAAAGAAAAAAATGGAAACAAAGTCTATGTAAATAGAGAAGGGCACACAGGTAATGGGGAAAAAATAAGAACAAATATACATCATGTACAGGTACAAGCAACCAATGATAAATGTAAATGTATTGTATACCTAAAATGTACCAATAAAAGAATTTAAGCAAAAAAAAAAGGATATTTGTTAAAGAATGAAAAGACAAGCCAAAGGGTCATATAAAATATTTTCAAAGCATAAATCTGATAAAAATATATAAACAACTCTCAAAACTCAATAATAAGAAACAAAAATAAAAATGAAAGTTGAATAAATATTTCAACAAAATAAATGTAACATATGCTCAGCATTATTACACACTAGAGAAATGCAAAGCAAACTGACAGTAAGAAATTCTACACACTTTTTAGAATGACTAAAATTAAAAAGATTTACCAAGGTATTGTTAGAAAAATATGGAGGAATTGTTATCCTCAGACATTGCTGATAAAAGTGTTTAACTTCTTTGAAAAACAACTTGGCAGCTATTATATTTTCTAGCTATTTTTCTGTTTACTGTTTCCCAAGAGAAATGAAAGCATATGTTCAAAGACTTGTACATGCATGTTTATAGATGCTTTATTTATAATAACCCTATATTAGTCACTTTCCTGTCACTGGGACAAAACATCTGACACCCACAAGTTAAAGGAGAAGAGGTTTATTTTGAATAAGAATTTCGTGGGTTCAGTTCACAGTTGGCTTGCTCCAAGGCCAAAACTGCATGGCAGAGGAAAGCTGTTCAATGCAGGGTGGAGAGAAAACAGAGCAGAAAGAGTGAGAGGGAGAGAGGAGACAGGGACAAGAATACATCTTTCCAGGTCACGTCCACAGTGCCTGCCTTCTCTGACCAGACCTCATCTCCCAACAGCTCATTCAGCTATGAACTCATAGATGGATTAATCCACTGATAAAAATAGGGCCCCATAATCTAATCACCTTTCCAAAGCCCCACTTGAACACATGAGATTTAGGGGGACATTTGAGATCTAATCCATAAAAAGCCCCAAACTGCAAACAACTCAAGGAGTAAATAAAAACCAAACTGGTTTATCCATATACTGGAAAGACATGAAGAGAAGTGAACTGTTGATATGTAGAAAAACTTGAGTTAATCTCAAGTTTATTATGCTGAGAAAAAGAAGCCAGACCAAAAAAAAAAAAAAAAGAAAAGCACAACTGTGTGATCTGTATGATCTTTATTATGCAAAATTCTAGAAAATGAAAACTAAGCTACAGTGACAGAATTTCTATCAAATAAGAATTTTCCTGGGGTTGAGGAGGATTGGAATTGATGAATCACAAGGAAACTTTTCTGGGTGCTGGGTGTGTTTGTTATCTTGATATTGGTGATGAAGTTATCACCAATGACTTCACATGTATAAAATCTACCCAGCATCCATGAAATGTATCAAATTGTACACAGATAGTCCCTGACTTACCATGCATGATTTGATTTAGGATTTTTCCACTTTGTCATGTTGTGAAAACAGTAGTCATTCAGTAGAAACTATACTTTAGATTTTGAATTTAGATCTTTTCCTCAGCTAGCAATATGCAGTAAGATCCTTTCTCAAGATGCTGGGCAGCAGCAGGGAGCTGCTCTTCCCAGTCAACCAAGTGATCACCAGGGGCAACAACCAATGTTATGGGTATATTCTGAGGCTAAGCTAGGATGTTCTGTAGGTGAGATGTATTCAATACACTTTTGACTTACAATATTTTCAGTTTGTGATGGTTTTATCAGGCTATAACACTATCCTAAGTCAAAATGCAGCCTTACCTGTGTACAGTTTATTGTATGTCAAATGCATCTCTGTAATGGCATTTTTAAAAAAGAAAAAATTGTGAGACAAAGCCTATGTGTGTAGAGAGAAAAGGACAATTAATGCAGATGAGGCAGAGAGAAAAAGTGAGAACCCAGAAAGTCAGTTTCCAGTTGGAAGTGCATCTGGGCAAGCAAAACATTAGGGAAGAAGCTGGAACTGGGCTCCTTGCCCCATCTTCACTTTCTGCTTCTTGATGATTCCAGGTTGCTATGTGGACTTTCAGAGCTGTCCTGGGAACTTTATTTCAGCCTTGTCTGTGGAGCTGGACCAGCTCCTTCCTCCCATCTGCAATTCCTTCCTGTTTTCCATTTCTACCTTTTGCCTTTCATAGTCCCTGTTAAGGGGTTCCCTTTGGAAGCCTGATAGAAAAATCAATATTTTCAAAAGATATTTTTGATCTGGGTAGGTTAGTTTATGATTTCATAGCCTAGTGCCTAAAACATAGCAGAGAGTCAAAAGTATTAGTGTCATGAGTGATTAGAAATTACTATTCACATTTTTAATGGAGGAAACCAGCTTGGGTAAATGAAGTGGTTTCAAAAGTTACATGGCCAGTGAGCGAAGGAACATCAGGTCTAGCCCCAGACCTGCATCCCTCCAGGATCTCTTCTGGCAATGATCACCCTGGAGGACTCAAAGTGTCAGGAACAGGATCTAGATCTTGGGAAGGCCTGAGGGAGGGGCCCAGATGGGCAGGAGATGGAATGATCCAGCTGAGAGCTAAGTGTCCTACATGATGGATCAAAGGGTTCTAGACCCAGAAGTCAAGCTATCCCAGGAGGCCCAACATTTAGGAGCTAAACAGGACTGACCCTGAATTAGAGGAGACATGAGTAAGATAATAATAATAGCCACCAGTTATTCTTTCATTATGCCTGATCTTTATAGGTCTTATTTTGTCCAATCATCATAACAAATTCATGAAGTTAGCTCAGTTTTACAGATAGGAAAAAGTGAGGCTCAGAGTGAAGTTACTTAAACCAGTAAGTGGTGAGATTTAAGCATAGCTATGTCTCAAGAAGAACTGAGGCTGGCTCAAGGGTGGGCCATGAATAGTATACTGTTCCACAGGATCCTGAGCTTAGAAAAACCCATGCTCAATTTAATTCTCTGCTACAGATGTCTTAAAGTTCAACAAGAGACCTGATTTTCACTTTGCACTGGGCCCCACAAATTATGTAGCTCATCTGGGTTTGAGTCTCATCACTTTAATATTCACAGCAACCCCAAGAAAGGTCCTATGGGTGCTCGCATTTTTGTAGAAGAGGAAATGAAGCTCACAGAGTCAGGGCATCAGATATAGGCACAGAAGTTCCAGCTGGAACCCAGTGATGTGAGCCCAGAGCCTGGGGACTTAGTTACTTTACTTAGTCACTTTACTCTGCTGCTTCCAAAGATATTCTGCTATGTTGGGCCTTTGGTCAACTCTCTTCTTGAACTAGCAAAGTTCTCAGCACCCCTCTCCATACTTCACTTTTTGGGGATAAAGCTCCTCTAAGCATGCAGAAATACTTGGTCCCCCTCTATGGGACCAGCCAGGGGTGGACCCTGTTGTATACCAGATTCACTTACCTGTTAGGTCAAGGAACAGTACCAGCAACAGGGAGCAGCGAGGTGAGTGAACCAGAGAAGTGGAGGTGGGCATCGTGAGGAGAACACGGTGCTTTGTGTGGTCCCCAGGACTGGCAGGCAATTGCTCTCTGGAGGCTGTTGGAGTCTGTGGTGGGGTCTGTGGATGAGGCTGTTTCTGATTCCCTTGTCCTCGGCTATTGGGGGAAGTGTTGTCATTACAAGAATAACCCTGGTGATGCAAGAGGAAGGAGCTGGGTTCAAGGGTTTCCTGCTTTCATGTTTGGGCTATGGTTCCTGTAACAACTGTGCCAAAATGTTGACTCTCTGCACAGACTCCATCTAGTCCACTTGGAGGGAGATGAGCACCCTGTCAGTGAGTGCCCTCTGGAGTCAGTTGGATTTTGGATCGAGTATTGGATCTACTTTCCTCGTGGCTGTGTAAGCTCTCCTTAATTCCCAGATTGGGGATTGAACTCAGAGAGCACTGCGCTATATCCCCACCTTTTTTTATTTTGAGACATGAGACTTGATCTTCATGCCTATTATGGCTTATATCTAGATGTCCCCCTAAAGCCTCATGCACTCATAGGTGGGGCTTTTGAGAGGTGGCTGGATCATGAGTGTGTGGTACTGCATTAGTCCACTAACTGGTTTAACATAGTTCTGGGTGTGGCCGAATAGATTTCCTGAAGACAGAAGTCTCACCCTGGGTGTGGGTGGCTGAATGGAATTAAAGGGACATGGAGCTTCCTTGTTGCTGTGGCTGTTGCTGCTGCTGCTTCTGCTTCACTCCCCCCCCCCTTTTTTTTTTTGCTTCCTCTGTTGTGGACTGTTTCTCCTCTGCCATGCTGCCCTTGGAGCCATTTAACTGTGCACTGAAACTTCTACAAACTGTGAGCTAAAATGAACTTTTCCTCCTTTAACTTGTGGGTGTTTTTTCCCAGCAAAGTAACCAAGTAACTAAGACACTTCCTCAGCTTCCCAAGTAGCTTGGATTATAGGTGTGCACTATCACACACCCAGTAATATGAGTTTAGTATGATACTTACCATCTCTGAGTGTCTCCTTCATCATGCTCAGAATGAGAAAAGCACTAATCCCTTTGAAAAGTATTGAGAGGATTGCATAAGATAACTTTTGAGAGCTCAGAACAACATGAATGCTAAACATCACAGCTGCCATTATTCATGATACATGAGAAATAGAGGAGGTGATACTCACTTAAAAGGGCTTATTATTACAAAGCAAGCTCTGTGTAGGCCTCCTTCTGGCAGGGCAGGGAGAACACAGACCAGATTCCTAAGTGTACAATCACTGACAACTCTCTAGGCCTTCATTTCCTGGGGTCTAAATATAATATACTTAAATTGTGCAAAGATCTGACTACATGACATCTTCATTTTCTATAACTGATTTCTGCTTTCTCAGGAGGCCCTCTTGCTGGCTATTGAGAGCAGAAATCTTAATATGCCAACAAAAACAATCCCAGGCTTCTTGTACACAAATAACAGACTCACTGAAAGAGAAATTAGGGAATCAATTCCTTTCACAATAGCATCCAAAAAAATGAAATATCTAGGAATCTATCTAACAAAGAAAGCAAAAGATCTCTACATTGAAAATGACAGCACTCTTAAAAGAGACATTGAAGAGGATATAAGAAAATGGAAAGACATCCCCTGTTTCTGGGTAGGAAGAACCAATATAGTGAAAATGGGCATACTTCCAAAACTGCTACACAGATTCAATGCAATCACGATAGAAATCCCAATAGTATATTTCAGAGAACTAGAGAAAACAATCCAAAAATTCATTTGGAACCATAAGAGACCTAGAATATCAAAAGCAATTCTAGGCAACAGAGACATGGCAAGGGGTATCACAGTCCCCGACTTGAAATTATACTACAAAGCCACTGTGATAAAAACAGCATGGTACTGGCAAAGAAACAGACCCAAGGATCAGTGGAATAGATTAGAAGCTGCAGAAACAACTCCAGACATGTTTAGCTACCTCATCCTTGACAAAGGAGCCAACCATCCACACTGAAGGAAAGATAGCCTCTTTAATAAATGGTGTTGGAAAAACTGGATTTCAACCTGCCAAAGATTAAAACTAGACCCCTATCTTTCACCGTGCTCCAAACTAAAATCAAAGTCAATTAAAGATCTAAATATTAAAACAGAAACACTAAACTTGCTGGAAGATAAGTTAGGTGGATGTCTCAAAGATATTAGCATAGGAAAAGATTTTATGAACGAATCCTAAGTAGCATGGGAACTAGCACAAAGAATTAACAACTGGGACCTCATCCTATCAAAAAGCTTCTGCACTGTAACAACTCCAGACATACTCAGTCACCTCATCTTTGACAAAGGAGCCAACCACCCTCATTGGAGGAAAGATAGCCTATTTAATAAATGGTGTTGGAAAAACTGGATTTCAACCTGTCAGAGGTTAAAACTAGACCCATACCTATCACTGCACACTAAACTAAGGTCAAAATGGATTAAAGATCTAAATATTAAGCCAGAAACACTAAACTTGCTGGAAGATAAGTTAGGTAGAACTTTTGATGACATTAGCATAGGAAAAGACTTTATGAACAAATCTTCAGTAGCACGGGAGCTAGCACAAAGAATCAACAACTGGGATCTCATCATATTAAAAAGCTTCTGCACTGCAAGAGAAACTACCAACAGAGCTAAGAGACAACCTACAATGTGGGAAGAAATATTTAGCAGCTGTACATCAGACAAAGGTCTACTATCGAGAATATACAAAGAATTGAAAAACATCAGACCCCCCAAATTCAAAGACCCAATTCAAAAATGGGCACCCGAAATGAACAGACATTTCTCAGACAAAGAAGTAAAAACAGCAAGTAAATATATGAAAAAATGTTCGACATCACTCGTCATTCGAGAGATGCAGATGAAAACAACACTGAGATTCCACCTCACCCCACAAAGAATGGCTGCTATCAAGAAATCAACAAATAACAAATGCTGGCAGGGGTGTGGGGAAAGAGGAACCCTGCTCCACTGCTGGTGGGAGTGCAGACTGGTGCAACCACTGTGGAAATCAGTATGGAGATACCTCAAAGAACTAGGACTACAGGTCCCATTTGACCCAACTATTCCCCTACTGAGAATCTTCCTCAAAGAATTAAAAGAATCATACCACAGTGATATATGTACACCTATGTTATAGCAGCACAGTTTGTAATAGCTAAGGCTTGGAAACAGCCCAAGTGCCCATCGACTGGAAACTGGATAAAGAAGATGTGGTTTTTCTATAAAGTGGAGTCATACTCAGTGATAAAGAACGAGAAACTAGAGACACTTATAGCTAAATGGATGCATATTGAGGCCATACTCTTAAGTGAAATAAATAGGACACACATGTGTAAATACCAAATAGTTTCTCTAGTGTGAGAAATTGCAAGTATAAATAAGGATGAAAATGATTAAAATGAATAATTGATAATTTGAAATAAAAGGTCCAAGGGTTAGGGAATGGTGGGAGGGGACGGGGAAAGGGAAGAAGGGAAAGGAAAAATTATGAGAAAGAAAAAAAAATGGAATCAAACTCTGTGTAAATAGGGAAGGGTGGAGGGGGTGAAGGGTGCACAGGCAATGGGAGAAAAAATAAAACCTAAGACACATCATGTTCTGGTACAAACATCCAATGATAAATGTAAATGTATTTTATACCTAAAATGTACCAATACATAAATATATGTGTATATATAAAAGCTTCTGTTCTGGAAGAGAAACCACCAACAGAGCTAAGAGACAACATACAATGTGGGAAAATTTTTTTTTGTATTAAATTCTTTTATTGGTACATTGTAGGTATAGAACACAATTACATTTCTCATTGGGAATTGTACCTTTACATAATGCATCTTGGTGCTTATTTTTTTCCCCATTCCTAGCCCTCCCTTAACACCCTCCATCCTTCTCTATTTACAAAGACTTTATTTCCATTTTATCCATTTCTCATCATTTTTCCTTTCCCTTCTTTCCTTTCCCCTGCCCCTCCCACAACCCCTACCCCTTTGGACCTTTTCTTCCTATTTTACATTTTCGATTATTATTCTAATCATTGGTACATTTTAGGTATACAATATAATGACATTCATCGTTGGAAATTTGCACCTTTACATAGTCTCTCTTGGTTCTTATTTTTCACCCTTGCCCAGCCCTCCCTTCAACCCCTCCATTCCCCCCTATTTACAAAGATTTTGTTCCTATTTTTCCATTTTCTCATATTAATCCCATTCCCTTCTATCCTTTCCCCTAGCCCTCCCACTTCCTTCCTCTTTGCCCCTTTTCTTCCTATTTCACATTACCTATTATACATTTAGTCCTTATTTACACTTTCAGTTTCTCACACCAGAGAAACTATTCAGAATTTATTCATGTGTGTTCTATTTATTTCACTTAAGAGTATGACCTCAATGTGCATCCACTTAGCTATAAATGTCTCTAATTTCTCATTTTTTATGGCTGAGTAGTACTCCATTTTATAAAAAAACCCCACATTTTCTTTATCCAGTCTCCAGTTGATGGGCATTTGGGCTGTTTCCAAGTTTTAGCTATTACAAACTGTGCTGCTATGAACATGGGTGCACATATATCACTGTGGTATGATTCTTTTAATTCTTTGGGGAAGATCCCCAGCAGTGGCATAGTGGGGTCAAATGGGTCTTCCAGTCCTAGTTCCTTGAGGTATCTCCATACTGATTTCCACAGTGGTTGCACCAGTCTACACTCCCACCAGCAGTGGAGTAGGGTTCCTCTTTCCCCACAGCCCCACCAGCATTTGTTATTGGTTGATTTCATGATAGCAGCCATTCTTTCTGGAGTGAAGTGGAATCTCAGCGTTGTTTTCATTTGCATCTCTCGAATGACCAGTGATGTTGACATTTTTTCATGTATTTATTTGCTATTTCTACATCTTTGTCTGAGAAATGTCTGTTCATTTCAGATGCCCATTTTCGGATTGGGTCTTTAAATTTGGGAGGTCTGATCTTTTGAAGTCCTTTATAGATTGGAGATAGTAGACCTTTGTCTGAGGAAGAGCAGGTGAAGATTTTTTCCCACATTGTGGGCTGTCTCTTCACACTGCTGGTGGTTTCTCTTGCTGTGCAGAAGCCTTTTAATAAGAAGAGATCCCATTTGTTGATTGTTTGTGCTAGTTCATGGGCAACTGAGGTTTTGTTCATAAAATCTTTTCCTACACTGATGTCTTCAAGGGTTCTACCTGACCTCTGTTCCAACTGGTTCAGAGTTTCTATTTTAATATTTAGACCTTTAATCCATTTTTGATTTTAGTTTAGTGCATGGTGAGAGATACAGGTCTAGTTTTAATCTTTGGCAAGTTGAAGCCCAATTTTTCCAGCACCATTTATTAAAGAGGCTATCTTTCCTCCAGTGAGGGTGTTCGGCTCATTTGTTGAAGATGAGATGGCTGAGTGTGTCTGGCATTGTTTCTGCATCTTCTAATCTGTTCCACTGGTCCTCAGGTCGGTTTCTTTGCCAGTACCATGCTGTTTTGATCACAGTAGCTTTGTAGTATAGTTCCAGGTTGGGGATTGTGATACCTCCTGCCATGTCTCTGTTACCTAGAATTGCTTTTGCTATTCTGGGTCTCTTCTTGTTCTAAATGAATTTTTGGATTGTTTTCTCGAGGTCTATGAAGTATGCTGCTGGGATCTCAATTGGAATTGCATTAAATCTATATAACAGTTTTGGAAGTATGGCCATTTTCACTGTATTAATCCTTCCTACCCAGGAGCAGGGGATGTCTGTCCATTTTCTGATATCATCTTCAATTTCTATTTTCAGAGTGCCATAGTTTTCAGAGAAGAGATCTTTGATTTCTTTTGTTAGGATGATTCCTAGGTATTTCAGTTTTTTGGATGCTATTGTGAAAGGAATTATTTTCCCTATTTCTCTCTCAGTGAGTCTGTCATTGGTGTAGAGGAAAGCTATTGAATTTTGTGTGTTGACCTTGTTACCAGCTACTTGACTGAATTTGGTTATTAAGTCTAGAAGACTTTTGGTGGAGTTCTTGGGGTCTTCTATACAGAGTATCATGTCATTTGCAAAAAATGACAATTTGACTTCTTCATTTCCTATCTTTATTCCTTTTATTTCTTTCTCTTGTCTAATCGCCGTGGCTAATGTTTCCAGAACTTTATTGAACAAGAGTGGTGATAGTGGACATCCTTGTCTTGTTCCTGATTTGAGTGTGAAGGATTTCAGTTTTTGACGATTTAGTATGATACTGGCTGTTGATTTTTCATAGACGGGTTCTATCAGTTTGAGGTAGAGACCCATCTATTCCAATTTTCTTTAGGGTTTTTATCATAAACGCATGTTGGATTTTGTCAAATGCTTTTTCTGCGTCTATGGAGAGAATCATATGGTTTTTGTCCTTGGCTCTATTGATATAGTGTATTACATTGATTGATTTGTGTATATTGAACCATCCCTGCATCCCTGGGATGAATCCCACTTGATCAGGGTGTATGATCTTCTTGATGATCTTCTGCATTCTATTTGCCATTATCTTATTAAGGATTTTTGCATCTATGTTCATTAGTGAGATTGACCTCTTTTTCAGTTGGGTCTTTCTCTGCTTTGGGGATCAAGGTGATGCTTGTTTCCAGGAATGAATTTGGGAGTATTGCTTCCCTTTCAATTTCATTGAAGAGTTTCAACAGTAGTGGCAGCAGTTCCTCTCTAAATGTCTTGTAGAATTCAGCAGTGAAGCCATCAGGGCCTGGGCTTTTCTTAGGTGATAAGTTTTTAATTATATTTTCAATTTCATTGGTTGATATTGGGTTGTTCAGAAGTTTTAGGTCTTCTCCGTTCAACTTTGGTAATTCATATGTATCTAGGAATCTGTCCATTTCTTCTGTGTTGTCCATCTTATTGGGGTATAGGTTCTGGAAGTAGGTATTGATGATCCTCTGGCTTTCTGCTGAGTCTGTTGTCATTTCACCCTTTTCATTCCTAATTGCATAGATTTGGGCCTTTTCTTTCCTTTTTCTGACAAGGTTGGCTAAAGGTTTGTCAGTTTTGGTGATTCTTTCAAAGAACCAACTCTTGGCTTCATTGATTTTTTGTATTGTTCTCTTAGTCTCCATTGCATTGATTTCTCCTCTGATCTTTATAATTTCCTCCCTTGTATGAGCTTTGGGGTTGTCCTGCTCTTCTTTTTCTAGAAGCTTGAGGTTCAACATCAGGTTGTTTAATTGGGCTCGTTCTGTTTTCCTAATATGCATATTCACTGCTATGAATTTCCCTCATAAGACTGCTTTCATTGTGTCCCATAGATTCCGATATGTTGTATTGTCATTGTCATTTAATTGAAAGAACTGTCTGATTTCTTCTTTAATTTCCTCTGTGACCTATTGGTTCTGCAGAAGTGTCTTGTTCAATTTCCACATGTTTATGAAATTTTTTGAGTTTCTTTTGCTATGGATCTCCAATTTCATTGCACTATGGTCTGATACTATACAGGGCATAACTTCAATTCCTTTGCACTTACTTAAATATGTTCTATGTGTGAGTAGGTGGTCTATTTTGGAGAATGACCCATGTGCAGCTGAGAAGAATGTGTATTCTGATTTTGTGGGGTGGAAGACTCTGTAAACATCTGTTAAGTTCATTTGTTCAAGAGTTCGATTGAGTTCTAGTATTTCATTACTTATTTTTAGTCTAGTTGATCTATCTGTTTGTGACAGTGGGGTGTTGAGGTCCCCCACTACAATTGTATTAGTGCATATATGACTTTTCATGTCCATTAGTATTTGTTTTATATTGTTGGGAGCACTAGTGTTTGGTGCATAGATATTTATGATTGTCATCTCTTCCTCTTGGATTCTTCCCTTTACAAGGATGTAGTGTCCTTCTTCATCTCTCTTAATCAGTGTTGCTTTGAAATCTACTTGATCTGCCAAGAGGATAGCTACTCTTGCTTTTTTTCGGGTTCTTGTCGCATGGAGTATTGTTTTCCACCCTTTAACTTTCAGTCTATGAGTTTCCTTTTGAATTAAGTGTGTCTCTTGTATGCAGCATATTGTTGGATTTTACTTCTTGACCCATTCTGCCAGTCTATTTCTTTTGATTGGTGAATTGAGACCATTAACGTTGATGGTTATCACTGAAATGTATTGACTTGTCATTGCCATGGCTTTTTCTTTTTGTTGGGTTCTCTCCCTTTACATTTAATTTCTTGTCATGCCAGATTGGTTCATTCTGCTTTGCTTCCTGGGGTTGTGATCCGCAATGTCTGTTCCTAGGATATTGTGTAAAATTCTTTGGAGTGCTGGTTTGGTATTCACGAAGTTCCTAAGGTGTTCTTTGTCATGAAAGTATCTTATTTCTCCATCCATTTTGAAAGATAGTTTTGCAGGGTACATCAATCTGGGTTGGAGGCTGTTTTCTTTTGGGGCTTGGAATATGTCACTCCAAGCTCTTCTTGCCTTGATGATTTGTGTTGAGAAGTCTGCTGTGATTCTGATGGGCTTTCCTTTGTATGTGATTTGTTGCTTTTCTCTAAGTGCTCGGAGAACTTTGTTCTTCTGTTGTGTTTCTGGAATCTTAACAATTATATGCCTATGTGTAGATTTTTTTTTTATCAAGGCTGTTTTGAGTCTTATATGCCTCACTTATCTGTATGTCAAGCTCTTTTCCCCTGCTTGGGAAGTTTTCTGCCATTATTTCTGTGAAGAAATTTTTTATGTCATCTGCACTCTCTCCTGTTTCTTCGTTGACTCCAGTCAGTCTTATGTTATTCTTCTTTGCATCATCTAGCAGCTGCTGGATTGATTTCTCATGTTCCCTTATAATTTTGAAGCAATTTTTCTTTTCCTGGTCACTAATTGCAATCTTATCTTCTATATCTGAAATTCTGTCCTCACATTGGCTCATTCTGCTGTGTAGACTTTCAGTGGAGTTTTTCATGTCCTGGAAATCTATTTGCATCTGTTTTATGGATTCCATTTGTTTCTTATGTTGGGATTCCATCATGTTCCTTAGCTCCTCTCTAGATTTATTAATCATGTCTTGCACTAAGGGCACAATTTCTCCTGTTATCTGAGAAATTATTTCTGATTTCATCTTTTCCAGATCCCCTTTTGTTGCCAGTTCAGTGGGTCCAGGTGGTTGAGTATCAGAGTGTTTCATCTCATTTCCCTTTGGGGTTGCTGTCGGTGATCTGGAAGTTTAGTTTTGAGACTTATTTAAGTGTTTTCTCATTTTGACTGGGGCGGGGGCCTGTTAGCGCCTGCACGGATTACCTCCTCTGAGCTGGGCGAGGTGGGACGGGGCTGGGAGCAGTGGTAGGGATGGGTGGCCCAAAAGCCCTTTCCTGTGGGCTGGGAGCAGCGGGAGGGATGGTGGCCGGGGAGACCCCTTCCTCTGGACCAGGAGGAGTGGGATGGTGGCTCAGAAGCCCCCCCTCTGGGCCGGGAGCGGTGGGAGGGATGGTGGCCTGTAAGCCTTCCTCTGCACCAGGAGCAGTGGTACAGAAGGTGGCCCAAAAGCCCTTTCTTCTGGGCTGGGAACAGTGGGAGGGATGGTGACCGGGAAGCCCCTTCCTCTGGACCAGGAGCAGTGGGACGATGGCTCAGAAGCCCCTACCTCTGGGCCGGGAACAGTGTGACTCAGTACCTTGGTCTGGTGATCTGGTGTCCTCTGTGTCTTTCTAGTGTGGAACCAGGTGGCTGCCTGTCTGCAGCGGGCTGATTCGGTGTGTTCTGTGCGACTCCTGGGAAAAAATTTTTACCAGCTGTTCCTCAGACAAAGGTCTACTATGTAGAATGTATAAGGAACCTTAAAAATCAGACCCCCCCCAAATATAAAGACCCAAGCCAAAAATGGGCCTCTGAAATGAACAGATATTTCTCAGACAAAGAAGTAGAACTAGCAAATAAACATCAACATCACTGGTCATTTGAGAGATGAAGATGAAAACAACACTGAGATTCCACCTCATCCCACGAACCCTACTCCACTGCTTGTGGCAGCGTCAACTGGTGCAACCACTGTGGAAATCAGTATGGAGATACCTCAGAGAACTAGGACAGGAAGTTCCATTTGAGCCAGCTCTTCCCTTGCTGGGTATCTTCCCCACAGAATTAAAAGAATCATACCACAGTGATATATGTGCACCCATGTCCATAGCAGCACAATTTGTAATAGCCAAAATTTGGAAGCAGTCTAATTGCCCATCAACTGGAGACTGGATAAAGAAAATGTGTTTTTTTAATAAAATAGGGTACTACTCAGCCATAAAAATGAGATATTAGGGACATTTATAGCTAAATGGATGCATATTGAGGCCATACTCTTAAGTGAAATAAATAGGACACATATGCATAAATACCAAATAGTTTCTCTAGTGTGAGAAACTGAAAGTGTAAATAAGGATGAAAATGATTAAAATGAATAATTGGTAATTTGAAATAAGAAAAGGTCCAAGGTTTGGGGGATGGTGGAAGGGAAAGGGGAAAGGGAAGAAGGGAAAGAAAAAATTATGAGAAAAAAAAATGGAATCAAACTCTGTGTAAATAGGGAAGGGTGGAGGGGGTGAAGGGTGCACAGGTAATGGGAGAAAAAATAAAAACTAAGATGCATCATATTCTGGTACAAACACCCAGTGATAAATGTAAATGTATTTTATACCTAAAATGTACCAATAAATATATATATTTTTTTAAAAACTGAATACAGGCCCCATAACCTTCACAGTCTGATGCCAAGCCTCCGAGGGGATCTCAGGAGGTCCCTGTTTAGCTGTCACTCTCTCCAAGCCTATCTCCTGAGGCTGTCTCTCACCTCATCTTTGTGGTAGGGAATACTGCAGTCCTAAAGTGAAATTCTTCTCCTGGGTGTTGATCTCTTCTTCAATCAGGTTGGTCTGTTGGTTGTCATCTCTGTTGTCCTCTGTTGCAGAGAACCCAGGAGAGGGGATGGTGTTGGCTTAGGTGAGACTCATGGTTTCAGGGTCCTCTTGACTCAGTGCATGAGTCCTGGGCCTGAGTGCTCTTAAACTTGTTAAGACTACTTTTGTGAGCTAACATATTTTCTCTTTTTAAAAAATTCTTTTATTGGTACATTTTAGGTATACAACACAATTACATTTCTTATTGGGAACTTGTACCTTTACATGATGCATTTCGGTGCTTATTTTTTCCCCGTTCCTAGCCCTCCCTTCACCCCCTCCACCTTCACTATTTACAAAGACTTTATTTCCATTTGTTTCATTTCTCATCATTTTTCCTTTCCCTGCCCCTCCTACTACCCCTACGCCTTTGGACCTTTCCTTCCTATTTTGCATTATCGATTATTCATTCTAATCATTGGTACATTTTAGGTATACAATATAATGACATTCATCATTGGAAATTTGCACCTTTCCATAATCTCTCTTGGTTCTTATTTTTCACCCTTGCCCAGCCCTCCCTTCAACCCCTCCATTCCTCCTTATTTACAAAGATTTTGTATTTTTCCATTTTCTCAGGTTAATCCCATTCCCTTCTATCCTTTCCCCTAGCCCTCCCACTTCCTTCCCCTTTGCCCCTTTTCTTCCTATTTCACATTACCTCTTATACATTTTAGTCCTAATTTACACTTTCAGTTTCTCACACCAGAGAAACTATTCGGCATTTATACATGTGTGTTCTATTATTTCACTTAAGAGTATGACCTCATTGTGCATCCACTTAGCTATAAATGTCTCTAATTTCTCATTTTTTATGGCTGAGTAGTGCTCCATTATATAAAAAAAAGCACATTTTCTTTATCCAGTCTCCAGTTGATGGGCATTTGAGCTGTTTCCATGTTTCAGCTATCACAAACCGTGCTGCTATGAACATGGGTGTACATATATCACTGTGGTATGATTCTTTTAATTCTTTGGGGAAGATCCCTAGCAGTGGAATAAACCGGTAGTTTTGGGGTTTTTTTGGGGGGGTACTGGGCATCGAACTTGGGTCCCTGCACTTGCATAGCAGGTGGCAAAACCACTAAGCTAAATCCCCGGCCTAGCTAACATATTTTCTAAAATGAAAATGTCCATGTGAACTAGAGAAGAATGTGTATTCTGTAGTTGTTGGGTGGAATGCTCTGTATGTGTCTGCTGGTCCAACTGGTTTACAGTATTGTTCAAGTCCTCTCTTTCCTTATTAATCTTCTATCTGATTGTTCTATTTGTAACCAAAAGTGGGATACTGCAGGCTCCTACTGCGACTGTGTTCCTTATATTTTCTTTCATCAGTTTGGTGAATATTTGCAAAATATATGCCATATATTTGGGAGCTCTAAAATTAGTGTATATATAAGTTTATATTTATTTATAATTATTACATATTGTTACAAATTGATCATTTTATCATTTTATAATAGCTTTCTTTGTCTCTCATGGCCCTTTTTTTGGTCTTTAAATTTATTTCTCTGATAAAAGTAGGGCCATCTCATCTTCTGTGGAATATATTTCCTGATCCTGTCATTTTTTATTTTTATTTTTATTTTCCTTGTATCCTGTGTGTCCTTAGATTTAATGGAAGTGTTTTGTAAATGGAAAATAGTTTGGTCTAGTTTTTGCTGTTCATTTGACCAATATGTGTCAGATACGAAATATTTGAAAGATTTAATCCATTTATCTTTAAAGTAATTACTTATGTGGAGAGACTATTGCCATTTTGTTATTTTTTCTATATGTCTAATAGCTTTCTTTTGGTCTATCATTTCTCCTTTGCTGTTTTCTTTTGTGTTTCATTAGTTTTTTTGTAGTGATGTGTTTTTTGTTTTAATTTTGTAGTACTGGGAATTGAATTCAAGGCTTTGGACATGCTAGGCAAGTGCTCTACCACTGAGCTACACACCAGGCCATTATGACTTGTTATGATTCCCTTTTCATTTCTCTTGGGTACATTCTATAGATTGTTTTTGTAGTGATCACTGCAACTACACAAAGCACTTTAAATTATATTTTCAACTGAGAATAGGTTAACTTCAACTGCATATAAATACTTATTTATATCTCTGCTTTCTCACTTTATTTTATTGATAAAATTATTTCTTTTATATCATTCTATTAATATAGGTTTGTAAGTACTGCTTATGATTTTAAAAATTCTATTCCAAATTTTAAAGTGATTTACATACTCACATTGTAAAACCTCAAGACTCTATATTTCTCTCTAAACTTACCTCTGAGAGTTTTATATATATATATATATATATATATATATACACACACACATACATACATATATATATTTGTTTTGTTTTGCTGTTTGTTATCTTTTCACTTCAAGTTGATGGACTCCTTTAACATTTCTTGTAGGGCAGGTCTAGTGATGATGAATTCCCTCAGATTTGTTTATCTGGGAAAATCTAATTTTCCCTTTGATTTTGAGGACCAGTGATTCCACAGATGGTATTTTTTGTGATAGTTTTTCTTTGTTACTTTGGACATATCAACCCACTCATTAATTTGTGAGGTTTCTGTTGAGAAATTAGCTGATAATCTAGTAGGAGCTTTCTTTATATGCTTTTTTCCTGCTGCCTTCAAGATTATCTTTGTCATGTTTGACAGCTGATCATGATGTGTCCTGAAGTAGATATTTAAAGTTTTAGCCTAGCTAGAGTTCTTTGAAATTCTTGAATTTATATTCCAATTTCTCTCCTCAGTTTTCAACCATTATTTTTCAAATAGGCTGCCTCGTTTTTCTTTTCATTTCTTTCTCACTTTCTCCTAATGTATATTTTGTTCATTGATGGTGGTCCATAAATTATTTGTGGTCTTTTCATTTTTCTTAATTCTCTTTTTGCTCCTCTGCCTCAGTAATTTTAAAAGTTCTATTTTTGAATTCATTGATTCTTTGGCCTGGTCAAGTATTCTGTCGAGTACCTCCAAGGAAATTTTCCAATATTATTTAGTTACAGAATTTCTGTTTGGTTCTTCTTCATAGTTTCAGTCTCTTGATACTCTCATTTTATTCATGTGCAAATTTTCTGATTCCATTTAATTGTTAATCTATACTCTTTAATTCATTGAGTATCATTATACCTGTTAGTTTGAATTACAGTGGTGTCTTGGGTTCACGAATTTAATTTGTTTTACAATTTGGGAAAAGATGGCTACTTTTGTGTTTGTTTAGGGAAGATGGCCATGGTTGTATTTATGACCCAATGTGGAGTTTGTGAATGGAAACAAAAATTTTTTGAATGCTTTTGAGAACCAAATTGTTTGTGAACAGAAGTGTTTGCGAACCGAGGCATTATTGTATTTGGTAATTAGAATCTCTGTTTCTTTAGGGTTGACTTTTGGAGGTGTAATTTGTTCCTTTGAATAAACCGTGTTTTCTTGTTCCTTTATACATCTTGTTATCATCTATTGGGACTTTGGCATTTGAAAATTGAGCCATTTCTTCCAGTTTTTGTGGTCTGGTTTCATATAGGAGGACTTTCTTCAATCAGCCTGACTAGACAACACAGTCTTTTCTCTGGACATATTCATTTTGGGCTTGTGCATGAAATCTAATTCAACACTTTGCTGATACAGAAGCCCTCTTGTCCGATGCTCTGGATTCGCGGGTACTGTAGTAAGCCATTGTAGTGTAGCTCTCCCTAGTGTCTGTCTATGGTACTGCAGATTCTGGTGTTAGACCAAGCCCTGTTCACACATGTTTTAATAGCTCTGTCATCACAACTGATCCTGTTCTTGTCAGTGTTCAGATTCAGCCAATGCAGAAACAAGTTGCTATGGTTTGTATATCAAGGTCCCCAAAAGTCAATATGTAAAGGCTTGGTTCCCTGAATGCTATTGGGAGATGTTGTGAAAGTCTAAACCATAGGTCCTCAAAGGAAGTCCTTAGGTCATTGATGGTGTGCCCTTGAAAGGGACTGTGGGACCCTGGCAACTCTCTCTTTTTGTTACAGTTTGAGATGTGAACTTTTGCTCCTACATGTGCTCCCATCATGACATACTGTCACGTGCTGCTCTCACCAGAACTGGATAGATGCAGGCACCTTGCTTTTGTGCCTCCAAAAGTGTGAGCTCTTTGCTTCAGATGTAGCCTGTCACAGGTCATTATAGTAAAAGGAAAGCTGACTAATACAACACTATGAAAGCCAGAAAGTTGGATGGATGTTTCACTCCTGTTCCCCCTGCCCCAGGTAGAAGTCAAGAGTTGGAGTTTCCTTCCAATAATTCTGCCTTGTGCCAGGGGCAGGAGCAGTCTATCAAGTGGATGCCATGAATCCTTGTTCAGAGTTTTAGTTGGCTTCAAATTCACAGGGTACAAGAATGTCTTCAGTAATTTTTGGATTTCTCAGAAAGGCAACTGACCCATGTATTCTTGTCAAATTATGTTTCCTTGCGGGGGGAAGAGGGTTTGGAGTTTCCTACTTCACCATTTGCTGATATCATTCAATCTTATCATGAAGTTAAAAAAAATGTATGTTGGTTAATGTCATTTCTATTTCCTTTTAAAAATTGTTGTGTCATTGTGGTTTTTCTTTGCCTTTCCATAAGTGTTAGTGAGGCTGAGCATTGTTTCATACGTTACTTAATCATAACTGTTTCCTCTTCTAGGAAACACACGTTCAAATTTTTGCTCATTTTTCTATCAAATTGTTTTTATACTTTTCCTTCTCTGTTTTATTTTATGAGATAACCTATTTTTGTTTTGAAATAATTGTGGATGTATAAAAATTGCAAAAATAGTACAGAGATTCCACATACTCCTTACTCCGATTTCTCTAATGGTTACACATCTTATATAACTATTGTACAATATAAAAAAGTACATATTGTTGCAATGTGTTTCTATAGTTGTATGTAGTGTTGTCACTGTGAAGATTCATTTAACTACCACCACAAAGTGTAGAACTACTCCATCACTACAAAGATTCCTCTTGGAATAATCCTTTATGGTCTCACCATCCCTCCCTCTCTCCATCTCTAGTCCTAGCAACTACTACAGTAATTGTTTTCCATCTCTATACTTTTTTCATTTTAAGAATGTTACATAAGTAGGATTACACAGTATGTGAACTTTTGAGACTGGTCTTTCTTAGCATTTTGTTTCTGAAATCCACACAAGCCATTCTGTATGTTGATAGCTTATTCTTTTTTATTGCCAAGTAGTATTCCTTTGTATGGATACACTACAGTTTAAATACATCCTTTTCATTGCTAAGAAGTATTTTGTTGTATGGAAACATTGTTTTATTTGCTTATTCTTCCACTAGTAGATATTTGAATTAGAAATAATGCTACTTTGTTTGTAAAACAATCACAATAAAACTTCTTTTTTTTCACTGGTACATTTTATTGGTACATTTTAGGTATACAATTCGTTTACATTTATCATTGGGTGTTTGTACCTGTACATGATATATCTTGGTTCTTATTTTTTTCCCCATTACCTGTGCACCCTTCACCCCCTCCACCCTTCCCTATTTACAGACTTCGTTTCCGTTTTTTTTTTTCTTTTCTCATAATTTTTCCTTTCCCTCTTATCCTTTCCCCTTCCACTCCTTTCACTCTTTCATCTTAGGACCTTTTTTCCTATTTCAAATTATCAATCATTCATTTTAATCCTTTTAACTCTTGTTTACACTATCAGTTTCTCACACTAGAGAAACTCCAGTATTTACAAATGTGTGTCCTATTTATTTCACTTAAGAGTATGGCCTTGATATGCATCCATTTAGCTATAAATGACTCTAGTTTTTTGTTCTTTATGGCTGAGTAGTACTCCATTTTATAAAAAAAACACATTTTCTTTATCCAGTGTAAAGTTGATGGGCACTTGGGCTGCTTCCAAGCTTTAGCTATTACAAACTGTGCTGCTATGAACATGGGTGCACATATATCACTGTGTTATGATTCTTTTAATTCTTTTGGGAAGATACCCAGCAGGGGAATAGCTGGGTCAAAGGGGACCTCTAGTCCTAGCTCTTTGAGGTATCTCCATACTGACTTCCACAGTGGTGGCACCAGTCAGCACTCCCACCAACAATGGAACAGGGTTCCTTTCTCCCCACACCCCTGCCAGCATTTGTTATTTGTTGATTTCTTGATAGCAGCCATTCTTTGTGGGGTGAGGTGGAATCTCAGTGTTGTTTTCATCTGCATCTCTCGAATGACGAGTGATGTTGAACATTTTTTCATATATTTACTTGCTGTTTTTACTTCTTTGTCTGAGAAATGTCTGTTCATTTTGGGTGCCCATTTTTGAATTGGGTCTTTGAATTTGGGGGTCTGATGTTTTTCAATTCTTTGTATATTCTCGATAGTAGACCTTTGTCTGATGTACAGCTGCTAAATATTTCTTCCCACATTGTAGGTTGTCTCTTAGCTCTGTTGGTAGTTTCTCTTGCAGTGCAGAAGCTTTTTAATACGATGAGATCCCAGTTGTTGATTCTTTGTGCTAGCTCCCGTGCTACTGAAGATTTGTTCATAAAGTCTTTTCCTATGCTAATGTCATCAAAAGTTCTACCTAACTTATCTTCCAGCAAGTTTAGTGTTTCTGGCTTAATATTTAGATCTTTAATCCATTTTGACCTTAGTTTAGTGTGCAGTGATAGGTATGGGTCTAGTTTTAATCTCTGACAGGTTGAAATACAGTTTTTCCAACACCATTTATTAAATACGCTATCTTTTCTCCAACGAGCATGGTTGGCTCCTTTGTCAAAGATGAGGTGGCTGAGTATGTCTGGAATTGTTTCTGGATCTTCTAATCTATTCCACTGATCCTCAGGTCTGTTCCTTTGCCAGTACCATGCTGATTTTATCACAGTAGCTTTGTAGTATAGTTTCAAGTTGGGGATTGTGATACACCCATCCATGTCTCTGTTGCTTAGGATTGCTTTAGCTATTCTAGGTCTCTTATGGTTCCAAATGAATTTTTGGATTGTTTTCTCTAGTTCTGTGAAGTATATTGTTGGAATTTCAACTGGCATTGCATTGAATCTATATAGTAGTTTTGGAAGTATGGCCATTTTCACTATATTGGTTCTTCTTACCCAGGAGCAAGGGATATCTTTCCATTTTCTTGTATCCTCTTTGATCTCTTTTTTCAGAGTGCTGTAGTTTTCAGTGTAGAGGTATTTTGCTTCCTTTGTTAGACTGATTCCTAGATATTTCATGTTTTTGGATGCTATTGTAAAAGGAATTGTTTCCCTAATTTCTCTCTCAGTGAGTCTGTTATTTGTGGACAAGAAGTCTAATGTTTTTTGAGTATTGACCATGTATCCAGCTACTCTACTGAATCTGTCAATTAAGTCTAGAAGTCTTCTGGTGGAGTTTTTTGGCTCTTCTATGTAAAGTATCATATCATCAGGAAATAATGACAGTTTAAGTTCTTCTTTTCCTATCTTTATTCCTTTTATTTCTTTCTCTTTTCTAATTGCTGTGGCTAATGTTTACAGAACTATACTGAACAGGAGTGGTGATAGCGGGCATCCTTGTCTTGTTCCTGATTTTAGCATGAAAGTTTTCAGTTTTTGACCATTTAGTATGATGTTGGCTGTTGGTTTTTCATAGATAGCCTTAATCAGGTTAAGATAAAGACCTTCTATTCCAATTTTCTGTAAGGTTTTAATCATGAATGGGTGCTGGATTTTGTTGAATGCTTTTTCTGCATCTATTGAGATGATCATATGGTTTTTGTCCTTGATTCTGTTAATATGGTGTATTACATTTATTGATTTACAAATGTTGAGCCATCCTTTCATCCCTGGGATAAATCTGACTTCGTCAGAGTGTATGATCTTCTTGATGACACTCTGTATTCTGTCTGCCAGGATCCTGTTGAGGATTTTTGCATCTATGTTCATTAGGGAGATTGGCCTGTAGTTCTCTTTTTGGGTTGGGTCTTTCCCTGGTTTTGGAATCCAAGTAACACTTGCTTCCAGGAATGAATTTGGAAGTATTGCTTCCCTGTCAATTTCCTTGATGAGTTTAAAGAGTAATGGCATTAGTTCTTCTTTAAATGTCTTGTAAAATTCAGCAGTGAAGCCATCCGGACCTGGGCTTTTCTTTGCTGGTAAATATTTTATTACATTTTCAATTTCACTCATTGTAATTGGGGTGTTTAGAATTTCTATATCTTCTTCATTTAACTTTAGCAATTCGTATGTATCTAGGAATCTGCCCATTTCTTCTGTGTTTTCCATTTTATTGGAGTAGAGGTTCTCCAAATAGGTATTGATGATCCTCTGGATTTCTGTTGGATCTGTTGTGACTTCCCCTTTTTCATTCTTAATTGCATGTATTTGTGCCTTTTCTTTCTTTTTTTGTTAAGGTTGGCTAAAGGTTTATTGATTTTATTTATCCTTTCAAAAAACCAACTCTTTGATTCATTGATTTTTTTGTATTGTTCTCTTAGTCTCCATTGCATCGATTTCTGCCCTGATCTTTATAATTTCCTCTCTTGTATGAGCTTTGGATTTGTTATATTCTTCTTTTTCTAGGAGCTTGAGGTTCTGCATTAGGTTATTTATCTGAATTTTCTCTGTTTTCCTAATATGGGCATTCACTGCTATGAATTTCCTGCATAGAACTGCTTTCATTGTGTCCCATAGATTCCTGTATGTTTTACTGGCATTTTCATTTACTGTTAGAAACTGTTTAATTTCTTCTTTAATTACTTCTGTGGCCCATTGGTTGTTCAAGAGCATGTTATTCAGTTTCCATGTTTTTGTTGGGGTTTTGCAGTTTCTTATGTTATTGATCTCCAATTTTATTGCACTATGGTCTGATAATATACAGGGAGTAACTTCTATTCTTTTACACTTACTTAGACATGTCCTATGACATAAGCTAGCATGTGATCTATTCTGGAGAATGACCCATGTGCAGCTGAAGGGAGTGTGTATTCCAATTTTGTGTGGTGGAACACTCTGTAAACATCTATTAAGTCCATTTGTTCAATAGCTTGGTTCAGTTCTAGAATTTCCTTCTTAACTTTTGTCTAGATGATCTGTCTGTTTGTGATAGTGGGGTATTGAGGTCCCCCACTACAATTGTGTTAGTGTTTATTTGGTTTTTCATGTCTATTAATATTTGTTTTGTATAGTTGTGGGCATTCGTATTCGGTGCGTACATATTTAGGATTGTCATCTCTTCCTCTTGGATTGTTCCTTTCACAAGGATGTAGTGACCATCTTTGTCCCTCTTAATTAGTTTTGGTTTGAAATCTACTTTGTCTGCAAATAAGATTGCTACTCCTGCTTTCTTCTGGGTTCCTATGGCATGGAGAACTGTTTTCCATCCTTTTACTTTCAGTCTATGAGTTTCTTTTTGAGTTAGGTGTGTTTATTGTATACAGCATATTGTTGCATTTTCCTTTTTAATCCATTCTGCCAGTTTATTTCTTTTGATTGGTGAATTGAGGCCATTAACATTGATAGTTATAATTGAGAGATATGGATTTATCCTTGTCATGCTGTTTTACTTTTGTTGGTTCTTTTATTTCTTATTTTTTTCCCCTTTCCCTTTAGTGCCTTACCTTGCCTGGTGGCTTCCCTCTGTTGGGCCTCATGGAGTTGTGGCCTTCATTGCTTTTTTCTAGGATATTGTTTAGAATTGCTTGGAGTGCTGGTTTGGTGTTCATGAAATTTCTCAGGTGTTCTTTGTTGTGGAAGTATCTAATTTCCCCACCGATTTTGAAAGACAATTTTGCAGGATACAACAGTCTAGATTGGAAGTTATTTTCTTTTAGGGCTTGAAATACTTCACTCCAGGATCTCCTTGATTTGAGGGTTTGTGTTGAGAAGTCTTGGGTGATTCTGATGGGCTTTCCTTTGTAGGTGATTTGTTTATTTTCTCTAATTGCTTGTAGGATTTTGTTTTTCTGTTGGGTTTCTGGAATCTTGACTATTATATGTCTAGATGTAGATTTTTTTTGATCACCGCTAGTTGGAGTTCAATATGCCTCACTTATCTGTATGTCCAATTCTCTACCTCTGTCTGGGAAGTTTTCCACTATTACTTCTGTGAACAGATTTTTTGTCAATTGCACTTTCTCCTGTTTTTTCATGGACTCCTATCAATCTTACGTTATTCTTCTTTGCATTGTCTAGCAGTTGTTGTATCAATTTCTTGTCACCCCTTACTATTTTTAAGAAATCTCTATTTTCATGGTCTCTAACCACAATTCTGTCTTCTATATCTGATATTCTATCTTCAGATTCCCTTAATCTGCTGTGGATACTTTCAATGGAGTTTTTGATCTCCTGAATATCTGTTGGAGTCTGTTTCATGGATTCCATTTCTTTCTTATGTTGGGCGATCATGGTTTCCATTTCTTTCTTATGCTGGGTATTCATGGCTTCCAGTATGTTTCTGAGCTCATCTATTTTTTTTATCTGTTTCTGTTCTAGATCCTCTAATCATGTTTTTCACTCTGCTCACTATCTCTGTAGATATATGGGAGATTATTTCTGCTTTGAATTTTTCTAGAGCCTCATTCATCTGTTTTGTTACTTCCTGTACTATCAGTTCAGGGTATCCAGGTGGTTGGTTATGGGACTTTTCCATCTCATTTCCCCCAGGATTTATCCTTGGTGGGGTGGAAGTCTGAGTTTGTGCCTTGCTTAAATGTCTTCTCCTTTTTGTTTTTGGTACCGTCCTTGGTTTAACTCCTGGGTTGATAGTTTGAAATTGCTTATTGTAGGTATCTTTGTTTCTTGTAATTAGAACCCTTATGGAATGATGGCTTCTCAGAGGTGTCTTCCAGACATAGCTGGTCTTTAAGTTTTGAGTCTCTAATGGCTCTAAGGCTATCTCATTTTCCTTATATTAGGAAGGTTCATTGACTAGATCAATAACAACACCTTAGTCCAAGTGATACAATCAGCAACACCATTGCATCAAGTACATCTTCAAAAATGACATTTTGTGTAGTTATTAATCTATTACCTTTAGTGGTGTGAATTAAATCAAGATAGAGGACCAACCCAACATATAGTGAATAAACTCTTCAATATAACAACTTTACCCTTTGGGATGGGGAGTTAGAAGGGGTTGGGGAGCTAGGGACAGATGGGAAGAAGGATAGGGGAAGGTTAGCAGTGTGGCTAGAGGACACAGGTGAGAAGGAAAAAGAGAATAATAGCAAAATAAAGAAGAGCTCCTAATGAGGACCAAAACAGGGACAAAAAGGGAAGATGAACAATGTGGGAGAGCAAGAGAGTGAGTGTAAGAGAGAGAGAGAGAGAGAGAAAGGAAAGAGAAATAAAAGAAGAAAAGAAAAGAAGAAAGAGAGAGAGAGAGAAAACAAATATTTGCAAAGAGTAGGAAAAGAAATTAAAGATAAGAGAAGCAAAAGAAAGGAAAAGAGAAAAAAACCCCAAACTAATAATACCAATTTTGGGAATTAAAAAAAACAATGAAAATGAAGGGCCTCTTTCAGGGTATGTCTCTGCTGTCATAATAGACAACGTGAGTAGCAGTGTGCAGATATAAGTCAATGAGTCTCAGCAAGCTAGTCGCAGACCCATGAGATTCAGGCAGATTTCTGGCTGCAAGTCCCAAGTTGAGCTCCCTGTCCTCCTGTAGGGTTGAACTCGGCAGAGTTGTATTGCTGGTTCCAGCTGCCCTTCCCCTGAAGATAGACCCGGTCCTGTTGGGAGGTGAAGATGGCTCCAACTTACCCAGTACAGTGGTCTGGTGGTCCGGTGTCCTCTGCGTCTTTGTAGTGTGGAACCAGGTGGCTGTACAGAGAAGAGGCCAGAGGAGCGGGGAGGGGCGGCGGCGGGGGGGGGGTTGTCCAGTGGATTGCTGATTCGGTGTGTTCGACCTTGGTGTGGCGTCCTCAGACCTGCCTGTCTGCAGCAGGCTGATTCGGCATGTTCCACGGGACTCGCGACCTCACGATAAAACTTCTTGCACATGTGTTTTTGTAGACATATACAATCATTTATCTTGGGTAGTAAAATAGCTGAGTTATATAGCAGGTGTATGTTTGACTCTAAGAAACTGCCAAACTGTTTTCCAAGGTGGTTGTGTTATATGACAGTCCCACCAGTGTATGAGGGTACTAGTTCCTCCCATCCTCATGATGATATCAATTTAAACAATTTTAGTCATTTACTGAATGTTTGGTGATTGGTCATTATGGCTTTATATGTGCATTTAACTTGTACGATGATTACCACTATTGAGTGTATTTTAGTATATGTGCTGCCGAAGCGAGCACAATTGAGTGTATTTTAATATTTACCAAATTGTTTTCTCCAACAAACTAATTCACTGCCTCAGAGCCATTTTAGGTACTGTCATTAAATTAATACTCCATTTTGGATTTTCCTGACATTTCCTCATGATTAGAGTCAGGTTTTGGCATTTTCTGCAGACACATCCAGAAGTGGTGCTGTGTTCTCATTGCAGCCAATCTTGAGGCACACAATTTCGATTTGTCCATTACTGGTGACATTCACAGACATTTCCATTGTATTATTTTCCCTGTGTAATTAATATGTATGTCACTTAATTTTTTTCTAACTCCAGTTAAATCCAGTTTGAGCACCTGCATCTAGCAAATCTGAAAAGAAATTAAATAGTAGTGACTTTCCATGGCACGTTTACCCTACTCTTGGGTGATATAAAGGCGCTGGGTGTGACTACCTGTAGGACAAATGGGAACAACCTTTGTTTTCTGTCTTTATGGGTCACTGTGGCTGTTGCTTCTTGCCACCCTAAATCACTCTTTTATATGTAGCTGGCTTAGTTGGTTGTTCCATTTTTTCCATACCAAGATCTTTCTTGGAGACATTTAACGAGACTCTCAAAGCTCTGGTTCTTGGAGCCTAAACCAACTCTTGCACCTGGTCCCCAGGTTACATGCCTCTGGGGCTTTGCCTCCTTATATGGTGCAGTTTCCACAGCTCACTGAATTCACCATCCTCTGTATGAAGTACCCTTGTTTGGGACTCTCCACAGCCATATTTCCCTCCTGCCTTACCAACAGAATTTCCATTCCATCCATGGAATGCGTTTCAGTGGAACCCAGGCTCTCCCTCAGCCCCCAAAGATTAATCTTCAAAGGTTCAAGCCAGTTATTCTAGATCTACCTCTGGTCAATTATTGATAGAATAATTGGTTGAGTCTGGGACATGTGTTGAGATTCTGGCCAATCAGATGTAAAGGCAAGAATGCTGGCAGCTTCTAGGGGAAAATTCCACTAGCTTACTCGTTCTGTGCACAGTGGATATGGTAGAAATTTAAAAAAAAAACCTTTCTATGAATGAGTCCAATACTTCACTTCATTAAAGCACTATAAAAACTACGTTTAGAAGTAGAACTTACCATTATCAAAGCATCATAGAAAGTATCAGCGGAAGACTCAGAATTTTAAATTCTGAGAGCAAGGCATAAACTATATACCACTGTCAGAACTTACCCTCTACATGACTCCCTTGCTCCTACCTGTCAAGCTTGAGATAAATTCTATTGGGGAATCTGGGAAAAAAATGAGAGCTCCAAATGGTTTGCATAAAGCTCATACTTTTTCCTACATTTTGTGAAAGCAGGAGGGCTGGAAATTTGTAGGAATAAGGCACATGGGGGGAATTAGTATGTTTTGTATAGTTGAGTGCATTAGATTTTATTCCCTCAAAGTCTAAAATGTGTTCATGAAAAAAGTAAAATAAAAACTAAATAACTTTAAACAACATTCTCATTGTTTAAACATCTCCATCTTTTATATTTGATAGCTTTGTTGGATGTATCTCAACCATATGAAGTATATAACTTAGTATCTTTGAGTAGGTTCACAGAGTTGGATGCACTGGATTTGGGAGTGTACAGGCTTCTGACATTGTACAACTTGCCTGTTGGTGGCACTGCAGAGCTCTGCAGTTCAGTTTTGAGCTACGCCTTCCCCTTAACATGGCATATTTTATTGATCTAATTAGGCAGCAGATGAATGTAATGCATCTGTTTCCAGGGAGACTATCACTGCAGACACAGAACAAATGCAACTTTAAATTTCAAAGCTGAGATCAAGATGAAAAATGTAAACATTTGGAAAAATATGGGCTCCTGAAGAGACAGCCCCTTCCTCTCCGCATCCTACTCCCACCTCAGTTACCTGCTGGAACTGGAGAACATTACTCAAGGTGTGGGGGCAAAGATGAGTGCTGCAACATGTTCCTTCAAAGCCAAGGTCAGATTTGGAAGAGTCAGGAGGACTTGTGTCTTCCTTCAACTCATGGAGTTCTTGCCTCCATCTGGGTCTGGTAACAGAAGAGCAGATGAAATGTGTACTCTGATAAGATGAAAGGAACTGAGACCACCTTGCTGAGCTTTCTGGGACAGCAGAATGGCCAGGTTCTCCAGTGTGCTTCAGAGAGTATAGGTGGAGCTGAAAGCCAGTGAGTATGGAGAAGTCCTGGAATCAGGAAGAAGCTGTCTAGGATTACTTATGTAGGTCTACAGTTAAGGGCTCCTCAGGGTGATGTACATTTTTGTGGATGTCTGAATGGATCAGTGTTGCAAAGGCACCAAAGATACACCAGGGATGAGCAAAGTGGGGGGCCCTGACTTGATGGAGGAGATTTTGAATCACCAAGAATAAGTCCATGGGAAGGGTGCTTAAAATAGAAATTATGTTAGAGTGTAGAAAAATTATAAACTGCAGTACTCTTTGTATACCTGGAATGTTGGTATTTTATTTTGATTATGTCACATAATTTCTTCAGGATACAAATTCACTATCTGTAAACTGGGGTTGGGGCAAAGGGATTGGACTACATAGTACAAAGCATTTTCCAGCTCAACATTTCTTAGATGTTTCACTGTCCATTTGTGTCTGCTTCCTGTCTCTGTCACTCTCTTTGCCAGGCTCCAGTGAAGCTATTGAGAATTACCAGCATACTACAGGGTGACAAGGAACAAGGGTGACATCCCCCACCCCTGCAGATATAACAGGTTGCCTTTTAAACACTAATTCAGACCCTCTTTAATTATTTAAAAATGTTGAAGAAACATACTGACTATCCTTAGTAAATATGAAAGTGAAATATATATATATATATCTATAATCACGCCATCGTGGCAAATGAATGAAAACATTTTATCTTCTCCTTTCAACCTGTGACTAGGTAAATACCTGTTTTGTACTAGAGCTTGGAGACAGCAATGTGTCCAAGGGCTTTGGGAGGCCAGGAGGATGGAAAAGGAAAATCTAGACATTTTAGCTCTCGTGATTGAGTGCCCTGGAAACCAGCTTTACAGACCCAATCATGCCAAAAATATCTTTCTAGCTCTGACTTCTCTCCTGAACTCCAGACATATCTGTCCATCTCCTTCTTTAACATCTCCACATGATAAAAAACAAACATTAATTCAACAATTTTTAAAACTAAACTGTTAATTCCCAGCACCATGCCTATTCTTCCATCTGTCTTCTTCATCTCATCCATTGCTCAAGCTTGTTATGAAGCCATCCCTCACTCTTCTCTTTCCAATACCTTTTATAATTAGTCCCAAGCAAGTCTTGTCATTTCAGTTTTAGGTATACCTCTCAGTCAATGTCTCTACATTTCCACTGGCATCCTCATTCTTTGTAGGTTTACTCTAGTAACATCACATCTGATTTTTCTGATCACTTGCTTTTTTTCTAATCTACCTACCCTGTAGAAGTCATGATAATTTCTAGAAATATGAATCAGATCTTACAATTTGCTCCTTGGAATTAAACTCTTGAATGTCTTTCCATTCTTTGACTAAAATCCTCAGTTTCTCCTGTGGTTAGTGTCTTAGTTACTTTTCTTGTTGCTGAGACAAAATACCTGACACCCAAAGTTAAAGAAAGAAAGGTTCATTTAGTTCACAGTTCATAGAGGTTTCAGTTCATAGATGACTGGGTCCAAGGCAGGGTGACATGGAAGAGGGGCATCACAGAGAAAAAACAGTCCACGGCAAAACAGGACAGGCAGAAGGCAGCAAGCAGCAAGCAAGTGACAAGTGACAAGTAGTGACACTCTGTCCCTTTAATCTTATCCAGCCTACCCATCCTTAGGGAGGCTAGCACTCATACCTGGGATGGGGCACCCATAATCCTACCCAGAACTATGGCAAACCAGTCAGTGGACCAACTTAGTAATTACATAGTCTTTTTTTTTTTTGGTACCAGGGATCAAACTCAGGACCTTGCGCTTTTGAGGCAGGCAGCGGAAACACTGAGCTAAATCCCCGGCCCAGTAATTATATAGTCTTGATCCCAGCATCACACACTCCAGATCCAGTCACCTCCAAAGTCACCTCCAAGAAGCCCCACCTATGACAGTTTTGTACCATTTTAAGTTATATAGTACCAATATGTGACTATATTATAATTTATTTAGTAGCTTATTTTTTGCTCTTACAAATAGTGTTAGAATGAAGAGTCCAGGCACAAATCATCTTTCACTTATATTAGTAGATCTTTGAAGGATAAATTTCTAGAAATGGAGTTATTGGGTTGCAGGACAATATGTAATTATATAACATTTATATGTAATATGTACATGCAATAAATATGCATAATGTATATTTTCCAAATTCACCTCTTTATAAATTATATGATTTTGAATTCTTAGCAGAAAAATATGGAGTACCTGGCTCCTCATACTTCCCTAAGAGTGTGTGTTACCAACTTTTAGGTTTTGGGTAAGCAGATAAGTGAGAAATTGTGTCCCTGTGCAGTTTTAATTTATATTTCTTTTTATACAAGGGTAGCTGAACATATTTTTATATGTTTAAGAGACAGACACTAGTATGTCATTTTCTATAATTTGTCTTTTCATATTTATTGCTTGTAATTCTATAATGTTGATTGTCCTTCCTGCTAAAAAATAAAAGGTCTCTATATATTAGTCATGATTTGTCTGTAAGTTGCATCTAGAAATTTCTTTTTGTACAGTGTGGTAGAAATTAGCATTTTTTCTTTTTGTTTTTGCAGTTTGAATTATAGTTGGGAAAGGTCCTCCCATTTCCGCACTATAAAAGAACCCACATGTTTTCTTTTAATATTTATAGTTTCATTTTCCATATTTTGGCATATGCAGGGAGGTCCAGACTTAATTTCCATGGTGTCAAGGTATCTTTTCTGGAACTTCACACAGTAGTAGGTGCCAGTGTCTGCTGTGGTGAGGTTCCTGACGAGGATGGAGAAGCTGTTGTTTCTCTTGGTGATATCTGAAATACTTGTTAGCAGAGGAAAATGGCCTCCATTGAAACTGTAGATCAACTGCTGGCCTGGTGCAGAAGCCCTGAACCACTCAACAGGTCTCATGGGGAGAAGGGAGGTCACAACATAGTTCTCTCACTTCCACCAACACTGATGTCACAGGCTGAATCACCTGTGGATCTTCCTCATGGCCATTCCTAATGTGAAACACAAGGAAGCTCCAAGTCCTCTGCTCTGGCCCAGTTGGGGGAGAGGCTGGGGTCCAGGAGGCTCAGTCCAGATTACAATTTAAGTCACATTAATTCTTTCTGTCCACATCATGTACTAGCTCTATAAGATATCTAATTAACTTACCTATCTACAATATTCCCCCCTCTGAAGAAGTAACCCTAACTGCTCTGAAGGGGCAAGGGCAAAGACCATTCTGGCTACTTCCAACTGAAGAAGGTCGTAGTTGTGATCAGCAGTCAGAGTTACTCTACAGAAGGTCTATTTAAAGGCCCTCGATAGGCATATAGCTTTGAGTCTGGAGGAGACAAAGCCAAAGAAACAGTTAAGAATACATGGGTCAAATAATAAGGTCAGCAGGATTGCTATGAATATAGCCAACAAGTGTTTCTGTAAGACCAGGGGCCTTACCAAATGCTCTGAGGAGCTGACTGCAGTGAAGAACACCCGGGAAGGAACACACCGGACAAGGTGGAAAGTAAAACAGACCTTTATTAGTCTGGCCAGACGGCACTCCCAAAGCAAAGTAGCTTAGAGAGGCAACTGGCTCAGAGTCCGAGGCTGTTTTTATAGGGGGTTGCAGGGGAAGTTAGCAAGCAGACCTTATAGAAAAGAGAAAAAAATGTTGATGGTCAAAAGATGTTTGCAAATTGTCTTATAGATAGCTGTGTCTGGAACATCGGTTTCAGACAAACAAGGAGCTGGGCAATTCACTTAGGAAGTCTATGTTTATTACAGATTTTGTCTAGTGTCCCAGAACTAACAAGCACATTTTAACCTTTAACTCACAATCAGTCACTATGTTGGGGATGGGGGAGATTTTATGATTACAGAGTTATGCGGTCCCACATTTCCACCAGGAGGAACTAGTAACAGCTTCCCACAAAGAGAAGGTCCCAGGGACTTCAGAATCCGACATAGAAATCATATTGTAATTTAGCAGTTACGAGCTGTTTACAAGGTTGATCTGGTGGATCCTGGTAAAAGAAGTCTAGCATATTTGTCATTGGTTCCATTTGTATGACAGCTTGGAGTTTGTCAGACACTAGGCAAGAATAAAAATTTTTTTAGGAAATTAGAACATGTATAATCTGAGCATGAGCAGTAGAAAAGAGGTTGGGGAAAAGAGTCACACTTAGATACTGAAATAGTGATTGTAACCTGTTAGTTCTTAAGTCTGATGTTTTGTCATAAGTCTCTCTAGTTTTAGATGTAAGAAGTTAGAGGCAATATGAAGAAGCAAATGCTGAAACAAAGGCCAGACTTATGAAACAAAACCAGAATCTATTGATACGGAAAAGTTTTAGATAACTTAATAGATTGAATATTAAGGTAGTTGTAGAAGCAAAATAAGTAATGTGTTCTTTTAAGATTTGCTTTTCCTGTAACTCCTTGTTTAAGGTGAGGATTATCTGACTAACCAGTAACTTCATTAACCTAACAAAGTTACCCTGCCAGGGTGAATTTACAATGTATAGGGCCTATCTTGTGTCTGTGACTTGTAAATAAGAACTGGAATTGTATTTACACATCAAAGACCACTAGGGAGGAGATAATGGATAAAAAGGATATAAAAAGGGAAATGCTGAACAAAGGGGGACGGATATTGACTAGACTGGTTTCTGGCGTTCCCGCTCGCTCGCGAGAAGAAATTTTATTATTTTATCTGAATTCTGTGTCTCTGTGTATTTCTTTCCGAGATTTCTGCAACACTGTGAAACAAGAACCAGAACTTATGAAACAAAAAGTTATAATCTATGAAGCAAGAAGACCAAAGTTAGAAGCTATCGAACAAAAGCAAACTCTGACCTCTGTCTAATAATCTCGGTGGAAGACCTCCAAAATGATATAGGGGGAATAGATGCAACTCCCAAATCTGCTAGATATCCAAAGTGTGAGTCCATGTTCTCTAAAATTGAAGAATGAATTCTAGAAACAACGGAGGTTAAGAGTTGGAAAAATTTATTGAGAGAAATATAGCTTCTGTCTAAAAGAGACAGAAGGGGGACTGGAAAATTGGTTGTCACAGAGTACTGTAATTTTCAATGTAAATATCTTTTACTTCCTTTGTTAGATTGATTCCTAAGTATTTCATTTTTTTGAATGCTATTGTAAAAGGTGACACACTTGTTTTAGGGTGTTAACTTGGTAAAATGAAAACAACTCCCAGTTCTCAGTGCTTCCAAAGGTGTAGTGAACCATGTACTGTGCTCTCACATACTGGTGCTGGGAATATAAACAAAAACAACCTAAATATTCTAAATGGCAACATAGCATTATAGTCATGACCCCAAGACATGAAAGCACTTTGCAAGCTCATAATTTAGCAACTGTGGGTCGGAAAGGCTGTAATCAAATCTGTTTTGGTCAGAAATGATCAAAATGTCCCTTTAGCCATTGCTGCTACTCCTTAAAGTGTGTGTTGACATAATGTATTATTAACATTGATACACTCATATTTCAGTGGGAAATTCTGTATTTCAAAGGCCTGTATTTCAAAATTCATTTACATCCCTTGACAGTAATTTATCTCCTAGGGATTTGTTTGAAAGAAATGATCATCAAAGGTGAACATATTTTTCTTTGAGACAAGATCTCACTATTAACACTAGGTTGCCCAGGCGAGGCTCAAACTTCTTCTTCTTTTTTTTTTTTTTTTGGTACTGGGGTTTGAACTCAGGACCTTGCACTTGCAAGGCAGGCACGGTGCCACTGATCTAAATCCCCAGCCTGAGGTGAACATATTTTTGTGAAGGAGTGGCAATCAAAGTGTTTACAGTACAGAAGAGTGTGATTTGAAGCACATGTCCAAGAATAGGAAGTTAGGTAGCTAAGTGATAGTACAGCGGCACAATGGAAACTCATGTAGTTATTAACATAATAGGGTTGATATATATTGGGGAAACATTGATGAAGATATTAACTCATGTATATTGCCATGGAAAAGGTCTCCAATTTCTCACTGAATTAAGGAGGAGCAGAACATCATATTTAGTGCACTCATGTTTATTTGGAAGTAACAGTGAAAAGTTTAAAACAAGGGCTATGGAAACTCTGACTGGGTTCAAATGCTGGTTTTGCTGATGAGATGACATTGAGGAAAGTACTTAATCTCTCTGGCCTCAGTTTCCTTATTTATGCAATATACAGACTGTGGAAATGTGACATTGCTTGCAATTTTGTTGTGAGACTGAAACCTTAAAACCTTTGTGAAGTACACAAGTGTGTGCCTGGTTCATAAAAGGACTTTTGCAAGAGGGCTGCTATGGTTTGAATATCCTAAAATTCATGTGTTGGAATTCCAATGTCCAGTGGTGGGAGACAGGGCCTAGTGGCAGGTATTTGTGTCATGAGAGTGGGTGGAGCCCTCATAGATGGATTAATACCTTTCTCACATGAATGAAGCTACGGATGTACCTCAGTGGTACAGTGCTTGCCTAGCTTGCTGAAGGCCCTGAGTTCAGTTCCCAGCACCACTAAAACAAAAAATTTATTGCATCTTATCTCTCACACAATTCAATTAACTACAGTGACAGTTATTATGAAGCAAGTCCACCGATATATTGTCTCTTTCAAATGCTCTGTTTACACTTCAGTTTCCATTATGAATCATGTGACAGCTTGATCTGAGACTTCACAGCCTCTAAAGCTGTGAGCCAAAATCAACTTCTGTTTTTGCATTAATTACCCAGTCTCAGTCATTCTGTGATAGCAGCCTGGAGTCCAGTGGGCAAGGGTGACCTGGTCTTACAGTGAGGCTCTAGCCTGTTGACTGAGAATCTTATCTGTTTCTGTGCTTCCAGTTTCCTCTTCTGCCAAGGACAGTGGCTCATTCCCATTTTGTATGACTGCTGTAAATTTATATGAAAATACAGACCTGCCAAAGACATGAAATAAGAATTAAATTCTTATTGAAATGGCCAGAGTAGCAGGACCATTTTTATGTGTTCATATTTGCATTTACTAAACCCTGGAAAGATATAACAGCCAGTGCTTATATAGTCACTTCTATGTATTACTCTGAACACTTAACTGTATTAATAAGGCATTATTATTTATCCCCTTTCCTGACCAGAGAAACAAGCCACAGAATATTTAAACAATTTTCCCAGAGTTAAACAGCCTATAAGTGATGAAACTCAAATTCGAACCTTGGCAGGTTGGGCTAAAAAAAATCTGTAATTTTAACCACTTTATCTGTGTTGAGATGTGAGCAGCCTGGTTCACATTTCTCTTACCTGCCTGAGTCAGCTCTGGTGAGAAGAGAGCAGACAGACAAGAGAAATGCCCACATCTAATATATAGTTGTAGGATGCTGAGATTTTGGGAGATATTGTGATCTAAAAATCACCATTTGCCAATGTTTCCTAATAGTCCACATTGTATATAGTCATTGTGATTCTCCCTCCCCCTCTATCCATCCATCTATACTCATCTGAATGAAGGCAGCCCTGCCAGGAGGTGCTATGGTTTTCAGTGAACTGAAGAGTCAGCTGCCACAACTCTGTCTCCTCCCTTGAGATGGCAATAGGTCTTGTTGGCCAACCACCATGTGTCATGACACCATTAAGGGGTGCTTGAGGTCAAGGGGAGTGCAGACCCTTGCCACTGAGAAACAGCTGGATGGAAAAGAATCCCTCCAATCAATGAGAATTCTAGGAGGATTTGTTTGAGCAATTCATGTTATATAATAAACTACTTAGGGAAATGTCTTAAAGAAGAAAGGCCAGCAAAGAAAGAGGTCCTGCAACAGAGGTCCATCCACCTCACTGCCTGTGGGAAGATGTATGACTGCCAAATTTAGAACAGCAGTCCTACTCTGTGGAGCCTGAGGCCTGTGCTACTCACCTGTGAGTCCTAGGAGCAGAAGCAGCACCAGGGATGGTAGGGGCAGATGGGGCTGAAAAGTAGTGATGGGTATTGTTGTGGACCTGGAGCCTACTCTATCTGTCCCATAGAGGCTGTAGATTCTTTGATCTGTGCAGAGAAACAACACTGTCTCCTGTGGTATAAAAGGAAATGATTATGATAGAGGAAAGGGCTGTGAGTTTATGAGTGTCTGCTTCTTGATTGTGAAGCAGGAATCAGATATAAGCTCAGAAGCAATGATATAAGAGTCACAAGGTGCTTACAGAGGGCAGGCTCCATTAGTGCCTAGGCTCTGGCCTCTGGGCTCTTCACTCCATGTCCAGGGTTCATGTGACCTGAAGACATATTCAGCTTTGTGTTATAGTCTAACATCTTGGCTCAGGTGAGCTGTGACCTGGAGTCAGGAGGAGGGCTTTCAGGCAAAGGGTTGGGACCCTGTTCTCCTTACTCCAGAGGTATCAGTGGTAAAAAGAGCCTGAGACCATGCTTGATGGGGGTACACTGGCTTTTGAGAGTCTTCTTGCAGGGGAAGTGTCTTTGGGTGAGCAAGGAATTAAACCTTGGGTAGAGAGAGTAGTTTCAGTTCTGCAGAAGAGAGAAGGCAGGGGATGTGATCCTTGGCACACTCATTGTTTGGGAGTGACACACCAAGGAACAGATAGGAGAAGAAAGAGGCCTTTACTGGCTCTCTAGGTCTGAGGTCAGCTCTGGAGATAGGGAGTAGAGGTGTTAGAAAATCACTCACACCAAGAATGGACTTCATTTCTGAACAGGAATAGTTGGCACAAAGACTGTATCTGGAGCCTCTCAACTGTAAGCACCTTACATCCATGGACCCAACACCAATACTGCTTTCTGTGAGCAGTTTCCCACTGCTTCAGTCCTCTGCCTCCTTCCTAAGTGGTTGGCCATAAGTTGAGGATGAGAATGGGCAGGACCAAAGGGGAAGGAGATTTGACTGCTCGGTAATGTGCACTGGTGTCTGCATGGCCGTGGGCATGTCATCCACATACTTGGTGTCCTACTTAGCATCTACAGAACATACTCCTCCATCCCTCTTCTTCTGGCCTGTCCATCTCAGTGTGTGACACTTCCATCTACCCAGTTAGTTAAGCTAGAAAATCTTGATGTCATTTTTTTCCACTAAGTTTATTGGTACATTTTAGGTATACAACACAGTTACATTCATCATTGGGAAATTGTACCTTTACATGACGTACCTTGGTTCTTATTTTTCCCTCTTTCCTCTGCCCTCCCTTCAGTCCCTCCACTGCTCCCTATTTACAAAGACTTTGTTTCCAGTTTTTCCTTTTCCAATATTTTTTCTTTCCCTTCTTTCCTTTCCCCTACTCCTCCAACTTCCCCTACCCCTTTAAACCTTTTCTTCCTATTTCACATTATCAATTATACATTTTAGTATATGTGCTGCTGAAGTGAGCACTATCAATTATACATTTTTATGCTTATTTACACTTTTAGTTTATCACACCAGAGAAACTATTTTGTATGTATACATATGTGTCCTATTTATTTCACTTAAGAGTATGGCCTCAATGTGCATCCATTTAGCTATAAATGTCTCTGGGTATCTTCCCAAAAGAATTAAAATAATCATACCATAGTGATATATGTACACCCATGTTTATAGTGGCACAATTTGTAATAGCTAAAGCTTGAAAACAGCCCAATTGCCCATCAACTGGAGACTGGATAAAGAAGATGTGATTTAAAAAAAAAAAAAAAAAGGAGTACTATTCCGCCATAAAGAATGAGAAACTAGAGACATCTTGATGTCATTTTTGACAACTCTTCTCATTCCCCTCATCTAAATTCATGTTTGAATTAATCTGTTTGGGTGCTGTGATAAAATATGATAGACTGGGTGGCTCATAAATAAGGAAAATGTATTTCTCACAATTCTGGATGCTGAAAAGTCCAAGATCAAGGCACCAACATATTTAGTTTCTGGTTAGGGCTGGCTTGTGGTCATAGATAGTGTCTTGTTATGTGCCCTTATTTGGCAGGAAGGCCAGACAGCTCTCTGGGGCTTTAATAAGGGCACTCATCCCACTCATCTGCCCTCATGACCTTCTAAAGCCACCGTGTCCTACTAACATTACCGTGAAGGTTAAGATTTAACATACAAATATTAGGGTCACAAATATTCAGTCCTTAGCAATCTCAACCCTCCTGCCTTTTTCTCTCTATGTTCATCTCTGCCTCGGACAGCCTCTTAGTTTCCTTGTTCCCTCATTTCCTCATACTGTAGTTACAGAGGTACTTTTAAAAGAGAAATCTGGTCATGTCACTCTCTTTTAGCAGTTTTCCCACTGCTGTAAGGGTGAAATAAAAGACTCTTGTGTCCAATTGATCTGGCCCCCAATACTTTGCTAGCTTCAACTCCCAGCATTGAGAAGTCTGCTGTGATTCTAATGGGCTATCCTTTGTATGTGATTTGTTTCTTTTCTCTAGCTGCTTGTAGAATTTTGTTCTTCTGTTGGATATCATTTTTTCCAGATCCTCTTTTGTTGCCAGTTCAGGGAGTCCAGGTGGTTGAGTATCAGAGTGTTCAATCTCATTTCCCTTTGGGGTTTCTGAAGTGACCTGGAAGTCTGGTTTTGAGGCTTGTTTATGTGCCTTCTCATTTTGATGGTGGGGAGGGGGGGTGCTGCTGGCACCTGTTTGGCTCACCTCCTCTGTGCTGGAAGTGGTGGTACAGTGGCCCAGAAGTCTCCTCTGTGCTGGGAGGAGTGGCATGGTGACCCGGAAGCCTCCTCCTCTGCGCTGGGAACAGTGGCACCTCTTGTTTCTTCATTGACTCCTATCAGTCTTATCTTATTCTTCTTTGCATCATATAGAAACTGCTGGATTGACTTCTCATGGTCCCTTACTATTTTAAAGAAATTTTTCTTTTCCTGGTCACTAATTGCAATCCTGTTTTCCACATCTGAAATTCTGTCCCCACATTGGCTCATTCTGGTGCATAAACTTTCTATGGAGTTTTAATGTCCTGGAAATCTGTTTGCATCTGTTTTATGGATTTCATTTGTTTCCTATGTTGGGATTCCATCATGTTCCTCAGCTCTTCTATTTTTTTATCCATGTCTGCTCTAGATTTATTAATCATGTATTGCACTATGGACACAATCTCTTCTGTTATCTGAGAAATTATGTCTAAGTTCATTTTTTCCAGATCCTCTTTTGTTGCCAGTTGAGGGAGTCCAGGTAACCAGTATGAAATTGTTCCATCTTTTTGCCCTTTGAGGTTGCCTTAGGTGATCTGGAAGTCTGGTTTTGAAACTTGTTCATGTGTCTTCTCATTTCAACAGATTCAGCCTGCTGCACCTTTTCTGAGGCAACTTTTGGGTCACCCAGTGGTCTTTAATTCTCGGCAAACCACCAAGTGGCCTTTTTTCTTCTGCTCATCAGTGCAACAATTCCTGGGTTCAGAATGGTTGCCTTCTGGATCCCTGAGCTGACCTGTTGTCTGGGCGGGCTTCTGGCTGGGGCTTGGGATGTTATCCAGGTGTGCTTCTGGCTAGGGCCTGCCCCCCTATGTAGCTGTTGTCTGGGAGGGCCTTTGGCTGGGGGCTGTGCACCCCAGTCCCTGATGTCTGAGCAGATTTCTGGCTAGGTTCTCCATGAACTTACTGATGGTATCAGGGTGAGCCTCTGGCTATTGCTTGTGCGCCTGTGCAGCTCTTTTCCATGTGGGCCCTTGGCTTTGTCCTGTGTGCTCAAGCAGTGGGGGTTGGGGCGAGCCATGGCCAGACCTGCCTGAAGCCACACTGTTCTGGTCCACACTGTTGCTTCGGGATTTGTGGACACTTATCAATGGTACTGGGGTTGGCCTCTGGCTGTTGTTTGTGCACCTCTGCAGCTCTTTTCTGGGCAGGCCTTTGGCTTGGGCCTGTGTGCCCAAGTGGCCAGGGTCAGGGCAGGTCCCTGGCTGGACCTACCTGAAGCCATGCTTCTCTGGTCCACACCACTGCTTTCAGAATCTGTGCACATTTACCAATGGTATTGGGACTGCAGTTTCTTAATCTCTCATTTTGCTCCCAAGCCTTATGAGGTAAGCATCTTCCACTCCCACACACTCCCACCATGACGTGCTGCCTCAGCAAAGTCCCAAAAGCAGTAGGGCAAACCAACCACTGAATGAAACACCCAAGGTCATTAGCCAAATTAAACCTTCCTCCTTGTAAAGAGATTTCCTCAGGTATTTTGTTCTAGACACAGACAGCTGTCTAACACTTACTTCTAGAGGATGTTAAAGTTTTGATGGGATGTTTAAATACAATGAAGAATAGTCTTTAAAGAAAGATCTAAAGAATAGAATAGTTGGTGATTCAGTGAAAAAAAAGTTTTATTTTGAAATCCAACATCCAGGAGAAACCACTATCCTCAATGATGTTTTCCTTAACTTATTAACAAAAATTGATATCTACTGTACTGCAGCTGTTCTGCTAACTGAAGCTATTGATAGTTCATGACCCGATAGAATTGACATTAAATTTGAGGAAGAAAGACTAATACAGGCAGTTCTCAATTTGGTGCTTATATGCATGACTTTTAGGTACCACAGTATAAATAATACCGGTCCCTGATTAGGTGGCTCCAATTTCACTTCTACAGTAATTACAAAAAACACAACATTTCATGCTCACTCTTTAGTCCACTTATTATGTAAATAACAAATCCTTATCACAGTCAGTGGCCAATCATTTCTAAGTCCATTGCTGATCAGTTGGTCCCTGTGTCTCTTTCTCAGTTTCTGCAGATAGCCTTCTTTTCTCCCAGCCATGATCCCATGAGATATTTTACTGAAAGTGATAATTGAAAGAGGCAGTCGGCAACAAAGATGAGAGGGCACAAAACAAAACAAAACAAAAACAAAAAGGGTAGTGATACTATTGGAAGTGAAATTCAATTTGGAGGTGAAGATATAGAAGTATAAACAGCTGACCATGGGTGTGTAAGCACTGATGTTGTTTGGAGACATTACACAGGCAGCCAGAGGAACTCACTAGAATGGAACTTACTGACATATTTGTGGAAAGAGATAGTGATCAAAGGACGATGATGTCCTGGAAGAAATACTACCAGGAAAAAGCTTCACAGTAAAGTTACTTTGTGGAGATTTCACAGCATTAAAAGTGCAAAGGATAAAATGATGAAAGCTAATACAAGCATACAATGGAGAATGATAATTCACAAGGTAGAAAATATACTTATTCATGTCTCAAATTATATAAGATGAAGGTAAACATTATTCAAACATATATTGATGTTTTTTATCAACAAACACTTTAACACTCAATGTTTCTAATATTTACAATTACAGTTTACTGAATATTTATTTTATAGTTATTCTTTCATTTATTGGTATATCTGTAAAATATAGTTTTTAAAATCTCGACAAAATCATAAAGCTCATAGGATAATAATTATTTTTCCCAGTGAATATAGAGATGGTTTCCAAGGATTTCAGTTTGTAGTCATTTTTATAATCCTGGATTGCCATGGAGAGTGAGGGCTGCCTGGACCTGTGGAACAGATAATGATAAGTGCTAAGGAAAAACACTACTCAGATTAAGAGGATTTAGAATACGGGGTGAGAAAGGGGGAAATTGAAATTTTATATACATGCTGTAATGAAAGCATCTTTAATAGAGTGATATTAAACAAAGATGAGAAAGAAGGGAAAGAGAGAGGTATACAGACATGTTGGGGAGAAGTGAAGGAATGATTTGATTTGACTCTCATTTTCAAAGAATCCCATTGGCTGAAACAGGCAAGCTGGTTAGAAGTGCTAGCAGTGGTCCAGGAGAAGATGCTGCTGGCTGAGACCAGGGAATTGTGGAGTTAAGAAGTTCATGGACTATGAATATAACTTAGTGGTTACTGGAGCAGGCTGGATTGGCTTGTGAAGGCCAGTTGTTAAATACTTAGGACCTTTGCAATATAGTTGTTAAGAAGTTAGTAGCTTGAAATTGGCCATCCTGGGAGTATTTATATGAAGAAAATTGACAATCAGTACAACTAAGCATTTTTTTCTTTTTCTAGTAAATTTTTGAATACTTACCACCTCACCACTGATAAGAACTGAATATGAGGGCATACAAAAATATTGTAAAGAGAAAGAATAATTCCATGGTTTTTTGACTGCCACTGCATTTTTACCATGAACAAGAGGGTTGGGAAGAATAAGGGATGACAGAAAAGCAAGTGTTCCTAACACAGACAAGGGAGAGAAATTCAGGGAGGGTATTGGAAGAGTAGGACATATTAGTAAAGAGGAAGACTTTTTTTTCTTCAAAAGAAAAGTTGTGGGATCATTTGAGAACCTCAACAAGTCTGGAGAGTTGGGGTGTGCAGGAATCAAGAAGAGAGAATAACCCTTGAGAATATAGACCAGAATGCATGGTCATGGCCATCTACAGGCAGTGGATGACAGATATCTTGATGTGTTCAGACTGACTTCCTGCTTACATTTTTGGGAGGTGTCCCAGGTAAGCACCCAGAGCCAGTTCCCATGGCTCCTGCTTGGGACCAGTACTGGTGGGATCAATGCATGTGCAGAGGAGTAACAGCATGCTATGGACTTGCAGTGTCTGGGATAGGGAGACATTCGGAGTGGAATCTAGGTGAGCTTCTTGTCATCTCTTTATCTCAGGCTGAGCTCCTTGGAGCAGGAAGGAGGGGAAAGAGATTGAGGGTTTCATGCAGGAGTGGATGAAGGAAGGAGCTGTGGGGAAATACATCCACTTTGAATTATCTCCTAATCATTGAAGAAATGTCTCCTGAGTGCTGTTATGTCCCTGGTGCTACTCTTCTCTTGGGACACCTGTTATGAATAGATAGGCAGCTCCTGAGACAAGACTCTCATTTCAGCCTCCTACCTCAGTCCTGACTTTCTTCCTCATCCTTCTGCTTGGTCACACAGAGGGCCAGATGGGGAACAGTTCTCAGAGCCTCCCATCTGGGGTTTCTCAATATTGGTCTAAACTGTGGATTTCTCCTGCCCTATGGATCCCTAGTGTTTAACTACTCTAGAGATGGTCTCCACAGAAACAACAACTCTGTTGCCCTTATTATACACACTCATCCACCTCATTCATGGAGCCTGCAGACCTCTGGGGACATCAATCACACTCCCTTGACCTGGCCCCTTCCTGCAGCCCCCTGCATACTTCCTAGAGCTAGGAGTCTCTCAGACCTGTCTCTATGATCCCTGAGATGCTGAAGGAAGAGTGCCACCTTCCAAACTCCACTGATTCTGCTGCTATTTGAAGAGTGAGCTGGGACCCTGCTGATCCTGCTCATCTGTGACAGTGTGTCCTGCCCTTCCTCCCCATCAACTTACAGTCAGGTCTTCTGTTTCTTGTAGATGTAGATGGCAGATATAAGGATCAGCAGCAGCATCTTTGTGCTGAGGATAAGAGGTATGAGAAATGTAGTAGTAGGAGACTGCTTCAGCTCTGGAAATCAAGGGAAAAGAGAAGCCATTAGAGGGAACAACTGGGACTCCATTCCTTGGAGACTATTTGCCCCATCTGAGGCTACTTGGGCCCACAAAAGCTTTTGAAACCGAATCCTATTTTGTGCATGCTGGCTAAGCTTTAGGCAGAAGCCAGTATAAAGAGGTTCCTCCTTTCCACTCATTCTGCTTCAGGCCTCCAGGAGTGGAGTGTATATACTCAGTGATACACTGTCTGAGTGTGGCCCCTGGTTTCCTACTTGATCCACACAATCCTGAGGAGCAAGGGTTATTATCTGCATTCGGATGCAAAATCGAGGGTTACAGAGTTTACGGAGGGTCACTAGGTTAGTGGGATCTAAACCTAGGAAATGCATCACTCGTATCATTTAGGATAAACATCGAGACTGTGTTCTTTGGATTAAGACAAATTCAGCCTCTCAGGGGCATCAGAACAATTACCAACAGAGTATGGATGTGAGGTGTGGTCAGATTTATGGTGAGAGAGTTGCAAGCCTTCCCTGGATGATTCTGAGTTCTCAGGAGCTTAGGTTGCTCTCTCAGATAGGAAGACAGCATTAATAAAATCTGGTGGTGGAAAACACCTTGGTAAGCAAAAACCAAACAAGTCTCATGGCTTTGTTTCCCCAATGGTTCTGATATTTACAGCAATTACATTTCCCTTGTGCACAACTTTATAGGTACTTCCTTTCTAGCCAAGTTACAATTTTTTCAAATCATTCAGTTTTGCTTTTTACTCCTCATTAGAGTTCTTGCTAAAAGAGGCCAGCAGTATACTTGCCACAGCCAGACCATTGGGCTGCCTTCAAATTTTCTCTGCCAGATTAATCAGTACACTACCTTTAAATTAAGCTTAACATGCCCAACACAAAGTGTTAGGACTTGGATAAAATATAGATGAGTTCCTTTCTAGAATGCAACATGCATAACTTCTAGTACAGTTTCCAATAGAGTCCTCTTTCCCAAGGACTGAATCTGCATGAGCCTGGCCTTTACTGTCTGCATTCCTATCAATATTTTGGCCTTCTGAACTCTTACCAGAACCATCCATCAACCTCTGCTTAAAACCTTGTAGGGCTTCTCTAGCTCACATTTCCAAACCTTCCCAAACTCCACCTGCAAACCACTTCAAAAGTCTTCTAAACCACATCATCAGGTTATAGTCACAGAAATGACCCAACTTTTCCAGTACCAATTTTCTATTTTAGTCACTTCCTCATTATTGGGACAAAATACTTGACACTTAAATTTTTTTCTTATTTATTCCCCCTTCTCCTGCACTCCCTTCAACCCCTCCATGCTTTCCTATTTACGAAGACTTTATTTACTTTTTTTTCATTTTCTCATATTAATTCAATTTCCTTCTTTCATTTCTCCTACCCTTCCCACTTCCTCTTCTCATTTGGCCCTTTTCTTCCTATTTGACATTATCTATTACTCCTTTTTGTCCTTATTTACACTTTCAGTTTCTCACACTAGGGAAACTTCGGTATTTACCCATGTGTGTCATATTTATTTCACTTAAGAGTATCACCTCAGTGAGCATCCATTTAGCAATAAATGTCTCTAATTTCTCATTTTTAATGGTTGAGCACTACTCCATTTTATTAAAAAAACCACATTTTCTTGATCCAGTCTCCAGTTGATGGACATTTGGGCCATTTCCAAGTTTTAGCTATTACAAATTGTGGTGCTATGAACCATGGTATGATTCTTTCAATTATTTGGGGAATACACCCAGCAGGGGAATAGCTGGGTCAAATGGGAATTCCACTCCTTGTTCTTTGAGGTATCTCCATGCTGATTTTCATAGTGGTTGCACCAGTCTACATTACCACCAGCAGTGGAATAGGGTTCCTTTTTCCCCACAGCCCCATCAGCATTTGTTATTGGTTGATTTCATGATAACAGCCATTCTTTCTGGAGTGAGGTGGAATCTCAGCATTGTTTTCATTTGCATCTCTCGAATGACTAGTGATGGTGAACATTTTTTCATATGTTTATTTGCCATTTCTACTTTTTTGTGTGAGAAATGTCTGTTCATTTCAGATGCTCATTTTTGGATTGAGTCTTTAAATTTGGGAAGTCTGATTTTTTTAAGTTCTCTATACATTCTAGACAGTAGACCTTTGTCTGAGGAACAGCAGGTGAAAATTTTTCCCACATTGTGGGTTTTCTCTACACACTGCTGGTGGTTTCTCTTGCTGTGCAGAAGCTTTTTAGTAAGAAGAGATCCTACTTGTTGATTGTTTGTGCGAGTTCACAGGCAACTGAGGTTTGGTTCATAAAATCTTTTCCTACCCCAATGTCTTTAAGAGTTCTACCTAACCTCTGTCCCAGTCGGTTCAGCATTTCTGTTTTAATATTTAGATCTTTAATCCATTTTGATTTTAGTTTACTGCATGGTGAGAGATATAGGTCTAGTTTCAGTCTTTGGCAAGTTGAAATCCAGTTTCCCCAGCACCATTTATTAAAGAGGCTATCTTTCCTCCAGTGAGGGTGTTTGGCTCCTTTATTGAAGATGAGATGGCTGAGTGTGTCTGGTGTTGTTTCTTCATCTTTTAATCTGTTCCACGGGTCCTCTGGTCTGTTTCTTTGCAAGTACCATGCTGATTTTATCACAGTAGCTTTGTAGTATAGTTTCAAGTTGGGGACTGTGATACTCCCTGCCATGTCTCTGTTACCTAGAATTCCCTTTGCTATTCTGGGCCTCTTCTTGTTCCAAATGAATTTTTGGATTGATTTCTCAAGGTCCATGAAGTATGCTGCTGGGATTTCAATTGGGATAGCATTGAATCTATATAGCAATTTTGGAAGTATGGCCATTTTCACTACATTGATCCTTCCTACCTAGGAGCAAGGGATGACTTTCCATTTTCTGATATCCCCTTCAATCTCTTTTTTCAAAGTGCTATAGTTTTCAGAGAAGAGGTCTTTGATTTCTTTCATTAGGTTGATTCCTAGGTATTTCAGTTTTTTGGATGCTATTGTGAAAGGAATTAATTGTGCTATTTCTCTCTCAGTGAGTCTGTTGCTCATGTAGAGGAAAGCTATTGACTTTTGTGTGTTGACCTTGTATCCAGCTTCTGAACTGAATTTGGTTATTAAGCCCAGAAGACTTTTGGTGGAGTTCTTGAGGTCTTCTATATAGAGTATCATATCATCTGCAAATAATGACAATTTGACTTCTTCATCTCCTATCTTTATTCCTTTTATTTCTTTCTCTTGTCTAATTGCTGTGGCTAATATTTCCAAAACTATATTGAAAAGGAGTGGTGATAGTGGATATCCTTGTCTTGTTCCTAATTTTAGTGTGAAGGAATTCGATTTTTGACCATTTAGTATGATATTGGCTGTTGGTTTTTCATAGATGGCTTTTATCAGCTTGAGATAGAGACCATCTTTTCCAATTTTTTGTGGGTTTTTTTTTTAACCATAAATGTGTGTTGGATTTTGTCAAATGCCTTTTCTGCATATATTGAGATGATCATATGGTTTTTATTCTTCGTTCTATTGATACAGTGTATTACATTGATTGATTTGCATATGTTGAACCATCCTTGAATCCCTGGGATGAATCCCACTTGGTCAAGGTGTATGATCTTCTTGATGATCTTCTTCATTCTATTTGCCAGGGTCTAAGTAAGGAGTTTTGCAACTATGTTCATTAATGAGATTGGCCTATAGTTCTCTTTTTTGGTTGGGTCTTTCTCTGCTTTGGGGATCAAGATGCTTCCAGGAATGAATTTGGGAGTATTGCTTCCCTTTCAATTTCATTGAGGAGTTTAAACAGTAGTGGCAGTAGTTCCACTCTAAATGTGTTGTAGAATTCAGCAGTGAAGCCATCAGGACCCGGGCTTTTCTTAGTTGGTAAGTTTTTAATTAAGTTTTCAATTTCATTGATCGATATTGGGTTGTTTAGAGTTTTTAGGTCTCCTTCATTCAACTTTGGTAATTCATACGTGTCTAGGAATTTGTCCATTTCTTCTGTGTTTTCCATCTTACTGGTGTATAGATTCTGGAAGTAGGTACTGATCATCCACTGGATTTCTGCTGGGTGTGTTGTAATTTCACCCTTTTCACTCCTAATTGCATGGATTTGGACCTTTTCTTTCTTTTTTCTGATAGGGTTGGCTAAGGGTTTGTCAGTTTTGTTTTTTCTTTCCAAGAACCAACTCTTGACTTCATTGATTTTTTTATATTGTTTTCTTAGTGTCCATTGCATTAATTTTTGCCCTGATCTTTATCATATCCTCCCTTGTATGAACTTTGGGTTTTTCCTGCTCTTCTCTTTCTAGAAACTTGAGGTTCAACATCAGGTTGTTTAATTGGGCTCTTTCTGCTTTCCTAATATGAATATTCACCGCTATGAATTTCTCTAATAAGGCTGCTTTCATTGTGTCCCATAGATTCTGATATGTTTTATTGTCATAGTCATTTAACTGAAGGAACTGTCTGATTAATTTCCTCTGTGACCTATTGGTTCTTCAGAAGTGTTCAATTTCCATGTGTTTATGAAGTTTTTGCAGTTTCTTTTGGTATTGATCTCCAATTTTATTGCACTATGGTTGAATAATATACAGGGGATAACTTCAATTCCTTTGTACTTACCTAAATATGTTCTATGAGTGAGCATGTGGGCTATTTTGGAGAAAGATCCATGTGGATCTGAGAAGAATGTGTATTCTGATTTTGTGGGGTGAAACACTCTGTAAATGTCTGTTAAGTTTATTTGTTCAAGAGTTTGATTGAGCTTTAGTATTTCATTGCTTGTTTTTTGTCTAGTTGATCTATCTATATGTGACAGTGGGGTATTGAGGTCCCCCACTACTATTGTATTAGTACTTATGTGGTTGTTCATGTCTGGTAGTATTCATTTTATATAGTTGCGTGCACTAGTGTTTGCTGCATAGATATTTATGATTTTCATGTCTTCCTCTTCAATTGTTCCCTTTACAAGGATATAGTGTCCTTCATTGTCCCTCTTAATCAGTATGGGTTTGAAATCCACTTGGTCTGCAAAGAGGATAGCTACTCCTGCTTTATTTTTGGCTCCCATTACAGGGAGTATTGTTTTCCACCCTTTACCTTTTAGTCTATGAGTTTCTTTTTGAATTAAGTGTGTTTCTTTTTTTTCCTCATTATCTTTATTGGTACATTTTAGGTATACAATACACTTACAGTCATCATTGGGATCTTTTACCATTACATGAGTCTCTTGGTTCTTATTTATTTCCCCCTTCTCTTGCCCTCCCTTCAGCCCCTCCTCCCTTCCCTATTTGCAAAGACCTTGTTTCCATTTTTTTCCTCTTCTCATATTTTTTCCTTTCCCTTTTTTCCTTTCCCCTACCCTTCCCAATTCCCCTGCTCTTTTAGAACTTTTCTTCCTGTTACACAATATCAGTTATACATTTTTAAAATTACAGTATTAAGATCTAGGAGACATTACCACAGATTTTACAGAATTTAAAAGGATATAGAAAGCATATTACAAAAATCTTTTTTGAAATAAATTTGACAACTTCTAAGAAGTAACTTAGAAGACAAATTAATGAAACTAACTCTGGAGGAAGTATAAAATTTGAATAGCACCTATTAAAGAAAGTATATTCTTAGCTTGAAAACCTACCTATATGACAACAACAGGCTCATATACATTTTAACTGATAAATTGTATCAAACAATTAAAGCAGAAAAAAAGAAGGAAAACTTCTCCCCTCATTTTAGGAACTCAACATTGTGCTAATCCTAAAATTGGATAAAGATAATAGAAGAGAAAAGTATGAATATAGATAGAAATTTGTTTAACAAAACAAACTCTTAGAAGTCAGATCTGGCAGGATGCAGAAAGTGGTTTTGTTATAGGGATGGCAGTGTTGGTTCAGCATTGGAAGATCCACCCCCAAAAGTCACCATTTTAACAGAGGAACAGAAAAAGCCATATGATTCTGTCACTAGTTGGAAAAAAAGTATTGGACCAAATTCTACAGCTGTTCATGGAAAAAGCTATCAGGAGACTAGAAGTAGAACAGAAACTTCTCAACAAATTAAAGACATGTACTCCATACTTCCAGCGAGAACGTCTTGTATGATTGGAGAAGATATAATGCGTTCTCCTTAAGGTGGGGAACAAGGGCAGATATGCTTACTCTTTATCTGTCCATTAAACTTTGAAACCTAGTCCCCACCAAAATAGTCTGGCAATAAAATGACACAACTAGGATAGGATTGGCACGGCAGAAGCAAAATCTTTATATGTAGATGAAATGATCATCTACAGAGAAAATACTAAGAAATCTCTAGGAGCCCCTAGAACTTGCACTTGAATTTAGCAGGATTAGAAAACACAAGGTATATATAAAAATTCAGGTCTGTGTATACTTGCTATAAATGAAGAATTGGATATTGAAATTTAAAAGTTATGTAGGAGTACAAAGGACCTAGGAAAGTTAAAAAAAACAGTTTTGGAAGACATTTAGTTCCTAATTTTAAAACTTCTTCTAAAGCTACAGTAATCAAGGCAGTGTTGGTGTAAGGAAACACATATAGATCACTTGAATAAAACAGAGAATCTAGAAATAGAACCACACATATATGGTCCACTGAGTTTTGAAAGATTATTTAACATTAGCATTTTATAGAATATAAACTCAATTCAAGAGCTGAGGAAGAGATAGTGTCTTCAGCAAATGGCACTAGAACACCTGGTATCTGTACATAAAAAATTAACGTCAACCCTTTTTTTCTATTCATGAAAATAACTTAAAGGGATCTCTGAACCTAAATAAGAAAGCCTAAAAGTATACAACTTTAAGAAGAAATTATATGGGAAAATATTTATGAATTCAGTGTAGGCAAGAACTACCTGGGATACAAAAAATATGATGTATAAAGGAAAAAAACTGATAAATGAGATTTCATCAAAATTTAGAACTTTAAATTACATCATTAAAATGAAAAGTAGTCCTTAAACATACCATATTTACAATGCATATAACCTATAACCAGAATATATAAAGAATTCTTAGAGCTCATTAATAGACAACCCAATTAAAAAGTAGACATAAGATGATGATAAATAGCCAGTATAGCACAAGGAATGGTGTGCAAGTCTAGAATCAGAAAAATACTAATCAGTACAATAATAAGATTGAATTATACACTCATTAGGGAGATGAAGCTAAAAGTTTTAAAAGCCTTGTCATAACTTTTTCTTTTTGTTGGATTCTCCCCCTTTGTGTTTAATTTGTCATGCCCAATGGATTCATTCTGCTGGTTTTCCTGGGGTTGTGATCCTCATTGTCTTTTCCTAGGGTATTATCTAAAATTTTTTGGAGTGCCGGTTTGGTATTCATGAAGTTCCTGAGGTGCTCTTTATCATGAAAGTATCTTATTTCTCCATCAAGTTTGAAAGATAGTTTTGCAGGGTACATCAATCTGGGTTAGAGGCTGTTTTCCTTTAGGGCTTGAAATACATCACTCCAAGCTCTCTTGCCTTGAGGGTTTGCATTGAGAAGTCTGCTGTGATTCTGATGGGCTTTCCTTTGTATGTGATTTGTTTCTTTTCTCTCACTGCTTGTAGAATTTTATCCTTCTGCTGGATTTCTGGAATCCTATTATATGCCTATGTGTACATTTTTTTTGGATTAAGGCTAGCTGGAGTCCTATATGCCTCACTTATCTGTATATCAAGTTCTTTTCCCCTCCTTGGGAAGTTTTCTGCCATCACTTCTGTGAACAGTTTTTTTATGTCATCTGCACTCTCTCCTCTTTCTTCATTGACTCCAATCAGTCTTATGTTATTCTTCTTTGCATCATCTAGCAGCTGCTGGATTGATTTCTCATGTTTCCTTACAATTTTAAAGCAATTTTTCTTTTCCTCCTCACTAATTGCAATCTTATCTTCTATATCTGAAATTCTATCCTCACATTGGTTCATTCTGCTGTGCAAACTTTTGATGGAGTTTTTACTCTCTTGGAAATCTGTTTGTATCTGTTTTATGGATTCCATTTGTTTCCTATGTTGGGATTCCATCATATTCCTCAGATCCTCTATTTTTTTTTGTCTGTATCCTCTCTAGATTTACTAATCATGTCTTGCACCATGAGCAAAATCTTTGCTGTTATCTGAGTAATTATTTCTGATTTCATTTTTCCCAGATCCTCTTTTGTTGCCAGTTCAGAGAGTCCAGGTGGTTGAGTATCAGGGTGTGCCATCTCATTTCCCTTTGCGGTTGTTGTAGGTGATCCAGAAGTCTGTTTTTGAGGCTTGTTTATGTGTCTTCTCATTTCAACTTGGGGAGTGGGTGCTTCTGGCACCCACACGGCTCACCTTCACTGCCCTAGGAGCTGGGGATGGCAGCGGGGGATCTTCCTTCCGGGTTCTGGGACTGGCTGAGCTTCTCTGCCCTAGGAGCCTGGGATGGAGGTGGGGAGCTTCCTTCTGGGTGCTGGGACCAGCTTACCCTCTCTGCCCTAGGAGCCTGGGCAAATTAAATGTGTTTCTTGTATGCAGCATAATGCTGGATCTTGCTTCTTGACGCATTCTTCTAGTCTATTTCTTTTGATTGGTGAGTTGAGACCATTAACGTTGATAGTTATAACTGATACATATTGAGTTATCATTGTCATGACTTTTTCTTTTTGTTTGATTCTCCCCCTTTGCTTTTAATTTCTTTTTGCACCCAATGGATTCATTCTGCAGGGCTTTCTGGCGTTGTGCTCCTCATTGTCTTTTCATTGGATTTTGTTTAAAATTTTTTGGAGTGCTGGTTTGGTATTCATGAAGTTCCTAAGGAGCTCTCTGTCATGAAAGTATCTTACTTCACTATCAATTTTGAAAAATAGTTTTGCAGGGTACATCAATCTGGGTTGGAGGTTGTTTTCCTTTAGGGCTTGAAATACATCACTCCAAGCTCTCTTGCCTTGAGGGTTTGCATTGAGAAATCTGCTGTGATTCTGATGTGCTTTCCTTTGTTTATGATTTGTTTCTTTTCTCTAACTGCTTGTAGAATTGTGTTCTTCTGTTTGGTTTCTGGAATCTTAACAATTGTATGCCTATGTGTAGTTTTTTTTTTGATCAAGGCTAGTTGGAGTCCTATATGCCTTGCTTATCCGTATGTCAAATTTCTTTACCCCTGCTTGGGAAGTTTCCTGCCATCACTTCTGTGAATAGATTTTTATGTCTTCTGAACTCGCTCCTGTTTCTTCATTGACTCCAATAAGTCGTATGTTATTCTTCTTTGCATTATCTAGCAGCTGCTGGATTGATTTCTTGTGGTCCCTTACAATTTAAAAGAAATTTTTCTCTTCCTGGTCACTAATTGCAATCTTATCTTCTATATCTGAAATTCTGTCCTCACATTGGTTCATTCTGCTGCATAGACTTTCTTTTCTTACTTTTTATTTAAATATATATATTTATTGGTACATTTTAGGTACAAAAATACATTTACATTTATCATTGGGTGTTTGTACCAGAACATGATGCATCTTAGTTTTTATTTTTTCTCCCATTACCTGTGCACCCTGCACCCCATCCACCCTTCCCTATCTACACAGAGTTTGATTCCATTTTTTTTCTCATAATTTTTTTCTTTCCCTTCTTCTCTTTCCCCTTTCCCTTCCACCATCCCCAAACCCTTGGACCTTTTCTTAGTTCAAATTATCAATTATTCATTTTAATCATTTTCATCCTTATTTACACTTTCAATTTCTCACACTAGAGAAACTATTCAGTATTTACACATGTGTGTCCTATTTATTTCATTTAAGAGTATGGCCTCAATATGCATCCATTTAGCTATAAATGACTCTAGTTTTTTGTTCTTTATGGCTGAGTAGTACTCCATTTTATTAAAAAACCCCACATCTTCTTTATTCAATTTCCAGTCAATGGGCACTTGGGCTGTTTCCAAGCTTTAGCTATTACAAATTGTGCTGCTATAAACATAGGTGCACATATATTGCTGTGGTATGATTCTTTTAATTCTTTGGGGAAGATTCCCAATAGGGGAATAGCTGGGTCAAATGGGACCTCTAGTCCCAGTTCTTTGAGGTATCACCATACTGATTTCCATAGTGGTTGCACCAGTCTGCACTCCCACCAACAATGGAGAAGGGTTCCTTTCTCTCCACATCCCCACCAGCATTTGTTATTTGTTGATTTCTTGATAGCAGCCATTCTTTGTGGGGTGAGGTGGAATTTCAGTGTTGTTTTCATCTGCATCTCTTGAATGACGAGTGATGTTGAACATTTTTTCATATATTTACTTGATGTTTTTACTTCTTTGTCTGAGAAATGTCTGTTCATTTTTTAATTGGGTCTTTGAATTTGGGAGGTCTGATTTTTTTCAGTTCTTTATATATTCTTGATAGTAGACCTTTGTCTGAGGTACAGCTGCTAAATATTTCTTCCCACATTGTAGGTTGTCTCTTAGCTCTTTTGGTAGATTCTTTTGCAGTGCAGAAGCTTTTTAATATGATGAGATCCCAGTTGTTCATTCTTTGTGCTAGCTCCCATCTGCTGCATAGACTTTCAATGTAGTTTTTCATCTCCTGGAAATCTGTTTGTATCTGTTTTATGGATTCCATTTGTTTCCTATATTGGCATTCCATCATGTTCCCCAGGTCCTTTTTTTTTTTTAATATGTGTCCTCTCTAGATTTATTAATTATATCTTGCACTATGGACACAATCTCTGCTGTTGTGTGAGAAATTATTTCTGATTTCATTTTTTCTAGATCCTCTTTTGTTGGTAGTTCAGGGAGTCCAGGTGGTTGACCCAGAAGCCTCCTCTGCACTGGGAGCTGTGTCTATGGGAGTCATTTCTCTTCTCCAACAAGGTCAGCTGCAGGTTCAGGGGGTAGAACTTCTTCAGCTGGCAAATGGAATTCTCTTGGTTCCCTGCCTGTGGAGGAGAGCTTTGGAGAGCTGAGCTTTCATCACCAGTGCAAGGATCACTTGGGACAGTTTTGAATGTGCAGCAGGTATTCAACATTGAGGGTATGCTGCACATGAATGAAATAACTGAGAATAACAGCACTCAGTAGGCCCTAAAGGCTAAGCCATTTCTATTACATAACAATGAATGAAATCAAGAATTGTAACTATAAGCATGCAGTCTGAATTCAACAACTATAGTAAAATAAATGAAAATTCCAGGCACAAAGGGGTATGAACATAGTAGGTGCCTAGAAAGTGTAATTTAAATTGGTAAATAAACAAAATACCAAAACAGTGCTCCTCAAGCATAAGAGTCCACATTTGAATTGTAGATGGATAAGAGTGCTGGGAATGAGATTCCAGGCCATTCCAGGAGCAAAAGCCAGGAGAAGGAGCAGGGTTAGCAGCCAAGAGTGGGAGTCACAGTCATCTATCTTAGATGGTGTCTGACAAGTTAACAGTCTTACAACATGGTCCACCTCACAGGTGACCTGAAAGAAAATATCCTTCGGTCCAGCACCACAGTGGTTGTGCTAAAGATGCTATAGGAGATAGTTCTCCCATAGGGTCCACAGTGGTCTGGAAGTTGAAGAGTTCACTCTCATTTTTGAATCACCCTAGGGTGACAACTCAGGGGGAGAAGCTGTGGTACTTGTATGTGAAGTTTGCTGTTGTCCAAGTGTAGCTTTAGCCACAGGACCAGATAACACAGGAGGAGAGGGTCTGGCTACAAAGCGGTATTTAAAAAAGAAAAAAGAAACCTATTTGTTCTATATTCATTTAAAATGTTAGAAACATCCGGCAATCTGCTTAGCCATGCGACTAGCCAACAGCCAGCGTGAAGCTCCCTGGCTCCATTCCGTGCCCCCTCCCACACCACGGTGAGGTCCCAGGCATGGATTGGAGCCCCGCCCCCATCTGGGGCTCTGCTTAGCCAAGCAAATAGCCAGCAGCCAGCATGAAGCTCCCTGGCTCCATCCCAGGCCCCAGCCCACACCACAATGAGGGCCCAAGTGCCGATTGGAGCCCCACCCCCATTCAGCTCTCTGCTTATCCTCCAAGGCCTAGTCTCACTCCCCCCAACCCCTGGCTCTGGCCTTCCAGCTCTTCTGCTACATGGTCCCACACTACAGAGGCACAGGGGATTATAAAGTCCCTTGCCACAAGATAGAGCAGAAGTTAGTAACAGAAAGAGGGCTTCTTAGGCTACTCAATGAAAACTGAAGCTCAGTGGAAAAGTAAAGAGAATCTCTGCAATAAAGGAGCATCAGACCACTGTACTTGGTAAATTGGAGGGATCATCACCTGGGACCATGACCTCCCATTAGAACCTGCACTATCTTCAGGGAAAGGGCAATTGAAATCTGCAGTAGAAATTTGCAGAGTTCAACCCTGCAGGACAGGGAGCTCAACTTGGGATTAGCAGCTGGATATCTGCCTGAAACTCACAGGTCTGCTGCTGGCTTGCTGAGACTCATTGACTTGTATATGCACATGGAAGCCTACGTTGCCTACTGTGACAGCAGAGACATACCCTGAAGGAGGCCCGTCATTTTTATTTTTTGCCACTTGCAAAAAAGAAAAAAAATTTTTTTTGCTTATTTTTAATTCTTAATTTTTACTTTTTTCTACTCTTCAAATTTTTACTTTTCATTCTTTTATCTTTTCTTTCTCTCTCTCTCTCATTCTCTCACTGTTTGACATTGCTCTTCATCTCCTCATTTGTTACTTTCTGCACTGATTTCAGATTTCTCCTTTATTTTTCTTTTCTTCTCTTTTTCCTTCTCTTGATTATCATTAGGTTTAAAGGAAAGTAAATACAGTATCTAGCCTGCCTGTTGCTGTTAGGTAATTATATTCACATATTTGTTCTTTGATTCTGCCTTTTCCTCTTGCCTGTAACAACTTCTTAGAGTTTGTATGATCTTCCTGTGTCTTCTGTGCTCACCACTAATCTTTCCAGATCTTTCTACCTGTCCCTCCCTCCACAAATCTTTCGAACTCCCCACTCCGAAGGAGAAAGATGCTATATTGAAGAGTTTATTCACTATAAACATATGTTGTGTTGGTCCATGGCTTTAACTTAATTAACATAGTTAAATGTGATAGATTAATAACTACCACAAATTGTCACTTCCTAAGCTGTCCTTGATGCTATGGTATTGCTGATTGTATCATGTGGGCTAACATGTTGTGATTGATCTAATTAGTTTTCCTTCCTGGCATAAGGAAAATAAAATAGCCTCAGAGTCATTAGAGTCTCAAAGCCAAAACAGAAGCTATATCTGGAAGACACCTCTGAAAAGCAATAATTTCCCAAGGGTTTTAAACACAAGCAACAAAGATACCTACATTAAGCAATTTTGAAATATCAACCCAGGAATTAAACCAAGGACAGTACCAAAAACAAAAATGAGAAGACATTTAAGCAAGGCACAAATGCAGGCTTCCATGCCACAAAAAGGAAATTCTGGGGGAAAAGAGGTGGAAAAGTCTGATAATCAACCACCTGGACACCCTGAACTGATAGCACAGGAAGTAACAAAGCAGATGTATGAGGCTCTAGAAAAATTCAAAGCAGAAATAATCTCCTAGATAAATACAGAGATGGTGATAAGAGTGAAAGGCTTGATTAGAGGCTATAGAGCAGAAACAGATAAGAAAATAGAGGAGATCAGAAACATGCTGGAAGCCATGAATGCCCAGCATAAGAAAGAAATGGAGTTCAATCCCCGATACCAAAAAGAAAAAGAAAAAAAGAAAGAAAGAAATGGAAAACATGATCACCCAACATAAGAAAGAAATGGAATCCATGAAACAGATTCTAACAGATATTCAGGAGATTAAAAACTCCATTGAAAGCATGCAGAGCATATTAAGAGAATCTGAAGACAGAATATCAGACATAGAAGACAGGAATGCAATTAGGGACCATGAAAACAGAGATTTCTTAAAAATAGTAAGAGAACATGAGGAATCAATCCAACAGCTGCTGGATGATGCAAAGCAGAATAACATAAGACTGATAGGAGTCCATGAAAAAAAGGAGAAAGTACAATTGACATAAAAATCTGTTCACAGAAGTAATAGTAGAAAACTTCCCAGAGAGAGGTAGAGAATTGGACATACAGATAAGTGAGGCATATAGAACTCCAGCTAGCCATGACAAAAATATCTACACCTAGACATATAATAGTCAAGATCCCAGAAACCTGACAGAAGAACAAAATTCTACAGGCAGTTAGAGAAAAGAAACAAATCACCTACAAGGGAAAGCCCGTCAGAATCACGACAGACTTCTCCACACAAACCCTCAAATAAAGGAGAGCCTGGAGTCAAGTATTTCAAGCCCTAAAAGAAAATAACTTCCAACCTAGACTGTTGTATCCAGAAAAATTATCTTTCAAAATTGATGGGGAAATTAGATACTTCTATGACAAAGAACACCTGAGAAATTTCATGAACACCAAACCAGCACTCCAAACAATTCTAAGCAATATCCTAGAAAAAGGCAATGAAGGTCACAACTCCATGAGGCTCAACAAAGGGAAGCCACCAGGCAAGGTAAGAAACTAAAGGGAAAGGGGGGAAAAGAAATAAGAGCCAACAACATTAAAACATCATGACAAGGATGAGTCAATATCTATAAATTATAACTATCAATATTAATGGCCTCAATTCACCAATGAAAAGAAATAGACTGACAGAATGGATTAAGAAGCAAAATCCAGCAATATGCTGTATACAAGAAACTCACCTAACTCAAAAGGAAATTCATGGACTGAAAGTAAAAGTATGGGAAACAGTTCTCCACACGACAGGAACCCAGAAAAAAGAAGGAGTAGCAATGTTATTTGCAGACAAAGTAGATTTCAAACCAAAACTAAGTAAGAGAGACAAAGATGGTCACTACATCCTTGTGAAGGGAACAATCCAAGAGGAAGAGATGACAATCCTAAATATATATGCACTAAATACAAATGCCCCCAACTATACAAAATAAATATTAATGGACATGAAATACCAAATAAGTACTAATACAATTTTAGTGGGGGACCTCAATATCCCACTATCACAAATAGACAGATCATCTAGAGAAAAATTTAACAATGAAATCCAAGAACTGAACCAAGCTATTGAACAAATGGACTTAATAGATGTTTACAGAGTGTTCCACCCCACAAAATCAGAATACACATTCTTTTCAGCTGCACACGTGTCATTCTCCAAAATAGATCACGTGCTAGCTCATAGGACATGTCTAAGTCAATGTAAAAGAATTGAAGTTATCCCCTGTATATTATGAGACCATAATGCAATAAAATTGGAGATCAATAACATAAGAAACCACAAAACTCCCACAAACACATGGAAATTGAATAACACCCTCCTGAACAACCAATGGGTGACAGAGGAAATTAAAGAAGAAATTAGACAGTTTCTACAAGTAAATGATAATGCCAGTACAACATACAGGAATCTGTGGGACACAATGAAATCAGTTCTACGTGGGAAATTCATAGTAGTGAATGCCCATATTAGGACAACAGAGAGAACTCCATTAAATAAACTAATGCAGAACCTCAAGCTCCTAGAAAAAGAAGAGCATAACAAACCCAAAGCTCATACAAGAAAGGAAATTATAAAGATCTGAGCAGAAATCAATGCAATGGAGACTAAGAGAATGATACAAAAAAATAAATGAATCAAAGAGTTGGTTTTTTAAAAGAATAAATAAAATTGATAAACCTTTAGCCATCCTTATCAAAAAAAGGAAAGAAAAGGCTCAAATCCATACAATTAAGAATGAAAAAGGTGAAGCTACCACAGATCCAGCAGAAATCCAGAGGATCATTGATACCTACTTTGAGAACCTGTACTCTAATAAAATGGAAAACACAGAAGAAATGGACAGATTCCTGGATACATAAGAATTGCTAAAGTCAAATGAAGAAGATATAGAAATTTTAAACACTCCAATAACAATGAATAAAATTGAAAATGTAATAAAAAATTTATCAACAATGAAAAGCCCAGGTCCTGGTTGCTTCACTGCTGAATTCTACAAGACATTTAAGGAAGAACTATCACCATTACTCTTTAAACTCATCTAGGAAATTGAAAGGAAAGCAAGGCTTCCAAATTCATTCCTGGAAGCAAGTGTTACTACGATTCCAAAACCAGAGAAAGACCCAACTCAAAAAGAGAACTACAGACCAATCTCCCTAATGAACATAGATGCAAAAAATCCTCAACAAGATCCTGGAAGACAGAATACAGAGTGTCATCAAGAAGATCATACACCCTGACCAAGTTGGATTTATCCCAGGGATGCAAGGATCATTCAACATCTGTAAATCAATGAATGTAATACACTATATTAAGAGAGTGAAGGACAGAAACCATATAATCATCTCAATAGATGCAGAAAAGGCATTTGGCAAAATCCAACACCCATTCATGATAAAAATGCTACAGAAAATTGGAATAGAAGGTGTTCACCTCAACCTGATTAAGGGTATCTATGAAAAACCAACAGCCAACATCATACAAAATGGTCAAGAACTGAAAACTTTCATGCTAAAATCAGGAAAAAGACAAGCATGCCCACTATCACCACTCCTGTTCAATATTGTTCTGGAAACATTAGCCATAGCAATTAGAAAAGAGAAAGAAATAAAAGGAATAAAGATAGGAAAGGAAGAAGTGAAACCGTCATTATTTGCTGATGATATGATACTTTACATAGAAGATGCAAAAACCTCAGTCAAAGTCTTCTAGACCTAATTGACAGATTCAGCAGAGTAGCTGGATACAAAGTCAACACTCAAAAAACAATAGCCTTCTTATACACAAATAGCAGACTCATTGAGAGAAATTCGGGAAATAATTCCTTTTGCAATAGTATCTAAAAAATTGAAATATCTAGGAAGCAACCTAACAAAGGAAGCATAAGACCTGTACACTGAAAACTACAGCACTCTGAAGAAGGAGATCAAAGAGGATTTAAGAAAATGGAAAGATATCCCTTGTTCCTTGGTAGGAAGAACCATTGTAGTGAAAATGGCCATACTTCCAAAACTACTACATAGATTCAATGCAATGCCAATTGAAGTTCCAACAATATACTTCACCAAACTAGAGAAAACAATCCAAAAATTCATCGGGAAGCAGAAGAAACCTAGAATAGCAAAAGCAATTCTGGGCAACAGAGACATGGCTGGGGTATCACGATCCCCAACCTGAAATTATACTGCAAAGCTCCTGTGATAAAAACAGCATGGTACTGGCTGAGAAAAAGACCTGAAGATCACTGGAATAGATTAGAAGATGCAGAAACAACTCCAGACATACTCACCCACCTCATCTTTGAGAAAGGAGCCAACCACCCTCGGTGGAGGAAAGATAGCCTATTTAATAAATGGTTTTGGAAAACCTGGATTTTAACCTGCCAAAGATTAAAACTAGACCCATATTATCACTGTGCACTAAACTAAGATCAAAGTGGATTAAAGATCTAAATATTAAGCCAGAAACACTAAACTTGCTGGAAGATAAGTTAGGTAAAACTCTTAATGTCATTGGCATAGGAAAAGACTTTATGAACAAATCTTCATTAGCCCGGGAGCTAGCACAAAGAATCAACAACTGGGATCTCATCTTATTTAAATGCTTCTGCACTACAAGAGAAACTACCAAGAGCTAAGAGACAACAAGAGCTAAGAGACAACCTACAATGTGGGAAGAAATTTTTAGCAGCTGTACCTCAGACAAAGGTCTACTATCGAGAATATATAAAGAATTGAAAAACATCAGACCCCCCAAATTCAAAGACCCAATTCAAAAATGGGCATCTGAAATGAACAGACATTCCTCAAAGAAGTAAAAGCAGCAACTAAATATATGAAAGAATGTTCATCACTGGTCATTTGAGAGATGCAGATGAAAACAACACTGAGATTCCACCTCACCCCACAAAGAATGGCTGCTATCAAGAAATCAACCAAAAACACATGCTGGCAGGAGTGTGGCGAGAAGGGAGCCTTTCTCCATTGTTGGTGGGAATGCAGGCTGGTGCAGCCACTGTAGAAATCAGTATGGAGATACCTCAAAGAACTAGGACTACAGGTCCCATTTGACCCAGCTATCCCCCTACTTGGTATCTTCCCCAAAGAATTAAAAGAATCCTACCACAGAGATATATGTGCATCTATGTTTATAGCAGCACAATTTGTAATAGCTAAGGCTTGGAAACAGGCCAAGTGCCCATCAACTGGAAACTGAATAAAGAAGATGTGTTTTTTTAAAACATAAAATGGAATACTACTCAGCCATAAAGAACAAGAAACTAGAGTCATTTATAGCTAAATGGATGCATATTGAGGCCATACTCTTAAGTGAAATAAATAAGACTCACATGTGTAAATATCGAATAGTTTCTATAGTGTGAAAAACTGAAAGTGTAAATAAGGATGAAAATGATTAAAATAATAATTGATAATTTGAAATAGGAAAAGGTCCAAAGCTGTGGGGATGGTGGGAGTGGAAGAGGAAAGGGAAGAAGGGAAAGGAAAAATTATGAGAAAGAAAAAAAAATGGAAACAATGTTTATGTAAATAGGGAAGAGTGGAGGGGGTGAAGGGTGCACAGGTAATGGGGGAAAAATAAGAACTAAAATACATCATGTTCAGTCACAAGCACACAATGATAAATGTAAGTGTATACCTAAAATGTACCAATAAATATATAAATTTAAAAAATGTTAGAAAAAAGTCAGTCTATCCTTTTTGTTGAGTTGCGGGTCTCTCTGGTAGATAGGCGGGTGAGAAACAAAGGAATAGCAGTGTTCCTTGTCAGCTGATTGGGTATCAGATCCTAGGATTACATGGGTACTTTTGATCATCTTAGGGAATTTTCTGATATCAACAGTAATGATTACATAACGAAAGACCAGCTATAAAACCAAATTAGCAGAGTTTTAGTAAGCGGAGGTTGCTAGAATTCTAATGTATAAAAATTTCTTCCTGTTTATCAATTTTCCATATACCCCATGTTCTTAAAGGAGTATCATTCTCCATGGAACAAGAGTCATTTAAAGTATGTAACAGTGTGCCATTCAAAATTAGTTGTAAATGAGTATATGCTAAGCAAATTGAGTGATACCATTTTTGTAAAGCTGTTCACATGAATAATAAATACTATTGATGGGAAAAAAGGAGTATTTAAACACAGGAAATGTGATTTCAAAGACTATCACTGACAGCATGCAAATGACACCTTGAAGAGCCTTCCTAGATATTATTATTACTTTTTATGGTTTTGGAGATCAAATCACCCCCAGGCTTGGTAAGCACCTCTACCACTGAACTATAACTCCAGCTATAGATATTATCTGTGAATCTTTAATGCAGCTGGAAGGGCAGTATGTCCCTAGCCACTTGTCTACTGCCTTGGAAGTGAGGAAGGGGAGTTTCAGGTGGAATCTTAGGAATGAAATCAAAGTCCTTCTCTTTGTACCAGGTGATCTCTTCTAGGCTGGGCACAGGACAGAATTTATTGACAAGATTCACTCTATGTACTAATTTCTGCCTGCTGGTTGTATGTGGAAACTTTGTCAACTTGGGAAAAGCATATATAGAAAAAACACTGGGATCAAATGACACTGCAGTACCACCATGAAGCTGGAACCCAGGTAGCCTACCTGAGATGTGGTGTCACATCCTAGCACTGGATCTGTGAAATGTAGTGGTTGCATTTCTCCTTTCCAGGGGACAATGAGGATTAAATACGGCCTTGGAACAACTTGCTTTGAATCACACACAGGAGAAGCTTCTCAAAACAACTACACATAGATCTATCCTTAATTACACTTTATTCCTGTCCAGCTCCCTCTGCAGGTATTTATGAAATTACTTTTTATTTTTCCTTCTTTTTTTTTTCAAATACTTTATTTCCATTTTTTCCATTTCTCATCATTTTTCCTTTCCCTTCTTTCCTTTCCCCTGCCCCTCCCACTACCCCTATCCCTTTGGACCTTTTCTTCCTATTTGGCATTATCGATTATTCATTCTAAACATTGGTACATTTTAGGTATACAATATAATGACATTCATCATTGGAAATTTGCACCTTTACATAGTCTCTCTTGGTTCTTATTTTTCACCCTTGCCCAGCCCTCCCTTCAACCCCTCCATTCCTCCCTATTTACAAAGATTTTGTTCCTATTTTTCCATTTTCTCATATTAATCCCATTCCCTTCTTTCCTTTCCCCTAGCCCTCCCACTTTCTTCCTCTTTGCCCCTTTTCTTCCTATTTCACATTACCTATTATATATTTTAGTCCTTATTTACACATTCAGCTTCTCACACCAGAGAAACTATTTGGTATTTATACATGTGTGTCCTATTTATTTCACTTACAGAGTATCGCCTCAATGTGCATCCACTTAGCTATAAATGTCTCTAATTTCTCATTTTTTATGGCTGAGTAGTACTCCATTTTATAAAAAAAGCACATTTTCTTTATCCAGTCTCCAGTTGATGGGCATTTGGGCTGTTTCCAAGTTTTAGCTATTACAAACTGTGCTGCTATGAACATGGGTGCACATATATCACTGTGGTATGATTCTTTTAATTCTTTGGGGAAGATCCCCAGCAGTGGAATAACAGGGTCAAATGGGACTTCCAGTCCTAGTTCTTTGAGGCATCTCCATACTGATTTCCACAGTGGTTGCATCAGTCTACACTCCCACCAGCAGTGGAGCAGGGTTCCTCTTTTCCCACAGCCCTGCCAGCATTTGTTATTGGTTGATTTCATCATAGCAGCCATTCTTTCTGGAGTGAAGTGGAATCTCAGCATTATTTTCATTTGCATCTCTCAAATGACCAGTGATGTCGAGCATTTTTTCATGTATTTATTTGCTATTTCTACATCTTTGTCTGAGAAATGTCTGTTCATTTCAGATGCCCATTTTCGGATTGGGTCTTTAAATTTGGGAGGTCTGATCTTTTGAAGTTCTTTATAGATTGGAGATAGTAGACCTTTGTCTGAGGAAGAGCAGGTGAAGATTTTTTCCCACATTGTGGGTTGTCTCTTCACACTGCTGGTGGCTTCCTTTCTGTGCAGAAGCCTTTTAATAAGAAGAGATCCCATTTGTTGATTGTTTATGCTAGTTCATGGGCAACTGAGGTTTTGTTCATAAAATCTTTTCCTACACTGATGTCTTCAAGGGTTCTACCTAACCTCTGTTCCAACTGGTTCAGAGTTTCTATTTTAATATTTAGATCTTTAATCCATTTTGATTTTAGTTTAGTGCATGGTGAGAGATACAGGTCTAGTTTTAATCTTTGGCAAGTTGAAGGCCAATTTTTCCAGCACCATTTATTAAAGAGGCTATCTTTCCTCCAGTGAGAGTGTTTGGCTCCTTTATCAAAGATGAGATGGCTGACTGTGTCTGGCATTGTTTCTGCATCTCCTAATCTGTTCCACTGGTCCTCAAATCTGTTTCTTTGCCAGTACCATGCTGTTTTTATCACAGTAGCTTTGTAGTACAGTTGCAGGTTGGGGATTGTGATACCCCCTGCCATGTCTCTGTTACCTAGAATTGCTTTTGCTATTCTGGGTCTCTTCTTGTTCCAAATGAATTTTTGGATTGTTTTCTCAAGGTCCATGAAGTATGCTGCTGGGATCTCAATTGGAATTGCATTAAATCTATATAGCAGTTTTGGAAGTATGGCCATTTTCACTATATTAATCTTTCCTACCCAGGAGCAGGGGGTGTCTGTCCAGTTTCTGATATCATCTTCAATCTCTATTTTCAGAGTGGCATAGTTTTCAGAGAAGAAGTCTTTGATTTCTTTCATTAGGTTGATTCCTAGGTATTTCAGTTTTTTGGATGCTATAGTGAAAGGAATTATGTGCCCTATTTCTCTCTCAGTGAGTCTGTCATTCCTGTAGAGGAAAGCTACTGATTTTCGTGTGTTAACCTTGTTACCAGCTACTTGACTGAATTTGGTTATTAAGTCTAGAAGACTTTTGGTGGAGTTCTTGGGGTCTTCTATATAGAGTATCATGTCATTTGCAAATAATGACAATTTGACTTCTTCATTACCTATCTTGATTCCTTTTATTTCTTTCTCTTGTCTAATTGCCTTGGCTTATGTTTCCAGAACTATATTAAACAAGAGTGGTGATAGTGGACATCCTTGTCTTGTTCCTGGCTTGAGTGTGAAGGTTTTCAGTTTTTGACCATTTTGTATGATATTGGCTGTTGGTTTTTCATGGATGGCTTCTATCAGTTTGAGGTAGAGACCATCTATTCCAATGTTTTGTAGGGTGTTTATCATAAATGCATGTTGGATTTTGTCAAATGTTTTTTCTGCGTCTATGGAGATAATCATATGGTTTTTGTCCTTGGCTCTATTGATATAGTGTATTACATTGATTGATTTTCATATATTGAACCATCCCTGCATCCCTGGGATGAATCCCACTTGATCAGGGTGTATGATCTTCTTGATGATCTGCTGCATTCTGTCTGCCAGTATCTTATTAAGGATTTTTGCATCTATGTTCATTAGTGAGATTGGCCTATAGTTCTCTTTTTTGGTTGGGTCTTTCTCTGCTTTGGGGATCAAGGTGATGCTTGTTTCCAGGAATGAATTTGGGAGTATTGCTTCCCTTTCAATTTCATTGAAGAGTTTAAACAGTAGTGGCAGCAGTTCCTCTCTAAATGTCTTGTAGAATTCAGCAGTGAAGCCATCAGGGCCTGGGATTTTGTTAGTTGATAAGGTTTTAATTACATTTTCACTTTCATTGGTTGATATTGGTTTGTTCAGAATTTTTAGGTCTTCTTCGTTCAACTTTGGTAATTCATATGTACCTAGAATTCTGTCCATTTCTTCTGTGTTGTCCATCTTATTGGCATATAGGTTCTGGAAGTAGGTATTGATGATCCTCTGGCTTTCTGCTGGGTCTGTTGTAATTTCACCCTTTTCATTCCTAACTGCATGGATTTGGGCCTCTTCTTTCCTTTTTCCGACAAGGTTGGCTAAAGGTTTATCAATTTTGTTGATTCCTTTGAAGAACTAACTCTTGGTTTCATTGATTTTTTGTATGGTTCTCTTAGCCTCCATTGCATTGATTTCTGCTCTGATCTTTATAATTTCCTCCCTTGTATGAGCTCTGGGGTTGTCCTGTTCTCCTTTTTGTAGAAGCTTGAGGTGCAGCATCAGGTTGTTTAATTGGGCTCATTCTGCTTTCCTAATATGCATATTCACTGCTGTGAATTTCCCTCATAAGACTGCTTTCATTGTGTCCCATAGATTCCGATATGTTGTATTGTCATTGTCATTTAATTGAAAGAACTGTCTGATTTCTTCTTTAATTTCCTCTGTCACCCATTGATTATTCAGAAGTGTGTTGTTCAATTTCCATGTGTTTATGAAATGTTTCCAGTTTCTTTTGCTATGGATCTCCAATTTCATCACACTATGGTCTGATAACATACAAGGGATAACTTCAATTCCTTTGCAATTACTTAAACATGTTCTATGTGTGAGTATGTGGTCTATTTTGGAGAATGACTCATGTGCTGTTGAGAAGAATGTGTATTCTCATTTTGTGGGGTGGAAGACTCTGTAAACATCTGTTAAGTTCATTTGTTCAAGAGTTCGATTGAGTTCTAGTATTTCATTACTTATTTTTTGTCTAGTTGATCTATCTATTTGTGACAGTGGGGTGTTGAGGTCCCCCACTACAATTATATTAGTGCATATATCACTTTTCATGGCTGTTAATATTTGTTTCATATTGTTGGGTGCACTAGTGTTTGGTGCATAGATATTTATGATTGTCATCTCTTCCTCTTGGATTGTTCCTTTTACAAGGATGTAGCGTCCTTCTTTGTCTCTCTTCATCAGTGTTGGTTTGAAATCTACTTGATCTGCAAAGAGGATAGCTACTCCTGCTTTTTTTGGGGTTCCTGTCACATGGAGTATTGTTTTCTACCCTTTAACTTTCAGTCTATGAGTTTCCTTTTGAATTAAGTGTGTGGCTTGTATGCAGCATATTGTTGGATTTTACTTCTTGACCCATTCTGCCAGTCTATTTCTTTTGATTGGTGAGTTGAGACCATTAATGTTGATGGTTATAACTGAAAATTATTGACTTGTCATTGCCATGACTTTTTCTTTTTGTTGGATTCTCCCCGTTTACATTTAATTTCTAGTCATGTCAGATGGGTTCATCCTGCTTTGCTTCCTGGGGTTGTGATCCTCAATGTCTATTCCTGGGATATTGTGTTAAATTCTTTGGAGTGCTGGTTTGGTATTCACGAAGTTCCTAAGGTGCTCTTTGTCATGAAAGTATCTTATTTCTCCATCCATTTTGAAAGATAGTTTTGCAGGGTACACCAATCTGGGTTGGAGGCTGTTTTCTTTTAGGGCTTGAAATATGTCACTCCAAGCTCTTCTTGCCTTGATGGTTTGTGTTGAGAAGTCTGCTGTGATTCTGATGGGCTTTCCTTTGTATGTGATTTGTTGCTTTTCTCTAAGTGCTTATAGAACTTTGTTCTTCTGTTGAGTTTCTGCAATCTTAACAATTATATGCCTATGTGTAGATTTTTTTTGATCAAGGCTATTTGGAGTGCTATATGCCTCACTTATCTGTATGTCAAGCTCTTTTCCCCTGCTTGGGAAGTTTTCTGCCATTATTTCTGTGAAGAGATCTTTTATGTCATCTGCACTCTCTCCTGTTTCTTCATTGACTCTAATCAGTCTTATGTTATTCTTCTTTGCATCATCTAGCAGCTGCTGGATTGATTTCTCATGTTCCCTTATAATTTTGAAGCAATTTTTCTTTTCCTGGTCACTAATTGCAATCTTATCTTCTATATCTGAAATTCTGTCCTCACAGTGGCTCATTCTGCTGTGTAGACTTTCAGTGGAGTTTTTCATCTCCTGGAAATCTGTTTGCATCTGTTTTATGGATTCCATTTGTTTCCTATGTTGGGATTCCATCATGTTCCTGAGCTCCTCTCTAGATTTATTAATCATGTCTTGCACTAAGGGCACAATTTCTCCTGTTATCTGAGAAATTATTTCTGATTTCATTTTTTCCAGATCCCCTTTTGTTGCCAGTTCAGTGGGTCCAGGTGGTTGAGTATCAGAGTGTTCCATCTCATTTCCCTTTGGGGTTGCTGTAGGTGATCTGGAAGTCTGGTTTTGAGACTTATTTACATGTTTTCTTATTTCGACTTGGGGGGGACTGTTGGCTTCTGCACGGATTACCTCCTCTGAGCTGGGAGACATGGAACCGGGGCCGGGGGCAGCAGTAGGGATGGTAGCCCAGAAGCCCTTTCCTGTGTCCTGGGAACAACAGGAAGAATGGTGGGCAGGAAGCCCCTTCCTTTGGTCCAGGAGCAGTGGGATGGCAGCTAAGAAGCCCCTACCTCTTGGCCAGGAGCAGTGGGAGGGATGGTGGCCTGGAAGCCCCTTCCTCTGGGCCAGGAGCAGTGGGATGGTGGCTTAGAAGCCCCTACCTCTGGGCCAGGAGCAGTGGGACTCAGTACCATGGTCTGGTGGTCTGGTGTCCTCTGCGTCTTTGTAGTGTGGAACCAGGCAGCTGTACAGAGGAGTGGGGGGGATCCAGTGGATTTTTGCCAGGGCATGGGCTGATTTGGCATGTTCTGCACAACTTGGGACCTCCGTAGTGCATGCACAGACCTGCCTGTCTGCAGTGGGCTGATTTGATATCTTCCACATGACTTGGGTCCTCGGTAGGGCATTCGCAGACATGCCTGTCTGCTGCAGGCAGATTCAGTATGTTCTGCATGGCTCAGGACCTTGGTAGGTCATATGCAGACCTGCCTGTCTGCAGTGGGCAATTTGGCATCTTCAGTGTGACTTAGGACCTCAGTAGGGCATGTGCAGACCTGCCTGTTGGCAGCAGCCTGGTTCAGCATCTTCTGCACGACTTGGGACCTTGGTAGGATGTGCGCAAACCTGCCTGTCTGCAGCAGGCTGATTCAGAGTGTTCTGTGTGACTCTGGACCTCGGTAGGGCTCGCACAGACCTGCTTGTCTGCAGTGGGCTGGTTCGGTGTCTTCCATGAGACTCTTATTTTTCCTTCTTTCCACAAATACATCAGTAGGTCTATAACCTGTGTTTTGAATTTGAATGGAAGAAACTAGAGAGTTTTTCTGAATCTGGAACATTCCTTGGATCAGTCTGAGCTTGAAACAAAGATCACTGAGAGCAGAGAAAGAGGTGGCTAATTTCCCTTTTTTTTTTTTGGTACAGGTGATCGAACTGGGGTCCTTGTGCTTGCAAGGCAGGTGGCAGAACCACGGAGCTAAATCCCCAGCAAGATGTGGTTAATTTCTTAATCACAAATTAATTACAAGAAACACAGACACAGGGCAACTGAGCAGCCATATACTTTCCGTAGTCTTAAAACACAAGAACACAAACATAAGAACATCTCCAAATTGGTAATTAGTAACCAGCATCTTCTATCAGAGTCTCCAGGCAGCAAGTCTCATACATATTTTCATTTATAATTGTTTATCTTGCTGAGTAGCATTCAGCAAACATTCAAGGGCATAATAAGAAGGATGTCACTTGAAGAAGTCACATCAAAACCAGCAACCTTGACATCCCTATGGGATAGGGGCTGTAATCAGTTACCTTTTATCAGGAGTTCCTGGGCATCCTAACACTAGCCTGATACCCTGGATCCCTTCAGATCTTTAATTTTCCCATTAGTGATGGAATCCAAGTATGAGACCCTGAATGGGAAAAGACTCAGATAGCTGCAGGGCTGGCCAAAGGCAGCAGGATGGGGGCATGGGGTAAAGGATGGAACTCATGTTTTTTTGAACAGACTGCTTACCTTAGTATTTGTTCTATATGTTCTGAGCCTCAGTGTCTCCTTATTTAACAAGTGGATAAAAATCCAACCTGGGAAGATGCATGAGGAGAGATGCAGAACACAGTGCCTGGTATATAGTAGGTGATTAGTAAATAACATCTTTGAGTGTTTTCATGACACCTGGCCATTGCTAGTTCTGAAATTACACCAGGAAAGTCTCAATCCTGTCCCTGTAGCTGCCAGGAAAACCCAAAAGAAAAATGAGTAGAAGTCAGCAAATTCTTATTCTCCCTGTTTTCATAACAATCTCCTGAGGAAAGGGTTGACTAAGAGGCCTTCAAAACACAGGATTTGAGGCACTTCCTTCAGAGGAGCTATTTCCACAGAGCTCGAAGCTTTGGGAAGGAGGAAGGACAGATTCTGCAGTGACATTTTGGATTGTTGAGGAAGGGAGGGTTCTGTGCTGAAGAGTGAGAATTTGCTGAGCTCCTGCACTTTTTCAGTTGTAGACATGTGTAAGATGGCAGCTATCACAGTGTACTTGGGGTCTGAGCAGGCCTCTGTCTGGGTTGCCCCTCTGAAGTCCTGGGACCTGCTCCAGCACAGGTATCCTTGCCCCACCACTTGGGTCCAGGTAGCTATGTCTGACACAGCTATTCTGAAGCACTCACACCCTTAAAAGGAGTTCTCATATCCTAGGTCCATAAAACACCACCTTATGGACCCCAACCTTTCCTCATTGATATCAAGACCACTATATCAGGGCTTGTCAGCCCTGGATGTATATTGCAATCATCTGGGGTAATTAGAAAATTCAGATAACCAGACAAATTAAAGCAGAATTTCTAGTTTAGAGCTAGGGTTTGGGAATTTTTCACAATTTTTCAAGAGATTCCAATGAGCAGCCATGTTGAGAACCACTGACCCCCCCCCCCCCAAACCCCATTGCCACTTTAGGTCTGGACAGGAAAAGCAACTGTCTTAGATCACCTGGCCTCAGCTTGATGCAGCTAACATATATGGGGCATTTTCTACAAGCCTGGGCTGTTCTAAATGCTTCATCTGATTTCATTTTTTCAGACTATGCCATGTCGTATGTATCATGGACAAGTGAAGATGCCAAGGACCACTGTGTGCAGGACAAGCCAGGAAGGGACCAAGCTGGGAGGTGGCTATAGAGAATGGGACTCTGGACTCTACTGTCCTGACCACTGTGTTCCTGATGGCAGTAGTCACCCCGACACTCCCAACCCAAGGTCTTACTAAGGCTGTGCTTAAACAAGCTTAGCCTTATTTAAACATATTTAAACAATGGAGATATGGAACACAGATGTTGTTGACATTTGGGAGATATTGTTCTATCACAAATGGGCTTTAGGTCTGAATGTGAGAGGTATCCTGAACCTGGGGGAAAATGATGAAGTGCATACGTGCTGGCTCCCTGCTCAGTGATTTGGTTTAAGGAACTGAGCACAAGTACCAACTGTGTATTTGACTCTTCTATGAAGACAGTGTCTAATGCTGTGGTAGAAAGGAGACTGGCATGGACTCAGATCTGGGTTCTTATCCCTATCTTGGCACTAACTAGCCATGTGAATGTCAGCACATCCCTAGGCTTGTCTGAGTCTTGGGCTCTCATCAGTAAGTGGCATTGAACTGGGGGGCTTATAGTTTCTTCATGTGCCAAGAATGCCAGACTCAACATTTTAAAAGAAAATCTTGGGCCTCAAGTGGTAAACTCACAGTGTCCTAGCTACTTTCCTCATTGCTGAGATGAATTACCTGACAACTGAAACTTAAAAGAGGAGAGGTTTATTTTGGCTTACAGTTCATATGTTTGAGTCATGTTTGGCAGACTTACACACAGAAAGGTATTGCAGAAGAACCTGGATTGAGGAAAGCTACTCATATTATGGCGGTCAGAAAGCAGCAAGAGAAGGGAGGAGCCAAGGAGGGAGGTATGTCCTTCCAGGTCACAACTCCAGTGATGCACCTCTAACCAAGCCCACTTCCTAAGGGCAAGTCAGCTATAGAACCCCCATAGTTCAGTCACCTTCTAGAAGCCCTGTCTTTGAATGCATGAGGCTCTTGGATGGACATTCTGATCTAAACAATAATGTTCTACCCCTGCCCCATGTGCACATCATTTTGTGCAAAATATATTTAGTCCATCTCTAAGTGTTGTTAAAGTCTTAATAATTCCAGCATTGTTGAAAAGTCCAAGTCAAAAATCTCCTCTGGGACTCAAAGCAAACTCTTTCTAGCTGTGAAGTATTGTAAAAATCAAAAAGAAAAGTTAAAGGATGCTAATGTACAATGGCACAGGGCAAACATTCTCATTCCAAAAGGAAGAAATAAGTGATAGAAACCAATGGGACCAAAGCAAGACTGAAAACCAGAATGGCAACTATTAACTCCTGTAGCTCTGTGTCCAGCCCTTTGGAAGGTGCTTATGTGGCCCTGCACCTACAGCATTGGTTGCTGTAGCAAGCTTCTATCTTGGGGTAGTTTTACTCACTGATTGCAATTTTCCTAAGATGTTGCATATTTTTTGATTTTTCCAACTTCCTGGGGTCTCCATTGCACTTTTGGCTTCACTCTCACAGTTATATTCACTGCCATCTCAGGGGAACACAATTTGGCTTCCCAGGCCTTCTTCTGAAATCTGGGTGAAAGCCTCCTTGATCCCACAACTCTTGCATTCTGCATACCTGTAAAAGCAGCACCACATGGATGACACCAACGTCTGCTACCAGCTTGAGTAGTAGCCAGGCCCCTTTGAATCATGGCTTCAGAGGCCTCTGAGTACCTGAGCACTGTGAACCAAATTCCAGAGAATCAATGTCCCAGGTGGCCCTTCTGGAGCAGGATGCCCTGGAACTCTCTTCTCAAATGAAAGCTTGACAGTTTTACACCCTTGTACCTGTGAAGGGAGGGATCTTGCTGATTCTTGTGATGCCACCAAGGCATCTTTCCTATTATTCTGATGCAAAGTACTTGGCTTCTTTTTAATAAACATCTTTTCAGCAATCAAGCTCTCATTAGCCCAAACTTCACAGGCCCCAATTTTACAGGAGCCAACTCTGGTAAAATTCAAAACTTTTCAAATGGGCCTTTTGCTCAAAACTCTTTCTCTGTGAAAATCTCAAAAAAAGCAGCAGTACTTATGCTATGGCCTGAACACTGAGTTGCCTTGAAATTTCCTCTATCAGATTAATTAGTACACTGCCCTTAATCTTAGTCTCCTGAAAAATGTCAGGACAGGAGCCAAATGTAGAGGGGTTTTTTGCCAAAGCAAAACACACAGTCTTGAGTCCAACTGCTAATGGATTCCTTATTCCCAACTGAAACCTCCTGGGCTTGGTTTTTACAGTCTGCACTTCTGTCATGTTCTGATTTTTGGAGTTTCAACCAGAATCTCCCATCAATCTTGGTTCACAGTATTCTAGTGTTTCTCTAGCTGACACCACCAAATCTTTCCAAATTCCTCCACAAACTAGTTCCAAAGTCTTCTGAGCCACATGGTCAGGTAACGGTCACAATAACAACCTGATTTCTCTTGTACCAAAATCTGTTTTACTTACTTTCCTGTTGCTGGTTCACAATACCTGAAACACAATTTAGAAGAGGAAAGATGTATTTTGGCTCCTGTTTCAGTCTATGGTTTGCCAGTTCCAAAGAAGAAACAGCATGGGAGAGGGGCATGGTGGAGGAAAAATTGCTCACATCATGGTAGCCAGAAAGTAAAGAGTGAAGGAGGGATCTGGGGAGGGAGATATGCCTTTCCAGGTCATACCCCCAAGTCACCCACCTCTCCTGACCAGACCCCAGCTCTTAACAGCAAATCAGCTATACTATCCCCACAATTTAATCATCTTTCAAAAGCCCTACTTCTGAGTGTATGAGTGTCTCAGGGAACATATAGATATAAACCATGACACTGAACAATTTTGCTGCATCAGCTGTGGAGCATCTATACCACTCACATGGGGGCAGTTCCTGGCTGACTAACCCAGCTCTGTTCAGAGCTTTCAGTACCTGTAGATCTGGTCCCTGATACACAAGTAATTTTACAGTCACTTTGGGCAAAGGCTCGATCTCTTGGGAGCTCCTTCAACCAGGGTATCAGATTCCACAGGGAGCCTTAGTCTGAAAGAAAGCCTCTTACTGCTATTTCTGAGGAGGAACTATGAAAACCATGCCCTGGCCCCTCCCTGCCATGGATAGCCTGGTCCTGGTGGAAAATATGTGAGCACAAACTTGGTGGGAGAAGAGCTTCAGCCTGGGGAGTTCCCTGCTTTTTCCATGGCATCCAGAGAGCAGACTGGCACATAGCAGGTTCTTAGTGCTGTTGCATAAAGAGAAGATGTCCACCAAAGAGAAGCACTCTCTGGGAGGAGTAGGCAAGATCTGGCCCTGTGACTGGGCAGGACACTCAAAATATCAGAGCCCTCATCTGTGGAGATAAAGGGCTGGGGCAGAGTGGAAAAGACAAGGACTGTAGAACAGACAGGTTGGAGGGTAATCCCCATTTATGAGCTATGAAGCCTTGAACAAATATCATGGCCTTTGTTGGCCTCAGCATCCTTGACCTGTGGAAGAGGTGACAGTGGATCATGAACATGAGCATACACTGTCCCTTCTGATTTTTTAGCTATTGCTCAAAGAATGGGTGGGATTATTCTTTTTTTTTTTTTGTACTGGGGATTGAACTTAGGACCTTGTGCTTTCGGGGCAGGTGGCAGAACCACTGAGCTAAATCCCTGGCCCTGGATGGGATTATTCTTGATCTATTGTCACACATTAGTGTTGAGAGAGGCTCACACTGTACTCACTACACACAGACAACTCAGTGCCTCCTCCAGACTGAAACTCTGTGTCCCCAGAGCTGGTTTTCTCGAACTTCACACAGTAGTAGGTGCCAGCGTCTGCTGGAGTGATGTTACTGATGCGGATGGAAAAGTCCATGGTGTCTCTCTTTGTGGTGTCTGAAAGATTTGTGATTCTGGAAAAATGGCCTCTCTGGTAATTGTAGATTAGCTCACGGCATTGTCCTTGCCCCCTGAACCATTTGATGGGACCCACAGGGAGCAGAGAGGTCACAGTGCAGTGCAGAGTGGCTGTCTCTCTGGCAGCAACCAACACTGGCTTCTCAGGCTGAATCACCTGCAGATTCTTCTCTGTGGCTGCTCCTGGAGGGAGACACAGAGAAGTTACTATTCATCCTCACAGGTCCTGTGTGCTTTCTCAAGGTTATTAACATAGAATTTCACACCATGAGTGTATACTGCAGCTCAGTACATTGCATTTGTTATCACCTTTGATCCTCACACCAACTGCACTTCAATACTCTAATACCAATGAGGAAACTGAGGCACAGAGAGATTGAATAACATGGTAGAGTATAGATTTGAGTGCAGGTGACCTCTGAAAGTCTCATGCCAAGTCATATGCTTCATCAAATATTTGTTAAGCTTCACATTCTGGCCACATAGTGCACGGGATATGGCATAGGGTGGAGTCAGAAGACTCATTTAGATCACTGAGCTCTGAGCAGAGGTGGAGGTATCATCAGTGGGACATGCATTCAACTATAGGAATCTATGGGTCAGCTTCCCTGTTACACAGAGATGTTCAGGATGGGCTTTGTTCTGTCAACCTGAAAGACAATGGTACACAGAACTCTCAATACACAATAATATGTAGCTTAATAAGAAGTGAAACATTGCTTTAAACCCCTAGGACTTTTTGCTCATAGTGAAATCACATTATACTAACCTTACCATGTGTGCTTCTGTGACAAATTACTGAACACTTATTTGCTTAAAATGACAAAATTATCATTTCATGGAGCTGGACATCAAAAGCTCAAATTTAGTGTCATTGAGCAACAATCCAGGTGTCATAGAAAATAAATTTCTTTACTGTAGAAGGTTTGGCAACCTCTTTCATTCTTTTAGAAGTTTCTAGACCACTCATGATGACCATAATTTGCACCCCAGTTTCTGAGGGAAAAAAACCACCTACTGGGCTTTGTATGAATTACAGCTCTTCTAACCCCTGACCTACCCCACAAACTCAGCACAATTACTAGGGCCTCATCAGGACAAGGTGGAGCCATTCATGGGTCCTGTGTGATATTTCACTTGTAGGAAGAGCTGAATTTCTTATTCATATTCCCTTCAGGACGCCAGGTATCAGAAGAGGTCACCTCTTCAAAAAGTTAGTTCAGAGAACCCAGCAGGAAGCTCCCCCACCACCATCCCATGCTCCAAGAGCAGAGAAGCTGAGCCAGTCCCAGAACCTGGAAGGAAGCTCCCCCGCTGCCATCCCAAGCTCCTAGGGCAGAGAAGGTGAGCCAGTCCCAGAACCCAGAAGGAAACTACCCGCCGCCATCCCAAGATCCTAGAGCAGAGAAGCTGAGCCAGTCCCAGAACCCGGAAGGAAGCTCCCCAACCACCATCCCAAGCTCCTAGAGCAGAGAAGGTGAGCCATGCAGGCGCCAGAACCACCCCCCACGGAAATGAGAAGACATGTAAACAAGCCTCAAAAGCACACTTCTGGATCATCTACAGCAACCCCAAAGGGAAAGGAGATGGAACAATCTGATACTCAACCACCTGGACTCAAAAGAAATCTACACGTAGGCATATAATAGTTAGGATTCCAGAAATCCAACAGAAGAACAAAATTCTACAAGCAATGAGAGAAAAGAAACAAATCACATACAAAGGAAAGCCCATAAGAATCACAGCAGACTTCTCAATGCAAACCCTTTAGGCAAGAAGAGCTTGAAGTGATGTATTTCAAGCCCTAAAGAAAAACAGCCTCCAACCCAGATTGATGTACCCTGCAAAACTATCTTTCAAACTTGATGGAGAAATAAGATACTTTCATGATAAAGAGCATCTCAGGAACTTCATGAATACCAAACTGCCACTCCAAAAAATTTTAGACAATACCCTAGGAAAAAACAATGAGGATCACAGCCCTAGAAAATGCAGCAGAATGAATCCATCAGGTGTGACAAATTAAACACAAAGGGGGAAAATCCAACAAAAAGAAAAGTCATCCCAACAAGGCTTTTAAAACTTTTAACTTCATCTCCCTAATGAGTGTGTAATTCAGTCTTGTTATTGTACTGATTAGTATTTTTTTGATGCTAGATTTGCACACCTTTCCTTGTGCTATACTGGCTATTTATCATCTTCTTATGTCTACTTTTTAATCGCATTTTCTACTAATGAGCTCTAAGAATTCTTTATATATTCTGGTCATAGGTTATATGCATTGTAAATATGGTCTGTTTAAGGACTTCTTTTTCATTTTAATGATATCATTTAAAGTTCTAAATTTTGATGGAATGTATCAATTTATCAATTTTTTTCTTTTATACATCATGTCTTTTGTATCCTAGGTAGTTCTTTCCTACCCTGAATTCATAAACATTTTCCCTTATAATTTCTTCTTAAAGTTTTATACTTTTAGGATTTCATATTTCAGTTCACAGATCCCTTCAAGTTATTTTCATGTATGGAAATAAAGGGTTGAGGTTAATTTTTTATATAGGGATACCAGGTGTTCTAGTGCCGTTTGCTGAAAACACTATCTCTTCCTCAGCTCTTGAATTGAGTTTATATTCTTTAAAATGCTAATGTTAAATAATCTTTCAAAACTTGGTGGACCACATATGTGTGGTTCAATTTCTAGATTCTCTGTCTTATTCAAATGATCTATATATCTTTCCTTACACCAACACTGCCTTGATTACTGTAGCTTTAGAAGAAGTTTTAAAATTAGGAACTAAATGTCTTCCAAAACTGTTTTTTTTAACTTTCCTAGGTCCTTTGTACTCCTACATAACTTTTAAATTTCAATATCCAATTCTTCATTTATAGCAAGTATACACAGACCTGAATTTTTATATATACCTTGTGTTTTCTAATCCTGCTAAATTCAAATACAAATTCTAGGGGCTCCTAGAGATTTCTTAGTATTTTCTCTGTAAATGATCATTTCATCTACAGGTAAAGATTTTGCTTCTACCTTGCCAATCCTATCCTAATTGTGTCATTTTATTGCCAGACTATTTTGGTGGGGCCTAGGTTTCAAAGTTTAATGGACAGATAAAGAGTAAGCATATCTGCCCTTGTCCCCCACCTTAAGTAGAAAATATTGTATCTTCTCCATTCATATAAGGCATTTTTGCTGGAAGTATGGAGTACATGTTTTTAATCTGTTGAGAAGGTTCTGTTCTACTTCTAGTCTCCTGATAGCTTTTACCATGAACAGCTGTAGAATTTAGTCCAATACTTTTTCTCCAACTAGTGACAGGATCATATGGCTTTTGCCTTTCCTCTGTTAAAATGATGACTTTTGGGGATGGATCTTCCAACGCTGAACCAACACTGCCATCCCTATAACAAAACCACTTTCTACATCCTGCCAGATCTGACTTCTAATAGCTTGTTTTGTTAAACAAATTTCTATCTCTGTTCATACTGTTGTCTTCTATTATCTTTATCCAGTTTTAGGATTAACACAATGTTGAGTTCCTAAAATGAGGGGAAAAGTGTTCCTTCTTTTTTCTGCTTTAATTGTTTGATATAATTTATCAGTTAAAATGTATATGAGCCTGCTGTTGTCATATAGGTAGATTTTCAAGCTAGGAATATACTTTCTTTAATAGGTGCTATTCAAATTTTAAATTTCCTCCAGAGTCAGTTTCATTAATTTGTCTTCCAAGGTACTTCTTAGAAGTTGTCAAATTTATTTCAAAACAGATTTTTGAAATATGCTTTCTCTATCCTTTTCAATTCTGTAAAATCTGTGGTAATATCTCCTAGATCTTGATATTGTAATTTAAAAAATGTATAATTGATATTATGTAACAGGAAGAAAAGGTCTAAAGGTGCAGGGGAAGTGGGAGGGGTAGGGAAAAGGAAAAAAGGGAAAAGAAAAAATATGAGAAGAGGAAAAAAATGGAAACAAGATCTTTGCAAATAGGGAAGGGTGGAGGCGGTGAAGGGAGGGCAGGGGAATGGGGAAAAAAAAGAACCAAGATACATCATGTAAAGGTACAAGATCCCAATGATGTATGTAACTGTATTTTATACCGAAAATGTACCAATAAACTTAATGGGAAAAAACATGTAAAAAAAACACACAAAAAAGAAGTTCAGTGAAAAGCTCCTGAAGATTAACTGAATGAGTAGTAATGGGAGATTATGGACTATAGGAATTGTGCTGCTAACATCATAAAGCATGGTGCTCAGTGGGATGCTGCTCCTTTCCATTCCCCAACCAGAATCCCTTATAAGTGATGGGACTTAAGGAATAACATACTTATGCAAACAACAGGGAGTTGTCTTGACACTGGGTGCCCTGGTCAACAAATGTTCCCATAGAAAGTATTGTGACTTTCTTTACTTGAGAACAGCCCATAAAAGGTAAAATAAAGCCTTTGGAAATCTCTTCCCTCACAGACACTCAGTATATGTCAGAACTACAAGTGCCATGTGTTCTATGGTCTCAATAAAGATCTTGCAGAAGCATTCCTTATTCCCTTCAGTGACAAAGACCTAATTTGCACTTTTTTAGAATAGACTTTGTTGATTTCTTGATAGAAGCCATTGTAGAACTTTCATGGCCCCGAAAGGCCCCAGATAACTGATAAAATTGAGTGAAATAAAGGTTTTCTTAAACAAGTCTTTTTAGAATTTTTGCCAGCAAATAAACTCCTAATGAGATTCTCTTTTTCCTACAGGTATTAATCTGTTTTTAAAATTAATGTGTAATCGTAATCTCATCCCATAAGTGCTGGGGATCACAGGAGCATGCACACTGTCCTGGGAGTTATTAACCATAGATTGTACTGTAGGATAGAGCATCGATCATCTAAAATGGGGCCTATTTGAATCAAAACAGCCAGAAAAACACAAAATCAAGGTCCTTTTCAACAAGATGCAAAAGCAACTGTGATTTTATATACCTGTAATGAACACACTGAGAATGAAATCAGGAAAATAATTCCATTCATAGTAGCTTCAAAAAATTAAATAGCTAGGAACTGACTAATCAAGGAAGTGAACAGCCTCTATAATTAAAATTACAGAACTCTAAAGAAAGAAATTGAGGACATTAGAAAATGAAAAGACAAAAAAAAAAAAAGAAAATAAAAAGAAACTGAAAAAGCATCCTTTTTTTTTTTTTAAATTAAGTTTATTGGTACATTTTAGGTGTACAATATGATGACATCAATCACTGGGAATTTGTACCTTTACATGATATATCTTGGTTCTTATTTTTCCCATCCCCCTGCCCTCCCTTCAACACTTCCACCCCTCCCTATTTACAAAGACTTTGTTTCCATTTTTTTCATTTTCTCACATTTTTTCCTTTCCCTTCTTTCCTTTCCCTTACCCGTCCTACTTCCTCCTACCTTTTAGACCTTTTCTTGTTTCAAATTATCCATTATACATTTTGATTCTTATTTACACTTTCAGTTTCTCATACCAGAGAAACTATTCAGTATTTACACATGTCCATCCTATTTATTTCACTTAATAGTATAGCCTTAATGTGCATCCACTTAGCTATAAATGTTTCTAGTTTGTCATTCTTTTTTTTTTTTGCTTAAATTCTTTTATTGGTACATTTTAGGTATACAATATGATTACATTTATCATTGGGTGCTTGTACCTGTACATGATGTACCTTGGTTCTTATTTTTCCACATTCCCTGTGCTCCCTTCACCCCCTCCACCCTTCCCTATTTACAAAGACTTTGTTTCCATTTTTTCCTTTTCTCACAATTTTTCCTTTCCCTTCTTTCCTTTCCCCTTCCCTCTCACTTCCCTTACCCCTTTGGACCTCATTCTTTATGGATGAGTAGTACTCCATTTTATTAAAAAAAACCCATATCTTCTTTATCCAGTTTCCAGTTGATGGGCAGTTGGGCTGTTTCCAAGTTTTAGCTATTACAAACTGTGCCTCTATAAACATGGGTGCACATATATCACTGAGGTATGATTCTTTTAATTTTGGGGGGAAGATACCCAGCAGGGGAATGGCTGGGTCAAACAGAACTTCCAATCCTAGTTCTTTGAGGTATCTCCATACTGATTTGCATAGTGGTTGCACCAGCTTGCACTCCCATCAACAATGGAGAAGGGTTCTTTTTCCCTCACAGCCCCAGCAGCATTTGTTATTGGTTGATTTCATGATAGCAACCATTCTTTCTGGGGTGAGGTGGAATCTCAACATTGTTTTCATTTGCATCTCTCAAATGACCAGTGATGTTGAACATTTTTTCATATGTTTATTTGCTACTTTTACTTCTTTGTCTGAGAAATTCCTGTTCATTTTGGATGCCCATTTTTGGGCTGGGTCTTTAAATTTGGGAGGTCTGATTTTTAAAAGTTCATTATATATTCTAGATAGTAGTCCTTTTTCTGAGGAACAGCTAGTAAAAAATTTTTCCCACACTGTAGGTTGTCTCTTAGCTCTGTTGGTGTTTTCTCTCACAGTGCAGAAGATTTTTAATAGGATGAGATTCTAATTGTTGATTCTCTGTGCTAGTTCCCATACTACTAAAGTTTTGTTCATAAAGTCTTTTCTTATTCCAATGTTTAAATATAATCCTTATTAAAATACAGCAATTTTCACAAACCTAGAAAAAACAATTCTAGGTTTCATTTGGAATCAGAAACAACCCAGAAGAGCCAATGTAACCCAGAACAACTTTAAGCTATACTGTACCAGCATAGTAATAAAAACAACATGATGCTGACACAAGAACAGACATGTAGACCAATGGAACAGAATAAAAGACACAGAAACAAACCCAAGCACACATAGTTACCTGATTTTTGACAAAGAAGCCAAAATGTATGCTCGAGAAAAGACAATCTCTTTAACAAAGAGTTCTAGGAAGACTGGAGAGTCACAAGCAGAAAATTGAAATTATATTCTTATATCTCATCCTGTACTAAAATCAATCAATGTGAATCAAAGATTTAGGTAAAAAAAACCAATAACAATGAAACCAGGTGGAAGCAACCCAGGGGAAACCTTTAAGTCATAGGTATAGGCAAAGACTCCCTGAATAAGATTCTCAAAGCACAGGAACTAACATAAAAAAAAAAAAAAAGGGAGTACATCAAATTAAAAAGCTTCTGTTTGGCAAAGGAAACAACTAATAAAATGAAGAGACAAGTCAGAGAAAATTTTTGACAGCTACTCTTCAACAGAGGATTAATACTTACAATATTTTGGGGCTGGGGATTTAGCTCAGTGGTTCTGGTGCCTCCCTCACAAGCGCAAGGTCCTGAGTTCAATCTCCAGTACCAAAAAACAAACACAAACATACAAAAAAACCCCTACAATATATAAACAACTGAACTACACCAGCCACCAGGACAGGGTGAGGAGGACCCCCCCCCCCCAGCCCCAGGCACGCCCACCACTGATGGCTGGGCCACATGGGCACCTCCAACAATACTCACCCCCCCCGCCGACCTCTGGCCTTTTGGCTGTGCAGCTACTTGGTTACACACTGCAGAGGCACAGGGGGACAAAAGTCATTGTCCTGAGCTCCAGAAGTGAAGAACAGAGAGGGTGCCTGTCTCAGACTCCCTGATGAAAATGAGCCCACTGGAAAAGTGTAGGGAATCTCTGCAATAGAGGCACACCAGACCACCATGATTGGTAAGTTGGAGGGATTATCAGTTCCCATCAGAAACTGGACTTTCTTCAGGGGAAAAGCAGCTGAAATCTGCAGTAGAAACTTGCAGAGTGCAACCCTGAAGGAGGACAGGGAGCTCAACTTGGGACTTGCAACCAAAAATCTGCCTGAATCTCATGGGTCTGGGACTAGCTTACTGTGACTCATTGACTTATAACTGCACACTGCTGCCAATGTTGTCTATTGTGACAGCACAGACACACATTGAAGAAGGCCCTTTATTTTTTAAAGGTGATAGACTAATAACTACCACTAATTGTCATTTTTTAAGAGGTATTTGATGCTATGGTGTTGCTGATTGTATGATTGGGCTAAGATGTTGTGATTGATCTAAACAGTTTTCCTTCCTGGTATAATGAAAATGAGATAGCCTCTGAGTCATTAGAGACTCAAAACCTAAAGACCAGCTATATCTGGAAGACACCTCTGAGAAGCAATCATTCCATAAGGGTTTTAAATAGACCAACAAAGATATTTACAATAAACAACTTCATAATATCAACCCAGGAATTAAACCAGGGACAGTACCAAAAACAAAAATGAGAAGGCATTTAAGCAAGTCACAAACCCAGACTTCCACCGCACAAAAGGCAATTTCTGGGGGAAATGAGGTGCAAAAGTCTGATAATCAACCACCTGGACACCCTGAACTGATAGCACAGGAAGTAACAAAACAGATGAATGAGGCTCTAGAAAAATTCAAAGCAGAAATAATCTCCCAGATAACTACAAAGATGGTGAGCAGAGTGAAAGACATGATTAGAGGCTCTAGGACAGAAACTGATAAAAAAAAAAAATAAACTCCAAAACATGATGAAAGCCATGAATGCCCAGCATAAGAAAGAAATGGAAACCATGAAACAGATTCTAACAGATATTCAGGAGATTAAAAACTCCATTGAAAGCATGCAGAGCAGATTAAAAGAATCTGAAGATAGAATATCAGATATAGAAGACAGGATTGCACTTAAGGATCATGAAAACGGAGATTTCTCAAAAATAGTAAGGGACCATGAGAAATCAATTGAACAGCTGCTAGATGATGCAAAGAAGAATACCATAAGACTGATAGGAGTCCATGAAAAAACAAGAGAAAGTACAATTGACATAAAAAAAACTGTTCACAGAAGTAATAGTAGAAAACTTTCCCAGCAGAGGAGGAAAATTAGACATACAGGTAAGTGAGGCATATAGAACTCCACCCAGCCATGATCAAAAAAATCTACACTTAGACATATAATAGTCAAGATCTTAGAAAGCCATCAGAAGAACAAAATCCTACAGGCAGCTAGAGAGAAGAAACAAATCACCTACAAAGGAAAGCCCATCAGAATCATCCAAGACTTCTCAACACAAACCCTCAAATCAAGGAGAGCCTGGAGTGAAGTATTTCAAGTCCTAAAAGAAAATAACTTCCAACAAACACTGTTGTACCCTGCAAAATTAACTTTCAAAATTGACGGAGAAATTAGATACTTCCATGACAAAGAACACCTGAGAAATTTCATGAACACCAAACCAGCACTCCAAACAATTCTAAGCAATATCCTAGAAAAAGGCAATGAAGGTCACAACTCCATGAGGCTCAACAGAGGGAAGCCACCAGGCAAGGTAAGAAACTAAAGGGAAAGGGGAGAAAAGAAATAAGAGCCAACAACAGTAAAACATCATGACAAGGATGAGTCAATATCTATAAATTATAACTATCAATGTTAATGGCCTCAATTCACCAAAGAAAAGAAATAGACTGACAGAATGGATTAAGAAGCAAAATCCAGCAATATGCTGTATACAAGAAACTCACCTAACTCAAAAGGAAATTCATAGACTGAAAGGAAAAGGATGGAAAATGGCTCTCCACACAACAGGAACCAAGAAAACAGCAGGGATAGCAATGTTATTTGCAGACAAAGTAGATTTCAAACCAAAACTAATTAAGAGAGACAAAGATGGTCACTACATCCTTGGAAGGGAACAATCCAAGAGGAAGAGATGACAATCCTAAATATATATGCAACAAATATGAATGCCCCCAACTATACAAAACAAATATTAATGGACATGAAAAACCAAATAAGCACTAATACAGTTGTAGTGGAGGACCTCAATACCCCACTATTGCAAATAGACAGATGATCTAGACAAAAAATTAACAACGAAATTCTAGAACTGAACCAAGCTATTGAACAAATGGACTTAATAGATATTTACAGAGTGTTCCACTCCACTAAATCAGAATATACATTCTTTTCAGCTTCGCACAGGTCATTCTCCAAAATAGACCATATGCTAGCTCACAGGACATGTCTAAGTCAATGTAAAAGAACTGAAATTACCCCCTATATATTATCAGACCACAGTGCAATAAAATTGGAGATCAATAACTTGAGGAACTGCAAAACTCCCACAAACACCTGGAAATTGAATAGCACCCTTCTGAACAACCAATGGGTCACAGAGAAAATTAAAGAAGAAATTAGACAATTTCTACAAGTAAATGATGATGCTAGTACAACATTTAGGAATCTATGGGACACAATGAAAGCAGTTCTGCATGGGAAATTCATAGCAGTGAATGCCAATATTAGGGAAACAGAGAGAACTCAGATAAATAATGTAATGCAGAACCTCAAACTCCTAGAAAAAGAAGAGAATAACAAACCCAAAACCCAGATAAGAGAGGAAATTATAAAGATCTGAGCAGAAATCAATGCAATGGAGGCTAAGATAATGATACAAAAAAATCAATGAATCAAAGAGTTGGTTTTTTGAAAGAATAAATAAAATCTATAAACCTTTAGCCAACCTTATCAAAAAAGGAAAGAAAAGACTCAAATCCATGCAATTAAGAACGCAAAAGGGGAAGTTACAACAGAACCAGCAGAAATCCAGAGGATCATCAATACCTACTTTGAGAACCTGTACTCTAATAAAATGGAAAACACAGAAGAAATGAATGGATTCCTAGATACATATGAATTGCCAAAGTTAAATGAAGAAGATATAGAAATTCTGAACACCCAAATTACAATGAGTGAAATTGAAAATGTAATAAAAATTTACCAATGAAGAAAAGCCCAGGTCCTGATGCTTCACTGCTGAATTCTAGAAGACATTTAAAGAAAAACTAATGCCATTACTCTTTAAACTCATCAAGGAAATTGAAAGGGAAGAAGGCTTCCAAATTCATTTCTGGAAGCAAGTGTTACTTTGATTCCAAAACCAGGGAAAGACCCAACTCAAAAAGAGAAATACAGACCAATCTTCTTAATGAAGATAGATGCAAAAATCCTCAACAAGATGCTGGCAAACAGAATACAGAGGGTCATCAAGAAGATCATACACCCTTAACAAGTCAGATTTATCCCAGGGATGGTTCAACATAAGTAAATCAATAAATGTAATGCACTATATTAACAGAGTCAAGGACAAAACCATATGATCATCTCAATAGATGTAGAAAAGGTATTCGACAAAATCCAACACCCATTCATGATAAAAATGCTACAGAAAATTGGAATAGAAGGGATTTATCTCAATCTGATTAAGGCTATCTATGAAAAACCAACAGCCAACATCATACTAAATGGTCAAAAACTGAAAACTTTCACACTAAGTTCAGGAACACGACAAGGATGCCCACTATCACCACCCCTGTTCAATAGAGTTCTGGAAAGATTAGTCACAGCAATTAGAAAAGAGAAAAAAATAAAAGGAATAAAGACAGGAAAGGAAGAAGTTAAACTGTCATTATTTGCTGATGATATGATACTTTACATAGAAGACCCAAAAAACTCTACCAAAAGATTTCTGGACTTAATTGACAGATTCAGTAGAGTAGATGGGTATAAGGTCAACACTTAAAAAACAATAGCCTTCTTATACACAAATAGCAGACTCCTTGAGAGAGAAATTAGGGAAACAATTCCTTTTACAATAGCATCCAAAAAAATGAAATATCTAGGAATCAATCTAGCAAAGGAAGCAAAAGACCTCTACACTGAAAACTACAGCACCCTCAAAAAGGAGATCAAGGCGGTTATAAGAAAATGGAAAGACATCCCTTCTTCCTGAGTAGGAAGAATCAATATAGTGAAAATGGCCATACTTCCAAAACTGCTATATAGATTTAATGCAATGCCAACTGAAATTCCAACAATATACTTCACAGAGCTAGAGAAAACAATCCAAAAATTCATTTGGAACCAGAAGAGACCTAGAATAGCAAAAGCAATTCTGGGCAACAGAGACATGGCTGGGGGTATCACAATACCCATCTTGAAGCTCTACTACAAAGCTACTGTGATAAAAACAGCATGGTACTGGCAAAGAAACAGACCTGATGATCAGTGGAATAGATTAGAAGATGCAAAAACAACTTCAGACATACTCAGCCACCCCATCTTTGAGAAAGGAACCAACCACCCTCCTTGGAGGAAAGATAGCCTATTCAATAAATGGTGTAGGAAAAATTAGATTTCAACCTGTCAGAGATTAAAACTAGACCCATATCTATCACCATGCACTAAACTGAGATCTAAGTGGATTAAAAATCTAAATATTAAGACAGAAACACTAATCTTGCTGGAGATAAGTTAGGTAGAACTCTTGAAGATACTGGAATAGGAAAAGACTTTATGAACAGGACTTCAGTAGCATGGGAACTAGCAGAAAGAATCAACAACTGGGATTTCATCTTATTGAAAAGCTTTCGCACTGCAATAGAAACCACCAACAGAACTAACAGACAACCTACAATATGGGAAAAAATTTTTAGCAGCTGTACCTCAGACAAAGGGCTACTATCTAGAATATATAAAGAACTGAAAATACTAAGACCTCCCAAATTCAAAGACCCAATTCAAAATGGGCATCTGAAATGAGCAGACATTTCTCAGACAAAGAAGTAAAAGCAGCAAATTTATTTTGATATGAACATATGAAAAAATGTTCAACATCATTGGTCATTTGAGAGATGCAGATGAAAACAACACTGAAATTCCACCTCACCCCAGAAAGATTGGCTGCTATCAAGAAATTAACCAATAACAAATGCTGGCAGTGGTGTGGAGAGAAAGGAACCCTTGTCCATTGTTGGTGGGAGTGCATAGTGGTGCAACCACTATGGAAATCAGTGTGGAGATACCTCAAAAAACTAGGGCTAGAGGTCCCAATTGACCCAGCTATTCCCCTGATGGGTATCTTCCCAAAAGAATTAAAACAATCATACCGCAGAGATATATGTGTACCCATGTTTATTGCAGCACAGTTTGTAATAGCTCAAGCTTGGAAGCAGCCCAAGTGCCCATCAACTGGAAACTGGATAAAGAAGATGTGGTTTTAAAAAATAAAATGGAGTACTACTCAGCCATAAAGAATGAAAAACTAGATTCATTTATAGCTAAATGGATGCATATTGAGGCCATACTCTTAAGTGAAATAAATAAGACACATATGTGTAAATACCAAATGGTTTCTCTAGTGTGAGAAACTGAGAGTGTAAATAAGAACTAAAAGGATTAATAACTAAAAATTGATACCTTGCAATAGGAAAAGGTCCATAGGGGTGGGGGTGGTGGGAGGGGAAGGGGAAAGGAAAGAATGGAAAGGAAAAATTATGAGAAAAGAAAAAAAAATGGAAACGTATGTAAATAGGGAAGGGTTAGGGGTGAAGGGCGCACAGGTAATGGGGAAAAAATGAGAACCAAGATACATCATGTACAGATACAAGCAACCAAATATAAATGTAAATGTATTGTATACCTAAAGTGTACCAATAAAAGAATTTAAGAAAAATAAAATAAACTGAAAAAAACTAAACCTCATAAAACAAAGTGCAATAAAAATGGGTAAATTTAGCTGAATAGAAATTTCTCTAAAGAAGTGTGCTTAAATTAAAATATTTTTGTTTTGTTTTGCCTGACTGGAGGTTTCTGGCTTTCTTTCAATTTGGTTCTTTTCTGCTGCCTTTACTATGATAACAAATTATTCAAGGTTTCTTGGAGGATGGTTGTTTTAACCAGTCCTAGCTGGACAGTAGACATCAAAATCTCTCAGACTGTTCATAACTAAACACAAAAAATGTGAAAAAAAGTTTTTTAAAATTTGAATGAAGGTTTATATAGATCTTATAATTTAGCTGTATGATCAGATGATTTCAACTTGTTTCAGTTTGCTCTACATATAATTTGGATTTAACTGTCTGTTGAATCTGATACAGTTGTATTAGTATGTTCCTTTTTCCTATGACTAAAATTTTAACATAAGTAGATTTCTGACAAATGGGTTGATTTAAATTTGTTGGTAAGTTAAAACACAAGTCTTCAGAACTGTTAACATACATTTTGTCTGTGTTGCTAGCCAATGAGGAGTGTATTTGTCTCTGTTAGATCTTTAGAGTGCAATATCCAATGTTTTCTGACTCAAATATAATAATTAATTGTGGGCCCCCAGAAAAATGCAGCCTAAGAGCCATTCTTTCTAAACCTCTTTTGTTGCTTACACCTGGCTAGAAAGGTGTTAACACTGACTCTAAGTATCTTTTCACTTCCCCTCCAACATGGACTGACAATTGGGACAGGTCCATCCTAGCAAGGAGGGATAATTGAAACCAAAATCATACATTGATTAATTGGTTATGGCGTCTGAGAAATCATTCAGAGACAAGGAATGAGCATTGTCAAAATAAAAATAGAATCACTTGGGTCAACATTACCAAAATGTAAGCAGAGTCATGTCATCCTTATGTATAATTGCTTTTAAATCATCATTATGTACTATTGCTTTAAAGCAAAGGTCTTTCTACTAGGTGGAGCTCATGCATTTCACAAGGGCTCTCCATTTAATAGAGACAAAACTCCCCCAAAAATAACAACGAAAAAACCCCACCACCACAACAAAAAACCAAAATCAGTAATGTGGGGGGGGGGGGGAGAGAGAGAGAGAGAGAGAGAGAGAGGGAGAGAATATCCTCCCTGATTTCTTTAGTTCTGACTTTGACTCCCTCTTGCATTCAGCTTTACACTTTACAGTGGTACCTCTACTTTCAAGATCAAGAAGCTGGCTCCTCTTACTCTCATGCTTCAGATGCATTGACTGGATTCTATACACTAATCCAGGAATAAACAGCCAGCCAGATTACATGGGATCCCAATTCCTTCAGAAATGAGGAATGAACCAGAACAAAGGGGGCAGGGGATTGTAACAAAGCTCCTTTAAAATTAGGAATTTTAAAAAGTGTAATTTCTCTTTTTCCCTCTGTCCCAGCTCCTACAGCTAATCATCTCATACCAGAACAGACACAGGCCCTCACTCCATTGTCCTGTTCTAATAGAACTCCCTGAACCAGAATTGCAACATACCTGTATATCCCTGGATTCCCTGGCCCGTTACCTGGTTGAATGTACACACGTGTATTTCTTGCCTTTCTTGGCTTGATCATATGGCTAAACTATAAACATGTATTTCTTGGCTTCCTATAAATTGGCACACTACTCTGGGTTCTAGGAAGCAGGTTGAAAATGGCTACCTTCCTTGTTGAGGTCAAACCATGAATAAATTAATTTCTAATTTCACCATCCTTTCTTTTATTTATTAATTATATTCCTGATGTAGATAGGATTCCAAATCCAATCTTTTGGGACCACCAGAGGCAAGTCTCTGGACTCCCTGATAGCACACCCAGATCATTCTGTTCTCAATATACCTCTCCCCAAAGTTTCTTCTGATTCCCTTATCCACGTGTACTTTTTTAAGCATATATCACTGTATGATATATGATATTATTTGCCTGTTTGTTGTGTGTATAGATTACTGTCATTTCCCCTAATTGGACCCAAGTTCCCTTAGAGGAACTACTTTGCCTTTTATTCACCAATGTACCCTAAGTTTCTGTAACAGTTCTGTCACATAGTAGTTACCCAATAAATATACATATAGTGTATGAATTGTTCAAGAAGACAGTGCCCTGGATCACTGGAGTCTATTTTACGTGGATGGTATATGTGAAAATTGTCAGAAACTGACTTTCTCATGTGATTGGTGTGGTGAAAAGCCAAAGCTATTTGCATATAGGCAGGAAGCAGAAGAGCTAGGGATAAGAAAACCACAAACTGTCTTCCTCTCACTTCACCCTCCTCCACACCATAGACAGACACTGAAGAAAGCTTGTGGGATAGAATTGAAGCCATGAATGTCTGAGAAGAGTAATGGTTAAAGCATGAGTTCCAGGTCAGATTGTCTGAGCTTAAGCCATTACTCTAGCAGCTGCCATTGAGTGACCTTGGAGCTTTTTGTGCTTCTATTTCCTTATCTGTAAGGTGTGGGGACAAGAGTGTTTATTTTGGTTATAATGATCATATGAGATGAGGGCAGATATATTTTTCCAATGGTGCCTTGCCAGGGGTGATTGTTCAAAAAATTTAAATTATTACCCAGTAGATTTCCCAACGCATGGAGACTTCCACTAACATTATATAGTACATGGATATGGCTATGGATATGGGTATGTGTACAATTAAAGATTGTGTTAGGCAGCTTTTTGTGGGTATAATAAATAGCTGAGATAAGTCAATTTATGGAGAGACAAGGACTATTATGGCTCACAGTTTTAGAGGCTTCAGTCTATTATTGATTGGCCCCATTGCTTTTTGCCCTATGGGATGCAGCACATCTTACTGAGGAGTGCATAGTGGAGAAAACCTGTTGGGCTCATGGCCAGGACATCATCAAAAAGAAAAGAAAAGTAAAGTAAAGGTCAGGGTCCCAGTCTCCTCAGAAGGCACATCCAATGACCTAAGATGTCTCACTAGGCCCCTACTTTTAAAGGATCCACAAAATTTCAGTGGTGCCACTCAGGGGACAAGGCCTTTACCACATGGGTCTTTAGAGGACATTACAGATCCAAACTATAGCATGTATATAGATGCTCCAGTCAGGAATCTTTGCATTTTTCATTCTGATCCTTCTACCTCATTACTAACTTGCATATAAGAGGGAATTCCAAGGCAGCCATGCACAGAAGTTCTGCTTTGAGAGGAAATTCATTTTACTGAGAGAGATTTGCTTACTATAAAAGGCTGGAGGAGGTTACAGGGTCAGGAAGAGAAGTAGAAAAAGAGGGAAGGTGGCTGGGCAGTAGTGAAAATGAAATTTCTTGCTTCATCGCTTCTTGGAAAGAGATAGTGCCTGGTGCCTCCCTTTACTGTAAATTGCCCTAACTTGACACAGCGAGATAGCTGAGTTGTGAAAAATACTTTTGCAACTAGTCAAAAACATGTTAACCTCCCCTTGAACTTCTCTTCTTAAAACAACACCTATAAAAGCTATGCTGCTATAACACCCTATATAAACTGTGCTTCGGCTGGGGATTTAGCTCAGTGGTTTCTCTGCCTGCTGTGCAAGTGCAAGGACCCAAGTTTGATCCCCGGTACCAAAAAAACCCACAAAAAACAAAACAAAACTGTGCTGTTTCTGGACTCAGGGCTTCACTTCGCTTAGGGAGTGGAGTCCACGCAAGTGAATAAACTCCTTATAGTTTTAACTTTGTCATTTGTCCCAGTGTTTGGTGATTTGCCAACTCACTTGGTACAACACCACTCACACCCAGAACTATGCCAATTCCAATCAGTTGACTAATTTAGTACCACACACCCTTAATCCCAGTATTACATGTCTCAGATCCAGCTGACCCCAAAAAGCCCCACCTATGAGTGCAAGAGCCTGGGGGTGGGGCGGGGAGTATCTAAATACAAGCCATAATATTGGCCCTCCAGAACCCAAGAAGCTGCATCTCAAGGGAACTAAAGTGGGGTCCAGGATGACTGATGTGCTCAGTCCCGTGGTTGAGGGGTCAGCTTTATGGCCAAAGAGGTAAATGAGGACAGGATATGAGGATAGCCTGTTGGACAGGGAAATGAGGATAGCCTGTTGAGATGTGAGCAGAGGCTCTCCTAGGCTTTGCCAAGAAAGGTCTCCAAAGCTGCCTGTCCTGGGAAAAGGGGAAATAAAAGTTGCACAGGAAAGGTGGCAGAACCAGGGGAAGTTGTGGAAATCTATTGTGGGCTGAATAGTTCGTCCTCCTATATGCTGAAGATGAAATCCCAATAGTTAACAATGTGACTATATTAAAATAATTTTAAATGAAGACATGGAGTGAATCCCAATCCGGCATGACTTGTACTGTTATAAGAGGAAGAAATGATTCAAGAGACAGGTAGAAGGTAGACTTTGTGTTGAGACACATGGAGGCTCCCAGCCGCAACCAGCCTGGTAAAACAAGCAGTTTGAAGCTCTGAGGCCATCCGGGGCCCCGCCCACACCACAGTGTGGTCCCAACCTCGGCTTGCAGCCCCGCCCCCATCCGACGCTATCCCAGACATGACCAGTCCGGTGAGACAAGCAGCTTGAAGATCCCCAGCCTTCCCGGACCCTGCCCATGCCACAGTGAGGTCTGCTTAGCCGAGCAGGCACCTCCAAGGCCCAGTTCCCCCTCCCCCCTGTGCCTCTCACCTTCTGGCTTTTCTGCTACCTGGTCCCACACTACAGAGGCACAGGGGATTATAAAGACCCTTGCTCTGAGTGCCACAAGATAGAGCAGAAGTTAGTAAAAGAAAGAGGGCTTCTCAGTCTCCTCGATGAAAACTGAAGCTCAGTGGAAAAGTAAAGAGAATCTCTACAATAAAGGCATATCAGACCACTGTACTTGGTCTGCTGCTGGCTTGCTGAGACTCATTGACTTCTATACGCACATGGATTCCTATGTTGCCTACTGTGACAGCAGAGACATACCCTGAAGGAGGCCAATAATTTCTAGTACTATTTGCAAAAAAGAAAAAAAATTTTTCTCCTATTTTCAATTCTTAATTTTTACTTTCTCTCTACTCTTCAAAGTTTTACTTTTCTTTCTTTTATCTTTTTTTCTCTATTTCTCTCACTTGTTCTCTCACTGTCCTACATTGCTCCTCATCTCCCCATTTGTTTCTTTTTGCACTGAATTTGGATTTCTCCCTTATTGTTCTTTTCTTCTCTTTTTCCTTCTCTTGATTATCATTAGGTTTAAAGGAAAGTAATTACAGTATCTAGCCTCCCTGTTGCTGCTAGGTGATTCTATTCACATCTTTGTTCTTTCATTCTACCTTTTCCTCTTGCCTTTAACAACTTCTTAGGGTTTTTGTGATCTTTCTGTGTCTTCTGGCCACACTGCTAATCTTTCCTGATCTTTATACCTGTCCCTCCTTCCCAAACTCCTTTTAACCCCCAACCACAAAGGGGAAAGATGTTATATTGAAGAGTTTATTTATTATAAACATATGTTGGGTTGGTCCTTGGTTTTAATTTAACTCATATAGTTAAATGTGATAGATTAATAACTACCACAAATTGTCATTTTCTAAGCTGTGATTGATGCTATGGTATTGTTGACTGTGTCATTTGGGCTAACATGTTGCAATTGATCTAATTAGTTTTCCTTCCTGGTATAAGGAAAATAAAATAGCCTCAGAGTATTAGAGTCTTAAAACCCAAACACAAGCTATATCTGGAAGACACCTCTGAAAAGCAATCATTCCATAAAGGTTTTAAACAAAAGCAACAAAGATACCTACATTAAGCAATTTTGAAATATCAACCCAGGAATTAAATCAAGGACAGTACCAAAAACAAAAATGAGAAGACACTTAAGCAATGCACAAATCCATTCTTCCATGCCACAAAAAGGAAATTCTGGGGGAAATGAGGTGGGACAGTCTGATAAACAACCACTTGGACACCCTGAACTGATAGCACAGGAAGTGACAAAGCAGATGCACGAGGCCCTAGAAATATTCAAAACAGAAATAATCTCCCAGATGAATACAGACATGGTGAGCAGAGGGAAAGACATGATTAGAGGCTCTAGAGGAGAAACAGATAAGAAAATAGAGGAGATCAGAAACATGCTGGAAGCCATGAATGCCCAGAACAAGAAAGAAATGGAAACCATGATTGCCCAACATAAGAAAGAAATGGAATCCATGAAACAGATTCTAACAGATATTCAGGAGATTAAAAACTCCATTGAAAGCATGCAGAGCAGATTAAGAGAATCTGAAGACAGAATATCAGACATAGAAGAGAGGATTGTAGTTAAGGACCATAAAAACAGAGATTTCTTAAAGATAGTAAGGGACCATGAGAAATCAATCCAACAGCTGCTAGATGATCCAAAGAAGAATACCATAAGACTGATAGGAGTCCATGAAAAAAAAGGAGAAAGTACAATTGACATAAAAAAACTATTCACAGAAGTAATAGTAGAAAACTTCCCAGACAGAGTTAGAGAATTGGACACACAGATAAGTGAGGCATATAGAACTCCAAATAGCCATGATAAAAAAATCTACACCTAGACATACAATAGTCAAGATCCCAGAAACCCAACAGAAGAACAAAATTCTACAGGCAGTGAGAGAAAAGGAACAAATCACCTACAAAGGAAAGCCCATCAGACTCACAGCAGATTTCTCCACACAAACCCTCAAATCAAGGAAAGCCTGGAGTCAAGTATTTCAAGTCCTAAAAGAAAATAACTTCCAACCTAGACTGTTGTATCCGGCAAAATTATCTTTCAAAATCAATGGGGGAATTAGATACTTCCATGACAAAGAACACCTGAGAAATTTCATGAACACCAAACCAGCACTCCAAACAATTTAAAGCAATATCCTAGAAAAAGAAAAGGAAGGTCACAACTACATGAGGCCCAACAGAGAGAAGGCACCATGCAAGGTAAGACAGTACAGCAAAAAAGGGGAAAATAAGAAATAAAAGAGTCAACAAGAGTAAAACATCATGACAAGGATGAGTCAATATCTCTCAATTATAACTATCAGTGTTAATGGCCTCAATTCACTAATCAAAAGAAATAGACTGACAGAATGGATTAAGAAGCAAAACCCAGCAATATGCTGTATACAAGAAACACACCTAACTCAAAAGGAAATTTATAGACTGAAAGTGAAAGGATGGAAAACAGTTCTCCACACTACAAGAACCAAGAAAAAAGCAGGCATAGCAATCTTATTTGCAGACAAAGTCAATTTCAAAACTAATTAAGGGAGACAAAGATGGTCACTACATCCTTGTGAAGGGAACAATCCAAGATGAAGAGATGACAATCCCAAATATATATGCACCAAATATGAATGTCCCCAACTATACAAAACAAATATTAATGGATATGAAAAACAAAATAAGCACTAATACAATTGTAGTGGGGGACCTCAACAGCCCTCTATCACAAATAGAAAGATCAAATAGAAAAAAATTAAAATGAAATTCTAGAACTGAACCAAGCTATTGAACAAATGGACTTAATAGATGTTTACAGAGTGTTCCACTCCACATAATCAGAATACACATTCTTTTTTGCTGCACACGGGTCATTCTCCAGAATAGACCACATGCTAGCTCATAGGACATGTCTAAGTCAATGTAAAAGAATTGAAATTACCACCTGTATAGTATCAGACCATAGTGCAATAAAATTGGAGATCAATAACATGAAACACTGCAAAACTCCCACAAACACATAGAAATTGAATAACACCCTCCTGAACAACCAATGGGTGACAGAAGAAATTAAAGAAGAAATTAGATATTTTTTACAAGTAAATGATAATGCCACTGCAACATACACGAATCTATGGGACACAATGAAAGCAGTTCTACATGGGAAATTCATAGCAGTGCATGCCCATATTAGGACAACAGAAAGAACCCAGTTAAATAAACTAATGCAGAACCTCAAGCTCCTAGAAAAAAGACGAGCATAACAAACCCAAAACCCAGATAAGAGAGGAAATTATAAAGATCTGAGCAGAAATCAATGCAATGGAGGCTAAGATAATGATACAAAAAAATCAATGAATCAAAGAGTTGGTTTTTTGAAAGAATAAATAAAATCGATAAACCTTTAGCCAACCTTATCCAAAAAAGGAAAGAAAAGGCTCAAATCCATGCAATTGAGAATGAAAAAGGTGAAGCCAAAACAGATCCAGTAGAAATCCAGAATATCATCAATACCTACTTTGAGAACCTGTACTGTAATAAAATGGAAAACACAGAAGAAATGGACAGATTCCTAGATATATACAAATTGTCAAAATTAAAGGAAGAAGATATAGAAATTCTAAACACCCCAATAACAATGAGTGAAATTGAAAATAAAAATCTTACCAACAAAGAAAAGCCCAGGTCCTGATGGCTTCACTGCTGAATTTTACAAGACATTTAAAGAAGAACCATCACCATTACTCTTTAAACTCATTATGGAAATTGAAAGGGATGCAAGCCTTCCAAATTCATTCCTGGAAGCAAGAGGTACTTTGATTCCAAAACCAGGGAAAGACCCAATCCAAAAAGAGAACCACAGACCAATCTCCCTAATGAACATAGATGCAAAAATCCTCAACAGGATCCTGGCAGACAGAATACAGAGTGTCGTCAAGAAGATCATACACTCTGACGAAGTCAGATTTATCCCAGGGATGCAAGGATGGTTCAACATTCGTAAATCAATAAATGTAATACACTATATTAACAGAGTCAAGGACAAAAAACATATGATCATCTCAATAGATGCAGAAAAAGCATTCAACAAAATCCAACACCCATTCATGATAAAAACGCTACAGAAAATTGGAGTAGAAGGGATTTATCTCAACCTGATTAAGGCTATCTATGAAAAACCAACAGCTGACATCATACTAAATGGTCAAAAACTGAAAACTTTCATGCTAAAATCAGGAACAAGACAAGGATGCCAATGATCACCACTCCTGTTCAATATTGTTTGGGAAACATTAGCCACAACAATTAGAAAAGACAAAGAAATAAAAGGAATAAAGAGAGGAAAGGAAGAAGTTAAACTGTCATTATTTGCTGATGATATGATACTTTACATAGAAGATTCAAAAAAACTCAGTCAAAAGTCTTCTAGACCTAATTGACAGATTCAGTAGAGTAGCTGGATATAAAAACACTCAAAAAACAATAGCCTTCTTATATGCAAATAGCAGACTCACTGAGAGAGAAATTTGGCAAATAATTTCTTTTACAATAGCATCTAAAAATGAAATATCTAGGAGTCAACATAACAAAGGAAGCAAAAGACCTCTACAGTGAAAACTACAGCACTCTGAAGAAGGAGATCAAAGAGGATATAAGAAAATGGAAAGATATCCCTTGTTCCTAGGTAGGAAGAACCAATATAGTGAAAATGGCCTTACTTCCAAAACTACTATATAGATTCAATGCAATGCTGATTGAAATTCCAACAATATACTTCACAGAACTAGAGAAAACAATCCAAAAATTCATTTGGAACCATAAGAGACCTAGAATAGCTAAAGCAATTCTAAGCATCAGAGACATGGCTGGGGGTATCACAATCCCCAACTTGAAACTATACTACAAAGCTCCTGTGATAAAAACAGCATGGTACTGGCAAAGAAACAGACCCAAAGATCAGTGGAATAGGTTAGAAGATGCAGAAACCACTCCAGACATATTCAGCCACCTCATCTTTGAGAAAGGAACCAACCACCCTCATTGGAGGAAAGATAGCCTATTTAACAAATGGTGTTGGAAAAACTGGATTTCAATCTGCAAAGATTAAAACTATACCCATACCTATCACTGTCCACTACACTAAGATTGAAGTGGATTAAAGATCTAAATATTAAGACAGAAACAGTAAACTTGCTGGAAGATAAGTTAGGTAGAACTCTTGATGACATTGGCATAGGAAAGGACTTTATGAATAAGTGTTCAGTAGCCTGGGAGCTAGCACAAAAAATCAACAACTGGAATCTCATCATATTGAAAAGCTTCTTCACTGGAAGAGAAACTACCCACAGAGCTAAGAGAAAACCTACAATGTGGAAAGTAATTTTTAGCAGCTGTACCTCAGACAAAGGTCGACTATTGAGGATATATAAAGAACTAAAAAAAATTAAACCTCCCAAATTCAAAGACCCAATTCAAAAATGGGCATCTGAAATGAACAGACATTTATCAGACAAAGAAGTAAAAACAGCAAATAATTATATGAAAAAATGTTCAATATCACTCGTCATTTGAGAGATGCAGATGAAAACAACACTGAGATTCCACCACACCCCACAAAGAATGGCTGCTATCAAGAAATCAACCAATAACCAATGCTGGTGGGGGTGTGGATAGAAAGGAACCCTTCTCCTTTGTTGGTGGGAACGTAGACTGGTGCAATCACTGTGGAAATCAGTATGGAGATACCTCAAAGAAGTAGGACTACAGGTCCCATTTGACCCAGCTATTCCCCTACTGGGAATCTTCCCCACAGAATTAAAAGAATCATACCACAGCAATATATGTGTACCTATGTTTATAGCAGCACAGTTTGTAATAGTTAAAGCTTGGAAGCAGCCCACGTGCCCATCAACTGGAAACTGGATAAAGAAGATGTGGTTTTTAAAAAAATAAAATAGAGTACTATTCAGCCATGAAGAATGAGAAACTAGAGACATTTATAGCTAAATGGATGCATATTGAGGTCATACTCTTAAGTGTGATAAATAGGACATCGAATAGTTTCTCTAGTGTGAGAAACTGAAAGTGTAGAGAAAGATGAAAATGATTAAAATAAATAATTGATAATTTGATATAGGAAAAGGTTCAAGAGTTTGGGGGTGGCAGGATGGGAAGGGGAAAGGGAAGAAGAAAAGGAAAAATTATGAGTAAGAAAAAAATGGAATCAAAGTCTGTGTAAATAGGGAAGGGTGGAGGGGGGTGAAGGGTGCACAGGTAATGGGAGAAAAAATAAGAACTAAGATACATCATGTTCAGGTACAAACACCCAATGATAAATGTAAATGCATTGTATACCTAAAATGTACCAATAAATATATAAATAAAAGAAATAAAGTATAAGATCAAAATTTTTGTATATTCACAGCATTGTGTCACCATAACTATAATGAATTTTAGAACATCTTTATCACCTGAAAAAGTCCACATAAAAACATATACCTTTTAGCTATTAGTGCATAAATTCCCCTTCCCAGTCTCAGACAATCAATGTACTCTCTTTGTCTCCATAAGTTTGCCTATTCTGGATATTTCATATAAGCAGAGCCAAATAACGTGTTTTTCATTTAGCATAATGTTTTTATTTACCATCCATATGGTACCATCCATTAGTAATTAATTCTTTTTATTACTGAATAATATTTCATTGTATGGCTTTACTATATTTTGCTTAGCCATTCATCATTTGGTAGAGATTTAACTTGTTTCTATTTTGGCTCCTAGAAAAATACAAACATTCAAGAACAACTTTTTATTTATCATGGAGATATGTATCTAGGAATAGTATTCCTGATTTAAGTGGTAACTCTATGTTTAACTTTATGAGAAACTTCCATCTTGTATGTTAAAACCTCAACATTTCCGAAAGTATAAGTCAGTGTTGTGTTTTGTTCCAGAAGCAAATTTGCATTTGTAATGTTTCTGAAAACAGTGTAAGTTACATTTATGTATAAAAAGTATACATATCTGATGCTGGATTCAAAGTACCTTCTCCTAGGGAACCCAAAAATATAAGAATGGCATGCTGCCTTATTGCAACAGGATAAGTTAGTTACTGAGAAGTTTGGTTCTTAAGCAGTGATAATATGGTTGGAGTTTATGTTATGACAGATTACTTGTATCCTCCTCCTGACTTCAGGTGGCAGGAAAGGAAGATGATGGTCCTACTGTGTAAAGAGCACAAAGAGTTCCTAATATCTAAAGTAGAAATCTGCATTTGTTATAAACTTTGTTATATCACTAATAAGTAGATATTATACTGTATTGTTCACAAACCACTTTATCATTTTAGATTTGAACTATTCTAACCTTTTATAGAGGTTACATGGATAATTTTACAAGTTCTCTCAGTGACTTTCTTTTATAATTAAGAACTTACTAAAATGAAAAAAAAAAAAAAAGAAACTTCCATCTTGTTTTTGTAGTGACTGTACCATTTTACATTCCCACCAGTGGTATATTAAAGTTTCAGTCTCTCCATATCCTTGTCAATATCTGTTATTGTTTGTCACACCCTTATTAATACTTATTGCAGTCATCCTGGTAGATGTGAAGTAGTATCTCATTATATGATTGGTTTGCATTTCCTTGGTGACTAGTGATATTGAACATCTTGTCATGTTCTTTGTTGGCCATTTGTATATCTGTAATGGAAAATTATTCAGATCACTTGCCAGTTTTTGTGTTATGTGCTTTTATTATTGATTTGAAGAGAGTTTTAAAAATGTATTCTAGATACAAGTCTTCTGTCTGATATATGATTCTCAAACATACTTTTTAATTCTGTGAGAAGTAGTATTTTTATTTTCTTGCTTTTGTCTTTTGGTGAACAAAAGCTTTTAATTTTAATAAAGGCCCATTTATCTAAAAAAAGACACATGGAGAAGATTATGTCTACAAGTCAAGGAGATAAACCCTCAGATGAAACAAATCCTTCAACCGACATCTTGATCTTGGACTTCTAGCTTCCAGATGTGGGAGGAAATGAATGTCTATATCTATTTTAGCTACCCAGCCTATGGAACTCTTCTATGGCAGCCACAGTAGAAGAAAACAGACACCATTAGGCAGAAAATGTGGAACTACTTAGAGGAAGAGACTACAGAAGAATGTGTGTTAAGACACAGATCATGGAGGAGGAGTGAGCAGGGTGGACAGAGGACAAAGTGAGAAACCCCACTGAAGATGGATAGTGGATGAGAATCTCCTTGAACACTGTTCCCATGCCCACCTCAGATGGACTCCATGTCAGACTTCACATCCTTGGATGGTGAGCAGAGAGCACTGAGATTACAGCCAGGTTGCCCTATCAGCCTCCCCTGAGCTCACTTGGTTGCCTTGGGAACATTGCCTCACCTCTTGGAGTGTCAAGAACTTATAAAGATTTAAATAATGATCCTCCTATAAAATATTTTATTATAAATATAAGTAGGTAAATATTATAAAATGTGAGTAGGTATTGTTTGAAGCATTCTTTGACAATGCCTCTGCTCACCTACTGCAGGTGATAGATCCACAGAGATAGTGATCATATCTCTGGTTCTGTGCTCTCAGTGCCCTATCCTTACTTTCTATGGGAATGCCTATGTTAATTTGGAGTCTCTGAGATCTAGTGGTAGGGGTGGCCCAGGGGCAAGGAGAGAGGATTCTACCCTAGGGACAAGCTTACCTGTGAGTCTGAGCAGGAAGGACAGCAACAGGACAAGACAAGGAGGCTGGAGCTGGGAGGCAGGGATAGGCATCATGGAGGCCCAAGGAGCCTTCTCTGTTCCAGTGTCTTTGCTAGGAATGTGACAGACTTTGCTCTGTGGAAATTAGAGTCACCCTGCCTCCCTCCCTACAACAGGAAGTGGCTCTGATGTAGTGAAATAGCAACTTCATTCAAGACTGTGAAACTGAAATCAGACCACACAGGCAGCTACAAGGCATGGAGTTACTCTTGGTACATTTTTAGAGAGACCTGGGTAGGTCTAACAGAAACAATGCTTTCTCTCTGCCTTGGAGCTTCTCTGGCTCCACTTGGCCATTCCAGCCATTTTGAGATGATGTTGACTCCCTACTTTGAAGCGCCAGGCTAAGAAGGTTGTGCTTCAAACTTCCATCCCGAGACCCACCCAATTCACTCCACAAGCTCAGCTACAGGCTACTGAGGCCTCATTAAGACAGGATAGGGTCAAATTTTCACCCTCTGCAATATTCCATTTGCAGAAAGAGATGGATCGTCATCTGTAGTCTCTTGCATGATAGCAGGTATCAGAGGAGGTTTACATCTTCTAGGAGCCTTGGGTATATGAAGACCTCCTAAAGATTAACTATGTTAACAATAATGGGAATTTATAGACTGTAGGAACAACACTGTTGATCACTGTACACCATGAAGTTTTGTGGGTTTTTACTGCTTTCTTTTCCCACACCACAATGTCCAATCAACAATCATATATTACCAAAATGGAATTTAACCACTAAGTGGTTGTATCATCCCTAACAAAAACTAGAGCATTTGATGATAGGTCCCTAAAATGCCTCTTCTGTGTTTCTAAGACACTTGCAAATTTTAAGCAAACAGTGACCAGAATGTCAGGATAGACTTGCCAGAAAGATTCTGGGAACTGGGCAAAGTAGTATAGAAACTGATTTCCTGCCCATATGATAAGTCAGCTCTTTCTTAGAATGTTGGGGTTACCATGGAACAATTAAAACTAATGTTGTCCTTCAATGTAATTTACTTTATAAAAACTCCTCCCTGCAGTAATTCAATATGAAACAGAGCACTGTGGAATGCTGTAGTCCAGTTGGCTGCCACTGGATACTTTCACTTCTCTGTTGTGATTTCCCTATCTTGTCCACAGCCACTAGACCTTTTCGAGATTTTCTGTCTAGCCTCTGGCCACTGAACATTCCCAGTATGTTATGGAGACTTTCCTGTCCAGGTTACCCCCCAGTGGAGTCTATCCTTTTATGCTACTAATTCTCAACTAACTGTATCTTTCCTGTTGATACTTTAATAAACCTATCTTTCACACATGACCTCTACCCATTCATCTTCCCAGTGAGACAGAAGAGGGGCTCCTGACTCTCTCATTTTGTCCTCCTGCTGGCTGGAGGAGGTATGGCCTAGTCAGTGGCTGTGGAGCTCATTCCCTTCATTTCCCTTTCTACTCACTTCTCCCCAGTGTATGGAGACAACTCAACTTGGTGTCCTCCCTGGTTATTTAGCAGCCACTCTCCTCTAGGCTTCTCTGACATGAATGCAGCTTGACTGCCACTCATGGTGGCCCTCCCCAACTCTTGCTGCTTCAGGAGCTCCTGCTATTTTCTTGAAGAAGGTGGTGGTAGGGGAACCCTGGAGACCAAGGTCAATGAAGGAGTGACTTGGGTTAATTGGGTTTTTTTACTTAAATTCTTTAATTGGTACATTTTAGGTACACAACACATTTCCATTTCTCATTGGGAACTTATACCTTTACATGATGCATTGTGGTTCTTATTTTTTCCCCATTTCTAGCCTTCCCTTCACCCCCTCCACCCTTCCCTATTTACAAAGACTTTGTTTACATTTTTTCAATTTCTCATCATTTGTCCTTTCCCTTCTTTCCTTTCCCCTGACCCTCCTACTACCCCTACGCCTTTGGACCTTGTCTTCCTATTTTACATTATCGATTATTCATTCTAATCATTGGTACATTTTAGGTATACAATGTAATGACATTCATCATTGGAAATTTGCATCTTTACATAATCTCTCTTGGTTCTTATTTTTCACCCTTGCCCAGCCCTCCCTTCAACCCCTCCATTCCTCCTTATTTACAAAGATTTTGTTCCTATTTTTCCATTTTCTCATATTAATCCCATTCCCTTCTATCCTTTCCCCTAGCCCTCCCACTTACTTCCCCTTTGCCCCTTTTCTTCCTATTTCATATTACCTATTACACTTTTAAGCCCTTATTCACACTTTCAGTTTCTCACACCAGAGAAACTATTTGGTATTTATACATGTGTGTCCTATTTATTTCACTTCAATATCACCTCAATGTGCATCCATTTAGCTATAAATGTCTCTAATTTCTCATTTTTTATGAATGAGCAGTACTACATTTTATTTTTAAAAAGCACATTTTCTTTATCCAGGCTCCAGTTGATGAGCATTTGGGGTGTTTCCAAGTTTTAGCTATCACAAACTGTGCTGCTATGAACATGGGTGCATGTATATCACTGTGGTATGATACTTTTAATTCTTTTGGGAAGATACCCAGCAGGGGAGTAGCTGGGTCAAATGGGACTTCCAGTCATAGTTCTTTGAGGTATCTCTATACTGATTTCCACAGTGGTTGCACCAGCCTACACTCCCACCAGCAGTGGAGCAGTGTTCCTCTTTCTCCACAGCCCCACCAGCATTTGTTATTGGTTGATTTCATGAGAGCAGCCATTCTTGCATATTCACTGCTATGAATTTCCCTCATAAGACTGCTTTCATTGTGTCCCATAGATTCTGATATGTTGTATTGTCATTGTTATTTAATTGAAGGAACTGTCTGATTTCTTCTTTAATTTCCTCTGTCACCCATTGATTATTCAGAAATGTGTTGTTCAATTTCCACGTGTTTATGAAATTTTTCCAGTTTCTTTTGCTATGGATCTCCCATTTCATCACACTATGGGCTGATAATATACAGGGGATAATTTCAATTGCTTTGCACTTACTTAAACATGTTCTATGTGTGAGTATGTGGTCTATTTTGGAGAATGACCCATATGCAGCTGAGAAGAATGTGTATTCTGATTTTGTGGGGGGGAACACTCTGTAAACATCTGTTAGGTTCCTTTGTTCAAGAGTTTGAGTTCTAGCATTTCATTACTTATTTTTTGTCTAGTTGATCTATCTAATTATGACACTGGGGTGTTGAGGTCCCCCACTACAATTGGATTAGTGCATATATGTCTTTTCATGTCCATTAGTATTTGTTTTATATAGTTGGGCGCAGTAGTGTTTGTTGCATAGATATTTATGATTGTCATCTCTTCCTCTTGGATTCTTCCCTTTACAAGGATGTAGTGTCCTTCTTTGTCTCTCTTAATCAGTGTTGCTTTGAAATCTACTTGATCTGCAAGGAGGATAGCTACTCCTGCTTTTTTTCCGGATTCCCGTCACATGGAGTATTGTTTTCCACCCTTTAACTTTCAGTCTATGAGTTTCCTTTTGAATTAAGTGTGTTTCTTTTATGCAGCATATTGTTGGATTTTGCTTCTTGACCCATTCTTCCAGTCTATTTCTTTTGATTGGTGAATTGAGACCATTAACATTGATGGTTATAACTGAAACTTATTGACTTATCATTGCCATGACTTTTTCTTTTTGTTGGGTTCTCCCCCTTTACATTTAATTTCTTGTCATGCCAGATGAGTTCATTCTGCTTCACTTCCTGGGGTTGTGATCCTCAATGTCTTTTCCTAGGATACTGTGTACAATTTTTTTGGAGTGCTGATTTGGTATTCATGAAGCTTTTAAGGTGTTCTTTGTCATGAAAGTAACTTATTTCTCCATGAATTTTGAAAGATAGTTTTGCAGGGTACATCAATCGGGGTTAGAGTCTGTTTTCTTTTAGGGCTTGGAATATGTCACTCCAAGGTCTTCTTGCCTTGGTGGTTTGTGTTGAGAAGATTGCTATGATTCAGATGGGCTTTCCTTTGTATGTGATGCGTTTCTTTTCTCTAACTGCTTGTAGAACTTTTTTCTTCTGTTTAGTTTCTGGAATCTTAACAATTATATGCCTATGTGTAAATTTTTTTGATCAAGGCTATTTGGAGTCCTATATGCCTCCCTTATCTGTATGTCAAGTTCTTTTCCCCTGCTTGGGAATTTTTCTGCCATGACTTCTGTGAAGATTTTTTTATGACGTCTGCACTCTCTCCTGTTTCTTCTTTGACTCCAATCTGTCTTATTTTATTCTTCTTTGCATCACCTAACAGCTGCTGGATTGATTTCTCATGTTCCCTCACAATTTTGAAGCAATTTTTCTTTTCTGGGTCATTAATTGCAATCTTATCTTCTGTATCTGAAATTCTGTCCTCACATTGGCTCATTCTGCTGTGTAGACTCTCAATGGAGTTTTTCATCTCCTGGAAATCTATTTGCATCTGTTTTATGGATTCCATTTGTTTCCTATGTTGGGATTCCATCATGTTCCTCAGCTCCTCTCTAGATTTATTAATCATGTCTTGCACTATTGGCACAATCTCTGCTGCTATCTGGGAAATTATTTCTGATTTCATTTTTTCCAGATCCCCTTTTGTTGCCAGTTCAGTGGGTCCAAGTGGTTGAGCATCAGAGTGTTCCATCTCATTTCCCTTTGGGGTTGCTGTAGGTGATCAGGAAGTCTGGTTTTGAGACTTATGTGTCTTCTCATTTTGACTGGGGGGAGTTCTGTTGGCACCTCGTGGCTCACCTCCTCGAGGCTGGGAGAGCTGGGACAGGGGCCAGGAGTGGTGGGATGGATGGTGGCCCAGAAGCCCCTTCCTCTGGGCTGGGAGCAGCAAGAGGGAAGGAAGCCCAAAAGCCCTTTCCTCTGGGCTGGGTGTTGAGGCATGGATGGTGGCTGGGAAGCCCCTTCCTCTAGGCCGGGAGCAGCGGCCTGGATTGTGACCCAGAAGCTCCTTCCTCTGGATCATGATCAGTGGAATGGCAACTCAGAAGCCCCTACCTCTGGGCTGGGAGTGGTGGGAAAGAAGGTGACCCAAAAGCCCTTTTTTCTGGGCTGGGAGCAGTAGGATGGATGGTGGCCAGGAAGGGCCTTTTCAGAGCTGGGAGTGGAGGCCTGGATGGTGACCCAGAAGCCCCTTCTGCTGGACCAGGAGCAGTGGAACTGCAGCTCAGCAACCCCTATCTCCGGGCCAGGATCAATGGGATGGACAGAGGCCTAGAAGCCCCTTCCTCTGTGCTCTGAGTGGCAGGACAGAAGGTGGCCCAAAAGCCCTTTCCTTTGGGCTGGGAGTGGCAGGATGGATGGTGGCTGGGAAGCCCCTTCCTCTGGGCCAGGAGCAGTGGGATGGTGGCCCAGAAGCCCCTTCCTCTGGCCAGGGAGTGGTGGGACAGATGGCGGTCCATAAGCCCTTTCCTCTGAACCAAGAGCAGCAGGACAGAAGCAGATGTGCTTATTCTTCATCTGTCCATTCAACATTGAAACATAGGCCAAACCACAATAGTCTGGCAACAAAATGACAAAATTAGGATACAATTGGCAAGGTAGAAGTAAAATCTTTATATGTAGATGAAATGATCATCTATAAAGAAAATACTAAGGAATCCCTAGGAGCACTTAGAACTTGTATTTGAATTTAACAGGATTAGAAAACAGAAAATTAGAAAATTCAGGTTTATGTTTACTTATAATAAATGAATAATTGGATAATGAAATTTAAAAGTTATGTAGGAGTACAAGGGACATAGAAAAGTAAAAAGAAAAAAAAGTATTGGAAGACATTTAGTACATAATTTGAAGACTTCCCTAAAGCTACAGTAATCAAGGCAGTGTTGGTGTAAGCAAAGACATATAGACCATTGGCATAAAACAGAGAATCTAGAAATAGAATCACACATGTATGGTCCACTGAGTTTTGAAAGATTATTTAACATTAACATTTTATAGAACATAAACTCATTTCAAGAGCAGAGAAAAAGATAGTGTTTTCAGCAAATGGCACTAGAACACCTGGTATCCATATATAAAAAATTAACCTCAACCATTTATTTTCATACATAAAAATAACTTGAAAGGATCTATGAACCTAAACATGAAAGACTAAATCTATAAAACTTTAAGAAGAAATTATAAGGGAAAATATTTATGAATTTAGGGTAGGCAAGTATTTCCTAGGGTATAAAAAACATGATGTATAAAAGAAAAAAATTGATAAGTGAGATTCCATCAGAAATTGAAACTTTAAATGACATCATTAAGAAAATGAAAAGTAGTCCTTAAACAGACCATGTTTATTATGTATATAACTTCAGACCAGAATATATAAGGAACTCTTACAGCTCATTAATAAACAACCCAATTAAAAAGTAGACACAGGGGCTGGTGAATAATCGCCCGGCTGCGGGCCAGGCTCAGAAGTTGGGAAGCAATGCCTGGGCCAGAGAGAGGCCCGCAGCACGGCGAGGGCAGGGGTTTGGGTCTGAGCTGCTATCCCTTTCATTCCTTCCGGCTCAGAACACTGCAGAGGGCGACAGTGACTAGAGACTTCTGCTTCATGCTTTCCTTACCTGGCACCTTGCTCCTGGCCTGAAGTTCCTGTCCTACAGCCGGAGGAACAGTTCAGCTCTGGACACTTCCGGAATGAGTGGATTTATATTTTTCAAATAGTGGGTCGGGATAGTGGCAGGCCAGTGAAGGACGGGGCGTGCAGACCTGGAGGGACTCACTCCAGAGTCCTCAGGGCAGAAGCAAGCAGAAGAAGGGTGCTCTGACAAAACAGTCCATACCCCAGGCTGGCCCCAGGCCTGGGAAGGCAGCAGATGCCCCAGGGAGGTTGCTGGAAACATGTTCCTCCACAGCTCCCTTACCCTAGGAAACACCCAGCCCCACCTGCACCTGTTATTCTCTGCTGGGATTTGGGTGCAGCCTTCAAGCTAAGAACGTGAAGGCCAAAGGCCGAGAGGTGGATGTAAGCCCTGCCCATGGTTAAGGAGGAGTCTGGATAAAGTCCCAATCTTCTGGCTGCAGTGGGCTCTTCCTGTGGTGTCACCAACGGTGAAGGTCACCAGCATCTGGCTGTGTCCACGTAGACAGGAACTGGCAGACGTGATGATGTCTAGGCCTGGTTTAGCCCTGGAGGCTCTGAGGCCCGGGCCAGCTGCATCTGTGGCCACGCTGCAGGGTCCTTCCCTATGCTGGGCCTTGCGCCCCCTGTAGGCTGAGCTGAGGATGTGGCTGGGATGGAGGGGAGCAGAAGGGAGGAGCCTGGGAGGAGGGCACAGCCTGCAGAGAGGCATCCTTCAAAGAGATGTCACAGAAGTCACAGCCTGCTTTTGGCATCCATTCTTGGTTGTTTTCTTTTTGAATTCTTTTTGTAGTTGTTTCGCAGTAACACTTTCTGCAGTGGGTGAGGGCCAAGCCTTCCTCACCTGTGAGAGGTGTGGGCCTGTAGCCTGTCTGCCCTTGGTGATCAGACCTGCTAAAGAGTGATACACTTCCGCCAAGTTATGACTTGCCCTTCAGATTCAGGATGGAGACAGATGCTGCTGACTGCTGTTCTTCTCTATATCTTCTGTGCAGGCTGGGCTCGAGGGAGTCTGCAAGGCAGGTGGGCTGGTGGTGAGGAACCCTGAGAAGGGGCCTGGGGCTGGATCCCACTCAGCTCTCCACTCACTGATCCCAGAGCCAGCTTGTCCATGAGGAAGACTTTCTTCCATTCCTGGAGGAGGTGCCCAGGGGGAAGCCCCGGGCCTGTCCCTTTGACCCTGCAGGAGGCCTGCTGGTTCAGGACCCCCTGCCATCAGACTGCTGCTGTTGAGCCCAAGTTTGATTTGCACTCAGGAGTCTGAGCTGGTAGCCTGGCTCCTGCAGGAACCTCATGAAAGATGCATTTTACCAGGCAGTTCCAGGGGAGAGACTGGCTTAAATTACAGCTCTACAAATCCAAATATTGGCATATCTGCAAATCCAAATGTGGGGATTAGAAAAAACATCTAAGTTCTAAGAATCTTATTCTGTACTTCTTGTGTGAGAAAGGGTGGATGAGATATTCAAGAGGAGCCAAGGCTGTCAATAATGAGGGAGCTTCAGGAAAGCCAAGCCAACCTCCTTTTCTTCCCCTGGGCAGTCTTTGTGCTTCCAGGAAGCAGAGCTCTGGCATGAGAGAAGAAGACAGCATTTGTCAGCATGACTTTCTGCAGGATAGGTTGGAGGAAGCACCCCTCAGAATGGGGGTACAGGGAGGCTGGCAACTCCAGATGGACAATTGCTATCTGTTTTCCCTGAACTGCTTCTGGACCCATGGACAAGGGAATCCCCCTAGATCACTCACTGCTTTGCAGTTTATTTTACAGCACAGCAGGCTCAGGGATCCTTTGGGATTAGGAGGCATGCTAGGTTACTGCTTTGCTCAGAACCCTCCCATGGCTCCCCAGTGCCTTGGAGAGGAGCCAGAGTGCTTGCAATAGCTGCCTGGCCCTGCCTGGCCTGCCTTCCCATGACCTACCTGACAGCCCACACTCACACCCTGGACCTTTGTATCCCCCACCCAGGGCAGGCATGCTTCTCTCCCAGGCTGTTAGCACTTCCTGTTCTTTCTGTCTGGACAACTTTGCCCCAAGTTTCCTTCACAGCATGCTCCTTGAGGTCATAACCCAGATGTCCACTCCATGGTCAGCCTTCCCTGACCATCTGCTTAGAATCCCAGGTGCCTGGCTCTGAAACCCCAGTCAATGTTGAAGAGAATGAGTTGTTCAAGAGACAGGCTGACAGCGGAGTCCCTCTCTGGCTTCCTGTCTGGCCGTATCATCTCTCTCATAGCACTTCCACTATTTGTGTGTGTGTGTGTGTGTGTGTGTGAAAGAAAGAGAGAGGGAGGGATCTCACTATGTAGCCCTGGCTGGCTTGAACTCCCTGTAAGCCCAGGCTAGCCCTGAACTCAGGACCCTCCTGGCTCAGCCTCCCACATGCTGCAGTATCGCTGCACCCAGCTTTGCTCCCATTACTGTGATGCCCTGAAATGTGAGGTCCTCACCAGGACAGACGAGGGGCTAATGCCAGTCTTGGACCTACAGGAAGATAAGCTACAGCAACATCTTTTCTTTGTAAGTACTCATCTTCAGGTATTTTGTTACAGCAGTGGAAAATGGGCTAATGCAACCCATTTCCTGCTGTAACCTATCACTTATTCTACCTGCTCCTTCATGTTCTGTACAATTTAATAATTTATTTTTGTATCATGTCTCCCAAAATGTGAACTCAGCAAAGGTTGATGGCCTCCTTTATTCACTGGGACATCCCCAGCTCATCCAACATGGTCGACACATGGAGGCTCAAGTCAGTGGTCGTTAAATGCATGAACAAAAGGGCACTGATGTAGAATTACTCTCACTTGCAGATGAAGAAGTGGATTCTAAAATGTACTCTGCCCTGCCAGGTACTGTAGTTGACACAGTTGAGTTTCACTAGAGTAAATGAACTGGGTGCAGTGACCGCTAAGTTCACCAAGAGATACAGCTCTGTGCTGTCCCACACAGTAGCCACTGGTCCCAGGTGGCTATTGAACATCTGAAAGTGCATTTGTTCTGGAGGGTGCTATGTCACAAATGCAAAAAGCACAGTGAAGCCCAAGACTTAGTGCAAGAAAATTAAAATATCTTACTAAGTTTTTGTATTTATTGAATGTTGAGATAACATTTTAGATTTACTGAATTACATGGAGTCTGTTATTATAAAAAAAAAAAGTAGACACAGGATGATGATAAATAGCCAGTACAGCACAAGAAAAGGTGTGCAACACTAGAATCAGAAGTATACTAATCAGTACAATTATAAGATATAATTATACAGTAATTAGGGAGATGAAGTTAAAATTTTAAAAGACCAAATGTCAGCTTAGGTGCGAATCAGTTAAAACTTTCTAATACTGCTAATGTGAATGTAAAATGATAAAACCATTTTGGAAAACACTATAGAAATTTTGTGTATTATTGTTAAGAACCAACAGTCCTGCTCTTAAGTTTTTACTTGAGAGGAATGAAATCACATGTTCACAACAGATTTGTACATACAAGTTGTCTATCCCTTATCTAAAATTCTTGGGACTAGAGTGTTTCAGATTTTCATTTGAATTCCACTTGATCTGCTAAGAGGATAGCTACTCCTGCTTTTTTTTTTCAGGTTCCTGTCACATGGATTATTGTTTTCCATCCTTTACCTTTCAGTCTATGAGTTTCTGTTTGAATTAAATGTGTTTCTTATATGCAGCATATAGTTGGATCTTGCTTCTTGACCCAGTCTTCCAATCTATTTCTTTTGATTGATGAATTGAGACCATTAACATTGATGGTTATAACTCATACATATTGAGTTATCCTTGTCATGACTTTTTCTGTTTGTTGGATTCTTCCCCTTTGCTCTTAATTTCTTGTCATGTCCATTGGATTCATTCTACTGGGCTTCCTGGGGTTGTGCTCCTCATTGTCTTTTCCTAGCACATTGTCTAAAATTTTTTGGAGTGCTGGTTTGGTTTTCATGAATTTCCTAATGTGCTCTTTGTCATGAAAGTGTCTTGTTTCTCCTTCAATTTTGAAAGATAATTTTACAGGGTACATCAAGCTGGGTTGGAGGTTGTTTTCCTTTAAGGCTTGAAATACAACACTCCAAGCTCTTCTTGCCTTGATTGTTTGGATTGAGAAGTCTCCTGTGATTCTGATGGGCTTTCCTTTCTATGTCATTTGTTTCTTTCCTCTAACTGCTTGTAAAATTTTCTTCTTCTGTTGGGTTTGTGGAATCTTAATAATTATATTCCTATGTGCAAATTTTTTTTAGATCTCAGCTACTTGGAGTCCTATATGCCTCACTTATCTGTGTGTCAAGTTCTTTTCCCCTGCTAGGGAAGTCTTCTGTCATCACTTCTGTGAGCAGTATTTTTATGTCATCTTCACTCTCTCCTGTTTCTTCATTGACTCCAGTCAGTCTTATGTTATACTTCTTTGCAACATCCAGCAGCTCCTGTATTGATTTCTCATGGCTCCTTACAATTTTAAAGAAATTTTTCCTTTCCTGGTCATTAATTGATATCTTATCTTCTATATCTGAAATTCTGTCTGCACATTGGTTTATTCTGCTACATAGACTCTTAATGGAGTTCTTTATCTCCTGGAAATCTGTTTGTATCTGTTTTATGGATTCCATTTGTTTCCTATGTTTGGATTCCATCATGTTTCTCAGCTCCTCTATTTTTTATCCTTGTCCTCTCTAGATTTATTAATCATGTCTTGAACTCTCACCACAATCTCTGTTGTTATCTGAGGAATTATTTCTGAATTTATTTTTTCCAGATCCTCTTTTCTTGACAGTTCATGGAGTCCAGGTGGTTGAGTATCACAATGTTCCATCTCATCTCCTTTTGTGGATGTTTTAGGTAATCTGGAAGTCTGGGTTTGAAACTTGTTTATGTGTCTTCTCATTTCATTAGGGTGGGGTACTGCTGGCACCCACGTGCCTCACCTCCTCTGTGCTGGTGGGGTTGGTACAACAGCCCAGAAGCCTCCTCCTATTCACTGGGAGTGGCTCACCTCCTCTGTGCTGGTGGGGATGTTATGGTGTCTGGAACACTTCTCCTGTTTGCTGGGAGCAGCTCACCTTCTCTGTGCTAGTGGGGGTGGCTCAGCGGCCTGGAAGCATCCTGTTCACTCTGAGTGGCTTACTTCTTCTGTGCTCAGTTTTAGAATTTTCAAAGTGTATTTCTGCCATGGCCAGGTTCTGAGGGAAGAAATGGGGATACAGAAGAGAGAGAGAGAGAGAGAGAGAGAGAGAGAGAGAGAGAGAGAGAGAGAGAGAGAGAGAGAATGAGAGAGATGTAGGAAGGAATGAAGGAAGGTACAAGGGCCCAAAGATCTCCTTAGAAAGCATTTCTCCAGTGAGCTAATGCCTCCCACTAGAGCTCACGTCATAACTACTCCATAAACTTCAAGTAGCTCTGCTCTGGAAACAAATCCTTTAACATATGAGCTTTTGGGTAACCATCCAGATAAAATATATAGCATAGATACTGATATTACATTTAAGAGTTTCTATATCTTTAATTTAATTCCTTCTTCCTCACCCCTACCATCCATGGGAAGAGGGAACTCCAAAGCAGCAAGGACTGAAGTTCCACTTTGAGCAGAAGATAGTTTTTGTAATGGGCCTCCACTGAAAACCAGAGTAGCATACCAATATTACAAGAAACAAATATGATATGCTATGGGTGAACTCAGTAGTGGAGCAATTACCTAATATGTATGAGGATCCTTTGTTAGATTGATTCCTAGATATTTCATTTTTTTGGATGCTATTGTAAAATGAATTGTTTCCCTAATTTCTCTCTCAGTGAGTCTGTTATTTGTGTACAAGAAGATTATTGTTTTTTGAGTGTTGACCTTGTATCCAGCTACTCTACTGAATCTGTCAATTAAGTCTAGAAGTCTTCTGGTGGAGTTTTTTTGGGTCTCTACGTAAAGTATCATATCGTCAGCAAATAATGACAGTTTCACTTCTTCTTTTTCTATCTTTATTCCTTTTATTTCTTTCTCTTTTCTAATTGCTATGATTAATGTTTCCAGAACTCTATTGAGCAGGAGTGGTGATAGTGGGCATCCTTGTCATGTTCCTGAATTTAGTGTGAAATGGTTTTTGACCATTTAGTATGATGTTGGCTGTTGGTTTTTCATAGATAGCCTTAATCAGGTTAAGATAAAGACCTTCTATTCCAATTTTCTGTAGGGGTTTTATCATGAATGGGTGCTGGATTTTGTCAAATGCTTTTTCTGCATCTATTGAGATGATCATATGGTTTTTGTCCTTGACTCTGTTAATATGGTGTGTTACATTTATTGATTTATGAATGTTGAACCATCCTTGCCCAGAAAGCAGCTAGAGTACTGTGACTTTACAAGTGCACTCCACTCTTGGACTTGCATCCAACACCATTCACAACACATTCTAGCTGTCCGCCTTGCTGAATTCTGTAGTACATGCTTATGAGGTCTGTTCCATGAATAGCACATTGACCTAGAAAGTGCATTGAGGTTCTGCTGAAAGACAGGTCCTCGAAAATCCTCAACTTTGCCCTAAGAAGAACTTGATGTTAGAAGCCAAAATCACTCTTCAGAATGATCTGGCAGTTTGACCATCAGTTTTCATTCAAGCATACCTCTAGTGCCAGCTCTCACATGCAAGTCAAAGGGAAGTTATAATATAAAGTGCAGTTCCTTCTCAGAGAAAGCAGCTAGAGCACTGTGACTTTACAAGTGCACTCCACTCTTGGACTTGCGTCCAACACCATTCACAACACATTCTAGCTGTCCGCATTGCTGAATTCTGTAGTACATGCTTATGAAGCCTGTTCTGTGAATAGCACATTGACCTAGAAAGTGCATTGAGGTTCTGCTGAAAGAAAGGTCCTGGAAAGTCCTCATGTTTTCCCTAAGAAGAACTTGATGTTAGAAGCAAAAAACACTCTTCAGAATGATCCAGCAGTTTGCACTTCAGTTTTCATTGAAGCATTCTTCTAGCGCCAGCTCTCCCATGCAAGTCAATGGAACATTATGATGAAACATACAGTTCTTTCTCAGAGAAAGCAGCTTGAGCACTGTGAGTTCAACAGTACACTCCACTCTTGGACTTACATCGAATACCATTCACAACATATTCTAGCTGTCTGCATTGCTGAATTTTGTAGCACATCCTTATGAGGCCTGTACTGTGAAATGCACTTTGGCCAAGAAAGTGCATTGAGGTTGTACTGAAAGACAGGTCCTCGAAAATCCTCAATTTTGCCCTAAGAAGAACTTGATGTTAGAAGCCAAAATCACTCTTTAGAATGATCCGGCAGTTTGACCTTCAGTTTTCATTCAAGCATACCTCTAGTGCTAGCTCTCACATGTGAGTCAAAGGCAGGTTGTAATATAAAGTGCAGTTCCTTCTCAGAGAAAGCAGCTAGATCTCTGTCACTGTGGCAGTGCACTCCACTCTTGGGGTTACATCCAATGCCATTCACAACACAATCTGGCTCTCTGCATTGCTGATTTCTGTAGCACATCCCTATGAGACCTCTACTGTTTATACCACTTTCGCCTAGAACATGCTTTGAGATTCTGCTGAAGGACAGGTCCTGGAAAGTCCTCAACTTTGCCCTAAGAAGAGCTTGATGTTAGAAGCCAAACACACTCTTCAGAATAGTGTGGCAGTTTGCACTTCAGTTTTCTTTCAAGCATTCTTCTAGCGCCCGCTCTCCCATGCAAGTTAATGGAGGGTTATGTTATAAAGTGCAGATCCTTCTCACAGATATCAGCTAGATCTCTGTCACTGTGACAGTGCAGTCCACTCTTACAGTTACATCCAGTACCATTCACATCCCAATCTAGCTCTCTGCATTGCTGATTTCTGTAGCACATCTCTATGAGGCCTATGCCATGAAGACAATTTGCCCTAGATATTGCATTGTGGTTCTGCTGAAGACATGCCCTGGAAAGTCCTCAACTTTGTCCTAAGAAGAGCTTGATATTAGAAGCCAAATGCACTCTTCAGAATGGTGTGGCAGTTTGCACTTCAGGTATCATTCCAGCATTTGTCTTGTGCCAGCTCTCCCATGCCAGTCAATGGGAGGTTATGAAATAAAGTGCTGTTCCTTCTCAGAGAAAGCAGCTAGATCTCTGTCACTATGGCAGTGCACTCCACTCTTGGAGTTACATCCAATGCCATTCACATCACCATCTGGCTCTCTGCATTGCTGCTTTCTATAGTACATCTCTATGACGCCTATACAGCAAATATCACTTTGGTCTAGAAAGTGCATTGAATTTCTGCTGAAAGACAGGTCCTGGAAAGTCTTCAACATTGTCCTAAGAAGAATTTGATGTTAGAAGCCAAATATGATTTTCTGAAGTTTCTACACTTTTCACTGCAGTTTTCATTCAATTGTTCTTATAGCACCAGCTCTCCCATGTGAGTCAATGGAAGATTATGTAATAAAATGCAGTTCCATGTTGGAAATTCTGAAGGATAGGATTTAGTGGGAGATATTTGTGTCCCTGGAGGTGTGGAGCCTTTGGGCTCTCTTTCTCTCTTTCACTTCCTGTCCATGAGGTGAGGAGCCATGATCCACCACTGCCATGCTGAAGCCCAAAGCAACATGGCCAGACAAACATGGACTGAAACCTCTACAACTGTGAACCAAAGTAACCTTTCTCTCTTCATAACACAGTTATCTCAAGTATTTCTCAGAGTAGTAGAAACCTGAATTGTGATAGTTCATGTGGTGTCAACCTGAGTGGATTAAGAAACATCTATGGGATTAGTGGAGCTCAGTTCTGGGTGTGTTTGGATGACTGACTTGGAAACCACAAATTGAAGAGGGAAGAGCTTTCCTGGGGCTCCAACCAATGGACTTGTAGTCAAGATGGAACAAGAAGGAAACAAGGAGGGAGTCTGCCATCTTGTTTCTTCCTCACAGCTTTCGGACTTAGTCTTCACTTATGGATGTTCATCTCCAATTTCTTCAGGCTTCCAAGTCAGAATGTCCTGCTGTCTTCCACATACTCTTCAGTCTTCCAGTGCCAACCCTCTGGCTTTCTCACAGGGACTCACAGCAGGTGTTGTAGTGCTCTAGGCCTTTGATTTTGTACTGATTTTCTGCTTTCACTTTATACTAAATACTGTTTTCTGCTTTTATTTTTAAAAAGTGCAGTTCCTTCTCAGGGAAAGCAGCTAGATCTCCAACACTGTGTCAGAACACTCCACTTTGTGAATTATGTGGAATAATATTCACATCACAATCTGGTTCCCTGCATTGCCAAATTCTGTAGCATATCTCTAATATGACTGTAGTTTGAATAGCACTTGGACCTAGAAATTGCCATGTATTTCTTTTGATATTAAGGTCCTTGAAAGTCCTCAACTTTGTCCTAAGAAGAACTTGATGTTAGAAGCCAAACATATTTTTCATAATGTTTCTACAGTTTCCACTGCAGTTTTCATTCAATTCTTCTCATGCAAGCTTTCTCATGCAATTCAATGGAAGTTTATGATATAAAGTGCAGTTCCTTCTCAGAGAAAGCAGCTAGATCTCTGTCACTGTGGATGCACACTGCACACTGTGAATTTAATGGAATAGCATTCACATCACAATCTGGCTGTGTGCATTGCCAATTACTGTAGCACATCTCTATGAGGTCTGTACTGTGAATAGCATTTTGGCCTAGGAAGTGCCATGAATTTCTGCTGAAAGATAGCTTCTGGTAAGTCCTCAACTTTGTCCAAAGAAGAGCTTGGAGGTAGAAGCCAAATGCTTCTACCTTTTGCTTCTTTTCAGAATGGTTCTGCAGTTTGTACTGAAGTTTTCATTCAAACATTCTTCTAGCACCAGCTTTCCCATTCAAGCCAATGGAAGGTTAAGATATTAAGTGCAGTTTCTTCTCAGAGAAAGCAGCCAGATCTCTGTCACTGTGGCAGTAATCTCCACTCTTTGAATTCCATGGAATAGTATTCATGTCACAATCTGGCTCTATGCATTGCCAATTTCTGTAGCACATCCCTATTTGACCTGTTCTGTGAATAGAATTTTAGATTAGAATTTGCCATGTAGTTCTACTGAAAGAAAGGTCCTGCAAAGTTCTCAACTTTGTACAAACAAGAAGTTGAAATTAGAAACCAAACACACTTTTCAGGATTGTTCTGCACTTTTCAATGCAGTTTTCATTCAGTCTTTCTTCCAGTGCCAGCTGTCCCATGCAAGTCAATGGAAGGTTATGATGTGAAGTGCAATTCCCTCTCAGAGAAAGCAGCTATGTGTCTGTGACTGTGGCAGTACCCTGTACTCTGTGAAGTCAATGGAATAGTACTCATGTCACAATCTGACTCTCTGCATTGCCAATTTCTGTAGCACACCTCTATGAGGCCTGTACTGTGAATAGAACCTTAAATTTGAATTTGTCAGGTAATTCTGCTGAAAAAAGTCCTGGAAGGCACACAACTTTGTCCTATGAAGAACTTGATGTTAGAATCCAGACACACTTTTCAGATTGTTTCTGCAGTTTGCACTGCCATTTTCATTCAAACATTCTTCTGGAACCAGCTCTCATGTACAAGTCAAAGGAAGGTTATGTCATGAAGCACTGTTCTTTCTCAGAGAAGGCAGCTAGAGCTCTTGCTGTATGGTGATTAACTCCACTTGGAGTTTGACATGAAATAGTATTCATTTCAATATCTTCCTCTATGCATTGCCAATTTCTGTAGCACATCTCTTTCAGGCCTGTACTTCGAATGGCTCTTTGGCCTATAAATTGCCATGAATTTCTCTGGAAATGAAGTGCCTGGAGACCTCTCAACTGTGCCCTCTGAAGAACTTGAGGTTAGATGACAAACTCACTTTTCACGATGGTGCTGCAGTTTTCATTCTTTCTTCTTCAACCAGCTCTATCATACAAGTCAATGCAATGTTTTAATATAAAGTGCAGATGATTTTCAGAGAAAGCTCCTACATCTCTTTCATTTTGGCTCTAAGCTCCACTCTGACAATGACATGAAATAATATTCTCTGCATTGGTTATTTCTGTAGCACAACTCCTTTAGGCATGTATTGTGAAAGGCACTTTAATCTAGAAATTGCCTTGAAGTTCTGCTGAATGAAAGGGCCTTGAGTGCTTTCAACATTGTGGTAAAAAAAGATGAGATTAGAAGCCAAACACAATTTTCAGAATGATTCTGCAGTTTGCACTGCAGATTTCATTGAAACATACTTCTGGAACCACCTCTCTAATACAAGTTAAAGGAAGATTATGGCATAAAGTGCTGTTCCTCCTCAGAGAACATGGCTATTTTTCTTGCTGTATGGTAATCAGCTCCACTCAGAGGTTGACATGAAATAGTATTCATTTCAATATCTCCCTCTCTGCATTGCTGATTTCTGCAGCACATGTATTTGAGGCCTGTGCTGTGAAGGCACTTTGGCATAGAATTTGCCAAGAAGTTTGGCTGAAGAAAGGGTTTGGAGAGCTGTCAACTTTGTGTGAAGAAGAAAATGATGTTAGAAACAAACTCACTTTTCTGAATGATTTGGCAGTTTTGAATGAAGTTTGCATTGAAACATTCTTCTGGAACCAGCTCTCACATACAAGTCAATGGAAAGTTATGACATAAAGTGCTGTTCCTTCTCAGAGAAGGCAGCTAGATCTCTTGCTGTATGGTGATTAACTCCACTTCTAGAGGGACATGAAATAGTATTCATTTCAAAATCTCCCTCTCTGCATTGCCAATTTCTGTAGCACATCTATTTCAGGCCTGTATTGTGAATGGCTCTTTGGCCTACAATTTGTCATGAATTTCTCTTGAAAGGAAGCACCTTAAGAGCTCTCAACTGTGTCCTCAGAAAAACTTGAGGTTAGAAGACAAACTCACTTTTTGGAATGGTTCTGCAGTTTGCACTGCAGTTTTCATTCAAACATTCCTCTAGACCAGCTCTTCTATACAAGTCAAAGGAAGGTTATGGCATAAAGTGCTGCTCCTCCTCAGAGAAGAAAATAAGATTTCTTCCTTTGTGGTAATAAACTCTACTCAGAGAGTGACATGAAATATTATTCATTTCAATATCTGCCTCTCTGCATTGGCAATTTCTGTACCTCATTTCTATTATGCCTGTAATGTGAAAAGGAATTTTTCCTAGAAATTGCCCTGAAGTTCTGTTGAAAGAAAGAACCTGGAGTGCTGTCAACTTTGTCCTAAGTACAACTGGAGGTTAGAAACCAAACACATGGGCTGGGGATTTAGCTCAGTGGTTCTGGTGCCTGCCTCACAGCACAAGGTCCTGAGTTTGATCCCTGGTACCAAAAGAAAGAAAGAAAGAAAGAAAGAAAGAAAGAAAGAAAGAAAGAAAGAAAGAAAGAAAGAAAGAAAGAAAGAAAGAAAGAAAGAAAGAAACCAAACACACTATTCAGAATCATGCCACAGTTTGCAGGGCAGTTTTCATTCAAACATTCCTCTGAAACCAGCTCTACTATAGAATCCAATGGAAGGTTATGACATAAAATGCAGTTGCTTCTCAGAGAAAGCACCTAGATCTCTTGCAGTATGGCAATAATCTCCACTCTGATGATGACATGAAATAGTATTCATTTCAATGTTTGCCTCTCTGCATTGCTGATTTCTGTAGCACTTATCTTTGAAGCATGTACTGTGAATAGCACTTTCAACTAGAATTTGCCATGAAGTTCTGGTGAAGGAAAGTGCCTGGAGAGCTCTCAGTGTTTTCCTAAGAAGAACTTGAGGTTAGAAGCCAAACACACTTTTCAGAATGGTTCTGCAGATTGCACTGCACATTTGATTCAAACATTCTTCTGGAACCAGCTCTCCCATACATGTCAAAGGAAGGATATGACATAAAGTGCTGTTCTTTCTCAGAGAGGGCAGCTAGATCTGTTGCTGTATGGTAATAAAATACATTTGGAGAGTGAAATGAACTAGTGTTTCTTTCAATATCTCCCTCTCAGCCGATTTTTACAGCATGTCTGTTTCTGGCCTATACAGTGAAAGGCCCTTTGGCCTAGAAATTTCCAAGAAGAGTTCTGCTGAAAGATAGGGCCTGGAGAGCTGACAACTTTGTGCTAAGAAGAAATTGAAAGTAGAAGACAAAGTCACTTTTCTGAGTGGTTCTGCAGTAGGCACTGCAGTTTTCATTGAAACAATTTTCTGGAACCAGCTCTCCCATACAAGTCAATGGAAGTTTATGATGTTAAGTGCAGTTGCTTCTCAGAGAAACCACCTAGATCTCTTGCAGTTAACTATAAGCTTCACTCTGAGAATGACATGAAACATTATTCATTTCAATATCTGCCTCTCTGCACTGGCAATATTTGTACCACACGTCTATTAGGCCTGTAATTTGAAAGGCACTTTTGCCTAGAAATTGTCATGAAGATTCTGCTCAAAGAAAGGGCCTAGAGTGCTGTCAATGTTGTCCTAAGAGAACTTGAGGTTAGAAACCAAACACACTTTTCAAAATGGTTCTGCAGATTGCACTGTAGTTTTGATTCAAACATTCTTCTGGAACCACCTCTTGTATACATGTGAAAAGAAGGATATGACATAAAGTGCTGTTCTTTATCAGAGAAGACAGCTAGATCTCTTGTTGTATGGTAATAAAATACATTTGGAGAATGACATGAAATAGTGTTTCTTTGGATATTGCCCTCTCTGTATTGCCAAATTCTGTAGAACATCTGCTTCAGGCCTATACCTTTGGCCTAGAAATTGTGAAGAAGTTCTTCTGAAAGAAAGGGCCTGGAGAGCTGTCAAATTTGTGCTAAGAAAAAACTGATGTCAAAAGGGAAACTCACTTTTCTGAATGGTTCTTCAGTTTTCACTGAAGTTTTCACTGAAACATGATTCTGGAACCAGCTCTCACATACATATCAATAGAAGGTTATGACATAATGCACGGTTAAATCTCATAGAAAGTACCTAGAAGTCTAGCAGTTTGGCATTAAGCTCAACTCTGAGAACCACATGAAATAGTATTCATTTCAATGTCTGCTTCTCTGCATTGATGATTTCTGCAGCACATGTCTTTGGTGCCTGTACTCTGAAAGGAAGTTTGGTATAGAAATGTCCAAGAAGTTCTGCTGAAAGATAGGGCCTGGAGAGCTTTCAACTTTGTGCTAAGAAAAAATTGACGTTAGAAGAAAAACTCACTTTTCTCAATGGTTCTGCAGTTTGCACTGTTGTTTTTATTGAAACATTCTTCTGGAACCAGCCCTCCCATACAAGTAAATGGAAGTTTTTGACATAACGTGCAATTGATTCTCAGAGAAACCACGTAGATCCCTTGCAGTATGGGAACAAGATCCACTCTGAGAATGACATGAAATACTATTCATTGCAATATCTGCCTCTCTGCATTGCAATGTCTGTAGCACATCTATGTTAGCCCTGTACTGTGAAGGGCACTTTTGCCTTGAAATTGTCATGAACTTCTGCTGAAGGAAATGGCCTGAAGTGCTGTCAACATTGTCCTAAGAAGAACTTCATGTCCAAAGACAAACACACTCTTCAGAATGTTATTGCAGTTTGCACTGCAGTTTTCATTCAAACATTCTCCTGGAACCATCTCTCACATACAAGTCAAAGAAAGGTTATGACATAAAGTGCTCTTCCTTCTCAGAGAAGACAGCTAGATCTCTTGCTGTATGGTTATAAACTGCACTTGGAGAGTGACATGAAATAGTATTCATTTCAATATCTCCCTCTCTGCATTGCCAATTTCTGTAGCACATCTCTTTCAGGCCTGTACTGTAAATGGCTCTTTGGCCTAGAAATTCCCATGAATTTCTTTTGAAAGGAAGCACCTTGAGAGCTTTTAACTGTGTCCTCAGAAAAACTTGAGGTTAGAAGACAAACTCACTTTTTGGAATGGTTCTGGAGTTTGCACTGCAGTTTTCATTCAAACATTCTTCTGCAACCAGCTCTGCCATACAAGTCAATGCAAGGTTTTGACACAAAGTGCAGTTGCTTTTCAGAGAAAGCACCTAAATCTCTTTCAGTTTGGCTATAAGCTCCACTCTGAGAATGATATGAAATGCTACCCTCTGCATTGCTGTTTTCTGTAGCACAAATCTATTAGGCATGTACTGTGAAAGGCATTTTTGCCTGCAAATTGCCATGCAGTTCTGCTGAAAAGAAAGGACCTCGAGTGCTGTCAACATTTTCCTAAAAACAGCATGAGATTAGAAGCCAAAAGCACTTTTCAGAATGGTTCTGCAGTTTGCACTGCAGATTTCATTGAAACATTCTTCTGGAACCAGCTTTCTAATACAAGTCAAAGGATGATTATGCCATAAAGTGCTGTTCCTCCTCAGAGAAAGCAGCTACATTTCTTGCTGTATGGTTATGAACTCCACTCGGATATTGACATGAAATAGTATTCATTTCAGTATCTCCCTCTCTGCATTGCTGGTTTTTGCAGCACATGTTTTTGAGGCCTGTACTGTGAAAGGCACTTCAGCCTAGAAATTGCCAAGAAGTTCAGCTGAAAGAGAGAAAGGACCTGGTGAGCTGTCAACTTTGTGCTAAGAAGAAATTGATGTTAGAAAACAAACTCACTTTTCTGAATGATTTCACAGTTTTCAATGAAGTTTTCACTGAAACATTCTTCTGGAACCTGCTCTCCCAAACAAGAAAATAGAAGGTTTTGACATAAAATGCAGTTGATTCTCAGAGAAAGCACAAAGATCTCTTGCAGTTTGGCTGTAAGCTCCACTCTGAAAATGACATGAAATATGATGTATTTCCATATCTGACTCTCTTCATTTGCAATTTCTGTACCACATCTCTATTAGGCCTGTACTGTGAAAGGCAATTTTGTCAAGTAATTTCCATGAAGTTCTGCTGAAAGAAAGGGCCTAGAGTGCTGTCAAATTTGTCCTATGAAGAACTTGATGTTAGAATCTGAGTACACTTTTCAGAATGGTTCTGCAGGTTGCACTGCAGTTTTCATTGAAACATTCTTCTGGAATCAGCTCTCCTGTACAAGTCCAAGAAGGGTTATTGTTCCTTCTCAGAGAAGACAACTATATCTCTTGCTGTATGGTAATAAACTGAACTCAGGAGTAAAATTAAATAGTATTCATTTCAATATCTCACTCTCTGCATTGCCATTTTCTGTAGCACATGCCTTTGAGCCCTGTACTGTGAAAGGTACTTTGGCTAGAAATTGCCAATAAATTCTGCTGAAAGAAAAGTCCTGGAGAGCTCTCAAATTTGTACTAAGAAGAAAATTGATGTGAGAAAAGAACTGCACTTTTCTGTATGATTTGGCAGTTTTCACTGAAGTTTTCATTGAAACATACTTTGGGGGAGAAGGTGAGCTGGTCCCAGAACCCAGAAGGAAGCTCCCCGGCTGCCATCCCAAGCTCCTAGGGCAGAGAAGCTCAGCTGGCCCCAGCACCTGGAAGGTACCTCCTCCACTGCCATCCCAAGTTCCTAGGGCAGAGAAGCTGAGCCAATCCCAGCACCTGGAAGGAAGCTACCCCACTGCCATTCCATGCTCCTAGGGCAGAGAAGGTGAGCCGTGTGGGCACCAGAAGCACACCCCCCCCCCATGGAAATAAGAAGACACATAAACAAGCCTCGAAAACAGACTTCCAGATCACCTACAGCAACCCCAAAGGGAAATGAGATGGAACAACTTGATACTCTACCACCTGGACTCTCTGAACTGGCAACAAAAGAGGATCTGGGAAAAATTAAATCAGAAATAATTACTCAGATAATAGCAAAGGTTTTGCTCATGGTGCAAGACATGATTAATAAATCTAGAGAGGACACAGATTAAAAAAATAGAGGATCTGAGGAACATGATGGAATCCCAACATAGGAAACAAATGGAATCCATAAAACAGATACAAACAGATTTCCAAGAGATTAAGAACTCCATCGAAAGTCTGCACAGCAGAATGAACCAATGTGAGGATAGAATTTCAGATATAGAAGAAAAGATTGAAATTAATGAGGAGAAAAAGAAAAATTGCTTTAAAATTGTAAGGGAATATGAGAAATCAATCCAGCAGCTGCTAGATGATGCAAAGAAGAATAACATAAGACTGGTTGGAGTCAATGAAGAAAGAGGAGAGAGTGCAGATGACATAAAAAAACTGTTCACAGAAGTGATGGCAGAAAACTTCCCAAGGAGGGGAAAAGAACTTGACATACAGATAAGTGTGGCATATAGGACTCCAGCTAGCCTTGATCAAAAAAAATCTACACATAGGCATATAATAGTTAGGATTCCAGAAATCCAACAGAAGAACAAAATTCTACAAGCAGTGAGAAAAAAGAAACAAATCACATACAAAGGAAAGTCCATCAGAATCACATCAGACTTCTCAATGCAAACCCTCAAGGCAAGAAGAGCTTGGAGTGATGTATTTCAAGCCCTAAAGGAAAACAGCCTCCAACCCAGATTGATGTACCCTGCAAAACTATCTTTCAAAATTGATAGAGAAATAAGATACTTTCATGATAAAGAGCACCTCAGGAACTTCATGAATACCAAACTGGCACTCCAAAAAATTTTAGACAATACCCTAGGAAAAGACAATGAGGATCACAACCCCAGGAAAACCAGCAGAATGAATCCATTGGGCATGACTAGAAGTTAAACGCAAAGGGGGAGAATCCAATAAAAAGAAAAAGTCATGACAAGGCTTTTAAAACTTTTAGCTTCATCTCCCTAATGAGTGTATAATTCAATCTTATTATTGTACTTATTAGTATTTTTCTGATTCTAGAGTTGCACACATTTTCTGGTGGTGTACTGGCTAGTTATCATCTTCTTATGTCTACTTTTTAATTGGGTTGTCTATTAATGAGCTCTAAGAATTCTTTCTATATTCTGGTCATAGGTTATATGCATTGTAAATATGGTCTGTTTAAGGACTACTTTTCATTTTAATGATGTCATTTAAAGTTCTAAAATTTGATGAAATCTCATTTATCATTTTTTTTCTTTTATACATCATGTCTTTTGTATCCTAGGTAGTTCTTGCCTACCCTGAATTCACAAACATTTTCCCTTATAAAAATAAAGAAAGAAACATACTTTGGGAACCAGCTCTCCCATACAAGTCAATGGAAGGTTTTGATATAAAGTGCAGTTGATTCTCAGAGAAAGCACAAAGATCTCTTGCAGTTTGGCTATAAACTCCACTCTGAGAATCACATGAAATACTATTCATATCAATATCTGCCTCTCAGCACTGGAAATTTCTGTAGCACATCTATATTAGGCCTGTACTCCAAAAGGCACTTTTGCCTAGAAATTCCCATGGAGTTCTGCAGAAAGAAAGGGCCTGGGATGCTGTCAACTTTGTCCTAAGAAGAACTTGAGTTTAGAAGCCAAGCACAATTTTCAGAATGGTTCTGCAGTTTGCAATGCCAATTTCATTCAACCATTCCTATGGACCAGCTCTTCAATACAACTCAAAGGAAGGTTATCGCATAAAGTGCTGTTCCTCCTCAGGGAAAGCAGCTACATTTCTTGCTGTATGGTAATGAACTCCACTCGGAGATTGACATGAAATAGTATTCATTTCAATATCTCATTCTCTGCATTGCCAATTTCCGTAGCACATGACTTTCAGGCCTGTACTGTGAAAGGCACTTTGGCCTACAAATTGCCAAGAAGTTCAGCTGAAAAGGCCTGGAGAGCTGTCAATTTTATGCTAAGAAGAAATTGATGTTAGGAAAGAAATGCACTTTCCTGAATGATTTTGTAGTTTTCACTGAAACATTTTTGGGAACCAGCTCTCCCATACAAGTCAATGGAAGGTTTTGACATAAAGTGCAGTTGATTCTCAGAGAATGCACAAAGATCTCTTGTAGTTTGGGTATAAACTCCACTCTGTGAATCACATGAAATACTCTTCATATCAATATCTGCCTCTTGGCACTGGCAATTTCTGTACTACATCTCTATTAGACCTGTACCCTGAAAGGCACTTTTGCCTAGAAATTGCCATGAAGTTCTGCTGAAAGAAAGTGCCTGGGGTGGTGGGTCCCAGGCGTGGCTTGGAGCCCTGCCCCTATCTGGGGCTCCACTCCATGTGACCAGCAAGCAAAAGCCAGTCAGCCAAGCAACGTGAAGCTCCTGGCTTCCTCCTAGTTCCCACCCATGCCATGGTGAGGTCCCAGGGGCAGCATGGAACCCCACCCCCATCTGGTACTCTGCTTAGCTGCACAGGTGCCTGCAAGGTCAGTCCCAATCCACCCTCCCTGGGCCCTCTGGCTCTTCTGCTACCTGGTCCAACACTACAGAGGCACAGGGGATTATAAAGGCCCTTGTCCTGAGAGCCACCAGATAGAGCAGAAGTTAGTAACAGAAAGAGGGTTTCACAGGCTCCTCGAAGAAAACTGAAGCTCAGCGGAAAAGCAAAGAGAATCTCTACAATAAAGGCACACCAGAACACCATACTTGGTTAGTTGGAGGGATCATCACCTGGGACCATTACCTCCTATCAAAACCTACACTATCTTCAGGGGAAGGGCAACTGGAACCTGCAGTAGAACTTTGCAGAGTTTGACTCTGCAGAAAGACAGGGAGCTCAACTTGGGACTAACAGCCAGAAATCTGTCTGAATCTCACAGGTTTGGTGCTGGCTTGCTGAGACTCTTTGACTCATAAATGCACATGGGTGCCTACATTGCCTACTAAGGCAGCAGAGACATACGCTGAAGGAGGCCCATTATTTTTATTTTTTGCTATTTGAAAAAAAGAAAAAAATGATTTTCTCTTATTCTAAATTCTTAATTTTACTTTTTTCTACTATTTTGAAATTTTTACTATTCTTTCTTTCATTTCTGTCTCTCTCTCACACACTCATTCTCTCACTATCACACATTGCTCTTCATCTCCCCACTTGTTCCTTTCTGCATTGAATTTGGATTTCTCCTTTATTTTTCTTTACTTCTCTTTTTCCTTCTCTTGATTATCATTAGTTTGAAAGGAAAGTAAATACAGTATCTAGCCTCCCTGTTGCTGTTAGGTGGTTCTATTCACATATTTGTTCTTTCATTCTGCCTTTTCCTCTTGCCCTTAACAGTTTCTTAGAGTTTTGTGATCTTCCTGTGTCTTCTGGCCTCACCACTAATCTTTCCTGATCTTTCTACCTGTCCCTCCCTCCCCAAATCCTAACTCCCCACCCTGAAGGGGAAAGGTGCTATATTGAAGAGTTTATTCACTATAAACATATGTTGGGTTGGTCCTCACTTTTAATTTACTTCACATAGTTAAATGTGATAGATTAATATCTACCAGAAATTGTAATTTTCTAAGCTGCACTTGAAGCTATGGTATTGCTGATTGTATCATTTGGTCAAATATGTTGGGATTGTTCTAATCAGTTTTTGTTCCTGGTATAAGGTAAATAAAATAGGCTCAGAGTCATTAGAGTCTCAAAACTTGAACACAAGCTATATCTGGAACACACCTCTGAAAAGCAATCCTTCCACAAAGGTTTTAAACACAAGCAACGAAGATACCTACATTAAGCAATTTTGAAATATCAACCCAGGAAGTATACCAAGGACAGTACCAAAAACAAAAATGAGAAGACATTTAAGCAAGGCACAAAAGTAGGATTCAACACCACATAAGGGAAATTCTGGGGGAAATGAGGTGGAACAGTTTCACAATCAACCACCTGGACACACTGAACTGACAGCACAGGAAGTAACAAAGCAGATGCATGAGACTCTAGAAAAATTCAAAGCAGAAATAATCTCCCAGATAAATACAGACATGGTGAGCAGAGTGAAAGACATGATTAGAGACTCTAGGGCAGAAACAGATTAGAAAATAGAGGAGATCAGAAACATGCTGGAAGCCATGAATGCCCAGAACAAGAAAGAAATGGAAACCATGATTGCCCAACATAAGAAAGAAATGGAATCCATGAAACAGATTCAAACAGATACTCAGAAGATTAAAAACTCCATTGAAAGCATGCAGAGCAGACTAAGAGAATCTGAAGACAGAATATCAGATATAGAAGACAGGATTGTGGCTAAGGACCATGAAAACTGAGATTTCTTAAAGATAGTAAGGGACCATGAGAAATCGATCCAACAGCTGCTAGATGATGCAAAGAAGAATACCATAAGGCTGATAGGAGTCCACGAAAAAACAGGAGAAAGTACAATAGACGTAAAAAAAAAAACTGTTGACAGAAGTAATAGTAGAAAACTTCCCAGACAGAGGTACAGAATTGGACATACAGGTAAGTGAGGCCTATAGAACTCCAACTAGCCATGACCAAAAAAAATCTACACTTAGACATATAATAGTCAAAATCCCAGAAACTCAACAGGAGAACAAAATTCTACTGGCAGTTAGAGAAAAGAAACAAATCACCTAAAAAGGAAAGTCCATCAGAATCATGGCAGACTTCTCCACACAAACCCTCAAATCAAGGAGAGCCTGGAGTGAAGTATTTCAAGCCCTAAAAGAGAATAACTTCCAACCTAGACTGTTGTATCTGGCAAAATTAGCTTTCAAAATTGATGGGGACATTAGATACTTTCACGACAAAGAACACCTGAGAAATTTCATAAACACCAAACCAGCACTCCAAACAATTCTAAGCAATATCCTAGAAAAAGGCAATGAAGGTCACAACTCCATGAGGGCCAACAGAGAGAAGACACCACACAACGTAAGACACTAAAGGGAAAGGAGGGAAAATAAGAAATAAAAGAGCCAACAACAATAAAACATCATGAGAAGAATGAGTCAATATCTATAAATTATAACTATCAATATTAATGGCCTCAATTCACCAATCAAAAGAAATAGACTGACAGAATGGATTAAGAAGCAAAATCCAGCAATATGCTGTATACAAGAAACACACCTAAGTCAAAAAGAAATTCATAGACTGAAAGTAAAAGTATGGAAAACAGTTCTCCATGCCACAGGAACCCAGAAAAAAACATGCCTAGCAATCTTATTTGCAGACCAAGTAGATTTCAAACCAAAACTAATTAAGAGAGACAAAGATGGTCACTACATCCTTGGAAGGGAACAATCCAAGAGGAAGAGATGACAATCCTAAATATATATGCAATAAATATGAATGTCCCTAACTATACAAAACAAACATTAATGGACATGACAAACCAAATAAGCACTAATACAATTGTAGTGGGGGACCTCAATACCCCACTATCACAAATAGACAGATCATCTAGACAAAAAGTTAACAACGAAATTCTAGAGCTGAACCAAGCTATTGAACAAATGGACTTAATAGATGTTTACAGAGTGTTCCACCTCACAAAATCAGAATACACATTCTTTTTTGCTGCACACGGGTCATTCTCCAGAATAGACCACATGCTAACTCATAAGACATGTCTAAGTCAATGTAAAAGAATTGAAATTACCACCAGTATAGTATCAGACCATAGTGCAATAAAATTGGAGATCAATAACATGAAACACTGCAGAACTCCCACAAATACCTGGAAATTGAATAACACCCTCCTGAAAAACCAATGGGTCACAGAGGAAATTAGTGAAGAAATTAGACAGTTTCTACAAGTAAATGATAATGCCAGTACAACATACAGGAATCTGTGGGAAACAATGAAATCAGTTCTGCATGGGAAATTCATAGCAGTCAATGCCTATATTAGGACAACAGAGAGAACTCATTTAAATAACCTAAAACAGAATCTCAAGCTCCTAGAAAAAGAAGAGCATAACAAACCTGGAGATTGTACAGGAAAGGAAATTATAAAGATCCGAACAGAAATCAAGGCAATGGAGACTAAGAGAATGATACAAAAAATCAATGAATCAAAGAGTTGGTTTTTTTGAAAAAATAAATAATATCAATAAACCTTTAACCAACCTTATCAAAAAAAGGAAGGAAAAGGTTCAAATCCATGCGCTTAAGAAGGAAAAAGGCGAATCAGCCCGCTGCAGACAGGCATGTCTGTGGATGCCCTACCAAGGTCCCAAGTCGAGCAGAACACACCAAATCAGCAACCCACTGGACAACCCCCCCCCTCCTCTGGCCTCTTCTCTGTACAGCCACCTGGTTCCACACTACAAAGACGCAGAGGACACCGGACCAGCAGACCATGGTACTGGGTAAGTTGGAGTCATCTTCACCTCCCATCAGGACTGGGTCCATCTTCAGGGGAAGGGCAGCTGGAACCTGCAATACAACTCTGCAGAGTTCAAACCTACAGGAGGACAGGGAGCTCAACTTGGGACTTGAAGCCAGAAATCTGCCTGAATCTCATGGGTCTGCAACTAGCTTACTGAGACTCATTGACTTATATCTGCACACTGCTACCCATGTTGTCTATTGTGGCAGCAGAGACATACCCTGAAAGAGGCCCTACCTTTTCATTGTTTTTTTTATTCCCAAAATTAGTATTATTAGTTTGTTTTTTTCTCTTTTCTTTTCTTTTGCTCCTCTTATCTTTAAATTTTTTTCCTACCCTTTGCAAATATTTGTTTTTCTCTCCTTTTTTTCTTTTCTTCTTTCTTTTCTCTTTCCTTTTTCTCTTACACTCACTCTCCTGCTCTCCCACATTGTTTATCTTCCCTTTTTGTCCCCGTTTTGGTCCTCATTTGGAGTTCTTTATTTTACTATTATTCTCTTTTTCCTTCTCACATGTGTCCTCTGACCACACTGCTAACCTTCCCCTAGCCTTCTTCACATCTGTCCCTCCCTCCCCAACCCCTTCTAACTCCCTATCCCAAATGGTAAAGTTGTTATATTGAAGAGTTTATTCACTATATGTTGGGTTGTTCCTCAATCTTGATTTAATTCACACAGCTAAAGGTGATAGGTTAATAACTACCATAAAATACCACTTTTGAAGTTGTACTTGCTGCAATGGTGTTGCTGATTGTATCACTTGGACTAAGGTGTTGTTATTGATCTAGTCAATGAACCTTCCTAGTATAAGGAAACTGAGATAGCCTTAGAGTCATTAGAGACTCAAAACTTAAAGACCAGCTATATCTGGAAGACACATCTGAGAAGCCATCATTCCATAAGGGTTCTAATTACAAGAAACAAAGATACCTACAATAACCAATTTCAAACTATCAACCCAGGAGTTAAACCAAGGACAGTACCAAAAACAAAAAGGAGAAGACATTTAAGCAAGGCACAAACTCAAACTTCCACCCCACCAAGGGTAAATCCTGGGAGAAATAGATGCAAAAGTCCCATAACCAACCACCTGGATACCCTGAACTGATAGCACAGGAAGTAACAAAACAGATGAATGAGGCTCTAGAAAAATTCAAAGCAGAAATAATCTCCTAGATATCTACAGAGATGGTGAGCAGAGTGAAAGACATGATTAGAGGATCTAGAACAAAAACAGATTTAAAAAATAAATGAGCTCAGAAATATGCTGGAAGCCATGAATATCCAGCATAAGAAAGAAATGGAAACTATGATTGCCCAACATAAGAAAGAAATGGAATCCATGAAACAGATTCAAACAGATATTCAGGAGATCAAAAACTCCATTGAAAGTATCTACAGCTGATTAAGGGAATCTGAAGATAGAATATCAGATATAGAAGACAGAATTGTGGTTAGAGACCATGAAAATAGAGATTTCTTAAACATAGTAAGGGACCATGAGAAATCAATCCAAACACTGCTAGAAGAAGCAAAGAAGAATAACATAAGACTGATAGGAGTCCATGAAAAAACAGGAGAAACACAACTGACATAAAAAAACTGTTAACAGAAGTAATAGTGGAAAACTTCCCAGACAGAGGTAGAGAATTGGACATACAGATAAGTGAGGCATATTGAACTCCAACTAGCCGTGATCAAAAAAAATCTACACCTAGACATATAATAGTCAAGATTCCAGAAACCCAACAGAAAAACAATATCCTACAAGCAGTTAGAGAAAATAAACAAGTCACCTACAAAGGAAAGCCCATCAGAATCACCCAAGACTTCTCAACACAAACCCTCAAATCAAGGAGATCCTGGAGTGAAGTATTTCAAGCCCTAAAAGAAAATAACTTCCAACCTAGACTGTTGTATCCTGCAAGATTATCTTTCAAAATTGATGGGGAAATTAGATACTTCCACAACAAAGAACACCTGAGAAATTTCATGAACACCAAACCAGCACTACAAGCAATTCTAAACAATATCCTAGAAAAAACAATGAAGGCCACAACTCCATGAGGGCCAACAGAGGGAAGACACCAGGCAAGGTAAGAAACTAAAGGGAATGGGGGAAAAATAAGAAATAAAAGAGTCAACAAAAGTAAGACATCATGACAAGGATAAAGCAATATCTATCAATTATAACCCTCATTGTTAATGACCTCAATTCACCAATCAAAAGAAATAGAATGGCAGAATGGATTAAGAAGCAAAATCTAACAATATGATGTATACAGGAAACACACCTAACTCAAAAAGAAACTCGTAGACTGAAAGTAAAAGGATGGAAAACACTTCTCCATGCCACAGAAAACAAGAAGAAACCAGGGGTAGCAAACTTATTTGCAGACAAAGTAGATTTCAAACCAAAACTTAGTATGAATGACAAAGGTGGTCACTACATCCTTGTGAAGGGAACAATCCAAGAGGAAGAGATGACAATCCTTAATATATATACACCAAATACGAATGCCCACAACTATACAAAACAAATATTAATAGACATGAAAAACCAAATAAACACTAACACAATTGTAGTGGGGGACCTCAATACCCCACTATCACAAATAGACAGATCATCTAGACAAAAAGTTAATAAGGAAATTCTAGAACTGAACCAAGCTATTGAACAAATGGACTTAATAGATGTTTACAGAGTGTTCCACCCCACAAAATCAGAATACACATTCTTTTTTGCTGCACATGGGTCATTCTCCAGAATAGACCACATGCTAGTTCATAGGACATGTCTAAGTCAATGTAAAAGAATTGAAGTTACCCCCTGTAGAGTATCAGACCATAGTGCAAAAAAACTGGAGATCAATAACATAAGAAACTGCAAAACCCCAACAAACACATGGAAACTGAATAACACCCTCTTGAAAAACCAATGGGTCACAGAAGAAATTAAAGAAGAAATTAGACAGTTTCTACAAGTAAATGATAATGCCAGTACAACATACAGGAATCCATAGGACACAATGAAAGCAGTTCAATGCGGGAAATTCATAGTAGTGAATGCCTATATTAGGAAAATAGAGAAAACTCAGATAAATAACCTAATACAGAACCTCAAGCTCCTAGAAAAAGAAGAACATAATGAATCCAAAGCTCATAAAACAGAGGAAATTGTAAAGATCAGGGCAGAAATCAATGTAATGGAGACTAAGAGAACAATAAAAAAAATCAATGAATCAAAGAGTTGGTTTTTTGAAAGAATAAATAAAATCTATAAACCTTTAGCCAAACTTATCAAAAAAAGAATGAAAAGGCACAAATACATGCAATTAAGAATGAAAAAGATGAAATCACAACAGATCCAACAGAAATCCAGAGGATCATCAATACCTACTTCGAGAACCTCTACTCCAATAAAATGGAAAACACAGAAAAATGGGCAGATTCCTAGATACATATGAATTGTCAAAGTTAAATGAAGAAGATATAGAAATTCTAAACACCTCAATTACAATGAGTGAAATTGAAAATGTAATAAAATATTTACCAACAAAGAAAATCCCAGGTCCGGATGGCTTCACTGCTGAATTCCACAGGACATTTAATGAAGAACTAATGTCATTACTCTTTAAACTCATCAAGGAAATTGAAAAGGAAGAAATATTTCCAAATTCATTCCTGGAAGCAAGTGTTACTTGGATTCCAAAACCAGGGAAAGACCCAACCCAAAAAGAGAACTACAGGCCAATCTCCCTAATGAACATAGATGCAAAAATCCTCAACAGGATCCTGGCAGACAGAATACAGAGTGTCATCAAGAAGATCATACACTCTGACAAAGTCAGATTTATCCCAGGGATGAAAGGATGGCTCAACATTTGTAAATCAATAAATGTAATATACCATATTAACAGAATCAAGGACAAAGCCATATGATCATCTCAATAAGATGCAGGAAAGGCATTTGACAAAATTCAACATGCATTCATGATAAAAATGCTACAGAAAATTGGAATAGAAGGTCTTTATCTTAACCTGATTAAGGCTATCTATGAAAAACCAACAGCCAACATCATACTAAATGGTCAAAAACTGGAAACTTTCATGCTAAAATCAGGAGCAAAGCAAGGATGCCCACTATCACCACTCCTGTTCAGTATTTTTCTGGAAACATTAGCCACAGCAATTAGAAAAGAGAAAGAAAGAAAAGGAATAAAGATAGGAAAAGAAGAAGTGAAACTGTCATTATTTGCTGACGATATGATACTTTACATAGAAGACAGATGAAACTCCACCAGAAGACTTCTAGACTTAATTGACAGATTCTGTTGAATAGCTGGATACAAGGTCAACACTCCAAAAGCAATAGCCTTCTAGTACACAAATAACAGACCCACTGAGAGAGAAATTAGAGAAACAATTCCATTTACAGTACCATCCAAAAAAATGAAATATCTAGGAATCAATCTAACAAAGGAAGCAAAATACCTCTACACTGAAAACTACAGCACTCTGAAAAAAGAGATCAAAGAGGATACAAGAAAATGTAAAGACATCCCTTGTTCCTGGGTAGGAAGAACCAATATAGTGAAAATGGCCATACTTCCAAAACTACTATATAGATTCAATGCAATGCCAGTTGAAATTCCAACAATATACTTCACAGAACTAGAGAAAACAATCCAAAAATTCATTTGGAACCATAAGAGACCTAGAATAGCTAAAGCAATTCTAAGCATCAGAGACATGGCTGGGGGTATCACAATCCCCAACTTGAAACTATACTACAAAGCTACTGTGATAAAAACAGCATGGTACTGGCAAAGAAACAGATCTGAGGATCAGTGGAATAGAATAGAAGATCCAGAAACAACTCCAGACATGCTCAGCCACCTCATTTTTGACAAAGGAACCAACCACCCTCATTGGAGGAAAGACAGCCTCTTTAATAAATGGTGTTGGAAAAACTGGATCTCAACCTGCCAAAGATTAAAACTAGACCCATACTTATCACCATGCACTAAATTAAGATGGAAGTGGATTAAAGATCTAAATATTAAGATAGAAACACCAAACTTTCTGGAAGATAAGTTAGGTAGAACTCTTGAAGACACTGGCCTAGGAAAAGACTTCATGAACAAAAGCTCAGTAGCATGGGAACTACAAGAAAGAATCAGCAACTGGGATCTCATCTTATTAAAAAGCTTCTGCACTGCAAAAAAAACCCACCAACAGAGCTAACAGACACCCTACAATATGGGAAAAAAATTTAGCAGCTGTACCTCAGACATAGGACTACTATCGAGAACATATAAAGAATTGAAAAACATCAGACCCCCCCAAATTCAAAGACCCAATTCAAAAATGGGCATCTGAAATGAACAGACATTTTTCAGACAAAGAAGTAAAAGCAGCAAACAAATACATGAAAAAATGTTCAACATCACTCATCATTCAAGAGATGCAGATGAAAACAACACTGAGGTTCCACCTCACCCCACAAAGAATGGCTGCTATCAAGAAATCAACCAATAACAAATGCTGGAGGGGTTGTGGGGAGAAAGGAACCCTTCTCCATTGTTGGTGGGAGTGCAGACTGGTGCAACCACTGTGGAAGTCAGTATGGAGGTACCTCAAAGAACTAGGACTAGAGGTCCCATTTGACCCAGCTATTCCCCTGCTGGGTATCTTCCCAAAAGAATTAAAAGAATCATACCACAGTGATTTATGTGCACCCATGTTCATAGCAGCACAGTTTATAATAGCTAAAGCTTGGAAACAGCCCAAGTGCCCATCAACTGGAAACTGGATAAAGAAAATGTGGGGTTTTTTAAAAATAAAATGGAGTACTACTCAGCCATAAAGAATGAAAAACTAGAGTCATTTGTAGCTAAATGGATGCATATTGAGGCCATACTCTTAAGTGAAATAAATAGGACACATATGTGTAAATACTGAATAGTTTCACTAGTGTGAGAAGCTGACAGTGTAAACAAGGGTTAAAATGATTAAAATGAATAATTGATAATTTGAAATAGGAAAAAAGGTCCAAAGATGAAGGAGTGAAGGGAAGGGAAGGGGATAGGAAAAGAGGGAAAGGAAAAACTATGAGAAAAGAAAAAAATGGAAATGAAATCAATGTAATTAGGTAATGGCAGAGGGGATGAAGGGTGCAGAGGTAATGGGGGAAAAAAAAGAACCAAGATATATCATGTACGGGTACAAACATGCAATGATAAATGTAAATGAATTGGATACTTAAAAATCTACCAATAAAATGTACCAATAAAATTAATTTTTTTAAAAAAAGAATGAAAAAAAGGGAAGTCACAACAGATGCAGCAGAAATCCAGAGGATCAACAATACCTACTTGGAGAACATGTACTCTAATAAAATGGAAAACACAGAAGAAGTGGACAGTTTCCTAGATACATATGAATTGCCAAAGTTAAATGAAGACGATGTAGAAATTCTAAACACCCCAATAACAATGAATGAAAGTGAAAATGTAACAAAAAATTTACCAACAAAGAAAAGCCGAGGTCCTGATGGCTTCACTGTGAAATTCTACAAGGCATTTAAAGAAGAACTATCACCATTACTCTTTAAACTCATCAATAAAATTGAAAGGAAAGCAAGGCTTCCAAATTCATTCCTGGAAGCAAGTGTTACTTGGATTCCAAAACCAGGGAAAGACCCAACCCAAAAAGAGAACTACAGGCCAACCTCCCTAATGAACATAGATGCAAAGATCCTCAACAAGATACTGGCAAACAGAATACAGAGTGTCATCAAGAATGTCATACATCCTGATCAAGTCGGATTTATCCCAGAGATGCAAGGATGGTTCAACATCCATAAATCAATAGATTTAATACACTATATTAACAGAGTCAAGGACAAAAACCATATGATCATCTCAATAGATGCAGAAAAGGCATTTGACAAAATCCAACATGCATTCATGATAAAAACACTACAGAAAATTGGAATAGAACATCTTTATCTCAACCTGATTAAGGCTATTTATGAAAAACCAACAGCCAACATCATACTAAATGGTCAAAAACTGAAAACTTTCATGCTAAAATCAGGAACAAGACAAGGATGCCCACTATCACCACTCTTGTTCAGTATTGTTCTGGAAACATTAGCCATAGCAATTAGAAAAGAGAAAGAAATAAAAGGAATAAAGACAGGAAAGGAAGAAGTGAAACTATCATTATTTGCTGATGATATGATACTTTACATAGAAGACCCAAAAGACTTGGTCAACATTCTTGTAGACCTAATTAACAGTTTCAGTTGAGTAGCTGGATACAAGGTCAACACTCAAAAAATAATAGCCTTCTTATACACAAATACCAGACCCATTGAGAGAGAAATTTGGGAAATAATTCCTTTTACAATAGCATCCAAAAAAATGAAATATCTAGGAATCAATCTAGCAAAGGAAGCAAAAAACATCTACACTGAAAACTTCAGCACTCTGAAGAAGGAGATCAAAGAGGATATAAGAAAATGGAAAGATATCCCTTGTTCCTGGGTAGGAAGAACCAATATAGTGAAAATGGCCATACTTCCAAAACTACTATATAGATTTAATGCAATGCCGATTGAAATTCCAACAATATACTTCACAGAACTAGAGAAAACAATCCAAAACTTCATTTGTAACCAGAAGATACCTAGAATAGCAAAAGCAATTCTAGGCAACAGAGACATGCCTGGTGGTATCACAATCCCCAACTTGAAACTATACTACAAAACTACTGTGATAAAAACAGCATGTTACTGGCAAAGAAACAAGCCCAAAGATCAGTGGAATAGATTAAAAGATGCAGAAACAACTCCAGACATACTCAGCCACCTCATCTTTGACAAAGGAGCCAACCACCATCATTGGAGGAAAGATAGCCTATTTAACAAATGGTGTTGGAAAAACTGGATTTCAACCTGCAAAGATTAAAACCAGACCCATACCTATCACCATGCACTAAACTAAGATCAAACTGGACTAAAGAGCTAAATATTAAGACAGAAACACTAAACTTGCTGGAAGATAAGTTAGGTAAAACTCTTAATGTCATTGGCATAGGAAAAGACTTTATGAACAAATCTTCATTAGCCCGGGAGCTAGCACAAAGAATCAACAACTGGGATCTCATCTTATTTAAATGCTTCTGCACTACAAGAGAAACTACCAACAAAGCTAAGAGACAACCTACAATGTGGAAAGAAATTTTTAGCAGCTGTACCTCAGACAAAGGTCTACTATCAAGAATATATAAAGAACTGAAAAAAATCAGACCATCCAAATTCAAAGACCCGATTCAAAAATGAGCATCTGAAATGAACAGACATTTCTCAGACAAAGAAGTAAAAACAGCAAATAAGTATATGAAAAAATGTTCAACACTGGTCATTCGAGAGATGCAGAAGAAAACAACACTGAGATTCCACCTCACCCCACAAAAAATGGCTGCTATCAAGAAATCAACCAATAACAAACGCTGGCAGGGCTGTGGAGAAAAACGAACCCTTCTCCATTGTTGGTGGGAGTGCAGATTGGTGCAACCGCTGTGGAAATCAGTATGGAGATACCTCAAAGAACTAGGGCTGGAGGTCCCATTTGACACAGCTATTGCCCTGCTCAGTATCTTCCCAAAAGAATTAAAGGAATCATACCACAGTGGTATATGTGCACCTATGTTTATAGTGGTACATTTTGTTATAGCTAAAGCTTGGAAACAGCCCAAGTGCCCATCGACTGGAAACTGGATAAAGAAGATGTAGTTTTTTTATAAAATGGAGTACTACTCAGCCATAAAGAATGAGAAACTAGAGACATTTATAGCTAAATGGATGCATATTGAGGCCATACTCTTAAGTGAAATAAATGGGACACAAATGTGTAAATACTGAATAGTATCTCTAGTGTGAGAAACAGAGTGTAAATAAGTATTAAAATGGACAATTTTGGGGGGGGTTTTGGTACCGGTGATCAAACTTGGGTCCTTGCACTTGCACAGCAGGCAGTGAAACCACTGAGCTAAATCCCTGGCCCAGAAATGGATAATTACTAATGTGAAATAGGAAAAGGTCCAAAGGTGTAGGGAAGGAGGGAGGGGATGGGGAAAGGGAAGAAGGGAAAGGAAAAATTATGAGAAAGAAAAAATAGTGGAAACAAAGTCTATGTAAATAGAAAAGGGTGGAGAAGGTCTATACTCTGAAAGAAACTTTGGCAAAGAAATTGCCGAGAAGTTCTGCTGAATGATAGGGCCTGGAGAGCTTTCAACTTTGTGCTAAGAAGAAATTGACTTTAGAAGACAAACTCACTTTTCTCAATGGTTCTGCAGTTTGCACTGCTGTTTTCATTCAAACATTCTTCTGGAGCCAGCAATCACATACAAGGCAAAGGAAGGTTATGACATAAAGTGCTCTTCCTTTTTAAGGCAACTAGATCTGTTGCTGTATGGTGATTAACTCCACTTGGAGAGTGACATGAAATAGTATTCATTTCAATATCTACCTCTCTGCATTGGCAATTTGTATACCTCAATTCTATTAGGCCTGTAATGTGAAAGGCACTTTTCCCTAGACATTCCCATGAAGTTCTACTAAAGGAAAGAGCCTAGAGTGCTATAAAAGTTGTCCTAAAAATAACTGCAGGTTAGAATCCACACCCACTTTTGAGAATGGACTTGCACATTGCATGGCAATTTTCATTCAAACATATCTCTGAAACCAGCTCTGCTATAGAATCCAATGGAAGGTTATGACATAAAATGCAGTTGCTTCTCAGAGAAAGCACCTAGATCTCTTGCAGTATGGGAATAATATCCACTCTGAGAATGACATGATATACTGTTCATTTCAATGTCTGCCTGTCTGCATTGCCAATTTCTGCAGCACATATCTTTGAGGCTTGTACTGTGAATGGCACTTTGGCCTACAATTTGCCATGAAGTTATGCAGAAAGAAAGGAACTGGAGAGCTCTCAAAATTTTCCTAAGTAGAACTGAAGGTTAGAAGCCAAATACAATTTTCAGAATGTTTCTGCAGCTGCACTGTAGTTTTCATTCAATAATTCTTCTCAAACCAGCTCTCCCATACAAATCAAAGGAAGGTTATGACATAAAGTGCTGTTCCTTCTCAGATATGGCAGCTAGATCTCTTGCTGTATGGTAATTAAATACACTTGTAGAGTGACATGAAATAGTATTCATTTCAATATCTCCCTCTCTGCATTGCTGATTTCTGTACCATATCTCTCTCAGGCCTATACTGAGAAAGGCTCTTTGGCTTAGAAATTGACAAGAAGTTCTGCTGAAAGAAAGGGCCTTCAGAACTGTCAGTATTGTGCTAATAATAAGTTGATGTTAGAAGACAAACTCACTTTTCTGAATGGTTCTGCAGTTGGCACTGCAGATTTCATTGAAACTATTTTCTGGAACCAGCTCTCCCATACAAGTCAATGGAAGGTTATGACATTAAGTCCAGTTGCTTCTTAGAGAAAGCATCTAGATCTCTTGCAGTTTAGCTATAAGTTTCACTCTGAGAATAACATAAAATAATACTCATTTCAATATCTGCCTCTCTGCATTGGCAATGTGTGTACCACATCTCTATTAGGCCTGTAATTTGAAAGGCACTTTTGCCTTGAAATTGCCATAAAGTTCTGCTGAAAGAAAGGTCTGGGAGTGCTGTCAACTTTGTCCTAAGAAAGCTTGAGGCTAGAACCAAAACAGACTTTTCAGAACGGTACTGCAGTTTTCATGGCACTTTTCATTCAAACATACTTCTGAAACCAGCTCTCCCATAGAAGACAGTGGAAGGTTATGATATAAAATGCAGTAGCTACTCAGAAAAAGCACCTAGATATCTTGCAGTATGGCAATAATCTCCACTCTGAGAATGACATGAAATTGTGTTCATTTCAATGTCTGCTTCTCTGCATTGGTGATTTCTATAGAACATCTCTTTGAGGCCTGTACTGTGAAAGGTACTGTGGCCTACAAATTGTCATTAATTTCTGCTGAAAGATAGAGCCTGGAGAGCTGTCAACTTTGTGCTAAGAAGAAATTGATGCTAGAAGGGAAATTCACTTTTCTGAATGGGTCTTCTGCTTGCACTGCAGTTTTCATGGAAACATTCTTCTGGAACTAGCTCTCCCTTACCTGTCAGTGGAAGGTTTTCACATAATGTTCAGTAGATTTGCAGAGAAAGCACCTAGATCTTTAGCAGTATGACATTAAGCTCCACTCTGAGAATCACATGAAATTGTATTCATTTCAATGTCTGTCTCTCTTCATTGCCGATTTCAGTAGCACATCTCTTTGGGGCCTGTACTGTGAATGGCACTTTGGCCTAGAAATTGCCATGAAGTTCTAATGAACAGAGGTGCCTGCAGAGCTCTTAACTGTGTCCTAAGAAGAACTTGAGGTTAGAAGACAAACATGCTTTCCAGAAAGATTCAGCAGTTTGCTCTGGAGTTTTCATTCAAACATTCTTCTGGAACCAGCTCTTCCATACAAATCAATGGAAGGTTATGACATAAAGTGCAGTTGTTTCTCAGGGAAAACCCCTAGATCTCTTGCAGTTTAGCTATATGCACCACTATGAAAATGACATGAAATTCTATTGATTTCAATATTTATTTTCCTGCATTGTCAATTTCTGTACTACATCTCTTTTAGGCCTGTACTGTTAAAGGCACATTTGAGTAGAAATTGCCATGAAGTTCTGTGGACAGAAAGGGACTGCAGTGCTCTCAAATCACCCTAGAAGATTTTGAGGTTAGAAGCCAAACACACTTTTAAGAAAGGTTCTGCAGTTTGCACTGCAGTTTTCATTCAAACATATTTCTAGAACCAGCTGTCCAGTACAAGTCAAAGGAAGGTAATGACATAAAGTTCTGCTCCTTCTCAGAGAACACAACTAGATCTCTTGCTGTATACTAGTAAACTCCACTCAGATAATAACATGAAATAGTATTAATTTCAATATCTCCCTCTCTGCATTGCTGAATTCTGTAGCACATCACGTTGAGGTCTATATGTGAAAGGCCCTTTGGCCTAGAAATTGCCTAGAAGTTCTGCTGAAAGAAATGGCCTGTAGAGCTGTCAACTTTGTGTAAAGAAGAAATTGATGTTAGAAGACAAACACGCTTTTCAGAATGGTTTTGCAGTTTGCAATGTAGTTTTAATTCAAACATTTTTCTGGAACCAGCTCTCCCAGATGGAAATTTATGACATAAAGTGCTTTTCCTTCTCAGAAAGCAGCTAGATCTCTTGCTGTATTGTAATAAACTCCCCTCAGAGAGTGACATGAAATAGTATTTATTTCAATATCTCCTCTCAGCAATGCCTATTTCTGTAGCACATCTCTTTGAGGCCTGTACTGTGAAAGGTACTTTTGCCAAGAAATTGCCTAGAAGTTATGCTGAAAGAAGGGTCTGGGGAGGTGTCTACATTGTGCTAAGAAGAAAAAGATGTTAGAAGACAAACTTTTCTGAATGGTTCTGCAGTTTGTACTGCAGTTTTAATTGAAACAGTCTTCTGGACCCAGCTCTCCCATACAAGTCAAAGGAAGGTTATGACATAAAGTGCCGTTGCTTATCAGAGAAAACACCTAGATTTCTTACGATTTAGCTATAAGCTCCACCATGACAATGACATGAAATATTATTCATTTCAATATCAGCCTCTCTTCATTGGCAATTTTTGTAGCACATCTCTGTTAGACCTGTAATGTGAAAGGCACTTGTGCATAGAAATTGCCATGAAGTTCTTTTGACAGAAAGGGCCTGGAGTGCTCTCAAATTGCCCTAGAAGAACTTGAGTTTAGAAGCAAAGCACACTTTTCAGAATGGTTCTGCAGTTTGCGGGCAGTATTCATTCAAACATTCTTCTGAAACCATCTCTCCCGCAGAAGCCAATGGAAAGTTATGACATAAAGAGCAGTTCCTTCTCAGAGAATGCACCTGGATCTCTTGCAGTATGGCAATGATATCCACTCTGACAATGACAAGAATTAGTACTCATTTCAAGGTCTGACTCTCTACATTGCCAATTACTGCAGCATATCTCTTTGTGGCCTGTACTCTGAATGGCACTTTGACCTAGAATTTGCCATGAAGTTCAGCTGAAAGAAAGCACCTGGAAAGCTCTCATCTTTGTCCTAAGAATAACTTGAGGTTAGAAGTAAATCACACTTTTCAGAATGGTTCTGCAGTTTGTACTGCACTTTCCATTCAAACATTCTTCAGGTGCGAGCACTTCCATACAAGTCAATGGAAAGTTATGACAAAAAGTGCTGTTCCTTCTCATAGAAAGCAGCTATATCTCTTGCAGCATGGCAGTAAACTCCACTCTGAGAATGACAATAAGCACTTTTCATTCCATTGTCTATCGCTCTGATTTACTGATTTTGTAGGACATAACTATTAGACCTATAGTGTAAATGGCACTTTGGTGTAGAATATGCCATGATATTTCTGCCGAAAGATAGTACCTCGAGTGCCATCAACTTTGTGCTCAGAGGAACTTGAGGTTAGGAGCCAAACTCACTTTTCAGAGTGGTTCTGCAGTTTACATTGTAGTTTTCATTCAAACATTCTTCTGGCGCCAGCTCTCTTATACAAGTCAATGGAAGGTTATGACATAAAGTGTAGTTGCGTCTCAGAGAAAGCACCTAGATCTCTTGCACTATGGCAATAAAATCCACCCTTAGAATGACATGACCTAATATTCACTTCAATGTCTGCCTCTCCGAATTGACGATTTCTGTAGCACAACTAAGGCCTTTAGTGTGAATGGCACTTTGGCATAAACATTGACATGAAGTTCTGCTGAAAGAAAACACCTGGACAGCTCTCAAATTTGTCCTAAAAGAACTTGATGTTAGAAGCCAAACACACATTTCAAAATGATTCTGCAGTTTGCACTGTAGTTCTCATTGAAACATTCTTCTGGACCCAGCTCTCCCATACAAGTCAATGGAAGGTTATGACATAAAGTGCAGTTGCTTCTCAGAGAAAACACCTAGATCTCTTGCATTTTAGCTATATGCACCACCATGAGAATGACATGAAATAATATTCATTTCAATATCTGCCTCTTTGAATTGGCAATTTCTGTAGTACATCTCTATTAGGCCTGTACTGTGAAAGGCAATTTTGCGTAGAATTTTCCATGAAGTTCTGTTGAAAGAAATGGCCTGGAGTGTGGTCAACTTTGTCCTTAGAAGAACTTGAGGTTAGAAGCCAAGCACACATTTCAGAATGGTTCTGCAGTTTGCACTGCATATTTCATTCAAAAATTCTTTGCAACCAGCTCTCCAATACAAGTTTAAGGAAGGTTACAGCATAAGGTTCTGTTCTCCTTAGAGAAAGCAATTAGATTTCTTGCTGTGTGGTAATAAACTACACTCAGAGAGTGACAGGAAATAGTATTGATTTCAATATCTGCTTCTTTGCATTCACAGTTTCTACACCTCATTTCAATTAGGCCCATAATGTGAAAGGCACTTTTGCCTACAAATTTCCATGAATTTCTACTGAAAGAAATAGCCTAGAGTGTTTCCAACTTTGTCCTAAGAAGAACTTGAGGTTAGAAGCCAAACACATTTTTCAGAATGTTTCTGCAGTTTGCATGGCAGTTTTCATGGAAATGTGCTTCTGGAACTAGCTCTCCCCTACAAGTCAATGGAAGGTTATGACATAAAGTGTAGTTGCTTCTCAGAGAAAGCAGCTAGATTTCTTGCTGTATAGTAATAAACTCCACTCAGAGAGAGACAAGAAATATTATTCATTTCAATATCTGCCTCTGCATTGGCAATTTCTGAACCTCATTTCTATTAGGCCTGTAATGTGAAAGGCACTTTTCCCTAGAAATTGCCATCAAGTTCTGATGAATGAAAGAGCCTGGACTTCTGTCAACATTGTCTTAAGAGGAACTTGAGATTAGAAGCCAAACACACATTTCAGAATTGTTCTGCAGTTTTCATTCAAACATACTTCTCAAACCAGCTCTTCCATAGTATCCAATGGAAGGTTATGACAAAAAGTGCAGTTGCTTCTCAGGGAAAGCACATAGATGTCTTGCAGTATGGAAATAATCTCCACTGTATGAATGACATGAAATAGTATTCATTCCTATGTCTGCTTCTCTGCATTGCTGATTTCTATAGAACATCATTTTGAGGCATGTACTGTGAATGGCATTTTGGCCTAGAATTTGCCATGAAATTCTGCTGAAAGAAACTGCCTGGAGAGCTCTCAACTTTTTCCTAAGTAGAATTTGAGGTAAGAAGTCAAATACACTTTTCGGAATTGTTCTGCAGTTTGCACTACAGTTTTAATTGAAACATTCTTCTGGAATCAGCTCTCCCATACAAACTAATGAAAGGTTATGACATAAAGTGCAGTTGCTTCTCAGAGAATGCACCTAAATCTCCCGCAGTTTGACTATTAGCTCCACTCTGAGAATGACATTAAATTCTATTCACTTCAATATCTGCCTCTCTGCACTGCCAAAGTCTGTAGCTCATCTCTATTAGTTCTGTACTGTGAAGGACACTTTGACCTTGAAATTGCCATGAAGTTCTGCTGAAAGAAACAGCCTGGAGTGCTGTCAATATTGTCCTAAGAAGAACTTGAGGTTCAAATCCAAACATGCTTTTTAGAATTCTTCTGCAGTTTGCACTGCAGTTTTCATTCAAATATTCCTGTGGAACCAGCTTTCACATACATGTCAATGGAAGATTTTGATATAAAGTGCAATTCATTCTCATCGAAAGCACCTATGTACCATGAAGTTTGGCTATAAGCTCCATGCTGAGAATGACATGAAATACTACTCATTTCAATATCTGCCTCTCTGCATTGCCAATTTCTGTAGCACATCTCTATTAGGCATGTACTGTGACTAGCACTTTTGTGTTGAAATTGTCAAGAAGTTCTGCTGAAAAAAAGAACCTGGAGAGCTGTTGACTTTGTGCTAAGAAGAAACTGATGATAGAAGACAAACACTCTTTTCAGAATGGTTCTGCAGTTTACATGCAGTTTTCATTTAAACATACATCTATAAACAGCTCTCCCATAGAATCCAATGGAAGGTGGAAGGTTAGGACATAAAGTGCAGTTGCTTCTCAGAGAAAGCACCTAGATCTCTTCCAGTATGGGAATAATATCCACTCTGAGAATGACATGAAATAGTATTCATTTCAATGTCTGCCTCTCTGTATTGGTGTTATCTGTAGCACATCTCTTTGAGGCATGTACTGTGAATGGCATTTTGGCCTTGAATTTGCCGTGAAGTTCTGTTGAAAGAAAGTTCCTGGAGTGGTCTCAACATTTTTCTGAGATGAACTTGAGGTTAGAAGCCAAACAAATTTTTCAGAATGGTTCTGCAATTTGCACGGCAGTTTTTATTGAAACATTCCTCTGAAACTAACTCTCCCATACAAGTCAAAGGAAGGTTATGGCACAAAGTGAAGTTGCTTCTCAGAGAATGCACCAAGACCTCTTGAAGTATGGGAATAATATCCATTCTGAGAATGGCATGAAATAGTATTCATTTCAATGTCTGCCTCACTACATTGGCAATGTCTGTAGCACATCTCTTTGAGGCATGTACTGTGAATGGCATTTTGGCCTAGAATTTGCCAAGAAGTTCTTCTGAGAGAAAGAGCCTGGAGAGCTTTCAACATTTGCCTGAGAAGAACTTGAGGTTAGAAGCCAAACACACTTTTCAAGATTGTTCTGTGATTGCTACTGCAGTTTTCATTGAAACATTCTTGTGGAACCAGCTCTCCCATACAAGTCAAAGGAACATTATGACAAAAAGTCCAGTTGCTTCTCAGAGAAAGCATCTATATCTCTTGGAGTTTAGCTGAAAGCGCCACTCTGAGAATGATATGAAATACTATTCATATCAATATCTGCCTGGCCACCATTCCACACTCCTAGGGCAGAGAAGCTGAGACAGTCCCAGCACCCATAAGGAAGTTCCCCCAAAGCCATTCCACACTCCTGGGGCAGAGAAGGTGAGCCAATCCCAGCACCCAGAAGGAAGCTCACCCATTGCCATTCCATGCTCCTAGTGCAGAGAAGCTGAGCCAGTCCCAGCACCCATAAAGAAGCTCCCCCAAAGCCATTCCACACTCCTGGGGCAGAGAAGGTGAGCCAATCCCAGCACCCAGAAGGAAGCTCACCCATTGTCATTCCATGCTCCTAGTGCAGAGAAGCTGAGCCAGTCCCAGCACCCAGAAGGAAGCTCCCCCACTGACATTCCATGCTCCTAGGGCAGAGAAGGTGAGCCAATCCCACCACCTGGAAGGAAGCTACCCCACTGCCATTCCATGCTCCTAGGGCAGAGAAGGTGAGCCATGCAGGTGCCAGACGTACCCCCCCATGGAAATGAGAAAACATGTAAACAAGCCTCAAAAGCAGACTTCCAGATCACCTACAGCAACCCCATAGGGAAACGAGATGGAACAATCTGATACTCAACCACCTGGGCTCTCTGAACTGGCAACAAAAGAGGATCTGGGAAAAATGAAATCAGAAATAATTACTCAGATAATAGCAAAGATTTTGCTCCTGGTGCAAGACATGATTAACAAATCTAGAGAGGACACAGATAAAAAATAGAGGATCTGAGGAACATGATGGAATCCCAACATAGGAAACAAATGGAATCCATAAAACAGTTGCAAACAGATTTCCAGGAGATTAAAAACTCCATCGAAAGTCTGTGCAGCAGAATGAACCAATGTGAGGATAGAATTTCAGATATAGAAGATAAAATTGCAATTAGCAACCAGGAAAAGAAAAATTCCTTTAAAATTGTAAGGGAACATGAGAAATCAATCCAGCACCTGTTAGATGATGCAAAGAAGAATAACATAAGACTGATTGGAGTCAATGAAGAAACAGGAGAGAGTGCAGATGACATAAAAAACTGTTCACAGAAGTGATGGCAGAAAACTTTCCAAGGAGGGGAAAAGAACTTGACGTATAGATAAGTGAGGCATATAGGACTCCAAATATCCTTGATAAAAAAAAACTTACACATAGGCATATAATAGGATTCCAGAAATCCAGCAGAAGAACAAAGTTCTACAAGCAGTGAGACAAAAGAAACCAGTCACATTCACAGGAAAGCCCATCAGAATCACAGCAGACTTCTCAATGTAAACCCTCAAGGCAACAAGAGCTTGGAGTGATGTATTTCAAGCCCTAAAGGAAAACAGCCTCCAACCTGGATTGATGTACCCTGCAAAACCATCTTTCAAAATGGATGGAGAAATAAGATACTTTCATGATAAAGAGCACCTCAGGAACTTCATGAATAATAAACCAGCACTCCAAAAAATTTGAGACAATACCCTAGGAAAAGACAATGAGGATCACAACCCCAGGAAGCCCAGCAGAATGAATCCATTGGGCATGACAAATTAAATGCAAAGGGGGAGAATCCAACAAAAAGAAAAAGTCATGACAAGGCTTTTAAAACTTTTAACTTCATCTCCCTAATGAGTGTATAATTCAATCTTGTTATTGTACTGACTAGTATTTTTCTGATTCTAGAGTTGCACACCTTTCCTGGTGCTGTACTGGCTATTTATCATCTTCTTATGTCTACTTTTTAACTGGGTTGTCTATTAATGAGCTGTAAGAGTTCTTTATATATTCTGGTCATAGGTTATATGCATTGTAAATATGGTCTGTTTAAGGACTACTTTTCATTTTAATGATGTCATTTAAAGTTCTAAATTTTGATGGAATCTCATTTATCAATTTTTTTCTTTTATACATCATGATTTTTTTATCCTAGGTAGTTCTTGCCTACCCTAAATTCATAAACATTTTCCCTTATAATTTCTTCTTAAAGTTTTATACTTTTAGGCTTTCATATTTAGGTTCATAGATCTCTTCAAGTTACTTTTATGTATGGAAATAAAGGGTTGAGGTTAATTTTTTTATATATGGATACCAGGTGTTCTAGTGTCATTTGCTGAAAACACTATCTTTTCCTTGGCTCTTGAGTTGAGTTTATATTCTATAAAATGCTAATGTTAAATAATCTTTCAAAACTCAGTGGACCATATATGTGTGGTTCTATTTCTAGATTCTCTGTTTTATTCCAATGATCTATATGTCTTACCAACACTGCCTTGATCACTGTAGCTTTAGAAGAAGTCTTAAAATTAGGTACTAAAAGTCTTCCAACACTTTTGTTTTTTAACTTTTCTAGGTCATTTGTACTCCTACATAACTTTTAAATTTCAATATCCAACTCTTCATTTATAGCAAGCATACACAGACCTGAATTTTTATATATACCTTGTATTTTCTAATCCTGCTAAATTCAAATACAAGTTCTAGGGGCTCCTAGAGATTTCTTAGTATTTTCTCTGTAGATGATCATTTCATCTACATGTAAAGATTTTGCTTCTACCTTGCCAATCATATCCTAATTGTGTCCTTTTATTGCCAGACTATTTTGGTTAGGCCTAGGTTTCAAAGTTTAATGGACAGATAATGAATAAGCATATCTGCCCTTATTCCCCACCTTAAGGAGAAAGCATTGTATCTTCTCCATTCATACAAGGTGTTCTTGCTGGAAGTATGGAGTACATGTATTTAATCTGTTGAGAAGGTTCTGTTCTACTTCTAGTCTCCTGATAGGTTTCACCATAAACAGCTGTGGAATTTAGTCCAATACTTTTTCTCCAACTAGTGACAGGATCATATGACTTTTTCCTTTTCTCTGTTAAAATGATGATTTTGGGGGTGGATCTTCCAAAGCTGAACCAACACTGCCATCCCTATAACAAAACCACTTTCTATATACTGCCAGATCTGACTTCTAATAGTTTGTTTTGTTAAACAAATTTCTATCTATGTTCATAGTTTTTTCTTCTATTATCTTTATCCAGTTTTAGGATTAGCACAATGTTGATTTCCTAAAATGAGGGAAGTGTTCCTTTTTTTCTGCTTTAAATGTTTGATATAGTTTATCAGTTAAAATGTATATGAGCCTGTTGTCATATAGGTAGGTTTTCAAGCTAGGAATATACTTTCTTTAACAGTTGCTATTCAAATTTTATATTTCTTTCAGGGTTAGCTTCATTAATTTGTCTTCCAAGGTACTTCTTAGAAGTTGTCAAATTTATTTCAAAACAGACTTTAATTTTAAAAATGTGTAATTGATATTGTGTAACAGGAAGTAAAGGTCTGGGGGCAGTGGGGAGGTGGGGGGAGTGGAAAGGGGGAAAATATGAGAAAGGGAAAAAAGTGGAAATGGGATCTTTGCAAGTGTGGATGAGTGGAGGGGGTGAGGGGAGGGCAGCGGAAGGGGGAAAAAAATAAGAACCAAGATACTCATGTAATGGTACAAGATCCCAATGATATACATAACTGTATTTTATACCTAAAATGTACCAATAAACTTAATGGTGGGAAAAAAATCTGCCTCTACATTGGCAATTTCTGTACCATATTTCTACTATTCCTGTTATTTAAAAGGCACTTTTGCCTAGAAATTGCCATTAAGTTCTGCTGAAAGAAAGAGCCTGTAGTGATGTCAACATGGTCCTAAGAAGAACTTGAGGCTTAAAGCCAAACACATTTTTCAGCATGGTTCTGCAGTTTGCAAGGCAGTATTCATTCAAACATTCTTCTGAAACTAGCTCTCACATGCAAGTCAAAGGAATGTTATGGCATAAGCCGTGTTCCTCCTCACAGAAAGCAGCTAGATTTCTTGCTGTATGGTAATAAACTCCACCCAGAGAGTGACATGAGATAGTATTCATTTCAATATATGCATCTCTTCATAGGCAATTTCTGTACCTCATTTCTATTAGGCCTGTACAGTGAAAGGGACTTTTGCCTAGAAATTGCTATGAAGTTCTGCTGAATGAAAGGGCCTGGAGTGCTTTCAACTGTGTCCTAAAAAGAACTTTAGGTTAGAAGCCAAACACATTTTTCAGAAGTGTTCTGCAGTTTGCACTACAGTTTTCATTCAAACATTCTTCTGGAACCAGCTCTCCCATACAACTCAAAGGAAGGTTTTGATATAAATTGTGGTTGATTCTCAGAGAAAGCACCTAGATCTGTTGCAGTTTGGCTGTAAGTCCACTCTGAGAATGACATGAAATAGTATGCATTTCAATATCTGCCTCTCTGCATTGGCAATTTCTGTACCTCATTTCTATTAGGCCTGTACAGTGAAAGGCACTTTTGTCTAAGAATTGCCATGAAGTTCTTCTGAAAGAAAGGGTCTGGGGTGTTGTCAACAGTATCCTAAGAAAAATTTGAGGATAGAAAACAAACTTTTCACAATGATTCTAGTTTTGGTATATCCTAAACCTTTGGTATCAGTAGGATGTCTGTGCAAGCAATTAAAAGACAGAATTAAGGAGCAGTTAGAACCAGAGGTTAGATTTTTTTTGTAGTTTTCATTCAAACATTCTTCTGGAACCAGCTGTCCCATACAAGTTAACAGAAGATTATGACATAAAGTGAAGTTGCTTCTCAGAGAATGCACTTAGATCTCTTACAATTTGACTATTACGTCCACTCTGAAAATGACATGAAATACTATTCATTTCAATATCTGCCTCCCTGCATTGGCAAAATCAGTAGCACATCTCTATTAGTCTGGTACTGTGAAGGGTGCTTTTGTTTTGAAATTGCCATGAAGTTCTGCTGAAAGAAACAGCCTAGAGAGCTGTCAACATTGTCCTAAGAAGAACTTGAGGTTAAAAGCCAAACATGCTTTTCAGAATTGTTCTGCAGTTTGCACTGCACTTTTCATTCAAACATTCTTCTGGAACCAGCTCTCACATACAAGTCAAAGGAAAGTTATGACATAAAGTGCTGTTCCCTCTCAAAGAAGGCAGCCATATCTCTTGCTGCATGCTAATTAACTCCATTTGGAGAGTGACATAAAATATCATTCATTTCAATCTCTCTCTCTCTGCATTACCAAACTGTAGCACACAACTTTGAGGCCTGTAATGTGAATGGCACTTTGGCCTAGAGATTGCCATGAAGTTCTGCTGAAAGGAAGCACCTGGAGCATGCTCAACTTTCTCCAAAAAAGAACTTGAGATTAGAAGCAAGTGCACTTTTCAGAATGGTTCTGTACTTTGCACTGCATTTTTCATTCAAACATTCTTCTGGAACCAGCTCTCACATACAAGTCAATGGAAGGTTTTGACATAAAATGCAGTTGATTCTCATTGAAAGCACCTACATCACTTGCAGTTGGGCTATAAGTTCCACTCTGGGAATGGCATGAAATATTATTCATTTTAATATCTGCCTCTCTGCATTGTCAATTTCTCTACCACATCTCTATTCAGCATGTACTATGAAAGGCACTTTTGCCTAGAAATTGCCATGAAGTTCTGCTGAAAGAAAGTGACTGGAGTGCTGTCAGCATTGTCCTGAGAAGAACTTGAGGTTAGAAGCCTAACGCAATTTTCTGAATGGTTCTGCAGTTTGCACTGCAAATTTCATTCTAACATTCTTCTGGAACCAGCTCTCCCATACAAGTCAAAGGAAGGCTATCGCATAAAGTGCTGTTCCTCCTCAGAGAAAGCAGCTAGATTTCTTGCTGTATGACAATAAATTCCACTCAGAGAGAGACATGAAATAGTATTCATTTCACTATATCGCTCTCTGCATTGATGATTTCTGTAGCACATCTCTTTGACACCTGTACTGTGAAAGGCACTTTGGCCTAGAAATTACCAAGAAGTTCTGCTGAAAGAAAGGACCTGGAGAGCTGTTAACTTTGTGCTAAAAGAAATTGATGTTTGAAGACAAATTCACTTTTCTGTATGGTTCTGCAGTTTGAGTGACTGTTTTCATTAAACATGTTTCTGGAACTAGCTCTCCCATACAAGTCAATAGAATGTTATGACATAAAGTGCAGTTGCTTCTCAGAGAAAGCAGCTAGATTTCTTGCTGTATGATAATAAACTCCACTTAGAGAGAGGCATGAAATAGTATTCATTTCAATATCTGTCTCTCTGCATTGGCAATTTCTGTACCTTATTTCTATTATGCCTGTAATGTGAAAGGCACTTTTGCCTAGAAATTGCAATGAAATTCTGCTGAAAGAAAGCACCTGGAGTGCTGTCAACTTTGTCCTAAGAACAATTTGATGTTAGAAGTCAAACACACTTTTCAGACTGGTTCTGCAGTTTTTATTTAAACATACTTCTATAAACAGCTCTCCCATAGAATCCAATGGAAGGTTATGACATAAATTGCAGTTACTGCTCAGAGAAAGCACCTAGATCTCTTCCAGTATGGGAATAATATCCACTCTGAGAATGACATGAAATAGTATTCATTTAAATGTCTGCCTCTCTGCATTGGTGATATCTGTAGCACATCTCTTTGAGGTATGCACTGTGAATAGCATTTTGGCCTTGAACTTGCCATGAAGTTCTGCTGAAAGAAAGTTCCTGGAGTGGTCTCAAAGGTTTTAAGAAAAGAACTTGAGGTTAGAAGCAAACAAACTTTTCAGAATGGTTCTGCAATTTGTATGGCAGTTTTCATTCAAACATTCTTCTGAAACTAGCTCTCCCATACAAGTCAAAGAAAGGCTATGGCATAAAGTGAAGTTGCTTCTCAGAGAATGCACCAAGATCTCTTGCAGTATGAGGATAATGTCCACTCTGAGAATGGCATGAAACAGTATTCATTTCAATGTCTGCCTCTCTGCATTGGCGATTTCTATAGCACATCTCTTTGAGGCATGTACTGTGAATGGCATTTTGGTCTAGAATTTGCCATGAAGTTCTTCTGAGAGAAAGTTCCTGGAGTGCTCTCAACATTTGCCTGAGAAGAACTTGAGGTTAGAAGCCAAACACACTTTTCAAGATTGTTCTGCAATTTCCACTGCAGTTTTCATTGAAACATTCTTGTGGAACCAGCTCTCTCATACAAGTCAAAGGAACGTTATGACAAAAAGTCCAATTGCCTCTCAGAGAAAGCATCTATATCTCTTGGAGTTTAGCTAAAAACTCCACTCTGAGAATAACATGAAATACTATTCAATTCAATATCTGCCCCTGCGTTGGCAATTTCTTTACCATATTTCTACTATTCCTGTTATTTGAAAGGCACTTTTGCCTAGAAATTGCCATTAAGTTCTGTTGAAAGAAAGAGTCTGGAGTGATGTCAACATGGTCCTAAGAAGAACTTGAGGTTCAAAACCAAAGACATTTTTCAGCATGGTTCTGCAGTTTGCACTGCAGTTTTCATTCAAACATTCCTTTTTATTTTTTTGCTTAAATTCATTTATTGGTATCTTTTTGGTATACAATATGTTTACATTTATCATTGGCTGCTTCTACCTGTACATAATGTATCTTGGTTCTTATTTTTTCCCTATTACCTGTGTGCCCTTCACCCTTCCACCCTTCTCTATTTACATAGACTTCATTGCAATTTTTTTTTCTTTTCTCATAATTTTTCCTTTCCATTCTTTCCTTTCCCCATCTCCTCCCACCACCCCTACCCCTTTGGACCTATTCCTATTTCAATGTATCAATTATTAATTATTAATCCTTTTAATCCTTATTTACAATCTCAGTTTCTCACACCAGAGAAACTATTTGGTATTTACAGATGTGTGTCCTACTTATTTCACTTAAGAGTATGTTCTCAATATGCATCCATTTAGCTACAAATGTCTCTAGTTTCTCATTCTTTATGGCTGAGTAGTACTCCATTTTATTTTAAAAAAAAACCCACCTCTTCATTCCATTTCCAGTTAATGGGACTTGGGCTGTTTCCAAGCTTTAGCTATTACAAACTGTGCCGTTATAAACATAGGTGCACATATATCTCTGTGGTATGATTCTTTTAATTATTTTGGGAAAATACCCAGCAGAGGAATAGCTGGGTCAAAGAGGACCTCTATTCCTAGTTCTTTGAGGTCTCTCCATACTGATTTCTATAGTGGTTGCTCCAGTCTGCACTCCCATCCACAATGGAGAATGGTTCCTTTCTCTCCACACTCCCACCAGCATTTCTTACTGGTAGATTTCTTGATAGCAGCCACTCTTTCTGTGGTGAGGTAGAATCTCAGTTTTGTTTTCATCTGCATCTCTCAAATGAGCAGTGATATTGAACATTTTTTCATATGTTTACTTGTTGTTTTTACTTCTTTGAGAAATGTCTGTTCATTTCAGATGCTCATTTTTGAATTTGGTCCTTGAATTTGAAGGGTCTGATTTTTTTCAGTTCTTTATATATTCTAGATTGTAGCCCTTTGTCTGAGTTACAGCTGCTAAAAATTTTTTCCCACATTGTATGTTGTCTGTTAGCTCTGTTGGTGGTTTCTCTTGCAGTGCAGAAGCTTTTTAATAAGATGAAATCCCAGTTGCTGATTCATTCTGCTAGTTCCCATGCTATTGTGGTTTTGTTCTTAAAGTCTTTTCCTATGCCAGTATCTTCAAGAGTTCTACCTAACTTATCCTCCAGCAAGTTTAGTGTTTCTACAATATTTAGATCTTTAATCCACTTTGATCTTAGTTTAGTGCACAGTGATAATATGGGTCTAGTTTTAATCTTTGGCAGGTTAAAATCCAGGTTTTCCAAAACCATTTATTAAATAGGCTATCTTTCCTCCAATGAGGGTGTTTGGCTCCTTTGTCAAAGATGATGTGACTGATTATGTCTGAAGTTGTTTCTGTGTCTTCTAATCTAGTCCACTGATCCTCGGGTCTGTTTCTTTGCTTTGTAGTATAGCTTCAAGTTGGGTATTGTGATACCCCTGGCCATGTCTCTGTTGCCCAGGATTGCTTTTGCTATTCTAGGTCTCTTCTGGATACAAATGAATTTTTGGATTTTTTTTTCTCTAGTTCTGTGAAGTATATTATTGGAATTTCAATTGGCATTGAAGTAAATCTATATAGTGGTTTTGGAAGTATGGCCATTTTCACTGTATTTGTTCTTCCTACCCAGGAATAAGGGATGTCTTTCCATTTTCTTATATCCTCCTCAATCTCCTTCTTCAGAGTATTGTAGTTTTCAGTGTAGAGGTCTTTTGTTTCCTTTGTTAGATTGATTCCTAGATATTTCATTTTTTTTGGATGCTATTGTAAAAGAAATTGTCTCCCTAATTTCTCTCACAGTGAGTCTGCTATTTGTGTATCAGAAGGCTATTGTTTTTTGAGTGTTGACCTTGTATCCAGCTACTCGACTGAATCTGTCAATTAAGTCTAGAAGTATTTTGGGCTAGTTTTTTGGGTCTTCTATGTAAAGTATCATATCATCACCAAATAATGACAGTTTCACATCTTCCTTTCCTATCTTTATTCCCTTTATTTCTCTCTCTCTTTGCTAATTCCTGTGGCTGATGTTTCCAGAATTATATTGAACAGGAGTGGTGATAGTGGACATCTTTGTCTTGTTCCTGATTTTAGTGTGAAAGTTTTCAGGTTTTGACGACTTAGTATGATGTTGGCTGTTGGTTTTTCATAGATAGTCTTAATCAGGTTAAGATAAAGATCTTCTATTCCAATTTTCTGTAGCATTTTTATCATGAATGCATGTTGCATTTTGTCAAATGCCTTTCCTGCATCTTATTGAGATGATCATATGGTTTTTGTTCTTGACTCTGTTAAAATAGTGTATTACATTTATTGATTTATGGATGTTGAACCATCCTTGCATCTCTGGGATAAATCCAACTTGGTCAGGATGTATGATCTTCTTGATGGCAATCTGTATTCTGTTTGCCAGTATCTTGTTGAGGATTTTTGCATCTATGTTCATTAGGGAGATTGTTCTGTAGTTCTCTTTTTGGGTTGGGTCTTTCCCTGGTTTTGGAATCAAAGTAACATTTGCTTCCAGGAATGAATTTGGAAGCCTTGCTTCCCTTTCAATTTCCTTGATGAGTTTAAAGAGTAATGGTGATAGTTCTTCTTTAAATGTCTTGTAGAATTCCACGGTGAAGCCATCAGGACCTGGGCTTTTCTTTGTTGGTAAATTTTTTATTACATTTTCACTTTCACTCATTGTTATTGGGGTGTTTAGAATTTCTATATCTTCTTCATTTAACTTTGGCAATTCATATGTATCTAGGAATCTGTCCATTTCTTCTGTGTTTTCCATTTTATTAGAGTACATGTTCTCCAGTAGGTATTGATGATCCTCTGGATTTCTGCTGGGTCTTTTGTGACTTCCCCTTTTTCATTCTTTTTTTTTTTCTTCTTCTTACTTTGTTTCATTTTTATTTGTGCTTTTCACTGATGTTTGGTTTATTGAAATTTGATTTTTACAGATACTATTTAGCCAATGATATGACCTGTATTAATACTGTAAAACTAAAAATTATACAGTATTTCAGATATCTTATTCTGTATATATTATTGTAAATATCAGAAGACTACAGTAACAATGTAACAATCATTTTTCTTCCATTTGAGGATAAGGATTTATGATAAACCACACATACCATCTTTCCTGCAATCAGTTAAATTTAAGAGATGGATACCTGGGAGAAGGTGTAATCTGTAGTCACGAAATCATTTTGTGCATGCATAAAGTTAGCAAACTTCTAGGCATCATACTCTTGTCCTCAGTCTCATTAGCACCATACTCCAACCAAGTTAACTCATGCAAAGAGTTAAATAAAACAGTGATAACTAAAGGAATAGGAATTTAAAAAGGCTGCATTTCATAAATAATTCCTCTCAAATCACAAATGTAGTAATCTGAAATTACTCTAAAGACTTAATAACCAATTACTGTGGAGAGCGAAAGGTTGAAATAACCTTGAGAGACCTCTGAGTCTCTTGAGAACATAATGAATCCTGGATAGGCAGCTGGCACAAAAACAAGGATGGTTACTTGTAACGAGAGTGGTTAAATAGAAAGAGTTCAAATGTCTGCAGTGCAAGGGAACCTTATTCCCGGAGTTGTAAAGATACATTTGACCTTTTCCCTGGAAAATAATTAGTCGCCCGAATTATGTGCTGAGGAGGGGTTGGGGGTTGTGGAAAGGGTATATAAAGGGCAATAAAGTGGGAAGAGGGGTCTCTCCTCTGCCTCTCTCTCCTTTTTCTTTTCCTCAGAGGTTGTGTTTTTCTTTCATCCTCTCCCCTCCTCTCAGGTACTGTTCGACTAGTGATGGCTGGCACCATCAAATTACTACAGTTGATACTCACTGTGAAGAATGCATAGCTATATAAAATATAGCTATGCAAAATAGAATTCAGTGAAAGATATCATTTTAAACATTTTTACAACAAGAAAGATGCTGGAGATTCATATCAATAGTTACTAACTACATAAATTTTAAAGATTTGTATTCTTTAGGATTACTGTGCTTAAGAGAAATTTGATTTTATCTAGCCTCAGATGCTTGTCAGAGATTTATTAAAGAAAAGATGTATGAACCACTAGTAGTGGTATTAAACCCAAATCACTTCCAAGACAGGTAAGATTTAGAGCTATTAAGACTAAAGAACTGGGTTCACTGACATTACAAATGGTATTTTAAAAAAAGATACACACAAAAATAATCACATACAGTCAGCTGGCATTTCATACTAACCACTGGAGAAGGTAGTGATGCATAGTGTTAGAATTTAAAATACAAGGTCAGCTTTAGCTGTAAACAATTCTAAAGCATTGTAACTCTTTAAAGCATATGTAGTGAAAAAGGATTAGAATTCATATAAAAATCAGAAGTAAAAAAGCAAAAAATAGAAATATTTAGTGATTTACTCAAAAGAAGTTTAAATGATACAGAAATGAAAACTATTAGAGATCTATACACAATAAAAAGTGAATATAAATTAGCCAGCTCCATGGACATTTCCAGTTAAACATTCATACAAATACATATTCACCTTTTTCTTTATATAGTAGTAGTACATACATACATGACATGAAAATTCTGGCAAAAAAAATCAGAGATATTAACAATATTCTCACATTTCAAAAATGGTGTGAAATATGTTTTAACAAAAACATTCTACATGAATGTAAACCCCTGATAAATTCCATGATTTTATCATGCCAGAAGCATGTTGGTTTTAATTTTTTAAAAACAAGATATTGGTATTATAACATATTGGCTTATTAATAAGTAAGGCATTTTGTATACACAATATCTTAGTGTGTACAAAAAGTTTTAAGATTATTTACTATGATGTTTTAAACTTTGAAAGTCTCTTCAACATAGGAAAATAGCTGCACACATTTAGGTGTGTTTTTTTTTATAAAACACAAAATAAATCTGTGATTGGTCTCTGGGGTTCATGGTAATAAGTCTTGTTTTATTTTTTTCACATAGTATAAATTATATTCTAATGCAGGTTTGCATTAAAACCCAGTAACTCTTAAACAATGTTACTAAATAACCATAAGTCCCAAATGCAGCAAAGGCAAACAATCTTCATAGTGCACTTTCACCTCACTGAAGTTGAAGCTGGTCATTTTGGATATTTTTCCACTTCAATGTGAAGTAGATTGTTAGGGTTTCATTGGTGGTTTCATTATGTGGATTTTTTAAAAGAAAAGGATGGTTTTGATTTCTTCGACAGCTCAGAGTTGGAAATCATGAGTCCTTTAAATAACCAACTGTTCTTTGGTAGAGGAAATCTCTCAATGCAACTGCAATAAATAAGCATCTACATCCTTAGCTATATTACCAGTATATCCTGGAACCAAAGTAAGATGGTTTTCCTGTTCCCACAATCTACTTAATTGTTGTTTTAAAATCTGAATATTTCTATCATTTATAATTTCTGTTTTGGATGACAGTTTTAACCACCATCTTTTTATTACTGCTTGAAGCCAGTTTAAACCAACTATTACATAGTTTTCAAATTTGCTTTTAAGTAATGACTTTACTAGAGGTAATAAATCTACACAGCAGCCAAATGAGATATATTGTTTTTATTCCTGTAAACTATTGTTGATTACAGGAAGACAATCTACCACAACTCCAAGGTCTTCTATCCTCACTAAATAAGCTACAAGTTCACTTATACTTCTCTTTCTCCAGAAAGTTAAAGCCACATTCAATCTCAAATTCCTGCTGAACAAAATTTGTGCCATTGTTTCATGGTCCTGAGAAACCTCAGAGAAAAACCCACTATATTTTGATGACTGGCTTTCTGCCTGCGAAGAACCAGACTCATTGGAGTTAACCATGTATGTCCAACTAACGTGGTGTAACTTCTCAGGCAGGTGGCCTGCACAAGCCAGCTCATTTTCTTTATTTGCCATGTCACAGCAACCACTTCTAGGGGACTGGTTTTTTTTGGACCAAGGATTTGGAAAGGGATGATGAACTTTCTTTCTGCAATAGATCACCATATGTAGGCTATCCGGGCTTTTCACAGCTTGTCCAACTGTTGTATTTATGTAAGCAGCCAACGGTTTTGGAGATTTCTTAACCTCCTTCTTGTTCTTCTTAGTGAAATTAGAGATCCTTTTTCTAGGAAGATCAGTGGAATGATCCTCAATATTATTCCAAAAGTTCCATTTTTTAACATTGTGATTTTCAGATGCCATAATCTCTTTAACTGCACCTCATTGTACCGTGTCACCTCGGCCCAGCCTGGGCGCTAACGAACAGGGCCCGCAGCCTAGAGCGTCCCTTGGCTCCTGGGCCAGGGCCCACTCACAGCCATTCAAATGCCGCCGCCCAGGCAGCCCGCTGGAATAGCTTCCCCCCCCCCGCCCCGTTTTCATTCTAAATTGCATGGATTTCAACCTTTTCTTTCCTTTTTTTTGATAAGGTTGGCTAAAGGTTTATCGATTTTATTTATTCTTTCAAAAAACCAACGCTTGAATTCATTAATCTTTTGTATCATTCTCTTAATCTCCATTGTATTGATTTCTGCTCTGATCTTTATAATTTTCTCTCCTGTGCAAGCTTTGGGTTTGTTATTCTCTTCTTTTTCTTTGAGTTTAAGGTTCTGCATTATGTTATTTATCTGAGTTCTCTCTGTTTTACTAATATGAGCATTCACTTCTAAGAATTTGCCACATAGAATTGCTTTATTGTGTCCCATAGATTCCTGTATGTTGTACTGGCATTATCATTTACTTGTGGAAACTGTCTAATTTCTTCTTTAATTTCCTCTGTGACCGATTGGTTGTTCAGGAGGGTGCTATTCAATTTCCAGGTGTTTGTGGGAGTTTTGAAGTTTCTCATGTTATTGATCTCCAATTTTTTTTGCACTATGGTCTGATACTATACAAGGGGTAACTTCAATTCTTTTACATTGACTTAGACATGTCCCATGAGCTAGCATGTGGCCTATTCTGGAGAATGACCTGTGTGCAGCTGAAAAGAGTATGTATTCTGATTTTTTGGGGTGGAACACTCTGTAAACATCTATTAAGTCCATTTGTTCAATAGCTTGGTTCAGTTCTTGGATTTCGTTGTTAAATTTTTGTCTAGATGATCTGTCTATTTGTGATAGTGGGATATTGAGGTCCCCCACTAAAATTGTATTAGTACTTATTTGGTATTTCATGTCCATTAATATTTATTTTGTATAGTTGGGGGCATTTGTATTTAGTGCATATATATTTAGGATTGTCATCTCTTCCTCTTGGATTGTTCCCTTCACAAGAATGTAGTGACCATCTTTGTCTCTCTTAATTAGTTTTGGTTTGAAATCTACTTTGTCTGCAAATAACATTGCTACCCCTTCTTTTTTCTGGGTTCCTGTCGTGTGGAGAAATGTTTTCCATACTTTTACCTTCAGTCTATGAATTTCTTTTTGAGTTAGGTGAGTTTCTTGTATACAGCATATTGCTGGATTTTGCTTCTTAATCCATTCTGTCAGTCTATTTCTTTTGATTGGTGAATTGAGGCCATTAATATTGATAGTTATAATTTATAGATATTGACTCATCCTTGTCATGATGTTTTAATGTTGTTGGCTCTTATTTCTTTTCCCCCCTTTCCCTTTAGTTTCTTACCTTGCCTGGTGGCTTCCCTTTGTTGAGTCTCATGGAGTTGTGACCTTCATTGCCTTTTTCTAGGATATTGCTTAGAATTGTTTGGAGTGCTGGTTTGGTGTTCATGAAATTTCTCAGGTGTTCTTTGTCATAGAAGTATCTAATTTCCCCATCAATTTTGAAAGATAATTTTGCAGGATACAACAGTCAGGTTGGAAGTTATTTTCTTTTAGGGCTTGAAATATTTCACTCCAGGCTCTCCTTGATTTGAGGGTTTGTGTTGAGAAGTCTTGGATGATTCTGATGGGCTTTCCTTTGTAGGTGATTTGTTTCTTTTCTCTAGCTGCCTGTAGGAATTTTTTCTTCTGTTGAGTTTCTGGAATCTTGACTATTATATGTCTAGGTGTAGATTTTTTTGATCATGGCTAGTTGGAGTTCTATATGCCTCACTTATCTGTATGTCCAATTCTGTACCTCTGTCTGGGAAGTTTTCTACTATTACTTCTGTCAACAGTTTTTTATGTCAATTGTACTCTCCCCTGTTTTTTTGTGGACTCCTGTCAGTCTTATGTTATTCTTCTTTGCACCATCTAGCAGTTGCTGAATTGATTTCTCATGGTCCCTTCCTATCTTTAAGAAATCTCTGTTTTCATGGTCCTTTACTGCAGTCTTGTCTTCTATATCTGATACTCTATCTTCAGATTCTCTTAGTCTGCTCTGCATGCTTTCAATGGAGTTTTTAATCTCCTGAATATCTGTTTGAATCTGTTTCATGGATTCCATTTCTTTCTTATGTTGGGCAATCATGGTTTCCATTTCTTTCTTGTTCTGGGCATTCATGGCTTCCAGCATGTTTCTGAGCTCATCTGTTTTTTTATCTGTTCTAGAGCCTCTAATCATGTCTTTCACTCTGCTCACCATCTCTGTGTTTATCTGGGAGAATATTTCTGCTCTGAATTTTTCTACAGCCTCATTCATCTGTTTTGTTACTTCCTGTGCTCTCAGTTCAGTGTGTCCAGGTGGTGGATTATCAGACTTTTCCACCTCATTTCCCCCAGAATTTGCCTTTTGGGGGATGAAAGTCTGAGTTTGTGACTTGTTTAAATGTCTTCTCATTTTGTTTTTGGTACTGTCCTTGGTTTAGCTCCTGGATTGATATTTTGAAGTTGCTCATTGTAAGTATCCTTGTTGATGTATTTAGAACACTTATGGAATGATTGCTTCTCAGAGGTGACTTCCAGATATAGCTGGTCTTTAGGTTTTGAGCCTCTAATGTTTCTGAGGCTATCTCATTTTCATTATACCAGGAAGGACAACTGATTAGATGAATCACAACCCATTAGCCCAAGTGATACAATTGGCAACACCATGGCATCAAATGCACCATTAGAGAATGACAATTTGTGGTTGTTATTAATCTATCATCTTTAAAAATGAAGGGCCTCCTTTAGGGTATGTCTCTGCTGTCACAATAGACAACATGGGCAGCAGTGTACTGTTATAAGTGAAAGAGTCTCAGTAAGCTAGTCCCAGACCCTTGAGATTCAGGCAGATTTCTGGCTGCAAGCCCCAAGTTGAGGTCCCTGTCCCTCTTCAGGGTTGCACTCTGCAAGGTTCTATTGCAGGTTTCAGCTGCCTTTCCCCTGAAGAAAGTCCAGGTTCTGATGGGAGCTGATGATCCCTCCAACTTACCAAGCATGGTGGTCTGGTGTGCCTTTATTGCAGAGATTCTCTTTGCTTTTCCAGTGGGCTTGTTTTCATCAGGAAGCCTGAGAAGCCCCTCTCTGTTTTTCACTTCTGCAGCTCAGGACAATGCCTTTTATGTCCTCCTGTGCCTCTGCAGTGTGGAACCAAGTAGCTGCACAGCCAGAAGGCTGGGTGGGGGGCTGTTGTTGGAGGCACCCACATGGCCAAGCTGGGGCTGGTGGGCATGCCCAGGGGTGTCCTCCTCACCCTGTCTTGGTCACAAGCCTGTCTTGATCACAAGCTGGTGGAGCAAGCTGGAGGAAGCAGGTTCCAGTCAGGTTGCAACCACTTACCCCCACTCAGCCCCTCTTAGCCCTGCTTGGCCAAGTTGGGGCTGGCGGGCATACCTGGGGGTGTCCTCCTCACCCTGTCTTGGTTGCAAGCCTGTCTTGATTGCAAGCTGGTGGAGTAAGCCAGAGGAACCAGGTTCCAGTCAGGCTGCAACTGCTCAGCCCCACTCAGCCCCATTCGGCCCTGCTCAGCCAAGCTGGGGCTGGTGGGCATCTTCCATTGACTTCTAAGGAAGAGAATACACCAGGGAATATGTTTGATTGAAAACTTCATTCAAACTGCATAATCATTCTGAAAAAGCATGTTTGGCTTTTACCTTAAAGTTCTTCTTAGGAAAATGTTTGCAGGTTTCCAAGCACTTTTTTGCAATGGAACTGTATGGCACTTTCTAGGCCACATTGCCATTCAGCATAGAAGGCTCATTGAGATGGACAGTACAGATCAGTAATGTATAGAAGCAGATATCTGAGTAATTACTGTTTTACTTCAAACCTGCAGTAGACTTGATTTCCACACAATGCCAATTCTGGCTGCTTTACCTGAAAAGTAACTGCATTTTATGTCATCTACTTCCATTAACTTCTATGGAAAAGAATACACCAGAGAACATGTTTGAGAAAAATCTTCAGATCAAACTGCAGAAGCATTCCTAAAAGTGAGTTTCGATTTTAAACTAAAGTTCTTCATAGGAATACATTTGGAGACATAAAGTCCTTTCTTTGCAAAAGAACTCTATGGCAATTTCTATACCAAACTGCCAATAATAATAGAAGCCTCATAGAGATGGAATGTGCAGATCTGTTATTTAGAGAGGCAGATACTCAAGTGATTATAGTTTTACTGCATTCCTGCACTGGACTTGATTTCCACAATATGGCAGCTCTAGCTGCTTTCTCTGAAAAGAGAAACTGCCCTTTATATCATCTAATTCCTTTGACTTCTGTGGAAGAGAATACCCCAGAGAAAATATATGAGTGAAAACTTCAGTTCAAACCAGAGAATCATTCTGAAAAGAGTGTTTGGCTTCTAACCTAAAGTTCTTTTTAGGAAAACGTTTGAAGTTCTCCAAGCCTTTTCTGTGCAAGAGAACTAAGTGTATGGCACATTCTAGGCTGAAATGACATCCACATTAGAAACCTCATAGAGATGGAATGTACAGATCTGTAATGTAGAGAGGCAGATATTAGAGTGATTACTGCTTTACTTCATTTCTGCAATACAGTTGATTTCAACACAGTGGCAGTTCTAGCTGCTTTCTCTGAGAAGTAACTGCACTTTATGTCATCCATTTCTATTAACTTTTATAGAAGAGAATACACCAGAAAAAAATGTTTCAGTGAAAACTTCAGTTGAAATTGCAGAACCATTCTCAAGAGTGTGTTTGGCCCCTAACCTAAAATTCCTCTTAGAAAATGTTTGCAGATCTCCAAGCCCTTTGTACACAACAGAACTGTATGACAATTTGTACTCCAAATTGCCATTCACAATGGAAGTCACATAGAGATGGACTGCACAGATCTGTATTGCACATAGGTAGATACTGGGTGATTTCTGTTTTACTTAATCTCTACAATGGAATTGATTTCCACACAATGGCAGTTCTACATGCATACTCTGAGAAGTAACTGCACTTTATGTCATCCACTTTCATTTACTTCAATGGAAGAGAATGCACCAGAGAAAATGTTTGAGTGAAAACTGCAGTTCAAACTGTACAACCATTCTGAAAAGTGTGTTTGGCTTCTAACATAAAGTTCTTCTTAGGAAAACTTTTGCAGTTCTCCAATCCCTTTGTTTTCAACAGAACTGTTTGCACATTCTGGGCCAAGCTGCCATTCACCATACAAAGCCTCATGAAGATGGACTGTATAGATCTATAATACTGAGAGGCAAATATTCGAGTGATTGCTGTTTTATTTCATTCCTGCAGTGGAGTTGATTTATACACAGTGGCAGTTCTTGCTAGTTTATCTGAGAAATAATTTCACTTTCTGTCATCTACTTCCATTGACTTCTATGGAAGAGAATACTCCAGAGAAAATGTTTTAGTGAAAACTACTGTTCAAATGGCAGAACCATTCTGAAAGTGTGTTTGGCTTCTAACCAAAAGTTCTTCTTAGAAAAACGTTTGCAAAATTCTAAGCCCATTCTGTGCAACAAAACTGTATGGCAATTTCTAGGCCAAACTCCCATTCACCGTAGAAGCCTCATAGAGATGGACTGTACAGATCTGTAATGCAGAGAGGCAGATACACAAATGATTACTGTTTTACTTCTTTGCTGCAATGGAGTTGATTTTTACACAAAGGTCATTCAAGCTGCTTTCTCTGAGAAGGAAGTGTACTTCATGTCATCCCCATCCATTGACTTCTGTGGAAGACAATACACCCAAGAAAATGTTTGAGTGAAAACTTTAGTTCAAACTGAAGAACAATTCTGAAAAGGGTGTTTGCCTTTGAAACTAATTATTTAAGGAAGACATTTGCAGATCTCCAAATCCTTTACTTGCAACAGAACTGTATAGCACTTTCTAGGCCAAATTGCTATTCACCATTTGCCTCATAGTGATGGACTGTTCAGATCGGTAATGCAAAGAATCAGATACACCAGTGAATACTCTTTTATGCATTTCTCCAATGAAGTTGACTTCCACACAATGGCAGTTCTAGCTGCTTTCTCTGAGAAGTAACTGCCCTTTATGTCATCCACTAACATTGACTTCTATGGAAAAGAGTACACCAGGGAAAATGTTTGAGTGAAATCTTCAGTTGAAAATGCAAAATCATTCTGAAAAGTGTGTTTTGCTTCTAACCTAAAGTTCTTCTTAGGAAAATGTTTGCAGGTCTCCATGTCCTTTCTTTGTTGCAAAACTGTATGGCACTTTCTAGGGCAAATTGCCATTCACAGTAAAAGCCTCTCAAATAGACGCACTGTACAAATCTGTACTGCAAGGGCCAGGGATTTAGCTCAGTAGTTCTGCTGCCTGTCTTGCAAGTGCAAAGACCCAAGTTTTATTCCCAGTACCAAAAAAAAAAAGAGTTTAAGACATCTTTAATGCAGCAAGGCAGACACTCGAGTGACTACTGCTTTACTTTATTCCTGCAATGGAGTTGATAGCCACCCAATGGCAGTTCCAGCTCCTTTTTCTGAGAAGTAGCTGCACTTGGTGTCATTCACTTCCATAGATTTCTATGGTAGAATATACATCAGGGAAAATGTTTGTGTGAAATCTTCAGTTCAAACCTCTGAACCATTCTAAACAGTGGGTTTGCCTTCTAATTTAAAGTTCTTTTTTGAAAAATGTTTGCACATCTCCCAGCCCTTTCTTTGCAACAGAACTTTATGGTACTTTGTAGGGCAAACTGTTCATCCACAGTGGCAGCCTGAGAATTGTGCCCTGTACAAATCTGTAATGCAGAAAGGCAGATTGTCTAATGAATCCATGCATATGAGTTTCTATTTGGGTACTCACATAATATACATTGAGTTTTAGAACTGCTTTCAGTTAGGAACATATGCTGTTTACTCACTTGCTCTACCATTCACTCCAATGGTCCAGAATACACCTCTAAAGTCTTAGAGTGAAATCTTCAGAACCATTTTTGTTAGGTAAGTATGCTTCTTACATAGAGGTGTTATTATCAAAATTTTAGAACTTTCCAAGTTCTTTGTCACAGACCTGCTTGGTACTTTCTAGGCCAAACTACCATTCACAGTGGCAGCCTGTGAGTTGTGCACTTTGCAAATCTGCAATTCAGAGTTGCAGACAGTTGAATGAATTCATCCAAATGAGTTTCACATTGGGTAGTTACCTGCCATACACTGAGACTTGTAACTGCTTCCAGATAGGAGCAAAAGCACTTTATGTCATACAACTCCATTTAATTCAGAATATTCCTCTGAATATATCAGACTTTGGGATTCAGCTCAAACAGTAGAACCACTGTGGGAAGGCAGGTAGCCTTCTAACATAATCTTTTTATTAAGAAATCTAGTAAATCACTTCTCAGCCTTTTGGCTAAGATCAAGTGAAGAAATCTATTAAAACTCCAAGATCTTTCCCTGTCAGAGAGCTTCATGGCCCTTTCTAAGCCAAAATGCTGTTCACTATGGCAGCCTGTTTGTTGTGCCCTGTACAAATTACTATTTACAATTCTCCAAGTTCTTTCTCTGTTTTAGACCAGCATGGTACTTTCTAGACAAAAAATGCCATTTGCAGTGGCAGTGTGAGTGTTGTTCCCTGTACACATCTGTAAAGGACAGAGGCAGACTGTTGAATAAATCCATGCAGACGTGGTTCTCTTTGGGGAGCTATGTGCCATACACTGAGAGTTGTGCCTGCTTATAGTTAGGAGCAAATGCATTTTGTATGCTGCACCTCCACTGTGTTCAAAGGAGCAGAATACACCTCTGAAAAATCTTAAGAGTACAAACTTCAGTTCAAAGAACAGAACCTTTATGGGAAGGCAGGTAGACTTCTAAGATAGAGTTGTTATTTGGGAAACATTTAGAACTCTCCAAGCTCTTTCTCTGTCACAGAGCTACATGGTATTTTCTGGGGCAAACTGCCATTCACAGTGGCAGCTTGAGAGTGGTACCCTGTAGAAATCTGTAATGCAGAGAGGCAGACAGTCAAATGAATCCATGTAGATGTGGTTCTCATTGGGTATTTACCACTTATACATTGGGAGTTGTGACTACTTACAGTTAGGAGCAAATGCCCTATATGTCCTGCACCTCCATTTATTTCAGTGGGTCAGAATACACCTCTGAAAATCTTAGAGGGCCAACTTCAGTTCAAACAGCAGAGCCATTCTGGCATATCAGTTAGGGTTCTAACATAGATTTATTATTAGGGAAACATTTAGAACTCCCCAAGCCCTTTCCTTTTCACAGATCTACAGAGTACTTTCTATGCCAAACTGCCATTCACAGTGGCAGCCTTAAAGTGATGCCCTGAACAAAACTGTAATGCAGCAAGGTAGACAGTCGAATGAACCCATGCAATGGGGTTCTCTTTGAAGAGTTACCTGCCATACACTGAGATTTGTTACTGCTTCCTGTTAGGAGCAAATGCACTTTACATCCTGCCCCTCTATTTACTGGAATGGGCAAGAATACACCTCAGAAAATCTTAGAGTGCAAACTTTAGTTCAAACATCATGACCATTCTGTTAAGGCAGGTAAGTTTCTATCATAGAGTTTATATTAGGGAAACATTTGGAACCCTCCAAATTTTTCTCTGTCACAAAGCTACATAGTGATATCTAGGCTAAACTACAATTCACAGTGGCAGGCTGAGAGTGGTGCCTGTACAAATCTGTAATGCAGAGACAGACAGTGGAATAAATCCATGAAGGTTGGGTTCTCTTTGGGTGGTTACTGTCATACATTGAAAGTTGTAACTGCCTCCAGTTATGAACAAATGCACTTTATGTCCTGCATCTCCTTTCCTTAAATGGTGCAGAATAGAGCTCTGAAAATCAAATATGTAAACTTCAGTTCAAACAACAGTACCATGCTGGAAAGAGAGGCAGGCTTTTTACATAGAGTTGTCATCAGGAAAACATTTAGAAATAGCCAAGCTTTCTCTCTGTCACAAAGCTGCATGGTACTTTCTAGGCCAAAAGGCCATTCACAGTGGGAGCCTGAGAGTAGTGCCCTGTACAAATCTGTAATGCACAGCAGCAGACAGTTGAATAACTCCATGCACATGGGGTTCACTTTGGGCTATTACCTGCTGTGGGCTGAAAGTTGTAACAGTTTCCACTTAGGCATAAATGGACTTTATATCCTGAACCTATATTCACTTCAGTTGAGCAGGATACACCTCTGAAAATCTTAGAGTACAAACTCCAGTTCAAAGCAGAACCATTTTAGGAAGTCAGTTATGCCTCTAACATAGAGTTGTTTTTATGGAAACATTTAGAACTCTCCAAGATCTTTCTTTTTCACAGAGCTGCATAGTATTTTCTAAGCCAAACTCCCATTCACAGTGGCAGCCAGAGAGTGCTGCCCTGTACAAATCTGTAATGCAGGGAAGCAGACGAATGAATCCATGCAGAAAAGGTTCTCTTTGAATAGTTACCTGCCATACACTGAGCCTTGTAACTACTTCCATTTATGGGCAAATGCACTTTATGCCCTGTACCTCCATTCACTTCAGTGGTGCAGAATACACCTCTGAAAAATCTTAGAGTACAAACATCAGTTCAAACAGCATAACTATTCTGGAAAGTCAGTTACACTTCAAACATAAAGTTGCTATTAGGGAAACATTTAGAAGTCTCCAAGCTCTTTCTCTGTCACAGAGCTGCATGGTGCATTCTGGGCCAAACTGCAATTCACAGTGACAGCATGAAAATCATGCCCTGCACAAATCTGTAAGGATAGAGGCAGACAGTAGAATGAATCCGTGCAGATAGGGTTCTTTTGGTTAGTTACCTGCCATACACTGAGATTTGTAACTGCTCCAGTTAGGAGCAAATTCACCGTATGTCCTGCACCTTCATTTACTTCAATGGGGCAGAATACACCTCTGAAAATGAAATATGCAGTGTAGTTCAAACAATAGAATCATGCTGGCCAAGGAGGTCTGCTTCTTAGATACAGTTGCTATTAGGGAAACATTTAGAACTCTTTAAGATCTTTCTCTGTCATACAACAGCATGGTACTTTCTAGGCCAAACTGCCATTGACAGTAGCAGCCTGAGAGTGGTGTTCTGTACAAATTTATAATGCAGAGAGTCAGACAGTGGAAAGAATCCTGCAGATGGGGTTCACTTTAGTAGTTACCTGTGATACACTGGAATTGTAACCTCTTCCAGATAGGAGCAAATGCACTTTGTATCCTACACCTCCATTCACTTCAATTGGGCAGCTCACACTTCTTAAAATATTAGACTGCAAACTGCAGTTCAAACAGCCCAACCATTCTGGGAAGTCTGTTACTTTATGGGCTAAAGTGCCATTCACAGTGGCAGCCTCAGAGAGGTGCCCAGTAGAAATCTGTAATGCAGAGAGGCAGACAATCAAATGAATCCATGCAGAGGAGGGTTTTGGGGGGTAGATGCCTGAGAAACATTTACTTTGTAACTATGTTGATGTAGAAGCAAATGTACTGTATTTTCTGCACCTCCATTCACTTCAGTGGGCAGAATACACTTCCGCAAATCTTAGATTACAAACTTCAGTTCAAACAGCAGAACAACTCTGGAAAGTCAGTTAGGCTTCTAACATAAGTTTGTTATTAGGGAAACATTTAGAACTCTGCAAGATCTTTCTGTGTCACAGAGCTGCATGGCATTTTATAGGCCAAACTGCCATTCACCATGGCAGCCTGAGAATGATGCCTTGTACAAATACATAATGAAGAGAGCCAGATAATCAAATGATTCCATGCAGATGCAGTTCTCTTTATGTAGTTACCTGCCACTTCTAACTGTTTCCATCTAGGAGCAAAAGCACTTTATTTCCTCCACCTGCATTCACTTCAATGGGGCCCACTGTCCCTGTGAAAATCTTAGACTCCAAAATTCAGTTAAAAGAGCAGAACCATTCTAGAAGGTCAGTTAGACTTTTAACATAGTTGTTGTTAGGGAAATATTTAGAACTCTCCAAGCTCTTTCTATGTCACAGAACTGCAGAGTAATTTCTAGGCCCAATTGCCATTCAGAGTGGCAGCCTGTGTGTGGTTCATTTTTTTTCTGCTTTAAATGTTTGATATAATTTATCAGTTAAAACTTATATGAGCCTGTTGTCATATAGGTAAGTTTTCAAGCTAGGAATATACTTTCTTTAATAGGTGCTATTCAAAATTAATATTTCCTCCAGAGTTAGTTTCATTAATTTGTCTTCCAAGGTACTTCTCAGAAGTTGTCAAACTTATTTCAAAAAATATTTTTATAATATGCTCTTTATATCCTTTTAAATTCTGTAAAATCTGTGGTAATGTCTCCTAGATCTTGATATTGTAATTTTTAAAATGTATAATTGATATTGTGTAATAGGAAGAAAAGGTCTAAAGGATCAGGGGAAGTGGGAGGGGTAGGGGCAAGGAAAGAAGGGAAAAGAAAAAATATGAGAAAGGAAAAAAACGGAATCAAAGACTTTGCAAATAGGAAAGGGTAGAGGGGGTGAAGGCAGGATGGGGAAGGGGAAAAAATAAGAACCAAGATATTCATGTAATGGTACAAGATCCCAATGATGAATGTAACTGTATTTTATACATAAAATGTACCAGTAAACTTGGAAAAAAATAAATACCAATGGCTCATTCAATGGTCTATGATAACCAGGGACCCTATTGGGCCCTGTTGTTTCCCAGTTATGACCAGACAGGAGGCCACTGATCCTCAACAGATAATATATGAACATCAAGGAATAAAGTACATGATATTGAAAAAATTAAAATCAGAACATAATGAATAAAGGGGCACAAGGGTCTTTTACACTGGGGCTCTTGGACCTCCATTTTGGGGGTTCTGTACATGGCCCCACAGGACATTAAACATCTCAGCCATTTCTGCTTATCACCAGGCCATTATCTTCATTTTAGTGTACAGCTAAAGGAGCTCACTGCAGAACAGGCAGGCAGAAATAGAGTGACTGGCAGGCCAGACACTACAAAAGACATGCTATTAGGTGTTGGGGCCTTCTGCAGTTCTAGTGCACCAACTGACCTATCCCAGTGAGGCATATGACCAGATAAGTTTGTTGGTGAAATTGGCATGGGGCACCATCCCTGAAGAGGGCACTCCAGTTCTCTCCTTCTTACATATCTTTCAGGGCACTAAAGAACAATATGCTAAATTCCTTGCTAGATTAGAAGAGGTAGTTCACAGACAAATCCCCCATGCACAGGTGGGCAAAATTATAGTACTGCAATTGGCCTTTGAAAATGCAAATGAAGATTGTAAACAAGCCCTTGGGGTTGTTAGGGCTACTAAAAATCTTGGAAATGATCTAAAATCTTGCAGAGATGTAGAAACTGAATCTCATAAAACTTCCATGCTGGCATAAGCAATGTTATGTCTTACAAAGAGGGCAAAAACCAATAATATCCAATATTTTAATTGTGGAAAGCCAGGACACATCTGTAAGCAGTGTACCACTCTGGCTAAATCAGGAATCACAGTTCCACCTCTCACAGAGGTGAATACAGGAGAGAATAGTAATCCAGCCCCTGGTCTTTGCCCTTGATGTGAAAAAGGAAATCACTGGATAAAAAAAATTTTCACTCCAAATTTCATAACAATGGCACCATCCTTATGGAAAATGTGAATTGAGCCCAGCCCTGGGCCCTTCAAACAACAGAGGCCTTTCCAATAGAGACAATGAGCAGCAAGCTATCTTGGGTTCCTGGCAGAACATTTCTTTGCTCACTCTTGGATTTCCAGGGACCACAGGACTAGACCTCCCTGTGGACCAAAGACTAATGTTTGTTGGGGAAGATAAGCCAGTAAAGATGCCCACTGGAATCTGGGGACCATTGCCTGAAAGTACTGTTGAATCAATTATGGGTAAAATTAGTCTAAATTTGCAAGGAATGTATAACTGTGGTGCCTGGGCTGATCAATTATGATTATGAAGGAGAAATCCATGTTGTAGCTCATTCTGTCTGTGGACATTTGGGTTTTTGAACCAGATGATTATGTTTCTCAACTGATATTTCTTCCTTTGATAAAACTTCCCTCTAAGCAGTACAGGAAACAGCAGAGAAAAGAAGGAGGTTTTGGTAGTATGACAAGTAATTTGTTTTACCCAAGAATTAGGTGGGGGAAGACCTATGTGTAGAATAAAAATAAAAGAAAAATATTTTGAAGGATCACTAGATTACAGCAGCTGATGTGTCTGTTATGGCCACTGAGCAGGCGCCTCCTGTCTGGCCTCTGAAGGCTGATGCCACTTCATTAGTGGGACTTGGTTTGCCTCAACAAGTATTACAAAGTGCAAGTCTACCTTACTCAGTACCAGAAAAATCAAACCAGGACCTTTCAACCTTATGTGGCTCTTATACCAATAAAATTATAGGAAAGAGATCTCTTAAAGGAATGTGTAACTGTACTATTGAACCCACTAATGTGGCAGAACAAATTATGAAAAAATAGAATATCAGTTAATTTTTGATTTAGGAAAAAAATTGCAAGGTAGTCCCAAGCCACTATCAGTTACTCCTAAATTAGATAATGCAGGGATAGGTTATCTGCCTCCTTTATGATAGAGGCCATCAATGCTTCTCTCCCTGGGGCAGATTTGTGACTTCAATGGAAGACAGACACCCCAGTCTAAATGGATCAGTGGCCCTAAATAAAGAGAAGCTAAAATACTTACATTCTTTAGTATGAGTACAAATAAAATTAGGGCACTTAGAACCATCCACTGTCCCTTGGAACACTCCTGTGTTTGTGATTCCAAAGAAATCTAGAAAATGGAGATTGCTAAAGGATTTAAGGGCTGTAAATGCTTGTTTACAACCAATAGTGGGCTTATAGCCTGGCCTCCCATCTCCTATAGCCATCCCTCAAGAATGACCATTGATTATCATTGACCTTATGGGTTGTTTTTTCAAATGTTTATTTTATTTTATTCTATTTCTCCCCACAAGTCCCCTCCCTTCCCTATGTACAAAAGGTGTTTCCATTTTTTCTTTCTAACTACTCTTTTTTTCTTGTTTCCTCCTTCCTTTCTCCCTCCCTCCTCCCTTGTTCCCCTTCCCATTTGAACACCTTCTTTCCATTTCCAAATATCCATTATACATTTCAGCCCTTATTTCCATTTTTGGTTTCTCACACCAGAGAAACAATACAGTATTTAAACATGTGTATCCGATTTTTGCAGGGGAGTATGGTCTCAAGGTCCATCCATTTAGCTATAAATATCTGAAGCTCATCCTTCTTTATGGCAGAGTAATACACCTTTGTATAAAAAAGTCCACATCTTCTTTATCCACTTATCAGTATATGGGCATTTGGGCTGTTTCCAAGATTTAGCTATTACAAACTGTTGCTATAAACATGGGTCCACATATATCACTGTGATATGATGCTTTTAATTCTTTTGCGAAGATGCCAAGAAGAAGTACAACTGGGTCAAATGGGCCTGCTAGCTTTAGTTTTTTGAGAAATCTCCACACTGATTTCCACAGTGTTTACACCAACAGTGAAGTATTCCTTTTCCCCTCATAGACCCACCAGCATTTGTTATTCATTGATTTCTTGATAACAGCCATTCTTTCTGGAGTGAGATGGAATCTCACTGTTGTTTTCATTCACATTTCATGAATGATTGGTGATGTTGAACATATTTTCACATATTTAGTTGCTGTTTCTAATTCTTCATTTGAGAAGTGTCTTTTCATTTCAGATGTCCATTTTTGGATTGGGTCTTTAAATTTGGGGGTTCTGATTTTTTTGAGTTCTTTATATATTTTAGTTAATAGTCCTTTATTTGATGAATAGCTGGTAAAAAAAAAATTCCCACGACTGGTTTGTCTCTTTGCTCTGTTGGTGGTTTCTCTTGCTGTGCAAAAGCTGTTTAATAAGATGATGTCCCAGTTGTTGATTCTTTGTAGTATTTCCCATGCAGTGTGGGTTTTGTTCGTGAAGTCTTTTCCTACTCCTATGCCCTCAAGCATTCTGTTTATTCTCTTTTCCAGCAGATTCAGTGTTTCTGTTTTAATATTTAGATCTTTGATCCATTTCAATTTTATGTCAGTGCACTGGGAAAAATATGGGTCTAGTTTCAATCTTCAGCATGTGGAAAGTCAGTTTTTCCACCCCCATTTTTAAAGAGGCTATCTTTCTTCCAGTGAAGGTGTTTGGCTCCTTTGTTAAAAATAAAGTGGCTGAATTTGAAATAGGAAAAAAGGTCCAAAGACAAAGGGGGTGAAGGGAGGGGAAGGGGAAAGGAAAGGAGGGAAAGGAAAAACTTTGAGAAAAGAAAAAAAATGGAAATGATGTCTATGCAAATAGGGAAGGGTGCACAAGCAATAGGGAAAAAATAAGAACCAAGATACATCAAGGTGGCTGAGTATGTCTGGAGTTGTTTCTACATCCTCTGGTCTGTTCCATTGGTCCTCAGGTTTGTTCTTTTGCCAGTACCATGCTGTTTTCATTACAGTAGCTTTGTAGTATAGTTTCTAGTTGCAAATTGTGATATCCCCTGCCTTGCCTTTGTTGTCCAGAATTGCCTTTGCTATTCAAGGTCTCCTCTGGTTTCAAATGAATTTTAGAATTGTTTTTTCTAGTTCTGAGAGATATGCAGTTGGAATTTTAAATGAGATTACATTGAATCTGTATCGAAATTTTGGAACTATGGCCATTTTCACTATATTGGTTCTTTTTATCCATGAACAAGGATATCTTTCCATTTTCTGATATCCTTTTCAATCTCCTATTTAAGAGTACTGTAATTTTTGATGTAAAGGTCTTTTACTTCCTTTGTTAAATTGATTCCTAGGTATTTCATTTGGGGGGATACTATTGTGAAGGGGATTTTTTTTCCTCTAATTTCTCTTTCTGTGAGTCCATTATTCTTGCACAGGAGGAAGGCTATTAATTTTTTAGTATTGACTTTGCATCCTGCTATGCCACTGAATTTGGTTATCAAATCTAAAAGTCTTTTGGTGGAATTTGGGGGTCTTCTATATAGAGTATCATGCCATCTCCAAATAATGATAATTTAAATTCTTCCTTTTCTATCCTTATTCCATTTATTTTTTTCTTTTGCCTAATCACTCTGGCTAGTGTTTCCAGAATTATATTGAACAAAAACAGTAACAGTGAACATCCTTGTCTTGTTCCTTATTTTAGAGTGAAAGCTTTCAGTTTTTGTCCATTTAGTACGATGTTGGCTGTTGGTTTGTCATAGATGGCTTTTATCGGATTGAGATAAATATCATCAATACTAATTTTCTCAGTTTTTTATCATGAAAGGGTATTGGACCTTGTCAAATGCATTTTCTGCATCTACTCTCAGTTTTTATCCTTGGCTCTGTTAATATAGTGTATTATTTTTATTGATTTTCATATATTGAACTGTCCCTGTATCCCTGGGATGAATCCAACTTGGTCATGGTGAATAACCTTCTTGATGATTTACTGCATTGTTTGCCAGTATCTTATTGAAGATTTTTCCATCTATGTTCATTAGAGAGATTGGCCTGTAATTGTCCTTTTTGGTTGGGTCCTTCTCTGGTTTTGGTATCAGGTTAATACTTGCTTCCAGGAATGATTTTCTGAGTATTGCTTCCCTTTCAATTTCATTAAAGAGTTTGAGGAGTAGTCTTAGGTCTTCTCTAAATTTCTTGTGGAATTCAGCAGGGAACATCAGGGCCAGGGCTTTTCTTTGTTGGTAGGTTTTTAATTACATATTCAATTTCACTGACTGATATTGGTTCATTTAGAATTTCTATACCTTCTTGATTCAGTTTTGGTAATTCATATGTATCTAAGAATCTGTCCATTTCTTCTGTATTTCCCATCTTATTAGAATACAGGTTCTCAAATTAGTTATTGATGGTTTTCTGGATTTCTGCAGGGTTTGTTGTGATTTCACCCTTTTCATTCTTAAGTGCATAGATTTGAGTCTTTTCTTTTTTTACAAGGTTAGCTAAGGATTTGTCAATTTTATTTAATATTTCAAAGAACAACCTATTTGATTCACTGATTCTTTGTATTGTTTTCTTACTCTCCATTGCATTAATATCTGCTCTGATTTTATAATTTCTTCCATTTTATGAGCTTTGGGATTGACTTGCTCTTCTTTTTCTAGAAGCTTGAGGTTCAACATTAGGTTGTTTGTTTGAGCCCACTCTGTTTTCCTGATATGCTAATTCATGGCTATAAATTTTCTTCATAGGACAGCTTTTATTGCACCCCATAAGTTCCAGTGTGTTGTATTGTCATTAAAATTTAACTGTAGCTATTGTCTGATTTCTTTTTAAATTTCAACTGTGACCCACTGATTGTTTAGGAGGCTGTTATTAAATTTCCATGTGTTTATGAAGTTCTTGTGGTTTATTTTGCCATTGACTTCCAATTTCACTGCACTATGGTTTGATAATATGCATGGGATTATTTCAATTCCTTTGCATTTACTTAAGCATGTTATTTGAGTATATGGCCTATTTTGGAGAAAGTCCCATGTGCAGCTGAGAAGAATGTGTATTCTGATGTTGAGGGGTTGGACACTCTGTAGACATTTACTAAGTCCTTTTGTTCAAAAGTTTCATTCAATTATAATATTTCATTGTTGATTTTTTTGTCTAGATGATCTATTTGAGACAGTAAAGTATTGAGGTTTCCTATTGCAACTGCATTAGTGCTTATATAATTTTCCATGTCCATTAATATTTGTTTTATATAGTTGGGTGTGCTGCTATTTGGTGCATATGCATTTATGATTGTTATCTCTTCCTCTTGGATTGCTTCCTTTACCAGGATGTAGTAGCCTTCATCTCTCTTAATCAGTTTTGGCTTGAAATCCACTTTGTCTGCAAATAAAATAGCTACCCTTCCTTTTTTTCTGTGTCCCTGTAGCATGGAATATTGTTTTCCATCCCTTGACTTTCAGTCTATGAATTTGTTTTTGCATTAAATGTGTCTCTTACATGTAGCATATTGTTGGATCTTGCTTCTTGATCCATTCTGCCAGTCTGTTTCTTTTGGTTGGTGAATTGAGACCATTAACATTGATGGTTATAACTGATATGTATTGCCTTATCTGTCATGATATTTTCCTGCTGTTGCCTTCCTTCTTTCATTTTCTGTTTAATTTCTTGCCTTGCCTGATGGATTCCTTCTGTTGGAGTTCTTGGTTGTAATCTTTTTTTTCCATTAAGTTTATTGGTACATTTTAGGTATACAATATGGTTACATTCATCATCGTTATCTTGCACCTTTACATGATCTATCTTGGTTCTTACTTTTCTTCATTCCCCTGCCCTACCTTCACCCCCTCCTCCCTTCCCTATTTACAAAGACTTTGTTTCCTTTTTCCTTTTCTCATATTTTTTCTTTTCCCTTTTCTTTCCTCTACCCCTCCCACTTCATCTACTCCTTTAGACCTTTTCTTCCTATTTAACAATATCAATTATATATTTTGATCCTTATTTACACTTTTAGCTTTTCACACCAGAGAAACTATTCAGTATTTACATGTGTGTCCTATTTATTTCTCTTAAGAGTCTATCTCAGACAAAGAAGCAAAAGCAGCAAATAAACATATGAAAATATGTTCAACATCACTGGTCATTTGAGAGATGCAGTTGAAAACAATGCTGAGATTCCACCTCACCCCAATAAGAATGGAGTTGTAATCTTTATTGTCTCTATCTAGAATATCCTTCAGAACACTTTGGAGTCCTGGTATGGTGATCATGAATTTCTTCAGTTGTTCTTTGTCATGGAAGCATCTTATTTCTCCATCAGTTTGGAAGGACAGTTTTGCAGGGTACATCAATATGGGTTAGAGGTTTTCTTTTAGGGCCTGCAATAGTTCATTACAAGCTCTCATTGACTTGAGAGTTTGTGTTGAGAAGTCTATTGTGATTCTGATGGGCTTCCTTTATAGGTGACTTGTTTCTTTTCTCTAACAGCTTTTAATATTTTGGCCTTGTGTTGCATTTCTGAAATCTTAACTATGATATGCCTTGGGGAAGATTTCTTTGATCACAGGTAATTGGAGTACTATATGGCTCAGTTATCTGTATGTCAAATTGTTTTTCCCTGTTTGAGAAGTTTTCTGCCATTACTTCTGATAACAGGTTTTTTATGTCATTTGTGCTATCTCCTGCTTTTTCATTGACTCCAATCTTATGTTATTCTTCTCTGCATTATCTAGTAGCTGCTGGATTGATTTCTCATGGTCCCTTACTATTTTTAAGAATTGTCTCTTTGCATGGTTGCTAACCACAATTCTGTCTTCTATATCTGATATTCTGTTCTTACATTGGCTCATTCTGTTGTGTATAATTTGAATAGAGTTTTTACTCTCCTGGATATATTTGAATCTGTTTCATGGATTCCATTTCTTTCCTATGATGAGTGTTCATATTTTCCATCATGTTCCTGAGCTCCTCTATTTTTTATCTGTATCTGCTTTGGAGATACAAAGAATGTCTTTTATTCTGGTCAACATCTCAGTAGTTATCTGGGAAATTATTTCTACTTTGTTTTTTATAGAGCCTGGTTCATGTGCTTTCTTACTTCTGCTGTTACCACTTCAGAGAGTCCAGGTGGGTGGCTTTTGAATTGTTCCACTTCGTTGCCCCAGGGTTTGCCTTTGGTGAGCTAAATGTCGGAGGTGGGGGATACATCTTGTTTAAGCATCTTCTCATTTTCTTTTTTCAAAGTGTGATTTCTGGGTTGACATTGTAAATTGCTTATGACAAGTACCTTCATTGCCAGTATTCAGAACCCTTAGGAAATGACTACTCAGAAACATCTTTCAGGTATAGCTAGCTTTTGGGTTTTGAGTCTGTTGCAGGATCCTAACTCTTCAATTTATTGAGGATGAGAAGTTTCTGCCTGTTTGGCCCAGCTTCCAGTTCTTTGCCACAGACCTATAGGGCTTTTTCAGACCCTTAGGTGATACAGTGCTCCTCTCTGTGGGTCAGCCAAGCAGCGTGAAGTGCCTCAGCTGTGTCCTGGTTCCTGCCCACAGCACAGTGGGGTCCTGGGAGTGGCTTGGAGCTCTCCGATCTTGTACTCCTGTCCCCAGGTCAGCCAAGCAGCGTGAAGCTCCCCTGCTGCATCCCAGTAGCTGCCCATGCCACAGTGAGGTCCCAGGAGTGACGTGGGGCCCCACCTCCATCCAGTGCTACCCTCTGCGGGTCAGTGAAGCAGTGTGAACCTCCTCGGCTGTATCCCAGCTCCTGACTATGCAACAATGAGGTCCCAGAAGTGGCTAGGAGCCCCGCCTTCATCCAGCACTCTGCTTAGCCACATGGGAGGCTAAAAGGCCCAGTTCCAATCCGCCCCAAGCCCCAACTTCCAGCTCTTCTGCTGCCTGGTCCCACAATAGAGAGGCACAGGGGATTGTACTTCACGTAGCTAAACGTGATAGATTAATAACTACCACAAAATGTCATTTTCTAAGCTGTGCTTGATGCTAAGGTATTGCTGATTGTATCATTTGGGCTAACAAGTTGTAATGAATCTAATCAGGTTTCCTCACCGGCATAAGTAAAAAAAATAGCCTGACAGTGAATAGAGCCTCAAAACCTAAACACAAGCCATATCTGGAGGACACCACTTAAAAGAAAGCATTTCACATGGGGTTGAAACAAACGCACCAAAGATACCTGAATTAAGCAATCTTGAAATATCAACCCAGGAATTAAATCAAGGACAGTACCAAAAACAAAAATGAGAAGACACTTCAGCAAGGCACAAATCCATTCTTCCATGCGACAAAAAGGAAATTCTGGGGGAAATGAGGTGGAAAAGTCTGCAAATCAACCGCCTGGACACACTGAACTGATAGAACAGGAGGTAAGAAAGAAGATGCATGAGGCTCTAGAAAAATTCAAAGCAGAAATAATCTCCTAGATAAATACAGACATGGTGAGCAGAGTGGAAGACGTGATTACAGGCTTTAGAACAAAAACAGATAAGAAAAAAGATGAGAGAAGAAACATGCTGGAAGCCATGAATGCCCAGAACAAGAAAGAAATGGAAACCGTTCATCGCCCAACATAAGAGAGAAATGGAATCCATGAAACAGATTCAAACAGATACTCAGGAGATTAGAAACTCCATTGAAAGCATGCAGAGCAGACTGAGAGAATCTGAAGACAGAATATCAGATATAGAAGACAGGATTGTGGTTAAGGACCATGAAAACAGAGATTTCTTAAATGTAGTAAGGGACCATGAGAAATCGATCCAACAGCTGCTAGATGATGCAAAGAAGAATACCATAAGGCTGATAGGAGTCCACGAAAAAACAGGAAAAAGTACAATAGACGTAAAAAAAAAACTGTTGACAGAAGTAATAGTAGAAAACTTCCCAGACAGAGGTACAGAATTGGACATACAGACAAGTGAGGCCTATAGAACTGCAACTAGACACGACCAAAAAAAATCTACACCTAGACATATAACAGTCAAGATCCCAGAAACCCAACAGGAGAACAAAATTCTACAGGCAGTTAGAGAAAAGAAACAATTCATCTACAAGGGAAAGCCCGTCAGAATCACGACAGACTTCTCCACACAAACCCTCAAATCAAGGAGAGGCTGGAGTCAAGTATTTCAAGCCCTAAAAGAAAATAACTTCCAAGCTAGACTGTTGTATGTGGCCAAATTATCTTTCAAAATCGATGGGGAGACCTGAGGCTCTCTAAGGTGCGGCGACCGGCCTGGTGAGACAAGACAAGCAGCTTGCAGCTCCTTAGGCTGTCCCGGGCCACGCCCATGGCACAGTGAGGCCACGGAGGGGTCTTGCAGCCCCACCCCCACCCCCACCCAATGCTCTCTAAGCTGGGGTGACCTGCCCGGTGAGACAAGACAAGCAGCTTGAAGCTCCTGAGGCCGTCGCGGGCCACGCCCATGGCAACGCCCATGGCACGGTGAGGGGGTCACAGAAGCCTCTTGCAGCCCCACCCCCACCCCACCGGATGCTCTCTAAGCTGCGGTGACCTGCCCGGTGAGACAAGACAAGCAGCTTGAAGCTCCTGAGGCCGTCGCGGGCCACGCCCACGGCACGGTGAGGTCCGCTTAGCCGCGTGGGCACCTCCAACACTCAGTCCCCCCCCACCCCCACCCCCGTTGCACCGCCTACCTTCTGGCTTTTCTGCTACCTGGTCCCACACTACAGAGGCACTGGAGATTATAAAGACCCTTGTCCTGAGCGCCACAAGATAGAGCAGAAGTTAGTAAGAGAAAGAGGGCTTCTCAGGCTCCTAGAAGCAAACTGAAGCTCAGCAGAAAAGTAAAGAGAACCTCTGCAGTAAAGGCACATCACACCACTGTACTTGCTCTGCTGCTGGCTTGCTGAGACTCATTGACTTCTATATGCACAGGGATTCCTGCATTGCCTACTGTGACAGCAGAGACATACCCTGAAGGAGGCACATAATTTCTTTTCCTATGTGCAAAAATCAAAAAAAAAATTTTTTTTTGATTCTTAACTTTTACTTTTTTCCTACTCTTCAAAGTCTACTTTTCTTTCCCTCTCTCTCACTCATTCTGTCACTGTCCCACACTGCTCCTCATCTCCCCATTTGTCCCTTTCTGCACTGAATTCGGATTTCTCCCTTACTGTTCTTTTCTTCTCTTTTTCCTTCTCTTCATTATCATTAGGTTTAAAGGAAAGTAAATTTGGTATCTAGCCTCCCTGTTGCTGTTAGGTGATTCTGTTCGCACCTTTGTTCTTTCATTCTGCCATTTTCTCTTGCCTTTAACAACTTGTTAGAGTCTATGTGATCTTTCTGTGTCTTCTGGCTAATCTTACCTGTTCTTTCTACCTGTCCCTCCCTCGCCAACTCCTTTTCACTCCCCACCCCAAGGGGGAAAGATGCTATATTGAAGAGGTTTTTTCCTTATACACTTCTGTGGGGTTGGTCCTCGCTTTAAATTTAAATCACATACCTCAAAGGGATAGATTAATAACTATCACAAATTGTCGTTTTCTAAGCTGTGCTTGATGCTATGGTGTTGCTGACTATGTCATTTGGGCTAACATTTTGTGATTGATCTAATTAGTTTTCTTTCCTGGTATAAGAAAAATATAATAGCTTCAGAGTCCTCAGAGTCTCAAAACCCAAACACAAGCTGTATCTGGAAGACACCTCTGAAAAGCAATCCTTCCACACGGGGTTTAAACACAAGCAACACAGATACCTACATTATGCAATCTTGAAATATCAACCCAGGAATTAAATCAAGGACAGTACCAAAAACAAAACTGAGAAGACACTTCAGCAAGGCACAAATCCATGCTTCCATGCCACAAAAAGGAAATTCTGGGGGAAATGAGGTGGAACAGCCTGATAAACAACCACTTGGACACACTGAACTGATAGCACAGGAAGTAACAAAGCAGATGCATGAGGCTCTAGAAAAATTCAAAGCAGAAATAATCTCCCAGATAAATACAGACATGGTGAGCAGAGTGGAAGACGTGATTAGAAGCTCTAGGGTACAAACAGATGAGAAAATAGAGGAGATCAGAAACACGCTGGAAGCCATGAATGCCCAGAACAAGAAAGAAATGGAAACCGTTCATCGCCCAACATAAGAAAGAAATGGAATCCATGAAACAGATTCAAACAGATACTCAGGAGATTAAAAACTCCATTGAAAGCATGCAGAGCAGACTAAGAGAATCTGAAGACAGAATATCAGATATAGAAGACAGGATTGTGGCTAAGGACCATGAAAACTGAGATTTCTTAAAGATAGTAAGGGACCATGAGAAATCGATCCAACAGCTGCTAGGTGATGCAAAGAAGAATACCATAAGGCTGATAGGAGTCCACGAAAAAACAGGAAAAAGTACAATAGACGTAAAAAAAAAACTGTTGACAGAAGTAATAGTAGAAAACTTCCCAGACAGAGGTACAGAATTGGACATACAGGTAAGTGAGGCCTATAGAACTGCAACTAGCCATGACCAAAAAAAATCTACACCTAGACATATAATAGTCAAGATCCCAGAAACCCAACAGGAGAACAAAATTCTACAGGCAGTTAGAGAAAAGAAACAAATCACCTACAAGGAAAAGCCCATCAGAATCACGACAGACTTCTCCACACAAACCCTCAAATCAAGGAGAGGCTGGAGTCAAGTATTTCAAGCCCTAAAAGAAAATAACTTCCAAGCTAGACTGTTGTATGTGGCCAAATTATCTTTCAAAATCGATGGGGAGACCTGAGGCTCTCTAAGGTGTGGCGACCGGCCTGGTGAGACAAGACAAGCAGCTTGCAGCTCCTGCAGCTGTCTCGGGCCACGCCCATGGCACAGTGAGGTCACGGAGGCGTCTTGCAGCCCCACCCCCACCCCCACCCCACCCAATGCTCTCTAAGCTGAGGTGACCTGCCGGGTGAGACAAGACAAGCAGCTTGAAGCTCCTGAGGCCGTCGCGGGCCACGCCCATGGCAACGCCCATGGCACGGTGAGGAGGTCACAGAAGCCTCTTGCAGCCCCACCCCCACCCCACCGGATGCTCTCTAAGCTGCGGTGACCTGCCCGGTGAGACAAGACAAGCAGCTTGAAGCTCCTGAGGCCGTCGCGGGCCACGCCCACGGCACGGTGAGGTCCGCTTAGCCGCGTGGGCACCTCCAACACTCAGTCCCCCCCCACCCCCACCCCCGTTGCACCGCCTACCTTCTGGCTTTTCTGCTACCTGGTCCCACACTACAGAGGCACTGGAGATTATAAAGACCCTTGTCCTGAGCGCCACAAGATAGAGCAGAAGTTAGTAAGAGAAAGAGGGCTTCTCAGGCTCCTAGAAGCAAACTGAAGCTCAGCAGAAAAGTAAAGAGAACCTCTGCAGTAAAGGCACATCACACCACTGTACTTGCTCTGCTGCTGGCTTGCTGAGACTCATTGACTTCTATATGCACAGGGATTCCTGCATTGCCTACTGTGACAGCAGAGACATACCCTGAAGGAGGCACATAATTTCTTTTCCTATGTGCAAAAATCAAAAAAAAAATTTTTTTTTGATTCTTAACTTTTACTTTTTTCCTACTCTTCAAAGTCTACTTTTCTTTCCCTCTCTCTCACTCATTCTGTCACTGTCCCACACTGCTCCTCATCTCCCCATTTGTCCCTTTCTGCACTGAATTCGGATTTCTCCCTTACTGTTCTTTTCTTCTCTTTTTCCTTCTCTTCATTATCATTAGGTTTAAAGGAAAGTAAATTTGGTATCTAGCCTCCCTGTTGCTGTTAGGTGATTCTGTTCGCACCTTTGTTCTTTCATTCTGCCATTTTCTCTTGCCTTTAACAACTTGTTAGAGTCTATGTGATCTTTCTGTGTCTTCTGGCTAATCTTACCTGTTCTTTCTACCTGTCCCTCCCTCGCCAACTCCTTTTCACTCCCCACCCCAAGGGGGAAAGATGCTATATTGAAGAGGTTTTTTCCTTATACACTTCTGTGGGGTTGGTCCTCACTTTTAATTTAAATCACATACCTCAAAGGGATAGATTAATAACTATCACAAATTGTCGTTTTCTAAGCTGTGCTTGATGCTATGGTGTTGCTGACTATGTCATTTGGGCTAACATTTTGTGATTGATCTAATTAGTTTTCTTTCCTGGTATAAGAAAAATATAATAGCTTCAGAATCATCAGAGTCTCAAAACCCAAACACAAGCTGTATCTGGAAGACACCTCTGAAAAGCAATCCTTCCACACGGGGTTTAAACACAAGCAACACAGATACCTACATTATGCAATCTTGAAATATCCACCCAGGAATTAAATCAAGGACAGTACCAAAAACAAAACTGAGAAGACACTTCAGCAAGGCACAAATCCATGCTTCCATGCCACAAAAAGGAAATTCTGGGGGAAATGAGGTGGAACAGCCTGATAAACAACCACTTGGACACACTGAACTGATAGCGCAGGAAGTAACAAAGCAGATGCATGAGGCTCTAGAAAAATTCAAAGCAGAAATAATCTCCCAGATAAATACAGACATGGTGAGCAGAGTGAAAGACGTGATTAGGAGCTCTAGGGTACAAACAGATGAGAAAATAGAGGAGATCAGAAACACGCTGGAAGCCATGAATGCCCAGAACAAGAAAGAAATGGAAATCGTTCATCGCCCAACATAAGAAAGAAATGGAATCCATGAAACAGATTCAAACAGATACTCAGGAGATTAAAAACTCCATTGAAAGCATGCAGAGCAGACTAAGAGAATCTGAAGACAGAATATCAGATATAGAAGACAGGATTGTGGCTAAGGACCATGAAAACTGAGATTTCTTAAAGATAGTAAGGGACCATGAGAAATCGATGCAACAGCTGCTAGATGATGCAAAGAAGAATACCATAAGGCTGATAGGAGTCCACGAAAAAACAGGAAAAAGTACAATAGACGTAAAAAAAAAACTGTTGACAGAAGTAATAGTAGAAAACTTCCCAGACAGAGGTACAGAATTGGACATACAGGTAAGTGAGGCCTATAGAACTGCAACTAGCCATGACCAAAAAAAATCTACACCTAGACATATAATAGTCAAGATCCCAGAAACCCAACAGGAGAACAAAATTCTACAGGCAGTTAGAGAAAAGAAACAAATCACCTACAAGGAAAAGCCCATCAGAATCACGACAGACTTCTCCACACAAACCCTCAAATCAAGGAGAGGCTGGAGTCAAGTATTTCAAGCCCTAAAAGAAAATAACTTCCAAGCTAGACTGTTGTATGTGGCCAAATTATCTTTCAAAATCGATGGGGAGACCTGAGGCTCTCTAAGGTGTGGCGACCGGCCTGGTGAGACAAGACAAGCAGCTTGCAGCTCCTGCAGCTGTCTCGGGCCACGCCCATGGCACAGTGAGGCCACGGAGGCGTCTTGCAGCCCCACCCCCACCCCCACCCCACCCAATGCTCTCTAAGCTGAGGTGACCTGCCGGGTGAGACAAGACAAGCAGCTTGAAGCTCCTGAGGCCGTCGCGGGCCACGCCCATGGCAACGCCCATGGCACGGTGAGGAGGTCACAGAAGCCTCTTGCAGCCCCACCCCCACCCCACCGGATGCTCTCTAAGCTGCGGTGACCTGCCCGGTGAGACAAGACAAGCAGCTTGAAGCTCCTGAGGCCGTCGCGGGCCACGCCCACGGCACGGTGAGGTCCGCTTAGCCGCGTGGGCACCTCCAACACTCAGTCCCCCCCCACCCCCACCCCCGTTGCACCGCCTACCTTCTGGCTTTTCTGCTACCTGGTCCCACACTACAGAGGCACTGGAGATTATAAAGACCCTTGTCCTGAGCGCCACAAGATAGAGCAGAAGTTAGTAAGAGAAAGAGGGCTTCTCAGGCTCCTAGAAGCAAACTGAAGCTCAGCAGAAAAGTAAAGAGAACCTCTGCAGTAAAGGCACATCACACCACTGTACTTGCTCTGCTGCTGGCTTGCTGAGACTCATTGACTTCTATATGCACAGGGATTCCTGCATTGCCTACTGTGACAGCAGAGACATACCCTGAAGGAGGCACATAATTTCTTTTCCTATGTGCAAAAATCAAAAAAAAAATTTTTTTTTGATTCTTAACTTTTACTTTTTTCCTACTCTTCAAAGTCTACTTTTCTTTCCCTCTCTCTCACTCATTCTGTCACTGTCCCACACTGCTCCTCATCTCCCCATTTGTCCCTTTCTGCACTGAATTCGGATTTCTCCCTTACTGTTCTTTTCTTCTCTTTTTCCTTCTCTTCATTATCATTAGGTTTAAAGGAAAGTAAATTTGGTATCTAGCCTCCCTGTTGCTGTTAGGTGATTCTGTTCGCACCTTTGTTCTTTCATTCTGCCATTTTCTCTTGCCTTTAACAACTTGTTAGAGTCTGTGTGATCTTTCTGTGTCTTCTGGCCTCACTGCTAATCTTACCTGTTCTTTCTACCTGTCCCTCCCTCGCCAACTCCTTTTCACTCCCCACCCCAAAGGGGAAAGATGCTATATTGAAGAGGTTTTTTCCTTATACACTTCTGTGGGGTTGGTCAGCACTTTTAATTTAAATCACATACCTCAAAGGGATAGATTAATAGCTATCACAAATTGTCGTTTTCTAAGCTGTGCTTGATGCTATGGTGTTGCTGACTATGTCATTTGGGCTAACATTTTGTGATTGATCTAATTAGTTTTCTTTCCTGGTATAAGAAAAATATAATAGCTTCAGAATCATCAGAGTCTCAAAACCCAAACACAAGCTGTATCTGGAAGACACCTCTGAAAAGCAATCCTTCCACACGGGGTTTAAACACAAGCAACACAGATACCTACATTATGCAATCTTGAAATATCCACCCAGGAATTAAATCAAGGACAGTACCAAAAACAAAACTGAGAAGACACTTCAGCAAGGCACAAATCCATGCTTCCATGCCACAAAAAGGAAATTCTGGGGGAAATGAGGTGGAACAGCCTGATAAACAACCACTTGGACACACTGAACTGATAGCGCAGGAAGTAACAAAGCAGATGCATGAGGCTCTAGAAAAATTCAAAGCAGAAATAATCTCCCAGATAAATACAGACATGGTGAGCAGAGTGAAAGACGTGCTTAGAAGCTCTAGGGTACAAACAGATGAGAAAATAGAGGAGATCAGAAACACGCTGGAAGCCATGAATGCCCAGAACAAGAAAGAAATGGAAACCGTTCATCGCCCAACATAAGAAAGAAATGGAATCCATGAAACAGATTCAAACAGATACTCAGGAGATTAAAAACTCCATTGAAAGCATGCAGAGCAGACTAAGAGAATCTGAAGACAGAATATCAGATATAGAAGACAGGATTGTGGCTAAGGACCATGAAAACTGAGATTTCTTAAAGATAGTAAGGGACCATGAGAAATCGATGCAACAGCTGCTAGATGATGCAAAGAAGAATACCATAAGGCTGATAGGAGTCCACGAAAAAACAGGAAAAAGTACAATAGACGTAAAAAAAAAACTGTTGACAGAAGTAATAGTAGAAAACTTCCCAGACAGAGGTACAGAATTGGACATACAGGTAAGTGAGGCCTATAGAACTGCAACTAGCCATGACCAAAAAAAATCTACACCTAGACATATAATAGTCAAGATCCCAGAAACCCAACAGGAGAACAAAATTCTACAGGCAGTTAGAGAAAAGAAACAAATCACCTACAAGGAAAAGCCCATCAGAATCACGACAGACTTCTCCACACAAACCCTCAAATCAAGGAGAGGCTGGAGTCAAGTATTTCAAGCCCTAAAAGAAAATAACTTCCAAGCTAGACTGTTGTATGTGGCCAAATTATCTTTCAAAATCGATGGGGAGACCTGAGGCTCTCTAAGGTGTGGCGACCGGCCTGGTGAGACAAGACAAGCAGCTTGCAGCTCCTGCAGCTGTCTCGGGCCACGCCCATGGCACAGTGAGGCCACGGAGGCGTCTTGCAGCCCCACCCCCACCCCCACCCCACCCAATGCTCTCTAAGCTGAGGTGACCTGCCGGGTGAGACAAGACAAGCAGCTTGAAGCTCCTGAGGCCGTCGCGGGCCACGCCCATGGCAACGCCCATGGCACGGTGAGGAGGTCACAGAAGCCTCTTGCAGCCCCACCCCCACCCCACCGGATGCTCTCTAAGCTGCGGTGACCTGCCCGGTGAGACAAGACAAGCAGCTTGAAGCTCCTGAGGCCGTCGCGGGCCACGCCCACGGCACGGTGAGGTCCGCTTAGCCGCGTGGGCACCTCCAACACTCAGTCCCCCCCCACCCCCACCCCCGTTGCACCGCCTACCTTCTGGCTTTTCTGCTACCTGGTCCCACACTACAGAGGCACTGGAGATTATAAAGACCCTTGTCCTGAGCGCCACAAGATAGAGCAGAAGTTAGTAAGAGAAAGAGGGCTTCTCAGGCTCCTAGAAGCAAACTGAAGCTCAGCAGAAAAGTAAAGAGAACCTCTGCAGTAAAGGCACATCACACCACTGTACTTGCTCTGCTGCTGGCTTGCTGAGACTCATTGACTTCTATATGCACAGGGATTCCTGCATTGCCTACTGTGACAGCAGAGACATACCCTGAAGGAGGCACATAATTTCTTTTCCTATGTGCAAAAATCAAAAAAAAAATTTTTTTTTGATTCTTAACTTTTACTTTTTTCCTACTCTTCAAAGTCTACTTTTCTTTCCCTCTCTCTCACTCATTCTGTCACTGTCCCACACTGCTCCTCATCTCCCCATTTGTCCCTTTCTGCACTGAATTCGGATTTCTCCCTTACTGTTCTTTTCTTCTCTTTTTCCTTCTCTTCATTATCATTAGGTTTAAAGGAAAGTAAATTTGGTATCTAGCCTCCCTGTTGCTGTTAGGTGATTCTGTTCGCACCTTTGTTCTTTCATTCTGCCATTTTCTCTTGCCTTTAACAACTTGTTAGAGTCTGTGTGATCTTTCTGTGTCTTCTGGCCTCACTGCTAATCTTACCTGTTCTTTCTACCTGTCCCTCCCTCGCCAACTCCTTTTCACTCCCCACCCCAAAGGGGAAAGATGCTATATTGAAGAGGTTTTTTCCTTATACACTTCTGTGGGGTTGGTCAGCACTTTTAATTTAAATCACATACCTCAAAGGGATAGATTAATAGCTATCACAAATTGTCGTTTTCTAAGCTGTGCTTGATGCTATGGTGTTGCTGACTATGTCATTTGGGCTAACATTTTGTGATTGATCTAATTAGTTTTCTTTCCTGGTATAAGAAAAATATAATAGCTTCAGAATCATCAGAGTCTCAAAACCCAAACACAAGCTGTATCTGGAAGACACCTCTGAAAAGCAATCCTTCCACACGGGGTTTAAACACAAGCAACACAGATACCTACATTATGCAATCTTGAAATATCCACCCAGGAATTAAATCAAGGACAGTACCAAAAACAAAACTGAGAAGACACTTCAGCAAGGCACAAATCCATGCTTCCATGCCACAAAAAGGAAATTCTGGGGGAAATGAGGTGGAACAGCCTGATAAACAACCACTTGGACACACTGAACTGATAGCGCAGGAAGTAACAAAGCAGATGCATGAGGCTCTAGAAAAATTCAAAGCAGAAATAATCTCCCAGATAAATACAGACATGGTGAGCAGAGTGAAAGACGTGCTTAGAAGCTCTAGGGTACAAACAGATGAGAAAATAGAGGAGATCAGAAACACGCTGGAAGCCATGAATGCCCAGAACAAGAAAGAAATGGAAACCGTTCATCGCCCAACATAAGAAAGAAATGGAATCCATGAAACAGATTCAAACAGATACTCAGGAGATTAAAAACTCCATTGAAAGCATGCAGAGCAGACTAAGAGAATCTGAAGACAGAATATCAGATATAGAAGACAGGATTGTGGCTAAGGACCATGAAAACTGAGATTTCTTAAAGATAGTAAGGGACCATGAGAAATCGATGCAACAGCTGCTAGATGATGCAAAGAAGAATACCATAAGGCTGATAGGAGTCCACGAAAAAACAGGAAAAAGTACAATAGACGTAAAAAAAAAACTGTTGACAGAAGTAATAGTAGAAAACTTCCCAGACAGAGGTACAGAATTGGACATACAGGTAAGTGAGGCCTATAGAACTGCAACTAGCCATGACCAAAAAAAATCTACACCTAGACATATAATAGTCAAGATCCCAGAAACCCAACAGGAGAACAAAATTCTACAGGCAGTTAGAGAAAAGAAACAAATCACCTACAAGGAAAAGCCCATCAGAATCACGACAGACTTCTCCACACAAACCCTCAAATCAAGGAGAGGCTGGAGTCAAGTATTTCAAGCCCTAAAAGAAAATAACTTCCAAGCTAGACTGTTGTATGTGGCCAAATTATCTTTCAAAATCGATGGGGAGACCTGAGGCTCTCTAAGGTGTGGCGACCGGCCTGGTGAGACAAGACAAGCAGCTTGCAGCTCCTGCAGCTGTCTCGGGCCACGCCCATGGCACAGTGAGGCCACGGAGGCGTCTTGCAGCCCCACCCCCACCCCCACCCCACCCAATGCTCTCTAAGCTGAGGTGACCTGCCGGGTGAGACAAGACAAGCAGCTTGAAGCTCCTGAGGCCGTCGCGGGCCACGCCCATGGCAACGCCCATGGCACGGTGAGGAGGTCACAGAAGCCTCTTGCAGCCCCACCCCCACCCCACCGGATGCTCTCTAAGCTGCGGTGACCTGCCCGGTGAGACAAGACAAGCAGCTTGAAGCTCCTGAGGCCGTCGCGGGCCACGCCCACGGCACGGTGAGGTCCGCTTAGCCGCGTGGGCACCTCCAACACTCAGTCCCCCCCCACCCCCACCCCCGTTGCACCGCCTACCTTCTGGCTTTTCTGCTACCTGGTCCCACACTACAGAGGCACTGGAGATTATAAAGACCCTTGTCCTGAGCGCCACAAGATAGAGCAGAAGTTAGTAAGAGAAAGAGGGCTTCTCAGGCTCCTAGAAGCAAACTGAAGCTCAGCAGAAAAGTAAAGAGAACCTCTGCAGTAAAGGCACATCACACCACTGTACTTGCTCTGCTGCTGGCTTGCTGAGACTCATTGACTTCTATATGCACAGGGATTCCTGCATTGCCTACTGTGACAGCAGAGACATACCCTGAAGGAGGCACATAATTTCTTTTCCTATGTGCAAAAATCAAAAAAAAATTTTTTTTTGATTCTTAACTTTTACTTTTTTCCTACTCTTCAAAGTCTACTTTTCTTTCCCTCTCTCTCACTCATTCTGTCACTGTCCCACACTGCTCCTCATCTCCCCATTTGTCCCTTTCTGCACTGAATTCGGATTTCTCCCTTACTGTTCTTTTCTTCTCTTTTTCCTTCTCTTCATTATCATTAGGTTTAAAGGAAAGTAAATTTGGTATCTAGCCTCCCTGTTGCTGTTCGGTGATTCTGTTCGCACCTTTGTTCTTTCATTCTGCCATTTTCTCTTGCCTTTAACAACTTGTTAGAGTCTGTGTGATCTTTCTGTGTCTTCTGGCCTCACTGCTAATCTTACCTGTTCTTTCTACCTGTCCCTCCCTCGCCAACTCCTTTTCACTCCCCACCCCAAAGGGGAAAGATGCTATATTGAAGAGGTTTTTTCCTTATACACTTCTGTGGGGTTGGTCCTCACTTTTAATTTAAATCACATACCTCAAAGGGATAGATTAATAACTATCACAAATTGTCGTTTTCTAAGCTGTGCTTGATGCTATGGTGTTGCTGACTATGTCATTTGGGCTAACATTTTGTGATTGATCTAATTAGTTTTCTTTCCTGGTATAAGAAAAATATAATAGCTTCAGAATCATCAGAGTCTCAAAACCCAAACACAAGCTGTATCTGGAAGACACCTCTGAAAAGCAATCCTTCCACACGGGGTTTAAACACAAGCAACACAGATACCTACATTATGCAATCTTGAAATATCCACCCAGGAATTAAATCAAGGACAGTACCAAAAACAAAACTGAGAAGACACTTCAGCAAGGCACAAATCCATGCTTCCATGCCACAAAAAGGAAATTCTGGGGGAAATGAGGTGGAACAGCCTGATAAACAACCACTTGGACACACTGAACTGATAGCGCAGGAAGTAACAAAGCAGATGCATGAGGCTCTAGAAAAATTCAAAGCAGAAATAATCTCCCAGATAAATACAGACATGGTGAGCAGAGTGAAAGACGTGATTAGAAGCTCTAGGGTACAAACAGATGAGAAAATAGAGGAGATCAGAAACACGCTGGAAGCCGTGAATGCCCAGAACAAGAAAGAAATGGAAACCGTTCATCGCCCAACATAAGAAAGAAATGGAATCCATGAAACAGATTCAAACAGATACTCAGGAGATTAAAAACTCCATTGAAAGCATGCAGAGCAGACTAAGAGAATCTGAAGACAGAATATCAGATATAGAAGACAGGATTGTGGCTAAGGACCATGAAAACTGAGATTTCTTAAAGATAGTAAGGGACCATGAGAAATCGATGCAACAGCTGCTAGATGATGCAAAGAAGAATACCATAAGGCTGATAGGAGTCCACGAAAAAACAGGAAAAAGTACAATAGACGTAAAAAAAAACCTGTTGACAGAAGTAATAGTAGAAAACTTCCCAGACAGAGGTACAGAATTGGACATACAGGTAAGTGAGGCCTATAGAACTGCAACTAGCCATGACCAAAAAAAATCTACACCTAGACATATAATAGTCAAGATCCCAGAAACCCAACAGGAGAACAAAATTCTACAGGCAGTTAGAGAAAAGAAACAAATCACCTACAAGGAAAAGCCCGTCAGAATCACGACAGACTTCTCCACACAAACCCTCAAATCAAGCAGAGGCTGGAGTCAAGTATTTCAAGCCCTAAAAGAAAATAACTTCCAAGCTAGACTGTTGTATGTGGCCAAATTATCTTTCAAAATCGATGGGGAGACCTGAGGCTCTCTAAGGTGTGGCGACCGGCCTGGTGAGACAAGACAAGCAGCTTGCAGCTCCTGCAGCTGTCTCGGGCCACGCCCATGGCACAGTGAGGTCACGGAGGCGTCTTGCAGCCCCACCCCCACCCCCACCCCACCCAATGCTCTCTAAGCTGAGGTGACCTGCCGGGTGAGACAAGACAAGCAGCTTGAAGCTCCTGAGGCCGTCGCGGGCCACGCCCATGGCAACGCCCATGGCACGGTGAGGAGGTCACAGAAGCCTCTTGCAGCCCCACCCCCACCCCACCGGATGCTCTCTAAGCTGCGGTGACCTGCCCGGTGAGACAAGACAAGCAGCTTGAAGCTCCTGAGGCCGTCGCGGGCCACGCCCACGGCACGGTGAGGTCCGCTTAGCCGCGTGGGCACCTCCAACACTCAGTCCCCCCCCACCCCCACCCCCGTTGCACCGCCTACCTTCTGGCTTTTCTGCTACCTGGTCCCACACTACAGAGGCACTGGAGATTATAAAGACCCTTGTCCTGAGCGCCACAAGATAGAGCAGAAGTTAGTAAGAGAAAGAGGGCTTCTCAGGCTCCTAGAAGCAAACTGAAGCTCAGCAGAAAAGTAAAGAGAACCTCTGCAGTAAAGGCACATCACACCACTGTACTTGCTCTGCTGCTGGCTTGCTGAGACTCATTGACTTCTATATGCACAGGGATTCCTGCATTGCCTACTGTGACAGCAGAGACATACCCTGAAGGAGGCACATAATTTCTTTTCCTATGTGCAAAAATCAAAAAAAAAATTTTTTTTTGATTCTTAACTTTTACTTTTTTCCTACTCTTCAAAGTCTACTTTTCTTTCCCTCTCTCTCACTCATTCTGTCACTGTCCCACACTGCTCCTCATCTCCCCATTTGTCCCTTTCTGCACTGAATTCGGATTTCTCCCTTACTGTTCTTTTCTTCTCTTTTTCCTTCTCTTCATTATCATTAGGTTTAAAGGAAAGTAAATTTGGTATCTAGCCTCCCTGTTGCTGTTAGGTGATTCTATTCGCACCTTTGTTCTTTCATTCTGCCATTTTCTCTTGCCTTTAACAACTTGTTAGAGTCTGTGTGATCTTTCTGTGTCTTCTGGCCTCACTGCTAATCTTACCTGTTCTTTCTACCTGTCCCTCCCTCGCCAACTCCTTTTCACTCCCCACCCCAAAGGGGAAAGATGCTATATTGAAGAGGTTTTTTCCTTATACACTTCTGTGGGGTTGGTCAGCACTTTTAATTTAAATCACATACCTCAAAGGGATAGATTAATAGCTATCACAAATTGTCGTTTTCTAAGCTGTGCTTGATGCTATGGTGTTGCTGACTATGTCATTTGGGCTAACATTTTGTGATTGATCTAATTAGTTTTCTTTCCTGGTATAAGAAAAATATAATAGCTTCAGAATCATCAGAGTCTCAAAACCCAAACACAAGCTGTATCTGGAAGACACCTCTGAAAAGCAATCCTTCCACACGGGGTTTAAACACAAGCAACACAGATACCTACATTATGCAATCTTGAAATATCCACCCAGGAATTAAATCAAGGACAGTACCAAAAACAAAACTGAGAAGACACTTCAGCAAGGCACAAATCCATGCTTCCATGCCACAAAAAGGAAATTCTGGGGGAAATGAGGTGGAACAGCCTGATAAACAACCACTTGGACACACTGAACTGATAGCGCAGGAAGTAACAAAGCAGATGCATGAGGCTCTAGAAAAATTCAAAGCAGAAATAATCTCCCAGATAAATACAGACATGGTGAGCAGAGTGAAAGACGTGCTTAGAAGCTCTAGGGTACAAACAGATGAGAAAATAGAGGAGATCAGAAACACGCTGGAAGCCATGAATGCCCAGAACAAGAAAGAAATGGAAACCGTTCATCGCCCAACATAAGAAAGAAATGGAATCCATGAAACAGATTCAAACAGATACTCAGGAGATTAAAAACTCCATTGAAAGCATGCAGAGCAGACTAAGAGAATCTGAAGACAGAATATCAGATATAGAAGACAGGATTGTGGCTAAGGACCATGAAAACTGAGATTTCTTAAAGATAGTAAGGGACCATGAGAAATCGATGCAACAGCTGCTAGATGATGCAAAGAAGAATACCATAAGGCTGATAGGAGTCCACGAAAAAACAGGAAAAAGTACAATAGACGTAAAAAAAAAACTGTTGACAGAAGTAATAGTAGAAAACTTCCCAGACAGAGGTACAGAATTGGACATACAGGTAAGTGAGGCCTATAGAACTGCAACTAGCCATGACCAAAAAAAATCTACACCTAGACATATAATAGTCAAGATCCCAGAAACCCAACAGGAGAACAAAATTCTACAGGCAGTTAGAGAAAAGAAACAAATCACCTACAAGGAAAAGCCCATCAGAATCACGACAGACTTCTCCACACAAACCCTCAAATCAAGGAGAGGCTGGAGTCAAGTATTTCAAGCCCTAAAAGAAAATAACTTCCAAGCTAGACTGTTGTATGTGGCCAAATTATCTTTCAAAATCGATGGGGAGACCTGAGGCTCTCTAAGGTGTGGCGACCGGCCTGGTGAGACAAGACAAGCAGCTTGCAGCTCCTGCAGCTGTCTCGGGCCACGCCCATGGCACAGTGAGGCCACGGAGGCGTCTTGCAGCCCCACCCCCACCCCCACCCCACCCAATGCTCTCTAAGCTGAGGTGACCTGCCGGGTGAGACAAGACAAGCAGCTTGAAGCTCCTGAGGCCGTCGCGGGCCACGCCCATGGCAACGCCCATGGCACGGTGAGGAGGTCACAGAAGCCTCTTGCAGCCCCACCCCCACCCCACCGGATGCTCTCTAAGCTGCGGTGACCTGCCCGGTGAGACAAGACAAGCAGCTTGAAGCTCCTGAGGCCGTCGCGGGCCACGCCCACGGCACGGTGAGGTCCGCTTAGCCGCGTGGGCACCTCCAACACTCAGTCCCCCCCCACCCCCACCCCCGTTGCACCGCCTACCTTCTGGCTTTTCTGCTACCTGGTCCCACACTACAGAGGCACTGGAGATTATAAAGACCCTTGTCCTGAGCGCCACAAGATAGAGCAGAAGTTAGTAAGAGAAAGAGGGCTTCTCAGGCTCCTAGAAGCAAACTGAAGCTCAGCAGAAAAGTAAAGAGAACCTCTGCAGTAAAGGCACATCACACCACTGTACTTGCTCTGCTGCTGGCTTGCTGAGACTCATTGACTTCTATATGCACAGGGATTCCTGCATTGCCTACTGTGACAGCAGAGACATACCCTGAAGGAGGCACATAATTTCTTTTCCTATGTGCAAAAATCAAAAAAAAATTTTTTTTTGATTCTTAACTTTTACTTTTTTCCTACTCTTCAAAGTCTACTTTTCTTTCCCTCTCTCTTACTCATTCTGTCACTGTCCCACACTGCTCCTCATCTCCCCATTTGTCCCTTTCTGCACTGAATTCGGATTTCTCCCTTACTGTTCTTTTCTTCTCTTTTTCCTTCTCTTCATTATCATTAGGTTTAAAGGAAAGTAAATTTGGTATCTAGCCTCCCTGTTGCTGTTCGGTGATTCTGTTCGCACCTTTGTTCTTTCATTCTGCCATTTTCTCTTGCCTTTAACAACTTGTTAGAGTCTGTGTGATCTTTCTGTGTCTTCTGGCCTCACTGCTAATCTTACCTGTTCTTTCTACCTGTCCCTCCCTCGCCAACTCCTTTTCACTCCCCACCCCAAAGGGGAAAGATGCTATATTGAAGAGGTTTTTTCCTTATACACTTCTGTGGGGTTGGTCCTCACTTTTAATTTAAATCACATACCTCAAAGGGATAGATTAATAACTATCACAAATTGTCGTTTTCTAAGCTGTGCTTGATGCTATGGTGTTGCTGACTATGTCATTTGGGCTAACATTTTGTGATTGATCTAATTAGTTTTCTTTCCTGGTATAAGAAAAATATAATAGCTTCAGAATCATCAGAGTCTCAAAACCCAAACACAAGCTGTATCTGGAAGACACCTCTGAAAAGCAATCCTTCCACACGGGGTTTAAACACAAGCAACACAGATACCTACATTATGCAATCTTGAAATATCCACCCAGGAATTAAATCAAGGACAGTACCAAAAACAAAACTGAGAAGACACTTCAGCAAGGCACAAATCCATGCTTCCATGCCACAAAAAGGAAATTCTGGGGGAAATGAGGTGGAACAGCCTGATAAACAACCACTTGGACACACTGAACTGATAGCGCAGGAAGTAACAAAGCAGATGCATGAGGCTCTAGAAAAATTCAAAGCAGAAATAATCTCCCAGATAAATACAGACATGGTGAGCAGAGTGAAAGACGTGATTAGAAGCTCTAGGGTACAAACAGATGAGAAAATAGAGGAGATCAGAAACACGCTGGAAGCCGTGAATGCCCAGAACAAGAAAGAAATGGAAACCGTTCATCGCCCAACATAAGAAAGAAATGGAATCCATGAAACAGATTCAAACAGATACTCAGGAGATTAAAAACTCCATTGAAAGCATGCAGAGCAGACTAAGAGAATCTGAAGACAGAATATCAGATATAGAAGACAGGATTGTGGCTAAGGACCATGAAAACTGAGATTTCTTAAAGATAGTAAGGGACCATGAGAAATCGATGCAACAGCTGCTAGATGATGCAAAGAAGAATACCATAAGGCTGATAGGAGTCCACGAAAAAACAGGAAAAAGTACAATAGACGTAAAAAAAAACCTGTTGACAGAAGTAATAGTAGAAAACTTCCCAGACAGAGGTACAGAATTGGACATACAGGTAAGTGAGGCCTATAGAACTGCAACTAGCCATGACCAAAAAAAATCTACACCTAGACATATAATAGTCAAGATCCCAGAAACCCAACAGGAGAACAAAATTCTACAGGCAGTTAGAGAAAAGAAACAAATCACCTACAAGGAAAAGCCCGTCAGAATCACGACAGACTTCTCCACACAAACCCTCAAATCAAGCAGAGGCTGGAGTCAAGTATTTCAAGCCCTAAAAGAAAATAACTTCCAAGCTAGACTGTTGTATGTGGCCAAATTATCTTTCAAAATCGATGGGGAGACCTGAGGCTCTCTAAGGTGTGGCGACCGGCCTGGTGAGACAAGACAAGCAGCTTGCAGCTCCTGCAGCTGTCTCGGGCCACGCCCATGGCACAGTGAGGTCACGGAGGCGTCTTGCAGCCCCACCCCCACCCCCACCCCACCCAATGCTCTCTAAGCTGAGGTGACCTGCCGGGTGAGACAAGACAAGCAGCTTGAAGCTCCTGAGGCCGTCGCGGGCCACGCCCATGGCAACGCCCATGGCACGGTGAGGAGGTCACAGAAGCCTCTTGCAGCCCCACCCCCACCCCACCGGATGCTCTCTAAGCTGCGGTGACCTGCCCGGTGAGACAAGACAAGCAGCTTGAAGCTCCTGAGGCCGTCGCGGGCCACGCCCACGGCACGGTGAGGTCCGCTTAGCCGCGTGGGCACCTCCAACACTCAGTCCCCCCCCCCCCCCACCCCCGTTGCACCGCCTACCTTCTGGCTTTTCTGCTACCTGGTCCCACACTACAGAGGCACTGGAGATTATAAAGACCCTTGTCCTGAGCGCCACAAGATAGAGCAGAAGTTAGTAAGAGAAAGAGGGCTTCTCAGGCTCCTAGAAGCAAACTGAAGCTCAGCAGAAAAGTAAAGAGAACCTCTGCAGTAAAGGCACATCACACCACTGTACTTGCTCTGCTGCTGGCTTGCTGAGACTCATTGACTTCTATATGCACAGGGATTCCTGCATTGCCTACTGTGACAGCAGAGACATACCCTGAAGGAGGCACATAATTTCTTTTCCTATGTGCAAAAATCAAAAAAAAAATTTTTTTTTGATTCTTAACTTTTACTTTTTTCCTACTCTTCAGAGTCTACTTTTCTGTCATCTTTTCTTTCCCGCTCTCTCACTCATTCTGTCACTGTCCCACATTGCTCCTCATCTCCCCATTTGTCCCTTTCTGCACTGAATTCGGATTTCTCCCTTACTGTTCTTTTCTTCTCTTTTTCCTTCTCTTCATTATCATTAGGTTTAAAGGAAAGTAAATTTGGTATCTAGCCTCCCTGTTGCTGTTAGGTGATTCTATTCGCACCTTTATTCTTTCATTCTGCCATTTTCTCTTGCCTTTAACAACTTGTTAGAGTCTGTGTGATCTTTCTGTGTCTTCTGGCCTCACTACTAATCTTACCTGTTCTTTCTACCTGTCCCTCCCTCGCCAACTCCTTTTCACTCCCCACCCCAAAGGGGAAAGATGCTATATTGAAGAGGTTTTTTCCTTATACACTTCTGTGGGGTTGGTCCTCACTTTTAATTTAAATCACATACCTCAAAGGGATAGATTAATAACTATCACAAATTGTCGTTTTCTAAGCTGTGCTTGATGCTATGGTGTTGCTGACTATGTCATTTGGGCTAACATTTTGTGATTGATCTAATTAGTTTTCTTTCCTGGTATAAGAAAAATATAATAGCTTCAGAATCATCAGAGTCTCAAAACCCAAACACAAGCTGTATCTGGAAGACACCTCTGAAAAGCAATCCTTCCACACGGGGTTTAAACACAAGCAACACAGATACCTACATTATGCAATCTTGAAATATCAACCCAGGAATTAAATCAAGGAAAGTACCAAAAACAAAACTGAGAAGACACTTCAGCAAGGCACAAATCCATGCTTCCATGCCACAAAAAGGAAATTCTGGGGGAAATGAGGTGGAACAGCCTGATAAACAACCACTTGGACACACTGAACTGATAGCACAGGAAGTAACAAAGCAGATGCATGAGGCTCTAGAAAAATTCAAAGCAGAAATAATCTCCCAGATAAATACAGACATGGTGAGCAGAGTGAAAGACGTGCTTAGAAGCTCTAGGGTACAAACAGATGAGAAAATAGAGGAGATCAGAAACACGCTGGAAGCCATGAATGCCCAGAACAAGAAAGAAATGGAAACCGTTCATCGCCCAACATAAGAAAGAAATGGAATCCATGAAACAGATTCAAACAGATACTCAGGAGATTAAAAACTCCATTGAAAGCATGCAGAGCAGACTAAGAGAATCTGAAGACAGAATATCAGATATAGAAGACAGGATTGTGGCTAAGGACCATGAAAACTGAGATTTCTTAAAGATAGTAAGGGACCATGAGAAATCGATCCAACAGCTGCTAGGTGATGCAAAGAAGAATACCATAAGGCTGATAGGAGTCCACGAAAAAACAGGAAAAAGTACAATAGACGTAAAAAAAAAACTGTTGACAGAAGTAATAGTAGAAAACTTCCCAGACAGAGGTACAGAATTGGACATACAGACAAGTGAGGCCTATAGAACTGCAACTAGCCATGACCAAAAAAAATCTACACCTAGACATATAATAGTCAAGATCCCAGAAACCCAACAGGAGAACAAAATTCTACAGGCAGTTAGAGAAAAGAAACAAATCACCTACAAAGGAAAGTGTGGAGAGCGAAAGGTTGAAATAACCTTGAGAGACCTCTGAGTCTCTTGAGAACATAATGAATCCTGGATATACAGCTGGCACAAAAACAAGGATGGTTACTTGTAGCGAGAGTGGTTAAATAGAAAGAGTTCGACAGTCTGCAGTGCAAGGGAAACTTATTCCCGGAGTTGTAAGGATACATTTGACCTTTTCCCTCGAAAATAATTAGTCCCCGAATTATGTGCAGATTAGGGGTTGGGGGTTGTGGAAAAGGTATATAAAGGGCAATAAAGTGGGAAGAGGGGTCTCTCCTCTGCCTCTCTCTCCTTTTTCTTTTCCTCAGAGGTTGTGTTTTTCTTTCATCCTCTCCCCTCCTCTCAGGTACTGTTCGACCAGTGCCGGCTGGCACCATCACAGGAATGCCCGTCAGAATCACGACAGACTTCTCCACACAAACCCTCCAATCAAGGAGAGCCTGGAGTCAAGTATTTCAAGCCCTAAAAAATAATAACTTCCAACCTAGACTGTTGTATCTGGCAAAATTATCTTTCAATATCGATGGCAAAGTTAGATACTTTAATGAACAGAACACATGAGAAATTTCTTGGACACCAAACCAGCATTCCAAACAATTTTATGCAATATCCTAGAAAATGGCAATGAATGTCACAACTCCATGAGGTGCAGCAGAGTGAACGCACCATGCAAGGTAAGTCAATGAAGCCAAAGGCGGGGAAATAAAAAATAAAAGAGCCAACAAGTGTAAAACATCATGCCAAGGATGAGCCAATATCTCTCAATTATAACTATCAATGTTAATGGCCTCTATTCACCAATCAAAAGAAATAGACTGGCAGAATTGATTAAGAAGCAAAACCCAGCAATATGCTATATACAAGAAACACACCTAACTCAAAAGGAAATCCATACACTGAAAGTAAAAGGATGGAAAACAGTTCTCCACATGACAGGAACCCAGAAAAAAAGCAGGCATAGCAATCTTATTTGCAGGCCATGTAGATTTCAAACCAAAACTAATTAAGAGAGACAAAGATGGTCACTACATCCTTTGGAAGGGAAAAATCCAAGAGGAAGAGATGACAATCCTAAATATATATGCACCAAATACGAATGCCCCCAACTATACAGAACAAATATTAATGGGCATGAAAAACCAAATAAGCACTAATACAATTGTAGTGGGTGACCTCAACACCCCTCTATCACAAATAGACAGATCAAGTAGAAAAAAAATTAACAATGAAATTCTAGAACTAAATGAAGCTATTGAACAAATGAACTTAATAGATGTTTATAGAGTGTTCCACCCCACAAAATCAGCATACACAATCTTTTCAGCTGCACACAGGTCATTCTCAAAAATAGATCACATGCTAGCTCATAGGACATATGTAATTAAATGTAAAAGAATTGAAGTTATCCCCTGTATATTATCAGACCATAGTGCAATAAAATTGGTGATCAATAACATAAGAAAGCGCAAAACACCCACAAACACATGGAAATTGAACAACACCCTCTTGAACAACCAATGGGTCACAGAGGAAATTAAAGAAGAAATTGGACAGTTTCTACAAGTAAATGATAATGCCAGGACAGCATACAGGAATCTGTGGGACACAATGAAAGCGGTTCTACTTGGGAAATTCATAGCAGTGAATACCCATATTGGGACAACAGAGAGAACTCAGTTAAATAACTTAATGCAGAACGTTAAGCTCATAGAAAAGAAGAACATAACAAACCCAAAGCTCATACAAGAAAGGAAATTATAAAGATCTGAGCAGAAATCAATGCAATGGAGACTAAGAGAATGATACAAAAAATTAATGAATCAAAGAGCTGGTTTTTTGAAAGAATAAATAAAATCGATAAACCTTTAGCAAACCTTATCAAAAAAAGGAAAGAAAAGGCTCAAATCCATGCAATTAAGAATGTAAAATCGAAAGTCACAAAAGACCCAGCAGAAATCCAGAGAATCATCAGTAGCTACTTGGAGAACCTGTACTCTAATAAAATGGAAAGCACAGAAGAAATGGACAGATTCCTAGATACATATGAATTGCCAAAGTTAAATGAAGAAGATATAGAAATTCTAAACACCCCAATAACAATGAATGAAAGTGAAAATGTAATAAAAAATTTACCAACAAAGAAAAGCCCAGGTCCTGATGGCTTCACCATGGAATTCTACAAGACATTTAAAGAAGAACTATCACCATTACTCTTTAAACTCATCAAGGAAATTGAAAGGGAAGCAAGGCTTCCAAATTCATTCCTGGAAGCAAGTGTTTCTTTGATTCCAAAACCAGGGAAAGACCCAATCCAAAAAGAGAACTATAGAACAATCTCCCTAATGAACATAGATGCAAAAATCCTCAACAAGATACTGGCAAACAGAATACAGAGTGTCATCAAGAAGATCATACACCCTGACCAAGTCGGATTTATCCCAGAGATGCAAGGATGGTTCAACATCCATAAATCAATAAATGTAATACACTATATTAACAGAGTCACGGACAAAAACCATATAGTCATCTCAATAGATGCAGAAAAGGCATTTGACAAAATCCAACACCTATTCATGATAAAAATGCTACAGAAAATTGGAATAGAAGGTCTTTATCTCAATTTGATTATGGCTATCTATGAAAAACCAACAGCCAACATCATACTAAATGGTTACAAATTGAAAACTTTCATGCTAAAATCAGTAACAAAACAAGGATGTCCACTGTCACCACTCCTGTTCGGTATTGTTCTGGAAACATTAGCCATAGCAATTAGAAAAGAGGAAGAAATAAAAGGATTAAAGATAGGAAAAGAAGAAGTGAAACTGTCATTATTTACTGATGATATGATACTTTACACAGGAGACCCAAAAAACTCGGTGAAAAGTCTTCTAGACCTAATTGACAGATTCAGTAGAGTAGCTGGATACAAGGTCAAAGCTCAAAAACCAATAGCCTTCTTGTACATAAATAGCAGACCCATTGAGAGAGAAATTTGAGAAGTAATTCCTTTTACATTAGCATCTAAAAAAATGAAATATCTAGGAATCAACCTAACAAAGGAAGCAAAAGACCTCTACACTGAAAACTAGAGCACTCTGAAGTAGGAGATTGAAGAGGATATAAGAATATGGAAAGATATCCCTTGTTCCTGGGTAGAAAGAATCAATATAGTGAAAATGGCCATACTTCCAAAACTAGTATATAGATTTAATGCAATACCGATTGAAATTCCAACAATACACTTCACAGAAGTAGAGAAAACAATACAAAAATTCATTTGGAAGCAGAAGAAATCTAGAATAGCAAAAGGAATTCTAGGCAACAGAGACATGGCTGAGGGTATCGCAATCCCCAATTTGAAACTATACTTCAAAGCTACTGTGAGAAAACAGCATGGTAATGGCAAAGAAACAGACCTGTAGATCAGTGGAATAGATTAGAAGATGCAGAAACAACTCCAGACATACTCAGCCACCTCATCTTTGACAAAGGAGCCAACCACCCTCATTGGAGAAAAGATAGCCTGTTCAAAAAATGGTGTTGGAAAAACTGGATTTCAACCTGCCAAAGATTAAAACTAGAGGGCTGGGGATTTATTTCAGTGGTTCCACCACCTGCCTCGCAAGCGCAAGGACCCAAGTTTGGTCTCCGGTACCAAAAAAAAAACAAAAAACAAAAAAAAACCCCACAAAGATTAAAACTAGACCCATACCTATCACCATGCACTAAACTAAGATCGAAGTGGATTAAAGAGATAACTATCAACACAGAAACAGTAAACTTGCTGGAAGATAATTTAGGTGGAATTCTCAATGACATTGGCATAGGAAAAGACTTTATGAACAAATCTTCTGTAGCACAGGAGCTAACACAAAGAATTAACAACTGGGATCTCATCTTATTAAAAAGCTTCTGTACTGCAAGAGAAACTACCAACAGAGCTAAGAGATAATCTACAATATGGGAAGAAATTTTTAGCAGCTGTACCTCAGACAAAGGTCTACTATCAAGAATATATAAAGAATTGAAAAATATCAGACCCCCCAAATTCAAAGACCCAATTCAAAAATGGGCATCCGAAATGAACAGACATTTCTCAGACAAAGAAGTAAAAACAGCAAATAAATATATGAAAAAATGTTCAACATCACTGGTCATTTGAGAGATGCAGATGAAAACAACACTGAGATTCCACCTCACCCCACAAAGAATGGTTGCTATCAAGAAATCAACCAATAATAAATGCTGGCGGGGTTGTGGGGAGAAAGGAACACTTCTCCATTGGTGGGAGTGCAGACTGGTGCAAACTCTGTGGAAATCTGCGTGGAGATACCTCAAAGAACTAGGACTAGAAGTCCCTTTTGACCCAGCTATTCCCCTACTGAGTATCTTCCCCAAAGAATTAAAAGAATCATACCACAGCGATATATGTGCACCTATGTTTATAGCGGCACAGTTTGTAATAGCTAAAGTTTGGAAATAGTCCAAGTGCCCATCAACTGGAAACTGGATAAAGAAGATGTGTGTTTTTTTATAAAATGGAGTGTCACTCAGCCATAAAGAATGAGAAACTAGAGTCATTTATTGCCAAATGAATGCATATTGAGGCCATACTCTTAAGTGAAATAAATAGGACACATATGTGTAAATACTGAATAGTATCTCTGGTGTGAGAAACTGAAAGTGTAAATAAGGATGAAAATGATTAAAATGAATAATTGATAATTTGAAATAGGAAAAGGTCCAAAGGGGTTGGGGTGGCAGGAGGGGAGGGGAAAGGGAAAAAATGAAAGGAAAAATTATGAGAAAGAAAAGAAATGGAAACAAAGTCTAATGGAAAAAATAAGAACTAAGATACATCATGTTCAGGTACAAACACCCAATGATAAATGTAAATGTACTGTATACCTAAAATGTACCAATTAATATATAAATTTTAAAAAGACCCTTAGGCAATCTCAGTCTTATTATACCAGGAGGAACAATTTATTAGCACAATTATGTCCTTTACTAAAGTAGTACAATCAACAATAACAATAGCATCAAATACAGCCTAGAAAATGACAAACTGTAGCCCTTAATATGGCAATTTTACCCTTAGGTGAGATTTAAAAGGTGTTAGGGGGTAAAAAAAAAAAAAAAAAAAAAAAAAAACAGAAATAGAAGAAGAAGAGATTAGAAGCAAGGCTGGAGAACAAACTTTAGGAAACTGGTGAAGAAGACAGGTGAGAAAGAGAAAAGGAAAAAATAAAAGCAAGAAAAGAATAACAACAAAAAAATTAGAAACTGTGTCTGAACAATCAAGAAAAAAACAAGAACTTGAAAGGAAGAAAAAAAGATAGAAAAAGAAAAGGAAAAAAACAAAAAACATCCAATTCAACATGTGTCTCTGCTGTCACTGTTAAGTAATGTGGGCAAACACAGTCCAGAGCCAAATTGATTAATCCCAGCAAGCAAGCTGCAGCTTCACAGTGGGTACTGGATAATCCCAGCCAGCTTGCCCCTTTTGTTCCTCTGAAATTTAGGCTGGTTTCTGGCTATTCAGCTGGAATCAGATTCCTTGAGCCTACAACAGTGTATGTGTCTCCTGCTAGCTTGAACTCCACTCCCTGACCTGCCGACTTGAACTCAGCACTCACACTGAGGCACCAGACATAGCTACTGACAAAATATAGATCTCTAGCCCTTATTTCTACTGAGGGACTTTGCTTATACAATGGGCAGTAAGACCTCAAAAATAAAAATGAGACAAGATTGTATATTGACTTTAAATGGTTTTCAAAAATTATTGGGAGATATTAATTGGATTCAACCAAAATTAGATATTGCCACATATCAATTAAAACATCTCTATAATACACTACTAGGTGATCCTCAGACTAATCCCCCTCTACAGCTAACTTCTGAAGCACAAGAGGAATTACAATTACAAAAAAGGTGCTACAAAAGTGGTAAGATATAGAGTCAATGATCACCACCTCTTATTCTATATGTTCTAGATTTTGGGACAATTTTATGATTCTCGGTTGTTTCCCATCAAATGTTTGTACCTTCCTAACCAGATGATAAAAAGTTTACAGGCATATACTGAATAAATAGTAAAAGTTGTGATAGCTGGAAGAACTCATTGTAATCAGCTGTTTGGTAGTGATCTCGCAGATTATATTATTACCTTCAGAATATAGTATTCAACTTTACTACAACAAGCTGTTTATTGACAAATTGCTTTTGCTGATTTCATAAAACAAATTGATAACCACTTTCCCAATGATCCCATCCTTCAATTTTTTCTAAAGCATCCTTGTATAATTCTTCAAGTTATGCAGATAGACCCCATTTCTGGTACACAAACTTATTTTACAGATGGCTCCTCCAAAGGAAAGGCAGTTATCTGAGTAAAGATTTTCACCATATTCTACTAACCCCTGAGCTCAAAGATCAGAAATAACTACTATATTGTATATTATAGAACTTACTAAACTGACTCCTCTATCATAAATGATTCAGTTTATGCAGTGTACCTTACTCAGAGACTAGAAAGTGCTGTTTTAAAGGCTACCTTAGACACTCTCTTGTTCACCTTGTTTCTGATTGTAATTCAAAATCACTCTGCCCCCTTCTACATAGGACATATTAGGTCCCACTCAAATTTTCCAGGACCTTTAGCTTTTGGTAACCAACAAGCTGATTCTTTGATAGCTTATGTTGTTCCCTTTGATTTACCAAGATGATCCCACTCATATCACCATCAAAATAGTAGGGCCTTAACAAAAAAGTTTCAATTGTCTCATTTGCAGGGCAGAAAATTTGTTTTATCATGTCCTACCTACCTTTTTTCCCATTCCTGCTGAGGGATGCAAAGCTTGAGGCATTCATCTGAATGAAATTTGGCAAATGGACATTACTCACATTCCATCATTTGAGGGAGTGCAGTATGCCCATGTCTCTATATACTTATTCTCATATGATCCATGCTACCAGCCACTGTGGCAAAAAAAGTGAGACATATTCAACAACATTGCTTGCCTGTCTTCACTGCTATGGGAGTCCCCCATGCAGTCAAAACTGACAATGTTCCCTCATATATTAGTAAAGCTTTATCCTCTTTTTTCAGGTCTGGCATATTAAACATATTACAGGCATTCCCTATAATCCATAAGGCCAAGCAATAGTGGAGCATACCCATCTCGCCTTAAAAATGCCATTACAGAAGCGGCTGTTTGGCCTGACCGAGGTGCAGGGGCTTGGGCGGACGTGTGAACCTACAGCGAGCAGACAGAGGCCCGGCAGCCGCAAGCTACACGCAGGTCCCAGCCAGGCTCGCATCCAGAAGCGGGCAGCAGACGGTGCCCAGCAGAATCTCCTGTGCGCTCCACCGCCTGGCTCCCGTACCCGCGCCCAGTGGCCACCGCCTCCAAAGTGATCGCTGCCTCGCCGTCTCCTGCGGGTCTAGGACCATGAAGCTGTTGCCTTCGGTGCTGCTGAAGCTCTTTCTGGCTGCAGTGCTCTCGGCGTTGGTGACTGGCGAGAGCCTGGAGAGGTTTCGGAAAGGGCTGGCGGCTGCAACCTGCAACCCCGACCCTCCCACTGGATCTACGGAGCAGTTGCTACCCACGAGAGGTGACCGTGCCTGAGCCCGGGGAGTCCTGGACCTGGAACGGTCTAATCTGGACCTTTACAAAGTTGATTTCTCTACCTAAGCCACAAGCTCTGGCCACACCAAGCAAAGAGGAACATGGGAAAAGAAAGAAGAAAGGCAAGGGGTTAGAGAAGAAGAGAGACCCATGTCTTCGGAAATACAAGGACTTCTGCATTCATGGAGAATGCAAATATTTGAAGGAGCTCCGGACTCCATCGTGCAACTGCCACCCAGATTACCATGGAGAGAGGTGCCATGGGCTGAGCCTCCCAGTAGAGAATCGCTTATATACATATGACCACACTACTATCCTGGCTGTAGTGGCTGTGGTGCTGTCGTCTGTCTGCTCGTCATTGTGGGACTTCTCATGTTTAGGTACCATAGGAGAGGAGGTTATGATGTGGCAAATGAAGAGAAAGTGAAATTGGGCATGACTAATTCCCACTGAGAAAGACCTTTGCTCAAGGAATCAGGAGGGGATGGCTACCTCTGAGAAGCACAAGTTGCTTGCCAACTCTGCAGAAGGAAAGGACTTCACAACTAGCCGCGAAGACTTCTTCACCTCCAGTTGTTGTCTTGTTTGGGCCTCCCATAATTGCTTTGCCAAAATACCAGAACCTTCAAGTGCCAAACAGAATATGTCCAATGGGATCTGGATCAGAAGAAAGTGAAAGTCGGGGATCTTTAGGACCTTCTGATTTTCCTCCACCAAACCTACTCCTCCATCGGTTTAAAAAAATTTAAACACTTATCTTCTGGATTAAAATATCATTTAAATTCCACATGCTCCCAGATCTTTGACTAAAAATACAAAAGAAAGACAAAAAAGAAGAAGGAAAGATCTGTGGACTGGAAGGAAGCAACAAAGATTGAGAAGCAGGCCATGTACTCAAGTAGCCGCCAAGGGATATGTTACTTGAACCCTCCAGAGCTGGCTTTGATGAGCTAACTGTGAAGTACCGCAAGCCTGAGAACTCTGAATTTTGGGACTTATACCCAGATGAAAAAAAACAACTATTTTTTGTTGTTGTTTGTTTGTTTGTTTGTAAAATGCCTCTTAAATTATATATTTATTTTATTCTATGTATGTTAATTTATTTAGTTTTTAACAATCTAACAATAATATCTCAAGTGCCTAGACTGTTACTTTGGCAATATCCTGGCCCTCCTCACATCCTCACCATCTGGCTCAATGCCACACTCCCCTGTGGCAAATCTGAGATGGCTCTGTGACCCATCTGTAGTAATTTATTGTCTGTTCATATTTCTGAAGATCTCCCAGGATCAGAGTGCCCCAGGGAGAGTTCTGGTGGTTGGGATGTAGGATTTAACTTGGTCAGAGCCACTCTGTGAGTTGGACTGCAGTTTTGCCTAGGCAATTTTGTCTACTATTTGTGTTTTGAAAGCCAAAGGTGCTGATGTCACCGTGTAACAGATATCAGTGTTTCCCTGTGTCTTCTCCCTGCCAAATCTCAGAAGTTGGGCATCCATGCCTGCAGCTTTTCTGACAACCCCCCTCCTCTCCCCACCCACAGAGTGGGAACCCAGTCTCCCTTATTGTCAAGACATTTCTCTCACTCTTGCCATTCTTCTGGTGCTATTGCATGAGGGGTCAGCGCAGCAGAGGACAGTCTGGAGAAGGTGTTAGCAAAGAAAACTGCTGAGGAAGAACAGGGAAAATTGGAGTTAACTATTCTTGATAATTGATTGCCTCTCAATTGCTACAGAGACCGTTAGAGGTGGGGAAAGCTTGTGAGCAACCCTACCCCATCATCAAAACTACAAAGGAATGCTGTCATGATCCCTTCTGGAAGTTTTTGGTGCCATTTCTGAACTGTTACAACCTGTATTTCCAAACCTGGTTCGTATTTATACTTTGCAATCCAAATAAAGATAACCCTTTCTCCATAAAAAAAAATGCAATTACAAAAACAAGGGAAAATACAATTACATCTTGCTATTTTTACTTTAAATTTTTTTAATCTGCTTGCAAAAAGTAAATACACTCCACCCGAATTCCATTGGCAAAAGGACGAATCTACAGATGCACTTAGAGCATGAGTTCTGTGGAAAGATGTCCAAACAGGAACGTGAGATGGCCCAGTGCAGTTAATAACATGAGAATGAGGGTATGCTTGTGTGTTGACAGATAATGGAACACCATTATGGAAGCCATACATGGAGAGAAGAGATTCCTAAATCCATGATGGAGTCCACTGCCATGAGGCCCGCCAGTGCAAGCCTTCTTGTAGATGACCCTGAAGGATACTCCTTACCCATTGATGACCACACAGACAGCACAGCCCATGACATGGGGACAAGGGGAGAAGACAACCCAGAAGGCTAAAAGGATGGTAATAAGACAGGGCCTCCTGCATATCCCAGAAAATATGTTCATTGTCATGATGACCATCATTGCTTGTTCAGTATGTATAAGCCATGTGTGCAGAAAAGAATATTGGGCATATGTGCTGAAACTCCCTTGATCATTACCCCTTCATTGGGCTGATTTTCCCCCCAGAAATTTATCATGATCCATTAGATTGGGTTCCAGGGCCCTTTATGCCCTCTTGATTCATGGATTCTAATATTACTCTAAATTATACATCACATTTTCTATATCTGACTGTTGCTTGCCCACCTATCCACAGGCCTAGATGGCCTATTATGGGAAACAACATTTTTGGAAATGGGATGTATTACTATTTCAGGGGAATTAATTAATTCTTCTGCACCCAACATCCCTCCTTGTTCAAAATATACCTCTTGGAGTGATAGTTATAAGAACACTCCCCTACTGTGGGGACCTCCTACATATGTAACAGGGGCAAAAAATGCACTTAAACAAATATAAATTCATTTATTGGGGTCCTCAAGGTAGTTTGGAAGGAAAGAACAATAATCATTCAGCCTGGCATAAGGCCTGTGGGTACTGGTGTACCAGCTATTATTAAAGGAACACCTCAGTTATGTACTCTTTGTCTGAGGGGCAATTAGCATGGCATGGAACTGGTTTCAGCCCCCACTACCACAAGCCATCATTAATGGCAGGCCAGGAGACCTTCAAAATACGTTCTGGAAATTGGACTTTCTTTATTATATCAGCCAACAATGGAATGGGTGCATAGCCAAATTTACTACAAATACATCTAGTATTCAAATCTGGAAAAACAAAACCATAGGGTTTTCCATATGTACATACAATCTTTATGTTTTTATTTACAGAACTATTGAGTGGAATCCCATCTCTTTCACATACATAGAATGTACATTATGCCATTGTGTATCATCTGAAGCCCTAGTGAATAAGACCTTATTGGTCCTAGGGTGCATGCCTGGAGTCTGGCTTCTGGTAAATCTTACAGAACTATGGGCTGACACCATTGCCGTTCACATGCTGCAATCTCTGATTAGCCATCTTGTAGCTAGGATAAAAATGATGTTAGGGTTGGTTATTGCTGGAATTGTTTCTCTGGTATTATTAATTTCTACCATTGCTGTCTCTTCTGTAGCTCTCACTCATTCTATACAGATTGGTCCTAGATAATTGGACCAGAACTTCAGACAAAGCTTGGAATATACAACATTCTATTGATACAAAATTACAGTCACAAGTCAGCATTTTAGAGACCATTGTTATGTGGATGGGAGATCAAATAGAAAGTCTGCAGTTATAATGGGGCCTCCAGTGCTATTATAATATTACTTAGTATTCTATAACCCCTCACATGTATAACCAATCAACCAATCCTTGGAAACATATAAAGCAGCACAAACAAGATGTTGTACATAGTAATATAACTATTGATTTGGAGGCATTGCAAAAGGAGGTATTATCTATGATTCAGCATATTTGAAATTTTGATGAAGAAATTCAGGATTGGGATAAATTTACTGATACTTTTAATCAGATTACTCCTTGGAATTATCTCAAGGCCCATTTTGGATTTTATACTGGATGATGTGTCTTGAATTTCTTATATAGTCTGCCACAGGGGAAGTCAAACCTGAAAATGCCTAGATACTGTTCAACCTCAAGTTATGCTGTTCCAGCTTTTACAATTACAAAAACAAAAAGGAAGAACTGTTGGGGACCAAGCTATGTGAGGAAAATTTTGGGGACCAGGCTACATGACTTAGGTCCCACAGTCTTTTTTTTTTTTCATTGGAGAAGCTTTTATTCATTAACACAGAGCCCAACACATTGTTATATTGCAAGGCAGAATAAAGCTACAAAAAAGAAGATTACAGAATGAGAAAGAAGATCAAGAACTGTGGCTCTAGATAAAGAATTCAACAAGTGAGACTGAAACAGGCACTCAGTTGAAATGGCCTAAACCTAAACAAAGGTTTACCATTGCCCCCCACCCCCACCCAGTTTTATCCCGAGTAGTAAAAAGAAACCAGTCACAAGCACACAATAGTTTGGCTCTCACCAGTATTAACAAAGGAAAACAAAATGAACCAACAACACTTGAGGACGTGCCTCAAGATATGCACTCAGTAGGGGGAGAATCTCTGTTTCTCGCTTTTCAGTTTGTTAGTTACACATGGCACCGCAAAAGCGGTGGTGGTGGTAGCTGAAGCCCCGGTACCCTTAGCAGCAGACACAACATTTAGAGCCAGGAGAGGGATGGGTTTCATGCCAAGCAGACTGGAGACACAAGGGGCGGTCGGAAGAGGGTTGGGGAGGCTGGAGGGTGCATCGGAGGTCCCCGCTGTGGCGAGCGAGGGGGTGGTGGTGGAGGAGGAAGAAGAAGAAGGGGTGGAGGGTTGAGAGAGGTTGATGCTGAGGTGATCAGGGATCGTGACGGAGGCTGCCTGGGAGGAGGGTTTAGCATTTTCTATACTGACATTGATTAGATATTGAGCCAGGCTAATGCTGGCAACAGATCCAGTGATGGTAACCTGCCTATCAGTAGATCCTTCCACTGGGTTCGCAATTTTGATCTGCGCCCCAGACATCTGACGGATCTCATTGATTTTGGCGCCTTGACAGCTAATTATGCAGCCAATCAAATCATTTGGAATGGTGAGTTCATGAGAAGTAGTCTGAGCAAATGCATCCAAACCTGCCCAATAGCCTTTCACCTCTGGAGAGCTGGATTCAATGCCACTGAATCCGGTGTTGCCATGCGTCATGGGAAAATGAGACTGTTGCATTGCCAACTGGTGCAGCTTGGTCAACTGACCATCTGCAAAGATGACTGGAGAACTTGATGGCTTGGGCCGGTACAGGAGGGTCACGCCCTTTCCGGGGGACTCCAACATGACCACACAGATCTGTTTGACATACTCAATGATGGACTGCGGGATGCCAGCAATGGTGATAGCCCGCTCAGTTGAGTTGGGGAGCATATCCCCCGCCACCTGAACCTGAGCCCCTGTACTCTCTCGTATTTCCTTGATCTTGCAACTTCCTTCCCCAATGAGAGAGCCACGTTGACTAGCAGGAACGACCAGCCTCAGAGTGACTGGGGGGTCTACCGGCAGCTGTGCTATTGGTCATAGAACTGCTGATGTCCTCTTCCAGTTTGTCAACGATCATAGCAAAGGCTTTGAAGATGGCATTAGTGGGTCCAGCCAAAGTGATAATTCAGGACAATTCCCTTCTGAGATGTTGATACGTGCACCACTCTCCTCGCGCATCTTCTTAAATGACTCTCCTTTCTTTCCGATGATACTGCCAATTTCCTTTCCATGCATAAGTAGCCGGATGGTGAGAGTGACATTTAATCCACCTTCAACCACACCGGTGTCCATGTCGAGTATTATGGGGAGCTGGACTTTGAGTGGTCAAGTCTTTGGTCACTGGTGGGCGTCAAAGCCAAAAACTGCAGGCGCGAGGAGACTGAGGGGAAAAGGGGAGAGGGCGGGAAAGGGAAGGGCGGGAGGCCTGGGGCGGAACAATAGGGGCGGGCGGGAAGGCAAGGCCACCCCCCCGCGGGGGGCAAAGGAGGAAGGGGGGGTGGAGGAGGAGGAGGAGGAAGGGGGAAAGAGACCCGGGGGCGGGTGGAGGGCGCAGGCTGAGGCTGCTCCAGCTGCTGGCTCTGCTGGTCTGGCAGGTCCCACAGTCTTGATTGAGGCTGGTGTGACTTGCTTTAGGAATAGGGAAATATATGGAAGGCTGCATGTTTCCTGGCTGTGTAGCGAAAGCTCATAACAACAATGCACTTAAGGAAAGATAAGATCTGCTGAGGACAAGGCAAAGAATTGCAGGAATCCAGTTATGGCGAAGGACTTAAACCCCATTAACTTGTTCCTTGTTCCTCATTGCCCCATTCTTACTGCTGTCACTGTTCTAGGAAAAATATACTGCCCTTCTCCCAGTGCTTCTTGCTGGCTAACAAAAGTGAGTCACCACAGAGTTTATTGAGCTTGTCCACTAGAGGCAGGCTTCTTCTGATCCCCCTATACCTCTAATATTGTTTCTGTCTATTTCTTTTGTTCTCTGTCATCCCCCCTACAGATATCTGAGGGTCTGATCAGTTCCCAGGAGTTGCAACACTTTCTGACTTTATTGAAAAACACTATTTACACATTCAGGAAACTCAAAGAACTCTAAGTAAAATAACAATGAAGAGAACAACAATCAGACATATCATAGGGTAAGTGTAAAAAGCCAAAAACAAAGAGAAAATTATGAGAGCAGCATGAGAAAACTTACTTGTCATTTACAAGGAAACTCCACAAAAATTAACAACTGACTTCTCTTCAAAAACAGTTGAGGCCAGGGCCTGGGATTTGGCTCAGCTGTTCCACCACCTGCCTCACAAGTGCAAGGTCCTGAGTTCAATCCCTCACACCAAAAAAAAAAGTTGAGGCCAGAAAGGTGAGGATAACATGTTCAAAATGCCAAGAGAAAAGAAGCAAAAATCCTCAAACTAATAAAGCTATCTCAAGATATAAAGGTGAAATGAAGAAATCACAAGATAGGTAGCTACATGTGCACATGTTTGTAGTGGCAGAATTTGTAATAGCTAAAACTTGGAAAAAGCCCAAATGCCCATCAACTAGTGACTGGATAAAGATGTGAGTTTTTTAATAAAATGAAGTATTACTCAGCCATAAGGAATGAGAAACTAGAGACATTTATAGCTAAATGGATTCACTTTAAGGTTATATTCTTAATTGAATTAAATAGGACAGACATGTGTAAATACCAAATAGTTTCTCTGGTGTGGGAACCTGAAAGTGTAAATAAGAATAAAAAGGCATACTAGATAGATATTGTGAAATAGGAAGAAAAGGTCCAAAGGGAAGGGGGAAGGAGGAGGGATTGGAGAAATGAAAGGAGTGTAATTAATATGAGAAAATTAAAAAATGGAAACAAAGTCTTTGTAAATAGGGAGTGGTGGAGGGGCTGAAGGGAAGGCTGGGAAATGGGGAAAATAAGTATCAAGATATATTATGTAAAGGTACAAATTTCCAATGATGAATGTGATCATATTGTATACCTAAAATGTACCAATAAAATCAATGAAAAAAATAACAGAAAATATCCCAAAAATTTAACAAAAAAGTGCGAAATATATACTCTAAAAGTTTTTAAACTTTGTTGAAATAAGGAATTTCAAATTAAATGAAAAGATATTATTATATTAATAGATTGGAAGATGTAATATTGTTAAGATGTAAATATTCCCTCAAATTGATCTATGATTTAATGTAGTCCTTATCAAAATTCTACCCAGCTTCTTAGCAAAAAAAGAAAAACAATGCTAGTGGACTATAAAATTCACATAGCAGTCCAGAATAGGCAAAGCAAACTTGATAGGGAAAAACAAAATGAAAGAACTCAAAGAACATTCTCCAGACATGGAAAACAAAGCAAGAATAGCAAGAATAATCAGGAAAATGTGATACTTATATAAGGATGAACCTATTGTATCAGGCATGGGACACACACCTGTAATCCCAGCACTTGGGATTCTGAGACAGGAAGATCACAAGTTCAAACCAACCTGAACTACATACTAAAAGGATGAGAATGAGCCAAAACATGAACATCTGAGACTAGGCCCTTATTAGGGGATGGAGTGCCAGGCTGTATCAAAGAATGGTGAGAGTCCTCTCCCAGCTCAGAGGAGGTAATCCATGCAGGCGCTAACAGCCCCCCGCCCCAACAAAAATGAGAAAACATGAAAATAAGTCTCAAAACCAGACTTCCAGATCACCTACAGCAACCCCAAAAGGAAATGAGATGGAACACTCTGATACTCAACCACCTGGACCCACTGAACTGGCAACAAAAGGGGATCTGGAAAAAATGAAATCAGAAATAATTTCTCAGAGAACAGGAGAAATTGTGCCCCTAGTGCAAGACATGATTAATAAATCTAGAGAGGAGCTGAGGAACATGATGGAATCCCAACATAAGAAACAAATGGAATCCATAAAACAGATGCAAACAGATTTTCAGGACATGAAAAACTCCATTGAAAGTCTACACAGCAGAATGAGCCAATGTGAGGACAGAATTTCAGATATAGAAGATAAGATTGCAATTAGTGACCAGGAAAAGAAAAATTGCTTCAAAATTATAAGGGAACATGAGAAATCAATCCAGCAGCTGCTAGATGATGCAAAGAAGAATAACATAAGACTGATTGGGCTCAATGAAGAAACAGGAGAGAGTGCAGATGACATAAAAAATATCTTCACAGAAATAATGGCAGAAAACTTCCCAAGCAGGGGAAAAGAACTTGACATACAGATAAGTGAGGCATATAGGACTCCAAATAGCCTTGATCAAAAAAATCTACACATAGGCATATAATTGTTAAGATTCCAGAAACACAACAGAAGAACAAAGTTCTCCAAGCAGTCAGAGAAAAGAAACAAATCACATACAAAGGAAAGCCCATCAGAATCACAGCAGACTTCTCAGTGCAAACCCTCAAGGCAAGAAGAGCTTGGAGTGACATATTCCAAGCCCTAAAAGAAAACAGCCTCCAACCCAGATTGATGTACCCTGCAAAACTATCTTTCAAAATGGATGGAGAAATAAGATACTTTCATGACAAAGAACACCTTAGGAACTTTGTGAATACCAAACCAGCACTCCAAACAATTTTAGACAATATCCTAGGAACAGACATTGAGGATCACAACCCCAGGAAGCACAGCAGAATGAACCCATCTGGCATGACAAGAAATTAAATGTAAAGGGGGAGAACCCAACAAAAAGAAAAAGTCATGGCAATGACAAGTCAATACGTTTCAGTGATAACCATCAACGTTAATGGTCTCAATTCACCAATCAAAAGAAATAGACTGGCAGAATGGGTCAAGAAGCAAAACCCAACAATATGCTGCATACAAGAAACACACTTAATTCAAATGTAAACTCATAGACTGAAAGTTAAAGGGTGGAAAACAATACTGCATGTGACGGGAACCCAAAAAAAAGGAGTAGCTATCCTCTTTGCAGATCAAGTAGATTTCAAACCAACACTGATTAAGAGAGACCAAGAAGGACACTACATCCTTGTAAAGGGAAGAATCCAAGAGGAAGAGATGACAATCATAAATATCTATGCACCAAACACTAGTGCACCCAACTATATAAAACAAATACTAATGGACATGAAAAGTCATATATGCACTAATACAATTGTAGTGGGGGATCTCAACACCCCACTGTCACAAATAGATAGATCAACTAGACAAAAAATAAGTAATGAAATACTAGAACTCAATTGAACTCTTGAACAAATGAACTTAACAGATGTTTACAGAGTCTTCCACCCCACAAAATCAGAATACACATTCTTCTCAGCTGCACATGGGTCATTCTCCAAAATAGACCACCTACTCACACATAGAACATATTTAAGTAAGTGCAAAGGAATTGAAGTTATGCCCTGTATAGTATCAGACCATAGTGTAATGAAATTGGAGATCCATAGCAAAAGAAACTCAAAAAATTTCATAAACACATGGAAATTGAACAAGACACTTCTGCAGAACCAATAGGTCACAGAGGAAATTAAAGAAGAAATCAGACAGTTCCTTCAATTAAATGACAATCACAATACAACATATCGGAATCTATGGGACACAATGAAAGCAGTCTTACGAGGGAAATTCATAGCAGTGAATATGCATATTAGGAAAACAGAACGAGCCCAATTAAACAACCTGATGCTGCACCTCAAGCTTCTAGAAAAAGAAGAGCAGGACAACCCCAAAGCTCATACAAGGGAGGAAATTATAAAGATCAGAGGAGAAATCAATGCAATGGAGACTAAGAGAATGATACAAAAAAATCAATGAAGCCAAAAGAATCAACAAAATTGACAAAGTCTTAGCCAACCTTGTCAGAAAAAGGAAAGAAAAGGCCCAAATCCATGCAATTAGGAATGAAAAGGGTGAAATGACAACAGACCCAGCAGAAATCCAGAGGATCATTAATACCTACTTCCAGAACCTATACGCCAATAAGATGGACAACACAGAAGAAATGGACAGATTCCTAGATACATATGAATTACCAAAGTTGAATGAAGAAGACCTAAAAATTCTGAACAACCCAATATCAACCAATGAAATTGAAAATGTAATTAAAACCTCATCAACTAAGAAAAGCCCGGGCCCTGATGGCTTCACTGCTGAATTCTACAAGATATTTAGAGAGGAACTGCTGCCACTACTGTTGAAACTCTTCAATGAAATTGAAAGGGAAGCAATATTCCCAAATTCATTCCTGGAAGCAAGCATCACTTTGATCCCCAAAGCAGAGAAAGACCCAACTGAAAAAGAGAACTATAGGCCAATCTCACTAATGAACATAGATGCAAAAATCCTTAAGAAGATACTGGCAGACAGAATGCAGAAGATCATCAAGAAGATCATACACCCTGATCAAGTGGGATTCATCCCAGGGATGCAGGGATGGTTCAACATATGCAAATCAATCAATGTAATACACTATATCAATAGAGCCAAGGACAAGAACCATATGATTATCTCCATAGACACAGAAAAAGCATTTGACAAAATCCAACATGCATTTATGATAAAAACCCTACAAAAAATTGGAACAGATGGTCTCTACCTCAAACTGATAGAAGCCATCTATGAAAAACCAACAGCCAATATCATACTAAATGGTCAAAAACTGAAATCCTTCACACTCAAATCAGGAATAAGACAAGGATGTCCACTATCACCACTCTTGTTCAATATAGCTCTGGAAACATTAGCCACAGCAATTAGACAAGAGAAAGAAATAAAAGGAATCAAGATAGGTAATGAAGAAGTCAAATTGTCATTATTTGCAGATGACATGATACTCTATATAGAAGACCCCAAGAACTCCACCAAAAGTCTTCTAGACTTAATAACCAAATTCAGTCAAGTAGCTGGTTACAAGGTCAACACATAAAAATCAATAGCTTTCCTCTACACCAATGACAGACTCACTGAGAGAGAAACAGGGCAAATAATTCCTTTCACTATAGCATCCAAAAAACTGAAATATCTAGGAATCAACCTAATGAAAGAAATCAAAGACCTCTTCTCTGAAAACTATGGCACTCTGAAAAGAGATTGAAGATGATATCAGAAAATGGACAGACATCCCCTGCTCCTGGGTAGGAAGGATTAGTATAGTGAAAATGGCCATACTTCCAAAACTGCTATATAGATTTAATGCAATTTCTATTGAGATCCCAGCAGCATATTTCATGGACCTTGAGAAAACAATCCAAAAATTCATTTGGAACAAGAAGAGACCCAGAATAGCAAAAGCAATTCTAGGTAACAGAGACATGGCAGGGGGGTATCACAATCCCCAACCTGCAACTATACTACTAAGCTACTGTGATCAAAACAGCATGGTACTGGCAAAGAAACAGATTTGAGGACCAGTGGAACAGATTAGAAGATGCAGAAACAATGCCAGACACACTCAGCCATCTCATCTTCAATAAAGGAACCAAACACTCTCACTGGAGGAAAGATAGCCTCTTTAATAAATGGTGCTGGAAAAATTGGGCTTCAACTTGCCAAAGATTAAAACTAGACCTATATCTTTCACCATGCACTAAACTAAAATCGAAATAGATTAAAGATCTAAATATTAAAATAGAAACTCTGAACCAGTTGGAACAGAGGTTAGGTAGAATCCTTGAAGACATTGGTGTAGGAAAAGATTTTATGAACAAAACCTCAGTTGCCCGTGAACTAGCACAAACAATCAACAAGTGGGATCTCTTCTTATTAAAAGGCTCCTGCACAGCAAGAGAAACCACCAGCAGTGTGAAGAGACAGCCCACAATGTGGGAAAAAATCTTCACCTGCTCTTCCTCAGACAAAGGTCTACTATCTCGAATCTATAAAAAATTTCAAAAGATGAGACCTCCCAAATTTAAAGACCCAATCCGAAAATGGGCATCTGAAATGAACAGACATTTCTCACACAAAGAAGTAGAAATAGCAAATAAATACATGAGAAAATGTTCAACATCACTGGTCATTCGAGAGATGCAAATGAAAACAATGTTGAGATTCCACCTCACCCCAGAAAGAATGGTTGCTATCATGAAATCAACCAATAACAAATGCTGCTGGGGCTGTGGGGGAAAAAGAACCCTTCTCCATTGTTGATGGGAGTGCAAGCTGGTGCAACCACTATGGAAATCAGTATGGAGATACCTCAAAGAACTAGGACTGGAAGTCCCATTTGACCCCGCTATTCCACTGCTGGGGATCTTCCCCAAAGAATTGAAAGAATCATACCACAGTGATATATGTGTGCCCATGTTCATAGCAGTGCAGTTTTTAATAGCTAAAACTTGGAAACAGCCCAAATGCCCATCAACTGGAGACTGGATAACAAAAATGTGGTTCTTTTATAAAATGGAGTACTACTCAGCCATAAAAAATGAGAAATTAGAGACATTTATAGCTAAGTGGATGCACATTGAGGCGATACTCTTAAGTGAAATAAATAGGACACACATGAATAAATTCTGAATAGTTTCTCCGGTGTGAGAAACTGAAAGTGTAAATAAGGACTAAATGTATAATAGGTAATGTGAAATAGGAAGAAAAGGGGCAAAGAGGAAGGAAGTGGGAGGGCTAGAGGAAAGGATAGAAGGGAATGGGATTAATATGAGAAAATGGAAAAATAGGAACAAAATCTTTGTAAATAGGGAGGAATGGAGGGGTTGAAGGGAGGGCTGGGCAAGGGTGAAAAATAAGAACCAAGAGAGACTATGTAAAGGTGCAAATTTCCAATGATGAATGTCATTATACTGTATACCTAAAATGTACCAATGATTAGAATGAATAATTGAAAATGTAAAATAGGAAGAAAAGGTCCAAAGGGGTAGGGGTAGTGGGAGGGGCAGGGGAAAGGAAAGAAGGGAAAGGAAAAATGATGAGAAATGGAAAAAATGGAAATAAAGTCTTTGTAAATATGGAAGGATGGAGGGCATGAAGGGAGGGCTAGGAATGGGGAAAAAATAAGAACCAAGATGCATTATGTAAAGGTACAATTCCCAATGAGAAATGCAATTGTGTTGTATACCTACAATGTACCAATAAAAGAATTTAATACAAAAAAAAAAAAAGAGTGGTGAGAGCAGCAGCCAGGGGCTGGCTAGGTGACCTCTTATATGGGCAAGAGGCATGGGGGGACACAGTGGAGATAGGTCTTTGGCTGAAGCCAGAGGTGAGGTTTAAATCCATTGGCAAGTTTGAATTTCTTGATGGGAAGGACTATAAGTGGGAGAGCTTAGAGGCTGGAAAGTTAAGTTATTGTTTCCCTGAGTGATTTATTATCTGCTGGGAAGAGGCATCTAGGAGGTAGGGCTACCAGAGCCTTTTTATCTAGCAGAGAACTCTATCATCTCAGACTCTTGTCATTATGGAATAGAGGAGGTCTCTTTTCTCTATCTGCCTCCTGCTGGCAAAGGGGCATTGTTGGGTGGGGGCTTTAGAAGGCCAAGGTGTGGTCTCATTAGGTGGAGCCAGCATCAGTAGTGAGGGACTTATAGCCAGCCATGATGAGTTTGCTGACTGTCTGGTTGGTAAAAGCCCACATGCCTTCCTGTAAGAAAGTTTGAAAACAGCGAAACAGACAGGGTCTGAAAAGCAGGATTATGCAGAGGATGGTGAGGAGTCCCAGGAAGGGAAGAAGCCATGGAAGCCATTGGCCAAAGTATCCTGGCAGAGATTGTAGTCAGTCTAGGTCTTGTCTATGTTTTTCTATGAGCTCCCTGAGCTCCTTTACTTTGTCTCCAACAATGCCAGACTGGTTTACAAAGTAACAATACTTTTCTCCTGATAGGAGGCATGTTCCCCCTCTTTCTGCTGTTGTTGTATCTAGAGCTTATCTATTTTGGAGTACCCAGCTACCAGTGAATTGATTTGGGACTGCAGGATGACCAGAGAGTCAGCTACCTTTTCCATATCTCCATTTAGCTCTTGGGATAGGGAGTAACAGAAATGTGTTGATGCTGAGATTCCTGCCACCCCAGTGCCAATTCCTCCCAGAACACTGGCTTCCATTAAAAAGGGCAGTTTGGGAATGGCACGCTTGTTGAGGTGACAGAGAGGTGGCTGTTGCAAGGGCAAGGCTTGCTGTAATAACGGAGTTTCTGTATAAATGATGGGAGGGGGGCTAGAGAAGTCTAGGTAGCAAAGAGAAGATGGGGTTGAGTTGAGACAGCAAAAGGCTTGGGAGTTCCAGATGTAAAACAAACCTTTAGGGAGACAACTTGTGCCTGATGTGTTAATATGGATAACTTTGGTACAAGGAGTAGAATTGTACTGATTTATGATGTATGAATTTATACAGGTCCATTCACCATATGTGGAGGGCTCTAATTGAGTTGCAAGGGGACCTAGTATTGCTGTGATATTTTCGGGAGCAGGGAAAGTGTAGTTAAGTAGAATTGATATGGGGACATATGGCTGGAATTGGGGTGACAGGCACATCCAGCACTCAGTTTGGTTTCCAGGCAAGTTAGCAGGGTGGTGTTAAAAAATGCAGAAGCCTTTATGTGTCTCAACTGCTTTTCTTAGGGAAGACAAATCAGTGATCTTATATGGGGGTGGTGTTTTAAGAGCTTCTGATATGAGTTGCTTTTCTATCTCTTTTTGCTATTGTTTTCATGTCTGATGTTGTACACCCCCCCATCTGACATTCCCAGTGGGTAGTCAGCATCTAGCAAGCCCATAAACTCATCCATCTATAACAGTGGTAAGTATCTGATTCTGTAATCTTTCCCATATGGTAGGTCTGACCTCTGAGAGTACAGTGTTGTGGTCTTGGAACATCATGAATTCATGTAAGTATATGAAACAAAAGTGCCTGTCCCATAATGTAGAGGTTTAATGCCTCCCAGCCTGTGATCTATCACCCAGGTTGTGCCAAAATGTTCACAGTTAGGCATACAGCTGAGCAGCAGCATCTCTCCCCTTAAAATGATGGGGAGAAGGGAAAGTATCCACTTGTAGGGCCCATAGATAGAGGGCTTTATGAAGGGGTGATGGAAGAGGAGCTCAGCTAGTGGCCAAAAAGAGAGGAGCATGATAGAGTGGCAATAAGTCCTGCTGGGAGAAGGAAAAGAAGAGCAAAAAGGAATCTTTGTGTATGAGACCAGTCTTGGGGTGAGACGGAAAAGAGTCTGATTGCCCAAACAAGGGACAAGCCATGTAAAAGGCTAGAAAGCCTGGATGGCAGGTTAACATAAGGGACTGTCATGAAAGTGGAATGAGGGTAGCACTAACCAACATAAGAGCGCTACCAACAACATAGTGCTAACCACCAAACCTCGTCTGGTGAAAAGTCTGAGAGAGAGCCTTGGAAACAGAGGTCCAAAGGAGGATTTCTTTGACCGTGTTACCTCGAAGGGCAAACCAATGAAGGTCCTGTTGCAATTCAAAGATGAAGTCAGAGAAGTGGGATGACAGCCAGGGAAAGAACATGAAATCATTTATTCTTCAGGGATGCAAGTGAGCTTGATCTTGGTGGGTACTGATAGGAGGGAGGAAAATTTAGGTTTGGCCAGAGGCAGGTCATACTTTGGGGAAAAGATAGGTGAAGCAAACCACTCTATCCTGGAGAGATGAAACCAGGGTGTGTTTTTTTTACAAGTTTGTTGTAGGGGTGGTGAGGGCCAACTCTAGAGGGCCCTCCCATCTAGGCTGTAAGGTCCCTGTGGCAAGGGTTTTAAGGTAGACCTGATCTCCAGAAGCAACCTGTAGATGGGAGTGGTTGGTGGGATATGGGCTAGGTAGAAACTGATCAGCATGGATCCTGAGAAAGTAACGGATAGAGTTAAGGGTAGGGAGATAATCAGCCAATGGGGGAAGGGATTCTGGAAGGTTTCCTATGAGGAAGGGTCTCCCATACATAAGCTCAAATGAGCTGAGATTGAGAGGCTTGTGTGGTGCTGCTCTTAATTGTGCAAGGGCAAGGGTAAGGAGCTCAGTCCATGGGGCCTGGAGCTCCAAGGTGAATTTGGACAGGTGTGTTTTAATTAGTCCATTTGCCTTTTCTACCTTTCCAGAAGGTTGAGGTTGATATGGGATGTATAGTTTCCAATTTATGTTGAGAGATTGGGCCATGAGTTGGGTGACACGTGAGACAAGGGCTGGTCTGTTGTCAGACTGTATGGAATGGGGAAGCCTGAAATGGGGAAAGATTTCAGTGAGGAGGATATGAGCAACTGGGGCAGCACTCCTCCAAAGTGGAGGGGAAAGCCCTGAGCCAACCTGAGACGGTATCTACCAGGGTGAGGAGATGATAATGTATCTTTCTGTGTGGAGGCATATGTATAAAATCAATCTGCCAGTCTTCCCCTGGGAGGTGACCATGCACTTGATGTGTAGGGAAGGCACAGGGATGAAGACCACCCTGTGGAGAAGTGACAGAACAGATGGGGCATCTGTGGGTTATCTGTTGGACAAGGGAGACTAGAAATGGATGATATACTGAGGGGTGAATGAGATGGAGGAGAGGTATGTATCCAATGTGTAGGGTATTGTGGATGTCAGTCAGGATAGTGGTAGCCTGGGAATCTGGGAGAACATGTCAACCTTTGAAGAAAAGCCAATCTCCCAATTGAGATGTGCCCTGCTGGAGCAATTTTTGTTTTTGTAGTGGGTCATATTGATGAGATATGGGTGAAATAGCCAGCAGTTGTGTGGCCTGGATTGTCTGTAGCATGAACCTTCATGCTTCAGTGTCTGCCTTATTGTTGCCCAGAGCAATAGGATCATCAGAGGGCTGATGTCCTTTTCAGTGGGTAACTCCCACTCATGCTGGAAGTTGGGCTGCCTTAAGGAGTTTTAGAATAAGTGGCCCATTGGTGATGGGGGAATCCCTTGATGGAAAGAAATTCTCTCTCCTGCCAAAAAGCTGAATGGGAGTGAAGGATATGGAAGGTATACTTTGAATATGTGACTTTTGGAGGCTGCCAGGGTCAGAACTCTAGTAAGGGTTGTGAGCTCTGCCTTTTGGGAGGTGGTGCCTGGAGGAAGGGGCTGGGCTTCGACTACCTCCTTTAGGGAGACAATACCATATCCAGCTCGAAATGGACCAGAGGTGGGAGAAAAAGAGCTGCTGTCTATGAACCAGGTGTAGTCAGGGTCCAGAATGGGAGTGGGAGAGATACTTGGGAGTGAGGGGAGTAAGTGATCTTGAGGGTTTTCTGGGCATGAGTGGGAAAGGTTGTGTTTAGGATCTGGTAGGACAGAGGCAGAATTTAATGGTGAACAAGCTTGTAAAGTGAAGTGGGGTTTTTTGAGGAAGGTTGCATGGAAGAGTTGGAGGTGAGAAGGGGACAGGTTTGATAGAGCCCTGTGAGTCAGGAGCTCTTGTAGGTGATGTGGGGACCTGAAGACAGTGGACTGGCTGAAAGTAAGTTTGGTACTCTGTGCTAGAAGGGCAGCCCCCACCAGTACCCAAAGTCAAGCAGGCCAGCCCCGAACTGGAGGGTTCATTTGTTTGGAAAGATAAGCTATTGCCATGAAGGAGGGATCGTTATCTTGTCCTAGCACCCCAAGGGCAATCCCCTGTCTCTCAGGGACATATGAAAGGAAAGAGCAGCTAAGGTTGGGGAGAGGGAGAGAGCAGGGGCTAAGAGGGTAGTTTTGATAGCTTTGAATGAGGCATGTATGTGTATTGGGTTTAGGGGTTCCAGAGGGTCACCCTTGGCACCCTCATAAAGGGACTTGGCCAAGAGGCCAAAATTTGGGATCCACAAGTGGAAGTAACAAGTCTGTCCAAGAAAGGAAAGGATTTCAGCTTTGGAGGTGGGTACTGGCAAGTCTTGTATAAGCTCTTTTCTGTCTAGTGTGATCTCCCATTTGTGTGGGGAAAGAAAAACTCCTAGATAGGTGACTGAAGGCTGGGAAAGCTTGTCCTTGTTGGGTGAGGCTTGATATCCTCTCATGGCCAGGAAGTTTAGGAGGAGAGCAATGTGGACCTGTGAGTCTTGCAAGGTGGGGATGCAGAGAAGCAGATCATCAATGTATTGAAGCAGGGTGGAAGGCAAGAGAGTTAATTGAGAGAGATCAGAGGCAAGGGCCTGACCAAAGAGGTAGGGACTGTCTCAGAAGCCCTGGGGGAGGACAGTCCAGGTGTATTATTGAGAGTGATGGGTACCTGGGTTTGTCCAAGTGAAGACAAAGAGGTCTTGGGAGTCAGGGTGTAGAGGAATAGTGAAGAAGGCATCCTTGAGATTGACAACTGTAAAATGGGTTGTGTTAGAGGGGATGTGGGAGAGGAACCTATAAGGGCCAGGGACAACTGGATGTAAGAATGGTGGCATTGATGGCACACAAGCCTTGAACAAGGCAATAAAAACCATTGAGTTTGATTACTGGAAGGATGGGGGTGTTATAGGGTGGATGTGTGGGATTGAAGAGACTCTTCTGGAAGAGGTCTTGGATGAGGGGCTTAAGTTCCTGCAAGTGTTTTAGTGTTATAGGATACTGGAAAACATTGGGGAAAAGGGAGTGGTCTTTGAGTCAGATTTGGATTGGAGTATGATGGGCAGTGAGTGAGGGTTGAGTAAGGTCCCAGACTTTGGGGTCAACCAAGGAAGGAGGTAAGGGAAGGAGAGGGGTAGGAGAAGAGGCTGGCATGGCTTGTAATAAGAGCAAGGAATTTGGTGTAGAAGAGTGATAGCAGCCTTGAATTTACTCAAAATGACCCATCCAAGAAGAGGCCTAAGGCATGTTAGGAGAACAAGGAAGGCATGAGTAAAGGAGGTTTTGTGAAGGGAACCACCCAGAGGACCCATCATAAGAGGCCTGGTAGGCACTCCATCAACACCCACTATGAGGGTGGGTGAAGGAAATATCTGACCTGAAAATTGAGGTAGTGCTGAATATGTGGCCCCCATATCCAGTAGGAACAACATAGGCTTACCTGAGATGTGGGTCATTACCCTGGGCTCATGGTAGGTGATCTGCATGGGGGCCGGTGTCCCTGGGCACCGTCAATACTCAGTGGCCAATTCTAGGAGCTCTGGAAGAGTAGGCTGTTGATGAGCCAGGAGGGTAGCCCCTTGTTGAGGAGGTGGGGGAAGAGGTGTCCCCCTCCCTCTATGGAGAAGGGGACAATCAATCTTCCAATGACTTTCCTGCTTGCAAGCTGGGCAAGGGCTAGGAGGTGGCCTAGGATTTGGGGCAATTTCTCACTCAGTGGCCAGTTTGATTGCCTTTAAAACAGGGACTGGGAATAACGCGACCAGCAGGTGCATGGTAAGGACCCTGCTGCAGCTTGGAGCCCCTGCTCTGTCCCTGAACTCCCCACAATGCTACCAGCTTAGTGCAGCCTGGCCTGCCCTCCCCACCCCTGCCCCCACCCTCACCTCTGGCCTCCTGGCTGTGCTGCTACCTGGTTCCACACTACAGAGTCACAGGGGATCATAAAGACTATTGTCATGAGCTCCAGAAGATAGAGCAGAAATGAGCAACAGAAAGAGGGCCTCTCTCAGGCTCCTCAATGAAAACTGAAGCCCAGTGGAAAAGTGAAGAGAATCTCTTCAATAAAGGCACACCAGACCTCCCATCAGAACCTGGACTATCTTCAGGGGAAAGGCAGCTGGAACCTGCAGTAGAACCTTGTAGAGTTCAACCCTGCAGGAGGACAGGGAGCTCAACTTGGGACCAGCAGCCAGAAATCTGCCTAAATCTCACAGGTCTGCTACTGGCTTGCTGAGACTCATTGATTTATATCTACACATGGCTGCCCACATTGTCTATTGTGACAGCAGAGACACAACCTGAAGGAGGCCCTTCATTTTTATTTTTTGATTATTTGCAAAAAAAAAATTTTGTCTTATTTTTAATTTTTTTCTACTCTTTTCAAATATCTATTTTTCTCTTCTTTTTTCTTTCATCTCTCTATTCTCCCCCCCCACCCCGCTCCTGCTGTCCCACATTGTTCTTCATCTCCTCTTTTGTTCCTGTTCTGGACCTAATTTGGATTTCTTCTTGATTTTTCTTTGCTTCTCTTTTTCCTTCTCTTGATTATCATTAGTTTTAAAGGAAAGTAAATACAGTATCTAGCCTCCCTATTGCTGTTAAGTTGTTCTGTTCACCTCTTTGTTCTTTCATTCTGCCTTTTCCTCTTGTCTTCAACAGTTTCTTAGAGTTTGCATGATCTACCTGTGTCTTCTGGCCTCACTGCTAACCTTTCCTGATCCTTCTACCTACCTATCCCTCCCTCCCCAACTCCTTCTAACTCCCCATCCAGAAAGATAAAGTTGCTATATTGAAGAGTTTATTCACTGTAAACATGTTGGGCTGGTCCTCAGTTTTGATATAATTCACACAGTTAAAGGTGATAGATTAATAACTACCACAAATTGTCATTTTCTAAGCTTTACTTGATGCTATGGTATTGCTGGTTGTATCATTTGGACTAAGATGCTTTTGTTTTGTTTTGTTTTGTTTGAGATAGAGTCTTGCTATGCAGTTCAGGCTGGCCTTGAACTTACTACATAGCCTAGGCTGGCCTCTGCAATCCTGCCTCAGCCTCCTCAGTGCTGGGATTACAGGTGTATGCCACCAAACCCAGCCTGGGCTAAGATGTTGTGATTGCCTTCCTGGTATAATGAAAATGATATAGCCTCAGACTCATTAGAGACTCAAAACCTAAGGACCAGCTATATCTGGAAAACACCTCTGAAAATCATTCCACAAGGGTTCTAAACACAAGCAACAAAGACACTTACAATAAGCAATTTCAAAGTATTGACCCAGAAATTAAACCAAGGTCAGTACCAAAAACAAAAATGAGAAGACATTTAAGCAAGGCACAAACTCAGGCTTCTACTCCACCACAGACAAATTCTGGGGGAAACAAGGTGGAAAAATATGATAATCAACCCCCTGGACACACTGAACTGATAGCACAGAAAGTTACAAAACAGATGAATGAGCCTCTAGAAAAATTCAAAACAGAAATAATTTCCCAGATAACTAGAAATAGTGAGCACAGTGAAAGACATGATTAGAGGCTCTAGAACAGAAACAGATAAAAAAAAAAAAAGATGATCTCAGAACCATATTGGAAGCCATGAATGCACAGCATAAGAAAGAAATGGAAACCATGATCGCCCAACATAAGAAAGAAATGGAATCCATGAAGCAGATTCAAACAGATATCAGGAGATTAAAAACTCCATTGAAAGCATTCACAGTAGATTAAGGGAATGTGAAGATAGAGAATCAGATATAGAAGACAGGATAGTGGTTAGTGACCATGAAAACAGACATTTCATAAAAATAGTAAGGGACCATGAGAAATCAATCCAGCAGCTGCTAGATAATGCAAAGAAAAATAACATAATACTGATAGGAGTCCACGAAAAAGCAGGAGAAAGTACAATTGACATTAAAAAACTGTCCACAGAAGTAATAGTAGAAAACTTCCCAGACAGAGGTACAGAATTGGACATACAGACAAGTGAGGCATATGGAACTCCAACTAGCCATGACCAAAAAAAATCTACACCTAGACATATAATAGTCAAGATCCCAGAAACCCAACAGAAGAAAAAATCCTACAAGCAGTTAGAGAAAAGAAACAAATCACCTATAAAGGAAAGCCCATCAGAATCACAGAAGACTTCTCAACACAAACCCTCAAGTCAAAGAGAGCCTGCAGTGAAGTATTTCAAGCCCTAAAAGAAAATAACTTCCAATCTAGACTGTTGTATCCTGCAAAATTATCTTTCAAAATCGATGGGGAAATTAGATACTTCCACAACAGAGAACACCTGAGAAATTTCATGAACATTAAACCAGCACTCCAGACAATTCTAAACAATATCCTAGAAAAAGACAATGAAGGCCACAACTCCATGAGGCCCAACAGAGGGAAACCACCAAGCAAGGCTAGAAACTAAAGGGAAAGGGGGGAAAATAAAAAATAAAACAGCCAACAGCAGTAAAATATCATGACAAGGATGAGTCGATATTTATCAATTATAACTATCAATGACAATGGCCTCAATTCACCAATCAAAAAGAAATAGACTGGCAGAATGGATTAAGAAGCAAAATCCAACAATATGCTGTATACAAGAAACACACCTAACTCAGAAAGAAATTCATAGACTGAAAGTAAAAGGATGGAAAGCAGTTTTCCACACAACAGGAACCTGGAAAAAAACAGGGGTAGCAATCTTACATGCAGACAAAGTAGATTTCAAACCAACACTGATTAAGAGAGATAAAGATGGTCACTGAATCCTTGTGAAGGGAACAATCCAAGATGAAGAGATTACAATCATAAATCTATTTGCACCAAATACAAATGCACCCAACTATACAAAACAAATATTAATGGGCATGAAAAACAAAATAAGCACTCACACAATTGTAGTGGGGGACCTCAGTACCCCACTATCACAAATAGACAGATCATCTAGACAAAAAGTCAACAACGAAATTCTATAACTGAACCAAGCTATTGAACAAATGGACTTAATATATGTTTACAGAGTGTTCCACCCCAAAAAATCAGAATACACATTCTTTTTGGCTGCACATGGATCATTTTCCAAAATAGACCACATGCTACCTCATAGGACATGTTTAAGTAAATGTAAAAGAATTGAAGTTACCCCCTGTATCTTATCAGACCATAGTGGAATAACATTAGAGATCAATAGCATAAGAAACTGCAGAGCCAGTCCCAGCATCCGGAAGGAAGCTCCCCCGATGCCATCCCAGGCTCCTAGGGCAAAGATGAGCCAGTCCCAGCCCCTGGAAGAAAGCTCCCCTGCCTCCATCCCAGGCTCCTAGGGCAGTGAAACTCAGCCAGTCCCAGCACCTGGAAGGAAGCTCCCCACCTCCATCCCAGGCTCCTAGAGCAGTGAAGCTCAGCCAGTCCCAGCACCCGGAAAGAAGCTCCCCCGCTGCCATCCCAGGCTCCTGGGGCCAAGAAGGTGAGCCGGTCCCAGCACCCGGAAGGAAGCTCCCCGCCTCCATCCCAGGCTCCTAGAGCCGCTCAGCCAGTCCCAGCAGCCAGAAGGAAGCTCCCCACCTCCATCCCAGGCTCCTAGGGCAGTGAAGCTCAGCTGGTCCCAGCACCCGGAAGGAAGCTCCCCACCTCCATCCCAGGCTCCTAGAGTAGTAAAGCTCAGCCGGTCCCAGCACCCAGAAGGAAACTCTCCACCTCCATCCCAGGCTCCTAGGGCACTGAAGCTCAGCCAGTCCCAGCACCCTGAAGGAAGCTCCCCACCTCCATCCCAGGCTTCTAGGGCAGTGAAGCTCACCCAGTCCCAGCACCTGGAAGGAAACTCCCCCGCTGCCATCCCAAGCTCCTAGGGCAGAGAAGGTGAGCCGCGTGGGCGTCACAAGCACCCCTCCCCCACCGTGGAAATGAGAAGACACATAAACAAGCCTCAAAAACAGACTTCCAGATCACCTACAGCAACCCCAAAGGGAAACGAGACGGAACACTCTGATACTCAACCACCTGGACTCTCTGAACTGGCAACAAAAGAGGATCTGGGAAAAATGAAATCAGAAATAATGACTCAGATAACAGCAAAGATTTTGCTCATGGTGCAAGACATGATTAATAAATCTAGAGAGGACACAGATTAAAAAAAAAAAAAGAGGATCTGAGGAACATGATGGAATCCCAACATAGGAAATAAATGGAATCCATAAAACAGATACAAACAGATTTCCAAGAGATTAAAAACTCCATGGAAAGTCCGTGCAGCAGAATGAACCAATGTGAGGATAGAATTTCACATATAGAGATAAGATTGCAGTTAATGAGGAGGAAAAGAAAATCGCTTTAAAATTGTCAGGGAACATGAGAAATCAATCCAGCAGCTGCTAGACGATGCAAAGAAGAATAACATAAGACTGATTGGAGTCAATGAAGAAAGAGGAGAGAGTGCAGACGACATAAAAAAAACTGTTCACAAAAGTGATGGCAGAAAACTTCCCAAGGAGGGGGAAAGAACTTCACATATAGATAAGTGAGGCATATAGGACTCCAGCTAGGCTTCATCAAAAAAATCTACACCTAGGCATATAATAGTTAGGATTCCAGAAATCCAACAGAAGAACAAAATTCTACAAGCAGTGAGAGAAAAGAAACAAATCACATACAAAGGAAAGCCCATCAGAATCACAGCAGACTTCTCAGTGCAAACCCTCAAGGCAAGAAGAGCTTGGAGTGATGTATTTCAAACCCCAAAGGAAAACAGCCTCCAACCCAGATTGATGTACCCTGCAAAACTATCTTTCAAACTTGATGGAGAAATAAGATACTTTCATGATAAAGAGCACCTCAGGAACTTCATGAATAATAAACCAGCACTCCAAAAAATTTGAGACAATACCCTAGGAAAAGACAATGAGGATCACAACCCCAGGAAACTCAGCACAATGAATCCATTGGGCGTGACAAATTAAATGCAAAGGGGGAGAATCCAAGAAAAAAAAAGGCATAACAAAGCTTTTAAAACTTTTGACTTCATCTCCCTAATGAGTGTATAATTCAATCTTATTATTGTACTGATTAGTATTTTTCTGATTCTAGAGTTGCACACCATTCCTTGTGCTATACTGGCTATTTATCATCTTCTTATGTCTAACTTTTTAACTGGGTTGTCTATTAATCAGCTCTAAGAATTCTTTATATATTCTGGTCATAGGTTATATGTATTGTAAATATGGTCTGTTTAAGGACTACTTTTCATTTTAATGATGTCATTTAAAGTTCTAAATTTTGATGGAATCTCATTTATCAACTTTTTTCTTTTATACATCATGTTTTTTGTATCCTAGGCAGTTCTTGCCTACCCTGAATTCATAAATATTTTCCCTTATAATTTCTTCTTAAAGTTTTATACTTTTAGGCTTTCTTATTTAGGTTCATAGATCCCTTCAAGTTATTTTCATGTATGGAAAAAAAGGGTTGAGGTTAATTTTTTATATAAGGATACCAGGTGTTCTAGTGCTGTTTGCTGAAGACACTCTCTCTTCCTCGGCTCTTGAATCGAGTTTCTATTCTATAAAATGCTAATGTTAAATAATCTTTCAAAACTCAGTGGACCATATATGTGTGGTTCTATTTCTAGATTCTCTGTTTTATTCAAATGATCTATATGTCTTTCCTTACACCAACACTGCCTTGATTACTGTAGCTTTAGAAGAAGTCTTAAAATTGGGTGCTAAATGTCTTCCAACACTGTTTTTAGTTTTTGTTTTTGGCTTTTCTGGGTCCTTTGTACTCCTACATAACTTTTAAATTTCAATATCTAGTTCTTCATTTATAGCAAGTATACACAGACCTGAATTTTTATATATACCTTGTGTTTTCTATTCCTGCTAAATTTAAGTACAAGTTCTAGGGGCTCCTAGAGATTTCTTAGTATTTTCTCTGTAGATGATCATTCCATCTACATATAAAGATTTTGTTTCTACCTTGCCAATCCTAAAAAAAAAAAAAGAACAAAACTGCAAAACCCCCACAAACATATGGAAATTAAATAACACTCTCCTAAACAACCAATGGGTCACAGAAGCAATTAAAGAAGAAATTAGACAGTTTCTACAAGTAAATGATAATGCCAGTATAACATACAGGAATTTATGGGACACAATGAAAGCAGTAATATGAGGGAAATTCATAGCAGTAAATTCCCATATTAGGAAAGCAGAGAGAGCTCAAATAAAAAAACCTAATGCTGAACCTCAAGCTCCTAGAAAGAAGAGCATGATAAACCCAAAGCTCATACAAGAGAGGAAATTATAAAGATCAGACAGAAATCAATGCAATGGAGACTAAGAGAATGATACAAAAGATCAATGAATCAAAGAGTTGGTTTTTAGAAAGAATAAAATCAATAAACCTTTAGCCAACCTTATCAATAAAGGAAAGAAAAGTCTCAAATCCATGCAATTAAAAAAGAAGAAGGAGCCCTTCTCCATTGCTGGTGGGAGTGCAGGCTGGTGCAACCACTGTGGAAATTAGTATGGAGATACCTCAAAGAACTAGGACTAGAGGTCCCATTTGACCCAGCTATTCTTCTGCTGGGTATCTTCCCAAAAGAATTAAAAGAGTCACACCACAGTGATATATGTGCAACCATGTTTATAGCGGCACAGTTTGTAATAGCTAAAGCTTGGAAGCAGCTCAAGTGCCCATCAACTGGAGACTGGATAAAGAAGATGTGGGTTTTTTTATAAAATGGAGTACTACTTGGCCATAAAAAATGAAAAACTAGAGTCATTTATAGTTAAACAGATGCATTTCAAGGTCATACTGTTAAGTGAAATAAATAAGACACACATGTGTAAATACCAAATAGTTTCTCTAGTGTGAGAAACTGATAGTGTAAATAAGGGTTAAAATGATTAAAATGAATAATTGATAATTTGAAATGGGAAAAAAGGTCCAAAGATGTAGGGGTGAATGGAGAGGAAGGGGAAAGGAAAGTAGGGAAAGGAAAAACTATAAGAAAAGAAAAAAAATGGAAATGACATCTGTGTAACTAGGGAGGGATGGAGGGAGTGAAGGGCACACAGGTAATGGGGAAAAAGTAAGAATCAAGATACATCATGTACAGGTACAAATACCCAATATTAAATATAAATGTATTCTATACTTAAAATGTACCAATAAAAGAACTTAAGGGGAAAAAAATGAAAAAGGTGAAGTTACAACAGATAAAGTAGAAATCCAGAGGATCATCAACACCTACTTTGGGACCTGTACTCTAATAAAATGGAAAACACAGAAGAAATGGAAAGATTCCTAGATACATATGAATTGCCAAAGTTAAATGAAGAAGATATAGAAATTCTAAGCACCCCAATTACAATGAGTGAAATTGAAAACATAATTAAAAATTTACCAACAAAGAAAAGCTAAGGTCCTGATGGCATCACTGCTGAATTCTACAAGACATTTAAAGAAGAACTATCACCATTACTCTTTAAAATCATCAATGAAATTGAAAGGGAAACAATACTTCCAAATTCATTCCTGGAACAAGTGTTTCTTTGATTCCAAAACCAGGAAAAGACCCAATCCAAAAAGAGAACTACAGAACAATCTCCCTAATTAACATAGATGCAAAAATCCCCAACAAGATACTGGCAAACAGAATACAGAATGTCATCAAGAAGATCATACACCCTGACCAAGACAGATTTATCCCAGGGATGCAAGGATGGTTCAACATTCGTAAATCAGTAAATGTAATACACCATATTAACAGAGCCAAGGGCAAAAACCATATGGTCATCTCAATAGATGCAGAAAAAGCATTCAACAAAATCCAACCCCATTCATGATAAAAACCCTACAGAAAATTGGAATAGAACATCTTTATCTCAACCTGATTAAGGCTAACTATGAAAAACCAATAGCCAACATCATACTAAGTGGTCAAAAACTGAAAACTTTCACACTAAAATCAGGAACAAAACAAGGATGCCCACTATCACCACTCCTGTTCAATATAGTTTTGGAAACATTAGCCACAGCAAGTAGATAAAAGAAAGAAATAAAAAGAATAAAGATTGGAAAGGAAGAAGGTAACTGTTATTATTTGCTGATGATATGATACTTTACATAGAAGACCCAAAAACCTCCACCAAAAGACTTCTAGACTTAATTTACAGATTCAGTAGAGTAGCTGGATACAAGGTCAACACTCAAAAAAACAATAGCCTTCTTGTTCAGAAATAACAGACTCACTGAGTGAAATTAGAGAAATGATTCCTTTTACAATAGCATCCAAAAAAATGAAATATCTAGGAATCAACCTAACAAAGGAAGGAAAAGACCTCTACACTGAAAACTACAGCACTCTGAGAAAAGAGATTGAAGAGGATATAAGAAAATGGAAAGACATCTCTTATTCCTGGGTAGGAAGAACCAATATAGTGAAAATAGCCATACTTCCAAAAGTGCTATATAGATTTAATGCAATGTTGATTGAAATTCTAATATATTTCACAGAACTAGAGAAAGCATCCAAAAATTCATTTGGAACCAGAAGAGACCTAGAGGAGCAAGAGCAATTCTAGGCAACAGAGAAGTGGCAGGGGGTATCATAATCCCCAACTTGAAACTATGCTACAAAGTTACTGTGATATAAAACAGCATGGTACTGGCAAAGAAACACACCTGAGGATTAGTGGAATAGATTAGAAGATCCAGAAACAACTCCAGACATACTCAGCCACCTCATCTTTGACAAAGGAGCCAACCAGCCTCACTGGAGGAAAGATAGCCTATTTAATAAATAGTGTTGGAAAAACTGGGTTTCAACCTGCCAAAGATTAAAACTAGACCCATTTCTATCACCATGCACTAAACTAAGATCAAAGTGGATTAAAGATCTAAATATTAAGTCAGAAACACTAAGCTTGCTGGAAGATAAGTTAGGTAGAACTCTTGAAGACATTGGCATAGAAAAAGACTTTATGAACAAAACCTCAGTAGCACAAGAACTAGCACAAAGAATCAACAACTAGTATTTCATCTCATTAAAAATCTTCTGTACTGCAAGATAAACCACCAACAGAGCTAAGAAACAACTTACAATGTGGGAAAAAAATTTTACCAGGTACCTCTGACAAAGGACTACTATCTAGAATATATAAAGAATTGAAAATAATCTGACCCCACAAATTTAAAGACTCAATTCAAAAATCAGCAGCTGAAATGAACAGGCATTTCTCAGACAAAGAAGTAAAAGCAACCAATAAACATATGAAAAAATGTTCAACATCACTGGTCATTCGAGAGATGCAGATGAAAAAACTCTGAGATTCCACCTCACCTCAGAAAGAAGGGCTACTATCAAAAAATCAACCAATAACAAATGCTGACAGTGGTGTGGGGAGAAAGGAACCATTCTGCATTGTTGGTGGGAGTGCAGACTGGTGCATCCATTGTGGAAAACAGTATGGAGATACCTCAAAGAACTAGGGCTAGAGGTCCCATTTGACCCAGCTATTCCCCTGCTCGGTATCTTCCCAAAAGAATTAAAAGAATCATACCACAGCAATATATGTGCAACCATGTTTATAGCACCACAGTTTGTAATAGCTAAAGCTTGGAAACAGCCCAAGTGCCCACCAACTGGGAACTGGATAAAGAAGATGTGGGCTTTTTATAAAATGGAGTACTATTCAGCCATAAAGAATGAGAAACTAGAGACATTTATAGCTAAATGGATTCATGCTGAGGACATACTCTTAAGTGAAATAAATAGGACACACATGTGTAAAAATACTGAATAAAACTATTCAGAAACCTCCAGTGTGAGAAAGGGAAAGTGTAAATAAGAATTAAAATGAATAATTGATATTTGGAAATAGAAAGAAAAAGTCCAAAGTGGTAGGGGAAGTGGGAATGGAAGGGGAAAGGAAAGAAGGAAAAGGAGAGAAGGGAAAGGAAAAATTATGAGAAAAGAAAAAAATGGAAACAAAGTCTTTGTAAATAGGGAAGGGTGGAGGGGGGGAAGGGCACACAGGTAATGGGGAAAAAATAAGAACCAAGATACATCATGTACAGGTACAAGCACCCAATGATAAATGTAAATGTATTACATACATAAAATATATCAATAAAAGAACTCAAGCAAAAATAATAATAAAATAAAACAGGGACTGGGAGACAGCAGGTGGTTTGTTTATAGCCCCTTTAGTCTTCGGGCCCTGCTGTGAGCCATTTGAGCCATGGAAAGTACTTGCAAACATCTAGTATTTAGCCTTATCTTGGAGAGCCTTTTCCTGTTTTTCCTGTTCTTCTTGGCTGTTATATACCTTAAAAAGCTATAGTGAGGAGATCTGGTTGGCTCGCCTGAGGACCCTCCTCAATCTTTTTTAGTTTTTTCCTAATGTCAAGGGCTGACTGAGATGAAGTGAGTATTAATGACAATCATACCAACCTGGGAGGTAGGATCAATTTTGGTGTATTTCTGAAGGGTCTCAGCAAGGCATGACAAAAATTGTGCCAGGTTTTCTTCATGGGTCTGAGTTATTTCCCTAATCTTATCAAAGTTAACAGATTTGTGGGCTGTCTTTTAGACCTCCAGTAAGGCAGATATTGTATGGTCTCTGTGGCCCTGATCTGCCTGACCTGGCTGATAGTCCCATTGGGGATCTTCCCGGGGTACAGCTTGAGCTGCCACTGGCCTGGTATTATCTGTAGCATGAAATTCATCAGCCACAGTCTGGGCCACTGTCCAGGCTCTTTCCTTGTCCTTGGGAGGGAGAGTAGAAATTAGTATAATATAGATATCATGCCAAGGGAGATCATAGGACAGAGTCAAGTAACAAAATTATTTGATGTAGGAGTCAGGATAAGAGGAAAAAGAGTCGAGACACTTTTCAATTTGAGAAAGATCCATGAGAGAAAAAGGGGCATGGACTTTGACAATGCCTTCCATTCCTGCCACTTCCTGGAGAGGCATGATTGTGGTGGGAGGGGCCGGAAGTGTGGGGTATTGGGCATGGGTGTGAGGAGGGGAGGGGAAGCTGGGTGGTTTTTGTTGTGGTGAGTGAAAGCGCCCTGGGGAGGGAGAGCAAGAGGGAGTGATTGAGGGCACTGAGGAGGGGAAGGAAGTGGCAGGATTGTAGGGAGGTGGTGGGGCAAAAGGGGCGTGGTCAGCTGGATCAAAAGTAGTCCTGTCCCAGCCTGGGTTGAGCTTGGGAGTGGGGGGTGAAGCCACGTGGGCAAGGAGAATTTGGGGAGTGGAACAAGACTGACAAAGAGAAGGGGCAGTGCAGAGGCAGATGAAAGCCTGAACATAGAGGGCTTCAGATCATTTGCCATTGCAATAACAAAAAGTAAGGAGATCCTGAAGAACATTCAGGTCAAATGTTCCATTTTCTGGCTACTGGGATCCATTATCTAGTCTATATAAAGACCACACTTGTTTGCAATAGGAAAGAAGCCATTTAGGCTTGACATCGTCAGCGAGTCCGAGAATTTTTAAGTTAGCCAATAGGCATCCCAGAGGGGTTGATCCTGGGGGTTTGTATTGAGTAGTTCCCATAATAAAGGGAGGCCAGATATATAAGGTCAGGATCAGAAAAACTCTCAAGGAGAAGCACAAAAGGGAGGAGTGTCCTCGTCCCCTTTGACAATCTCCAGAGAGAGAGTGAGAGGATCCAAGCCAATGGGGCATCCCCCAGGGGCAGCAGTCCTGGCCATGGCCCGAGACGTGTCCACCTGACTTAACAATAAGATTTTTTGAGTGAGAACACTGAGAGGCAGAGGACCTGAGAGAGAGAGGGAGGGAGGGAGGGAGAGAGACCAGTCTGAGTACTCAGCCAAGAATTGAGTGTAGGTGTGGATATGAGCAATGGCAAGGGTGAAGGCCCCTGGTTGGGTGTTGGCTAGGCAGGGCCCAAGAAGGACAGTTGGGGGCCGGGGATTTAGCTCAGTGGTTCTGCCACCTGCCTTGCAAGCGCAAGGACCCGAGTTCGATCCCTGGCACCAAAAAAAAAAGGGCAGTTGGGAGGCCAATCAACCCTGGCCAGTGGGAGGTTGTCACAAAATCCCAATCCTGTCCTTCCTGGACTTTCAACACCAGAAATGAGAGGATAAGAATGAGCCTAAAACATGAACACCCAAAGCTAGGCCTTTATTAGGGGATGGGATGCTGAGCTGTCTCAAACAATGGTGAGAGCAGCAGCCAGGGGCTGGCTAGGTGACCTCTTATATAGGCAAGGGGCATAAGGAGGGGGGAACACAATGGAGGTAGATGTTTGGCTGCAGCCAGAGGTGAGATTTAAATCCATTGGCAAGTTTGAATTTCTCAGTGGGAAGGACTACAAGCAAGAGAGCTTTGAGGCAGGAAAGTTATCTGCTGGGAAGAGGCATTTAGGAGGTGGGCACTGCCAGAGCCATTTTATCTAGCAGAGAACTCTATCAATAATAAAACATAGTTACTATACTAAATGCTGGCTAGGATGTGAATAAACTGGATCTTTCTTACATTACAGGTGGAAATATAAAATGGTACAGACAACACTGTAAAAGAGCTTGGCAGCTTCTTAAAAAGAACTAAACATGTATTTATTATATGATCCAACAATTGCATTGCCATGTATTTATCCCAGAAAAAAATAAAAACATTCACAAAAACCTATACATGAATTAATATTCATGGGTTCTAGTGTACCAGATTTCTTAGTAATAACCAAACAGTACAATTTAAAGTGTCTTATAAGTGAATGGCTAAGCAAGCTATATGCATACACACAATGAATACTACTCAGTGACAAAAAGGAATAAAGTATATATGAAATAACTTGTGAGGATTTCAAAGGCATTATACAGAGTGACAAAAGTCAAACTAAAAATGTCACCTACTGTAGATCCTATTTATATAACATCCTCAAGAGATAGAGAAGAGATTAGCATTTGCCAGATGTTTGACATAGTAGGGGTGGGTCTTACTGTGAAAAGGTAACATGAGGGAGTCATTTTGGTCACTTTTCTAGGCACTAATACACAATACTCAACACCTATAACTTACAGGGGAGGGAGATTTATCTTGGCTTGTGGTTTTTAGAGGACATTGTCCACAGTCCAAAGCTGCCCCTAAAGCAGGAAAGGAATGATGAAAGGGTGCAGTGGAGGACAGTTGCTCACATATGGCACCCAGGAAGCAGAGACCAAGGGTAGCCAGGGTGGGAAATATATCTTTCAGGTCACACCACCAGTGACTGCCTCTTCTGATCAGGCCTACCTCCAAACAACACATTCAGCTATGGATTCATCAATGGGATCATACCACATGATCCAATAGTAACCCTATGATCCAATCACCTTTTACCTTCCAAAAGTCAATCTCAGAATGCATGAGCCTTTTAAGGGACATTCCATATCCAAACCATAAGAGGAGGCTTTTATTGTCATGGAACTGTTCATCTTGGTTATGGCAGTGGCTACACAGGCATACATATCAGAGAATCAACATAGTGAAAGCTGGAAATGTTACCAGACTTGGCCATATTTAAGATTCATGTAGTTGTTACATTGTAGACACTGATTATTAAGCTGTCCCAAATTATAATGTGGTCATATTAAGGTGGTGAGAAATAGATATTCCCATATGATATAAGGTTGAGTTGGAGACATCATAATCCCATCATTAGTTGTAGGAAGTCAATAAGAAATCTAAGAATGAAAAATCAAGAAGTAGCAATATAAATACTATATGAAATATGGACACAAAATCTAAAATAATCAGGTAAAAGCATTGAAAATGATTGCTTCTGGGAGGTAGGAAATGGCGGGATGTTAAGGATCCCTTAGCTTTCATGCATAGAACTTCTAGAATTATTTGACTAAATCTATGCGCACATGTAACTTTTTAGTATATGTAATGCTGAAGCGAGCACTGCACATGTAACTTTGACAAAGGTAAAAACAAATTTTAGATAATTTTAGATCATTAGACTAATGTTATGAGTTACACATAAAAAGAATATCCATAGTAGCAGAACTAAAAGAGAATTTTATAGGCTTGCTGGATATAAAATTGATATTCAAAGTTCCATTGCAATCCTATCCAGGAGTCCAAAAGCATTGGAAAAAGTAATAATAATTTTTAAAGATTTGAAAATTACAAAGTATTAAAGATGGCTTTAATTAAAGATGCATAGGATCATTATATGGGAAAAGACTGTAAAATTCTGAATTGAAAGTTATAAAAAAACCTAAATAAATAGAGGTATACCATGCCCATGTATGGGAAGACTTTCTATCAGAAATACATCAAGTTCCTCAATATATACTTTATTCCAAATGAAATATATATTTTTTCAATATAATCAAATAATAATTCTAAAAGCATTTTTCATAAAACTTTAACAAAGTGATTCTAAAATGCTTCAAGGCCAGGAAAAATCATGAAATTTTGAACTAGATAAAATAGGATGGTTTGCTTAAAGGAAATAACAAAACTTATTATAAAGTGATTATAAAACAGTGTAATATTGATATAGAGAAAAAAGTAGATTAGTGGGAAAAAGTGCTCATCAAAATAACCCCAGATTTTTAGAACTTGATAGATGGCAATAGGTGTAGTAGATACCAGGGAGTGCTGGGTAATTTACCTTGTAAGATAAAAAAAATCCTTACAAAATAATCATACATCAAATGAAATACAGCTAGGACCTAACTTGATCAAAACTGGGCCAGGGATTTAGCTCAGTGGTTCCGCCACCTGCTTTGCAAGCGCAAGGTCCTGAGTTCGATCCCTGGTACAAAAAAAAACAAACAGGAAACATCTTTGTGTAACAAAATTTCTCAAATGTTCCTAACACTGCAGCTTTGTGGACCACCCTAGAGGAACAAGAAGAAATCTTCCATATATGCCCAAGGAAACAAACATAAGAATGTTTAAGGCAGAATTATATTCACAAAAATATTAAATAAAGCTTCAATATCCATGGGAACAATTAATGAATTGTGGCATATTCTTATAATAGAAAACCATACAACAATGAAAATTAATGAAACAGAGCTATATCAACAAGAATAAATTCACAAGCTATATTAAGTATAAAAGAGTTCCAAAATGCTGTATACAAAATAATAGCATTTATAGAAAATAGAAAATATACAAAATAATACTATATATTGCTTAAGAGTTTATCTAAATATAATAAAAATATAAAGTTACACTTCAGAAGAATAAACACGAAATTCAGGACAAAAAGTTTAAAAGGGAATGATTAACATAATGGCAAATTGTTAGTATTTTGCAAGATTAGGATGGTAGGTCCAATGGTATTTTTATATTGATTTTTATACATTTCAGAATAGAAAAAATGCTTATTCAACATACCAGTAATTTGTAATTTTCTACGTGTTAAAGCCTGGATGAAAATGAAATTCCTCTGAAAATTAAGGATTGTTTGTGATTGGAGCAGAGCAGATGTCTATTTTTCCAATCAATTTCATTCTCCTCTGGATGGAAGCAGAGCCAATTTGAAGTTCAGTACATCATGGTCCAGACATTCCCGAGTCCATCTCTGACTCAGCCCAAAAGCCCTGAGGGAAGGAATATGAGAAAAGAATGGGGAGGAAGCACATCTGTAGTGGGGGTGGCAGAGAAAAGTTGAGGGTCTTAGGTCACCTACAGGTCTTTGAGGCTTCTGTCCGCCACTTTAGCCCTTGGAAGAGGGTGGAAATCAATGTACCACAGGGCATGCAGGCACTGTAGGGAAAACATCATTGGATCATTTGTTTGTTCATTCATGTCTTAATTCCACATACACTATATTTATTGTGTACCTAATACTGTATGTGGCAGGTATTCCACTTGGTCTGAGTTCATGGTACAGGTCAGAAATAAACCCATTCACTACATCCCAACATGCTCTATGGGTTCTGAACTCCCCCTCATACCCACATTCATCTTTGCTACCAGTCGGAACCTCCAAATCTTTTGTGTATGCTTTCTTAGTTCATTTTAGCAATACTGTCTTTATTCATTACAAATATATATCATATAAAAATTGAAATATATAACTGTATGGGGAGAACCCTTTGGAGTTTTTATCTTCACTTTCTTTCCACTCCCACATTGTAGGCTCCCACCTCCAGGGTCCCAAGGACATAACTTGAAAATTTTCCAACTCCAAGGTTGTACAGAAGGCATAGAGTTGAAAGCCACTGAAAATTCCAAGAGATATTTGGAGAAAGAAAATAAGAGTGTTCATAACCTACTGAGTCTGGCTTCACACTCATAATCATCATCATGGGCCCCCTGTGACTTTGTGACCTTGCCCTGAACTCCTGTTACCAGTCTATGACTATGACCTTGACCTCTCTCCCCAAGGACTAAGACCCACCCCAAACTCACCTGTCACAGGTTCCACCACTTATAGATGTAGGTGACTGTGAAACTCCCACAAGCAGTACCTTATGGACCAGGAGGAAGATCACAAAGATTAAGGCAGATGTCTCTTGACCTAAATGTCACAGAGCAGAAAGAGCCTATAAGGTTTTAAATTTCACACAGTAAATGTTGATTTGAATATCTGACATCCACCAGTCAATGTAGATGGCACTCATTGTACAAATAACTTCAGAGGTACAGAGCTGAACGCAATCACTGCCATGTCTCCAAGGGCTTGTGATCATTTAATGTAATCTCTGCTACAATCTCAGGGAGCTAGTATTGTTAGCAACATTTTATAGATGGATAAATGGAGTCTCTGAAAGTTAGGGACTCAGCGTCATAAGTTTCCAAAGCTATAATTACTGGAAACTGAATTTTAATATAATTTTATCTGAATTCAAATAATAGTAACAATAGTTACTGATAGTAACTGATGCTTAGACATACATGTAGACTATATGTAATGTGTACATATTAATTCATTTAATCCTTATACAGACACTATGAACAAGAACTTTCCTTAGGCTCTAGCTACCAATGAGAAACTGGATACAGGAAAGTCATTTATCTGAAAGAATTAAGTGGGAGAGCACGCTCTGTTGTCACAGCAGACATCATGCAGCCTCGGGTATAGCTGTTTAAGCAATGTACAGGCAAGTTTGCTTCCACACAATTCAGACTATTTTGAACAAGAGAGTCTTGCTGATGACCATCTCACATTCACTAGTAAGTTACTACCATTAAGCTGTACTCTCTCTAGTGCATTTTCAAAGAAGTTTGAGCTAGTAATGCATTCTTTACAGATATGAAGGAATCTTAGTACATGGTGAGAGATATGGGCCTAGATTCAATCTTCTGCATGTAGATAGCCAATTTTCACACAGAACCATTTGTTAAAGAAGCTATCTCTCCTCCAGTATATTCTTTTGGCCCCTTTGTCAAAGATCAAATAGCTTAATGCATCTGGGGTTGTTTCTGCATCCTCTATTCTATTCCATTGATTCACGTGTCTGTTTTTGTGCCAGTAACATGTTTTCATTATCACTGAATTTTTATAATATGACTTCAAATCTGAAATTGTGATGCCTCTTGCTTTGCTCTTGTTACCTAGGATTGCTTTTACTATTCTTGATCTCTTATATGGGAAACCCAAAATGTAAATCAAGAGCAAAATAAAAGAATTAATAGGAAACAGGGAGATAGGTCTTTTTCAAATGGGAAAGGTATCAAGAGATGGAAGGAGAGGGGAGGAAAAGGGGATTAAAAAAATGAGATGTGTTATGTACATGTACAAGATCCCCACAAAAAATGTAATCATTTTGTAATGTAAACATGTACATACTAATAAAAAACCTGAAAACAAATCAAAAAGGAAAAAAAATCTTTCCAAATGACCACATCTAAAGGAAGTTACTGACTAGAAACTAATCTGCTTACTCAAGGATTCACAGATACTCAATTTGAACAAAACCTCAGTGATCATCAAGCTCCTTCTCCCAGTGCTTCCTGAAATCCACTCAGGAGACAGAGATGACCCAGCTAGCTACAAGAAAAGAAGTAAACTTACCTGAGCTCCGAGTGGATTTGTGTATGGTGTGGGGTGCTGTGGGCATTATGAGGCTGGCCTGGATGGAAGGCTGTTTCTCTTGCTGCACCCTACAGGTGAACACCCGCTCAGGTCCTTGCACTGATGTGTTCAACAACTGTGAGCTCTCCTTGGTATAGGCGCCATCAGTATTCTTCTTGAACACAAGTTCCTCAGTTCCCTTGAGTGTGTGGCAGTCCTCCAGCCAGGTGAGGTGTACATTTTCTGGATAGAATCTTTGCATATGGCAAGTAATGGCCACCAAGCCAGAGGAGACTGGAGAATGGGACACTGTTGCTGCAGGGGGCACTGAAAAAGCCCAGAGAAAGCAGACAGTTACAATCTCTGCAGAGATTGTAACCTACTCAGAGGTAGGTTCAGAGCCTGTCATCAAGGAAGATTTAGGTATTGGTTAACAGAAGGAAATGCATGGTGAAATGTGAATGCATAAGGGAATTTATTTTGGATAGATGGTGGGTGGATAGGTAGATGGATGGATGGCTAGATGAGTGGAGAGTGGAAAGGTGGGAGAATTGAAAACATCCCAATCTTTCTTTTCCACTTTGGTGTTAAAGATGAAGCATACATTCTATCAGGAAGCTACAGATCAGTTGATTCATTCTATTACAAGATAATTCTATGATTTGAAGATTCATAGACACTAAGTTTTAAAGTCCAAGATACTCCTAGTTACTAGTATTTTACATAGGAAGAAACTTTAGTTTGAAGAGGAACTTGCCTAAATCACCAATGGCTTATGTCAGATTCCTTCACAGACAGAATTCTTTTACCATTATGCTACTTTGATAGCCAAACTATAAAGCTGTAAGCAATTATGATTCTAGGCTTCTGAAGTTAGGGTCAAATACTTCTATAAAAGTAAACATATCTTTAGCTACACAATAGAGTATACTGACAATGAGGAACACTAGGTGAATTTTGAAATCTTATTAAACAGGATACTCAGCCGGGGATTTAGCTCAGAGGTTCCGCCGCCTGCCTTGCAAGCAGGAGGATCCAAGTTCGATCCCCAGTACCAAAAAAAAAAAAAAAAAAAAAAGGATACTTTTCAGTAAATTTCATATGAACACACTGAGTGGTGCAGCTGTAGCACTAAATTAAGGGCTAGGTGATCTGAATTCTGGGCCCTGCACTAATACCACAGCCATCAAAACTTTGTCCAAGTCATTGTCCTTCTGTTTCTAAGACTTTAGATCTAGTTTAGAGATTTCAGGTCTTTGTCAAGTGTACAGAGAGTAAATCCTTATATAGCACTGTTTGAAGGAGCTAAGGGTATCTAACCCCAAAATATCCTTTCCTCCTCCTCAACCCTCCTAGACCTATAAAATGTTATACACGCTGCTGCTAGTGGGTTAGATAGCCAAGATAAGAGACCATCCCCTGAAGCTGACCACTGTGCTCAGTCTCTCCCTTCAGCATCCAGGCCCAACACAGGATTCTTGCTAAGCAAAGGGCAAGACCTGAGAAAGGAGGACCAGGACAGCAGAGGCCTGGTAACATAATGGTGCCACAGGGAACTGGTTAGGGTGCAGTGTCACCAAGCAAGTAATCTAATCTGGTGGCATGGTGTCCAGGGCTACATCAGGAGAACAGAGGCCTGTATACAGCAGCTGATAATGCTCCCAGGCACTGTGTGGCAGTGTTGGAGGCAGTGTGCATGTGTTTCCTTAATTAATCCTCACAAAACCAAATGAGGTGAATATAGAAAGTTACTTGGTATCAGGAGGAAAAAGAAAAGCAACACTTAGAAGAAACCCATACAAGTCAAGCACGGTGGTATATGCCTATAATCCCAGCATTCTGAGAAAGTGAGGCAAGAAGATTGCAATTTCAAGCTCAGTTTGGGCAACTTAGTGAGAACTTGTCTCAAAACAAAAAACAAACAGAGGACCAGGGATTTAGCTCAGTGGTTCCACCACCTGCCTCGAAAATTCAAGGACCCAAGTTCGATCCCTGGTACCAAAAAAGCAAAACAAAACAAGAAGAAAACAAAGAGGACTGGGGATGTAGCTCAGTGCATAGGTCCTGGGTTTAACCCCCAGTATGGAAGGAAAAAAAGAAAAACAAACCTATGCAAGATCAGGCTGCAATTTCATAGACATTGTCAAGAAAAGAACTAGCTAAAACTTCATTCTGAAAACTATTTAAATTATAAAAATAGTTTCATTTAATGTATATTTAATTATATATAGAATATAACTGTAACTATACATCAACTCAGGAGAAATAAGTGGTAGGAGCACAAAAAAAGCTGGCATGATTGTTAGTCAAAATTTAAACTATAGCACCAACAAATTCTTTATTTTAAATTCCCCATTCGCAAGCACCTTTGTTAAAAGGTTATTTTGAAATATTATTTAAAAGTATTTGAGTGTTCTATCAGTCTTCACAGGGCCCTCCTTTAATCAAAGTGTTTCCTTTTGAAGTACCCACAGTATCATTATCATCAGAGACTTTCCCTCCTTCTTCTATTTCTAAAACTTCAAAGCTTTGCTTGTGATCCCAGCAGTATCCCAGGATTATTTGCATTGACTTTTTAAAACACAATTTTTGCAAAAGCTCAATTTCACTGTGTCATCGATGTGAGTTCTATGTGCCCAGTTTGATCTGATGTTGCCAGGCTTCCTTCAAGGCCAGGCCAACCTCCCTCAGCAGGGGTTTCTGGGCTCCAACACATCCAGCAGCCAGCACCCTCAGGGCAGCAGTGCTAGGTGGTGCCACACCACAGAGTCCCACATCCAACTCCCAAAATGCCTCCCCACTTCTCTCCCTTGGAATTCTCTATGACCATGAAATGCCATCAACCAATGCAGGCATGTCCCAGCCTGTCCTCCTTCTTGGGACAACTCTGAGGCACAGTCTACACTGCTCTTCAAAGTATTCCCAGTTGCCCACCCAGCAACCCACATCAATAATTCATCCTTAATTGGCTGTTTTCCTAACTCTTCTGTGGCTCCCCACATCCTGATCCTCAGCATTACCTCCCAAACCCCAACTCTGAGTCCAGCTTCAGGCTCTGCTTCCATGAAAACCCAAACAAAGACACCCACAAGGACATTCCATGGCAGGAGACCCAACCTAAGCTATGTGCTGTGGTGAACAGGGAGCAGCTTGGAGTAGCAGCTCATTTGTGATTAATCATATTCTCTATGACTATTGCTTCTCTACACAACTGTCCTAGCACTGGGGAATCTTATCATAAATAGATGGATAAGGAGGATCCCTGCACTATCAGCTTCCTATTTGACAGCCCAATATAGTGCACCTGGGGAACTCACAGGAAACCCCACAGGAGCTACCAAAAGCAGAGTTGAGAGGCTGGATTCATGTCAAAATGTCTCTCACTCACCAGCTTTACAAACTTGGTTTGTACTCCAATTTCCTTTTGTAATCCACAAACAAGACAAGCAATATATGGCAGCTGTACACATTAAGCCAATTCCTTATGACTGTGCTTTACTGACTGTGTGCTGTGCCTGAGGCATTAATACCATCATTTTTCTTTATCCAAAACAATGTGTTTACTTCTGTGATAGTAACACACTGGTCCTTCTATTTTTGTGGATGGGAAAATGAAGAGGAAAATATTTTGCAAATGTTAAAATCCAATATGCTTTAAATATTTCATTTTACTCCTATGCAACCTTGGACCACCTACTTGACTTCTCAGGGTTTTAGAATTGTCAGAAACACTGAGATAATCACTAAGATTCTTTCTAGGCATGATACTTTATGACTTTACTCCTTTACAAATCTTCCAAACATTGGTCTTGTCCAGGAAAACCAAGAAAGCAAAACAAACAAGCAAACAAAAAAAATTAGATCCATATCCTGTAGAAGTAATAATCTAAAACCATCATAATCTCTAAAATTTAGAAGTTCACAAAGCCCTTCCTATAAATATTAAAATTTCCAGAAGATATTCTGTCTCCATTTTGCAAATGAAGGAGGTGATTTCTGAGAGTTAATGTGAATAATAAAAAACAACAACAAACACTTATGTGTGATCAGTATGGCATAGACACTGGGCTGAGTTCTTTACAGGTGTTAATTATTGAATCCTTGCACAGCCAAGTGAAACCATTTCTCAGTGAGAAAACTGACAGAGAAGTCCCCAGCCCAACTCTTCACTGATTCAGCCAAACAAAGAGAAAGCTCTTACCGAGGAGATACTGGCTCGGCTGATGTTTTTCTGGAAAAATCAGTAAGGACTTCTGCTTGACCTCACAGTGGACAAAGGAAAACACACTATCTTTGTTCAGTGGGACAGACACAGTGCTGGTGAAATTATAGATATCCCCACTATGAAGGACCTTGGTCTGGGGTTTGGGGAGTTTGTGGTTGTTTATGAGCCAGGTCACCGTAACACGACATATGTGTAATCTGGACAATGTGTATGTCAGTTGGATGCTTGTGCCTGGCTCAAAATGCTGCTGCAGGCCTTCCAAGTTGTCAGAGATCCCTTCTGATGAGGACATCGTTCCTGCAAGGAGAGACCCTGATGAGCCCATGCCACAGTTGCTTGAATCCCTATGTGAATGAGTCTTCAGCATTTCTGCTGCTCCCCTTTCACAAGGCTCAAATGTTCCCTGATGACAGGCACCAACTGAAGCTGCTGTCAGAGGCTGAATAGGGAGCCACAGGGGACCACGCAGTATGTAGGGAGTCCAGTATCACACAGGAAACACCCATATCACATCCTGCAGCAAACCTGGGGAACAGATCCCATTCCATAGATGAGGAAACTGATGCCCAGGTAGCCTGAGTATCTGTCCAGATCCAAAGCAGAGTCCGCGGCAGAGCCACAGGTTCTAAACCAGGCAGCCTGGTCCCAGGGTCCCTGCCCTGACCACCCCTAAGCCCTGTCCTTGGTCCTTAAAAGGGGAGACTCCACACTTTTCACAGGCAGGTCATGGGAAGAGGTTAGAGTACGGACTTTGGGGGCCCACTCAGCCCAACTTTGCATTCCCAAACCTCCCCTGGGTGAGTCTGAGCAACTTAACTAAACTTACAAACTCAATTCATTCCCTAAGGCTGGTTGTAACTCAAGTTGGTCAGTTGAAGGCTCAGACTGCTTTACACAGCCTTCAAAGTCTCTCTTCTATACAGGCAGATGTTAATGTCCTTAGAGAGACATTGGCCCAGGATTTCTCATTTAACCCCATGAAGAAAAGGATGTAATGTTCCTTCCAGAACTCTTTCAGGGTTAAATCTTTATCTGAGAACATCTGAAAGCATAAGCAGCTGGTATTTGGGTCATAACTCAAGACTCTGGTTTTAAGTTAAAACTAAAATTCCAGTCATAACCCAAGTTGTTCATATATTGGGCTGGTTGTAACTCGAGGCCCCACTGTATCTGTAAAATGGGGATGATCCTTAATTCTCAGAATTAATAAATGAAGTAAAGGAGCTGATGTAAAATATGTGATGCATGCTAATGACTCCACAAATGGCAACCATCAACACCATATACTCACATTGACCATGTGTGGAATTGTTCTTCATTCCATTTTTAATGTAAACAGAGAAAGAAAAGGCTCAGAGAGGGTTAAGGACTTGGCCAAGGGCTTCATGGAGAACAGAACTGATGATGGAACACAGGAATTCTGACCTCAAGCCAAGGATTTTTCTGCTACATCGTGGCTGCCACTGTTGGCTTTATACTGATAATGATCTTTAACTTTCTGGGTACTATGGAGATTGTAGTCAATCATTGCAGAGCCCTGACTATGTGCCCCACTGTCCAGACACCATGTAGGAGTCAGGGAAAGCAAACCTCAATGGGTCCCAGCAAGGTGTGAATAGTAATCATCACTGCACAAAGGAAGAGATGACTCAGAAAGAGAACTGTTTTGCCTGAGGTCACACAGATGGGCAGGGGCAGCCCTATAGTGTGACATTGATTGGTCCCTACAACTCCAAAATGTGACCATCTCCAAGTATAAGGGGCTGCCCCTGTTCCAAGGATGTGGGAGCTGTTTGTGGTGTAATAAAACCTCATACTAGGAGCTTTCAGGAAGCCCCATAGTCTAAGCACCAATTGTGGAAACTGAATAGTGGAAACAGATGTGACAGTTCAGGAGAAATGAATATCGGAAATAGAGTATTTAAGATGCAGATTTGAGAAGAGACTTGAGAGAACACTAAGGTTTGTATTCTCTGGCAGAATAGAAGACAAAATTATGGGAAAACACGCTGAATTTCTGAACAGACAGCTGCATCCTAAGCTATCCTAAAATGCTATCTAAGACCTCTGAGATCTTAGTCCCTATGTTACCTTCTAGTTGTCATAGGATCCAATCACATGGGTGCGGATGCCTGGTATAGAGTAAGTGCTCTATGACTGTTAGCCAACAGGAACAGGGCACAGGGTATGAGTATACAAGGGTTGGGGTGCTGATGAAAAGTCTTTTGGGTGGTTTGAAGAGGTTCCTCCTCAAAGATGTGCTAATGCCAATAGAAAGAGGCCTGAGTATTTGAAGAGGAGAAGGCTTCCCTCCCCCTGCTGCCCTGGGGCTCATAAAGCCACGTAGGTAGCAATAACATCAAAGTGATGCTTTCAGGGGCTCATTCTGCATCCTCAGGCCAGAAATACTGTATCCAGGTGAAGGAGAATAATAAGACAGAGATGGGAAAACTCATGAGTCAATACATTACTAATGCAACTTGCTTCCCATCAGAAAGGAACAGTTTGAAGTTTTTCATCCAGATCTGTACATCTCGCTGGGTGAAAGTTTTTCTGGTGGGCAGCAAAAAAAAAAAAAAAAAAGAGGGGAGAAGACAGAGAAATTTAAAGGTGAATGAGATCATTGCCCTGAGAATTCGTACAGGAAGCAGATAAAGACCAATTCTGTCCGGAGAAAGAGAGGGCAAGGTGGAAGCCTCCTGCTGTGAAGACCACATCTCTCCACCCAAGCTGTTCATTACACTACACAGACGCACAAGGTGGGTAGGAAACTCCCCTTTCCCAATTCGTGCATCTCTGGACAGCTGTTGGCAGGCCTGCTGGCTTTCCCCGGGCTCGCACAAGCCTGCCCAGTCATCATATCGCCCTTCACTGTGCACATGCACCCCTCAGCCCCTCCCGGCCAGTAGTAATTCATCCTTGCAAGCGAATCAGAGCTAGACCAGAAGAAAGCGACTCTAACCCATCTCAGTCTGAAAAGCCGGTGAGCAGCGCCCCCTGGTGAACGAAATTGTCTTAAGCTACAAAAGATGGGAAGAGGAAATTGAGGTTAGAAGGTGGAGGGGAAGGGGATGAAGAGTGGAAGCAGGAGGACAAGAAGGAAGAGAAAATAGAAGGGGACCTACACCCACCCTATATGAGGGGCTGCAGCCACCCTCTTTCTCAGCTAAGGCAGTTAAGGCTTCTGGCCTCTCTTTAAAGCTGACTTCCAGAAACTTCAACTGAACCAGCCTTAACAGCCTTCTTAAAAAGGATTGGTGCCCAGCTGTCCTTAAACTGTCTCCTAGTCAAGTGTTAAGAACTTTTCATATGAAGAGTGCATGGAATGGGGGGGAGGAGAGACAACCCCTTCCTGGTGGGGTGTGGTGGAGGCAGAGGGAGCACAGTTTGGGAGTGGGTGAGAGTTTTCTCATCATCTAGGGCATCCTGCCCTCCTCCACCTTCAGCCAGCACTACTTTCAGCCCCTGGCCCTTCCAGAGGGGCTAGGCCAGAGGTGCACCCACCTCTTCTCTTGTTAGAGGCCTGCACAGTGATGACTGCCTTGACTGGGACCTGGTCATCCTGGACCACCCAGCAGGCAAACTCACACCCGTCCACTGTGGCCTCCTCCAGCAGCAGGTGGTCAAGGGAGTACATCCCATCTGAATTGCTTGTGTTCTTGGGGAATTCCTCCAGGATCTTGTGCCCATTTTTCATCCAGATGAGCTTCAGGTAGGAAGGGTAGAAGTGCCTCACATGAAAGTGAGGTTCACTCTCTGTCGCTCGTGCTCATGGCTCTTGGAGGATTTGGTGATATTCAAGGAGGGGACGACTAGACAGAGGAACAGAAACTAAGCTGATGAAATTAGCCCCTGCCTGCCTGGCTTACCCTGAGTTTCCCCATCCCAAGGACCAGCCTCAAGATCTCTCACTCTTTCTATTCTCATTGTAAGGCAAACAGTGACTAGTATTAATATCTATTAAATATGGGTGGAGGTACATGAGTGTGTAGTATATTCTTTTCTGTATGTTTTAAATATTTTGTATGATGAAATATAATTGTAAGAATTATTAAAATATAATGTCCATGAGGACAGGTACTTAATTTTGCTCATTACTGTATCCATAGCAACTAGAACAGTACCTGCCACACAGTGGATATTCATTACTTATTGAATGAACAATCAATATTTAGAATTTAAAAGTAATAGTAGTGATATGCAGTGTGATTGAGAAATATGGTGAATGCTTAAATTTTTATTTTTTAAATAACTTTATTATCAAACACACACACATACAAAAATTAAAACCATTCAAAGAAGAACAATGCAAGGGAAAAAAAACCTACAATAATATTCAAATACAGTAGAACTCAACCAAAACAAGACTGAAAAGCACTTAAACATTTTTCCATATAACTTAAAAAAGCATCTCATGCACCAACAAGACACCAGAGGATGTGATTTGTTTCAGAAAGATCCCCAAAGCCAACACTGAACAAATAGTGGTCTGGAAAAAAACTCCAGTTAGCTAGCAGACTCCACATAAGCCAAACATCTCCCTAATTTAAATTTCGATACAGTCATATGACGCGCGATGGAAACACAATCTGAGAAATATGTTATTAGGCCATTTCATCCGTGTGTATCCTTAATTACTCTTTCAGTTTCTCACACTAGAGAAACTATTCAGTATTTACACATATGTGTCCTATTTATTTATACATTTTTAAATGTATTACAGTAAAAGATATATTTCCATTAGTGCCTCTCAAAATACTCCCCTCACTTCAAAAATACTTAGCCCATCATTCTTGCCACTTTCTAATGCAGTTCCTGAAGTCCTTTCATTTTGACTTTGAAGAAAGCCAGGAGTTGCATGGTGCCAGAACCAACGAATAAGGTGGATGAGGATACACCATAATGTTTTCACAAGCCTGCTTTTCCATTGAATGACACTGGGCAGTAGCATTCACTGTATTTTTTAAAATTACATCTCATAAAGACACAAAAGAAGACTTCCAGAACTGCTTCAGAAAGTAGCAAAAACAATGCAGTAAGTATGTTTGAAGCAAGGGGGAGTGTCTTGAGAGGGACTAACGGCAATGTGTCTTTTACTATAATAAATTTTCAATTTAAATATTCACTGTATTTTTATCACACCTTGTAGTAATTGAACAAAGAAAGTTAAAAGGGGAGACTGGGGCCAGATAATAGTAAGATCAGATACTCATGAGCAATTTGCTGTGAGGTAGGCATGGTTCTATGTGTTATATAAGGAATAATCCATTTGGTCTTCAGACAAAATCTACAAAGTAGGTCTTAGTTTTATTTCTATTTTACAAGGAAACAAAGGCACAAAATAGTTAAGAAATGTGCCCAAGATCAGACAACTTGTGAAGTGGCCCAGCTAGGACTAAAACCCAGACACACAGCTAGCCTCTGGAAGCTATGCTTTTTATCTTTTTATATGGGGTGAGAGGTAATTATATGGAATTTCAGGTCCCCACTTGTTAAATAAGGCTTTGGGCAAAAATCCCAAAAGCCAATGCTGCCAGGGTACCCACGCACAAGCACACTGCACAGCCCACTCACTGTAGAGCACTTGGGAGAGGTTCATGGTCATCCACAAGGGCTCATCAAGGTCCCTGTGAGTGACTTCACAGGTGATCTGAGACAAGATGTCTTCTCCAGTCAGTGTCACCCATGCCTTGCTGGTGATGGAGTAAGTGCCTTTGCTGTCAGCCACAAGGTACTGGGCTGAGGCTGGATGTTCAACACTGCTCTTAAACAAGGTGACTTTGAAGTCTTCAGAGCTGAAGGGGCCAGCAGTGCAGTTGAAAGGTTCTGATATTTCTGAGATTACCCTCTGAGATGGGCCCATCAGAGAAATAAAGGGTTGCCCAGCTGCAAAAGACCGTGACTGTAACCACACACTGAGAGTGGGGTGCGTCCAGGACTCAAACTGTAAGAGATACACATGGTATAAGGGCCCTGTGGACCTACTACCTGTCATGTGCTTGGTTCCAGCCTCAGGGAGTTCACAGAGAGACAACAACAAGTAAACAGCAGATATAGATTCGATCATACCTCGGGCTCAGTGTCCTTAGAAAACCCAAAGAACACAGAGATGCCAGAAAATCTCATTCTGGAAATGTGATCAGAGGAAGATATTTTAAGTTAAAAGTGGGAAAAGAATAGGAACTAGCTGTGGGAAAGGGCCCAGGAAGAACATTCTGGATGGCAGAAACGGCAGGTGAGAAGGGGCTCAGGTGGGAAGAGCTTAGAAGACCCAAGAAATCAAGAGGACTACAGGACTTGGGCATGGTGGGCACAAGAGACTTTAAATACAGGTGCATGGCAGTCTCATTTGCATTTTTAGAAGACTGTGGAGGCCAGCAAGGAGGGTGGTAGGAAGGGAGCAGGGAGCCTGTCAAAGAAGGTGAAGTGACAGTGACCTGGCCTGAGGTGGTAAGAAACAGAAAGACTTGAGATACATTTGGAAGATCTGGCCCATGAGATGGCAGTGGGCTGGATGGGGCATGAGGGGTAGAAGGAATTCTAGTCAATGATCCCCAGGTTTTTCTCCTGAGCATCTGGGTGTATGGTGGCTCTATTACTGAGATGAAGAGACATGAACAACAACCAAGTAGGGAAGGGAAGGGAATGGCCAAGAGTCACAATGTCCATTTTGGACATAAGTTTATAATGGCTTCAGTGTGAAGTGAACAAGGGTGGTTGGCTCTCCCAGTCAGGTTTTTCCTACCAACATCTCACAAGGCATCCCCTCTCCATTAACTCACTCCGTGATGTGGAGTTCTTGCCACCCCAGAAATCTTCATTCATCCTCATACGGCTAGGACTATGACAAAGTAATTCCTGCTCCTAAACTTGTCTGTGTCTCCTGGAGTCACCCCAGGAAAACTGCAGGGCAAGAGTTGTCCCTTCTCCTGAGGACAGCCCTTCAGACATGTACAGCGTGGTCCCTTCAAGCTTTTGCTGCACCTTGAATCTCTGCTTTGCACCAGGCTGTGAGCTGCGTGCTGGGAACACAGAGACAGGACCCTGGCTCTCAAGGAGCCTCTGTTCAGGCAGCAGGGGTAGAAGACAGACACAGCTACCAGCAATGACAACACAGGGCCACAAGTGGCAGAGGGCAGCTCAGAAGGCCATGGTCCTGTGTTCTCTTAGCCCACAGTTCTGGTGCCCAGGAATCGTGCTCCCTCCTTAACCCCTTACCTAGTCACAGCCTGCTGTGGTTTATAAAGCACTTTCAGGTATAGGTGCTCATTTTACCCACAGCCCACCTGTCTGGGGTCGGTACTGTTGTCCTCACTTACCTGAAGGGGAGACACACTCAGAAAGGCTTAGTGACTTGCTTAAGACTACGCAGCTGTCAGTGACAAAGGATGAGTGGGTTGGTCTGAACTTGGGGTCCAGGATGTATCACTTGGGGCATTGCTCTCTGCCTCTGTCCTTCCTGCCTGCACACACTCCCTGACTCAGGCCAGAATTGCCATCAGGGAAACCAGGGTCCTCTTTCACTGACCTCCCCCAGTGCCCTCCCCTGTGTCACATCTCCTCCTCTGACCCCTAAGCTCCCACCATCTCCCTTTACCCACAGGGTCCACAAGGAGGAAGAGAGGCAAAACACAACCTGGCGAGCAGGAAAGGTCTCAGCCATGGCCTCTAGGCCTTTTGCCCACCTGGAACACAGGGAGCTGCCCTCAGGGCTCTCCCACAGGCAATCCCTCAGGGCTCTCTGCCTGCTCTGAGGGTCTGGTGGGCAGGACACAGGACTCACCTGTGAGTCCCAGCAGGAGGGTGGCCAGGAGGGGGAGCAGGGCCTGCCCAGGTGTGGAAGACATGCTGAGAAGCCCACCGTGTCCCTGCTCTGAGCCCACAAACACCTGGGTAAAGCTCTGATGAACCTGGAAGCCACCATCTAGTCTTCTGCCAGCCTGGGGCTGCCTTATAGCTCCTGCTGCCCAGCCCCCAGCCAGGCCTGGATCAGAGCTGTGAACCAGAGTGAGAGAAGTGGTCACGGTGGAAAGAGGCTCCACCCAAACTCCTAACCCACAGTTAGGGAGGCAGCTGCTGCCTCTGGTGAGGCTGATGCTCATGAGCCAGATAAAGGAGGGGCTGAGCTCCACCTCAAGCTTCTAGCCACAGAGCTGGCCCTGAGGCAATGACCTTTGGGGTCCTTTCCCCCTGAGGTTCCTCCATGTTGAGAGAGTCTGCCCAGGGGGCAGCTTCTGGGAATAGAAAATGGATCAGTGGTAGTCCCAGTAAGGCTGGTGAACTGAACCTGGACAAATATGACCAAAGACAGAAGGTGGACCTTCTTTTCTCCCCATACCCTACAGTACCCTCAGTTCCAGGGACTGAACCCAGGGTCTTCATACTGAGCTTCATCCCCAGACCTTTTTTTAGTTTCTTTTATTTTGAGAGAAGGGGACACTAAATTGGTAAATTGCTCAAGATGGGCTCAAACTTGCAATCCTCCTGCCTCAGCCTCCAAGAGTACTGGGATTACAGGTGTGCACCACCACACCTGGCTACAGCGTGGGCCCTGAAACTCAATCCCAGGTCCTCCACTTAACAAGGATCACACAACGTGTGAGGGGCATAGGAGCATTTCCTGCTACTGAGGATTTTCTAATGGCTTCAAGCTAGGAAAAAATGAATTGAAATGCAGCTGCCTGTTTCTCTGACCTGCTGATGAAAATAACCTCTCCCCAGCCTCTCTCCACCCCTTATTCCATCTGGCTTTCTGATGGTTCATTTTGACATACAGACATTTAGACTGGTCTGCTTTGTTTCTTCCATGAAAAAACAATTAGCCACAAATTTGCTACTTTTTCCTTTGTTGTCCCCAGAGGTCAGCACAGTGCTGGGCACAGTAGAAACTGCATAATGATGAGGGACCCTTGGGTACATCCCCAGGACTGAAGATGAAACAGCCACACTAAGCCTCCCCACCCAACCCCCCAGAACCTGTGGTGTGCACATTCAGCTAATCTGGAGAAGTTTGAAAGGTTACCAGCCAGGGTAGGGTGGGAGGAGGATGTTATGGAGCTGCCCCTTTCTCCCAACCTGTGCTAAGGCCCAGCCAGGCAAGGATCTGCAAGAAGGTAACTCCTGGAGACGGGTGCCTGCTGGAGGAGTTCAGCTGCTCTTTCTCCATGTGGTAGACATAGACTTGTTGGTTTAGCTTCATGTTCCCCTGAGCAAGATAAAGGGGAACTGAAAAGAGAAGTGGCAGGAGAGCAGCCTGCACTTCCTCTATGCAAGTTAGCAAGGGGGAGAGGTCATTGGAGAGTCCCGCCAAGAGTATTTGAGTATTTTCCTTTTGAAATACTCACTACTCCTCCAGACAGCTATCTGTTTCTCTCTCTCTCTCCTCTCTCCCTCTCCCTCTCTCTCTCTTCCTCTCTCTCTCCCCCTCCGTCTCCCCCTCCTCTTGTCCTCCACCTTCAAATAAGTGGTCTTCTTTTACTTTAAAGAGAGAGGCGGGAGGGAGAAGGAGAGGGAGAGACAGAGAAAGAGAGACTACCATGGAGGACAGAGACCAAGCCTAGAACTTCTGGTCTGTGGCTACTCTGGAAGCAAAAAATGTGCATAGATTCCAAGACCAGAGCTGTAGAGCTACACCAGTTCCTGGGGGAGAGAGACTATACTGTGCGCATTCCACCACACAAGCACACATACATGTGCACATGCAAGGCCCCTGCGCCCTCTCACCTTCTCACCTGTGCCCCTGAGGCTGCAGCTTCTCCATTCCAGCCCCAGTGAACAAAGCGCTGCTGAGAAGAAGAGGTTCACACTTCTCCATCTCCCCTTCCAAAACTCACCACACCAGAGGACAGTGGGGATCTCCACAGGGAAGGAAGGAGGAACAAAAATCACCTCACCTAAACCCTCATCAGATTTCTCAGAAGGCATCCAGGGCAGAACTGGGCAAGTTGAGGGGAGAAAGTAGGTGCTAAACTGAAGATGATGTTGGTGTTTTACAGTGAACTGGGTAGGCCTGGGCCTTAAACAGGCCCTGACACAGAAAAGCTATTTCCTAAAGTTTGGTGAAATGATCCATTCATTGTCATCCATTTATTCAGCATTATGGAACACATCTCTGCAGGTGTTCAGAAATGGCCAGCAATATCTGAGGAACCAGAGAGGAGCAGGAAAGAGAAATCTGACAGAGTTGAATTGAAAGCAGTGTACAGAGAGATAAATAAAGCTACAGAAGGATAAATAAAGCCAGTGCAGGTAGGCACCTCTGCCAAGTTCAACTATTCAACCAAAAGGTTACTTGGCACAGAGCCAATTTACTTTACCTCCCCGAATCTCAGTTTCTGCATCTGTAGCGGGAGGCTGATGATGTCTACCTAGTCCTATTTGAATCTTATGCACATAGAATATGAACTCTTGTTCATAAACTAGGAGCTACTGTGTGAGTTTTCATCCTAATAAGTGTGCCCTTCTCCAAACCCCCCACATCTCCTCTCCCTGGTTAATTTGTCCTGTGTCCTGCACTTGGTTCAGCTCTGTCCTAGAAATATAGTGTGAGCCACATACAGAGTTTTAGATTTTCCAGAATCTACATTTAAAAGTTTAAAAAAAGATAGGTAAAATTAATATTCACTAATATTTAATCCAAAATTCAGTTGTATCATTTCAACATGCAAACAATAAAAATATTGTGATATTTTACATGCTTTTTTCTTTTTGATTTTTTGAGACAGGGTCTTGCTAGGCAGTTCAGGCTATCCTTGTACTCACTGTGTAGCCCAGGCCAGCCTCAAACTCACGGCAATCCTCCTGCCTCAGCCTCTTGAGTGCCATGATTACAGTCATGTGCCATTACAGGCAAGTGTCACCATATACATGCTTTTTTTTTTAAGTCTTCGAATTTCCTACCAAGTAAAAATGTTCTGCCAAAACAATAAAGTTTTGTTGCGCAAACAGCAACACAACTTTATACTGCTTTAGTTTTTAAATTTAAATTCATTAAAATCAAATAAAATACAAAATTCAGTTGCTCAGTGGCACTAACCACATTTCAAACACTCCGTAGCCACACATGGCTGCTAGCTAGCAGTTGAACATCCAGGTCTGGGGTAAAACTTCCTTCCTTAGGAAAGCCCATCCGGATGCTCCCATATATGGATTCTGGTACTTCTCTAACATAGCATTTATCATAGTTGTGTTAAAGTTTTAATTTGAAATTAGTTACATAAGGACTATTTCCCTTATTGGACTTTAGTCCTTGGAGGGCAAGGACCACATCCTTGTTCACTACTATGAATAAGTGTCAAGAGCAATAGCAGTGTTCAGTGAAAGTGTGTTGGGTGGACAATGAATCCATTGATAGATGGTTGTATACTCAAATGTTTGGCTGCATGGATGGATGGATGGATGGATGGACCTACAGATCCATGGATAGATGGATAGATAGATCCATGAATATATAAAATAAAAGGAGGATATGTGTTGGGGAATAAGGGAAAGAATGAAACCAGAGGTTTCCTGGAGAAAGTACGTTGCCTTCTGGGCTTATGCACCTGTTCTTCAGCTTCAATCATACCATCTGCAGAGAAGGAGGAGACACCATGGTTTGGCTGTAGGAGTTGAGAAGCTGTGGGTAGCCTGTCTTGTGAGACTAGGAGGCTCTAGGAGAAGTGGGGACATTGAAGTCCTCCCGTGGGTGGGCTGAGGGGAGCCAAAGTATCCACAGGGCTCCCCCAGGCTGAGCCATGGGTACAGTTTGATTTCCCCTTGGTGGAGTCAGGCAGTCTTCTTTCTGATTCCAGCACCAGTAGGAACTGTGTGGAGTTTCTTGCATTACCCAATGAGTTAACATCTGCTGGAGTTGCCTCAGGGGCACAGAAAACTGCTAACCCTGAGGGGTTGGAACAACTTGAAGACAAGACAAGCCTTGCTGGTGAAATAAGGAGAAACATACTGAGAGCAATTTGATAAAGTTAACAATTCAGCATAGTTGTCATCATGCCTTTCTAATCTAAAATATGCACCTGCATTCAGCAGAACACAATTGACTACAGAACACATTGACTTTGTTTCTCAATAAAACTGGGAGGTTAAGTCAGCTCAAGGCTTCATTTCAGTGAAGACCCCTGACTTCCTCACAAAGATATTCTCTGTCTCTCATGTCTTCATTCAGCTCTCCAGTCAGGGTTTGCTGGCCCAAACCTGGAAGAGCTGGATCTCACCCATCCTGTAAGTACAACTCCCAAAATCCTTCAGCATGTGTATGGGCCTCGGTCCTAGCCTCTGGGGCCCGGGGACCAGAGAATGACAGAAAGCCCCCTGATGGTCCCTAAAATCCAGCTCTTTGCTGCAAGCTCTTTGACCGTCAATCTATCTTCTTAGACAGGACTCAGGTCCAGCCTACACGAGCCACCCTTGGCACTCAGAGGCTCCTGCAAACAAAGCCATCTCTCCTCAAGATGGTGACCCAACCCCTTGATAGCAGGGACCCTTCCTTATCCACTTGCTCCATGACTGAGTCCTCAGTGCCTGGCACGGCACCATCATTAAATTATCAATTTACTCATTCCTGCAACGTTTTACAGAGAACCAGAGGTGCTGAGAAAGAGCAGTTTCCACCCTCTAGGGAGTTCCATTCTGGAGGAAAGGGTGGACAACAAGAAGTAAACAAGCAGTCTAAGTCCAGGTGGGTGAATTGGCATGAAGGAAAATAAAGAAGGCAGGGATAGCGAGCAACAAGGTATACTTTGAATAGGGTGGACAGGAAGTCCTCTCTGAGCAGAGAGACATGTGATCTGGGACCTCAATGAAGGGAGCAATGGGGAGTTCTTCAAGGAGAGTATTCCAGAGAGGGAAATGCAGTATGGAGGTCAGGTGGAAGGGGAATCTCTAAGCCATAGCACATTACTGTGGTGGAAGCAGACTAAGGGACAAGTGGTCACAGGGGAAACTTCAGGGCCCAATCCAGCAGGCTGTAGTGGGGAAGGAGGAGAAATGCCTTGGGTAGAGAGCAGGTCTAGACGGGATCCCATTCACAGACTAAAGGCTGGGACATGGTGGCCTGAAGGGGATTGTAAGAGGGGAAGGGAGAAAGCAAGAGGAAGAGGCCACTGCAGCTGTGGATGGCTTAACACAGGAGTCTGGGCTAGGGCAGACAGATAACGGGGAAGGAGAGACATTTGCAAGTTGGCAGTATATTGGCAATTTCAGGAGACACTGCATAGGGTAGGGCTGCCTCAGAAAGAAGAGACAAGGGGAAGGAAGGGACGGAGGGAAGGAAGAGAGTCCTGGTCTGGGTTCAGATCTGGCTCTGCCACCAGTGTGCTGAGTGGGCCATGTTTCTGGGCCCCAGCATCCAACACACTGGAGGGGGAGGGCGTAACCCCTAAGGACTTTCATTTCATATTCACAGACTTGGTTGCATTTCCTGAACTCTGGGTCCCAGCCCAGGCCCAGGCCTCCCCCACAACAATGTCTACTGAGCCTATTGGTGCCTGATCCCTGCAGCTGCTCAGGGACTTACACTCAGAGAGACTGGAGTCTGCCTTAGGCTCTGCCCTCCTCCTTGTAACACATGAGGATTCTGGAGCAAGAGCCCTGCTAATTATGTGCCAGGTACCTTTGGCTTTCTGCTGGAAGGTAAGACAGATCCACCCCAGAGGCAGGAGGCACCTTGGGGTGCTGAGGATCCTCACTGGACCCCTCTGATATATCTCCATCCCTGATGTCACCAGCACCACTGTCCTGCTTCTCCAGCTTGGTAATCCCAGAAAGGCAACCTCAACCTTCCTGCCTCCTGTTTCCTCTTGCTTTCAGAAGCTCAAAGAATCATGGATGTTGGATGCCATGATGGAGGGATGCTAATGTTGCCCAGGGTTTCCCAAGGTGTGACTCAAGGGTTGAAGTGCAGATCTCAGCCACTCCCAGACACAGAATCCCAGCCTAAAGTCTTCAGTTTAACAAAACAAAATAGAACAGCTTTCTAATTAAGACTTGAGAATGGCTGGTTTAAGGCAGTGAACCACTGGACTTAGCATAGTGACTTTGATCAGAGAAGCCAAGGAGAATGAAGAATGGTCACTCATCCCCAGGCTCCTTGTCCTTGTCCTTGAGGTCTCAACTCATGTCTCCCCAGGAAGTCTTCTCTGACCCCACCACATGAGGAGGCCCTTGAGCTCCCTCAGTTTCCTGACCTTGGCAGAACAACTATCACACCTTGTTATAATTGGCTGATGGCCCTTATTACTGCTTGACTGAATACTGCTCTTAATGGTAGATTCAGCATCTAGCACAAGGCCTGGTACAGAGGTGCTCAACAAATATTTGCTCATGAGTGAACAAAGAGTTTGGACTTAAAAGGTCAAGGATATTGTATAGTCCTACAAACTTATCTCAAGGTGAAGGCCAGTTACTGCTACATGCCCCACTTCTGAGAAGACCCTGTGGTAGGCTGCCATCAGAATTCCTATCCTCAGACTAATCCTCCCATGATATAAGGAAAGACTGGCTGGGGAAAATTCCAACTAAAACGTGAAAGACTGATATATGGTTTCAATGTGCCTACTTGTGATTTCTGAGGTAATATTTGTTAACCAACTGAGTACCTCACTAGGAAAATTCAAGTGGTTGAGGAAATAAGCAAAGGAGATTGGCTGTGGGAAAGAACCTCCTTTTGCTATTTCCCAAATACCAATAAACGTCTCTGCTCCAAGAGCTGAAAACTTCAGCCAGTAGCCATGCATTGGCCACAGTAGACCTGTCCCATGAGAGAAAACAAAAATAATCATTGGAGATGGTGGTGAAGATCAACACCTTCGCCCTGAGGAGTGGCATTGACAGTGGACTTTTAGGCTCTTTGTGCTTAGGGGCAGCATAGCATTAGAACAGGGGAAGAAGGAGGAGTTGCTCACCCAGCAGAGAGAGCAGGTGGCTAAATGGGGAAGTACAGGATGCTCACTTCGGCTTGATGGAAGGAAGGACTTTCTAGCAACCAGTACTGTCGAGCAATGAAACCTCTCACCATCTGAAGGGAACTTCCCTCCTCTAGGGGTATGCAGGTTCAGGAGTCAATTTAGGGATGCTGGGAATAGAGCCTTGCTGAAAAGTGGGGCCAGAGAGGCATTTTTCAAACCATAGGTCACAGTGCCTTTATGGGTCATGAAATCAACTCAGTGGACTTAGTACAGCATTTTTAAAAATGGAAAAGATAGAAGAGGACAGATCAGAAGGGAAGGGAAAGGAAGAGAAGAGAGAAGGGGAGGTGAGTGAAGGGGAGGAAAGAGAAGGGGAAAAGTATTGGAGTGTGCGTGCATGCATGCATGTGTGTATACAATCTGTCGCTAACTGTGGATGATAGTCAAGAAGACTGAAAGCCCAGGGAAGTTGGTCTCTAAGATCCTTCCAGCTTCACAGTTTTGTGACACAAGGTTCTTACATGTTATGTGTGACAGTATGACTATAGGATTCTAAGATTCATTTCTTTTTCATTCATTTATTCCGTATTGATTTAATACCTGTTCTAAACTATACTGAGTGCTAATGGCAAAGCGATACATCAGAATCAGTTCCTGCCCTCCAGTCAAGTGACACAGGCAAACATTTATACAGATCATTCTAACACACTATGGTGAACACTTTGGTCAGCAATGAGTCAAAATTCGGGCATATTTCACCCAACCCTATGAGGGAGATGGTTTTCTTAGTGCAAGTTCATAGATGAAAAAAATCAAGTCTCAAATGGTCACAAAAAGCATTAGTCAGGGCCACCCAGTGGAGCTATGGTTTGAATCCAAGGCCACCTGAGTACAGAGCCTGTATGTTTAACCACTGGGATCCCTGGCTGTGTGGAGGGCAGGGAAAGGGAGTGTAGGAAAACTGACTTGGGAAAGTGGGATGTATGGGCAGAAATAGGGAGGGCACTGCAACCAAGGGATCCTGGAGCTGTGTCTCCAAAGAAAAAGAGGTTGATGGCTTGACAAGGGACAAAAGTATTCACTTCCCCAAGAGATAGCCCAGAAGCCATGCCAAGTACAGCAAAGAGAGTGGGATTTATGGCAGTCAGGCCTGGTTTGAACTTTAGTCCCAGCTTCTACTACCTGAGTATCCCTGGAGAAGCAGCCTACCTCTCTGGGCCTCCATTTCTTCATGTATTAAGGAGATTGTCATGTAATTAGAGATTATGCCTGTGACACATCTGACATCAGTGCAATGCCTGGCAGATAATGAGTTTCATACTAATTTATGAGAGTTTCCTGAGTTTGAATTCCAGCTCTACCGCTGCCTAGCTGAGCAAATTGCTAACTTCTCTATGTTTTAGTTTCCCCAGTTTAAAAATGAGAATAATAATAGCATCTACCACAGAAGGTCATGAAAATAAAATAAATTAATCCATATGAAATGCTTAGAAGAGGATCAGGCACAAATCAGGTGGCTGATAGAGGTGGCTAGAGTTTAATATTTCCATGTGCTACATATTGTGCTGAGAATTTTAAGATTTTATTCATGAATTAGATTAACAAATGATTCCTGAGGGTTTTCAATGTTCTGGATAATATAAAAGTGCATCATGGAATCTCGAATAGTTTAGGACATAGCTGGAACCCTGGGTATGAGACAGAATTTGTGTTTGACAGAAAGTGTAGGAGAAGGAATAGGATTGAGGTGGGACATGAGATCAGTGGTGAGAAATGAGGCCAGAGATACAGAACAAGTCATATCAAGAAAATCATTTTACGTCTTGTCATCTTATAAGCAGAGGCAAGCCCAGAGAGAGCTTCAATTTGAGAATTTTTATTCATTGAATTTATGATTCCCAGTTGTAAAATTCTATGTTTCTATGTGCCAAAGTCTTTATGATTCTAAGATTATAGTCTTAGGATTTTGTGACTCTTAATATTTCTTACTTATTATAGCAGAGTGATATTAAAAGTGGTCATAATAGGGACTTCTGGTCTGAACTCTGATATGTAAAGGGTTTGGAAGTCATTACTCTAAAAAAAAACCAAGAAAACACTAGACAAGCTAAAAATTGATGACTTTTCTTAAACCCATCAGGAACTGAAGTTGCAGAACAAACTGCCCCCAAAACTCTGTGGCATAATGTGTACCCAGAGAGATGTGACTCCCAGGGTGTGCCCACTTAGAGCCTTGCTGTAAGTTGGCCAGAACTTATGGCCAGCAGTTCTGTTGAGTTCCTGAAGGGTAAGTTGGACTGAGAGTGACACCTCCTGGTGGATGCTACAGTCATGGGGAGGGGAGGAAAAGCCTCACACTTTTACAGGTTTTTCCTCCGAAAAACACCTAATACTCTAATGGCTGAGTCTGAGACATCATCTCCTGCTGCCCTGACAGGAAGAGGTCAAGGGAAGCAATGCTGAAGCCCTCTAGACCTTCCCCTCATCTTCAGAGGGCAGGATTTTTCCATGCCAATTCTGAAACTTTATCCCAGCTAAATGAGGGAAGACACCCCCTCCAGTTCTCTCCATACTTTCCAGTTCACCTAAAGGAAAAGAAATGGGGGAAGGAGGCAGTCTATGCCTGAAGAAGGAAAATAAACACTTTGGAAAGCCAATTTCAGAGGTAAAGGGCCCCCAAAAGACTGGGACTTGGGAGATTAGAGAGAGCTCTCCCTCCATCCCTCTTTGTACTGCATTCTTAACAGTTTTGCATCATCTCAGCATCCACTTAGAATACAGGTTCAACTTCCTCAGGCAAGAACCAGTGCTCAGCCACCCTGGACGCTTCCAGTTCTGCACTTCCTCCCAGTTCCTCAATGTGGTCGATCCAGATCTCTCTGCCTTATACAACCTCCTCCTGGTGTCCCTTCCACATTAGGACAGCCAGGTTCACCCTGCTTTACTGGCCCCACTGACCCTCACGCTCTGTGTGGACTGTGAGTTATGCCACAGTGATCACCTCTCACTCACATGTGACCTTCTGGAACTCATGCCTGCCTACTTTAAAGCCATCAATTGAAATTCCCCTTAGGAAGCCCATTTGGATAATGCCCTGGAAAGGCACTAGCCCATGTGTCCCCCTCTTTATCTTTATGTGCTCCCTGACCTCTATGTGTGTCGTGTACCCCCTGGGACCTGTGAGAAATATAATTTTATCTCTATTTTGTGTCTCTACTAGTCATTGATGAAGACACACACACACACACTTTACCACCACACCAGTAAAGATCCACAATTCACTGTATTAAAGGTGAAAGACACAAACCTTCCAAGAGGCAGCACCAAAGCAAAGCTCCATGTCCACCAGAAAAGGAGAAAACAAGGATACTAAAGAATAGGATATAGACAGATAGATAGAGATAGAGATATATCCAATATATATTGATACTATATATAGTATACTATATATATATATAGTATCAATGTGTATTAGAAGAGAAGAAAGTTCCAAAATCAATGGCCTAAACGTCTACCCAAGAAAACTAGAGAAAGAACAAGAAATTAAATCTAAGAGAACAGCAAAACGAAAACATAAAAATTGAACCATAAGGCATAAGTCAGTGAAATTGAAAACAAGAAAACAATAGAGAAAAATCAATGAAAATCAATGAAACCAAATGCTGGTTCTTTATAAAGATTAATAAAATTGATAAGCCTCTAGTCAGGCTAAATGAGAGAGACAGAGAGAGAAAGAGAGAGAAAGAGAGAATACAAGTTCCCCAACATCAAGAACAAAAGATGGGTTATTCTACTGATCCCATAGAGACTAAAAGGATAATAGAAATATTGGCGAGATTATAGAAAAAAGAAATCATTGCACACTTTTGGCAGGAATATTGATTATGGAAAACAGTATGGGGATTCCTTTAAAATTAAAAAACAAAACTACCACGTGTCCCAGCAATCCCACTACTGGGTATATATCCACAAAAGAGGAAGTCAGTATGTTCAAGAGACATTGACACCCCATATTTATGTTTATTTGTAGCACTGTTCACAATAGTCAAAATGCAGAATAACCTAACAGTCCATCAACAAATGGATAAATATATATATATATATATATATACATACATATGAATAAAAAGAAGGAAATCCTATCATTTACAACAACATGAATGAAAAAAAAAGCTTGGAGGATATTATATTAAGCCAAGCACAGAAACACAAATATTGCAGATTTAACTTTGTGTGGATTGTAAAAAAGTTGAACTCTTAAAAGCAGATAGTAAGTAGAATGTTGGTTAAAAGGGACTTGTGGGTGGCAGAGAGTTGGGGAATAAAAAGAAAAATAGAAATGGGAGAGTTTTTTGGTTTTTTGTTGTTTTTTTTTATACTGGGGATCAAACTCAGGACCTTGTGAGACAGGCGGTGGAACCACTGAGCTAAATTCCCAGCAAGAGAGATATTTTGTACTCATGGAATGGAAATTTTCACATTGTTTTCTTTATTCTGTTCATGATACATGATTACATTCACCCTGGGGAACTGGTACATATACATATCCAATCCTGGTCATTTTTATTCCCTCTTCCCCCACCTTCCCTGCTCTCCCTTCTCCAGATACCCTTCAGTTGTTCCCAATTTGATCTATAGACTCAATGGAATCCCAATAAAAATACCAATAAACTTTTGATACACATTGATAAATCATTTCTAAAATTTATATGCACAGGTAAAGCTGCTAGAATAACTTGACAAAATTCTGAAAAAGAATGAAGTTGGAGAACTCACACTGTCAATTTCATAATTCACTATAATAAAGCTACAGTAATCAAAACAATGTGGTCAAAAAAATAGACACACACATCAAAGGAACAGAACAGAGAGCTTAGAAATACATACATACTAACACAGTCAATTGAGTTTGGAACTCAACATTACTTGTCATTAAAAAATGCAGATTAAAATAAAATCAAGCTAAAACAATTACAACATACCTATGACATTTACTAAATTATTAAAAAGTGGCCATACCAAGTACTGATGCATAGGAACACCAATTGATTACTGGTAGAAAGGAAAAATAGTACAATCCTTTTGGAAGACAGTTTGGAAGTTTCTTATCAAGTAAAATATAGATTTAACACATGACTCAGCAATTGCACTTACTGGAAATCTTATGTCTACATGAAAATCTTAACATAAATGTTCAGAGCAGCTGTATTTGAAAGAAAGCTGGAAGCAACTAAGATTTTTTTTTTAATAATGGATGAGCAAAGGTACACCCGTACTATGGACTATTACTCAGCTTTCAAAAGGAACAAACTCCTAATCCACATAAAAATATGGATGAAATTTAAATGAAAGAAGCCATTCTTAAAGGTTACATATTGTATGATTCTACTTGCGTGACTTTTTTAAAAAGGCAAAACACTAGAGATAGAAAATGAATCAGTGGTTGCCAGAGGTTTGGGAATGGGAGATGGTTGACTAGGTGAAACACAGTAGATATTTTGGACCCAAAAAACTATCCTGCATGGTACTGTAGTGGCTGAGATATCTGATAAGGATTTAATATCTAGAATATACAAAGAGCTCCTATACTATCCATTTGTCACTAATCATTTGTCAAAAACCATAGAGCTTTACAACACAATGAGTAAACATTAAGGTATGCAAATTTTTCAAAATCTACTAGGAGAATTGGAGAATCACAGAATAGAATGTTGACATTAACAAAAGAATCAAATTGTATTACACACTTATAAGATAATCTCACTGAAGAGCTGGAGGAACAGATGTGCTAACCTAAATAACTTTGGAAATGACTGTAAACTGTAAGATTAATGACCAAAAGAACTCTTCATAAACACTGTACTCTAGTTGGCAGAGGTGTTTCTCATGGAGGTTGACATAGATTAACAGCTCTGAAACCCAACTACATGTGTACCAGAATTGAACAATAAAGTAAATGGATGGCAGGTGGTAACAGCCAGATTTCTCACTGTTGAAGTGGGAGGTTATAGATAAGAAGAGAAAGATAGAATGAGCCATGTGAATGGGTTAGAATTAGAGACATTAGGATGAGCTCATGCTCTGCTTAATATAGATATTTATGATAGATACAGAAACAGTTTGAGTATACATGAGCTAGTGTACATACATACACTTCCTAGCTCAGCCCACTGAGAGTGGGTCCCCAGTAGCACTGAAAACAGTGGGCATCTCATTCTCCAATAAAAGCAATCAAGCTTCTTGGAGAAAGAGCTGCTTTTAGGGATGGGACAAAAAGTAGACAAGATAAGCCTGGGCCATCTTGTAGTGCCTGAAAGTAAGGAAATGCTCAAAAGCAAAACAACAGAGATGTGTCAAAGGGACACGGGAGCCAAGAGAAAGGGCTCTCAATAGCCCAAACTGGAACAATTCGAACAGCAAAATAAATAACATAGTTTTGGTTTATGACACAAAGTATATAATAAATACCCATTAGCACACCTTGGTATAATAAATGATTGAATAAATACATAACAAAAGAACTCCAGATAATTTATGTGGCCACTTCTCCCTCAAGGAGGTTGAACGTAACTCCATCCCTGAAATGGGGGCCATACATAGTGACTTCCTCTTGTTGGAGTACCCCACAGAACAGCTACCACTAAGTAACCAGGGAGGACACTGAGGTAGGTTGTCCCAGCCTTTTATGGGGGGGGGGAATCAAAGGGGAGGGTGAGAGTTATTGGCCAAACCACGCCCCCCTCTGGCACACAGGAAAAAGGAGTCAGGTGCTTCTTGTCTATCTCACTGGTATAGAGTATGCAATGGGAAGGGAGAAAAGAAGTACGACTGTGGTGGGGAAACCTGGGAAATACTGCCTTAGCCAGGTAATCAAGATCAACATTATTAATGATAAGTGATGTTGATAGCGTGTTTCCTTAATAATGTCGAGGAGGACATTATCTGTGGCCTTCCTCCCCCAAACCATAACCCCAGTCTAATCATGAGAAAAACATCTGACAATCCCAAATTGAGGGACATCCTACAGAAAACCTGACCAGTACTTCTTAAAATTGTAAAGATAATCAAAACACAAGGAAAATCTGAGAAACCGCCACAGCCAATAGGAGCCTAAGGAGATACGATGATTAAAGTAATGTGGTGTTCTGGATCTCAGTAAAGAAAGAAAACATTAAGAAAAGGAAAAAGTATTAAAAGCTGAATAAAGTATGGGATTTTAATAACACTCTAATGAATCAATATAGGCTCTTGTAACAAATGCATGACAGTAATATGTTAAGAAAAGGGGAAACTTCTCATAGATCTAAAATTATTCTAAAATAAAAATTGCATTTAAATATATTCTTAATGGCCATGGTAGTTCACATCCCCTGTGTCATACTCTGGGAGTATGACTTTGCTGCTCTACCCTAGGAAAACTAGCTTCTATTTCCCCACCTCTTAAATCTGAGCTGGCCTTATGACTTTCTTGGGAGAAGAGAAGTAAACTGGTATGAGTCATGGAGTCTCCAGGGTCCTAGTACGTTGCTGAATTTTGAAACACACATAATGCAGGCACCCCTCGTGCCCCTGCCAATAGCTACTCACGTGCCAGCCATGTGATTGAGCCCATCTTAGATCAGACAGCTTCCCACTGCATCTGCCGGCTTATGCAAGTCAAAATTAGTCAAGCATGGCCCAGAGCATCAGGGCCACCCAGGTGACCCACATGAGGAATAACAAAAGCTTTTTGTTCAAAGCTACTGAGTTCTGGAATGATTTGTCATGTAGCTGCAACTAAGTGATTCTCTTGTACCTAGGCATAACAGTGAATGCACAAGGTTATTTGCTATACCACTGTTTGTGATTACAAAAGATTAGAAGCAACCTCGAGGCTCATCTATAGAAGACTGATGAAATAATTTTAGGAGATCCATATAAGGGAATATTATATAGCTATTCAAAAGAATGAAGCAGCTCTAAGTGAATCAATATAGAACATAGTCAATGATTCATTTTTAAATGAAGGAGCAAGATGTATGGAGTAGCCTACTAGCACTGTAAAACATTTGTTTGCAAGGATTCACTCCCTAACCCTGGGAAGACACTCAGTGTGACCATGGCCCCCTAGGAAGGGGAGCGGTGTCTGATAGACAGGAGTAGCAGCAGACTTCCCTTCCACTCCATCTTCTCTATATTTTGTCATGTAGATGTGTTATCTATTCAAAAACAAATAAAATCAGAATGTAGAACCTCCTTTGCCTTTCAAACTCAGAGTTCATTATACTGTTTCCTAGATTTCCAAGCTCCACCAGGAGGACAAATAGAAGTCTGGGAACGAGGAACCGGTCCCAAGTTTCTCTCTCCCAGACAGTCTGCCTTTTGCCTCTTGCCTCCTGCAAGTAAAAGCTAGTTTCAATCCCCTAGTTGGTGAGCTTCTACGGACCATACTACCTCGCCTGCCACTGGAGGGCAGCACGAGGCTTTCTTCCCGGGAGGAGCTGGGCCTGAACAGCAGGCTCAGAAAAGGTTAAAACAGAGAGGGTGTAAGGACGGGAATAAGCGCATAAATAATGGTCAAAATACATTACACACATTAAAACAGTTTCCCCCACAATCATGTGAAAGTAGGGGTAAGGTGACTAGAGATCGGTGATGGGGAGGGGGTGATGAAAGAAGTATGTATGTATGTACATACAAATCTGCCAAAATGAAACCCATTAATCCGGATAACCAATATGCACTAATAAAAAAGAAAAAGAGAAACAGGTCTCGATTCAGGGGTTAAACCCATCCCAGAACCTCACTGAAGGCAACGCTTGCCCTACAACGCTCTCCAGTGATGGGCAGTGGAACGGATCCCTGGGGACTGAAGGAGGGGGCAGATAACTTCAGTTCATTGTCCCTCACCTCTACTTGGCTCCATAAAACCATTTGGAGAACTTGTCCTTCCTGTTGCTGAAAACTAGCAATCTCTGTTATTAGGACACCAGGAGGGTTTGCCATTTACTGTGTGACCTTGGCTCTTTCCTACTGAAAGAATGAATTAAGCACTTGATTTGTGCCATTATGGTAAGCATCTTACAGACTTTTGCGCCCCATTTTACAAAACCTGAGGCCTCTGAGAGGGAGAGTAACTTGCTCATTTGCACAGCTGCATTTGAATCCAGATTTCCCTGTTTGAGCACTGAACTTCTGCCTCCAAACGCTGCCTGAAGGATTTTCAAGGAGAAAGGGCTAAGCAAACCCTTCGGAACAGAGCCATGGAGTCAATAATACGGCTTCCCTCCGTATTACTGAGAGGAGAGGAAAGCGAAGTGTCACAGGTCTATCCCAGAGGTTAAGGCAGCGCTCTTCCTTAAGCAGTAAATTCGCCACTGGCGGGCTCCCCGCCGCTGTGCTCCCCTCCGCGGTCCTGCGCCCGGCCTTGCGCCTCCGTAAATAGTCCAGATGAATCTGCAAAAGCGCACTAACCGTCCCACAGGGCAGTTTCCGGCAGTCTGGGGAGGAGGGGATTCAGAGCCACTCGGATCGCAGCTTTCCCTGGCCAAGCCCGCTTCGGGACGGTTTTCTGCCTCCATTTGCCCCACTCGGGGAGGAGCGTCCAGCTGAGGAGCGCTGGAGCGCAGGACGCACCCTCCACCAAGTCCTTTCTGCAAACCGAGTTCGTGTTTTCATGCAAATGCCTTTGTTCGAGCACCGGGGACCGGAGGACCTAGGCGCAGCTGAGACGGGCTGTGCTTCGCTTTTCTGCCTTGCCTTCCAACGGGCCTGAAAGAAATGCGCAAGGAACAACAACAAAAAAAGCCAGGAGCGAGGCGAGAGCTGGAGCGGCATCCAGTGCGGCTCTGCTCGCCTTTCGGGAGGAGGCACGGAGACAGCACGCTCCGAGAGATGGCCACTGCAGACCGGCATTCGCGGCACCGAGGGCAAGGGCGAGGGCAAGAGCCCACCCACCCCTACCTCAGTTTCCCTATCTGCACTGGAAAGGTGTTTTATAAGCGCTCAGCCTAGTGCCAGTCCCTCCCTGTAAAGCCTTTATCCGGGCACTGTGGGAGGCCCGCCCCGGGGAAGGGGGTGGAGCAAGGTCTCCTTTCTGAGAGAGAAGGGGAAATAAACAAGTGAAGACATAACAGGCAAGATCATTTCACACAGCAACAAGTGTTCATCACGACGACTGAGCAAATGCAATGCTTGTACCGTCCTCTGTTCTCCCTGTTACGTACACCTTAGCTCCTGTAATTGCCTCCAAACAAAGGAATGAGATAGGAAGTTGAACAATACACTCATGGGAAAATCAGTCCAATGCATACAGATGTTAGTAGGAGGTGGATTTGGACCCAGACAGTCCAGCCCAGAGTGGAGGCCTTAGCTCACTTCACTATCTCCCTTCTGGCTATGTAGGAGGGAAGGTAACCAGTCACCGTGCCTACAAGATAGCCAGGGCTAGATGGGTGTCAGCCATGAACCATCCAGCTGAGGCTGATCCCTCAGGAATGACAGGATCCCACCCAAGCTCTGGGCAGAGGGTACAGCTAGGACAAAGGCTTTGAGGTCAAGGAATGGACTCAGGATTTTTTAAACACAAGGAAGGCCAGTGGGACTTGCCTGCCTTTGGGGCAAAGTAGAGAGAGCTTCAGGAAAGACTGGAGATGGTCAGAAGCTGGGAGGGACAGGCTTTTCAGGTCCCTGAAGGGAGCTGGAATTTTATTCTAGGTACAAAGACAGGACCATGAATGAATGGAATCAGGTAGTGGGCCCCATCCTGCCCTGCCAGCCGGCTTGAAGGAGGGGGTTGATCACACAGGCCCTAATCCTCCCCTCCTATCCGGCCTCCTGGCTTCTAGGAGATTCATGTTGACATTCACTAAGTTCCCAGCCCTTGACTCCAATACAAACATGGAAATGTCAGATCAGCTGAGCAGTCATCCTACAGGTGGGGCTGGGATGGAGGCCCGGGCTACAAGGATAAACCCTACCTTCTTAAGGATCGTACCTGTCTCATGTACTCAGATGGGAGTGGGGGTTTGCCTGATCCTCACCCTTTAAAAGACCCCTCTAGCTACCTTACAGCTGCATACTTCTCCCAGTGCAAAAGGACGTACCCAACCAAGCCGATGCCCCCTGCTAGAACACAGCAGGTTCCTAGGATCCCTGAGTTTCCTGCCCACAGGTCCCACTCCTGCTGCCAGGCCTCTGAAGCAGAACACTGGGCTGAGTGGAGCCAAGAGCCTTGTGGCGCATGGGGCATGAGTGACATGCAGCCTAGGTACCTACATATATGCCTGAGGGTGTGTACAGCACCAATGGCACTGGAGGGAGGCAAGAGGAAAGGAAGCCGGTCACCAGCTGGGAGATGGGGGACAGGTGTCTCCACCACCACAGTTAAGTGCAGCCCTCTGACAAATCTGAGGCATCTAAACTGAACCTGGCCTTTCAGATCACTATGAAATTACACTTCTCCAGCAGAAGGACAGAACATTTTTTAAACAAGGTATTAGGTTGATTTATAACTTTTAAACACTTTAGTTTAGAGGTGAGTGGGCACCACCCCCAATAGCAGAGGTGGGTCTGCCCTAGCACATAGAAGATATTCAATACTTATCAAATAGATGGATTAATCTCATTTAATTTAATCTTCACACAGGCTCTACAGGGAAAATCATAATGCCTGTGTTTTATTGATGAGGAAACTAAGACCTGGAGAGGGTTAGTGAGTGGCCCAATTCATCAAGTTAGAAAGTAGCTGAGCCACCAGCCCTGATGTGTCTAATTCCCAAATCCACTGCAGTTGGTCTGTGACAGGCTCACACCCATTATGAGCACACTAAATATATAATGAATGTTCAAGCGTGTTGTTAACTGGTCTTGTGGGACAGAAGCACTGTTTATATTAATGAAAAAGCCTTTTTCTTCTTGATTCTTACTCCGCCTTCTCAGGGATAATAACCCTTGAGAGATAATAAGGAGGAGCCAAATGTTCACTTATCAATGGCAGGAAAACTGAGGCCCCTAGCAGTAGCCCAAGGTGCCATCCAGGCTTAAGCAAACTAGGTTTATTTTTCACATTTAACAAGAACATAGAGATAGCCAGGCCAGAGCTGGATCAGTGGCTGCAACATTCTTAGCACAAAGATTCTGCCTCTTGGACTGAGCTGGTTGTGTTTGGTTTGTTTGTTTGCTTTGTTGTTTTAGTACCAGGGATGGAACTCGGATCCTTCTGCTTGTGAGACAGGCGCGAGAACCACTGAGCTAAATCCCAGGCCCTTTTTTTGTTTTGGTTGGACTGAGCTGGTTGTGTATGGTTACATCGCAAACTTTCCCCAATGACCATTTCTTTTTCTACAGATTTGTAGGTCAAATATTCAGGAAGGACTCAGTGATCCATGGAGTCAGAGTGACTGGAATTATTCCGTGGTATGTGTCTGATGCTTGAACCAATCTGGGGCATCAGGATGGTTTTACTTGGATACCTGGCACCGTAGTGAAGATGATGGGGATGCTGAAGTCAGCAGGGTCCCTCTTCCTCTCCATGTAAATTCAAGGCTTCTTCAGGTGGTCACTCTAGCAGGTAGTTAACCTTTCTCATGGCAGTGCAGAGCTCTAAGAGGCCATGGCGGGAGCTGCCTGTCCCATTAAGAGCTAGACCTAGAAGTAAGATAGCATCATTTCTACCATACTCTATTGGTCAAAGAAGTCACAGGCCAGCCCAGATTTGTGTACAGGAAAAACAGACTCCTCTTCTCAAAAAGGAGGAAGGTGAAAGAATTCGTAGTCATCTTTCATTTGCCACATGGCCCAATATGGCTACTTGAAATGTAGCCAACACATCTCATTCCAGCTATGGTAGAAAGGAGAACAGGAGGAATAAGATGCTTACCCTCCCTTTTAGGACATTTTCTAGAAGACATACATTTCCCCATCAGAATGTACATGGTCATACCTAGGGTTGGAAGGGAAGCTGAAAACTAATGTTTATTCCAGGATGCCATGTGTTTCGCCTAAAATTAGGGATTCTGTGACTAAGGAAGAAGTGGATATTGAGGAAAAACTAGAAATCTGTTCTGCCAGTGGGGTTTTTGCTACCAACAGCCAAACACATCCCTAGCAGGCATGTTTCATTACCTAACTTGTCCCTCCTACTACATTCTCCACAGTGTCATCAAAATAATCTTTCCATCATTAATGTTTCATGTTCCTGAAAGATAAATCCTCTAATCATTTCCATGCCAACAGCAAGGATCTGAAGTCTTTCTTGAGAGGGCCATGAGATTTTAATGCCTGAAATAACAATAATAGCATTTCCCACTTCCCAGGCAGTGCACTATGCACTATAAGGACATAGCTCACTCTATCTTCACAGTAATCAGTGAAGGAAGATCAAGGTGAGAAAAAAGAAGGCCAGAGAGATTAGGTGACTTGCTCCAAGCCACACAGTGAGGAGGTACAAGGCTGAGATTCAAATTCTCAAAGATCATATCCTAGAGATGGGCTGAGATGACCACACAAATAAAGCCCAGGATTTGTTGATTGATAACACTTCTGGAGAAAAGGCAAGTGTCATTGGTGTAAGACACTGGAGGACACATGCCTGAGCAAAGAGCCTGCAGCTTCCCCCTGTACCCTGAAGTCCATGGGTCAGGAAAGGTGCATCCAGCCAGTTCAGTGAGGCTCTTGCCACCTCTAGCTTTGAGGTTGTTCTGAGTTCAGGTTCTGCTTGCCTTTTCCTCACCCTGTTCAAGGACCAAGAGGGGTGCCCAGATTCCTCAAATTCAATTCTGCCCATCTCCAAATGTCTTCATGAGGAAGAAGAAAAGAGACAGACAGAGCTAGGTTCAAATCCTAGTTCTGTCTGCTGGAGAATCTCAGTTTCTGTGTCTGTCAAATGGGAGAGGGAACCCTGCTTTGTCAACTCCTCAACGTTTTGAGGACCAGTAGGACCAGGACAGGGACAGCCTTTACCAACTGAAGCCAGCAAGTGATGCAGTCTCCACCTCAGCAGTGGGTGTCTGAGGAATTAGGCATTATCTCCTTAGAGGGCAGAAAGATTGGGGAGCAGGAAGCTCAGAAACCACAAGGCCTGGGTAAGTGCACATCGGTGGCCTGTATGGGGAACACTGGCTAAGGCAACTGTTTCTGGAATCAGACAGACCTGTGTTTGAATCCTGACTCTATTCCTCACTAGCTGAAGAATCTTTGGATAAGCCATGTAATTTCTCTATACTTCCACTTTCACATCCATAAGGTAAGGCTGAAGAGAGGCCTTCTCTCAGGATTTTATTACAAATCAAATGAAAATGTGCCTTTAAATCACCTAATTTTTCCTATAATCCCAGCACTCAGGAGGCTGAGGCAGGAGGATCACTGTGAGTTTGAGGCCAGCCTGGGTTACATAGTGAGTTAAAGGCCAGCCTGAACTACATAGCAAGACTTTGTCTCAAAAACAAGACAAACAAGCAAACAAAAAGTACCTAATTTTTTTTTCTTTTTGGCAGAACTGGGGACTGAACCAAGGGCCTTTACAGTGAGACAGTCCCCAGTCTTCTTCTTCCTTTTTTTTTTTTCCCTTGAGACAGTGTCTCAAGAATTGCCCAAGCTGAGCTTAGATTTACAATCCTTCTGCTTCAGCCTCTCAGAGTGCTAGGATTACAGGCATACACCATTATGACCTGCTTAAAGCACCTAATTTAATGCAGACACAATGTTCAACCAGTAATCATAATAACAGTGACTGGCATTTTTGGAGTTCTAATTAAATTCTGTGCTACAAAACTCTTCATTGATTAGCTTATATACTCCGTGCCATAGCTTAAAAATGTAGACTGCATTATTATAGCACTATTATTTCCCACCTATCAATATAGACAGCGGGTACAGTTAGTCTAACACCCATGGTCACACAGCTAGGAAAGCTCGACTTGAATCTGAATCCAGGCTGTCTGATCTACAGTCCACTTCATCAATATGTCATGCTGATATCATGACTATTGTTACTGCTGTTGACCTTGAGATATGTCCCCAGTGTCCATATCCTTGCGATATGTCCACAGCTGCCATAGTATCTGATGCAAAGAGGAGTCACCTGACCCAGAAGTTGCCAGTGGTGTGGCCTGGTGCAAAAGGTCCACCCAGCAGGCCAGTTTAGGACAATTTACTACACCAGTCAGCAGCAATGGAAGCTGTCAGCTTAAATGTGGATACAGGGAATTGGAACAATGCATAAAGCTGATCAAATAACTCAATGACAAGGGAAAGGAATAGGGGCAACAAGTAAGCCAAAGCTCCCGGAGAGAGAAGAGACACAAGGAGAAGGTGGAGGCAAGAACTGCACTGCTCCTGAGAGGACCATGTTTTAACTCAGCCCCAGCTCCAGGGCCTCAGTGACCTTGCAGGGGCTCAACTGTGAGTGTTACGCATGGTCACAATCTCCACCCTACAGCCCCGCAGGTAGCTTTACAACAACCTCCAGGGCTCCAGGTCACCCAAGAGGGGCTCTGTCGTTGGGAATCAAAGTGAGGCTGGCTCAGCCTTCCCTCTGCCCTTAGGGTAAATGAAGAATTGGAAGTGATCATTGGAGAGGGCTATAGTACCAGGACACCCCTCCTGGCAGCCCACAGCAAGGAGGCCCAGGAGAGCCCAGTCCTATGACACCAGAATCGCCTCTCAGTCCTTGGTGCACTTTTCTCCATCTGCAATGACATCCTTGTGATCTCCCCATCATCAAGGTGACTCCAGCCCTGGCCTCTCCCCTGCACTCACAGCCAGCTGACATTAACAGCTCCATTTGTGTGTCACAGGCACATCACATCTGACCCATCCAGGACCCACTCCTGACCACACCTCCAAGCCTGGCCCTCCTGCAGAATTTCCTCTTCAGGAAATGTCAACTCCAGGATTCCACTACTTAGATCAAGTCACTGGACATCCTTGTCCTGACTGTTCTCCCTCTCTCCTATTCTAATGCTCCTTCACCAGCAGCTCTACCAGATCCACCTGCCCAGTGTATCTATACACTGACCACCATGGCCACCCTGCTTTGGGCCATTATCTGTCACCTGGGATGCCACACCAGTACCTCCTGCCGCCAGACAAGGCCTATGAAAACTAAGTCACATCTCTCCATCTTTGTGCTCAAAACCCACCAATTGTTTCTACATGACAAAATGGAACTTTAAAAGTTAGGTGGTTTTTTCTTTCAGAGATAAGTGGCTTCTTCTTTTAGAGATAAGAGGCTTCAACAAACTTCCTCCTGCCAAGCACATAACCAACAATCTTCCTGTCCTCAGCCTACCTAAACCCTCATCCCCCCCCTGCAAAAAAAAAAAGAGAGAGAGAGAAAGAATAAAAAAAACAGAACTGATCCAGGAGATCAGGGTCCAGAAGAGATGAAATTGGCCTGGAGTTCTCTATCACCTCATTGCATTCCCTGTCCCTTCTGTTCCTTGCTTTAAAAGACCTTTATATACCCATACACAAAGAGACGGTGATTCAAGGCAAATGAGGTTCCTCTATCTCCTTGGATCCAGCCTTAAATAAGTTGTTTATCATTTCTAGCAAAAAGTAATGGCCTCCTTTGGTTTGGTCAGCAGTGAGCAAGTGAACCTGAGTGTATAGACCTGGGTGGCTGGTAACATTCTCATGCTGAAGCAAAGCAAAAGTCTTTACAAAGCCTTCAAAGTCTCACACTCTTAGTCTTCCTCAGTTTCTCCGATAAAGACACCTCCATCTCACCTCCCAGCACCTCCCTCCACCTTCCTACTGACTGTGCTCCACCCTTTTGAGGATGCTCACTGTTCTTGGGAAGAGAGCTCCTGCCTCTGGGCTCCTAATTTTGCTTTATTTGGGTCTGCTCAATTGTCCCTGTCACCTCTGCAAAGAGGCCTCTCTGGGCACCTTATTTGCAACTGCCACCCATTCCAACACTGCCTCCTCCATCTCCTTTTAGTTTTAATTTTCCCTGTAGCACTTAACACTACCAGGCATGCTATGTATTTTACTTAGTATTTATTGTCCATCTCCTATGCTGGAATGGTGGAAAGTCATCTTTGTCCATTGTATTTACTGCTGTGTCCCTATTACCTAGAACACAATGCTCAGCACATAGTAGGGACCAAGTGCACCCTTGTCAAATGGGCAAAGAAGCACATGAAAAGACTTCCTGGAGAAATACTGGCTTGATTCCCACTCCCCCAGTGGCCACCATCGGGATGTTCCCAGACTCTACACTAGTCCCCTTGGCTCCCTGATCATTGCCAGGGTGAGGAACCCCAAAGCCCTGTCTTGAAGCATGAGGCCCACTGAGAAACAAGTCATGGAGGAGAGACTCTAAATACGTGTAGATTTCTTTTTAATGCTATTTGTCTCCTTAATTCAAAGGCACTTGTGGCATCCAGGCTCTTGGCTGTCTTGTCAAACCCTGTCTTACCCTGAGTGCTTAGTGCTCTGTGTTCCTACCAAGGACCCCCATCCCAGAATGGTGGATGGCAGTGTGGGCTTTGCAGAAGGTTCAGAGAGCAGCTAGGTGCAGCACACTCCAGAAACCTACAACTGATAAAGCTGCTCACAGGTATATAGGACCATTGTATTACTCCACTTTACTGTAGTTTGAACTTTTCCTTTAAGGGGGCGGGGAGAGAGACTATTTTCCCCTGAATTCTTCTCTCCACCCCAGCCCCACACCTCCACAGAGGACTTCCTGATGCCCCCCCCACACACACACATACACATTATCCACACCACAACTTCTCTTTTTCCCTCTACTCTGGTTGGAGGAAAGAGCAGTTCCCTTCTGCTTACTGTTGCTTGTTTGCATCTGGGGACATTGAAAATTTCTGATACCCAGTTGTCCCCACCCTCACGCTTGCTAAGACTTTGGTCCAAACGGTCTAGGGAGGGGTGCCAGGTAATGATGGCTGCCAAGTACTCCCAGGTGATCTTGGTCCTTTGTTAGAGTTAAGCACTCAAGGTCATCCCTGGCCGGCCCAACCCTGATTCTTTGCCAGCACCCAGCAGCCTCCTGTTACCAAGGTCCAGCCTCTTCAAAGGCTGTTTAGTAGCACCTTTCATTCACTCTGACAGCCCCCGGCTTCCATCGCCCCTGCTCAAGTACCTGGGAGAGATGTTTCTTCCTTCACCCTGAGGAATCTTAGTGGATGACATTCTCCTTTACTTTATGTAGTATGGCTTCACCAAGGCCATTTGGAAAGTGTGACGAAGCCCTAGGAGGCAGCCACAGGCCCACTTCGGGCCCAGGAATCCGTGAACAGAAAAGAGCCATTGTCACCCAGTCACTTTAAGGGAATAGCTGAAAAACACATTCAAAGGACCCTGATGATAATGAATATGCTAATATGATTTCAATCAAGCATCTGTGCTACCTCCAAAAACACTTTCTGACCTTCCTCATGGATTCAAAGCTTCCATTGAAGTCAACGGGGGATTTGGGTTTATATAACATGAAAGTTTTCACTTAAATGGACAAAACTGGGGAGTTGTGAATTAAAGGTGAGTTTCACATTGGCCCTAACAGTGCTAACCTTGAGGCAGTAGTGCAGGTCCTAGTAGGCTGCAGTGGTCCTACTGGCCAAGCAGCTGAAGCTGCTGACTTCAGGTGGGCTATGTAGGCCAAGAAAGCCAGCAAGCCTTAAATAAGGGCTCCCATCTGTGGAGGAAGCCAGGTCCACCAACCACTGGCTAGGTGACTTTGGGCAAGGCAAATCACTTCTCTGATTAAGCTCAACTTGCCCATCTGTAAAATGGCCCTGATGAGACCTACCTTGCAGGGTTGCTTCCAAGATTAAATAAGAAGTCTGTATGTGGGAGGGATGAGCCAAAGCATCCTGGACAAAGCATCACAGAGAAAATATCTTGGAACTCCTCCCATCCAACTAGCTGTGGAGACCACCACCTCCCATCTTCCAGCTCTTCCTTCCTTCATCTAACACTTTTTTATTCAGTACTGGAGATTGAATCTAAAGCCTGCACACTAAGTTTCATTCCCAGTCCTTTTTTAATTTAAAAACAAAGTCTCACTGAATTACCCTGGCTGGGTCAAACTTGCCTCCCTCCTGCCTCAGTCTAAGAGAATGCTGGGATTACAGGCATGCACTACCATGCCCAGCTCATCCAACACATAATTATAAGGCACTTCCTGGGTGCCAGACACTGGGTGTCACCGATTCAGCTGTGACCAAAACAGGTGAACCTGTTCTCAGTGGAGGCACCGTTCTGGCAAGGAAGACAGGTACTAAACACACAGATAAATAATGTGAGCATGGCAACAAGTACCATGGAGAAGAAATGAAAGAGCCAGAGCTTTAGAACCAACAGACCTGAATTCAAATCCCAGTGCACCCTTGTAACTCTTCAGAAGTTGATTTTATCTCCCCATGTGTTCAATGAGATCCACTGATCATTCATCTACCCACTGAGCAAATATTTATAAAATTCTATCCTGTGTCAAGCACTGTTCTGAGTGCTATGGAGGCCACAATGAGTGAAACAGACAAAAATCTTTGCCTTCAGGAGCTTAAATCTGGAAATAAAAACAGCTACTAAATAAATGTACAGTCCTCCCTCAGTATCCACAGGGAATGGTTCCAGGACCCTGCTCAAACCCAATCCATGGATGCTCAGGTCCCTAATATAAAGCAATGTAGTATTTATGTATAACCTACACACATCTTCCATATACCTTAAATCATCTCTAGATTAAATATAATCCCTAATATAGTTAATGGCTATATGTACTTTCTATTCTGTATTGTCTAGAACTTAATGACCAGAAAAAGGTTTGATTTTTTAAAATAATTTTGACCCATGGGTGGTAGAATCTGTGGATATGAAAACCATAAATACGAAGGGCTGACCATACACTTACAAAAAATTAAATAAATAAAGCAAGGGAAGGAGGTAGAGTATGGTGGGAAAGGGTGTTATTCTATGTAAGGTAGTCAGGGAAGGCCTTGCTGAAGAGGTGACATTTAAGGACATGAAGAAGTTGGCCATGTGAGTATCTGGAGGAGGAACATCCCCGTCAGAGGATCCAAACAGGTCCCCCTTTGGTGGGAGCATGCAGCTACTGGGAGGACTCGAGTCCCAGGCAGTGGAGGAACAGCAGCTGTTACTGTGCCTGGTTCTGAGTAGGTGCTCAACTGAGAGTCATTATTATTTACGCGCCTTTCGTGGAAGACAGGGGAGAAGTCATTTCCCACCATCATAAAAGTTCTTGCAAGTTCTATGGATCAGCAACTTTTTTGCTCCCTTTCCCTCTCTGGTTTGTCTGAGTGACAACCAACTAGTCCAGCTCCCCTCTCCCAGCCCTCCCACCAGCCACCTCTCTCCCTCCAGTCCCAGGCTGAGGGAGCCCACAGGAATGCCGGACATGTGGTGGCAGTGCTGGGAGGGGAGGGGTGCACAGTGAATGATGGTTATTAAAGAGTAATGGCAGCATCTTGAATTTCTTTCCCCTCTGCAGCCTCACAAATTAGACACCCTGGAAATGCTGTACCCATCGCCAAGATGCACTTCCATCTGGGGTAGGAGGCAACATCTGCTAAACAGCTGCATCTTGTTTAAGAGCTGGTGCTTAATTAAATTACTCCACTCCAGTATGGGCAAGCAGAGCCCAGTGGGAAGGGGCAGGCACAGAGCCCGCCCCAGACCCAGCATATATTCTACCTCTTCCCAAGTTGACCTGAGGGCCTCTCCCTCACCCACAGTGACCCTCCATGCACCTGCTGGGCCAGCCAACCGGGACTCTACATGGTCCCAGACAGGCTGCGGTCATCTGTGCTACCCCTTTGCTTTTATTCAACTTCTCTCTGCCCTTCAAAAGGCCCAGCTCAAACATCAACACCTCTTCCAGGAGGCTTTTCCAACCCTCTAGGGACGGGGAATCACCTCAATCACCTCACATCAGCTCTCCTGGTCTTCTGTGCTTTCCTTGATTGGAGTGTTCGTTGGTGCCTCTGCATTGTGATTGTGGGTCCCCTGCTGTTTTGTAAGCTCCTTGTGGTTGGGAACCATGTTTAATTCATCCTTGTGATCTCAGCATTATGCCTGACTCCCTATCAATGCTTAATAAATGTTCAGTTAGAAAATGGAAGGAAGGAAAGAGGAAGGAACGAGAGTGAGAAGGAGGGAGGGAAGGAAGAGGGAGAAAGAGAAGGATACAAGGATGGTGGAATAGAAGGTTGGAAGAAAAAGGAGGAAGAAAGAAGGGATAGATGAATACATGACTCCCCTGCCATCATTTAAACCCAAGCCACCGTCATTCCTCTCTGGGACAAATACCATGGCTTCTCAGTGGTCCTCTAGCTTCCATTCTTGCCCCAAGTAATTCTTTCTACTCAGAGAACCTAGAAATATTTTAAATATGTAATTGCACCTTGTCATTCCCTTGTTTAAACCTTCCAGGAGCTTCTACATTCCTCACCCTGACCTCCAAACCCCTATAGGACAGAGCTGCCAACCCCACTCCATTGCCTTGCTGTCCTGTATTCTAACTATGAGAAACCTGCCTAGCTCTCTTTCACCTCAAGACATTTGAATGGGCTCTTTCCTTGCCCTTAGCCTCACTTTCCCAGCTGTCAATCTGGTATCCTCCCCAGTCTTCAGAGTTAGCTCTAATGTCCCTCTTCAAAACAACATTTCTTTACCCTCCTGTTTAACATGCCCACCATCTTGGTCCCCAAAGCCAAAGGGGCCTGTGCAAGCCCAGGATTCGGCTGCTGAAATCCAACCTGCCCCCCAGAGCATCAGCTCAGGTATGGTGCAGCCCAGCCCCAAAGCCAGTGACAAACCACCCCTCCTCCTGGGTGCTCACTCCTCCTCTCCATCAACTGAAGATCCTTCATGAATGGGCTTGTCTGGAACTGCAGCAATTAAACCATCAGAGCAACATTGGACCATTTGTTTACTATGGCACTTAGAGCTGGAATGGTGTGTTGTTTCGACTGTTTCTATTTTTGGCTCTGTTTCCTAGGGGTAGTGGGGAGAGGGTAGGCAATGAATCCTAGTCTATTCAAGCAAGATGATGCTTCAGTGAATCCTAGAATTTCAGTCACAGAATAGTAGAATCATTGTCATGGAATATGAGAGCAGTGAAAATCTATTATTTGGCTTCTAGGTTCCTAGATTCATGGGATCCTAGAATCTTACTCAACAGAAATTAAAATCTTACAGTCAGACCAATTTAGACTAAGAGTCTAGAGGGATGGGATCCCAGGAGACCCTCACTTTGTTGAGTTCTCCACTGCCATATCCCCTCCTCAGACGACCTTATCCCAGCATCTTTTCCACATTATGCCCCTACACACACAAAAGCTGTCACTTCCTGCTGCTTTTCTCTTGTTCATTTCTCTTCATGGCACTGATCACCACCTGACATGCAATACATTTCTCTGCTTATTTGCTTACAGCCTGTTTCCCCACATGTTAGATTGAGGTCAGGAACTTTATTTTGTTCACTTTAAGAGCAGTACTTAGAACAGTGTCTGGCACATAGTAAAGCTGAAAAAAAAATGTCCATGCATCAAACAAGTATTTATTGCATATCACTTCACGCTAGTGCCTTGGAGATGATCTCATCCCAGGATGGGAGGTAAGTTTCATTTTGCAGGCCAAATGCAATTGGTAGCAGATACCCAGAGCACTGTGTTCAAATGGATTCTCTGGGCTCATTTAAAGTTTGAAGGAAAAGGCGATGGATTAACAATGTCTAGCATGGGTCCAGGGCTTCTAACTTACAATGAAGAAAACTGAGGTCCAGAAGAAGATCCAGATGCGAGAGGTTCAGCCGACTTGGAGTGCTGCAGCCAGGAATGGAGCCCCTGTTGTTCTGCCTTTGCTCTTCCTTCTCACTTCATGCTCTTAATCCCTGAACCTGCATCTCTGCCCCTGGCCCCTATGCACACCTTCCCCTCTTCCTTCAGCCTTCAGGCTCTCCCTTTCCCCAGGCTTTAAGGGGTTAAGGGGCCTCGGGAGTCCCTAGCCCTAAACCCCAGCCTGGGAACCCAGTTCTGGAACACTGCCTGAACACACAAGCCAGTTATTTTTAAAAATCCAAAAAGAAAAGGAAGAAAGAGAAAACTCACTGCATTGGCCCCTGTACTAGCCCTGGTTGAGAGAATAGAGAGTTGAAAGGAACAAAGGGTTTCCTCAAACACGGCAGATCAAGGGCTTGGCTTATGTGGTAACCGGTAACCAACCACCGCGCTTTGTGACAGATCCTTCAGAGGCTGAAGCCTCTGTTCCCGCTGCAGTCTTGGCAGGAGGGCGGGGGAGCCCCGGACACCCTCCTCCCCCACTCAGAGGTTGGGCTGCTTACAATCATACACTTTGAGAAGCAGAACATCAGGGACTCAAAGGCCCTCACGGAGCATGGAGTCCAACCTGCACTTGGTCAACTGAGCAGGCAGAAGTCCCGGAGGGGCTCAAGGTCACACCTCAGGGAGGGGAGACCAATGACATACTCCCACACACACACACTGCACCTACTTTACCCACTGTGGCTGCTTAGGAAAGCCTTCTTAGGAACTCTCCCACCCTCAAAGATATCCTCTTCCCTTCCTCCTGCAGATTTTCACTTTTGGGTGCTTATCAGGTTATGGTTTTTACCTCAGGCCTCCAGGGTGGGAGTCAGTCAATTCCAATATCAATTGTAGGTCAGCCCAGTTTCCAGGCTGTAGGTCACTGGACTCTGGGTAGGCACTGCTGTTCCCAAGAGGCCCCTCCATAGGTGCCTCAGAGCCCCAGTGACCTAAGTATTGTCATCCTCATTTCTCAGATGAGAAAGCCTAGGTGCTGAGAGCCTGGCTGAGCCCAAGGTGACACAGCAGTGATCATCAGGGCTGACACCTCCACTCGGGGCTGCTTGTCTGCTGAGCCACATTCCCTCTGTCCCCTCTCTGCTCTGTCCTCTCCTGTGTATCAAAGATTGGCAACACCTGGCCTGAGTCATGAACCAGGAAGCCAGGCTGGGAATGAGGTGTCCTCTCCCTCAGAGGCCCAACTCAGAGCCCATGAGTCACTGTCTTTCTGTCTCTCTCCTCTGCCTCCATCTCTGACTAACAGTATCTCTGGCTCTTTTCTACTCCACCTCTCAACTGTGTCATCTTTATCATTTCTCTCTCTCTCTCTCTCTCTCTCTCTCTCTCTCTCTCTCTCTCTCTATTTTATGCATCTGGTTTTCTCTTCTCCTAATCCTCTCAGTTTTTCTAACTTTATGTCTTCCCTTTCTGTCTCTGCATCTGTATGCTACCTTTTCTCTCTCTTCAGTGCTTTTGCTCTCTCCATATTTCAACTCTCCTTTAATCCTTGGTCACCAGCTCTGTCTCTGTCTGTCTGTCCTTACATCTTTCTCCCTTTCTCCTGAGCACTGTGCTATTTCTCTCTCATTGTCATTGGTCTCTCCTCCTCTCTCTCCCTCCCTCCCTCCCTCCCTCCAGCCTTCCTCACCTTCTTACTACCCTTCTTGGACCTTGCTCCCCTCCCACACTCTACACAGACACACAATATTCCAACAAGTCTCGGGTCCCAGCTTAGCCTGAGGGACACTGGTCAGGCACATTTTGGGGTGGGGCAGGGTATCATGTTAAAGGGAACTGAGCCAGCCTGCTCCTTTTCTTCATCAGAAATCATGGTTTCCTGGGAGGCAAAAGAGAATGTCCCTGAATAGGGATTTAAAGAACTAAGCTCTGATTCCTTCTTTTTAATATTTATAAAGAGAGAAAAGGGATAATTTCAGGAAGATCATTTCAAGGCGAAAACCCACATATTTTCAATAGAATTATTTCAAAAAACCCCTTTCTTGCTCATTGGAGTGTATAATTCTGTAAGTTAAAGACATGAGGCCTAGTTTCCAAGTTCCCTAAAATGACGCAGCTTAGAAGGACCAGAAAGGAAGTGGAGGATGGTAAAGAGGTGAGAGCAAGCCTGTCCCAGGCCAGGCCAGCACCACACATGGGCCACAGGACAGCAGCAACTGCAGCCCATCCCTACTCCCACCTCTATCTGTCTCCTCAACAAAACAGCCAAACTCCAGGCTAAAACCATTGTCACACACCCTGCCCCGATCCAAGCATGGCTCCTAAGTCTGGATCTATAGTGCCAACTCCCCATGCAGATGCTAGCGGACTCCTCAATGGGGGGCATCCAGAGTGGCCCCATTGGACACCGTCTTCCTCCCTAGACCACCTCCATCCTCGGTCTTTATCACAACCATCCAGTTGTCCAGGATGGTGATCTGGGTGTCAGGCTTGGATTTTCCCTCTCTTCTGCCTTTTTAGTTAGTTGCCAAATCTTGGTTCTACTGCCTTCTACCCCTGGGATTTTCCCACCTCCACACTTCCCCTGCCACAGCAGCCTACGTAACCCTGGCCTGGACCACTGGGATGGCTCTGAACAGCTCTCCTGTTCAGGCCAGCACAATGATTTCCTTAGAGCCCGGCTCTAAAGATGGCCTTCCCTTCCTCAGAAATCGTCCTGGCTTCCCACCACTCTACTTCCAAGGTGAAGATCACATTCCTCACCCTGGCATCCATGATCAGCCACAACCTCACAACCTCATTTCTTTCATAAGTTCTTCACTGTGGGCAAAATGAGTCACTCTTTTTTGCCTACCTAAAATCAGTAAGACATATTTTCTCACCTCCCAACCTTGGCCAAATACCCTCCTTCCCCCCAGAATGCCATCCTGTCACCTTGGCCTGGTTACTCCAATCCAGGCTTAGGGCCCAGCTTAAATGCCACCTGACAATAAAATGTGGACATCACACCTCATGGTCCACCTTGTTATAGGTTATCTGTCCTTCTCTGTCACCCTGACATTTCACTTTGGACTTGAGACAGACTGGAAGGCCTAAGAACAGGTGGGCTCCGTGGCTAAGACAGAAAAACAGGAAGAAGGGACCCCTGGGACATTCTCTGAAAGAAGAACAAGCTAGACTCTGTGGTTCTGCTAGGTGCTGAAAATCATGCCTGGGATCCTCTGATAATAATTGCAATTATCACAGTGATTAGCAATCTTATTGCAAAGGTCAATGACTGAGCACTTGTGACAAGTCAGGCTCTGTACTAAGTGCCTTGCATACGTCAACATATTTCATGATAACCTGTATCCTTAGGACTATTATCACCTCATTGGGAAAGATGAGGAAACAGGTTCAGAGGGGTCAGCAGCCTCCAGAGCATGACACTGTGTGTCAGAGGGGTCAAGACTCTGGCCAGAGCAGCCCAACTCTGTAATCCTTGTGCTTAACTTCAGCTATACCAAGAATGCCGACACCTGAGTATCAGTGGGAATTGGCTGACTCAGTCTCTAACTCATCCCACTAAAGGGGGAAAACATTTGCAAAGCCACAGCCACATCCCTCCCTTGGGCCCCACTTTCCCATCCTGACTGTCCAATTCCCATTTGACAAACATTTCAGAAACTGGCTGGCTCAGCATGTCTTCCTTTCCCTGCAGAAAGGCCATCTAGGAAAGGAATAGTCCTGAACTCCAAAAGCCTGTGGGGACAGAGGTACGCCTGCCCCTCTTGCTTGCACCAACACCAGGCTTGGGTAGGCCTTGCCAGGGCTATGTTCTGGTTCACCTCTGGAAGCCCCCAGGGATGCACCAGCCTGTTCCCACTGAGCTCCCTGCCTCCTTCCACCACTGCCAGGCCTTGCGCCTAATTCTCAGACTCTGGCTTGATCTCTCCCCCAGGTGTCTATACTGGGCCTCCTCCTTGTTTTCTTACTTCTGCTCTAGCCTTTGTCTACACAGCAGTGTTGTCATTTGAAACAAACACCACAAGGGCTCTGTAGTTCTTAAAACCCTCCATGGATTCCCATCCCAGTTAGAATAGATCCCAAGCTGTCCATCTTGGTTCCATGTGCTCTGACCCCCAGGCCTCCCCAGGCTCTGGCCACAACATCCTTTCAACAGAGCCCAGGACAAACCAGGTTCTTTTCCACCTCAGGCCCTTTGCACTTGCTCTTTCCTCAATTTCTCACCTAGATTCTTCCTTCTGCTTTTTCAGCTCAAAAGTCATCCTTTTTTGGATCCCAGTGATCCGTGGTATCTTCCTTGAGGCAGTGATACTGTCTTTTTCCCTGCTCATGTGCTTAGACATTTGAGTATTTCTAAGCCAATGTCCTCTGGAGGAGTGACAGCAGCCAACGTGCAAACCAGAAAGCTCTGAGTTCTCAGTCTTTCATGGAAGCATCACGCAAACAGCCAGAAACAGGATGAACTAATATAGAAGCTCTGGAAAACAGCCAAAGGTTTATAGCAACCAAGTGAACATCCAATTAAGGAAAAGCCACCTTTAAGACTGTAGAAAAGTTCTACAACATTTGTACTTATTCAAACCCCACCCTTCCTCAGCACAGCTGCCACCTGGGTTTGGAGGGGATAGCAGCCCAGTACCTAGTCTCCTCCCTTGAATCAAAGAGAGAGAGTGACTTTGTCCACAACATCCTAGACTGTCCCAGGACTGCCTGAAGGATTGCTGTATATTTATTCTAGCTCTCATCTGAGGCATGGAGCAGCAGCGGTCACTGTTCATGAAAGCTTCAGGAGATGATGGAGCCAGGCAGCTGAGGCAAGAGACTTGAGGTGGATGTATGCAATACAGCATCTGTGGCCCTGGGCAGAAGCTGGGAGCTGGGGGAAGATTCTGGGAAATTAAAGACGCTCAAAGCCCCTATAAGTGTGGGGCAGCTGGGAGCACCACCTGCAGACTCAGGCAGGACTCCTGCTCAGAAAAGACTTGAGAACCTTCAAGCTTCACCTTGTGACAAACTATGTCAGGCTGCAAAGACAAGGCAGGAGGTGTTTTTGCAACCACCCAACTTTCAACAAAAGACTCACAATAAAGAAACAAAACATAGCTCATATATGGGAATAAAAACTGTTGACAAAAACTACCCGTGAGGAAGCCAATATTGGACTTACTGGAGAAAGACTTTAAAACAAATGTCTGAAATTTGCTCACAGAGCTAAGGAAAATCATATAAAAGGGAATCAGGGGACTGATGTATTAACAAAATGATAATGACAACAAAGAGAAGTAATGAAAATATAAAATCAAAATTATTATAAATCTATGTTACTAGATATGCTATATATAAGGACATAATTTTTGACATCAATAATATAATGTTAGAGCTGGACAGGAGTAGAATTTTTGCATGCAACTGAAATTTAAATTAGTATCAATTCAAATAAGACTGTTATAAATATAGGATGATATATGTAATCTTCATGAAAACCATAAAGAATATCTGTATTTTTATAGATATTTCTAATTATTAGTAGAACATTTTTATCTATTGCTTACAGAACATATCTTAAGTATCTATAGAATATGCACAAAAGGAAATGAGAAGCGAATAAAACACATGATTAGAAAAAATCAACTAAACACAAGGTGGTAATGCAGGAAATGAAGTACAAAAAACACTGTAAGGCACGCAGAAAACATGCAGAAACCAAATAACAAAATGGCAAAAGTAATCATCAGTAATTTGTTTAAATGTAAATGGATTACACTCTCAAATAAAAAGACATAAACTCGTGAATGAATTAAATTATGAAAATATCTAAGTGTATGCTGTCTACCCAAGACTCACTTTAGATCTGAAGATGCAAATAGATTGAAAGTGAAGGGATGGAAAAAGATGTTCCGTGAAAATAATAACCAAGAGAGTTCTGGGATGGCTGTAGCAATGTCATACAAAACAGACTCTAAGTCAAACGTGGTTATAGGAGACAGGTGTTACATACTGATTTGCCAATTATAAGCATATATGCACCAACCAGAAGAGCCCTGACATACTATCTGTCCTGCTCCTGGAATGTGCATTCTCCATGAGCAGGAACTGGACTTGGCTTGCACATTTCTTTCCTCCAGCACCAGCCACGTGAACCCTACACACTTTTGTTCAATTTCCAGTATCTCCAGTAGGTTACCATGAGGAAAAGTGATATGGTGTGGGGATTGTCACCAGGCAGGAGCACTGGCAACTGACTGTCCTTCAGCTCTCCTAGATGTCCCTTCCAGGAGTTTGGGACCCCTTCTTTGCTATCCGTGGGCCGATCACAAATATGGGTATGGAGGTGCTTGGGAACTGTGGGCAAGTCAATCTCCCCAGCCAGACCTCCAGGGCTTGTGGCTGCATATCAGGGACGCCTGGAGCCCAAGGAAGGTACCCCATCAGTCTGAATAGCTGGAATAGCATAGAATTACCTATGAGGACACTGAGGACCAGATAGGACTCGGTGAAAGTCACAAAGCAAGCTAATACCACCACTGGCATTCAGACCAAAGTCAGCTTACTATTTCTCCATGAGCACTGCCCATAACATGTGATTTCTCTAAGTCATACCCTCCCCCTTACTACCCCTTTCAGACTTCCCTTTTTCACAACACCATTTGCTCTCTGTTCCCCACCAGACAAGATTTCTTAAGGCCTTTCCTGGATGTATAAGTTATTCCATCTCATTTGATTCCCACAATGGTCCTTTGAAAAAATTTCCTTTTTAAGTCCCATTTTACAGATGATATCACTGAGCCCTGAGACAATGTGGGGCTTGAACCCAGCCCAGCCTCCTAACTCCAGGTTTCAAGGCCTTGTCTCCCCTCAAAAGTATCAACAGATTTGTTTCAGTAAAGTCCATCATTCCATAAATGAAGGAGGGTTCCTTTTTCACCACAGCCACGACAGCATTTGTTATTGTTTGATTTCTTAATGACTGTCATTCTCCCTGGAGTAAGATGGAATTTAGCACTGTTCTAATTTGCATTTCTCTAATGGCCAGAGATGTTGAACATTTTTTCATATATTTGCTGACCATTTGAATTTCTTTCTCTGTAAAATATCTGTTCATTTCTCTTGTCCATTTCTTGACCTTAATTTTAGGTAGTTTAATTTTTTTGAGTTCTTTATGTATTCTAGATATTAGTCTTCTGTCTGAGGAGTAGCTGGCAAAAATGTTTCCCATTTAGTAGGTTGTCTCTTCATGCTACTGATTGATTCTTTTGCTGTACAGAGGCTTTTTGTTGGTAGGAATGTAAAGTAGTACAACCATCATGGAAATCAGTGTGGATATTTCTCATAGAACTCCAATTAGAAATTTCACATGACCCAGTTATCCCCCTGCTAGGTATCTTTCCCAAAGAGTTTAAGTCATCATACTACAGTGATACATGCATAGCAATGTTTATAGCAGCACAATTTGTAATAGCTAAATCATGGAAGTATACTGTATACCCATCAACAGACAATTGGATAAAGAAAATGTGATATCTATGTACAGTGGAATACTACTCAGCTATAAAGAATGACAAAGTTGATACATTTGTAGGAAAATGGATGCACCTGGAAAATATAATGTTGAATGGAGTAAACCAGACACCCAAGCTTAAATACCATATGATATGTCTCATTTTAGTGAGACAAATGCAGAGAATGACAAAGGATGAGTGGAAGGGGATAAGGGGATGGATCTCTTGCAATAGGGAAGGGGTCCAAGGGAACCGAGGGGTGAGGAGGAGGGGAAGGGAAAAGAAGTAGCAAAAAGATATGCCATTTTTAGGAGCTTGATAGCCTCAATTAATGGAAACATATGTCATAACATATGAGCTAAGATTAGTAATTTCAACAAGAATGAAAAACAAGATAGGGGAATTGGAGGAGGAGGGAGAGAGGGAGAGGAAAGAGGATTTTTAAAAAGAAGAAACAGTCTGTAGTATGTACATGTAACCATTCCCCAATATGACTGTAAACTGCATGAACTGTAAATATGTACTAATAAAATTTTTTAATTTTTTAAAAGTCTATCATGCCCCTCCCAGTTTCCTAAGAAAACCTCCCACCACAAGGACTCTTTGCTTCCTTTTCCTCAGTGGATTCCCCTTTCATCCAGGATGACCATGCAGTATGGCTGTTACTGCCTGAGCTGGAGCATGCAGGGAGGCTGCGCCAGATCCCAAGCCTGAGGCATGGGGGATAGTGTTGGGTGTGCTCAAGCCTCAAGGACCTTACCCTCACAAGCTCAGGGAGGGTACTTGACAGTTGATATATGCTGAGCGAAATGCTTCACAGGTATTGTCTCAAATTCAGGCCCACCATGCACAGTAAGGCCAAAGGCCTCACTCCAGTTCTCCAGCGGAAAACATGGTTCAGAAGGGGAAGTGGCTTGCACAAGAGCACTGCCACATTTGAATATGGTTTGTCCTCGTTGAAATTCACGTTGAAGACTTGGTCTCCAAAGTAATAATTTGAGACATGATGGAGCCTTTAGGAAGTGTTTGGGTCCTGCGGGCTCCACCTTCGTAACAGGGTTAGTGTAATCCCGCAGAGAAGGTGAGTTATCATGAGAGCATACTGTTGTAAAGCATGTGGCCCCTCTATCCCTGCCTTTCTTCAGCATGTCCCCACTTCCCTCTCATTCCTCCTCCAGGCATAGAGTGGCTCGAAGCCCTCACAACAAGCTGAGCAGATAACGGTGCCACACTCCTGACCTTCCCTGCCTCCAGAACAATGGGCTCCATGAACTTGTTTCTCTATAAATCACCCAGGTTAGGGAGTCGTATTATAACAACAGAAAACCAAGACAAGCACTCAGAGCATGTGTGAGTGTGGAGCTTCTCCCAGGCTGCCTTGGCACTGCTGCTTCTTTTCCCAGAGACTAAGGAGCAGTGAGTGATGGGGTGGGAAGGCCCAGGATATTTTTGTTCTGGCCACCTGTTCAAGGTCTACTTCCAGAGGGGTCTGACCCACAAAGGAAGGGGCAGAACTGAGATGATGGGGGTCTGGCTGAGGTCTGGGTGTGGGTAGAGGAGCTCAGAGATTAGCAGTTCCTCCATCATAGCAGCCAGGACTGTGTCAGCCACAGATCCCAGAGAGGGCTGGACTGGGTTGGGCTGGAGTTGAGAGCAGGTTCGTGGAGGGAGGTGGGGGCCTCATGTCTTAGGGAGGAGTGAGCAGCGGGCTGGATGCCCCATCCTCCTGCTGAATGCTCTGGGTTCTCTCTCACCCTGTCAGTTGACGCTCTTACTTTTCCTGTCAGTGAGGAAGCTCTTTACTCCCAGAAAGTCATTTATTCCCTGATAAGATCAACCTCATTGTTAAGGAGATTCTCACTTCCTGCCAGGGAGGAGGCAAAGGGTGTCTGGTGCTCAGAGCCCCATCAGCACATAGTGGAAAGAGGCCCAGGAGGCCAAACAGTCCAACAGCTCCAGTTGTAAAAATGGGAAACTGAGGTCCAGATAGGGAAAGAACCTTACAGGAGTCAGGGTAATAGCTGAGCCCAACTCCAGCCCCAGATTTCTAGGCCAGGAGTCATTCTCTACCCTCTCTACCCTTGAGCACCCCACAATTCCACCAAGCTGCCTCTTGATTTCAAGATTCAACATACCACGCTAAACGAACATGTTAACAAAACATTCCAACACCATATTGTATTTTAATGTAATGCTTGAATATACTATTACAATGTTGCATTCCGATACAATGTACTAACAGATTAATATTCTAATTTACACATTTTAGCACAATTCTAACCAAATTTCAATCTAACAGTCCAAAACAACATACCCTCCTAACACATAACGTTACATAACATCCTAATACAGTATCATAAGACACTGAAACACAACATTCTAATCTAGGCTGCTCACACAATATGACATTTCTATATTATTTGAACACAATTGTAACACAATACTCTGAGATAACTTTCTAAGTTATTACTTTAATATCAGGGACTCCGGGATTTTAAGCCCCTAGAGTTTACATCCAACAAGGCAAGGCCAAGTCTCAGTCATGCAGATCAGAGCTCATGGCCAGTTACAAACCTGGCTACCACCACATCTGGCCATGGCTACCACCACATTGGGCCGTAGCTACACAGCACCCCACAGTTCTGTGTACCCCAGGACCCAGATCACACAGACTCAGCTGCCCACCTTATAAAGGCCACATCCTTCCCAAGGCCCTGGGTGGGAATCCTTGACCCCTTGTGGCTCCTCCCTACACTCAAGCCTTCCCTAAACCCTCTGCTTCTGTGTGCTGGGGAGGGAAGGAGAAGACGCCAATTTGGATCCCACTATGAGGACACTGTAACAGGCTTTCCTAGCCACCCAGGTCACAAAGTAAAAAGGAAGACAGGACCTTGAAACAGTGTTAACTCCTTTAGGCTGGAAGACCACAGGATGTCCTTCAACCTCCCATCTGACTGCCGCCTCCCAGCCACACAGCTGCCTTACCTACCAGTAAACTCCCATCCTCATCCCTGGGCCCATGTGCTTGCTGGTCCAGGGACCTGTGCCATCCCCCTCAGGTTCCCCATGATTCATTCCCTCACTTTCTTTGGGTCCCTTTCTTCTGCACTGTCCCTTCCCCAAATGGCCCCCAGGGCTGGGCTGTCTCCAACAGCAACCTCATGTGCTAGGCCCTCTTCCCTGTTGATTTCCTTCGTGGTGCCTATGACCACTAGATGTACATCTTGATGATTTACCTCTTTCCTTCCTTCCCCTCAAACCATGTTCTCCTCTAGACTAGCCCCTGTGAAGCTATGTGAATTCCAACACTGTACCACAGACTCCCTGAGTCAGGATGGCAGGAGTGGGCTTCCCAAGTGATCCTGCCATGTGCTGAGGCCAACAGCCCCAAGCTCAATGTCAGCCCCCTGGAGCCAAGACCTCATCTGTGTTAGCTTACAGAGTCTGGCAATGGAGTCTGATAAATAGCAGGTCTCAATAAATATCTGTTGGATGAATAAATCATTCAACAGAGCATTTCCATTTTTTTAAATTTCCATGTGGCAAAAATTTGTAAGAATACAAAAAGTTTTCCAAGAAAACATGAATTTCCTCCTTCTTCAGGTCAAGCTGTCTTAAAAGGCAAGGCAGTTATTACCAGGGGAGGGCAGGAAGGGCCTTCCCTGCAGAGGGCATGGCATGGGCAAAGGCCAGGCAGTATGGCCCAGCATCTGTCTCCAGAATCTCTTACTATCTCCCTCTGGATCTGCCAGCCTGAGCTACCCACAGCCTTGCTAGGTGCCCTTCCAGAGTACCTCAATTCCGCAGAGGTTCAGAATTGCTGTCTCTGTAGGTGAGGCATGGTATTGTAAGCTTCTAATGAGATGATAAATGTAAAGTGACAGGCAAACCAAGGCGTTGTGCATCATAATGTCGAAATGGTGCCCTCTCTGTGCCAGGCATGTGCACAGCTGCAGGTGAACTATTACTGTTCTATTTTGTAGAAGAGTAAACAGACACTCCCAGAGGTGGAGTGACTCACCCAGGGCCACCTAACCTGTATCCAAATCCAACACTTTCCACCTCCAAGGGCCATGGAAACAGCAGATTCAAGGACCCTCGACCCAACAAGTGCCAAGTCTGTGGCATTTGAGACTTCCCAGCCAGTTAGGACCAGGTGGCTAGGACAGGGAAGACGGTATGCTTTCCTGATTTGTTTCTCTCCTGCTCAATTGTTTGCCAAGGGGAGGGTAGAGGTGGCTGGCGACTGGGGCCTGGGCCGCCCAGTCACGGGGTGGCCTTGTCTGACTGCCAGCCAATCCAGGCGGCCAGAGCTGGCGTTGGAAAGGCCCTGGCCCATCTTGCCAGGACACTCTATCTTTGTCCCAGGACACAAAAGGGGCCTTGTTGTGGCCCAGCAGTGCTGATTCCACATGCTCCCAACTGCCCCAGCCCCTCTGACTCGAGAAAGGCCCACTTTGTCAAGTCAAAAGACTAACTTGTTTCTTTTTCATCAAAACGTGTTGACTGACCTGGTTGATTTATCTTGGGAAAGTGGAGGGTGAGGGAGGGGAATGAGGTGACCAGGACAGGCACCATCTAGAAAGTCATGTAGTTGGGCCTGACCTGGGCAGAGGACACTCAGCTCCTACCGAGACAGAGGGAGGGCTGCATGCTGAATGTAATTTCAGGGGCACAGGATCACAGGATAGTCCTCCAACCTCCACTAGTGGCAGAGATTTCACTATTAACTCTTCATTTCTTTGACTTTAACCTTTGAAGGCAGCTAAAAATAAAAAGTCCCTTTAAATAAGAGTGGCTCATTTTTGCTCCCAAGTGTGAATTATTTTTCCTGAGAATAGGAGGTATGTTCGTGTAACAGGAGAGAGCAAGCAGCAGATGTGGGGCCTCTAGAAGCTGCAGAAGTGAGGCTAGGAGAGAGGCAGAGGGTACTATTCTGAGATCAAGTGAGGGAGGAAATAAAGGCAGACTTTTTCATTGGTAAATTTTCAAGATTAGCCCTTCTCCCTGCACATCCACCAACACCATGGCCCAGGCTTTGCACTGCTTCATTCATTTCTTTGCTCACTCAGGCAGTATTTACTGAGCACTTGGTCTGAGCTGGGGGCACAAGCGCTGGAGGTATAAGCCACTGCCTCCAGGAAGCACATGCTTTGGGGGCTATGGGTGATAGACAAGTCAGCAAAGGAACTAAGTCAACCATCCTGGGGAGGCCTCGAGGTGAGGAATAAAGGCGAGTGGCCAAGCAGGGTATGCTGTGCTGGGCCCTGGGTGGCTGCTGAGCCAGGTTCCCTGAGGACAGGGTTTCTTATGGCTGAGATGGAAGGATGGAGGCATCTGCTCCAGAAGATGCTGAGGACAAGCATTCAGGCAGAGGAAATGGCATGCACATAGTCACCAGGGTGTGACTAATATGGGGTCCCCCAGAGACAAAAGGACAGAAGGAGGCAAACAGGATGGGTTTCACCTGCCTGCATAAAGGATTCAATGGCTGGGCCAGGTCTGCAGGGCTTGGTGGCTCTGGGTCAAGTGCTCTGATTTTTTTACTGAGATGGGAAACTGCAGGACTGAAGAAGGGCTTGATATGATTTACTCTTTTTTTTTTTTTTTTGGCAATACTGGGGTTGGAACCCAGGCTTCTCACTGAGGTACACCTCCCAGGCCTTTTTTAATTTCATTTCATTTTATTTTATTTTGAGATAGAGTCTCATGAAGTTGCTCAGCTGGCCTTCAACTGGCAATCCTCCTGTCTCAGCCTCTTGAGTAGCTGGGGTTACAGGTATGTGCCACCAGGCCCAGCTACTCTTTATAACTGAAAAAGCTCACCTGGCTTCTATGTAAAGAATACGTTGGAAGAGGCTGCAGTGCCATCCAGATGAGAGCTGTAAGTGGCCAGCTCTCTCCCCTCAAGGGTGAGAAGGGAGATAGAGTGGAGGGAGACATTTTAAAGTTAAAATCCAGGGAATGAATAAAGGAGGTCTTGATGTAGGAGCTGGGAAGTTAGGTTCTGCTAAGTTTGAGTGTGACTCTGGAAAGATCCTTTCTCTTCTCTAGGCCTCAGTTTCCCAGTCTCTAAAGCAAAGCGCCAGGAGGCAGAGCAGCTGGTGCCAAGGTCTCCTGCAGCAGGGACAGGGAGGCCCAAGTTCCAGGGCTCCTGACGCTGTGATCCAGTTACTAATCTCATCAGCAGAGGGCGGCTGTGGAAACCTGGGGTGATGTGGTGACTCATACATGGCCCTCTGCTGTCAGCAGAAACTGGGGCAGCCAGGGGCTGAGACATACCGGCTGGGAGGGCTGGCAGGGTGCCACTGCAGAGCTGGGGGAAGGGAGCAGGCACCAGCCCTGGGCTTTCTGTACCCCTCAGGGAACCAATGTTCCATCTCCGTGGCCACCATGTCCACCCACACAGCCCAGGCTGGGCACCAGAGCTGTGGCCACCTCTGTGGGTGACCAGAAGACATTGGCAGGAGGATGAACCTGCATGTGCCCACTCAGTCTTCTCTGCCAGGCACCTGATGAGGCAGACTACTGTGCACATTTTATTGATAAGGAAACTGAGGCCAGGAAAGTTGTGAATCCTGCGAGGTTTGACTATTTCTTTCCATCTTCTTTTCTCCTGAGGATGCAGTGGATGGATGTGAAAGAGAAAGAAAGAGAAGCTAAATATGTTTTAATAAATATAGAAATTCACACCCTCACGTTTTATCAGGTCTGGGGACTCTCAGACAAAAGCATCTTCTCTTTGCAACCCTAGTGCATGCAGTCTTTTTGCAATGTGCAAAAGCGACCTGGCCATTGTTCACAGCTCTTCTGCTGCTCATTTATTTATTTGTAGCTGTAGCGAGTATTTATCAAGAGCCTTGTACATTCTGGGGACAATGTGAGGGTCCAAGGAGGGGGCCACAATCATTAACAAAAAGTGACTTTGTGCCTGACTCACTGACTTATAGTGAAGGCAATATAGACAGTAAGAGAAGTATTAAGAAAAATGTGCAAAAATCATACTCATTTTCTAACTGTGCTTTGAATAAGTTCCTCCTCCTCAGGGCTTCAGTTTCCTCTTAGCGCAATGGATGGTTACAGTGCCTTCCTCCTGAGGCTGTGTAAGGATTAGATGAATCATTGATAGCCCATAGTATGTGCTCATTTAACACCAACTGTTGATGTCCCTGGTCTCTGTGTGTGCATAACTTCCATTGCCCAGGAGTTGAGAAGCCAGTGTGGTCCCCCGAGAAGCAGGCATCAAGGTTCTAGTAGATGCATAAAAGTTTTACAGAAAGGTGGGAAGGAGAAGGCAGCCAGAGCCTTGAACCTCAATGCTGCAGGTCAGGTGGCCACTTGGGGATGGAGAGGGAGGAGGAAGGCGATGCGATAGGAAGAGTCTCAGACTGCAGAACATGCTCAAAGAGGTCTAACTATGCCGAAGGGGAGTCCTTGAGCCAAAGTCACTTGTTGAAGGAGTTCTACCTCTCTCCAACACCACAGGAAACAAGGGCAATGAAAATATGAGGGGCCATCTCAGGTGCAGCAGCTGGGGAGGGACTCAGTCATGTTCCCTCAGCAGTAGACCTGAGCAGCGTATTTTCACAGCTGCCTCAGTAACCAGACTCAGCCCTAGAGTCAGAGTGCAGCCTATGAGAGGGAGTTCCTGCAGCATTCAATACCCTCAGTGTGATGAATTAACTGGCCAAGGGATGCACAGAGAGGCCACTGGGCCCCAGCGAGACATATACAGCCTGGCCAAGTTTTAGATTGGGGGGGTGGGAGTAGGGGTGGCATCCAGACAGATGGAAGCCTGTTTAGACCAGACCCAACCAGCGTGAAGGAGCGGGGCTAGAAGTACACTGTCAGCATGTGACAGTTCATTTTGATTGTCAACTTGGTTGGCTCGAGAGATTAGTAGAGCATAATTCTGAGTGGGTCTGGATGGGTCACAGAGATATGGCCTTGGGCACTCTGTCTAGTCCCTGGCCCTCCCTCTCTGGAGTTCTGCTTCCCAGCCACCATGAAGTGAGCAGCTTTGCTTCATCACATCCTTCCACTAATATTTCTGCCTTGGAGCCAGCTGACCATCAACTAAATCCCCTGAACCCATGAGCCAGATTAAACCTCTCCTTCTTTACATTGTGGGTATCAGGTTCTGTCCCAACAATAAGAAAGATAACCAATGCCCAGCTGTGAATCCAAACTACAACACAGACCCTGTTGCTGAGCCCTGGCTGTGTGGGGGAAGTGAACTCTGTTGAGGGCTCCATCACTGTGAAAGAAAGCTGATGGGTGCTAGGATCCCCCTCAATTCAGAATGGTTGTGAGTTTGCAGAGAAATTTCTCTGCTCAATGAGGGAAGGAATCTTCTTGCCCATCTGGTCCAACCCTCTCATTACACAGATTGGAAAATTGAGACCTAAATGAGGACAGGAGTGGCACAATATCCAATATCCTGACTCCAGGGTAGAGCAGAGTCCTTTCCAGCACAACAGATCCCAAGTGTCCACTCTGAGGGGCACAGAGAGGGGACAGATGCTCAGCAGGAGACATGGGGCTCAGAAAGGGGACCACCGAGAGTCCAGAAAAGAACTTGGAGACTCAGAAAGGGGGCTGAGGTCAGAGAGGGTGTGAATGCTTAGGAAGACAGAAAGTCAGAGGGTGCTCAGAAGATGGGACCATGGGGGAGGATGGGACTCAGAGATGTGTGTCCCATGCTGGGTGGTGGCTGGGAGCGCACACGCATCCCCCACTCCTGAGGCTTGAAGAAGCAGCAGTCTCCTCTCTGCCAGCCAGGCCCCACCTCACACCCTACCCAGACAGGAGGGACCAACAACACTCACGTTAGTCAGCTTGTGGAGGTAAAAAAAAGAAGGCTGATGGCTCTTGAAAGGAGCATGTCTTCCAGCTCTGAGGGGCTGCCACCTTCCCCTGCACCCAGGGCCTGGGCCCCACTACTGGGTGAGATGAGGAATGGCACAGAGAAGTCATGGAGGTAGGGATGCTCACTTTAAAAGCCTTCCTCCAGCCTCACCTTGTAGCTTCATAAAGATAATAACAAATACAAAATGCCTTTGACAGCATTGTTTCCATGTCCTTACTCTTTCCCTACGGCCAGCACTGACCCCAGCTTTGTCTGGGGCCATTCTTATCCAGATGCCCATCCCTTGGGCCATGGAGAAGGCACAGCAAGGAAGGGTCTGAGTAGAAGAGTAGCTGTGTGCAGGTCCCCTAGGAGTCTCCCCACTTTATCACCACCTCCCACTGCACAGATGGGAACACTAAGGCTGTCAGAGGGCAGTGACAGTCCAATGTCACAGAGCAAGTGGCCTAGGCCAGGTGCCATTCCAGCAAAAACTCTGGTGCTTCAAGTGCCCAGCTGGGACAGATTCAGGAACCCATGTTTGTTCACACATATCTGAGCCTGGGTCAGGTGCACACAAAGATTCCCATGATCCTCAGCAAGGCTTCGGGGAGGCATTGGTGGCAATCCCATTTTTCAAATGAAGAAGTTTAAATGAGGTGCCAAAGATCACAGAGCTGAAAACCAGGACCTAAACTCTGGTGGCTGCTCCAGAACCTAGCAGGTAACCACAAGGCCATCCTGCCTGTTGTTAAAGCTCAGGTAATAATACCAATTGTTTGCCTGCAGATCCCCATCATTGGCACTTACATCAACAGACAGTGTGTTAAGCACTCTATATAAATGGATTCATTCACTCATCCATTGATCCAATAAATCCTAAACACCCACTGCATGCCAGGCACTGTTCTAGATACTCAGCATTCAGCGGTCAAAAAGAATCTGGATTCCTGCCTCATGTTTTATTCCTCACCCAAGGTAGTTATTTTTATCCCAATTGTATATGAGGCACAGAGAATCAGGATCACTGCTCAAGGTCACACAGCAGGGAGTGCAAAGCCCACTTTTGAACTGAGCCTGGCTGATGCTTCATCCTCTCCATGTTCAACAACAACCCCAGAGGGACTGATGGCTGCACTGACATCTGTTCAGGGCTTGGACTCTTTCAGGCACTGAACACTCCATTCCACACAACCTTTACCTCATTTCCTTGTGGCAAGAAGGGGCTGGCAGCTCCACCTTCAGAAGTTATTGTGCTGATTCCTCCCTTCCCTCTTTCCCAAGTCTAATGGCCATGCCTCCTGACACTGCACAGACATCTTAGTTGATGGTATCCCTCCTGTTCTGGATGTTATTTTTGCTTTAGTCTGCAGAAGAGAAACTCACGGGCTCAGAGAGGTGAAATGATTCAGCCAAAGCAGTGACCCGATCAGAATTCGAGCCCAGCTCCAGGCGCTTCAAAGCAGTAGCAGTCAGGGGCCCAGCAAGAGCAAGCAGCACCCCAGATTGGGCCGTTTGATTAGAGATTAATGAAAGGATGACTTATAAAGGGATGAGAAGGGTCCAAGGAGCCACAAAGGGTACTGCAGAGCCCAGGCCTGGTATAAGTGAAATCAAGAGAAGTTATTGTCACTTGGGAACAGATACAAGCCCCCAACAGGAGCTTTCACTTTGTTTGAAGGACATGGGCAGCCAGAAATTACCCTGTGGCAGGAAATTGGGGAATAAAAGCCCCAACCTCAATCTCCTCCCTCCTCATACAGCCCCAGTGGGAAGCCAGAAGACAAGTGAGGTCATTGCCGTGTTCCCTGCAGGGCAGCCTCCCAGGACAGAATAGAGGGAGAAGGTGGGAAGACCTGGAGGTAAAGCACACACTCCGCAGCCACAGTTAAAATGCCTACTGCCCTCCACTTTCGCAGGTGCAGTGGGTTCTCTTGCACACACTAGTAAGGTCATAAGGCATGTGCAGCAGCCACTTTGGCTTGGTCACACCACAGGAACAAATAGACCCAATTCTCCAGCCTTCATACAGGCTGATGAACTACAGCCTGTAAGCTGGCCCCTTGTTTTGGTAACTAAAGTTGCATGGGGACAGGGCACAGCCATACAACCATTCATTTTCCTTCTGGCTTTCTTCTTGCTCCCACAGCAGAGCTGCAGAGCTGCAACAAGCCTGAAATATTCATTCCCTGGCCAAGAAAGTTTGCCAACCCCTGGCTGCCAAAGGCAAAGGTTTGTTTCTCCCTCATGTTACACGTCCACCTCCTGCTGGCACAACCTCTGTTCCATAGCATTCACAGTCAAGCATCCCCAAGGGCAAGCCCTCCTGTAAAGAAGGCACCTGTCTCCAGCAGGGGACAGACACAGCAAATTGCTCAACAGCTCCCAGGACTCTCACCATGAAGAGGCCTCACTTCTCTGGCAAATCTTGGCCTAAATCAAAGGCCAGCCCATGCCTGATTTCAAGTGGGCAAAAAAGTACTGTCCTACCGAGTGCCCTACATGAGGAGACCCAGAGAGGGACCAGAGGGCTGACAGTGCCACTGACAGCCTCCAGAAGTGAACACAGCAAGAGGTTGGAAAACAAAGGAATGAGGACACTGCCTGTCTTGCAGCAAACTTCTCGGCTTCCCTACTGCACGCACTTAGAGCTGGGGCTCAATGGTACCGACAGAATCCTGGGGGAAATAGAAAACGGATTCCCACCCTTTATCATAGGTTCCATAGAAACAGAGCCCTAGAGGGTCCCTAGGAGCTCTGGCCACACCAGCCCCAGCCTCTCCTTTCCCCTGGCCTCAGCCTTGAGTGGAATGTGGAGGGCAGGGAAACAGGCCTCCAGGGCTCCATCAGGCCAGGGATGAAGAGGAATGAGCTCACATCCTGGCTTTTTCCAGCCACCCTCCAGCTGTGGACTCTACTTTCCCAGCTGCTACAATCTTAACTCTCCTGGTAAGGTCTGGCCCGTATAATCCACATCACCTAAGAGCTGATTAGAAATGCAAATTCTCATGCCCCACCCCAGACCTACTAAATTGGAAATTCTCATGGCAGCGTGCAACCATGGAGGTTTTGACGAGTCCCCCACGTGATGCTGGTTCTCTGTCAAGTGTGAGAATTGCTGGTATAACTGAGGCCTGAACGAATTGAGATGTGCAGAGTCCAAGCACAGAGCTGCTTTCTCTATGGTCTCTGCGGCAAACTCCATTCCCACTCAAGGCCAAGTCCTGTGATGATCAAGGCAACCTACATCAGACTTCTCCAGTTCTAATCCTCGGGCCCACCCTTCAAACCACTCCCAAATATAACCCTCCCTCACCACCTCCTCCACTCTCGCCTGACCCTAGCCTCTGCCATCTGACCCCCACATATCCACAGTCACCTGCTAACTCACTGCATTCTGCCTTCACTCCCTGCACTACAGCCTCACCCTAGCAGCCAGAGGATTCTCCAAAAAACAAGTCAGATTATTCTGATTCTCTGCTCAGAACCTCCAAAGGTTCCCCTCTCACCTAGAAGAGCATCCTATAGGGCTGCACCGGTCCAGTCCCCACCAACACCCACTCCGCATCTGCTCCAGCCACACTGACCTGCTCTTGATTACTCCCACATGCCAGACACACACCCACCTTGGGGCCTTTGCCCTAAGCTGTTTCTTGCACCACAAGCCTTGTCCAGACAGCCTGTGCTGCAGCCCCCGCCTGCCTGCAGTGAAAAGTCCCCTCTGATTCCACCATCCTCCACAGCTCTAACTGCACCTGCACAGGCTATTTACTGCCTGCCTCTCCCACCAGGACATGGGCTCCGAGAGGCCAAGAAATGCCTCTTTCATCCACTGCAGTGTCTGTCCCAGTGCCTGGGACTTCACTTGGTCTGGAGAAAGTCTTCCATGAATCCTTCTGACTGTATGGATTGACAGGCAGGTAGGCAGATAGAGGCAAACACTCAGTTCCCTCCTTGCCCCAGCACAAGGCCACCCCCAGAGGCATACCCAAGAGTCATACCTCAGAAAGATCCCAGGATTAAGGACCTGGGTTGACTCAGAGATTCACAGGTCTGAATTCAGGTCTCTGCTCTCCCATGATCTACAGCTTCGACATGGAGCAAATCAAATCACTCTCTGATCCTCAGTGTTCTCATCTATCAAATGGGGTGAATGCTAATAATGTGTATCTTATAACTTGCAGGGCTGCTGCAGGGACCAAATAAGGTACACAGAAAGGCATTAATATCTCCTAAGCACTCACAACTTAGGAATCACTGTTGACACTCTTGCTGTCGTTTTGTCTCCTCAATTTGGTCAGCATCCCAGGGCTTGAGGGGAAGAAATAAGGTTTCTTGGGCCTATAACAGGCCTCAGGGAAAGGGGACTTGAGTTAAAATTTTAGCAGCAATCATCTTGCTATGTGATTCTGTCCACTGCTAGCCCTCTCTGGGCCTCAATTTCCTCATCTGAGGTACAGGAGGGTGTGCCAGGAGGGAGTCTCTGGGTAATTGCTGTATGCCTCCCCAAGTCCTTCCAGAGTTCCAAGCTGTGCTCATCAAACCATCTTCATGGCCCTCACCATGGAAAGCCTTGAGCTGATCCCGCTTGGGGCTAAACACTGCTGTCCTTCACCATCTTCAATGAGTCTAGGGTGAGGGCAGCAGGAGCCCTGGTTGGTCCAGAGGCCGAACTGGGTGTGGCTAAGAATACCTGAACCCAGTTGTTTGGGTAATCTGAGGCCAGTAACTTAGGCTCATAGGCCTTAGTGCCTCATCAGTAAAATGGGAATAATTATAACTTGTGAGGATAAAATAAATTGCTGTGTGTCGAGCATTTAGACAAGTGCTTGGCACAGAATAACCACAGTTATTACTAATAGCCATTATTATTACCCACAGCCTGGCGTCAGACCAGGCACCATGCTGGTTCTACTACAGACTTGGATGAATTTTTCACAGAAACCTTATGGCATTTTGTCCTCGTTTTAGGGGTGAACAAGTTTGGCTCTGAGACTTTAATCACTTGTGCCAGGTCACACAGTTTGCAGTATGAGCTGGATTTGAACCCAGTGTTCTCTCAAGCCTGGACCATTGCACTCACCATGCTTCTTCTCCTTAGCTCCCTAGTATTGATGAAGAAACTGAGGCTGTGAGAGCTTATCCCAAGCTCAAGTCCTGCTGGGCCCTACCACCACAGGCATCCCCAGATCCAGGTAGCATTAGATACGGAGGCAGAATATAGAGCCATTACTGCTCCTGCTCACAGAGCAGGAAACCAAGGCTGCCCAAGATGAGACGCAGAGGCAGAAGCTGGGCTTGGTGCCCACCAGGTAGATAGCCAGGTCTCCCAACACCCACAGGCAGCTGGTCCCTCCACCAACCTAGCAGCCCCCATTACTCCTTCTAGCTCCCTGCTTTATGACCTGTTTTATGAGCAAGAGGCCTGACGGCTTCCACGTTGCCATGGGAACCAGCCAGCTCGGGCTCCACAGCTTGATCTGGGATTGGCAATTTTAAGTCAGGAGCTGATCCTGGGCCCGGTGTGGGGGCCAAGCTTTGGGATCTGTGGGCCTCAGGGATTGCACCAGGCCTCTGTGCCTTTTCCCTCTACTCCTGCTCTCCAGGTCCCCCCCCCATTTCCAGGGACCTCACAGCCAGGAGACGAAGGGGCCTTAGAGTCTGGAGGGGCCTGGGGCAGTCATGGAAATGAGAGGAGCCACCAAGTGGGGCTCTAGGTGTGAAAGAACTGGGCTGTGGACGCACAAGCTCAGGGACACAGAGACACAAGACAGCCAACAGGAAGGGCTTCACAATGGTATATACAGACACACACCAGAAACAGACATGTACATAGCAGCAGCCACACAAATCCATAGGGATGCACAGTTTCCCAGAGACACACAGAGGACATTTGGATACCCAGAGACACATGCAGATACTCTCTTCTCCCAGCTGTGTGACCAGGCCTGCTGCCTGACCTCTCTGAGGCTCAGCTCCTCATCTATCACAAGGGTGTCCTGATGTGAATGTGTAAAGACAGGCAGGAATAGAAGGTGGACATCTTCACTCACCCACCCTCCAATACATTGAGCACCTACTTTGTGCCATCTTCTCTGAGCTTCAAGAAGTGAGCTAACAGGGCCGGGGATTTAACTCAGTGGTGCCACCACCTGCCTCACAAGCGCAAGGTCCTGAGTTCGATCCTCAGTACCAAAAAAAACAAACAAGTGAGCTAACAAGGGCCTACTCTCAGGAGTCTAGTCCAGTTGAAAGGCAATAAACAAACACAGTGACCAAATGAGTTTGAGATGTGGGACTTGCACAGTAAGAGTGACTTGGTGGGGGAATGGACTAGGACAAGCAGGGAAGACTTCTTTAAGGGAGTGACATTAACCTGAGACCAAAGGATAAGACAGAACTAGCCAGGGAAGATTAGAGAGAAGAGCATTCCAGCCTGAAGAGATAGAAGGTGCAAAGGCCTGAGCATCAGATTGAGGCTCTGTGTATCCAGGGAGCCTGAGGAGGCCAGTGTGGCTGCCACACAGGGAGGGGACAGGCAATGAGTCCAAAGGCCATTAGAGGCCAGGTCAAGTGGGGACTTGAAGGTCAAGTTATAGACTGTTGGTTTTATTCCACATGACATGGGACCCACTAAGGGCTTTCCACCAGCAGTTTCATTTTAACAAGTCTACTTTGGCTGCTGGAGGAAATTGCTTGGATGGGGCAAGACTGGACATGGGGACCAGGTTGGGGTCTGAGCAGCGTGCAAGGGAGGGCTGACTGCAGCCTGGGCCAAGTGATAGCAGTGGCAGATGATAATCCTTGAAATTATGTATTCAGTGTATTTCTCCTGAGTTCCTATACTGTGCCAGGCACTGGATACACAGGAGCAAACAAAGCAGACAGAAATTCTGCTCTTGTGGAGGGTGCAGCTAGAAGGAAGAGAAAGGCACATGGCTTGGTGCTGGTGATGAGTGATGGCAAATGCTGTGAAGAAAACCAAAGCAGGGCAGGTTGGGGAGAGAGGTGAGGCAGTTTACAGTTTTAAAAAGAAGAGTCAGGAAGTCTCACTGAAAAGGTGGTGTTTGGGTGTGGAAGTGAAAAGATCTAAAGAAGGTGTGGAAGTGAAATCCAGGGGCAGAGGTCCTGGTAGAGGAAATAGCAAGTGCCCAGGCCTTGAGGTAGGATCATGCCCAGTACACATGAAGAAAGCCAGGGGGTCCACAGGGCAGAGATAAAGTCAGCTGGCGGGGGTGGGGGAGGGAGGCAAGACAGGAGGGAGAGGCCATATGGTTCAAAAAGACCACTGACCCGGATGCCTACAGGAGGGAAGTAGAGTAGCCAGGGAGGTGAAGGTTCCAGATCAGACCTTGCACCATCCACTCTGTTCATGGCACCCTGACCTAAGGAAGCAGGACCTCTTGGCCTTCCTTTGGTCCCACAGAACTGCATCAGCCAAAAAAATCAAAATTAAAAAGAGAGGGAGAAAAAATGTCTCTAGGAAAGGAAGGCCACTGAGATTGTACACCTGCCCAGGACAGATCCCAGCCCAGGTGGCCCAGGACCCTTTCCAGTGGCTCCATCAGAGTTTTTCTGCCTTCCCAAAAGGAGTGCACAGCCAACAGTAGCCAGTCTCAGGGCTTGAACCCTGCCCAGAGACACTCTCAGCTTAATGCAGACAGCCATGGCTGAGCCCTCTGAGCTGCAGGCCAGCAGACTGGGTTTCCTGGACGGCAGGGGATTAATTGAGGTTCTGCCTCCTCATCCCTCTCCAGGGCCCAGAGATGCCCTGGTTGGATTTCCAGCTTGTTAGTGTCTTGGCACAGAGGAGCAGAGCCTGCTCTGGCTGAAAGTTCTCTCCAGCTGCTCAGCCCTGCCTGGCAAGAGCAGGGGTCAGGAGGAATCTTTCACAGTGTCCTCATCCAGCCCACAGTCAGCCCCAGGGCAGGCCCAGGGTTCCAGACTGTCCTGGAAGCTCTAGCACACAACAACCTAGTGACCTGTCAGAAACACCTCCCTTTTCGAGCCCTGCGTCCTTGTCTGCCCAAAGGAGGCAAGAGGCTCTATCCTGCCTGACTCCCAGCAGGAATTAAGGATGAAAGTGAAAGTGCCCTGAATCATTAAAGCTACAGGTGACCCTCTTTGTGGTACCTGGAGGGACCCGCAGGACTGGTCATTAAATGCCCTGCACAGAACAGCCACTTCACTGGTCTCCCTAGATTTTGTTGCATACAACGCTAAGCCAGAGAAATACACACCACCCAGCAATTCCAATTCTGGGTGTGTACCCAAAAGAATCAAGAGCAGAATCTCAAGAAAATATTTGCACCCCTGTGTTCATAGCAGTGTTATTCACAAAAGCCCAAAGATGGAAGCAACCCGAGTGTCCATCACAGATGAATGGATAAACAAAAGGTGCTCTGCACAAACAATGGAATATTATTCAACCTTATGAAGGAAGGAAATTTGGACACATGCTACCATGTGGATGAACCTTGAGGACATTATGCTAAGTGAAATAAGCCGCTCACAAAAGGATAAATACTGTGCGATTCCACTTATATGAGATATCTAGAATAGTCAAATCCATAGCAACAGAAAGTAGAATGGTTGTTGCCAGGGGCTGAAGGAAAGGGGGAGTGAGTGTTTAATGAGTAGAGTTTCAGTTTTGAAAGATTAAAAAAAAAGTTTACAGCATGGTACTGGCAAAGAAACAGATCCAAGGATCTGTGGAATAGATTAGAAAATGCAGAAACAACTACAGATATACTCAGCTGCCTCATCTTTGGCAAAGGAGCCAACCATCCTCATTGGAGGAAAGATAGCCTATTTAATAAATGGTGTTGGTAAAACTGGATTTCAACCTGCCAAAGATTAAAACTAGGCCCATACCTATCACCGTGCACTAAACTAAGATCGAAGTGGATTAAAGATCTAAATATTAAGACAGAAACACTAACCTTGCTGGAAGATAAGTTAGGTAGAACTCTTGAAGACATTGACATAGGAAAAGACTTTATGAACAAAACCTCAGTAGCACAGGAACTAGCACAAAGAATCAACAACTGGGATCTCATCTTATTAAAAAGTTTCTGCACTGCAAGAGAAACCACCAACAGAGCTAAAAGACAACCTACAATGTGGGAAAAAATTTTCAGTAGCTGCACCTTAGACAAAGGACTACTATCTAGAATATATAAAGAACTCAAAAAAATCAGACCCCCCAAATTCAAAGAACCAATTCAAAAATGGGCATCCAAAATGAACAGACATTTCTCAGAAAAAGAAGTAAAAGCAACAAATAAATATATGAAAAAATGTTCAACATCACTGGTTATTCGAGAGATGCAGATGAAAACAACGCTGAGATTCCACCTCATCCCAGAAAGAATGACTGCTATCAAGAAATCAACCAATAACAAATGCTGGTGGGGGTGTGGGGAGAAAGGAACCCTTCTCCATTGTTGGTGGGAGTGCGGATTGGTGCAACCACTGTGGAAATCAGTATGGAGATACCTCAAAGAACTAGGCTTAGAGGTCCCATTTGACCCAGCTATTCCCCTGCTGGGTATCTTCCCAAAAGAATTAAAAGAATCATACCACAGAGATATATGTGCACCATGTTCATAGTGGTACAGTTTGTAATAGCTAAAACTTGGAAGCAGCCCAAGTGCCCATCAACTGGAGACTGGATAAAGAAGATGTGGTTTTTTTAATAAAATGGAGTACTACTCAGCCATAAAGAACGAGAAACTAGAGACATTTATAGCTGAATGGATGCATATTGAGGCCATCTTCTTAAATGAAATAAATAGGACACACATGTGTAAATACTGAACAGTTTCTCTAGTGTGAGAAACTGAGAGTGTAATTAAGGATTAAAATGATTAAAATGAATAATGGATAATTTGAAATACAAAGAAAAGGTTCAAAGGGGTAGGGGTGGTAGGAGGGGGAAGGGGAGAGATCAGGTTACAGGCTGGAATCCTTATATAGATTGTGTTTAAAACTATAGGAAGAGATGTAGATAGAGACCAGGCTGGAGCTCATCAGTGGGTTGGGAAGGAAGAGTCACTGAGATCAAAGGAGAGAAGGGTGTGTTTCCAGAAGAAGCACATACAACTATGTATAGTACACAGTACTCAATAGTGTGATAAATGACTGTTACTGTTTTAGGTACTTATCATAACATACTGTGCTTTGCATCCTTTAGAGCATAATCCTACTTATATAAAAGAGTTTACTGTAAAACAATGTGCTGCTATGCCAGTGGTAGCCTCATGTATCTTGTGTTTAACTGCGTATGTGAATAATATCAAGGGGTCACCACAGATGATTGACCTGTACCTTTTCAGTTTGCACTCAGAAGTTGGCACTCTGTGGGGTACTTTGCGATACACATGGATGAAATTGCCTAATAACATATTTCTCAGATTATATTTTCATCATGTGTCAATTTCAATCACATGATTGTATTGAAATTTAAATCAAAAAAATATTTGGCCTATGTGAAGTCTACTAGTTAATTAGAATTTTTTCTCCAGACCACTATTTGTTCAACATTAGTTTTGAAAATCTTTCTAAAACAAATCATATCTTCTGATGTCTTGTTAATACTTGAGTTTTTTTTAATTATATGGAAAAATGCTTAAGTACTTTTCAGTTTTGCTTTGGTTGAGTTCTCTTATATTTGAATATTATTATAGTTTTTTTCCCCTTGCATTGTTTCTCTTTGAGTAATTTTAATTTTTGTATTTGTGTGTGTTTAGTGAAAAATAATAAAGTTATACATTAATTAAAAATTAAAATAAAAAATTTTAAAAGATTTTTAAAAGTTTGAGAGATGTATGTTGGGGACAATTGCACAGCAATGTGAATGTACTTAATGACACTGAGTTGCATGCTTAAAAATAGTTAAAATGGTAAATTTTATGTGACGGGTATTTTACAATAATTAAAAAATTGCACCAAAGGGAAAATATAGAGCCCACGGTGGAGGTCTGTCCTCAGTGCCTCCTTTTCCTATGGTGCCATCACCCTCTCACTCACTACAGCCCAAAGCCCATGCTCTGAACCTCCACCTCCCTGTCGGGGACTCATCTCCTGTATCCTCCCCCCACCCACTGGCTCCAGCCTGCTGCCCTCCTTGCTCTTTTTCCAACCCACTAAACTTCTGCCAGCCTTAGGGCCTGGGCACTGCTGACCCCTCTGCCAGGAATGAGCCGCCCCGGTGTGGGGCTTCGGGAGCTCATCCTCTTCCTTCAGCCTCAGGTCAAGTGCCTCCTCCTCCAAAGGGCTTCCCAGACCACCCAGACCTAAAGTCCTAAGCCCACTCCTATCACCCTCGACCCCTTCACCCCAAAAGATAACTTTTCCATCAGCACCTGGAAGAACCCATAGATCTACAGCTCTGGACTCTGCTAGAGTGACCCAGCTCTGTAGGGTAGGAGCTTCCAGGGATGCCAGAGCAATTCCCAGCACAGAGAAGGTGCTCTGGAAACCGTCAAGTGGATGGAGGATGACCCCTCTGAGGGTTGAGACATTCTTAGGACATGTAAGTTCTGCTATATCTGAGCCAAGGGAAATGTACAGAAAGGCCTGGAAAGACCAGGCACCCAATAGTGAACCACAGGGAAGTGGGTGGGAGTGGCTGTGGGCACTGGCAGAGTACCCTGGAGGTTTACTCCCTGCTCTCAGGTACCTTGTGGGACTCTAAGGTGGTAAACAGTCACACAAGGTGGATGAGTTTTTAGAACTGTAGACAGTGATGCTATGACTCTCCACCCTCTCAAGCAATCTGTGAGGGGAAGGTACTCTGCTCTGCCTCACATACAGAGGCTCATTCTCCCTGACTCTCCATTCCCAAGGAGCCCCAGAGCTCACACTATGGCTCCATCCAATGCCACCATCAGGGAACTTAGACTTTAATGAGGGAGAGGATAAAGAGACAGTTAAAAGGAATCTGTCGGAAGAGCACTGTGAAGACACAGCAGAGGGAAGTGGTGGGAGCACAGGGAGCCAGGAGGAATTTCAGTCTAGCTGGGAGACTAGACCTGAAGGAGGCGAGGGAGGGAGCCATGTGGAGCCAGTTGGGCAAAGGCAGGTGCAAAGAACCTGTGGTGGAAGAGCCTCTGGATGCTGGAGCAAGAGCCAGAAGGCCACTGGGATCAATGGGTGAGCTCTGGACACTGAGCAGGGCCCAGAAGGGCAAAGTCATCTGCTTCACAAGGACAGCTGAGTGCAGGGCCTAGGCCCATCTGACTAAGTCAGGGATCTTGACAGAAAAGGGCCTGACACTCCTCCCTGGGAGAAAGTCATAAGGGCAAGTGGAGCATATGTCAAGTGCCAGGCACCAGGCCAGGCCTGGAGGGCAATTACAAGGGGCATTCCACCTCTGGGGGCTGCCACTGTAACAGAGGAGGAGAGGAAACTGAGGAGTCAGTTAAGAGCTAAGCAATTGTGACAATCCACTCGATGCTTCTCTCTTCCTGGTTGTTTCTAGGGAGTGTGCTGTCTTGGCTCCTGTGCACACTGTGTGTATTCCTACCTTTGAGCATCTTTGAGAGTGATTGTGGCAGTGGGGGTGGGAGAGTGAGTCTGTAGGAGCCAGGAGTTTAAACAGTGGTGTTGTCACCAAGTGCAGGCAACACTATCTCGTCTTTCAATATTTGTGCAACCCTAGGAAGGTCCCTATGCCCATCAGGGGACTCAAACTCATGTCTAATGTCTAGAAATGAGCATTTTATTGTACATGTGTGCCATGGGCCTGCACAGTGGTCAGAGACCTGCCCCAATAGTGTGACTCCCTGTGTGGGAGGCTAGGTCTGCCATATACTTGGCCTGATCTTGGGCAAATTACCTAAGCTGATCCCTTTTGTCTCTCTCCTTCTCTAGCAATGAAATGGGGATATTAATAAAACAGACCCCATAAGGTTGCTGTGAGGATCAAATGAACTAATATCTGCGAAATGCATGGAACAAAGTTTGGCACAATCTTGGTGCGGTGTATAAGCTGTTTTGCATTTGAGATCTGTCTGCGTGCATGTGCCTGTTGAAGGTCCAGCCATCAGAGGAAATGCATGCTGGCTTTTGTGAATGCATGGCTGTCCCTGCATCTGTGCATGGCCTCCTCCCCAGGTGACAAAGAGCAAATGTGGCTAGCTGGTTGGGGGGAGGGGGGAGGGTCTGCAGAAGGAGGCTCCTGCCACAGTCCAGCCAGCTAGACTTTCCACAGCCCAGTGACTCTGTCCCTCCAATCGGCCGAGCAGCTAGATAGGCAGGCAAAGAAAGGCCTGTCTCTGGGCTGACCTGGGCCTATGCCATCTCTAGCCCTGACTATAGGAATTGTATTTGCAGGCCTGATGCCCCTTAGGATTGGAGGTCCCAGAGAACAGGGTCAAGACCACCGCTGTGTCCCCAAGTCACAGCAGTCCCTCTTAATGACAGCTAGCACTTAGTGAGGGCCGACTGAGTTTCAGGTCCTGTTCTTCACTGATGCCTGGTCTAACTCAATGACTCCTCACATTGATTTCCATTGTCCCTACTTTACAGATGAGGAAACTGAGGCCAAGAGAGATGAACACTTTCTTAAATCACACAGCTGGTAAATGAAAAGACCAGAATTCAAACTGATCAAATGTGTGTCCAATGTGTGTCCATTGGTCCAGGAGACCAATGTCTAGGGCTAGGGGCACAGGAAAACATGGAGAGTGGTTCTGGCAGAGGAAGAGACCAGCTTGGCTCCCTATTGGGAGCCTAAGGAGGGGAAGGGAAAGGTGGAGGAGGCCAGATAGTGGGAATCTGGAAGGCCAAACACAGGGGCTTGAACTGAAGCTGGCTGTACTCCTCAAAGACCTGGGTATAGCGAGGTGCCATGGGGACAGGCTACCTGGATCCTCTGCTCTGGGTAAATCGATGGGCTGAGTCCACATCTCCGAAAGAGCCTCTGGCTGACAGCAAACCAGCAGAGTTGGCCAGAGCAGAAGCTCTGCCATCAGTCTGGAGGCAGAATCCCAGTGCCTGCACTTGGCTAGAGGAGCTTGGGGCAAGTCACCTCCAGCCATCCAGCCTCCACTATCTCATCTGAAGCAACTTATTGAAAAGATTGAAATCACTGTCCCAATGCTTGATGCTTAGTACTTAATGGTAACCCCTATCAAGGAGAGACTTTAACCACAATAAAGTGGGAGGACCTCATAGAAAAGGTGGACATCATGCCCAAATATATGGGCAGTTTAACAAGAGGGAAGGCTGACTGGAGATGCCAGAACCATGCTAGAAAGGCATGATATCAGAGAGCATTAATTCTTTGGATGGAATCAGCCGACTGGACACAGGAGAGAAAAACAATCTTGGTGATGGGTTCATAGAAATTCTCCAAACTGAAAGGAGAAAGTGAGAAAAAAAAGGCTCACAGCACAGCCTTCCTGGATGTGTTGAGAAGGTAGAAGCTCAGTGCCAGACCCTGGGTTTTCAGAGGAAGCATGCCTTCACTCAGTAACAAGGTTGTGCTGACTGTTCTCAGCTCTGGGGTTTCAATAGCAACAGGAAAGATGGCCATTGCCACCTCAGGGAGCACCCTATGGGTGGGGAGAGTCAGACACAGCCATTAGTAAAGTCTAGAGTGCATGAGATGGTACTGCATCCCACAGAGAAAACACACAGAGAGGGGCAGGAAGAGTAGCATTTTGGGGTGTGATTTCAGATGGGGTGGCCAAGGAGAACTCCAGACAGAAAGACTTTGCAAACATCTGGGGAAGAACATTCCAGGCAGAACAAACAGCTGGGCCGGGGGTCCTTATGGAAACCCCAGAGGGCCAATGCCCAGAGCAGAGTTACCCTGAGGATGAGGATAAGGTTGGAGAGGAAGGGAGATGGGCGGGTCCCCAGAAGGAAGCAGAGTACCACGTGGGCACTTGGCTGTGAGTGGTATGGGAGCTTTTGGGGGATTTCCTGCCCAAGAAATCATGTGACCAGGCCTCTGTGTTAACAGGACTACCCTGGTGGCTGACGGAGGACAGACCAGAGATCAGGGCACAGGGCAGCTGGTGGGGAGCCTCCAGTGAGAACCCAGGTGAGATTATGGCACCTGGGATGAAGGTAGCAGCAGTGGGAGACAGCAGGTTTTAGATTCAGGGTATACTCTGAAGGTCAGGCTGATGTCAGAAGGGTCTTTTAAAATGTTTTTATTTACTTATTTTTATTTAATATGGAAATTTCTCAAAGAACAGAAGGGTCTTTATTATTTTTGCTGTTGTGAGGGCCAAAAAGGCTCGCCAGCACCACCCCCGCACCCCCACCCCCACCCCCACCCCCCGGCCCAGGTAACTGGAAAAAAACTGCCCACTTGGCCCTTCTTGCTGGGATCATCTTGTTGACTGGAGGGGAGTGGTTGTCAATGACCGTTTTACTCTGAAGGCTCCAAGCTCCCCACCCCCACCCCAGGCAGCCCAACAGCTCCTCAGACAGCCTAGCACCCCCCCTCCCCCAACCACCCCAGGCCAGCTCTGAGCAGCCCCCAGCTCCAGCTGCAGTGCTGGGGTTGTTTGTTTACTCAAAGTCAGCAAAGGTCAACCTGTATTCATCTGAGAAGGTGGTCCTTGCATCCCTCAGGCAGTTCTGCTTCTCTCCCTGAGCTCCCACAGAGGGGAGGGCAGCTCTTCCGTGAGTCCCACTGTGCCTGGTCCCTGCACAGCCTATCCTGGCCCTGATCACCCTCACCCACCATGGCTCCTGTGTAGTGGGATAAGGTCTAGAGCCCCTATAGTGGCCTTCGGGTCCTGGAAGATCTGTCCTCAGCCTCCTGGCCTTCTCTTCCCCTACCTGCACACACAGTACCCACAGTGACTCGAGGTTGTGCCCAAACCTCCCCCACAGGGTTGCATCACCCTTTCTCTATCTGGCCAGTGTCTGCTCAGCTTCTCCACCCCAGGCAAGGATCCCCTCGGCTCCCACAGCCCCTGCTCTTCCTTCCTCCTTTCACACGGAGTTACAAAGCTAAGGACAGGCAGCCAGAGGGCAGCCACAGTCCTGCTGTCCATGCAGACATCACTCAGCCATCAGGGCACCTCTCCCATGGAGCCTGGACATGGCCTCAGGGTTGCTAACAATAATTGGAAAGAGGTGAGCCGATGGGTTTAAACTATTTCCATCCTAATTGCCTTTCGCTTATGTGCAACACACACACACACACACCCCTCCACCTTTAGACCACGGCTTCCTGAGGGGCAAGGTTAAGTATCTTTATTCCTCTCTCTTTCTAGGATACCACACAGGGCTGGCACCAAGAAAGCACTCATCAATCCAGCCCTGACTGTGGGAGCAGGACATCTGAGGCGGAGAGAAGCCCTCAGTGAAAGTTTCAGTGAATGGCAGAGGCAGCAATACATGGGGCTGGAGCTGAGTGCCCCCCATCCTAGCCCCCTTTACCCCATGGAGGAGACCCCCACATGTCTTTCCCTCCTGGTTCTGGGCAGCCTCCTTGCCCTGCTGCCTGTCTGATGTAGGGCCTCCCTCAGAGGGAAGCCTTTTGGAGAACCCAAACCTTATTCTCTCTCCCTCTTGACTCTCCTGATCCATTAGGCCTGATCCCAACTGAAAACCTGAGGTCTGCAGAGTGGGGTGGGCTGGTCCTTCCCAGTGTGATCCATGGTGCTGTGATAAAAGGAGCTGGAAAACTGCAGGAGACCCCTCCTCCAATCCAGAGCTTCACATTTATGTATCAGTACGTAAAAGCATCTGAGTCAAGCCCCCGCCCCAAAATGTCAAATTTTGCTCTGTCCAGTTCTTTAAACTTTACGTAACCACACAACCCTTTTTCTCAAAGTTCCTGTTTATCTCTCTCTCAGTTACCATTCTTGTAGTTTCACAAGAAACTTCAGTCAGGCTGGTTGCACCATTCGAGAGTATGGGAGATTTTGTGACTGGAAAAGTCTAGACCTCAGGAAGGTTTCCATATAGCTAGGTCAAGCCCTTCACTCAACTTCTTGCAGATTTGTTTGGATCTCTATTTCTTCCTCTGTGCATGTGTCATCTTCATCCTCAGTCTGGATTCCCTCATGGGAGCAAAATGACTGCAGCACTTCCAGGTATCACATACACAACTACCACTCCCCACGCACATACACTGCACAGGGGAAGAGGAACCTTCTCTTCTCACTATAGACCAGATGCCTTGATCCTATTTAGACCATGTATTCATCTCTGAACCAATCAATGGGCAAGAGGAATAAGTATCAGCCAATGAGAAGAGAACCTACCCATTGAAAGGAAATCATAAGATTTTCCACAAAATCTGTGACAATTTTCTCTTTCTAGTAACACCCATTCTCCCCACCCCATTCCATTTTTTTTTTAAGTAGGAAAATTTATTGGGGAATAGGAATAACTCCTGAGAGACAGGAGGGGTCCCAAATGGGTGGCCAATGAGCCTGTTTGTTGAGTAGGGTTTTTAGAGCAGTCACGAGGGGTAGGTATAATGTGGGTCAAATTATAATCAGCCAATACAATTACAAGTATAGACTCTTAGCTAATATTGATCCAATAGTAACACGGGACTATGGATGACATCAGTAACTTTGGTTGATAATCTATAGTCTTAGTTTTAATCTTTTTTTTTTAATAAATTCTTTTATTGGTACATTGTAGGTATACAACACAATTACATTTCTCATTGGGAATTGTACCTTTACATGATGCATCTTGGTTCTTATGTTTTCCCCATTCCTAGCCCTCCCTTCACGCCCTCCACCCTTCCTTATTTACAAAGACTTAGTCTTAATCTTAATCTTTTTCTTTTTCTTTTTTTTGGTACTGGGGATCGAACTCAGGACCTTGTGTTTGAGAGACAGGCGCTGGAACCTCTGAGCTAAATCCCCAGCCCCCTTAATCTTAATCTTAATCTTAATCATCTAGCCAGTGGGAGATGATGGCCCACCCAGGAATGAGATAATGGGAAATCTCAAAAGGATAGCACCAATAATCTCAAGCTTCCTAGAAGAAGAATGTAAATCTGGCCATTGTGATTTTAATCTTCTTCTGATGGGCCTCCAACCAGCTTATTTTTTTATTGTTTGTTTGTTTGTTTGTTTGTTCTGCTACCAGGGATTGAACTATGGACCTTGAGCTTTTGAGGCAGATGGAGGAACCACTGAGCTAAGTTCCCGGCCCTCCAGCCAGTTTTTGATCTTCTGCACTGACTCCCTCAAGGCCCTAGCCCTGTCTGACCCCCTACAATATTTCTACCTGAGTTGTCTATAATATTCCTCTCTCTGAAGAGCTATCCCTAACTGCAGTTAGGAGAGAATGGGTGTATCCCATTTTTTCCCTGCTAAGAAACCTTGATTTTTTTTCCCATGGCACTGGTGAGCCACTGATCTCAGGAAAGTATCCCCTGCCTGAGCACTATGGATGAATCTTGATTAGCCCAAAGATTCATGGTAACCTTTCTTGTTTTCATTAACAATTGGTTCAGGAATGGTCATATGACTTGGTTCTACAAAATGAGATGCAAGCAAAAATTTCCTGGTTGTGCCTTCTAGGAAAGTTTTTGCCTTCCTGATACAAAGAACAGTCTTGAATAGCAAACTTCTTTACCTTTTCTCTCTCTCTTTGTACCAAGAATGAGAACTTGATACCGGGAGGTGTAGCAACCACTTTAGGACCAAGAGGCAATAACTATGAATACAAATGCCATCTTCCCAGGGATGACCAAAGAGAGAGATGGAATCCAAGGCCTGGACAGTCTCATTAGCCAGCTGCACATATCCTGAACTGCTATCTCTTGGCATCTTATTATTAAACATTAGAAATGCATATTTGTTTAAGCCAAAGGCATTCCTGACACAAAGCCAAGTCTTTTTTTTTTAAGAACTAGGATTTGTGAGCATAAAGACTCTTAACTGCCTTGGAGACACAGCTGAAGTTTACTTGAATCTGTTACTTTCTTAGACATACCCTGCCCCAGGGAGACTTGCAAGAAAACAGATCATCCAACCCTTTACATTCCCTTGACAACAGGGAGTGGGGTAACAGGGGTGGTGGAGCCACCAGCTGCACTCCCAGCAGGACATCCCAGGGTTACTTTGGAGCTTGTTTACTTAAGGGCCTATGTCAATGCTCCACCCAAAGCACATTCCTGATTCCAGGCACTGGTTCAGCAAAATCTTTCCAGAGTTTTAAACTTGGCTACCTCTTCCTTCCTAGCCACCTCAATTGTAGGATCTCTCCCCCTAAAGTAAATCAGAATTAGATGAGGAAAAGCCAGGAAAGCCATTAATATGAGCATTTTCATCACAGCCACAAATACTATAGTCCAAAAAAACTGGACAAATCTAAATGCCCTACCACAGAGGAAGTATTAAAAAAAACTGTCTGCTTAATGAAATATTATATGGTTGTGAAAAACGGTTGTTGACAAGTTCATAATATTGCACAGAAAAAGGCAGCTATAACATATATATATATATGGCATAATCTCAATTACATAAAAATGGCATACAGAAAAAATAAACCAGGCAAGAAATACCCTACTATGTTAACAGTGATTGTGCCTGGTCAGGGTTATTATAAGTACTTTGTTGGGGAAGTTTTCCTGCTGTTCTATATTTTTCCATTTTGTCTGTATGTTCTTCTTTTGTGAGCAGAAAGAATAAAACTGACTTTTCCTTTTAAAGCTTCCAGGACCCTCCACTGTGTGAGATCATTGCTGTTGTCTCCCCTCCAGTAAAGCAGGTAATCAAGGGCTGCCTGGAGCGGATGACCCCCTCTGCAAAAAGGGCCAAAATGAAAACAGCTTCCAAAACCAGCATACTTGATTAATAGCTTGAAACGTTTTCAATAGGCAAAGGGAGTGGTGGGAAAAGGGGAAGATCAACACCCTATTTTTAAATGGTGATGTCAGCTCACAGGAACTAAAAGCAAAAGGAGGTACACACCAATTCCGGCCTTATGCAAATCTATGCAAATGAGGCCAAGTCCCTAGCTCAGTGAGAATTCTGGGTCTGGGCTCCCACCTGGCTCCTGGGTCTCCCTGGGAAGGGAAGGGAGGAGGAGAGGAGGCACAGTGGTGACCATCATTCACTGAGTTCCTGCTGAGGGCCCAGCTTGCAAAGCATTTTCACAGCCTGGAGCTCTTCTGACTCCCACATTACTGAGGCATAGATAAGATTATCATCCCCACTCTGCCGGCATAGTAAAGAGAACTCAGCAGAGGAGTAGCCTGTGGAAGGGCACAAACTGGCCAACTTTAGAGCTGGCAGAGCTCGGCAGCCAGGGTAGGCATTCCTGAGGCACAAGGACACGGGCCTCTGATGGGGCTGAGAGTCAGTCCTTAGAGGAAGGTGAAATGCAGACTGCTGGGACCCCCAAAGGCCAAAGGTCTGAAACCCCTGAGTGTGTTGCTATGAGACATCTAGAAGTGATAGGTGCAGCTCCCAGACAGATCTTGGACTTCACTGCACTTGCTGTGCCCTCTGCCCAGGAGACTCCCTGCTGACACCTCCTGGCTTGCTAAAAGGCCCCAATGGGCTCCTTCCTCAAAGGTCACCTTATCAGAGGGGCCTCAGCTGACTACTCAACAGAGTATCACCTGCCCCTCCTAGTAGCATTCACCACCTCTCTGACTTACTAGAGATGTGTTTGCTTATTGATAAGAAAACGTGTTCCATGGGAGCAGGGAGTTTAGCTTTTGGGTTTGTGTCTGTGTTTTCAACACCTGGTATACTCTTGATGTTCAAGACATATCTGACAAACAAAGTCACAAATAAATAAATGAATCTCCACTTCCCTAGGACCAAATCTTGCACAATGACCCACAACAATAAACACATAATTACTACTTATATAATCTGTATAACTAACATTTCTGAGCACATATTTTTACATTCCTTTCCTCAACTATTCACAAGCACTTGAAGCAGGAAACACAATTATTCCCACTCGACAGCTGCAGAAAGAGAGGCTCTGTGAGTCAGGGAAACCACCCTGAATCAACCAGTGTAATCAGCAGAGCACAACTTGGATCGAGCATGTCTGTTTCTAGAATCTACTTTCTCACCTGTCACATGATGCCCTGGGTCAGTTCCACCAAACTAGAGGGCAGAACCCAGGCCAACTTTTTTCATTGCCATGTTCCTAGCACCTAGCACTAAGTGTAGCAGTGCCCTTGGTAAGTGTTAAGTGAATCAATGGTTCTCAAAGTGGGGCCCGTGGGTGACAGGGGCAGCATCACTAGGAACTTGTTAGAAATGGTGATTCCCATGTCCCACCACAGACCCACTGAATCATACCCATGCACACCAGTATGTGAGAACCACTAGCAGGGCTCCAAGCCTATGCCTTAACCTGGAAACAGGGTTGATTGTCCCTGAGGTCAGAACAACAATTGCCGAATTAGAACTTTGTGGAGCGTGGACTCACCAGGGGTTCCAGCTGGTCTGACTCCTTCCCAGGAGCTATTGAGAGGAAAGTTTTCAGCTCCAATTTGAGGCCTTTGATTTCAGCCTCATCTGGCAGGGAAGATGCCAGCTTGTCAGAGGGAGTGAGCGGGGCTCTGGGAGTGATGGAGTTGGAGCGGAGGATCCATTATTAATTACCATGTAACATTGATTAAGAGCCCACAGGGCATCACAGCTGCAGGAGCTTAGGAAGCCTGTGCTCCTGCCTGCAGGGGAAAATGATTAGCAACATTATGAAAGGAAATATTCATCCTGGAGCGGCCCTGAGCAAACCCCTCCAGGGATGGGGAATCTTCCGCTCCCAGGGATCTTTCCTTCTAGACAGACCGGGGACAGCTGTCTCCGCAGCAGCTTGGGACAGATGTGCTGGAGTAGGAAGATAAACCAACTGACCTCTAACCTGCCTTCGGCTGCTGCGTAGATTGGCAGGTTGGTAGATCAGAGAGTGTAGCTCCAGGGGCCAGAGATACCCAGTTTGGCCTCTTGAGATAGTAGTTAAATGTGGCTGAATCTTTCTGATTTCTTTTTAGAGATAGAGGCAAGTTAGGTTTGATGTCAAATCTCCTAATTTTTAAGTATGGTTAAGACTGATTCTGGGTTGGCAACTTTTTCAGCTACTCAACTGCTTTTGTCACATTCAATTCTTTCAACGACCTCATTTCCATCTTCTAGAGAAAGAAACAGACTCAGAATGGTCATTCACACGGCAAGTTGGTAGAACAGCTGAATTCTTGGCTTTCTCCCACAAATCACTCAGAGTTCTCAGATGTCCTACCTCTGTGTCCCCAGACTACCCCGAAAAAAGCCATTCCAGAATGTCTATGGCGATTGTCCAATCCAACCTATGTCCTTCTGAGCTGTGTTTTACGCCCAGATATTGCACAGAAATTCCCAGACAATACATCTGGATGGATCTTCGGAGTTGAGCACCCCAGTATACACTATACTTCTCCGGGAAGCTTGGTGCCAAGAAGCCAGTCCCACCCTCTTAGTGGGCCAGCCTCTGATCTTTGACCTCACATTTCTAAGGAGGTCAACAGGACTGGCCTATCACCTCTCACTTAGTTCCATAAAACTCTTACTTTTTCTGCCACTGACTTCCTGGGATGCCTTAAGTAAGTCTCTACTCTTCTCTAGGACTCAATTTCTCCTTAGGCCAAAGAGGAGCATTTGAGCCCACTAGTGAAGTACCTGACCTCACGGATCCTGTGATCAAGCCATTGTACAAGTCATTGGGAAATGCCAGACTGAGAAGAAAGACTTCTTGGGTGATGATGATGGTAGTGGCAATGCCAAGATACTGGCTAGCATCTGTGTAATGCTATCATTACACATGTGGATTATTTTGCATAACCCTTACCCAACCCTATGAAGAAGGTAGCCTTACAAGTGCAGTTTCACAGAAGCTGAGGCTGAAGTGCAATGTCATGGTTAAAGTATATCCCCCCAAAAGACCTTTGTTGAAAATACAATCCCTAATGTAGCAGTGTTGGGAAGTGAGGCCAGGGGGAGGTGTTTAGATCATGAGAACTCCACTCTTGTGAATGGACTGATTAGATCATAAAAGGGCTTGAGGCTGTGAATTCCATCATTTTCTCTGTTTCTCTCCCTCTCTCTCCCCTTAAATTCCCTTGCTTGCCTACCTTCTGCCTTGGGATAACACAGTAAGAAGACCCTCATCAGATGCTGGACTCTCAATCTTGGGCTTTCAGCCTTCACAACTGTGAGTCAAATAACCTTCCATAGCTTACAAATGACCTGTCCATGGTATTCTAGCACAGCAGCCCCAAAGGGACTAAGACACCTAGGGAGGAAAATGAGTGGTGTCCATGCTGTATCCTCTCCCACAGCCATGCAATGTGAGCCTTGCTGGCTCCTTCTAAATTCTCCATTTGTAGTCCAGACCACACCAGGTCCCTGGGGGCTGAGCAAGCTGCTGTTTCCCAGGAAACCATTTTGAATCTTGAGGACTTATTAAGAAGTCCACAAACTCAGGGTAGAGTTTTCACACTGGTACAGCTGGGCACAGATCCCCAGGGAGGTAGGGAGCAACGTCCCATCCCTGCAGGTGTGCAAGCTAAAGCCATGCTTCAGGAGAATGTTGTAGCAGGAATTCCAACACTTGATGGAAGGAAGAAAGAATAAGCTAAAAAATAAGCAAAAAAAAAAAAAACTGAGTTAAGAGTCAGACATCTTGGCTAGAGTCAGGTTCTGCTTACTTTGCTGAGTGACCTTGTGTAAGTTACTCAATTTCTCTTTGCTTAATTTCCTTGCCTTGAAAACAAAACTAATAATAGTACCTTCCTCTCTGTCTGCATTACTGTAAGATTACATAAATTAATATGTGTGGAACATTTAGCAGAGTGCCTGGTGCACAGTAAATCTATAAAAGTGTTAGTTATTACTTGAAAACTTTTGCTTTTAACTTTGGAGTCCTATCTACCAATGAGGATTTCAGTAATGCTACATAAGAAAAGCTTCCCCTAACTGATAGAGTGAAGGCTGGGAGCACTGGAGCCCATTAAGTCAGCTCCCTTTCCTTCTACAGTCACCTCAATACCACATCAAGGGATGGGTAGCCAATGTGACCACACAGCTCAATGTCACCACAGCCCCTCCACCTCAGAGGCTGGTCCAAGACTCAAATGTTCTTTGCCCTTAAAATCCAGTCTGCTTGGCCTCCTCAAAACTAGAGCATTCTGCTGCCACATTTCACAGGTGGGGAAACTGAAGTCTGTAAAGAAATGAGTATTCACTGAGGTCCCCAGACAGTTAAGAGATAAGTTCTCTCTGGAGGACAGAAGGCATCTTAGCCACTTTCTCATAAGCAGAAACCATGCCACATCTCTGAGGAAACCACTGCCCGTCTGGACTGTGACCCAGAGGGACCCCAGGGTCCTCCTCAATGTCACCTTCCCAAAGTCTCCCAAGGGCCTCTCACAGCAGGATGCTGCTGCAGAGGGGAGGTACAGCCTGCTGGGAAGTCAGCAAGAGGAAGTATATGCAGAGAAAGGAAACAGGGAGCAGGCGCCCAATGGCAGCGGGACAAGAGGAGAGGAGGATAAATCTGGAGGTGGGTGTGGGGCAGCTCAGGCCACTCAGACACAGCAAAGCACCATCAGCCAAGCCAGGACCAAGCTTAGGAGGAGGTATAGGGAATCCGCAGTCCTAAGAGAGCCCCTCAATTTGCCACAACACCCCCTCCTCCAGGACTAGGCAGCTGCCCTCCATGATGAGCCCATGCCAAATGTCTGGCAGGATCCGCCATTGGCCTCCTAACAGAGACCTGTGAGACCAGACCCTCACCATACAGAGGGGACTGTAGCCAGAAAGGGGCTTGTCCAAAGCCAGACAGTGGGCCAGGAAAGGCTGGGACCACCCCTCAGGCATCTGAAGCCCTGCTATTTCCACAGGCCTCAAAGCCTTGTTGCAATAACCACGATCATAACAACAGTACTGTACTATGGGCTCCTCTTTCCCCCGAAAACACTTACTATAGGGTAGACACAACTTGAAGTCTTTCCCATGGCAGAACTCTTTTCATCCTCATAAAACCATCCTGGGAAAGGACCAGGATTCCCATTTTATAGGTGAGGAAACTGAGACACAATGAAGTGTCAGAACCTTCCTGAGACTACATAACTGGCCCTTGGGGGAGTGGTGACTCAAGCCCAGGAGCCTAGTTGCACAGCCCACATCTTGATCACCATGCTGCTGGCAGTGGAGGACCTGCTCTCCAGAAGGTCAGATATCAGTGAGCCTGGGCAAAGGGGATATCCAGGAATGGGAAGCCACTGGAGGCTATAGGGCTGTGGTCAAAGGCTCCCACAATACAAATGTCCCCAACATCCTTTGCGACTAGGAGTGGCACATGACACTGACCCAGCCAATAAGATTGAGGGAGAAGTCCAGAGACAGTGTTCCTCCACATGAGAAAGCCCTTTCCTTTGTGCTTACTCCTTCCTCCACTTCCTACAAGGAACAGAGGTGCAATGCCTGACATGTTGCAGTCATTTTGCAACCAAGAGACAACAGGAATGAGGATGAAGGGATACGTGTTAGAGGTGCCAAAGATAAATGGCAAGGAGAGTGTGAGTCCCCAGTGATGCTAATGAGAGTCACAGTCCCAGATGTACTCCCTTGGACTTCTTGCCATGTAAGACAGCAAGAGCCAACTGGATTATGCCTCTATAGGGTTTCTATTACTTATAGCTGAGTCCATTACTAAATTTCCCAACATCGAGGCTTAGATGGGACCCTAAAACTGTCAGAGCCCAAGTCCAAAATCCTTCTCTGGGATCACCCTGTCTCCTAGGAGCCACACCTCCTCCCCCTCTCTCCCAAAATGCTCCAGTGTTAGGCCTGTGCTTGGACCAGCCTGTAAAATCTCCTCTGGCCTTCCAATGATGAGCTACCAGGAAAGTCCCCAAGAACCCAGTGGAGAATCCTGAAGAATGAATGGGGTACAAGTCTTACTATGAAGGCTCCAGGTCCCAAGTCTCCAGCCCATGGACTTCCAGAAAGCACACTGACTCTGCCCACAGTCACCAATTGAGTTTTTGTGCCTGTGACTGCTGGAAAATTGAAGGAGCAGGCTGCCATGCTCCAGGTGCTCACAGTGGACAAAACCATCAGAGTCTCTGTTGCCTGAGCTTATAGCTTGGTGGGGGAAGCACACAGTAAGCAAGGGAGCAGGAAGATTCTCTTGACACTGCTCATCACCACCATTACCAGGCACTTTACAGTTTACACCACCTGTCTGGATCTACTCGACAACTCCTCAAAGTAGAGTCCACATTCCTATCTCACTGAAGAAACAATGGTGCTAAGAGGGGAATTAAGACGAGCCAGTCCCAGGGTTACCCAGTATGTCCAGGAGGCATCAGAGCTGGACCTAGGTTTACCTGGCTGCTCTGCACCCCTGAGAGCTCCCCTTTCCCCACCAGACAGCTGAGCAGGCCCCTCTGCAGCGGTACATGTTGTTCTAGGTGCTACCAAACCAGTCAATCGAACAACAGCCTCTACCAAAATCCAGAGCTGGGCTGGAACATAGTGCTACCAGCTCCATGTACCCCCCTCACCAAGCTCTTGGCTCTGATGGCTCTTTAATTTTTCATCCCCACTGAGCACCAGGCCCTGGGGCTTCAGCCGAGTTTCTGGAGCTCACCCATGGGGGAGCCGGTGTAATGGGTCCAGACCTGTCGAGAAGTCTGTCTGCCCACAAATATTCCCTGCTCCTCCCACGTCATGCCCAGCAGGCATGGTGGAGGACAACCGTGAGCCAGGAAGCTTCAAAGACGACAGGGCCGGGTTGTTTGCTGTGCTGATGGCGAAACCCTCCTGACCCAATTTCCATTCCATCTAGTCCCAGGTCTTTCAGACTCTGCTAAATGGGGTGCCAAGCAAGTTGAAAGGGTCGATGAGGGATAGGGTAGGAAGACATTGCTTCAAGGCAATGGTGGGAGGCAGTGACTCAAAGAAGCCAACACTCAGGGATGGAGGAGCTCTCTTTCTCTGACATGGACTGGGCCAAAGGACTTGGCTCAGATCTTGGCTCTGTCACTGCCTAGCTGTGTGTCCTTGGACAAATCACTCACCCTTTCCGATCAGATGCTTTTATTGTAAAATAGAGATTCATCCATTCCACAAACTTATATTGGGCCTCTGCTATGTGCCAGATACTGTGGATACAGCAGTGAAAATAAAAATAATGTGCCAGCTATGGTGGTGCATGCCTGCAACCCCAGATACTTGGTGGTGGTAGGGAGGTGAGACAAGAGAATCACAAGCTCAAGACAGCCTGGGTAACTTAGTGAGACTCTGTCTCAAAATAAAAATAGAAAGGGGCCAGGGATTTAGCTCAGTGGTTTCACTGCCTGCTGCGCAAGTGCAAGGACCCAACTTCGATCCCCAGTACCAAAAAAATAAAAACATAAAAAATAAAAATATAGAAAGGAGTGAGGATGTAGCTCAGTGGTAAAGCACACCAAGGTTTGACCCCCAGTACTGCAAATTAATAATAATAACAATAATCTCACAGGGCTTTTGTAAAGATCAGAGTTAATTTATTTGAACCACTGTGTTTGATATATAATAAGTACTCCATACAGGACCATTATTATTGCTTTTGTAATTATAAGAGGACTTAGGCTTTATATATACAATTATTTTCTATCACTCACCCTATAGGGTTATTGTTATATTTGCAGGAAAGGCCTCTGCTCAGGTGCATCCATGTACACACACCAGCCATTATGAAGAATTTATTTCCTTCATTTATTTCCTTTCACTTCATTTTTCCCAGCCTGTCTTACTCTCCTTCCCTCAGTTCAAAACTAGCCTGTCCTTGCCCAGTTTAGCCTATAGCAGGGACCAATAAAGGTTTTCTTCACTCACTCACCCATTCATTTATTTACTCAGCAAACAGTTACAAAGTCCCATGTCGAGCTAGGCTCTGTTCTGGGAATGGGGAGGGGGCCACAGCTGTGACCAAGACAGACTGTCTCTGCCCTTTTCCAATCTACATCATAGAAGGGAAGACAGACAAAGTGTCCTACAGCAGTTCTCCTTCCTGCAGGAATATGTTGCAAGATACCTCAGGGATATCTGAGGCCACAGAGAGTCCCCAACTCTACATATACCATGTTTTGCCCTACACATACAAACCCATGACAAAGTTTCACTTGTAAATTAGGCACAATTAGAGATTAGCAATAACATATTAAAATAGAGCAATTATGACAATATACCATAATGAAAGTTAGGCGAATGTGATCTCTCTCAAAACATCTCACTACACCACACTTGCCCTCGGTAGAATGTGACAAAATGCAGAGAAATGAGTGATAGACATGGTGACATAGCGTCAAGCTGCTGTGGACAGTCTGACCATACAATGCACCAGGAGGAGTACCATGGAGTCATGGAAAGGCTGATTGATTGCAGGTAATTGAGACCAAAGAAAACAGAACTGCAGACAAGGTCAAGTGGAGGACAACTGTACACACCAGGTGGGAGGGACATTAGGAGAGGAAGATTGCCAGATGCCCTAGCTGAGGATGTGACACTTTGTTTGAGACCTGGATGAGGCAGAAAAGGAAATCATGAGGAGTTCCATGCAGGGAATACTGAGGGCAAAGGCTGAAGGTGGAAGGTTGGCAAAGGAAGGGAGCCCAGAGGGCAGCCTGCCCGGGATCCAACCTGCCACCTTCAGCAGTGGGTGGAAGAACAAAGGCACCAGTGATGCCAGGCAACCCTTAGATACTTAGGATAATGGTTCAAGGTGGGTATTGCAGGCTCCAGCCCCTCCCTGAAGATTTAGGAGAATGGAGCTCAGAAAGAGAAGGTGATTTCCTAAGGTCATACATCCAACAGTGACTGGCTTAGACCCAGACCCCACCTCTAACTCCAACCAATATTGCTTTCACTGAACCACAGACACTGCCTTTCTGAATGTGAGGTTAAGGGGTTCAGGCAGATCCCAGGAGACATTCAGGGTCAGAGAGGTTGGGAGACAGACTGGAGAGGCAGGAACGTGAAGCCTCCTCCACCCCCAGCCATGTTTGTCCTCCTGCTCAGAGAACCACAGGAACCAGATAACAGCCTTCATCCAGGCTCTGCATCTGGGAACCATGGTTACGGCTGCTGCTTGATTGGCAGGGGGTCCAGATCCATTCAAGCCACCCCCTGGCTCCTAGAGGTTGCATGAGATGTGGAGCCAAGAGCCAGGGGACAAGCTGGGGGTCACCAGTCGCCCCTGGACACCATTCGATAACCCTCCCCCTCGTGAACTGATCATCCGGGCAACACACACCACCGAGAAATCCTTTTTAGAGCTCTGAATTAAAAATAAATTTGCAAGCACATAACCAGATGTTACATGGGGAAAAGATAAATAACTCAGCCTGTCAAGGAACTGCCTCATCTCAGTCAACCCTCTCTCTTTCACAAGGTTTTAATTTTTAATTTCACAGCGGTAACTATAGCAACCTGCAAAAATAATATATTCCAAAGCAAAACAACTTTCTTGGCTCGGGCTTGGCATCTCCATGTTCCCTCCTTCCCTCCTCTCCACCAACTTCATACAGGTCTGTGCCCAGAGTTGTTGAGCATCCTCAGCTTTGGATTCATTCATTCATTCATATCCAAGAATCCCTTGGCACCCAAGTCCACAGAACTTCCAACTTTAGGAAACAGGATGTTGAACAATGGATTCAGAACTGGAGGGATGCCATGTTATCCTGACCTGCTTGGTGCCCAAGATTTGAGAATGGGGAAGTCTGGGTACCAAGGACTTATTTATTGGGGGCCTAATTTGTCCAAGGGTTGGTTCTGAGCACTGGGGTAACAGAGAAGAGGACTAAGCCCGCCTTCAAGAATGTCACAGTGTTGGGTGAGAGAAAAACATAAACACATAATTACAATCAAGGAAGACTTGAACAAAAGGAACAAATAATATACAAGTGGGGCACAAAAAAAGAGGAGGTTGTCATTACCCAAGGAGGTTTGAGAAGGCTTCTGAGAGGAAGTGACTTCTAAGATGGCTCTTGCTCAATAAGTAGAAGCTTTCAGAGTGAACAAAATGGGAAAGGGCATACCAGGCAGATGGAATGGCACTCACAAAGGCAGAGATGTGAGACAGCTGGTAAGGCACATGCCTAGGACAAGGGTGAGGCCTTGGGAGGGGGCCAGAGAACCTGGAGGGTGATGAAACATGCAAAGCCTCCAACACTGAGCTGAGGGCTGGGGTAAATCCGCATAGTAAGGGGGACACAATATTTTAAGAGATGATGCTAGGGAGAAGTGTAGGGAACCCGTCAGAGGGGAAAAAATGGTGCTTGGTAACTGCAGGAAAGAAGAGAATGGAAGTCTTGGTTTGGACTCCCCAAGCCAAAGGGCCAATTTTATTTTGGAAAGGTCTCTAGGAAGCACTGATACCAGGAACGGAGAGAGAGAGGTAAGGCAGGGAAGGGAATGGCGCTTGTACGATATTTATTCTCACCAAGAACTGGAGGTTACTCCTGGTGCTGTGAGTGGGGGTTTCTGAGCACCTCAGAGCTGCCCATCCACCCCTCCAGAATGAGCAGAGAAGTGGGAGTATTTAAATGGTAATTCCTACAGCAGTAGATTGAGGTTTGTTCCCAGGGATATCTGATCATCCCAAGTGGGCTTGGGAGCAGTGCAAGCTTCTATGGCCAGAGAAAGTCCTCATGCAGAGGAACATGTACATGCCAGCAGCTGGATACAGAACCAGTGTGCCTAGAAACAGGAAAAAGGACAATGGGAGGAGGGAATCAGGAGCATGTGCCCAGTAAAATCCTAAAAGGGAGCATATGGGCATAAGGGGAGGGCCTGACCCTTGGGAAGGTGGACATACACCTGGTTCAGGCAGGTCATGGACAACATATCCCATATAGAGGGAGATCAAGGCCATCCTGGATCCAAGCTGGCAAAAGATGCCACCCAAGTGCAGGCCCAGGAGTGGCTGGGTGTAACCACCTTTCCAAATGAGGAGTCCTGGCCTGTCACAGTGAAACAGAGCTATCCCTTTGGTCTCTGATTACAGGTAGAAGGTGGCAAGGAAAGGTGTTGAGTGAGAAAACGCACATGCAAAGACATATTGCTGCAGAGATGTGGTATGGACCATGACCTTGGGCGAGCTTCACTCTTCTGGCCTTAGTTTCCCCTTCCATTACATGTGGTTTATAGAAGAGCCTGTTGTTGGGCTGGGGATTCAGCTCAGTGGTACTGTGCCTGCCTTGTAAGCGCAAGGTCCTGAGTTTGATCCCCTGGTACCAAAAAAAAAAAAAAAAAAAGAACCTGTTGTAGCAGCTTGTGAGGATGTAATTAAAGGATCCACAAAGATGCCTAGGAGTTACCTGATGAATGTTACCTGCAACTAGCATTTTGACAATACTTTCTGAGTGTGCCACACATGCAGAGCCTCAGGGATCTGATGATTATCAAGCAGTCGTGGCTCCTGCCCTCGTGCCGCCTACAGCCTCATGGACATGCTGAAGTGCTTTATATAGAGTGTTGAAGAAATTTGGATAAAAAAAAATTATGCATAAAGCATGATTCTAATTTTGTTTGAACACACACTCACAAAGGCCCGAGGGATACACACCAACATGTAACAGTAGTTAACACTAGATAGTGAAATTGAAGGTGGCTTGCATTTTTACAATTCTTTTCTGTGTTTTTTCTTTCTTTTAAAATGTTCACAGTGGATTGTATTATTTGAATTGTTACTTTTGAAAAAGAAAGGAAAACAAGCCTGCTCATTTCTCTGACTGCCTGCCTATCACATATCTCATTGGTTTCCTTGGGAACCAGGAGCTTCCCACCCTCAGAGGACACAGGTAGGTGCTTTCTGGGGTCTGCCTACCAAACCTCTCCTACTGCCCCAACTGCTGGGAAAGGGCAGGGGCCTGGAGTCCCCATCAGAGCAACCATCCTGCTCTGTCTGCTGTTGAGAAGGGAGGAATTGCTGAGCTCGCTCGGCCTAAGGCCAACACCTGTGAAGACAGCTCTGCCCTGGGGTCAGAAAGGAGAGACTGGTGCTCACCCTTGACTGTGATTGCAGAGGAAACTTGTCTAAGGCTGAGGCTCACTGGGAGCAGCCCCATTTGTCTAGCCACCCAAGCTGTGTTCTCTAAAGAGCTTATCCTTAATACACTGGCATTTCATTCATCCTCTCTTGGCTCCTGGTCCCCTACTGTTTCTGAAGTTAAGTGGAGGAAGAAGAAAAGTTGACCACCATTAAATCATGTGGTCTACACCAAGCTCCTAAAAATTGACTATTAATCAAGATATGTACTACCCATTTTTCTCGATAGGCTCAACACTCTTAGAAAGTTCTAGTGAGGTCCCTATAGTGGACTTGATGTTATTATTGGTTTGTGTCCCATTTTGGGAAAATAGTGCCTCATCTGCACCATGTGGGCTGGTGGGCTGCATGGGGCTTCGACTAAGACTACCCAAGCAGAGGAGATCACTGCCCCAGGCAGCACTCAAATGATTTTCTGGGATTTATAAAGGGACACGCACTTGGGTATATGGAATATAGTATACTATACCTACTTTCCTGCTAGGAGTGCTGACCTTGGAATATGTGCTTTGGGCCCACCTTCTAGTGGCCATCTTTCCTATCACCAGTTGGGAGGCTGCTTGTTGGACAAAGCCAAGTAGAGAGCCTTGTTGAGTGCCTTTATCCAGCCATTCCTGAAACTGCCTTCCTAGACCAGAGGCAATCCATTCTGTTTTTTCTTAAATAGTCTGAGTTGGATTTTTGTCAACTGAAGCTGAAAGAATCCTCACCACCACATTCCAGTGGGCATCTAATTGTTAGAGAGGTTTGTGGCCACCCAAAATTCATGTCTACCTCAAGTTCCCAAGGATGAATGTAACTGTATTGTATACCTAAAATGTACCGATAAACTTAATGAAAAAAAAATTCACGTCTACCTCCTAAGCATCCTCATTGTTTGGGACAGTTACCTCTCTTCCAATGAATTTGTTGGAGGTGATCATGAGTGTTGACAGCACTGTCTTCTTCACACCTAGATCACTATCTACAATCCCTACACAGAAAAGGTAACTTAGCCAGGAGTCCCTGTTAGGCCAGCCCTAAAACTTTCCCCATGCTCATCTACACCCTGCCTTTCCCTTTCTTCTTCTGAGAGACGCAGATGATCCAGGAAAGAACCCAAGACCCCAAAGAATATCAGGATCACTGGGTAGAAGGGCCTGAACCCCTGAATAACCCAGAGGCATGGACCCATTTGGCACTGTGACATCAGTGGTAAATAAGCATTGACTGTGTTGGGCTAGTGAGATTTGAAGTTGTTGGTTACAGCAGTCACCTGGCCTTCATTAGTAGAATAGGGTGGCTCCCTGGAGAGCTACCCAAAAGCTCTGCTTCTGAGGGAGTCTCAGCTTCTCACTCAACCACAAATATTTATTGAGCTCCTGGTCTGTGCTTGCACAACCCCCCTGTGCTTCTCTTTATCCCACACTGCCCACGGCTGCCTCTCTCCGCATCTGTCTTCTCCATATGGACCATGAGTTTCCCAAGAGATGGGTCTTTATCTGTCTTCAGCCTTTGCACTGTGTCCTGGGTATCTAGTGAAGTGCCAGACACATAGCAAGTGCTGGTCAATTGGATTTGTGAAATGACCAGCTGGCAATGGTTGAGATGCTTCAGTGATATCCTGATTGTGAAGCTACCTAGCACACAGGAGGTCCGTACAGCTAAAATGAACTCAATAGAGTAGCTTTGTAATAGGCTAAGCATGGCTTTCAGAAGAAGGGCATATATTAGCCAGGACTTTTCCTACCCCAAACCCTCCAGAATTCTATTCTCTCTGGTCCCTGGTAGGTCCCAGCTTCAGTGCAGAGAGAAGGATGGGAAACAGCTGCTTCTCCAAAGGAGCCCCCATCACAGAGGCTCTAGGCTGCAGCAGGGGTGAGGCAACACTTCAGGAAATAACATTTCCAAGGCTTGTTCTGTGAAAGCAGACTTCTCACCCCCAGTCTGGGTGTGGAGGTGGGTGTGGGGTGCCTGGCATGCCTCTGGGGTAAAGCAGCCCTCTCATGGTGTCAAATCTCATCTCAGGAATGGTTAACTCCTTGCACACTGCCCTACTTGCTCCAGCCTGGTTCCATGGATTTGGCCTGAGACTCCCAGGAGAATGTCTGTCTCTTCATTGAATGGAGGTGGCTATGCTATTCTCAAGCAGCATAATGCAGTAGTAGTTTACTGCTTAAGCTCTGCAGGCAGAGTACGCAGGTTCACATCCTTACTAGCTGAGAAACTTTGGATTCAATCTCTCTGGGCTTCAGTTTTCTCGTCTTCAATGGGATGATGGATGATAGTACTCCCATTAGAGTATTGTTGCAAAGATGACCTTATTGCTTTGACAACTAAAGGAGTTGTTTTTAAAATGTCTCTGTTTTCTTTAGTAACTACCAATAACTACATTTATATAAACAAAAACTCTGAGGTGTTCTCAGTAATTTTCAAAAGAGTATAAAGGGGTGCTGAGACCAAGAAGTTGGAAGCCACTCTTGAATGGTACCTTCCTACTAAACATGTCCTACTACAGGCACTAGTTGACCACCTTCCCCTCTCCCTGCAGGCCCCAGTGGGGACATGGTGCTCTGTCCAGCTGACCAGCTTATGCACTTGGCCCCAGAGGCCACGAGGGTTCTGGTCTCCCTAACCCTAACAGCAGCTAGCTATCTCAGATCCTACCGCTAGCTACCTTTAACTGAATTGTACTCACTCTTCAAGGTGCACTCATTCCTGCCTCCCTAGAACATCTGGTTGGTACCCTAACCACATGGAACCCTTGGTCCTCTGAGCTTACACACCACTTGCCTGGCCAGAAAAGCTGATGGCCAGTGTGGTTGGATGGCTTTTGCTTGGGGCTCCCAATTCCCCCATTAGATTGCATGCTGCTCTTAGCTTTGCATTCAGCACAGATCTAAACTTTGTAACCCTGGGCAAACCACTTCCCTTCTCTGAGCTGCTTCCTTATCTGTACAATGGGGCAGTTATAGGAGGGAGGTTTGCTTGGACTAATGCATCTGTATTAGTTTGCTAGGGCTGGTGTAACAAAGCACCAGAAGTGGCTTTAGCCACAGGAACAATTTTCTCACAGTTCTCACAGATAGAAAGAAGTCCATGATCAAGGTATCAGTGGACTTACTTCCTTATGAGGCCTCACTCCTTGGCTTGCAGATGGCTGTCTTCTCCCTATGTCCTCACATGGTCGTCCCTCTGTGTCTGTGTCTTAACCTCCTTTTCAAATAAGGACATCATCATATTGGATTAAGGCCCACCTTCATGACCTCATTTTAAGTTATTACCTCTTTAAAGACCCTGTCTCCAATTATAGTCATATTCTGAGGTACTGGGAGTTGGAAGTTCAGCACAGAAATTTGCCAGAGACACACAATTCAGATATAAAAGCATCTAAAACATTCCTCCTGGTGCTGACTGGAACCTATGACAGAGCTGTCCTTTTTTCTCCACCCTAGAGTGTAGGGCTACAGTCAGTGGCCCGGGCCAGGGATCTGTCACTGAGTCTGAGCTGCCCAGGGAGTGGGCGTGACCTCAGGCCAGGCTGTTTTCTCAGCAGAGAAACTCCCAAAGGAGGGTGACTGCTGGACACCTATCACATTCCCTTACTAGCTTTGTGACCTTGGATCAGTCCTTTGCTTTCCCTGAACCTCAATTTCCAAAACTAGCAAAAGGGAGAAAATGCCTTGCAGAGTGATAATGATGCAATAAGATCACAGTTAGATTTTTATTCATGCCACAACTACTTTTATTGAGCTCCTACTATGTGGCAGGTACTGTTCTGGGTTCTGGGGATACAGCAGTAAGCAAAACAGACAAAATCCAGGCTCTGTAAAAGGTGACATTATCCTAGGAAATGCAAGACATTAATACAAATAAGCCACTACAATATATAGCCTATCCAATGGTGATAAGTGCTGTGAAAGAGTAATCATTAAAACAAGAACAGGACTCAGGGAGTCTGGGAGGCATGGGGGGAGTGTTGCAGTCTTAAATAGGATGGCCAGGGAAGGCCTGTATCTACAAAGATTTGGCAAAGTGAGGGGCCATGCAGATATCTCAGAGAAGAGCTGTGCGGGCAGAAGGGCCATGAGTGTTCCCTGCACTTTCTGTGAGCTGTTGCTGCCTCTGAGTGAGCAAGAGGAAGACTGAACCCCATTGAGGTTGGAGTGGCAGCAGGGGTCAGCCAGGGCAAGCCCTCATAGGCCACTGTAAGGACTTTGGCTTCTCCTCTGCATACAATGGGGAGCCACAGGAGTGAGCTGAGCACAGGAGGTGGAGTGACCTCACTTTGATTTTACTAACAGAGCATATCCCAGGTGACAAGATGAGATTGCAGCCAGCTCCTCCACTCACAGAGCCCTGCATGCTGCTTTAGATGTCTCTGTTTCTGGCTACTCCTGCCCTCCAGCCTTGCTGAGGCCCACCCAGCCACCCTGAACAGATGTGCCATGTCTCCAAGCATGCACCCCACCCCACAGTCAGCCCGATCAGCCCCACTTTGTCCCTCACCTCTCAATCTGCACTTCACATATCCTTGAAGCCAGCTGAGTCTAGGGCCTACCCATATCTCTCCACTGTCTGAAAACCAAGAAGCAGTTAGGAGGCAGGTCTGAGTACTTAAGGGCTAAGTTTGAATACTCACTACTTAGAATCCCTGTGCTTCTGTAAAACAGAAGTCATAAAAACAGACCATTGAAAAAAGACTAATTGTGTAAAACAGCATAGAAGGATGGTATGGTAAGTGATCAGCAATATTTCAGCTGGTCTGCGTGGTCACAAGAGTAAAAACTTGAACTGCACACTACTCACCACCATGAGAGGAGGCACGCAATGTTCACAAGGCTCACTTCTTAACCCCTTCCCCACTCACCCAAGACCACTGATATTTGAGGATAGGCACTGGACAGAGGATGGCTGCTGGTGAACACAGTTCTGAGTTCCACTCATCATCTGTCCACAGGGCTGTGGCATAGGGTAAGGACTCAATATGGGAAACGTCTTTGGGAATGTCCTAGCATGTTCCGTAAATGTCAGTGCCTATCATGCCATGTGGGAAGGACCTCCATCCTCCCCTGCATCCCCAGCTTGGGGGAGGATGTAAGCAATGACCAAGAGCACATGTATCATGGAGGCCTGGTGTACAGCAGGGACTCAGCAAATGCTCATTGGAGGCAGCATGAGCACAGCCAGAGACACAGGTATGTTCTGTTTGTATGGCTAGAACATGTGTGGCTAGGGGCCCAACACATTATCTCTGCATTTTTGCTTCCTATCTATCCAATGGGAGGAGTCATTCCTCCTAGCAGGGTGACTGCAATGGTGCTCATCAGAAACGACGGCATCTGAACTGAGCAGACTTGGGAGTGAACTACTGTGGGTCTCAGGGTAGGGATGCCCCACAGGACCTGGTGGGACTCACAGGGTCTGCATGGTCTGCAGCAGAAGATAGAAGTGTGAGCTGAGTTATTTCGTGTGTCCCAAAGATGAATCTCTGTTTGATAGGTTTACTGTGGACTCAAGGAGGAGCGGGTCTCACTGAGAGCCCTCTTCCTTGCCCCAGTTCAGGGTAAAGAGGCAATGGGAATCCTTCAATAAAGAGGCCCTTCTCTGCCTCTGGGTTTTGTAGGTGCTTTTCTGCTGCAGAGCACTCATGGGCACCAGAGCCTGCTCTGGGCACTTTTCTTGTACCCTTGGAGGGGCCTTCTAGAAACCCTTAGGGACAAGTGTTCATATCACTATTTTGCAAGTGAAGAAATCAGACACAGAAAGGCCCGAGTCACATAGGTGGTAAGTGGTGGAGCCAAGGTTTGAACATAAGGCTGAGCCCCTGGATTAGTCTTCTGCCTGAGAGGTAGCCTCTCCAGCCGAGTGGCCAATACTGGCCACTGAGGTTTAAAGCTAGGTCTGGTCTTTTGTCCTCCAGCCCTCAGTTTCCTCAGCCAACAAAAGGAGAGTCACAGGACCTCCTCATCAGGCTGCAAAGAGGCGAGGAGCTGTGTTTGGAGTGACAGGCAATCTGGAGTCACTAACAGCTCACTCTAATCCTTCCACATTACCCTTCTCTCAGTCCTGTGCTCAGTGCTTTCTGCTTGCGTGCATCTCTGGCTTTTTTATTTCTCTTGCTCGCTGCCATCTCTTCTGAGGCATATCTGTCTTGCTTTGAAAAGCTTCTCTTTGTCACTTTCCTCTATTTCTTGCTCCCTTCTGGGTCCTAAATCCTGGCTTTGAGTTAACTCGCTGCATAAACTTAAAGCAGAGTGCAGGGCAGCTGTCCTGCCAAGGGGACACTCTAGCTTCGCTCTCTAGACAATTCTCCCCCAGTTTCAGACTAGAGGATTGGATTCTGCAGGTCAGGGACAGGACAGGGACTCTGCATTCCCCTCCACCAACTCCTACTCCCACTTCCTGAATGAGACAGGCCAGCTCTTCCACTATACTTTGAGAAGTGCTCACATAGCCCTGTTTCCTCACCTGTAAAATGGGGTTAACCAGAACCTACCTTCCAAGGCTGTAAAGGTGAAATGATTTCTCTGGAAAACAAGCATATCCTTTTTCCTGCCCTGGCTTTGTATGATTTCTTTTGTCTCTGTCTCCTAGTCTCTGTTTCTTTCATTTCATTCTCTCTCCCCACTCCCAGCCTAGAAGTGGACCCACCTCCACAGCCTAAAGGGAGAATTGAACATGGTGGCCCATCCTTAGGAACTAGAGGCGCCAGGATCTTGCAAATGCTGGTCAGGCTCCTCCCCTTCCACCCTCCTGCACCCAAGTGGTCCCCAAGATTCAGCCTCCTGCCCCTGCAGCCCCACAGCCTGGGAAGAGGGGGGCTCCATTGTGAGGGAATGGGCCTGCTGCTATGGAAACCAGCGCTTAGGAAACGCAGAGAAGATCCATTCCATGGAGCAGCCTGGCCTTGGGGGAGGGGGAGAGGCCAAACTCTGCGCCTTGGACTTTGCCCTCCCATTACTGCCCTTGTGATGCTGGGCAAGTCACTTAACCTCTCTGAGCCCTCCTCTCCCTCCCAGGCCTGGTAGACTCAGCCCCCATTAGCGGTGGGTAATAACGGCCCCAATGACTGCGGCTTTCAAGCCTGAAGACACGCCAAATTGCCGTTTGCTTTCATTACCGCGAGCTCAAAATATTCCAGTGCCAGCTTGCTGCGTGACCCTGTGCCACCGAGCGCCGCAAATGATTTCCATGATAGAATTCCCTCTCGCAGAGGCGCGGAGTTTGGCCACGCACGCGCGCACATGCGGACCACCAGGTCCAGAGCAAAGCTACCCTCAGCCCCCTGACCCCAGTGAGAAGTCCTGGAACTGCAATTCCTCTGCCAGAAAGGGAAAGAGAAGTGAGCAAGGTTGCCTCCTGATTATTTCATCTGAGCCAGGGTCCCAAAGTCAGGGAAGTCATCTGAAGATGCTGTTTCCCCTGAGATGCCTCACCCAGCCGGGCCTAAATCTGAGCTCAACAGCTTGACCTTGGAGGCCCCATACCACAGCCCTGACTCCTAGCTCCATAATTTCATCACTCTAGGGTTGTCAATGCCATCCCTGAGAAGGCGGGGGTTGTATCTTTGCTGCCATTGGACACTGGACACCCATAGCCTAGCCCAGGGCCTGGACCCCTGTGAGGTGTAGGATGGGTGGGAACTGACTGCCATCCACCCCAAGGACTTCTGCTGACTCCTTTCTGTCCCATCCATTGTCATCTTCACACACATTTTACTACCCATAACACTGCACACGCTAACACAGTCGTGTGGTGTACACACATCAGCCCCCCACCCACACACACACATACCACTGTGTGCAAGCACTGGCTCTGCTAGAAATCTGGGGTCCCCTCAACAAGCCACACACTTTCCCATGGTTCCCTCCATGGAGAACATATCTCCAGCCCCTTGGGGTTCCCTGGGCCCCCACTTCACTCACTTCTCCTGACTTTCTGAGAACTCTGTAACTTGCCCAAGATCAGAGGAGAAAGAAGTAGGTGGCTGTGCAACCTGTGTTAGAAGCTGAGCCTCACAGGGACACTGGGTCCAGCTGCTCCAAAGACCATCCATGCATTCATCCTGCCAGCCAGGCTGTTTGTTTGTTTTCCCAACAAACATTTATTATGCCCCAGGCAGGCTGCTTTGGTGCCGGGGACCCAGCCATGAACACGGCCAGCAGAGAATGAGAGAGCACGCAGCCCAGAGAAGCAGACAGATGCTAAACAAGTAATTACAAGCGTGATGGATGCCACAGAGGAAAGGCAGAGGGAACCCCTGGGAGGGGACAACAGGAGGATGCCAATGTTCCCCATTTGTGTGAGGGTTTGCGGCAGCCTTGCCCCAAAGGTGCTTGTGCCCACACAGAATCCCCTGTTTAAGGCCCCCAGGTGTGCAGACTCAGGACCTCTGGGGAGGAATGGTTCCTTCTGAGCTCATACCAGGAAAAAGCAGCATAAGGTTTGTGGGCCAAGTAAAAGGGGCTGGGGGAAAATGTTCTGTAATCATTCACTGAATCCTGGGTGGCTCATTCCCCCTGCCAGGACTCTGAAGCATGTAGAATTAACCCAGTTTGCAGGTGGGAAATCCAAGGTCTAGAAGAGCCCAGTGACTCATGCCTACTAAGCAGGGATTTGAATCTCGGGCTGTCATACTGCACATCTCTAGGAAAGTCCTTAGAGGTGGCTCAACTCCCAGATGCCCATCACACAATCGTGCTGAATGTACTTGCAGTTGGAAGGGAAAACAACTGGCACTCACTGAGTCAGTGTTACCCATTACAGGGTGCTACCTGCACTTCAGAAGAGCATTTTAACAACACGTAATAGCATTGTGACATTGCCATGAGTGGGTGCCCAGCCAGGTGCCTCCAGTTACCAGGCTGTGTGGCCTCAAGTAAATTGTCTAATCTTCCTGAGCTCCATTTCCCAACTATACCAGTGGGGTGACGGTGATTGTGAGGATTTCCACCACCCAGTTCTCTCTGCCTTCACACTTCCTCTCCATGCCCCCACCCCAGCCACACTGGCTTCCCAGCTTTTCTCAAACATGCCAACTCTTGTCCTCGCTCAGCAGCTTTGCACATCCTGTTCCTTTTGCCTGGACACTCCCTCCACACATCTACTTGTCTCTGCTCAAATGTCACCTTTGCTTAAAGACCCTTCTTGACCATCCTGGCAGAAATCATCCCTGTGCCACCACCCTGGGTGCCCCTCACCCTGCTTCATTTTTCTGCCTTGCACTATGACCACCTCTTACTGTCACCTCCCCATACCATAGAGGAAAGGGGTTGTGGTTCACAGTTGTTTCTCAGCCAATGCACTTGACCAGGACCATCTAGAGTTAACAAGCATTCAGGGGCTCAAGCCAGGTCTCTGTACTTCCATTTCCTGTGCAGACCCCTGGCAGCCGGAATGCCTCCTTTCCTCAAATGGTGCCAAGTCTGGTTCTAAGTATTCAGCCCTAGCCTGGCAGACAGCAGGCTTAGGCAAAGCATGACTTCGACTATGCAAGCTTTCTGTCTTTGAGGGGACACCCACCCGGGCCACACCAATCACAGCAAAAACTCCAGAGAAAGGGGCAATGGATCCCCCCGGGCCTCTGCCGGTACCCTGGAGCGGCAGACAGTGGGTAACCAGGCCTCAGCTTGGCAAGGCCCTGGTAGGGGCTCAGTGCCGAGAGCCAAGGCCCTGCCAACCTCTCTGCCCCAAACAGCTACCAATTGTCCCAGTGTGTCCCGAGTTCCCTGAAAGACCTCCCCATTACCACGCTCTCATGGGGACACCCAGCCTCAAAGGGGCCACAGTGGGCCTCTTCCGGCCACAGTCAGGGAGGCTGGACAGACATGGTGGTCCCAGCCTCCCAGGAGGCCCTGGAACTTCCAAGCCCTGCTGGGAACTCACAGCCTGGGGCTTGGCAGAGAGCAAGTGTGGCCAGATCCCAGGGGGTGGAGCAGAGCAGGCTTTCCTCCTGGCATTGGTATGCAGGTGCTGGCCCCAAACATAGCTGGAATACATCAACAAAGAACAAAACTGAGGGAGAGCAGCCTCTAAGAAGAATGGCTGCCGGCAGAGGTGACGGCCACTGTTGCTCCCTGGGGCTTAAGATACCTCAGGCTACTCTGAGGAGTTCATCTAACCCTCACAATGAGGAGGTGGAAAGAGTGGGACCCCCTACTTCTCTCTCTCTTCTCCTAAAGGAAACTGAGGCATAAAGGGAAACCACTGACTTCAAAGAGGGAAGCCAGGCCTAGAACCCTGGCCTCCCTGCTGGAGAGGCAGAGCCTCATTTGCTCAGCCACATCCCAGCCCTCCTGTTACAGAGGCTAAGGAGGGGTGGCTTCATGTGACAAAGCTTCAGTTCTTGACCCCAGAGCAGCAGGTCTGAGTCCAGCTGCAAAGCACCCAGGCCCATCCCAGACCCACCAGGGTTGGCCAGTCTGCCTTTCTCATGTGGTCTTTGTGAATTCTGAAGTACATCTGAGTTTGAGAGCCACCAACTAGAGATAGCACTAGCCCAGACAGAACCAGCTTTGCACTTGTCAGGCAGATAGAGCCTTGGATGAGCTTCCTAGGTGGGATCTTGAGGTAATGATAACAACTGCTGCTTAGTGAGCCGGTAGTATTGCTAGGTAGTAGGCATGAGTTTCTATGTGCTAGATCCTCCTTGGAGTGCTTCATGTTCATTTCATCCTCAGCACAACCCCATGCAGGAGGCAATGTTACTTCTTTCCCCATAATACATATCAGAACCCTGAGGCACAGGAAGCTAAAGCTCCCTCATTCAAGGTTGCCCAGCTAGAAATGGAAGAGCCAGGATCTGAACCCAGGTGGAGACTCCAGAGCTTGCCCTCTTACTGCCCCACACCCTCATCCTTAAGCCAACAGTCTAGTGAAAAAGAAAGAAGCATGCTCAGAATTCATAGGAATATGCATGGGCTGGGGAAGCCCACAGAGTCCCCTAACCCACAGAAGGGAGCTTGTTGGAAAAGCCCTCTTAGAAGTGTTGGGCTCTAACAGATGAGTAGGAGTTGGCTGGATAGCTGTGGTGAGAGTGGTGCTCTTGGCAGAGGGAGTGAGTGTACATATGGAGGCATTTCAGAGAAATGCTAGGTAACAGCCAATGGGTATGGGGGACCTTGGTGACTTAGAGACCTTGATGATGTCCTGGATAAAAAACTAGACTGCACACCACAGATCCCAGAGGTGCTACCAAAGCATGGAGGACACGGTCTGCCTGGGAAAGCTAACCTGGGACAAGGGCAGATTGCACTGCAGGCTGAGACTGGGAACCAGGTGGCCTGGAGGTGGTAGAGCAGAGCAGGGCAGTGACAGTGAGGAGCACTGGTTAAATAGATGAGACAGGATGGGGCCAAGACTATGCAGAAAGAGAGAGGGAGGAGGGCAAAGGGGTCTGTGAAGAGTCTGGACACTGGCAGGACAGAGGCACCTGAGCAAGAGTGGGTAAGGCAGACCGTGAGTTCCTGGATGGGCACACTGAGTCTGGGCACCATGGGACATTCAGGAAGGAGTCCAGGAAGATGCTGGAGACACCTTGGAAGGATTCAAGCCTGACCTGCAATCCACAGATGGGTAAGGCTGCTGCTGACAGGTGAAGGGGGTGAAGGAGGCTCCAGAGCCCTGGACCCTAGCAGATGCACCTTCCCATCCTCTCTCCTCTTGACACCTTCATGTGGAGGGTGAGGCGGGGCCATTTGTCTTGATGTCTTCTGAGCTACACACTATTGTTTAGGGAAGGTCTGTGTTCTCTCTGAGTGACCCTAACAAATGTTAGGCATCCTGTGCACTAAATGCACACTGGGTCGGGTATGTTTGGCACTGTAGATTTCTGGGACAGGAGTTTCCAAGGGAGCAAAGTCTGCAACTAACTCCTCTTCTCCCCACCCCACACCCACACCACATATGCATCCCACTTCTTGGGTTCCCATGCCCCATGTGCCTGCAGTGGGTCTGTGAACAAGGTGCTGTACCCTCTATCTGCTTCATCTCTACACAGACCAGCTAACATGGAACTGCTCCAGGAACAGGCCCTACATAGGACACACAAATAAAGCTCTAGGCTGTGAGTGAGGGGTGGGATGCAGGTATGGCCCCAAGCCCCGACTGGACCCCCACTCTGAAGGCTACACAGCCTAGAGGTGCCTTCAACCCCATATTTGCAGAAGGAGCAGAACTGAATGCAATCACATGATGATTAAACACGCCAAATGCTGCACATAGTGGGCCTCACTATGAGCTCTCCAGTATTTTTTTTTTTTTTTAGCTTTTTTGTAAGGATTGGTGCCATGCAGCAATCCTGCCTTCATGCAGAAAGCACCTTAGACCCCTCCCTTCAGGACAGCCCTGTGGGAACTGCAAGCAGGTGCGTGCCAGCTGGGACCCTGCCTCCCTCCAGGGCTGGAGCCTGGTGCCTGCGCAGGGGCCAGTGGGCTGGGTCACAGGCAGATCAGAGCTGTGGAGCTGGTGCTACAACAAAAGGTATTTGCATTAGATAATGGTAAAGTGTCTTGTTATTCCATTAACTGTGTAGCAATGACTGCAGCAGAAGGTGGGAGTGCTGGAAACCCACAAGACAGGCAGGGGATGAGATTGCTAACCACCAATCAGCCTGGGGACTTCATGAGGGCCCACCAGCCTGCACAGGAGTTGCAGAGGGCTACCTTTGGGCAGAAGGGAGTGGGTGAGGCTGGGCCACAAGGCAAGGATCCAGATGGCTGCAAAAACAAGAAGCACATCCTCGACTCCACCAGTGTCCCCTGATAGAGTTCTGAGTACCCAGGACCTGGGCTGATGACAACCCTGGTATTCAGCCTCCTATGTAAAAGCTAAGGCGCTGAGCCAGTGGGAAGGGGATGGAATCACAGCCCACCTTTTACAAAGTGCTGAGGTGTACATGTACTTGGCCTTGCAGGGCTTTGAAAAAAATGAGATGATACTATTATAGCTCATAGATTAAGGCTATATCATCATCTAACATCATCTAACAAATCCCATGGAGTCCCTACATGCCAAGCACTTTCTAGCTTCTAGAGATCCAGTGAAGAACAATATGACTTTGATAAAAATTTCATCCCAGTGGAGAGGGGAACAAAAGATCATACAAATGCTAGAAAATGATAAGAACTATGAAATGTGGAAATGAGATAACAGGTGGGTATGGGCAGGGAGTATTTTAGAGAATGCTGAGGGAAGGCCACACCAAGCAGGTGACATTGGACTTAATGGGCTCATTCAAGGTGGGGAGACCAATGTGGCTGAAGCAGAGTGGGCAGCTAGGACAGTATGGGTTGAGGATGCAGAGGAAGGAGGGACTGGTCACATACAGCATACCGGCTTAGTATCTGGGTTTGATTTTAAGCATGATGGCAGCCCCTGGAAGTTTAAAGCAAGGGAGGGACATGATCTAATTTCAGTTGTTCTAAAGCCTCTGGTTGCTGGTGAGGGATGATTGAGGGGCCTGTGGGTACAGGGGTACAGAGAGGAGGCTCTGATAGTGGTGGATGAGGGTAGAGCAGGGGAAGATGGGAAAAGGTGGTAAATGAACAGGGCTGGGTTTTAAAGGTGCTGCCAACAGATCCCGCTAGTGATGATGGAGTAAGAAAAAGAAAGTGGACAAGGAAGATCAGAGTCAAATGAGGCTGTGTCTGCTGGGAAAGGGCTTATTTAGATGGCACATGATACATGGCAAGTGCGTGTTACATACTGACCTTCAAAAAAGCACTGTAGTCTGCACCAAGCACAGCCTTTCAAAGGGACCAGCCCCACAGATCACCAAGAGCAGTACTTCTGGTCCTTACTTTCCAGGGTGGGTCAGTTGACCTCAGAGGGAAGAACAGAAGACTATCCGTGCTAGGAGGGGTCAGGCAGTCATGTCTAATGTGTGCAGTGAAATATATTAGGTAGGGATTTGCCCAAGGTCACTGGGCTTCTTAGGGGCAGAACAAGGATAGGAAACAAGTCTCCGGATTCTGTGAAATCCTCTCTAGGATCTGCAAAGTCTGCGATTCCCAGGCATGAATCCTGGCAGCACCTTCCTGCACATCTGCTGAGCCACAGGCACTGAAGTCTGTTTCCTGACCTCTCTTGGGGACCACATGCACAATTGCTATAGCAGAGTCCAACCTCAGAGCCTCTGCACTTTCTCTTTCCTCTTCCTGAACCTTACCATGACTGCTGCAGGTCACTTGTCCCCTCTCCATCTCTCACCCCAGAGTCCTGTTTCCCCCGAGCTGAGCAGGAGCTCAGGCCATCCAAGGGTCAGGTCATTACCACTGCCTTATCTCCTTCCATAGCTGACGGGGAAGAAGGCATCCTCAGTCTTATGCCAGGGGTGGCTGGCATGGCTGCCTGACCCCACTCCTTAGCACTACAAGCCCCCATATGAATTGGCTTTGGCTTCTGGTGGCCATGCCATACAGGGCCACTTTTCCTGCTGGGACAGAGCCCAAGCAGAATCTCCCTTTCACTTTCCTCACCCTGCTCAGATATGAGTCAGGGAATGTCCCATGAACAATCTTCCTCTCTTCTCCTCTCCAGTCATGAGAGCACGAATAGGCCGGACCTGGCAGACGAGGAGAGGAGGAGCCAGTCTCCAAACTGCCTCTTCCTGGAAGGTCTGCCAGGAGCTTCAACCAACAGGCAACCTTACTCCTGTGCTTCAGGGTCCAGCCTTGTTCTAGCCCACACTCAGGACATGGGCTTTATGCTTAACCCCAAAGCAGTCCATGCCTCACTTGAGGCCAAGTTCAGACAAGAGGCAATCACGGGCTTAAGTGGCTGCCAGAGAAGGCCAGCCGCTGGTTATTAAATATTAAGTGGCGAAAGCCTGGGAACATATAATTGCAAATGAGAGTCCAAACCAGATATTGCCAACAGCTTGGACCCATGTTCACAGTTGAGACCAACAGGGGACTTCAAGTCACCAAGCCAGGCTGTTGGCAACTTCTCTGCATTTTCTAGGTACCTGCTGGGTGCTAGGCCTTGAACTAAATGCTGCAGGTAAAAGGCTGACCAGACATGATAGCACCTTCAAGAGGTCCCGTGTTTGGTGAAGAAGACAAAGTAAGCAAAAACTCACAGGCACAGGCAACCCTAGGCATGGTACAGGCCTGGAAGAGCCTAGGGAACTGAGGCTTCAGAGAGAAAATGATCTTCCTTTAAAGGATATCAATCAGTAGTCAATCAACAACTATTCATTTAATGCCTCCTGCATTCCAAATGTTATAGATTCTGGGAAATAAAGTATTAGATAAGTCAAACCCTTTCACTCCTGGCACTTACAACTGAGCGGGAGCTGGCACAAATAAATAAGGATTTCCACCATAGAGAAGTGCAAAGAGGAAAGAGTCTGTGAGAAGTGAAGACTCTAATGTGGCTGGACATATGTGGGAGAGAGGGAGGAAAGCTGTCAGGCTAAAGACCCTGGGTGAGTTCTGGGGGATTTCAAAGTACAGTGGAGTGACCTCTCTCAGGGACAGTGCATGGCTCCTAGGGCTCTTGAGAAAAGACACAGTCTGATCTGGTCTAAGTCTGCTGTCTTGAGAAGCAATAAGAGGAAGGACACGCCCCAGGGACACCTTGCCTACTAAGGCTGCCGGGTTAGCTTCCCACTCCAACCTACACCATGACGCGGATTACACAGTCTCTATCTCTGAAGGATCTTGCAAGAGCCAAGTTCCACCCTGTTACTCTCACCTGCAGGCTGCTTCCCCAGCTCCTGAACTGCTGGAAACATATCCTGGGGACACAGGAACCTTTATGTTGCTGGAAGCACAGTCCCTGTAGAAGGTGGCAGGGAGTGATATGAGATCCCAGACCACACAGGCAACAAGTTCTTGTTGAGTGAGGGAAGATTCCAGTTCAACATCTCCCAAAAGGTCCTAGCTGGTTGGACCTCTCTCCACTGCCCTGGAGGGACCTGATGAGCTTTCAAGGTCATTCCCTGACCACGAGCCTATATGAAGAAAGGGCAAAAAACAGGAGGAAGAACTGCATTTGAAGATGCCAAGACTCCAGGAGGATTCCAATCCTTGAATATGGTTCCAGGAGTCTAGCATTGCATTAGGCTGAGACTAGAATTCTATTGATCTAAAAATGCTACAATTCTAGAATTACGTGATTTGGGAAAACATCATAGCCATCTCCTCTTCTTAATAGAAGGCATGCCTCTGGAGAGAAGCACACACCCAGAACTGCAAAGTCAAGCAGACTTGTTTCCCCCTTTTCTGCCTTTAAATCATCTCACTCCTCTCCTTCGTGTGTGCTCATCTGCACACCCTCTCCCAGGCCCTCCCCCAAGCCTGGCAGCCACGCATTTGCCATCTGCATATAACCCAGTGATTAGCGCTGTGGAGCAGGAGAGGAGGGTGTGGAACCCTTGCTGCCTGCCAGTCAGCCAGGCTGCAGGGAGTCACCCCAGCTCCCCAAAAGAGCTGAGCAAGGGCGGAGAGACAAGATACAGTCACACCGACTCAGATGCACACACAGCAAGACACACAAAAGAAGGTCCCAGGCTCACAGACATATAAAGGCATGGAGAGACACACATGCCACACACGGACGTCACAGGCAGCACACATCTGCATGTGTATGACATTTATACATGTGCAAACAACCAGAAACACACAACCCTATAGTGACACATACTCCAACACACAGGCATGCAAGAACACAAAGGCATGCATAGCACACATGGATACTGGCAAATGCAGAGACAGACAGACACACACACACACACACACACACACACATGCAAACAAGCCCAAGCCCATAGATACATGCTCAGTTACACAGATCTCACCTCCCCAGGGGAACAATAGCACTGAGCTGTCAGCGCTAAATGAGTTACCAGGAGAGTCACCCTTCCCATCCTCATCTCCCACTCCCACTCATTCATGGGCCATTATTTAAAGACTACTAGGCACACAACTTGGCACTGGGCCCTTGGGGGATCCCAGGGCAGACACAGTAGAGTGGAGGTGGGGAGCAGTTCACTCAGGCCCTGGGAGCTGGGAAGAAGCTGGAACCCAGGGAGCTACACAAAACTGATTGCCCAAAAAGGTAGTGAGCTCCCCACCAAAGGAGGCAATCTAGTACTCCAGAGGACTTTGTGAATCAGAAGGGTGAGTGGACGCTTGAGGGGACTGAAGGCCTTTAAAATCCCTTCCAGTCATGATATTCCTATTTCTATCAATTCTGCTGGGCTTCAAAACAATGGTATTCCAAATTTTTGTGCATTTGCATTCCTTATTAGTGAAAACACTTTAAACATGCACTCCAATGTATGCATAGGTGTTCATTTCAATATATTTTACACTAAAATATAATTGCTAGCACACACACAGAAATAGAAAAACTTGAAATAATGAAATAAAAATACATAGATCATTATGTTAAGGAACAGGTAGAAATCAAAGAAAGTGATGTAACATTTATTGAGTACCTCTTGTGTGCATATTTTCATACATATTATTCCTCTGAATCTTCAAAACAGCCCCATAAAGAGGCTATATTGTTTGTCCATTTTCCAGGTGAGAAACTGAATGACAGACAAGTGAAATGCTCTGCCCTCTTTCCAGCCACCTGTACCTGGCAGGGCTTGAAGCTGGACCTCCCCGGGCTGGCTGGCTCCAGAGTCCTCCAGCCACCCTTGGGCTCCACACCATGCTGGGACAGAGTGGCACTTGCACAGAGCTAGGGAAAGACCCATCTGGGTTTTGGGGATAACAGTTGCAAAGCTGGAGCCCTGGGTTTGGCAAGAGGTTCTGCATGGTGTGTCAAGTGCCTGGAGTGACAGCCTTGAACCTGAGCAGCTGGATATAGTCAGCTCTTTCCTTTGTCCTTGCTACTCAAAGTGCAGTCCAGGGACCAGTAGCTTGAGCCTCCCCTGGAGTTTGTTGGAGATGTGCTACGGCCTCACTCAGGACGTGGTAAGTCCGAATCTGCATTTAACAAAAATAAGGTTGGAAAAGCCTGAACTCCTGGTCTGGGAGTCTAACCCCTCAGGATTACAGAAAGATGGGGAGTGAGCACAATTGTGGTCATTCTGGGGGCTCCTTCATCTCCAGTTTTCCCAGTTCTGGGATCTTAAAGAGTCTCTGGGCATTTGATGTGGCTTCTAGGAATGTCCCCCTGCTGCTTGCCATGGAGCTCCTTACCTCATCCCCCATAGCTCCCTTTTCTTAAAGGAAAAGCTGATGCCTTCTTAGGCCTGTGAGGCCCCCCAACTGGGCCCTGCTCCCTCTCTGTCCCCCGGTCTACCCTGTCTCCATCCTCCTCATTCACACTGCCATTGCACTAATTGGGCTCAGTGCTGGCTGCCCTTTCACCTGGCGTCCTGTAGCTCTTGTGGTCACTTCCTTCAGGAAGCTCCAGTCTCATGAGTGTCTCATTTCCAGCACTTGGCCTGACCCTTGGGCCAGAGTAGGTGCCCAGTAAACATTTGCTGATCGAATAGAGCTGTGCCCCTGTCCGACCTTTCCTTGGAACCTTCTGTCCCTAAGTACCAAGAAGCTATGGGGTCTGAGGTAAGGGCAGAGGCCTTGGGACCCATGTCCAGCTTTCTGGGGCCACCATGAGGCCAGTCCTGTGGGCTAGAGTGGTGTTCTAGTAGAGTGCTAGCCTGAGACCCTTTGGCATCTCTAACATTCTCACTCTCTCCCTAGCCTCTGCCTGTTCTCCCTGGCATCATCTCTATTACAGACTGCACTGGATACAAGCCCTAACTTTGGGCATTCTTCTGACTAAGTCCCTGTAGTACCTGTTTTCAAAGCCCAGCTTCTTGCTTGCAGGTGGGGAGAGAAACACTAGGAGAACCATGCAGAAGGAGATTCTCCAACGTGGCCTCTGGCATCCACAGACAGAGAGCCCTTGGTCACCCCTTTTCCCCGCACCTCCATCTCCTTATCTGTTCTGTGGCTGCAACTACTTTCTTTGCTGGAGGAGTGAGCCACATTGACAGAGGAAATTCTTAACAGTGGTTTCAGGTCTGAACCATCCTGGTGTACTAGGCATTGAGGGCTAGGGTGGAGACGGTGGGTTGGGAATGAGGAGGACAGTAAGGGACTTGGGACTGAAAGATCTGGACGTTAGTTTGCCTTGCCCCAACCCAGTGTAACACCCAGCCAGCCTTTCCCCTCATAGAACCTTGGTTTGCTTATTCCTACAAACGGGCATAAGTAAGAGGACTGTGTCTGAGGCTCAGCCTTCATCCACGAAGCACCAGGCCAAAAGGCTCTGGAAACTAACTAGTATGGGGGCTTCCTGGGCCATGTCTTCCCTTTCTTCTGTGGCAATGGCAACCTGGAAGCTGGAGTGGCCACTTGCTAGCACCAGAAGCCATAGTCCTGGCTCACCGGAAGCTGCTGTGGAGAAAGTGATATGTATTGCTTGGGCTTTCCCTGATAGGAGGCCAGTTCCTGCCAGGAATAGACATTTCCTCTCAGGAACAGGAATAAGGCCAAAGGGAGCCTGGGCCTCCTTAGTTGGGAAGGTAGCCAGGAGTTCAGTGAGGTCACCTGTTCCTTGAGGCAGCCCAAGCCAAACCAGGCCTGCAGGAAGGATCCTGGAGCCATGGGGGAGTAACCAGTGCCCTCATGGATGGAACTGCTTCCTGCCAACTCCTTCCATGCAGTCAGCAACTTGCCCAAGGCCCCACTCTGCACAAGCAGGACTGGAGGTGTGGTGAACAAAGGCACAGGGTGTGCATGGAGCTCAAAGGTAAGTGAGAGAGCCACAGCAGCCACTAAATATAGAACATTATGACATCAGGATATATAAATGCTTTCAAGGGAAATAAATACAGGGGCAGGGGGTAGGATGAGATGGAACATTTTTAGAGTGGCCAGGACAGGATTTTCTGAGCAGGGAACATTTGAGCAGAGACCCAAAGGAAGAGATGGAGTGGGCTAAACAGCTAGCTGGGGAAAGAGGGTACCCAGCACAGGGATCGGCAAGTGCAAAGGCCCTGAGATGGGTACCTGCCAGGCATTTTCATGGAATACTCAGGAGTATGGCTGGGTTGAAGTGAGCAAGGGAAGTACATAGGAGATCACCTGAGGCCTTGTGAGTTCTCACCTGAGAATTTCTGGTTTTATTCCAAGAGATGAGATGGAAGACTCCTAGGAGGTTTTGACTGAAAGAAGGACAAGGCAGGGAGTCCAGGGAGGAAGTAGGGAGCCATCAAGGAGATGAGAAATGCACTAGTCCAGGTGAGAAACACAGGTACAGACCAGTGTATGAGGCAGGTAAGAGGGGTGGTGGGATTCTGGGTTTTCCTGTGATGGCAGAGTCAAGGGGATTGGTCAGGAGGATATGTGTGAAGGATGAGGAAGACGTGAGGGAAGGACTCCAAGGTGTGTGCCTGTGAAACTCCATGAGTGGGCCAGAGATTGAGGAGGTGGGACAGAAGCGGGCACCACATGGCGTGTTCAGCTGTCTTTTGCTGATATATATTCATGTTCCCCCCACCCCTTTCTCTCTCTCTTCCACAAATCCTGCTCTCGGCCTGTTTTTGGTTGAGGAAACAGAGGCTCAGATCCACCCAGAATTGCACAGGTAGCAAGGGACAGAACTAGAAGTGAGTTCACATGTCTCAGCCACAGAGCTGTTGGTCCCATCAGAACTGGAAAGTTACAGTCCTGTCTTACTCAGACTTCCATCCACCACGTCCTATGTGCCCACGACCCAGACGTGTACCTGGTGCTGAACTACATAGATGGAAATCCTCAAGCCAGCCCTCAGTGCAGACAGGGACCCAAAGAGGGCACTGTGGGGCATCCCAAGCTCCCAGAAAAGTAGAAGTCAGAATGTGCAGGGTTGAGGAGCTGGGGCTGGGAATGAGTGCTCCAGGATCCAAAGCCGGGCTCTGTAGCTCTCGAGCTGTAGGCTCTTGGGCCAGATTCTTAAGCTCTTTGCCTCAGTTTTCTCATCTGTGAAATGAGGATAAGAACTGCATCCATGTAAGAGCACTACAGTGAGGAGTCACGCTGAAAACCTTTGGGCTAGAGTTTGGCATGTGCTCCCACATTTTAGCATGATTAGTATTCCTATCAGGTCTCTCCAACCAAGGTTTGTCAATGTGCACCGAGGCCACCAGCTCTGCCTCAGCAAGCATCCACCCTCCAGAGGTGAAAGGAAGGTTCAGCTCCACACAGCTGGGCTCTGCTTTGGGTGGAGCCAGATCCAGGAGCCTGAGAATAGTGTTTAGGGCCTGACAGCACAGTTCCACCCCTGATGAGCTCGGGCAAGCTGCCTGCCTGCCTGCCAGTGGCTGTGTGGTTGACTTTCCCGGGAAAGCACTAATTACCACATGGCTCCCTTGGGGTCTGGCTCTGTGATCTGTCACAGACCCTCAGCCTGTGAGTGCTGGCTGCAGTCTCTGAGCCAGGGCTATCCTGCTCTCTGCCTTCCCCCTCAGGAGAGGACAAGAGCCAGGTGAGGAACAGGCTGACCCACCATGGGGAAGCTGGGGCTAGGCTCACAGACAGTTCCCATCTCGGCCTCAGCAGGCCGCTATTCAGTGTTTCTCAAAGTGCGGTCCTACAGCAGCAGCGTGAACATTAGAAATGAAAATTCTCAGGTCTCACCTGAGATCTACTGAATCACACACTCTGGGAGTGGGACCGTGGTTCCATTTTTAAAATCCCTCCAGGTGATGCTGAAATCCGCTCAAGTTGGAGAACCCCAGCTCTGATTCCTGGGTAGCTGCGGCCAGAGGTGAGGGGTGATGGAAGGGTGATTATGAAGTGGGGTAAGTTGAAACACAGGCTTATGGAGACCTACCTTCAAATCTATGCTCTGCCAACACCTTACCCTGTGAGCTAGGACAGGTAATTTTTTTATATAATACATATTTATTGCCAGCCTACCGTTTGCTGTTGAAGGCCCTGGAGCTGCACCTCTGCAATAGTCAATATTAACTCATTTAACCATTAGAAGAAACCTTTTAGGTATGTAGCCCTATCATCACTCCAATCTGCAAGTGAGAAACAGATCACTGAAATATCTCTCCTCAAGCTAGTCTGAGAGAGCCCTGGAGTCTGAGCCTCAGGATCTGCTTCCAGAACCAATCCCTGAGCTGCTGGGTTAGGCTGACCAGTAGCTAGTGAGAAAGAGGGACAAAAATGTGATACAGACACTCTCTTGGCAGGTCCTGATGATGCTGTGAAGACAAAGTAGGGAAGTGAACAGGGCAGGGCAGAGCTGGGGGTGACTGCTCTAATAGGATGATCTGGCAAGGCCTCTGAGGAGGTGGCCTGTGACCAGGGGCTCTCAAAAGTCTTCTTTGTCAACTGTAAAATGAGGGGTTCATGAACTCCCTCCACCTGTGACATGAATATGTCACAAAAGCAAGCCTGTAAAGCACAGATGCTGAACTAATGGGAATTGTTATTTCCTGCAGAACTGAGTTCAAATCCTGGTGGCTTCAGCATCCTTTAGCTCTGTACCTGACGCAACTAACTCCATCTTTCTGGGCCTCAGTTTCCACAGCTACATCATGCAATGACAGCAGCCCCGAGAAGGGCTGTGATGAGCCTTGGCAATGACCCACCTAAGACTCTAAGCACAAGACAAGACTAGTAAGCCACCCCCTCCAGTCCCAGCCCTCTTTCTCTCCAGCCTGCCTGGTCAGCAGCCTCCCTCCAGGGCAGTTGGTTCCCTGGGCCAAGCAACCCAGGAGTCTGTGCTGTTTTTATTTTTATTGTTCTGGCTCCACAGCTGAGGTCTTCAGCTCCAAATGGCTCCTTTTGCCCAGAAAAATAGGTCGTTGGCAGCTGCAGCCTCTTGACAGGCCCCACACAAAGGCAGCCTGGCAGGCTCGCCTGCTTACGCAGGCTGGGTTACAGGAAGACAGGAGCAAGTGTGGGCAAAGCTGTGCCTGTGTGGGCAGAGCAGGTCCCTGCAGGTTCTAACACACCCAGCACAGTGGCCCTGGTCAAGTCACTTTCTGCCTCTGGCCTTGTTCCTCACCTCCCGGAACCGAGCAGAGTTCAGGGATTCCATGATAGGTCAGGCATGCCATGGCTGGGCACTTACCGTACAGAGACCTAGTCCAGATACTTTCCACATATGGGGCCACAGTGTCCTCTCTTATCAAGATTTTCCTTGTCATTATTCTTTTGCATACTGAGGCTCAAAATCCTTTTTTCCCCCCAAGTTGTGTAAGTTAAATAGCCTGACTGAGCCTGAACTTCAAAGGCCCAGATCCCCCCTCCCCAGACTCATTCAGGTCTTTTCCTGAAGGCCCCCAGACAACAGGGCAGGAATTAGACCTAACTATATAAAAGCATCCCTTGGGCTACTAAGGGGGAATGGGTCACTCAGGTGAGAGCTGGTGGAGGATCAGCCCAGGACATTAGCAGCAGAGATGTTGAGAGTGGCTTGGTTTCTTCGTGGGATGGGAAAGCCCAGCCTGTGGGTCACTGACAGCACAGCCAGTAGCAGAGCAGCCAAGGGCCAGTGCAAGATGGAGCCACCTCTGGCTTCCATCTCTCTTTCCTCATGAAACCTTCCTGACCCCCTTTTAAAACTGTGCCTGCCTTTCTCATCAGCACTCTTGCTTCTTCCCTGCTTATTCTTCCCTGAATAGCTATCCCCATCCAACACTAAATATTTTACCTATTCATCTGCTTGCTTCTCCCTGCTAGATTGTCAGCTCCTTAAGGGCAGGGATTTGTGTGTTTTTCTTTTTATTTTTCCCAACTGCAGCATGCCCACTGCTTAGCACAGTGCCTGGCACACAGCAGATGCTTAATAAGTATCAGGGAGTACATATTTGAACGAGATACCTATGAAGCCAGTCAGATTTTAATCCAGGGAAGCCAGACAGTTGCTATCGGAGTGGCTGATTCATATCAATTATCTGCCATAATCTTTCTATGGGACCTCAGGCAAATTGCCCCCAATTTGTTCATTGTTCTCTGTGCCCTCTGGCCATGGGTGAGTTTCAGGTGGAAAGAGAACAAAGTGCTCACCCATCCACTCAGGGGCAGGAGTCAGGGCGAAAGGGGCCCAGCAATGGGAAGCCCTGCTGAGCGCCTTTGCCAAAGGTGCTGTATATAAATAGCAGATGGTTCAATTATTATCCTCCTAATCCGGAGCTTCCTAATCCCAGGCAGGTTTGTGTGTGCACCCTGGGGAGCCATGAACAGCAGAGCCTTCTGGAAGCCCAGGCAAGAAGTTCTCTTATCTCTTACCACATCTTATCACAGCACCCTACACACCCCCTAGATGGAGTGTGGTGCTGGATTTTCCCAGGAGCCTCACTGGTCACCTTTATGGTCCTTCCAGATGCAGATGTGGTCTGATGAGCTAAAGACTCTCCCTGTAGCCCCTGTCACATGATCCCAGACAACTTTCGTCCCTGACACCCAATTCCATCCTCCAGCCAGCGCTCCACTGTTCACAAACCTCCAGCGGCTCCCACTGCAGAATATTGTAGGTCCTTTCCCTCAGCCTTCAAGGCCACCCAGCTGGGCCACCTCTAGCCAAGCTAGCCTCAGGACCTGTATTTGTGCTGCTCCCCTTCCTGGAACACCTTTTCCCCCACATCTTCGCTTTGCTTTCCCTCATCCTAACTGAGCTCAGCCAGCTCACTCTCTAAACTAATCTTCTGTGTTAGTTTTTCTACTTGCCCACTTCTGTCTCCTCTACTAGAATGTGAAACCATCCAGGATGGAGACCTATTGTAATCTCTCATGCCCAAAGACATGAAAATCCCCCTGCACTTCAATGCTGCCCAGAACCCTGTGGGTTCCCAAGGACTGCCAAACACACACCTGTCAAACATTTTCATTACACTTGGTACATGCTAGGCTCTTTTTCAAATGTGCAAATATTAAGTCCTCTTATCCTCACAGTAGTCTTTCTAGGTTGGTCTCATTTCCTATGAGGAAGTGGGGCACAGAAACGATAAGGTATTTTCCCAACTCTACGAGGCTCATGAGACATGCCAGAAGGATATAAACCCAGGGAGTTCGGTCCATTTTTTCAACAGCTGTATGCTGCCTGCCTCTCTTGTCTTAGCAGAAAAGCAGAACCAGGGATTTCAGCAGGTGCTGGAGAGGCGAGGGGTGACACTGCAAAGGTCCTCAGCCTGGAAATCAAACACTGGTATCTTCTTTCTTCCCAGGCCTCACAGAGTGCGTGGCTTTAAACAAATCTCCTCCCTCTCTGGGCCCCAACTCCTTCATTTACAGCGGGGCCTTCTCTTCCTTTGCTTCACTATGTCCCTTAACTGTGAAGCAAAATTGGTTTTCTCTGAGCTTACTTCCAACTCAGCAACTCTCCAATTAGTGATGGGTCCTGAACTGCTTTCCCTCCCTCTGCTCATAACCAGCACTCCAGCTCCCCAGTTCACCACCTGACCTGGCTGCTGCTGTGAACACAGAATCTCCTCAAGGAAGAGAGAGAGAAGGCAGCGTTTCCTCAGGAATCCAACCTGTCCTCCTCTTCTCTTCCTCACTGCCTGTCATTCTCTTGGAGCCCAGGCCTTCAATGGCCCATGTCCCCCACACCCCTGCCTGGCCCTTCCCTAGCCCCTGAATCTGCCCTCCTTGGAGAGGCCCCTAGCCACGGAGAAGCCGTCTCTGGGAAGGCTCGGACCCTTCCCCTCTCTCTGCTCTCCTGTCGCGGGCCCCTCCTCGCCGCTCTCCCCCAGGGCCTCCCTTCCAGGCGGTACCGAAGTCCTTCCTACACACGCGCTATTTTTGTACCATCACTCTCTCCTTCCTCTCCCCCTTCCCCCTACATTCACTTCCTGCTTCTGCTTACCCCCGGCCCAGCTCCGAAAGATCTAGGCCCCTCTGGCCCACACCTACCCCGCGGTGGACCTTCTGCGCTGGGACCCCGGGCAGGGCCACTTGGGGAGGGGCAAAAGACAAACCTCCCCGCCCCCTCCACTTCCCACCGCTGCGCCGCCAGCAGCCGCTGGCGGGCGGGAAGCTGGGACCCACCAACCCGGCCGGAGTGAGCGGCCAACGGAGGTCGGCCGCAACTTCCCCAGTCCACCTTAAGACGAGGATGTAGCCAGCTCGCGGCGCTGACCTTACAAAAACAAGTTTGCGCGAAGTGGAGCGAGGGGCCAGCGTCGGGGCAGCCCAAGCGGCGCTTCCATTGCCTTGCAGCCTTCCCGGCGGCGCAGGTCCGAGCTGGTCGAGGAGCAGAGCGGAGGGGAGCGGAGGGGAGCGGAGGGGACAGGGCCTCTGGGCCGGGGCGCGCTGCACTAGCTGGGGGCTAGCGCGCTGCGAGCCGGAGCCGGAGTCCGTACGGTCCCGAGCCCGAACTGGCACCTCGGCGGCGGTGGCGGCGGCTCCGGGCTGCTGCCAGGGCCGGTAAGGGGGGCGGGGGACCGCGCGGGGGCGGCACTCGCTGCCCTCCGGCCCCGAGTGAGGCGCACAGCCCAGCACCCGTCCCCGCCCCCGGGCGTGCTGCTGGAGGCGGACGCGGGGCGAGGAGGTACCGGGGCCAGAGCCCGAAGCCTCCCCGGGTGGGCAGATAGAAGGAACGGGCTGGGCTCCGGGATCTGGGCGGGCGCGACGCAGAGCCGGGCGGGGCAGGTGGCAGCGGCTGGGGCGGCTTTGCTCCGGCCCGGCCGCCGCGCTGCCCCTGCCCTGCCCTCGCCGCGCGCTCTTCCTGCTCGGCCGCACTGTGTGGCTGCGCCGCGCGCCTCCCCGCGCGCTCTCCCCCTCTCCCTCGCGCTCCCCCTGCTTGCCTCCCAGTGTCTCTGGCGCTCCGCCTGGCTCCCTCGGGTCTGTCCCTCTCCCGCCGCCTGCGGGCCATCCCTGGCTTCATTTCGCGCGCTCTCGGGTCTCTCCCTGCTGCGTCTCCCGATCTCTCCCGGGGCGGGGGAGGGGGGTCTCCCACCATCGCCGCGGCGGCGGTGGATCCCGGACTGCTCCTGGCGCTGTGCTGGCGGGGGGGGGGGGGCAGGAGGGGGAGGAGGGAGCCTTAGTCATTTCCCAGCTCCTGCCCGCGCCGCCTGGGCGCGCACTCACGGCCGCTTTCCCTCCTCACTCCGCAGCCGCGGCCCATGGAGCCCGCCGGCCCGGCCCCCGGCCGCTTCGGGCCGCTGCTCTGCCTGCTGCTCGCGTCTTGTGCCTGGCCAGGTAAGTACCCCTACTTCGCGCCGCTGCCCTCCCCAAACTGCGGGCTTGGGCCTCTCAGACCGCCGCTGGGAGCCGCTCGGCTATTCCCGAACAGCCCTAGGGGGGAGAGATGTCTGTAACCAGGGTTATAGATGCAGACACTGAGGCCCAGAGAGGGCGGGTGACTTGGCCAAGGTCACACAGCCAAAGCTAGAATCCAGGATAGAACTCTTTCTATGAAGGCCTGTCTCCATAGACTTGACTGTGTGGTACTGTGCACTGAAGCTTAGGAGATGAGTTGGTTCACCCAGCCCCTGCCCGGGTGGGAGAGGCAGGCTGACAGAGGCTTTCAGAACAAGGCACTCTAGTGTCTCTAGAAGCTAGACTCATGCTTTTCACAGGTTTGACATCGGGGTCTGAGAAAGGAGGTGGAGGCAGAGGCAGTGCCTGTAATGAAACTGGAACAGGCTGTTGGATTAGGCAAGAGTGAGCTCCCGCTGGTCCGCAGAGTCTACAGTGTTAGTGTGTGGGGAGCTAAAGGGAGAGAAGAAGGAAGGCCCCGGGCTGCAGTGATCAACAGATCCTTCCTGAAATTTCGGTAGATTGTCGCTGTGGTTGGCACAGCCTCTGGCAACATGGTCCCCCTCCCTGCCGCTCACTGCTCCCCTTCCCTCCTGCTGTCCTCAGCTTCCGGGCAGACCCCTGCAGTTCAGGTGTTCCTCAGGGCTGTTACCTGTGGCTCTGAGCCTGTCTTTTTGTCGGCCTATATCAAACACCTGGCTGTCTTAAGGAGGCAGGCTCTGAAGGCTACTGTGTGTGTTCACCGAGGGGTGAGGTCACCATTCCGGAGTCCTGATTCTTAAAGGGGTTCTGAAAAACTGTGGGTCCCCTGGGAGGGGTGGAGGGGCACAGAAATGGAGTTGGGGAGGAAAAGAAATGTGGGGATCTTGTTTTGTGGCCTCTTGAAGCTATATTCTGGGCAGAGGGGTGCCTGCACCTCCCACTCTTGGGCAGGGAGGTAAAGATGAGCTCACTACCCCCACCCTCGTTTGCCTGGAGACTAGTAACCACCTAATAGCAAGGAGAAAGAGGGAACTAGCAAAGAGTGGGTGGAAAGAGAAGGTGGGAGGGGGTGGACAGCAGCTTCTCCCTGCCGGGCAGTTTCCCCTGAAACCCACAAGACGCTCCCCCACCCCAACTTCTTTTCAGGTAGAACCTGGTCCTTGCAGGATAGATAGAAGCACTGGTAGATTTCATGTCTCTCTTCTGAGTGGATCTCATCTGCTCCTTCTTGCCTGAGCCTGCCATTTATCTCTACAAAAAATTCCAAGCTCCTGCCTTGCTTTCCTCCCCCTGGCATGGAAATGCACAGGCAGCTCTCATAAGTGCTTAATTTTCCCAAAGCAGGGAACTGGGCTCAAGTTAATTTCTAAATGTCTGTTCCAGACCCTTCTCCACCCAGGACCCTGTGGTTCAGTCCCTGGCAAATGAGTGGTGATGCTAATTAATAAGTGTTCAGATGGGCAGCCTGCCTGAGCTGAGGTGCTGACTGGGAACACCAACACTTTTCTTGTGAACCATATCTCCCCCCTTTGCCTGTAAAAACAATCTATAAAATTGTAAAGATTGGACCATAAAACTTCCGTTCCAATCCATTCAGCATCAATAGCCTGAGAAAGTGGGAGCAGCAGAGGGGCCCGGATTAACTTTAAAATAAATAAATCTTATGAGGCAAGAATGAATTTCTTGGTTGAGGATGGTGCGGAAGGGATGAGGTATGGCCATCAGAGTTCCCAGCAGCCTTCACTGTGTGTTTCTCTGGGGTCCTGGGCACCCTTAGCCTAGGATGGAATTCATCTGGTCTGGCTGGAAGATGGGACATCAGGCTCCTCCTTCTGTGGTTAGGGGCATGGAATTTACGACAAAGCAGGAAGAGAGACAAGATAGAAGAGCAGGAAGGTAGAAGGCAGTTGTCTAGTTTTCTAAGAAAATGGATTTGTTTGAGTGAGAAACTCAAATGTCAGGCTTAGGAAGGAGGCTTTGGTTTGAATGACTGCTAGTGTCTCTCTGGCAGAGCTGTCATCCTGGGAGGAGTCACATGACTTCTGTGGCTTCACATGATCACTGGTGAGGGGTGCTGGTCATGTGAATTATCCTGGTTGGGGGTGGGAGGGTAAGAAGTTTCCAAAGATTGCATTTGGCACAAGTGCTGCCAGAGGGAAATTCTAAAAAGATTTCGATGAAGTCACCACCCTGTGTTCCTGGAGCCAATGTAAGGGCCCATTTTCTGACACAAATTGAGCTGAGAGAGACTTGGGACACCTGGGGTGCCTGATTCTGGGGCTACAAGGCCTGATACTAAACCTGCAGGCTGCCTGCTTGGCCCCACCTAGGCCTTGGAACCTCAGGGTCACCTCCAGGCAGACCTCAGATGAACTCCTTTGCCTTGGCCTAAAGGAGGCCAAGCCAAGTTGGGGTTCCAGCCTTGGGAGCATTAGGGCCCTCCGTAAGTCTCTGACCCTTGGTAGAGGATGGTATTTTGGTGGCTCTTCTGTACTTTCCTGAGTGATAAAGTTGCTCTCACTTCCTCTTTCGTAGGAAGAGATGTGGTGGGGGTTTGGCTCTGCCATGGCCCGGCTGTGAGGAGGTCTTGTAAAGCCATGAGTTCTCCGGGTACTTTCTGGCCATTAATTTTTCCTTTACCAACCCCGCAGAGACTCTTGGTGTGATTCATTCCTTTGCTTGCAGTCAGCAGGGATGAAGTCCTAATGCGAACCATGTGTTGAGAGAGGGAGGAGAAGCAGTGTTTATTAAGCAGTTAACTGCATTCCAGGCGGTGAGCTTTAGCTCTGTTATCTCATCCATCAGCAAGCAGGAGTTGGCTCTTATCCCCATCTTACAGATGAGGAAAACTGAGTCCAAAATTGGGGATATAACCTGTCCCACAAGTTAGTGGTAAGAGGTGGGGTGACTGCTGGGTGACTCCAATGGAAGCAGTGAAATGACTGAATCTGGATTTCATACTCTAAGCTTAAGGGGAGGGTGAGACGAGGGGGCCCCCTTGGGCTTAGATGGAGAGTTAGGGCTGGGCTCCTTCTCTGGGCAGAAGTTTAAGATGAGCCACAGGTGTCCTCTGAAAGCTGCCCAGGGGTGGAGCTCTGGCAGCCCCTTGGCCTTCACAAGTAACAAAACATTGGGGAGTGTTATGGCTCCTACAGGAGCCCCCCATCTGGGTTGCAGAGCTCTGGAGCCCCCAGAGCTGGAATGTTCCTGCATCTTCCCGGTGCCCTTTGCAACAGATGGAGAGGGGGTGTGAGAGAGGAAGGGAGTCTAAAAGTGTTGTGCAGATCCCACACGTACCCGCTCGCTGCTTCCAACGGCTCAATGCGACAGGTTATTTTCTTATTTGTAGCTTTGAACTGACGAAGGTTTCTCCCTCCTCTATCTTTTTAAATGTGCTCACATTTCTTGCCTGTCAACACAGCTCTGATCATGTCACTCCCCAGATCGAAACTGTTGAGTTGTTGGTCCAAGTTTTCTTTAAAAAACAAAACATAACAGCAGGGCCCGGAGATCCTCCCTGACAAGCCCTGCTTCTCACTGCATGTTTTCCAGCAGGCTGACCTGTTGAGTTGCTGCAGGAAACAGGGCTTCTGACCCTGTAGACTAGAGCTCTGCTCAGGAACATTAGTGCCTGAAAGACCAGAGGAGTGCCCGTTGAGGAATCCCAAGTCAGACATAATTGCCCTAATGTTACCAGAACAAGGAACAAAACACATCTGATTTGTACAACAGTCATTAATGTGCAACCTAACCTAGTTTGTCTCTCAGATTAACTCATATCTCTTATCTCTGTACCTTTGTTTAGGCTGTTCCTGCCATGAGAAATGCCCTTTACTATACCTCCTTGTCTTCCTGTATCTGAATCCTACTGTACCTCCTGCTCTAAGTGATTTCTTTCTCATCTGAGCCTCCAACCATGGGTTTTTAACTGCTACTGTCTAAGGCTACTTACTGTATCCTCCTTGTGACCATGTGCCTGTGTGTTTAGCTCTTATACCTGCTTCTGGAACTTAGGCAACCATTTAACTTCTCCACACAGAGACACAACATAGTCTTAGTGCAGTGGTGGCAAAACTGTGGCACTCATGCTGCAGTGAGCTGTTTGTATCATTGAGAGCTCTGAAAAGTTTGCCATCACTAGTCTAGTGCTACACAATACTGAAGACCCTGGGTGTCAGCCCCAGACTCACTACCTACTTGGACAATTTGCTGAGGTTCTCTGGGTCTCAGTTTTCTCACCTGTAAAATAGGGATGGAATTACCAGGTCTGTTTCAAGGACTAAGTGCATATATGCATCTATGACACTTCAAGCAGGCCTACTATGTAGTCAGGGCAGATTAGCCACTGTTGTAATCAGTATTTTATTCTGATTTCTTCATCTATAAAGTATCTAGCAAGGCTCTGGGTGCATAGTGAGGTCTCAGAAAGCAACTGAGGTGGCTGAGTGAGGGAATATCAGTCTCGCTCCACTTGGTATTTTCGCTGAAGCTTTTGTGCTTTTGTGCTGTTGGGGGATGGACAGGTTGCACAGAAACCTGGGCTGGTGCACTGTAATTGCAGGTTTCAGGACTGAGTGCCGCTGTGGATGTGTCCTGCCTCTAGGTGTCTCTGTCTGGATCCACAGATCTGGAATTGTGGAAAGCCAGAGAGGCTCCATCCTCTCATCCAGCACCTCACAGTGCAGCCCGAGAGAAAGAAAACACATGGACCTAGGGCCAGGCTTGGTAGGATGCCAAGCTGCCTGGGGTCTAGGCCAAGCCTTTTAAAAACTGAGCTGTGCTGGAAGTTTCCATCATGAAACCCAAAAATCTGGCAGGACCCTGAATTCCATGAGAAAATGCTAAAGTAATAATAGGAACCATCATTTTTGGCCCGTTACTGGGCTGAGGGCTTGGTGTGTGTGATCCTAGTGGTACCTTCAGCCATCCTGGGTAGTGTGCAACATTATCATCTGATTCATTTGATCAGTGAGGAAATAGAGGCTCAGAGAGGTGAAGCGAGATGGCCAAGGCCACCAGTGTCAGAATCAGATGACCACAGAGCCAGTGCTGTAGCCGTCACATCATTCTTTAGACATCACTTAGCCTCACTTGTTAGGTAGAAAAACTGAGGCCTAGGGTTGCTGGTACCCTGCTCTTTTGAGGCTACTCTCACGTTTCTGTCGGTCAGTGTATCCTCCAGAAGGTGGGGACAGTGGGTGCTTCCAAGAAGCACTTCCGCCCTGACTCACTCGGGAGAAGGAAGTATCTGTTTTGACAGCTGAAACCATTTGCCCAGCTTCTGGGGCAGGTCTTCTGATGGAGCCCTCCGAAGGATAAATCTTCCCTGCCTGTCTCGACAAACCCTCCATCCAGGGAGGTACACACCAGCTGAGGGGGAAGTCAGAAATGATACAGAATTGGCTTTTGTGTCTGTAAGATTTCCTGGCACGTCCATTTGGGGGCGAGGGTGTTAGATACTGCAGATCAGCACAGGAGCCGCAGGGAGGCGGGGGGGGGGGGATCAGGTGCTGGGATCAGGAGGAGATTGGAAGCTGGAGATTGGAGGGAGCAGTGGGCCTCCCTGCTGGGAGAGACCGCTGGATTGAGTGGGTGGTGATGTGATGCCAGGGCTGTCTCTACTGCCCTATTCTTCAAGCAGATCTTCGGTGTCCTCCAGAAATGGAAGCCTGTGGTAGGAGGAAATACTCAGCACACATGTGCTTGGCACAGACTGAGCCCTGAACACATGTTATCTCTGCAATCTTTTTATTTTGGAAAATTTCAAATCTGTGCAGAGTGAAAAGGAATGATGTAATGTATCTCAGCTTCAACACTGATCAGCTCCCCCTCATTGGTGCAGCACCTGCCCCTCGACTTGCAGGGGGCGTGGGCTTGGGGGAGTTATTGTAAAGTGAGTGCTAGAGTGGATATCATCTCCCCAGTCTGTGCTCTGATGTGCATCTCTTCATGTGCACCATTGCTTAATCCACACAGCGAGCCAGAAACCATAGGGTCCTTCCCCATTTTACAGATCAGGGAACCAAGGCTTCCCAAATCCAAGCCAGGCTCCTCCCAAAGCTACAGAGCCTGTGAGCATTAAAGCCTGGGTCCAAGCCTCAGTTCACTCTTAATCACGTTGCTGTCTTCATTAAGCTCTAACAATATTTTTGAGCACCTACTATGTGCCAGTAAATTGAACATCTACTTTATGCTGCAAGTACTTGGGAAGGATACAGCTGTGGACAAGACAGACAAAAGCACCTGCTCTTATGGAGCTGACATTCTAGTGAAGAAGGAAAACCAAACTCAAGTAAACAAACTATGTCAAGTGGAGACAAGTGCCAGGAAGAAAACTAAAGTAAGAAGAGAAAATAGAGACAGTTAGATGGGGACAGAAAGAAGACTTCACTGAGGAGCAGAGGCCTGGTGAAACTGAGGGAGCAGCCATGGGAATATCAGGAGAAAACCCTTCCATGCAGAAGAATAGCAAGTACAAAGGCCCTGGGGTTGGAATGAGCTCACTGTGGTCCAGGCATAGCAAGGAGAACTGTGTAGGGACAATGAATGGAAACAGGGATAGAGAGGTCAGGGCGAAACCAAGTAGGATCTGATTCACTGAGCACATCAGGTCATGTGATAAGATCAGTATGCATTATCTCATTGAATTCCCACCATAGTTCTGTGAGATGGTAACTATTATTTGGACAGATACAGAAAGTGAGCCTCAGAGAGGTAAAGTGACTTGTCTGAGGTCATGTAAGTGCAGAGCTGGCATTTGAATCCAAGCCCCTAGATGCTGCAATATCTCATCGCCGCTTCTGCCCTTGCCCCTATTGGTGTCTTTACCCATAGCAGCTGGAGTGAGTCTGTCCCTGTGCCCCACCTCTCAAGTTCCTACTGCTTTTAGAATAACACCAGAGTCCTTACCACATGCCCTTTTCGGGAGCATGTCTCTTTCTCTCCACCATCAGCACTTACTACTCTCCTGCTTCTATGAGCTTCATCCTTGGTGACCTCCTTTCTGGGCTTTGTCTGCCCAGGCTTCTTTCCCATCCCAGGGCCTTTGCACCTGCTGTCCTCCTGCTCAAATACCTCTCCTGGCCTTGCCTTCCTTCAGGTTTCCACTGCCATTTTCCTTCCACAGATGCTGTTCCCTGCCACCCCATTCTAAATGAGGTTCACCTTGTGATTCTCCATTACTGTGCCAAATTTGTTTGCTTCCTAGTGTTCCTACCCATTTCTATATTTGTTTGTTTCAAGATTTCAGTGCTGCCTCCCCCAGTAGCATACAAGCTACATGAGAGTAGGTACTGTCCTAGCTTATTTGCTGCTGGGCCTCACAGGACCTTAGCACAGCCCCAGCCCACAGTAGAGGGGTTAATCCATATTGGCTGAGCAGAGGAATAGGTGAATATGAGAATCACTCTAAAGAGGAGGACAGAGCCATGAGGTTGCATGGGCAAACCTTTCCCCTGATGGCCCTACAGTCCTGCCTCTGTGGCCCATGTCAGGTCCAGTCCACAAATCCCTATCCATTGTGCCAAACATCAGGAAGCACAGAAACCTCAGTACCAGGTGGGGCAAGAAGAGGTGGCAAAGAAAACTCAGGGTTCGTGTTTAAAATTCCAGCCCCGCAGAACCACCAGCCCCACTTTAGACACCATGATGGATGAGCAGTGCTGTGCACCATGAACCCTGGCACAGTAGGTGGCACACACTCTTGGACAGGGCTGGGCTGGGAGGGCCCAGCTTGAGTCAGCCTGCCCAGGGCCATCATCATTGCATGGAGTGGTCTGGGAAGGAGTGGGAGGGACAGAGTCAGACCCCTTGGCAGCTTCATGACCTTGACCAAATGGCCAAGCGTCCTTGACCTCAGTCTGGTCCTCTGTGCAGTGTGGGTAGTGACAGCTTGTCTCCTTGGGTCCCTGCAGAGGTTGGTGAAGCTGTCATGCCCTGGGTGACAGTGCTCATTAGCCGCTGTTCCTATTTCTGTTATTGTTGTATCATCATCATTTTATTGTATCATCATTGTAGCAATGGCATCCCTGCTCCATTACCAGCAGGGAGACAGAAGCCCACTACTCTGCTACTGTGAGCCTCAGAGTCCCCTCCTGGGAAGCACAGGCTTGGCCTCATTGCTCTCTGGCAGGGTGATGGGGCAGGAACCCTGGCTATGAGGCCCTGCCCGAGACTGGACCCAGCTCATGCCACACCCTGGCTCTGTGCCCTGGAGCAAGCATCTTCCCTATTCCAAGCCTCAGTTTTCTCATCTGCAAAATGGAAGCTTTATGGCTGTTTCTCCCTGAAACTTTATGGCCTTTGGAGGGTTAAGAAATCTAAGAGCTGTGGAAAGTGCCTTTGTGAGCTGCAAAAAGCTCTATAAAAGGAACCAGTGAATAATGTCAGCTCGGGGAAAAATCCATCCGGGGACTGTCTGCTGGCGGCAGCAGAGTGTGCTCAAACCTTGGCAAATGCCATTTAATAAATGTGTGTCATTTGTAAGGGGGCCTTTATCTTGGCCCGGAGAGTGTGGGCACATCCTTGGCAGGTCGAGAATGCAGAAGCCTGAGCCAGAGCAACCCTGTCTCAGCGAGAGGTGATCACACATAGTGGTCATGGGCTGCAAGGTTTGAATCCTGCCTCCTGGGTCTCCACATCCTCTTCTGGAGGGGGAGTGGTGAAGGTAGCAGTCTCTTCTCCATCTCCAGCCCAGCCTGTCCATTGCCCACTGAGAGCATGGCCTCTCAGCCCTGTGGTCGGTCTCAATGCAACAGTGGGGCCCAGAGGCAGGGAGGACACCACCTGGGCTCTCAGCCTCTGCTCCAGGCCTCACCCTTCCGTCCAGGTTCTATTTGAATCCAGCCACTAACATCAGGGCCTCTGACCCTCCCAGTCCCTGTTGCCCTTCCTGATGGTGCCTGGCCTGCCCACCAGCCCGCTCCAGAATGGTCTTATGCATAACCTTAAGGCAGAACTGGTTCCACCTCAGGGAGAGCCCTTAGTCCCACAGATTTCAGTGCCAGCTGCATGGGCAGAGCTGCCCAGCACTGAGTACCTACCAATGAGCCCGGTGTGGTGCTCAGTTCTTTACACATGCCAGCCCATTTTGTCTCAGCACCCCCTGGTGTAGTCATCGTCGTCATCGTCGTCGTTGTCGTCATCATCATCATCATCATCATCCCCATTCTTCAAATGAGAACCCAGAGGTCCAATGAGATTAGGATATTTCCTGGGGTCTCATGGGTGGGAGGGTAAGCATCCAAACCAAAACCTGTGCAGAAATGCCAGGCACTGGTCTAAACCAGGGGAATAAAACCAAGCCCTTCTTCTCAAAGGACTTATAAGGAAGTCTAGGGTAGGGAGATAGACACTAAAAAATTAAGTAAATACAAAATATGTCAGGTGATAGGTAATGTAGACAAATCAAGCAGAGCAAGGGCATTGGGGGAGTAGAATTTCATGCAGGGTGGCCATGGAAGACTCACAGACCTGAAGGAGGCAAGGGAGCCAGGTGGGTAGGGATCAAGGGGAATGAAAGTGCCAGGCAGAAGTAACAGCAAATGCAAAGGCCCTGCGGTGACCAGAGGATCTGGCGTGGTTGAGGAAGAGTGAGGCTCTCAGGCCCTGGGAATTACCATAAGGATTCTGGACCTCAGTCTGACTGCATTGGGCACCACAGAAGGACACGAAGGAAGTCACTTGCCTTGGGCTTAGAGACTGCTCTTGTTATAGGTAGATCATGGGTTGTAGGGAGATGAGGCAGGGAGGCCACTGTGATAAGGGTCCAGGTGAGCAATGACAGTGCTTTGGAGGAGGACACGGGAGATCAGAGTTGGATCACATCTTGGAAGCTGAGCTGGCCAGACCTACAAATAGAAGGGAGTGGGACATGGGAGAGTGAAGAGTCAAGGAAATGGTAACTCTTAGTCCAGCTTTTCCACTCACCAAGCATGAGCCTTCAGAGAAGGAGGGTTGCATCTCCTCTTTATAGGTGGGGAATCAGGCTTGGAGAAAAGCCACTTTGCCATATCACCCCACTGGGGAATGAGACGGACAGGTCTCTGGCCCCAGAGCCCGAGCTTGGCACTGGCTTGGCACCTTAGGAGTTTACTGCCACATGGTGGCAGTCAGGACTAGGGGAGCAGCACAGGGTCCTGTCCTCAGAGCTGTTCAGATAGAGCTGAGGGAGGAAGCCCACTTCACCGACCTGGCCACATGTCCCTGTTGTGCTATTTCAGTGCCATGTTAGTTTCCACCACAGCATCCGGTATCTCTGTCTGATGGGCTCACCCAGTGGTGCCAGCAGAACACTCTGGGCAACCCGAGCCACCCTGCAGGGCTCCAGGTTAGCCCTGTCCCAAGCGAGCCCCTCCCAGTTTGCTAGGATGTGAGTCCCCAGGTCTTGACCCTGGTCCCCAGATCATACTGGCTCTTGTCCCTTCTCTGTGTCTTTACTCTTGCTCCCTCCTTCACCCAGTGCAGGGTCACCACCTCCAGGAAGTCTTTCCAGCCCCCACTCCCAAGCCTCCTCTGGCAATGCTGATGACCTCATGTGTGTGAGTGGTCATTGCTCGTGTCCAGGACGCCCCACAGAGTGAGCTGTTATCAGGAACAGTTCCCAGCTTATTCCTCTGTGTCTTGTGGCATCTAGGACAGGGCCTGGCAACAGAGGGTGGCTTGGTATGAATGATTCATTCTGACTCTAGAGGGAAATCACCATGTGGCTGAGGCTATCCAGAGCCCCAAGCTCCCACATGGGAATGGTGGAATCCAGGCAGCTGTGTGCAGGGGTGGCCTCAAGGAATCCAGCCCCAGTGCCCTCTGCCTCCATGCCTGGTTGAGCACGCTAGCAGGGCAGCTCTGGGCAGGTCCTCCCTGTACTCTATGATGGCACATAGGAGGGAACTGCTCTGGGAGGTTAGTGCCACCTCAGGGCCAGGACTAGATGCAGCTAAGACCGGCCCAGCAAGAGCCCTGATGGACTCATCACAGATGCACTCTTGTGCTGCACCTCAAGATGTTCCTGCCCCATGTATCATCTCTTTACACGCTCACAAGCCCACGTGCCCCCTTGTGCCCACCCATGTGCACACGTGTGGGTACTTGTGCTCTGTACACTCAGGAGCAAACACACCCACTCACATCTTCCTTCTCTTGCGTTTGTACTCTTGTGCACACTCTCATGATGTGTTCTCCACACTTGCCCCACATCCTGTGTGCAAGGGGTTTTATTTTCAAGGGGTTAAAAACACTAGTGTTTATATATTTTATACATTCCTGTACTACACCCTGTGTGTGCACTTTCTCCACACTCTTGCATAGTTATGTTCACGTGTCCTTCTGCACACTCCTACAGTATACACACACAAGCCATTAAATCACAATCAGAATACACAAAAGGTTGCACTGATGAGATGTTAGGTTTCCCTTTGCATGGTAAGCTGCAGCCCCCAGAGAATGGTGAACCCTGATTGTGATCAGGGAAGGGGGAGCTGAGCTGCCTCTGCTTCAGGGCTGGAGTGTCATGCAAGGTGTCTTGGGATGCTGCATCTCAGGCAGTGCCAGGACTCTGCCCATGGCCTCAGGGAATGGCCAGCTCCCATGTAAGTGGCAGTGAATGTCCCCCTGAGTAAGGCCAGCTCTGAGGAAGTGCACACATCAGCTGTGTTCTCCCTGATGAGGCATGCTTCTGCACAGTAGGGGTCACCTGGCCCTGCCACCCTCTCACACACTTCAGTTCTAGGTTGATTTTTTTATCCATTAGAAAACTTATCCAGTTCTTGTGAAAGTTGTTTTTATCTTAATCTCAAAAGCCACGCATGAGCATTGTTTTTTAAAAAATAAATTTTTTAAAATTTTAATAAATTTTTTTAAAATTTTCAAATATGTATTTTCAAGCCCAGTGACCAGTTCTCAGTCCCCACCTTAAATACATCTCTTGATGGCATTTGACACAAGTAGTCTAGCTTTCCTTAGCCAGTTGAGGAAGAGTAAGAAGGCAGGGTGGTGGAGGCAGCAGGTCAGAGAAGGGTGTTAGGAAACAGAGTCAGAGGAGACTATGGGACCAGCTGTCTACTGAGTGGGGGCCATTCCAAATGCAGTCACTTAAGTAATTTCAAGTGTGTCTTCACTGCTAGTGTGCAGGCTCCAGGAGGCCAGGGACACAGCCATCTGAAGCCCTCAGTCTGACACACGGTCTGGCACATGGTGCAGATTCTGTAAATCATCACTGACCACCCCTGAGCTGTGGGCCACCCGTGTCCTGAGTTCCTCTTAAAGCAAACACATGGCAGTTATTTCCCTCTTAGGAAACCTATTCATGTGTTCTGCTTCATTACTTCTATTTTTTCTAAAATGTTTACTGCAAATATAAATACTTTATTATATTCAATATATTATTTACTATAAAGTAACAAGAAAATGTGCCCATTTCCCTCCTATCCTCCCCTTATATCCCAGGTGTAACACACTGCAACATGGTTGCATTTGTCTTATCTTTTTAGACCTCTTTCTCTAGGCATGCAGTTGGTCAGTCCATGAGCAAACATTTATGAGCATGTCTTCTGTACCAAACACAGTTATCAGGAACTCGGAAATAGCAGTGAACAAAACAGGCAAGCTTCTAGTTCCAGCACTCAGGAGGCTGAGGCAGGAGGATCGAAAATTCAAGGCCAGCCTGGGCAATTTAGCAACTTAGTGAGGCCCTGTCTAAAAATAAAATTTCAGATACCTGGTACCAAAAAAAAAAAAAATTCAAAAAAGGGCTGTACCTCAGTGGTAGAGCACTTGCCTAGCAGGCACGAGGCCCTAGGTTCAATCCTCAGTATTGCAAAAATAAAAACAAAAACAAGCAGACAAACAAAACAGACAAAATCCCCAGGGGAAAGTTCATTCAAACAATAATCATGTGTAATATGCAAGTGCGTGAATAGATATCTTCAAATACAGTGATATACTGTATGTATTCTTTGAATGTGTACCTGTTTTTGTGGTGCTGGCAATCCAACCCTGGCCTTGTGTGTGCTAGGCAAATGCTGTACCACTGAGCACTGACCTGTGTCCCTAGCCCAAGATACTATATGTGTTTTAATGTTCATCTAGTTTTAGAAAATATGAAAAAGACCCAAAGAGAGAGACAAAGATGGAGACAGACCCTATGAGTTTAGATTCATGATCCAAAAAATGTTACATTTCATACCTTTGGATAGTACCTTGCAGTTGTTCATAAATAATTTTATTTTGTCTTACAAAGTCACAATCATAATGGAAGTATAGGTTTTCCTGTCAGGTAAAAGGGCCGAAGACCAAGACCAGACCAGGCCACAACAAGCCTTTATTAGGGGAATAGATCTGCCGGGCTGTCTCTGAACAAAGGAGAGCGAAAGCAATATGGCTGGGGCAGGGAAAGTCTTTTATAGAGACTGGGGTGGGGTTTGTAGGGGCAGAGGTGGGGTTGAGTGAGGTAGTGACTAGGGAATGGAGGAGCCCATGATGTCACTAGGTGGTAGGAGGTGAGCGAGTATTAGGTTACTTTCTAGGCGGGAACAGGGGCATGCTGGGAAGAAGGGTTTATTCTTTGGTGGGAGCAACCATCTTGGCATGACATCACACAGGGGAGGGGACAAGGCACCATAGGAAGAGGGCGGCTACTATACATAATAGCTGCTGAGGTGGTGGGAGACCTATCATTTCCTTCTTCTCTTTCCTTGCACAAGTAATGCAAACAGAAAACATAAACAAAAGCAAAATCCCATGTAAATCTGCCACTGAAAAATAATCACTACTAATCTTTACTATCCTCCACACCAAACCGTAAGTTTGGGATCACACTGACTCTACTACTGGGTAACCAACTCTGACCTTGCAGCAAATGCCCACTACTTCTGCACCATTATTTTTATGACTGTGGATTTGACTGTCAAATGGATTCACCACAATGATATCAGCTGGTCTCCTTTCCTTGAATATTAGGATATTTCCAATTTTTCATTTCTAGCAGAACGCTTAAATAAATGAACTAAAATATTTGTACATATCCTTAGTTATCCGAAAGTGTGCTCTTACGTTGTTTTTGTTCACTTATATTTTAACTACAACACATCAAAATGTTGATTGCAGTTATCTTTGATGGTATTATATGAGATTATTATTTTGTTTTTATACTTTTTTGTTTCCTCTAAATTCTTTGCAATGAACAGCTTTTATTTGCATAACCATAATGTTATTTTAAAATGTCCATATTACTGTGGTGTTCATGGTAATAGTGTTTTATGACTGCCTGAAATTCCATGTAGGAAGCAAGCTGTCATTTACTTAGCCGTCCTGATCACTGGGCCTTTGGGTTGTTTTCCAACTTTTTCGAGGAGACCCCCTCCATATCTGAGGGTATGTATGTCTTTGGGAAACAGCCCTGTGCAGGCTCTGGCCATCCTGTCAAACTGCTTTCCCCACAGAAGGTCCCAGCTTCCCCTCCCACCACCAGCATGTGGCAGTGCCTGCTCCACCACCCTCTCCTCTAGGATGGCTCAGGCCCCTAAACAGGCACACACCCTGCCAGCAGGGCCAGGGAGAAGAGGAAATGGTTTCATCAGCAGTGCCAACATGGTGATCCCAGGCTTGGACCACAGGAGCCAATTTTTAACAAGCCCATTTCCCAGAACAGAACCTGCAGAGAAAAAGGAAAGACAGCAAGCAAAGAAAAAAGCTCTCTGCTGGAAAAAACACACACATACCCAGATTAAAATAATATTTGACACTTATGTTGCACTTTTAAAATTCTTAAAACGCTTTGTAAACACTAGCTAATTAATTAAGATGCCTAAATCTGGCTGCAGTTGGTGGAGAGAGCTAAAAAAAGGGTACCCAGCCCTACCCAAGTGCAGATTTTATTGTCGCCTGCCTAGGGTGTGATTACAGGCCTCCGGCTGCACCACAAGAATAACCCTGCTTCAACTTGCCGCACACTGAACCCACAGCCACTCCTGAATGAGGTGCTCCCACCTCAATGCTGACTCACAGGGTGCCACCGTTATTGATAAGGATAATATTAACTGGCTCTGTGATAGGCCAGTATTAGCTCTATTGAACAGATGAGGGAAGAGACTTGGAGATGGAATTTGCCAGGGTCACCACACAAATAAAATCCCACCTTCCACCATTTATCCATGTGTTCACTCAGCATATGTTTATTGAGGACCCAGTGTGTGCCAGATACTGCTCTAGGCAGGAGGCTGGAAATAGTTCCTTGTAGATCCAACATCCTAGTGGGAGATATAACAATCCTGAGAAAACCAAATATATCAATACAGCTATGTGATAATAATGATAGGAGCTGGCATTTAACCAGGGTGTATGTAGCAGGTGCTTATGTGTAGATCTGTCATGGTCTTCATGACTATATGGGAGTGGTGGTGGATGCTGAAACTCTACTTTGTGGATGAGGGCATGAGGGCCAGAGAGGAGGTGCTAAGCTGGGGGAGCCTGTTCTTGTCTGCTGGCCCAAGACCTGTGCTCCTGCCAGGCAGCATTTCCAGTTGGACCAGCCGCACATGCTGGAGTACTGTCTCGGTGCTGTGAGAATCAGGCAGGGCTCAGAGTGACACTGAGACCCTGTTCACCCTGCCATAAGAACTGGACCTCGGGTGGGCCCTGTGGCTGAGATGGGGAGAGAGGCAGGAGAATGGATAGGTGGTACCAGGCTTGCATTAAGGCTCTGGGTTCTCCCCATGAGGGCAGAGGGGTACATGAGCTTCCCTTCTCATGAGCACTTGCCTCCTGCCAGCAGTGTAGTGCCAGGCCCAGGGGCTGGTGGACAAACTCACAAGGTCTCTTCTGCCAGCCAGAGCTCAAGGGGCTACTTAGGGAGTCTGCTCCAGCCCTCTGTACTGGACAAGGTTACACTGAGGGTCAGCACAGAGCCCAGTAGAGGACCTGGATCACCTGTCCCACTGTGTATCAAGCACCACTCTTGACTGTCTTCCTTAAACTTCTTTTCCCCTATCATATCTCCCTCTCTGTCTTGCCTCTCAGTGCCTCTGCTACCTCTGTGTGAACAATTGTCTGTCATCCTTGAGTTCACATCCACATATTTGACCAGCCATAGATCAGAAATGTAGTTAGGCCTATGATGGCTGCATCTGTACTGAACAAGTGCAGATTTTTATGGTTGTTGTCATTATTCCCTAAACAATCCAGTATAATAACTTTTTACATTGCATTAGGTATCACAGTCATGTACCACATATCTTATTTTGGGTAACAATGGAACTCATACTACAGTATGAACCATATACCTAGGTATGTAAATAAGCCATACCATCTTGGTTTGTGTAATTATACCATAATGTTCACCCGATGATGAAATTGCTCGATCTCCATCATTAAGTGACACATGACTGTATAAGTACTCTATAGATGATTTACAGTATACAAGAGTATGTATATAGGTCATATACAAATGCGCTATTTTATATGGCACAGTACCCTCAGAAGGCACAGAATCCCTCCCTGGATTTGGAATCCAAGAGAGTTCCTGGAACTAATTCCCCACAGATACTGAGGGATGGCTGTATGTGTTTCTTCAGGGTCTTTATGACTTATCTGTTCTTTTTCCCCCATTTTCCTCACCACCTCACCTTCCCTTGGCTTAGAGTCAGGGACCCTGGCTGTGCCTTGTTCTGCAGCTGTTCTCGTTCAGCCCCTGGGTATCTGCAGCACAGCTCACAGCCACCACATCCTGCCTGGTCATCTTCCTGGCTATACCCTCTAACCAGTGCCCCCCCCCCATTAGGGCTCAGCTCACCCCTGGGGCTCCTGCCAGCTGCCCAGCCTGGGAGCCCAAGAGGCCTGGTTCAGCTCCTGCTGTGTCCTCACAATGCAGCCTGAGCCTGGCTTGAGAGGCATCAGCAAGGGTCAGTAGGAGTGAAGTTTAAGCAACAGCCCCTTCTTGTTTATTTCCTTTTTGATGACAACAGCTTCTCTGTACTCAGCCAGGCATTATGGGACTTCTTTGTATAATATCACTTTCAAAACAAGACAGGCAGCCTGGGAGGTGTTCTACCCAACTCATGGATAAAAAAAACTGAGAGTCAAAATAGATGGGTAAATTAGGGTGTCATGTGAATGAGGGGCGTACCAGGTTTCAAACTAGGTCTGATGAGTCTGGACCAGATGATGCATTTTGACGCTATCCTCAGCCTCAGCTTGTTTGGTCCTCCCAGAGATCCATCAGGATGACCTCATAGTAACTATTTTACAGATGAGGAAACTGAGGCAGGGAGCCATAAAAGGCCATGCCTAAGCCAAGGACAGCATTTCTATCCATGCAGCAAGTGGCAGTGGAAGAGCAACTGGGTCTTCTCACTTACCTAAGTGACAACCCCAGATGACACAGGATGCCACTGATCCACAACTCAATCCCATATTCTTTCTGCTATTCCACTACTATCATATGGCTGAGTCTGTCTTCCTGCTCAGGGCCTGCTTCCTGGTCCAGACCAGAAACAGAACCTATCAACAATGACTTTCTCCCATCTTGTAGAGCCCCACACATCCCAGGTGGCCTCCTAACCCTGCTCGGCCTACTCAGGCTGGTCCCTCTGTTGGAACACCGGGCTCCTTTCTGCCTGGTAAATGCAGATTTGAGTTCCAGAGCCCCGCTCAGACACCACTCTTCCACAGAGGGCTCAGGTAAGCAAATCCCCACTCTCCCATGTTGATTAACTTCTCTGTGCATCAGGTTCCATGTTGATATTAGAGTCTTGAGGTGCAGGACCATTTGAGGGTTACATGTCATAATACATGCGGAATGCTGAGCTCTAGTGCACTGGAGTGCTGTGCACTCAGTGAAAGTCATTGTTGTTAGACTCATGATAAACACCCAGGACCCATCAGGATGAATAACTGCTGTGTCTCCCTCCAGGAGCAGCCGCAGAGGAGACTCTGCAGGTGATTCAACCTGAAAACCCAGTGTTGGTCGCTGCTGGAGAGACAGCCACTCTGCGCTGCACTGTGACCTCCCTGCTCCCTCTGGGGCCCATCCGATGGTTCAGGGGGAAAGAACCAGGCCGGGAGTTAATCTACAATTTCAAAGGAGGCCACTTCCCCCGAGTCACAAATGTGTCAGACAACACACAGAGAGACACCAAGGACTTTTCCATCCGTATCAGTAACGTCACCCCAGTAGACGCTGGTACCTACTACTGTGTGAAGTTCGAGAAAACCACCTCTGAGGACACGGAATTTCGGTCTGGAAGAGGCACTGAGTTGTCTGTGCGTGGTGAGTACAGCGTGCGCCTCCCTCAGCCTTCAGACCTATTGTGTGACAATAGGTCAGGAGTCACACTCCACTCTGCGAGCACCAGCTAAGAAACAAGTGCTTCTTCAGCAGACCAGGGAAGCTGAGGTCTGCAGAGGCCATGCTATTTGCTTCAGGCTCCATGGTTCATAAATGGGGGCCTTCTGCACCCCTCATGTGTCTCTGCTCCACAGACCTTGTCTTTTCCACTGGGCCCCAGTCCTTTGGCTCTTTAAGTTTGAGTGACCTGCTGAGTTGCAGGGCCAGGCCTCACCTCCTGCCTCCAGAAGGCTCTTTCCCTTAGTGGCAGAGTTCTTTCTTTATACCACAGCACCAAGGGTCTACTGTGTGCAGATTGTTTTGATTGCACCATGGAAACAGGGAGCCATCTGACTGGAGCTTATCCCCCACCAAGCCTATGTTCCCCTCCTTCTGTGAGCACCAGTCTCTCTAGGACAGGAATGGGGCAGGACACGATTTCCTTGTTTCCTCTACAGAAACAGCTCAGTGAGACTATCCTGACAGGCTCAGGCTCCCTGTTGAATCTGATGCTCTGGCTGGAAGAGCTGCTGAGAAGTGGGCACATTGCCTTGGGTCTTCCTGCAAAACCCTGTATATTGGCCACTGGCTCTCACAGACACTGCCAGCTCTGGGTCCTCTGCTCACAGGAGAGTCCCCCATGTGGTTGATATAAGGGCTCCCCGGTTGAGGCAACAAAGTGCTTACTTTGGGTTTCCTTCCAGAGACCCAGGGTCCTCTTTCTAGTGCCTGGTTATAGGATTGTCAATAATAAAGACCTTTAGACCATTCAACCCAACTGCTATTTACAGATGGGAGCCTGAGACCCAGATGTGGCCAGTTAGTGCCCAGATAGAGACCAGAACACAGATCTGAATCAGGGCTAGGCTCCTTGCTTCCCCAATGTTAGATATTTTCTCCACAGAGGAGAACAGTAGGTACACAGTAGGTGCAAATTAAAAGCTCCTTGACCTGAACCACTGAGCAGGGAGCCAGCTTCTGCTCTTCATTGGCTTCTGAAAGGCTCAGCATGGCACAGACATTCAGAGCCTGAGACTGGTTGGTGATTAGAACACTTCCTTCAAACTAAAGCCATACATACAGTTCATTCCTTACTGAGACGTGTGATTACATAGAGAGCTACTTCATTGTTTTAACAGCTGCATTGTGCTCCAGCATCTGCATACATCATACATTTGACAGTCTTCTGTAGGTGGATGTTTAAGTTGATAAGAAACATGTGCTGTTACAACAGTGTTGTAGTGATGACCTTGTACGTCCATCGTGCTGCATAAAAGGGAGAGCCCCTGGAAGAGGCCTGCTAGGTCAGAATGAATGTCTTCCGTTCATGCCGATGTTGCTAGTTTTCCCTCCCGGATGTGGTAGCATTCAAATCTCATAACTCCTGGACATAGGCAGGGAAGGTGGCTTCATTCTGACTTTGTGGGTATCACAAATCCACATGGTGTAGCCTGAGTGTAGGTAGTCACAGCTGGTAGGTGGCTCAGGCACAACTCAATCTGTTGACTCCGAGGCCACAGAGGAAGAGCTTTGTTTCCCCGGCAAAGGTTGTTCCCCATGGAGCCTGGGGAGTGAGATGGTTTAGATTAGCATAGGGTGAACACAGCAACCTGGTGCCTGTGTGGCAGGGCAGGGACATCTCTCGAGGAGCAGGCCCCAAGGCCACTGAGGGACATCCCAGAGACCTACTCAAATCCCAATCTCAGTGTGGGACCTGACCTCTTACGCATGTTTGTGTCTGGACAGGCACTGGAGCTCAGCAAATCCTCACTCTTCAGCATAGAAACCTCCCTTGATGAACCTCAAATGACCCAACATGTCACAAGGAATTTGTCCTTTCTCCCTTCACAGAGCTTCCAGCTCTGTAAACAGCTGCTTTGGAGGATGTGCCTGTGATCTTGCCTGTATTCTGGAAGCCCGTTTACCAACCTCATTTTCTTTTTTTTTTTTTTTCCCCATTAAGTTTATTGGTACATTTTCGGTATAAAATACAGTTACATTCATCATTGGGATCTTGTACCTTTACATGAGTATCTTGGTTCTTATTTTTTTCCCCTTCCCTTGCCTTCCCTTCACCCCCTCCACCCTTTCCTATTTGCAAAGACTTTGTTTCCATTTTCTTCCTTTTCTCATATTTTTTCTTTTCTCTTTTTTCCTTTCCCCTGCCCCTCCCACTTCCCCTGCTCCTTTAGACCTTTTCTTCCTGTTACAGAATATCAATTATACATTTTTTAAATTACAATATCAAGATCTAGGAGACATTACCACAGATTTTACAGAATTTAAAAGGATATAGAAAGCCTATTTCAAAAATCTGTTTTGAAATAAATTTGACAACTTCTAAGAAGTACCTTGGAAGACAAATTAATGAAACTAACTCTGCAGGAAATATAAAATTTAAATAGCACCTATTAAAGAAAGTATATTCCTAGCTTGAAAACCTACCTATATGACAACAGCAGGCTCATACACATTTTAACTGATAAATTATATCAAACAATTAAAGCAGAAAAAAGAAGGAACACTTCTCCCCTCATTTTAGGAAATCAACATTGTGCTAATCCTAAAACTGGATAAAGATAATAGAAGAAAAAAGTATGAACATAGATAGAAATTTGTTTAACAAAACAAACTATTAGAAGTCAGATCTGGCAGTATGTAGAAAGTGGTTTTGTTATAGGGATGGCAGTGTTGGTTCAGCATTGGAAGATCCACCCCCAAAAGTCATCATTTTAACAGAGGAAAGGCAAAAGCCATATGATCCTGTCACTAGTTGGAGAAAAAGTATTGGACTAAATTCTACAGCTGTTCATGGTAAAAGCTATCAGGAGCCTAGAAGTAGAACAGAACCTTCTCAACAGATTAAAGCCATGTACTCCATACTTCCAGCGAGAATGCCTTATATGAATGGAGAAGATACAATGCTTTCTCCCTAAGGTGGGGAACAAGGGCAGCTATGCTTACTCTTTATCTGTCCATTAAACTTTGAAACCTAGGCCCCACCAAAATAGTCTGGCAATAAAATGATACAATTAGGATAGGATTGGCAAGGTAGAAGCAAAATCTTTATATGTAGATGAAATGATCATCTACAGAGAAAATATCAAGAAATCTCTAGGAGCCCCTAGAACTTGTACTTGAATTTAGCAGGATTAGAAAACACAAGGTACATATAAAAATTCAGGTCTGTGTATACTTGCTATAAATGAAGAGTTGGATATTGAAATTTAAAAGTTATGTAGGAGTACAAAGGACCTAGAAAAGTTAAAAAACAAAAGTGTTGGAAGACTTTTAGTACCTAATTTTAAGACTTCTTCTAAAGCTACAGTGATCAAGGCAGTGTTGGTGTAAGGAAAGACATATAGATCATTGGAATAAAACAGAGAATCTAGAAATAGAACCACACATATATGGTCCACTGAGTTTTGAAAGATTATTTAACATTAGCATTTTATAGAATAGAAACTCAATTCAAGAGCTGAGGAAGAGATAGTGTTTTCAGCAAACAGCATCAGAACACCTGGTATCCGTATATAAAAAATTAACCTCAACCCTTTTTTTCCATACATGAAAATAACTTGAAGGGATCTATGAACCTAAATAAGAAAGCCTAAAAGTATAAAACTTTAAGAAGAAATTATAAGGGAAAATATTTAGGAATTCAGGGTAGGCAAGAACTACCTAGGATACAAAAGACATGATGTATGAAAGAAAAAAGTTGATAAATGAGATTCCATCAAAATTTAGAACTTTAAATGACATCATTAAAATGAAAAGTAGTCCTTAAACAGACCATATTTACAATACATATAACCTATGACCAGAATATATAAAGAATTCTTAGAGCTGATTAATAGACAACCCAGTTAAAAAGTTAGACATAAGAAGATGATAAATAGCCAGTATAGCAAAAGGAAAGGTGTGCAACTCTAGAATCAGAAAAATACTAATCAGTACAATAACAAGATTGAATTATACACTCATTAGGGAGATGAAGTTAAAAGTTTTAAAACCCTTGTCATGACTTTTTCTTTTTGTTGGATTCTCCCCCTTTGCATTTAATTTGTCACGCCCAATGGATTCATTCTGCTGGGTTTCCTGGGGTTGTGATCCTCATTGTCTTTTCCTAGGGTATTGTCTCAAATTTTTGGAGTGCCGGTTTGATATTCATGAAGTTCCTGAGGTGCTCTTTATCATGAAAGCATCTTATTTCTCCATCAATTTTGAAAGGTAGTTTTGCAGGGTACATCAACCTGGGTTGGAGGCTGTTTTCCTTTAGGGCTTGAAATACATCCCTCCAAGCTCTCCTTGCCTTGAGGGTTTGCATTGAGAAGTCTGCTGTGATTCTGATGGGCTTTCCTTTGTATGTGATTTGTTTCTTTTCTCTCACTGCTTGTAGAATTTTGTTCTTCTGTTGGATTTCTGGAATCCTGACTATTATATGCCTATGTGTAGATTTTTTTTGATCAAGCCTAGCTGGAGTCCTGTATGCCTCACTTATCTGTATGTCAAGTTCTTTTCCCCTCCCAGTTTTCTGCCATCACTTCTGTGAACAGTTTTTTATGTCATCTGCACTCTCTCCTCTTTCTTCATTGACTCAGATCAGTCTTATGGTATTCTTCTTTGCATCGTCTAGCAGCTGCTGGATTGATTTCTTGTGTTCCTTTACAATTTTAAAGCAATTTTTCTTTTCCTGGTCACTAATTGCAATCTTTTCTTCTATATCTGAAATTCTATCCTCATATTGGTTCATTCTGCTGCACAGACTTTCGATGGAGTTTTTAATCTCTTGGAAATCTGTTTGCATCTGTTTCATGGATTCCATTTTTTTCCTTATGTTGGGAATCCATCATGTTCCTCAGATCCTCTATTTTTTAATCTGTGTCCTCTCTAGATTTATTAATCATGTCTTGCACCATGAGCAAAATCTTTGCTGTTATCTGAGTAATTATTTCTGATTTCATTTTTCCCAGATCCTCTTTTGTTGCCAGTTCAGAGACTCCAGGTAGTTGAGTATCAGATTGTTCCATCTCGTTTCCCTTTGGGGTTGCTGAAGGTGATCCAGAAGTCTGTTTTTGAGGCTTGTTTATGTGTCTTCTCATTTCCACGGGGCGTGGCGGGGGGGGGGTTCTTCTGGCACCCGAGCGCCTCACCTTCTCTGCCCTAGGAGCTTGGGATGGCAGCAGGGACCAACCTCATTTTCTGAGGGAATTATTATGAAAACAGGGGAAGAATCAAAATTTAGTGTTTTCTTGTCCTTTTTTCACTTAGGTTTTTCATGGCAGCTGCAGAAACAGGACTGAGAGTTTCCTGGTGTTTCCATACTTCTTTTGTTGTGCCTTCTGGCTGCCTAGAGAATAAAAATGTATTTTCAAAAATAATAGTAATAGCCGTCATAAGTGTTATTTATTAAGCACTTATATTTGTCCTCATTTTACCAGGGTGGTGTTTTCATTCATTTTGTACAGAAGGAGACACTGAGGCTGAAAAGATAAAGAACAGATATTAAATTAATCAGACTCTATAGGATGAGATGAGCTCAGCTCTTTATTTCCTTCCCCATCTTGTGTGTCCTTGTCGAACCACACCCTTCTTCAGCTTTGTCCCATAAAGGGACTCACACTCGGACCCCTTCATGGGGCTGGTGATACAGAAGGAGCAGCCATTGCCAGGCTTGCTAGAACTCCATAACTGGCAGCTACAGTGGTCCCTCAGTTCTGTGGAAGTCAGTTTCAGGATCCCTGAGGATACCCAAACCCAAGGATGCTCAAGTCCTTCATATGAAATAGTGTAGTATTGGCCTGTAACCTCCTCTCATATACTTTAAATCATCTGTAGGTTGCTTACTCATGTAATGCCTTATACAGTGCAAAAGCTATTTAAATAGTTGTTACACTGTATTATTTAGGGATAAAGGCAAGAAAACCTGTTCATGTTCAGTACAGTTACAATTTTTAAAAATTTGTTTTCTGTCAGCAGATGGTTGAATCCAAGGATAGGGAACCCCTCATACAGAGGGCTGGCTCTGCAGCTTCCATCCCTTTAAGATCTTGTGGACTGCTGGTGTCTTGATGGCTTGACTTATTCAGGTGACACTCAAGATGATTGTGTTTGGTGGATGTTAGGGAGCAAGTTAAATATTTACAAATGGAAATATGTGTGATATTTGTCACCTGGTGACTTTTATAGATAGTTCTAGGTAATAATTAGCAATTTGCAGGTACCCATTAGGACCCATACAGGGCAAACTGCCTTCACTCATTTGTGTGCCTTTAGGACCAGGGAGAGCTGCCAGCTCAATGGACCTGTGTCTGTGTCTCTTGAAATTAATTAGCAACTAAGAACTTTCTCTACACCAGGTGATCTGTTTCTAACCCCAAACTGATGCAACGGAATCTCCTAGATTCAGGAAAACATCCTTTTAGCCTCTCCCTTTCAAATTCAGGGCTTAGAATAGGTCAGACCTACTGGCCTATTTATGGAAAGAAGGAAAATATGGAGTAAATGTCTAAGTACCTGCAAGAAGAACTCTAGATGGGACTAAAGTCTGGTTAAATACAGATCTGTGTGTGTTCGTTTTTCAGCAGCATCTCCTGTGAATGATCCAAAGCAAAATGATTCCAGGGCCCCATTTCATCTTCACTGGCAATAGGAAGGAGAAATGCAGTAGCCCCTTGTCACAGATAGAGCTCTAGGATGTACCCACCACATCTTTGGTGCAGCCTGCCATGGTGCAAATGTGTCCCCTGTATTTACCTCTACAAATGCTTTCCCTGGGTGACAAAGTTTTCAGAGGAGACTGGCAGGAAACAGTTAATACAAAGAGTGAGACCTGTCCATAATTTACCCCCTTTGCCCAGATTAGTGGGAACTCCTTGGTACAAAAAGAGGAACTTTGACCTCAGGCCTAGATTCCACCTGGGCCCCCCCCCCCCCGTCTCACTACCTGGCTGGGCAGGTGTGCTCACCCTCAAGACAGGAGGCAGAGGCTAAGGACATTACCCTCTCAGCTTTCTTAGGATTCATAGATGTCTATGGCTGGGAATGTAGCTCAGTGGTGGCTGTGCTTAGCATGCAGGAGGACCTGGACTCAATACCTAGTACTACCCCCTCCCCTGCATAATAATGTCCAGGAAGGTTCCTTATCGTGTCACTCGCTTGCTATCAGTGGTGGTCATTGCAATCATGTTTCTTGTCTATAAATGCTCCTTTGTAGCCAAACCCTCTCCCCCTGAGGTGTCAGGCCCTATGGCGAGGGCCACACCTGGCCAGACAGTGAGCTTCACCTGCAAGTCCCATGGCTTCTCCCCCCGAGACATCAGCCTGAAGTGGTTCAAAAATGGGAACGAGCTCTCCGACTCCCAGACCAGCGTGGATCCCATGGGAAAAATCATCTCCTACAGCATCTCCAGCATAGCCAAGGTGGTGCTGGCTCCTGGGGACGTTCACTCGCAGGTCATCTGTGAAGTGGCCCATGTCACCTTGCAGGGGGGCCCTCTTCGTGGGATTGCCAACTTATCAGCCAGCATCCGAGGTAGATGACCCTGACCCTGACCCAAGCCCAAGTCCACTCCTGCCTACCAAGCATGATCCTCCCAGCTGACTTTTGCTCCTGGGCCTGAATGGCCTAGAATCTCATTCCCAGCAGGCCTACCCACCTACTGTGTGCATGTGGACTCCTCTATGATGAGCACTGTGCTAGTAGTTGCTTTTATTTTACCAACAGTAACCGTAATTGTCAGGCACCTACTATGATCAAAGTCCCTTTATGCTCAGTGATTAAATTTATTCTGCTCCAGTCATTGCATTCTGACTGCATGTCAGGAGTTGCACTTGTTGATTTCACTCATTATTAGCCTTATAAGAACCACCAGTCCTTGAGCACCTACTGTGTGGTAGGTGCTGTGCTTAGTGACTTCATTCATGCACAAACCCTCAATGTTTGAGCCCCTGCTGCATGCCTAGCACGGTCCCAGGTGGTGCCCTTGCCTTTCTGGTGGGAGCTCAGCTCTCCAGCCCTTCCTCTGTGACCTGTCCATGCCATAAGGTCAGAGCTTCTGCCTGTGCTGTTTCAGTTCCACCCACCTTGGAGGTCACCCAGCAGCCCACAATGACAGAGAACCAGGTGAACGTCACCTGCCAGGTGAAGAAGTTCTACCCCCAAAGACTGAAGCTCACCTGGTTGGAGAATGGAAATGTGTCCCGGACAGAAACGTCCTCTAATGTCACAGAGAACAAGGATGGGACCTACAACTGGACAAGCTGGATCTTGGTGAATTTATCTACTCACAGGGAGAAAGTAGTGCTCACCTGCCAGGTGGAGCATGATGGGCAGCCAGCAGCCACCAGAAACCTGACCGTGCCAGTCTCTGTCCCCACAAAAAAGGAGGGCATGGATACCACCCCTGGTGAGGCCACCTCTCTAGCTAACTAGCTGTTTTTAGACCTTATCTTAATTTTTAAAAAAAATGTTAAAAATAATATTCAGGCTTAGTATAGAATAATATAGAAGTCTATAAGCATAAAGTACAACTTTAACATCAGCTTCCCTCCCCCGAACCTCACACTCCAAGAGTCTCTACTGTAGAGTTTGATAACATATCTCAGTGGATTTTTGATGCAAATAGATATTAAGGAAGAAAAGAGAGGGAGGGGACCATCCTTTCATGGTGTCCTGCCTGTTTCCTTCCCCAGTGTAACAGTGGTTACATTGTTGTTCCTGTGCCCCCACCCCACCTCCCTCACTCCTAGACTCTGCCTGATATCTAGCTGATATTGTGTGCCTGCCACTGGGTAGGGGCATTCAGGATGCTTGCAGATGGACTCAGGGACAGTTGATGCTGTAGTGAACTTCCTTGCATATATTCTGCCCACATGCGGCTGTTTCCTGGGACAGTCTCTCAGCTGAAGAGTATTTCAAGGCCAAAAACACAATCATTAAGGACAAAGGTCGCACTTCTGTTCTCCTAAACACATAGTAGGGACTCAACAAATACTTCAGGGGTTTTTTTTTGGGGGGTGGGTACCAGGGATCGAACTCAGGACCTTGCACTTGCGAGGTAAGCGCCTGAACCCCTGAGCTAAATCCCCGGCCCATCAGCAAATACTTTTAGAAGGGATCAGAGAGTCAGTTGGGTAACTGGTTATTTAGGTAGTCTCAGAGTTAACCAATGGGGTAGAGATTATTTTTGGCCTCAGTAACACCAGAGGAAGCCAACACAGGAGAGAGGCTCAGCTGCTTTGCCCAAAATCAGACATCTACTTAAGGCATTGATTTGAATCCATGTGTCTGTGGCTCTGACCCCTGCCCCTGACTAACCATGGTGCCCTAGGACCTTCAGACTGCCCTGGGCCCCCACGGCACTGTGTCCTTCTTGTGTGTCCTAATGGAGAGCTCCTAGGCTGTGGGCTAGGTCCCAGGCACAGATGAGTGGTCAGCCCCTGAGCATCTACAGTGTCCCCTAGCCAGCTGGCATATCCATGCTTTTCCTGCTCGACCCTAGTGCCTTGTTTGACAGCCAGTTGCTGATTGAGAGTCTGAGATGGGTCTTTGCTGCTGTTGTGGCCCCTCTTGTTACTCCAGGTTAGGAGTGTGCTTCTATTCTGTGGGAATGAGGTAACTGCACTCATCTTGCAGCTGGCATCCTCTATGTATGTCAGCAGCACGCATTTTCCCTCCTGGCCCCCAGCATAGCGTTTATACCACTCCTGAATGACCGTCATGGGCAAGTGTGTGCAGACCCTATATGTGCTCATGTGGCTGGAGTCATCTGAGAAGGCCCAGCCAGATGTTCTCCATCAATAGGAGAAGCAGTCATCTGCGTAGCAGTGGGAAGAGGAGTGAGCTTTTATTTTTCTCTTTTTAATCTACTTACGTGAAGCCTCTCTTCCGTGCAGAGAAAAATGCCAAAGACAACTGGAACATCTTTATCGTGGTGGGTGTGGTGTGCACCTTGTTGGTAGTCCTGCTGATGGCGACCCTCTACCTCCTCCGAATCAGGCAGAAAAAAGGTGAGTGGACTCTCTGCTTCCTCCCTAAGGTTTGCCCCTGGGTTGTCTTTCCCAGAGGGTGTGGCTACTAGGTGCCCTAGGCAGCAGTGACTTACCTTGACAGAAATGCCAGAGGCAGCAGTGCTGGACTGGTGAGCAGCTTCACCATGGAGTTTGGAGGGTCAACCATGGAGTTGCCCTTGTGATTGCAGAATGGCCATCACTGCCCCAGGCCTCGTGTCTTCCTGGGACCACTACTGAGGTGGGAGGAGGGAAGATGCCAGTGTGGAAAGAGGGGACTTAGAGACTCTTATTATGGGCTTCAGGGAGGAGCAGTCTTTTCCAGGAGCTGCTTAGGCTTCTGGTTTGTTCCATGTCCAGCCCTGGGTAAGAGGTTAGAAGAGAAAGGACTAATAGTCCCACCTACCTCTAGGGCAGGGGAGCTAGAGGCTGCATGGATACTGTGTGTGAAATGTTAGGGAATGACCTGGCCCATGAGTGCTTAGTGAATGTCAGCTCCTGCAGTTGGTACATGATCTCCTCTCAGAAAACCCCTGTGGGATGTGCCACCCCAGGACATCTTCCCCTTGTTTGTGCTCATGTGTGTGGCTGTCGATATGACCAGGCTTTTGACTCTGAAGTCAAGCAAACCATAGGTTCAGATCCTTGTTATACACTGTAAACAACTGGCTGGGCCTCCATGTGCCTCAGTTTCCTCATCTGTGAAATGGGCTAGCAACCCCTGTCTTGGAGGATAGTTACGAGGCCCAAGTGAGCCCCTGTGAAACAATGGGTCTGATACATCCTAGTACCTAAGTCAGAGCATGTTCTCTTCCATGCTTGGAGGAGTTGATTTTAAGCTGGTATTTCTAAAACCTTTTTTTTTTTTACTGCGAGCGATTGAAATAACATTTCATGTCTCAACCCAACACACCCCTTTATATAAAATTGAAACGCTGGTATTTTCTTTTTGGTCATATTCTGTCCTCTTTCCTGTTAAAAATGTTTCTTGTGACCCAACATGAGCCATAGCCTGCAGTGACAAGCGCTGCTGCAAGCTGCCGTGCTACGCTGGGCACCTGGCTAAGCTTGGACGGGCATATCAGGCACCAGGCACAAATCCCTTCTGCACCCCTCCCCCTCTGCTCCAGTTTCTGCCCCTCCTGGGCTGGCCAAAGGGCTCTGCTCTGAGATAGGGCCCCAAGCTGCCATCTGGGAGGGCTTGAGTCGGGCCCCGCTACTCTGGCCCCGCTACCTCTACCTAATGGTTCACGGGAGAGCCTCACACAGGAAGGGCCTCAGCTGGGGGGAAACAGGGCCCCTGCCTACCCAGGGTGACAAGCATTTGTAGCAGCCCTTGGTGAGATCCCATCCCTCCTCTCTGAGGCTCAGCCCTGGGTACCGTGCTCCACTCTGGCACATGTGAGATCAGCTCACCACTGTGGGGTCTGGCCTGGTGCTACAGAGGAAAGGGGACCTGAAACCCCCCCAGCCCCTGAGTGGTAGATCTGTGTGTGGAGCCCAGCTCTCCACCCAAGCTCTGGGGATAGTGACAACCCGCACTCACTCTGCCATTACCATGTGCCTGTGCTGCTCCTGTGCCTTGCAGTAGTAACACAGTCCTCACCACAGACCTCAGGGGAGGTGTTTCTAGCCCATTTTACAGATGAGGAGACTTAGGCATGGGAATGTTATAAAGCTTGCTCAGCCTCACAGCTGAAAGGTAGGGCTAGGACTCAAAGCTAAGGACTGTGTTAGGGCCACTGTGTTTATCATCTCCCTCCACCCTGAAGAGTCTTCCCTCATCCCACTTGGGCCCTTGAAGGCTCCACTCCTCCTCTACCTGTCAACACCCACAGTAAATGTCCCCATTTCAACTCTACGACTTGCCAGCTATGTGAGCCTGGAGAGTCACCCAGTCTCTGGTGTAATGTGAGGACATTCATCGTCCAGTCACTTGATTCCCAGAGATGTCTCAGGTCCCAGCACTTGGACCCCTGGGCCTCCATTTAGCCATGAGATGCCAAAGCTACTGGACTGCTCACCTCAAGGTGGAGCCCCTGCCCAGCCCAGCCTGCGTAATGGGCAGCCAGAGTGGTCGCACTGTGGTGGCCCACGCCTGTGGAAGTGTGGCGCTGAGCACATTTGGGGGTGTGTGCTGCTTTTTAATTACAATTTTACAGCAAAATGGGAGTCAGATGGCTCCTGAGCCCCAGAGGCTTCTCTGTGGGGTTCCCTGTATCACAGGTGTCAACCTCTGAAGCAGACAAAACACACTTTCCTTCTTGGAAAATGATGCTGTAACATGTAAATAAATGGATGCCCAGGCCGACCCTGTGAGTTACAGAAGCTCAGAGACGGTAATGACCCACCTAGGGTCACACAGTGGGTGTGTTGGTCCACAGAGAGCAGGGCAGCTGGTCTCTTCCAGGCCTCTGGGACCCTTGGCATCTCCCAGAAGTGGAAAGACAGAAAGGGAAGGGCGGGCTTACTCCTCCTGGGCCTCCTGTGGAAGATGATGGACCATCTAGAACATCCACTTGGGTGGCCATGGGGTTCCCTGTGGTTCCCAACATAAGATTTCAGTAATTCCTCCCATATCCCTGGTGGTAGACCTTTGCCTCGCATTAAAGACTTCTGGTTAAATAACTGGCTTTTGTTTCTTTTCCCTTTTCAGCCAAGGGATCCACTTCTTCTACAAGGTAAGGGCATCACTGAGTGGGGATGCTCTCACAGCTATTATTTGGTGTATGTCAGCTCCCAAACCACAGCACATTCATGTGCCCGTTGGCCATTCCTGTTTGTTCCCTTTGTAACCTGCTTGCACAGGCCTGTTAAGTTATTGCTGCAAATGAGTAGGTTTTAGTGCACAGTGAGTGGCACACATTGCTTGCCTGCTATCCACAGACAGCAAGGCCCTTATCTACTCCCATGTGGACAGTGAAGAAACTCACAGCCTTCCTGTGCTCACAGACATCCTGCATGTACCACATACTCATCCTCCCCAGACCCAAATCGTACACTGACTGCTTCCTTCTTTCAGTATGGGCGCAGCATGGCCTGGGCAATGTCAGTGTGGTGGATAAACCTTGGTCAGGAGCTCAAGTGGTGCCGTACACATAGGAATTTGTGTCTCAGCAAGAAAAGACATTAAGGCTGAGCCAAAGAGCACAAACACACAGGCACAAGCTTTGAGAAGGAAGAGAAAAATGGGAGAGGGACTTCAGCTTGAGGAGAAGAGCTGAAGGATACACAGCTCTGTTGGAGAAGGTCAGGCTGGCCTGTTAACAGGAAAGGGGACAGCTCGATTGGTGTGGTGAGCTGGGGTGTGATCATTATCTCAGGTCTGGTTCTACAGGGTGGTGCTGGAGAAATCCTTGTGGGTTGCAGGGGCAGTCTGGTTCCCATGAGATGATTCCTCCTGCTTGGGGTTGGGTGGGGCCCATCATGGGGTAGTCTGCGTGCCAAGGCTCTGCAGGTTTAGGGCAATGACTGGAGACTTCTAGGCATTGCTCCAGGGGTCTGGAAGAGGATATTATAAAAGCTGACAACTGAATGTCCCTGTCAATCTTGAAAATACTTTAGACTTACCATTGTGTCCTCAGTCTTGAAGGAGGATGAGATAAGTTAGGTAAATTAGAGCTAATAAACCCATTTTTAGACCTTCTCCTTAAGTGATTAACATGCTTAGGTGCAGAGCTGAGCAGAGATCTGACCCAAAGTTTAAGGTACTAAAGGAGGCAGATATAAAATGAAGGCAACTATGCCAAACTTTGCCCTGCTTTTCATTACCCATTTTGGATCAGCAGGCTTAAGTGAAATGTCAGTGCTTTTTAGCAAAAGCTCCCTTTAGTCCCTCACTGTCTCAAGGTGATGGCATTGTGTCACAGAGGGCACATTAGTCTGTTGATTCACATTTTCTGTAATGTGTTGCAGAGCCCTACTCTGTGCAGCTCAGCTCTGGGTGTGGGGACACAGCACTAAACACAACTGAGTGTAGGCCTTCATGGTCAGGACAATGAGTATGGAAGAAAAATGATCCAAAATGTCCTATCAGGTGGAGAGAACTCTAGCACATAGCAGATGGAGGCATATGGAGGGGGCTGCCTTAGGCAGAGGAAGGGGCTGCCTCTCGGGAGCTCATCTGAGTAGAGCTGTGACCATGAGCAGCGTGCTGGAGGAGAGAGCAGGCTTGGCCAAGGCCCTGGGGTACAATGTACAGTGTGGTTGGAGCAGAGGGAAAGGCAAATGTGCTGCAAACCTTTTAGTAAAAGACTTTCTCAGCTTTTAGGAAGCCTTCATATACAGTATTCATCCCAACAGAGTGAGGATGGCACTGCATAGTTTATCCAGTGAATGTAGGTGGCTGCATGTAAACATGGACATCTGTCCCAAAGGTGATAAATAAAATTGTAAACAGCCTCAGGTTACTTCAAGTCAGGTTTTGCCACCAAAGGAGTTGTATAAATCTTTCACTTTTTAGAGCTTTCTGGATTTCAGAGTTGCAGAGCGGAAACTGGGGATCTGGATTGGAGGGTCTAGGGCCTGTCACTGTTTGAAGGATTTTTACTCCCTAGAGGAGGATGAGCCATAGAAGGGATTGAGCAACCTTTTATTTTAAAGGTATCATCCTGGGCCAGGGATTTAGCTCATTGATTCCACCACCTGCCTCGAAAGCACAAGGTCCTGAGTTTGATACCCAGTACCAAAAAAAAAACACCTCAAGTGGAAACTGGGGTATAGGAAGTAATGGTGAAGGCTGCAGCTGGTGAGGTTCAAGCAAAGGATGGGAGTCTGGAGCAGGGTGATGAGAAATGGTCACATTCTGGGTATATTTTGAAGGCACTTGCTGATGGATTGGATGGAGAGTCGAGGACAATACCAAGACTGGGAGCGATGAGGTGGTATGTCCTGAGTTGGGGGTAGGCGAGCTGCAGGTGATAAGGAAACCACTAGCACTGAAGTTGCATGGAGCAGGACCATCTCACCTGCCCAGTGGGACTCTGGGAAGCTTCATTTGCTTCTTTTCTGCCAGCAACAGAGTTCCCAGTGCCCTTGAGATAAAGCCTGCTTTCTGCTTGGGACTCCATAGACAGTTTCCTGGGCTGAACTTTGCCCAACCTCCAGACCTCCTCTTCCCCAAACAAGCAGCACCCTCACTTCCTCCAGGGAACACTGTCCCCTTGACCCTTTACCTTTCACATTCCCACACTTGGTACCCACTTTTCCAGGGGAATCCTTTTTTGGAAAGTCCTTCATCCTTTGCTGGAAAATCTTCAGTGACTCCTCCACATACACATGCATACACCATGGCCCTCCAGATAAAGTCCTTATGGCCCAGCCTCTGCTGAGTTGGACATTTTCACTCCCACCCTTCCTGGGCCTTGCTCTAGCCATGCTGGGCCCCTCGTGCCACACTTGGGAACCTTGCTTTTCTGGCCCCTGCACCCTGGCCTCTTTCCTGGGATATGTCTCCCACAGGCACCACCCAGGATTCCCATAGTTCCAAGGGCAGCAGGCACAGTGGAATCTGAAAACCATAGCCCCTAGTTTTGTGTCCTTCCACCCAGTTACCTCCTGTTCTTTCTGAGTCAGTGAGGACATGACCTCCAGGGCCAGGGGCTTCCTGTGAGCCTATGCTGGTATGTTCGAGGTTTCTCTGCAGCCATCCTCATTTTATACCACCCTTCTTGGGGATAGGAACCATGTTCCTCATGTTCACAGCTAATAGCTCCTGATGTGGCACCATCCCTGGAATGGGTAGGGGCTCCACTGAGGTTTGTTAAAGGAGCCAGTGAACCAAGGGATGAACGCCATCCCTCACCACTGTTTACACTGAGTCCTGCCCTCTCTGCATCCCCAAAACTTCTTCCTCCTCTTCTTCTTTCTCTCTCCTGTTTTGTTTTTGTTGCTTTACTTACTCTTTATTTGTCTTACACAGTGAAGTTTTGGAAGAAAAGAACAGTGTCGATGTCAGTGACAATAATCACAATAGCAGTTGCTGCTACCATTTATTGAGTACTTACAGTGGACCCTCAAGTTACAACTGGCTTGACATACGGATAACTTGGCTTACGGTCTGAATTTTAGTTTTAACTTATGACCAAAGTCTTGTGTTATGATCAGAATGCCAGCCACTTGTGCTTCCAGATGGTCTCAGATACAAATTTAAGCCTTAAAGAGTTCCGAAAGGAACGTTACAACATCCTTTCCTATGGAGTTAATTGGGAAATCCTGGGCCAATGTCTTAAGGACACTGAGATCTGCCTGGAAGAAAGTGTGGCCTAAGACTATATGGGAGAGAGACTTAGAAGGCTGTGTAGAAGAGCCTGAGCCTTCAATTGACCAGCTTGAGTTACAACCAGTGCTCATGAACAAATTGAGTTTGTAAGTCAAGGGTCCACTGTACTATGCTTACTGACCTGGCCCTTCACACACATGATCCCATTAGTGATTTTTATTTTTACCTTGTAACTTATTACCATCCATCTTTCATAGGACCATGGGTCTTGCACTTGAGCATGTAGCAGAATCCCATAAGCGGCATCTTGCAGTCCCTGATTCAGAACCTGTATTTCCAGCGAGTTCTTGGGATGCTGGTGCTGCCACACTTGGGGAACCCTAATCATATTGTTGAGGCTACCAAGGCCTAGAGAAGTCCTAGGATATTCATGCCCAAGGCCTGCAGTTGGAGTGCTGGGATTAGACTCCCAGCCTTGACTTCCCACTGACGTGGTACTTTCCATCCTGGCTCCACTTTCCCCCTGCTGTCTTCCTTCTTCCCTAGAGGAGCAGATCATTTTTTGCCTGTTTCTCATTTCTCCAGCGTATGCTGCCCAGGGAGCCATGAGATCACTTGCTCCTTTCATCTCTCTCTAAACCAAAGTGATGGCTGCTGAGTGAGTGGCAATGGCCATTTCCCATTCGACAGCAGCAGGCTCAGCTTGCTAGGATCAGACGCTTTCCCCTCTGGGAGTGTGCGAGGGGGAGGTCGATGCTTTGAGCTCAAAGGGCCCTTCAGGCTGCAGGCCATGAGGCATGAGGCACCTACTCTAGTTATGTCTGTGGTTAGGAATATGCAGGCCCACGCTAGTCTGCATATCTCCAGCTCAGACAGGAGAGAGCTCCATCTCTAGTCCCTTAATTGGGCACTGGGGTTCATCCAGCAGGCCATTTATTCCCTTGTCAGACGTGCACTTCATTTATTCTCAGGCTTCCGTGATTCTCTCATTTATCCATCTGGATTGAGGCCAGCTTGGTGCCAGGCTTGAGCTGGGGGATCGAAAGGGAAACAGAAAAGATGCTAAGCCTGGTCCTCTACCACTTGAGATCTGATAGGGGAAGTGCTCATTCATTCATTCAGCAAATCTTTATGGCATGCTGAGCATGTGCCCACCCAGTGCTAGATGTTGTGGCTTCAGAAGTGAACAAAACAGGGTTCGTCCCTCCATGGAACTCACTATCCCTCTGAGTGGCTGCTTAGTGCGCAAGCCAGAAGCCTAATAAAGGATGTGTTGCAGGGCTGACAAGATAAAGAAAGGCAGGGAAGGAATGGAATAGAGGGTGGGGATGAGGGCAATAAGGTCTCTCTGAAGTGATTCTTAGAAGGCAGCTGAAGGATCAGCAGCTCTGCTTGGGGCTATCTGGGGCCAAAGTAGAGCAGACAGGGAACAGCCAGTTTCAAGGCCCTGAGGCAGGAGCACTTGGACAGGATCAGAGATGGGGAGGAGCCCAGAGTAGTTGGAGCAGAGGGAAGGAGGGAGGGAGAGAGGAAAGGGGTGTGGGGATGGAAATCCAGACCAGTGGGTGGCAGAGCATTGCTGGTTAGGGTGAGAGATGGATTTCACTACCGGATGTGGTGGTGGGGTGTGAGTGTTCTGAGCAGAAAAATAAGGTGACATCATCCATGCATTTTAAATGTGGAGAATGGAGGCAGGAGACACGCAACCTAGGGAGCTGGGATGTGGCAGATGAAGGAATGGCTGGATTGGATGTGTGGATTTTGGAAATGGGGCCAAGCATGCAGTGAATTAGACCAGGGACAAGAAGGAAGAGAGAAGAATCAGGGATGATTCCCACTTTAGCTTGAACCCAGGGTAAACCATAGCAGTGCCATTCGCTGAAGTAGAAAGACCTTCGGAGGGATGAAGCAGAAAGAAATGGATAACTGGTTAGTCAGAAATCAAGCTCTAAGAGAGGAACTCAGTATTAGAATAGAGCTTGAAGAAAGGGGGTCGGTGCAAAGGCTCTGAGGCAATTTGGCCAGCATTCATTCCAAGTCACTCATTGGGCGTCTGTGTACGTGTTGAGGCAGGATGAAAGACAGTGACACAAAGCAGAGTTGAAGATAGGCTAGGAGTTTTGAGATTGTCAGAGAGGAGGATTTGGCCCGTCCAGTGCTGATAGTGACGTCTTCCCAAGGAGCCCATAACATAGTGAAGTCTTGAAGGATACATGAAGGTTAACTAAGAAAAAGTGGCCATGGGGTTGTTTGAGGCATTTGTCAAAGTATGCAGTGCAGAAACAGTAGGTGGGCGGGTAAATGACTAAATGAGGGCAGGAGAGTGAGTGAGCCCAGGTGCCAGCACAACAGACCACATGGCGCTTCTGAGCAGGATGGCCAGGGAGACCTGAACCAGACAGGCATGGGGAGCTACAGAAGGCCTGGAAGCTGGTAGGGTGGGGACAGATCTGCACCCTTCCCCTCCAGCCTGTCTCCAATCCTGGAGGGCTATGTCTGTGGCCACGTGGGATTTGCTATGCCCCAGAACTGCCTTCTGAGCCAAGCACTCATGCCAGCTCCACTAATAACCCCGCTGCCATGCCCCGTTGCTCAGTGCTGACATTTCCCTGCCTGGCATCCCCAGAGTCACCGGCTTGGGAATTTATACAACTCCTGCCCAACCGGTGGCTCTGCTTGGCTCATCACCTTGACCATGACCCTCCAGCCAGCCAAGCCACAGCCTCCAATTACAGAATCAAGTGCATGAACAACTTTTTTGATTAACTGGGACATCTTGGTCTTTCTCTCTCTCTTTTTTTTAAACGGTAATACATAGATATTTATAATATAGAACATTTGGAAAATATGGAAACTAAAATGAAGAAAAATACCCCACAAAGACTACTGCTGTTAGCACTTTCCTTCCGGTTTTACCACACATTTTTCATCATCGAGATTATCCCACAGAGACTTGAGACTTGCCTTTCTGCTTATCATCTCAGTGTAATCATTTGTAACTTAAAACTGGCGTAAATTTTTGAAGTCTTAATCTATAGGTTTATCCTAATTTCCTAAACTGGTCCCAATTGGCAGAGACCCCAGGTATAACCCCGGCCCCCCATCCTGCTCAGGCCACATGTCTTCATACACAAAGATTCTATTTTGATTTGGTTTGATTTGGTTTGTTTGTTCTGCAGTACTGAAAATGGGACCCAGGGCCTTTGCTCTGTACTACATCCTCATCTCTTTTTTATTTTGAGGTAGTGTCTTACTAAGTTGTCCAGGCTAGATGTACACTACCATGCCCGGCTTCTGAAAGCATTATATATATTGAATGTGTGTGTGTGTGTGTGTGTGTGTGTGTGTTTGTATATATATTGAATTCCTCACAACAAAGTGCAGTTATGAGTCAATAGATTCTCTTGATTTTGTCAGCTGCTCCCTGAAAGGGTGGCACTGGCTTGTGTCTCCCAACAGCGGTGTTATGAAAGCACCAGTCATTGTCACCATAACCTCCCCAGACTACCTTCTCTGAGCATTACCATTTTTAAATTTCCTGGTCAATATAAGTTTGAAAAAAAAAGGACAAAACAACAACAAAACAGTACATTGTTTAAAAATCCTTGTTAGTGAGATGGGTCCCCTTGTCCAAACATTTGATAAGCAGTTGTATTTCTGTTGTGAATCATTCATCCGCATCCTCTATCCATATAGGAAGTGGAACCTAAATGTTATTCTTATCAATTTGCACGAGCACTTGAGATAGTGTGGATATTTTTATCTGTGTCTCTTTCCTTTTTAGGTTGCATGAGCCCGAGAAGAATGCCAGAGAAATCACACAGGTACAGTCCTTGGTGAGCTGCCCTGCCTGGGAAACTCAGGGCGTGATTTCCCTGCAGCAACCAGAGTTGCAGATCCGGTTCTAAATTAAGACTCTGTCCCCAGGGAGGAAGGCGGAGAGTGGAAAATCCATACATTGTTAGTTTCTTCCCTGTCCTCTGCTGATTCCTTCTCTGCTCCAGCTGAGAGGCTCTGGTGCAGCCAGAGCTTGTCTCATTGCTACCCATTACACAACTCCTTGTCTCATTGCTTCCCATTACACAACTCCAGAGGACACCATTCTTAATGTGTCCCATAGAGTCAAGCTGCGGCCTCTCCTAGTATGGATTGCTCCTTCCTGCCTCCTGGCATTTGCTCAAGCCAGTTTCTCTACCAGGAGCACACTGTCCACAGCTCATTCCCACCTTCTCTTTGCAGCCGCTGCTCCCTAGAATAGTTGCACAGCAGAACCTGTTCTTGCCTCTCTTGCCTCTGCTGATGGAAAGACCTTGTGTCATCAATTACCTCTCACCCAAGCGCCCTCCCTTGACATGGTGATTTCTCCTCAGTATTGCAGAGGAGACTTCACAGGCAACATAGCTGGCCTGTTTCTGAGAAACGGAGCCCTGCCTGTCATCAGCTGATGCTGTCAGACCTCGGAGGCACAGGGCTCCTCAGAGCCTGGTAATGAGACAGGCCCTGCTCTGACCCAGACTGAGAGAGCCAGCTGTCCTTGACATTCCCAGGCTATTGGCATCATTTTAGACATAATCTGTGAAGGGGCCAGGCTGCTGAGAGAGCAATGGGGCAGTGTTTATAGGCCAGACACCTCAGCCTGCCATCCTGACCTGCTACATCCCTGTGCACGGCCTTGGGTGGTAATTAGCAAATACAAAACAGTTTCCAGTCATGGCAGAGAAAAGCCTTCTCCCCAGTCACTTTTGGGGTTTCTTCTGGGGAGTCTTCTGGGGAAAGGGTGAGAATAGTGAGACACCTTGGTCACTAAAACCTGTAGAAATCTGCATTCAAAGATTACTGAGCTCCCACTAAGGGCAGGAGCAGCACAGTCATGACTGCTGGTGTTGGGCGGCAGGATTATGCCTCAGTTCCCAGTGACAGGACGGACTCCAAAGCTGTCCATGTGGACTTCCCAGATAGCAGTGCGTGAGCATCTGCAGGCTCAGGACATTGGAGCCATGGTGTGAGAAGACCACAATGCTGGGGTCAGCTGACTTTGGTTCTTTTCTAGCTGGGTGACTTTGTCTGCATGATCAAGCCTCCCTAGGTCTGGGTTCTTCATCTGTAAAATGGGCTCAATAATTCTTCCAGGCAGGGTTGTGGTGAAGCCTAAATGAAGTGATCTGTATGATTGGGAGGGGCTAGTGAGTCCTGATGAGCAGCTGCCATCATGTGGAGTGAAGGCTTGTGCTGGTGGTAGTGATGGCCTCGCTCGACTTCTAAGCACCGAGGCTGAGTGTAGGAGAAGCAGAGTTTGTAATCCATGGGTAAGATCAAGGCAATTTCCAGTGCGAAGATAAACGTGTGGGAGGTATTCAGGTTTGGCAAGTGGTTCATGATGATTGGGAACCTTTATTGAAAGTAAGTGTCACTTCATGCCAGATTCTGTCCTAAATGTTTACCTGGATGATTTCATTTGATCCTCACAGCAGCCCTGGTGATAGAAACTATGATTTTCCGTATTTAACAGAGGAGAAAACTGAGACTCAGAGAGATTTAGTGAATTGCCCAAAGTCCTTCTTGTAGAAAAGGCAGAACCAGGATTCAAACCCAGACCTTCTGATTCCAGAATCTTTACTACTCATCCATCCATCCATCCATCCATCCATTCATCCATTCAATTATCCATCCATCTAGCCAACCAGCCACCCATCTGTTCATCCCTTCAACAAGAATGGCACTTCTGTGCCAGCCTTGATGCCTGTATCATAATAAATGACCAGTGAATATTTGTGGAATAAACACAAGAATGAATGAGTGCCCTCACCCCATAGGAGACCACACCTGCTCAGGCCCCAAAGCAGATACAGTCCCTGGCAGTGGGTGCTATGAGGAGGAGCCCTGGGGCCAGCCAGTGGTGTGGAGGGGAGGGAGGGCAGGGAAGCATCTTTAGGATGGAGTGATATATGGACTGAGATGCACATGGTGGATTAGAATTCACTATAAGGAGAAAGAAGGGCAGACACTCTAAACAGAGAGAGAGATGTGGGAAGAGAGAGATGAGAACTGTGTGTGATTCCAGCTGAGAGGTGCTGCTGATGCAGGACTGTGAAGTGACCACACTAGCATTTCAGAAAGGCTCATCAGGAGGAAGTAAGGCTGGAGCCAGTTAACTCTGACAAGACAAGAGGGAGCCTGATCTGGGGCTGAGCCCATGGGGCCAGGACCATCCAGACTTGGTACCCAATTGATGGGTGAGCAGATTGAGAGTTCCAGAATGGCTTTCTGTCCATCTCTTTTAGATCCAGGACACAAATGACATCAATGACATCACATATGCAGACCTGAATCTGCCCAAAGACAAGAAGCCTGCTCCCAGGGCTGCCGAGTCCAACAACCACACGGAGTATGCCAGCATTCAGACAGGCCCACCGCCCCGGCCAGAGGACACCCTCACCTACGCTGACCTGGACATGGTCCACCTCAACCGGGCGCCCAAACAGTCGGCCCCCAAACCTGAGCCGTCCTTCTCAGAGTATGCCAGCGTCCAGGTCCAAAGGAAGTGAGTGGGACTGCTCGGCCTTGGGCCTGTCCTCACGAGCTTTCTTGTCCCACATGGAAGGGCCATGGTGAGGACAGTCAGCCAGTTCTCGACAACCAGGTGGCGCAGGCCCTGGGACCAGGAGCGAGGGTGGCTCTTATCTGCCATCCCCCTTGGCTCTCCAGCTTGTCCAGGACAGCCCTGCGCCCTGACTCTGACCCACATCTGGAGACTGATGTGGCTGAACCAGCGGGGTTAAGTCACCGGGGAGCTGACCAGAGCCACCTGGGGTCCAAGAACTGTTGTGCCTTTGGTCATCAGGCACCAGTCTGGTCGTGGTCTTGGAGACCCTGGGCTATCTCCTCGATGCTCTGGAGCCTGATCTTCTAGGTTGAGGAGGAGAAGATCCCACCTCCTCCTGCCTCCACCACCCACTTGGGGCTTTAGGAAAATCTTTCCTTTATATCGAACTGCTCCATCCATGGGAGAACCTGGAAAAACTGAGACCCAGACCCCAAAACTTGGTGAGGCTGCTGCCAACAGTCCTGGCCTCCCTTCTACCTTGGGCCCCTCTGTGACTCCCAGGGCACTGATCAGGCTGATAGGGGTGCTCTTAGTGGCCCCACCTCTCCTTTCCAGACCCAAGCTTGCTTCCTCCAGCTAGCACTAACTCAGCAGCATCGCCCTGTGGACGCCTGTAAATTATCAAGAAATGTGAACCGTGCAATCTTGAAGCCAAGGTGTTAGAAAACTTGATCTGTGGTGTTTTGTTTTGTTTTGTTTTTTCTTAAAACAACAGCAATGTTGTCTTGGCTCTTTGTCATGTGTTGAAATTCATGGTTGGGTCTTGTGAAGTCTGAGGTTTTAACAGTTTGTTGTCCTGGAGGGATTTTCTTGCAACAGAAGCTGAGTTTCCTCCAGGGCCCAGAGCCCTGAGGATGAGGAAGAAAAGTCCGTTCAGCTGCTCAGCAGGGACATTGAGCCTTCTCTCTGGGACTCAACTCAGCCTTCTCTATGGGCCCAGCCATACGGCAGGGTACTGTGCTAAGTGCCACCTGCCCAGTGCTTCTCCATGCCACAACCTCGTCCAGATCTGATGCCTCAGACTGCTTTCCATAAAGAGGGGAGAGGGACAATGACATCCTCCCCACCATCTCACAAGCACTTTAGGGACATGCAGAGGGGAGGGACACTGAGCTGGGCCATTTGCCCCACCCCTTTAGCCATCGCCCCCTTCCAGCTCTCTGAGCTGATCTTCTCTTTCTGCTCTCAAACCCCATTGGATGAAACTAGAATAGATCCCAGTCTAAGCCAGGATAGCTCAGCTGTGAGCCAGGGCTGATCCACCCTCTGTCCCTCTGTGACCACATCACCTTCTGACTCCTGCCCTTCCAGTTGGGTGCAAGGGCCTGCCTGGGCCCTGGGCCAGGCAGTGTTGCAACTCTGGTTATTGGTTCTTCACACATAACTGAGTCAAGACACCAATGTCCATGACCCTGGGCTGTAGGATGCCCAGGGAATTCCCAACCCCAGGCTGTCAGAGCAAGAAGCTGAGCCATCCTGCCTGTTTCCACAGGTTCAGTGGGGGAACTTCAAGAGCCCAGCAGAGACCAGCTCTCTGGGGTCAGTGACTTGTTGTACATGATGGCATGCAGGAGCGAGCTGAGCCAACAGGCCATGTGGGCAGCACTGGCTGAACAAGGCAGGGCTCCTCAATGGCATCTGGGAGCTACAGTGCCCCAGCCACCTGCCCAAGCTGTTTCCCAGTTTTGAAGGATTGGCTTGTAAACCTTCATCTCCCTCTCTTCTGATCAGAGACAGCACATGCGTGCATGTGTGCGTGCGTGTGTGCATGTGTGTGTGTGTGTGCGCATGCGCGCACACGCACACAGGATTTTAAAAGAATGTTTTCTTGGTGCCATTTTAATTTTGTTTTATTTTAACTTGGTAAAGAGATAAGGGAGTAAGGCCAGTGAGGCAGGCATGTGTGGCTTTAGCTTTGGCCGGGCAGCCTGGAGTGTCCCCATGCCATGTGTATGGAGCCCTAGGAAATGGAAGAGGTTGAAACAACCCTGCGGAAGGAGCATGGTTTGGGGAGTTTATTTTCAGATTGTTGGGAAGGAAACAGGCCCCATTTTGTATATAGTTGCAACTTAAACTTTTTGGCTTGCAAAATATTTTTGTAATAAAGATTTCTGGGTAACAATGACATCTTGGGCGTTCTGTGTCCTTCCTTGTCATTGGGATTTTTGTCCTAGTGCCTCTTTAGAGGCTGCTGTCTGCCTGTCCTAGGAACCTAGGTGAGGATTGAATGTGGGCCCAGGCTTGGTATCAGTCTGCAGTGTTTGATCCAATCCTCGGTCTTATAGACATAAACCCTTTGTTTCTCCCAGCTGGAGGGAGGCTGTGTAAGCTTGAGACAGACATCCAGACAGACCACTGGTCTGAATCCTGGCTCTGCCGTGTCATAGCTGTGGGAATTTGGACATCTTACCTCCCTGAGACTCAGGCTGCCCATCTGCACAATGGGGGCAGCTCAGCCCCTGCTAGGGTTCCTGAGAGCATTAAAGGAGGTAACCAGCACTGAGCCCTGTGCATGTCACATGGTGGGCCCTTGCTGAGCCCTAACCCTGCAGGCCCCTCAATCCTGGTGGGTTCTTGGGCAAGTGGCTCAGCCAGGCCCCAGCCTCACTTTGACCAAGTGCAGGTCTAGTGCTTGCCTGACAATAAACTTGCCAGAAGACTATGGCAAGTGCTGATTATATAGTAGGTGCTCAATAAATGTTAGTTTCCTTATCCTCCTTCTATTAGAATATCATTGATAATAATAGTAATGAAATAATATATTAATATAGAATTCATACCAGTGCTTACTATGCATAGCATTTTACATTGAGACTGTTAAACCTTATAATTCAATGAAGTCAATACTGTCATTGACCCCATTTGGTAGACCAGCCTCAGAGAGGTGGTATAACTTATACAAGGTCACACAGCTAATGGGTGATGTGGTATGGCTGAGCTTCAAATTCCAACTGCCTGACTTTGGTACCAGATGCCTGACCACGGGGTTAATGATTAATGCATCTCACATAAGAACTGGCTGCAGAATCAACAATAGCTGATAAGAGCTATGATGGGTAATGTGCCCAGTACTCTGCAGTTATTAACTCCTTTCATCCTCCCAACCACCATGTACACTAGGAACTCATTCTCCATGTTTTATAGATGAGGAAATAAAAAAGTCATTTCCTCAGGTTGGAAACCGGGACCTGACTCTTCCCCAGCACATTGTACTGACAGCTTCCATCACTGCTGGATAGCTGTGGTTGTGTCCATTTTGCAGAAAGGAACATTGAGGCTTTGGAAATGCACAGTGAATCCTTAGGCAGGCTAGGACTTCTATTCAATCCACTGGGAATCACCCCCCACCCTGGTCCATGTGATCAGGATCACCAGAGCCATGGAGGCTCCTGTGGGGCTCAGGTCACTGTCTCAGGCCAGGATATTGGTTGTGCCCAAGAACTCAGCCCTCTGCCAATGCTCAGCGCTTGCTTCCCTCGGGGTCTAGGCTATGAAGTATATGTACTGTTTCTAGGGTTGAGATGTTCAAGGCATGAATCCAGGCCAAGGGGGCAGGGAAGCGCCGTGCATTTCCTGGGAAGGGATGATGGACTGCATGTCCAGGCAAAGAGACTTGGGGATATCTTTTATTCAGCACCTGGGCCTAGCTTCTCCACAGTCCAAATCTCCAGGGCTGGAGGCTGGCAGGTGGGGCAAAGTGGATGGGTGCCAAGTGGTGCTTTTCCTGCCCACCAGGAAATCAGTCAAGCATTTGGCATTTATCGGGCACCTCCTCAGAGCAGAGAAGGATGCTCAGGCTCCCTCCCTCAGTGAGGACCAGCCCCAAGGCCCTTGCTTTCTGCCTTCCAGAGTCCTTGTCCACTTTACACATATGCTTGGGAAAATCTCTCCCACAGAGAACATCCGACTGCAAAGACTTCTGTGTCCTCCAGTGTGTTCCCAAAAGCCAAGATTGGACCCACATTTATTTCATTTAATTTTTATATAAGCACATACTATATACCACACACTCTCCTAAACTCAGTACAAATATTAACTAATTCAATATCAATTCCCTCCATCCTCTTAACCTAGGAGATATGTACTGTGATTGCCACCATTTAATAAGAATTTTGAGACATAGATTAAGCACCTTGTCAAAAGCCTCCATCTGGGAAGCAATGCCACTGGATATGTGTGATAGGGGTCTGGAGGCTGCCAGAGAAATAACGGTCACACTCAGTGCTCCATGTGCACAGGACTCTGTGGGAAGACGGAATTCCACAGGGTCTCACCACTGAAGCTTCAGAGTGTCAGCCTGGTAACAGGCAGTCGAGTTACCCTGAGGCGCTCCTGTCACTGCTGGCGTCCCTAGTGCCTCCTGTCACCATCACACTGTGTTGGCCCAGAGTCTTGGCTTATTTTCCAAACACAAGATTATGACATTAAAAATTCTTTTGTGCAAAACCTTGGTGACAGAGGTCAAAGAGTGGCTACCCTTGGAAAGAGTTCCAGAAAGCCTGAGGGAGCAGATGCTCTGAGTGTGTGCCCCTAGGACAGTCCCTTGGGGTTCACACATGCAAAACCTCCTCAGGCTGCACAATTACCTTGTCCAAGTTATACCTCAAATTTCTTAAATGGCGGCTGCCCCATCCCCTCCCCCAATTTTTGATGTCTGTTCCTACCTGACGATTTCTTTAAAACAGTGTTAATGCCTTATCTTTCATCCCCAAACCCAGCCCAGGATCTGGTGCAGGTGAGAGGCCCAAGGAGTCTTGTTGAGTTAAATTGAAAGACAGCATCCCAGTGACCAAAATAGCACCTGAAACAGTGAAAGAAAAAGTGCCCAGCTGGGCAGGAAGAGCAAGGACAGCTACAAGGACAACTATTTATCTGTCATCCCTTCATCTGAGACCCCCTTCACTACTTGTCCTTCCACACACCCTATGCCCTCACCCCTCCTCCCTCCACCATGGCTGCCCACAGAGTCTTTGCCCTGCAACCTTGGGCAAATGGCCTCACCACCAAGCCTCAGTTTTCGCACCTGTGAAATGGGGACAGTAGCGGCCTGTACCTGTGGGGCCTAGTGAGGACTAAATGAAAAGAGGCTTCATACCCTCTGCAACAGTGGGGCACTGACGATGCTCACTGCACACATACAAGTGTGTGTACACACATTCACATAGCTATCTTCACATTGATACACATCTGCTCACACTCATTCATACACAGTCACGTTGACATTCCCTCACATCTGCACACCTATGCACACTCACATATTCACATTCACACAGCAAGGCCAGGTTATTAGAGAAACTCTACAGCACTGCGTCTCCTGTCCGCGCTGAAATAACTTCATCAAGTCCTTCCCTCTCTCATTTGCCTGAAATGGCTCCCTCCCACCAATTTTGGGGGCCAACACCCCCCCTAGTTTTTGGGTCTTCTCCCCTACACCTCTGCTTAACATTTTAAAGGACATTTCCTATTCCTCTCCAGCTACAGTGGAACTCTCTGCCATGGCTTTCTGTCTCACCAAATACCAATGGAATCTGCCCTGACTCTGCAGTGAGCCATGCCCTCTGTGACTTGTGTACCCCCACCAGACCATAAGCCCCAGAACTTCATGTCCTATCTGGGATCCAGCCCCCAGGCTAAGAAAGGCTATACCCACAACATGCCAGATAGGATCCTGGCCTCTTGAAGTATTTATTTATTTATTTATTTATTTATTTATTTATTTATTTTGGTACAGGGGATCGAACTCGGGTCCTTGTGCTTGCAGAGCAGGCGGCGGAACCACTGAGCTAAATCTCCAGCCCTAAATCTTTATTTCACAGACACCCTTTGCAGACTGGTGCTATGACTTCCATTTCACAGATAAGAAAGTTGAAAACCCCAGAGGTGATGAAATAAGCTTAAGATCATTCATTTAACTAATAACAATTTCTCAAGCTCGTACTGGAAACCTGACCCTGTACAACATTCTGAGAATGGGGTGTGGGCAAAAGATGGGTCACATCCATATGAATGAGCTCATGGGGAATGAGGAAGCAGGGACAGCTGGCCATCCCAGGACAGAGAGGAGAGCTGTTCAAAGAGGGTGTCCAACATGCGGCACAAGCTCATGAGTAAGGCAACCAGTAGGTGGGCAGCACCAGTTCTAAGGCCAAGCAGGTCTACAGGCTTTCCAAAAAGGATTGTGGGAATAAAAGGTCTAGGTTAGATACAGAAACTAGCTAAGGTCCTACAAGGTGATAAAACCATACCTTTGGAGTGATCTGTTTTCCCAGATGAAAGTCATTTGTGCCTAAATCTACAAATTAGCATGTATGACAGCTTTGTAAAATCTGGGCCCTGACTAAAGACAGACTCCAGTATATCCCTTGACAGAATGAACTAATCTTAATGGATCTTTTTAAATAATGCCCCAATATGGCAGCCAAAGGTAATATCACCTTCTTTTGCCTTGTTCCCTGAGACACAGAGGGTGAGGATAAGCCTGATGGTGCAAAGAAGCTGCTGCCTTCCAGAGACCAATCCCCTGCCAAGCTCTGCAGCCCCATCCTTCGTGACTCTCTCCATCACCTTCTGCACTGGCAACTCCAGCCTCCTGACAGCTTCTAGTATGAGCCACAGGGCCCTTGCACAAGTTGATCCCTCTGCCTGGAACACTTGCTGGGTCTTGCTTGCTTGCCCTCCAACCTAGAGACTAGGCCAAATTTGTCTGTTAGACACTACCATGGTAAAGTAATCATGTCCAGTGCATCTCCTTTGGAGCCCTTGTCACAATTTGTAATTATACATTGACCTTGTATTGCTTAATATTCTTCTCTATTGTCCTAGGAGCTGCCTCAATGTAAGGAGGACGCTGGCTCTACTATCCTTTTGAGTCTCATGTCCAATGCATAGGAGACACCCAGCAAATAGCTGTTGGAGGAAAGAGTAGATAGATGGAAGGACAGGAATATGAGTGGATGAGTGGACAGATTGATGGATCCATGCGAGGACAGATGGATGGATGGAGGGATGGATGGGTGGATGGATGATAGATGGATAAGAAAGAAGAAAAGAAAGCAAAGGGGAAAAAGAAGGGCATAAAAGTGGGAGACTGCTTTGGATCTTAGGACAACTGAGAGCCAGGCAGGAGGTTTAGAACTAGGTTCAAGCCCCAGCCCCTTAATTGTCCCCACTGAGTTATTCTGCCTTTCATCATCATCCTGGGGTCAGAGCAATCACTTTTTTAAAAAAAATGATCCTTGCTCCCTGACAGGAAGGAGCCAATGACCCTTGTCCACGCTTCTGGTGCTTCTGCTAGGGAAACTGGGGCTATACTTAGCAAACAGGATGAAAGATTGCAAAGAGCTTTCTCTACCCTGAAATTTCACAACTCCAGTGCAGCTGGTTAAGTGGCCCAACTTTGAGAGCTGCCAGGGATCTGTCACTCAGCAGGCACGTCCTCCTGGCCCCACTTCAAGGACAACAAGCCAAGCCTTCATGGTGGAAGGTGCCGTTCCCACCCGCCTGGCCTTCTGTCCCCATAGCCCCATTGGGGCAGGATCAGCTGGTGGACTTCCGAGCGCATGTATCTGGCCACAGCCCCATCTCCAGAATGAGGTCAGGTGAGAGTTTAATGGCTAGGAGGCTGCAGCTTGACTGACGCTGTCGGCTAGGTTCGGCCATCGCTCCCTGGATGCCAGTAAATGGACCCTGCGCCCATGCAGATTAACGCATTATCACTCATATTATGTGCTAGGCGCAAAGATGTCTGAGCAGTCAGGCCCGGAGCTGCCATTACTGCAGGACCTTTGCTGGAAATTTTTTCTTGGGACAATTAAATCCTCAGCTGTCTCCTCACAGGGAGTGCCAGCTTGCATTTTAATTATCCTTAAAAGAGGGAAGTAGGGGAAAGGACATGCAGCAAAGAATTAAAAAATAACAATCTGCTTTATAAACACAGCCATTCCTCCACAGATGTGCATCCTTTTGCAGCTTTTTCCCCCATGGGGCCGCTCAGCGACCTTGACCTCCTGGTCCCCAGGCTGCCTGTCATCTGCAGGGCCCTCTCTAAGGGAAAGGGGAGGTGATGGCAGAGAGCAGTTCTGAGTGGGAAATACGCACTGGTGTTCACAGCAGCGTTGCTCACCGGATCATTTGCTGTTCCCCAAATTCTGTGAGGTGGAAGTCATTAACCTCACATTATAGAGAGGAAACTGAGCCTGGGAAAATAATTGGTAAAACTTGACTTGTGGCAGTAAAAAGAAATGAACGTACATAGAACTGGATGGGTGAGTCTCAAAAAACACAATGCTGGGCTAAAGGAGCCAGAGCTAGACAGTGCTTTTATGCCAAGTTTTAGAACCGCAAAATTCATCATAAGGAGCCAGGAAGGGACAGAAGAAACCTTTAGGGAGATGGAAATATTCTCTACCTTGAATGAGGCCATGTTTTCATAGGGGTATCTGTTTATCAGAGCTCATCAGACTGCACATGAAAACGGGGTACATTTTATTATTTGTAAGCTATACCTTAATGTATTTTAAAGGAAACAATAAACCTGGTAGGGGGTACATGCCTGTAATTCCAGCACTCTGGGAGGCTGAGACTAGAGGATCACAAGTTAGAGCCCAGCCTGGCAATAATACAATAATGAGTTAATATTTATCTCGGGCTGACTGTGTACTAATTCTTCTTGTAAACAATTTCCAAGTGTTGGGCCATTTATCCTTCGCACCAGTCTGTGATGCAGGTGTGAGGGCTCATTTGTCAGAGAAGGAAACTGAGGCCCAGCAAAGATGATGGTGAGCAGGAGGCAGAGTGTGGGTTCAAAGTCAGGTACAGTGCTCCCTGCACCTAAGCCTTCAAAGAAAAGTCCAAGATCACCTAACTGATGAGCACCAGGGCAGGACAATCCTGGGGCCTTTCTAAGGTGATGAGACCAGTGGAAAGGGAAAATCCACCATTTGTCAGAGAAATATCTACTTGGTGTCTTTTTGTTTGTTTGTTTGTTTGTTTGGGTACCAGGGATTGAACTCAGGACCTTGTGCTTGGGAGGCAGGCAACAGCACCACTGAGCTAAACCACCAGCCCTGTACTGTCTTTAGCAAATCAGACACATGAAGAGCAACAGACAAATACAACTCCTTGTCTGGGAGGAAAGTGACCCCCAAATAATCAGGAGAAATGTGCACTGCACCCAGTGTCAGGAGCCTCCCAGAGAGAGGAGATGAAGAGTTGCCAAGAGAACCCAGATGGAGAGTTGCCCGCATCACACCTTCCTCTCAAATTTTCAAGGAAATGAGCTGCCACCCACAATGGACACAAAATTCCTGAGCCATCTGCTCCTGACTTGATTTCCCTTCAAGCTGTGCATTCTGCTGCTACAGGATGAGTGGCAAGGGCTCATCTTTCAGGGTCTGCTGCACAGGCCCTTTAAAGTCACTACGCTGCACTTGGCACTGTGAGCCTGAAGCTCAGCTATTTAAAAAATGACTCCTGCACATTCTCCTCACAGGTGGCCCAGAGAGTCACATTCCAGGGCATGGGAGTGGCAGCCCGGAGACAACTGGGAGAGCCTGGGCACCCACGGAGGATAGGTGTATTGAGCCAGGATGTGTGGAGCCTTGTGTGGGCCTGGCTCAGGGAACTGGAACATGGCTTCCAGGGCTGCTTCCCAACATTTGCATCCTTGGCTGCCAGCTTCTGTGTGTTTGGGTACATGGTCCAGTGTGCTCCCCAGCAGTCCTGGGCCCCTGGTTCCTAGGTGAGCACAGAGAAGGGGTGGCCTGCCCAGGACACTCAGTGCCAAAGGAGTAGAACAGGCATCTGTACACTCCCAGGGACTTCACTATCTTCTCAATCTCCCTGCCCCTCCATCCCTAAGATAACCACTCCATCTCATTTAGAGAATGTTTTGGAGGAACTCAGACCCTCCAGCTTCCTGGATCCCCCATTTAGTTGTGTGGCCTTGGGCAATTTCTTGACCTCTCTGTCTGTCAACGAATGTTGCCAAAAATCATACCAACACCAGGGAATTATTGAAAAGATCAGGTGAGACAAAATAAATGTAAAAGTAGTTAGAACTGGACACAGATGGTTGTAAGCCCTCAAAAACTGGTATCCTTGACAACTGTGAGGATTGTATTTATTTATGTTTTTCATGAATGAGCTTGTATCTACTGTGTATATTGAGGGCAGCTCCAACATAAGACCTAGATGGCCACCTTGCTCTTTCAGACAGCTTCAGAGCATTCTTACCTCCACTCTGTCATTCACACACGTGTAGAGGGGCAGCTCCTGTACGCCAGGCACCCCATCAAGCCCTTACTCTCCCTTCTAGTAGGAGAGATAACTAAGAAGATAAATAATAAATAATTGAGACCATGTCACCTTGTGATGAGCGCTATGAAGAAAATAAGATGGGCTAAGTGATGGAGAGATATGGGCTGGGAGAGGGAAGCAATGTAAACAGATGACCTTTACACAGCCCCCAGAGGAGAAAGGGTGAGGGAAGGACCCAGAGGAGGGGCAGCAAGGGCCTAGGCTGGAAGGTGGGACTATGCTGGAAGAGGAAGAGTATGAGCAGTTTGGAGAATGGCTGAGGCAGGCCAGGCCCCCATGAGAAGCTCCGAGATGAGAGGTGAGGATGTGGGACTAGATTTTATCCTGAGAGAGAAGCAAAGCCACTGCAGCCAGGAATGGACTGGGAATCTGAATGAGAATGAGGGAGATCATCAGGCCTGGAGTCACAGAGGCCCACACAAGAGGTGATGGAAGCAGGGACTGGGGAAGCAGCCTCCAGCTTGGAACGTGGAACCCATGGGACCAGCTTGTGGGAGAAGGAGTCTAAGGAAAAGGAGAAACAAGTTGCTGCTGACAGATGTCAGCATAATAATTTAATTAACAAACTCCCTATTGAGAAAGATTCAGGCTGTTTCTATTTCTCCACTACTTGCAAGCAATTTTGTTATAAACATCACTGAACAGAAATTCCCACAAGTGAGTGATTGGGTCAAACTGAACGTTTTTGATCATTTCCAGATCATCTTGTTTCCTCCACTCTGCTCCCGTCCCACTCTGTGAGAGCTCCAGTTCCATTTCAGGTCTTTCTCTACCCTCCCAGCTCCTGGGAACACCCAGCCCCTGTGCCCAGCACAAACCCACCATCTCAGGTACATTTGGCTTTCCTGTTGCCATCTGGAAATACAGATCCTTAAGAGGCACCCTCATAACTGGCTAAATGGCTACAAAGACTGCCTGGGGGCCTCCTTTTCCAGAGGGAGTCAGAGAGAAGCTTTCCAACACCCTGAAGTGGCCAATTTACCCCTATTCTTCCAATCACACAGAAACTTGCTTTCCTTTATGTTCAGCCTTGAAAACAAGGCCCCACGCTGAGACAGCAGTGGAACTGGCCCTGAGTTACCAATGCTAAGGGCTCACTGCAAACCCCACCCCAACGCTGTCCTAGAGTCCTCTGCTTCCGCTCCTCTGGCCCCACCTTCCCACCTGCTTACCATTCACTACCCTTGCTGTGTCCCCCCCCGTGCTGGCTGCCAACCTTCTGCTTCCGTCCCACACCAGCTCAGCTGCCAGGGGCTCCTTTTCATATGTGGCCTTTTTAAAGGAAATATTTTCTTTTAATCACCAGCCACTACATCTGCAAAGGTGTCAAAGAATAATTTTATTATTTTTCCCTCACTTAGGGCTTATTTATACCATTTATTTGGGGGATGGGGGAAGGGTAGCTAAGACGGCACAGCTTCACAACTAGCGTGCATACAACATTTCATTTTAATGTTGGCATTTATGCTTTTGAAGATGGGTTATGTTGTTTTCCCAAGATTGACCTGGTGGGTTACTTAATCCAGAAAGGCTTTGGCAACACATTGCTTCTTAATATAATTGTCTCTCCTTGTCATGAGATATGAATTCCAAGACCTGCAGTGGATACCTCAAACCATGAATAGTATAGAACCCTATATGTTCTATATTCTTTCCTATTCATATGTATCTATGATATAGTTTAATTTATAAATTAGGCACAGGAAGAGATAAACACCAATAACTAATAATGAAATAGAATAATTATAGCAATGTTTTGTAATAAAAGTTATGTGAATATGGTGTCTCTCTTAAATGAGTCAAAACAAATATTGATATTTTCAGACCACAGTTGACCTTGGGTAAGTAAAACCACCGAAACCAAACGGTGGATAAGGAAGGTTTACTATATATCTTATAAGACAAGTGGCTTTTTTTTTCATAGCCAAATAAATGAATAGTAAACTCTTTGACACAAATAGTAATTATTATTAATTAACTATTTAGGAGGTATTAACTGTCAGGCTGGGCTTATTGTCTCTGAAGAAGCTAAGACTTTAGTGCCCATTTCACAGGTAAGGAAACCAAGATATCACAAATAAGTACTACCTATAATTCAGGTTACAGAGCTGGTCGAGGGCAAGATGGGGTGTAGACACTAAACTCCCCAGGGACGAGGACTGGTTAAACTAGCAATGCCAGAACTCTGTTTCCCAGAATTCTCCCCTTTATGACTCTGGGTTGACACTGACCATGTGCAACATTTTGCTGAAGATTTGGAAGCACAGTGAAGATACAGTCATAATCATGTGCTCTGAAGGCCAGTGTGGCCTCTTACATCACTGCTGTGGGGTCAGGACTCACCTTCCGCTCCTCAGACACCCAGCCCTCTTCCTCCAGCTTCTCCAAGTCCTGGGCTGGGTGCACGTGAGGCTACGTAGGGCAGGCAGCAGGTTCTGCAGGTCACCAGGCAGCATGTCAGAGCTGGTGGCAGACAGATCCCCTGTGCCCTTCCTCTTGTTCACAGTAGCTTCGTGTTCTGACTGTGGGTCCAGCTGAACCCACCACCAGGGTCCACACCAGGAGCAGAGGCCACTGCCTGCATAGGCACTGGCTGGTCCCCAAGGCACACCAGTTCGCAGGCCCACGGTGACTTCTTTACTCTGGATCACGTAGCCTCTGCTTCTCTACCTGGACCCTGACTGTGCTCAGGGATTGGGTTTTATTTGGGAAATGGCTTGCTCTCCCCCACCTGGATTTGACAGATTAAACAAATGAAAACACAGGACACCCAATTAAATGTGAGTTCCACAAAGTTAATGATCCTTTTTCAGTATAGCTTATGCAATATTTGCGATACACCTGTATTTTTCAATGTAGCTTATGGAATAATTGGGATATGATTATACAAATAAATTGCTTGTTTATCTGAAACGCAAACCTAACTGGGCATGGCTAACCCCAGGTTCTCTGGTAACCCTATCTCTATCCCCATCCGACGCCCTTCCATAATCCACAGGCCAGTGATTGCTGCTTCAGGACAGAGCCCAGGTTCCTCAGCCCAGGTTCACCATCAGAGGCCCAGCTCACCTCCCACCCAGCTCTCACAGCCACCTGCAAGGACTTGATGGTCCCCAAAGACAGCACCTTCTCACCCGTAGTGTTCTGCCTTCACTCATGCTGCCTTGTACACCGTGTGAATTCCTATTCATCCTTCATGCTGCAATGCCACCTCCTCCCTGACTACTGCAGGTGAAAAAAGTGTTCACTTTTTCACTCCTTTGGGCCCCTGGGACACTCTGATTACAATGTAATCACAACTTGTGTGAGTTTAATATGAAAAAAGAAAAGAGAAAAGAAAAGTTTATAATTAAATAAGAACCATGTGGCCTAATGAGCACACACCGGAGTGGGTGTGAGGTAAAGGCAGAATCTGCTCTCTGGGTCTCGGTCTCTAGGGACCCCTCATCCTACATCTACCTAAATATATATGTAGACTTCAAAGGTAAATGGGTTTATTCTGTTTTGTTTTAACTAGCAGTATAATGGTCAAGAATGAGATTTGTCAACCAGACTTGCTCAAATTAGGATCCAAGATCCATGGTGTACTACCTATGTAACCTTGAACAAGTTGCTAACTCCCTTGTGCCTCAGGCTTCTCATCTGCAAAATAGGCATAAGGAAAGGACCACCCTGGGAAGGTTGCTGAGAGGAGAAAGGAAGTCAAAATCTGGAAAGTGCTCATGGTGCTGCCTAAAATATGCTGACCTTAGGTTGTATTGCAATCTACCATGACCCAGGCCAGGGAGCTAAGGTGAAGGAAGAAAGGAAGGGAGGGAGGGAGGGAAGAAGATGGGGGAAGGGAAGAGGGAGAAAGAGAGAGAGGGAAGGAGGGAGGGAAGGAAGTTGGAAGGAAAGGAGAAAAGAAGGGAGGAAGGAAGGAAGGACTCCAGTCTCCGCTCTGACGCCACAGGAAAGACTGGTTGTGACAGGACATCAGTCTCCAACCCAGGTGCTCCCCAGGATTTGTCAAGGGTGCCTTTCATTATGTGTGATTTTGGCTTTCCAGTCTGGCAGCTCTGAATTCTCCCTTGGAGGACTATAACCATCATAGGCCCAGGTTTCATTTCTTAGCCTGCTGTTTCTATTGTGTGACCTTCACCAAGGCAGTGAAGCCATGCTCATTTCACTTGCCAGGAGGGGTCATGATGCCCACTTGGCCGGGCCTGAGCAGTGAGCATGTGTGCTGATACACAGTCACTGGGAGACTCTTGATCCTGGGCTGCTGTCATTTTAACTCTTCTTTAGCTCTTCTTGACATCAAGGGAAAACCTAAACAAACTCTCTAACTTAACCCACTTCCGCGCTCTCACTTAACCTCCAATCACCTCCCCAGGCCTCAGCCCATAACTGTCCCCATCCCTGCCAATGGGGAGATGGATTTGAAGCTTGGTCGTCCATCTCCTCATGCTTGGCTGCCTCATGAACAAACACTTTCTCGTTTTTAAAATCCATCCATTTCAGTGAGCAGCAGGCAGCACAGGCCTTGTTCAGTGGCATTATTACAGTGTGTTTAATTCTCAGTCCACATGCAGCTATTCCCACAGGCTGGGAGCCCCTGAGGACCGGATTCCAAGTCAGTCCAGATCTCCATGGCCAAGTCTGTACCAAAACCAAGGGGCCAAGAAAATGTGCAGATAGAAGGAAGCCAGGGAGATGGATCAGTCATCTCCCCTCTCCTTCCAGCCCCAGCCTGCCTGACAAGGATCTGATCAGAGGAGAGGATCAATAGCCCTGTTCATGTTCCTATCTGTTTCCGGAATCACAACTTAGGTTTGTAGCTGTCTAATTTATTATTATATGGTGCAGTGCAGGGTAATTATATGCTGTGGTATAATTTGTTATAACTTGGGCTGAGGCCTGTAACTGTATAATTTATTATTATACAGTACAGGGCTGAATAATACGAGGAGTATATAATTTATTTCAGGCTTACGAGCCTAACCTGTAATCCAAATGCAGCACACAGCCTATGTGGATGAGTTAATGTTTCTACAGAAAACTCAACTTAAATATTTCTTCATTTCTAACTTCTTTCCTTGGGCTTCTCAGAACATAGTCTGTCTTGTGTTGACAGTCTCTGGTCCCTTTTATTTTAAACAAAGCTCAAATCTTGGGCAAACCTGGCCTGGGATGAGCAGGTCTTGTATATCAAGCCCTGGAAAAGAGTTGCCCAGAGCTGTCACCCTGCCCAGTGACAGGTGTCATAGCAGAGAGGCCATGGCTTGCCAAAAGCAATGCCAGGAGCAGGTGCAGGACCAAGACCAGAAGCCAGTGTCCTGGGTCCCCAGCAGGATTCCCAGCTTGTAGCATTTCTGTTCATTCATCTAGTAAATATTCTTCGGTCTATTCTCTGGCCTGGGCTAGAAAAAGTCCTTCCCCTCATAGAACTTGCATTCTGGGAGTTGACAGCTTAAATCTCTTTGGTCCCTTATTTCTCAAAGTGTGGTTCCTGGTCCAGCATCATCTGCAGAGCTAGTTAGAAATGCAGAATCTCAGCCACCTGGACCATCTGAATCACAATCTGCATTGCCACAAGAGCCCTGGAAATCCACACTACTTGACAAGCTCTGCTTCAGTTTCTAAAGGATTTAGAAGAGCAATTTCCATCTGCACTTCCCTCCCCACAAAGTACACATCCTTTCACTGAGTATTGAAACACTTCCTTCTTCCTTTCCCATCTCCTCTTCCACCTCCTCTTTTCCTCTTCATCTCCTCCTTTTTATCAAAAACATATTTTTACCCTAGACACAAAAGTTCATTGTGTATCTTTTGGAAATTATACACACACATAAAAATCAAAATCAGAGTCCCATCATCCAGAGAGGACAGTGTTAATATTTAATGATTCATCTGTCAGACATTTTTTGTACATACATTTTTTCAAGAAAAAGTTTAAGAAAAGATAGACTTGTGTTTTCACAGTAATTTTCAACACCGAACATGCATCCATCTGGCAGGTTTGCCCAAACACATCTCTGGGCCTACCCTATCCCCCAGCTCCTGATCAGAAGATCTGGGATCAGACCTGAGGTTGTCACTTCTAACAAGTTTCAGGTGGTGTGGGGCTGACGCTCCCAAGACCACACCCTGGTAACCACTGAACTCCTGGGCTCAGCATCAGAGTTGGAATCCAGCTTTGGCCCCTGCCAGCTGAGAAGTTAGTCTGCCTTTCCACGTTGCAGGTTCTGCAAACACTAGACAGTACCTGCCTCATGAGATAATGGTAAGGACTACATGAGCTAATTAAATTAATAAGGCACAAAGGAAGTATTAATTATAATGAATATACATATAATTTTAGAAGTGAGATTTCTTAACAATTGTTCACAAACATTTTTCATGTCATTATTCTTCTGTGTATTTGTTTTTAAAAGCTGCAGGGCTGTCCTTCCTGTTATGCATTTATCTAGTCCCCAGTCTTCGGCTCAACAGTGCTGTGTTGAGCATTCTCATGGACAAATCACTGTGCACCTGTCTGCGTATTTCTTAAGGATAGAATATGCTAAACGTGAACTCACTGAGAAAAATTGTATGACCACATTTAAGGCTTTTGATAAGTTTTGCTAAATGGCCTTTCAAAAAATTTAAATTGTATAATGCCACCAGCAGAAGATGAGAGCATGTTTTCCCTATATTCTCATTAATGTCCCATGTTATTGTTTTTTACTTATGCTAATAATATTTTATTTGCTAATTTGAATTTCTTTGATTACTACTTAAGGGGGACATCCCCTTCTAAAACCTTAGAGCTTTCATTTTAAAAATACAAAATCCTTCAAGATTGTGTCTGTGTGATTAACCATCCCTTTTCCTCGCTAATGAATTGACTCTGTCTTGGCTTCTCTACACACTCCTCACTCCTATGGGAGCAGAGGCATCATCTCACAGGTAACAGCTGCCTAATTTAAATCCCACCTGTGCTTCTGGTAACATTCCTCCCACTTAATAGATGGGTGTGGATTCGTGGAGGCAGAAAACATTAGGAGGGCAAACAGAAGGAGAGAAGTCATTTGTTCAACAAAATTCCCTCATCATCTCCCACAGTACGACCTCTGCTAACCATGGAGGATACAAAGACAAGGAAGTCTCCAAGTCCAGGTGGAGTATAGCATGCATTCAAGCACACAGTGAGGACAAGAGGGTTAGCATTGGCTTAAAGTCAGACAGAACCCAGGTAGTAATCTTATCTCTTCCAACTCCTAACTTTGGGGAGCAAAATGGATTATTTTTAGACTCTTTTTAAGCTTAAACTATCTAAAATAACAAGTAAAAAAAATCTGGAAACAAGTAAAGGATGAATTGCCAAATGTCAACCCAAGAGCCAAAATGGCCTATAGAAGGTGTTGTTGGGCCACCCGATATTTTTGAAAAAATTTAAAAAGACAGTGCTGGGGATTTAGCTCAATGGTGCTGCACCTGCCTCGCAAGTGCAAGGTCCTGAGTTTGATCCCTGGTACTGGAAAAAAAAAAAAAAAAGAAAGAGGAATTAGAATGACTTAGATTAATAGTCTCCATCCTCTTTGCTCAATGGAAGCACTGGAAATATAGTGGTTCCTTGAGAAGAGTTCCCAAGTCATCATTCGTGGACTTCTCCTGGCCAAGGTAAAGCCACAGAGAACAAGTTTATCCTCTTCTTTTGAACAAAAACCTGGTTAAAAATTATTTATATATATATATATGTAATGTGAATGAAACAGCAGGTTTCAAGACATTGGATACCAAGCAGTTAATGAGAGAGTGAGCCCTGAGAGACATAAACAAGAAGACTGTCCCAGTGATGTCCTCAGCTGACTGTTGGAGAGCTCAGGGTCCAGGGCACAGGAGAGGCAGCCCAGGTGGAATGCAGTGGTTCCCTGACCTGGGGAGATGAATCCAGAAGGCTGTTGTGGTTTGGATGATTTGTTCTCTCAAAAAAATAAATGTTAAAGCTTAATCCCCAATGCAGTCATGTTGGGTAGTGGGGCCTCTAGGGATGTGTTTAGGTCATGAGGGCTGTGCCTTCATGAATGGATTAATGAAGTTATAAGGGGCTTGGTGGAGGGAGTCTATCCCAGAGTCTGCTGCCTTCTGCCTGTGAGCACACAGCATCGCTCCCCTCTACAGCATGCACCATTCAAGGTGTCATCTTGGAAGCAGAGACTGGGACTTCGCCAGACACTGAACCTGCTTATCCCTTTACTTTGGATGTCCCTGCCTCCAGAAATGAAAAATAATTTCTGTTCTTTAAAAATGACCCAATCTCAGGTATTCTGTTAGGCAGTAAAACCAAGAGGACACAGGGCAAGGTATTATTGAGAAGAGACCTGTAGAGGGACCAAGAGAGAAATAGAGCATTACATAAGGGCATTACTGAGCTCTGATGAACACATGCATGTGTGCGAATACCTGAGGCCAGCAAAGAGCCACCTGAAAGGATTAGGGGGAACAATTCCAGGAACCCACACAAGAATGAGAACAGTTTCTCTTCTCAAGAATTAGAGTAGAAAACCTCATAACTGATAGGACAACAGATAGAGTACTTACCACATTTTTGCCTCAGTAATAAGGTAAAGTTATATTTAAACTAAGTATTCTGGTCCCATATAAAATGCTTACAAGCAAAAGTCAAACTGATTTCATGAAACTTAACTTTCCCAAAGAAAAGCTTAAAAATATGTACATGCATACAAAAAGAAAAAAAAAGCATCCAACAAGGTAAAAATTTACAATGTCTGGTATCTATAACAAAATTGCCAGGTACGCAAAAGAACAAGGGAATTCAGATCATTAACAAAGAGAAAATTCAATCATTGGAGACTGACCCAGAAATGACATAGATGATAAGCTTGATGGACAGGGACATTAAAATTGTGACTGTAGCTGTATTTCATATATTGAAGACACTAGAAGCTTGATTAAAGATTAAGTAGGTTAAATTGTGACATAGAAGATAGCAAAAGAATTCAAAAAGACTAGTAAAGTTAAAGATACATTGATAGAAAATATCCAAAGGAAACAAAAATGCAGAGAAGAAAAAGACTGAAAAAAAGAGAAATGAATCAGTGAACTTTGGGACAATTTCATATATATGATACATTCACATAATACATGATACATATATTTTAAAAATATATATTTTCCTTATATAGAGAGCATATATTTTTCCTCTACATAGATTGATTGCTTGGAGGGAAGGAGGGAGAGAGAAGAGAGAATATAGACCTTGAAGGGAAAATAATGGTTGAAAAATTTCCAAATTTGATGAAGACTATAAACACATGGATCCAAAAGTTCAACAAACTGCAAACACATTAATTTACCACAGTCTACCTCCTACCTCCAAGTGATATCACACCATTTCACCTTACAATGCTAAACTTCTCCACTCCTAATCTTAAAGAAACACTAAGAACATGACACAAGACCTCATTATAATCAAATTACTCAAAACTAGATTCGAAAAAATCTTAAAAGTAGACAGAAAACAAATTTTAAAACATGTTGTATCCAAGGGAACAAATATAAGGCTACCATCAGATTTTTTAAGAGAAAATTCAAGTGAGAGGGAAGGATCTTTAAAAGTACTGAAAGAAAAAAAATGTCAAACTAGAATTTCATATGCAGCAAAACTATTTTTTATAATGAAGGAAAAATAAAGATGTGCTCAGATATACAAAAGAGGAAAGAATTCATCACCAAAATACCTGTATACAAAAGATGTTAACAAATTTCTTTAGCAGAAAGAAAATAATACCAGATAGGAATCTGGATCTACAGAAAGGAATAAAGATCATTACTTGGGAAAATAAAAATCATTTTTTCTAAGGTCTAAAGGAGTAGGGGAAGTGGGAGGGGTAGGGGAAAGGAAAGAAGGGAAAAGAAAAAATATGATAAGGAAAAACATGGAAACAAAGTTCTTGCAAATAGGGAAGGGTGGAGGGGGTGAAGGGAGGGCAGGGGAAGGGGAAAAAAATAAGAACCAAGATATTCATGTAAAGGTACAAGATCCCAATGATGAATGTAACTATTTTATACCTTAAATGTACCAATAAACTTAATGGGGGGAAAATCATTTTTTCTATTTTAAAAATCACTTTAAAAATAAAATTACTTAAAGCAAAGTAGCAATGTGCTATGAGGTTTGTAATATATGTAGTAATTCTGTGCATAACATCAACAGCACAAAGGCCGGGAATTAACTCAACAAACAGAGCTAAGAATCCAAAAGAAAGCAGAACAAACAAGCAAAAAGGGAGCAAACAACAAAGGGGACAAGTAGAAAACAAATAATAATGTGATAGATTTAATTCAATCATATTATCACATTACATGTAAATGTTCTAAATACCCCAATTAAAGGGGCAGGACTCATCAGATTGAATTAAAGACCCAAACTCTCATAATAGGCTCCTATAAGAAACCCACTTTAAACACAAACAAGTTTAATGTGGAAAAAGAAAAAGATGCACTAATCAAAACAAAGCTTTTATTGTCACTAATACCAGATAAAATAGATTTCAGAGCTAAGAATATTGTCTGTGAGAGAATCAATTCATAATGGTAAGGAGTCACTTCGTCAAGATACTGATCCCTCGGTACCCCTGCTCTAGATTTAGACTTAACTGGTCTAAGACAAGCCTGTGGATTGGTATTTTGCAGCACCTCCCCAGGGGCCTCCATCTGACAGAGGACCACATCTCCTTCTGGACCCCTTTGGGTTGCCTGGGTGGCTCTTTGGGCATTGAGTTTGCCGCTCCTGTAGTAAAGACTCAGGGAATACTAACCTCTGACAACTACTGAACATTTCCCATGTTCCTGTTAGTGTTTTAAGAGCTTCAGAGGTACTCTCTCATTTAACCCTTCCAACTGCCCCATTCGGTCAGAACTAAATCACCTTAGTTTTACAGCTGAGGTTATAAACTGAGGCCCAAAGAAGTGAAGAACTTCCATGGTCTCCTCCTACACAGAGGTGGGTCAAGGTAATCCCTGGAGCTGGACTCTAACCTCTCTCTCTCTCTCTCTGCTGCCTCTTAGATGTGTGGTCCTCTCCCTATAGGGCCAAGCAGAGAGCTGGAGCATCTGTGCCAGGGATTGAGAATGGATACTTCTCAGTCTGTACCAGAGCAACATCATCAGAGAGCGGCAGTGAGGTAGCACCTGTGGCACCTCTGGGTGAATCTGCACCACCACCTTCTCACCCAGGTCCTTGGTTTTGATTCCAGAGTTCACACACAGAGTTGGTATCACAGCAGGGTACCATCTGGGTGGCTCCTTCCACTTCCAGGACAGTGTTTATGCATCATCATTTAGAGACAGGGTCTCTCTGTGAAGACAAACCCTTGAGAACCAGCTCCAAATGCGGAGCAACCAAATTGTTCTCCCCAGGTAATGTGATGTGGGCCTTGTCTAATGTCTTCAGAACTGCTCCCATGGTGGGATAAATGACTAAGCTGGGCACACAACCTGAAGACCAAGGAAGAGTGATTGGTCTAATCCAAATCCAAGCCTCCCTGTAGCTATTTAGTTCATTCAGCCATTCATCTAGGAGATGTTTATGGAGCATCTTCTGCATGCCAGGACCATTGTGGACACTGAGCATACAGTGAAGACTGAAAATGCTTCTGCCCCCCTGCGTCTCACAGCTTAGAGCAGGGAGACAGACAGGCACACAATAAAGCGTGGTGACTGGTATGGTGACTAGGAAGCTAAATGGATGCACCAGCCACATTTTGAAGGATAAACAGGAGTCTTCTGGGGAAGACCAGGCAGGAAAGGCTGTCTGTCACACACAGAGCAAAGAATCAGTTGCAATGAGGCAGAGGTGAAGACGATTGGATGTTGGGGAGGTTCGAGGCTTTGGTAAACATGGAGGGTTCATGTGCGAAGGTGGAGCTAGGCAAGTCTGGAGGAGTAGAATGTGCCCAATGGTAAAGGGCTTTGAACACCTGGCCAGGAAGTTTGGACTTGCTCTCCAGAGGAGCTGCTCTGGAGGCAGGAGAAGGGACTAAAGCAGAGAGATAAGGGAGAGGCTGCTAGGGAGACACTGGAAAGAGGTACCAAGGGTTGAGTTAGGTAACTGACTCACATGGAGGGGATGGAAGTGGTGAAACAGGCAGGGCTCCCAGGGAGAAAGTGGAGGCTGGAGAGGACTCTGCTGGAGTCAGTCTAGGAGATATTTCTGTGGAGACACCACAGCCCAGAGTATGAGCACAGCCCAAGGGCAAGACAAAGGAACCTTTACCACTGGCTCGGATAGTGACAGGGGGAGGTAGTCTCTGTCACCAAAGGCATCACAGCAGCCTGGATTTCTTGTAGTCCTACAGAGATGTTCTCTTGGAGCTGTTGGAGGCCATAGGGTGGCAAGGGGTAGACAGAGTGCCAACTTGGCCATCCTCACAGTGCACAAAGCCAAGGTTTTAGAAGGCAATACCTGGGGAGAAACAAGTGTGACCCAGGCAATCAGATCTGCCTGTTTCTAAATGCCACCCACACTTGCAGTCCCTAGTTGCTCTTCAAACATATGTACATGCTACTCCCTCTGTCTCAAATTCCCGCTGCCCAAATCCTACTCTATTAGGACTTGGCCTGGATCTTCTGCAAGATTTCCTACCCCTAATGACTTCGGCTCCCTCTGGGTTCCCCAGGCCCTTGTTGTAGTTTAATCACAGTGACACAGTGGCTGTTCTTGTCATTCACCACTACTAAATGAGTGAGTGCCTTGGAGGCTGGGGGACTGGGTTTTATCCATTTCTTAATTTTCAGAGTCTGCATTAGCACTGAAATAATGGTTGAGTGGATAGAGGGAGAGATGGAGAGATTGATGGAGGAATGAATGAAGGAATCAATGAAACTAAGGAAGACAGAAAAGAAGGAAAATGAATAAGGGAAGAAAGGAAGATATGGATGGATATATTAGGGATTGATAAAAGGATGCACTGATGGAAGAATGGGTGGATGGACAGATATACAGACAAGTGAGTATATGGGTTGATGAAAGCAATGAGTAAATGTTTAATGAAAGTAAGAATGAGTAAATAATGAGCAGGTAAATGAATGAATGAACATAAGAATGAGTAAGTGAATTGATGATTGATTGTGTGAGTAAATAAGTAAATTAGGAAATAAGTGATTGAGAAAATGAGCGAATAAATAAATAAATTCTGCATAATAAAGGTCAAGTGGATGGGTGAATGAGTTGATGCACTTAAATGGTAAATAGAGGGATACCGCTGATAATCATTTGTGGCCCTAATCTCTTCAGCCAGTTGTATACACTATGCTATCCCCAGTGCTTAGAACTGTGGCTGATAATAGCAGGTGCTCCATAAACATTTGAGGAACAAATGCATGCATGAATGAATGTAGGTAGGCCACTTGGCCCAGTGCTGTAGCAAACATGGACTGGCATCAAGAGACTGGATTTTAATACTAGCCCTTCACTAAGTTATGTTACTTTAAGCTGAGCCTCTTTCTTCTCTGAGCCTGTTTCCCATCTATAAAATGGGATCATTGTCTTTATTGGTCAAGGCTGTTATAAAGATGCAATAAGAGCCACTTGGCAACAATAGGGGCTCAACAAATGTTAGTTCACTCCAGTTTGCCCACATTTTCTGCACTACTTGAAATCACTTCTGGATTTAAAAAATATGATAAAGCCCTTGCTCTGTTTCCTCTCACAGAAGCACATTTTCTTGTTTACACATCTAAGGAGCTGAACATAACCCGCAGCACCTGCCTGGATTGGGTCAAAAGAGACAAGAGTCTCTCCTTTGACCAAAACTTGAGTCAGGCTCCTCTGAGTCCTCTGCTTGCTTAGACTGGACTGGTGGAAGAATGGGTGGATGGATTATCTCCCCTGACCTTTTCCAAAGGGCAGGGCCATGGGGCTGCTGCCCCAGGAGGATCCCATGGAGTCCAGATGCAGCTCTGTGTCCTCCTAGCCTCCAGATCCTGCTAAGTTAGTTCACAGGAAAGCTTCCATTCTTGGTATATGACCATCCTGGATATCTTATCACATTGGGTCACCGTTAGCAATGATCCTATCAAGTCAAGGGCAGAAAGCCTTTGTCCTTGATGCTTCTCTTAGTGATTTTTTGCCCATTGACCCACTGATCCCACCTACTCCTTGGTTATAAGTCCTCATTTGTACAAAAGACCACGAGAGAGAGAGAGAGAGAGAGAGAGAGAGAGAGAGAGATTTTATACCTCCCCATTCATCCTAGTTGGAGTTGAACTTGAGTCCAGTCTCTCCCCTGCTTAGACTGGATGGGGTTGTCCCCATACCTGTCACTACACCCCCCCCCCCATATAGTCTGCCTTGGCATCTTTAACAAGTGTCATGAATAATTTTTCCTTTAACAGGTCTGTACTCATGAAATACTCTTCCACTTATGCACTTCAATCTTAGTTGAGAGCCCTTGGAATTTCTAATTTATTATTTTTGCTTTCATCATCATTATTGTTGAAAATTTCACTCAGGTAGATTTATGTAAGCAAAAAAACTTTGGGCCTTTTAAAATCTTCATATTTAATTTTAAGTGAAGAAAAGATGGGATGGGTAGTGCTTTGTACTTGCATGAGGCTGAAATTTTCCTAGGCCAATGATCCACGCTGTCTGCTGGCTCCACCAAACTCTGTGGCAAGCCTGATTTCCCTTTCTCTGCAGTGAGGAAAAGGCTACATCATTTGCAGCTAAAGTGAAGAGACAGCATCAAAGAACAGGGTATTTTAATAGAAAGTGCCAAGACTTTTCATCTATGCTAATGATCCCAGTTTATATTCAACAGGCTCCCCAGTTCTCTCTTCAAATCCTGTTTCTCTGCTGGAATTTGAACCCATAAGACCACCTGAACGGTGGGGAAACCTCCCTCAACGTGTGTTGCCCCATCTTGCCACGAGGGGGCGCTCCCAGACCAGACTCGGGCGATTGCAGCCACCTGCCTCTCGGCTGCCACCTCCGGTGGATGCACCATCTCTGAGGATCTGTCCCGCAGGGCGGGCTACTGCCCCAGAAGATCCCATGGAGAAGAAAAGAGGCAAAGGGAAAGGGGAAGTGGGAGGGGTAGGGGGAAAGGAAAGAAAGGAATGAAATTAACATGAGAAAATGAAAAAATGGAAACAGTCTTTGTAAATAGGGACGGATGGAGGGTTGAAGGCAGGGCAGGGGAATGGGGAAAAAATAAGATCCAAGAGAGATTATATAAAGGTGCAAATTTCCAATGATGAATGTCATATTGTATACCTAAAATGTACCAATAAAATTCATTTAAAAAATAAATTAAGAAAAAGAAAAGAAGATCCTATGGAGTCCAGATGCAGCCCTGAAGGCTGGAGCAAGGTCACTACAGAGGACTGGATGCTCTTTGAGATTTCTCAGGATACTATGAAACAGACTGGGCCTCTGGTAGGACAGGGAACTAAACTGAGGGCCCACTATGTGGTGGAGCTTTATATAACTCAAGTCATTCCTTCCACAGCACTGAGCGCCTGTGGGAGAAGTGGCCATCCAGGAAGGGGAGGAAGTGAGGGACTGTCAGAGCTTCGCCTTCAGACAGGCATTGCATTCTGTGTTGCTAAGCAAGAAAGTGGTCTAGGCTGTGACCTTGGTCCAGCCAGATGGTAGTTGAGCACTGAGATGGGAACTATACTGCTGCTAGGGGAGGGGCTGATGTTTGCACCCTGAGGTCTGCAGAGGGGAGGGGCCCATTTTCTCCAGAGGAAGACAGTGTGGTGAGCATCTGGACTCAAAGCATCAGGAAGGGGATGCCTCAGCCAGAAACAAGACTATGGATGTCAACAAGAAATGTGTTCCAGTTGTCTCTAGGTCCAGGACAGACCCTTCCCAGGCGAAGAGTGTGGAGATGGCTCTGGAGATGCCTTGTGTTCCAGGGCTTCCCTGAGGACCTTGGTGATAGCCAAATTCCTTCCTATCTTTCCCAAGTGTCTCCTGGAACCCCCTTCCTCTCTCCAAAGGAAGTCTCCAGTGAAGGTTGAGAGGGTGGGATGAGTGAGACGGGATTGCCGCACTTTGAAGATGCACACCTGTGCTTGACTCTCAGCAAATTCATTCCCCATGCCTTTTCCTTGACCTCACTCCCTACAGCCAGGTGCAGGTCCTGCCTACTCCATCTCCCAATGTTCTCTACCCAGGCTGGCGGCTGCTATGTGAACAGGAGACAAGCAGGGACTTTGAAGTTAGCAAAGGAATGTCAATGTGGGAAAGATTTTGGCATGCAGAAAAGATTCCTCAAAAGTACTTGTTAATTAATTAATGTTCAACATGTTACAGTGGCTTTAGAAATAGTCACTCCTAAGCCTTTAAGTTCAATTTACAAAACTTATTCTATCTAAATAGTCATTTTCAAGGGGCTTTTGATTAATGGTCAGTTGATTCAGTTATACCATCCATCTCATTTGCAAACTTGGTTAATTAAATTATCATCAACATTTTGCACAGGACTTACTAATTTAACATATTCAATTTCCTTTTTAAAAAATACTTTCCCAGCCTGACCTGACAAGCAAAACTTTCTAAAGTTAAAGCACTTTAGAAAATCTAATTTTAAAACTTAAACAATAGTGAATCTCAAGATCTCTTTCACAGTCTGGTACCATTTATAAGTTAGTATAAGAAGACCCATGTGCTTCTGAACAGAAGAATCACAATTCTAAAATCAATTACACATTTTAAATTGGAGTCACAAGGCTAATTTGTTCACATTCTATGCAAATAAAATTCTTCAATGTTATGAATACCTTAAATACCAAATACATAATAATGCAGAAATGACTTCCAAACTTCTGTAGCATGCAAAGGCCTTTGCCCAATGAGGGAAAAGTTCTCTGTGCCAAGGGAATTGGGGTGAACTCTTCCAGCACAGTGTACCATCTGAGAGGCAAAAGTTCTATGTTGTGGCAGACACCTATACCCATGCTCCTCTGCCTCCTTAGAAAGAGGACCTCAGACTCTGAATGGGCATTTGACCACCTGGAATAAAGACCATGTTTCCCTCTCCCTTGCAGCTAAGTGTGACCATGTGCTAAGATCTGACCAGTGAGATATGAGCAGAGATGTTATGTGGCCACTTCTGAAACCTTTCTGAAAAGATAACTGGTGTGTGTTTCCTTTTCTCCTGTTTTATCCATTCCTCCACCTTGTCACCCGGACCACAAATGTGATGGGTAGGCTGTAGTCACTATCTTGAAGCTGGAGGACTGGGCCGCACTCTCAGGATAGGGGAAGGTGGTCTAGAATCCTGGAATTCTGATGCCTTCACGGGGCAGAACATCTACTTCAGCCTAGGGTAGGTTGTTTGGAGAGATCCCTCCCATCCCAAGCCTCTCAGCAATGTAAGTTTGCTCCTTCTGACCTTCTCCTCCGTTTGACTCTGGACTTATCCCGTGATGTATTTAGGTCAGTTTCATGTGGCAAAATTGGAAGTGGTTGACATCGGGGCCTGACGGGCCATGTAGCTTCCACATAAACGCACTGAGACTCCCGAGTGAAGAATCTGGTCTAGTCTGCTAGAGGATGGGGGTCTGCAGCCAGGAGCACCACTGCCCTGCCTTGAGTGAGTCCAGGCAGAGCCTCCCAGCCTAGGCAGCACAACCCCCACCCCGCCCCTACGCTGGTCTGCCTTCAGCTATAGAGGAACCCCAGGCAAAACCTGCAGGGGAAGTGCTCTGCCAGTGCACAGAATGAGAGACATAAATTGTTGTTTTCAGCCATTGAGTTTTAGGGTGGTTTGTTTACACAACAAAAGCTAAATAAAACACACCCCTAGGCTGCCCGACCTAACTTTTTCATGAGAAAGAAACTTTGATCTTCTTTGAGCCATTCATGTTTTGGGTCTTGGGATAACCAAGTCCTCATGTGCACTCGTGGTCCACAGATTTTTCCTGGGAAGTGAGACCTCGGTGTCCAGGGTTACTCTCTCTTGCTGTGGAGCCCTTTTTAAATTGGTTGCCATGACAACAACGGACTCTATTTCCTCTGAAGAGATTGATCTTGTGGGCAATTAGATTCTGGCCATACCATTACCTAATTCCTCGCTTTGATCTGAGACTACAATCCCCACTCCCTACCCACACAAACCAACTCCCCGCACCCTGGAGGTCAAAGCTGGCTTCCTTCGCTAATCTCCTTATTGCCTAATTGAATTTTGAAGCTGTTTTTTGCCCTTTGTGTTTACCCAAACTGCAACTCTGATAGATACTGACAGGCTTCCTTTTTTTTTTCTTTTTTTTTTTTTAATTAAATTCTTTTATTGGTACATTGTAGGTATACAACACAATTACATTTCTTATTGGGAATTGTACCTTTACATGATGCATCTTGGTTCTTATTTTTTCCCCATTCCTAGCCCTCCCTTCACCCCCTCCACCCTTCCCTATTTACAAAGACTTTATTTCCATTTTTTCCATTTCTCATCATTTTTCCTTTCCCTTCTTTCCTTTCCCCTGCCCCTCCCACTACCCCTACCCCTTTGGACCTTTTCTTCCTATTTTGCATTATCGATTATTCATTATCATTGGTACATTTTAGGTATACAATATAATGACATTCATCATTGGAAATTTGCACCTTTACATAGTCTCTCTTGATTCTTATTTTTTCACCCTTGCCCAGCCCTCCTTTCAAGCCCTCCATTCCTCCCTATTTACAAAGATTTTGTACATGTTTTTCCATTTTCTCATATTAATCCCATTCCCTTCTATCCTTTCCCCTAGCCCTCCCACTTCCTTACCCTTTGCCTCTTTTCTTCCTATTTCACATTACCTATTATACATTTAGCCCTTATTTACACATTCAGTTTCTCACACCAGAGAAACTATTCGGTATTTATTCATGTGTGTCCTATTTATTTCACTTAAGAGTATGGTCGCAATGTGCATCCACTTAGCTATAAATGTCTCTAATTTCTCATTTTTTATGGCTGAGTAGTACTCCATTTTATAAAAGAACCACATTTTCGTTATGCAGTCTCCAGTTGATGGGCATTTGGGCTGTTTCCAAGTTTTAGCTATTACAAACTGTGCTGCTATGAACATGGGCACACATATATCACTGTGGTATGATTCTTTTAATTCTTTGGGGAAGATCCCCAGCAGTGGAATAGTGGGGTCAAATGGGACTTCCAGTCCTAGTTCTTTGAGGCATCTCCATACTGATTTCCACAGTGCTTGCACCAGTCTACACTCCCACCAGCAGTGGAGAAGGGTTCCTCTTTCCCCACAGCCCCACCAGCATTTGTTATTGGTTGATTTCATGATAGCAGCCATTCTTTCTGGAGTGAAGTGGAATCTCAGCATTGTTTTCATTTGCATCTCTCAAATGACCAGTGATGTTGAACATTTTTTCATGTATTTATTTGCTATTTCTACTTCCTTGTGTGAGAAATGTCTGTTCATTTCAGACGCCCATTTTCGCATTGGGTCTTTAAATTTGGGAGGTCTGATCTTTTGAAGTTTTTTTATAGATTCGAGATAGTAGACCTTGGAGGAAGAGCAGGTGAAGATTTTTTCCCACATTGTGGGTTGTCTCTTCACACTGCTGGTGGTTTCTCTTGCTGTGCAGAAGCTTTTTAATAAGAAGAGATCCCACTTGTTGATTGTTTGTGCTAGTTCACGGGCAACTGAGGTTTTGTTCATAAAATCTTTTCCTACACCAATGTCTTCAAGGATTCTACCTAACCTCTGTTCCAACTGGTTCAGAGTTTCTATTTTAATATTTAGATCTTCAATCCATTTTGATTTTAGTTTAGTGCATGGCGAGAGATATAGGTCTAGTTTTAATCTTTCACATGTTGAAACCCAATTTTTCCAGCACCATTTATTAAAGAGGCTATCTTTCCTCCAATGAGGGTGGTTGGCTCCTTTAAAGAAGATGAGATGGCCGAGTGTGTCTGGCATTATTTCTGCATCTTCTAATCTGTTCCACTGGTCCTCAAGTCTGTTTCTTTGCCAGTACCATGCTGTTGTGATCACAGTAGCTTTGTAGTATAGTTGCAGGTTGGGGATTGTGATACCCCCTGCCATGTCTCTGTTACCTAGAATTGCTTTTGCTATTCTGGGTGTCTTCTTGTTCCAAGTGAATTTTTGGATTGTTTTCTCAAGGTCCATGAAGTATGCTGCTGGGATCTCAATTGGAATTGCATTAAATCTATATAGCAGTTTTGGAAATATGGCCTTTTTCACTATATTGATCCTTCCTACCCAGGAGCAGGGTATGTCTGTCCATTTTCTGATATCATCTTCAATCTCTCTTTTCACAGTGCCATAGTTTTCAGAGAAGAAGTCTTTGATTTCTTTCGTTAGGTTGATTCCTAGGTATTTCAGTTTTTTGGATGCTATTGTGAAAGGAATTATTTGCCCTATTTCTCTCTCAGTGAGTCTGTCATTGGTGTAGAGGAAAGCTATTGATTTTTGTGTGTTGACCTTGTAACCAGCTACTTGACTGAATTTGGTCATTAAGCCTAGAAGACTTTTGGTGGAGTTCTTGGGGTCTTCTATATAGAGTATCATGTCATCTGCAAATAATGACAATTTGACTTCTTCATTACCTACCTTTATTCCTTTTATTTTTTTCTCTTGTCTAATTGCCGTGGCTAATGTTTCCAGAACTATATTGAACAAGAGTGGTGATAGTGGACATCCTTGTCTTGTTCCTGATTTGAGTATGAAGGATTTCAGTTTTTGACCATTTACTATGATATTGGCTGTTGGTTTTTCATAGATGGCGTCTATCAGTTTGAGGTAGAGACCATCTATTCCAATTTTTTGTAGGGTTTTTATCACAAATGCATGTTGGATTTTGTCAAATGCTTTTTCTGCATCTATGGAGATAATCATATGGTTTTTGTCCTTGGCTCTATTGATATAGTGTATTACATTGATTGATTTGTGTATATTGAACCATCCCTGCATCCCTGGGATGAATCTCACTTGGTCAGGGTGTATGATCTTCTTGATGATCTTCTGCATTCTGTTTGCCATTATCTTATTAAGGATTTTTGCATCTATGTTCATTAGTGAGATTGGCCTATAGTTCTCATTTTCAGTTGGGTCTTTCTCTGCTTTGGGGATCAAGGTGATGCTTGCTTCCAGGAATGTATTTGGGAGTATTGTTTCCCTTTCAATTTCACTGAAGAGTTTCAACAGTAGTGGCAGTAGTTCCTCTCTAAATGTCTTGTAGAATTCAGCAGTGAAGCCATCAGGGCCTGGACTTTCCTTAGTTGATGTTTTTAATTACATTCTCAATTTCATTGGTTGATATTGGGTTGTTCAGAATTTTTAGGTCTTCTTTGTTCAACTTTGGTAATTCATATGTACCTAGGAATCCTGACAGGCTTCTTTTTAGATTCTGCATCTCTTTTTCTGAGCTCTGTGATCTGATATCCCTTCAGTCAAGTCAGATAGGGAATGCAAATCGTCTCCTGCTCTGAGCCTCAGTTTTCTTGTCTGTGAGGCGAGAGTGCTGGGAAGTCTCTCAGACTGTCTGCAAACAACTCACATTTCTCAGCTCCTTCATTCCCTGACCAGAGGGCCCAGTGATTTCCCAGACTCTTGACAATAAGCTTTCGGGGTTTGCTGTGCATAGCGGGCCTGCTGAATGCTCCTGCGCCTCTGCCCCATGGCCACACTGGCCTTAGGCTGCTGCCCTGCCAACAGTGTGCCCCACCCCAGGGCCTCTGCCCTTGCTAGCTGCCCTTCCCTCTGTCTTCAGTGCCCTCCCCTCAGCTCTGCATGGCTGGCTCTTTCCTCATCATTCAGTTCTCTTTAAATGTCATCTCTGCAGAGAAATCTCTGTCCATATTGCCTAAAGAGCCAACTTGTCCCTTCTCACTCACTACCCATCAAAAGTAATAAAAATAACATAATTCATTGATAACTTTAATAAAAATTAAAGCTTTTAGTTGAAAACATGTCTGTACAAAATTCTGAACATAAATGTTTACAGCATAGCAGCTTTATTCATAATTGCCCAAACACAGAGGGACCCAAGATGACCTGCAACAGGTGGACAGATCAACAACTGTGGGACATCCAGCAAGAATTGTACTCATCACTAAGAAGAAATGAGCCATCAAGCCTTGAAAGAAGCAAAAGTACTCTTGGCTCAGGGAAATGAAGCTAGTCTGAACAGGCTACCAACTGTGTGGTTCCAAGTATGTGACATTCTGGGAAAGGTGCAATTAGGGAAACAGTGAAAACGTCAGTGGCTGCCAGGGTTTGGAGAAGGAAAGGATAAACAGGTGGGGAACAGGGGGTTTTCAGGGCACTGAAAGTATTCTTCCCCATGCTAGGTGAGGTGACGGTAGGGTCCTGTCACAGAGTGAACAGCTTCACACCTCGGAGTAAATCCCAGGCTCAGCATGATGGGCACAAAGCCCATGGGATCTGAGGCCATCTTGCCCTCCACTCCACAGCTCCCTCTGGTGACATAGGCTCAGCTTTGCCACCTGGCACAAGGTGGGAGGCAGTTTTCAGGGCTCTTTGAAGCCTTTCACTCTATTACAGAGAAAGTCTCTGTTTGATGTTGGAGAGTCTTTAACATCCTCCGATGCTCATAAAGCGTCCTTTTGTTCCATCTCTAGCAGGATTCAGAGCAGGTCCTTCCTGGTTTTATTGTTCCTTGAATTGTTCCTGGAATTCATTGTTCTGCCACTTTTGTTAATGGAATATAATACCTGTTTTGCACTCATGGTAATAACATCCCTTCCTTCTTAAATCAACGTATTCACAGAATTTTCTAAAAAGTAAGTCATATGAAAAAAAAGTACTAAGTGAAGGGTGACCCTCAGGCAGCAGGGACCTGTGGCAGATGACACATGGATGTCGCAGGTTGAGAAACATGGCATGAATCCTTAGGGCACTTAGATCAAGGACGGGTTGTTACTGTGTTGTATGTTTAAGCTGATTGGTTGAGATACAGTCAGCACAGGACCATTTACAGCAACAATAACAGCAGTAATAATGTAAGCAACTCAAATATTCATCCCATAGGAAGGGAGACTGTATAATTTTTCATCCAGGACTCTGAAAAGGGAAAGAGCTACTATTAATAATGACTCTGGAGCGAAGGCACAAGCCTCTGAACACCTCAACCAACCAGGATACTCAATCCTTTCCCCTATTCAGGAAATCGTGCTATATCCAGTTTGTGAACTATTATTGTGCAAATGTATAAACGACACTGAAGACACATCATGTTAAATGAGAAAAGCACATCACTCAGTGTTTACAGACACACAGAGAACCCACCCTGGAAGAACACACTAGAACATTAGTCGCTGCTCTCTGTGAGAGGTCAGATCCAGGGGGACATTTGTTTTCTTTATTGGAGGTTTGTATATAAGTGCCATACCTTGTTCCAGAAAACTCCAATTCAGCACATCTGATCATGTCCCTCTTTTGCTTGAAATCCTCCACTTGCTTCTCTTGTTCCTGAGATGAAGCCCACACATCAGGCCATGGCCTGCAGATCTTGCGTGATCTCTGGGCAGCCACTGGACCCCTCTGCACTCACCCACATCCACACTCTTTCTCATACTCCTCTTTAGGGCTCAGCTTATAAAGTCATTTCCTCCTGAAGTCCCCACAGCCCATTCCTCTGCTCCTGACACCTACAGCTCCTCCCCAGAGTGACTCTTCATGTATTTGCCCTAGGTATTTGCCCTGTGCCCATCAGCAAAGATATAGCACATGTATCCATCCCCAGGCTGCCTAGGCCCAGGGCAGTGCTCACTTAATATTCATTGGCCTGGCCCTGGCTGTTGGTTAATTTTATGTGGACATTCTGGAAGCTTTTCTAGGTTTGTCAAATGTTCCTAAGCAGGCAAGGGACATTATCATAATCTGTAAAAATCAACATGGAAATGGAATAGCAATATTTCCTAGTGCATTAGAATGCAATTTGATTTGCAAAAATTTTATTTATATACTTTCCAGTGATGCATCTTTTATGTAAAGCAAGTCCCAGTTCAGAGACTTTTCTCCCTAGAATTGCAAACCATGTGACTACATTTTGCAAGACTGAAATGAGGGTGGGGAAGTGGGGGCTCTGAGCTGGCTTCTGCAAGCTCATTCCTCACTTGCTGTTAACTTCTGCAGGCTGACTTCCCCACAACCACTGCCACCACTGTGGGCAGACTTCCTAGAGCTCACCCCTAGCCAGTGCTCCGGGGGAGCCTGTTAAGGACAGAATGTCTTACTGGGGCTTTGATCCCAAGAAAGAAAAGCTCTTCTGTCATCCCTGGTACCCTCTGTCTCTCATATGCACTTTGGAAGGTGTCATTCCCTGGCTGTCCCCAGAATGTTCCCTTGTGCTCCCCGTAGACTGTTCTTAGTCATTTTTCCTGTCACTGGGACGTAACACCTGATGTCTTCAACTTAAAGGAGGAAGCATTTACTTTGACCCAATTTGTAAAGGTTTTGGTCCATAAAGGCAGAGTGGCATGGTGGAGGAAAGCTGCTCACCTCATGGTGACCAGGAAGCAGAGAGAGTCAAGGGAGGTCCCAGGAAAGGAGATAAGCCTTTCCAGGTCATGCCCACAGAAGCCCACATCTTCTGAGTGGATCCTACCTCATAGCAGCAAATCAGACATAAGGCTCTATAATGCAATCACCTTTCAAAAGCCCCACCTACAATGACATGAGGCCTTGGGGAGACATTTAAATAGAAACCGTAATGGCTAGTCACACAGAAGCCAGTGCCACCCCTTTCCATTTAGCACAGATGCTGTCCTTTCTGTGCTTAAAAACCTTCCTGTATCTGCTATCTCATCATGGGTTGAAAGTCAAGGTTGTTTCTCAGTCCATAAGTTGAGCAACAGTATTATAAACGGTCCAGACCAGGGTACTTTGAGGATAAAAGGGGCTCCACAGTCACTGCATAACAGTGAAACCAAGGCAGTGCTGAGATGCAGGAGACCCTGTGCCACTTGGTCCCATCCACATTTGCAGCCTCGTCTCCTACCTCTGCCCCCACTCATTCACTTAGCTTCCTTATTCCACTGGACACCGACTACCAGGAGCCATCATCTGGGACTTAGCACTTTCCTCCTCTTCCTGGAATGCTCCTCCCCGCCACTGCCTTGCATAGACAGCCACCAGGCTCCCTGCTGGACCTCTTAAAGATCTCTGGTCACACGTACCCCTTCAGAGAGGCCTGTGACCTCTGAGTAACAATCCCTGCCCTCCATCACTCGAATTCCTTGACTCTTTCTTTTCCTTCCCAGTGTTCATGACCACCAGAGACACTGAGACCCACTCCATCTTTTATAGTCGATTGGTCTCACCCTAGGAAAGTGTGCCCTTACGAAGTAGGATTTGACCATCACCGAACCTTTTGCCCCTTGCCCAGTGCTGGGTCCACAACAGATGCTCCATGAATGTTCATCAGAGACCAGATGGACTCATGTGGGAGGACATTGACTCTAATGACACAACTTAGGGTCAGACCCGGTTCCTGAGTCCTCTTACATGACTTCCCTCTACCCACCAGGGCAGAAATCTTGACTCTCATTTTAAGATGAGGAAACTGATCCTGAGTTGTACTGTTCAGCATTTATTGATTGATGCAGATCAGGTGTTATGTGTCAAGGACAAAAGATTTCATACTATTATCAACATTGTTTGACAGAAAAATCCATGTCTTGGAAAGGTCACAGCCACCCCCCATGGCTGGTTAGCCAAGCTGGGACTCTCCGTGCAGTGCTCCTTCCCCACATCCAAACATTTCATGGGCCTGCCTGACAGACAACCGGAAATCATTTCGCAGTCTCCCAGCAGGTCCTGCAGGCCATCAGCAAGTGTCACGAGGGGTGCAAGAGTGACACAGGTGTGTGTTTTCACAAGGCAAACTTCCTGCCGAAGGTGGTGAAGAACGAGGGGAGGCCTGGGGACACAGAATAACAGGCTTCAGCTCAAAAGATCCAAGGCAGATAATGTGGGAGTGCAACAGAGGTGCACATTTACATATTGCAGGAGTAATTATAAACCTTTGTTACAAATCTCCGCTGCTAACGGGAGGTGACATGGACCCAGCATGTGAATCAAGAATGCAAAATGACATCTGCTAGGAAACTATTGTTCCTGAAACCATCATACGTTTTTGTTGCCTTCAGTTTGTGGCCTTTAATTAATAGACAAGCCCCATCACTGGGCTTGTTTGTGTGAAGGGTCAGAGCATGAGGTGGAGGAGGGGAGAGCCAATCTGAGGGATCCTAATGATGGGCATGATCGTTATGACAAGACTTCCTCACAGTGATGCAGTACAGTGTTGCCACGGAAACTGCGTGCTTATTAGTATTGGGCATTTTTAAGGTTACTAGGATGTTGGCATTCCTTAGCCAGTGCAGCTCTGTGACCGTTGTACGGTGCCCTTTGTGACAGGGACAAAGACTCGGTACTCTGGAAGGACTGACTTGCTTTTATCCCTGTCAGGCCTGACTCAGGTGACATCACTGTGATCAAAGGCACCACCTGTAAGATGGTGTATATCATACCCTTTTTGTGTCATTGTAGACTTTATATCACTGAATATTTTCCTCCATCCAGTGAGGTCAACATTTTTATCCACACTTGACAGATTGGAAAGTGAGTCTCGGTGAAGTGTATACAGTTGCCCCAAGTCACCTGGGGATGCTGGATCTGAGCCCAGATCCTCTTTGACCCCTGGCCATGCTCTGCCTACCTGTGTGGCCATGCTTTCTGTGACCAAGTGAAATAAACCTAGACAAGGGAGGCCAGAAGAACAGTATACTGGAAATTTGGGCATGTGAGGAAATTTTCTTTTTAAAGGAGGATTTCCCACAAAAAAAGAAAGGAGTTTAAAAGAGTCACAAAATAGTGGTGAGAGAATGATGTGTGTGATGCCAAACATGTTATTGTTTGTCTAACTTGGTATTATTTTTCAAAAATTACTTGCTACCCTGAAAAACTGAGAGATGTCAGAGGCAGGTCTAGGTGTCAGCAGTCTCTTAGAAATTGGGTTTCTGGCTCCTCTTGGACATGTGCCATGCACATGCCCTCTACTCTCCCCAGCCCTACCAGCCCCCTTCACGCGCTGGGGCAACTGCCTCCTGCCTGGTGGGTCGGGGTTTACTCCTACATGCTGAGACCCATGCTCCATCTCCCCTCTCCAGTACCACTCCTTCTTTTTCTTGTGTGGGGTTGAATCTATCCCTGGCTCAGTGGTGTCCATGTTGTTCAGTCCCGCCAATCAGAGCATCACATTAATCTGTCCACAATGATTGTTACTGGCTCACAGTTGGACATACGGCCTAATCAGGGCCAATGAGATGGAGGGAAACCATGACTAGGATTGCTGTGAAAACAGAACATGGAGCTTGAACCTGAATAGGACATCCTGAAGCTTCTGGCAACCCCGCACTGAAGGGAAAGGATTCCACTGATGGAGAGATCCTGAGGTTCTTAGGGAGCCCCTTGATCAAGCTCTACCTGAAGGTAAATATTGCTGGACTTTTTGTTTAAGCAAACCAATACATTGCCTGCCTTGTCTGTTTGTTTAACCCAGTTGAGAAAATAGAGTCATTTGCTTTCGAGTGACAGAAAATTCTTCCTGGAGGAGTTTCCGGGCTAGAGAAGCCAGGATCAAGACACACTGGATAAAAATGATAGAAACCTTCAAACTAACATAAAGATAAAACTTTCCAACACTGAGTCATCAAGGAGTGGAAAACACTGCAAAATCCAAGTCAATAAAAATGTTCAAGCAGGTTAGGGTTTATTATGGACGTGTTCATTTGGCAGAGAGTAAGTGCCTGAATAAAATGAACCCAAACTTCAGGTTCCTTCCTAAGAATATTAGGGTCAGAATATTCCCCAGGAAAGGGTTTCCTGAATACCCTAAGGAGATTCTTCCCTGCACCTGCTATCCTTTACCTCCATATCCCAATGCTTCGCTTTGCTTCCCTCCCCTCCCTTTTCCTCTCCTCTCCTTTCCTTTCCTTTCTTTTTCTTCAGTACTTGGGCCTTCCCGTGAGCTATGTCCCCAGCCCTTTCTAATTTTCAGTCCTCCTGCCTCAGACTCAGGAGTGCTGAGATTACAGGCCAGCACCACCACACCTGGTTTCCAGTTCTTTTCTTTACAGCAATTATCACTGTTGCAAATGTTCATGTCATATTTTCATATGTTTATTTCTCTCTTCTACCAAGCTGCACATCCCACAAGAACAGAGACCATGTCCATTTTGTTTTCCCATACTTCCTACTACACACAGCTGGCCTGCAAGTAATACTTTGTTGAATGAATGAGACCTCCCTGACCCTGGGTTTTCTAGGATGTCTCTAAGAAACTCAGGCTCCTCATGGAACACGTGAGGCTTGTAGCCATTGAGTTACTTTGAAACACTCCTCCTGTTCAAAGACATTTCATCTGTACAACTCAATGAAGTGTGTCATCTTAGTAGGGGACATTTTGCCACCTTGTCACTTGAGTGCTCATCCTTAGCACACTCACGCTTGTTAGAACATCTCTCCTTTCCGTCCTAGTTTTCCAGCATTGGAGGCAGCCCTGACCTAGGTTCCCTCGGTGGCACCTCTGCCCATCCTCTCTGCCTAGTGCTGAATGCCTAGTTCTGCTACTGTCCCCCAAGGCAATGTAGGAAAGGAAACCCTCAAACCCACCTTGTGCTATGCATATATGATTTCATCTAACCCTCACTGCCACCCTACAAAGTTGGCATCATTGTCTTCATTTCACAGAAGAGAGAGCCATGGCTCAGAGAGGTCCATGACCCACTTGAGTTCACACAGATCCAACTTTCAATTTTAAACTAGTTAGCTAGCTAGGTTCACCCCCTATCACTCATTCTGGGGACTGAGGCTGGAGTGGATGCAGATACACACATACACACACATACACACACATGTGCACACACACAATGTCATCAGCATCTCTTTTATTTATTATACTGGAGGGAGCAGGAAATTACACGGGCCTATTGTAGACTAAGCAAATTCCAAGTAAATTGCATAAATGGAATTTTTTAAAAGCACACAAAGCAAACCTAGAACAATCTGTACATTTCAGAAAGAGAGACCGGGGGGCTGGGCTTGAAGAGGGGTGCTCAAAGCACCTTACACAAAGTATCCAGACTCAAGTCCATTTCCTCTCCTATCCAGCCCATCTCCTTGTCCCACAAACCCCAACAGTGCTTGGGGATGAGAAAGAGAGAGAGAGAAGGAACTTTGAAACCAACACATCAGGTTTCTGTCTCTGATTCTGGGTTATTTGAATCAGGGGAACTCACTTGCCCTCAAACAATCATTTCATTCCCCTTTCTGTTTTATTTGGAGGCATTAAGAGGGAAGAATTGTTATGTTGGGTTGAGGAGGGGCACTCTTTCTTTCCGCTGCCTCTGGACTCCCTGATCCATTGCCCAGTGCATATGCTGGGCCAGATGGCTGGGCTCCTGGCAGCCAGTTCAGCTGCTCCAGAACATGGCTGTGTTTAACCTCATCAGCCCAACTGCTTCAGTTCATCATGGGGTAGAAGTGTGATACCAATCCGTTTAATTAGCTTAACGAGGGCCAGGGGAACTGGTCCACATTCTGAGCTTGTTGCACAGAACAAATTGGTTTGCTTTGCTCCCTCTGTGATCATCTGGGTGTTCAGAAGAGCTCTCTGCCACCGAGGAACAGTTTCCACTCCTTTCCTCTTCTGTGAGGTGGGCACAGTCCAGGGTACCAACATGAACATGCATTCAGTAGCTCAGCTCTTCAAGAGATGCATTTCTAAATGATGAGAACTCAGAGTACACAGACTGAACATTTAATCTACCAGAAGACTGGGCTCTCCAGTGTCAGAATTCCTGCTCCAATAAAAGCCAGTGTTCAGGCTCTTCACCTAATGTATGGTCTCCAAAGTGGGGTGCATAAGGAGATCTCTGGGGTTTGAGAATACAATGTTGAGATTTCTGTTTATGTTTATCTCTCTTGTTTTAAATTTCTATTCTGCACAGGTTTTATGGTAATATGTATACTATCTGCATGGAGCGGGTGCTCATTTTTCTTCTGGGAGGGGCGTATGATCTGTAAAGCTTGATCATCATAGATCTACATGTAGAAAGAGCAATTCACTCTGGACTCCTGGAATTGGGGAGTCACTAGAACAGAGTAGGGAGACTGATATCCAAAGCTGCTGCTGGTAGTAGCTTAGAGGTGTAGGGGTGTGAGTCCAGCACTGATCCCAACAGAGGGGGACCTCCACTTTTCTCTGTCACTGACCTCAGGCAAATAGTGCACTTGGGGAAGGAGAGAGGTGAGCTGGGCTTGGATATTTTGTAGATGGTGATGAGCTGGGTGTGGGAACAGGGTACACACAAGAGGGGAGTGAGTGTGCTCCAATATGGGAAGGTATGAGGGGAAGCTCCTGACTCAGCTGCAGGATGAGGGCATGTTTACACATCAAAAAACTCTTCTGAGTAGGCACTGGGGTCTTCCTGTGACCGTGTCACCACCTTGAACTGGCGCCGGAGAAAACCACCATAGCGCTTCTGGTTGTCCCACTTGAGCTTGGGACGGATGCGCCGCAAGAAGCCCCCATAGCGTTTGTACAGGTCCTCGTGGCCCACACTGTCCTCATCCCCATCGCCCTCCCCAGCCACCTCTGTGCTCCTCTTGGGATATTTGCGAAGAAAGCCCCCGTAGCGTTTGACCTGCTCCTTGGGGTCCTCATCGAAATTGAGAGCTGCAGCCTCCACAGCACCACCGTGTAGCTGGGAAGCTCCCACTGCGTCAGACTCCATGCCTTCCCCGAACCCACCAGAGAGACCCCTGAGCTTGTCCTTTGCAGGGGTGCTGGAGAGGAGTCCACTTTTCTCCAGCTCCTGCAGGAAAGGCCCAGCATGCTTGACCAGCTCCATGGAGGCCTTTTCCAAAGCTGCCCTGCTGTCCAGGCCATTCTGGCCCCTGAACCTGAAGGCAGAGGGGGTGAAAAAGGACAGGATGCCCTGGCATCGCTGCCACTCCTCGGTGGGCAGCAAGGTGTCCTGGCATTCCAGGGAGCAAATCTGCAAAATACCCCAAAGACAAGACCACAGTGGTGATGTCACCCCAACAAAGCATCAAGACACATGCCCTGCCCCACCCCAGAGCCCTGGTCCAGGTCCAGAATAAAAGGGCACCACCTTGCTAAGCACTTGGCTACTCATTTGATGCTCCCAGTGATGCATAAAGATGGGCGACCGTACCCCCGTGGGGCATGAGAAACAGACTTTCCCAAGGTCACATAGCTACAGGTGGCAATGCCAGCACTGGATGCAGGCTCTTCCCACAGGCTCTGTGGGCTCACCCTTCCTCTTCTCCTCACCTTTTCCAGGTGTGAAGGGTTCTGCTAACACTTTACAGACAGGGACAAAGCAGTGCAGAATAGCAGAAAGAATATGTTTGAGGAGATATAGGAGAGGACATCAAGCCTCCAGGAGGGGATAATAGTACATTCTGCATGGGGTTGGGAAAATTTAGTCAGGACAATGACTGTGACAGTGACTATAATAACAGACAATACTGGAACTTGAGCCTGGCAGCCTAATGCTATGAACCTCTTTGCTCAGCCATACTGCTATCCTGAGATCCTGAGGAGGAAGCCCTTGTCACACTGTGTGCGTTCTCAATAAACAGAAGCCCGTCTCAAATGCTTTCCATCATTATCTCAGAGAATCACTCCAACTTTGCCGATGAGGGAATTGAGGGTCAAAGAGGGGCTTCCAGAGTCAAGGATCTAGAAAGGTGTAGAACAAGGACCCATGTGCTGCTCATCACACCCTTGGCTCCTCTACTCTAGCCTTCCTGCTGTCCTGAGAGAGGCATGAGGAGAGTCTGAGAGAAGCTAGGACCCAGGGGTGGGGCCAAGGCCTGCAGCCTGTCCACCTGATCTGGCAATTAGGGATGATGGAGATAGTCCTTTCCATGGCAGTGACTGGATTTGAAGGTGCCCATCAGCCCGGGGGTGAGAAGCCTTAAAAAGTTAATCTAGAGATGCTGACTGCAAACCCAGCCCTCATGACTGACACCCCTGTTGCCAAGCACCCAGCTGCCTGGAAACCTGCATCTTACATCTCTGTCCTGGCCCAAGGGAGCCCAGGGTGGTGAGGTCTGGGTGCTTATGGGAGCCTGGGCACCTAGGCTGTCCATAGGATAGGACAAGCCCTGTACAGGTGGGATGAACATGGGACAGGCAGAGCTGCCTGCCCTGTGACCTTCCCTTTTCATGTTCTGTGCACAGAAGGATTGGGCATTGAAGAAACATCCCTGAAACCTACCAGGGGATTGATGGGTTTGGGCCAATCCTGGGTCTTCACAGCACACAAGGAGCACTGGGACAGGCATTCTGCTGAGGCAGAGGGCAGCACCAGGAGGCAGGTGGCCAGCACCAGCCTCTGCCACGCCATTCCTCTCAGTTCTTCCTGCAGGGGAGGGAGGAAAAGAGCATGAGACCTGATATTCCGTGCTGGGTACCCTGAGCTTGCAAAGCCATCTCTTTTGTTCCTGTTAGGAACATGACAAGACAAGCATCTTCGATCCCACTCTATAGCTGAGGAGCTAGAGGGGATATGGGAGTTAAGGCCAAGGCTAGGAGCAGGAACTGGCAAGAGCAGAGTGCTGCAGGATGCCAGGAGCTCTTCCGTGCATCCACATTCAGAGGGCATGACAGCTCTGTGCCAGTGTCATTTGACGGGTGAAGACATTGAGGCACAAGCAGGAGAAGTGATTGTACAGAGCATGTGTGGGCAAGCTGGGCCTTGATCCAGTCTGTTAGACTTTGCATCCCACTCTGACCACCCTCCAAGCCAGAAGATACGTGGCTATGTGCTCCAATGGGTAATTTGAGGCTTTTGTCACCTGCCTTTTTCCCTGTTCCCTAGGTTGTCACAGGCTGGTCTGCTCTGTGCTTTTTTTTTTTTTTTTCTTTTTTTGCAGTACTGGGGCCTCATGTATGCTACACAAGCACTGTATTACTGAACTATACTTTGTAAAGTCTCTGGAATTTTTCTTTCCCATTCTAGCACTGACACTTACCCTGACCATAGCTCTGCCTTCACCCCCTCTCTGTGCTGGCCTCCCTGCTTCCAGGTCCTTCCCTGATCCCAGCCTGAAATGCCCTTGCCAGCACATCAATTCTGTGATCAGATCCACAGCATGCAATCAAGCTGACCTTCTGCCCAAATGTCAGGAATACCCTCAATCCCACCCCAGAACCTCAGCACTTCAGCTCTGACCTCCAACCACAGCCAGCTGTTTATAATTCCCTTACTGAATGTATCGGGCTCTATTTCATCCCCAGGCCTTTGCACATGCTGCTCCTTCTGCCTGGAAAACCCTAGCTCCCCTCATCTGTTACTTGTCACTTCAGTCCTAGATTAGATATCACCCCTGCTGGGCAGCTTTTGTTGATCTTTGAAGCTGGATGAGATGCTACTCCTTCCTGTCCTCCCAGTAACTTGCACCTCTCCCTTCAAAGCAGGGTACAACTTCACAATTAGCTATGTGAGCCTTCAGACTCTGGCTCCAAGAAGGAAGGAGCTGCACCTGGTCTTCTCCATAATGCTCACTCTGTGTTCCTCACACAAACAAACTTTCTCCTGCCTCGGGGCCTTTGCTCTTTCTGTTCCTGTCTGCAGTCCCCTGACCTCAGACTTTCATGTGACTTGCTTTTTCTTGTACTAAGTGAATTAAATGCCTTGTGGCCAGAGAGGCATTTGCTGGCCACTGTATCGAGTGCGATTTTCCAGTCTCTCTCATATCACGGTGCAGAGGTTTTATCACAACACTCACCAGGGCCTTATGCTTTCTGCTTTATCTGATGCCTGTTTGGTGCCCATGGTTATCCCTTCCCCCACTAGAATGTTACCTCACCCAGGACACAGACCTTAACCATCTTATTCCCTGCTCTATGTTAGTACCTAAAACCCTGGCCACCACATAGTAGGCCCTCAGTAAATACTTGGCATTTGAATTAATGCTCTACAAGTAATTTATTACAAGTTGTCTCTTTCACACTCAATTCTTTAGAAGGCAAATGTGAAGACTCAAGACCACTCCAATTGCATAGTGCACATCTCCCACATGGAAATGTGAAGTCCCCTACCCACTCCCGGTTGACTGGGTGGGGGTTTCATGGCCTTCCCACCCTGGCCCTCCTAACCCAATGCCTCTAACCTCAGAGATGGCATCCACCTTCCCCCACGTCCCTCATTCCTGCACACTTTCCTGTCTGCTCAGGTGTTCAGGGGGGTTCCAAGGTCCCACTCCATGAGCCCCAGAGCAGGATTCCCCCTCCAGAAGCATGCAATGGGTCCCCCTTCATAGTCTGCTAATAATTACCTCCACTTGCCATGTATCAAGCCCCTACTGCCCTATGCCCTCAACTTATCCACTCCTTGCCAGTTAGAGGGGCACTTTTGAGACAATGAGCTGCCCCTGTACTGCCTGCAGTAGGCAGCTGGACCCAGGCCTGCTCTGTTGGACCCCCCGAACCTTGTAGCTATAATTATTGTACAGCAACATTGATTCATCGACAGCTGAACCCTCAATGAGCTACCAGGGGGCAGAGTGCTCAGGGCCCTGGAGTTGTATGTTGAACTCAGCCTACCTGCCAACTGTGACAGCCAAGTGTCATTAGCCCTACTTTATGGATGATCCCCTGAGGTCACTCAATGATGACAATGAGAGATCAGGGCCAGGTACCTCTCTTGAGATTGGGCCAGTCTGCTCCTGGCACCCGGAAAGTGGACATGTGTTCCCCTGGGTCCTTCCCAGCCTGTGTGTTTCTCACAGCTCTATCAGCACTGAGCAGATTAGGGTTCCAGACGATTGAGCTGCTCTAGTTTCATGGAGACACAAAGCAGATGACTCATTTTTTCCCTGATACCAGTGATGGCAGGGCCAGCTGGTTCCAAGATTAGCAGTGAATCCCCTGGAGAGCCCCCCTGCAAATCCTAGCTGGAGATGTCCCATACCACCAGCTGCCATCTAAATGGGAGGCTCAATCTAGATCTCTGTGTCTGGGCCTAACCGGAGCCCGCATCCTCTACTTTCGCCCATTAACTTGACCATGGATAACAGTTGATCTGATGGTTACTAAGTTCTGAGCAGCCCCCATTGGTTACCCTTACATCCCTTCAGCATCTTGGCATGAGAGCCAAGATCTCACCCACTTTATAGGTAGGGAAACAGACACCTGCCAATACTCCAGAGCCAGGAGGGAGTCTAGGGTGAAATTTGTGCTCAGGTGAGGCTGGGGTTCCAGAGCTCACCTTTGTGACCACTGGGCACTACCTAGGCCCTCTGTGCATCCATCCCAGCTCCAGATCCAGCTCCTCCCTCCAGGAATCCACACCAGCCTCCACCTGGTCTGGAGTGACCTCCGATCATGTCCTCCCAGCCACCCTCTACACAGCAGCCCAAGGGCTCCTCTGGCACATGGGCTGACTGGACCTCTGCCCTGCACCAGCTTTCAGAGGCTCTGCACCTCCCTGCAGGGGACCTGGCCCCTTGCTCGGCACTCAAGGCCTTTCCTAACATAGAGCCCATGGTGGCCAGGCACTGACTATGACTTGGCCCTGTCCTCAGTGCTGTGTGTCCTAAGGGAAGTGTCCTCACAACAGCCCACAGTTGGGCTAGTCTTCTCCCCACTTTACAGACAAGGAAATAGAGGTAGAGAAATCACACCATCTGCCAAGGCATCACAGCAAGTGCACAGCACCAGACAGCCTGGTATGAGTTCTGGGGAGCCACCTGCCATGGCACAACAAAGGCCCCAAGCACCCTGCCCTCAGCCGTGGCATATGGGGCCCCCTCAGCTTGGACACCCTTCTTACCCACCCACCTACCACCCTCTGACCTGGATAACTCTCCAAAACTCAACCTCAGCTGCCTCCTCGGGAAGTCTATCTGGATCAACCCCTTCCTCTGAGCTCCCTCAGCCACCTGTGTGACCCCAGTACATAATTACAGGTACCTCAGGCAAAGTCCCTGAGATGTGAGTGCACGTGATGTGTTTGAGGATAACAGGCAGACCTTATTCCAGAAGAGGAATAAGGAGAGACTGGGGTAGAAAAGGCAGAGAGGTGAGCAGAGGCCAGAGACTGTTGGCCCTCATAGGCCAGGGCGGAGTGTGCAGCTGTCCTGGGTGCGATGAGAAAGACTACGGTCTTGGTGATTGATGTGTGAATGAATGAATGGCGTCCTAGCACCCACAGAAGGCAAGGATAGGATCAGGAGCTCTGTACAAGTTTTTGAGTGAATAAATAGTCACCATTTTCTCTGCTATGAAATGGAGCTGATGCTGTTTCAGAGGGTTGTGTGGAAATTCAGTGGGATACCGTGTGTGCAGCAAGAATAGGTGCTTTAACAAGCAGAGTGTGCAGGCTGCAGTCCAGACAGATCTGAACCACTGAGACAGGAAAACATGACAGAAGGGAAATCCCAAGGTCTGGCTCGCTGCTGAACCAAAATGTGTTTGATGAATGGACTGCCCCGGTGAGAGGGGGTGCCAGATTGGGCAAGGCCCCCCTCACTCATGATCATGTCAATCCTAAAACAGACACCAGCTCTCAGCCTCTACAAGGTGCCAGGCTGTGCACTACCACCTTATGCATACAAGTTCTAACCTCACAGCAACCCAAAGTGAGTTTTGTACCCGTTACACAGATGGCAAGGCTGAGGCTGGGAGAAGGGAAGGCTTTGCTTGTCCAAGTTAGCCTGGCTTCTTAAATGGGAACATTCATGTCTCCATCAGATAGATCCCTTAAAAGTGGACTCTACCAGAGTCACATTGTCCTTGAGACTTGTGGCCCTATTTCCTTCCTTTTATGGGATAAACTGTGTCAGCTGGGTCCTGAGAGTCTCATCTCTCTCAGGATCTTCAGAGGGAGGGAGCGTGGAAGTCAGACATTCCCCATGGCTGTCTGGGATTAGCTGAAGGGAAAGGAGCTTTGCCTGTCATTGAAGTGAGGGGAAAGCAGCCCACTTGGCAAGGGGGAGGGTGACATTGGGCGAATGACCCTAATGTGGAGCTTGCATGGTCCTCAGAGAAAGGAGGGGCCTCTCTCAGACTTGGTGGGCCTGAGGCCTTGCAAAGAAAGTCCTCTGCATGGGGCAGTTCATGAAGTATGTTCTGGCCACTATCCCAGCCCTGAGAGGAAGGATGGCCTAGAGGGGTGAGGGGGCTTCTCCCCTAACAAACTGGAGAGGGTGCCGAGACTCACTGCTTCCTTAATCACCTGAGCCCAAACCTCACAACAGATCTTGCTCTGTGCCTGGACACATCTTGCTGGTGCTGCCCACCGGGAGAACCCTGACTAATCCAGCACCCGGCTGTGTGTTGACGCTTGTGCTCATCACTGTTTCCATGTTACAAAAGCTTCAAGCTGGGATGGTGATGCTCCCCTGAAATCCCAATAGTCTGAGAGGCTGAGGCAAGAGGATAGAAAGTTCAAGCCCAGCCTGGGTAACTTAGCAACTTAGACCCACTCTCAAAATAAAAAATAAAAAATGACTGGGAATGTAGCTCAGTGCTAAGGCCCTGGGTTCAATCCCCAGTACAGGAAAAAAAAGGAACGAGAAAGAGAAAGAAAAGCATCATTATTTTGAAACAGTCTGAGCAGACCAGAAAGCCAAAAACATTTATTCTCTGGGCTTTACAGGCTAAGCGTGCTGTCCCTGCCTTTGTGAATTTTATGATCATTTTATGACTCTAATGGTTTTTCGCTGATTTTCTTGGATCTCCAGGCACATGAACATTTTATCGAATCATAGCCATTCTCAGGTTTTGTTGGTGTGGGCATCCCCAACCAGGTTGTCAGGGGGCTAAGCGGGCCAGGAACAGGTCACCTCACTGCTCTCCAGGGCACAACCCAGAGGTCTTAGGGAAGCTCGCCTGGATTTTTCTTTGCCTTGGGAGAGAAAGACATGGGCTCTGGGATCAGAGGGACCCCAGTGCCATTGTTTCCACAACCCTCAGTCTTCCCACCTGTGAATGGGGGTGTCATTTCTCTGTGGGTCCCCATAAGGACCTCCTGAGACAGCATCCTTGAAAGGGACAGCACATAGGAGCCCCCCACCCCCTGGGCCAGAGTTCCTTAAAAGGGACAGGTCTTCTTGCCCTCTCATCTCCTCAGTGATGTTCCTATGTTGTAGTCAGCCAAGGGCTCCAAGGAACCGCAAGCATTTTTATTTAAAAAGCCAGCACAGAATAGTAATGGCTTGATTTAACGTCGCAATTATCTCTTCCTGCACTTTATTGCATATGATTATCCCTATTTGACAGAAGAGGAAATGGAAAAAGGTAGAAATGAAGTCACTTGTTTAAGGTCACATCATGAGTCAGGAGGGAGGTGGAGACAGAGCTCAGCTTCCCACACTGGCAGTGACTCCCCTGGAGATGCAACTGTTTCAGGGACCCCAGTAGCCCTCAAGGACAATGTCCCTGCCCTATGCCTGCAGGTGGACTTGAGATGGGCTACTATTACAGGCTCAGGTACTAAGGGAAAATGTGGGCCATGTGACACTGATCCTCGGGATCACACCATACATGAGTGGCAGGGGTGGAATTCACAGAGCCCACATCATCCCCTATTTAGTAGGGCCAAGCTCTCTGCTATATATTCATCTCAAGTATTTCATTTTTGCCCTCAAGAGAACCCCAGTGGGCTGGGCACCATTACCCCACTTTCTAGATGGGAAAACAGAGGGTCAGGATTCAGGCAAGGCCAGGAAATGAGGAAACAGCAGAACCGGGGTTCAAAGGGACCTACTGACTCCACTCCACCCACCATCCTGAAGCCTAGAGGGGCAGGAAATGCCCTTTGAATTACCACTCTCACACTTCTCAAGATGAAACAATTTCAGGCACTTTTACTCCACTGGAAAATATAAAGTTCATCTTGGTGATCTCCAAGGGCTGGTGAAGGGGGACCCTGAAAACAGATACTGTGCTCTTGCTGGACTTTATGGTCACTGATAAAGGATAGGTGATCAGTTTGTGAGGAGAGGCTCAGTTTCTGAGCAGACAGCAGGCCCACTCCTTAGTTTAGCAGATATCAATGCACAGGACACAGGATGAGGCCCCAGCTGAAGGCCAGCCATGTTGGCTATGCAGAGAGCAGAAAGAAAGACAGCCCTGAAGTCACTGATTGTGGTGGGGTCATCTTCTGCCTTTTTAAAAGGATGCTTTTCACCAGCAGGACCAATACAGAATTCCCACCTGTTTTGTTATTTGGTAAAATTAAGGGATGGAGAGAAAGGCAAAGGAGGGTGAACTGGAGAAAGACAGAGATACAGAGTGAGAGTTGAAGACAGAGAGAGAGAAAGAGAGAGTGAGAGACAGGCCAAAAGGAGTGGCAGAGTTATTACTTGCATACATAGAGACGAAGACACCTAGAAAGGCAAGGAGAAATGGCAGAGTACATGGGAAAGAAAATGAAGATGAGACTCAGAGATGGGCAGAGGATGAGTGGGGAAGACAGGGAGAGGGTTTGGGGGATAGAAGGACAGAAAGGAAGTAGGCAAAGTGAGTGAGAGAGAAGGTGGGAGGAAATCGGCTTGCTTCAGGAGGCTGACAGCCCATGGGAATCACAAACTCCCCATTCTCCATGTGCCCTGCCCTGTATCTGCCTCTTATTCTGAGAGACAGTGGGCCAGAGACACAGACACATAGCTGTTGCTTAGTGAAATCTTGTTAAGTTAGATGGAATTGTCTAGGAATAAAACAGATGCAAATGGCAGTTCAAGCCACTGCGGGGACAAATTGTCCCTGGTGAGTATGTCCTCAGTTCATGGCTGACCACTGGCATATGGGGTGAACTGGGTAGACTCAGAGTGGAGCCTTGTGCATTTTAAATGCTTCATGGACCTGTACAATTGACCTTCCAGATGACAGCATCAATCTGGGTCCAGGCTGGAAGAGATGGAGGGGGCCAGGCTGCAAAGGACTCTGGACATGGCTCCATCTCCAGGGTCTGCTGCTAGGCTTACCTGGGTGTCTCTAGCAGATGCTTGCTGCCTGCCACAGTGGCCAGCTCTGACTCAGTGGAGTTTTTTTATTACTTTGTCAGGCCCACTGAAATTGGCCAATCATTCATGGAAAAGAAGAGCGAAAATGTGAAAGAAACCAGAGGCTGACCACACTTTCTCTGACATGCACTGAAATCAAAACAGCAACTATGGGGCGAGGGATTTAGCTCAGTGGTTTTGCCGCTTGCTGCGCAAGTGCAAGGACCTGAGTTCGATCCCTGGTACCAAAAAAAAAAAAACCCAGCAACTATTGATCCTTCTAAGGATGATGGAAAGGACCTAATAAATACAACTGTGCAAGAATGACCCAAAGAGGTGGGCAGTGGGTGGGGGAATCAGGAAGGATCAATCAGAATAAGACTTCATGATTCCCAAGGCAAAGGATGAAAAAATGAAATCATCTGTTGGGGTGGGGAGAGCAGAAAAGTGCCATCCACAAATGAAATATTAACTATTCAATCATATTGCCTGTTCAGAGCACACAGCAGGATGGAATGGAATGACTGAGGAGTTCATAGAAGATGGGGAAGGGTCCAAACTGACATTTTGAAACAGTGATGACTTGGACAGTCATCATAGCATGTACTGAGTCTGTACTAAATGCCAAGTGTATTACAGTGTTCCACGGAGCCTCACCACAAACCTGGGGGTGAGTATTACTAATAACTATTCTCATGATAGAGATGAGAAAATTAGGATGCAGAAAGGGGCAGCTACTGTCCCAAGGTCACACAGCAAATGAAGGGTGAGGTCTGGGATTTGAACACAGCATTGTCCCAGGTGTTTGTAGGACACATTTAGATGATATAAGGAAAATTCCTGACCTCAGGAGTTACCTCAACAAACACCGTGCCTGTGAATTAAGCCAATTGGAAATTCCTCAAACAGCCAAGAACCACTGATTCCTTAGCCTGCTCCTGCTCCATCTAAACATGCCGGGGTCCCACCACCCAGCTCAGGAGTCACTGCAACATTTCCCTGCCAGCTGCCAGTGGAGACAGGGGTCCGCCACCCACCACCCGTCACACCCAGCTCCACCAGGGCAAGGCAGTGGGCTGGAGATCATGTCAGCAAACACAGACCTCCCCCAGCAGCAGAACTCACCAGCTGGGGCTGCTGAAGAGCTCCCTCCAGGCAGAACTCAAAACCTGAGGATAAATGACCTGCAAAATTAGAACAAAGGCAAGGTGGAATGGGACAGGCATGAGGGTGAAGGTGAAGGGAAAAGGGAAAAAAGGTGCACAGCAGAGAAAGGGGGATGGTGAGGCCGTGAGGAAGAACAGAGCACTGACATTCTGCAACGCTTTACACGCATCGTACCGCGGATCTTGATGGCAATTCCTGTCAAATTAGAAAGACAACCCTTGGAAGAAAGATGATAATGAGGACTTTCAGTCTGTGGGAGAGGAATTGAAATCAGATCCAATAACCTAAAGAGCTTGTTTCCCCCTGGGAAGCTTGAAGGCTTAATTAAAGAATGTTTGTAAAGCTTGAAAGATTCTCGGAAAAAGATACCCAGGGAAAAGTAAGAGGTCACAGAATTGACTATTCAACCCTGGAGTCGTCAGCAGGCTTTTTTCCCCCCTGAAGCTCACCAGTGTTTTGCTGGAGTCAAACTTTGGGCTCCTAGAATACTTTCTTTGAACATGGATATCTTTACCAGGGAGCAAATATTTTTTCCTACCTGAGCTTCCTTCCTGCCTAATTTATCCACTTCTGGCTGTAATTTACATAAAAGCAACAAGTCCTTTCCAAGTAAAATTGACAAGAAAAATTCTGCTCAGCCTGGCTTTCCTGGCATTCTGTCCCTCATTTTCCTCTTTTCCCAACAAAACAACCCCAAACTTCATTCTGTGTAAAATGACATCAAAGGAAGCCACTCAAATCAGCACACTGTCAGCAATTAAATGTGATCCAAAAATCATGAAAGGGCTGAACTTGGTTTTACATTGATGTACATGATAATATAATAAATGCCAGAGCCCAGAATCTCATTAGTGTCCCCAACCCGTTCTCTGAGTCCGTAGAAGATCGCTGACCTTTAAAATTACCCTGATTAGCGAAACCTCTCACATCTCCCAGCCAGGGCATCCCATTCGCCTGGCATCCAGGAAATTGGAATGGGCACTGATGTGGGGCAGACGGTGAGAGGACCCTGGGGCTAAATGCAGGGTGGTCTTCTGGGAGGCAGCCAAACCTGTACAACCCAAGACTGCACAAAGGGGGAGATTCCCAAGGGCAGTCTTCTCTCCCTGTTCAGGCTTTTGTAAACTCACTTCGTAACTGTAACTATCTTTGCCAGATAATCAGACCCAGTCCTGAAACCCCAGGCCAGGGTCTCACCACCTCGGTACTGAGGACCGAGAATACACAAATAAACCCAGAGCAAGAACCCAGGGTCCCCTGGACCTTACCTGCACGCTGCTTTGTCCTTGGATGGCTTCTGGCAGAACAGGTTGTAGGGTAGTGGCAGGTGGCCAGTCCAAGAGTCAGCCCTGACTCCAGCTCAGAGAGGTGCCAGAAAGCGAGCTGAGCGCTACCAAAGCCCCTTAGAATGCCAGTTCTGGTGCTTCATCCCCCCTTTTATGGACTACAGCCTCCCCTGTCGCTCAGCCCTCGCTGAGCACAGGCTGCTCAGAGCCAATGGGGAAGGAAGTAGCTCAGAGCAGTCAGAGCTCAGACCCCCAGGCCCTTCCACTCAACTCCCGCCTGACACAATAGCTTCTCTTCGTGATGTGGAGGAGGGAGCAGCCGGTTGTGGGTGGGAGTGGATTCTGGGTGTAGTGCTGTTTGTCACTTGAAATCCGGCCACTTCAGTGTTTGATGCATTTCCAGGAGAATGTCACAGGCAAAAGGAGACAGAGGTAGGGGAAGAGAGAGACAGGGCGAGTTAGAGAAAGAGAGATGGAGAAATAGTGAGAGGCAACAGTTAAACAGAGTCAGACAGCCAGATAGATACAGAGACAAATGGAGAGACACAGAGTGAAACAGAGAGAATTGGGAACAGAAAGAGGCAATGTCGCAGAGCTGAGAAGCAATGAAGACAAATCTAGGAAGAAAAAGAAAGGCTCAGAGACAACCAAGCAAGTGTAAGATAGGTAACACATAGAGAGACACGAAGACCCAGAGAGTCAGACGCAGGGAGATAAGGAAACCAAGGAAGGAGACAGACTCAAAACAGGGACAGAGGAACAGACAGGCGCAGAGTGGGAAGCCGGTGAGGCTCCTGATGATGGTGGAGAAAGGGACCGGGGAGGCAGCAGGCACATGTGCTGCCCTGTGTTGGTGCCTGTGTGTGCTGGGGTGTTTCTGTGTACATTTGCCATGAACACCAGGAGACTCTGGTACATGCTGAGCAGCACCAGGCACTCAAGCCCTGGCAGGCACACAGCCCTGCAGCCTGGAGCTGCCATTCAGTTTTCGCTGGCAGCAACATAGAGTGAAATCCCCCTCAAAATATGGGCTGTGATGTGCCTTTGCACACACCAAGTGGGGACTTGCCTGCCTCCTGTGCCCTGGGCCATGCCAGCAGCAGCTGGAAGGCTGTGCTCTACATGGCTGCAGGACCCTTCAGCACACAGGGGTCTCTGAGTTGGGAAGGAAACGAGCTTCTTTCCTTGGTTGGCAGCAGTCAAGTGGTTCACAGAGGTAGGCACAGCAGTCAGAAGCTGGTGGGGCTGCCCATCTCCTGGTACCTCTGCTGCACCAGGCAGTGAGCTGAAGTTGTAGAGTTCAATCCTCATAACCTGGCCAGGTGGTTAATGTCTCCTTCATCCTGTAGGTGAGGAAACTGAGGCTTGAGGGCTGAGAAATGTGCCTGACAGCCTGCACCAAGCCAGTCATGGAGCTAGCATGGAAACCCAGGTTCCTCTGACCCCAAAGTTCCTGCTCACTGCCTGAACTGTCCCTGGGCAGGAGGCCTTCAATCTGCAGTTCCCCTCCCCCAGGTTCCTTGTATGGGACTCAGTCTCTCTGCCTGTACAGTGTAGAACAACATTGGCAACATGGGTTTGATTCTCTGCTCTGCCACAAGCCAGTGGAGAGAATTTAGCTAAGTTAGTAACCCCAGACTCAGTTTTTGCTCATCTGTGAAATGGGGCCAAGATTGCATCCAGCTCTTTCAAGGGTGAAACAAGGATCTGGCATCAGCACTCAACCCAGTAGCACTGGGTGAGCTCTATTACTACTGTCCTTGTGGCTACTCACTCTGATCTAGCTCTGACACATCTCATTTCTCCAGGGCCGAATCCCCTCCCTGCATGGGGGTCATTGCAGGAGGATGACAGAGCACCTATATGTGTCTGACATTACCACATGCTCCATTGTCTCCCCACCAAAAAGCTGAGGCATGCCTATCACAATGCATCCTCGCCCCATAAGGAGCACAAGTTCAGAGGTGCAGCCACACAGCGGGGAGGGGCCCTGTTCCCCACAATCCCTTCAGCTTGGAGACAGGGCCCAGGCTTGATTTCCAGCCACCCCACTTGCTTTCTTCAGACAGCATATGGTCTCTGACAGGTGGAGACAAAAGACTTCCCAGGCCCTGGGTGGAAGCCTCTGCCCCAGTGCCTGGTGGCTACAGCCCCGCCACATCTGTGGCTGTCTTTCTGCCTGGCACCCTGGAGGACTTGATGTGGTCTGTTCACTGTTACTGGGCACTGGGGAGCCTGGAAATGAGCTGCTTCTTCATTCCTAAGGCCAAATACTCACATCAGATGCTCTCAGTCCTGCTTATCCCCACAGCCCCAAGTTCCACTTCTATAAGCTCTTGGCAATAACCTCGGAATAGACAAAGGCTCTAAGAGACAGGCATGATGGCTGCAAAGGCTGGAAGTCATCAGGTACTGAAAGCAGAGAGGAGTTGAGCCCCTCTGGGCTGCTATCACCACAAAGAGAAGTAAGGACAGTGAGGTAGAAGTGCTCATGCATGATCCCACTCAAAGCGGCGCTGTGCATGTAATGGCCTTCACCTGGGTCCACTGTCAGTCTTAAGAACAAACAGTTTATGCCTTTGCTTTTCTTCTCCTGTCCTTCATATGCACACACACGCACATACACCTATGTACACACATGCATACGTGCACATAAACACCCTCACAAACACACATACACACATGCACAAGAAAGCTAGGAGCAGCCTCTTAGTCCTAGAACCTCAACATAAAGCTCATCTCTCTCTTGGGCTCAGTGACACTTAAGGTCGCACCTCAGACCCAGTGGGCAGCAGCACAGGAGTGAGTTACATTGGGCTCCACCAGCCTCGCTCAGGCCTGGGTCCTACAGTTCTGCTTCCTTGTTGTGTGACAACAGATGCATACTTTGCCTCTCTGAGCGCCTGAGTCATCATCTGGGCCTAGAAGGATGCTTCCAGCTTTGTGTGCTTCTCCCTCCTTGCCCATCCTTAGTGTCCCATGATCTCCAATTCAGATCCTGGGGTGAGAAAAAGGCAAAGAATAAAGAGAAAGAAAGACTAGAAACAACCAGCCCCCAAATTAGCCTGTTAGGAAGGATTCAGGAAGAACATGGCAGAAGACAGGATGGTAAAATAAATAAACAATGCCAGCATTTTTTTTTAAAGTAGGTGTAGAATTGGTGCATATTGGTTACATAGAATAACGGTTTCATTGGGGTATATACTTATAAGTATGTAACACCCTTTGATCATTTCCATCTCTCCCTTCTTTCCCTTTTCCTTGCTTATCAACCCCCTTGCTCCATCCCTCCCCTTTTTCCCTTCCTCTTCTCTAATAGTCCCCCTTTCATGCTCTCTCTCTCCCTCTTTCTCTCACTCTCCCTCCTCCATGATATTTCTATTCCTCAGTCTGACTTATTTCGCCTACCATGATGATCTCTAGTTCCATCCTTTTTCCTGCAAATGACACAATTGCCCTTTTCTTTATGGCTGAATAGTACTCCATCATGTATATACACCACACTTTCCTTACCCATTCATCTGCTGACAACCCCCCAGGATGTTCCCATGGCTTAGCTATTGGCATTTCTTGAGTGCTTCCTACATGCTGGGCCCTGCTGTGAGCTCTTTACATTTATCAAACACCCTACAATAAAGAGGGTCCTCCTGACAGGTAAGGACACGGAGGCTAGAAGAATGAAGTCATTTGCATAAAGTCACATGGCTGCAGAGTGACAGCTCACAGTCTGACCCCAAATCAAGCCCTGGCTTGCTGTTGTCTCAAGCACAAAGCTGCTGACTTCTCTATTCACCTGTCATCCTTGGAAGGCATTGGCAAAGGGCGTGGATCACTCAGGACTTTGGTGGTATCTTGTCTCTGTCCTTGGTCATCTTCAAGTTTTCTGGTTCACTTTTCATGCATAGTGTGTCCATGTGAGAGCCAGAGGACCCCCGCAGGGCCTGGATGCGGAGAGCACCAAACCCCACTGCTCCAGACCCCACTGCCAAGCCATGTTTGCTGGAAGAGCAAAGGGAGGCTGCAGAGGATGGAAACTGGTTCTCCATTTGGACAAACTGCCAGCAGGTGTGGAGAAGCCAGTTACTCATCTCCATCTGGTCCCTGAGCATTTCTTCATGCTTTGATACTGGTTATTCAGATTCAAATCCAACATGATTCCTGCCTTCCTCTAGCTCATAATGCCACGGGACACAGGTGTAGCCATCCAAAGTTACTCAATAAATGCAAAATCAAAGTAATACAAGCAGTAATAGAATCAAAGTAATAGAAGCAGTAGAGATTAACTCTGTCTGGGAATGAAAGGAACATTCAAGAAAGACTCCCTCAAGAGGTAAGGTAGGTTTTGAAGGATGAATAGGAATTTGTCAAACAAAGAAAAAGTCTCCCAATACACCTCAAAGAACTAATGTTGAAGATGTGGAGAAATTGGAAACCTCAAGTAAAATGATGTTACCATTGTGAGAAAAATTCTGATAGTTTCTCCAGATGTTAAACATAAAGTTAACTATATGACCCAGCAATTCTACTCCTAGGTATAAACTGAAAAGGACTGGAAATAGGACCATGATGGGACCATCCTTTAGGAACTATCTTTGCTGCAAATAACAAAAACCCAAGTAAGGTGTCTTGAAACATAGGGGTGTTTGTTGTTCACAAGGCATGAAGTTAAGAGGTCTTCAGTCCCTGGCTTGGCCTGAGAGTTTATGAGCTCCTTGGGAGATTAAATCACTTTGGAAATTCCTGAGTCCTCTCGTTCCTTCTCTCCCATAGGATGTGTTGTTGGCTTTCATCCTCGGGCTTCTTGCTTTCTGGTTCCCTGGCTGCAGGCCGAAGCATCAGGTGCTCAGTTAACCTCACTTGGGCTCAGGAAGTGGTAAAGAGGGAAATGGCAGGGCCTCCTCCCATGCTCTTCATTCCTTTGATCACGGCAGGACATCTTCCCAGAAACACCTCTGTAACCCTAATCACCACCACAAGACTGGTCACGTGACAGTCCCTAGCTGTGAATAAGGCTGGATCAGTGAGATTCTGCCTTTCTGGGTATCTGGTATCTGGTAAGAAGCAGGGGTTGGAATAGTTAGGGCCAAGCCAACCAACTCCACTTGGTACAATAAGAACTTTGTTGTAGTCTCTCAACCACGATTCAGACAGATGCCAGCAGCTGAGCCATGCACTGAAATTGGAGAGCATCCAATTCCCCATTAGCAAAGCTTTCTCTCTCTCCCATTTTGCCCCAGCTGCTCCCACTGGCTCACAGCTTTCTGGCCCCTGGCTAACAGTTATTGTCTGTCTCCTTGGCAATGGCCTCTCAGCTAAGTCATCTCTGTGTAGTATCTCATTTAACCCATACAGTAAACCAATAAGGTGGTTATTATTGTTGTCTTCATCTGCCAGAGCAAGAAACTGAACTTGGAGAGATAGTGACTTGCCTAAGATCACACAGCTCATGAGAAAAATAGATGCCACATTTATCTGACTCCAAAGCCTGGGTTTTGAGCTACTACCTCACAGAGGCAAGCTGATATCCAAGTGTGGCAAATGCATAAATTCTATGATTCACTGAGAGCCAATGCCAGGCACAATGGAGAGAACAGGGATAAGTGTCCTTCAGCATCCTCTCTGTAACTCTGATGCATAGGTGTGATATGTTTTATTTTGCAGATGAAGAAACAGGCTCAGAGAGATGAACTGACTTCCTAAGCAGCACAGTGGGTTCATGGTGGCCTCAGGACTTGTGGTAAGGTCCTTCTAGTTCTGAAGTCTGAGCCCCTTTCTGCTATGTCACAACCACCCATGATTTCTATCCACTTTCTCAGCCATCTGGGAGCAATCTCAACAAGAATTTGACCAGAATCCATGTGACAAAGAACAAGGGTCACCTATTTCCTGAGCACCTGCTACATCCCAGGTCCTGGGCTGCAGGACCACATGGTCACATTCACAACCACATGTCAGGAACATGCTTTTGACTTCTCCCACCAGTGAGCCCATAGATGAGCAGTGGGAGCAGGTACCTGGTCTAGAATTCACTGAGCAATGACATAGAAAGATTTTGCCCAAATGAAAATCAGAAAAACCCTAAGCCTTAAGTCACTGCAATGTAATCACAGTCACCACATATGAAATCCCTGTGAGGTACTAGGCACATCTCCCAAATTATCTGCTTCACCCTCATGACAACCCTATGGAACACACATCATTCACTCCAATTTCCAGATGAGAAAACAGACCTCAGTGTCACTGGCTTGAGGTCACACAACCAGTAAGTGATGGAGTCAGGACACAAACCTCAGACTGTCTCAAAGCTAGGGCTCTTTCCTCTCACTGAGCTGCCTCTCCCAACCACCAGTTCTGGAATTTCACAGCAGCAGGCTGGGCATCAGCAGGAGGACAGATCCACCCAGAGGTCCAGGATATTTGATATGAAATGAGACCCTGATCTAAGAGTTGCTCCTCCCATCCTGTGAGCACACTGGGAATAATGGCGCCTCTTACCAACTGAGCTGCTTTTTGCCAAAGGGGGAGCTTAAATTGCTTTTTCCTGAGTCCATGAATCTTACCATTTCTTCTAAATCCTATCCAACTGACAAGTTGTGGCCTTTTTTTCCTATTCTTTCTACTAAATAGCTTGAGAGTACCTACTAAGGGCCAGGTTCTCTACCAAACACTCAGATGCATAGCTGTGAAGACCCAGCACTGGCCCCTGGAGATAGAAGTCTGGTGGGGATGATAGGAAGTAAACAGTTATACAGTGCCACACAGAAAGGTTTGAATAAGGGTAACTGTGCAATCACAGAGAAGAGATATTCAAACTAGTGTGGTTCATATGGGAAATCATCCTAGAGCTGAACACTGGGGCTGAGTTTTGAAGGCTAAGTAGGAATGCTCTGTGATGATAAGTCAAGATTCCAGGCATAAGAAAGAAACCATCCCAGGCCTTTTAAAGAAAAAAAATGTGTTTAATATAAGAGATTAGAAACTTAAGAAGGTGATATGGAAGAGGGGTAGTGAAGAAATAGGGTGGGTCTCCAGGAATGACTCCCAGAACACTACACAACCATCTAACCACCGATCAAAAAGTGGCAAACAGGGAGCTTCCCCTCCGCAATGAAAATGGTGAATTCAAGAACTTACTGCCATACTAGGATAAGAAGATCTGCAAGCTAGGACCAAGGACCCACCATGTCACCATCACAACTGCTTCTCATCACCCCTAGTGATGGTCACTGGACTCTGAGATGCTACTGCAAAGGACCCCATCCCCACCTGCATGACTGCTCTTGTTAGAGGGAAGGGCCCAAGCAGTACAGAGATGTATCCATTTCATTTCCATCATCTAAACCTGCCCAGGTCTAACTCACTGAAAGAACTTGATTTGCATCTGGAACTCCAGCTGTGAGAAAAGCTGGGAGAGAGTGTTCAGCTTCATCTCTGCAGTGCAGGAAGGCAATGAGAGATGAGAGATGGAAGTGGGAATGGATGCTGAGGGCCAGGCAGGCACACCTGTCACATGTGGGGAGGAAAGGAATGGAGTCCTAAGTTGTTGGACACCTGAGCTGAATGTCCTCTTCTGTCCCCATGCAGAGGCAGCCTCCAGAACTATGGTTCTCAGACTTCTGTCCTGAGGCCCGTGCTGCTACAGCAGGGAGAACTACTGACCAGGAAACCCCAATTCTCATTTTCCTGATGGGGAATTGAGGTCCCGATGGAGGAGCTTAAAGCCCCGCAACCACATGGCCAAGCTGAGCTTAGTACTTGGTTCTGCTCTTAGGCATATTGAAACCCTCTTCTTCTCACTCTGGGGCTGGGGAAGGAGCCTGGCAGGAGAAATGGGGGCTGGTACAGGTGAGACAGTACAATCTGGAGTGGTGGAAATGCAGACAGACTTACATTTCCTTCCTGGCTCCACTTCTACTAACTGTGCTACCTTGAGCACGTTTCTTTACCTCTCTGAGCCCTAGCTGCCTCCTCTGTGAGATGGACATGATGGCACTACAGAGCTGAGATGAGAACGGCAGGTAATGTATATAAAAAACATATAATAGTTGCTCTGTCATGGGAGCTAGCTCTACAATATCATTGTGAATTTATAAGCTGCCATTATTACTAATAGTAACCAATGTTCCCCTAAATCAAGATGAAAAATTTTAAAGGTTTTATATGTGGTTTAATGTGCACTTCCTTTTCTATCCCTACATCATTGACAGTATCAAAAGAACTGCCCTGCAAACTGCTTCCGTCACCTTAACCTACCCATATTTGTGATTTCTAACTGAACATCTAGAGTTCATCTCCTTTTAGAGATCCTCTAAATATACTCCCGGAAACCCACAAGTCCCCACAGATCCACACATAAAGAGTCACACCAAACACATATTCATACACACAGGCCCCACTATCAACACAGACAGGCATCATCAAATACATAGACCCTTACCAGCACTCCATCTTACACATGAACTCACAGAAATGTAGCCACCACACTCCCCCAACACACACACAAAGCAACCACACAGTGCCCACACAAACACACCTGACGTGCACACATCACCATCTCCCAGCTTTGTGACTCATTCAGGAATATTATTTGCAAGGTATAGAAGGAGCTGGAAGCTCTGTTTTTGACTTCCCTTTAAATGTCTGGCCAGTGTCTGCCCAAGATTCCTAGAGGAAGCCTTTGTCGATCTAAAGCTGAGCCTTCACCACGGGTCCCATCTCTGATAAGATAATTAATTTTCCATTATAGCTCCTCTCTCTCTGACTCATCTTTACAAGTCTCTGTAATAATGGCATTTAAGAAAGGAACTTTATGAACATCCAAATCCCTCCAGAAAGGTTTAGCTTCTTTGGTGAAGCATTTACAGGCCGGGGGAGGTGCACAGAGCAACGTGGTTTCCACGTTGGAGGGAAGTAAGTAGGAGGGAATATCAGACAACTGCACGGTGCAGATCATTGTTTAAATAAAATCCCCACGGGGCTCCTTGGCAGCGTTAGAATCACTTGGTGCCTCTATGAAGGTGTCACAGAACAAGTTCTCTGCTTTCTTCTGCTTTACCAGTAAGAGTGGCATGTGGTTCAATAGAACTATCCTGGCATTTGACCCAGGTTCAAATCCACCCTATCATTTCTGAGCTGTGTATATCTGGGCAAGTTTCTTACCTATCCAAGTAGCTGTGTTTCAATCAACATATTGTAGTGATTAAGAGCAAGGAAGGACTCCCAAGCCAGACTACATGACTCTGTTCCTGATTAGCTATGTGATCTTTAGCAATTTGTGGAACATCTCTGGGCTTCAATTTACTTGTCTGTGAAATGGCAATAACAGTACTTACTTCATAGGATTGTTACAACCGTGAAATTAGTATATTAAAATGCTCGGAATAGTTCCCACTGTATACACAATACTCAATAATTCCTAGCTTTTATTATTCTCATCACTGCTGTCTTCCAACATCAGGGGGGCGGGAGGGGTAGGAGAAATTAAGAATGAGATTGTAGCATGGAGGGAGCAGAGCTATCAGGTGCTTCCATTACCAAAATTGATTCTGTATATGCATAGGATTGGTCATTTTAAAAAAAATCAAACTAATGAATTGCATACTTGGGATTCAAGAAAGAAATAGGACTATAAATGACTTTAGGGGAAGACAGAGTTGGGAGTAAGTCCTATTTCATCTCTTAAGCACTCTGTGAGCCAGAGTAAGTCACTTAACCTTTCCAAGCTTCTGCTTCTCATTTGTTAAATGAATAAATGGGGACTCTGCTAACACCACAAAATGCTGAGGCACCTACAGCATATAAGATGGGTGCATAAATTCTTCTATAGCCTAAGACAAGCAGAGAGGGACTCTTCCTTTCTTGACAGGATTGCGCTCAGGACTTGGGAGTCTCCTTATGAGAATGGCAATGCCCCATCACCTTATAGAGCTGATGTGAAGATTAAATGAACTTCTTAGTGAAGGTGTTAAGAATGTGATTTCTTTTGCTTACACTGTCTGGCATGAATTAGCCCACACTCTTTCCTCTGAGTAAAGGGGAACTAAGCCTCCCTGCTGGGGGCTTCTAGAGCACCTTTCTCTTAAGGTGTGGCCCATATAGGTCAAGCTCATTTCCTATCTCACAAGATGCCTAGAAGAACCGTGGCTTTGTCTCAAATTCTGTGGCTTGGGGCTTCTAACTTGCTTTAGACATTCTAGTCCCATCCAGCAATGCCTTCCCACTTTCCTCAGCAACTAGACCTGAGATTTGCATTCAACAGTAGTCTTTGGGTATATAGTACCTGGTTTTAGATATGTTGGCCTAATAAAAATTGTACATTTTGGGGCCGGGGATTTAGCTCTGCGGTTCCGCAGCCTGCCTTGCAAGAGCAAGGACCTGAGTTTGATCCCTGGTACCAAAAAAAAAAATTGTACATTTCTAGGTACTATTGACCACCATGTTTAGATTTTTGCACATAGTGAGCTTTATAAAGTTGGGAGCTTTTCTTTAATTACCTCTGTGTCCCTGGTTGCATCTGGTGTTGTGGTTTACTAATGGCAAGTACAGTCATAATTGTCATTTTGTAAGTGTTCTTCTATTCCAAGAAATTTGTTTTGTCTTCATCAGGACCTGAAGGATCTGACCCTTCCTAATATCTCCTTTGATAAATCTGCTCTACTCATGCTGCCCTCCTGAGTGTCCCCTGGACATGCCATCTTGTTACTACTTCAGGGACTTTGCCATTGTTGTTACCTCTTCCTGGAGTTCTGCCCACCCCAATGCATACATGTCTTATTCTCTCAATTGAGTCATATCTATGCTCAAATATCACCTCCTCAAAGATCTTCTCATGATTGCCTTATCTAAAAGAATATCCCTTATAATTATCTCCCCTCTTGTCTGGAATTATGCTACATATGCACCGGTAGTTTGCCCTCCCTGCTGGAATTTAGGTTCCAGGATGCCATAGACCTTGGATTTTTTGTACCTGACTGTATCTTGAATTCATGTAATAGTTTCAGGCACTCAATAAATATTTATAGAATGAATGAATGAATGAACATATCATCACATTAAATGCTGTCAAAATGAATCTCTATCCAATTGGAACACTCACCCAGCTTCAGGCTGTTCATCCCAGACCCTGCCTATCTCTGGTCCACCCCCACCCTCCATACTGACTCAGAGCTTCCTACATTCTTGAGTGACAGACATGGATGAAATCAGCTGAAAGAAGTGTCTATCATTGCTGAATTTTCATTGCCGAGGAACAAGCTATAAGAGGAGCCTGCCACTTTTCCAGAACATTTTCAAATAGGGCTATACAAGGGTATAGACTCGAAGCACCTTCCCCCGTTGTATCACCTTGTGTAATAATTTGAAACACCTGTCTGCTCAATGTTTCTGGCTAGCAAGAAATGCCAAGTGGGGACATGGGGAAAAGAAATATCAGATTTGGATTCCAAGAGAGAGAAAAATGAAGATGTTACTAATAACCAGTGAAAAGTTGGCTCATTCTTCCCCATTCTGCTCACTTCCCTTGGGTTCGGTTTTCTGCCTCACCACCTGCGCTGCCTCATGCCCAGAAGCAGGAAATTTGCTTTTCAGAACCGTGGACAGCGATTCGCTGGCAGCCCGGGAGGAAGATGGAGCCAGAACGTGGGGGCATTCAAGCAACCAAACAAATATTTACTGAGCACATCCTGGGGCCAAGCACACCTGAGAATACAGAGTTTTATGCAGTCTTAACCTTCGAACAACTTAATCTTTTCAAGTCGTCAAAGTTCTTCTACTGATAAAGCTGGGAAAAGGCCCCAAGCCTGTTAATAGTGGAAAGTGGGGAGAATCAAAGGGAAAATGGTTTCTTTTTCCACAATTATTGAATTTCTACTGTGTGTTTGCCTATATCATCTAACTTTCTCACTAGACTGCCACCCTCAAAGAAAACAGGCACTCCTGTTCATTGCTCTATCCTAAGGCACACTGCCTGGCACAGAGTTGTCAGTCAATAGCTTTGGCATGGATGTGTGGACAAATGAACATGCACATCTTTTACAAACCTTATTTTACTCTTTTCTTTTTAATCTTATTTCACACATAAGAAACTGAAGCTCTGGAACTGCCTTCTTTTGACAAATGAAGTAGATTAAAATCCAGAGCCTCTTGATTTTATGCTGGGCTGCCAATCAGAGCTAATTTCTAGAGCCCTTTTGGAATCTAGAAAAAGTCCTACCCCGTAGCTGGGAGTAGTGGCTCATGCCTGTAATCCCAGCGTTCTGGGATGTTGAGGCAGGAGGATCAAAAATTTGAGCCCAGCCTCTGCAATTCAGAAACTTGGAGAGACCTTGTCTCAAAATGATAGATAGATAGATAGATAGATAGATAGATAGATAGATAGACAGATAGATAGATAAATAGATAGACAGATGATATGGAAATGTAGCTCAGTGGAAAAGCCCTAGGCTTAATCTGCAGTGCTGGAAAGCCCTAGGTTTAATCCTTGGTTAAATCACATGTTTCTTCTGACTTCAGTTTCTCCATTTGTGTAATGAGGAATGGAAGCTTTCAGGGAGCCTCCCAAGGCTGCACATCAAATCCTTTGCAATTGAACACAGGTACCAGCAGGGAGTGCAATGAAGTGAATTGTAGGCATCCTCCCCTCACCTCTGCAGGACATCAAATGAGAAATGTATTGATATCCCCACAGACCTCAGGCTCCTTTTTCATCTTCATGTTCTAACCAATGTGTGCGAAAGCAGCACAGGCTCTTTCCTTTTTAGAGAGCAACAGATGAACTTCAACCCCTCTCAAGAAGTGAGTAAAGAGACAGCCCCAGGATACAGAGACTGTGGAGTGAGGCTGCAGTGACTTATCGCCCAGGATCCCACTGCTTGAATAACTTTGGACAAAGCCTCAAGCAAAGATAGCTGTTTAAATGGCTGCAGCAGTGGAAAATCAGTTTGGCTGATTGATGACCTGGGTTTCTAGTTAGTGGGTGGCTTCCAGCCATGCCTGCCTCAGGTCCCAGAATTACTCCAATAAGAGATCTGTTCATCTCTAACTCTTCTGGGGGCCAGGGAGGGGGCTGAATCAGCTCTATCATGAGCCTGATTGGAATTTAATGGGGACCAGTGAGTATTTGCTCACTGAGGGCAATGTGGGAGAGGAACAGATCTATCAGGCTTGGTAGAAGTTACCGGCACCTGCCTGTGGGTGTGGAAGGAGAAATAAAATCAGGAAAGAACTGACTGCACAGTGACTGTCTTTCAGTTATTTGAAAAGAATGCAAATCAAATGTGTCATAAAGCCTGCTTCTCAAACCAAGTCTTAGCCATTCAAGTCTATATTGACCAAGAAGTGCCCCCAGATTGAAGGACAGTAATGGGCAGCTTGGGAGATGCTGATAAGGAGCCTAATCAATAGGGGGAATCTGGTATAATTGGAAGAGAGCAGGCTCTGCAACTAGCCAGACCTTGGTTCTGTCTCTGTGAATGACCACCTGTGGGTCATGGATCAGGCTGCTTAATCTTTTGGAACTCAGTTTACTCATCTGAAAAATGGAAAATACTAAGAGTAGCTATCTGGTTGTATATAACAAGCCACATTAACATATTATGGCATGTCAAAACAATTGTTTTATTATCCTCACAAAGTTTTAAGTCAAGGATTCAGACAGGATGTGATAAGTATGGCCCGTCTCTGCTGCATAGTGTCTGGGGGCTCAGATGAGAATACTCAAATGGCTGGGGGTTGGAATCATCTGGGGGCTTCTTCACTCGCACAGTCCCAGGTGGGAGTAAATCAAAGGCTGGGTACAGCTGGGCAGTGACTGGAGCACTTGCCTATGTCTTCTTTGCAATGGTGGCTCAGGACTCTAGGAGCCAGTGTTCCAGAGAACAGGCTGAAATTGCATAACCTTTATTGCAAGCCAGTGTCACTTTCTTTGCACTCCGGAGGTCAGAGTAACCACAAGCCCATCCAGATTAAGGGGAGGGGCCATAGACCTCACCTCTAAATGGAATGAGTATCAATTTGCAGCCATACTTTAAAACTACCACATCCACCATGCATAGATGTCATAACAATTGTTATGGTTTAGATCAAGAATGTCCCCCCAAAGCCTCATGTGCCCAGAAGCAGGGCTTGTGGAAGGTGATTGGACTATGGGGCATTACAGCTAACTTGCTGTTAGGAGGTAGGGTCTGGTGAAAGGTGGGTTATTGGGGGCATGACCTGGAAGGGTCCTGGCTTCTCACTTCTCTCTCTGCTTCCTGGCCACCATAACATGAGCAGCTTTCCTCTGCTCTGCTCTTTACTATACCTGCTGTTCCTGCCTGGAAATCAGTTGACTATGAATTATAACCCTGAGCCCTAATAAACCTCATCTCCTTTAAGTGGCAGGTGTCAGATATCTGGTCTAAGCCATGAGGAAAGTGAATAAGACAACAGTTAAATGCATGCCAATGGCGTGAAATGAGATACTTTTGTGTCCTCAGAGGATCAAATAGATCTTTGTGAGAGCTGGCCATTATTCTTAGATAAAGTGTGTAACTCCTTATCATGGTTCACAAGGTCTTGTACAATCTGGATCCAACTTCTCCAGCCTCTTTTGGCTCATCTCACCTCTCCAATGCCTCACCATTTGCCTTCCTTTAGAGACTAGAAAACATCATGCCCCTTCCCACTGGCCAAGCCCTTTTGCTCTGCTTCGCCCTCTGCCTGGAATACTTTCTGCTTACTTCACCGACTGGCAAAAATCATGTATACTTTGGGTCACTCACTGCTTTAATGACATTGTCTCTGATTCTCAAGACTGCATCATGTCCCTCTTTTATGTGCTACTAGAGTACCAAGTACTTTTCCATCATGATATTTATCACAATCACTGTCATTATTTCCTTAATTATTTCTATCCCCCACTGCCACCTGACACCATCACATTAACTGAAGGGCAGGAACCCTTGTTTGCCTTATGCCCTCAGCACCTTACACAAGGATTGGCACAAAGTGGGTGACCAATAAATATTTAGTGAATAAGCTTTACATTTGGACTTAAATCATATTTACTAATGGTAATTAGCCCATTTTCATCAGAGATCTGATTGGTTTTGATGTCATATGGGGCTTACTGGTATTCAGCGAGAAGTTTCTGATATTGGGGTACACTTTTGAGGGCTGGCCTCTTGGAGAGGACTTAATGGTCCCCATTTCAGCTGTTACAACCAGTACTACCTGGGACAGCAGAAGAGAATTTAGTGATGAATTCTGTAAGGAGCAAAAAGAATTTGGCCAGGAACTCACTTGAATTCAGCCTCTTTTCAGTCAAATGGTGCCAACAACACCCTGAGCATCAAACAAATAGTTTAAACAGAATTATATACACTTAACACATACTTTGTGCTAGGGATTGTGGCAGGCAGTAAGAATACGGTGAGAGAGACAAAGTCTCTGTTCTCATAAAACTTAGAGTCAACTAAAGGAGAAAGACTGAACATAGGTACCTAGAAATAGTGTAAGTTCTGAGAGGAATCCCAAGGACCTATCAGGGGACAGTGGTGGCACCAACTAAGCTGTCATTGGGGTACTGAGGGAAGGCTTTCTGGAGGATCCCAACAAAGATCTTAAAAGCATACAGGCATCACTGAAGGACAAAAAGGAGGTGGTGAGAAGGATGCAAGAATGGGGAAGGCATCTAGGGAAAGGGATAAGGAGAAAAACATGCCTGGCCTGGCAAGGAAGTAGAAGACATGAGTATGAGAGAGGCACAAGACAAGGTGAAGGGCAGGGATAAGCCTCAGAATAAAAGATAAACTCTAGGACATGTTAAGGAAGTTGTGTTTTATCCAAAAGGCAATGGGAAGTCATTGAAGGATTTTGAGTATGGGGCAATGAGGCTTCAGTGTGGAGAAGCAGTTATGTGAGGAGACCCAGGAAGCAAGAAACAAGCAGAAGACATCATCATCCAGGCTGGAGAGAACATGGCCTGGACTTAAGAGTAATGGTGTGGTAAAGAAAAGTTGACAAGTTCCAGAAATATTTGGGAAGAATAGTGGTGATTCATAAGGGAGTGGAGGAGAGAGAAGTCAAGGGAGAAGTCAAGAGAGAAGTCAGGACTCTGGATGGCTTCCTTGAGCATCTAGATGAAAGGGGAAGCAGAGCCCCAAGAGCAAAATCAGGTTTTGGTAGGGGAAGGTAAGAAGTTCCGTATTTGGCACTGTAGGCTCAAAGTGCCTATGAACATCCACATGGAAACACTATACTGGTCTCAGAATATCCTGGGCCTGGAATTCTCCCAAGTATTTAGCTGTATTGAGTAGAATGGAGTCACAAGGAAACTCAAAATCTGATTTAATCTTCTTTTTTTTTTTATTTAATCTTCTTAATTCCCCAAATCTAATCCATTTTCCCAAGGATCAACTCAGAATCCACATAATTTTCTGGGCCTGTTCTGTGACATCAAGAGAATATGGCATAAGAAATTGGAAACCTAGGATTCTCACTAGTCCTAGGAACCAATGAGTTCTTAAACACATTTAAGCACAGACTTCAGAGAGATGTCATAGATGAGATTCAAGTACTGTGTAAGAAATAGGATCAGGTGATCTTGAAGGACCCTTAGGACTCTGATCTTTATTTACTGTAAGTCAGTACCTGCCACTTTAGCAACAAACCAAAACACAAACAAAAACTATGTCATTGTTTTAGTTTCCTCATCTGCAGAAGAAAGTGTGGAGTAATGATTTCAAAGAACCCTTCTACCTTGACAAGCACAACTATTTTGTCAAGAGCCTCCTTGTGGATTGATCCGAAGAGCCCTTCTCAGTTCTTATCATGACCAATTCCCCCATAAGTGTTTTATACTGTTAATTACATTCTGTTTCTTGACTCATTCTCTGTGGGACTTCAAAGACAAAGAACTTTCTGTTTTCCTGAGCTTATATTTCTTCATGAACTCTTCCTTCCTGTACTTAGCCCTTAAAATAAGTTCCCGCTTCTCTGACAAACTCTTATTCCAGTCTCATTCACCATGATGGCTTCTGTATCCACCAGATGCTCATGTCTCAGTCAGAAGTCTTTCACTAGAGAGTTAGTAGAGAAACCCTGATCTTGCCTAAATTAAGAAATGTGGACTGTATTGGTTCAAATAACTGAAAAGTCTGAGCCTGAGTACAGTTTGACTAGAGGCTCAACTAATATTCTCCAGCCCACTCATTCCTAGCCTCCCTCAGCTCTTCTTCCTCTTCTGCTGATTTATTTTCAGATGGCCCTTCCTTTGGGAAAGAAAGATAGCAGCAGCATCCTTAGATCTTACCTCCTATCAGACCAAATCCAACTAGAAACAGTGTGTGTGTTCCCAAATATGTGAAAGAAGCACTGGACCTCATTTTCACTGGCCAAATTCAATTATGAACCTGGAATTAATCCATGCTGCCAGGAAGAATAGGATATAATGATTAGTTTGGTCTGAGCAAGACTCCTTTCCAGAGTTGACAGTGAGTTGATTCTTCCAAGGTATTTGAGAGTTAGAGAAGGCATTCCAGAGGCAAACAAAAAGTGAGTGGCAAAAACATCAGGTGTCTCTCTCGCCATGCACTAAACTAAAATCAAAATGGATTAAAGATCTAAATATTAAAATAGAAAGGCTGAATAGGCTGAAACAGAGGTTAGGTAGAACTCTTGAAGACATTGGTGTAGGAAAAGATTTTATGAACAAAACCTCAGTTGTCCATGAACTAGCACAAACAATCAACAAGTGGAATCTCTTCTTATTAAAAAGCTTCTGTAAAGCAAGATAAACCACCAACAGTGTGAAGAAACAACCCACATTGTGGGAAAAAATCTTCAACCACTGTTCCTCAGACAAAGGCCTACTATCTCAAATCTATAAAGAACTTTAAAAAATCAGACCTCCCAAATTTAAAGACTCAATCCAAAAATGGCTATCTGAGATGAACACACATTTCTCAGACAAAGAAGTAGAAATAGCAAATAAACATATGAAAAAATTAGGGCCAGGGATTTAGCTCAGTGGTTCCAGCACCTGCCTCACAAGCACAAGGACCCGAATTCAATCCCCAGTACCAAAAAAAAAAAAAAACACCACATGAAAAAATGCTCACCATCACTGGTCATTCAAGACAGGCAAATGAAAACAACACTGAGATTCCACCTCACTCCAGAAAGAATGGCTGCTATCATGAAATCAACCAATAACAAATGCTGGCAGGGCTGTGGGGAAAGAGGAACACTGCTCCACTGCTGGTGGGAGTGTAGACTGGTGCAACCACTGTAGAAATCAATATTGAGATATGTCAAAGAACTAGGACTGGAAGTCCCACTTGACCCAGCTATTCCCCTGCTGGATATCTTCCCCAAAGAATTGAAAGAATCATACCACAGTGATATATGTGTACCCATGTTCAGAGCAGCACAATTTGTAATAGCTAAAACTTGGAAACAGCCCAAGTGCCCATCAACTGGAGACTGGATAAAGAAAATGTGTTTTAAAAAAATATAAAATGGAGTGTTACTCAGCCATAAAGAACGGGAAATTAGAGACATTTATAGCTAAATGGATGCACATTGAGGTGATACTCTTAAGTGAAATAAACAGGACACTCATGTGTAAATACCGAGTAGTTTCTCTAGTGTGAGAAACAAAGTGTAAATAAGGACTAAAAGGTATAATAGATAATGTGAAATAGAATGAAAAGGGCAAAGGGGAAGGGGAAGTGGGAGGGGTAGGGGAAAAGAAAGAAGGGAATGGAATTAATATGAGAAAATGAAAAAAAAGGAACAAAGTCTTTGTAAATAGGGAAGGATGGAGGGGTTGAAGGGAGGGCAGGGGAAGGGGGAAAAATAAGAACCAAGAGAGATTACGTAAAGATGCAAATTTCCAATGATGAATGACATTATATTGTATACCTAAAATATACCAATAAAATAATATTTTAAAAAAACATCAGGTGTCAACTGCAATTGATGACTCACAAAAGCAGCCTTAAACTAGGATCATCACCTTCCCTTAACTTCAGCTCATTTGGTACACTGTTTTGGGGAAACCTCCATTTGAGTGTTCTCCAAGCATCCCAAGCTCTACATGTCCAAACCAAAATTATTTCCTATAGACCTGCTCTGTAATCCATATCCACCCTAGTAATGGATGATGTTCCTGATGTTCCTGATCCAGATACTTCAGTATTATACTCAACTTCTCCTTTTTTTTCCATCCCTATTTGAATCAATTGCCACATCCATTTAATTCTATATTATCTATATCTCTTTAGGACACATTTTTCTCTATTAACCTGCCACTTTCCAAGGAGAAGCCATCATCATCTTTCACCTTGTTTTGTAATTCTAGAACAGCCTACTCACCAAACTCATTATGTCCAGTCTGGCCTCAACTAGTCTACTAAAATATTGTTGGTTTCAAATCCAAGTCAAGATGGAGTAAATAGCCCCTCTCATTGAATGCTACTACAATTTGGGCAGAATGTATGGAGCAGCTACCTTGTGACTCAAAAGTAAACGTAGCAGACTGATTGGGAGAAGAAATCAGAACTCTAAGCAGAAATGATCTAAGTATGGCAGGAAATTTTCTGTTCTCCTTTCCTTCTGTATTATTTGGCTTGTATTTAAATACTGTAAAAAATCCTAGAACCTGGCATAAGCAGAAAGCGTGCCAAGAGAAACACTCCCTTCCTGGTCTGTTTGAAGGGAAAGGGACTCTGTACAGTATAAGGAGTTGGAGTAAAATTCTTTGATTAATTTCTTGTTTATTTTATTAGTTTTTTTTCTTTTTTAAAAACCTCAACTACATCCCTTAGGCAAAACGTACCCAACAGCTGCAATAGCACAATATCTATGTTTTGAGTGCACAGCAGCTAGGAGAAAAAAACAGTAACAACCTAAAATTTTGAAAAAAGGAATTCTTTTCTCTGACTAAGAGAAACTGTGGTCCAAACAACATGGGAAGAATCTCTTTCTCAACCTCAGAGGCTGATACAGTGGATAACCAAGTGGTGAGACTAAATGCTTTGTAACTAGTAGATTATAATGGAGCATTACCAAGACCAACGTTTTGGTGAGATCAAGTTGAAGAGGCAGCTGGACAAAGCAATCTAAAACACAGTCTATGCGTCCCCGGGCTTACACTTGAAATAAGTATATATGATCTGACCATAACACGTATCTAGAGCTTTGCAAACTGAATAGCACATAGACCACCACCAAGATCCCAGAATGGCCAGTGACAAATCTGACTAGAGCTACAAGTGCTTTGAAATGTTAACTAGGGCACAGATGGTGGCTCAGAATATGCAGCCAGACACCAATTGGATCATTGTCTTCATAAAAAAAGGAAAATCATCATTCCATATATATTTAAATAAATACGAAGCTCAGAGTCTCATACCATGATATATTAATGACCAGGGTAGAATCCAAAAGTACTTCATATATAAAGAATCAAGGTAAAATTTTTTAAATAAATTTTCATTTGAAAATACAATTAACAGATGCCAATGACTGAGAAACAAGATGTTGCAATTACTATACTAAGACTTTAAAGCTATTATGATCACATGTAAGACGTATATAGCAAACACTACTGAAATGAGTGAAAAGCTAGAATATCTCAATGAAGAAATAGGAGTTCTAAGAAAAAGAATCAAATGAAATTCCAGAATAGAAAAATACAATGCCAATATTTTAAAATTACTTGATGAAGGGCCGGGGATTTAACTCAGTGGTTCCACCACCTGCCTCACTAGCACAAGGTCCCAAGTTCGATATCCAGTACCAAAAAAATTACTTGATGGACCTTATAGCACAATGGAGATAACAAGAGAGTCAGTGAACTTGGAAATAAATCAATAGAAATTATCCAATCTGAACAACAAAGAAAACAAAAAAGTTTGGAAAACAATTATCAAAGTTTCATGACCTATGTGGCAATCCAAAAAAGTCTACATTCATAGTATTGGAATTCCCAGAAGGAGAATGGAAAATTTATGGTGTAGAAAAAGAAATATTTGAAGAAATAATGGCTATCCAATTGCCAAGCTTAGGTAAGGTACAAACTTACAAGACTCAAGAAAACAAACAAAGTCTAAAGTGGATAAATTAAGAAAGCATACTATAATCAAATTTTCTGAAAATTTAAGACAAAAACACCTTGAAAGCAGAGAAAAATATACATAAAATATAGAGAAGCAATTATCCAAATGACTGAAGTTTTTTTCCTGGCAGCCAAGAGCTGTAGGACATCTTTAAAGAGATAAAGAATTATCAACCTAGGGCCTGGGGATGTAGTTCAGTGGTTTTGCCACCTGCCGCGAAAGTGCAAGGACCAGAGTTCGATCCCTGGTACCAAAAAAAAAAAAAAAAAAAAGAATTATCAACCCAGAAATCTATATCCAGCAAAAATATTCCTTAAGAATGAAGGTAAAATAAAGACATTCTCAGGTGAAGAAACGCTAAGTTTTTGTCACTAGAATACCTGTTCTAAAAGAAATGTCAAAGGCCTTCAGAAGGCCAGGAAATTGTACCAGAAGGAAACTCAGAGCATGAAGAATGAAGAAAGATCAATTAAGAATAGTAAATATCTGGAGTAGACTGTCTTTCTCATCTTTAAAATATATGACAATTTTGTGCAAATATCTGTTGATTTCTTCTTTGTAAGAGAGAAACATTTTTGTTGGTGTCTTATACCCCAAGTAACTACTTTCAAGATGATACCTAATGTATTAACTTATTCTCTTATTATTTTGTTATTAAATTTTATTTCATTTTTAATAAAATTTTTAAAAATTTTAAATGACAATTAAAAGCAAAATTATATTTTCTAACTAGGTTTTCAATACAAATAAATGCAATATATATATGACAAATACAACATAATGGGGAGGGTAAATAGACCCATACAGTGGCAAGGTTACACATAAGCTGGAAGTAATAAATTATGATTCTATTGAACTGTAATAGTCAAGTGTGTATAGTATAATATATACAGTAACACTAAATCCTATGCACAAAGATACATAGTAAAATTAAAATATAAAATTAAATACTAAAAATATTCAAATAACAAAAAACGTCAGGAAGGGGAAAACAGAAAAGAAAAATAGAAGCAAAAATAAGATAAAATAGTAGACTTAATCTCAAACATATCAATAACTCCATCTATATACCACATAATAACAACAGACTGCATATAAAATGGTAGTGCCAACAGATTACAACCACTCTGAAAAATTCCTGTCACCCAGTGGCATCGTAACCATTGTAATACAATATATTTGTGGTGACGCTGGTGTAAACAAGCCTACTGTATTGCCAGTCATATAAGAACCTAGCACATATAATTATTGCAGTACATAATTCTTGATAATGATAATAAAATGTTACTGGTTTACATATTTACTATACTTTTTTCATTATTATGGAATATAATATTTATAAAATGTTAACTGTAAAACAGCGTGTTGTGGTATGCTGGCAGCCACCTCATTTATCTCATGTTTACTAAGTATTGAGAATATCAAGAGGCCACATTGAGTGGTCAATGCATACATCCTTGTCATTAAGCAACACATAACTGAAAGTAGTCTAGACACACCAGTTGAAAAACAGATTTTCAGATTTGGACAAAAATAAATAAAAAAAACATGGCTCATCTATTAGCTGATCTGCAATAATTCCATTTGAAATACAATGACATAAGTAGTTAAAAGTAAAAAAATTGAAAAATTATACCATGTAAATACTAATTGAAAGAAAAATAGAATAATATTAGACAAAGTAAGCTTCAGAAAAACTAAAGTCACCACGGACATGAGGACATCAAAAATATAGCATTCTTAAATGTATCTGTCTCTAGCAACAGAGCTTCAGAATATGTGATGCAAAAAGTGCTAGAATGAGGAGGGAAATGAAGAAATTCACAGTTACAGTTGGAGATGTGAACACTACTCTCTTGGTAACTGGTGAAATAAGTGCTCAGAGATTCAGCAAGGACAGGGAAGAGCTGAAGGACATTGTCACAGTAAGAGGGACCTAAGTCACATTTGCAGAATACCCCATCCAAGAACAGCAGAATATAGGTGCTGTTTGAATGTTCAAGGAACACTCAACAAAATACAATCATATTCTGTATCACATAATGAATCCTAACAAATCTGAAAGAATTTAAATCATCCTAAGAATGTCTCTGAGCATAATGGACTTAGAAATTAATAATAGAAAATGATCTGAAAAATTCCTTAAATACTTAGAAATTTTAAAAAGAAACTTCTAAATAAGCTATAGTTCAAAGCAGAAGTCTTCAGGGAAATTCAAAAAATTTTATGGGGTGCAGCTAAATCAGTGTTCAGAGGAAAAATGTATATCATTAATTGCTTGTATGTGAAAGGAAGAAAGATGTCAAATCAACAGTCTAAGATTCCACTGTAGGAAACTGGAAAAAGGAAGCAAAACAAACACAAAGCAATCAGAAGGAAGGAAATAATAAAGATAAGGCCAGAAATCAATGAAATTGAAAAGAGAAAAAAATAATAGAGAAAATCAATCAAACCAAAAGCTACCTCCTTCTGTGAAAAGATCAATACAACTGATAAATCTCTAGCCAGACTAACAAAGAAAAATAGAAAACCTAAATTCTCAACATCCAGAGTGAAATACAGAATATCTCTATAGAATGCACAAACATAAATGAATAATAAGAAAATACTATCAAGTCTATGACTTCAATTCAACAACTTAGTCAAATTGAATCAATTTCCTGAAAGACACAAGCTACCAAAACTCACCTAAGAATGATTTAAATATTCTATATCCATTAAAAAATCAAATTATTAGTTAAAAACAGTAACTACTGAACAATATAACAAAAACATTCTAAACAATATAACTGCAGACTCATGCCTATGGTTTCAATAAAATATTTGCAAAACGTACGTATGTTTGTGTGTGTATGTGATATATATATACAAACAGATGTTCAGATTTGGGCAAAAATAAATAAACAAAATGTGACACAACTATTAGCTGATCTACAATAAACCCATTTAAGATGTAATGGCACAAGTACTTAAAAATTAAAAAATGAAATGTTGGATCAACATTTAAAAATCAGTATAATCCACCATGTTGTAATACACAGTAAAATAAAAAACTAAATTATCTTATTTAATTGATGCAGAAAAGGCACTTAATCGCATTCAATATCCAGTCATGATTTTTCTAAAGGCTTTCAGCCAACTAAAACCAGAAGGGAACTTCCTTAACCCAATAAAGCACAACTACAAGAGCTCTCCTGCTAGCACAACATTTCCGGGCACAAAGATGAAGCTTCCCCCTAAGACTGGGAGCCAGTTTACTCTCCACACCCATCCAACATTGTACTGTAAGTCTTAGCCACCATCATAAGGCAAACTTAAAAATATAAACAGCATAGAGATTGGAGTGGAAGAAATACCTACCTAAAGAGGAAATTCCGAAGAATCTACAAAAAGAAAGAGCTTCTAAAACTGACTGGTGAGCATGACATGGTCACAGGGTACAAAGCCAATGTGCAAAAATTAATCATATTCTATATACTATCAATTAATAGCTAGAAACTGGAATTTAAAAAAACAGTACCATTTACAATAAATTCCCCCAAAACAAAATATGTAGGTTTAAAATGAGTAATACCTGTATGAAACTTACATGCAAAAAAACCCTATGAAATACTGATAAAAGGCCTAAGTAAATGAAGAGATCACCATGATCATTGCTTCAAACACGCAACATAGTTAAGATATTGATTTCCCTCAATCTAATGCAGGCCTAGTCATAATCACAGTAGAAATTTTTCTGTAGGTGTAGACAAATTATCTCTAATTTGTGTGGATAGGCAAAAGAATCAGAAAACCCAAAACAATTTTGATGAAGAAAGCAATGTTAGAGAGCTCACACTACTCATTTTTTAACATTTACTATAACTCTACAGTAATAAAAACAGTAAGATAGTAAAAAAGAAAAAGATCGATCAATGGGCTAGACTAGAGAGTACAGAAATATACCCATGTACACATGATCAACTACTCTTGATGACGTTGTGAAACAATTCAATGGAAAACAAATAGTCTTCAATAAATGGTATTGGGAACAACTGGACATCCACATGCAAAACAACCTCAACTTACATCTCACTTTTTATGCGAAAGTTTATCCATAATGACCACAAGTAAAATGTAAGACATAAAATTTGTAAAAGAAAACATGGGAGGAAATTTTATGTTCTCTGTTTAGCTCATAAATATAATACCAAAATCATGATACATTTAAAAACTTGTGATAAATTTGACATCAAAATTTAGAAGATTTTCTGTGCTAAGATTATAAAAGATAAAGTTACATAAGATGAGAAAATATTTGCAAACCACATATTTCCAAAGGGCTTATATTCAGAATATATAAAAAATTATCAAAATCCAACAATAAGAAGACAAAAAATAGGCAAAAATTTAAACAGCCATTTACCAAAGAAGATGTATGAGTAATGCATAAGCTTGTGAAATGCTCAACATAATTATCCTTTATATAAATGCAAATTAAAACCATAATGAAATACCACTACCCACCAATTAGAATGGCTAAAGTTGACAGGAGAAAAACCTCATAATATCTAGTGTTGATTAAGATGCAGAACAACTAGAACTCTTATACACTGCTGGTGGGTACAAAGAAAATGGCACATTCATTCTGTCCTTTGAATAAGCAAATTGTTGATCATCAGGGCAATGCAACACTACTAAGCAATAAAAAGAAAATGAATTGTTGATACACACACAATACACACATTTATTTCAGAAGCATTATGTAGAGCAAAAGATCTTAGCATCTAAAGGTTGTACACTGTATAGTTCTATTTATTTAATATCTGCTTAGCAAAACTATAGGGACAAAGAATAGATTAGTGATTGTGAAGGTCTGGTGGCAAACCTATGGCATGCGTGCTGAAGCAGGCCGTTTGTATCATTGAAGGCTCTAAAATGTTTGCCATCATTGGAGGTCCTCCTAGCTTGAGGAAATTTCAGAGAACAGTGTAACCATTCTATATTCTCATTCTGGATGTGGTTATATGAATATTGCATGTCTTAATACACAAATTTTTTTAAAAATTCAATGACACAAAATAGTAGAGTCTGATTACAAAATGCCTATAACATTCTAACCACAAGTCCCATCATTTTATACCAGCTAAGTTTTAATGTGTAGATCACAGCAACAGGCAGACATCCTCCAGTGTGCACAGGTTCATGGGGCACAATTAGTCAACCTTGGAAAAAGTATCTTTATACAAAGTTTACTCAATAAAGTGATAAAGAACTTAGAAAACAAAAGGATAAGTGATTCACACTATACTGAAACACATAATTAAGATTAAACAACTCCAATACTATTTGTGGTTGCCAGAGAAAGATGTAAATGTTCTAAATTTTGACAATATAAAAATGATTAACAGAAATTGGCAAGTTGGGAAAGAGAAAAATGAAAAGATTATAATGTCATCATGTTTCATAACGGAGTAATTCTATACTCTCTAGAATAAAAATATAATAAAAACCAGCTCTAATATTTTGTTTTATGATCTTTTCTTAAACTCGAAGTGATCTTTTAAAAAAAACTTATTTTGAAATAGTTGAAGAACTACAGAAAGGTTGAAAATATAAGACCCAGAATTTAGTATATCTTTCATTAATGTTGACATTTTACATGACTATAGTACAATTAGCAAAACCAAGAAATCAATACTGATCCAATACCTTGAGCTGAAGTAGAGAGCTTATTAAAATATCATCAATTTTCCCACTGATGACTTTTCTTCAGCCCAGAATCTAATCCAAGATTATACATTGCACTTAATTGTTACATCTCCTTAGTAAATTCCTTGGAGTGATCTCTTAGGAAACATTAGCTCCTGAGCGAAGAAAAATTGCTTGAGACTCAGCAATTACTTCAATATCACTTTAGTTTCATGTTTTGCTTTAAATTCAAGTAAATTTAAATGTAGTGCTTTTATTTAAAATACTATTGCAATACTTGGTGTCATATGAGTTAATGCGAGATTAATACCGCATTAGTCATGAGGAAAAAAAGCTGATCCAGGTGCCAAAATGGTCTTTGAAACCCCAAGTTTAGCTTTCATTCACTCATGCATGTAGTTGATGATTACTTTTAAAACCTGCTACACACTGGAAATGACTGTTCGCCCAGGAGCAAGAGATCAAGTCCCTCTCTCAGGACTCTGCTGCCCACTTGGGAACAGAGGTCACCTGTAAACGCAGCACATCATGCAGCATGAGATCTAGTGATTCTCAAAGGGGAAGGGCTCACATCTGTGGAGGCACCAGTGAAGACCTTCCAAGGGCAGTAATGTGAACTAGGGCTAAGGATAAGCAGGCACTTGCCAGAAGGGGCCATGGCTTTTTGTTTGGTTTTTTTTTTTTTCTAATGATAAAAAATCCTATCTAAGAAAACTTAAACAAAAAGGGTGTTTATCAGCTCACAAAACTAGGAAGTCTGGTGGTCACCTGGCTTCAAGTGTGGTCTTTTTTTTTTTTTGGAACTGGGGATTGAAGTCAGGACCTTGCACTTGCAAGGCAGGTGGTGGTACCACTGAGAAGTGTGGTCTGATTTAGATGCCAACAGTATCAATAGCCTTTCAGCTCCACTTCCTTCTGTCTTCTCTGGGATTTGTCTCTGGTGTCCTTGGCTTTCTAGAAGAGGATTCATCAGGGTCTCTAGGGATATGGGACAGCTCCACCCTCAGTTTAAGATTCCCGCAGAAGTATGAGTTTTCCTGAAACCTGAGTAAATAATTCCCCTGTTCATACTAGGTGCTAGGCAACTTCTCAACCAAAGTCTGTGGGCTACTGGAGGAAATATTCTAGATTAATCCCTGATGCTGAGAACACAATCAGTCTCTCCCAAACTCTCTGGTTAGGACTAGTTTCTAACTATCTAAACTGTAAGTGATCTTGGCAGGAAAAGAATGCTGGGAAACAACCTGTACAAAGGTGTTCTCAGCATGTGCAGAGGTTGAGAGTCTCAGATTTGTTATGAGAAACACAAAAGTAGAGTTGAAGAACAAATTTGGTGGCAAGGTGGGGAAATAATAAAAAATAACACCATGCCTGAAACTATTGTAGGTGACAGAAAACTTCTGAAAATATTTCAATATAACAATGATCAAATTTTGCATATTTAAAAAGATAACTGTGGCTGATCATATAGTAGAATTAGAAGGACTAAGCTAGAGAAGGCAAGTTGGGAGGCCTTTGTAATAATATCAGTAAACCATATAGGCATCTTTACAGCTCTAAGTAACAGAAAACCCAACTAATGACGGTTTGTGTAAAAGAAGGCTTTATTCTTCGCTCAAGAAATTCAGAGGTCAATAATTTTTTTTCCCATTAAGTTTATTGGTACATTTTAGGCATAAAATACTGTTAGAAACATCACTGGGATCTTGTACCATTACATGAGTATCTTGGTTCTTTTATTTTTCCCCTTCCCCTTCCCTCCCTTCACCCCCTCCACCCTTCCCTATTTGCAAAGACCTTGTTTCCATTTTTTTCCTTTTCTCATATTTTTTCTTTTCCCTTTCTTTCTTTCCCCTACCCCTCCCACTTCCCTTGCACCTTTAGACCTTTTCTTCCTGTTACACAGTATGAATTATACATTTTTTAAATTACAATATCAAGATCTAGGAGACATTACCACAGATTTTACAGAATTTAAAAGGATATAGAAAGCATATTTCAAAAATCTGTTTTGAAATAAATTTGACAACTTCTAAGAAGTATCTTGGAAGACAAATTAATGAAACTAACTCTGGAGGAAATATAAAATTTGAATAGCACCTATTAAAGAAAGTATATTCCTAGCTTGAAAACCTACCTATATGACAACAGCAGGCTCATATACATTTTAACTGATAAATTATATCAATTAAAGCAGCAAAGAGAAGGAACACTTCTCCCCTCAATTTAGGAAACCAACAATGTGCTAATCCTAAAACTGGAAACAGATAACAGAAGAATAAAGTATGAACATAGATAGAAATTTGTTTAACAAAACAAACTATTAGAAGTCAGATCTGCCAGTATGTAGAAAGTGGTTTTGTTATAGGGATGGCAGTGTTGGTTCAGCATTGGAAGATCCACCCCCAAAAGTCATCATTTTAACAGAGGAAAGGCAAAAGCCATATGATCCTGTCACTAGTTGGAGAAAAAGTATTGGACTAAATTCTACAGCTGTTCATGGTAAAAGCTATCAGGAGACTAGAAGTAGAACAGAACCTTCTCAACAGATTAAAGACATGTACTCCATACTTCCAGCAAGAATGCCTTATATGAATGGAGAAGATACAATGCTTTCTCCCTAAGGTGGGGAACAAGGGCAGATATGCTTACTCTTTATCTGTCCATTAAACTTTGAAACCTAGGCCCCACCAAAATAGTCTGGCAATAAAATGATACAATTAGGATAGGATTGGCAAGGTAGAAGCAAAATCTTTATATGTAGATGAAATGATCATCTACAGAGAAAATACTAAGAAATCTCTAGGAGCCCCTAGAACTTGTATTTGAATTTAGCACGATTAGAAAACACAAGGTATATATAAAAATTCAGATCTGTGTATACTTGCTATAAATGAAGAATTGGACATTGAAATTTTAAAGTTATGTAGGAGTACAAAGGACCTAGAAAAGTTAAAAAACAAAAGTGTTGGAAGACTTTTAGTACCTAATTTTAAGACTTCTTCTAAAGCTACAGTAATCAAGGCAGTGTTGGTGTAAGGAAAGACATATAGGTCATTGGAATAAAACAAAGAATCTAGAAATAGAACCATACATATATGGTCCACTGAGTTTTGAAAGATTATTTAACATTAGCATTTTATAGAATAGAAACTCAATTCAAGAGCCAAGGAAGAGATCGTGTTTTCAGCAAACAGCACTAGAACACCTGGTATCCGTATGTAAAAAATTAACCTCAACCCTTTATTTCCATACATGAAAATAACTTGAATGGATCTATGAACCTAAATATGAAAGCCTAAAAGTATGAAACTTTAAGAAGAAATTATAAGGGAAAATATTTATGAATTCAGGGTAGGCAAGAACTACCTAGGATACAAAAGACATGATGTATAAAAGAAAAAAATTGATAAATGAGATTCCATCAAAATTTAGAACTTTAAATGACATCATTAAAATGAAAAGTAGTCCTTAAACAGACTATATTTCCAATGCATATAACATATGACCAGAATATATAAAGAATTCTTGGAGCTCATTAATAGACAACCCAGTTAAAAAGTAGACATAAGAAGATGATAAATAGCCAGTACAGCACAAGGAAAGGTGTGCATCTCTAGCATCAGAAAAATACTAATCAGTACAATAACAAGATTGAATTATATTATTATTAGGGAGATCAAGTTAAAAGTTTTAAATCCCTTGTCATGACTTTTTCTTTTTGTTGGATTCTCCCCCTTTGTGTTTAATTTCTAGCCATGCCCAATGGATTCATTGTGCTGGGTTTCCTGGGGTTGTGATCCTCATTGTTTTTTCCTAGGATATTGTCTAAAATTTTTTGGAGTGCTGGTTTGATATTCATGAAGTTCCTGAGGTGCTCTTTATCATGAAAGTATCTTATTTCTCCATCAATTTTGAAAGATAGTTTTGCAGGGTACATCAATCTGGATTGGAGGCTGTTTTCTTTTAGGGCTTGAAATACATCACTCCAAGCTCTTCTTGCCTTGAGGGTTTGCATTGGGAAGTCTGCTGTGATTCGGATGGGCTTTCCTTTGTATGTGATTTGTTTCTTTTCTCTAACTGCTTGTAGAATTTTGTTCTTCTGTTGGATTTCTGGAATCCTAACTATTATAAGCCTATGTGTAGATTTTTTTTGATCAAGGCTATTTGGAGTCCTATATGCCTCACTTATCTGTATGTCAAATTCTTTTCCCCTGCTTGGGAAGTTTTCTGCCATCACTTCTGTGAACAGATTTTTTATGTCATCTGCACTCTCTCCTCTTCCTTCATTGACTCCAATCAGTCTTATGTTATTCTTCTTTGCATAGTTTAGCAGCTGGTAGATTGATTTCTCATGTTTCTTTACACTTTCAAAGCAATTTTTCTTTTCCTGGTCACTAATTGCAATCTTTTCTTCTACATCTGAAATTCTATCCTCACATTGGCTCATTCTGCTGCGCAGACTTTTGATGGAGTTTTTAGTCTCTTGGAAATCTGTTTGCATCTGTTTTATGGATTCCATTTGTTTCCTATGTTGGGATTCCATCATATTCCTCAGATCCTCTATTTTTTTTATCTGTGTCCTCTCTAGATTTATTAATCATGTCTTGCATCATGAGCAAAATATTTGCTGTTATCTGAGTAATTATTTCTGATTTCATTTTTCCCAGATTCTCTTTTGTTGCCAGTTCAGAGAGCCCAGGTAGTTGAGTATCAGATTGTTCCATCTTGTTTCCCTTTGGGGTTGCTGTAGGTGATCCAGAAGTCTGTTTTTGAGGTTTGTTTACATGTATTCTCATTTCCACGGTGGTGGTGGGGTGCTTCTGGCACCCACGTGGCTCACCTTCTCTGCCCTAGGAACTTGGGATGGCAGCCGGGGAGCTTCCTTCCGGGTGCTGGGACCAGCTCACCTTCTCTGCCCTAGGAGCTTGGGATGGTGGGGGGGGGAGCTTCCTTCTGGGTGCTGGGACCAGCTCACCTTCTCTGCCCTAGGAGCCTGGGATGGCGGCAGGGGAGCTTCCTTCTAGGTTCTGGGACTGGCTCACCTTCTCTGCCCTAGGAGCTTGGGATGGCAGCAGGGGAGCTTCCTTCCAGGTGCTGGGACTGGCTCACCTTCTGTGCCCTAGGAGCCGGGATGGTGGCGGGGGAGCTTCCCTCTGGGTACTGGGGCAGAAGTCAACAATTGCTGATGTCATCAGATATTTCTCCATCCCATCAAAAAGCCAGGATTTTTTTTTTGTCATTCTGTCTCATCACATTGACTTTCATCATTATACTTTTTATTTCATGGTCCCCCAAAGAGCTGCCACATCTTCAGACATCACATTCATGTCCAAGGAAATAAAAATGCAGGTCAGGTAGGAATGGCTACATCCATTTTTTCTTAATGCCTAGAGTCTTTTTCATATGTTCTTGGCCAGAACTCTCTCCTAAGTGCAAAAAAGGCTGAGAAATGAGTATTTAACCAGAGACCACACCCATTATGGATACAATAAACTCACAATTCTTTCAATAAAGAAGAAGGAGAAAAATGTATGCTTTTAGTATGCAATTACAAATATCTGCCAGACAAATATGAGATTTAAGAACCCTAAGCAATGTCAATGAATGGTATCTGGAGATGAGTACACAAATCTGAGGTATTTAGATGATAAAAAAAGACAGAGCTTGATAGCTGATTGGTTGGCTGTTGAGTGTGAAGAAGAGAGACAATGAATACCTTCAGATTGATGGGTTGGTAGGCTAAGTGACTAAGGATGCTAGGGTTAAAGAGGAAAATGCCACCTGCTATTGCCTTGAGCTTCCAGGATACTGAGCAATGTTAGGAGAATGTTCTTTGATTAATTTTTTTAAAAATCAAAATAGCCATCACCTAATAAGCATTCAATGGACCAGGAATGATGCCAAATGTTTTATATGCATTATTTCATTCAGTTCTTAAAACAATTCAGTTAGTCTGTTTTGGTCAGTGGAACATCACTGGTGTCCAGGATCACACTTGATACATAGCAGGTGCTCCCTAAATATTAGTGAAAGGACAAAAATAAGGAAGGGTTGACATTGCCTTGTAAGTGAAAAGTCTGAGACTCAGAGAAGTTAAAAGGTTTGCCTGGCTATGGCCACACATCTGTAGAACAGTTGAGCCAAGAAGAGTTCAGCTCAGTTCTGTGCTTTTCCACTGTGATTTACCACTTTCCTACTAAGAAAAGGCATGAACATTCTACTTCCCAGGGAAAAAAGGAACCACCAGAATTCAAAACCTTTCCTGACATCAAATCCTTTCACAGCCTCCCAAGTCTTGACTGTTCTGGCATTCCAGTGTCTCCCTGGCCCAATCACCTATTGCACTCCTCCTACACTCAAGTAACTGCTTCTTGCTCATGCAGGGATCTTCTCCATCTCAAAGCTCTTTGCATGCTTTTCTCCCTTCCCTGAAAGAGCCATCTGTCTCCCAGTGGCTTGTTCTCATCCATCAATTCCCAGAAGCCTGTCTTGATGCAAAGCTATACTATATTCTCTGGGTAAAGAATCTCTTACCACCACCCATCTTTTCTATAGCACTTCTCGGAGACTATGACTAAAAAGTTATTGGCATGTGCTATGTTTTGGATCTTAAATGTCCTACAAAGGCCATATGTTGAAGGATTGATCACCTGCCTGTAGCACTATTAGCAGGTGGTAAGACTTTTAGAAGGGGGCGCCTAGTGGAAGGGAGTGAGGTCATTGGAAGCATGCTCATGGAGGGAAAAATGGGACCTCATTCCTTCTTGTCTCCTCTCCTCCCTCAGTTCCCTTCTTCCCCCTCAGCCTCTCCCTCTCTCTTCCCCTCCTTTTCTTTCTTCTTCTTCTCCATCTCCCACTCCTCCTTCCCTCCTCTCTCTCTCTCCCTCCCTTCTGATTTTCTGAGATTAGTACCCTTCTCCAGCATGCACTCCCATCCTTATGTTCTACCTCACCATAGGCCCAAAAATGACTGAGCCAAGCATGGACTGAAACCTCTGAAACCTCAGAAACTGTGGGCTAAAATAAATCTTTACTCCTCCTAAATTTATTTTCTCAGGTATTTTGTCACAGCTATGAAAAGCTAACTAAGGCAAAACACTGGTACTGAGAAATGAAGTTATTGCTGTGACTATACCTAACCAGGCAGTTCAGAAGTTTGAGAATTGGTTTGCAGGAGGAATTTGGAAAAGTTTGGATGAATGGGTTATAAAAGGCCTAGAAAGCTGTAACCAGAGCTAGAAGGGCAATTCTAGGGGAAGCTCAGAAGATGGAATGCTGACAGGAATGTGGACAGTAATGATTGTACTTATGAGGTTTCAGATAGAAAAGAGGAATCGATTGGGAACTGGACTAGAGACCATGCCTGTTGCCTGTTGTCTTCATTTGTCCATGCACTGAGACTTTTGTGGGAGGCTGTTTAAAGGTGACAGACTATTTAACTGGGAAAGGAAATTTAAAGGCAGCAAAGTATTCTGGCACTGGCATGAGTATTGCTGGCTGTTTTTAGCCAGATTTACAGTGACAATCAGGAGCAAAAACTAGACCCTGGGGATGTGACCACCATCTTGCAGGCCAGTTGACCCAGCTCCAATTCTAAATCCTGTAGGATAAACACAGTCATTAAAACAGCCAGCTGGGAGCACACAGGAGGTGAGCCACTCCCAGCACCCAGGAAGAGGCTTCCGGCCCACTGCACCACCACCACCCCCCAGCACAGAGGAGGAGAGCCATACAGCACCCACCTCCCCCATCAAAATGAGAAGACACGTAAACAAGGCTTGAAACCAGACTTCCAGATCACCTAAAGCAACCCCAAAGGGAAACAAGATGGAGCACTCTGATACACAACCACCTGGACTCCCTGAACTGGCAACAAAAGAGGTTCTGGAAAAAGTAAAATCAGAAATAATTTCTCAGATAACAGCAGAGATTGTGCCCATAGTGCAAGACATGCTTAATAAATGTAGAGAAGACACAGATTAAAAAAAATAGAGGATCTGAGGAACATGATGGAATCCCCACATAGGAAACAAATGGAATCCATAAAACAGATGCAAATAGATTTCCAGGAGATTAAAAACTCCATTGAAAGCTTATGCAGCAGAATGAGCCAAGGTGAGGACAGAATTTCAGATACAGAAAATAAGATTGCAATTAGTGACCAAAAAAAGAAAAATTGCTTTAAAATTGTAAGGAACCACGGGAATCAATCCAGCAGCTACTGGATGATGCAAAGAAGAATAACATAAGACTGATCTGAGTCAATGAAGAAACAGGAGAGAGTGTAGATGACATAAAAAAAACTGTTTACAAAAGTGGTGGCAGAAAACTTCCCAAGCAGGGGAAAAGAATTTGACATACAGATAAGTGAGGAATATAGGACTCCAAATAGCCTTAATCAAAAAAAAATCTACACATAGGCATATAATTATTAAGATTCCAGAAACCCAACAGGAGAACAAAATTGTACAAGCAGTTAGAGAAAAGAAACAAATCACATAAAAAGGAAAGCCCATCAGAATCACAGCAGACTTCTCAACACAAACCCTCAAGGCTAGAAGAGCTTAGAGTGAAGTATTTCAAGCCCTAAAGGAAAACAGCCTCCAACTCAGATTGATGTACCCTGCAAAACTATCTTTCAAAATTGATGGAGAAATAAGATACTTTCATGATAAAGAGAACCTTAGGAACTTCATGAATACCAATCCAGCACTCCAAAAAATTTTAGACAATATCCTAGGAAAAGACAATGAGGATCACAACCCCAGGAAGCTCAGCAGAATTAATCTGTTGGGTGTAACAAGAAATTAAACACAAAGGGGGAGAATCCAACAAAAAGAAGTCATGACAATGATAAGTCAATATGTATCTGTACTGGCTATTTATCAACTTCTTATGTCTACTTTTTAATTGGGTTGTCTATTAATGAGCTGTAAGAGTTCTTTATATATTCTGGTCATAGGTTATATGTATTATAAATATAGTCTGTTTAAGGACTACTTTTCATTTTCTTAACAATGTCATTTAAAGTTCTAAATTTTGATGGAATCTCATTTATCAATTTCTTTCATTTATACATCATGTTTTTTTGTATCCTAGGAAATTCTTGCCTACCCTAAATTCAAGAACATTTTCCCTTATAATTTTTTCTTAAAGTTTTATAGTTTTAGTCTTCCATATTTAGGTTCATAGATCCTTCCAAGTTATTTTCATGTGTGGAAATAAAGGGTTGAGGTTAATTTCTTACGTACAGATACCAGATGTTCTAGTACCATTTGCTGAAAACACTCTTTTCCTCTGCTCTTGAATTGAGTTTATTTTCTATAAAATGTTAATTTTAAATAATCTTTCAAAATTCAGTGGACCGTATATGTGTGGTTCTATTTCTAGATTCTCTGATTTATTCCATTGATCTATTGTCTTTCCTTACTCCAACACTGCCTTGATTACTGTAGCTTTAGAGGAAGTCTTAAAGTTAGTAATAAATGTCTTCTGACACTTTTTTTTCCTCTTTTTACTTTTCTAGGTCCTTTGTACTCCTTAATAACTTTTAAATTTCAATATCCAATTCTTCATTTATAGCAAGTATACATAGACCTGAATTTTTATATATACCTTGTGTTTTCTAATCGTGCTAAATTCAAATACAAGTTCTAGGGGCTCCTAGAGATTTCTTAGTATTTTCTCTGTAGATGATCATTTCATCTACATATAAAGATTTTGCTTCTACCTTGCCAATCCTATCCTAATTGTATCATTTTATTGCCAGACTATTTTGGTGGGGCCTAGGTTTCAAAGTTTAATGGACAGATAAAGAGTAAGCATAGCTGCCCTTGTTCCCCACCTTAGGGAGAAAGCATTGTATCTTCTCCATTCATATAAGGCATTCTTGCTGGAAGTATGGAGTACATGTCTTTAATCTGTTGAGAAGGTTCTGTTCTACTTCTAGTCTCCTGATAGCTTTTACCATGAACAGCTGTAGAATTTAGTCCAATACTTTTTCTCCAACTAGTGACAGGATCATATGGCTTTTGCCTTTCCTCTGTTAAAATGATGACTTTTGGGGGTGGATCTTCCAATGCTGAACCAACACTGTCATCCCTATAATAAAACCACTTTCTACTTATTGCCAGATCTGACTTCTAATAGTTCGTTTTGTTAAACAAATTTTTATCTATGTTCATATTTTTATTCTATTATCTTTATCCAGTTTTAGTATTAACACAATGTTGATTTCTTAAAATGAGGGGAGAAGTGTTCCTTCTTTCTTCTGCTTTAAATGTTTGATATAATTTATTACTTAAAATGTATATGAGCCTGTTGTCATATAGGTAGGTTTTCAAGCTAGGAACATACTTTCTTTAATAGGTGCTATTCAAATTTTAAATTTCCTCCAGAGTCAGTTTCATTAATTTGTCTTCCAAGGTACTTCTTAGAAGTTGTCAAATTTATTTCAAAAAAGATTTTTGTAATATGCTTTCTATATCCTTTTAAATTCTGTAAAATCTGTAGTAATGTCCTCTAAATTTTGGTAGTGTAATTTAAAAATGTATAATTGATATTGTGTTACAGAAAGAAAAGGTCTAAAGGAGTAGGGGAAGTGGGAGGGGTAGGGGAAAGGAAAGAAGGGACAAGAAAAAATATGAGAAAAGAAAAAAAGAGGCAGGTCTGCGCACTCCCTACCAAGGTTCCGAGTCGCGCGGAAGATGCCAAATCAACCCGCTGCAGACAGGCAGGTCTGCACACGCCCTACCAAAGTCCCGAGTTGCGCAGAAGACACCAAATCAGCCCACTGCAGACAGGCAGGTCTGCACACGCCCTACCGAGGTCCCAAGTTCTGTGGAACACACCGAATCAGCCTACGCCCCAGCAACAATCCACTGGACACCCCCCCCCGACCCGCTCCTCTGTACAGCCACCTCGTTCCACAGTACAAAGACACAGAGGACACTGGACCACCAGACCACAGTACTGAGTCCCACTGCTCCCGGCCCAGAGGTAGGGGCTTCTGAGCCACCATCCCACTGCTCCTCGTCCAGAGGAAGGGGCTTCCCAGCCACCATCCCTCCCACTGCTCCCAGCCCACAGGAAAGGGCTTTTGGGCCACCATCCCTTCCACTGCTCCCGGCCCCTGTCCCACTTCTCCCAGCTCAGAAGAGGTAATCTGTGCAGGCTCTAACAGCCCCCCGCCCCAGTTGAAATGAGAAAACACATAAATAAGTCTCAAAACCAGACTTCCAGATCACCGACAGCAACCACAAAGAGAAATGAGATGGAACACTCTGATACTCAACCACCTGGACCCACTGAACTGGCAACAAAAGGGGTTCTGGAAAAAATGAAATCAGAAATAATTTCTCAGATAACAGCAGAGATTGCGCCCCTAGTGCAAGACATGATTAATAAATCTAGAGAGGAGCTCAGGAACATGATGGAATTCCAACATAGGAAACAAATGGAATCCATAAAACAGATGCAAATAGATTTCCAGGACATGAAAAACTCCACTGAAAGTCTACACAGCAGAATGAGCCAATGTGAGGACAGAATTTCAGATATAGAAGATAAGATTGCAATTAGTGACCAGGAAAAGAAAAATTGCTTCAAAATTATAAGGGAACATGAGAAATCAATCCAGCAGCTGCTAGATGTTGCAAAGAAGAATAACATAAGACTGATTGGAGTCTATGAAGAAACAGGAGAGAGTGGAGATGACATAAAAAATCTCTTCACGAAAATAATGGCAGAAAACTTCCCAAGCAGGGGAAAAAGAGCTTGACATACAGATAAGTGAGGCATATAGGACTCCAAATAGCCTTGATTAAAAAAAAACTACACATAGGCATATAATTGTTAAGATTCCAGAAACTCAACAGAAGAACAAAGTTCTCCAAGCAGTCAGAGAAAAGAAACAAATCACATGCAAAGGAAAGCCCATCAGAATCACAGCAGACTTCTCAACACAAACCCTCAAGGCAAGAAGAGCTTGGAGTGACATATTCCAAGCCCTAAAAGAAAACAGCCTCCAACCCAGATTGATGTACCCTGCAAAACTATCTTTCAAAATTGATGGAGAAATAAGATACTTTCATATACTTTTCAAAGAGCACCTTAGGAACTTCATGAATACCAAACCAGCACTCCAAACAATTTTAGACAATATCCTAGGAACAGACATTGAGGATCACAACCCCAGGAAGCACAGAAGAATGAACCCATCTGGCATGACAAGAAATTAAATGTAAAGTGGGAGAATCCAACAAAAAGAAAAAGTCATGACAATGATAAGTCAATGCGTTTCAGTTATAACCATCAATGTTAATGGTCTCTATTCACCAATCAAAAGAAATACACTGGCGGAATGGGTCAAGAAGTAAAATCCAACAATATGCTGCATACAAGAAACACACTTAATTCAAAAGGAAACTCATAGACTGAAAGTTAAAGGGTGGAAAACAATGCTCCATGTGACAGGAACGTGAAAAAAAGTAGGAGTAGCTATTCTTTTTGCAGATCAAGTAGATTTCAAATCAACACTGATTAAGAGAGATGAATAAGGACACCACATCCTTGTAGAGGGAAGAATCTAAGAGGAAGAGATGACAATCATAAATATCTATGCACCAAACCCTAGTGCGCCCAACTATATAAAACCAATACTAACGGACATGAAAAGTCATATATGCACTAAAACAATTGTAGTGGGGGAACTCAACACCCCACTGTCACAAATAGGTAGATCAACTAGACAAAAAATAAGTAATGAAATACTAGAACTCAATCGAAGTCTTGAACAAATGAACTGAACAAATGTTTACAGAGTCTTCCACCCCACAAAATCAGAATACACATTCTTCTCAGCTGCACATGAGCTATTCTGCAAAATAAAGCACATACTCACACATAGAACATGTTTAAGTAAGTGCAAAGGAATTGAAGTTAACCCCTGTATATTAACAGACCACAGTGCGATGGAATTGGAGATCCATAGCAAAAGAAACTCAAAAAATTTCATAAACATGTGGAAATTGAACAACACACTTCTGAATAACCAATGGGTCACAGAGGAAATTAAAGAAAAAATCAGTTCCTTCAATTAAATGACAATGACAATACAACATATCGGAATCTATGGGAAACAATGAAAGCAGTCTTATGAGGGAAATTCATAGCAGTGAATACATATATTAGGAAAACAGAACGAGCCCAATTAAATAACCTGATGCTGAACCTCAAGCTTCTAGAAAAAGAAGAGCAGGACAACCCCAAAACTCATACAAGGGAGGAAATTATAAAGATCAGAGGAGAAATCAATGCAATGGAGACTAAGGGAATGATACAAAAAATCAATGAAGCCAAGAGTTGGTTCTTTGAAACAGTCAAAAAAATTGACAAACCTTTAGCCAACCTTGTCAGAAAAAGGAAAGAAAAGGCCCAAATTCATACAATTAGGAATGAAAAGGGTGAAATTACAACAGATCCAGCAGAAATCCAGAGGATCATCAATACTTACTTCCAGAACCTATAGATGGACAATAAGATGGGCAACACAGAAGAAATGGACAGATTCCTAGATACATATGAATTACCAAAGTTGAACGAAGAAGACCTAAAAATTCTGAACAACCCAATATCAACCAATGAAATTGAAAATGTAATTAAAAACTTATCAACTAAGAAAAGCCCAGGCCCTGATGGCTTCACTGCTGAATTCTACAAGACATTTAGAGAGGAACTGCTGCCACTACTGTTGAAACTCTTCAATGAAATTGAAAGGGAAGCAATACTCCCAAATTCATTCCTGGAAGCAAGCATCACCTTGATCCCCAAAGCAGAGAAAGACCCAACTGAAAATGAGAACTATAGGCCAATCTCACTAATGAACATAGATGCAAAAATCCTTAAGAAGATAATGGCAAGCAGAATGCAGAAGATCATCAAGAAGATCATACACCCTGATCAAGTGGGATTCATCCCAGGGATGCAGGGATGGTTCAATATACACAAATCAATCAATGTAATACACTATATCAATAGAGCCAAGGACAAAAACCATATGATTATCTCCATAGATGCACAAAAAAGCATTTGACAAAATCCAACATGCATTTATGATAAAAACCCTGTAAAAAATTGGAATAGATGGTCTCTACCTCATACTGATAGAAGCCATGAAAAACCAACAGCCAATATCATAGTAAATGGTCAAAAATTGAAATCCTTCACACTAAAATCCGGAACAAGACACGGATGTCCACTATCACCACTCTTGTTTAATATAGTTCTGGAAACATTAGCCACGGCAATTAGACAAGAGAAAAAAATAAAAGGAATAAAGATAGGTAATGAAGAAGTCAAATTGTCATCATTTGCAGATGACATGATACTCTATATAGAAGACCCCAAGAACTCCACCGAAAGTCCTCTAGACTTAATAACCAAATTCAGTCAAGTAGCTGGTTACAAGGTCAACACACAAAAATCAATAGCATTCCTCTACACCAATGACAGACTCACTGAGAGAGAAATAGGGCAAATAATTCCTTTCACAATAGCATCCAAAAAACTGAAATACCTAGGAATCATTGTAACAAAAGAAATCAAAGACCTCTTCTCTGAAAACTATAGCACTCTGAAAAGAGAGATTGAAGATGATATCAGAAAATGGACAGACATCTCCTGCTCCTGGGTAGGAAGGTTTAATATAGTGAAAATGGCCATACTTCCAAAACTGCTATATAGATTTAATGCAATTCCAATTGAGATCCCAGCAGCATACTTCATAGACCTCGAGAAAACAATTCAAGAATTCACTTGGAACAAGAAGACACCCAGAATAGCAAAAGCAATTCTAGGTAACAGAGACATGGCAGGGGGTATCACAATCCCCAACCTGCAACTATACCACAAAGCTACTGTGATCAAAACAGCACGGTACTAGCAAAGAAACAGACCTGAGGACCAGTGGAACAGATTAGAAGATGCAGAAACAATGTCAGACACACTCAGCCATCTCCTCTTCGATAAAGGAGCCAAACACCCTCACTGGAGGAAAGATAGCCTCTTTAATAAATGGTGCTGGAAAAATTGGGCTTCAATTTGCCAAAGATTAAAACTAGAGCTATATTTCTCACCATGCACTATATTAAAATCAAAATGGATTAAAGATCTAAATATTAAAATAGAAACTCTGAACCAGTTAGAACAGAGGTCAGGTAGAGCCCTTGAAGACATTTACGTAGGAAAAGATTTTATGAACAAAACCTCAGTTGCCCGTGAACTAGCACAAACAATCAACAAGTGGGATCTCTTCTTATTAAAAGGCTTCTGCACAGCAAGAGAAACCACCAGCAGTGTGAAGAGACAACCCACAATGTGGGAAAAAATCTTCACCTGCTCTTCCTCAGACAAAGCTCTACTATCTCAAATGTATAAAAAACTTCAAAAGATCAGACCTCCCAAATTTAAAGACCAATCTGAAAATGGGCATCTGAAATGAACAGACATTTCTCAGACAAAGAAGTAGAAATAGCAAATAAATACATGAAAAAAATGTTCAACATCACTGGTCATTCGAGAGATGCAAATGAAAACAATGCTGAGATTTCACCTCACTCCAGAAAGAATGGCTGCTATGATGAAATCAACCAATAACAAATGCTGGTGGGGCTGTGGGGAAAGAGGAACCCTGCTCCACTGCTGGTGGGAGTGTAGACTGGTGTGAGCACTGTGGAAATCAGTATGGTGATACCTCAAAGAACTAGGACTGGAAGTCCCATTTGACCCCGCTATTCCACTGCTGGGGATCTTCCCCAAAGAATTGAAAGAATCATACCACAGTGATATATGTGCACCCATGTTCATAGCAGCACAGTTTGTAATAGCTAAAACTTGGAAACAGCCCAAATGCCCATCAACTGGAGACTGCATAACGAAAATGTGGTTCTTTTATAAAATGGAGTGCTACTCAGCCATAAAAAATGAGAAATTAGGGACATTTATAGCTAAGTGGATGAACATTGAGGCAATACTCTTAAGTGAAATAAATAGGACACACACGTATAAATACCAAATAGTTTCTCTAGTGTGAGAAACTGAAAGTGTAAATAAGGACTAAATGTATAATAGGTAATGTGAAATAGGAAGAAAAGGGGCAAAGGGGAAGGAAGTGGGAGGGCTAGGGGAAAGGATAGAAGGGAATGGGACTAATATGAGAAAATGGAAAAATAGGAACAAAATCTTTGTAAATAGGGAGGAATGGAGGGGTTGAAGGGAGGGCTGGGCAAGGGTGAAAAAATAAGAACCAAGAGAGACTATGTAAAGGTGCAAATTTCCAATGATGAATGTCATTATATTGTATACCTAAAATGTACCAATGATTAGAATGAATAATCGATAATGTAAAATAGGAAGAAAAGGTCCAAAGGGGTAGGTAGTGGGAGGGGCAGTGGTAAGGAAAGAAGGGAAAGGACAAATGATGAGAAATGGAAAAAATGGAAATAAAGTCTTTGTAAATAGGGAAGGGTGGAGGGGGTGAAGGGAGGGCTAGGAATGGGAAAAAATAAGAACTAAGATGCATCATGTAAAGGTACAATTCCCAATGAGTAATGTAATTGTGTTGTATACCTACAATATACCAATAAAAAATTTAATATAAAAAAAAGAAAAGAAAAAAAGTGGAAACAAAGTCTTTGCAAATAGGGAAGGGTGGAGGGGGTGAAGGGAGGGCAGGTGAAGGGGGAAAATATAAGAACCAAGATACATCATGTAAAGTTATAAGATCCCAATGATGAATGTAACTGTATTTTATTCCTAAAATGTACCAATAAACTTAATGGAAAAAAAAAACAAACTAGAGCCTGTCTGAAAAAAGTGAACACAAAGGTTTTCAAAGATTTGTCCAGAAAACCAATATGTTTAATGTTGCATTCAGGGAGCGTGCAGTCATGAAAGAGATTCACACCATTAAAAAACCAGCCCATCACAGATTCAAAGACAGCAAGAGAAGAGATCCCTGGGGGGCCCTAGTCACACAGGCTCACCTAAGGAATTGTCTCCCCAGGATTTTTTCTGTGTTCAGCTATCCTGGAGCCCAGAAGCCACTGTAGCCATATGCCAAGTTGGCCCAGCTATTGGTCATGCTGGTGGCAGAGGTTGGCATCATTCACACTGAGGTTTTATTTCTTGGAAGAAATAAAAGTTAGAAAGGAGACAAGGAAATCATAATTTTTAAATGTACTTTTAAGACGACTACAAATTCTGCAACTCAGTTGAAGTCACACAAAGTGATCCATATCAGCATTTCTTTGGTTAAATTTAGGCTCCTTTTCTTTCAGACCCATCACACCCAAAATTCCTCAGGAATACTAAAGTGTGTAAATTGGCTTTATAAAGTAGAGTGCAGGAACCTATCCTAAGATAAAGGTACAAGTTAAGAAATTCAAAGAATGCTTAAATTGTCCATCTTGAAAAAAACTCATATATGTAATATATGCTAGTACCCTTCTGAGGGGGCATCTTCTCCCAGGGTTTTCACCCACACAAGAGAAGCAGAAACGTTCCCTGTTTCAGAAAATAATGCCTCTCTGCCTCTCTTTTTGTCACCCCACTCCAAAGGCCCACACTCCATTTCTTTGAGTGTGTACTTTTGAATTCCTTCCTAATAAAACCCTTCCAGTGCCTCTTACTGACTAGTCCTGAGAATTTGTTTTCTGCAATGGGTGTCAGTGAGCCTGCAAACCTATTCTAAGGCTAGGATGAGTTAGGTTCCTTATCTCAGCTTTGGGAACCTCCTCAGACCCTGTTCATTGACACATATGACACTTGTTTTGCAGGCCTGAAGAATGCAAGAGTTGTGGGGTCACAGAGGCTTCTTTGAGTTTTCAAAGGAAAGCCTGGGAGGTAAAGTAGTGCATAAATGAATCACAATCCCTGCAAGCAGCTCCTGAGAGAGCGGTGCATGAAGCTGTAAGAGGGAAGCTAAAGCTGCAGTGGAGCCCCCAGGAAGTTAGCGACACCAGGAACATGAAACACCTGCTTGGAGAAGCTGCAGGCAACAAGCAGAGCCAGCCCAAGAGAGAGGCCATGTGGGCTGCAGCCAGCAAGAGCATAGGAACAGGGCTGCTCAAGCCCTTTGAAGGACCATGTCCTGCCACCATGTGCCCTGGATTCTGGACATGGAGGTATAGGATTTAATGTTTGCCTTAATGAGTTTCAGTCTTGCTTTAGTCCAATTTCTCCTTGCTATTTTCCTACTCCTCCCTTTTGGAATGGAAATGTTTATTCTGTGCCACTGTCTCTTGGAAGTATTTAACTTGTTCTTTTTATTCACAGCAAAGACTTTGATTTGCATTTCACAGCAGTGTTTGGACTTGAACTTTTGAGCAATCTTGTTACTGTTAAGATCTTGGGACTCTTGGAGATGGACTAAATGCATTTTGCATATGAGATAGACATGAGCTTTGGGGGGCCAGGAATAGAATATTATGATTTGGACCTTAAATTTCTTTCAAAGGCCATGTGCTGAAAGCTTGATTGCTAGCCTTTGACATGACTGAGAGGTGTTAGGAACATTAGGAGGTGGGGTGTAATTGAAGGAAGTTAAGTCATTAGAGGTATGCACTTGCAAGGGATATTGGGTTTCTCTTCCTCTCTCTCTCCTTTTCTCCTTCCTTCTTCCTCTCCCTCTCTTGCTGCCATGAGGTGAGCAGCCTCTTCTAGCACAGGCTCCAACTGCCCATAATACACTGCCTCACCCAAGCTCAGAAGTGACGGAGCTAACTATGGCCTGAAATCTCAGAAACCACAAACCAAAATAAATCTTTTCTCTTTTTAAGTTGATTTTCTCAAGTATTTTGTCACAGCAATGGAAAGCTGACTGCCAACATGATTATCTGTTTCTTCTCTGAGATCAAACTAAATAACTTCAATGAAAGCAAGAGCTATGTCTGATTTGTTCAGATATCCCCAGTGTCCAGTACAGTACTGGCACATAGCAGAAGCTCAGTAGATATTTTATACATGTCTGAATGCATGGAGAAATGAATATGATGGGTGGTCGGATCTAATGGATGAATGAATGATGAATACATGGATAGATGGATGAATAGAAGGATGAATGGATGGATGGAGTGAATACATGGGTGGATGAATGCTATAGATAGATGCTATGTATTGGCAGAAAGATGAATAGATGACTGGATGGATAAAGAGCTCCATGGATGGACAGATGAAAGACTTTCACTAGATCACGCATCCTAAAGGATTATCCATCTCATATTCCCAGGTTTCTTGTGAGGCTGCCTTCTGCTAGTTTTTGATGACTCCTTCCTGTGCTAACTAAGACTGCCTGGTTCTTACCTGGGCCCACAAGGCTGAGGAAGTAGCCAAGAGACTCCAGATCTGACTTGGGTATGCAGCAGCAGGAGACTGTGGGCTGACGTGGAAATATCCTATCCCTGGGAAGAAGGTGGGCCCATAGCAATTATACAACAGAAAGCGTTCTTGATGTAAATCTGTCTTACAAAACAGGTTAGAGTTAAATTTGACCTGAGCCATGAATCACACTGTTAGTCTCTCATTCAGCCACATCACTGAGCTGGCAACCTTTGTGAGTGCTACTATTTATATAGATACAAATATATGTATTTATACAGACAGAAGTATATGCACAATTGAAGCAGTTTGATTAATTCTATCCTTGGAGAGAAAGGGTTTTTTTCATTACTTCTACTTTTGTGTTCAGTGAAAGCTAGTTCAAGGCTGTAGAGAGAGAGGCCCTTGAAGAATCTGAGGTGCCAGAAGTGGGAGGAAAGTTCAACGATTCATTCAACAAACATTTCTTCATGCCTGCTCTGAGACAACCACTTGGAAGTGGGAGTGGGATGGTGGGGGTATGAAAATTACTAAGACGTCGTTTTTGCCCCCATGTTATTCAAAATCTGATGGGGCTACTGACTGACAGAAGGAAGTATAGTGGGTGGTTAAAGATTTAGACTTTGAAAGTCAAATAGATGGAGATTCAACTCCCACTTTCACCACATACTTGCTGCATGACCTTGGCAAATTTCTCAAGGTCCCTAAGTCTAAGTTCTTATTCTATGATTATGACAGAGATAGGGACAGAGACCAACAGGAGACACAATGTGTAGTTCCCCCCTTCGGGAGTTTTTGTGGGTCCTGCATAAGATAATGGCTGTAAAGCCTGGCACAGAGTGAACACCCAAGAATCACAGTCCCCATCGTCCTCATAGCTAACATTTTTTCAGTGTTCTGTATGTGCCAGGTTCAAAAAGCACTTATACATATTAACTCATTTAATCCTCACAAAGGCCCTAAGAGAGAGATAGTATTACTTCTACCCTATTTTTCAGATGAAAAAAGAGCAACATGAAGAGGTTAAGTGACTTTCCCTAGGACTCCCCTCTACCAGTTGGTAGAACCAGATTTGGACCTAGAATACAAACTCACATCCTGAGGGTCACAGTTCCACCCCAGGGATTCTTTAACACCCTTTTCTTATTTGTGATGATCTCCCAGGCAGATTGTGAATGACTAGGGAGAAATTGCTTCTTTGATCATTAATGATTATTGCCTGCTGGTTATTTATATACAGGAGAGACAGTATTATGTAATATTTGTGGCTGGAATACATGCTTTTCTCTTGTGTTAAAGAATGGTTAATAACATTAGTAGTTAAATGAACAATCTAACTTGACAGATATTGTACAGGGGAATTGATTGGGCTCTGATGCTAATATTTGCTGTATGATGCTGGATAAGTCAATTCCCCTTTCCCAGTGCCCTTTCAGCTATTATCAGGTGCTTTATTTAGTTACTTCTCTGGTCACTGTTCTAAGGATTTCACTAATGTTAGGCTTCATAATAATCCCATGGGAGTGGAAACATTGTATCCCCATTCTAGAGATGGGAAAATGGAGATGGAAAGAGGTCACATAATTGCTTAAGGTCATACAACCAGTAAATGACAGAACCAGGATTCCAACCAGGCAATCTATCTAGCCTATGGTCAATCTTATTCAGCAAGACACTGTCTTGCTTTTTGCAGTTTGTCACATTGTGTCTTCTCAACAGCCCAGTCAATAATATCATCCCCATTTTACAGATGAGTATATGGATGCTCAGAGAGGTAAAACCACTCACCCAAAACCCTCTTGGTTGTAACTGATAGTACCCCAAGACAGAGGCCATGTCTACTATGGTAAAAGTGTTCTCATAGCAGCCGCCAGGATCTTTCTGGGCTTCAGGCCCAACTGAGCCACTTTCCCAGATTCACTTTCATTGGCTGGCTCCTCATGGCCCTTGGGATTAAGTCCAAGCACTCTAACCTGACTTACCATACTCTACAATTACTTACCATTCTTTAGCCTGACAATCTGGCCAGCATCTTCCTTAGCCTGTCCCTCATCCCTCCTCCTCATGCCACCTGATCCAACCTGAAGAAACACACAGCTCCCAAAAGGGCTGGACACTCTTTCCCATTCGAACCAGCCGGGCTTTTCCCAGTCCGTAGGCCCTCTCCAGGTTCCTTGACCCCATCAGGATTTGCCTGCCCCCTCTGCCCTCCATATCTGGGGACATTTTCCTGATACCCTGCATCCCCTGAGACTTCATATGCAGCCTCTCAGTGGGCTCCACAGGCAGTCTGATCACAGAAGGTTCTAACAAGACTGGGGTGAGTTACTGGGGAGGTGTTCTCAGGAGCTGGGGCAGTGGCTGAGGACCGGTGTAGCCCAGCACCTGGAGCACACCCTGACCTACCACCCTGGGCAGTTGGTAGGCAGGAGCAGAGGAGGAAGGGAGGGTAGACAACATTTGGTGGCACCCACCATGGCCAGTCCTAATTCATTCCAGAACCAGAATGTCCTCTTCTCTGTGTCTTGATGTCCACATTATAGCTTTTGACATCGATCCATTGATCTTCAAGGTTTCATACTGTGTCTATGCCAAGGAATTTATCAACTCCTACTGACTTATTTAATTAGGGCCAGGTCAATAGACACAAAATCTGTGAGTGTGGGACCCAGGCATCAGCAGTTCTCACCTCCTCCCTAGCTCATGACCATGTCCATTCCTTTTCATATGCCCTGTGAATCATAAAGTCTTGTTTGGTCTCTGCCTCCAGGAACTCTGTGCATTCTCCAGCTCACAGTGAATGCAGCTGCTCTAAGCTCCCAGCTCTAAGCTCACTGCAGATCTATGTTAACTCTACAACCTTGGTGTAATTATGCATTCACTGGTTTCCTCCCTCCCTCTGAACCTTGAGTATTTTTAAGTACAGATTGTGTCTGATTCCTCGTGATTTCTCCAGAGCTTAGTACAATGCCTACCACATTGTAAAAGAGCTTAATAACTGTGGGGAATATGAGTGAATGGAACACTAAGATTACTTCTACCTTTTTTACTTTTATAGTTAGGCATACATATGCTTATTCTTGTGTTTGAAAATACTTCCTCTGAAGAAGAGCTACTGGGCCAAGAACAAAAAAAAATTGTGTCTGTTGCTATAGGTATATAGATATCTCACTCTACTCTTTTCTCCTCCTCCTTCCTAACCAAGCCTTGAATATGTCACTTACAGAGTTTGGACAGGATAATAAACCCCTGAGTAAACCCCTAGTTTAATCCAGATGGGATATACTATTACTCTCCCTGGCCCAACCCCTACACAGACACTAAGTGATTTAGAGTGATCATGTGATCAAAGCTTGGCCAATCAAGGTCAACTAGACTCAGATTCAATACATTTTTTTAACTGACAAGTAAAAACTATGTATTTATCACATACAACATGATGTTTTTAAATATGTGTAATTACAGAATGGCTAAACCAAGTTATTTAACATATGTATTACCTCATACACTTTGAAAACACTTAGCATCTACTCTCTTAGCAGTTGTTAACTGTAGTCACCAAGTGGTACAACAGATCTCTTGAATTTAATTCTCCTATTTAACTGTTATACTTTCAACTAAGAATGTCCCCTAAAGGCCTCATGCAACTCATAGATGGGAATTTAGGAAGGTGTTTGGATCATGGGTTGACTTCTTGTTGGAAAGTGAGGCCTAGTAGAAAGAGATGGGACACCACAGGGCATGATCTGAAAAGGTGTATTCCTTGGCTCTCTCTCTTCTTCCTGGCCCCATGATGTGAACAGCTTTTCCTTCACTATGCCCCTCTGCCATGCTGCTTCTGCCTTGCAGCCAGTTATGCACTGAAACTTCTGAAACTGTGAACCAAAATAAACCTCTCCTCCTTTAAATCGTGGGTGTCCAAGTATTGCATCTCAACAACAACTAAGACACTAACTAAAGTTTGTATCACTTCACCAACAGCTTTCAACCTCCCCCTTCTCAGCCTCTGACAAGTGCTATTTTACTCTTTACTTCTGGGAATACAGCCTGTTAAAAATTCCACATATGAGTGAAATCATTAGGTATTTGTCTTTCTGTTCCTGGCTTATTTCTTTGTTGTTGTTGTTGTTTTGTTTTGGTTTGGTTTTTTTGCTTAAATTCTTTTATTGGTACATGTTAGGTATACAATACGTTTGCATTTATCATTGGGTGCTTGTACCTGTACATGATATATCTTGGTTCTTATTTTTTCCCCATTACCTGTGCACCCTTCACCCCTAAACCCTTCCCTATTTACATAGACTTCATTTCCTTTTTTTTTCTTTTCTCATAATTTTTCCTTACCCTTCTTTCCTTTCCCCATCTCCTCCCACCACCCCTACACCTTTGGACCTTTTCCTATTTCAAATTATCAATTATTCATTATTAACCCTTTTAATCCTTAGTTACACTTTCAGTTTCTCACACTAGAGAAACTATTCGGTATTTACACATGTGTGTCCTATTATTTCACTTAAGAGTATGTCCTCAATGTGCATCCATTTAGCTATAAATGCCTCTAGTTTCTCGTTCTTTATGGCTGAGTAGCACTCCATTTTATAAAAAAACCATATCTTCTTTATCCAGTCTCCAGTTGATGGGCACTTGGGCTGTTTCCAAGCTTTAGCTATTACAAACTGTGCCGCTATAAACATGGGTGCACATATATCTCTGTGGTGTGATTCTTTCAATTCTTTTGGGAAAATGCCCAGCAGGGGAATAGCTGGGTCAAATGGGCTGGCTTATTTCACTTAACATAACATCCTCCAGCTGGGGATTTAGCTCAGTGGTGCCGCCGCCTGCCTTGAAAGTGCAAGGTCCTGAGCTTGATCCCTGGTACCGAAAAAAACAAAAAAAGTAACATCCTCCAGGTTTGTCACAAATGACAGGATTACCTGCTTCCTTTTTTTTTTTTTTTTGGTACCGGGGATCAAACTTGGAACCTTGCGCTTGAGAGGCACGTGGTGGAACCACTGAGCTAAATACCTGGCCCTGATTATCTTTTTAAAAGCTGAATAGTATTCCACTGTGGATACATACCATTTTTTGTGTCTGTTGTTTTGTTTTCTTTTGTTTTTTGAGACAAGAAAACAGCCTGTAGTCCAGGCTGGCCTTAAACTCACTATGTAGCTCAGGCTGGCCTTAAAATTGTAGTGATCCTCCTGCCTCAGCCTCCCGAGTGCTGGGATTATAGGTGTGCACCACCATGCCCAGCTTCTGTGTCCATGCTTATGGTCACTTAGGCTAACTCCATATCTAGGCTATCATGAATAATATTGCAATGAACATTGAATTGCAGATGTCTCTTCAACATAAAGATTTCAATTCCTTTGGACACACATCCACTAGTGTTTTGTTTTATTTTGTTTTTCTATTGGGAAAATGTACTCTTCTGCCTTAGTTCAAAAAGCATATAGCCCTGGTGCTGAAGGTACCAGTTTTGTGGCCCTGAGGAGCAATCTTGTTGCTTGCTGAGGATTAGCACCCTCTCTACCAAGGAAACAGAGGAGAGGAACATAGAAAGGGAGACCAGTCATAGTCACACTGCGACCAGATTGATCCTCATCTGATGCTGACCTGCCTCTCAGCTTTGTAAATATGTGAGTCAATAAGTTCCTTTTCTTGTTTAAGCCACTTTAAATTGCATTTGTGTTTTTACTTTTAAACGTAAGTATTCTAACTCCTGTGCTACATGCTGCCAAATTGTTTTTCAAAAGAGTTACCAACATTTGCAATTAGGCTGAAATTGTTTCTAACCTATCAGATAAGACAGCTGCTTCTGAGAATTCATTAATTCAGCATAGCAGACATCACAGAGATGCTGAGATGTCAACTCATTCATTCTGGCCCCTCATGAGCTGTAGAATATGAAGTCAAACGATACCTGTCACCCCTCTGTCACCCTCAACCTGGAGGAGCAGGGAAATGGGAGACAATATTCTGTTTTCAGATGGAGCTGTGAATTTTTTCACCTCCTGACTCTGCTTTCCCTTGGTTCATCGCTCAAGCTCTCCTACATTATGGAAAAGAGGGACATAGCAGCTCTTGGCATGATGCCCATCAGTCCTTACTTCTGCAGGAGAATAACCTATCTCTTGAGAAGTGTAGCATCCTCCCAGGGTGCCCTTTGCCTGAATCATGAGCCTAGGAGGTATTCTAAAGTCATGCCCGGCCCAAGAACATCCTGGGAATACGGAAATTTCATTTCCACTATAGGAATCATACCACATACTCAGTTTTGTTCCCTGCTTTTTTTAATCAACTGCACATCTACAACAGCTTCCAACAATACCTTTAAAATGATTGCTTTGTAGTCTCATGAGTGGATGTGCTTTATTTATTTAATTTAATCCCTGCTGTTAAACATTTGGTTATTTCCAATTTTTCACTGCAACAATCAGCACAGTATGCCTTTTAACTAAGCATCCGCTTTACAATTATTTTTAGACATAGAATTGATAAGTCAAAGGGCATAAATATTTTTAATGCTTCTGATGCATTTTGTCAAATTATCTTCCAACAAAACTATAACATTCTATTCTCCCATCTACACAATTTAAGATTTCTGATTTCCCCAACCATGCCCATTCTAGCTGATAACACTTGAAAAACAAAATCTTTGCCAAACAGACAAAATGATATTTTGTGGTTCTAATTTGCTTTCTCTTATTAGTAGTGAGTCTCAATAAAGTTCAATTCCTTCCATGCAAATTGCACTTTCCGGCAGAGAAATTAAAACAGCAGTAAGAGTGAACTGGATGGAGGCTTACAGCCTCAGTCCCTGGGAGAGAGTGAGGCATAGCAAGAGCACTAATTATGATGATAATTTAAATAATAGCTGTCACTTACAGAGCAATTACTATGATCAGTAATGTAACCTATCCCATCATTCCTCATTCCATTTAGTCTCCTCAGATGCCATGTGTAACCCCATCCACCAGGGCTCCCTCTTGTGGACCAAGTGCTTTGCTCAGCCTCTAATTTTCTCACTATAAAGTAAAGTGTCCCCTCATGGTTTCCACAGGGTTTCTGGTTGTGGTAACTGCTGTAGGGATGTCTCTATTACCTCCTTATCTACTTGCCTCTTCTGTTATTTGTCCAAGACTTGACTCATATATTGAGCATTTTGTGACTTTGTCAACTTAAATAAAGACTTGGAGGTTGCAGAAAGGAAGAGAAAGGTTTTTAACCACACTGTCTGAACAACTTCATTGTTTCTCATTGTCTCCCCATTATGGTTTAGATCTGGGATGTTCCTCCAAAGCCTCATGTGTTTAGAAGGTGACTAGATCATGGAGGTGCTATGCTCATCAGTGGACTGGTCCACTAATGAATTTATAGCTGACTTGGCATTAGGAGGTAGGGCCTGGTTGAAGGTGGGTCACTGGATGCTGACCTGGAAGGATGCATGTCTTTCCCTGCCTCCTCCCTTCTCTGCTTCCTGGCAGCCATTAAGTGAGCAGATTTCCTCCTCTCAGACTCTTCCCCCATACAGTTTCTGCCTTGGAGCCAGTCAACCATGGAATGAACCCACAGAAGCTGTGAATTAAAATAAACCTCACTTCCTTTCATTCATGTGTCCAGTATTGTGTCTCAGTGAGGAGAAAGTGACAGTCTCCTCAGGAGCAAAATTTATTCCTCTCCCTGGCTGTACAAAAGCATAGAATCACTTCTGGTGCCCAAGTAGGGGTAGATATTTGCCTCTTAACCTTTTATAGATTCATCAAAGTATTTTTCCAAACATATAACAAAAAAATGTTCCCTTGGCTTTGAACATTTATAAATAAGTTGGAAGCTAATGTAGTTCAATTGTGTCAATGAGAAAACTGAGGCTAAAAGAGATAAAATGATTTGTCCAAAATCCCATGCTTCTATGATCAAAGAAGCTCTAAAGATTGCTGCCCTAGCAGCAATAGATGTCTACTTGTCTTGAACTTGCAGCTCATCTTCTTGCCCCTGTACTGTCCTGCTTGCTGCTTCCTGTGTTTCTCATTGCCTGGACCACAGTCTCCCATTATCTCAATATTTGCTGTACAGATGGACCATATCCTCATCCTTCAACCTGGAAAATAGCTTGGCATATAAAAACTGGAGAGCTCAATCACAGAAACATATCCATGTCATCACAAAGCACAAGACAGTTGTGACCTTGAGACCTCCAGCACTCCCAGCCCTCACCTTTAGAGCAAGGAGAACTAGGGCAACTCAAGAGAGGAACACAGCTACCTGGAACACAGATGAAGATGAGCCTGTTCCCAAGCTTATGACTGACTCATTCATCAGACACGTTTCCATTCCCTGAGCTCAGGCTCATGCAGAGATGAACATTCTCCACGGTTCCATTGTGTTCCTGCTCAGGGGCGGGGGCTTTGGGTAGATTTTTGAAGAGCAATTATGCTTATTATGGGTTAGGATTTCAGAAACCTCTGTTTGCTGAGTGCATTAATTTTTAGCCCTTTCCATCACTCATTCTTCCTGACAGCCCCATTTTGCAGGTGTAAAAATGTACAGATGGAGAGCAATGGAGAAAAACTGTAACAGAAAGCCAAAGATGGGTAAGATCAATCCTAGGACGGAAAGAGAGATTCTTAGCTGGTATCCTTGGTGTTTCTAAGGCTTCCCCTTGGCCATCTCAGTTGTGGGAACCAATAAATTTCCTCCTTTATTTTAACCAGTTGGTGGTGAATTTCTCTCACTTGCAATTGGAAGGCTTCTAATTATTATGCCTCCTGTATGTGGCATTTAAAAAAAAACAAATATTTTTATTGTATATTAGTGCAAGCTTATTTTGAAAGTTGAAATCACACATAAGTACCATAAGTACATAAAGTATAGACTTAGGGTTAGGCATAAAGAATGAAGTACATAGTTGCCTCTGTACCCTTTCAAACTATCATTGTAATTAAAGAGATAAAACAGAAGACCCGTAAGAGTAAGGAGAATGGAAGAGAAGACACAGCAATAGACATTGATGCTACAGAGCTAAGAAAGCAGTGGGACACCAGAAAATCAATTTAATTAATTCTATGGATCCCCAAAAGGCTCAGGAATCAGCAGTGTCATGTGCCTCTTAAAATAGTGTACTAAAGGGCTGGGGATTTAGCTCAGTGGTGCCAACGCTGCCTGCCTCACAAGCACAAGGTCCTGAGTTCAATCCCTGGTACCAACCAAAAAAAAAAAAGAAAAGAAAAAGTATACTAAATACTATAGTTGGGGATATAGCTCAGTGGTAGAGTACTTACTTAGCATGCCTGAGGCCCTGGGTTTAATCCTAGCACCAACCAAAAGAGGAGTACAGATAGGGCAGGAAATGGAGGGGTTGTTAAAAGTCTGTAAACACTGAGTCAGGCTCTTGGTCTCTCATCTAGACAGAGGATTAAATGGTATCTTTATGGGGTAGAGGCCAAGAGTTCATTCTCCTCTCAGTTGTAAGATACTCAGGCTTCTAGTCCTCCTACAAGTGGGCAATTAGAGGATTCCACTTCAGGAAAAATGAACAATCCTTAAGAAAAGGCCCACTGATATTACTCACAGCTGGAGCCTCTCCAAAACAGCCCAGCCAGATCAGCCCTTTGCCAACAAACACTTCTTTTCCATGTGTTTATCAACCCATACGGTAGCTTAAGAGGATGGAAGGTTGTAATGACATACTCTGTTCTGCTACTTGCTTTTTAAATTTCATTATGTGCTATGGATACACTATGCATATACACAAAAGTCATCCTGCTCATTAGACTTAAATGTATGAAGAACAGAATCTCACACCATCTCCAAGTGTCACCCTTCTGTTTCCTTATACACAGAAGGAGGGACCCTTTCCAATGGGAAATCTAATGACTACTTTAACCAAGGGATCTAATTTGACACCACCAATGCGGAACAAAGATTCCACATGCCTTCTATGTGATGGCCTAAGAAGGACATAGTATTACTTCTGCGACATTGCTACTAAACATGCACATCCCTAATCTAACCAGGAAGAAATAATCATATAAATCCAGAGAATGGATATTCTCCTAAACTCTTCAAAAATTCAAGGAGGAGGAAAGGGGATCTGCTCTAGATTGAAGGCAACTAAAGAGACAAGACAACTGAATGCGGTACACAGTCCTGGATTGAATTTAGCCTGGGAAGACACTAGCTAAAAAGGACATTTTGAGGACAGTTGGAGAAATTTGAATATTAAATATTCATTTAAATATAAAATGTATAGAATGTATGGCATTAACCTTGAATTTCTTGAATGTGACATATATGTGGCAAAATGTTAAGGACTGGTGAATCTAGGTGAAAGATATACAGGTATTCGTTGTACTAGTTTTGCAACTTTTCTGTAGGTTTGAAGATTTTCAAACTAAGAAGCTGGGGAAAGAAGGGAGTTGGCCTCTGGACTTCTGAGCCATCCAAACCAGTTGTGCTGGTGATTCAGCTTCTGTGAGTGCCATGTCCTCCTCTATGGAAGGGGGATAATAGAACCTATCTCAAGAGGATGTTGAGTTAAATGAGATAATCCCTGTAGAGTACATATCCATGACATAGTAAATGTTAACTGTCAGTGTCATTTGCATCATTCTCTTTAATGGATGCATAATTCCATTGTCTTGAGTTGGCATCAAAGTCCTCACCCAGCTAAGGAGCCTTGCAATTTTCTAGTCAGTGCAAGATCATGCAGGCATCATTTGTGCCATCTACTATTGATAGGAGCAGGACATGTTTCAGCTGTTGACTTGAGATGCCTCGCTGGTGGATACATAGGATTGGAAGCCCCTTGCCCTGCCTCCATGGGGAAAGAGAACCCCATTCTCTGAATGAAGCCCATTCAGTATGGCTCTCCACCACCCTCAGATAGCCCTTCACCCTGGTCAGGGTTCTGTCCTCCTGGCTAGTGATTACTCTAAGGATAAGCATCTTGTTGGATATTGTCCTCCCAAAATCTTGAAAAATATAATCCAGCATACCTACTGTGAACCAGCACTGCAGAAATGGATAAATCCCTGCTTGAGGCCTAGAAAGGTAGACAGACAATATGCAAATCCAAATCTTAAAATCCTAAAAGTACAACAAAAAGATCCATGCTTTTTAACTCCTCCATCATTCCTTCAAGTGAGGCACCAAAATTAAAATCTCAGAAATATGCTTTATCATCTGCAAGGACTCAGGATGCCTCACTAGTGGACACCTAGGGTTGAGAGCCCCTTTCTCTACCTCCGTGGGGAAAGAGAACCCACTTCTCTGTGTGGAGCCCACTCAGTATGGCTGATTCAAGGTTCATTCGAAAATAGCTGCAGGAGCAATTTCCTCCCAATTACCAAGACTTTCTCAACACTATTCCCTAGGGAGAATTAATAGAGATGGTTCCAGATGATAATGTCAGGGAACCAGAACTATTAAATAACTTCTGGAAATCCTCAAGGTTTAGTGACAAAGCTTTTCCTTTCAATTCCTAGCTACTTTTTATTTTTTTAAAGTCCTCTCCAGTTATTTCATTTTATTGTGTTCAGACCATCCTTTGACGCAAGTAGGACAAATATAGTCCCATCCATCTCTCTGATAGCAGAGGGGGTGGCACAGTGTCATCGAGAAGAGCATGGCTCTTGCGTCATGCTGCCTGTGCTCACCATGAGCTCTGCCAATTAGCAGCTTTGTACCCTGAGGCCAGTGACTCTGCATCTTTAAGCCTCAGTTCCGTTGTCCATAAAATGGGGATAGAACAGTTCCTATCCCATAGTGTTATCAGTGCTATCAGATGAAATCATGAACATAATGGCAAGACTGGGCACATACTAATTTCTCAATAAATATCATTGACATTATTATTACCACAGACAGACCGGGCTGTCAAGGGTAGACAGCAATAATGGAGAACTTTGAGATAGAAGAACAGTACTAGACATAGAGGCAGATTGAAAGGGTCAATAAAATTGTTTCTGTTCAGTTAGGTTGGGGAAAGGGGACAGTAAAAGTAAGCAGGCCACTAAAGAGGACTCCCCTACAAAGGGTATTCAACGAGGCAATGTGCTCAGCTGCATAGTTGAGGCAGGGCTGGGAACCACTGCATTTCTGACAAGGAATCAACTTAGGGTCCAGTCCAAGGAGATGGCCAGGTGAATGACTATGGAAACATTTAAATGTTCCAGGTGAGAAAGTCTCCTAAAGACAGATGTGGTTTGGGAAATGTTTTGCCAAGTTCTTACAGTGATGTTATATTATGGTCACAGAGTTGGCCTGATCTAGAATCTAGCTCTGCCTGATACCAAAGCTCCTGATCTTTCAATGATATCCCACTGCCTTTAATTATTTATCTGTAAATCTCAACAAGTTCTGTAGCATAGTGGGTACTCACTCCATAGTGATGGAGGGAAATAGAAGGATGGGTAGATGGTATACAATGGAGAGATGAATTGATGGTGCATAAACAGCAGATGAATATGTAGACAGATGGATGGTAGGTGAATGGATGGGTGGTAGATACATAGATGTACAGTGGTGGGTGGGTGAAGACTTTAGACAAATGCCTAGTTGAGTAGTTGAAAGATGAATGAATGATGAGATGAAGAAGGGCTCTGGGAAGGTGGTCAGAGACAGAGAATTTTAGATTAGGTAGCCACCTAAGTGAAGTAGGGGTGATGAAATATAATCAGGTACTTAAAAGCCAAGTTACCCCATGTTAAAATAACAACTACTTAACACTCTTAAATGAGTACTATAATTCATTACTTACCATGTGCCAAAGCCTATGCTAAGTCTTTTTCAGAGATCTTCTCCTACAATCCTCACAAAAACCCTGAGCTCATTACTATTAACCTACAAGGTGGTTGGGGCTTAGAGAGGCAGATCTCCAATTTTTTGGCAAAATGGGAACTCAGATTCAGACTTCTGAAAATTCTAAATGCCTGCTTTTAATATATGTGCCAAATACCTATGACTACCTTTTCTTCACAGAAGCAGCTCATAAGACCAACTCAGAATCAAAAAAAAAAAAAAATACTTCCCAGAGAAGGAAATACCATACTCAAGCCAAGACTTAAAGGTCAAGAAAAGAAAAGGCTTTTAAAACAAAAAGAACAGAAAACCTAGCACCAAGGTATGTGAGAGTAAGTCAGGGATAAAAGCAAGAGGGGTCCTTAGGCTCAGACCAGATCCTGGAGGGCCTTGAGTGCTGAGTATAGAATGATTACTAAAAATATTAATCACAATGGATGTTAGCAAGCATTATGGTTAAGTCCTTTTACTTGTATTAGCTCATCTAGTCCTCTAAAAAATGTAACAGTAGTTGCTACTGTCAGCCACAATTGCAGCTGAGGCACTGAGTCTGAAAGTTTCTGACCCTTACTGAAGAGAACACAGCTAATAAACGGCAAAGCCAAGAATTGAGCTGAGGTATCCCTAATTCCATGGTTCAGGCTGTAACTGCCCTGTGTGAGTTTGAATCATATTCATTCCACAAGGGTTTGATCTTCATCCTGTCCAACGGGAAGCCATTGAATGACCTGAAAAAATTTGAGTTATTAGAAATATCCCTTCTGTTAACTATGGCAATGGGATAGAGGAAGATGACTGGTCTCTCCATAAGGCCCCTCTTAGGTTGGCTTCTCCTGCATGTGGGCCTTTGCCGAGACAAGCTGATTCTCACCTCCCAGGTACCTGAGCCCATTCACTGAATGGGAGCCCAAGATACTTGATCCACTGTGTGACTTTAAGAAGGACTTGACCCTCTCTGGGCCTCATATTCTTTATGTGGAATAACAAGAGGCTGGTCTCATAGATCCTCAAGGGTCTCTACAGCTGTGACATTACTATTCCCTCTGATATTCTCTGAGGCTCTGCAGTTAATGGTGCCACTTTTAGCCACTTAACCTCAGGAAAGTTGACGTCTGCATTTTTTCCCACACTACTATTAATTTCATCTTTTCCCAAATATGAGTTATTTTTGGCCACTGTTCAATATAAAGCTTTTGTTCTCCTGGCCCTTGGTGTCATCTCTAGCTTGTCTCTTCAAAGAATCCTCTTAAAAACACCATTGCCTTTCAGAGCCACTAACTCCAAGGGGAAAGCTATTTATATGCCTCTGACAGTGTATAATCACTGATTGCACCTCACCAAGGAGTTGTCAACAAGTAGCGTTATGCTGGAGGTTGGCTCCCAAAATGCCAGCAGAGATGTCAACTGTCACTTGCTTGAGACACTAGGAAAGGTTCAAATTTCATTTAAATGTGGCCCAGGACTAAACTGGGGAAGAGGGGTGACCATAGCTTCTGGTCTCTGTCCTAAAGAATATTCAGGCAAGAGCAGCCCCTCCAGGATTGGTGAAAGGGCAGAAAATGTGAGGACCAAGGGTAATACCATGTGGCATTTATGGGTATGATCTCAAGAGCCAGCTGCCTGGGTTCAAAGGCCAGTTTAGTTCTTAGGAGTGTGCCACCTTGAGCAAATTATTTAACATCTCAATGCTTCAGTTTCCTCATCTGGAGACTGGGGATATTGTAAATTTAAATGAGTCAATGGACATGAAGTCATTAGGATGGCATTAACTATATAGTAAATGCTTAATAAAATGTTGATTGCTATTACTATTATGACTAAAGGCCAGTGAGAGGCCCCACTGGCCACAAGAAACAAGCACACCATAAAGCAGCAGTTCTCAAAATAGGTTTCCCAGTTTCAGCAGGGAACTTATTAGAAGTGCAAATACCCAGACCCCATCCAGACAGACAGAATTAGAATGGGGTGGGGCATACATCTGAGTTCTAGCAAGGACACTGAGTGATGCCAAGGAGAAGAACAGTCTGAGAATCACTGTTGTAAGAATTCCTCCATTTCTCCCAAAGTAGATAAACATGGCAGTATTAGCTGTGTGACTTAGGACAGGTCTTTTCCTTTCCCTGAACTTCACTATCTTCCATTGTAAAATGTGGTAAAAATAGAGAATTTTTGTGAGCATTCAATGAAATAAAGGGTATAACAACCTGGCATGTACCATCCTAGCTCTGTTTCATCTTCTCAGATCTTTGGAAGATGTCTCTGGAATGCTGGCAGCCCAAATAGATTTTTGTAGTTATCATAGGTACCTTTTAGTCCCCTGGTATACCTGTTCATATCTGCACAGTGGAGAGAACCCCACGGAGAGCCCACCCAGTCCCTGGGTGACTCCCCATAGTCACCTCCCACTCTGGGTTCTTGTTCTTCCTATCTATTTGTACATCTGAGGATCTTCGGACCAGATAAGTGGGAGACAGAATGGCTATAAATGATCATAATAATTTACTACTTTCTCTGAGACTTACTGTACAACAAAAACAGTCAGACTCTCCATTGAGATTGTGAGTCAATTCAATGGGATCTCTTTCCCAGGAGAACCTTATTAAGCACCTACCACATGCAAGCTCTTTTCTGGCCCTGCAGATACAATAGGGAGCAAGACATGCTTCTGTCCCTAATGGAGTTGACACCATAAAGAAGGCAGCAAAGAGTCAACATCTAATGACAGAATTATTTTATTATAAGTATAATAGATACATGGTGACACAGGCAGGAACCCACTGGTGTGTGGGGTGAAAGAGGGGTGAGGGGGTAATGTTTGATCTGAAAGCAGAGATTCAGTAGGCAAAGGTAGATAGCTTGAGGGTAGGATTCCACCAGAAGTACCTACAGTACGTATGAAATCCCAAAGATGTGAATCAGCAATGATTATTACAGGGTCATGAAGGCCACCTTGAAAATGTTGAGCAATAAGAAGCAATCAGAGGATTTTCACCAGGGGAGTGAAGTGACTAAATTTGAATTTTTAAGAGAAGATTAATTTTTTTATTGGCCATTCCAAATGTGGGTGAGCATGTGAAGTTATTGAAACTCTCACACATTGCTTTGTGGATTTACAAAATGGTATCACTACTTTGAAAAACAACCCAGCTGTTTAATTTGAAGTTAGAATTGACCTTAGCATCCAACCCAGCTATCCAACTTCCAAATATGTACCCAAGTGAAATGTAAAAGTGTGTTCACACACACAGAGAAAAAAATCTAGAGTTAAGTATTTGTACCAGCTCTATATGTAATCACCAGAAACCAGGAAACTATTCAGATGTTCATTGGCTGGTGAAAGGATAAACAAACCACATACATCAATTCAGTGGAATCCTAGCCATCAACAAAAGGAATAAACTGCTGATAAACACAACAGGGATGGATCACATAGGAAATAAGTTGAGTGAACAACTCCAGACTCAAAAGACTACCTACTATACTATTGTGTGTTACATACAATATGATATTTTTGAAGGGCCGAAACTATGAGGATAGAAAACACTTCTGTGATTGACAGGGGCTGGGAATGGAAGGAGGAATTAATTCCAAAGGGCCTCAAGGGAACTTTTTAGGGTGACAGAACTGTTCTATACCTTGATTATAGCAGTAGTTAGGTGGCTGTGTGCTTGTCAAAATTCACAGAACTGTACACAAAGAAAGGTGTATTTTCTGCATATAAATTATACATTTTTGCTGCAAAGAGGAGAATCAGTTGGGTTGAACGATAATTGGAAGCCCTTTGCTAATAAGAGAAGAGACAACAGTGTCTGTACTGAAATATAGTAGTGGCGACAGAAGTGCAGTTAGATTGGAGAGCTATTGAGAAGAAAAATGTGATACATGAAATGCAATATGGCATAAGTCTACAGCTTTGTAGGGTCACTTTTTTGTAGGGTTTTCTCTCTTGCTGCCATTTATATGGACCATTTTTATATGTAGACAATTTTCATATCTGCAATTTCTGCCAATGACAGTATGCTGTGGCCTTCGAGTTTCACAAGGGGAAGGAGGCAGGGATGTTAGTCAAGTGAGTGGGCAGAGGCACCCTTGGGGACCCAGTGAAACATAAATTTACAGGATCACAGGGCAGGCTGGAGTCAAGGCACATCTAAGGCAGGGTCCCAGGTGATGACTGCAGGATAACCAGCCCCATCTGTGAGTGAGGAAACTAAGGTAAGAGGGACAAGTGATTCTGCCAGGCCACTGTGACGCCTCCCTTTACATGCCCAAATTTATCTTCTCATCAGAGCTTTGGATCCTGTGTTTAGAAGCTCGGAGGAGAACCATGAATCACTGGTTGACTCTCAAGTCTAATTATTTCCTTGGGTGACGTTACCCTCACATCTTGGAGACACAGTGAATCCTCCACTGTGATACTTAGAACAAGAGTCACAAGACCTGCGTCATCTTAGCTCTGACTCCGTGGCTCTGGTGACTGGTTTCACTCTCTGGGCTTTGACTTCTTTGGGGAATGAGTAGTTGTTCTCCAAGAACTCATCCAGCTTTAAAAATAAAGGTATTCTTCTTGAGAGGTTTTTATTTTATCTATCCTAATCCTGAAATGTATATTTAAAAATAAAGTTTGCCAAAAGGAAGGGAGCAGAAAAAAAAGATTAGAAAATCAGAATGAAGGGAAAGTAAGAGGAAGCCAGAGGTAAAACAGGCCTATACTGTGTGAGAGATTGGCTTTACCCTTGAGCTTAGAAATCAATTTGTCTCCAGGGTTTCTAGCAGCCAACACAAAGAGGCAGTCAAAAGTTGTGAACTCAACATTGTTCAAGGGAAATTTCTGCAGTGTAGAAACTGTCCTAGATCCACACCATCCTAAGATGGCAGCCACTACTCACACATGCCTATTGGAAACTTGAAATGTGGCAAATGTGACTGAGGACTGGAATTTTACTTTTTAAATTAATTTTAATTAATATAAATTGGAGTAGTCATGTGGGCAATGGACTACTCTTTTGGGCATTGCATCTTAAGATAATTCCCAAGATTTGTTCAGTGTGCCAGTTACAACAACTTTACTGCCTCTCAGCTCCAACTTCACCTTTTACTGCTGGTCTACAGTAACAGAGTTGGGCCTTGCAATTACAGTATAGTACTTCCCTTTTGCCAGCTGACACAATGCTAGGCTTTGTCAGTAGGGGGCACAGGAGAGACACTGAAGGGAGAAAGGCATGTCTCTCCCTGTTTCCAGTATGCTCCACTGTGTAGGTTCCTACAGTTCATGCATAGGACAGGCAGCTGCAGGTCCCAGCTCCAGCAGCATACTTGGCTTCTCCTGTGCCCAGCTTCTGCTACGTGTAAGCTTTCTGCTGCACTTGACTCCAGCACCATGGGTGGCTTCTCCAACATCCAGTTTCTCCACAACAGGCACCAGTTCCTGCAGGACAAAACAGCCAGCAATACCCAAAACCTGTTCCCATGGCTTCAGAGTGGAATCTTACTAGTGAGACACCTCCTTGTGAACAGCTGTCTCCAATATCTCCTCTCCAGATGCATGGCTGCCAGGGCACCTTAGGGGCAGATTTCCAGAAGTCCTGATGGTGCAGTACCTAGGGCACTGCTCTACCTGCCAGGGAGCCACAGCATGCCCTCTCCAACAAGGTCTGGGTCACAGCCCTGGGCCTTGGGGCTCTTCCTTGAGCACTCTGTGTCAGAGCTAAGGGTACCCCTTATACCTGCTATTCCTACATTCTTCATAGTTCTTTTCTAGCAAATCTTTTGTTGCTCCAACCCTCTCTTAGAGTTAATAGTTTTCATGTTAAACTTTCTTTGTTCAAATTACTGTGTTGTTTTCATCTCCTGAATGGACTCTGGCTGGTCTAAGAGCAGTATCAGGAGACAGACTTGTAAAGATGTCATCCATTGTCTTAGTTGTGGCCTTGTGCTGGAGAACAGTGACAAGCTCCTTACTGATGCGACATGGGATGCCAGTAATCTGTCACATGCAGGGCCAATTAAACAAGCTATCACCTCTGCTGCTTTGTGATGAAGAGCCAAGTGCAGCAAATGCCTAAGAAGCCAGGTAGATGCTGCACGCAACTGCCCTGGTGGTAATTATGGCTGCAATGACGGTAGTGCAGGATATATTCTTTTAAGTACACTTGAATGCTCACAGAGAGAAAATGCCAAGCTCAGCTCAAATTATGCTCTGAGAACCAAAGAGGTACTTGTGTGAAAACTGATTAGGAAAGAATGGGATCATAAAGCTGAAAGTGGGGACATCTAGTTGGATCCAGAAGAAACTGATAATCTTGAACCCCCAAATCATTGTGAGCTTCCCTTAGCAGCAGAAATAGCTTGTCCTCTAGTGTATTCGGACACTAGCTTTTCTTTGCTTTAAAACTTCATGATTGCCTTCATAATGAAAGAGTATGGTCATTCCTTGGTACCCACCAAGACCCCTCTTTTTTGCTCCCACACCTGTAACTAGGGTCAAAATTGCAAAAGTTTGCTAAAATATATCAGCATAAGCCTGGGGAACATGCATGAGTGTGGATATAAGGGCCACTGGGCTCAAGGACAACCTATATTTAGTGAGATTGAGATGCCAAAACTTCCCTGGAATTACATAGAGGAGGAAACTCAAAGACTTAGGAAGATTAGAACTGATCCCATCAGTCAAATTCCCAACAGTTGGTGGCTAAAGGCTGCTGGTGAGGAGGTACTGGTGTTTCCAGCACACCAGGCCAACAGGTGAGGAATCCCTTTGGTGGAGAAATGCAGATTCTGGCTCTTGGAGATCACTCAGGTAAGGACAGGAGTATGTGCTGAGGGCCTGAAAGTGCCTACAATCTGAAAATTTTCTCTATAAAATAGAGAGGAGAACTCTTGCCTTAGGGTTGCTGCTGTGCTGCTAAAGTGCACACTGTAGGGGTTACTCTTCACGCCCTGAACTCTGAGTTGCTATGAAAACAAAGGAGATGATGAAAAGAGAGACTGAGAGTAAGTCTGCAGTAAATCCATTTCATTTCCTTTTTTTTGAGACAAGGTTTGGTCATGTAGTTCAGGTTGGCCTCGAACTCACAGTGATCCTCCTGACTCAGCCTCCTAAGTGCTAGGATTACAGGTGTGCGCCACCAGCCTTGGCTCCCTCTTTATTTTTATAATTGCTTCACCATATCAAATTCTTACTCTGTGTCAAGCACTGCACTGGTGTTACTCTCATCTGAGATATGTGTTAACCTTCTACAGAAGAGAGGATCGAGGCTCAGAGAGTTTAAGCAACTTTCACCAGACCGCCGAGAACACAGAACCCTGTGCATTTGACTCCAGAGCCCTTGCTCATCACCTCTGCAACACACAGAGCTGCCAAGCTGAACTTCTGACATGCTGCCCAGCTATGCTCGTTCCAAAGCTCAGGTGCCAAATGCCTGGATCAGCATCTCCCCTTGTCAGACACAGCTCAGACAGCTTTGGAGGAAGCTGCTGCCAGGAACTGACATGCCTCCTACTGCTTCTCTTCCTTCTTAATTACTGTCCTCCAGGGACAGCTCAGGTGGATAGGAGTGTCTTTTACCTGCCTGAGGCATTGGCTTCTTCTGCCCACACATGCCTCAGAGATAGCCTGCAGCACCACTGTTGGAAGAATTAATTTTGGCATCTTGAGCACCACTCTTGGGAGAACTAATTTTGAATGCTGGACTCAAGGCTTGCAAAGGCAAGTGGCCTGGCAGAGTGCTTTGTTTGGTCAAGCTGGTTCACCTGAGTCCAAAAGAAATGGACATGGTGCCCACTTTCTTTCTGCCTTGGAAGGCCTGGGTATGGCTACTAACCATTGTCCCCAGAGTTCTTGAGATTTCCAAACTCTGGGGATCTATATAGAGGAGACGGTTCTATTTTTGTGAAGTAAATACAGACCTATGCCAGGTCCTAAGCTGGGCACTGAGGATGTAAGTATGGCAAACACTGTAGCTGACTCCCCAGTGCCCTTGCCATCAATTCTACATATGTTAAGACTGTGGTTTTGGGAATTGCTCCATTTCCAGGAATAGGTCCTAGTATTAGTGGCTAGTTATTCACCAAATCCATTTTCCTTTCCTTCTGGCATATAGCTATACTACATTTCTCAGCTTCTTTTGCACGGAAGGATAGCCATGTGACTAAGTTCCAATAGTGTACCAGTAAATGTTTAACAACCAGATCACCAGGGTGAGTGGAGGCCCAGATGGTAACATTTGCTCATTTCCATGTTGTAAATATTCCCAGCATGGCTGATGTCAAGTTTTCAATGTCATGTCGCCAAAAGTGGAAAACAAATGTGCCTAGAACACCATTGTAAAATATTCCTCCACATGAGCACAGTAGAGTAATGTAACTCTAAAGCATCACTGCTACATGCCAGGCATGAATTGTGTGCTTACAGGCAGTTACAGGGGAGACAGAGTTTAGTGTACAGGATATTTATTAAATGGGGTTCTTAAAATAGAACTGGAAGTCCAATTTGACCCAGCTATTCCCCTGCTGGGTATCTTCCCCAAAGAATTAAAAGAAAAGTGATACATGTGTACCCATGTTCATAACAGCATAATTTGCAATAGCTAAAACTTGGAAGCAGCCCAATTCCCCATCAACTGGAGACTGGATAAAGAAAATGTGGGAGTTTTTTTATAAAATGGAGTACTACTCAGCCATAAAAAATGAGAAATTAGAGACATTTATAGCTAAATGGTTGCACATTGAGGTGATACTCTTAAGTGAAATAAATAGGACACACATGTGTAAATACCAGTTTCTCCAGTGTGAGAAACTGAAAGTGTAAATAAGGACTAAAAGGTATAATAGATAATGTGAAATAGGAAGAAAAGTGGCAAAGGGGAAGGGGAAGTGGGAGGGGTAGGGGATAGAAAAGAAGGGAATGGAAGCAATATGAGAAAATGAAAAAATAGAAACAAAATCTTTGTAAATAGGGAGGGATGGAGGGGTTGAAGGGAGGGCAGGGGAGGGGAGGGAAATAAGAACCAAGAGTCTATGTAAAGGTGCAAATTTCCAATGATGAATGTCATTATATTGTATACCTAAAATGTACCAATAAAATAAAATTTTAAAAAATCAATACAGGGAGAAGGGAATGATAGAATTGAGCAGAAGGGATAGAGAAGGATAAACTTAAGTCATTTGTAGGAAAATGGGTGCACCTGGAGACTGTAATGTTAAGTGAGGTAAATCAGATGCACAAGCTTAAATATCAGCTGGTTTCTCTTATATGAGAAACCTAATATAGAAAGAAAAAAGTTATTATAATCCAGCATGGCCATGAAAAGCATGAAAGTATACTTTGATTTACTATAATTGTCCTGTGTGTTTTATATGGTTTTTGGCCTGGTAGTCTGGCTGTTAATCTGTGTTTATGATAATTAACTTGACAAGAACTTATGAAATAAATAAATCTGATGCTGCCAAAAAAAATTAAATGGGGGGGGGGAGTGGAAAGGAAAAAAAGAGCTGAGATGTGTTATGTACATATACCAGTTCCCCACAATTAATATAATCATTATGTGAATATGTACTAATAAAAATTTTTTTAAAAACAGAATTGGGCAGAAGGAGAAGTTAAGCTATAATACAGGCCCAACAACAGCACTGGTCAAACCTTACAGCACCTCTGAAGCTAGAATGGCCCTTTGGTGGTATCCCAAATTGGGCAAAGATGACCAAGCCCTCATCAATCAGTCTTTGGATAAGAGCTACTATGAGAAGGTGAGGACCATGGTTAGGGAGACTCTGTAGCTTGCTGGCAACTGGATCAACAAGCCCCACAATGCAAGGAGCCCTGGAAAACACATGCATTATCTCATTTTATCTTCCTAAAAACCCTATGAGGAAGAGAGTATTCGTTCCCCATATTACAGATAAGTAACTGGGGATTCAGAGAGATTAAATAATTAATTTCCATCCCAGGTCTGTGTCACCTTCACTTGTTTTTATCCCTGATATGCTGTCCTACTCCCTCCACCCACTCATCTGCAAAGCAGATAGGGCAGAAGCTACAGGAAAGGGAAGAGGTCACCTGGGACCAGGCATGCTCAGAACACAAGTCTCCTTGGAATGTTGCAAAGTTTTTTTGGAAAGTCCTTCTGAGCCTGGGGCACATTCTTCTAGAATACTTTTTAAGAAATCATTAATCACTATATTATCTTATTTTTGATTGACACATGACATTGTACATATTTATGAGGTACAATGTGATGTTTCCATACATGTACACATTGTGTGATTATCAAATCTGGGTAATTAGCATATTCATTCATTCATTCAAAAAATGAAATCCTATCATTTGCAACATCTTGGATGAACCTCAAGGACATTATGCTAAGTGAAACAAGCCAAGCACAGGAAGAACTTTCTTGACAGGAAAAGTCCTGCTCTTGAAGATGGAATTGAATGTGTGAGAACAGCCAAAGGTCACTGGGTGCCACAGCTGCAGAAAAAGGAAGCAAACCAAGCTCAAAGAAGACATTAGAAATCACAAGCCAGCCACATCCAAAAGCACAGTCACCCCTGTCAGAACTATGGCAGTTTTCCTTGAAGAAGTCCTAAGCCATCCAGAGAACAAGTGGCCCAAGTTCTGCATTAGCTATGCATTCTTGGGGAAGTCACTCCTCCTATCTGAGACTTGGTCTTGTCATCTATAGACTAAGAGCAGCAACCCTTTCTATCTCCAAGGTAGTACTTTTTAGAAGTAGAATTAGGGCCGGGGATTTAGCTCAGTGCTACCACCACCTGTCTCACAAGCACAAGATCCCTGGTACAAAAAAATAAATAAATAAAAGAATTTGAATTATTAGAATTGCAGCTTTCAAGTCAGACAATTGACTTTTAGACTTTGTCACTGTATGATTTGGGGAAAGTTCTTCAGTTTCTCTGTGTCTGTTTCCAAATCCGTAAGTTAAGAATAAGAGTACTTTGAAATAGGTTTTTTAAAATTTATATCTTTATTGGTACATTTTAGGTATACAATATGTTTATACTTATCATTGGGTGCTTGTACCTGTACATGATGTATCTTAGTTCTTATTTTTCCCCCATTACTTGTGCACCCTTCATTCCCTCCACCCTTCCCTATTTACATAGACTTTGTTTCCATTTTTTCTTTCTTTCTCCTAATTTTTCCTTTCCCTTCTTCCCTTTCCCCTTCCCCTCCCGCCACCCCTACACCTTTGGACCTTTTCCTATTTCAAATTATCAATTATTCATTTTAATCATTTTCATCCTTATTTACACTCTCAGTTTCTCACACTAGAGAAACTATTCGGTATTTACACGTGTGTCCTATTTATTTCACTTAAGAGTATGGCCCCAATATGCATCCATTTAGCTATAAATGTCTCTAGTTTCTCATTCTTTATGGCTGAGTAGTACTCCATTTTATAAAAAAAAACCCACATCTTCTTTATCCAGTTTCCAGTTGATGGGCACTTGGGCTGTTTCCAAGCTTTAGCTATTACAAACTGAGCCACTATAAACATAGGTGTACATATATCTCTGTGGTATGATTCTTTTAATTCTTTGGGGAAGATACCCAGTAGGGGAATAGCTGGGTCAAATGGGACCTGTAGTCCTAGTTCTTTGAGGTATCTCCATACTGATTTCCATAGTGGTTGCACCAGTCTGCACTCCCACCAACAATGGAGAAGGGTTCCTTTCTCTCCACAGCCCTGCCAGCATTTGTTATTGGTTGATTTCTTGATAGCAGTCATTCTTTGTGGGGTGAGGTGAAATCTTAATGTTGTTTTCATCTGCATCTCTTGAATGACCAGTGATGTTGAACATTTTTTCATATATTTATTTGCTACTTTTACTTCTTTGAGAAATGTCTGTTCATTTTGAAACAGGTTTTTTTGGGACAATTAAGTGACTTGGTATAGGAAAAGGATTTTGAACTACAATAGGCACATTGTAAATACTCAGTAAGTGTTAGTCATTACTTTTGTTACCTTAGAGGGAATTATGAGGATTAAAGGAGACAACTATGTGCACAGGTTTGACAAATAATTCGGCTTTGCAAATCAGCTCAGAAAATGGTGGTATTCTGGTTACTAATGCTTTGTAACAAGTCATTCTAAAACTTAGTGGTTTAAAATAAGAACAATCGTTTTCTTTGCTCACAGATCTGCAATTTGGGTGGGGCTTAACAGGGTTGGCTCATTTCTGGTTCCTGCACCATCAGCCAAGTAGGTTGCAATAGAGCTGGAGAACTTGCTCCTGTCCCAGATGGCTCACTCATTTGGGCAGCAAGGTGGAGCCATCTATTAGCTAAGAGCTGGGCTGGGGCTAAGACCAGTGGCCACTATTGTCTCCACTTGGGCCTCTCTACAGGCTGCTTAGGCATCTTCACGGCATGGCAGCTGGGTGCACAGATTAAGTGTTCCAAGGAATTGAATGGCAAAGCTTCCGGTCCCCTAGGGCCTGGCCAGAACATGGGCTCAACTTCACTCTTGCAATGATTTATTAGGCAGTCACTGAGTCAGCCCAGATTCATGGGAAGAACACAGACCTCTTTTCTCAAGTGAAAGGTGTGAAGGAGTTTGAGCTATCTTCCTCTGGTCTGGGTAGTTAGGGTTCTCACTCCTGGTACTGGCTGCCCCTAGACAGACACAGATAGAACATAGTTCTTCTGATCCCGTGACTCCTGGCCCAGAGGTAGGGGCTTCTGAGCCACGGTCCCACTGTTTCTGTCCCAGAGGAAGGGGCTTCTGAGCCACTGTCCCACCTCTCCCAGCTCAGAGGAGGTGAGCCGCCCAGGTGCCAACAGCAACTCCTGCCCAGGGTTGAAATGAGAAGATACATAAATAAGTCTCAAAACCAGCCTTTCAGAACACCTAGAGCAACCGCAAAGGGAAATGAGATGGAACACACTGATAGTCAACCACCTGGAGCCACTGAACTGGCAACAAAAGGGGATCTGGAAAAAATGAAATCAGAAATAATTTCTCAGATAACAGCAGAGATTGTGCTCATAGTGCAAGACATGAGTAATATATCTACAGAGAAGCTGAGGAACATGATGGAATCCCAACATAGGAAACAAATGGAATCCATAAAACAGATGCAAATAGATTTCCAGGACATGAAAAACTCCACTGAAAGTCTACACAGCAGAATGAGCCAATATGAGGACAGAATTTCAGATACAGAAGATAAGGTTGCAATTAGTGACCAAGAAAAGAAAAACTGCTTTAAAATTGTAAGGGAACACAGGAAATCAATGCAGCAGCTGCTAGATGATGCAAAGAAGAATAACATAAGACTGATTGGAGTGAAAGAAGAAACAGGAGAAAGTGAAGATGACATAAAAAAAACTATTCACAGAAGCAATGGCAGAAAACTTTCCAAGCAGAGGAAAAGAACTTGACATGCAGATAAGTGAGGCATATAGGACTCCAAATAGCCTTGATCAAAAAAAATCTACACATAGGCATATAATTGTTAAGATTCCAGAAACTCAACAGAAGAACAAAGTTCTCCAAGCAGTCAGAGAAAAGAAACAAATCACATACAAAGGAAAGCCCATCAGAATCACAGCAGACTTCTCAACACAAACCCTCAAGGCAAGAAGAGCTTGGAGTGACATATTCCAAGCCCTAAAAGAAAACAGCCTCCAACTCAGATTGATGTACCCTGCAAAACTATCTTTCAAAATGGATGGAGAAATAAGATACTTTCATATACTTTTCAAAGAGCACCTTAGGAACTTCATGAATACCAAACCAGCACTCCAAACAATTTTAGACAATATCCTAGAAACAGACAATGAGGATCACAACCCCAGGAAGCACAGCAGAATGAACCCATATGGCATGACAAGAAATTAAATGTAAAGTGGGAGAATCCAACAAAAAGAAAAAGTCATGACAATGATAAGTCAATGCGTTTCAGTTATAACCATCAATGTTAATGGTCTCAATTCACCAATCAAAAGAAATAGACTGGCAGAATGGGTCAAGAAGCAAAATCCAACAATATGCTGCATACAAGAAACACACTTAATTCAAAAGGAAACTCATAGACTGAAAGTTAAAGGATGGAAAACAATACTCCATGTGATAGGAATGCAAAAAAAAGCAGGAGTAGCTATCCTCTTTGCAGATCAAGTAGATTTCAAACCAACACTGATTAAGAGAGACCAAGAAGGACATTACATCCTTGTAAAGGGAACAATCCAAGAGGAAGAGATGACAATCATAAATATCTATGCACCAAACACTAGTGCGCCCAACTATATAAAACCAATACTAACGGACATGAAAAGTCATATGTGCACTAATACAATTGTAGTGGGGGACCTCAACACCCCACTGTCACAAATAGATAGATCAACTAGACAAAAAATAAATAATGAAACACTAGAACTCAATCGAACTCTTGAACAAATGAACTTAACAGATGTTTACAGAGTCTTCCACCCCACAAAATCAGAATACACATTCTTCTCAGCTGCACATGGGTTATTCTCCAAAATAGACCACATACTCACACACAGAACATGTTTAAGTAAGAGCAAAGGAATTGAAGTTATCCCCTGTATATTATCAGACCACAGTGCGATGAAATTGGAGATCCATAGCAAAAGATGCTCAAAAAATTTCATAAACATGTGCAAATTGAACAACACACTTCTGAATAACCAGTGGGTCACAGAGGAAATTAAAGAAGAAATCAAACAGTTCCTTCAATATGACAATGACAATACAACATATCAGAATCTATGGGACACAATGAAAGCAGTCTTACAAGGGAAATTCATAGCAGTGAATACGCATATTAGGAAAACAGAGTAAGCTCAATTAAACAACCTGATGCTGAACCTCAAGCTTCTAGAAAAAGAAGAGCAGGACAACCCCAAAGCTCATACAAGGGAGAAAATTATAAAAATCAGAGGAGAAATCAATGCAATGGAGACAAAGAGAATGATACAAAAAAAAATCAATGAAGCCTAGAGTTGATTCTTCAAAAGAATAAATAAAATTGACAAACCCTTAGCCAACCTTATCAGAAAAAGGAAAGAAAAGGCCCAAACCCATGCAATTAGGAATGAAAAGGATGAAATTACAACAGACACACCAGAAATCCAGAGGATCATCAATACCTACTTCCAGAACCTATACGCCAATACACGGAAAACAGAAGAAATGGACAGATTCCTAGATAAATATGAATTACCAAAGTTGAACGAAGAAGACCTAAAAATTCTAAACAACCCAGTATCAACCAACGAAATTGAAAACATAATTAAAAACTTATCAACTAAGAAAAGCCCGGGCCCTGATGGCTTCACTGCTGAATTCTACAAGACATTTAGAGAGGAACTACTACCACTACTGTTGAAACTCTTCCATGAAATTGAAAGGGAAGCAATACTCCCAAATTCATTCCTGGAAGCAAACATCACCTTGATCCTCAAAGCAGAGAAAGACCCAACCGAAAAGGAGAACTTTAGGCCAATCTCACTAATGAACATAGATGCAAAAATCCTTAATGAGATACTGTCAAATAAAATGCAGAAGATCATCAAGAAGATCATACACCCTGACGAAGTGGGATTCATCCCAGGGATGCAGGGATGGTTCAATATACGAAAATCAATCAAAGTAATACACTATATCAATAGAGCCAGGGACAAAAATCATATGATTATCCCATAGACACAGGAAAAGCATTTGACAAAATCCAACATGCATTTATGATAAAGACCCTACAAAAAATTGGAATAGATGGTCTCTACCTCAAACTGATAGAAGCCATCTATGAAAAACCAACAGCCAGTATTATACTAAATGGTCAAAAACTGAAATCCTTCACACTCAAATCAGGAACAAGACAAGGATGTCCACTATCACCACTCTTGTTCAATATAGTTTTGGAAACATTAGCCACAGCAATTAGACAAGAGAAAGAAATAAAAGGAATAAAGATAGGAAACGAAGAAGTCAAATTGTCATTATTTGCAGATGACATGATACTCTATATAGAAGACCCCAAGAACTCCACCAAAAGTCTTCTAGGCTTAATGACCAAATTCAGTCAAGTAGCTGGATACAAGGCCAACACACAAAAATCAATAGCTTTCCTCTACACCAATGACAGACTCACTGAGAGAGAAATAGGACAAATAATTCCTTTCACAATAGCATCCAAAAAACTGAAATACCTAGGAATCAGCCTAATGAAAGAAATCAAAGACCTCTTCTCTGAAAACTATACCACTCTGAAAAGAGAGATTGAAGATGATATCAGAAAACGGACAGACATCCCCTGCTCCTGGGTAGGAAGGATTAATATAGTGAAAATGGCCATACTTCCAAAACTGCTATATAGATTTAATGCAATTCCAATTGAGATCCCAGAAGCATACTTCACAGACCTTGAGAAAACAATCCAAAAATTCACTTGGAACAAGAAGACACCCAGAATAGCAAAAGCAATTCTAGGTAACAGAGACATGGCAGGGAGTATCACAATCCCCAACTTGAAACTATACTACAAACCTACTGTGATAAAAACAGCATGGTACTGGCAAAGAAACAGACCTGAGGACCAGTGGAACAGATGAGAAGATGCAGAAACAACTCCAGACACACTCAGCCATCTCATCTTCCATAAAGGAGCCAAACACTCTCACTGGAGGAAAGATAGCCTCTTTAATAAATGGTGCTGGAAAAATTGGGCTTCAACATGTGAAAGATTAAAACTAGACCTATATGTCTCGTCATGCACTAAACTAAAATCAAACTAGATTAAAGATCTAAATATTAAAATAGAAACTCTGAACCGGCTGGAACAGAGGTTAGGAAGAACCCTTGAAGACATTGGTGTAGGAAAAGATTTTATGAACAAAACCTCAGTTGCCCGTGACCTAGCACAAACAATCAACAAGTGGGACCTCTTCATATTAAAAAGCTTCTGCACAGCAAGAGAAACCACCAGCAGTGTGAAGAGACAACCCACAATGTGGGGAAAAAGTCTTCACCTGCTGTTCCTCAGACAAAGGTCTACTATCTCGAATCTATAAAGAACTTAAAAAGATCAGACCTCCCAAATTTAAAGACCCAATCCAAAAATGGGCATCTGAAATGAACAGACATTTCTCAGACAAAGAAGTAGAAATAGCAAATAAATACATGAAAAAAATGTTCAATATCACTGGTCATTCAAGAGATGCAAATGAAAACAATGCTGAGATTCCACCTCATTCCAGAAAGAATGGCTGCTATGATGAAATCAACCAATAAGAAATGCTGGCAGGGCTGTGGGGAAAGAGGAACCCTGCTCCACTGCTGGTGGGAGTGTAGACTGGTGCGAGCACTGTGGAAATCAGTATGGAGATACCTCAAAGAACTAGGACTGGAAGTCCCATTTGATTCCGCTATTCCCCTGCTGGGTATCTTCCCCAAAGAATTAAAAGAATTATACCATAGTGATATATGTGCACCCATGTTCATAGCAGCACAGTTTGTAATAGCTAAAACTTGGAAGCTGCTCAATTCCCCATCAACTGGAGACTGGATAAAGAAAATATGGGTTTTTAATAAAATAGAGTACTACTCAGCCATAAAAAATGAGAAATTAGAGACATTTTTAGCTAAATGGATGCACATTGAGGCAATATTCTTAAGTGAAATAAACAGGACACACATGTATAAATACCAAATAGTTTCTCTAGTGTGAGAAACTGAAAGTGTAAATAAGGACTAAAATGTATAATAGATAACGTGAAACAGGAAGAAAAGGGGCAAAGGGGAAGGGGAAGTGGGAGGGGTAGAGGAAAGGAAAGAAGGGAATGGAATTAATATGAGAAAATGGAAAAATGGAAACAAAATCTTTGTAAATAGGGAGGGATGGAGGGGTTGAAGGGAGGTTTGGGCAAGGGTGAAAAATAAGAACCAAGAGAGATTATATAAAGGTGCAAATTTCCAATGATGAATGTCATTATATTGTATACCTAAAATGTACCAATGATTAGAATGAATAATCGATAATGTAAAATAGGAAGAAAAGGTCCAAATGGGTAGGGGTAGTGGGAGATGCAGGGGAAAGGAAAGAAGGGAAAGGAAAAATGATGAGAAAAGGAAAAAATGGAAATAAAGTCTTTGTAAATAGGGAAGGGTGGAGGGGGTGAAGGGAAGGCTAGGAATGGGGAAAAAATCAGAACCAAGATGCAGCATGTAAAAGTACAAGTTCCCAATGAGAAATGTAAATGTGTTGTATACCTAAAATGTACCAATAAAAGAATTTAAGAAAAAAAAAAGAACATAGTTCTTCCTCCCCAAATCACATCCCAACTTCCAAAGAGGTGATGAAAGGGGACCTTCCCACAAACCCACTAAATCCTACTTTTTATTTAAGATTCTGTAGGAAAGAATCTGAGTTCCCCCTCTCCAAGTATCCCTGAGCCAGATCGCTGCTCCACATCTGGTTGTCCCTGCTTCTCTCTCCCCAGAGCTGGTCTGGAGTGGATATTGTAATCCCACAGTATCAGTGGGGTGACTTTTTGTTTGTCCTTACATCTTACCAGTTAATAGGCTACTATTCTAAAAACATATACATAAAAGAAATAAATGGATGACAGCATGCTTCCCACCTACACCCGTAAACGCTAGCACTGGTGCACCTTGCTGTAGACAGATGTTCTACAGTTGATGCAATTGGAGATCTGGGCCATGGGAGACTGGTGCCAGGACCCCAAGGATACCAGAATCCAAAGATGTGCAAGTCCCTTACTTAAAATGCCTTCATATTTGCATATATCCTATCCACATCCTCCCATATACTTTAAATGGTCTCTAGATTACTTGTAATTGCCTAATACAATGTAAATGCTATGCAAATACTTGTCATACTGCATTGTTTAGAGAATAATGACAAGAAAAACGTCTGTACATGTTCAATGCAGATGTAGTTTTTTGTTTGGTTTTTTTTTTCCTGAGTGTTTTTGGTTCACAGTTGGTTGAATCTGCAGATGCAGAGCCAACTGTGCTTGTGTCCGGGTTTCTATAAATCCAAATGGTGATGAGCATAGGCTGTGGAACTGTTGCTGGGCTTCCTAAGCTTTAGATATCTCATCTAGAAAGTGGGTATGACTCTATCAGAAGTCATCCTGAGGCTTAACTGATGTCACAAGTGGATAGGGTAGAAGCAAATTAACAAGAATCAACCCAAGCACATTTTTGGAAAATATAGCATTCTTTTTTGTTTCAAAAACAGATTTCTTCTTACTCTCCAGCACCTCACCCCATTAGCTGATGGTGGGAGAACAGAGGACAGGAGATTTTAAATAATCTACTAAAAAGTAAGCCTCCAAGACGAAAGTGTATCTATATTTATCATGATCTCAACTATGTATAGAGATAAGGACTAGAAGGAAATATGCCAAAATATTAACAATGGTTGAGCCTTGAGAGGTGAGATTATGGGTGATTTTTTTCCTTCTCCTTTTTTGGCCTTTTTTTTTTTTGCAACTCCCTACATCTTACCAGTTTATGTGTAATTTTTATAATAAAAATATATATAAAGAATAAATATGTGACAGCACCTTCCCACGTACACCCACACACTCCCGGAGAAGCGCATGTTTCAACCAGACAGCTTTCTGCAAGGTGATGCAAGGGGTCCCTGAACAGGAGGCTGTTCCCCATGCTGAAGCAAACCTCATATCTCGGACACTTGGCCTTTCTGTCCCTCGCCCACTCAGCACCAGGATGAGTCCCTGGTGTCACCCAAAAACGCCCCCTCAGGTTGCAAAAACATCTTATTTTTAGAGATGCATGTAGGGATGAAATGTCAGAATGGTTGTAGTTTACTTTCAACTGCTTCAGATAAAACAATTATGGTAAAAAAATCACATATAACTGAGAATCTAGGTAATGGATAGATATGTATATTCTCTTACTCTTTCTACTTTTCTGTTTGAAATTTGTATTTTAAAAAGTGGATGGAGGGGCCGGGGATTTAGCTCAGTGTTTTCGACGCCTGCTGCGCAAGCGCAAGGACCCGAGTTCGATCCCCAGTACCCAAAAAACCAAACAAACAAACAAACAAAAAAAATCAAAGTGATGAAATAAAAGAAATGCCAATCAAGAATACATTGTGGGGTTTTTCACCACCTGCTGTGCAAGCACAAGGACCCGAGTTCGATCCCCAGTACCAAAAAAAAAAAAAAAAAAAAGTGGATGGAAGCTGTCTTATTTCCAGATGGCCCTGTTGATGTGACACCACCTGGTGGAAAACCCATGCCTTTTAAAATGTTGAGTGTGATATCAGTTTAAAACCCTTACAAGGTTCTGCTTATTTTTCTTTAAATGTTTTCTCCTCTGCTTCCTTCTCCCCAAAGTGACATCTGGATAGGGTAAATGGTCTCAAGACAATAGGGAGAGGTGGCATTTGTGCTGACTTTGGGTCTTTGCTGATTTCACAAGATGCCCCTTGCTCTGCTCCATCAGTGGTGTCCTGACAGCATCAGCTGCTGAGGTCTGCACCCGTAAAAACCCACTATCTGCTCTCACTGACAGTGGCTCAGCCCCACTCCTGGACACCTGAGTCCCTGCTTCTTAAGCCACTGTTTTCCTATCTCTTACAATATCCCCATCCTCCTTGGGCACAGAGAGTGACTTCTTGGTTTCTCCCATGCCATGCACATCCTGAAGTGACTCCTAATTCAGGTGATAAACCAGGATGGGATAAGATGCAGCATAGGGGAGCCCAACCATCCACCCATTCCTTACAATGTGCAGAATATTACAGATGCCATGTCTACCCTTCTCTCTATAACCAACCCTTTCTTGGAGCTACTCTGTGCCAGGCACAGTACCAAGGATCCATGTCTCTCCTCCCACTACATGGGACACACAAGGTGCTTGTTGGTACAAGAAAGCATAAACACATCATGATGCAGCTGTGCAAGCGAACATGGGGCAGCTATTTTAAAAGAATAAAATTAATTGATATGTGCTGATCAGGAAAGGTGCCTAAGAGATGCAATTAAATGGAAAGGCAAGTTTCAATATAATAAAGTAGCTTATAAGGGTAAGTAGTAAACTTTTCTGTCCTTGTGTTAAACAATACCAGGTCCAAGTAATGATAATTTAGGTGCTTGCTGAAGAAATGCCTGGTCTTGGAAAATTGAGCCAACCAAAAACCAGAAAATAAAACAAACATACAAAAAAGATTGAACCAACTAAACACCTCACTTGCTAGGCTGTACTTTTTTTCTTTTTTTTTTCCGGTATCGAGGATCGAACTCAGGACCTTGCACTTGCAAGGCAGGCAGCAGAACCACTGAGCTAAATCCCCAGCCTGTAAGTTGTACTCTTAAAATTAGTGCAATTTATTGCATGGATGTTAGACTTCAGGTTTAAAAATATACCACAAGAAGGGCCCCAATTCTTTCCATATTTTCACTTTGTCAGCCCCACACAATCATAAGATGGCAGCTGTGAAAACCAGGCATCACATGTAATCAGCAATTAGTGTGGGAGAAGTAGAGGCACACTTTCCTGTGCTTTTTGAAAAGTTAAGAAAACATTTCCAGAACCCTACCCTTATGATGTCTCTTTACATCTCATTAGTCACAACCGCATTACATGCCATGGACTACACTAATCTCTAGCAAGTGAAATGATTCTGTCATGGTCAGAGTTTATCTTTCCCCAGTCACATGAGACAAAAAAGACTTGTTGGGTTGGTGATCAGTTTTACATTCATAGCAATGAGCTCCTGAACCAGCAACCAGACTGCCCCCATAGAGGCCACCTTGCAAGGATAAAGCCTCATGTCCATCTTTTTAAAATCTTTTTTCCAAAGGTGATGTGTCTTCATTGTTTTACTGATGATGTCATTAATATTCACTGTAAAAATTCAATTGAGGGCCAGGCATTTAGCTCAGTGGTTTCGCCGCCTGCCTCAAAAACACAAGGTCCTAAGTTTGATCCCTGGTACTAAAAAAAAAAAGAAAAAGAAAAAAAAATCCAATTGATAGGTGAAAATCATCTATAATTAATCCTCCTCTCACATCACCATGATAACCACAATTAAAAGTTTAACCTATAGTCTTCCAGGTATTTTTCTTCACGTGTATGTCATTTGATATATTTATATGTTTTTAATCTACAGAAATAGAAACATTCCATATGTATCAAACATAATCATTTGCCTATACAATAAACAATTCCCAACTATTTTCTCTATTGCTAACAATCCCAATATTCTTCAGGAGGTTAGTGGCCAATGCTTTAAAGGACCCAAGAGATGAATTATAATTAGTGTAAAATACTCAAGAATTTCAAAATACAAAGCCCAAGTGCCAGCCCTAGCAATACAGCACTACAAATGGTTGGTTTGTTGTAGGCTCAAGCATGAAGATGCAGCTGAGTTGAGATTCTGGCCTCAACTCTTTGTGGTGCTCCTGTTTCCCTCACCACTGGCTATTCTAAGAGTGGGGCATATGACCCAGTTCTGGCTGTAAATGATGGGAGGGGGGCTCTAATAGAGGATCTGGGCAAGTTTTCCATGATCTCAAAAAGGGAAGGGTCTTTTCCGTCTCTATACATTGTCAATGGGATGACACTCCAGGAACAATGGCCACCATCTTGGAAACAGAAAGGAAAGAGACTAAGAGGATGAGCCAGTGACCTGGCGGGGACAGAGCAGAAATATAGGCAGACCTTAACCCCTTGATGATGTGCCTTAAGGCTGAAACAGTCAACCCTGGAAACACTCTATTTCTGATCTTTTTGAGTGAAATAACAGTTCATTTATATTTTCACCATTTTATGCATAGCTAAAACTTTCCTAACTAGTACAGTATAAAAGTTGTTTATAACATGCTTTTTAACTTAGTTCAGGTGTCTCCCACTTAATGTCACTAAAGTGTTTCTAAAAAAACATGTTCTTGGTGAAAATGCCAGTAGGAAACCTATTATATTAAATAGGAGAATTAGAATGAATTACACATCAGTCAAAAACCCAACCAATTTCTTAAAACTTTACTAAAACTCAGTAATACGCTTTTACATTTTTAAAAAAGTATTGTATAGAATACAAAGGAGTTTTAGGGCAGTAAAATTATTTTGCATGATACTACAATGGTGTCATTATACATTTTTCCAAACTTGTAGAATATGCAACAGCAAGAGTGAACCATAATATAAACTATGGTCTCTGGGTGATTATGATGTACCAATATAGGTTTATTGATTACAACAAATGTATTACTCTGGGGAGGAATTTTGTCTCACAATGAACAAGGCTATGCACATGGGGATGGGGATATATAGAAATCTCTGCACTGTCTACTTAATTTTGCTGCAAACATAAAAGTGCTCTAACATAGCCAGACATACTGTAATTCCAGCACTCAGGAAGACTGAGGCAGGAAGATTGCAAGTTCAAGCCCAACCTGGGTAATTCTACAACTTAGTGAGATCCTGTTTCCAAATAAAAAATTTTAAAAGGCTGGAGATGTAGCTCAGTTTGAAGGCCTGGATTTAATCGCCAGGAGAAAAACAAAGTACTCAAACATATAAAGGTATCAAAAAAACCTATCATACTGAGATATAAAATGCATAATATAACTTCCAGATTGCCAACAATTAAAATGGTTGTTAAACACTTACTTTGAGTAGAGTAACATGCCTGTCTTACTGCCAGCAACAGTCAGGACACTGGGCTCCCTTGTGGTTATGGGTTTGATTTTTTTTAAATCTTTTTTTTTTTCAAATCATTCAGTTGTTGTTTATTTGTACGTAATATATTTTTATCATTTGGTTTAGAAAGAGGGAAAATTATAAAAACAACTATATTACAGTTGTGCTTAGAAGCCTATTTCATGACCAAAAAATGGCATAAATACCTAAAAAGCTTAAATGTGTCATATAATAAAAAGTCCCCAGTGTGCCTCCTCTTTTCTTTGCTCCACTCTTCCGCAGTGCAAAGACATTCATCTTCAGACTGGGTAGCTGCATGGTTGTATAATGTTTGCTGTATATCTAGACAACACATCCATTATTACAGACAGAACAAATGGGGAAAGGCCAAAAAAGCCAAAGGAGGTGAGCAAGCAAGGTCTGTCCCTTCATAAAAGCTTTCTTGAAATCTCACCCAAGGACTGCCACTGCACTTCAGCCAGAATCTCTTGGTACTGAAAGGCATGGGTCACTCAGTTACTTTTTGTACATATAATTCTAATTTTCTGTCAATTTTATTTTAAATATAATGAGAAATTCTTTCCCTGAGATAATTTAAAATATTCTATTGAGTTTTAGGGATATAAATATAAATGTTTTCCTATATAAACTCTTGCAAGGGAAAGGCATTGTTATTGTTACACATTATCAAGTTTGAGTATTATAAACTAGGAGTGATTGTACAGGGAAAATGTATGTAAACCAGAGGACCATTATGCAAGATATGTCAGAATAGCATGGCAGTCCTTCCTTACCTACAGCTCTTCCTTGTGTTTGGCAATAGTTTCATGGAAAGCATACCATTGCATAGTTAAATACCATGATCGATGTGTCCTGTTCCCTATAATAAACAAGGATGTATCCTAATTTATGCAAACATCCTAATCCATTTGTCTAATTATTTCTTTGGGGATAAAATAAATTCTTAAAATGAAATTGGTGAGCTAAAGATTCTGAAATTTTAAAATTTTGATACATATTGCCAAATTACCCTCCAGAAAGGTTGTACCAACTCCTCTACTTCTCCTTTGCTGAAACAATGAACATGTATCACAGTGACACCTTGGTCCACTTAGATGGAGAGGAGGATGAATGGCCCTGTTAACATATCCTTTAGAAGCAGAGAGCTTCATAATTCAGACACCAATTACATTTGGAAATGAGATTAGCACATGGAATTTTCCCATTCATCTCTCTGGGAGTTTCAATGTTCCACGGCTGGGCAGATGAAACAATAAAACAAAACCAGTGAAATGAAGTCAATGTGGTCCCAGAACATTTACCTTGATAAATGTTTCCACTTAGGACCAACTTTCAGGGCAGTTTTCTTAGCTTGACTTGAAGGAGCATCACTATGCACCATCCACAGTTTCTCTCCATTAACAGTCTTTCTCTCCATAGCAAATACCTTGATCTCATTAGCCCCCTTCTCAAAAGCATGTCATGATGTTCTGCCCCAAACATGTTCTTGCGAACGATGATGAATGTCCTAGAAGTTGCCGTTATTTATGTATAATCATAATGACAGCATCAATAATAATATAGAAGCCAGCATTTACTTAATGGGGAGTTAGTGTTTAATGTTTAATTTTCAGCTTAGCGTGATGACAAAGTTCTGGAGAAGGATGATGGTGATGGTTGCATAATAGTGCAAAGGTACTTGATGCCACTGAGTCTGACACCTAAAGGTAGTTTGAATGATAAATTTTGTGTGATATATTTACCAAAATTTTAAGAATGAAAAAGAAAAGCACCAATTTATGGTTTCTAGTCCAGTGTGTAAAGAGTTAGATATTGTCACGCCATCCTAAGAACAAGTAAAAAGTTGAACAAACTGAAAAATCAACAACTCTTCTTAGACGTACCAGCAAAGTGAGATCGTGGGGGAAACATCTACCAGTGAAGTGAGATCATGGATCAAACACTCAAAGCTGGAGAAAGACGCATGGACACAAAGAATCATAACTTATTAGAGTAAAAACCCCTGAGTAGAAACCTCTGTGGGAATAAGTGCCAGGGTAGGAAAACCTGAACTATAATTGGCAAATTACTAAATGTTGGGAGTGTACAAATCTGAGAGTTAAAAAACTCAGGAGGACCCAGTCATGAGGGCCCCATGCTTTCATAATTTTTACCTCCAGGAGCTCTATCAGATCCTCAAGTGCATATTGGAGAAAAATCCCCTCATGATACTTGCAGGAGAACAGGGAAAAGGAACCATTATGAAATACACCAGAGCATTCTATTCCTCATAACAGGACCTGTTAATTGACTTCCTATATACCAGCAATGAATAAGTAGGATTTAAAATTTAAAATACTATTTACATCATCTCACTCAAAAATAAAATACTCATGCTGGGTGTGGTGGTGCACACCTGTAATCCCAGCACTTGGGAGGCTGAGGCAGGAGGATTGCCATGAGTTCAAGGCCAGCCTGGGCTACATAGTGAGCTTAAGGCCAGCCTGAACTGCGTAGTGAGACCCTGTCTCAAAAAACCAAAAAATAAAATACTCTTGAAGATGCAGGGAAAGAGGAATCCTTTTACAATGCTGGTGGGAATGTAAATTAGTATAGCCACTATAAATACCACATGGAGGTTTCTCCAAAAATTAAAAACAGAGTTACTATTTGATCCATCTATACCACTCCTTGGTATATACCTAAAAAATTAAAGACAGCATACTATAGAGATACCTGCATACCCATGTTTATTGTGGAATGATTCACAATAACCAAGATATAGAGCCAACCTATGTGCTACCAACAGACGAATAGATACAGAAAATTTGGTGCGTATATACAATAGAATATGATGCAGCCATCAAAGAACAAAATTGTCATTTGCAGGAAAATGGATAGATCTAGGGGTCATATTGGGCAAAATAAGCTAGACTCAGACAGACAAATATTGCATGTTTTCCCTAATAAGTGGAATCTAAAAAAGATGACAAGAAAGTAAAAGGGAGACTGCTATAGACAAGAGGAAGGGAAGAAGGATAAGGGGTGTAAGGGCAGGTGATAAGGGAGATGGGTATGATCAAAATACATTTACACATGGAAACCTCCCAAAACAATGTAAAATTAGAGGGAGGATGGGGTGAGGGGTGATGTGGGGGGTGATAGGCATATACAAACCTGCCAAAATGAAACCCATTAATTGATATAGCCAATATGCACTAATATAAAAACATGTGAAGAAAAAATAGTCTATTTTAAAACTTAAGGAAAAGAAGCTAGCACTTACTGCACACCAGGCACTATACATATGTAATTTAATTTCATAACAGCCTTATGAGGTGGTCCCTTGGCCAGGATAGGCTACACTTCTTTGGATGAGACTTTGTCTAGAAACTGACCTGCCCAGGACCTCAAGGGTCTGGACTTGACTATGGGTCAGTCTAACACACAGGCCTATGAGGCAGGAGCCACTGGAGAATTTTTATGCCTTATCCAAAACTAGACTTGGATTTTTGAGAGTTGAATCTCGCTGAAATGTAGGAGGAGAGAAGAATGCCAAGCTGAGGAACAAAGCAGGTATCCAGTAAGAGATGATGGCAACCGGAACCTGGACAGTGGCTGGGAGAAATGGAGAATCTAAGAGGAAGAATCCACTGGCCTAGACTAAGTGTATCACCTGGCCAAGAGGAACAGTGTCCAGGAGAATTTATTCAACTGTCTTGGTTCTCTCCACACCTGTGAGGCTTCCTGTCTACGAGCCAGTGATTCTAACTCTGATAGAAGCAGACTGGAAATAAGCTGAAGAGATACAAGTGGTGTGGGGACTTGCCAGGAGGACTGAAGAAGCTGATGTCTCAGGTGCCCCACGATACAATCACTTGACTGCAGCTGGTGTGGACAATTCTAGTCACACAATCATGTCCTACCTCAGGGTCCTGCTCCATCTGTTTTTCTGCCTTGGAACTTTCTAGAAACACCAGCAGCTTGCTTAGACCATGATAGGAACATCCCAGAAGTGTACCAAAGTTAGAGTTCTTGGAGGCAATCCCATGGGGGAGGACCCTGGTAGATAAATGTGTAGTAATCTTGTTTCCCAGAGATCCCAGAAGGAGTTTAACCTCTATTTACTTTAAGAGGTACCTGGAGAATTCACCTTATGTAGCTTCCTCTTGCCCTCTAGCATTCTTGTTTCTTCTTCATATGTACTTCCTGGGGTCTCCTCCCAAATAAACCACCTCGACCAGAAGTTCTCATTTCAGGCTCTTTCAGCAAAACCCAAAAGGAAGGCAGTGCCATGGTACCAGGGAATGATGCTGAGAATAAAAGTACAGAACTGGCTGGGTGTGGTTGCACATGCCTATAATCTCAGAACTCTGGGAGGCTGAAGCAGAAAAACCACAAGGTTTGAGCCCAAGCTGGACAACTTAGAGATTTAGCAAGACCTTCCTCAGAATAAAAATTTAAAAAGGACTGGGTATGTAGCTAAGTACAAAGGCCCTGGGTTTAATTCCCAGTACCCCCCCCCCCAAAGTACAGGATTAGTGTGGGAGGGCACCTCTGATCTGGGCAAGAAGTAGACATGGTGGATTGCAGTCTCCCTGCCTGGGAGCTTGGATGCTGCCTCAGACTCAAGGCCACTCCTGCTGCAGGTACCTGCATTTTCTGTGACTACTGCCCCCTCAAGCAAGCTTTCCTCACCATCTTCATTTTCTTATGTAACTTACTTTCTCTCCAAATTGTGGATGAGTGTATCTGATTGGCTGAGCATAGGTTATTTATATAATCCTGTAGCTGCAAGAGAGTGGAGATTGGATAAGTTTCTCCAGGATCTCAAGTGATGCCTCCTATTTAGATTCATAATCTGGGGAATTCTCCAAATATAGCAAAGGCAAGATGGCCCCCAAATGAAAAATGTCTATTCCACATTTCTTGTGAGTTAGACAATAGCATCTAATGTTCAGTCAGAAGATTGAGGTATCATTTTGACCTTGCCTTTTCTTTACCAAGTTTAAATTTATCTTCACAATATTCAAAAGAGCCTCAGTAATCCCAGTCCTACTATGTTACTTAATAACAGAGGCACAAAGAATTGTAATTGCCCAGTCTTCCCCTTTCTCATTTCCAGTCTGCTCATTCTGCCTTCTGCTGAGCTCTGAAGTGTAGCTCAAACGACTGAGCTAATTCATTCCTGTCCAGCCCAGCTCCTGTCCCAATTAACAAGAGTTTCATCCTGACCCTGGAAATACAGGTGCTGCTAGAAGATTATTGCTCAGCTTTCCAGTCTGGCTGCTGGGACAAGACAGGATTTTCCATTAGAGGCAGAAGACACATTCCTCTAAAAGAGATGGCAAGTATACAGGTGGTTGGGGAAACACCAAAAGGTCCTCTAACCCAAATGGGAGATTGGAGCTAGGAAAGGCTTCCTGGAAAGCCCAATATTTCAGATGAATCCTGAAAGAAGAATAGAGATCAGCTCTACCTGAAAGGCATAAGGTGTTCTAGTCAAAGTCCATGTATTTGCAGAGAGCTGGAGGTGCAAGAGGGCAAAATATATCCAAGGAACAAACCCAGGGACAGAGGCTTAGAGATTCCATCAGTAAATGGCTCATCGATTATTAGGGGATCTTAGACTACCTTGGAGAATCTGATATATTCTATCCCAGAACTGAGCCCATGTGCACACACACAGACACTGGCCCCCACTGCCCAAGGGAGCAGGGCTCTGGGTTAAGGATCCACTGTGTGCATCAATCCTTCTGCACGTGTGCAAAGAAGCCCAGAGAAAGTCAATGTGGCAGCTACCGAGAACACTGAATCTGCAACAATATTGTGTATAATCTCTCACATTCAGGTTGTAAACTTGTCTCAAGTGACTGATAATCTTTATTTCAAAGGGAAGTGAGTAAAAGTTGATTGGAAAACTTACAAGGAGAGAAGGTTTGACGACTGATGTGTTTTGCCAGAGGACAACTCAGTGTCCACCTAGGTTTTTCATAGAACAACCCTGAAATTCATAAGAACAAGTCCTTTCTCTGGGACAGTCCAGTTTCTTCATAGAAAGAGGATCCAGTCCATTGCCTATGAGGGGAAGAGCAATCTCATGTTAATGAGCCTGGATGTGAATGTTCTGGAGCTGGCCTGGGAATGGGCCGGGAGTATGTTTAATTCAGCCCTCCCACCCTTCCCTGTGCTGTAACTGTCAGTGATCCTTTAATCTAGAAACTCAAGTTCAAATTCCCAAGAGATTAAGCCCTAGGTGGCCTCTGGGCTAGAAATGACTGACTGCTTGGGGTCAAGATGACACATGACAAAGACTTTCAGTCAGTCCTCTTAGTTTGGGCACCCTATTTTCCCTCTACCCCCCTCAATATCTGTTTCTACCAATTCCTGAGCTTTCCTAGCATTCTCAGGTAAACTGGCTGTTCCTCAACATACGTGCCCCCTGAGGCAGCAGGGTGAATCTTCTTCCACTCTACCAAATCGTTTGCCATCCCCCAGCCCAACTCCTGTCCTCATTTATAGTGCTCCAGGGTTAGCGATGTCTACCAGCTCCATCAAAGGTACAGAGGTTATTTCTGTTGCATGTCTTCCTTATTGTCTGGAGTAGATTTAATGAGATGATAAAAATAAAAGTCAGTCACTCTTGAATATGCTTAATACTACCAAACTCTGCACTTATGAATGATTAAGATGGCAAATTTTTGGCACATTGGAGCTCTCGGCATCTGTGCAGAGAGGCTTCCAGACTCTGGCCGATCCCGGCTCCTTCGACTCCAATGCCTTCGCGCTTCTCCTCCAGGTGGCTTTCCAGAGCCTGCTGGACGCCCAGGCGGACAAGGCCGTGCTAGATCACCCAGACTTGAAACATATCGACCCAGTGGTTTTAAAACATTGTCATGCAGCAGCTGCAACTTACATACTGAAGGCAGGGAAGCACGGAGCTGACAAGTCAACTCTGAGCACCTATCTAGAAGACTGTAAATTTGACCCAGAGCGAATAGAACTGTTTTGCACAGAATAGAAGAATAATAAGAATTCCCTAGAAATCCTACTGGGAAGTATAGGCAGATCTCTCCCTCATATAACTGATGTTTCTTGGCGCTTGGAATATCAGATAAAGACCAATCAACTTAATATGATGTACAGACCTGCATATTTGGTGACCCTTAATGTAGAGAACACTGATTCCCAGTCCTACCCAGAGATTAGTTTTAGCTGCAACATGGAACAATTACAGGACTTAGTTGGGAAACTTAAAGATGCTTCAAAAAGCCTGGAGAGAGCAACTCAGTTGTAAACTGGAGAAGTTAGGGATCCTCCCGAGCCTAGAGGAAAACCAGAAATGCCTTGAATCATCGTTGGTGTGACCTGGATGTCCTTATTTTCAGTAGAAAAAAAGTTTCCTCTTGAATTTGCCATTAATTGACTTTCTTTTTTACATATGTGAAAGAGTTGAGACTTCTGTGCATTTGACCCAAAGTGGTATTACTTGTACATCTCCTGTTTTGATCTTTTTCAAGTTCTTATGAAAAGAAATTTACACCCTGAATAAATAAGGTGTTGTTCCCATGAAAAAAAAAAAACAAGATGGCAAATTTTATGCTATTTTTTGCCAAAACAAAACTCAGTCATCTTAAAACCAGAACTCTCCCCCACCAAATTTCTATGAATGTTGAAAAACAAATTCAAGACATTTTTTAATGTGTTTATATGGAGAATTGGAACATTTTAATATCTTCTACACAATATATTGAGACTATTAAAAGGATGATCAAGAGTGGAGCTTCTCAAATTGTGGTTCTTAGACCAATAGCAGCATTATTCACAAATTGATGGGAAAAGAAAATTTGGGGGTTCTATTCCAGCTTACTAACTCAGAAACTCTGGGGTCAGCACTCTGTGTTTTAAGAAGCTATCCACCACTAAAGATTAGGCATCAACTTTGTGATGGTTGAAGCATGGTTTCAGAACCATCTGGAGGGAAAAAAAAATGGAAAAATGCATGAGCTAAATATTAAAGGAAGATCTAACTCCACTGTGTGGAGAGAAGGTGAAGGGAATGGTGGAAGGGGAAGAAAGGGTAACCTCTATTCACTGGGTACCTGCCATGTGCTGGGTACTATGCTTGCCATCATAAAATATTTATAACATTTAGTTTTCAGTTTTCTTGAAAAGAAAGAATTATTTTCTCCATTTTATGGATAAGAAAACTGAGGCTAAGGGAAGGTAGTAATTTAGCTAGTTAAGAGTTATTTTAACCAAGGTCTACCTCATTCCTAGGCCCTTCTATTTATTCTAGACACCTCCCTCCTTTAAATTAACCTTACCACCGAGACTATGGCTATGGAAGACCAAGAAAAGAAAACAAGATTTCTCCTGTGCCTACTAAAATCCCTCACCCTCCAAAGAAAAATTCAACTCCCACCTCCTCTGGAAAGTCTTTCAGGACTGCCTTGCTTAAAATTAACCTTCCTAGCTGGGGATTTAGCTCAGTGGTTCTGCCACCTGCCTCACAAGTGCAAGGCCCTGAGTTCAATCCCCAGTACCAAAAAAAAAAAAAACAAAAACAATTTAACCTTCATGGAGTACTCACATGTAGGTACCTGTCCAAAAGTATCCCATATACCTTATTGTTGAAGTTCTCAGGTCTTTGGTTCCAGGGTTCCTTAAGAGTAACTGATGTCTGTCATAGTCTATTCTATGTTGCTATAACTAAATATAACAGTAATTTATAAAGAGTAGAGATTTATTTAGCTCATGGGTCTGGAGGCTGGGAAGTCCAAAAGCATGGTGCTGGAATCTGTCTCATATCTGATGAGGACCTCTTGGCTGCCATGTGACATGGTGAGGGGATGACATGGTGAGACAGAGCAAGCACATGAGAGAGAGCTCCCTTTTATATTAAAGCCCAAACCCATTAATCCACTAATCTACAAATGGACCCAATCACCTGCCAAATGTTCCACTTCTCAAATACCATTAACATATGACTTGGAGGATTATGTTTCCAACACATGGAATTTGGGAGACACATTCAATGTTCATAAACAAGTATGAAGCTCAACATCACACATTGCACAAAAATATTAACTCAAGATGGATCAAAGATTAGATGTAAAATGTAACACCATACAAGGTTTTTTTAAAAAGGAGAAAATCTTCAGGATGTTGAGCTGAGTGAGAAGTTGTTAGACTTGACCCAAACTATGATCCATAAGAGACAAATAGGTGGATAAAATGGACCATTCAAAATGCAAACCTTTTGTTCTAACAAAGACCCTGTGAAAAGAACAAAAGCACTGAGATAAGATGTTTACAAATCACATATCTGACAATGCACTGGTATCTAAGCTCTAGTAAAAATAGTTTCATTAGCAAATGGACAGAAGAAATGAAGAGATTTGCCCGGAAAAGGATCTATAGTTGTCAAATAAGCGAACATTTTCAACACTGTTAGCCGTTAGAAAACTGTGTATAAAAGCCATAATGAGATATCTATTGTAACTGTCAGAATTGCTACAATAAAAAAATGACAATCAATAATCCTGGTGAGAATGCAGAGAATAATGAAAATAGTGAGAATGGATCACTCACACATAGCTGGTTGGAATGTAAAATGATACAGCTGCCCCAAAAAGGGTTTGGCAGTTTCTTACAAAAGTAAACATGTGCTTGTTTACATACAACCCAGCAATGGCACTTTTTTGGCATTTATCCTTGAGGAACGAAAACTTATATTAATACACGAATGTTCCCACCAACTTTACTTTTAATAGTGAGAAACCAGAAACAATCCAAGAATGTGTCCAGAGGCAGTTAAACAAACTGCAGCACATCTATACTGTGGAACACTATTCAGCCAGAGGAAGGAGTGGATTGTTGATACTTGTGACAAACTGGATGGACCTCAAAGGAATTACATAGAGTGCAAAGAAAAAAAAGTGTTTAAAAAGGTCATACACTATAATTGTTTCATTTATATAATATTCTTCAATGACAAAATTAAAGAGAAGAAGAACAGGGATTAGGAAGGAGAAAGAAAGGTGGTTGCGGTGATAAGGAGTGATCAAAATCATGGTGAATATTTAAAATTTTTTAAAACTTACTATAGTAAAAGACACATTGCCAAAAACAATGGGATAAGTGTGTTTGAGGCCAAGTAGAGTATTTTGTTTTTTGGGTTTTGCTTTTTTTTTTAGTACCTAGGATTGAACTCAGGCCCTTGCACTTGCAAGGCAGGTGGCAGAACCACTGAGCTAAATCCTTGGCCCTCCAAGTAGAGTATTTGAGGGGGATTAATGGCAATGTGTCTTTTACTGTACATTTTTTAAACATTCACTGTAGATTTTTATCACCCCTACAAAAATACAGCTTGAGAGACTCATGTGAGGGAACTGCCTGTTCTGATGGCGGCCACATAAATCCACTTGTAATCAAGTTGTATAGAATTAAATACACACATACACAGACGTGTATTTTATGTAAAACATGAAATCTAGATAAGATGGATGGATTGTATCCATGCCAATTTCCTGATTGTGATATTGTACTAAAGTTATGCAAGATGTTATCATTGGAGAAAACTGGTATACAAAGTCTCTCTGTATTATTTGTTTTACAATTGACTATGAATTACAATGATCTCAAAATTAAAAGTTTTTTTAATATTGAGGACTGTAGTGATATTTGCTATATTAGAAATTTAAATTAATATAATTTACAAGTCTTTCCTTAATAATTTATTTTTAAAACCACAATAATGTTGGGGCTGGGGACTTAGCTCAGTGGTTCTGCCACCTGCCTCGTAAGCGCAAGGATCTAAGTTCGATCCCTGGTACCAAAAAAAACCAACCCCAAAATCACAATAATGTTAATTTAAACAAACTATTTTTATAAAATACAATTATATCTTTAAATATAGTGAGACAAGTGATATTGTTCTATATTTCCATAAATCTCTTTAATATCTGACTTCATAAACAACTGTATTCTCATATCTGCTTCTGCATTATAGGCATCCTAAAACCTTTAGAGGGTTTTCTGGAGGGGTATAGCAGGATACTCAATTCTGGGGTAGAACCAAAGACAAATAATGTCTTGATGTTATTATGAAAATACTTTTAATCTCACAGACCCACTCAGAGGGTCTCAGGATCTACTGGCACCCCTGGCCACACTGCAGCAACTCCTGTGTTATTCTGATCACCTGTCCCTGCCCTGACAGCTAGTGAGGGTGGAAGCCATGTATCTTTCATCTTTATATTTCAAGTGCCTGGCACAAAGCTGATGCCCAAGAAATATTTGATGAACCAATGAAACATTAATGACTTGTTTGCCAAGAAGAGGAAAAGGGGAGGAGGAGAAGGGAGAGGGAGAAGAACAGGGAGAGGGAGAGGGAGAGAGAGTATTGCTGTAGACTTTAAGCTCTGAGTCAAAATAAAGGTCAGAGTGTTCTGATATAGCTTGGTCTGAAGGAACAAACATTGTTCTGAGAAATCTGGAGGCTTCTGGAGCATGAAACATGGGTATGTGGTGATGACTGAGTGGCCTTTTGAAAAAGGTCCCCATGTCACAATTTCTCACAGTCTTGCCCTTCAGGCCTTCGCACACCGTCAGACCAAGCATGGAAAGAAAGGAGCTTAGCAGGTCATATAGACACACAATAAATTGTTTTCTCCTGATTTATCATCTTTCTTATCCTCCTAACTCTCTAGGCTGTCTCCAAAGTACCCATTAGTGCCTAGTCTCAGCCTACTTGGTCCACAGCTACACTGGGAGAAGGAAAAAAAACTTCAAGCCACCATTTCAGATTAAGAATTTGTTTTCAATTCTCATTTACAGTATTTATCAATGCATAAATTAGCAGGGAGCAAAGAAAAATGAAGGGAATGATTTAAAATTGTCACTGAAGTGGACAATGGAGGTACACGCCTATAATCCCAGCACTCAGGAGGCTGAGGCAATAGGATCACCACAAGTTCAAGGCCAGCCTGGGCTACAGTGAGCTGAAGGCTAGCTTGAACTACAGAGCGAGACCTTGCCTCAAAAAATAAAATAAACCAAATAAAATAAAATAGCCACTGAAAACATGTGCTGTTGCTTCCATGCATCAGATAGGGAGGCAAACCTATGGGGACACTGCCTAGTGACCATGAAACCCTTGACTCAAAAAGTCCCTGATCTGGGAACTAGCAGCTCCACATTAGCTGGCAGCAAAGACTATAACAGTGGTGAGAGGACGGTAAAGAGGAATCAATTCTTTAGAAGCAAGGAACAGAGTCAACTTTGAATTTGTCTTTGAAAGGGAGAGGTGCTACTACATGAGCAAAGGATGGCAGAAGAGGAGGTAATATGTCAGGGAGGATGCACATCAATTGTTTTAACACAGACCTACAGTGACAGTGGTGGAAATGAAATGGAAGTTTCTTTCATCAGGTCCAGGCTTACATATTCCACAATTCCCACAATGACCCCAAAGCATCAAGAACTCAGACTGCTCCTTCCCGATGCTCCATTATACCTGAGCCCAGGCCATGTCTGTTCATGTGGTCCAAAATCTCGGTGTCTGTATTCCAGCCAACGCAACTGGGGAGAAGGTAGGCATGCTCTTTCTTTCAATGGGCACAATTTGGAAGTTGCACACCACTTCCACTCATATCCTATTGCCAGAAAATAGCTGCAAGGGAGGCTGGGAAATGCAATTTAAACACAGGGGCTTCTATTGCTCCAGGAGAAAATGGGGGACACCTAGAGGTTTCTGCCCCATGGCCAGAGGTGAGAAAGTGAAGGGCAGCCAGGAGCTGGGTATGTGTTCAGAAGTTGTGGGACAGAAACATATAGGGAAAGTGGGAGTTGGGGCAAATGGTGCAAAAGGGCCACAAATACCAAAGCTATAGACTTTCTTCTGGAAGTCAATTCTCCAGCTTGAGTGTACATCAGCATCCCCCAGAGGACTGTTAAAACTCTTATTGCTGGGCCCCATACCCAGAGTGTCTGATCCATCAAGTCTTTGGTGAGATCTGAAAATACATATTTATAACCAGTTTCCAGGTGCTACTGGTGCTGCCACCCAGAAACTTTGAAATATGTAGAGCCATGGAAAGTTCTGGAGAGGCAAATGATATCTGTATTTCAGAAAGCTGAGTCAGTAACAGTGATAGAGAACACACAGTACTGAAGCTTTTGGAGATTGGATCTTCACATTTTCTTGATCCTCATGTTCCTGAGAAATTGCACTCAAGAGAAACAAGGATGATAAAAAGTCTGCAAAGCAAGGTCATAGAATCAGTGCCCAAGGGTCATTACCCCCACTTCTTGGCAGGACTGACAGTCCCAGCCTTTATCTGCTCTTGTTGTTTCTCTGTTCTGTGTGCAAAAGCCTGATCTGGGGGTGCTGGGGAAGTCCTTGTCTTCACTACTCCAGAGTTCTCCATCAGTAACAACAGAGATTATTTACTTGTCCGAGAACTATCAAGAGGTACACATAAAAAAAAGCTGGACAATGTCTCACAACTATGGGAACTCAGACACTTGCCCACACTCTTGGTTGGAGAGTAAGTTAGCACAACACCTAGATGAGAATCTGATTATCAAATCAAAATTAAAAGCCCATACTCTATTAAAGAGTTCTTTAATAGTTCCATATCCAGGAATTGAGCCTACAGAAATTCTCATGTTTATGTGCCAAAGACAAAGTTATTTAATGCTTCTATTATTCAGCTTTCTATTACCATAACAAAATACCCGAGATAATTAACTATAAAGAGAAAAATATTATTTAGGATCATAGTCCAGAGATCAAAATTGAAGGACCCCCTGTTTTGGGGCCTGCAAGGAAGCTTCACATCATTGCAGGAGTGCATGGCAGAGCAAACTGTTTCCCTAAGGACCTCCCATAAGGTTCCACAACTGCAACAGCACCACCCTGGAGATTAAGCCAATGAAAAATAGGCCATTGGGGAATATTAAAGATCAACTCTATAGCAATGTCCATTATCTGTTCTGGCAAGAGATAGAAAATGACCTAAATGGCCGGGGATTTATCTCAGCGGTTCCAGTGCCTGCCTTGGAAGCGCAAAGTCCTGAGTTCGATCCCGAGTACAAAAAAAAGCAAATGACCTAAATATCATCCACAGAGAGCTAATTACATAAGTCAAGAGGCATTAAAAAATGGAATGAGCAGTCCTTACAAATAAATTAGATCAATATGTGCCCATTTAGAATAATCTGATATTACATATGTGTGTGTGCATAAAATTCCTGAGATTATACAGTCTGTGAGATTATATATGCTATATAGTAGCATATTTTTCACACACACATATACAGACCACTGTTGTGATATTACCACCTAAAATATTTAACTGTGTAAACACATATGTATACACTTACATATTTAGGGCACATCTCTGGAAGGATCTGTAGGAACAGTTTGCCCCTCAGTTAGGAATTGGAATGGAGGTCCAGGTTGAGGAAGAAATTTACTTTTCACTGTAATCTTTTGTTTTTGCAACTTTGAATATGTATTACTTGTTTACATACATAAACATGCAAGCAGTGCCAGGTGTTTTAGATGCTTCATCTTACTAAATCTTGGAATCACCTAGAAGGGAAATGTTCCTGCAACTCCCAGAGGATGGGGAGGTGGAAATCATTTGGGGCAGAAAGGTGGGTAGAAGGGAATGGGAGGAGCCTTGATGTGTAGGTAATGTTGCAAGTTTCCATGGGGTAAACAGTCCCTCCATGGCTGATTTCAAGATACTAGCCTGATGTCACTGAGCAGAGCCTGAAAAGATCCACACCATGCACTCTCAGGAGCTGAGAGGAACCAGATTCAACCCACAGTGAAGGTGATCTTGCATTCTTAAGGTTGGCACCACTGACCCTCCACTCCATGCCCAAGTTTCTCTTCCAAACCAAGACAAATGTGAGCAAACACAGCACTTCAGCATCTAAGCATAACTACCAGGAATCTTCACAGATATTGGGCAGTGTACTGGCAGTATTTACTTGTAGTTTTCCAATGGATTTGAAATAGAAACCCAGACATTAAAATTAAGCATCTACATTTTGTATTTGCAAGTTGCTTTGCCATTTTTTTATGAAATATTGTGCATGGCTATACAATCACAAAGAAATAAAATAATAATAAATTAATGAGTGTTAGTAGTCTGTCAACACAGCTCTGTGTACTTATGGAAGTTCAGCCGTCACAATTAGGGAGGTGATTTAGATACATTTTCAGTGCAGTAATGGGAGACATGGGGACAAGAGAATCAGATTCCAGTTGTGCCCCAGTTCTGCCACCCGCTAGAGATGTTGGGTAAGTCACTCAGCTTCTGTGTCTCACCTAACACAGGTGCTCAGTGGAGATAGTGCTCACCACTCAGGTCTGTACTGGCAGTTTTACTACGTTTCATACATGAAGTTAATACCTGGACATAAGGCAGAGTGGTTCCTTCCCCTCAAAATTGCTTATGTTCTTATAAAAGCTCTTAGAATGTTTCCTGATCCCTAGTCTCTCTCAATTACTTTATTCTAAACCACAAAGTATTGTTTGGGAAAGACTAATTTATGGAAGTCATCTGGAGAAAGTGATTTAAAATATAAAAATTTTAGACACAGATGTAAGTCATTACACCTGGGTTAACCTCATACCCAACTCTTAGGCAAATCTTTTGTAAGTTTAATGAAAGAAGGCTTTAAAAAGAAATACAGGCAGGATGTGGTGGTGCATGTCTATAGTCCCAGCACTTGGGAGGTGGAGGCATGAGGATTGCCATGAATTCAAGGCCAGCCTGGGCTACATACTGAGTTGAAGGCCAGCTTGACCTGCGTAGAGAGACTATCTCAAAAATAAATAAATAAATGAATGAATGAATGAATAAATAAATAAATATTTATTGAGCAAAAAGAAATATAAAAGAGATACATTAAACGTTACAGTGTGATCATGAATATAAACCAATAGAAGAAATAGAAAAACAACCTGTCCTAAGATTAAGGATATCTAGGAGGAATTATTTCAATAGCAGCCTTATATAAAAGCTCAAAAAATGCTGGATCAAAATGTAGATAGGAGTAAAAACTGTGACCTGGAAAGTGACCTGAGTGATGTAGAAACCATCCCAGTGACAATAAAGATACTGAGATCCAGGTGCTGAGGAAGAGATGGAAGAAAGTTGTTTTGTGAAGTGAGTGAAAAACCCCCAATATTTCTAAATACAGTAATCTTGAAAGTATGCATACACTTAAAGTAATAAATTACTTTAAGAATAGAGATTAGAATAGAAATTTCATTATTCCATCTACAGCCTTAGGAATTTGTACATTCTAGTTGATCTCCCAAAAAAATACTTTTGTGCAATCATCTGATTGTGAAAAACAGGCATGTGAAACACAATCTTATATTCAGCTATGTGCCATATGTTACCCTCATGTATTAAACATGACAAACCTGTGGGTACAGATGTTTCTGGTGGGTGCCATCCTCATTGAACACTTGAGTCAGTTTTGAGTCAGTTGAGACATAGAAAAACATCTTATGTGTGGGACAACCCAACTTCAAGATGTATCTAGTACATAAAAGTACTTTAAATCCCACAAAGCTCTGTGTGGTTTATGAGAATTGTGTGATTTGTGGTAGTTAACACTATTATGATGATGGTTGTTCTACAGCCACCTGGGCTCTGGTTGTGCTTTCAAAGCAGTTCTCTGGATTAAAATCCCTTGATCTTTCTCCCCCTAACTGTGTGATATTAGGCAAACTCTTAGCCTAACCTCTCTATGACTCAGTTTCCTCTTCTGTAAAATAGAGAATGCAATAGTACTTCATAGGATTAGTGATTCAATATTAGTATATGTAAGAAGTATTTAAAGAGTGTCTGGTAGGTGCTTCTAAAATGTTAGTTATTATCACTATTTTCATCAAGAGAAAACAAGTATTTTTAGTAATATGTTTGTATTTCAGCTGGGAATGTAGCTCAGTGGTAGAGTACATTACAAGGCCCTGGGTTCAATCCCCAATACCAATAAATAAATAAATATTATTTTTAATTGACACACAGTAATTGTACATATTTATGGGGTATAGTGGGACATTTCAATACATATATGCAAGGTGTGATGATCAAATCAGAGTAATTAGCATATATCACCTCAGATATCTATCACTTTTTGGTGTTAGAAACATCTAAAATCCTCTCTACAAGGTGTTTTTAAATATTCAATTAATTGTTGTCAGCCATAGCTATCCTACAGTGCTAGACTACATGAGAAACTACACCAAGGGAAAATTTTAAGAGGTTCTTTCTCCACACTACAATGAGCTTTTACCTGCAAAGACCCTGACTTATTCATCTTAGGATTCCCACGTCATACAGAGGGCCTAACACCCAGTAATGTGAATATTTGTTGTACAATAATAATTTCTATACAGAAAGGAAGGTAGTCTATAATGTTCAGGGCCCAATACAGACCCTGTTTCATTAGTTGAAAGAAACAGGCCAGGGATTTAGTTCAGTGGTGCTACTGCTTGCTTCGCAAGCGCAAGGTCCTGAGTTCAATCCCCAGTACCAAAAAAAAGAAACGGGCTAGGAGAGTAGCTCAGTGGCAGAGTGCTTGCCTAGCATGAACAAGGCCCTTGGTTCAACCCCCAGCACCACAAAGAGAAAAAATAGAAATGAAGAAAAAGAAAAGAAAAGAAAGAGTGACACACAATTCTGAGTGTTGCTACCTCTGGCTCAGTGTCGTTTCTTACCAGTCAACCAAAAGTTAAAGGAAAACCACAGTGTGACAGAGTGAGAAGACCAGCTATTTTTTTCTTTGAATTCTCATAAAAACGTAAGTTCCTCCACAATAAAACTGAGTTCCATTCATCTTAGTCCTCAATCTGAAAAACAATAGGAGCAAAATAAGTGCTTATAGAGTAAATGAGTGGTGAAGAGTACACTAAATTATTTGTTTTGTAACTGAATATTACTGCTTTTTCATATCTACAAAAAGTACTTAAAATTAATACCCACAATACACACATAAAAAGTTCAAATCATACAAAATTATGTTGAATGTGAATGAATCACCTAGAGAGAATTCTCCTTGGCATCTAGAGCATTACTTAGCCAAGTATTTTGTGTATGCAAATACTAATGTGTAAGTAGAAAGGCTGTATCATGTAGTACTTCAATACTGTGAGCTTTGGAATTGGATATCCTGAGTTTTAATCCAATCTTACCATTCTTTAGTGGTATGGCCTTAAAAAAGCCACGTATCCACTCTCTGCCTTGGTTTGTACAAAAAGTAAAGCTAATAAAAAAACCACCCTAAGACTTACTGGGACAATAAATTAGTACATTTAAACACTTAGGATGGCTCCCAAATCAGAGATATAACTCAATGAAGGTTAGAAATTATGTATGTATACATATTTAAACAAAATATGATGTCACACTGTTTTTTATCTTAGCTTTTCATATAACAAAAATTGTGAGGTTTTGGTTTTTGGTAGCACATACGAAAAATTCCTTCTTCTGATGGCTGTATTGTATTCAAATGTACATGGCTCTATGTGACCAATTTCCTGCTGTGGGCATTCAAGTATTTCTAATATTTTATTAGTACAAACAGCCACAAATCAAAAACCCTTGTTGCACATATATTTTTCCATATTTAGATCAAGTATTTCTATTGGATAAATTCCTAGAAATGGAATCATTAGATCAAAGTACACAAATTTTTAAATATTTTAATAAACAGTGACTTGTCAAATGGCCTTTCTAAAAGGCTATATCACTTTACAGTTTGATTAATGAGTGTACTTTGTTGCTTTGTGGCTGTGTACATTTCAGCCAGACTCCCCTATAATTTATTTTGAATGCCCCAGTAGTATAGAATTAAGTACTTTACTCTGCTAGTTCTGCATGGTAGTTCTTTATCTTTCCAAAAATTGTAAACAACTCCTAAGAACTTAGTAACCAATTTTCTACAGCACATATTCATATACATGGGCTGACAAAGAATTTTTATGCCACTCCCAGATGGGCGAGGAAGAAATGTTGGGATTTTTTGGCCTTTTCAGTGGCCAAAAAGGAAGAACATTTGAAATGAGAACTATCCATTGAGTTTTAGAGACAGGGTGGCTGTATGTACATTCATCTTTGTTTTCTGTGATTGGAACCCTTATTTCATAGAAAAAAAAAAAGCCATCTCTCTGTTGAGTGTTCTGGGTACAATGTCTCTAATTCCGTGCTTCCTGGAGTGTGAGGAGTTAGGACTGGGAGCCCAGCAGATGCAGGCAGGTAATGAATGCACAAACAGGTAGCCTTCCTAGCCAGAAGTTGAATAGCGCCACCAAGGGGACAGGTGGCTCCAGTGGTGACTGAAGCCCATTCTGTTTTTATTTTTAATATCAATTTTAGCCCAAGTTATAAGTATACATAATATGAGTCAGATATTACTACAAAGCTTGTAACAAAAACCCCTGTCCCACACCTAATTCCATTCCAGAGACAGTAACTTTAATTTTGTATAGTTACCATACCTGATTATGGTGTCACTTCTTGGCTTTTAAATTTTATACATTTCCTATTAAGTCACAGCCATGGAAGACAGTCTCTCTCTCTCTCTCACTCTCTCTCTCCCCCTCCCCACCCCCCCGTGCATGTGTGCATGCCCATACATGCTTCACCTCTCCAGTTTTCCCAAAATAACTGAAATAATTGTATCATATTTTTTGGTTAAATCAATGTGCTGTTATACATTATGACAATTAATATTATTTCCAGCTGAGCATCATAGTTTATGATGATTTCAATGTTTTTCTTATAAACTGCTTTGGTATCTTGGCTTTAATGATCAGCACAGGTCTTACTTGCTAAGTTTCCTGTGTAACAGCTCCAATTCATCCCCAAATTCTTTGCCAGAACTCAAATCCTCTGCAATTGCCTCAGCTTTGTGCTGCGCATAACATGTGAACACTCAACAGTGTACCCAGAACACTCAACAGAGAGATGGCTTTTTGTCTAGGAAATAGGGGTTCCAGTCACAGAAAATAAAGATGAATGTAGATGCAGCCACCCTGTCTCCAAAACTTAATGGATGGTTCTCATTTCAAATGTTCTGCAACACAGGAGCAGAACAGTTTAAGGCAGTTGTTTTCAAATGTGGTCCCCAGAAACTAGCAAATCAAAATCAATATGACCCACCTTGATAGAAAAGCAAATTATCATTGTCTTACCCCAGATTTATGGAATGAGTTGCTCTGGGGGTGGGACCCAGAAATTTGGCTTTTTTTTTTTGGTACCAGGGATCGAACTCGGGACCTTGCGCTTGCAAGGCAAGCAGCAGAACAACTGAGCTAAATCCCTGGCCCAAAATTTGGCTTTATCTAGACCCCCAGGTGATGCTAATGGGCACTCAAGCTTGAGAACCACTGATTAAAGAGCACAGACACTGAAATCTAAGGCCAGAATTTGAATCCCAAGTATTCCATTCATTTGTGACTAACAACTTCCAAAATTCAGTCTTCCATTCATAAAATGAGGATAATAACCTTTAGAAAATAGAGTTATTGGGCCAGGGATGTAGCTCAGTGGTACAGCGCCTGTCTGGCAAACACAAGGCCCTGAGTTCGATTCCCAGTACTGAAAAAATAGAAAGAAAATAGTTATTGTGAGCAGCATGACACTAGACTTCATCAGAAGCTCCAGTTTTTTCTCAGAGCCGTCTGAAATCCAGGTCCATTGTGGGAAGGGAGCCCTCTAAGCCTGCTGCAGGGCCTTACCCCAGGCCTTCCCAATATCCCCTGGCTTCTATCTTTAGCACTTCTGCACCCTTGAAGCCTCATGGAATCACACTTATCCCTGAGAAGAATTAAGACGAGGAAGGGGGTTGGAGTCTAGCCTCATCCTCACCCTCTGTCTTCTCACTTTGACCAGTTCTTAACTTCGTAACTGACTTGAGCCTCTGCTCTCTCATAGGTGAAAGGAGCGGCAATCGTGTCCAATTACACCAGGGTGCTGGTATCTAACAAGCACTCAGAAAGTCCCAAGTCTTTATCATGGCTCCCATCCCTGTCTCATTATGGGGCTCCACCACTTCTCCCCTGACATCCCACTACCCTTCCCTCCTCCCACTCAATTCCAACCCCATGAAATGCTCTTCCAATGGATATAAATTTGACTTAGTCTTTTACTTAAAGCAGATCTCTGCTCAATGGTTTAGAAAGGTTTTCCTTAGAAAGGTTTTCCCAAACCATACAAAATGGTTCTAAAATAGCAGCTACTCTATCCCTATCTATGCCTTGGCTTGCTTTATTTCCCTTCATAGGCCAATCACACAATTCTGTTCCATCTTGTTGTCTGTGTCAGCCCCTCAAAGGCAATCTCTAAGTTTGATCTTGTTCTCCCCCTTAAATCAGTTCTATAATTGCCTAACACATAGGAAGGGCTTAAAAATGTTAGTCAAATGAATGACTTGTCTTTTGTTTGATGTAGTCCCTGTCTTATTCAGCCATTATCTGAGTGATTGCTTGTGAACAGAGAGCACATTCCACACATCCCCTGACACACAGCAATGGGCAACCAGCAGGTAGAGGCTGTCCATCCCTTCTTCACTGCAGGCCAATAGCAACCTCATTTCTGTTCTTCTCATTTCCTCATTTGCTGAGTCTTGAGCTCCAGTCATGTGCCTGGCATGTCTAAGGCTCCAGGGATATTGAGATGGGCACATTTGTAGACAGAAAAGATAAAGAAATGAAAAATGGTTGGCTATAAATGCTTATACTGTTTACCTGGGGGCTGAGCAGGGTAAGGGGTGTGAAGTACCTGGGTCCTCAGTTCCATTCCAATTGAGCAACCTCCACCCTCAGTTTCTTCATTTGTAAAATGGGTAATGGACAGTACCTACCTCAGGATTGTCCTAAGAATTCTTTGTTAATCACTGTGTTTATGGGGTGGAAAACTTTCATAAATGTTGGCTGTCAGTTCTAACAGTAAGTACAGGATACTTTTGTAATGTAATCAAATCTAATATGAAGAATAAGAATGGGGTCAAGTCATCAACTTATCAAGTAATCTGGTCCTTCTGTCAACAAAAAGGACTTACACCCTTGTGATTCTTCCCAGAGTTTTGGATCCAGTCTTTCTCAAAACTCAGGTAGGTAAAGTATCCAGAAGGAGAGGTACTCCTGGCTTCATCCAACTTATGGAATCAGGGCTGGGAGGAGTGGAGCCAGGCTGTGCAGCACAGCCACCAGTCCTTAGAAACCTCTAAGTAAAGACACAAATGTTTATGGCTATTCAGGGCTTCGTTTGCCTCTCACCTTTTAACCGAACTTCACTGTGATATAATTTGCTGCAATAGGCTTTCATCCCTTAGCAAACTCCCTGAGCCCCTTAGCAGTCAGTTCCCACCCAAATAGGAAGTAGGGAGATAGATCTCAAAGGGGAAGGGGATCAAGAGATGGAGAAAGGGGGAGGGAGGAGAGGGAAATTAGTTTTTTGAGACATGGTTGTGCTATGTAGTTCAGGCTGGTCTTGAATTTACTGTGTAGCCCAGGCTGCCCTCAAAATTATGATTCTTCTGCTTCAGCTGGCATTATAGGTGTGCCCCATCATACCCCATTCCAGCCTGAGGCAAATTAACAAGACCTTGTCTCAAAATAAAAATGAAAAGGGCTGAGGCCACAGCACAGTGGTGGAGTATTTGCCTAGCATGCATGAGGCCCTGAGTTCTGTCTCTAGTACTGCCCCTCCTGAAAGCTTGCATTTTGAAGAATTATATATGAAATCATCTAGTATGTATTCTTTAATGTTTGACTTCTTCCACTCAGTGTAATTATTTTGATCCATCCATTTGCTGTTAAATATTAATATTTCATTCCCTTTTTTTCACTGTATGGAAATAGCACAATTTGTTTGTACATTTGTTTGATGAACATGGGAATATCTTCCAGTTTGGGACTCTAATGGGGAAAGCCACTAATAAACATTTCTATATGTTTATTTGTGAACACAAATTTTCATTTATTTAGGGTAAATACCTAGACATGGAATTGCTAGGATTTAGGGCAGATATACTATATATTTAACTTTTTTTTCCCCCCAATACTAGGTGTTAAACCCAGGGTCTCCACACTGAGCATTCCCAGTCCTTTTTTATTTTGAGACAGGGTCTTACTAAGTTGCCCAGGCTGGGCTTGAATTTACCATCCTCCTTCTCAGCCTCTTAGAATACTGAGATTACAGGCATGTACCACCAAACCTGGCTGTATATTTAATTCTGAAAGAAACTACCACACTGTTTTTTCCAAAGTAGTGGAACCATTTTACACTCTCACCAGTTGGCTGGAGTTTACCTATCTCATGGTGTTTGTAATTGCTGCTCCCTCTTCCTTGAATGATCTTCCACTACTTGTAGCATGGCTGGGCTCTTGACATTCTGGTCTCAGCTCAATGTCTTACTCTAAAGAGATGGTTAGGGGACTGGGATTTAGCTCAGAGGTACCGAGTCTGCCTTGCAAGCACAAGGTCCTGAGTTCAATCCCTGGTACCAAACAAAACAATCAAAAACCCAACAAAATAAGGAGATGGTTAGGAACTGAATTGTGCCCCTCTACCCACCCAAGTTCATATATTGAAGAAACACATCTTAGTACCTAATGATGCGTCTACATTTGGAGATTAGGTCTTTAAAGAGGTCATGAAATAAAATGAGGACTCTAATCCAACATGATTGGCATCATATAGGACCAGAAGAAGAAGAGATACCAGATTCACTCTTGCAGAGGGAAGACCATGTAAGGACACAAGAAAGCAGGTGTCTGCAAGCCAAGCCTACACCCTGATCTTGGACATCTAGGATCCAGAACGATTGGAAAATAAATTTCTGTTGTTTATACCACCCAATCTGTGATGTGTTGTTATGGAAGCCCTAGCAAACTAAATATAAAGGTCTTTCAATTACCATTTTGCAATCACCATAATAATTATCTCAAGAATCATCAATGAACACTAAAGCCAGAAACTAATGAAGAACAGGATATTTAGTTTCAAAATTATCTTCCTTCAAGATATTTAATAATTACATAGGGAAAAAACAGACATCACCTTAACAAATGATCAGAGTTAACATCACCAATGTTGGTACAAGCCAATGCCATGTGTGCTGCCTGATGTGAGGTCGAGGATAGAACTTTCTTTCAGTAGCCTTTTTTGTCAAAAGTGCATAGTCTGAATCCAATCAGAAGAAAATATCATTCAATTCAAATTTAGTGACATTCTACAAAACAATCTGCCAATATGCTCCACAAATGTCAAGGTCATGAAAGACAAAGAAAGCAAGTAACTAACTGCCTTCCCAGATTAAAGGAAGCTGAAGAGATAGGACAATTAAATTCAACAAGTGATCCTGAATTAAATCCTAGGTAATATCTATAAAGGATACTATTTGGGACAATTAGCAAAACTTAGATAAGAATGACATATTAAATAAGAAAATGGTATCATTGTTAAAATTCCTGATTTTAATCATTGTATTGAGACTCAGCAACAGAGTCCTTGTTCTTAGGAGATAAACTCAGAAATATTTGATAATGCTGTATGAAATCTTTGTATGTTTTGTTTTGTTTTGGTGACAAGGTCTCTCTATGTGGTTCCATATTGGCCTTGAATTTGCTGTGTAGCCTAGCCTGGCCTCAAACCCACAGCAATCCTCCTGCCTCAGCCTCCTGAGTGCTGGGATTATAGGCATATGCCACCATGCCCAACTAGAATATTAAATTTTAACATTATAAAATGATTTAGAGCAAAAGATATATATATATATATATATGCACTATATATGTGTATGTGTGTGTGCATATACACGAGATATGATCATACAAATGTAGAAAATTTAATACTTTGTTATTCTGGTTGAAAGTATATGAGAGTTCTTTAGTACTTTTAAAATTTCTAAGTACACTTGATGGGGCGCAGGGGGGACTGGGAATTGAACCCAGGGCCTTGCACATCCTAGGCGAGCACTCTACTACTAAGCTTCATTTCTGACCCTACATTTGAAATTTTATTTTGAAGAATTAAGACTTTCGGTGATTATACTATCAGAAGAGGTCTTCAGCCAGGCATGGTGGCGTGGGTTTGTAATCAATCCCGGCACTTGGGAGGCTGAGGCAGGATCTCAGCAAGTTTGAAGACAGCCTGTACTACATAGCAAGACCCTGTCTCAAAAAAAACAAAGTGGGAGCAAAATGGTCTTCAAACCCCAAGAACCCTCTAGTTCATTCTTTTTCTCCATCACACTTTCACTGACAAAAAATTTCTGTGCATTTGTTTACTTGATAATAATATCCAATGTTTATTGTACGGAACATCCTGTCCTGTTCTAAGGGTTTTCACTGTGTAATCTATGAAAATATACAAGCTTGATTATCTTGCCCCAAATCACCCGAGGTTTGTCTGCTAAAGTGGCAGAGCTTCAAGTAAGGCAGGGACTGATTTGCCCACTGCACTTTCCCTAGACTTAGACTGGTGCCTAGTATATGATGTGCATTCAATCTGTAGATCCAATTAACATATATTAAGCACCCTGTTAGGCACTGAGGTACAAAGCAGTGAACAAAATATGCAAGAGTCCATGCCTACATGGAGCTTACACTGAGTACCATCGCCTCACACTCAATTATCCACGTATTTACTTATTTAGTGGGTGGTAGTGGGGATTAAACCCAAAGTCTTTGCACTGAGGTACATCCCCAGCCCTTTTTAAATTTTTATTTGGAGACAGGGTTCCCCCAAATTGCTAGGTTGCCCAGGTTGGGCTGAAATTTACGATCCTCCTGTGCCAGTTTCCCAGAAGGCTGGGATTACAGGCATTTACCACCTCGCCGGCTCACCATATTTCATTTGGTCCTATCAGGTCTGAAAGGATGGTTCAGTCTATTTTGCAGAGGAGGAAACTGAAGATCAGGGTGGGGCAACGATTTACCTCAGATCAATGTTATCGTTCCTAGGAGTGAGGATGGGATTCCAAACCAGCCTCTGAGGTTCTCAGGCCAGAGTCCTCAATCAATCAAGCCAACAAATCCAATCACCCAATCAGTATTTATTGGGTCCCCAGTGCGGGCGGTTAGTCCTCGCGCAGGTCAAGAGGAGAGGCTGCGGTGCGCTGGTGGCAGCACAGGCAAGGAGGCCTCCGCGGGTCGCGGGAGTTTGGCGCCTATTTTTTGTTGGTTGGGTGTTCTCGCCAGTGATTGGACCGCAGCGCGGCGTCCCGGGTGCGCCGGGTGCGCCGGGTGCGCCGTGTGGCGGCTGCTCTGTAGACCTTGGCAGGACCTGGGGAAGCGCAGTAGGCGACTGGCCTCCCGGGGGATGGGCCACCAGGAATCTCCGCTGACCCGAAGAGCGGCGAGAGGCGCAGCTTACGTAAAGAGGTTATGTAAAGGGGTCAGCGAGCGCGAACACGTGGAAAACCACGGGAACCTGGAAGCCTGGGCCCCCTTGTCGAGTGCCACTGCCACCACCGGTGCAGCACTACAGCCTGTCGCCCGCCCAGCCCGGGCCAACTACTCCCGCGCTACTCGGTCCCGGAGGCTGCTCCGGCTTGGAGCGGACCATTTCCCGGCGAGGGCTCCAGGGGGGAAACGCGCCGCCCGGAAGTGGAGCAGCGCCAGCCAGGTAAGGGCTAACCGGCGGAGCTGAAATTAACCGCCGCTTCCGTGGCGCTTGGGGAGGACACCAGGGTCCTTGGTTTGTCGCGCTCTGAGAGGCACTTTTAGCCAATCTCCTCCACCCGCTATCTTGTGGACTTGGGTCGGTCCATTGGGCTCTATGGCTTAATTCAAAGGACTGTTTACACCCAGGAAGACTTAAGGCAGGGCGCAGGAAGGGGAATGCCAGAGACCAGCAAGCTGGAAGGACTTAACAATCAGAATAGCTCCTTTAGGTGATTTTCTTAAATACAAAAGACCTCTCGTTTTTGTTTTTTCTATTTCCACCCGCTAAATAAACGGAGAAGACCAGAGGCCTGTGCTTTTCTTTCCGGTTCTCCCTCTGAACGCCTATTCAAGTGGTTCCGTCTTTCCCGCTTTCCCCTCCCCTTCCCTGTTCAGTCTGTGGCGGCGGCTTCCGTCTTAAAGGGCCCAAGGAGACCGAAGGAGGAGCAGGAGTAGGTGGGGCTCTCCGCTGCCTGCTCTCCTTGCCTTCCTGCCTCAGCCTGGTCGTTTAACCACTTCTTTCGTCCACAGGTCACAATCCAAGGTCCCGCTCCTTCGCGTGCCGGGACCGGACGAAGGGATGAAGCAGGGCGGACCCGGGCAGCACCGTTGCTGCTCCCCCCGCCGCCCGCAGCCATGGAAACGGGGGAGGAGGACGGCGCCCGCCGAGGTACACAAAGCCCGGAGCGGAAAAGGCGAAGCCCAGTGCCGAAGGCGCCCAGCGAGAAGCTGAGGCCGGCAGCTGCGGCCCAGGCAATGGATCCAGTGGCGGCCGAGGCCTACCTGGCGCGCCGGCGGCCCGAGGTTAGCAGCGGGTCTGCGCCGCCCCGCTACAGCCTGTTGGCGGAGATCGGGCGCGGCAGTTACGGCGTGGTTTACGAGGCAGTAGCCGGGCGCAGCGGGGCCCGGGTGGCGGTCAAGAAGATCCGCTGCGACGCCCCTGAGAATGTGGAGCTGGCGCTGGCCGAATTTTGGGCCCTGACCAGCCTTAAACGGCGCCACCAGAACGTCGTACAGTTTGAAGAGTGCGTCCTGCAGCGCAACGGGCTCGCCCAGCGCATGAGCCACGGCAACAAGAGTTCGCAGCTTTACCTGCGCCTGGTGGAGACCTCGCTCAAAGGTAGGACTGCCCTGCCCACTCAGGGCCTGGGCCCTCTGCTTCTGGGGCCGCCGGGTCCCATAGGCCCTGGTCCTGATCCTGTCACCCTTGGCCCAGACACACCCTCCTTTTCCAGGCCCAGGCTTTGGAGCCATCTTCTTGGGAACTCAGTCCTGCCCTAAACGTTAGGGAAGTTCCGTGAGAAGAGCTCACTTAACTGCTAACCATTATCGTAGTATTCTCAGTGTTAGCCTTTATTAACAGCCAGCTTTCCCTTAAGATGGAAGGGGGACTGAAGGGTTTGAGCTCAAAGTTGAGCGACTGAATTGCGGAGCTTCCTCACCTTCCAGGGCCTCTTTTTCCCTCCTAAAACAAACAAAAACTTCACTCCCTCCCCTTCTTGTTATTTCCTGACATCCTCCAGCCCCACCCCTAAAACTCTTGCTTTCCTCTGAGACCCCCATGCCTCCATCCCAGGGCAGTCAAGCAAACCCTGGGTTTTCTGCCTCAGTCCTTTGGGGCATACATAATAATAACCCTGACAGGAGGGCCTGGAGCTGTCATACAACAACATCCAACATCTTTTCCCGCCTTTTGACCTTATTAATATTTTTTTCTGTGAGGCTGGCTGGGAAGTGGTTTTACTTATAAAGAAATGGAACTTCTCGACCAAGGGGCTTGGAAAGCAAACTGGGAGGATTACAGGTAGCCAAGGATGTGTTCAGAGAGGAGAAGGGGCAGTGGGCCAGAAAAGCGAGGACGCATCCAGAGGCCAGAGAATCCAAGGGAAGAATTAATCTGCATCCCAGGGATAGTCTGAGCACTGAAGTGATTTATCTATTTAGGTTTTTTGAGACAGGGTCTCACTATGTAGTGTGGGCTGCCCTTGAACTCACTGTGTAGCCCAGGCTGGTCTTGAAGTTCTGATTCTCCTGCCTCAGCCTCTTTTAAGTGCTGGGATTACAAGCATGTAATTTTAGATAAAATGTTAAAAGCAAATTCTGTCTCCTTTCTATAAATAGAGAAACCAAGCCTTAGAGGTGAACAAGGATAACTTGATTAAGGTTAATCAGCTTGAAAGGGAACTCTTAACTGCTGGTTTCTATGTATGTACTTCTCATAGCTTGAGTGATGTGAACCCAAGTCTGTCTTTATTCAAAGCCTGAATCCTTTCACATAGGTGCTGCTGCTGTCTCTTAAGGACGACCTTTTAAGAACCAGTAGGATTTGGGATTTGATAAGGCAGTTTCCTAAAACCATTTTTGAGCTTTTACCTAGCTTCACTCTAAGACCCCACAAGCCTATATCCCAAGAGACCTCCATGTCCGTTTCAAGTGAGTCGTGTGACAGTCAGTATCACCTGGGGACCGTTTTTCAAGAGACTCTTCCTTTATGCCCATCCCCCACCCCATCTATTCTGAAAACCCCGAATCCCCCCAGGGTGAAACTTTTGTTTTGAAGTCTCCCCAAGGAGATTCTTTTATCTTGCTTATATTCTAAGAGCTCATCTCTTACAGGTCCTTGTTCTCATAATTCTCTGTGGTTAATAATGATCTGGACTTCATATTTTAGGGCTACATTGGTATTAGAATTTGCTTTTCTACTTTTCTACCCTCAGTTCACTGATGCCAGTCTTGAAATTTCAACCATAGCTTGCCGCCTTTCCTTAAACCCCCCAAAATATAAACATATTGAAACTTTCTTCCCAGCTAAAACATTTTTAAGAATTTCACAGTAAACAAAGGCAGCACAGCACAGTTGTTAATTCTGAGGACTTTGAGGTTAGGCTCACATTCAGCCTTGGCTTGTCCTAAACTGAAGCATGGGCATGGGACCAGTTCTTTAAAACCTATGAGGGGCATAAGATAAGAGATACCTTCATCATAGGGTTGCTGTGCACACTGGGAATGTCAGTAATGTTCCAGATAAAGAGAAATTCTCTGCCTCAGTAAGTTCAGGCTTCATACTGAGTTCTCTTCCACCTTCACCCACTTTGGAGATTTACACTCTTGTAGAAGTGTCCCAAACTTCTTTGACCACCAAACAAATCCTATTTCCTTGTGTTGTCAGGCGCACTGTATTTGCGTCCTCCCCTTGAGAATTACTACTGAGACCTACACAAATGAAATAATTTGCTTTAGTCCACTTAATATGATTGCTTTCAGTTGTTTGGAATCCTCACACTATTTGAGCCTTCACATTGTTCTGGGCTCAGAGACAACATATTGAAGAAAATGTGTATTTCTATTTAGGAAAATAGGCTAAGCTTTCATATAATCTTTATTCAGCAAGTAATAAATACAGTCATTTTTCACCTTTCATTATTAAGTGGAGAGAAGAAACCCAACTCTTCAGGTTAAGTTTTCCTGGCTCTAGTTTCCAAGATTTTTCCTGGCTCTAGTTTCCAAGATTTATCTGTCATTCTCCATCCTAGGGCCCTGGGCTTCCAGCATACTCCAGTAATGTCAGAGCTGGAAGGAATCCTAGAGATAACCTGGTTCCGCTCGCTCTCTACCTGGTTCCGCTCGCTCTCTACCTGGTTCCGCTCGCTCTCTCTCATTAAATGGAAAAGCACTTTGGAGTTACCCTTTGCCCATTTCCTACAATTTACAATGAATTTGAAATAGAACAAAGTGACAACCTGCCTTGAAGTCTCAACTGAAGCAAATGCATACTTTTTACTGAGTCCCTATAGTGGTGTTTGAAAGAAAAGGAGGGAAAAAACTCCTTGTCCCAAAGGCACTTACATTTGAAAAGTTTGAGAGTTCTAAAAGATTTAAATGGTAATCAAGGTCACTGGAGGAAATGGTACGAATGTTAGCTCGTTAACAAAGGCTTTGTGGAAGGTGTACAGAAGTGAAGAGAACCTAGAATTAAAGGAGAAGGTGTGTTTGAAAGAAGGTTGCCTAGGACCATGTAGGTAGAGATAAGTGGAATGTGTTTCAGTATTGGGCCAGTAGAACAGTTATTTTCCTTTTCCATCTCAACTCCCTAGTGAATACACAGAAGGCATTTCTGTGGTCTCAAGAAATCACTTGATGTTGGGCCGGGGATTTAGCTCAGTGGTTCCGGCGCCTGCCTCTCAAGCGCAAGGTCCTGAGTTCGATCCCCGGGACCAAAAAAAAAAAAAAAGAAAAAGAAATCACTTGATGTATAAATAGTCCAATATTAAAGAAAGTTCTTACCCAATTTGATGAACTTTCGTCGCCTAAACAACCCTAACCAAAACACAGTGTAGAGAACAGACTCTGTAGTCAAAAGTCCTAGGTATCTGATCTAGCCTGTCTCACCAGGCAGGACACTGGACCCCAGAAAAAGGACAGAGTTTGCTCAAAATGAGGTAGTGGCAGATTCAAATCAGCCTCCTAGATTTTTAACAATACATTATCTGGTTGAATGTTTAGTGTTATTGAAGTATCTTTCACATAAAAACAAGGCATCTCCAGTTTACTTTTTTGATGAGGCTTTGTTTTGGTACTGGGGATCGAACTTGGGACCTTGCTAGGCAGGGGGTGGAACCACTGAGCTAAATCCCTGGCCTTTTGTTTTTTTGAGACAGCGTCTCACTAAGTAGTTCAGGCTGGCCTCAAACTCACAGTGATCCTCGTGCCTCCATCTCCCAAGTGCTGGGATTACAGGCGTGTACCACCACACCCAGCAACAGTTTGATTTTAAAACCTTTTCTCTTTTGAGACAGTCTTGTGAATCCTACCCTAGCCTGGCAATTCTGCCTCAGCCTCCCAAGTGCTGGGATTACAGGCATGCCCCACCACGCCCAGATGCTTGTATTCTCTTGTTTTCTATTGCTAAAAGAACCCTGTCCTGAATGCACCTAAAACAAAGTTCAAGCTGCCACTTAGAAAATAACAGACAGCCTGTCAAACTCAGAAATTCTGTTGCTCCTATCTCTAGATGAACAGCAGTGAGGACCACCCTCTTCTGTTCTCCTCCAAAAAACTCAGGACAGCCAGGGATTTAGCTCAGTGGTTCCGCTGCCCGCCTCACAAGCGCAAGGTCCCTAGTTCGATCCCCATACCAAAAAAAAACCAAAAAACTCAGGACAAATTGAAGGATCATAAAACTAGTGGTTTAGTAGAACTGAGATCCTGGAGCTTAGTTTATCTCCAATTTGGTAAAAAGACACTAGTTCTGTTTGCCAGTTGTTTGATGTTTACTGTACTCAGGTGGGCTTTTCTTTTTTTTTTTTTTTTTTGGTGATGGTGGTGGTGGTGGTGGTAATGGGGATTGAACCTAGGGTCTTTGAATGGAGCTACATCAACTACATCCCCAAAGCTTTTTTACTCCCCAGACAAGGTCTTACTAAGTTGCCCAGGCTGGGCTCAAACATGCTATTCTTCCTCAGCCCTCCAGAGTGCTGGAGTTACAAGCATGCACCACCAAGCCTGGTGGTGTCTTAAGTTAGCTTGAGGTAGTTAAACCTAAGCCCTTGAATGTAGTCTTGCCTGGGCACCAATGCCAGGTGACTGACCACTGGGAGCAGTTGTATAGAAGGGAGCTATACAAGCTTTCTTCCTGGTGGCCTGCACATGTCCAAATGAACGTAATGCATAATGCAAACATTTTCTCATATTTCAGTTGGAGGCAGTGATAGTGAGGGGAAAACTAGCCTGAGGGAGACCAGGGTCTTGGCAGGAATTGGTTGTCACTCTGCAAGCTGCCCCAGGCAGTTGAGTGCCTAAGAAAACCTTGGGGCTCATCAGGGCAGGACCACCCCATGCCCAAGCTTCTAGAAAGCAACTGAATTCTCTTGTATCTTAGGCCTCAGTTTAGAGAGCCCCCAGCCAGGCAGAGCTGGAAGGTGATTTTGGCTACCTTGACATAGATAAAAATGGCCTTAGAGTCCCTGTAACAAGTTACTGGGATACAGTAGAACACTGGATGTGGAGTCAGAAGGTTTTAGTTCCAGTTTCACCCTGTTAATGAGTTAAAACTTAGTGATCGTTATGTGCCTGGTTGTGTTCTGAATGCTTTTTAAAACCTATTCGGCCCTCACAACCACCTTTTGAAGTCACTGCTGTGATTCTTTTACAGTTGAGGCAACTGAGTCCTGGAAGTTAATGAAATCGTCCAAGGCAAAACAACAAAGCAAGTAACCAAGCCAGGCTTGGACTACAAACATTGTGGCTTGAGTCTGCTTTCCTGATCACTGTGGGGCACAGTGGAGACAGGTGGCTTAAGTTCTGAGTTCTGTTTTTCTTGATTGTAAAATGGACACAATCAGACTTTGCTTAGAAGTTAATGGCTATTGCTTAATATTTAATTGTGTATTAATCAGTGCTTGTGGCACCACTGATTTCATTTGGTTCATGTATCTTAACTGCTGGAGTATGTCCTTGCTTTCTGGTGTTCTCTTGAATGTCTTAGGGCAACCATATAGATTTCTGCTTTCCTTCTGTGTGCTTTGGGGATTTTAGGTACAATACCAGCCCCAGGAGATAGAAACAACCCTTACCTAATTGAGAGCTTTGGTTAATTGGGGTTGCATTGAGGAAGGCTTTTTATAGTATACCCTCTCAAGGAGAGCTTAGGTTTCTAGTAGAACATCAGTTTACCTTGAATTTGGCCTTTGATGGTTATCCTTAGGGTTAGAAATCCTCCTGAGTAACTCAGATTGTGAATCTAATCTAGTTGTCTTTAATTTGCAAATTTCTGCGTGGACTGCTGTCTGCTCTCTGCTAGTCAAGAGGTCAGGTGCGGGGGGGGGGGGGGCGGAATGTATCACAGAAAGCTGGCTGGTCAGGAGATGGGAGACCACATTCTAAAGAGCTACTTTGCTTAAGAAGCTGATCTAAGTGGTTTATGTAGGAGATGGGTGATTGCAGACTGGTGAGCACCTTCCCCCAGGTGGAGGTTTGTGGCCCAATGATGCACTTCTGATCCTAATTGCCTTGTCATGGTATGCAGATCTCAAGAACAAAGACCCTTATTTCCTCAGGCATTCTTGTTGTCACAGATTAGTTTGCCCACATACAGTTCCTTTACACTGTGGTGGACTACCCTTTACACTAGATGGACTACTGGGGTCCTGCCCTGAGACTTTCTTTTTGAGGGCCAAACTTATAGTAATGAAAGAAAACGTTTTACTGAATTATTGTGGGAGATAAGGATCAGGTAGGGTTAAATAGAAAGGCACAAGATCTGGTCATAATGCTCCCTCAGTGCTTGGCTTTACTATTTCTCTATTCTGTTTTTTGTTGTTGTTATTTTTGTTTTTTAAGCCTCTAGGCTCATGATTCTTACTGCTTTATTGGATACTTACTATGTGCAGGCACTATACTGTGTGGGAACCCCAGACTTGATTTCATTCCACCATGAGTACCCAGGCTAATGGAGGAGATAGTTAGGGTACAATATATAAGACTTCATTGCAGCCTGTGAGAGGTGTTATAGGGAATCATCTGCCAGGAATATGGACTAAATTGGGGAAAGGAAAGATGAAATGGAAAAGTGAGAAATGACCCTGGCAAAAGCTGAGGCTTGGGTTTGTGGCCTATTGCCTGGGGTGAGGCTGTGCATGGCTGGAATAGTCCACCTTTCAAGATCCCCAGTAATGTTCCGACTAGAAGTAGCTAGCCTCTCATAGTATTTTCATATTCATTTTATTTAATCCTTTTCTCTGAGAGTTGGTGTTTTTGTAACCTGATGTCACAGGTAAGATCCATTGAGGCCAAGTAACTTCTCCAGTGTGACACTAGTGAAGGATTGAACTCTACATTTACATCCAATTTCCACATTCTTGATACTGTCTTATAACCAGTGGTCATATTAGACAGCTGCCCAGAGATGTTAACATAATTAATATCCAGTAGTTTACTGCTCTGATGTCCAGGCACCATGAAAAGTACTTCAGAAGTCAGTTAAACCTTTCAACAACCTGGAGATAGTTCTTTCTTCCCAAGTTACGGAAAATAAAACAGATTCTTGGGGTCTTGGATCAGAGAGAGTAGAGGGAATGTTTCTATCCTGCCTGGCTTGGTAGCCCTCATCCTTTCTGCTAGACCTGTAATTTCATTCTTGGCCTCTGGGGACACTGTATCTTTCCTGGCAGCCATTGTAGCAGATCTGCTTGGCTAAACCTTAGGAGGTACTTTGAACATACGTGGTAATGGTGACATGGTACCCAGCCTTTTTGAGACAGTCTCACTGAATTGCCCAAGCTAGCCTTGAACTTGGGATCTGTCTGCCTCAGCCTACAAAGTAGCTGGAATTAGAAATATGTACCATTATGCCTGGCTGTATTTTGCTCTTTTCCCCCTTCACGTTAAAACTGGCTCATGATGTTATGTAACCTTCTTTTAAGTTTCTGTTGAAGTATAATGTGACTCTTTAACCAAGTGGCAACACCATAATTATTGCCATTCTTAGACAGTTAAGTTGTATTCTGTCTATGCTGTACAAAATACTAATTTTAAGTGTTTGGGTGTTTAGTATGTCTTTTGTGGGTGGTGAAGGTTTTTGGTTTTGGTTTTATTGTTGGATTTCTTGTTACTTTTAGAATACATTCCTGGAGTGCACATTTTATGTCAAATGGACTGAGCATTCTTAAGACTTATGATATGCTACTGCTGAATTGCTAATATCCTAGCACATTTCAATGATAGTCTTTCACTAAAATATGAGTATGGGTGTTGTGGAATTGGACACCGAGCACCCAGGGTTTTGACCCTTAAAGTCCCTGGGGTATAAGCAGTGTGCTGGGGTATAAAGAGTCTGGTATAAAGGCGCTTGTGTCTGGAGGGAAAATGGAACATCCAAGTGTGACATCCTGATCCTGAGACTAAGAATCATAGAGCCTTGCAGTGAGGATCCAGGCCACTGAGACTCAGGGTCCTGCCCCTAAGCAAGGTAATGTTTTGAGCCTCAGGCTCCATCTGTAAAGGGATATAATTATCAGAATAGTTTGGAGTTTGGAGTAAGATGAGAGGATTGGGTACTCTGAATTCTTCCTTTCTGACATACAAGTTGTAAGTTCTGTTGATCCTACACCTCTAAGTCCTTTAATCCCTGTCTTGTTGCCTCCCTTGCCCACCCTGACTTCTGGTTCAGACCGCCTGAGGAGTCTTTCTGCTGCTTATCTGTCATGTCTACAGCTCCTCGTGCCTCCAGGGGGAACTTGTTGCATCTCTTGTCTAAGACATACTCTTTCACATGTTAACACCACTGAAATCAGAAGTTGACTTATTGTTGGGTCACAGTATCAGCAGCCTATAAGGCTTATTTCAGTGATATAGCTAAAATTATAGATTCAGTAAGCAATGTATCTTTCTAAAATAGATGAAGAACTTTGAGTTAGTTCCTATTTCTTAGAGTCTTTAAGTCTGCCCTAGACCTAACTCCAGCCTCACTACCCGCTACAGCTGTTCTGTGATTCCCCTGGGCTCCTTGGTACCCTGTTGTACCTGCACATCTTCACCTTGGAGACACAGCTGAAGGGCCTCTTGCAGTCCCCACCCTGCCTTTCCCTCTCCTCCTGTTCCCTGCTCAAGCTGAATTGGACCCTCTTCTCAGGTCTCATGGCTGCAGTCATTCTGCTTACCATAACCAGAAACCTTTGTATCTTAGCTTGTCTCATCTCTGGTTCCTGACAAGCCACCTGGAGTGAACTAGAAGCTGGACTTTGACTTCAGGAGGGGCCTCAGGAATAGGCTTATGAAATGCAGGGCATTTTGTGTCCCTTTCCAGGAGGTACCTGTCTTTCTAAAGCTCATGCTTCTGCCTGGATGCAGAGCCTGCTGGCCTCAACTTTCTCAGTAAAGCAGGCCACATTTTATTGGATGATTTCACTCCTTATTTAACCACAAATACTGATGATATGACACACCTGCTTGGTTGGGGGAAATGGTGTTTTAGTGTTTTTTCTGTCTCCTTGTAAACTATGGCATAGGATGTTTTGAAATATAGAATTTATCTTGGGATCAGCTGTTATTAGACTTCAAGGCTATCCCAAAGGCCTGCCGCCCTTTAATCAGAGTAGTATGTGTAAGCTGGGAGCAGCAGCATCTGCCAGGGCTTGGCTGTGGAGGCCCATGTCCTGCCCAGCCACTCAGGGCTGTGCTCTCAGGCAGGTTACTTAGCCTTTCTCACTTGCAGCTTCCCACTTGTGAAACAGCATCCAGGGAGCTCTCAGGTTCATTTCCTTAAGTCTTTGACAACTCCAAATAACACTGCCAATGTTTCCTCCAAAGGAAGCTGAATTTTTAACTCTTGTAACTTTTAATAATCTTATAAAACCATCAGATTATGCCATACAAGGGAATTATAAAAACCTACATTTGTTTCTATCAGTTCAAAATACTAAATTTCATGTAGAGAATTCTACACTTTGTAGGGTTTTTTTTTTTTCTTTTTTTGGCTCATGTGAGGAATTCAAGTAGTTGCTACATATGTCTGTTCCAGTTATACAGTGCTACCTCAGTTCCCCAACTTGATTCTTTCCACAAACAGTTGGATGAGAACCCAATCAAATTCACTGGTTAGGTTCAATGTTGACCTTACAGGGAAATTTCATTCAGTTCTTGTCCAGTTCGGTTTGCAACCAGAATCATGCAGAAAATTGAGTTCGTGAACGAGGTACCACTGTACATCTGAAAAGTGGGGAAATTAACCACAGGGTTGGAGTGGGGACTCACAGGACTCTTTGTTTTTTTTTGTTTTTTTTTTTTTTGGTACCGGGGATCGAACTCAGGTCTTTGCCCTTGGGAGGCAGGCAATGGAACCACTGAGCTAAATCCCCAGCCCAAAATTAAATCCTACATGCATTCTTTTCTTTTTTTTGGTACCAGGGATTGAACTTGGGTCCTTGGGCTTGCACAGCAGGCGGCGAAAACACAGGACCCTTTGTGAGATGGGCCTGAGCCAAAACTCTGTTAACCACTGGACCTCCATCAGCCCCTAGTCTGACGGAGAGACCACAATAGTATTTTGAGTCTTCATGTATTAGGATCGTTTTGGAACTAGTGTTCCCTGATGACCAGTGGTTTGACTGTTTTACCTTCCCTACTTCCTAAAGTTAGCACACTTTCTAAATGTCTGCAGGTCCCTCTCGCAAGGCTGGAATACTGAGAAATCTAACATTTGCAAAATGTGCCACCCTTTCTCATGGTTAAATGCAAGAGTCATGCCATGGGTTACTAACCAGAATAGTTGGTCTAATGTAATACAAACTAAAATAGAAATTTAAGACTGGGATCTTGGGTGGTTAGAAGAGGGAAATTACCTGGGAAATGGGACAGGTAAAAAGTAGGTTGGTTCTCAAGCTGGGCTGAGGGTGTACATTAAGGATTTGGCTGTGAAGGCTAATTTGGGGGCCATAGTTACCAACTTTTTAGGCCTATGTAGGTTTTAGCTATTACCACCTAAGTGTGATATCTTCTGTGAAATCATCCATGTTATTTTTCTGATGTAAATTTTGTCTTTTGCATAACATGTGAGAACCTTATTCTCAGCACTGGAATTATTGAAATCAGTGACTTTCTAAGGACCTGGTTGGGGTCTGTGTCAGTGAAGATGTTAGTGATGGCCAGTGCCTAATTCCCAAAGTACCTATATTTTGCAAAATGTATTTTATGTCTGTACCTTAACTCACAGTAACCATATGGCATAGATGCCATTCTCATATTTGGTAGATAAGACTGAGCTACTCAGGTTAAGGGACTTGCCCGAGGTTCTAGGCATCTTTCATCATGTTTTCCTCTAAACTAAGAATCCAGCCAGTAAACCAGTGGGTAGAGCAGGGGTCTACACCCAGACTCCTTGCTTCCTGTTCTGTGCTCCTCTCACTTCACCCTGGCTTGCTTCACAAAAATGCACTGAGGGCTAGGCACCATCCACGTCCCCTCTTTCCATCTCATCTCATTGTGAGGTAGCAGAGGCCAGGCAGGCAATCTGCCTGCAGTACAGGACTGGTATTCTGGTGTGTCTGTTCCAGTTTCTGGTGGGCAGATAGAGGCCCCTGCATGAAAATGTGTACTCTAGCTTCTTCTGAAATAAACCCAAGCAAGGGCCCTTTGCCTACTCAGGGAAACAGTTTCCTGTCTGGGACAAATGGCTGTGTCCCCCAGTTTTCATTCTGTTAATTTACTGATGGTGTATCACATCCCCAGAATGCTTCTTCCTATTTGGTGTTTTCCTTTCCACAGCCCCTCAGGCTCAGCTCACTTCCTGAGAGCAGGCTCCTCAGTCCAGGGTTCCATCTACTTTACCTATGCACCAAGTTAGGCCACTTTTTTACCTTTTTTCCAAATCTATGGTACTGTCTGTTTGGCAGACTTGTTTTCTTTTTTTCTTCAGTTGCCATAGTTACCAACTTTGTACATAAAAATAATCGTCAATCCCCACCCTTTATTCTCCCATCAGAAGTTTCACTATTTTCTAATGTGCCTTTACAGAAGGAATTTGATGGCTTTTAAATCATTTCCTTTCTGGCTGTACTTCCAGGAAACATTTCTTGCTCTTTTTCTTCTGTCTGTCTAACTAGAATCTAGATGGATTTGGGGTTCAGATTGCTCCTTCATTTTGCAGTGTTTTTAGGTAGAGACCCTCAGCCCACTTGCCAGTGACCTAGAAAGAGTATTAGGAGAGGGAAGAGAACTGATCAAAAAAAAAAAAAAAAAGCCATCTGTCCTAAACTAGTTCTACCTGTATCACCTTGATTGTGAGTAATATAAACAAATTATATAATTGCAGGGGAAGTAAGTCTAGCAGGTTGTGATAAAAAACATGAAGCTTTTGTCTAGTCATGTTGTTGGCTGAACCTGGAACTCCCAAGCCTCTGGCTTTGGGACTATGTGCATTGATAATTTCAGGGCCATTTGTGGTAGCGGGAGTCTTCTGGAGCTCTGATCATCTTTATAATAAGGTACCAAGGAGTAAATGACCAGCAAGAGAGGCTGTCTGAAGAGGTAAGGCCCTTGTCTTTGGTAGGATGGATATACCATGCTGGGAGCCAGAGAACTTGTTTTCAGATACTTACTTACACCTGACTAGGTGACTACCCAGGGCAAGTTCCTTCACTTTCATGCCCTCCTTTTCATTAGATGATAAGATGTCTGCCTGCTTAGACTTAGCTCCAGGGGCAGTTGCCATCAAATAACTTCCATCTAAGGGCTCAGTGTGGCAGCATTTGCTTTGTAGGGAATATTGGGATTTGCTTGGAGATGCCAGCCACCAGTTTTCCTGGTTTTGAGCCCACACAGCACAATTCATTTTATGTATCTATCTCAGATGCTACTGTTCCTACCAGACTTCCTATTTACACCTTCGTGGTTCATTTGTCCCTGTGTCCCATTGTCTGTTCCCTTTCAGTCTGGAGTTCCCTTCTTGCTTCCCCCTCCTAATCTGCCTGCCCTTTGAAGGGTAACTCAGATCCTGCCCCTTGTGACTGCTTCAGACCTGGTGACTCCTGCCTACCTTCCTTGCTGCCTGAGTCTGGCTTATGAAGATTGCTTTGGCAGATGCCTACCACCTCAAAATTAAACCCTATAGAGCTGAAGGCATATTACTTACTTAACTTGTGTTAGACATGTGGTATGCTACCAGTGGATATTGATGGATTGAAGAATGCTTCTGAAATAATGTTAAAATGCTGCTCCACATATACTAACAAGAATCCTTAAACAGGTTAGGAAAGAAGAGAGAGAAGGTCATTTGTCTGGCAGGAAGTAACAGTGATAATAGAAACAGCAGACATTTGACAGCCTTCTCTCATATTGTACCTTGTTCATCTTCCCAGCGGCCTTGGGAAGTATGGGTGGAATGATGCTCCCTGGTAATAGACAAATATAAAGAAACAATGGTTTTATGGTCAACCAGACAACAGTAAAGCTGAGTTCACACCCAGGCCTCTTAATTACAACCCCCAGGTGCTTGACACTGGTCCCTAATGCCTGTGTCATACCTTTACTTGTCCTAAGTTGGTGGAAATGCACCTGCGTATTTAGAATTGGCTCAGTGCTGGTTTTGCCAGTTCTCTTGGAGAAATTATATTGTCACTGTCATTCTTTAATATAGTGCATTTCTTTGCACTACATTAAAAAGTACAAAGTGCAGAAGTGATGTGAACATGTCCATCTCACTGAGGCTCTTTCCTGTCCTCTTCTGATTTAGGAGAAAGGATCCTGGGCTATGCTGAAGAGCCCTGCTATCTCTGGTTTGTCATGGAGTTCTGTGAAGGTGGAGACCTGAATCAGTACGTCTTGTCCCGGAGGCCAGACCCAGCCACCAACAAAAGCTTCATGCTACAGCTCACAAGCGCCATTGCCTTCCTGCACAAAAACCACATCGTACACAGGGACCTAAAGCCAGACAACATCCTCATCACAGAGCGGTCGGGCACTCCCATCCTCAAAGTGGCAGACTTTGGACTGAGCAAAGTCTGTGCTGGGCTGGCACCTCGAGGCAAAGAGGGCAATCAAGACAACAAAAATGTGAATGTGAATAAATACTGGCTATCATCAGCCTGTGGCTCAGACTTCTACATGGCCCCTGAAGTCTGGGAGGGACACTACACAGCCAAGGCAGACATCTTTGCCCTGGGCATTATCATTTGGGCAATGATAGAAAGAATCACTTTCATAGACTCTGAGACCAAGAAGGAGCTCCTAGGGACCTATATTAAACAGGGAACTGAGATTGTCCCTGTTGGTGAGGCGCTGCTAGAAAACCCAAAGATGGAGTTGCACATCCCACAGAAACGTAGGACTTCCATGTCTGAGGGGATCAAGCAGCTCTTGAAAGATATGTTGGCTGCTAACCCACAGGACCGGCCTGATGCCTTTGAACTTGAAACCAGAATGGACCGGGTCACATGTGCTGCTTAAAATTCAGGGCTGAACATCTTGGGTGTTTTTAAACTAGGTGAGTGCTCTCTTCTTGTTCTGCATGCACACTTATTGGACTGGGTTGTGTTTTGAGTCCTGGGGAGCTGGGGAGAAATACAGGGTCGATGAGAAGTAAGTCCTTATTATCAAAGACTCCTCCCACCCCCAAATCTCAGTAAGGAGATAGGTGGATTATTTGAGCCCAAGCTGGGAAATACATTATAGAGGTCTTCTGAGGGGGACTGCATTTTTACTAATACCTTGTAAATTTTTAGAAATACTTTTTCTTATCAAGTAATAAGTAGTCACTGTAGAAAATGTGCTACAAAAGCAGTATAGGTTTTCAGGGAATAATCATTATCCATAATCCTTTCTGTTCACACATCCACTGTAGTTTAAATCTTACTGTAGTTAGGGAATGTTACTTCCTGCTCTTTTCACTCAGTACTGGTCTGAACATTTGAACATTCCTTCCTCCCTCTTGTCATCCTTCAAGTGTGACTTCCAGTGATGGTATGGCATCCCACTGTACATAATTTATTCTGCTTTGGATAGCAGACTTTTTTTTTCACTTTAGATACTATAAAGAGAACAATAGTGAATAGTGAAGTTTTGCTTGTTTACTAGAATTATGAGGGGTTTCATTGGTCAAATAGGCTGTGGGGTAACTTGACAAAAATCAGACACTCCCCTTCCTCATGAATTTTGCAGCTTAGGAGAGAAGCATTCATCGATTTTTTATCAAAGTTGCTTTACAGTGAAGGAGAGGGGTGTTGAAGGATAGTTGACCTGTCAGGAGATGGTGCCCAGAGGCAAGAATAGCAAATACAGGGTAGAGGGGAGTACCCCAGGTAGAAGGATCACCCTCTACAAAGCACTTGTCATCCAAGGGAGCCTAGCCCATTGGGAAACCCTAGACCAGTGGTGGCAAACTTATGGCATGCATCCCATAGCAGGCTGTTTGTATCATTAAAAGCTCTAAAAGGTTCGCCATCACTAGCCTAGACCAATTTAGTTTTGTGAGAATGTAGATATGTGGAGATTAGGGAAGACAAGGACCTGCCAGGACAAGGAATAGTGTGGGCAGAGGTTGAGGTAGAAAATCCAAAGGTGTAAGCTAGGGCAGTAGATCAGAAACTGATCACCATATATGCTTGGTACTGTATTTTCACATTGCCATTCATTTTACTTTTACCACCCTGCCAGGAGTCAAATGATTTATCCAGGATCTGACTACATTGAGGCCAAGTATATCTTATTTGAGTGGGCCTCTTCCCCTTTTCCTTTAATGTCAATATGAAAAGGCAGAGATAAGCTACTCTTAGATTTTGCTAAAGCCTTGAAATTGGCGGGGTGGTGGGTGTTGCTGGTTGCAGTGATTACAGGGAGGAAGCCTCGGGAGTCATCATTTACAAGGTTAGGTTCTTTTTTTTAGTTTTTTGAGACAGGGTCTCACTATGTAGTTCAGGCTGGCCCTGAACTCACTGTGTAGCCTAGACAGGCCTCAGACTTGCAGCAATCCTTCTGCCTCATCTTCCCAAGTGCTGGGATTACAGGCATGCACCACCATGCTTGACAAAGGTCAGTTCTTAATACCCTTGTCACCCTCAGATTTCTAGGTGGACCTGGTTCATAGAGTTGAGTTGGGTCTGATTTCTCATTGAGCATACTTGGAAGTGAGTCACTAAGTTTAATTCTTCTGTTCCACAGACACTTTGAGAATCTTCCATGTGCCCAGCCAGTTTGTCTGCCACCCAGTGACTAGGAGAAGTGTCTTTCCCCAGAATGAGACTTGGGTGGTGCTGTGTTAAGAGACTCAAGATTTGGCTTGCCAGTGTTTGAATTGTATTTCATTCTATCATTTCATATTTCCATCTCACTTTCTGTTTTTGAAAGACCTCATACAATTCAAATTTGCCCTGATGTAGAAGGAGGGTTCGCATTTGAAGGACTTCAATTTGGGTTAGGATTATGAGGTTGTCGCAACTAATTGAGATCACGGCTCCCATTTAGACATCCACACTTGGGATTTGTGTTGCTTTATAGGGCAAAGTTTTGTTAAACATGGATACTTCTTTTATCTAGGAAAAATAGGTGGCTATGAAAATAAGAGAAAAGGTTAGGAACTTGTTTACCTTAAGTGTCCCAGGAGAGTTGGCCGATTCAGTTTGTGATGCTGACAGCTAATTACTACTGTGCTAGTGGTACCAATTTGACCATAACCTATCTTCTTGCACTGTCAGGATGGGGGATGGGACTTTGGATTGTGGGCCTGGGCCTAGGTCTGAGTGCGTGGGGCTGAACCTTGTGCTATTAGAAGCTGCAGTCTTCTTATGGTTGTAAATAGCCATATCTGGCTGGTTAGAGAGTCAGAAGCTTGAGTTGGGAAGAACACTCGAGTACAATCCCTCTCCCCTTGCCAAGCTTTATAGACAGCAAAGCTAATTCCATTTATTCATTCAATATATTTGAAAATTATTTGCCATGTACCATTTTAGACACAGATGATATATTTGAACAGAAAAGCCAAAGTTTTGAGGTTGTGGAGCTTTCTATTTAGAAGACATAGTAAAACACAAGTCACCTAAGAGAGCATAGGAAAAGAGAAGAGGGAGGTAACTAGAAGTCAAATAGAGTAGGCTTTATAGGCCATGGCAGAGATTTTAACTTTTGTTTTTATGTAAAATGTGTGTTTTGAGCTTTGTGACATTTGGTCCCTTGAAAGGGTCACTTCATCTGCTGTGCCAAAAGTAAGATGTAGGGGAGAAGTGAGAGGGTAAGATGGGAGACCACTGTAGTAAACCAGTTCCAAGGTGGCAGTGGCTTGAGATTGTGGAGCAGGGGAGTGATGATTAGATTTGGGGTGTATTTTAAAGTCAGAGCCAGTAAGATTTCCTGTGGATTGGATACGAAGTATGAGAAGGAATTAAGCATGACTGGAAGGTTTTTCCCTAAGCTATTGGAAGGATAAAGTTGCTGTCAAGTGAGATAGGGGAAGACATCGGAGAAGGAATGGGTTTGGCTGGAGAAAGTTGGGTTTTGTCTTCTGGGAGTGGCTGAACTCTGGATTGTCTAACATTAAGACTGGGGAGAAAGAAGGGAGCTGATACATAAGAAGAAGTAATCAACTGGCATTCCCTTTGGATAAGTTAAGTGAAATGAAGACTTAAGTATTGACCATTGGGTTTGCCAGATGGGAAGACATTAGTGATGCTAGGAGTTACAGGGAAACCTAGTGAGTAGATTTTAGAAGGAGCAAGGGGGAGAGGGTTTCGAGAAGGTGAGAGCATAGATCCTGATTCTTGGCTTTGGGTGTGAAAACCCTTTTACACTGGTGGAACAAAGGACTCTAGAGAACGTTGGTTTTGGACTATATTTGGATATTTGCAATATTAAACATTAACACTGAGAAAAATGTAACAGTTATATAAGTATATTTTATGAAAAATAACTTCAAAAATGAAAAGTAAGCACTGTAAGTAGAGTGGCATTGTTACATGTATTTGCAAACCTCTTTAATGTCTTCCTTAGTAGTCAGCTGGTTTTTCATTTGCTTCTGTATTGTAATCTGGGCCATGTCACCATCATGTAACGCTGGAAGGCTCTGTTGTATATAGTAAAAGTATAGAAAGTATTCTTTGCTCTAGATGAAATCTTGGTAGCTGCCTCCCAACACAGAAAGTATATAGTACTTTCATATAGTATATGTGAAAGTAAAAAAAGGCAGATAATACCTTTATCAGTATGAAAAAGTTTGGCTTCACAGAATTCCAAACCAGACTGCACTTTGAGAACCAGTAGTACAGATAGCTCTGAGGAGTTTTGCTGTGAAGACTAACAGAGAAGTGGGTGGTAGCTAGAAACTTAGAAAGGGATAGAGAGGTCCTAAGTGAAGGGACAGAACTTATGTGTCCTGATTCTTTTCCAGTTTTCCTGTTAGACTCGTTTCAGTTCAGATTAGCTGCATAGAATAAGCACATCTGACCCCAGTCCAGTACAGATGTGAAGACACACCTCAGTAGTCTAAGACTGTGGATTTCAGAGTGACATTTAAATCAAGGATAAATGGTATCAGTTTTTTTGCCATAGTGAAAGGAAATGCCCTTTGTGTTGGAAAGTTGGGATTCCCTTGAAAGGATTGTTGGCTAGTGACAATGCACAGATAGAGTCCTATTTGTGGTAAATATAAGAAACTATCTTGTGTAATTAAATGTTCCAGAAAGATGTATCTATTTTTAATAATTACTCAATGATGGGTCCTGTCTCTCCTTTATTTGTCAGTTTTGGAAGACATGTAATAGGCCAGCCACTAGTTTTTTTTGTTTTGGTTTTTTTGGTACTGGGGATTGAACTTGGGTCCTTGCGCTTGCGAAGCAGGCAGCAAAACCACTGAGCCAAATCCCTGGCCCCAGCTACTAGTTTTATCCCAGCCAGAAGCTGGCCAAACTGATGTTCCAGGTGCCACCACCCACATGTTACCAGGGAGCGTGTTGTGGGATGAAGGAATCTGCATTCAGGCCAAGTCTGCTGTACCGTACACAAACCTCCGTTACTAGGGCCTTTTGAGGCCAAGCCCTTGAATGACGTCTATTTGGAGTTGGGCAGCTAAGGCCTGCTGAAGGAAATCAGATGTTGATGTGACCCGAAAGGTCATGGAAAGTATTCTTTGCTCTAGATGAAATCTTGGTAGCTGCCTCCCATCACAGAAAGAAGTCACGCCTAATTTCTTGGTAAAAGTTACAGAGCTAGTAACGCGCCAAATCTAGATTTGAATGTAGGCCTTAGTCCATGGCTTTGACCACTGTGGTATATTGGCTCATTGAATCATCTAAATTGTCTATAAACTTTAAATGTTTTCATAATTGAATTCGGCCATCAATTACACATTAACCATATTGAATTTCCTTCCCACCTTTACGTGAGCATCCTGAGAAGGGTGACATGGACATGAGACACCTGGTGCTTAAGTTTCCTATGAGAGGAGGTAGTTTCTTCTGCTCTGAGAAAGTTCAGAGAGTGCTGGTGAGCACCCAGGTAGCCCAAAGGGCACTGTAAGCAGGGAGGCTTTGTGGGACAGGTATAGCTAGCTAGGAGCCAATATTGGTGGTTGATTCTATGCTTTAGAAGCTGATCCTAGCTTAGTCTTTGCTGGAGCCTTGAACTATGGGTGTGGGTGTGCGTGTTGGGTGGGCCTGTGCCCTGAAGCGGATTATTTGATCCTTAAGAATAGGAGTTTTACTTAAAGTGGAGAGAGCCTTTAGGGCCAGGGCATTGTCTTCTGGATTATCTATTCTTTGACCCAGGTAGATCTAGAATTTGAGCCTTTTTCCCTGATCTCTTTTGAGTCCCTGTCTGTACAGTGGGGGTGGCAGCTTTGCCTCACCTTGTCTCATGAGTACTTTGCAGAGCTGGGCCAGAGGGAAGGGACTGAGTAAATAATATTCAGTGTTTAGTTACTCTTCCCCCAAGAAATTGAAGCTCAGCCTTCGATTCTGAAGACCCTGGTGGGTTCTAGGTACCTTTATACAGAGACATGTCTCTTGGGACCTCGTCTCTACTGGTGTTATTGGAGTTTTCCTCCCGAGGTGGGGAAAGCTGGTGTTCTGTAAGACCCAGCAGTTCCCCTGTGGCCTACTGTTGCCATCTCCTGATTGTTCCCCTTGGCTGGCCAGAGGAAGCTGAGCTGTTGGTTATGTAATGGGGCTTCTGGCCCTGAGGATCAGCTGTTCCTTGAAGCTCTGCAGGACTTGAAAGTATCTGGGAGGGCTCAGGCAGGCCCTGGGGCCGTGGCAAAGCCCAGATGCTCCTCACTCTCCCTCCCTGATATCCTTGGCTCCACCAGCCAGACAGCATCCCTCTGAGTAACTCAGGGGCTCTTGTAATTAGCCAGCTGTGAGCAGTGCATCCTGGAGGCCCAGGGTTCCTTCCAGCTCCCATTTTCTCTGACCTCAGGGCCACACAGATACTGACAGTAACAGGGTTCCAAAGCCTGCTTTGAGGAGCCCCTGACTTGTGGAGGGCAATGACCCTGCCTTTTTTCATCTCTAGCCCTAAATTAAGCACTACTATTGTTACAAATTACCTTCCTAACCATTCTGTTGTTTGCCCTCATTCTACAGATAAGGGAGCTGGAGATTCTCGGGTTTTGAGAGTCAGGATTTTGATACTGGGTGCATCTGATTGGAGATTCCACTGTTCCATTTTGCCTCCTAATGGATTTAGGAGTGGTGGGTTCCCCTCCAGTAGCACTACACCAGTGGCCCTGTAGATCTCAGTGGACAGGCTGCCATGGATGTGCCATGGGTATCCTCCAGTCTGGCAGCTGATCTTAGGCACACCACTTCAGGGTCACCAGCCAGTCCTTCAGATGAGGTCAGCCTCATGCAGATTCCTCTAGACTTACACTGACACAGCCCCAAACATTGACAGGCGTGGCAAGGCTGATAGTGAGGCACCACTATAATGAGGGTACTGGCAGCATAAGAGGCAGAAGCTACATGAGCAGGCTGAGGTCAAAATTAGACCCATAGTACATCCCAAGCCCAGCAGCCAGGAAAGCACAAGGCACTGAGGGAGTGCCAACAGAACAGTCTGTGGCACCATCCATAAACGTATTCTACATGTCTGGTCCCTGACACCCCAGTAGAAGCCCATTCCAAGGAAGCAATGAACACCCCCAGCAAAACGGGAGAGTAGTTGTGTTTCTCCCCAGCATGGAATTCTGAATGTAAAGACAAGTCATCTTTTGTGCCTTCTGCAATTGGTGGGGCTGCCTATACCCCTTGATTGAAATGTTCTAAGGCGAGGTCAGGTTTGGTGGGCAGGAGCCCTCCTGGCATCCGGCAGACTCTTGTCCAGTGGAGATATTGATCACTTGGAGTAGACCCCGATGTCCCCTAGGAGATTACAGTTTAATAGTGGAAACAAGACCTGGGAGAGACAGGAAAGTAGAGGAGAGGCTTCATGGAGGAGGTGGTGTTTGGGGCCTGTTCTTAATGGGAAGTTTGGGGTACCTTGTATCAGCCAGGTGGAATGTAAGGTCACACCTTAGGGTACTGTACTCTCAGCTGTTTTCATAGTGATCTCCACAAGTGGAGGTATGTGGAGCCAAGCCTGAGGAGAGTACCCAAAGTTTTGTCTTAATAGTCCAAGCAGAGCTGTCAAACTCCCAGCCCCTTTTCATTTCCTCTGGTGAGTCCTCCATGCTATTACAAAATCAAATAAATGGATATCTCCACCAGCATTTCAAGGACTTGAGCATGGTGGGCCTTAAAACTGCCAACCAAGTTTAAAATAAATCAATACCATAAAACACTGCAATGAATTTCCCAACTTTAGAGGAATTTCACTTTCAGTGAGAGGTGCCAGGGGAAAATTATAACTCAGCCTGCATCATACACAGGTCAGAAAAAACTCTGAATTTTGTTTCTTAAAGTGATGCCTGGGGACTCAGGAGTGGATTGGAACCACCTAGGCTCTTCATAGTACATAGTGAGGAAAATGGAAATGCTCATGTTTTCCTAGGAAGCAGAAAGGATCTTGATGTCGGGTAAGGGTAAGTAGTCTTTTGAATGGCTGTTTTTTTCTGAATCCAGAGACATGGCACTGTGATAGTGATGGGGAAAGCAGGTTGGCTTCAGTGTATCATGTTGGATTTTAGTACTGGTCATCTCTTCCGATGGGAAAATTACCAAGACAGTGCTAGCCAGTTGACTCATTGGGCATCTACTTCCATCCTTTCGGGATAGGGACACCCTTAGCAACCACATGAAACACCCCTCTTTTCTTTTTTTTCCTTTCTATTCTTTTTTTTTTGGACATGCCTAAAACATGCCCTTTCAGAAAGCTGAAATCTAAGGCTTAAAGTAGGAGTATAGTGATGTTGGACTTTGGCAGATTGCATGGGCATTACCAGCATAGCCCAACCCCTGTACCAAGCTACGAAGCATAAAGAGAACTGGAAGTCACAAGTGAAAACTTACTTGTTGTTAGTAACCAGATTGCAGGCTTGGATTTGGTGAATGTTTGGAAGGCACCCTTGGTTTGCATAGAGCAACAGAAAAGAGTATGAGTCTGCCACACCCCACACAAACAACAGGGTGTCTTTTACCTTCAACAAACTTGGGGTTTAGGCCAAGTACCTAATGTGAAATCCAGATGTCACCACTGACACTGTCCAGAGGTCCTCCTACCTCCCCTGCCCAGAATTAGATCTAGTGGCCTGGTTACCAGCTGGCCCATGTGGCACCAAAAGCCTTTGGAGAGCACACAGCTTCATCCCACTGTTGCACATGTCCTGCAGCAGTGCAGCAGCTGTCATCAGAACTCCAATTTCCCACCTGCTTCTAGAATTAGGTTTTAGTGATGCCATGAACAGACTATCCCTTGACCTTATGTGAAATACAGCTGTTGTTGGAAAGAGAAGGATTGTTTCTGTTCCTCAGTGGCAGTAACTGAGTTCATGAGTGAGAAGTTTCCTACTGAATAGGTCAAGAGTATCCGGTGATCTGGAAGATAACTTCAAGCCATTATCATGCTACTCCTGGACCCTCCTCACTAGATCCCACTCCCTGACACACACAGCATCAGGGAGAAAGCTTTGTATAGTGGCTTTCAAAACATGGTCTGCAGACCAGCAACACCTGGGAACTTGTTAAAAGGCCCATTTCTGGCCCCACCTCAAACCACAGAATTGGAAGCTAGGGAGGGTGAGTTCTAGAGTTTTCTTCCAGGCCAAACACATGCTGCATACTGCATGCATAAGCTGGAGAACTATCCTTGCAAAGGAGGGCAAAGGCACAACTGCCACCTTACCATCTTCTAAATGTGCAGGCCATGGCCCTCACCTTTTAGCATTTTACCCTCTGAACGTTTGGAGCTGGGCCTGAAACCCAGGAGAGCCTGCAAGGTTATAATCCTGGCCAGTGTAATTGTACTGGTGATTCTTTAATTACTTTGGGCAAGCTACTCCTATCTGGGCCCTGGTTTCCTCATTGAGAGAACCAGGGCACCTGAAGGACCATTCTTGACCCCCTCCCTTGCCCCCTGTCCCTGGCATGTTTCTCATTCAGTGGCGGACCATTGTTTTAGGACCTTGGACAATACTTTCTTGCTCAGTCTCAGGGTATATGTATTTAGACTGAGGCAAGGCCCTGTGGCCTTCTGCTCCTGGGAGGAAGAAATAATTTAACCTCCATGGGCCTCCCTGTCCTTGGGGAAGCAGACTTTAGAACCAGGCTAATGAAGAATGTCTTAGAATGATATCCAGTGAGTACCAGGAGAGGGTATCACAGGGTAACAGCAAAGACTGCTGGTAAGCAGATCACCCCCCAGAGAAAGAAAATTGAGACACAATAGGGCACATGGAATGACGATACTGTGATGCATAGGCAGGCTTTGAATGATGACTAGAAAACTTCATTTGTTCATCCTATAGGCATAGACTGAGCACCTGTTGCATGCCACATTTGGGCTGTGGAAGTGGATATCCCTGACCTTGGTGCATTTAAACTCTGAGTACCTTTCGGGGCTTTGGTGTCCTCATTTGTAAAGTGAGGTCACTAACACTTATGTAGGGGTTGCCACAAATATGAAGGTCAAAGAATGCCAGTTCTTGGCCATGCAGAGCTAGAACTACCAGTAGCATCTCAGAGTGTGTGCTGGTTCCTGTGCTACCCTCCTTTCCCTTCTAATAAAACGGAAAAGACACACACACATCGGACGAGCCCATTAGTTTTTTACTGAGATGCTTGTAATACCCTGGTGAAAAGAATAGGCCTGCTCCGAGGCAAACTTAGACCCCAGTTTGAGAGACATGTCATAAAGGAATACTGCAGATATATCAATCAGGAATGGATGAAGAAAATGAGACCTTCCCAAGGTGATCAGAGTTTTTCTGCAAGGGTGACCCTGAAACAGACTTGAAGGATGAGGCCTCTGCCCAGCAGAGGAGGAAGGAGTTGTCTGGAGCCCTGAGGGTACAGTAGGGTAAGGCCAGGAGGGCTTGGGAGCCTATTCAAGGCAACTTTGTAGCTCATGACATATTGTTGAACTGTGATTTTGACCTGGATGTGCACATTTAAAGGATTGCTCTGGCTATTGTGTGGCCAGTGGAATTGGAGAGAGGCAAGCATGGTGGAAGCAGGAAGCCCAATTAGGAAGTCCTAGCTGCCCAGGTTAGGGGACATGGCACTGGAGATGGCACAGGGTGAATTTTGGGGTTTTCTAAAGGGGTCTCTCAAACTGAATTAGGGCCGTGAGGAAGGGGTAACTCAGAGGTGATCCCATGATCTGTGGCTTATGTAACTTGTCAGTGGGGCAGAACTCTTAAGAGGCAAGGATGACTGCAAAAGGAGATGGACTTGACGGGGGTGGTATCCCAAGTTTGGTGCTGAAGGTAGGTCACCTTCACAGGCATGGAGTAGAATGACCTTCTGGGACCCAGGGCTGTGTTCCTGACTTTGTATTCAGCTCAATTTGGTTGTTTTGTTCTTACCTTGTAATCAGCTTCTCATTAGGTGACTGATGTGTCTGGCTCTTAGGCCTTTATTTGCATATGCATATGCACTGTCTATCGTGTCTCAAGAACACAAGGTTTTGTTGGTTTTGTATTATTTTGGTTTTTAGAACTGAAAACCTGTGCCAGTCTAGTCGCATGGCCTGCCTGTTGGTTTTGCCATGGAGCTGCTTTCTAGCACCAGCATTTTGCTCTTTTTATTTATTTTTAATAGTTATATAACACCAGGACTAGATTGCTGGCTATAAGTAAAATTGATTTTGAGAGCTGTTTTTTAATTTGCAATTTGGGAAATCTTTTTATATTTTGAGTTAATGCAAGGAATGCAAGGAAGGAGTTGGAGGAAGAAAGTCTGGTCTCAGTTGCCTTCAGGTTTCTAAGTGAAAGTACCAGAAGCTGAAGGCTGGCTCTCCAGCCTTAACTTGACATTCTGCTAGTGGGGAGGGGGCTTCAAGGCCATTCCTTGAACTGTTTGGAAGAATAATACATAGAGGCATGTCTCTCCATTGGAACCCAGGAACTCCTAGGTATATATTTGAACTCATATAGCAGATGCACACTGAGAGTTTTCAGAGCTTGCTGGTAGACCTGCATTTGCTGTTTTTCTGCAGAGGAACAAGCGAGCTTGGGCCAAGCTGGAATGGTTATCATGACAAGGCATAGGAGGGGGAGGAGAGAGGGTGGGGTGGGGGAGTGTCTCCCCACCTCATCAGATCTTGCTTAGCGGGTACTGCTTGCCAGACTTAGTACTCCTCACTGTTTATCTTGTTTGAGGTCTTTGTTTTTGGTTTTTGAGACAGGGTCTCACTGTATTGCTCAGGCTTTGAACCTCTTGCCTCTGCCTCAGTGCTGGGATTACAGGTGTGCACTACCACGCCCAGCTCTGTTTGTCTTGTTAAATTTTTATCTTTGTCCTCTGTATCCTGCTCTCACCTTCCCCTACCTCACCCCCTTTAGAGAGAAAGTGATTTTTGCTCCTGGCCACACAGCTGACTGTCTTTAGCTGAAGGGCTAGAGCTCAAACCAAACTCTTCCCAAGAAAGTCCATCTGGGCAAGTACAAAGTGGCCCTGTGCTGTCTCAGGGCTACCTGGCACTCAGAGGAGAGCATGCTGGCCTTTGGAGAAGCAATGATAGTGTGTGGATATGTGACTCTAGATGAATCTTGAGGAAAGAACTGGCAAGGGTCTCCTGAGCAGGGGATCAACATGAGCACAGGCAGAACATGGAGAATGTGTGGAAAAAGTATCCCTGCTACAGCTCACACAGAGGCCAGGGTTGGAAGCCAAGTGGCACTGTGTTGCCCAGAGCCTGGAATGCCAGCCTGAGGAGGATGATAAACTTCATCCTGTGAGGAGGTGGGGTGATCTGAATGGTGGGCAGTGCTGCGTGAGGCTGTGTTTTAGGAGCCTGAGTCCAGAACAGTGAGGGGTGAGCTGTCAGCCCCCCAACAGAGGGAGATGAGATGCCATACCTGGCAGTATGACTCCAGAAGGTGTAAGACTGTACAGTTGCCTTTCTGAGCCTGTGAAGGAAGAAAGGGCACAGCTGGATAGAGGGTTGGAATCCTTGTGCTTCCATAATGGTATTGGGCGTCACAGGATTCCATGTTGAACCTGATGGGCTGTTAAGCCTGGGTTTAAACTGCTGCTCTGACACTTAACTGGCTGGCTGACTTTGGCCAAATGGTTTACCTTCTCCAGACCCCAAGTGCAGGATGGTGCTTACTGTACTGTACCCACTGCAGTTGTAGCCTGCACACAGCAAATCCAGGAATGGTGGCTCTGTATTGCACTCATCCTGTTTTGTTTTTGCCAGATTCTCATAGGCCAATCACGTGTTTTCATTTGGCTTTTTCCTAACAGTTTAACTCTTTCCCTTAAGAGGGCTCCAAACCCCTTAGCAAGTGCCCCCATGAGTTCCCCTGTGTGTCCTGACTTTGGACCAGTTGGTATAACCAGAACTCAATATGGTCTCCCTTTGCCCAGACTACACTGTGGGCACTACCTTGTTTGTATCTTTCCTTTTATAACCACAAATTATCCTGCCCCCATATGGAAGAGTGACCTCTTCTTGCTAGCAGAGGGACTTAGACATTTCCTCCTGACAGAAGGCCCTTTGGGTATCTCCCAGCTTCCCAGCCTTTTCCCCAAGCCCTTTCTTATCTAATACTGGCAGCCACAGCTGAACCTATCCCTGTGGGGACCAATTGAGGCAATTGGCAGCTTTAATTTTCAACTTCATGCTTAATAAGTAGAGGAAGAGAATTCGTCAGGGTATCCACATAGCTAACTGCTAATTACCAGGGATGTTTCTGGGGACAAAAAGTTGGTCTTGAGTTCCACCCAGGACCTGTTTACCAGCTAAGGTGCTTAAGGGAAGCCACCAAGCCCACCACCCAGGGTCCCTTGACTTCCCTGAGAGACCAGGTTTCAATCAGTCTGGGTTCTTAGACCCAGACAAATGACTCAGTGTGTAGCCCCGCCTATTGCTGGGTAACCACAGAGATGTCTGCCTCTAGAATTTCAGTCCTGCCCGGTGATGATTCTTTCTGTGCATTTGGAGAAGATTTTAATATTCAACTAGCATTTTTGGCAGCACACTCCAGGGAATCAGAAGGTTTAAAATAATATTGGATTAGCAATGGTGACGACAAGATTGTTACTATAATGAGACCAAGTCGCTAAGCCTAAGAGCTTCTGCAGTAACTGCTTACTGAAGTTGGCATAGAATCATTCAGTGAACTTTCTGGCATACTTGAGATAAAGTTGACGTGTGATTGTGGCAGCATACCATCTTGGCTTTAAACTCTGATCACACCCTCTGTCTCAGCAAGTCACACCCTGCCATACACTGGGCTGCCAGCTGTGTGTCCTCAGTGTAGGAAGTGGGCTGTGGACTGGGCATCAGTTGCTGGGACATAGCGCCTACCTCCTGTTTGTGGTGGTCATTCCCTCTCAGGAGGATCCCAGGCTCTGCTTGAAACCTTTAGGGAGAGAAACTCCACTACTCCCCCCCACCCATTATGAGCTGGGGTTATGAGCTGGGGTCTACCTCACCCTAAACACTCACTGATCCCCTTCACATAGTATTATCCAGTGCTTTTGGAGCCCCTTTTGGCATTCAGTGCTGCTTCCTAGTTAAGAAATTTTGCCTGCATATATCAAGAGGCTACAGAGGTCTTCTTGGCTCTCAGTAATTTCCTGCATTTTACTTCAGCATCTCTGAATAGAAAGCCAGTTGGGAGCCCACACCTAAGATTGTATTTGTGCTGTTATAGTCTAGGTGACAGTGTGCCTTTCAGGGTCCATAGGGCTGCCTTCCTCTGGACACACATGTATAAGTGGACAGGATATAGAAGATGGGGTTAGGGTTTCTTAGATGAAAGGGAGACCCTAGTTGTGTAGGAGCCAGTGCTTATTTCTTGTAGGCTGCCCTCCTCCCTGCTGCCTCTTCCAACTCTTCGAGTGTGAGAGTCTTGAGAGTCCTCTAGTGTCCCAGTAGCACCCAGCCAGAACTCCACCACCACCTCCTCAGCTTCTTGCTGGCCAAGGGGAGGTGGTAGGTATTTTTTGGCATTTTACAGATGGTTGGGCCTGGAAGGAGACCATACATCGTTTTTTGTTTTCTTTTGTGCCAGGGATCGAACTCGGGACCTTGTGCTTGCGAGGCAGGCGCCGGAACCACTGAGCTAAATCCCCGGGCCAGGAGACCATACATCTTAAGACTTGGGGAATCCAGAACTTGATACCAAACCTAAGTCTCCCATCTCACTCTGCTCTTGTCTTAAACCCCTTACCGTGGCTGGCTTAGACTTAAGGGACATAGTCTGAAGCCAAGCCAGCCCCGACCACCACACCTGGATTTCAAGGGCCCTCTCACATAGAGGGAAAATATTTGTAGACAGTTGGATATTCTTTCCCCTTGAAGGAGAATCTGCTGAAAAGTTTGCGAGGGAAGGGCAGTGGAGAGAGCTGGAGTAGAGACAGGAACTTTCTCATTTTATAACCTATGGGTTCTGTAATGTCAGGAAAATCCATGACCCCATTCGCTCATTTCTCCCACCCAGCTCTTAAGGTGTGAGAGGGGCATCACAGGGAGGCATGGTGGAAAGATAGCAAGATGTCAGGGTTGGACACAGTCTTGGCCCTGTCCCTTACCAGCTGTTGGAGCATGGAGGAGTAGCCAGCTCTCTGGGTGAGGACAAGCATCCCTCTCCACACCTGGCTGCTCAGATGTTCAGTAGGAGTATATGCAGAGGGCTTGGCAGAGAAGTGGGAACTCAACCAAAGAGGGATTTTTATAACCATATTTTTGCATTAAGATGCTGTCATAATGAATGATTCTGTGAAGTTTATAAAGTAATTTTTTTATTGCCGTGTACAACTATAGTTTGTACCAGTCACTAAGCATTTGAACTCCTTTTAAAAACCCAACACTGCTTGTTAATGGAGAGGTTGAGGAGAAGCAGCTGACTGCTTGCGGAAGCTTATAGTCTCAGGTGGTAAGATTGGTGCCTACAGCGTGGTTAATGAGGTCCAAGGTATGTGGATCCTGTCACTGGAGAGCAGAGTCCTTGGAGAGACTGAGTCTTCTGAACATGCTTCCTGGGAGGAGGTGATGGAGAGCTCTGGAAGGCTGAGTCCTTTTGAGGGAAAGCTGCAGGGAACAAGCAGTAACCAGACCAGCAGAAGCCAGAGCCCAAAGCAGAAAGGAGACTGTCACCTTGAGAAAGAACTGACTTGAGGCCAAGTCATCTTGCCTGGGGTTTTTTTTTCCTGAGAGAGTAACTATTATGAGATTTCTGTTTTGTTTTTGTTTTATGTTTTTGGATATGATACCATCATAACTCACTAAGTACCTCTTGGTATAATGCAACTATTACATGTGCTGTCACTGGTATTCATCTGCCCAAGTAAGCATTTCCTTGTTTTAAGTTGAGAACACTGAAGCTCGGGGGCTTTGATGTAATAAAGGTCAGAGCTAATTAATGGGGGTGGTGGTGTAAATTTTGGGTCTTCCTACTCCAAAGTCCATGCCCTTGACAGAGCAACTTGTTAACATGCTGTAAGTATACTCTTTACTTAGTCCTCCCCACACTGAAGACCTGCTTCTCAATATCTGCCTGTGTATGAGCTGTCTTGTTTTGACCTCCTGGTCAGGGCTCAGAGACCATAAGGCACAAGCCTTTTGTTTTCCAATTTGTCATAGACAAGTTGTCATAGACCGCTATGAAGTTCCCACTGTTTTTATACTCACTAGCCTCTTGTTCCCTTTTCCCTGACACCAGGGCTTTCTGTAGACCTGAAGCCTAAGACAGCATTCTTCCTCTCACTATCTCTGCCCTTCATCTTTAACCCTGACTACAGGACACCTGGGTGCTGTACCATGGGCTGCTCACAGCACAGTTACCCCTGGCTCTATCCAACTTTAAGCACCACAGTTGCTAGCTCAGCCTTGGAAACACTCCATCTGAAAGTTTGGCTCCCTGGCCATTGTACCTCCACAACTTCTGTGTTATGTCTAAATATGAGCCAGAAGCTTAATCCTACTTAGAAAGAGAGGGCTGCCCTTTGTGACTTTGACAGATGACCTTGCCTCTGATAACCTACCTGCTCCACAATATGATATGCTAAAAATTAATAACCCACACCTCAGTTTACTCATCTATAACATGGAGATAACTCCTACATGGATATTTGTCTAGACAAAAGAGGCTTTGCAGATTAATCCATGCATGGTGTCTAGCATTGCCCAGGTAGCTGAAGTGACAAAACCACCATGCAAGAGTGTGGGAGAACTTAGGTAGGAGTGAGTTCTTGGCTCCCCACCCAGTGATCCCACTCATTGATTTCATACTGCATCTTCATCTGTGAGTGTGCCAGTGTGCCAGCTAGATGTCTTTCTCTCCTGCATAAAATAGAAAAGAGGCAGGGTGGGCTACAGAAGACCAGCTTTAGGTTGGAGTCCCAGTCAGCCACTTATCATTTACTTGGCTAATTACTTACGAGCCTTTTGTGACTTGCTAGTAACCTCCAAGACTGAAGTTCCCCATCTGCAGAGAGAACTTTTTCATGGATATGCATGTGTAGAACAGAAGGGAAGTGTACACAAGTGTCCACCTGGCATCTTGGTGCTTGATGTGCCTGTCCTCCTTGTCAGCAAGTGGGATTTACTCAAGTGCTGTGTCACTCAAGCCCGCAGACTGGTATGCGAGCCCTTTTTATGGGTAGCTGTCACACTTCCCAGGCAAAAAAAATAGTGAATCCTTGACTTAAGAACTCAATTCATTCATGAAGACTGGTTGTAACTCAAGTTAGTTGTAAGTCAAGACTTTTTTCTATAAGAAATAATGGAAATACTACTCATAATGCATTCCAAACCTCTTGACACACCCCTTAATTAACCTTTTCATAATAAAAAGGGGTTATATAATGTGTGTAATTTACCAGAAACACCAATAATTTTCCTAGTGTATTCACCAAAAACTTACAAAATGTACATAGTTTACCAGAAACAATTTCATTCTGTATTCACCATTCAAGTCAACACATCTTTGGCTTGCAGGAAGGGAGGATGAAATGGAAGGTGGTTATTGTTTGGAAGGAGAGTCCCCTTCCATAAGAACATCCCGAATCTGGCTCTCTGGTGTTCTTTCTCACCTTGGGAGAGTCAGTAGTCCACTAGAACCTGCTTCTGGCTTACTAGATCTCAACCTTTTCAGAACTAAAAACTGGTCTAAGGTTGTCTGTTTCTGTCTTTTCTTTAACACTGTTCTATAGTATGACATGACATCATTAAGCAAGTGAATGCAACAATTAGCTTTTTTTCTGTCAGGATTGGTCTTCTCTACAAATGTTTGTAGCTCTGTCCATTTTTTCAAGATTTCCTTTATTTCAGAAGACCTTTGCTGCAGTGATTGTTGATACTCCCCCTCCTCTTCAAAAAGCTCACTCCTTAGCTGCCATTCTCTGTTGCTCAGCCAGAAGTTGCTGAAGTTCCTCTGTAGAGTTCCTCTGAGTGTTCCTCCACCGGTTCCTCAACATCATTACTGTCTGCCTGCAAGCCTGTGGGCTTTGCTATAGTGACAGTGCCATCAAACACAGGCTCAATTAAAGGCTCAGGCTCCTCTACACAACCTTCAAAGTCTCTCTCTTGTATAATTTTAGGCTATATTTTCTCCTAAGCAGATCTCAGTGTCCTTAGAGAGGTATTGGCCCAGGATTTCTCAGTTAACCCCACACAGGAGAGAGGCATTTGGGTCGTAACTCAAGATTTTGGTCGTAATTTAAAACTAAAATTCTGATTGTAACCCAAGTTGTCCATTACAACTTGGCTGGTCATAACTTGAAGGTTCACTGTGGATCCTTGCAAACATCCAGGTTGTATTTCAGATTTCTACATCCCTGAGTTCCTTCACCAGGGCTTAAAAAGTTCATCTTTAGGTGCGAGGAGAGCAGAAGGATCTGAGAATCCTTCTGACACCATCTGGCTGTCCTGAGGGCCATAGCACAGTGGATAGCAGAGGTTTACATCCCTCCAAACGGAGATCAGAGAGCTACCTTCCATTGCCCCCTTCACTGCCTTTATTCTCTCACTTCCACACTGAGGATATCAGACAGAGACCTTGTGAATTAAACTTTGATTTAAGATAAGTTATATATAGGTCATCCAGTTTGTGGCACCCTACGAACCAAAATGACATGTTATCCATTAACATGGATAACAGCAAAGGAGATCAAATGAGTGTTCCACTCCAAACATGGTGTCCTTACAGGTAATTCACTTGAGTTCTCACTTCCATACCAAACCCTAACAATAAGTGGCACCACCACATTTTCTAGTAGAAGACTCAGGTTATGGAAGTGGCCAGTGAATGGCAGAGCTTAGACTTGAACCCTCTGATGTCTGCTGTCGGCCTGTGCTCCCTATAGTGCTGTACAATATGAGGATGCCTCATTTCAAACATAGTTGTGTCTCCAGAGATATTTAAATACTGTGGTTAACAGACTCATTCTCTTCATAAGGCAATATGGTTTGAAACCCTGGTTATCATCTAGTTAAATGACTCTTTGACATCAACAAAATAGAGGAGCTGAACTTTCAGAGTAATGGATAATTCCTTATTCACCAAGATGTTCCAAGTGTGCAAGGTGAGAAGGGGGAAGGGGGTGAGCGTGAGCCCATCCTCCTGTCAGCTGCTCACCTCAGCTCTCCCCAGCTCCCAAGCTGCCAGTGACCCAGTTGGAAACAGTTTGGTTCCCCAGACCCTAGACAGACCAGGCAGCCATTCGGCTGGCAGAAGAGCTTGCTGGAATTCTGCTCACTGTCTGGTTGGCACCTTATCCTCCATAGTTCCCTGGGACCCAGACCTGTGCAGGAGCACCAAAGCTAAGCCTTCCATGAGCCCTTTTCTGAGTGAATCTATTTATAAACGCAGGGATTAAATGGGCTTTAAGCTCTTCTTGTCTCTCTAGGAAGGGATTTTGTGTTACAAAGTCACATGTTAAAAGCAGGGGCTTGAAAGTGAGCCCAGTCTGGGTTTAAACCTTTTTCTCTATCACTTTCTCATTGTGTGGCCCTTTTCTGAACTCCACTTTCCTTAGCTCTTTAGGACTGGGCTGACATTGGCTCCTACTTCTCAGGGTTGCTGGATAAAATGAAGCAGAAGATATAAACTACTTGGTGCCTTTTGGGACACAGTGATGAGAATGCCGTGTAGGAGGCTGCTACCATAAAGCCTTTAAGAACTTGCTGGTTCATGTGGAGTGCTCAGTATGTGTTTACAATGTCAAGAGTTAAGAAATAAAGTGGGGTGGGCTGTGGGAACCTAATCCAAGAGCTGAAATAAGAAAGGTAAAGGTTTGCCAACAAACCTTCCATGTCACCTGCTCCAAGACCATGCCAGCTGTCTGAGCCTATGGCTGTCCTGGCTCTGAAGCACACAGGGAAACCTGCCCTGGTGGAAAGGCTTTGACCAGCAAAGCTGGAGAAGTGTGATTCAGTGCTGGGCCTACTGCTCACCAGATCTGTTAGGTGAGCCAAGTTGCTACAGCTCTCTGGGCCTTTTCCCTTGGTAAAACTGGCCAAAACCATCCTCACAATAATCGCAGAGTAAACTACAGATAGCACTTTCGGGCGTATCACAGCAGTATTTTGCATTATGCTCAACCAGTGTGGTTTGCCTTCCTGAAGCGCTCTGGTCAACAGTATGGCTCCACTGATGGGACAAGGCAAGCCCTGTGGCCTGGGCAGCCAGGGAGCTGAGATTGGGCATCTCTTAGAGTGAGGGAGAGGCCACTAAGGCTGGGGCCAAGACTGTTGGTACCATCAAGTGCACAGCAGGGTAGGCTGTATTAAGACAGAGCCCTGGGGTTCTTGTCACTTCTGTTCAAGCAGTAGAAAGGGCCTCTGCCATCTGCATGCAGTGAACTTGCTGTGCTGTGGGCCCCTGGGGACAGTGAGCCCTCTCCAATGGGAGACAGGAGAGGAACCCAAGGTCCTCTCCATATTAGAGAGTTCTCGTATTTTCCTTTTCCCTACCCAAAAGGAGAGCCAAACTCAGATCTGCAGCTGTCCTGATGCCTTTTACCAGGAGGCTAGGGCCAGCGCCAACCTGGAGAGAGGGGAGAGGTATTGAAAATGTCAGCTTCACCTCCTAGCAGAAGACCTGGTGATCACAGTCATGTTGCAAGCTGATGTCTCTGGGGCTTTGGAGTGGGCCTGGCCTTCTGCAGGCACATCCTGTCCCACTCACTAGTTTATTATGTAAAAAGGAACCCATGGATTCTGAATCTGTGCTTTTTAGCTGCCATGTGTCATCATCTTCCTGCTAATGGTCATCCTTTTTTGTTTGTTTGTTTTTTGGTACTGAGGATCGAACTCAGAACCTTGCACTTGCCAGGCAGGCGCAGCTCCACTGAGCTAAATCCCTGGCCCTGATGGTCATCCTTTTGAGGAAGCTGTTGGAAGCTTGAGTCTTTCCTGAGAGGGAAGAATGGGATGTTGATAACATCTTAGCAGATATCTGAGAGACCAGACAGTTTCCTGCACTTCTGTCTTACTTCAAAAGGTCTTAATGCTTAGATGGTGAGAATACCCCTAAACACCTCCTCCCTGTATTCTTTTTATTTGTTTTGTTTTGTTTTTTGAGGCAGGGTCTCCCTTTGAAGTTCAGGCTAGCCCTGAACTCACTATATAGCCCAGGCTAGCGTCCAACTTGAGGTGATCCTCCTGCCTCCACATCCCGAGTGGTGGGGTTACAGGCTTATGCCACCACGCCCAACTCCTCCCTATATTCTTAGTCTTCATCTGCTGTAAGTATGGAGAGAGAAAGCAGAAGGCGAGCTAAATTTGGAGTTTGGGATGGCTGCCTTGGTCTTCAGGGACTGTGTTTATAGTGATTCTTCCCCTGTGTCAAAAATTGGGATCAAAACTCATAGTGGGTTTTGTTGAGGGAAATTAGCAAGGAGAGCAGAAGCAGCAGAGTGAAAGGTTGGACCTGAGAAATGTGTGTTCTTTCCAAAACATATACTTTTCAGGTGCATGTGTCAGCTACCTCCACTCCAAATAAAGACACTAGGTCCCCTTCCGAAGGTCAGTGGGGCAGGAATCACATATCTAGCCTCTCATTTGTCAAATGTAGAGAATTCTCCACTGCCCACAGTATGGAAGACCCCAGACAGGAGCCCACATCTGAACCTTTTTGTTGGAGTGCCCAGTTTTCTTGTTCATTAAAGTGTACTATTTTTCCCATCAAACAGTCAAAGATAACAATGCAATGTGTGTTCAGTATTAAAAGACAAAAATGGGGAAATTTCAATGTATTTCTTGCCAGATTTTCCTACAGTGCTGTGTGTGTGGTGGGGCTGCTTTACATAGTCACAGTATCCTAGTTTATATTCTGTTGCTAATAACACATCACCACAAACTGGGTAAGTTATGAAGAAAAGAGCTTTATTTTGGCTTATGGTTCTGGTCCCAGGTAAAAGGCCCACATCTGGTGATGGCTGCCAAGCTGACAGAATTTCAAGGCAGTATAGGGCATCACATGGCAAAAGACAGGGAGCATGAGTGTTTCTCTTCCTCTTAGAAAGCGGCCAATATTCAGTCATGGGAGTTCACCCTCATGGCCTTCCTTACCTGATCGTAATCTCTTCCCAAAAGCCCCACCAGTCTAAACACTCTAGTCAGATTAGAGATTAAGTGTTATTCCCTGTTACTTCAGAGCAGGGTTTAAACTCCAGCATGAGCTGGGGGACAAACCATGTGCATACTTTAGGCCACACAACTTGTATCTTACTCTTTTCCATTTAACCCAGAGAAGGACTTGTGATATAGTGTTCAGAACACCACACAGCTATCTCATTTCCTCTGTGGGATATCATTGAGTTGCAGGATCATTTGTTTATCATTCTATATTTTGGGACCTGCAAGTTACTGCCTCATAATTTAAGAAGGCAATGAACATCTTTATCTACAAAGTCCTTCCCATAGTTGGTGTTATCACTGGGGATAGACTTCCAGGAGTGGAATTGGAGAGCTCCAGGTATAATCACCTCTAAAGCCCTGAAAGCATATTGCCAGACTGCTTTCCTGAAGGCTTTTGTAGGCGTGGCCAGTGGCATTGGGGGTTTAGAGTATCTTTCCCATGGAGCCCATACCCAGCCGCAAGCAGTTTTGATGGCTAAATGGCTGAGGGCTGTGCCCCCTTTAAGTCCACCATGCTCAGTGTCCAACTAGTGACAATGGCCAAGAAGGGGTGGGTTCATCAAATGTGTCAGTACCTATTGCAGTCTAAGTACCAGCTGTCATTCTACTCAGTTCTCAAAAAGGGCCCCCCAGCTGGTGATTTAGCTCAGTGGTTTCACCACCTGCTGTGCAAGCGCAAGGACCCGAGTTTGATCCCCGGTACCAAAAAAAAGGGGGGGGGGCCCAAGTTTCAAAGGAAGAGACTGAAGCTGACAGAATGTAAATTGTCCAGTATTACATAATCCCGCCACCTCTTCTGTGGACAAGTCAGATGCTGCCTCTAAGAGATGAAGACACTGGGCCAGTGTTACCAGACTGCACAGGCACAAGTTACAGTGGAGAAGGCATGGGGCTGGGAGGGCACACTTCTCAGAGAGTGGGCCAGGGGCTTCTCTAGGGGTTGTAAGCTCACAGGAAAAATCATTCAGGTGAAACTGAGCACTTCAGAATCTCTTCAGTGATGTACAGGGAGGATGGGGCACTGCTCCCCTAGTGGCCAGTCCTACCTGGGTCAAGGCTATACTTAGCTCTGATTAGTTTGAGTGTGGGGCCAGCCCAAGACTAATCTCTGCTTTTGTGTTCTAGGTTTCTGCTAGAATAAGTTCCTGCCCCTAACTTCTTGTGCATTACTCCGTTCCTGGCACCACAGTGATGCCAAATAACAGCCAACAAAGTCCGGCACTCTTTTAAGTGTCTTAGGTACAGTTGTGTGCTGCATGACAATTGGTCAACAACAGCACTCCCTTAAGATCATATTCCCCATTGCCAGGGATTTAGCTCAGTGGTGCTGCACCTGTGTCGCAAGCTCAAGGTCCAGAGTTCAATCCCCGGTACCAAAAAAAAAAAGATCATATCTCCCATTGGCATCATAGCTATCTTAGTTTGTGTTACCATATGCTGTGAACTTCCAACAATGCTTTTTTCATAGCATGTCCAGGTCATTACCCATGCTTGACTGTATTAGTCCATGTAATCTTCCCAATAACCTGTGACATTGGTACAGGTGATGAGACCAAGGAACAGAGAAGTCAAATCTGCCCAGTGTCGAGTGGCAAAGCCTGTTTTCTGAGCCACAGTTCTGGCTCTAGCACCCTTGCCGTTAACCCCAGGAGTAGGCAGAGCAGGGAAGTCCTGGCTGAGTCCACTTCTGGGCTTGGGACTGGGACCCTTTTCCCCTTAGGACCTTAACAGGCAGCTTAAAGTTCTTGGAGGCTGGTCTTCAGTCTTCTCACCTCTAAAGATAGGAAAGCTTGAGAAGGAAGGTTGGAGAGCAAGCAGCAAGAAAAGCTGAGCTTACCAAGGCTGTCAGGATCCTCAGGGATGGATGGGCCAGAATGGGTCCTGTGGGGCCTCTCTGCTAAGGGTACAGGGATGGTGGGATAGGAATGAGGCATGCCTGAGATTTGTGATCAGATTGGTAGCTGGAGCCTGAGTTCCCTCTTCCCTTAGTCACCCTGACCTTGGACACTTCAGCATGTGTCTGTAGCCAGGGTACTTTTAGTGGCATTTGATTTACTCCATATGAAATGTGTATTTAGGGAACCCCCCGCCACCCGCCTGCCCACCACCGGCATACTCAGTGCTTCCGAGTCAGTTTGGGTTGAGGGCTTCACCCCTAACCCACTGATCAGTGTCCACTCCTCGTGTGCCTTCTGTCTTCCAGGTTGATCCCTCGGGACCCACAGTCTCATCATGTCTCACAAAGGACGGCAGAGGTACAGGTGGTGGCCTGACTGGTTGGCGATCTCCCGACAGCTGGATCTCCGGCAATGTGAAGCTTTTGTTTGGTTCCTCTACTCCCCACTCCCAACTCACTTTTTAGTTTTGCCCTTTTTTTCTTTTTCTTTTTTAATTTAAACCATCCAGACTTCCGAAGAACAGAAAGCTATGCTCTTAACAGGCAGCATTTCTTTTAAAAAATTCAGTGTGGACAAAGCATATGTGTTAATTTCTCTGTTGATTTTTACAAGGGGTTAGGGAGCAATTTTGGTTTTGTACTTCATTTTCCCTGTCTTCCTTCCTTTACACGTCTTTTAGTTCTGCTTATAGCGTCTCACTTCCCAGAGAAGACCTGTTACCCCAGAAAGAATTTTGGGGTTTCTCCTGGAATGGGACTTGAAGACATAAGGGCCACCTCCCTAAACCATGTGGGAATTGCTGGACTCCTTGGTGGGCTGGTCCTGGCTGCCTCTTGGGCCTCGGACAGCATCAGAGGCATAGAACCACCAGGAAGAAGACAACCAGGGTTTAGCCAGGAGGATCCCAGAAGGAGGCAGAAATGCCAGTTTGGTTCTCTTGAAGCTGCTGGCGGCCCCAGGCCACAGCAGGACTCACAGTGATGGAAATTGGTCCCCTCTTTTGCCCTCTGTAACTTCGAGCCTGAGGGGGGAGGTAGAGCATGACCATCCCCCACCCCAGCTCCTCAGGCCTTCCATGAGGACTATTGTGCCAAACCTCTGCCTAGGTTACACAGGGTCTTCTTGGGCACCAGCACCACTGTGAGGGAGGCACCCTCACCTCCTGCTTCCTGGACCATCGTCTTCCCAGTGTGCCCTCAGATGACCCTTTTCCTGAACTGGCTGCTGCCGTCTTCTCCTCGCAGTGAAAGTTATACCCTGTGTGCAGGGTCCACAGTGTCACATCCAGTAACAGACACTATCAAGCGCCATCTCCCTTACCCCAGGTGCCCACTCACAACATCAATGTATCTAATGGGAAGAGAAGGACCTGCCCCAAGCAGGATGGGTCAGGCCCACAGAGTCCTGGAGGCTGTTAAGGACCTTTTTGGGTCCTTGCCACTTTAAAGCATCTTGTCCATGACCCCTGCAACCCCACTGCCGCTATCTCTGTTTGCAGCCACCCTTCCACTGACAACGCTATTGTAGCCTTCTTGGCTGCTGCGTTACCTTCTATCTGGATGTGCACCTGGGTGCTCTAGACTTTTTCCAGGTTTTTTACCCTGTTCTGGCTAAGTGGAATGAGGGCATTAAGGAAGGGAAAGGAATGGTTTGTGTTCGTTTTTGTTCTTTGTTTTGATGGGGATGTGGTTGGAGGGTATTTCGGTTAGTGTGTGACCAAAGGAGGAGATCTTCTCAAGTAGCAGTCCTGTAGTTCTGGGAGTGTGTGTGGGAGAGACCAACCCAACATCACACCCTATTTGTCCATTCCCACTCCAGCCTTCTCAGGCCCTAGGCAGCAAGGCTCTTCCCTTTACCTGGGCAGATGGCTGACGCCTGTCCACAGGGCCCAACAGGCTGCAGGTGGTAACAGCCCTTCCCTCCCTAGGCTGATAAACCATGATGGCCTGTCTCTTGCCTCCTCCCTGACTTCCCAGGAAGCCTCCTGAGTGTACTCTGAGTTGCAGCTTGGAGGGTTGGGGCAGCAGTGTTCCTTAATTGTAGTGTGTGTTCCTGTTTGACCCCACAACCCTGTCCTCCCTTGGGGCAGCTGTCTGTGTACTGAGCATATGGGAAAAACAGTCTCCAAATTTGGTGCCCCCAATACTCTAGAATCCTTGGTGAGGGCTCGGGCCTAACAAGTCACCTGCTTTTTGTCTCTCAATTTCTCCTGCTCTGCCAAGTCTCTGAGCTCTGTCTGAATAAGGTCTTGAGGCTGTAGTGCTTCCTTTGGTACATCCTGCAGGTCTTGGTGGGCAGCCTGATAAGGGGAGTCTCTTCCCTGTGCTCTTACCCTCTGGCACTCCCAGCCTGCTCCTGCTGGGTAGCAGGACCTCTTGCCTAGCTCAAACGAGGGCAGCTCTTTAGCCTCAAGTGCCAGTCCCTCTTCTCTCCTGCTCTCTCTACTCTGTCCATTGCAGGCACCCAACCAGCCAGGTGGAACCTGGCTCTGCACACAGGCCGGCTCTACCATGGTCAGGGGTCATCCTTGGGTCAGCCACTCTCCTCCCTCCCCTGATGGGATCAGCTTCCCTTTCTGTTGCTTCCTCTTTCTGCCTCTGCCTACCTGAGTCTGCCTGCCTGCTGCTCTATGGGGCATCATCTCAGCACCACTAAGTTTGTTAGACTTAGTTCTAAACAAGTTCTAGGAGTTAGCAAACCTTGTGACAGCAGTTGATCATTTTCTTCTCCTTGTGTCTATGAAAAGGATGTCCTGCTGGAGGGACTGCCTTGTCCTCAGGCCGCATGGGTCTGGACTTGTGTCCCCCATCAGAGAGAGGAATCAGTGGAACAGATCATAGTGCCTTATTCCATTGTCGTCCCCCCAACCACCCCCACCACACCTGGCTCAGCTGGAAGTGGGGCTTCCTTCTCACTTGCACTCTCCCTCTCCATCCACAGATAGCCACAGGGGAAGGATGACCCTCAGCCCCCCCCCACCCCGCTTCCTGAGGGCTGTAACCAGGCATACATCCCCCACCCACTCCAGGACACTCTAGTTAGCAGCTTTAGCCTAGGACAGAAAAGCTGCTGCAGATAGGTGCAGTCTGCCTCTTCCTCCCCAGCACCCCTCCTCTCTGCCTCTTACCTCTAGTCAGGAGGTTGCCACTGTCTGCTTCTTCTAGACTGGCTCCATCTGACCCCCTTCAGGGCACTGGGGACTAAGGATACAGGCCTTGGCCTGGTCTCTCCCTGGGCCTTGGGACAGGTCGCGGAACTCTTTCCTCCAACCCTGAAGGGGATTGCCCTCCATGACTGCCTTTCTGAGGGAGTGTACTAAATGTTTACTTAAGAAATACCCTGTTTACAGCTGGAGAAGTGGCCCACACTGGGTGGAGAGGTGACCCTGGACAGGGCCTGGCCTCCTTTAGGGCACTGCCAGTGGTTCCCCTAAAGGGAATAAAAACAGAAGCCTAGGGTGGGGGCAAAGGCCTTATTTCACTTCCTCTGCTCCCTGACCCTGTGGTGCTAAGACCACCGCCCACCTTCCTTCTGGCCTTGCCCCAGACATTCCCCATCTCTCATTCCCTTCCAAGATTCTTAGCTCCTTAACATATCACTTGTCTCCTATCCTAAAAACCAATGTTTGGAGCAATAAGATTATTATTTTTGTTTGAATCTTTTTCTAAGAAAAGGAAAAGAGCTGGCGCTGTGGGAAATTTTTAAGCTATTGGCTGTTTACCTTTATAGAAGACAGAACTTTAAAGGACGGCCATCTGGGTTTTAGCCTCAGGGCACCTTTTGGAAACAGGCTGCTGCCCCCAATTGCCCTTGCCTTGCTCCTTGCTGCCCCTTCCAGCCCTGCCCACCAAGCTTGATTGGCCATCCCTTCTACAGACACCCCTCCTCTTAACACCTAGAGGCACTGGTGGCTCTTGCTCCAGATGGGTCTATTGGTTATCCTCCTGAGGGTACCTGGCAGTCTTTACACAAACAGCTACTGTGCCTCTGAGGCCTGGCAACCTCAGAACAGCTATGCCTCACTACTTGGCTCTCCAGGGCCCCAGAAGCCCAGGGCTACTGCTTCTGTCCCCTCCCATGCTGAGCTATGGTGGCCTTCGGATCAGCACAGGTCCATCTCATATCCTGCCTTGCCTTGTCTTGAGGGCAGGGGGCTGTTGCCTAAAAATATGTTCCCAAAGAGTAACCAGTAGGAGCAACATTGGCATCCACAGCCATCACCACAATGAGTCCACTGCCATGGATTGCCCAAGGGCTGCTAGGATTACAGAGGGTATCAGAAGGAGACCCCACACATGTTTTCCAGAGGCCAGAGGAGAAAGGGAGCTTATTTAGGGACATCTTGTGGCCCAGAGGTGTCTTTCCATCAGAGCAGAGGATATTTTACTGACTTCTTAACATTCATTGGGACAGTCTTGGGTGTGAGAGAGTTTTAAGCCAGGCACAAAGTTAGTTTCAAATACTAATTAATCTATTTTTCTTTTCTTTCTTTCTTTTTTTTTTTGGCACAGAAGCTGGTAATCTAGGACCTATGTGTGAACAACTTTATAAGAATATTTTTTGTACTTGGTTTACTTGGGTTGGTATGATACATTATATTTAAGTTCCTTGAACACTGTGGATCCCCCTAATGTGTATGAATGACTGAGGCTTTGTAAATTAAGGGACGTTTGTGTGAATAAAGTTATTTGATGGGGTTGAAGAAGCCATATGTGATTTGAAAATGAGTGTTTTGTGATTTTGTTGCCACCTGTTAGGGCAGATAAACCAGTCCAAGCTCACAGCACGTCTTTACAGTCACCATTGGTAGGTCTCATGAGGGAAAAGGATGTTCTTTGCCTCAGTGTTTTGTGCCTGAGAAATTGCTTTATGGCCCTCAACCAGTCTTCCCATTCTACATCTAAGAAATGGGCACCTGTCTAAAATTGAGCCACTAGTACCTGGGGGCATCCAGGATCGAGATTAAGCCAGATCTGTTCTTCCAGGGCCCGTGCAACCATGGGCGGCCCCTCCTCCAGTCAGCTCCAAGGCCCTTTCAACCCCAGATCTACCTGTTTCAACCCTGAGAAATTTTTAACAGATATGACAGGTCTCCACCACACCAGCAGAGTAGGAGTCCATTTCTGGAAAATGGGCAGAACAACTCTGAGGACTGAGGTGGGAGCGTCCATGTCCCCAGAGCAAAGGGTCTGATATAGCCAGGCCACAGTGATTGGATTGGGAGTGGGGAAAAGAGCACACAGCCCATCTCCCTCTGCCTGGGCCAAGAAAAGTCACATTCTGTGAAGAAAAAGGACTGGAATTTGTTAAGAACCATCCACCTCTTTTACCTCTACCATACTGCCTGGTAGCTGTGATGTGTGCCCCTCTACTAATGAGGAAATTGAGTGAGTACATGGGGACTGGGAAGAACAGACTTATGTCACTTACCAGCTGGGGCAGGCAGCACTGTCACAGATTGTTTCCTCTTGTAATGTAGAGTTGATGGTAGCTATCTTCAGAGTTATCAAAGGCTAAAGAAAAACCTAATACTGGGCCCAGCACATCATAGACTCCCAGCAAATGAATTTGAGATATCCTTTTCTGAAGAGTTGCTTGGGATTCTCCTGGAGTCCAGGGAATGTTAAGGCTGACTTTCCCGGCCCTGTGTAGCTTTGGTGAAGCCCACCTGTCAGAAGGGTTGACATTTGATGTGGAGGTACCCCCTACCCCATTCCAGGCCTTTCCTGAGGAGAGACCTGTGAGCCCAGGAAAATCAAACCACAGGAGGATGGAGTCAGGATTTTGGAATGTGTTAGCTAGAGGCAAAGATAAGATAGGCTTCCTGCCTAATCCTGGAGTGAGCAAGCTACATTCCCAGCCTGGGGTTTGGGGTCCAGTGGCTGCTGGGAAGAAGCTTCTTGCTGCCCTTACTTTAGATAGTAACCTAGAGCTTGAAGAAGACAAGTTTTGTTTTTGATTAACAGGTTTATTGAGATAATTCACTCTGGAAATGTACAAATCAGTTGTGCAGCCATTACCATGATCTAATTATAGAACATTTCTGTCACCTTAGAAACACATGCCCATTAGCAGACACTTCTAAGTTTCCCCACCCACTACCTTACACATACACCTGCCCCTGCAGCCATTGATCTTTATGTCTATAGGCTGGTCAGTTTGGGACTTTGCCTATAAATGGAATTCAACATATAGCCTTTTATAGCTGGATTCTTTCATTTAGTTATGTTTTTGAGGCAGTCTTGCTATGTAGTTCAGGCTGACCTTGAGCTCACTATATTGCCCAGGCTGCAATCCTCCTGCCTCAGCCTCCCAAGTGCTGAGATTACAGGTGTGTGCTATAATGCCCAGCTTTCATTCCTTTTTTTCCCTTAATATTCCACTGTATGACTATATCACATTTTGTCCATCAGTTGATGGTCATTTGGACTGTTCACTTCTTAGCTATTAGGAATCATATTGATGCAAACATTTGTCTATAAATTTTGTGTTTTCAGTTTCCCTGGGCTGCTGAGTTATTTGGTCACTTTTTTTGTTTTTTGGCCACATTTTCACCATTGTACATTCCCACCAACAGTGCTTTTGCCATATATTCTTTTTTTAGCCAGCCTGGTGGGTGTAAAGTGGTCACAGCTTACAGATGTCTGCTTTCTTGTATAAGTAGTGGTGAATTGGAGAATAGCCCACTGATGTTTTAGATTGTAAATTCAGTCAATGATTGATCCAGTAAGTATGAGGAGCACAGCCTATACCTAGCAGAATTAACACAGTCTGCCTCCGCCGTTGACCAGCCTTTAACCTTGAGGTAGGTCACCTTTCTGACTAAATTTTCTCATCGATAGTAATAACTATCCAGTCCATGGAGTGGTGGGCACTACTTCAGGGAGCATTTCCACCTACCCCAGTGTCCCAGGCACTGTGGGATTAGGGCAGGGCTCCAAAGTGAAGTGGCTTGGAGGAGCTCACAGTGTTGAGTTTGGGCTTGGGTGGTGTAGAACTGCCATAGGATATGGCTCTGTGTGCTGAGTGTCAGGCTCCATCCGTGAGGACAAGAGGTGTGTCACCCAGATCCTTAAGGGAATAATCTGGAACACTGAACTATGCCAGTGGAATGGTTCTCATGAATCCCCATGTAGCCCACTTCGGCTGTCCTTCCAGCACCAGCTCCTGGTTTTTTTGATAAATACCTGCTCTGAGCCACCTACTCCCTATCAGCCAGGAACTTGGCCCAGAAGAGGCACTTGACAGGTGCATCAGCATGGTAGCTGGCCTGAGGAGGGTGAACTGCAGGGGCCATGGTGCCCAGAGAAAATAGGGACAGAGGAGGTAAAGAGGAGACTAGAGGAGGGGAAGTCTGAAGGACCATCCTGAGTCCACCACTCCGCCTGACCTGACCCTTGCCTTCCCCAGCCAGGCTGCAGCCTCTTTGGCAGCCTGCTTACCACCTGATGTTCAGAGATCTTTGCTTCAGGGAAGCCCTGCCTGAGGACCCACAGGAGGTCCAATGGTTCAGTCTCCACAGAGATCTTTGAAATCTGTAGAACAGATTATACCGTGCCCCAGGTCACTCTGGAGACTTAACTGCACTTAAGGTATCATCCAGACACCTGTCCTTGGCCTGTGATTGTTCTCCATCTGCCGCTCCTTACTCCTCAGGCTCACTTCCCACCTAGCACCCACCCCCACCCCCTGGCTCTGCCCCCAAGCCATCTTGTCTTTCTTGGACAGAGGACAGTTCCATCCCAGGGCCTTTGCACTGCCTGGAATGCATCAGTACTTCACTGCTTCAGACAGGTCTTTGCTCATGGCACCTGAGAGACCTTCCCTTGCCCCTTTTGAAGAAATGCCTCCCATCACTACCTCTTTCACATACTTTATTTTTATAGCATTTATCACTAGCATAAAGTTTTCTATATTATGCACACCTATATAATTTATATACATGTGGGTATAATCTACAGAGAGATGGAGGTAGATACAGATAGGGCTCTAAGTAGATGGACAAGAACCCATTCAATCAGAGCATACCCCATGGCCAAGTGAAGGGAACTTACTTGCGGGCCCACAGGGCAGAGGACAATTGCCCCTGCCTGGCCTGCACCTTCCTCCATTCCTGAGGCTGTCAGGCCCCTTCATTCCTGACAGCTTCTGAGAAGCATGGATGAAAGCAGCTACTGGAGAAGAAAATCATCAGGCATGGATAATTACATTATTGGAATTTGATTTCATCTGGATGAAGAATCAACAAACGTTTTCTATCAAGCATCAAAGAGTAAATATTTCAGGCTTTACAGACCCTGGGGTCCATTATAGCTCCTCGGCTCTGCTGCTGGAACACAATAGCCATAGAGAGTATGCAAACAAATGAGCAGCTGTGGCCAATAGAACTTCATTTATGGACACTGACATTTGGATTTCATCTAATTTTCACCAGTGTCACAAAATAGTATTCTGTTCTTTCACAATGTAAAACCGCATGCTAGAGTGGTCTAGGGCTTCCGTGAGCAGAGCCTATGGTGGACAGTGCAGCCTATAATAGGGCCATCTCAGGGACTTGGTCTCATATCAGGTACATAGGGGTGAATGTGAGGCCATCCGTGTATTAGTGATGAACAGGATCACGCCCAGAGGTTCTGCTTCTTCAGGTGAGAAAGTACAGAGTACGGAGATGGATGATACCCACCATCTGACACAGTCATGAGTCTAGAAGCAACAGCAAAGTATAAGAAAGCAAATGGAAGAGAAGTCAAGAAACCCATATCCAGATCCATCGTGGCCTGCCAGCTGTGGGAATATGACATGCTCTCTCCTGGGCCTAATAATGTTGTAGATTCTGGAATAAGAAGAGTTTGGAATACTTCTTTTTTACTTCTTGGAGTCTTGTGACCTTGAGCATGTTACTCCCTGAGCCTCAGTTTCCTTATCTTTAAAATGATGGGCTGGGGATTTAGCTCAGTGGTTTTGCTGCCTGCCTTGCATGCTCAGGGTTCTGAGTTCGATCTCTGATACCAAAAAAAAAAAAAAAAAAAAAAAAAGACATTGTTTTTTAGCCAGGGATTTAGCTCAGTGGTTCCACCACCTGCCTTGCAAACGCAAGGTCCCAAGTTCAATCCCGGTACAGGGGGGGAAAAAAAAAGCCTTATTAAAATGATAACAATACCAGTATCCACTTAATGGATTTTTCTGAGAATTAATGAGATAGTGCATATATGTTACGTAACAGTACTTGGAATGCAGTAAGTTATCCATAAGTGCTATTGTTGAGTCTTTTTAAAGCAGAAAGACATCTAGTGAGATTCTCTTCAAATACAAGGGCTGTAAGTTCAGTGTCTTTTATCTCCCAGAATGCTCCACTCCATGATCAAGTCTCCAAGAAGTTCTGTTTGTTTGTTTTTTTGGTACTGGGGATCGAACTCGGGACCTTGTGCTTTCGAGGCAGGCTCTGGAACCACTGAGCTAAATCCCCGGCCCAAGAAGTTCTGAAATAAGAGCTATTTCTCAAGCTTCTTGGATCACTGATGCTTCCACAATGAACACTTACCAACACCTCCCAATACTAATGTTTGGGGACAAATGGAGGGCACTTTGAGAGATACTGCCAAGGTCATCTTTGCAGGTCTAAGATGCTGATTCCCTTTTGTGAGATTTAGCTGTCCCATCCTCTTCCTTTTGCAAAAGCCTTAAATAATTGCTCCTGCTTGATCTACTGGTTCCTTGAGGGTAGACCAGAATATGAGGAATTTAATAACCATGGTCTGGGTCCCCTGCCAAAAATGCTGGAGGGCTTTAGGCCCAGACAACTTAAATGTGGTAAGAACAATGAGAGCAGTTGCCCAGCCACCAGAGTAAGGACATTGCCAAAACTTGTGCATTCTTGGTTCCCACATTCTCAGGGCCCAGCTGGCCTCCAGCTAGTGTTTACCTAGCACCCAGCACATGTAATTAGCCTTCTGCTGGGAGATGCCTGCAGTTCAGTAGTTCCCAACACAGGCTTAACCATGAGGCTGCCTGGGTTCAGGTCAAGTTGCTGTACCATTTTAGGACTCAGGCTTCTTATACATAAAATGAGGATAATAACTTCACCTGTGTCTGTGAAGGTTAGGTACTGCTGCAAAAGCCATAGACCTCAAACAGCAACAGCTGGAACAGGACAGAATCTGGTTTCTCCTTCACCTGAAACAAGAGAAGGGCTACCATATAGATTACATAAAGTCAGCAGGGATCCCATCTCCTGGTCTTCAGCAAGTGGCTTCCATCTTGAAGGTCACCTGATGGTCCTGGATGGCTTCTGGAGCTTTAGGTATTTCATCCTCATCCCAAATAGCTGCAAAAAGGGAGGGACATGGGACCCAACCCCTTTTTTTAAGGAAACTTCCCTTAAGACACAAAACACACATCCACATGTACCTTGTTGGCTAGAACTTAGTTACATGGCTGCATCTAGTACCAAGGAGGCTTAGAAGCAAAGGAGGCAATGGTCTCTTGGTATTAAGATCAAAGGGATGGTGGACAACTAGATATTCTGTCACATCAAGAGACCTTCTGGCTCATTCTGATAAAGGTTAGCTACTACTATTTTTAATAATGGCCCTGCAGATCTAGTTTGGTTTTTTTTTTAAGGGAGAAGAAAAAAATACATAAATTAGCTTTTCCTTCTAGCCAGAGAGGAATCAGGGTGACTTTATCAGGGCTGGAACAATCTCTGAGTTAGAATCCTAGGTCTGCCACTTCTTGTGTGATCCTGGGAAATTTACTTAACCTTTCTGGACTCCATAGTTTTCCTACGATGGAGAAGATGATGAGAATACCATCACAGAATGATTAAATGGATAATAGTTAAATGGTTCCATGTGAAGTTCCTTGAACATTGAGGGAAAGGCTCTGATCTCTTCAGTGGGCCCAGAAAGCTTCTTATGTGTACTTTTCTTTCTTCCTTCCTGATCATTCACTGAATGCCCCTCTGTTGGGCATTGGGGTTCAAAGACAAAATATGTGCAAATCTATGTTCCCTAATTGTATGAATGAATATTCCCTGAGATCCCACTGTGCCATGCTCTGGTCATAGGATGCCAACACTGGAAAAGATGAGTCAGTCAGTGGAGTCAGGTATGGGAAATATAGAGGCCAGATCCCGAGAACTTTTGTTCCAGGAAAATGGATGTAAAGGACACAGAGACCAGACACAGTGAATCTGGTCCCCACTTGTGGGTGGGATGCGGCTTATAGGTATGTGTGTTCATAATTCTGGACAGCAGCTGAGCCAGACCTGGAGATGGACCCTGGGAGAAGAGACCACCCAATTCTAGCATAAAAAAGTAGAACTATATTTTCCTGGGTCATCAAAGGAACAGTAATCTGGGAACAAAAAAAGCCATGGATGCCTGCAGAGTTGGGCCAGTTGCCTACACCCTGGAACCTAGCTAGTTCTCCGCTTTCAGGGACCCAAACTTGCTTCCCAGGACTCTTTCAATGAGACCCTCAGACACAGCCCCACCCCGAGTCCTGCCAGCCAGCTTTGGAGAGCAGTTAAAATCACAAGCCCTGTCCATCTGGGTCAGTTATTTATTTATTTCATCTCAGTTCCAAGAGCATCTTCAATATGTACTTTGTGGTAAGCAGCAGAAAACCTTTAAGTATTCCTTTAAATTGAGCATGATTGTAAACTTTCACTGAAGGACACTGGAAGGACATTGCAGAAGGAAAAGGTGGTGGTGAGGTCTGCAGTGGATCTTACCCAAACCGTGGGCCCAGACCATGATCCGTCTGTAACCTTACCACCCAGTAGTATTCTTTGTACAGTTCTCTTGAAACCAGCATCTCCCTGTGGCCTTCACATAGTTGCCGGTGACCTGGAGTCTCATGTACCTATAGTGCTTCCTTCAACAAGCCCATAAGTGGCTCAGGTCATTTGAGGGTCTCCTGTCTCCACCAGTGCCCATGTTCTGCTGCATGCTCATGACACTGTATGCTCATGACACTGGTTGCTGAAGGCCTGATCTCTCACCCACACTCTGGATGGCTGCTTACTGTTTGTCACCAAGCAGCTCCAGACCACTCTCAGCTTGACTAAACCATCCAACTTTTCTGCTATCTAGTGACTGAACCTATGCCTTTTCCAGTGAGGTTTGAATCCCTTCCAAGTTTGTCCTTCCTCAAGCATTTATGGAAAAAAACTGCAATATCATTCCTTTCATGTGGTGGGGGTGGGGGTGGGGGGTGGTACTGGAGTTTAAACAGGGGTGCTCTACCCTGTTCTACACCCTAGCTCTTTTTATCTTTATCTTTATCTTTTTACCTTTTTTGTCTCAAGGCTGGCCTTGAACTTTTGCCTCAGCCTCTCAACTACCTGAGATTATAGGCTCACACCACTGTCTTGCTTACTTTTCTCATTGCTGAGACAAAATACCCAACACCCAAAATTAACGGAGAAAAGGTTTATTGTACCTCACAGTTTGAAGAGGTTTCAGTTCATAGTTGGCTGGCTCCAAGGCAAGGTAGCATGGCAGAGAGGCATCATAGAAGAGAAACAGTTCATGGCAGGCAGAAGGCAGCAAACAAAGCAAGCAACAACCAGCAACCTTCTTTTGTCCCTTATATCCTATCCAAGCAGGTGGGTAGCACTCACATCCAGGTTGGGGGAGCCTTAGTCCTAACATTGCACCATGAATCAATCCCAGCATCACATCCTTGATCCCAGCATCACACACCCTAAATCCAGCCATCTCCACAAAGCCCCACCTATGATCACATGAGGCTTTGGGTGGGGGACACATCTATATACAAGCCATAACACCCCACCAGGCATGACTAACATCATATATAATGACAAAAGACTTTTCCTCTAACATCAGGAAAAAGACAGGCTATCCACTCTTTCCATTTAACTCTGTGCTAGAGTTTCTAGCTAACACAATCAGGCAAGAAATGAAAGTAATGAGATAGAAGTAAAATTGCCTTTATTTACAGATGACATAATCATTGATGTAGAATCCCATAGAATCTACAAAAGCAACTACTAGAATTGAGTTTAGCAAGGTTGCTGGATAGAAGATCAATATACAAAATCATTATGTAATATATCCTAACAAGGATTAATTGTGAATTGAAATACTGGAAACAAAATAACAGCACTCACAATATTATCAAAAATATGAACTACATATGCATGAATCAGGCAAAAGGTATGAAAAATCTGAAGTGTGAACACTATAAAACATTTCTGTAAGAAAATTTACTTGTAATTCCAAAGTTAACAACATGGCACTGTTGTAGTCATTCATGGACATGTGCAGGGCAGAAAAAAAATTTGAGTAGCCTGATACACACATTCCCAGCTAATATCAAAGAAGGCAACCCTTTACCTTCTCATTTGAGCTCTCATACCATAAAAAAAAGTCCCTTTCATAGTCTTTAGAGCTACAGTTTTTACATTTGTGCCTTTTATTGGTTGTTTTAAACTGACCCCCAAGCTGGGCTTGGTGACACACCTGTAATCTCAGCACTTGGAAGGCTGAGGTAAGAGGATCATTGCAAGTTCAAGGCAAGCCTGGGCTACAAAGTGAGTTCAAGGCCAGCCTGGATTACATAGCAAAACCCTGTCTCAACCCCAAATAAATAAGTCCCCAAGCATGGTTCTGAAGTGCTGCCTAGTACTTCTATGTGCAAGCAGGCTGCAATGAACCTTACAGAGAAAACACCCATGTTAGATAAGCTTTGTTCATGCATGAGTTATGGTGCTATTGCTTGTGAACTCAGTGTGAATGAATCACAATAGATATTACATAAAGTCTTTCAAACAGAAGCACATACAACCAAGTAATGTTGATTAGTTCATGAGAATGTTGTTATCAGAGGCTTGTAGGAACCTAACACTCTATTTACCCTAAGAACAATGGTTCAGTATTTGCTAATTCCTTGTTCATGGAGAAGTTATAGAACATAACTCCCATGAATAATGAGGAAATTCAGTACTTTAATATGGCAATTCCCTTCACCTATAATGGCCAAAACGATTCTGGAATATACCAAAATTAAAGGACTAAAACTACCCCATTTCAGGAAGTATTATGAAGCAACATTAACCAGAACAGTATGCTATTGGCATAAAGGTACATATCAAGATCAATAGAGCAGAAGATAGTATCCAAAAATAGACCCACATATATTTGGTTGACTGAGTTTTAATAAAGTTAGAAAACCAATGGGGTGGGAAAAGGATAGCCTTTTAACAAACAGTGTCAGCACAACCAGATAATGATAGGAAAAGAACTTCAATCTCTCTCTTTATGCAAAAATTAAATCAATAATAGACTGTAGGGGCTGGGGATTTAGCTCAGTGGTTCCGCTGCCTGCCTCGAAAGTGCAAGATCCCAAGTTCGATCCCTGGTACCAAAGGAAAAAAAAAAAAGAAATGATAGACTGTAGACCGAAATATAAAGCCCCAAATGATAAAAGTTCTAGGGGTTCGCTGCCTGCTGCGCAAGCACAAGGACCGGAGTTCGATCCCCGGTACCAAAAAAAAAAAAAAAAGTTCTAGGGGAAAATCTTTGTGGCCTGAGATTAAGCAAATATATCTTAGATATGATATCAAAAGCACAATTTATAAAAAGAATAAATGGATGTATTGAATCACATCAAAATTTAAATTTCTGTTCCTCAAGAGACATTATAAGAATGAAGAGATAAAACAGACAGAAAAAATTCCTTGTCAAGAATATAGATAATAAACACTTGTATCTAGAATACAAAGCACTCTAAAAATTGAGTTATAAGCACTCCCTCTCCCAAATCGGCAAGAGATTTGTTTTTTTGTTTTGTTTTTTTAGTACTGGGGATTGAACTTGGGTCCTTGCGCTTGAGCAGCAGGTGGCAAAACCACTGAGCTAAATCCCCGGCCCAAGAGATTTGAATAGACATGTTACCAAGGAACACAAACACATAAAAAATATGCCCGCACCATTTGTTTGCCTTTAAGAAAAATTACATTTAAACATTTTAAAATTTAAATCTGAAAATTAAATCCCCAGTAAGATACTACTACACACTTAATACAGTGGTTAAAACATAAAAGACTGACCATGCCAGTGCTGGGAAATATATGGAGGAACTGGAACTTATACCTTGCTAGTAGGGAAGAAAATGGTATTACCACTTTGGAAATATGTAGTCAATTTCTTAAAACTCAATCCAGACATTCTACCTCTAGGTATTCAACCCAGAAAGAAGGAAGTCTCTCCCTACAAAGACCTATACTGATGTTCAGAGCAGCTTTATTTGTTTTGGGTTTTTTTTTGGTACCTGGGATCGAACTTGGCTCCTTGAGCTTGCAAAGCAGGTGACGAAACCACTGAGCTAAATCCCTGGCCCCCAGAGCAGCTTTATTTGTGATAGCCCCAAATTAGCAACAATGCAAATGTCATTCAGCAAATCAACACATGAAAAAAGACATTGAGGAATATCCATACAATGGAACAAAGGATATACACAATAACACAAAATAACATGGAAGCAACTATGCTGCGTGAAAGAAACTAGATTAAAAAAGTACTAACTATGATTCTATTTCTGTAAAACTCTAGAAAATGCAGACTAATCTACAGAATCTGAAGGAAGATCAGTGTTTGCTTGAGGGTAGTGAAGGGCTGGAGAGAGGATTTCCGGGACACATGTGGAGACCTTGCCTGTGATGGATATGTTCCCTCTCCCAAATACAGTGATGGCTTCATGGGTATGTAATAATACAAAACTTATTAAGTTATACACTTCACATATGGGCACTTTGTTGTATATCAGCTGTACCGCATCAAAATTTTTTTTCTTTTTAAGGAAAGGGGGGTTTAAAGTCAGTTTAAAGGACTCCTCTAAGCCAATTTGGAACAATTTGAACATCAAATAGGAACAGTGATAATGGGTCTGTAACACATTGGGTAATAATAATTTAAAAATCTGTAAGTGTATGGTAGTACTCCAAAAAGGAGGCTGGAGGAGGAAGGAGAGAGGGAAAAACTTTACAGAATTGTGTAGGAAGAAAAGTAAAATTAGTAAAATATCTTTTTCAGTCACCAGTGCAATAATTGATTCAGACAAGGTATCAACAGCTGCTAAAATCATTCTGTGAAAACTTACAAGGGAGCAAAATATTCGTGTCTCAAATATTATAATCCATCACACAGATGAATTGTTATTTACAAAAGGAGTCCACTTTATAATGGGTGCACTTTAATCAGATGATCACATGTAACATCTCCAGTAGTAAGATGAATTGGCACAGCGCCCTCCTTATATAACAGGGGGAAGAGTGCAATGTCACCTCTTTGAGGTTACTGCCCAGAATGTTTAGCCAGAATCTAATCATGAGAAAACAATTAGGTATGCCCAAATTGAGGGGCATTTTACAAGACAACTGGACTGTCTCTCTTTAAAATGTTAATGTCATAGAAGAAAACAAAGGTAGGAGGATGGTGCAGTGGGACCTAGCCATTCTGGATCGGGCACTGAACCAATCAAGAAGTCTCATCCTTGGTAGAAACAGTAAAAATCAATCCTCACCTGAATACAGTAAAAATAAAATAGTATCAGGCACGTTATCAAGACATTTGGGGGAGTCTGGGCTAAATGATGATAGTGTTGTCACAATGGTTTAATGATTTCAGTATTTGGTATTTTTGTTGTATAGAAGATTGTCCTTGGTTGGATTTATATAATTGTATTTTGGGGTGAAGTGTTACATAGACCTGTACCTCTTATGTCTGTCTGTCTTCTGTCTGTCTGGAGGGAAAGGGAGAGAAGGAAGTACAAATGTGGCAAAATGCTAACAACTGGAGAGCCTCAGTGGCAGTCATGTGGGTCTTCACTGTATGATATTTTAACTTCTTGGTCAATATGAAAATACTCAAATGAAGCCAGTTGTAGTGGCATGCACCAGTAATCCCAGTACTCAAGAGGCTGAAGCAGAAGAATTGCCTTGAGTTTGAGGCCAGCCTGGGCTACATACTGAGACTCTATCTCAAACAACAATAGCAACAAAAAGAAAAACTTAAATGAAAAGTTGGAGGGAGCCAGGACCTTTGCCTGCCAGGCAGTGCCTGGGCCCCTTCTACCCTGAAACTTCCTCCCCACAGGCTGCCTGGCCATGTAGCCTGGGACAGTGAGGACAGAAGGTATCTCCTCCTGCCTGCTGACCTCCTGCCTCTTGCCTCCTAGAACTGCCTGCAAGGGATCTCAGAAAGGAGCAGCAGGCAAGGTTTGAGGAGTGGGAACACAGCAGAGCAGTCATCAGCCTGGCAGGCTGCAGATATGCCGACACCCTGCTGTGGCCTCAAGAAGTACTGGGGCTCCCACTATGTGTCTTGAGAGACACAACCACCACACTGTGCACATGGACTGGCCACACTTGCCTTTCCATCTGTTTGCTGACACCTTGCATCCCTCCCACGGAGGGTGAAGCAGAAGTCCCAACCATGAAGACAAAAGCCTTCGTCCACTGCCCCTTCCTACTCATCTATGGTCCTGTCCTCACACCATCCCAGCCCCACCAGCTTTTGCCTTATTTTGAGGCCACACACTCCACCTCCAGCCTTTGCACCTATCCCTGCTCTCAAAATGCTTCTCCTGTCCCTGTCCCAATGTCCAACAGCCCACACCCTCCTCTCCTCCTTACTGCTTGGTTTTCACTTCCTCCAAAGCACACATCACCCACCACCTCTTATACCACCTATGCCACATGTCTTTCCCACTTTTCCAGTGCCCTTACACTTACAGATGTTTCAGTACACTTACAGATTTTTAAATTATTATTACTCAGTGTGTTACTGTCATTTCTGTCGTCCTCTTCTGCCATTCCCAGCTACATAGTAGGTGCTCAATGAAGAACTCTTAAGTGAATGGCTCCAAAGCCAGATTTCTGCTTTCCTGTGGACAGTGGTGTGTGAATGCATGTGAGTGCTGGTATGTGTGCATGTGTGCATGTGCATGTGTGCATACTGGGGCAGGCTGAGAAGCATCTGGTCATCTGGGTCATCCTCCCGAGACTCATTTCCTGGGGAGAAGCAGAGTGCTGGGTGGATGCCACTTGCAGCATCAGCATATTACATAACTTGCCACCAAGGGCGAGAGGGGCCAGCAGGCCTTTACTCTGCATTTGTCCTGAGAAATTTGCCCTGGCCACATCCAGGCTGCTAGCAGCTCTTCAGCTTTGTGCTCCCTAATTGCCCTGACAGGGCCCACCACCTATTCATCTAGCTCACTGACTCTGAAAGAGGCAGCAGGGATGGTATTTGAGGGCTGGGAGGAGCCAGTCCCTAGAATGTCTCTAATGCTATGACCCCAAAGCCTCAGCCCCACTTAGGTACTGGGGACCCTGTAGGGATCCTCACCTGTCCACCTGCCTGCTGTGGCTACACACTGTGGCCCCAGGTGCTGCCTTGAGGCACTGCCTACCTGCCCTCTGGCCTTTCCTGCTTGAGGACTCACTACACAGCCATCTCAGACTCCCCCACCCACAGGGTAACTAAGGGCAGACCATCCTCTCTCTATCAGGAAATCATACTAGTGATCGGCCCCAGCATTATGGAGAAGCTGTGCACAACAGGAGCTGGCCTCCTGCACCAAGGTCCACAATTGCCACAGTCACAGTCATGTGGGGTCAACTCTGAGCCATGCCCATGCCCATGCCAAATGCTGAGGACCTGGAATCACCATTCCTTCAGCTTCTGCTCTGTTAGCACCTAGAATTCAGGGCAGGGAGGCAAATGTGAATAAATGAAAGTACACCAGGCAGTGAGAACTAAAAGGACAGGGCTGGGGATTTAGCTCAGTGGTTCTGCCGCCTGCCTCGAAAGCACAAGGACCCGAGTTTGATTCCCAGTACCAGTAAGTAAGTAAGTAAGTAAGTAAATAAATAAATAAATAAGAGGCAACCTTCTATTGCCCGCAGAATGAGAACGTCAAGGACAGAGCAGTCAGGATTATGGGGTAAAGTGGGCCTGGAGTCAGGGTGGCTTCTGTGCAGAGGCAGTCTTTGAGCAGGGACCGGGAGAAAGTGGATGTGAGCCTGGCAGTGGCTGGGGAGGGGAGCAGCAATTCAAAGGCCCTGAGAGGAAGGTCTGGGTTGGCCTGGGGGAGAAAAGGGGGAGGTGACATCAGAGACGGCAAGTCATGCAAGTTGTAGACCACTGTGACTCTTTGTCTCTTCCTCCAAGTGCCTGGGCTAGGCTGTGGAAGGTTTTGAGTGGAGTGACGAGATCTGGCTTTTATTTTCCAAGGGCCCCTCAGCTTCTGCGTTAGAGATAGATTTGAGGTGAAGACCACTGGAGAAGTGGAGAGGTGGGCTGGGTGGCCAGCCCTGTAACCTTCAGAGAGTTGGTGGCTGTTGGGTCAGCTGGTAGGGGCCACAGAAGGAGAAGTGGCCAGAGATTAGAGAGGGGAAGGAGGGATCACCAGACCAGCTAGCAGATTGGCCATAGGGAGAGGGGAGTGGCTGACTCTTAGCTCCTTCTCTGGGTCACGGGCACATCTCCTGGACACACCTCATATCACTATGGCACCCCCAAAAGGCATGTCATTGTCCTCATTTTAGACATAGAAGCTCAGTGATGGAAGATGATGTGGACCAAGGGAGGCTAGCTCAGTTGGGAACCATCTCTACCTTTCTCAGACACAGAGAGACAGAGAGAGAGGAAGACAGAGAGAGAGACTGCTTCATGGAGAGATTGTGGCCCAGACCAGGGCTCCCCTCTATCCGCAGCAGGATTTTGGCTCTTCCACCTGGTGGCACAGCAAGATGGCTTCCCAACACTTCCCCATCCCATCACAGCACCAGTGACACTCCAGGCCTTTTACCCACCTGTGCCTCACCCCCTACCCAAGGGTGCCCATCTCTCCACTCATGCAACCCAGGTCACTCAACCCAGCAGGGTGATAGTGGAGCTACCTCTCTTCTGCCCTCACCCTCCTTCCTACTCCTCCCTCATCACCTGGTGGCAAGGACACCCTGTGTGCCCCCACACATTTGGCAGCCACTAACTTATCACCCCTGGCATTGACTCTGTGAGGGAGGCATTGTGAGTAACAGCTAACCCCACTGTACAAGTGAGTAAACCAAGATGCAAAGCCATGAAGTCAGCCAGCTGGCGAGTGGCAGAGTTGGGGTTTGAACCTGGGCCACCTCCTCCAGAGCCAAACCCTCCACTCAGCAGAGAAAGTGCTGGACCAGTTCCCTGGTCCTTTGGAACTGTCCATCACAATACTGTTACACGCATCCAATTCTCTCATGTGTTGTTCCTGTTTCTATGCTGCAGACAGAAAGCTGAGGCCAGAGCAGTTGAATCTTTAGCTGATTTCACACAAAGAGAAAATGACAGAACAAAGATCAGGCTTGGGTTTCTGCTGCCAGAACACAGGTGCAGCAGACCTGGAGGAAGAGAGTGCCTTTAATGCCTCTTCTCTGCAACCACAAGTGTGTATTTGGGACAGGGGAAGGACAAGACACAGGCTGACAGCAGACCAGGCAGAGGAGGAGAAACCAAATCCAAGGCTTATTCTACACTTCAGTCTGCTTCTGGATGCAGAAAGCAGTTCATTATCCATACAGCCACTGTATCCACCACCTGAAATGTCGATAGCTGAGGTAATTGAGGGCCTCAGTCTGGCTTCTCAGTCCCTGAAAAGAATTTTCAGGTAGATTTCAGCCAGGAGCGCTAGATTCTACTTAGAATGTAAAATGCATCTGTGAAGTGTTTTCTCTGAAGTGGGAATAGGTAATTGATTTTTTAAAGAAGGCAACCTTTCTGGGCACGGGAAAGCGCTTTCAGGTCCCTGTCTTATTTTTCTGTGCATAAAGGCAATTATCCCAGGTCAGCACTCCGCACAGGAAATGGAACTCACTAATTCTGCACAACAAATGTTTCACTGTTACATTTTCCTTATTTCAAGAGAGATTATTGGATCACCTTGTTGTACATCTGAGAGAAAAACCAAGGCCTGCGTTAAACAGTAGACTAAGGTTAGAGAAGCCACAGGGTTTGGAAAATCTCCGCTCTGCCTCTGTCTTCCAGAGAGGAAATTTTCATTCCAGAGAGGGAATGCAGAGAGGCATTTTCATTCTCCATGCCTTAGTTTCCCACACGAGCAATAGTGATCATCACAACACCTACCTCTAACAGTCCCTGGCACATTGGCTGCTGGTGAATGGTGACAATGATCACACATTGTTCCCCATCAGTGCCCTTTGATGGTGTCTTCCCATCCTGACTCCCATGTGACTTGCTTTGGCCAATGGTAACAATAGAACAGTGGCTTGGGAAATATCTGGTTGTTCTTTGACATTGAGACCCCATAAAAGACCCATAACTGGCCTGTGGCACTGTGAGAGGTTACAGGAGCCAGAAGTGAGCCCTCCTGGTGGACCAGACAGATAAAGGAAGCCATCCTGGACCAGCCAGTCTCAGGAAAACTGGTTCAGACCAGAACTTCCCAACAGGAATCTAGAACTGTTTGAAATAATTGTGTGATATTTTAACCCATTAAGATTTAGGGGTGTTTTGTTCCACACAGTAGCTAACTGACATATCACCTCTCATTATTAGATTCTTGGGTACTTGGATAAAAACAGAATTTGAGAGATTACTGGGAATCCTGAAATTGAGGCCTTGGTCATATGAATGTAGGAGAATCAGGGCCTGAGGAAAGGATACACACATGGTGGTGACACAGCATGAAGCCTCTGGAGCCTGTCTCAGTTCCAGAGCTCCTCTGCTGCTTACCAGCAAGTTCTTCTTTCTCAGAGCCTGACATTAGCCTTCTGTAAATGGGCTGCAGCTACACCTATGTTCTGGATTTACTGTGCAGGCTAAACGAAGTGATGTGTGTGCAGCAATTGGAATGGTACCTTATACTCCAAAAGAGCTCAATAAATGTTGGTTGGTACTATGACAAGGAGGCATTTAGGTTTTATGAGCTACTGCAAAGTCCATTTAGGAGCTGGTGACAGGGAGGAGCCCCATGCATATTACCCTACTCTCCACCCCAGGTGACGAACAGTGGGGACCCACTGGGGGAACAGGCAGGAGCTTCAGCTTCCAGTGCTCGCTGTGTGCCTTGGGCTCCCCTCTGTGAGCCTCAGTGTTCACACTGGTCCAATTAAGGGACTGGATGTATCAGTAACTCTCCAAAGACATTTTAGCCTTTCTTCCTTGATGAGACCCAAATACAGTGGCTGAGAGTGGAAAAGTACCAGAGCCCCACTTATAGCTCAGCATCTCTTTCACCTCTCTTCTGAGGCCTCTGAGACACTTCTGTAGATATTCAAGGTTCCAAGGAGTCCCATTTGCTAACCACAAGGGCACATAAAGGATGTGACGGTTGTCTTAGAATAGACAGATGTGGCTAGAATCCTAGCTTTGCTTGCCGTGTGATCTTGGGTTGGTCACTTGACCTCTCTGAGTTGTCTATATTATCTCTTCAGTGGAGATAGGAAGTAGGAGATAAATCTCGGTTCTAACCCATGCTCCATCACTGACTTGGTCTGTATCCCTTTTCTGGGTCCCAACTCTGGTGACAAATTCAGATTCCTCATGCCAGCCTGTGCTGGGTCTAATCTTCAGGGCCATGGCAATTTGTGGAGTCCCCAGCTCTCAACCTGCCTCCTCCTCCCACCTGGCTTAATTAAGGTGAGGAATCTAGGAGGAACTGCCAGCCCCACACCCAGAAATAGGACAATTGGTGGGCGGCTGACCTTGGAGTCCAGGGCCTGAGCTGAGGCCTGTTGCCTGCCAGCAACCATCACACACTGTGAGTGGCAAGTGCTCCCTTGGAGGCCACACTGCCAGCCCAGCCCACAACTGTCTGGGGGCTAGAGAGGTTACTAGAATGTCCGTGAGGCTTAGAAGCAAAGCTTCTGTCTTCAGGGACATTTACATATGGTCCCCTCACCTCTAGCCTTCTAGTACCTACTAGAAGAGCCCACTACTGTGCAAGTAACATCTTAATCCTGACCAGAACTCTGCAGTTAGCCCTGCCTCATCCTCCTATACAGGAAAGAAAGCTGAGACCCATCCTAGAGAGGTCTCTTCCCCAGGATCTGCAGTGTAGCTACTTGACTGGCTGGCAGAGGGTGGAGATCCATAGATCCTAAGTGGAGGTCACAGTGGGTTTGATTAGAGAGGAAGAAACTGAGAAGAGCTTTGTGGCCGGACACCCCCAGTCCCAGGAATGTCCGGTCTAGTGTTCCACTGTATCTGAGGTAGCCATCCCCAGAGATGAAGTGGTCAAAACCCTGGGCAGCTGGGGTGGCTCCAGGGCAGGCCCCTTAGTGGTCCCACTCAGGATTACGGACCCACCCTGGCCCAGCCACATTAGCTCTTGCCTGGACCATTGCAATACCCTCCTCACTGTCCCCACCCAATGCTGAAACTTTCCCAACTCAGCAGCCAGAGATGTTCTGAAAGCACCAAGCCTCAGGATTTGAACCTCTTTCTCCAGACCAGACCACATCCATGACTTCCTTGGCCAACTCAGCTCAGACCCAAAATCTTGGCCTTCAGAATCTCAGACAAAGCCCCCAACTGGGTGTTGCACACACCTCAGGCCCAAGCATCCACATCTCTGCTTGCCATTTGTGGGACCTTCATAAATAAGCCCCCCTTTCTGTGTGTTATAAGGATGCCTATCTTTAGCTTATCATTGTCCTTAGACTTAGAGAGGTTAATGAACTTACCTGAGCTAGTACAGGTAATAAGGCTAGAGCTGAGATTCAAGATCACTCTTTCCAGTTACCTATTGCTGATAACAAACCAGCCCACCTCATAGTGTGTCCATACAGATGTGCTTACCACATACATGAGACTACGGGTTGCCAGGGTACAGCGGAGACAGCTCATTTCTTCTTCCGTCAGCATGAGTTGGGCCTGGAATCTTCCAAAGCTTCATCCACCCACATGTTGGGTGGCTAGAGCTAGATATCAGCTGAGAACTCAGCTGAATGCTCTCCACAGGGTCTGGGTTTCTTCACAATATGGCGCCTGGCTTCCAAGAGCAAGAGTCCTGAGAGTCAGTCTCCAGCGTCCATGTTCTTCCTTCATGAAGGGATGAATGAGTGAAGAGTAAAGCATGAGGGAGGGAGCTTCCCAGGACTGAATGGCCTCTGGAGAGGAGCCAGTGGAATGCTCTGCTCCTGAGCCTCACAGGCTCCAGGGTAAGCCTGGGAAGCAGGGAGGAAGCAGCTGCTTCCAGAGCCTCTCCCCAAAGAAGAGGCCCTCAGAGATGTGAGCTGATCACACAGACCAGGGTGCTGAGCCAGGCAGAAAAAGGCCTTAAAAACACCAACCTGCTCCTGATCTAGATGTCACCTTCAAGCCAAGAACCAAGACCTCCTTTGCTTCCACTTCTCTTCCCCTTAGGGCCACCTCCAAAATGTGCTGAGTCCAGGCCCTTGCTCAGCTTGACAGTCACTCCCTGGCCCAGCCACATCAGCTCTTGCAGCCCAACCACATCAGCTCTTGCCTGGACCTTTGCAGTACCCTCCTCACTGTCCCCACTCAGAGCTGAAACTTTCCCAACTCAGCAGCCAGAGATGTTCTGAAAGCATAAATCAAATCTTATATCTTGGCTGTTTACAAATGTTTGCGGACTTCCCATCTTTAGAATTAAATTCAGACTGTTCAATCGCAAACTCCTACAAGACATCAGTGTATCCACCTTTTGGCTTCTTTTCTCCCTCTGCCTGGACAATCTTTTACACCTTTGCTTGGCTGATTCCTTCTTGTCTGGATCTCACTATCAACGTTGTTTCTTTGGAGAGAAGTTCTGGCCACTTGGTCTAAATCAGTCTCTGCCCCACCTTAGTTCTTCATCACTCTGTCACATTCTTTTATTTCTTTAGTTTCTTGCTTTTTTTTCTTTGTCTCTCCTCTACCCAGCCCCCATCTTGTGAGAGCAGGGACCGCTGTTGTTCCGTGCGGCCCTGCATCCCATGCATCTCCCCTGGGCCTCATGTGGAGTAGACAATGTACTGGGAGAGTGGAGTGAATACACTATAGACACAACATCAACCTGAGCACTCTCACTCACGTGAACTCAATCACACGCTCAGCCCCACCTCCACACTTGCAGATACGCAGACACACACTCATCCTCCTCACCTGGGGTGCACTTTCAGACTCCTAGATACACCACGGAGCTCCAAGGAGACGCTCCAGCGCCTGTAACCAGGGACGCTGCCTCCCCCTTCTGGAAAGATTGGGGAAATGCAGTCAGGACCTTGCCTGGAAACAGCTCTGTGCCTAACCTCGGTGAACCCTAACTCACCTTGCAGATACGGGCGGCCGATTCCTGCCTGCTGTCCCTTCTGGCAGGTTCTCTATATCCTTTCTGAGCTTTTTCTCCCTATGCTAACATTTTGCCTACAGTCTGGACCTTCAGATATTCTAATCAGATGTGGAAAAGGAAAGAGGGAAGAAGTGGGAAACTGTGACTTAGGCAGGTAGGGTCATTTTAGCCTTTTACCTGTCTGAGCCTCAGTTTCAGAATCAGTGTCACAAGCCTGGCACAGTTTGTGTGCAGTAATTGTGCACTCATAGGTTTAGGACAAGACATGAAAGGGCTTGAATGCCAAAACAAAGAAAAGCCCTGGGTTTTATTCTCAGTTTATGGGGAGCCACAAGATCAGAACTGAGCTGTGGAAAGATTAACCAGACCATGCACATTCATTCATTCAATGAATAATATTTTAAATGTCTTTTGCCAGGTTCTGGGAACCCAGAGACCAGATGGAGGTGCTGTTGGCCCTCATGGAGCTCACAGCCTAAAAGGGAGGGGACAGAGAGGGCATCACCCCAGGCCTAGGCAAGGTTAGTCTTTGAGTGTTGTCAGGCTCACTAAAGAAACAAAGATTCTGACCAGGTAAGCCCTGGAGGCACAGCAGAGGTGGTAGTCAGCTCAGCCAGTGATTTAAGTACAGATCCTAGGGCAGGGGCCAGCTTGATGGTCCTCAGTCCCATTTCCTCATAATGAGAGGGCAATCTAGCCAACTCAGGAGCTGCATCTGTTGATTTTTTCCCCCAGGCCCAATCAAATAAATGCAAATAGCATGCAAATATATGCAAGAGGTCCTAACTCAAGGTATATTAAATAAATGTATTATGGTCTGCCTGCTACAATTATAGTCAAACAGCATTTAGGATGTGACCAACATGAAATACTAAACTGATTTTCATATCAGACAACATAATTGCCTTGGAGACAAGATGAAGCAGAGGCCCAGAGACCCGATGGGGAGATGCACACACAAGAAGGTGTTTGTGACAGATTCACTACATTCAGGAGGTGGGATGGTGATGCATTTCACTCTCAGGAAGGGCTGGCATTTCAGCCTTTCCTTTGAGGGTACAATGGACAAGGAGTTAGATGTTCCTAGTGCCAATCCCCTCCTGGGTGACTTGGTAGCTGCTCAAATTCCAATTAGTCACTTCTCTAATTCTGTTTTCTTATCTGTGGGTCCAATGAAGACCATGGAGTTGGGCTCCTCAGACGACCTGGAGTAAGAATCCCTATAAAAGTTACCTACTGTTAAGGGTTCCCAGGAGAAGCTGGTGGGGAACAGGGAAGCAGGACTGGGAAATGAGGGAAGCAGAGCAAGGGCATATTATGGTAGGTCTCACCTTAAAGTTGTCTCATTTAAGGGAGGATGAGGGAACTACAGTAGTTATACTTCTGTAAGAGTCAGTGCCTGGAGGGAGTGAGCTGCCCATGGAGACATACACTTCCATCCAGCTCTCCTACCTACTGAGTTCAGCAGGCTAAGACCCAACCCCTGGAAGGAGCCTGGATCCCTCTCAGGCAAGCCTCTCACTTCCCTGGGTCTACACCTTTCTCAATGAGTGCGCCAACACACACATATTGTCACAAAGGTGGCAGGCACTGAGAAGTGGTGACCGCACTGGAAGTGGGGTTGTGGGGAGTGGGAACCGCTATGCACTGCAGGTAGGTGTGTGAATTGGAATAATCTCTATGGAGGCAATGTGGTAGTTTCTATCAAAATTAGAAATATACCGTCTTTCAACCCAGCTATTAATTAATTAATTGCTACAGATATAGTCACACGCTTATGAAACAACATAGTCGTCAGTTTATGCATTCCAGCGCTGTTTATAATTGTGAAGAAATTAAAACAATCTAATTGTTAAATAAATTATAAGTTGGAATATTCCACAGCAACAATACCAAATATGAAAAAGAGGAATGAGAAAGTCCTGCCTGTGCAGCTTTTGGAAGATCTCCAAGCCTTATATTTTAAGTTTTTAAAAAAATGAGTTAAAGAAGTATATATGACATTTATTTAATAAACATTTACAGGGCCGGGGATTTAGCTCAGTGGTTTCGCCACCTGCTGCACAAGTGCAAGGACTCGAGTTCAATCCCTGGTACCAAAAAAAAAATTAAATAAAAAAATAAATAAATGCTTACGTAGCCAAGTATTGTCTTGGATGCACTACAAATGTGAATTCACTAAGAATCCTAAGATAGGGATTATTATTATGTCCATTTTACAGATGAAGAAACTCAGGCATATAGGTTAACTCAACCGAGATTAGGCTGCTAGTAAATGACAGGGCCAGGATTTGAAGGTAGAGGTACACAAAATCTAAGCTTTTCATTATTAGGCTGTTTCCTCCCAGGAGCTGGAGATTACTCCTAACAAATCCTAATTCTTCCTGTCTGTCCAGTGATTGGTTTGAGATGGGCACACCACCCAACAAATGAGATGTGATGGATGTCTACTGGGCAACTTCTGAGAAAAATTTTCTTTTTCTTCTGAGAAAGATTTTCTTATTGATCAAAAGGGATATTCAGAGAAAAATGTGGTTTGCTACCAGAAGTCACAATGAAGCTGTCCCTGGAGCAGCCACCCAGTGACTGAAGACAGGTCCACATACTGAGGATGGAGGAGTAATAACCTGGGTCCCTATAAAGTCAGTGAGCCACTGAACAAACCCCAGGCTTCTAGTTAGATGAGATCATGAGCATCTTTACTGCATAAGGCAGTGGTATCTAACAGGAGAGGGAATTAGCATCACCTGTTTAAAAACAGATGGCCAGACTCCACCCACACAGATTCTCTTTGGGTAGGCAAAGCCAAAAACTTGCATTTGTACCAAGTTCCCATGTGATGCTGATGCTGGCTAGTCCAGGGACTACACTTTGAGAACTCCTGGATCTAAAGCATTTTTACTTAGGGTGCTATGACAGCAAGAAGTCACATACATGTGGCCGCAGAAATTTGCAGTTCAGACCACATGAACAGAGAAGAGCTAACAATGATTTTAAAAGATGAAAGTAAGTTTATTATAAAGGTACAGCAGATATGAGCATAGTCAAATAATACATTACTGCACAGCAAGGCAAGGGACAGCACTAAAGATAAAGAGGATTCTCTGGTGAAGGATCTTGCATGAGATGGAGCCTGTGGCAGATAAGGGGAATAATGCCTCACCACATGCAGTTTCTCAGTCCCTTAAGTACTGTGTTCAGACAGTAGTGACTTGGTGCCAACAGGCCTGAAAGGCTGGAAGGGACCATTCCCAGGCTTGGCTAGGGTCTAGGAGTGATGAGTCCTTCGTGTAGCAATAGTTATCTCTATACACTCCTTTCCCAGAAGGTAGCCAGCCTCCCTGCAGAAAGGCATGCAGCCAAGGGCAGTTGAGTGAACACGCACATTCCAGATGACTCTTTTCTAACCTAACCCTCTAGGGGATAGATCCTTGTTCCTTAAAGCTAAAAGCATCCTGAGGTATCCTGTGACCTTGTGTTGTATGCTTCTCAAATCTACTTGTTAGCCGAGCATGGTGGTGCATGCCTGTAGTCCCAGTACCCAAAAGGCTGTGGCAGGAGAATCTCAAGTTTGAGGCCAACTTGGGCTATATAGCAAGTTCAAGGACAGCTTGGACTACACAGAGAGACCCTGTCTCAAACAAAAACATTCTCTGGGTAATGGGAGGCCAGGGGTCATAGGTCATAGCATCAGACCAGGCTGAGATGTCTTTCAAGAACCTAGGAGCAGACCAGGTGTTTAGCTCAGTGGTACTGCCACCTGCCTCACAAGCACAAAGATCCTGAGTTCTATCCTGGGTACCAAAAAAAAAAAAAAAAAAAAAGAATCTAGGAGCCTCCATCTATCCCTCTTTGTGACCTTGAGCAGTTTGATTCTTTCCTGTAGGGTGCGTTTCTCCATCAGTCATGGAAAGGATGTTGGATGAGACCACAGCTAACTGTCCTTCTGGTTCTGCACTGTGTATCCCAGGGCTCTCTGGAACAGAACAGTCTGACCTTGGTGATACTGTCAGTGTTGAGTTAGGTCCCCTTCATCACTCCTCTCCTGCCTTTCCCACAATTTTTGGAAGCTTCAGCTCCTGAAGAATTGGGTGCTGGGGGCAGAGTCTGGCTCCACCGTCATTTTTAACATATTAAAGTTCCAGGCAGAAAACTCATTTGGAGCCTGTGTTTGTGCTGAGAGAAGGGACGCCACAGCCAAGTCTCATACCTCAGTGGTTCATCTCTCTTGCTGGAGCCAGGATGCCACCCCAGCCAGCACCAGAGGGGAACTATGCCCAGGCCTCGGAGCCACTCTCCAGGAGTTCTGAATATGAAGGTGCCGGGTAAACATAGAAACAGACATTGGCACAATATCTCTCTTTCTATTCAATCAGTCATTGAATGTCGACTTCTACCTCCTCAGAGTCATTAAAATCTGCCAGGTTCTCCCTGTCTCTTTGCCCTTGATTCTTGGAACAAATAGTGTCTGTGTCCAGCCTTGCCCCCATGGCCTCCTGTCCCACCATTAACACCTGCAATGGCCTTTGGATAAAGTCTAAATTCTTGAGCATGGGAAATGCACAAGGCCATTCACAGACTGGCTCTTGCCACCTCTGGCATCCATGTGCCCTCTACATTCCAGCTGGACCAAAGTGTTGTATTCTGGAACATTCTGGTCTCTCTCACACCTCTGAACCTTTGCGCATGCTGTGTTCCCTGCCTGGAACCCAACATTTTGCACCCTCCCTCCAACCATGCAGCCTCCCTGGTCTCAGTGTAGATTTCATTCCAGGAAGGGCCAGATGTAGGCCTTGTGTGATATCAAAGTGTAGAGAGTTCATTCAAAGTTGAGTAAGGATCACAAGACAACAACAGCAAAGCATTAAACCAGGTTTAGGGCCCTTACAAGGGGCACAGGTTGCATACTCCTGAAGCCAACCCTGCTCCAGGAGTCAGCCTGGTGTCTGTACCCAAGGTCTCCTCTGTGCCCCACATGTGGCCTGTGTGTCCCTACATCAACTCTGATCACCTGAAGTGTATGGTCTGCTTTTCTTCTCCTCCTAGACTATGGGCACGAGGGAACAGGACTCAGGTCTGTCTTATTCCAGGGGCATCCTGGATACCTGGCATAGAGCTTGGCAGATTAGGCATTCTGTAAATATTTATTGAACTGTCATTCAATGCATAAACAATGTGTTCAACAAATATTCTTCCAGAGGCTCTGATATGTCAGGCAGGATTCTAGGTGCTTGGAATACATCCATGAATCTTGTGGAGTTTACATTCTAGTAAGGGAGACACACAGCAAACATCTGAAGTTGAGTCCTGACAGAAGCAGACCCTGAGGCTAGGCTGTGAGTGCAGGTAGCCTGTTTGGGAGGAACAGGAAAGGCTGATAGGGGAGTGGGGGACTGAGATCAAGAAGGGCAAGAAGCCACACAAGGACTCAAACCGGGCAGGTTATCACTGTTACAACTGGGACTCAACTCCAGGGGCAATAGTGAGAGATTGTGATGATTAATTTTATGTGTCAATTTGACTGGCCTAAGGGATGACTGCCAGATAGGTGGCAAACATGATTTCTGGGTGTGCCTGTGAGTGTGCTTCTAGAAGAGATTAGCATTTGAATTTGTAGACTGAGTAAAATGATCCCCTCACCAATGTGAGTGGGCATCTTTCAATCCTTTGAGGTCATAAACAGAACAAAAAGACACTCTCTCTGCTTGAGCTGGGATGTCTGTCTTATCCTGCCCTTGGACACCCACAATATTGGTTCTCAGGCCTTTGGACCTGGATTGTGTATTAGTCCATTTTCTGTTATTTTAACAAAATGCCTCAGGCAGCCTAACTTATAAAGGAAAGAGGTATATTTAGCTCACAGTTTTGGAAGTTGAAAGTCCAAGAAAGGGTGGCTCCATCAATTTGGCCTCTGCTGAGGGCCTAATGGTAGACAGCATCATGGCAGGAGTATGAGTGGGGACAAAGAGCAATTCAGAGGTGAGACCCAAGCTTCTCTAACAACCCGCTTCAATGATCTAACAACCTCCCAATAAGCCCCACCTCTTAAAGGTCACACACTCCACAATGAAGACCAAGCCTCCATTACCTAAACTTTTGAGACCAACCACATCCAAACCACAGCAGATTGCAACATCACCACCAGCTTTCCTGGGCTTCCAGCTTGCAGGTTACAGTGTGTAGGACTTCTCATCCTCCACAATCATATGATCCAAAGCCTCCTAATAAATCTTCTTCTGTACTGACTGTTTCCTGGAGAGCACTGTTACAAGGGATAGTTCCACCTGCCAGGCAGTGTCTGTCCACCAACTCTTATTCTTCAGTGGCCAAAGGCAGCTCCCAGGACCAGCAACTCCTGGACGCTCCTGCAGCCGGATGAAGTCCTTAGGCAGTCTCAGGTGCTGCTGGGAGAAACCATGACAATGAAAACAGGGACAAGGGAAGTGTGTAATAGTAAGAGGGGTCAGAGGGCCAGAGAAAAGGGCGCAAGGTGTGCATGTGAAGGGGGTGCATACCACTTGACCTTGAACAGACTTCCCCCACTTTAGCTCACCTTTTAGCCCTTTATACAGCGGCTGATTCTCCTCCCATCCCTCCCAGCCCTGCCAACCTCAGGCCCTGAGTCTCTTTTGATAGTGTTTTTCTTTTAGCCTTTAATTCTGGCCATAAATTACAATCTCATAGTCAGAAGGAAGAGGATCAAATTGCCAGAGACTCTAATTTGGTTTCTGATGAGCTTCCACTGGCCCTGCTGCCCTGGGGAAGCTCTGCCTGCCCCGGAGAAACCACATCTGTCTTGATTTTGCCTTGATTTGCAGTCCTGGAGAACCAGAATTCTGAGGATAAGAACAGCTGATGTATAAGACCAGATTCTAATTCACTTCTGGGATGAACTGAGTCACTGATTCCCCTAAGAGCCAGCACCTGCCCGCTCTCACTGCCCCACACAGCAAATCCTGAGAGAACAATTAGGAGTCCTTAACTACACTCGTCACATATGACTGATGGTTTCTTAAGTCTCTTCTCCATGATGCTGTTTGTCCCCCAAACCACTTACAGGTTGAGCAGAAGAAATATTAACACCCCTCTTTCAGACCTCAGGAAGGGTACATTCAGGCAAGTAAGAGAGGGTTACTCAGTGAGTGACTCACTGGTCCTGAATTCCAGTTTCCTTACACCAAGCTGTATCTGTCTTCCATGTTACCTCCTACTGGGGATAAGATGTTGGAGAAGCCTCTTTTAAACTGAAATATATAGATTAAAATCAAACATAAATCATGCATTTATTGAGTTTCCCACAGTGAACACACCCAGATATCCAATATCCAGGTCAACAACCAGGACATTCCCCCAGAACCTTGGTGCCACCAAACTTTGGTGCAGCCATGCTGACACTGTCCACAAGGGAAATACTTTTACCTTGGGTTGTACCTTTTCATCATAAGTTTACCCTCAAGGTAAACTTTGGGGGAAAAGAAAATTGATTTCCAGGTGGACCTAGTTTAATAAGAGCATTAGGCTAGGGGTGGGGAAACTGGGTTCTAGTCTTCACTTCCAAACTCACTGTGATTTTTGAATAGGTCACTTGCCTCCTTGGACCTCAGTTTCTGCACCTGTATTTCCTCGGGCCTCTCTGCTTGGAACTGGAGCTGGAATTCCTCTCCATGGACCTGAAGTGTTCAATCCTCTATGGAACCTCAGCTCTCTGCAGCAGGTAGTGAACTAACCACATTCCTTCTAAACTGCAGGAACTAAGCAGTATGGTTCCTGTGGGACTGGGACTCAGCATTCGTGTTCCCCTGTGGAGGTTACCGAAGAAGTTCTTCATGGATGTAGGTTATGTTTAGGATGAGAAGAGCTAATGCCTTTGGGGGTGGGCCAGTCCCCCCCACAAATACCTGTTTTTACTAAGTACTCACAGTGTCCTGGGAGCTCTGCTAAGCTTTAAATACATTTTAATTTCATCTCCCAACGGTCTCATGAGTAAGTATTAAAGTTATCTCCAATATATAGATTCCGCCAAAAAATGTATGCAAACTTCAGGAAAAGAAAAACTTGTACAAGTATTTTAATACTAAATTTATTGAGACATCATGAGATTAATACAAGTTACCTTTGACCTCTACAATTGCAAGAGGTGCTCAAAGTGGGGACCATTAGCTTCCAGACATTTATTATTTTTCTTTTCCTGAAGTGTGTATATTTTGGGGATGGGGTGGACTCTGTATATACTGGGCATATCTTTGGCTGCAAGTAAAAGATTCCCTTCTTTCAATCAGGACATTTAACTATATCACACAATCAGTTCTACATGTTGCAACAGCTCAAGGGAATCATCTATGACTAGATCTTTTCTGTTCAACAACCCTTGTCTGTTATTGCCAATTGCAAATGACCCATCAAGAGCTGGTGTCTGTTTTCCCACCTCTAGAATTTGGATTCCCCATGTGAATGTTGATCAGTAGAATGCAAGGGAAATGAGAATGAGAGAGCACTAAGCCCAGGTCTCAGGACACCTTGACCTTTCACTCCTGTGCTCTTGAAATGCTGTTGCATGTAAGCAAGCCTGAGCTAACCTCTACTTATGGGGAGAGAGACTTGGCCTTCCCATGGGGTGAGAAATACATAAAAATTATCCCAGCAATTCTTGTGGAGCAGATGAGCCAACCCAGCTGATCCCAGCTCAAATTTCTGACCTGCAGTATCCTGAACAATATGTGATTATTTTAAGCCATTGTGTTTTGGATGTTTTGTCAGTCAATAAAATCTAACTGATACAGCTATGTTGGCTATTTGTCCTTCGGTTTGTCATCTGTCTTATGGTTGTAAAATAGCTAGTATAGTTTCATAAAACTGCCAAGGCAGTGAAAATGGAACAGATCAAAATAGAACTATTTTCTCACAATGCTCTTCTTTTTATCAGAAATGAAAATCTTTTTCTTTCTGTTTAAATTTTCATATTTTATTCCTTGTATCAATAGATTAAGAAATTAAAATTTTCCCAATACTGATTTATAGTAATGTTTTTTGTTTTTTTCGGGTTTTTTGGGTAGCGGGGATCGAACTCAGGTCCTTGCACTTGCGCAGCAGGCGGCAAAGCCACTGAGCTAAATCCCCGGCCCTATCGTAATGTTTTTATAACTGGCAACAAAAAGTTCAGTTCCATAAAACAACATTCAATGATCTCTTTGTATGTAATTTTTTTAATCCTTATTTTAAGATGAAGACAATAATAATTTAATGCAATAAGCTAAATACACACAAAACCTGCATATCCTGAACTACACAAAGGGGTTTCTATGGCCACATACGGTTTCAATCAAGTATACATTTCCACAATGAGCAAGTACTTACAAATATGTTAATATAACACTATTCCAAATGCTTTTCTTGCCATTAGCCTTTTAATTATCGTCATTCCTACTACTGAAAGCATTTAGATTTAGAATCCTTGATCTGGGAAAATGAGTTCTAAAACTTAACAAATACCTGCAGTATGTTATAAGGCAAAAGGCTTTTAAATCAACAAAAGCTTTAACACAGAAGCACTGACATGAAACTTATTTTGTCAAAAACAAAAAAAAGTTATCTTTAAAAAAGATAGTAAATTATCTTTTAAGCCAAATATTCTTATAAAAATTTGTAGTTTCCTATATCATCTCCTTACACACAAAATGACGACTGTTGTCTAAAAGCTTCAGAATACATGAAGTACATGCCTTAGCTGTCAGTTAAAAAGGCCCTAGAGATTTTACATATTATACAGCTAGCATACAGCTTATAATGGCATGAATATATCTAATATATAATACAAGTTTATTCTTCAATCAAAAGTCAGAAGGGACTGCATGGTTTCCAAAGTACTTTAACTTACGTGTAGTCATTAAAATCTAGTAAGTAATTCAAGTATGGTCATGTAAAGGCAGGCAATTAAAGGCTCAAATCAAATTCTCTAAAAACAAAGACATGAAAATAAAGGCTGAAAACTGTGTTTCTTCCTCTCATGTACATGCCTAAACATCAGGACATTACTGCAGAAAATAAACTTATATAAATATGGTTTCCATAGAAGATAATGACATTTCAGAAAGTAAACAAGGTGTCAAGACCCATAGTTTGCTTCATCAAATGCTTTTCTAGCTTGTTTCAATCCTTCATTCATAGTAAGCAAGTCTTTAACCCTAGCAAACTTCCTCGGGTCCTTTCAAATCAAGAAGACAATATCTTCAACTTGTACTCAACCTTGTCTTCCAATGGACATTGCCTTGTGAGTCATTTCAGTGATGAACTCTATGACAAGTTCTTCAAGAATATCCACTGACTCAGTATAAGGATTCTGGTCATCTCCAAACCCATACATCATACATCGTAATTCTTTAGAAAAAAAGTCTCTTTCTTTTACCCTGTCCATCTTCAGCACCTCCTCCAATTTCTTCATTTTCCTCCTCAAATGTAGGATCCTCTTCCTCATCTGCCATCCCACCAGCCAGCAAAGCTCCGGTGCCGGACCATCTCCTAAAATTCTTAATAGCCTCATGCTTCCCAGATACTCATTAGGACAGGGTCTTAAACTCACTCCTTATCAGTCATTGACAAAGGGACACAGAACCATGGTAAATATTATTACTCGTGACTTTCTATAAGAAGGGGCCTGGGCTCTTGAGCATCTTGTGGCCTGCCCCCAACCCAAACAACCTGGGGCTCTGTTAGTGAGCAGGAAGGGGCCCGGGAGTTGGATGGGTGACTATCACACCCTTCTACCACGCCCATTTTATAGGCAGAAGAGACTGAGTCTCAGAGAGTTACTGTCATTTAAACAAGGTCCCACTGTCAATGCATAGCAGGATCTGAAACAAATCCAGGACTTTCTGACGTTAAGGCTCAGTTTCTTAATTACCAGCTCACAGAGTTGGAGACAACAGCCTCATCAAGATTCTCTAACACTTGGTGAGGGTTTCTCACTTGTGCTTGCTCCATGGTGCCCTGGGTTCTGTGAAGTCACCTCAGGGCCATCATGAGCAGGTCTTCCCTGATCTGGCATGCATGTTGAGGACTCTATGGAATTATTGTTTGAAAAGTAGACTACAGGCCTAAAAAGAGGTTGAAACCAGCCCTCTAGGTCTAGGCCAACCCCTGTGTGGCAGCTGGAAAGCCTAAGGAAAAGAACCATAGTCACCCATCCAGTAGCCCCTGGTAGGCATCCTCGGTGCCCCCTAAATGGAACTCATCACAGTCTGTGATGATGTGTTTGTATGATTGTTTGATTATTTGCATACCTTACCAGACTGTGAATCCAAGAGAAGAGGGACATCCTGCTGGATTCTCCAGGCCTAGCACAGTGCCTTGCACATGATCGGCCCTTCAGTAGCACTTTCGGTTTGTGCTCCATGACACAGTAGCTGAGGCAGGATTAGAGCCCACATCTTTGGTCTCCACACTCTTTCCTTTTAGGAAGAATTAGTATGCAATATATTGAAGGGGACTAGAGAGGCTAAGATGTTCTTAGATGTTGGCCAACAATGGAGGCTGTGCCAAATGTTCCACATCAATCAGTCTGGACAAAGGGCTTAGTAAGATAGGGAGGAAAGTTGGTGCTTCTGGAGAACTTTGGACAGCATGGATAGGAGGTGAGCACTGTACAGGGAGTCAGGAGCCCCAAGTCCCACCTGAACACATGCTGTGTCACCAGGACGAAGTTCTTTAAATATGCTGAGACTCAACTATAAAATGGAGAAATGATCCCAGCACTCTGGAAGGCTAAGGTGGGAGAAAGTTTGTAAGTTTGTAAGTTTTAGCTCTGTCTGTGCAATTTAGTGAGTTAACGAGCCCGTCTCAAAATTTTAAAAGGGGGTGGGAGTGTAGCTTAATGTGAAGGCCCTAGGTTCAATCCCCAGCACCAACAGAAAAAAGAAAAAGAAAAATGAATGGAGTGGGCCACATGGTTTCTAACCATTCCCACTTTGTCAGAGAATGACAAAAATGATAGCCACCACTGCCTGAGTGCCACACACTGTACTAGGACCCCTGACCTGCTCTGATTTCCAGAGTAGCTGTAGCAGATCTGGGATTTGAGCCCAGGACTGTCTGACTCATCTGTACAGTATTCTTGGTCTTTGTTCCAGGAGCCTATGTCCTACCCAGGGTAGAAGCAGAAAATAGATGTGATAGCTTTGAGATCCCTGTCATCTTAATAGGTCTGATTTCTGGGATGAAGCTTCCTTAGGGGACATCCCACCCTCAAGGATTCAATCAGCCTCAGAACACAATGGAAAGTATGGCCTGAACACAGTTTCATCTTGCTATATCTCTTGTCTTTAGAAACTTCACGGTCTCAGCAAAGCAAACTAACTTTACAAGGCTGTTTGCAAGTACCAGATAAGGTCTTGCAGGAATGAGGGCTCCATGAAAGTCTCAGTAATCCAGGAGAGCTTCGGGGAAGAGGCAGTTCCAAGACTGAGCCTGAAAGATTGTACAGAGAGCAGATTACTCTCGCTAACTTACACAAAGGATTTCATCCTGGAGTACTGTCTTACAAGACTACCAGAAGAGTTGAAGAAACAGCCCCAAGGTTTATCTTGCAGAAACAATTCCCAAAGCCACACAGCAGAACCAGATGACTCCATCAATTATTTCCCCTGTCACAATCAGAAAGCTGCCTGCTGAAAGGAGAAGCAACTATTTGCTGGCTCCAACACCACATTACTGGGACCCACTTGTGACTTTTTCCTCTCACCACTTAACTCAGTTCTACACATCTGGTTGCATCTGATTAGTAGATATAAATTGTATCTAACACCCTGGCTTCATGAAAGTCTGGGAAATGTGGTTTTAGCTCTGTGTTCTCTGCAGTACCAAAAGGCACAATGGAAGAAGGCTCTACTTGGTATTTGTCAGTCACCAAGTAGCCACTTGGATCTATAGTATTCTTTGTAGAAGTTCTCTATGTATTTAATAGATAATGCACTATATAGATTTTCCATTTCATCTGTGTCAGTTTTGGTAAATTGTATTTTCCAAAGAATTGGTTAATTCTATCTATAATGTAATGCTCAATTGTTAACTGGTCTAGATTGTAATCGAGCCAATCCACTGTGTTCACTGTGCACCAGTAAACTTTGTGCCCCTCCAAGCTGAGAAATGCTGGGATAAGTTACATGTTTGGACCACAGCTAGGCCACCTGTCTGCATGTTGAAAAAGTACAGAGGCAGGCCGGGGATTTAGCTCAGTGGTTTCGCCACCTGCTGCGCAAGCACAAGGACCCGAGTTCAATCCCCGGTACCAAAAAAAAATGTACAGAGGAATTCTAGGTGTAGTGGCACATGCCTGTAATTCCAGCAGTCTGGGAGGCTGAGGCAGGAGGATTGTGAGTTCAAGCCCAGCCTGGACAACTTGGCTTCTTAAAATTGTCTCAAAAAAAAAAATAGATGGGGGATATATCTCAGGGTTAAGATCTTGTGTTCAATTCCCAGTAAAACACACACACAGAGTTCTGAAGAGTAAAGGGACATGCAAGAGGCATCTCTGTGCTCAGGTCAGCACTAGCTCTTTAGGAAGGTAGTGGAAGATCTAATGTCTACTCCCCACAGCTGCAAAAGCTGATATGTCTGACATGTTAGGGGCTTTGGTGTTTCTTAAGTATGGAGGGTGCCTTCAGGGATACCTTGCCTAACTTTCTTTGGAAATAGATCAGCTAACATAGAGTAGGATCTAGGCTACCCTGGTTAAGCAGTGTTACCCCATCCCACCTCCTGTATCTAATTGGACCAAGAATAGATAATTTTTTTTTGAGGCGGGGTCTTGTTATGTAGTCCAGGCTGGCCTTGAACTCACAGCAATCCTCCTGCCTCAGCTTCTCGAGTGCTAGGATTTACAGGTGTGTGCCACCATGCCTGGCAAAAATAGATTCTTGGTCCCAGGTGAACCTACTTTTTCCTGGGAATATTGATTTGGGACTAACAACTCCTCTTGAATGGAAGAGCTGTAAAAGCCTGACAATTCTTGGTGGCTGTATTAGTCAGTGTTTTGCAAGGGAATAGATTTAATACAGGACACATAAATTTATAAGATTATCTTACAAAATTCACCCACCAAGTCAAATGTAGAAGAGTGCAAAAGATCTATCTGTGCACTAGAGATCTGAAGAATCCAGCCAAAGGCCTGGAGCCCACAACAATGTTCCACACAAGTATAGCTGAAGGCCTAGAGCCTGTGGCAATGTGTCGTGCAAGTTCCTATCAGAAGGCCGAGGACTCCAGGATGGGAGACCAAGGGGTCTGTGCCAGAAAGCCCAAGGGCTGGTGCTAGAGGCTAGAGAATTTGTGCCAAAAGGCCGAAGGATCTGTGTCAGAAGGCTGAAGGATCTTCACTCAAGACCAGAGCTCCTCTGAAGAGAACAGCATCCATCCCTGCTGACAGCAAGGATCCAAGCTCCTCCAACAAGAACAGCCAAAGCTCCCTTGAGGAAAGAAAATAGCCAACCTTCTCCAGGAAAATCAGCATGAAATCCTCCCCTCCTGTTCTCCTTTTATGCCTTTTGGACAATAATCCTTAGGTGGCTCTTTCATGCCCAGAACCGTGCTGACTCAATTCAGCTGGGCATCCCCACTCAAGGTGACCATTATTAGTTAATCCATCACAGTGGCCTTGGCAGATAAGAGAAGGCCAGTTTGCATTGAAGGACAGAAAGAATGTCTCTTGAAAGCCTTCTAGTCCCATATGATCTCTATCTTTGTCCTTGGAACTTCAGGAAAAACCTCTGCACATATATATATTATATATATATAATATATATATCTGTGTATGTATGTATATATATATACACATATATCTATTCAGATAGATAGATAGATAGATAGATAGATAGATAGATAGATAGATATTTTGGTACTGGGGATCAAACTCAGGACCTTGCGCTTGCGAGGAAGGCAGCGGCACCACTGAGCTAAATCCCTGGTCCTATTCCTATATCCTTATACATATTGGGTGATGGTAGGGGTGGGGGATAGTGTGTTCTTTGCAGCCAAGAATCCTAACTATGGTAATAGGATTCTCTAAGACTAAGGGTTGCAACACAAAGGCATATGGATGCAAATGTGAGTACAGTGAAGACTTGTTCCTGCCTGCCTCAAGATTACTAGGAAATCCAGTGAGATGGCAAACACAGAAGTTTGGGAGATTATCCAAATATCTCTGCTCACTTATATATCCTCATTGCATGTAAGCAGAGAGAGGACATCATCCTGCACAATCTCACCGGGCTGCCATGCATACAAGAAGGTTATGATGAAAGGAGGCTGATAAGACTTCATGGCTAGCCCAGGTTTGTCTCCAATATCAATTCAGGGAATCTAGTGAGAGGTGTGGCACCATGGTGATACTCCTCTAGATAACTAGTCAGGACTAAAGAGCTTCAAATCAGTGTATGCCCTATTCCCCCAGCAAATGCCCAAACTCAAGAATAAATCGAGGGCTGGGGATGTAGCTCAGCAGCACTGTGCCTGCCTGGCAAGTACAAGGTTCTGAGTTTGACCCCTGGCACCAGAAAAAAAAATGAGACCTCTGACCACTCCATAACTAAATGCTGTGCTCAGTACAAGGTAAGATTACACTCTGTCAGTATTTGGCACCAGAATTTCTCTGATGGAGAGTAGGAGCAGGGAGCTTTCTTTGTTTGGAAAAATACCTTGATAGATCTCTAAGAGAAGACAGGCTCAAGTGTTGGCAGGAGTCTGGACTCCAAAGTAAAAAGCCAACAGCTCTGCTACGATGCTTGTTTGGCTGAAAGTTTTGCTTTCCAGGAAAGGAGACAGAAGAGAGTACAGATGGAAAGGATACAAAGAGCAGCCACATGGTTCACCTGGGCTGTGTGAGGCAAAGGGCCTGGACAGAAGCCTTGACAGAGAGCTGTGTGGAGCAGGATGCAATGTAAGGAGCAGGGTCAGGCAATGTACTTGATGTCACTTGCAGAATGGGTCACCACACAGCTCCTCTGAGTCCCACACCATATGAAAGCTGTCATTTTCACAAATGTTTTGTGTGGATTCATTTCTTTCCTTTGGCTAGGGGTGATGGTAATGGTGGAGTAGATAGAGCAGAATGGGGGACATTTGCAGGAATTTAGGATGGAGCATAAACTGCACTTGGGGAAAGTACCTGAAGCTGGAATTGGTGTTGTGGGAATCTTCTGTCCATGGCCTGATCTGGCAGTTCACAGATACTTAAGGACATATTTAATAGGAGTTGGAGACAAGAGTTCCGGTCAATTTTATTTAAATCTGAAAAGGCAAGGAGGCTCCAGCTAACATAAGGGTTGGTTAAAAGCACAGAAAATTATAACTTTAGCACTGATCCAAGCATAGAAACAGCTTCTGAAGAAGGTTGGGGCCAAATACCCAGGAAAACTGTGTGCCCAGATCCATGACATGAATCACAATTAGTGAAAGATAATCGAAACTGTCCTATTCCCTACTTGCTCAGTTAAGGGCGACCTTGTGACCATTTCTGACAGACCTAAGCAAGAGTCTGCCAGCATGGGTGTAGGATGAGAGTGAGGTTCTAGAAACTTTTGATTTTCCTTTCTGTCTTGAACACAGACATGACAGTTGGTGTAGTGGCAGCCATCTTCTTACCATGAGGGAAGTGTCAAGAGAATTAGTCACGTGTCCTAACATACTTGAGCTGCTGAACCTAAACCAGCAGCCATCTGCCTCTGGCCTTGTTACATTAGTTAAACAAAGCCCTATTGGTTTATAGCCATTATAGTCGGGCTTTCTGTTCCTTGTATTGAACATATTTCTAACTAGTACAGAGGTGAGTAAAGGAAACTGCTCCCCAAATGATTTGGTTATACTCTTGTTTAAGAATGAAAGACAAATCCAAAGGACAGTTTAATCAGATGCCTGAACCTACATGCTCAGCTCCAGCCCCAGTAGAGTATAGAAAAGAACTGCCAAATCTTATTACCAAAGGCACAGAACAGCCCTCCGGTGAAGCGTCAAAGTTAATGGCGCATCTCAGTCTCATCCACCGGCAAAGCCGAGAAGCAAAATGAAGCCAGTGATGGATGCTGGCACCTCAGCTGTGAGCTCCTGTGATCTTAGTCCCTTAATCACCACAGCTTCTGGAGCCCACTGGAGAAATGGATGATCAAAGGCATGTATAGGCAACAAAAATCCACCAAGAGCAGGTAACTACTGACTTCACTTTATATGTGAGAAAAGAGATGAGGTGAGAGTTTTAAGGGTTTGTTTGTGTTTAAATTAATTGATTCACTCATCAAATATTTATTAAGTATCTACTTTGTGCTGGGCTGTGAGCAAAGTGTTAGCAAGATGCTGTGACTCTAGTGAGGTCAATAAGCCATGGGCACAAATAGCTACAACATAAACCAAAAGGATCCTGGGAGACTTGCTAGGAGAACATGCATTGGGGTCTGGGTGAGGGAGAGAGCTCCAACTCTGCATTGTTCATGGGTGGGAGAAATGACCCAGTGCAGCTCCTCAGTAATGTGATATTAATATATGAAAATAAAAAGAGAAAGAGGGAAAGGAATGGGCTTATCTATGGGGGTAGGCACTCTGCTCTTGGTCAATCCTTACCATCTAGAGTGTGCTAAGCAAAAACACTTGATTGGCACCTAGTGTTGAGAGTACCAAGAAACATGGAGAGAGGAGCTAGTGCTATTTTCCAGAAGACACTCAGAGAGAAGTATGGCCCAGGAGCTATTGACTCAAGATTTGGACCTGTTTATGTCTAAACCCAAACCCAGGCTCAGTCCACTGTTCCACTGACCTCTTCTACCAGCCAGTAACATCCCAAAAATCCAAGTAAAACTGACTTCAGCAGCAAATAGGATGTGCAGGACTGGGTAACCAACACATCTAGATGTTGGTTCCTGGGAGGGCCAAGTCCAGCAGCTCCAATGATGTCACCCAGGGCCCCACGTCTTCTGTTTCACAGTGTTGCCTGGTGAAGCTTCTTCCTCTGGCCCATTTCTGCCCCATCACAAACTAGTCTACGGTCTCTTTTGCACACAGTGGTGGCACTATCCTAGGCCTCACAGTGTCAACACCACTGGCTCAGGAAAGGAAGAGAGGGTGTGCTCTGGTAGCCCTTGGAAGAGGGAGAAAACAAGGTTCTTCTTTCCACAAACCCTGGCTAACATTTACACCTCTCATTGGCTCTGGTGGATAAAGTGTCCACTCCTGAAATATTAGTGTGGGTCCCTGGCAAAGACTTTTATACACAGGAAAGACTCTTTTTCATTACTTTATATTTTAAATTTAATATCAAGTGTGTTAAGGTTAGAAATTAAAAACCTAGTCTGTTCAACTTTAAAGTTTAAATTATAAATATAACCATTCCACCTCTACGTCTAGCAAACTTTCATTGTCAAGGTTAAAGCAGCCTTTGCAATTAACTTAAACACTTTAAATTGCATTAATAAACTTAATACAGTTGCTTTCCTTTTTAGATACTTTAATTATCTATGTAATAAACAAAACCTTTTAAACACTTAAATAATGCTTGCAATATGGTGGCTCGTAAGCCTTCTTAAATGTTCCAAATCAGTTTACAAACTTAATAAAATCGCTTTTACTTTTAAATGTAAAATCATAAATCTAAATCCACCACTCAATTACTCAATTATGCATTTTAATTGGGATCATAAGTTAATCTCTTCCAATATGCCAAATAATCTTAAACATTACACATATTTTTAAAATACCAGATATACACAAATTATTCTTTAGTCAAACACAAAAATATCAAGTTGTGGATATGACTTATTCACTGTTTCTATGAACAATGTTAAAACTTCTGGGGTTAAGCTATGCATGGTGTTGTATCCCTATAATCCCAGCACTCAGGAGGCTCAGGCAGGAGGATTTCAGGAGTTCAAGGCCAGACTGGGATACATAGAGAGTTCAAGGCCAACATGAACTACATTGTGAGACCCTGTCTCAAAAAAAAAAGAAGCAAAACAAACAAACAAACAAAAAAGCAAAACAAAACAAAAAGAAGCCAGAAGAAAACAAAACAAAAAACTTCTGTAGTTAAAAGACTCTTCCCTATTTTGAAAACACATCATCCTTAGCAAGATGGTGCCTTATCTCAGAGTAAAGGGTACAGGTGCTCTTGGGAAAGGTTGGGCTGGAGCAAAGCAGCATTCAGGCCTGAGTTAGACAGCCTGATTAGACAGGCTGAAACCTACTTGTCATTATGACCCCATAAATTCTAGGGAGTTGAGGCAGAGCAATAATGAAGTGGAAGGAGCAGTGTTTCGATCACATAGAATGTTGTGGACCATCCCTAGGACTTTGACCCTGAATAAGATGGAACCTTTGGAGAGTTTTGAGCAGGGAAGTTATATTCTTTTATCTTATGGATGGACATGAGATTCAGTTCTTACCAATGCATTGTGAGAGGAAGTCTGCCTGAGGGCTTCTAAGTAAGGTTTCTTTGATCTTAAACAGAACTATGAGAAATAAATCTCCCCCAGCACACACCTTTTAATTTTATTCTAGATATTGTCTCATGAAGATATGATGGTTGGATCCTTGACAGTTATTTTGTGACTATGAGGAAGAGGACAACAATGTAACACTAAATGTGGTAAAGATGGAACTCTTAAAAACAACTTTTTTGAGTTATAATTTACGTATCATATAATTAATTGACCATTTAAACTCAATCATTTTCATGTGTATTCTTAGAGTTGTATAACCATTACCCCATTAATTTTAGAATCTTTTCATCATCAAAGAAATAAACACTTTACCTATTAGTAGTCATGCACCATTTTCTCTCAACTTCTCCACCTCTAGGCGGCCACTAAATTGTTTTCTGCTTCCACAGAGTTGCCTCTTCTGGATCTTTCATGTAATAGAATCAAACCAATCATGTGGCCCTTTTTGGCTGCCTTCTTTCACTTAGTGTAATGCTGTCAAGACTCATCCATGTTGATGCCTATATCCTTACTACATTTCTCTTTTTATTTATTTATTTATTTTTTGTACCAGGGATCGAACTCAGGACCTCATGTTTGCCAGGCAGGTGCTGTGTCGCTGAGCTACATCCCCAGCCCTACATTTCTCTTTTTGGTGCCAAATAATATTCCACTGTATGAGTATACTATACTTTATTTATACACTTGTCAGTTGATGGACATTTAGGTTGCTTCCATTTTTTGGCTATTATAAATAATACTATGATTATCTTTGCATAATTTTTTGTGTGGACATATATATTAATTTCCTTCAGGTATTTACCTGTAAGCAGAATTTCTGGGTCATAAGGTACTTTTGTGTTTTAACATTCTGAGGAATTGCCATATTATTTTCCAAAGGGATGGCATCATTTTACATTGCCTCCAGCAATGTATGAGGGTACAAATATTACCAATACTTGACAATATTCATAATCCATCTGTTTTATTATAGACGTACTAGTGTGTGTGAAGTGGTATTGCATAGTTTTGATTTGCATTTTTCTAATGGTTAATGATGGCAAACAAGCACCTTCTAATGGACTATTAGCCATTTGTATTCCTCCTTTGGAAAAATGTCCAATCATGTATATCCTTTGCCTACTTTTAATTTGGATGTCTTCTTTTCATTGAATTGTAAGCTGTTTATATATTTTGGATACTAGTCACTTATCAGATGTATGATTTGCAAATATTTTCTCCCCTTCTCTGGGTTGTGTTTTCACTTTATTAGTAGAATTCCTTGATGCACAAAAGTTGCTAATTTTAATGAAGTCCAATTCATCCACTTTTTCCTTTGTCCCTTACACTTTTGGTATCATATAAAATAAGTCTTTGAGTAACCTTAAGTAAAAAAGATTTACTTCTCTATTTTTTCTAAGAGTTTTATACCTTGAGCTCTTACACTTAAGTCTATGATCCATTTTAAGTTAATTTTGGTGGATGATGTGAGGCTAAGATCTAACTTCACTCTTTTACATAAGAATGTACGATTTTCTCTGTATCATTTGCTGAAAAGACTTTTCCTCCAATAAATTGCCTCAGGACAGCTCTTGAATGCCACTTGATGATAAATATAAGGGATTATTTCTGAACTTTCCATTTCATTTCATCTATGTACCTTTATGCAACTACTATATTATCTTGGTTACTGTAGCTTTTTTTAAATTAAGTTTTGAAATCAAAAAGTGTATGTGTTTTTTTAACTTAGTCGTTTCTCTTCCCAAGATTGCTTTGAGTATTCTGGATCTTCTGTACTTCCAGGATTGTCTTCAATTTCTCCAAGAGGCAGCTTGTATTTAATAAGGATCATATTGAATTTATAGACTAATGATTGTTTTCATCTTAAGGATATTGTCTTTTAATTAATCAATATAATGTCATTCTACTTTAGGTAGGATTTAAGAATTATTTCTAAGTAATTTTTTTTCTTTTTAAAAAATAAGAGTCAGTGTCTTACCATGGTGCCCAAATGGGCTTCATACTCATGATCCTTTTACCTTAGCCTTTTGAGTAGCTGGGATATGTGCATGTCTGTGTGCCTGGCTATTTCTAAGTATTTTACTCTTTTTTGATGCTACTATAAATAGAATTGTAAATATTTTCTAACTTTTACTTTTAGATTATTCGTTGTTGGTACCATATATAGAAATTCAATTGGGACCAGGGATGTAGCTCAGTGGCACCACACCTGCCTGGCAAGCACAAGGTCCTGAGTTCAATTCCCAATACCAGTAAAAAAAAAAAAAGAAATACAATTGATTTTTGTAAATTTACCTTGTATCCAGCAACCTTCTGATTTGTTGAAATAGTTTGTGAGAATTTCTTTGGATTTTCTATATATGAAATTATGTGCAAGTAGAGTTTTATTTCCTCTTCAATATAAATATCTTTATTTCTTTTTTCTACACAATTATAATCTTGGTATAACTACTCCAGAAGTGGTTAGTAGAAGTGTCAAAATGGATATTATTTATTTGTTTTTGATTTTATGGGGAAAGTATTCAATCTTTTATCATTTTATATGGTAAGTGTGGTTACCTCATAGATGCCCTTTATAAGATTGAGGAAATTCCCTTTACTTCGTAGCTTTTGATCATATTTTTAATTACAAAAGGGTGCTACATTTTCTCAAATGCTTTTCTGCTTCTCTTGAGATGACCCTGTGGTTTTCTGTGTTTTTTAAAAATTTTGTTAATATCATATATATTAATTGATTTTTGTATGCTTAATCAGCCTCACATTCCTGAGATAAATCTCATTTAATCATAGTTCATAATACTTCCTATATATTGCTAGATTTGGCTTACAGGAATTTTGTTGATGATTATTGCCTCTACATTTATAAGGAATATTGGTCAATTGTTTTATTGTAATGTTTTTGCCTGATTTCATTATCAGTAATACTGGTGTAGGGGAAAAGGGTCTGTAGGCAGGAAAAGAATAGAATAAGGGCCTTATTAGGCTTTCTGGAAAATCCTGACTAAAGAGAGTTAAAACTTTACTGAAGGAGTTCCTTTGGGAGCAATTAAAAGGAACTCACATCAGAAGACCTGAGGATAGCTGACAAAGCACAGAAGAAGCCAGGTGCTCTGTACTTGCCCCTCCCCACCTTCAATAAAATGCAAAGAAATAGAAATATCAAATAAACATATAAAAAATGTTCAACATCACTGGTGATTCAAGAGATGCAAATGAAAACAACCTGAGATTCCACCTCACCCCAGAAAGAATGGCTGCTATCATGAAATCAACCAACAACAAATGCTGGAGGGGCTGTGGGGAAAGAGGAACCCTGCTCCACTGCTGGTGGGAGTGTAGACTGGTGCAATCACTGTGGAAATCAGTATGGAGATACCTCAAAGAACTAAGACTGCAAGTCCCATCTGGATAAAGAAAATGTGGTTTTTTAATAAAATGGAGTACTACTCAGCCATAAAAAATGAGAAATTAGAGACATTTATAGCTAAATGGATGCACATTGAGGCGATACTCCTAAGTGAAATAAATAGGACACACATGTTTAAATACCAAATAGTTTCTCTGGTGTGAGAAACTGAAAGTGTAAATAAGGACTAAAAGGTATAATAGATAATGTGAAATAGGAAGAAAAGGGGCAAAGGGGAAGGGGAAGTGGGACAGGTAGGGGAAAGGATAGAAGGGAATGGAATTCCCTTGGAATAGGGAAAATGAAATGGAATAGGAGAAAATGAAAAAATGGAAACAAAGTCTTTGTAAATAGGGAGAGACGGAGGGGTTGAAGGGAGCCCAGGGGAAGGGGGAAAAATAAGAACCAAGAGAGATTATGTAAAGGTGCAAATTTCCAATGATGAATGGCATTATATTGTAGACCTAAAATGTACCGATAAAATAATATTTTTTAAAAATGCAAGGTGACAAAAGAGGGAGGGGCTGCCTGTCTTATTTAATATATGTATTATTCCTCTCACTCAAGGCCACTATATTAGATACATATGCATCTCCTTCCTTAATCAATAACCTGACCTTGTATGTAAAGCTCCTCCTAACCAACCTGTAAATCCCAGAGATAAGGTGCTGATAAGGACAAACAGTGGAAAAAAGTCAAACAAAATACACCTAGGAATGTGCAGGTAGGCAATAGTGCTCAGGTTAGGGTCCTGTGGCCTGGGATCCATCTATGACATTCCAGAGAACCAATCAGGTTGTGACAAGTTCCACAGAGGGAAGGGTCCCCCAAAATATAATAAAAGGGACCAGAGACAAAGGCCCCATTGAAATTCATCTTTCTAGAACCCTCTGCCCCTGCTTCAGGACAGCTTTCTGTCTTTTGCTTTTTCTCCTTACAAACAAAATGTCTTCCCTTTAAAAAAAAAAACAACAAAAAACCCCTTCATACCTTTAATTCATTGCTGATGCTGAGTTTTTGTGGGTTTTTTCCCATTAAGTTTATTGGTACATTTTAGGTATGCAATACAGTTACATTCATCATTGGGATCTTGTACCATTACATGAGTATCTTGGTTCTTATTATTTTTCCCTTTCCTTGCCCTCCCTTCACCCCCTCCACCCTTCCCTATTTGCAAAGACTTTGTTTCCATTTTTTTCCTTTTCTCATATTTTTCTTTTCCCTTTTTCCTTTCCCCTACCCCTCCACTTCCCCTGCTCCTTTAGACCTTTTCTTCCTGTTACATAATATCAATTATACATTTTTTTAAATTACAATATCAAGATCTAGGAGACATTACCACAGATTTTACAGAATTTAAAAGGATATAGAAAGCATATTACAAAAATCTTTTTTGAAATAAGTTTGACAACTTCTAAGAAGTACCTTGGAAGACAAATTAATGAAACTAACTCTGGAGGAAATATAAAATTTGAATAGCACCTATTAAAGAAGGTATATTCCTAGCTTGAAAACCTACCTATATGACAACAGCGGGCTCATATACATTTTAACTGATAAATTATATCCATTAAAGCAGCAAAGAGAAGGAACACTTCTCCCCTCATTTTAGGAAATCAACATTGTGCTAATCCTACAACTGGATAAAGATAATAAAAGAAAAAAGTATGAACATAGATAGAAATTTGTTTAACAAAACAAACTATTAGAAGTCAGATCTGGCAGTATGTAGAAAGTGGTTTTGTTATAGGGATGGCAGTGTTGGTTCAGCATTGGAAGATCCACCCCCAAAAGTCATCATTTTAACAGAGGAAAGGCAAAATCCATATGATCCTGTCACTAGTTGGAGAAAAAGTATTGGACTAAATTCTACAGCTGTTCATGGTAAAAGCTATCAGGAGACTAGAAGTAGAGCAGAACCTTCTCAACAGATTAAAGACATGTACTGATGCTGAGTTTATGATCCCAGTTGGCTGCTTGTCCTAGCAGAGCAGATGTGTGCACTCCCAACACTGGCTTCATGAATGAATTTGGAAGTGTTCTATTTTTTAGAAGATTTTGTGAAAAATTGATGTTAGAACCTCTTTGAATATTTGGTAGAATTCTCCTAGCACCTAAACTTTTCATTATAAGAAATAATTTGATTACTAATTCAATCTTTACTCATTATAGATGTATTGATATTTTCTGTTCCTTTAGAGACAGTTTTTTGTTCTTTCTAAGAATGTGCATTTCATCTATTTTTACCTAATTTATTGATATATAATTAATAATATTCCTAATATTTTTAAAGTTTGTAATGTTGTAATGATGTCTCTTCTTTTATTTCTTCTCTTAGTAATGAATCTTCTCTTTTTTTCTTGATCAAAAAAGCTTTTCAAATCTTTTGATCTTTCAATGAACCAATTTTGGTTTTGTTTATTTTCCATATTATCTTTTTGTCTCTATTTCATCTTTTTTACTCTAGTATTTATTATTTTTTATTTTGCTTTTATATCATTTAATTTGTTCTTTTTGTTTGTTTTTTTAAATATGAAGCACAGGGTTAATTTGAGATTTTTTTTTTCTTTTTGAATATTTATAGCTACAAATTTCCTCTGAGTGCTGCTTTAGCTGCACTGCATGAGTTTTGTTTTGTTGTTTCATTTTTAACCTAATTTTCATTGTTTCATTTTAACCTCAAAGTATTTTCTAGTTTCACTGGTGATTTCTTCTCTGAAACAACCATCATTGGTTGTTTAGGTGAGTGTTGCTGCTCCATACCTAGGGTAGAGATAGCGGTCAGCTCCTTTTTATATCTATACATCCCTACTTTACAACTAGTGTGTGGGTTGGGAAAGTTTCCAGTTTCTCCATCTGGAAAGATGACATCAAGTAAGGCCTAGTTGAAAAGGCATTCAACCTCAACCCCTGTAACACCATACTGCTATTCTTTTTCTGTTTGCTAGCATATCTCTTCCTTTAAATTGTGATCTCTTTAAATCAAGATTTGTGTGTAATTTTGCTCATTCTTTAGCACTGGGCCTGGTGCCTAGTACACATATGAAAAATTAGTGAATAAACAAATAACCATTGCCAATGTAGCATACTTGCATCCTTTAGCCTGTCTCCTGAACATATTCGGCAATATTTCATCAAGAACTGATCTACTCAGCCAGTCCTATTTATCTTGGCTGCTGAGATGTCTGATAATGTAAGGATTAGCTAGAGTTTGAATTTTGTTTCTATTGCTTTGCTTAACAACTTTGGGCATATGACTTACCTTCTCTAAATTTCAGTTTTTATCTTCTCAATGGGACACCCATAACAGTCACATTAATTATTGTTATTATTATAATTAACATGATTTATTGTACACTGAATCAGACATGATTCTAAAATCCTGGATATGTTAGCTGCTTTAATCCTGTCATTCATACACTCATTATCCCCCATCTTGCAAATAAGAAAACTAAGGAACAAAGAAATTAAGTAATTTCCCTAAGGACACACAGTAAATAGTAACATTGAGATTTGAACATAGGTGTTCCAACTCCAGACTTCTTTTCCATTCTTTTTTTTTTTTTTTGGTACCGGGGATCGAACTCGGGTCCTTGCGCTTGCGCAACAGGCGACAAAAGCTAAATCCCCAGCCCTTCCATTCTTTATAATATGTGTATATATTGCTTTTTGAGTGCTAGTCATTCAAAATGGTTTGCCACAAATACCTTTTTAAAACAAAAGTATGATCATGGCCCCCACCTACCCACTCCTGCTCAGTTTAAAATGCCTCAACAGTTCTGCTCCACTTTTAAGATTAAGGCAAAATCCCCTGCTATGATATCTAAACCTCTCCTCCACCCAGCTCTTAGATCATCCTCCATGCTCACCTCTTTCTCTATTCCAGCCACTCTACCTCCTTCTGTTCCTTCACCCTAGCAGCTTCTTTATCGTGCCACAGGACCTTTCCACATTTTGTCCCTTGGTGGAGAGTGTACCCTCCTATCATCTTTCTTCCTCTTTACCCTTTAACTCCTGCTCACTCTTTACTTCCTCAGGCAGCTCTTCCCACCACCTCAGGGTAGATCAGAGCTTTCCTTTTTAGGGAGTCAGGACCGCAGAAACTCTTCTTGGTGCCTTTATGTTTCCTTTGTATGGTTACTTGGTAGTATTTGAACTGTAAGCTCCAGGATATCAAAAGCATTACTTGTTTCGACTAATTATTGTATCCCCAGCGTCTAAGTATAGCCTTGTACTTAGTAGGGGGCCACTTAATTTTTTGGAATATTAATGAATGAATGAATGATGAATGAAAGCCTCTAACTTAGTCTGTAGCCCCAGGCCTTATCTTTGGCCTATGGAAAAGAACCCCAAAATAACTTGCCCAGTGCAGCTTTTGCTTGAGCCAAATATATCACAAAGATCTCATTGATTCATTCAACAAGGATTTATTCTGATCATGTGCCTGGCATTGTTTTAGCAGCTAAGGATTCATGGGTGAACAAAACAAAGACTTTGCCTTCATGAAACTTATATTCTGGTTATATAATAAACAGATGAACAGGTTGAACAATGTCAGGTGGATGGGAACTAAAATAGGATGAGAGAAAGGGGTAGGGGTGAGTGAGCACTTTAGCCAGAGGGGCCAGGGACTCCCCGTCTGATATGGTGCCATCTGAATAGACACTTGTACACCATGACAGGCACCTGCAAAGACCTGAGGAAGAGCACTGAGAGCAAGGGATGTGTCATGTGAAGGCCCAGCAGAGACGGCACAGCCCCCTGACAGGGGGCAGGTTGGGGTGGGGGTGGGAGCTGGCCCTGGGGCTGGAGCAGTGAGCCAGGGGAATGCTTAGGGTGTGAGAGAGAAAGTGAGGAAATTACACTCCAGCCCTGGACAGCCAGGAAACTGACAGCTGCACACCTTTGTTGCTGCACTTGAAATGGCCTGGATCATCCCTTTGAAGTCTTCCTGGAAGCCTGCACTCAGAGACAATGGAGCTGGAATTGAGTCTGTTTCAGCAGCCACTTCAGCCCACTCTCCAACACCCTCAGTGGGTCAAGCGAGCCCACACACTTAGGATGTCTCCCTGGAAGTGCTTCTGGCTTCAGATTTACTGTTTTCAAAACAAACAATTTTTGAATCCAGCCTTCCCCCTCCCCTATGCTAACTAATCAGTATGTGTGTGTAATGTACTGGAGAAATCACAGAAGTGGTTGAGAACAATCCCCAGAAATCTCAAGGCCAAGAGGGTTCAGTGGAGACAGAATTGGGGGTTGCAGGCTGTCTATACCTACTCACCTTCAGAATGGTCTAGCTCTAACCTGGGTGAGAATCAGCATCACCGAAAGCCAGGGCTAAAACCCAGATGGCTGCTGGGATTGAGCCAGTCAAGGGTAGGGCCTGAGAATGTGCCTGCCTTACAAGCTTTAGGTGATGCCCATCCTCATGGTCCAGGATCACACTTAGAACCACCGAAGCATCTCAGAAGACCCTCTTCCAGCAGCTTCTCTCTAGCTTTTCTCTGGAGCAAGGTGCCATTTCTGGGTGAGCCTCACAGGCCCTGGCTTGGACAGCTTTCAAGAATTTTTCACTTCCAGGGGTAAACTGGAGGATGAGAGAGAGCCCAGAAGTCAAATGTCTATACAGGGTCGGACTCAGTCCATGCTACTTCTCTTTCCTCTTGTTCCCTGGGTGGAAAGACTTGTCTGGCCTACAGCAGGCTGGGCCCCCTCTCCTCCTAACCAGTAGTGTGACCACACATGAGCCTCTTTTCTCTGGTCCTCAGAGTTCTCATGGGAAAAAGAAGGGCCAGGCTGGCTTTTCCCCCCTGAGGCCCTCCTTTCAGAGAATCTGTGAGCTCAGAAGCCATGTGTGGTTGTCACCGCAGCTAGCACAGTGCCCAGCATGAAACCTGGGCCTCTTGGATCACCTAGGGGCCCCTCTCTCAAACTCAAGTGCATGTGTATGCATGCCTGTTGCAGTTTGGATGTGTTTCTAAAGTTCATGTGTTAGAAACTGAAACGTCATTGCAATCCCTTACGAGAAGATTATGTTGTAAGGGTTCTGCCAATGTGAGTGGATTGATGTCATCATTGAAGGAGTAGATTATTTATAGCCAAGTGAATGTATTGTAAAAGTGAGTCCAGACCCTCTTGCTCTTTCTCTTTCACCCTCTCTGGCTATTCCACCTTCCATCATGGAATGATGGTGCACAAATACCCTCAGCAGACACCAGCCCCATGTTCTTGGACTTCCCAGCCTCCAGAACCATGAACCAAATAACTCCCTGTTCTGTATAAATTGCTCAGTCTCAAGTATTCTCTTCTGGCAGAAGAAAATAGACTAAGGCATGTCCATGACCCTTACTTCTCCTGGTCTGCCTGGCTTGCCTCTGTAAGTGCGACTCAAGTGATTCTGGTCAGTGATGTCCTTTCCCACCTTCTCCATGGGTTGGCTTTCTGCTCTTAGGAGTCATAGCTCATACATCTTTTCAAAGATATCTCCAACCATCCTCCTCCCTTCCCAGACAGAACACCAGGTAGCATCATTCCCTCCCTCCTGGCTCCTTTAGTATTTTTGAGAGAGTATTCAGCATGATGGTTCAAAGGCCCAGTTCCAGATGCCCCAAACCAGATCTGGCCATGATAAGTTCTTTGGCACTGAGAAGTTATGTTTCCTCTCTAGGCCTGTATTATTCAGAGAGGTCTTCCCTGAGAGATAATAATAGCTCCCACCTCATGGACTTGCTAGGAGAATTGGGTGAATTAACCTGACCTCAGAAGAATGCCTGCTACATTGCAGATGATAACAATCCTAGCTCTAGTTATTCTGGGGTCATTCTGGTGAGTGCTCAGGAGTATTACATTTTCCTTATTTGTACCCAAGATAGGTTGTACAGCCCTTATCAGAGTTATGTAGGTATTTGTCAAAAATGAAGATTATTGCCCCCACCAATCATAATCTAAGGGGATCTGTAAGATGGGAGGCAATAGTTAGTTAGCTGGGCTATTTATATTAGATGAGACCAGATGTATAAAGCACTTAGTCCAAAGGGAGAAACTAGTCAATGTTGTTCCCCATCCCGAAGACCAGTGATGATTTCTGTGACTCTCTCTTCCACCCCTGCCCTCCCCATCCTCACAAGGGCTTTGGATGATGAACATATTCTCCACTCCATATAGAAAAGAGGGCTGTGAGTCAAAGGGCACAATACAGCTTCTTTGTTCCCAGATTTTCTAAGAAAGAGACCTCTCAAGTCCTCAGTTGCCATCTTCCTGGCATACTCAGGCTGGTTTCCTGAAGAATGAATGACAAAGCTGATTGCTGCTTCACAGGAATAAGGTGGAAAAGGAAAATGGGATGCATAATTTGTTAAAGAGCAGGCTTTTAAAATCTCAGTGACAGCATCAGGAGCTACAGGCTAAAGGGCCTATGGGGATTCTGATTCTGGGAGCTTCTGTGCCATCATTTGCTTGCTTAAATTCTGCATTTCAGCCTGCTTCTTGTCTATTGATCCACTTCAGTATGACACTCCTGTTCCAAGTAGCTCTAATTGGCTCAGATGGTGGCTGGAAGCACAGCGGACTTTGGGGACTGCTTATAGTGATGCTGGACTTTAACCAAGGATAGCATGAAAAGAGCACAGCTTTGAAGACAGGCAGGCAAGAGTCATCTCTGCATGACCTTGGTCAATACTGGACAATTCTGAGCCTCAGTGTCTCTGCCTGTAAAATGGAGATTATGTTTGTGACTTCCTAGAGCAGGGATAAATAGTGGGTAACACAAGGCAGAAATTTTTGACAAAAGGCCACTGCATTCTTGCAAAAAATGTGTATTATGCCAAGATGCAGGAGCTCTGAAATGGCAGGTAGTGCTGATGGCTCTGTGAGCAATGTGGCATTAGTGACATCTGTTGTCAAATTTCAGAGACTCATGACTTCCTCCCAGTCATTACAAATCCAGCCCTTGTTCCTGCAGCTTCAGTCTAAATTGAGAAAATAAAATATGAACACAATGTCTGGAAAACAACTTTGTATTCAGGCATTTAGACTAGAATGTAGGTTCAATTCTTTGGCTGTAAATGTTGGTGTCACTATCAGTTGTAACAAATAAACATGCACAGGCAAAACTGATCAACCATTTTATTCCTTTTAAGAAACAAAGAGATGAACAGCTTCCTTAAGTCAGTGTGGCACAGCATTTAATTTGATGATGTTGTTTAGAAACTCTATCTACTGTTTTCTGGGCCAAAACATATCACTCATTTACAAGAAAAAAAATCAAAAGACAAACTACCAATTCCCAGTAAAGAGAGAAACTATCATGGTGGTTGTTGATCAAAGGCATAGACTCCAGTCTCAGTAGAGGCAGGGGCATAGGCTCTTGTAGGAAGAGGAAACAGTAGGGAGAAAAAGCTGGTTATTCTCCTGTGCTGAGCATGGAGTCAGGATCCCTGAAGATAGAGACCTCTGCTCCCCATTTTATACCTCCCCTGACTGGACTATCTCCTCATTCTGAAATAGGCAACCATCATTCCTATCCAGCCTGCTCCTAGTGAGGTCTGCCACACAGGCACATTATATATCAGATTTCACCAAATTTCAACAAAACCTAGTGAAGTCTGGGACTTGCTCAAGGTCAGAGTTAAAAGAAAGCAAAGCCAAAATGTGAACTGCAGCCTATACACTACTACTATGAATTGTAAAGTAGCAAAACACTAGCTATTATAACATTACGGCCATAAGGACTGCCATGATTTTCAGTAATGGGGATAAGGGAGACAAATTTCAGCTGAGGTGTGGCAGGCCTTTCTGAAAAGTGGCTTCTGAGCAGAACCCATAGGGAGTGAGCCATGCAGAAATATCCAGGGAGCTGAAGGTACAGGGACCAGCAAGAGCACTAGCCCTATGAAGGCACCAATCTTGCCACACTGAGGACCAAGAGGAGGTTAGTGTGGCCGGGACTTAGTGAGGAAGTGCTGGCAGATGAAACCAGAGGTGGGAGCAGGCTGGGTATGAGGCCCTGTATGTGAGAAGACTGATTTTCTGTTAAGTGAGAAGGCAAATGAGATTAAGTAAGAGAGTTAATGATTTCATTTATGTGAGAAAAAAACCCCTAATTTAATTGATTTATTGTTGAACAGATAATATGACTAACAGTCATAAAATTCAAAATTCAGAAATACTAAAATGTGCCACACTGCACCCCTCCCTCCTTGGATACCATTTAGGTACCAGTTTCATGTGTTTTCTTACGTAACAAACACACACAAATACTTCCTTACCTTTTCTTTTACAAATAATGACATCTGAGCTACACTTGGCTAAGATGTAGTTTTCATGTCACTTCTTGAAGATCATTTGTATCAGAACTGAAAGAGCATTCTTATGATCACTTTTATTTTGCATGTCTGCATAGCATTTCAATGCATTGTGTACTGTACTGCTGCTTATTTAACCAATCCCCTGTTGATAATCATGTAGGCTATTTCACTTGAGAGTTTTAGGGCACCATTGTGACTTATATTTTGTGAAGACCTCTGTAGCTACTGCCATGAGATGGGCTGAGGGAGGATGGCCCGACCCTCACCAGGTAGAGAACCACTGTCCTTTGTTCAGGAAAGAGAAGACAGTGGTTTGGGACAGGGCAGTGGAGGTGACTGAAAGAAGTAGGTAGAAGTAGAATGTTTAGAAAATGGAATCATCTAGTACTGGTACCAGCATAGACTGGATTTTGTTAGCAAATAAAATGTGATACAGAGACACTTTTGGGCTTCAGCCATTGGGGTGGGTGGGGCCCCTTTATTCTCTCAACAGTATTTCATGTCTGAATTCTCCAAACAGAGCAGGTGGTTAATGCAGGAGAACTGGCAGTAAAAGATGAACCCTCTGCATGAGACTCATCTTTTACATGGCAAAAAATGTATTTTATGCACTAAAGGTAACATATGGCTCATTTGGATTTGTCTATCCCACCACATTTGAATGGAATCAATCCCTAGGAATTTCCTCCAATCTCACCAGCTGCATTTTCTCAGCCTCTTTTGCGGGGTTTCTTCTACCTAATATCTGACCACTGACCTTTCTCAGCAACGGAACCTCAGCCCCTGCTCCTTCCTGCCTGCTTCTTCCCCCTGGGGTATGGCATTTGGCCCTGTGGTTATGCACTCATATATATGCTGAGTCACAGATTCCTATACTCAGCTCAGCTCTCTCCCTGAAGTCTCCTGGAGACTTGGGTACCTAACTCACCATCACCACCTGGATATTTAATAGCATCTCACTTGCATGTTCCAAACAGCCTCCATGTACAACACTGTCCTTTCCAGGTCTGTTGTACATCAGTATGGAGTCATATTTGATCTCCCATCTTCTTTTTAGCAAATCTTGTTGGTTCAGTCTAGCCCTGTCAGCCTTTGTCTGTCCACTTCCTTTCATCCCCACCATCTATCTGTACCTCTCCCCTCCAACACCTCTCATTGGACAGTTCTACCCCCACCCCTACTTAGCCACTTTCTAGAAAGGAGGCATTCTCCTGGGTCAGCTGAATGGGTCATTTCACAGGAGAGTCTGTTCATGCCACTTCCCTGTTGAAAGTCTCAGTGTTTTCCCATTGCACCTCAGTAACAGTACATATTTTTTTTCCTACAGTTCCTAACTTCCTCCAAACTTTATTGATACTTCTCTCCATCTCTTTGTGCTTCAGTCCCTGATTAGGGTCATTTGTGCTTGCTATACTTTTGCCTGGAATATTCTTGTCTCAGCTCCCCACGTGGCTGGCTCCTTCACCTCCAGGTAGTCTTCACTTGAAAGTACTGTGCTCAACTTGATTTAAAGCCTTCACCCCACCTCCAACACACCCTTACTCTTTGTCATGTCATGTCATGGAACGTGCTCCCCAAGTGGGAGTGGAGTCACTTAACAGTTTGGCACCTCTGAGGATTCCTATGTGAAATTCCCAGGTAACTGGCATGATGTATTTCCCAACTATTCCTTTGGCATTATTAGTGCTGCTGATGGATTAGTGCTTTGGGCATCTGTACAGATAACCTGCCCTGTGATCTGCCTCTGGCTGGCACATGGTCCCATAAATGTCATGATGAATGTCATTCAGCAATATTCTTCTTTCATTATCCCTAGCACAGAGGATTTCTATAAAGACTGCTCAATTAACTTCTTTCTAATTTGATGCCATTTGATCATTGCATGCTGTAAAAGTGCTGTGAATTTCATTTTGATAAATGAAATAATTTTCCAAAATGTACACAATCACTTCGGTGATGTTCAATCTTCATTTCTACATTCAGTAAAGTGCCTTATCATTTAGCTTAGGCTCCTTGCCAGAAACTCTGCCTCAAGCAGAAGTAGTTAAAAAGCCTGAAAAGCAGTATTTTGATGTATTATGAGGGGACTGTTATTAAATTCTTTTATTAAATTCAAGTTTTTATAAGCAGATCCTCTTAAATGTGTCTCAGCTACACAGAATCACACTAAATGACTTTAAATATGTTCGTTCAAAGACTTCTGGGATTCACACTGTTGAATAGTCACTCTGGGCCCAATTTCCTCCAAGGACACCACTTCATTCCAGAACAGCCACTTCAAATGCTTCGTCAATGGCTGAGAGGTCCAGAGGCTTCAGAAAACCAGTGGGAAGCCATCTGAGAAATCATCACAGTGCATCCTCCTCCTTTCTCAGACAAGAAAACAAAGAGCTTGTTGGGGCTTCTCAGAATGGTCATGTTCCCTGAGTCAGACACACTGCATGTGCTGTGCATAAAGCTGCATTCTGATTGCATAAGCATAGTGTACTAATGAATCAGGCTCCACTCCATTGGAGAGTGCTCTGTCTTTATTTATATAAACATCAGCAGTCTATCCAATGAGACATAGGGGGCATAAAAAATGAACCCTTGAGGTGGAAGAGTATTATATATTTATGGTTATGCTTAATTTTTTGAAAGCTAAACATTAAGTTTTACTAGTATTTACTCTGTGACATGACCCCGAAGGTCACCCCAAGTCTTGTGTTATGGTCGGTAAGCCTGGTAATACCGGAACAGTGGATTGTGGCTCTCTTATTCCTCTATTGCCCTGTGACATATTATCATGTACTGTAATTTCCCTACTGCATAAAAACATCAACAGAGTTCATTTAGATGTATATGTATGTATACATAACCAGATTTTTATGTAACCAGATTTTTCCTTAAGCATCTACTAACAAACGGTTATTTTACAAAACAAAAATAGATTCATATCTACTCTTATGCATATTTTTTCTTGTACTTAACCGTATGGTTTGGACATCTTCTTATGTCAGGTTGTTTTGTTTTGGGGTGGTTTTTTGGGGGGTTTTTTTGGTACCAGGGAACAAACTCGGGACCTTGCACTTGTGAGGCAAGTGCTAAATCCCCAGCCTTTATGTTAGTATATATAGCTCTATCTCATTTTTCCCTAACTTATTATTTTTAGTATTTGCATAGAATAGTCTTTCCTCTCATTACAAGGTTATTTAATCTTTTTTTTTTTTTTTTGGTTTTTTGAGACAGGTTCTCACTATGCAGTTTAGGCTGGTCTTGAACTCACTATGTAGCATGGGCTGGCCTCAAACTTGCAGAGATCCTCCTGACTCAGCCTCTCAAGTGATGGGATTACAGACAGTTCCACCATGATTGGCAAGATTAAGTTATTTCTAAAAATTCATACGGTAATTTTTTATATGTGCAAAGATAGTTACTATTTTAACTTATGGTCCATAAATACTGCAGGAAATCATAAATCGAACATATATGATTCTCAAATTTATGAAATTATAAAAATCCAGAATAACAGCAATAAAAGAAACAATGCAGGTAGTGCCTGGGTTAAAAGCAACCTGCACCCAGTACACTGCTGTGAGATGGTAGCCTGGTGGCTGCTCCTGAGGCTCAATATCAGTCCTGTGTGACAAACACAATGAAATTCCTCACAAGCCAAAGAGAGAATACTAAATAAACTCTTCATGAATATTGAGTTTGTATAGGTATATCTTGGGGTAAGACTGTTTTCCATAAAATGGATGTTCCATTTATTTCCCCAGCCCCTATTACTTGGACATTTGGGTTTGAAATAGTCAGAGAGGGCTGCCCTAACAAAATGTCACTGACTGGGGACTTAAACAACAGAAATCTATATTCTCGCAATTATGGAAGGTAGAAGACTAAGATCAAGGTGTCAGCAGGTTTGGTTTTTCTGGAGCCTCTCTTCTTGGCTTGCCAATAGCACCTTCTCTCGGCGTCCTCACATGGACTTTCTTCTGTGCACGTGCATCCCTGGTGTCTCTCTTAAGGACATTGATCATGTTAGATTAGGTCAATATCACATCATTCCTCACATGACCTCATTTAACCCTAATGTATCTTTACAGGCCCCATCTCCAGATGCACATTCCAAAATACTAGAAATTAGGATTTCCATTTCAGGGTTGTTTCTCATATTCGTCACTAGTCATTTCCTTACCCCACACACCACTCCATCCATACCAATCTCATTTCCACTCTCAACACTCCATTAGATACTTTGCCCCTCTAAGCATCACCCAGTCCAATTACAATTGTTGCTCCTGAGGATAACTGCAGTAGTCTCCTTCTAAGTGGTTTGGTGGCATTTTTTTTACCACCACCCCCAATCCATTCTCCAAATGGCCAAAATTTATTTCTAATCTAATCATGCCACTCCTTATATTGACAGTCCTGTCTGGCATATTCTTTTTAAATTAAAATGCAATCACCGTAAGGGGACAGACAAGGCCTCATAGGATTAGATACCTGCCTACCTTCATCATCTTCCCCAGCCAGCTCTGTTCCAGCCACACTGGCTGCCTCCATGTCCTCCAAAGGGCCAAGCCTCTCCCCTTTCTAGGGTCTAGGGCAGGAACAACCTCCTTTTGTCTGGTAAACTCATCCTTCACATTTCAGGATAAAAATCAGTCTCTCAAAGAAGCCCTCTTTGACCCCACTGGTCAGGTTGCCATTGTTCCACCTGCCCACAGAACCCTGGCATTTACTTTGCAATAGTTATCATATCTCATAGTCACTGGTGTGATTATCTAATATGTATCCTCTCTCAGAACTCAGCTCCCTGGAGGAAAGGGACTGCATGTAACATCCCCAGTGCCCAGCCCAGTTCCTGGCACAAGTAGGCTCCCAATAAATATTTACTGAATGAATAAGTGCCTTGCTTATTCATTTCCATCTGGAAAGCCTTTTTTATTCTCATCCATCTGACAAACTGAGGCTTGCCAGCTCCTGTATCTCTCTGATTAAACCATGAGTTACTTCATGGCAGAGCCTGTGTTTGCAGTGCTCAGTAAATGGCACAGTGGCACAAAGTAAGCATGCCAGTTAAAGCAGAAAATTTTTACTTTCCTTTGTATCTGTGTCCTACCTCATTGCCTTACTGAAGATATTGTGTGTGTGTGTGTGTGTGTGTGTGTGTGTGTGTGTGTGTGTGTCTTTTCAGGAGTTGAACCTTGAACCCAGAGCATTCATACTATATTCATGGCTATATCTGCAGCCAATTTTTTATCTTTTATTTTGAGACAGTGTCTTGAGTCAAGAAGTAAATAAAAATATCTACCTTCTGTCCAATTCAAAATGACTATTATTGGTAGAATAAGTATAACATAAAATTTACAATAGTTAAGATTGCATCTGCTAAATTTGCTAGTATTTTAAAAACTCAGAAGACATATCTTGAGGGTAACATTTGAAATTGTAAAATTTTGGAGAAATCCAATCTAGTTGAAATGCTCAACACAAACTAAAAGAGACTGGCCATATAATATTCATTAAACATTTATAGAGGACTGTCATTGACAAATTTTAGACCTACAAAATTTTACCAAAGAAAATAGAACTTGTTAGTGCCAATATCCTCTAGAAAAATACCACCAAGAACACATCTGTCATTGAATAAATTGGGTTAATTATTGTTCTATCGAGGGAGAGTGTACACCGATGGGGAACAATGGGATATTTGAGTAAAAGGGCATTAGAAAGACTCTATTATTGGGTCTGAGCTTTGGTTGGGTGAGTTGGGGAGAGTCTACAGAAGCTGGGATTAGTGTCTAGATGGGGTGTTGTCAGGAAGCAGGAGCAATTCTCTGATTGGGAACCTTAATAAATCTGATCTACAGGGAAAGCAGATTTTAGAACAACAATAAAATTGTAATCAGAAAAAAAAAAAGAAAAAAGCAGCACATTTTCACCAAAGGAGGAGGACATTTGATATTTTGTGGGTGGCACAGGGCTACATTTTTTGTCTGTACCTAGGCAAAATTACAAAGTAGACTTGCTCTGTTTCCTTGTACTATAGCCTCAAAGTAACTTTGAGGTTGGAATTCTGTGATGTTGTTTGTGTCAAAAAGGAGAAGTACATGGCTGAGTTGTGGCAGGCCAGCTTTTGAACCTCAGGATTGCTCTTTTATTTTCTTATTTTTTTTCAATAAAGTGAGGGTGAAATAAGAAATCTCACAATGACAGAAGCCAAAGTAAAATTCGATATACAAATTACTAAAGAAATAAAATCTTTACTATGAAATAAACGGGATTGAATAGTTTAATGATGTTGCATAAAAAAAAAATCAAAGAATTAAATTGGCTTAATGGTACTGGCTCTGGAAAATCCTTTCCAAGTAGTTCATCACTGTGTATATAGTTCTAATTAAAATTATTGGATTCCAGTTTTGTGGAGAAGTAAATTTGCTAATGTCTTCAGAGGGCAATTTGGCCATATCTATGAAAATTAAAATTGCATTTGTCTTCTGACTCAGTAACTTTATTTCTAGAAAGTTATTCCACAGAGAACATTGCACATGTACACACAGATATATACAAAGATATTACTACATATATTACAGTAGTATTGTTTGTAGAAATGAAATACTGGGGGAAAATTAATGTCCTCCAATAAGACACTGATTAAATATGTGAAGGCATATCCATGCCACCAAAAACCAGGCAGCCTTGAAAAGGTCAGATACTTGCTTCTGCAGCGACAGGGCTCAGCCCACCCACTGCATACCCACTCCATAATGTGAAGTCCGAGGGTGAGGTCACAGGGGCCCCAGGAAGCAGCTCCCCACCCTGAGTGTCCTAAGGATCTTAGCAGGGCCCCCCATAACTCTTTCGTTGCTCTCCACAACCGAAATCCGGAAGAGGAGGCGAGGAGCTGAGGACTCCATGCGACCTTTGACTCGGACCTCCCCTGCCACTGCGTCACTATAGCAACCAGGATCTGCTGGGCACTGATGGAGGAAAAATGAGGACCAGAGCACTCTTGAAATTCAAAAAGCCCAGGGACAGTCTCTGTGTCGTCGAGTCCCCACTTCTCTTGCTGGCTTGCGGCTGGCTGTAACCTAGCAGCATAGAGATCTAAGAGATTTCCCCCGACTCAAAGAGACCTAAACTGGCCCGGAGCGGCCCAGCCTCGGACCCCGCCACTTTCTGCGCTTCACTGAGGCCTGCATCACCATGGCAACCCGAGGCCTCGGCTGCTTCCAGGACCCGCAGTGCAAATTGCCCTCTGCAGACTCCACCCCTTCCGGGCCTTAGCGCCTGCCTCTCGTTACCATGGCAAATCGGAGGCGTAGGGCCGGCTTTGCTGACCCTCTTCGCGCACCTCAATCCCGCACCTTCAGGTTCTTCTGAGTTCTTCGCTATGGCAACCTGTTGCCTCGTGCTGGAGCCTGAGCGCGTAGTCCGTGGGAGGCTGCCGAGCTATATAGCTGCCTCCCAGGGGGCAAGGATACATGGGGGTGGAAGGCTGATGGTGTTGGAAGGGACATGAGGCCTGAGAACAGTGCCGAAAGTGCCGGGCCGGCCATTTCGTTTTACTCAGGCTGGGGGAGTGGGATATCGGGTGGTGCGCGCGTGATGGTTGCCCCCGAGCGGGGCGGCTGCGCGCCGAAGCCCGGCCTGCGTTCTCCCTCAGGCGTTTCCCCGAGCAGCAGGGGGCAGTAGCGGCTCGTTGTGCGTGGAGTATCCTGGGCTGGTGTGTCCAGATCTGGACGAGTTAGGGCTTCCTCACTCGGACCTGACATCCGTAGCAGCCCTGCTGATGTTCCCGCTAACAGATCTCTGCCCGGCCCCCGGTCCACTGGCACACGGCCTGGGTCTACTCCCCTGCCCTTAGCGTCGCAGATGGTGATTAAGAGCGCGGGCTGTGGACTCGGGCTGCTTGGGCAGCTTGCGCTCTCAGAGCCCCCTTGGCTTCTTCTGAAAGTGGTGATAATGATAATAATTATCCTAAGGTTCCTATGAGTATTAATCGAGGTACTATAATGGGACTTAGCACAATTTCTGGACTTAGTTTCTGGCACGTGGCAAGTGTTAGTTGCTATTAAATGGCCACGGCCCACTTAGTTAACACTTTAGATAATGAAAGCACCCACCTAGCAAAGTTGTGACGATTATAAGAATCAATATTTGTAAGTCCATAGAACCATGCCAGGCACATAAAAAGTGCTATACAAGAGCTCTGTTATTACCATGATCATATTATTGTTATTTCTATTACCAGTTTGTCTTGTGAGGTTGGTAAGAATTGTTTTGTCCTGCTACCACAAAGACCTTTACCTCTTCAAGGACTCAGGACAATCGTGTCACATGGGATACAGAAATATTTGCTTACACTTCTATTTCCTCTCAAAGTCTATAAGCTTTTTACACGGAAGAAGCAGTGTAGTGGCTTAAAAGATCACTGAGCTATGAGTCAGGTGGGTTTTCGTGTAGATTATGCTACTGGCTGTTTGTGTAACCTTGGGCAAATCACTGTTTTCCTCACCTATCAATAATGGGCACTGGTATTATTTGTGTATGATTAGCCTCTCTGGCAAAGTAATGTATTCTGGAAAGGTAATAAATGACCACTTATGTCAGTAACTCTTAGAATAGGGAGAGAAAGTGCCAAGTGCTTTAAGAAAGTTAAAGATAAGAGGTTATGGGATTCTGAGAAGGGGCTAAGTCTTTCTTTCCCTTCCTCCTTCCCTTCTTTCCTTCAGTATTGGGGCCAGTGGTGCATGCTAAGCAAGTGCTGTATTACTGAGCTACACTCCCAGCCTTTTTAAAAACTTTTATTTGCGGGGAGCAAGGCAGGGGAGGGACATGAAAACTTAAAATGTGTTATAATCCCCATGATGAATATAATCAGTATCTACTGCAAACATATACTAATAAAAATTAAAATTTTATATTGAGACAGTCTAAGATACCCAGGCTGGTCTTAACTTCTTGTGATCCTCCTGCCTCAGCCTCTGAAATAGCTGGGATTACTGGGAAGCACCACTCTGAGAGAGACAGAGAGAAAGGGAGAGAGTGTGTTTTTAAATATCTACTTTAATTTCTAATACATAGAAATCCCAAGACATTTGGGAGTAAAATGAAAATGGCTCCACCTCAATAAGAAGTCTGGGAAGATGAAATTTCCCCTTGGCAGCCATACAAATAAATTGATTGATACCTGCCAGTCTGGTCCTGCTATGGATTCCCAGCCCTGAACACCTGGACTCACCTCATCCACTAGCTGGAGAAGGAGTATCTGGAATTAGCAGTTTACTTCTTTTGTTTTTAGAAACCCTCTCTTAACTCCCCTGAAGGTGAAGTCTCGATATATCCTCATGTTAATCCACTGGGTTAAAGAATAAGCAGTGTTTCCTGGAGATGTGGGGCATTAGCTTTGATAATGGAGATGTGAGCCCTGGGGTGACCTTGAAATTTCTGAGTCTGTTTTTCCTCATTTCTGAAATGAGGATAGTAATACCCAGGCATGTTTTAATCATTAAATGAGATATTGCAATTAAAGGATCTACCAGAACAAGGGCTCAAAAAAATGTTATCTGCTCTTTCTGTCGCCATCATGGTTGTTGTATTGCTAGCTTACAAAAGGCAAGATAATCTTTTGCAGTCTTTTTATTCTGTTTATTGTCTAGCACATTATAGGAGCCCAGAAAATTTTTGTTAAATGAATAAATAAATTCCTCCAGGAAGCTATGATGACAGTGATTTTCACATTGCAGCTAACATTTACTGAACACTTATGAGGAAGCTGTATTTAAGTACCATTACCTCCTTTAATACTCAAGTTCGATGACAATATCTGGCATTCTGATTTGCTGAAGTGTGGTGTCACTGATTCACAGTCTAAGAGTCCAGAAGCTGAGAGTATTGTCTGTTGCCAATTTCTGTATTATTTCATAATGAGGCTGACAGCAAAATGATTCCTGTAGCCCCTGCTAAGATAGGTGTCAGGTCATGCAGACGTCATGTTGTGTTCTCATCTCCACAAGTGTGAGCTGGCTTCCTTGGTGCAATTTCCTCCTTTATCTTGTTAGTGCATTGCTTGGCATTACACAGCAGGGCTCAATCAGAGCTTGGAAGGGCCCCATTTATCAGGGCAATAATGTCACATGACATCAGTATTGGATTCCTCCTCTGGCCCCCTGTGGCCATTTTCAGAGAAGCATAGCCACTCTAAAGGAAGGATAAGACCAGGGAAGTTCTTTGTGCTGCTTCTGATCCCTCACTGTGTTTTACTTTAGAGTTAGAGAATCCTCTAGGAGAGGAATCACCTGAATGGGTAGAGCTGGGAGCATCCTACCTCTGGTCCAACCAAAATGAGTTCTGTGAGGTCTCTTTTTTAGGACACGGAGGCATGTTTCTCTTTATTCCTCAGTATGAACTTTGAGAGAAAGTCAGCACTGTCATCAGAGGGTTTGAGAAAGGTTTTATATATTTATTTGTTCAGCACATTTTCAGACACCATACACAGATGCTGGTGATACAGCAGTAAATGAAAGGAAGATCCTACCATCAAATAACTTACAGTCTAATAGGTGGTGACAGAATGAAGCACATGCCGCATAGAGGAATAGAGGGTTGATAAATGGTGGAAGAATAGTCCAAGCAGAGGGAGTAGCTGTACAAAGTCTCTAAGGTTGGAGACCAGGAAGACTGAAGAGAAGGGAATGATGGAGCCAGTAGAAGTTGAGGTCTAGATGACCAGGACCTTCAAGATCATGGAAAGAACTTTAGATTTTATTTTGAAGGAGTTGGGAGGACACTGGGAAGACCTGATTAATAGGATCACTCTGGCCATGGTGGAGAATAGAGTGAAAGGAGTGATAGTGGAAACATAGGCCAAATAGGAGGCTCTTAGTATCCCATGGGAGGTGACAGAGTTTGGACCAGATGAGGAAGGAAAAGTGAGAAGCACTTGGATTTGGGGTGAATTTTGAAGGTGGAGCTAATGAGTTCCTTGTTGTGTGGGAGAGAAAGGAATGAAGAATAACTCTGGGGACTTGGCTGAAAGATGCTACTTACTATGGTAGCAAAGGTGGCAGGGGCAAAACAGACACTAGTCAGTTTACCAATTCAACCCCTTCTCATGATGGAGGATGATCACTAGACGGGATAGTGGATGATCTGAAATCGCTGTTTTAGGTGAGGTTTTACAACACCAGTGGTATGCCCAGGGTCATACAAGCTGGATTGAGAGGCCAGAGCAACTGGCCCCTAGTGTTAAGGCCTCCTGGAACTTATTAGCAATGACAAAATTTCACTTTGTTGGCTCCACTTCAGGCAGCTGTGCCCAGAGGCACTGGGCTGCAGGTGGTGTGATTTGATACTTAGGTGGTTCAGTGCTATGAAAAGAGTTCAGATCTTACAGATTAGCAAATGGGGCAGCCTCTTCTTTCTCCCAATAGCACACCTGAAGGAGAATCAGACAAGCTGGAGGACCAAAGATAACCTCCCCTAGCCAGGGAGAGCAGTGGAACTGGGATTCTTACCTGGGAGGACTCTGATGACCGAGGGCTCTGTGAAGGAGCCACGCTTCCTGCTACTCTGTGCTGCCTGATTCTGATTATATTTAATTTGTACTTTTCATATAATGAAAGTATTATCCTGAGGTTCTTCATGGATTTGATTACCTCCCCTCAGAGAGGGAGACAGATGACCTGGGATTAAGGTCAACATTCCCTACTGTACAATTTTGCTAGTATCTGACTGATCTCTGCTCCTTAGACTAAAAATTGAAACCCCTTAGAGGGATGTCTCAGAAGCTTTTCTTTATTTTTTATTGTTGGTGGTGGTACTACTGGGTGCGGAACCTACAACCTCATGCTTGCTAAGCATGTGCTTTACTGTTGGGCTGCACCCTTCAGCCCCTCAGAAGTTTTAAACTGGATCTTTTGAGTCTTAACCTACAGTGAAATGAGTTTGTTCCCATGTGAGCCTGAGCTAAAGTAGGGGCCTTGCAGCAGCAGGAGAGAAGTTGAGCAGAAAGAGACGAGGAGCCTGGAAAGCCCTCCTTGGCACCTGTGAAGACTACATGCTCGCGATCTTGTTTTTTTTTGTTTTTGGGGGGTTTTTTGGTACCGGGGATTGAACTCGGGACCTTGTGCTGGCAAGGCAGGCACAGGAACCACTGAGCTAAATCCCCAGGCCCATGCTCTCTCTCTTAAGGTCTCAGGTCCATCCTTTGGAAATTTGACTATTTTGTTAGGAACATGTACAAGCAAAAGTTAAAAAATACCACCAAAGGTATTTTTGAACCATCAAGGTTTATTTTTTCAATGACAAGAGATCTGATTTGGACAGTTGCTGGTATGGGCTCAGGAATTCAGGCCTTTAGATTCCCCCTCCCCTTGGCAGGGTGGCTTTTATTCTCATGGTCACCAATTGTCTGCCTCAGTCCCAGGCATTAAACCTTCATTCTGGACAGAAAAAAATGAAAAGGGATTGCAAAGAGCCAGAGCTCATGGAGTTCATCTTTTTGTTTTGTTTTGTTTTGTTTTTCTTTTAAGAATATTTTTGGAGCAATTTTAGATTCACACCAAAATTGTATGGAAGGTACAGATAATGTTGATAATGGGGGATGCTATGCATGTTTATGAGGGTCATAGCATCCACCATTATCAGCATGCCCTCCAGAGTGGTATATGTGTTATAATTGACCAACATACATTGACGTATCATTATTACCCAGAGTCTGTAATCTACTTCAGGGCTCACTCTTGAAGTTGTACATTCTATAAGTTTCAACAAAAGTATAATGACATGTATACACCATTATAGTATCTTTCAGAGTATTTTCACTGCCCTAAATATCCTCTGAGCTGGGTGCAGAGGCACATAGCTATAGTTTCAGCTACTTGGGAGGCTGAAGCAGGAGGAAAACTTCAGTCCAGGAGCTGGAGAGCAGCCTGGGCAACACGGTAAGACCCTGTCTCAAATCAAAACTAAACAAACATAATACCTTCTGCACTCCATCTATTCGTCCTTCTCCTCATTGATCCCCAGCAACCATTGACCTTTTTACTGTTTCTATAGTTTTGCATTTTCTAAAGAGTTATGGTTAGACGCGTATAGTAAATAGCCCTTTCAGATTTACTTCTTTTTTGAGTAAAATACATTTAAGATTCTCTGTGTCTTTTCACAGCTTAAGGGCTCATTTCTTCTTGGCACAGAATAACATTCCATTGTACTGCAGTTTATTTATTCACTCGCCTACTGAGGGATATCTTGGTTGCTTCCAAGTTTTAGCAATTATGAATAAAGCTGCTATAAACACCCACTTGCAGATTTTTACATGTGCAGAAATTCTCAACCCTTTGGGGTATATACCAAGAAGGAGGATTATAAGAGCATGTTTAGTTTTTTGAGAAGTCACCAAATTATCTTCCCAAGTGGCTGTACCACTTCCTATTCCCACCGCCAATGAACATTCTTGTTACTCCACATCCTCACCAGCATTTGGTGTTGTCAGTGTTCAGATTTTTTTGTCCTTCTATCTGAGCTTTCTCAGAACCCAACATCATTCTCACCCCAGCTGACTTCCTGTTGGCCAGAGCTATGTCACATGACCATCCCTAGATGAAAAAGACCCTGGACATGAACACTGTACTTAGCTTTATAATTTCTCTGATAGAGGCAGGCAGACAAGGGAGAAAAGGTTAAGGCAGCTCTGTCCAATGGAAGTATAAAATGATTCACATATATAAGGTTAAATATTCCAGTAGTTACATTTCTAAAAAGGTTTTCAAAAGAAAGAAAAAGAAAACAAAGGGAATAAATATTTAAAAAGTTTTATTCAGCCCTGTATAGCCAAAATCATTTCATCAAAATTATTTGCGAGATATTTTATACTCTTTTTGGTATTAAGTCTTCAAAATCTGATGTATATTGTAGACATTCAACATGTTTCCATTTAGAATATCCACGATTCAGGTACTCAGGAGCCACAGATGACAGTATAGGAGTAGACAGGGTGAGCAAAATGACACCATCTTGCCACAAATGTTTCTGTTGCTGCTAGTGTTTTCTGTAACTTTCCTTTTTTATCTTCCAATTGAATTTGGAAAATGATACCTTGTCTCGGCCTACTGAAAAGAAATAAGAAAAAGGAAGTTTGGGTTGTGTTAGGGCTAAAGCAATGAAGAGGAGACACAGGAACATGTTGGGGCCAGATAAGGTGAGAGCACTGGAATGTGACCTTTAAGAACCCCAGAGGATGGCAAGATGGATGGAAGGGAGAAAAGGACAGCAAGAAATAGGCTGTTGCCATAGTGAAAAGAGTAAAATTCTTAAAATCAAAATGAAACTATTGTTTCCTAGTTACAGAAGCAAAGTTTTGTAGAATATGAGGAAAACAAAAGTATTGAAAGACTTAATGTATCTCCGTAATGCTAGAGATAACCCATATTGATAGTATATTTTATCAATTTTTATATACTTATGAATACATACACTTTACACATAGATACATTTTTAACAAATTGAAATAAATATGTAACATTTTATAACTTGATTTTCACTTTAAAATATAAACTTTTCCCCTTGTCCTTAAATCTTCTCCTAAAATGGGATTTTTAATCATTGTGATTACATAGAATTTCATTATATGGGTACACTGTATTTTAATTGAACCAGTTTGTTGGACATTTAGGTTGTAATTAAGGTTTGCATGTGATAGACATTGTTGCTGTAAACATCTATATATAAATTTTAGTGTACATTTCTAATTTGCTAGTAGAGGAAGTATAAGGGGTTTTTTTGACAATTCATACATATTTTCATCTTTTCCAAACTGCAGTAATTTGGACTACAGGAACTTGCTAACAGAACTGCCATTGAAAGAATGTAAGGCAGCAAGCTTCTGTCCTGAGGATTGTTAAAGCATAGGCTAATGCTGCAATCTTAACTATGTCTTCCTCATTAGCACAGCATCAGTTGTAATGGCTTATAAGGAGAGAGAGTTGTTTGCTCTTGTCCTCTCCCTGGACATAGCAGAACTAGACTGTTTGGTAAAGGAAACACTTAGAAAGAAATACCACATTGGACCAGAACTTAAGAGTGATCTGTAAGGTGTCTCTGAACTTTAAGGACCTATATTTTTGCTTTTGATCAGTTGTCTATATGAAGTTTCTGTATCAGTTCTACAGTGTAATCTGTCTGCACTCTACTTGTCTGTGCTCTTAGGAGGCAGAGGCATTGTGATTTCCTCAGGAATCATTTTCCCATGGATTGAATGAATTCTAAGGCATGTGAGTTTCTTCCAAAAGATGAAAAATGTGTCCTCAATCCAAAATTATGTAGTTTAGCTCTTCTATATTCTTACTGATCTGTCTATTACTTCTATTAGTTGATGACAGAGAATGTTGAAGTACCAACCCATAACTGTGGGTTTGTCTTTTTCTTCTTTCAGTACTATCAGTTTTTGACTTTTGTATTTTGATACCTTGTTTGGTGCATGCACATTTAAGATTTCTATGTTTTCCTGGTGGCTTCTTTTCTCATTATAAAATGTTTCTTGTTGTCTTTAGTAATTTTCTTTGTTCTGAAGTCTATCTGATCAGATATTGATGTAGCTACTCCTTTTTGAAATTAATGCTTGCATTGTGTATCTTTTACAGTCTTTTACTTTCATCCTACTTCAGTTGTTGAATTTGAGATGAGTTTCCTATAAGCAGCATATATTTGAATCATTTTTGTTAATCCCCTCTGCAAATTTCTATATTTTAAGTGATATATTTAGACCATTTACACTTAAGGTAATTATTGATGTTAGAGCTTAGATCTGCTATTTTATTATGTGTTCCCTGTTTCTTCTGGTTTTCATTCCTGTTGCTCTCTTTTTTTGTCTTTCTGTGGGTTTTTGAACATATTTTAGGATTCCATCTTGCTTTGTAGTGTTTTTAAGCACATCTCTGTACAATTTCTTAATGGTTACTGTCAATATTACATTATACATATGTGACTTTACTACTTTAAGTGAAATGTAGAAATTTTACTTTCATTTAGGCCTCTTTCCCTTCCCTTCTTTTAAATATCATTTAATCAGTATCAAATACTACTTTTGCAATCAAATATGACATGTAAAGCTCGTGATGAGAATAGTCTATCATAAATTCATATTTCTGTTGTTTCCATTTTCCTTTATGATGCTCCATGTTTTCTTTTTTTATAATTTTCTTTCTATTTGAAAAACTTCCCTTAGCTAATCTTTAAGGGAATACAGTGGACCCTTGACTTATGAACTCAATTTGTTCACAAGGGCTAGTTGTATCTCAAGTTGGTTGTAAGTCAAGATTACTTTTCCCATAAGAAATAATGGAAATACCCATAATGCATTTCAAAATTCCCAAAGCACCCCTTATCTAACCTTTTCATGACAAAAAGAAGGGTTGTATAATGTGCATAATTTACCAAAAACATCAATAATTTTCCTAGTGTATTCCAGTTGTAACCCAAGTTGTTTATATGTCAGGCTGGTTGTAACACAAGGGTTCACTATATTTTCTAGAGGCAGATTTTTTTTTAGCTTTTCTTTGTCTAAGAATGGCTTTATATCCCCTTCATTCACAAAAGATCATTTTACCAGATATAGAATTCATGACTAGTAGTTCTTTTCTTTAAGCCTTTGAAAAATGTCATGCCACTTCTGGCTAGTCTCCATGCTTACAGATGACATGTCTGCTGTCACTCAAATTGTGGTTCCCTTATAGGTAATTTTAGCTCCTCCCTGGCTGCTTTTAAGTTTTTTTATTTCTCTTTAATTTTTACAAGTTTAATTATATGTCTTGGCTTGGATTTATCTGAGTTTATTGTCATTTTCTATTATAAGTCAGCTTTCTTATCACTAGGACAAAATAACCTACGCCTGCATCTTGAAGGAGAAGTTTAGTTTGGCTCACAGTTTCGGAGAGTTGAGCTCATGGTTGGCAGACTCCAAGGTAGAAACATCATGGCAGAAGTATGTGGCAGAGCAAAGATGCTTAGTTCATGGTGACCAGGAAGCAGAAAAAGGGAAAAGTGCCAGAGAGGAACAGGTGAAGGACCCTAAAGTCATGCCTCCATGACCCACCCAGCCAAAACTAATACTGTGCTTTACTAATCCTCTAGGTGACTCCAAAGCCAATCAAGTTGATAATCCAGCCTATTTGTCAGATTCTGCCCCTGTCAACTTGACACCAAAACACTTCTCCTTAAACCATATTTAATCTCCAAATAAACATAGCCATATAACTATCCCATGTATAACTAAAAATTTACTAATCCCTTCCCCCAAAGAATCAACAGTTTCAGAGTTGCTCAAAAGTCCAAGTCAAAGTCTCTTCTGAGATTCAAGGCAAACTCTCAATTGTGAATCTCTGTATAATTCAAAAGGCAAGTTACCTAACCTCAAAATACCATGGCACAGGGTAACCTTCCTGTTCCAAAAAGGCGAAACAGAGGGATAGAACACTAAAACCTAGCAGGATAAATATTAAGTTCTGTAGTTCCATGTTTGACATCCAAGGTACATGGTGGGATGTGAGCTCTAAAGGTCTTGAGTAGCCCCACACCATGACTTTGTTGGTTTCAGCCCACATGGCTTTTCTCTTGGACTAACTCTACTCACTACCTGTGGCTTTTCTCAGCAGATATTTCATATTCTTGACAGTTCTGATATTCTGGGCTCTCCACTGAACCTTTGGCTTCATCCTCCACCACTTCATGCATCCCTCTATCAGGAGCACATTGCCTAGCTTCCCAGGCCTTCCTTTAAAATCTGAGTGGAAGACTCTTTGACTCAATAGTTCTTGTATTCTGCATGCCTGAACAACCAGCATCACATGGATGACATCAAGGTCTGTTGCCACCTGAACTCAGTCAAGTCCCCTTGGACAATGGCTGCAACATATTCTGACTGCCTGGAATGGCTGAGCATAGTAGAATGAATCCCAGGCAACCAGTTCCCTAGGTTTATATTTTTGCATCCCTGAGCCTGTGATAAATGGGGTCTTGCTGATTCCTGAGCTGCCTCAAGTCACCTTTCTTCTTGTTCCATTTCAAAGTATTTGATGTCTTGGTAATGGCACCAATCTATTCAGCAACCACATCTTCATTGGCCCCACCTTTACACCTGGATCTTTTTGGGTCAAAATTTGTTTTTCAAATATTTCTACTCTGCTTTTTGCTCCTAATCCTCACTATAAATCTGTCTAAAAGTAGCCATACCCATTCCACAGCCTGAATGTTGGACTGTCTTGAAATTTCCCCTGGCAGTTCATCACATCTCAGATGTCCCTAACAACACAGACTTAATCATTAACAAATTCATTACCTTTAAACTCAGCTTCCTACAAAGTCTCAGGATATGGGAAAAATGTAGACTGGGGAGGGTGTGTAATATGTATGCCCTCAAATCCAATTCCCAACAGAGTTCTCTTTCCCAAGTGAAACCTAATAAGCCTAGCCCTTACTGTCTGCATTCCTATAAGATGGTCTTCTGAGTTCTGACCAAAATTGCCCATCAGGCTCAACTTACAGTATTACAGAGCTTCTGTGATCTGCACCTTCAAATTTTTTCCAAACCAGTTCCAAAGAATTCTGAACCACATGATCTGGTATAGTCATAACAAAGAAACCCCTTTTTTTGTACCAATTTTGTACATTTTTTGTACCAGCTTTCTTATTGCTGGTACAAAATACTCAGCACCCACAACTTAAAGGAGGAGAAGTGTAATTTGGCTCACAGTTTCAGAAGGTTCAGTCCAAGTCAGCTGGCTCCAAAGCAGAAAAATCATGGCAGAAAGGTACAGTATAGCAAAGCTCCTCACTTCCTGGTGGCCAGAAAGGAGAGCAAGGCAATAGTACCGGAAAGAAAGGGACCAGGAACCAGACATAGTACCAAATGTCACACTTTCACGACCCACCCAGATACACTCAGATACACCCAGATACACTTCCATAAGTGGCTCTGAAGGCAATCAGGTTGACAATCCAACTTAACTGTCACATGCTCTTTGGGGTTAGCTCAGCCTCTTAACTCTGTAGGTTTTTGCCTTTGCCAAACTGGAAAAATGTTCAGTCATTATCTATTTGAATATTCTTTCAGGCCCTCTTCTTCTCTTCTGCAACTCCATTGATGTAAATGTTAGCCTTTTGTTATTGTCCCACAAGTCCTAAAGGCTCTGTTCATTTTTTCTAATTTTTCCATTATTCACATTGGCTGAGTTCTGTTGGTTTGTCCTCAAGTTCACTGATTCTGTCCTGTCATCTAATATTGAGACCACCCAGAGAGGTTTTTGTTTTGGTTATTATGTTTTTAATTCTGTAATTTTCATTAGTTCCTTTTTGCAACTTCTATTTCTTGCTAAGATTTTCTTTTTTTGTTTGTTTGTTTCAAGAGACTGTGTAATCAATTATTGAAGAATTTTTATGACAACTGCCTTAAAATCCTTGCCAGGTAATTCCAGTGCCTAATTCATCTTGCTTGGCATCAGTTGATTGATCTTTCACACTCAATTTGTGATTTTCTTGGTTCTTGGTTTTTCCATAGTGGTGGGTGGGGTTTTCTCAGGTCAGGGATGCTGGTGTCTCTGTTAGGGTCAGAGTCTTTGGCCCATGAGGATAAAGAGGCTTAAGAAGCCTCTTAAGAAGGCCAGGCCCTAGGGGTGGGGGATTTAGCTCAGTGGTTTCGCCACCTGCTGAGCAAGTGCAAGGACCCGAGTTCAATCCCCGGTGCCAAAAAAAAAAAAAAAAAAAAAAAGGCCAGGCCCTTGTAATGGCAGAATCTCTTTTGTCTGTGACCCATAGCTACCCCCATATCTCTGGGGGTGGGTTGTGGAATTTGGACTCTTGGGGATAAAAGCCTTCCTGGGATTACTTGTGTCGCTCATGCCACCACTACTCCAGTACCTCTTGGTGGAAATAGAAGTGTCAGGCCCAGCAGGGAAGGAACACACTTCTGGTTGACTTTTTTTTTTAACCAGCAGTGCTCCCAAACTTCCCCTTGCTGATACTACCAGGCCCACCTAATGGTGATGGAGGCACTGGTGTTAGATCTGGGGAAGGGATGAGTCTGCCTGTGCTGCTTTCTCTTGCTAGGCCAGGAGTCTGTAATGTTGGGCTCATGTTTCCTTCTGTTTGCTGGAAGGACATGAAACAAGAACCTTTCAGTTATTTTTATGAACCCCTCTGGCCTCCCTTCTGCTTCCCATCTTCCCTTGCCCCTTCTGCATTAATTGTCTGTTGAGAGACCCTCACAGCTGACCTGATGTCCCTGAAGTACTCTAAAATCCTACCCTCTCACAGTGACTTGAGGAACCAAGACGCATTCATCTTTTGAGAACACATAGGTGACAATGGTGTTGGGTTCAATCAAAGACCTATATTTGGTGCTTAGGCAATTCTGGTTGATAGCACAGCAAAAAAAAGAAGAAAGAATTGAAAGCTCTGGGCAGCTCACTGAACAGAATTTCTTTTTTGTCCTTGTGTGAATATTTCTTTAGAGCCAGGAGGTTTAATATACTCTAAGTTCTTATGGAAGTAAATATGGACATATCAGATAACATTTTGACAACTTCCTGCTATCATTTTTACACATTCTTATCTCAAATAAAAAGGTTTCTGTAGTTGTCCATTATCAACACAGAGCTTCTTTCCTTTAAAATATGTACTTCGAAAGGTCAGTTTTGGTTTTGATTTTGCTAAAGAAAAGGCTGTGATGCCAAGTGTGGTGGTACATACCTGCAATCCCAGCTACTGGGAAGACTGAGGCAGAGGGAGATTTAGTATGACCCTGTCTTAAGATAGAAATAAAATAAAATAAAAAGGGCTGGAGGTATAGTTCAGTGGGAGGACACTTGCCTAACGTGCAAACCCTTGGATTTGATCCCTATTACCACAAAAAAAGAAAAAAAGAAAAGAAGGAAGGAAGGGGGCCAGTGATCTAGCTCAGTGGTGCTGCTGCCTGTCTCATAAGTGCAAGGTCCCGAGTTCGATCCCCAGTACCAAAAAATTTTTAAAAATTAAAAAAAAAGAAGGAAGGAAGGAAGGGAGGAAGGCCTGCTAGCCTGGGCCCAGTCCTGAGGGGTAGGCAGGCTGTGGCAGGTTTCTGTGTGAGAATCCTATTCATCCCTTGGGTCCATTTGCATTTTACAGCCTCTGCCCAGTGCACCCAGCCTTAGTCCTCTCCTCTGCTCAAGTCCTAGCACATCATGGAAGTCATGCATTTGGGTCCGGTCTGGCTGCCTCCCCTGCAGGGTATTTAGGTCTTGCTTAGTGTTCTATTTAATCCTATTTAGAATAACATCCAAAATTTTTATGCTCCACAAGGGCCTACATGATCTTGCTACCCCTAATCTCTTTCTTCACTCTTTCTCAGCCATATACTCTTTCAAGTTCTTGAGATGCTAAATACATTCACTATTGGATCCCTGGGGCCTAGAACCATACCTGGTACAATACCTACTCAATACATACAAACTGAATTAATGAATGAGTGGATTTAAGTAAAGTTTATTATCTTGCCATCACAAATGTAGTCTATGTTTATTTTAGAACTTTAGAGACTAAAAAGGAAAGGAAATTCCTATTTAACTCCTCACTTGAGAGGCAAAACATAATTTACATATTTCTCTCCAGTCCTTTTACTATGTATGGTATTTTGGCTGGTTTGTTTTATATGGTTATATTCATAATATATTTTATGTAGAATTTGATCTTTTTATATGTATATGCCTTGCTTTTCCTGTTATATTATGTTTGTTTATTTACCCAAAAAGGGTTCCAGGCCCCATGAGATATACAAGTACAGTATAACTCTGGAATGCCTGCAGCCTGCTAGCCTGGTCCCACTCCTGAAGCGCAGTGGGTGGAGTGGGAGGGTGGGGGTGCAGATGTGATCCGACTCTGTAAGCAGCTGGGCCCTCCCAGCTGGGCCCTGGTGTACCTTTGGAACTGAGTTCAGTCTCTGGTCAGTTGTCTCTCTAGAAGGAGGCATGAAGGCCTGGTCATGAGAGGTGGCTTCCCTCTGGACCAGACTAGACTCATTCCATCCTGTAGATGTGTTACCAAAGGGGCCATTTGCATTGAAATTGCATGGTAATCTCACCCCAGCCCCTGGAATATGTGTGTACCTCATCTCCTCCCATCTTCTAGAAGTACTTCTGATGTGGCTCAAACTGCCGTAATCCTCCACCCTTCCAAACTCTAGGATCCCTTCAATGGAAGACTGGAAAAGGATGGTAAATGTAGGTTTCTCAGAAACCAGGGTCCTAAAACTGTGTTTATAATAACTGGCATAAGTGACTATACCACATTCCATCCTACCTCAGTGTCATTGCATAAGCCCCTTTTCCCTTCCCTGATACATTTTACACACACACACACACACACACACACACACACACACAACCCATACACACATCTGTCCCGTCCTACTTCCCCTTCAGATCTCAGCTCTGATGTTAACTCCTTGAGGAAGCCTTCTTTTATCCCGAGATTTCATTGTCTTTCTTTCTTACCTTCATCACAGCTTATGGTTCTGCATTTTTTCCTGTCCCCCCTTAGACTGTATACTAAATTAGGGCCTCTGTCTGCTTTTGTTCATTGTGTCTTCAATGCTTAGCATAAGGTCTAGAGCTTGATAGTGCTCAATAAATATTTTTTGAATGAATAATGGATCTTTGGATTAAGGCAAAAAAGAGTACTGATTAAAAGATTTAGAGCTAGACATTGAAATCAAACCCAGCTATGCAACTTTGGATACTAACATAATCTCCATGCCACTGTTTTCCTGTCTCTAAAATGAAAATAATAGAACCACCTACATTTCATAGGATTATTGTGAAGAGCAAATGAGGAACTCTGTAAAGAGCTTCAGGTAGAGCCAGACTCAGATAATAAGTTCTCAACCTATATCAACTATAATCATAATGACCCTTTTTTTACTCTCTTGGCCAAGAAAAATAATGCTGTAATGAATATTATTTTATATGTCTTGGTTTTATAAATATATATCTTGATATACTTTTTATGAATATTTAAGTAAATGAGATTCCTCAAGGCTGACTTGTTGCATCAGCAGATTAATTTATTTGGAATTCCTTTTTGGTAACAGAGTGTGGGAGATCTAATGTTGCACTTTTCCAGATGGAGAGTCATGGGGGGCCAATACGCTTGCTAGGTCCTGAGTCAGAAAAATTAGACACCCAGCGTCTAGTGACAGTAAGCCTTTACTCAAGCAATGGAAGCCTTGATGGCAAGTTGTCACAGCTTGAGATGGCCCACCTTGTCCCTTGGAGGCTCACCTAGGACAGGATTATATCTCTTCTGCTTGAGGTTTTAATGCAATGTTGATTAATACAATAGTTTCCAACTCAGCTTACATGACAATTTATTATGTAACTACCAGGTGACCTAAACTTGACAAATAGATGCCTTGATGTTTGGATTCTTATATATGTTACATACTTTCTGTGTATGTCACATGCTTTCTGTCCAATGGAGAAGCTTTCTAGGGCCTCCCCAGTAGCAGACCAGTGTCCCAACACTATATACAAATTCCTTATAAATTTGGGGGTCTATTCCTGAACTCTGTTCTGTGGAAGATGTTCCTTCATTCACCCTCACTATCCTTGTTTTTTGCAAAGTCCTTGGCTATAGCCTCATCCAAGAAAACTTGAGAATCCACTTGTCAAAGTTGTGTCCCAACCCTGCAAATGTGCTTATGTACACACATGTGCTCACAGGCCCCCATGTGCCTACGTATTTACACTCACAAACACGTTGACACTGGGATTTTCCTTGGAATTAGATTGAATCGATGGAACAATTGGACGTGATCAGTGTCTTTCAGGACTGAATCTTTCCATCCTCAAACATGGAATAGCATTCATTTTATTTGGGTCTTCTCTTTTATGTTCATCAGTAAAATTTTTGTAGTTCCTATATATAGGTCTTACACATTTGGTATGCTTGTTGCCACTGTCAGTGGACCTTATTTATTATAGCGTGTCAGTTGGTTATTACTGACTATAGCAACACCATCTTTTACTTTTGCTGTTTACTCATGGTAAGAGAACATTTAAAACAGATGGATAAAATGGTTTTAGTTACCATGGTATGGACAAAGAGCTAAATCAGGCACTATAAACAGTTCCTAGGCAGGGACTGGAGTGACTTATGGGCTGTTCATAGGGTGTGAAGTACACAAAATATGCCAATAATCTTTGCTTAATTTGGTTGCTATTTTACACTGAGTTCAGGTTTATCTTTTACCTCATAAATATTCTTCCTGAACAATCTGGATTGTTTTATAGAGTAATTTAAGGCAATTTAAGCAAGGTCGCATCTTTTTAAATGATCCACTTTTTTTGGTGTTTGTTTTTTGATATACAGTCTTGTTATGTAGTTCAGACTGACCTTGAACTCACTACATAGCACAGGCTGGCCTCAAATTCATGGTGATTATAGGAATGCACCACCACTCCCAGTTTAGAAGATCCTCTTTATCTGTGCTGAAGATTGGATTTTCTTAGAGTGCCTTGCATATATTACCAGTTGTGTGTCACAATGATAAATTTTACCTAGGAATTTGCAGCTATTCAAACTATCTTTTGACCTTTAGCTTTTACTATCAAGATAAGATCCAGGGCCGGTGATTTAGCTCAGTGGTTCCGCCCACCTGCCTTGCAGGCACAAGGTTCCAAGTTTGATCTGTGGTACCAAAAAAAAAAAAAAAAGATAAAATCCTGTACTGCTTCTTTCTATTTCCCTAGTGGCTAAACCTTACAGCTTTTTGAATCAAACATTTAGAAGCCCTCCTTTGCCTTACCTTGGAGCTAGATTTGTGACAGGGGTTTCATACTTAATTTTGCAGATCCCAGAAACCCATACAACTAGACAATATGTCATATGACCATTGTTATTCCAGTAGTAGAGGTTGAACTTGAACAGAAAGAACTTCAGAAGGAAAGAAACCTTCAGGAAGTATGTGACCAAAAAAGACAATTGGTTATAGATATCCTAGTTGGCCTTATGTCCTTCTTACAGATATTATAAAACTCAGAACTAAATCAGGAAACAAAATTTTCCTGCATTTTTTCATTAATCATTAACTCCTAGTGACTCATATGAAGAAAAAATCTAATGTGTCTTATCAGACATGAAAAAGTTGCCTGCCAGCTCCTCTATGAACTTCATATAGATGAAGTGTTAAAAAGGGGTGGATGAGGAGGAAGTATGGAGAGTATAATTAGAATAAAATTTACTAAGCCAAGGCCAACAGTACTCACAGGACTCAGATGTCTTAGAGGATAATTCATGGGAAGATAAGAAAAGAGGAAATAAGTAGTGCATTAATAAAAGATAAAACAGAAAAGGTCCAAAGGGGTAGGGATAGTGGGAGGGGCAGGGGAAAGGAAAGAAGGGAAAGGAAAAATGATGAGAAATGGAAAAAATGGAAATAAAGTCTTTGTAAATAGGGAAGGGTGGAGGGGGTGAAGGGAGGGCTAGGAATGGGGAAAAAATAAGAACCAAGATGCATTATGTAAAGGTACAATTCGCAATGAGAAACGTAATTGTGTTGTATACCTACAATGTACCAATAAAAGAATTTAATACAAAAATAAATAAATAAAAAATAAAAGATAAAACAGAAAGAGTTTAGAAAAGTCAGTAGTTTTTTTTCAGTGTAGGAGTCTCCAAAACCTGAACTTCAAAGATTAAGGACAACAGAGGCCCCAAATGCCTCAGTAATGGAAGGCGAGTCATGTAATCACAGTGACCACCTTTTATTCCTCATTTGCCATGTGACAGATATGAGGCCCAGTGTGGCAAATGAATAATTACATTTCCTCCTCCTATCTGTCCTATTTTACCAGTGAGGAAAATGAAGCTCAGAGAGATTATGTGACCTGTCCAAAGCCATGGGAATATAAAAGTTAAGATGGTGTGGTTTGGTCAAAAGAGAGAGAGCAGAGGTTCTCTGTGAGACTCAGGGACTGCACTTAACAGGCTACAGATAACTCACAGATATGGACCACAACAATCTTTAACTCCCAGATAATGAATGCTGTTTGGAAAGAATGTGCTTAAAAGACCTCAGGTTGTGACAGTTTCCAATCCTCAGACTTCTGTTATTTGCTGGCTGTCTCAAAAGACTTATTACTTACTGATAACTCCTTGCAATGGCCCCCTAGCAACCAATCATGCTTACTTTATATATGAATAGACCAACCTAAACTCACTCAGAACAGCTGGTCTAACTGTCGGGACTAGTCGAAAATTGTTCAAAATCAGTTACTTCACTTTCCCCCACATCCCCATTTTCCTTTAGAAACCCAGTCCTCCTTCCTGTTGATGGAAAACTTCAGCTTCAAACTGAACCTGTATTTCCTGGTTTGTAAATCTGTTCTGTACCCAAATGAAAATGCTGTTTGCTTTTATTTTAACCTCATTTATGATCTCTTGGTTTATAGGAGCACTTGAAACCAAGGCTTTCTGGATTTTAACCACTCAGAACTATAGTTGTTCTGCAAAGTAATGGCATAGAGAGAGGCTATTCTAGTTTGAATTGAAATAGAATTTGGGTGACACTAAGAATAGAGGTTTCTTAGAAAACTGCCAAGAGAAAGACCCAGATACTAGACAAGGCTAAACTCAGATAATTATATCAGAGGGAGACTAAGGATTCTCTAAAAAAGAAAGGACTGAGTCTTACAGAGACTTAGGTGGTTTCTATAATTGTAGGAAAACAATGACCTACTTATATGTGCAGGTACGAAGCTGGGTGTGAGTAGCATACTTGCTGTTCCCTTCCTAATCCAATAATCTCTCCCATTTGTAGCTAGTAGGGCGGTTACTTTTAAAACTGGTGATGCTAGGTTTTCCTGGGAGGATTGAGGAGTATTCTGGGATGAATAAAAGGAGAAAATAAAGTGGCCAATGTCCATGGGAAGAAGTCAGCCCCTTGGATGGTGGGGATTGACAATTAAGGGCTTGCTAGGCCTTGTTCTCTACCCTAGCTTATGATAATATCTTATAAAGTGTGGTAGCAAAAAAACAAAACAAAGACTCCTGTAATGTAAAGAATAAAAAGGCCACCAACTTCCTTCTGCCCTTCCTCAATTCTCAGAAGCCACCAACACAAGGAACCATTGCTTGTCCCATCAGCCCCTCCCTGCCACTCCTTTATGACTGAGACCCCTGGAGCCAGGGCCTGGCTGGGAGAGTGAGCAGATGCCCAAACTGGACAGCTTGGGGATAATGAAGATCAAAAGTCCTGAGTGCATCACTCTTCACTCATCACCCTATTTAATTGGGGCTACTCTGGATTCTGGCCAGGGCTGGAAGACTCATCCTGTGCCTTCTTTTATAGGCTTTGTGATTATCATTCTTTGTTTCTTTGGTTGAGATTTGTCTCCAGATGATCCCAAACCATTCCAACATGGAGTAATTGCAGAGTCATAGACTGTCAGAATTACTGGGCATTTACAGGTTATGCAGTCATCACCATGCATATTGCTCAGGCTCCAGAGATGAGCCACTTGGGCCGGGGCACATTGCAGAGCTAGTCGGGCACAGTCCCAGGCCAGCACAGCCGCAGGCTCACACCTCTCTTGCAACATCTCTTTTTTATGAGAGGCTCCAGGCTTTTCTTAAACATTTAAAAATGATATCTTCATTTGGAACTTTAAGAGAATGAGAGAGATGTGTAGATGATGACTACGGAGTGTCCATGAGATGTACATTTTGAGTATGTCTTCCGGCTCACCTCCACTGCACAGAAAGATGTGTCAGAGATCCCCAAATCCACTCCAGGCTTGGTAATTTGCTAGGACTCACAAGACTCAGTATATAGTTGTACTCACAGCTAAGATTTATTCCAGGGAAAGGATCCAAAATGAAATCAAAGTGAGAAGATGTGTGGGCGAAGTTCAGAGGAACCAAGAGCCAGCTTCCAAGGGTTCCCTCCTGAAGTCCCACACAAATTGTGAGAACCCATGTCAGATATTCCCTACCAGGGACAGTCACTTGAGACTCAGAGTCCAAGCTGTGTTATAGGACTGGTTACATAGGCATGATCTATGTTCCAAAAATCTGGGCTTCTAGACAGAAAATCTGTACAAATGGTGTCTGCATAAATGGTGTGGAGACACTGAGCCACCCTTAATTTAGGGCAAGCTTCATATCAGCATAGGGAGCTGTTCACTGGGCGAGTTCCCAGACATCAGCGAAGGGCCATCCCTGGGAAGCAGGCCTTCTAAGAACAGCAATCTCAGGCTTGCTGCATTAACTCTGCACTACCCAGAAAGGTGATCACCTTTCCTGCTTAATTCTGTTAGAACTTGGTAACTTGCCGTCAGTAGGTTAAAGTGATTGTTGATTATTGTAAATTGTAGATTTGCATTTCTAATGGGTAATCTCTATTCCAGTGGCCTAGGATCCTGTGTGTCCCAAAATGAACTCACTAAATATATTCAGCTAGTTCCGTAGTTACCAGTTCTTGTATCTTTCCTAACACTGACATCATTCTTTTTTTAAATTTTATTTTATTTTATGGAGGAGGGGGTGATACCTGGGATTGAGCCCAGGACCTTTGCGCTGAGCTACATTCCAGCCCTTTTTTTCTTTCTTATTTTGAGACAGAGTCTCACCAAATCTCTACGTTGCCCAAGCTGGGCTCAAACTTTGAATCCTCCTGCCTCAGCCTCCCAGTGGGCTGAGATTGCAGGCACAACTGAAGTTATTCTTAGCTCCAACATCTGTTACAAGTACTGCCTTTGAATCCTGAGGTTTCCACTCCTTATCTGTCTCTCAGTCCTCCTTCTTGGCCCTACTGCTGCTTCCTTAGTTATTTTTGTCATTTGGGACAGTTACTTTCTAATAGGTCTTTTTCTATAATCCCTTTCTTGGGCCAGGGATTTAGCTCAGCGGCACTGCACCTGTCTCACAAGCACAAGGTCCTGAGTTCGATCCCCAGTACCAAAAAAAAAAAATCATATAGTTGCTTTCTTATTTTCTCTATAATTGCTCTCTTATTTTACCACCCACAATGAACTGTTGCCAAGGTTTTCAAGTTTTCTTTTTCAATAGTGTTTAACTTTTTGTTGAACTAGTTCAAAATTCACTAAACTATTCCTCTTTTTTTTTAAAAGTAATAACGCATGAGCTATAAATTCAAACCATATGGAAAGTTATGCAATGACAAATAAATTCCCTCCCTTCATTCCCTCAGGACTGGCTGGGGTAGCTCTGTGGTAGAGTGCTTGCCCAGCCTGTACAAGGCCCTGCTTTCAAACCCAGAATTGCAACAAAACAAAACCCCCACATAACCCAGTCCCCTCCTATGGAGGTACTCACTGAAGAGTTTGTTGTACACCCTTCCAAGACTTCTCTCTGCCTGTGCAAACTCCTGTAGGTAGGGATCTCTTTAAAACACATGCAAATGGGAATACACTGTCCACACTAGGCTGTACTTCACTCTTATTTACTGTTACCTTCTAGAGCTTTCATTACCTGTACAGGCTGAGCTCACTTTTTAAAAATATCACAGAGTTCTATTATGTGAATATCATTTATTTAACCAATTCTCCCTTGATGGGCACTTGAGTCATTTCTAGGATCTTATTATTCTGAAGAGTTATCTTTTGAAAACCCTGATGTGCTCCCATCTGTCTCTGGCTCTATCATCTTAAATGACTTCTGTGGTTTTCAGCTGTGTCTGCAGCTGGGATTCAGTGATGTCCCCAGTTGCCGGGGGTACCTGAGGCCACTCAAGAAACAAAGGGAGATCTTCCTGGAGTTCCATGTGAAAATGTTGTTTTAACTGCTGAGTGGTTGAAACTTTTCATATTAAATTAACACAATGCCGTTATGGTACAAAATGAGAGGTTTTCATGTATTTTTCAGATGGTGGGAGGAGATTCAAAAATTCATGGAGATGATTCAGCCTGCATTCCCAGACCTGCCCAAAGGCTCCTGTTTTCCTCTCTTGCCTGATGGATATTACTGGAAAGGCTGAGGAACCAAGTCCACCTGATACAGTCAGAACTTCCCTGTATGGATTCATGAGTTCTCACGGGATTTTTTTTGTTTTGTTTTTTTTTGGGTTTTTGTTGTTTTGTTTTTCCTCTTCTTTGAGACAGGGTCTTGCTATATAGTTTAGGCTGGCCTTGAACTCACAGCGTAGCCCAGACTTGCCTGGAATTCATGGTGATCCTCTTGCCTCAGTCTCCTGAGTGCTGGGCTTACAGGCATGTACCACAACATCCATTGGGGGCTGGGGGGTTGATTGTTTATTTGCCTCACACTTTTTGACTCTTGACCCAATCTCTCTATCTACCTTACTTGCTGTTTCTCCCCACGCACACAGAACTACTTGCTATTTTTCTCCCTTTCCCTTGGCTAGAAGGTTTCCGTCCTTCTCTATCTGGTCTACTGTTCATCCCTACAGAGGTTGTGCAGACTAACTCTGAGAAGCATGGACTTGGGTGCCAGACTGCCCGGGTTTGAGTCCTAACTGTACTATATTTCTAGCTGTGTGACTTTGGGCAAGAAACATAGCCTCTCTGAGCCTCACTGATTTCATTTGTAAAATGCAGGTACTTAAGGTGCATAGTAAGACTGTTGTGAGATTTAAGCAAGGAAATATATGTAACGTGCTTAGAATAGGTATGTATTTAAATTTTTTTAAATCATTACAGTGAAGAACACATTGCCATTACTTCCTCTCAAAATATTCTTTCTTGCTTTGAACAGACTTATCCCATCATTCTTGCCACTTTCTGAAGCAGCTTTGGAAGTCCTTTATCAAGTCTTGTGTTGCACTGTTGTGGCTGTCTTGATGTCCTGAATCAACACAAAATGTTTACTTTTCATGGTCATTTTGATTTGGGGGAAAAGCCAGAAGACATTTGGTACCAGATCTAGTGAATAAGGTGGATGAGGACACACTGTAGTATTTTATAAGCCTGCCTTTCTCTTGAATGGTACTCAGTAGCAGCATTCACTATAGTTTTGACCTCATAAAGACATGAAAGTATACTTCCAGAACTGCTTCAGAAAGTGGCAAGAATGATAAGATAAGTATCAAAGTGATGAGGGAGTATTTTTAGGGAAATTAATGACAATGTCTTTTACTGTAATAAACTTTAAAAATTAAACATTCACTGTATTTCTCCATCGCTCTTTATATAAAGATTTAATTAGTAATGTTATTCTATTATTCAAGATCTAGTTTCCAAATACCTTCTGTCTTCCCATAATATATGTTTCTACTTAACACACTATTCTATACTTATTTCCTCTTTTCCCTTAGGTAGCAGTCTCCTGAAGAGAGGGTACTCTGTCTCATTTATCATTATATCCCTTGTGTTTGACATATGGTAGATAATGGTGTTGAGTAGATGTTAAATGAATGAGATAATTATAATAATAATGGTCTGAATTATTGCATCTGCCATCATTTCCATATCTTGTCCTTTTTTTAATGCAGTGACCAATAATTCTTGGTCCTAGAGAAGATTTTCACATCTCCAATGTAGTTTGTAAGTGAAAACTTCACTATAGAAACCATTTACACTAAGCCAGTGTTCCTTAAGTGATTTTTATGCTTATAGGTATTTCCCAGAAACACAGAAATAGGTATCCATGGATAAAACTAAGCAGATATCTTACTTTAGTATTTCTCAAGACCTTCACTGAGTCCATGGGGCAGTGAGTAGAAAGCAGAGAAGGGTTAGTAACTTTCTTACAGATTGTGATCAACAGTTAGTTGACAAAAACCTGCACTGACTTAGCCTCCTTCTCTCTTCCAACTGACTTTGTGTAGCCTGGGAGTGCTTTAACAATGGTGACATTTACTGCTAATTATGGTGCCACTTATTACTGTGGTCCCAGTCCTGAGAACATCTCCACTTCTTTCCAAAAACCCTTTCAAGAAACAACCATGGCAGCTCACTGATCTATTTGGTAAAGATTTATTGAGTTTCTGCTGTGTATACTGACTGTGGAGAAAACAGGATTCTTGCCCTGGAAGAACCAAAAGTGGGCTCAGAACAGATTCAAACATGCAAAACCTGAGGTCTGGTGCATAGATGTGCAAAGAGCTCTCCAGCTTCTGCTGCCACATGGAGAGCTTGACTGAGGTCAGAGCATCCTGAAGAGCCCAAAGTTTCAGGTAGACAGGAGGCTTAGTGATTCACTGCACAGAAAGGTAATTCTTATTGAAGAGTATCACATATTTCTAAGTTACTGAAGGAGTAGATTTCCAATGTTCTCACCATTAAAAAAATTATGTAACATGATGGATTTGTTAATTAGCTTGCTTTGATCATTCCTCACATAAACATATATTAAAATATTATATTGCACTCCATAAATATTTATATACATATATGCAATTATTATTTATCAATCAGAAATGTTTGAAGAGGATAAGACTGTTTTTCTGTCCCAAATCTTTTTTTTTTTTTTTTTTGGTACTGGGGATTGAACTCAGGACCTTGCTTGCAAGGCAGACAGTGGCACCACTGTGTTAAATCCCTGGCCTGGGCCCAAACCTTTTAATGTGTAAAAGTTTGAGGGGAATTTGAGGCTTAGGGAGAGATAGAGTTGATATTGTTCTGTTTTGTTTTGTGAGCTCACACACCAAAGTGGAAGCTGATGGAGATTAGTATTTTTCCACTGTTACCTGGCCTCTGACACTCCATTGTATGATCAGAGACACACAGCTGTCCATGGGTGTCCAGGGGGAACTGGTTCCAGGACCCCTGCGGATACCAAAATCTTCCAAGTTCAAGTCTTTTATATAAAAGAGCATAGTATTTGGCAAATAGGCTATGAATATCCTCCTGTATACTTTAAAATCATCTCTTAATTATTTATAATATCTAATACAATGCAAGTTTTATATCAGTAGCTATCTATCTTGTTGGGCTATGACAAGGATAAAAGGCTGTACATGTTCAATAAAGTCCAAAATATTTCTCTGAATATTTTGATCTGAGGTTGGTTGAACCCAGGGCTGCAGAGTCAGCAGATACAGAAGGCCAAGTCCACACACAAAAAGGTGAAACCAAGCAAATGTTTCTTTCCTACCCCTCCTGGATAGATTTTGAACTTGTTCAGAGCCATAAGAGGTTCGGTATCTTTCCTGCTTCCTTTTTCCTATCAGTGACCTCAGGCCATGTTTTGTTTTTATACACATTTGTCTTCTAATGTCTTTCATCTCTGGCCATTCTTAGAGAAGACATCTGTGGCCTGCATAGTGCTGTAGTGAAGATAGGGCACACTTTAGAAGCCAGAGGGCTCAGTTAAACTAAGCTGTTGTGGTTTGCCAGCCTGGTAATTGCTGGTGGGAGGAAAGTGACACCATACAAGCCCGGCTTTCAGAATGTGAGCAAGTTTGCGGTATTGTGGTTCCTAGTGTCCCATGCAAATCCTAAGCAAACAGGAGCGCAGTGTACACACTGCAGATTAGAATGAAGGAAGCCACCCACTCTGGCTCCAGGCTCTCAGCAGCCACCCTGCCTTGCTCATCCAGGGCTCACTCAGGCCTGGCTCAGCCTACCTCACTCACTCAGCCACCTGCTGTTCTGTGCCAAGAAGCAATTTCAGCTCCCAAGAACAGTGCACTCACTTCTTCCAGTGTTTCTTCTCTGGATAATCCAGTCTCCATAATTAAATTTGTAATTTTTTCTTTTGGTTTGGGCCATTCTTCCTCCTTAATTGAAGTCTAAAACCAAAAAGCACATTTTTTTATTTTGAAACTAAGGGGGAAAAGCCCTGGATAAACTCTCCAGGTGCACTTACTCCTCATTACTTTAGAAGTTAACTAAACAGTAAAGGAATGGATTCTTACTAGCTTTACTATAGATAATACCATTAGTGTATGGTAACCTTGGTAACAACTGTTTTAAATTTTTGTTTGTTTTAGGGACTTGGAGATAGCCTTGTCTAGTTCAAACCTGTCAAAGTCACTGACTTGGGCCTGCACCAATTGTTCGATGAGTGATCTTTTGATGTCAGAGAGCCAAAAAACTCAGATCACGCTAACGCCATTTTCTGAACACATCCTATGAAGAGCCATGAAGTATGATTATGTGCACACAGACCATGGATTATATCACCTTTTCTTGTTTGTTTCTTTGTTTTCAGTTTTCTTTTCTTTTTTTTTTTTCTTTTTTTTTGGTACTGGGGATCAAACTCGGGACCCTTGCGCTTGTGAGACAGGTGGCAGAACAACTGAGCTAAATCCCCGGCCCTATATCACTTTTTCTTATCTCCAATTGCCTTTCCCCACACCTTAGACCACCCTGTTTCTTCATCTCATAAATACCTCAAACCCCTTTTGGGGAGGCAGATTTGAGTCTGAGAGATGTTTCTCCTCACATTTGGCCACCTGGTGAACAAACTCTTTCTCTTTTACCAAAGTCATTGCTTCCATGATTGGCATACTGTATGGCCAGGAAAATGGGCCTGGTTCAGTAGCACTTGCTTTTGAAAGGAAGCACACACACATCCACACTGGACCTTCCCAGTCTTCCATCCCTGTCTCCAGCCTGCCTTTCTCAACTTCTCTTCTGAGCTTCTTCTTTGCCCTTTTATTCTCTGAGGAGACCATGCCTCATGCTTTCCTCCTCCCGGAGTCCTCACTCACACCTTTCTGCTGCCTCTGTTTGTCAAAATCCCATGGCCTGTGAACCACTCAGGTTTGGGTTCAGTTGCATGTAAAAGAAGTTCTGCTACACTGGCTGAACCAAGAATTTGTTTATCTTGTGCAGCAAGAAGTTCAGGGGCAAGCAGGTAGGGCTGGTATGGCGGCTCAGGGATTCAGGGATTCCATCCAGGAACCTAGCCCTTTCCAACTCCTCACTGCCTGACAGCTGCTGAGCTGTAGGCATTTTACAGTTTTAGGAAGAAAGAGAGGCAGAAGTGGCAGAAACTGTCCTAGAAGAAACCTGCATATGTCTCATTGGCCAGAACAAAGTCACCTAGCAACCCCCAGCTTCAAGGGAGTCTGAGGTTTTAAGCTTTCTAGCTTCTAAAGGTCAGCTAGAAGGGAATTGAAATGGCTGTGGAATGATTTAAACTGTTTTAAATGTTACCTCCTCCTTGAAACCTTTTTCGGGCATCTTAAACTTTCTTTGCTTTAATCTAACATGTGCATTCCTTTTTAGAGAGCTTATATTTTGCCTGTGTTATATATTAGTCTCATCTTTTCTTCAGGAATATGTTTCTTAAGGATAATAGATGCTCTCTTCATACCCTTGTTTCCCTTGCAGCTTGTTTTAGACTGATTTGTGCTTTCTGCTTCCTTCCACGTGTCCACCCTCCTGCTCTTTTTTTCCTAAAATGCACATGGAAGACATTCCATAAGCTTGTGTTGATTTAAACTGAGTTGAATTAAATTAGAGAGGGATGGTGTGGTTATTGGAAAGGGTGCTGGATTTGAACCTGATTTTAATCTGTGGGTTTTTATCATTCATGTGACCTTCTTAGACCTAGATTTTCTAATCTGCAAAATTAGGGGATTTTTTTTTCTCAAATTCTTTTATTGGTACATTTTAGGTATACAACACATTTACATTTCTCATTGGGAACTTGTACCTTTACATGATGAATCTTGGTTCTTATTTTTTCCCCATTCCTAGCCCTCCCTTCACCCCCTCCACCTTTCCCTATTTACAAAGACTTTATTTCCATTTTTTCCATTTCTCATCATTTTTCCTTTCCCTTCTTTCCTTTCCCCTGCCCCTCCCACTACCCGTACCCCTGTGAACCTTTTCTTACTATTTTGCATTATCGATTATTCATTCTAATCATTGGTACATTTCAGGTCTACAATATAATGACATTCATCATTGGAAATTTGCACCTTTCCATAATCTCTCTTGGTTCTTATTTTCCACCCTTGCCTAGCCCTCCCTTCAACCCCTCCATTCCTCCCTATCTACAAAGATTTTGTTCCTATTTTTCCATTTTCTCATATTAATCCCATTCCCTTCTATCCTTTCCCCTAGCCCTCCCATTTCCTTCTCCTTTGCCCCTTTTCTTCCTATTTCACATTACCTATTATATGTTTTAGTCCTTATTTACACTTTCAGTTTCTCACACTAGAGAAACTATTCAGTATTTATGCATGTGTGTCCTATTTATTTCACTTAAGAATATTGCCTCAATGTGCATCCATTTAGCTATGAATGTCTCTAATTTCTCATTTTTTATGGCTGAGTGGTACTCCATTTTATTAAAAAAACACATTTTCTTTATCCAGTCTCCAGTTGATGGGTATTTGGGCTGTTTCCAAGTTTTAGCTATTACAAACTGCGCTGCTATGAACATGGGTACACATATATCATTGTGGTATGATTCTTTTAATTCTTTGGGGAAGATCCCCAGCAGTGGAATAGCGGGGTCAAATGGGACTTCCAGTCCTAGTTCTTTGAGGTATCTCCATACTGATTTCCACAGTGGTTGCACCAGTCTACACTCCCACCAGCAGTGGAGCAGGGTTCCTCTTTCCCCACTATATTAATCCTTCCTACCCAGGAGCAGGGGATGTCTGTCCATTATCTGATATCATCTTCAATGTCTCTTTTCACAGTGCCATAGTTTTCAGAGAAGAGGTCTTTGATTTCTTTCGTTAGGTTGATTCCTAGGTATTTCAGCTTTTTGGATGCTATTGTGAAAAGAATTATTTGCCCTATTTTTCTCTCAGTGAGTCTGTCATTCATGTAGAGGAAAGCTATTGATTTTTGTGTGTTGACCTTGCAACCAGCTACTTGACTGAATTTGGTTATTAAGTCTAGAGGACTTTTGGTGGAGTTCTTGGGGTCTTCTATACACAGTATCATGTCATCTGAAAATAATGACAATTTGACTTCTTCATTTCCTATCTTTATTCCTTCTATTTCTTTCTCTTGTCTAATTGCTGTGGCTAATGTTTCCAAAGCTATATTGAATAAGAGTGGTGATAGTGGACATCCTTGTCTTGTTCCTGATTTTAGTGTGAATGATTTCAGTTTTTGACCATTTAGTATGATATTGGCTGTTGGTTTTTCATAGATGGCTTCTATCAGTTTGAGGTAGAGACCATCTATTCCAATTTTTTGCAGGGTCTTTATCATAAATGCATGTTGGATTTTGTCAAATGCTTTTTCTGTGTCTATGGAGATAATCATATGGTTCTTGTCCTTGGCCCTATTGATATAGTGTATTACATTGATTGATTTGCATATGTTGAACCATCCCTGCATCCCTAGGATGAATCCCACTTGATCAGGGTGTATGATCTTCTTGATGATCTTCTGCATTCTGTTTGCCAGTATCTTATTAAGGATTTTTGCATCTATGTTCATTAGTGAGATTGGCCTATAGTTCTCTTTTTCAGTTGGGTCTTTCTCTGCTTTGGGGATCAAGGTGATGCTTGCTTCCAGGAATGAATTTGGGAATATTGCTTCCCTTTCAGTTTCACAGAAGAGTTTAAATAGTAGTGGCAGCAGTTCATCTCTAAATGTCTTGTAGAATTCAGCATTGAAACCATCAGGGCCTGGGCTTTTCCTAGTTGTTAAGTTTTTAATTACGTTTCCAATTTCATTGGTTGATATTGGGCTGTTTGGAATTTTTAGGCCTTCTTCGTTCAACTTTGGTAATTCATATGTATCTAGGAATCTGTCCATTTCTTCTGTGGTTTCCATTTTATTGGCATATAGGTTCTGGAAGTAGGTATTTCTGCTGGATCTGTTGTAATTTCACCTTTTTCATTCCTAATTGCATGGATTTGGGCCTTTTCTTTCCTTTTTCTGACAAGGTTGGCTAAAGGTTTGTCAATTTTGTTGATTCTTTCGAAGAACCAGCTCTTGGCTTCATTGATTTTTTGTATTGTTCTCTTAGTCTCCATTGCATTGATTTCTCCTCTGATCTTTATAATTTCTTCCCTTGTATGAGATTTGGGGTTGTTCTGCTCTTCTTTTTCTAGAAGCTTGAGGTTCAGCATCAGGTTGTTTAATTGGGCTCATTCTGCTTTCCTAATATGCGTATTCACTGCTATGAATTTCCCTCGTAAGACTGCTTTCATTGTGTCCCATAGATTCTGATATGTTGTATTGTCATTGTCATTTAATTGAAGGAACTGTCTGATTTCTTCTTTAATTTTCTCTGTGACCCATTGGTTATTCAGAAGTGTGCTGTTCAATTTCCACGTGTTTATGAAATTTTTCCACTTTCTTTTGCTATGGGTCTCCAATTTCATCTCACTATGGTCTGATAATATACAGGGGATAACTTCAATTCCTTTGCACTTACTTAAACATGTTCTATGTGTGAGTATGTGGTCTATTTTGGATAATAACCCATGTGCAGCTGAGAAGAATGTGTATTCTGATTTTGTGGGGTGGAAGACTCTGTAAACATCTGTTAAGTTCATTTGTTCAAGAGTTTGATTGAGTTCTAGTATTTCATTACTTATTTTTAGTCTAGTTGATCTATCTATTTGTTACAGTGAGGTGTTGAGGTTCCCCACTACAATTGTATTAGTGCATATATGACTTTTCATGTCCGTTAGTATTTGTTTTATATAGTTGGGTGCACTAGTGTTTGATGCATAGATATTTATGATTGTTATCTCTTCCTCTTGGATTGTTCCCTTTACAAGGATGTAGTGTCCTTCTTTGTCTCTCTTAATCAGTGTTGGTTTGAAATCTACTTGATCTGCAAAGAGGATAGCTACTCCTGCTTTTTTTTGCATTCCTGTCACATGGAGTATTGTTTTCCACCCTTTAACTTTCAGTCTATGAGTTTCCTTTTGAATTAAGTGTATTTCTTGTATGCAAGATATTGTTGGATTTTGCTTCTTGACCCATTCTGCCAATCTATTTCTTTTGATTGGTGAATTGAGACCATTAACATTGATGGTTATAACTGAAACGTATGGACTTGTCATTTCCATGACTTTTTCTTTTTGTTGGGTTCTCCCCCTTTACATTTAATTTCTTGTCATGCCAGATGTGTTCATTCTGCTTTGCTTCCTGGGGTTGTGATCCTCAATGTCTGTTCCTAGGATATTGTGTAAATTTTTTTGGAGTGCTGGTTTGGTATTCATGAAGTTCCTAAGGTGTTCTTTGTCATGAAAGTATCTTATTTCTCCATCAATTTTGAAAGATAGCTTTGCAGGGTACATCATTCTGGGTTGGAGGCTGGTTTCTTTTAGGGCTTGGAATATGTCACTCCAAGCTCTTCTTGCCTTGATGGTTTTTGTTGAGAAGTCTGCTGTGATTCTGATGGGCTTTCCTTTGTATGTGATTTGTTTCTTTTCTCTGACTGCTTGTAGAACTTTGTTCTTCTGTTGTGTTTCTGGAATCTTAACAATTATATGCCTATGTGTAGATTTTTTTTGACCAAGGCTATTTGGAGTCCTATATGCCTCACTTATCTGTATGTCAAGTTCTTTTCCCCTGCTTGGGAAGTTTTCTGCCATGACTTCTGTGAAGAGTTTTTTTATGTCATCTGCACTCTCTCCTGTTTCTTCGTTGACTCCAATCAGTCTTATCTTATTCTTCTTTGCATCGTCTAGCAGCTGCTGGATTGATTTCTCATGTTCCCTTATAATTTTGAAGCAATTTTTCTTTTCCTGGTCACTAATTGCAATCTTATCTTCTATATCTGAAATTCTGTCCTCACATTGGCTCATTCTGCTGTGTAGACTTTCAATGGAGTTTTTCATGTCTTGAATATCTATTTGCATCTGTTTTATGGATTCCATTTGTTTCCTATGTTGGGATTCCATCATGTTCCTGAGCTCCTCTCTAGATTTATTAATCAAATCTTGCACTAGGGGCACAATTTCTCCTGTTATCTGAGAAATTATTTCTGATTTCATTTTTTCCGGATCCCCTTTTGTTGCCAGTTCAGTGGGTCCAGGTGGTTGAGTATCAGAGTGTTCCATCTCATTTCCCTTTGGGGTTGCTGTAGGTGATCTGGAAGTCTGGTTTTGAGACTTATTTACATATTTTCTCATTTCGACTGGGGAGGCAGTAGGAGTGCTGTTGGCACCTGCGCGGCTCAGCTCCTCTGAGCTGGGAGAGGTGGGACAGGGGGCAGAAGCAGTAGTAGGGATGGTGGCCTGGAAGCCCCTTCCTCTGGGCCGGGAGCGGTGGGACAGAAGGCAGCCCAAAATCCCTTTCCTCTGGGCTGGGAGCATCGGAAGGGACGGTGGCCTGGAAGCCCCTTCCTCTGGACCAGGAGCAGTGGGATGGCAGCTCAGAAGCCCCTACCTCTGGGCCAGGAGCGGCGGGACAGACCAAAGTTAGGGAATTTGACTAAATGATCTCATAGTTTTCTTCCAGCTTTGAGAACTTGAGAATTCTCATGAATGAGATTGTGGATCCCATTCAGGACAGTGAGGGCCAACAAAACAGGGAATGGGAGAGCCCAGACACCTCTCACTCAATCTCACAGTTATGGGCCAAGCCAAGCCCAGAGGAGCCAACCACCTGGGTCAAGAGGCTGCAGAGAAGAGGTCAGTTCTAATGTAAGTAAGCAAGGGCAATCTTAGGAGATCAAGTTTCAGAAGTGGGAATCCTCCAGTTTCCAAATCTTACAGCCTCACTAATGAAGGGAAGGGTTTTTGGCTGGGGATTTCGCTCAGTGGTTCCAACACCTGAATTTGATCCCCGGTACCAAAAAAAAAAGAGAGAGAGAGAAAGGTTTTCTTTGACTGTCTTTGGGCTTAGAAAAGATAGAACCCCATACCTGGCCTCATCTATGAACTAGAACAAGTCACTAGTATGTGGCTCATATTCTGCAATGGGATAGGGAAGCAAGATCTATGAGTTAGAAACTTTGGTCAGCCCCTGTGTTACTTTGAACAAATTAATCATCTTCTCTGGGCTTTAGATTCCCATCTATAAAAGACAGGCAATGGTTATATGACTGGTTTTCCGATCTTTAACACTGAAACAATAAATGATTAAAAGTTTGAATAGGTTTCTCATGCGGTAAGCTTCACTCTAGGAAGGAATGCTTGATGAGTTGTGGAGTCCCTGAAGGGCCTTTGCAGACCCCTGGGGCCAAACAAGAAAATGACTACAGCAAGTGCCCTTCCAGCCTACTCCATGCTCCCTGACTGCCTATGGCTTTCTGGTTATAGTTACAGTTTTGTCCTGCTTATGGTTACAGTTTCATTCTCTTTTGTCTTTACATTTTCTAGCTACTGCAGTTTGGTCCCAAGTTTCAGTGTTTTCTCTAAGAGATAATAGAGCTAAGAAGGTATCACCATGACTTGGTCACAAGCTGACAGGTTTCACCCCTGTACATTTCTTGTTGCAATTCATTCCTCATTCTCTTCATTGAAACTTCTTTTCCCTTCCCCACCCCAATACAGGGCTTGTTCTTAGCCTCCTTGGCCCTTATCTCATTCGTGAGATGTTATAATGAATCAAGCCATTTCTATTCTTTGTCTCCCAGTTTAGTGAGTCACAGGTAGGCTGTGTGCAAAGGAACCTCACACAGGATTCTACTGAAAGCCTCATGTCAGTGGTGACAGTTGTTGACTTTGATATTTTTTTGTCATCTCTAGGGAGAAAGACATTTTAATGCTAGTTTCACAAGGGACCTGCCAGACCAGTTTCACTAGGGTTCTCCAGGTAGAAACATAGGCAAAATTTGTGATTCTTCTTCCTCTTTCAATTTACTAATACTATTAACAATAATGCAATAATCCTCAACTATAATTTATAGAATTTCTATCAGGTTTCAGGTACACAGCTAGATGCTTCACATGTATTATTTTTAATCTTAATAACTTTAGAAGGCTGATGTTATTATCCCATTTTGCAGAAGAGTAAGCCTCAAGGAAATTAAGCCCTTGCCCCATAGTTGCCTGACTGCTAAGAAGCAAAACCTGTATTCCAACTCAAGGCTGTCTGATTCTAGGCCTCATGTTCTTTCTAAATACTTTTTTTAGATGTTGAAGGTTTGTGACAATCTTGATAAGTAAAAGCAGAAAAGAAAAGAGAAAAGAAAAAGCTATTGATAATTTCTAAAACTTTTGTTTTGTTTTCACAGTACTGGGATTTGAACCCAGAGCCTCCATACTCTCCTACAACATCCTCAGCCCTCTTTTTTATTTTTACTATGAGACAGGGTCCACTAAGTCATTGAGTTGCCTGGGCTGGCCTTGAACTTGCAATGATCCTCCTGCCTCAGCCTTTCAGAAAACTGGCATGCTTCATTTTTCCTGCCAACAATTTGTGATATATTGGCTACCAAAAAAGCTCAACCAAGCCCAGGTGTCCAGGGTGTTTTTTGGGATTAGTCACACAGGTACCATTGCCTAGCACGTACCAAAATTCCAGACTTCCTGAACCAAAACAAGTGTTCAGCATGAACCATAATAGTACAAAAAGTTTAGCACAATGAGCCACACTTACCAGTTAGGGAGTGGTGGGAAACCTCCTCCAGTCTCTTCCCAAATCACATCAAGTTTGGCCAAGGAATCTTTAGAACAAAATTATGGTCAGCAGGACCCCAAGCAGTAGGGAGAGGCCCACCTGAAGTTGATCTTATCCCCTTCAGGGGTTTTGTACTTCACCAGTTAAAACAATTCCCACCTACCATAAATATCTGTCTTAGAAAGCCAGGTTGCTTTCTTCTTCAAGCTTGATCAATTCCTGAACATGGTGCATCTTTCAGGTTAAATTGTATAAAACTATTTTTCTGTGAAAATGCTTTTGTCCCTCTTGCATACAACCCATCTGGGTGAGAGGTCTGGGTGACAGGGGTGATTCTAAAAAAGTAAAGTTCTCATTGATAGCTGGAGCACACTGATTTTGAAACTACAGAAAGAAAACAGAACCCCCAGCTCCTGAAGAGATGCAAGGAGGCAGCGAGGGCATTGATGGTTTTTGTCTTTCAAAATTACTTCTGGAAGCTTCTTTTCTTCCTGAAGCAGAAATTCTGTGCTGCCTTTCCAAACTGCAGGGAAATCTTTGAACTCAACTCACTGCAGGACCTGTGATAAGACCTGACAACACCTGCCTGCAGACAGCAGGACTTCTCACACAGCACACTTCCAGAAACTGGCCACGCTGGCTAGACAGGTGAACTAGCATCACTGACTAGCAACCCACAACTGCCTCAGGCAATCATGCAGCCAAGGACCAAATGGAGTTAATCAGTTGGAACTGGAGGCCTATAGTGGGAGACCTCATGATAGATAGGTCCCTCAAGCCCGCACTGTCTGGATGATGTAGGCCCTGCACAAAATGACCCAATCATTGTCAACTCAGTGTTTGCAGGTGTGCTTTCTGGGGCTGACCACCTTGATCCACCTGTTATTCACTCTCTCTGCCCTGGAAGGCCAATGCGTCATCTGCACCCCACTGGCCAGAACTGTCCTAAACCTAAGTTGATGCCTTAGGCCCAAGGGAAGAAAAGTTCATAAGTAATTCTCAGCCTGGCTCTATGTAAGGTTCCATCCCTTTTTATCCCAAGCAGACTGGAAAATGGTCACTTACTTCCTGGCCCCAGATACATTTAATAACCAAACTGGCTTAGGAGTATGGCCCTGGAGCTAGAGGAGGAGCCATGCTTCTAGTCCATGCTTGCAAACTGTACCCAGTCCCAGCTGCAGATGAAACAGTCAACAGCAATGAAGCTTCTCTAAGAGAGGCTGAGAGCCCATTTGTCAGTAGTAAGTAAAAGGATAACAGTCCTTGTGATGTGCCCTCCCCACCTGCTACTTCTAGCAATAATCCCTTAAAGCAAGTGGTCTCTGTATCAGAAATGCAGAGCTATTAGCAGCTCCATTTCAGAGGGTCCCAAAAGGTCCCAAAGGGTCCCTTTCCTGTGGACATTTGTATGTGACCCAGATGGTCCAGGAATCCATGATAATCTCATGGTTTTGCACCCCCAAAGGGGTGTCCTGTATTTACAAAGCCCTGTCACCAACCCTGCACCTGGAGCAGATGGTATCAGGCTTCAGCTCAGAGTGACGTCAGGATCAAAGAGCTCAAGATTGCAAAAGGGCTAAAGGCCTTTCTCTGACAATAGAAAAGGTAAGACACTGGAGGCCAAAATAGCTGCTTCTGGGTTCTGGGTGCAGCAACAACCAAGGTTTTCCTCATCCCTTTGTGTGGCTCCATTCTTAAAGAGTCTGAGTTGACCAATGAACAACATGTACAGCTGGCTAGAAAATCACCAGCTGAAGGGGTGAGATTTCACAAGATATAATAATGATTTATAAAAGGTTGTTAACGACTAAAAACCACCTTTTAAAAACAACTGGTAAGTGGCTCTCTTTTATGTAGAGTATCTTGTCCCAGAAGCTCCAATAGGCTAAAGTTCGTAGCAAAAATCATCGATATGAAGACATATTCTATTTCTAATACTTAAGACCTTAAGTTCTAAGTTGTGCATCAGTAGCAAGCAGCAGGGAAACTAGTTCACTTTTAAAATTTCTTTTGCAATTTTCCCTGATTGGAATGCCTCTAGCATTCTTGAAATTAGAAAGCTCTTAACACTTTTCATCAGTTCCTACCACAAACCCAGATGCAATCCCACAAACTTTTTTGGTACTTTAACAACAGAATCCCTTTTGTTCTCATTGCAAATTTACTCAAACCTCTACTGGTGAATTTGCCACTTGTGGAGTTAACACAGTTACCAGGATGTCTCTGCTGGAAGGCAAGGAGGGGGCATGTGAATAAATGGCTGTACAGTCCTCTCGTTCTCCTGCCCCTTCTGGTTTATCGAAGTTTTGCTCCTAGGAACTGACATCATTTTTTTTTTTTTGTACCGGCAATCAAACTCAGGACCTTGTGCTTGCCAGGCGGGCATGGCGCCGCTGAGTTACATTCCTGGCCCACCTAGGAACTGATTTTTTCCCTCCCACTTGGAGGAAATAGAAACACAATTTTTTTTTTTTTTTTGTACCGGAGATAGAACTCAGGACCTTGCACTTGTGAGGCAGGCGCCGGAACGACTGAGCTAAACCCCCGGCCCAGAAATGCAAGTTTTTAACATTTTGAGTTCACCATTTGGACTGGTCAGCCCCTTTCTCCTCCCGCCTGGAAAACAGAACAAAATCAAAGGTGTTTCTCTATCCCTTCAGCCGGCACCACCAAAAGCAGCCCAGGGCTCCCACAGCCAATTCTTCTGGGGTCAGAACCACCATTTTCAAATTCCTTTAGGTAACTTTGATCTGTCCTGACAGTTACTCATTACCCACAGTTTTTTTTTGTTTTGCTTTGTTTTTAATTTATTTATTTTTTTTAGCCACAGTTTTATACCATCCGTATCTCTATAGCCATCCTGACACCCAATGGTCATCTTCTATGATCTTTGTCTCTCCTTTTCCTACAACACTTAGCTATATTTCAGAGTCAGGTCCCCTTCTGATGCTCTGTACTGGGGTTCCTGAGTAGCCCCAAGGTTCATTGGGCCACTAAGAGGACACACAAGACTCAGCATACCATCTTAATCACAGCTGTGATTTATTACACTGAGAGGCTCCAAAGCAAAAACAGTGAACTTCCAGGAATCTTCTACCAGGAAATTCATGAAAGGACACACTTAGGTCCTCTGACCACAAACTGACTGCATGTATGAACTGTTGCCTGTGGATCACCCTACTCACCTTAGTTCTTAGTAGGAACTGAGTCCATAAACCAAACTGACACAAGACGGATTAACAGGAGAAAAGCATGCATATTTTATTAATTCTTACATGTACACCAGGGCTCTCCCAAGCTTTTATACTTTTTAGACAAAGAATGATAAATTTGTGAAAAAATTTGTAGTAGGACAGATCTAGTGGGACAGAAGCAGTAAATTCCAGAGGTCACTAAGAGATATGGAGGGGATATAAAACTAATGGAGATAAAGGCTATTTATAAGTTTATTTGTGCTGGTTCATTACAGAAACATTCTTTTGCATATGATAAAGATTCTTTCTGCATGTTGGTGCAAGAAGGATATCTTTCTCACAAAAATTTTTGCTGCTTGCTACATGTAGGAAAAGACAGTCAACTGGATCTTTCTGCAAGTACAACTTCTCAAGAGACATAAGCCAGAAATAATAAATATGCCAGGTGTTAGTTATGTCCTTGGCTCCTTCATCTACCAAAGAAACTTGCCCAAGCCTAGACATCCAAGGTCTTTTATTGCCATTGATCACAGAGACACCTCTTCCTAGCACCTCTCCCTACTCTCAGAAGGAAAGCAGTTGTTCAGCATAAACCACGCTGTTGGTACAAATGGTTTAGCAGAGTAAGCTATTCTTACCATTCCAGGAATGATGAGAATCCTCTTCCAAATCTCAAATTCCCAGACATCGCCCAAGGGCCAACCTTGAAAGCAGGTCTTTTTAGGGAAACAGTCTTAGATATCCTTGTTAATTCTTTTCTATGCCATAACTAAAAAGGAAGGAAGGCAAATAGGAAAATAGAGTCCACGAGAGAAAAAATAATATGAGAAAATAGTGAGGCAGGAAAGGAAAATGGGAAAATATTTTTGTCATTGTTATTGTTCTGGTTTTGTTTGTTTGCTTGTTTTTTGTTTTTGAGATAGAGTCTAGCTGTGTAGTTCAGGCTGACCTTGAACTCACTATGTAGTCCAGGCTGGCCTTGAACTCACAGTGATCCTCCTGTTTCCACCTCCCAAGTGCTTTGATTATAGGTGTGCACCACCACATCAGGCTGGAAAATATTAAGTCTGAAGATGAAAAATAGAGAAAACAAACACTTCTATAATAATGTTAAGCAATAATGTCATAATCTTGAACTTGTACTATAAGGGGACAGATCATTATTCAAGCCCTGGGCTCAGGACGCAGGACAATCCCACTAAATATTTAGTAAGCCCCCCTTTTTAACACTTTATAGTAGCAGAACTCTTTAGTCAAATGAAACCTGACTTAGAAGTGCAATCAAGACACAAAATTTGAACCTTTGAGCCTAGCGAGTAGGGGATGTCCTTCCTGCTCCCTCATGCTCTCAAGGTTCGATGAAAGACAGGTAGAAACCATTGATTTAGTATAATCTTATTTTCCACAAAGACACCTTAACAAAGTTCTCATGATCTCAGAAATACAGCCCATTTATTTGGAATCTCAATTCTTTTTGTTATTTTTTTTTCTAAGTGTCCCTTGAAGAAGCTGGATTAAAGTCAATATTTCCTAGTAATCTCCCAATACGTCCACTTATTCTTTAAAAAGATTAAAAATAAATAAACAGAAGATCTGACTTTTGGAAAATACTCCTATGTATGCCATTCTGTTGCAACCTATCATGAATCATCAATCTGTTCTTCAGGGGCTAGCAATCTACTCTCGTGCAAGCCTTAACTTCTCTGGCCAGAATGCCTTCTCTTCTAGTCTCATAGTGTCCCTACTTTTTCTCCAGTATGGCTGGCTTTGGATAGGGGTTGTACACATATTTATTTTATTTCCAAGACAGGTATGTCTTCATGCATGTCCTTTCTTGTGCAATGCTTCACTGGGCACCCTGAAGGCCCAGCTAATGTTTCCTGAATTATGTTCACAGAGCTAGGGTCCACGAAGCCCAGTCTGTTAACTGGTCAGAGGAGGTTCGAGTCTGGTGACCACAGAGAAGTAGCTTTGAAGAACATTTCTTCTACTTCCTACTTTAATTTTTCAATCAGGAAGTTGCTTATAAAATTGATGAGGAAAAATGCAGCCTTGTGATCTTCTAATTATAAGTGTTTCATATGTTTTTGTTGCCTTCCAGTAGCTTCTTTAATCTTAAAATAAAGCCCTTCACAGTAGCCAGAGATTTTAGTGTTCTGTCCAGTGTATGTTTTGACCAGTATGGTTTTCTGCTTCATCCTGATTGATGTTGAAAGTATTTGTGATTTACTTTAGAACCCAGCTACCTATAGTGGACTATTAGATTTAGAATAGACATTAGAAGACACCGAGTCCAGTTTTCTGCCCAGGTCCCTTCTGTGATGTCTTGATGGTCAGCCACCTTGCCTGTCTGTTTGTCTTCTCTGAACAAGGAACTTATAGTGGTTTCATTGCATCTGGAGCTTGACAGAATCCACTTAGGAGAACTATTCCTTCTTCTAAGATGCACATGGCCTCTATGCCACTGCCCCTGGACATGGCTCTCTCTTCTGGGGCTGCATGAGGTACAACTCATTCCTCACATAATCCTTCTTTGGGTCTAGGGTGTGCAGCTTTTCATCAATTTTGACTTAACATAAAACATTTGTGAAGGACCCTGTGCATTTTGTCAGGGTAGAGAGAATGATATTTGGAAATACCATACAGTGTATCCACTCAGTGTACCCTAATTGTGACCTACTGTACATTGCCATGTTCAAAGAAAATAATTGTAGGGATAATATCCCATGACTCTATTTATATGAAATTCTAGAAAAAGCAAAATTATAGTGAAGTTTCCAAAAACAGGTCAATGATAGCCAGGGGTCAGAAAGGGAACAGACCTGTAGAACACAAGGGAATGTTTTGTTTCATGGAAACATTCCATATCCTCACTGTGGTGGTGAGCCTACTACTCCACATTTTAAAAAATTTATTGAATTCTATACTTTATCATATGTAAAAATTCTATGCTTTATCATATGGCTCAATAAGTAGTAAGACATCTCTAAAAGGAGAGAATGAGAGAACAGAAACATCCCTCTTCTCCTCCCTGCCTTAAGTTTTTCTACTGTGATTTGAAAGATAGCCGTGTAGCTAAAGCAAGTTCTGACCTGAGTTTAGCATAGATTTTATTAAAATATAACATACATCCAGAAAAGCACATAGTCATTGGTATGCAACTCAATGAATAGTCACAGTAAACACAATTATGCAACCATCCCCTACACAAAGAACAAAGTAGCCCGAATCTTCAAAACCTCCACTTGTGTCCCTTCCAGGCATTAACTCATCTCCCCAAGGATAATCACTACTGTGACTTCTAATATAATTATGTTGCCCATTCTTGAACTTCAGGGGAATGGAATATTGCAGCAGTTCTCCTTTATGTCTGGTTTCTTTTGCTCATTATGATGTACAAGAGATTCACCCATGATGTTGGAAAAACTTGTACATTCTCCTTGTTAAGTGGTCATTCTAGTTGTGTGTATAAACAATGACTGTTTTATCCATTCCAATGTTTATTTGCAGTCATTGGTTACTATGAAGAATGCTGCTATGAGCATCCACATTTAAAAAAGAAATTGGCAGGCATAGTAATACTAAATTGATAGAGGAGTTTATTTTGGCATAGTGGGTCCTGTGCTTTCATGGGCCCTTGAATCTTGGAAAGAGAGAAAACCCAGAGAATGGACTTTTCTTGATTGGATGAGAATTTCTGTGGGTGTCTCTACCTTGTCCAAAGTTAGTGACTAACTTCTTTCCTGCTTCTGTATCACTCTGTATCTTAGTGTAGATTCAAGATCGTCCATGGGGACAAGACTGTAGATGATGAGAGCTTTGGAATTCTTAAATTAAGTTGGTGTGAATGAGTGAAGATTAACCTCCAAATGTGCCATGATATGAGAATCTAGGGCCCTCTCCTGCTTCCTTCTTCCTTCTTGCTTTGTACCCAAGGCTCCCAGGTTCCCAGCTGGCAGTCACAACAGTGTGACAATAGCTGTAAGGGTGTGGGATGCACCTTTCTTCAGCTTTCCATACAGCCTGTCCTGCCCTACCCTCTCCTCCACCCCCTCTCCTTGCACACAGAGTGATGGCAGAGTGGCAAGACCAAGGGTGTGGGGGAAACTGGTCTGTCATCACTCAGGCAGGACTCAGACTTGGAACAAGGAAGCACTGGGAGTCTGCTAGGTTGTCATGCAACAGGATTCACGCAGTATACATCATATGCCCATTAAGGGACCCGAAGGAATTGGCCCCAGAAGGAATTTCATTGGACTTGAGGGTGTGGGCAGAATAAAATCTTTTCTAACAGCTTGTCAAATGTTCCCTGCAGCTGATTGGAAAGGTCTGGGGAGGAGCTTGGACTTTATTCTTGCTGTCCTTGTCTTCATTCTTAGAAGGGGAGGAGGTGGCCAGGGAAGGGGAAAGAGGAAGTGGATTAACAGGCTCCTAATTTTCTTTTTAGCTTACTAGGGATGTTTAGTCACATTTATGGAAGGGTAACACAGAATCAGAGGAGCCAAGTAACTGACTAGAAGCAAAACTTGAACTAGAACTCAGAACATCAGTATAAGAACTGAAAAGGGGCAAGGATGGGAAAAGAGTATTGATGGTTGTGTGTGACAGCTACTGATCAGAGTTTATGTGTGTATACCTCATTTGCTCCAAGTAGCAATGCTATTACATTGATGACACATTATTTTGTAAGCCCATTATTTTTTAATGAAGTGCCTACCATAGTGCCCATTACAGTCCTTGGTACAATGAAGATCAAGATGGAGGTAGTCCCTGCCCTGTAGGGCTTGGTGTGGAATACAAAGACCATGATAATGCACTGTGGTCACAGCAGGAGTATAGAATGCTGTGGAAGCACTTACATGGGGCCTAGCTCAGACTTGAGGAAGTCAGAGAGGGCTTGCTCAAGGAACTGTCAGGACTAGGGTAGCCAGAGCATGGAAGTAGGAAGGTAGGGAATGAGGCCCAGAAATGAGGCCCAGAAATGAGGCCCAGAGGGAGTGCTTGGGAAGATATTTGGATTTCACTTAAGACAGAGGTTTAAGGTAGAGGTTTTTGGAGGGTTTTGAGTGATGGGATGGTACGTACTATTCTAAGGAAGACTTTGCCTTTGGTGTGAATCCTGGGATGGAAAGGACAGGTCTGGGGGCAGGGAGGTGAGCTAGGGAACTATAGCAGTGATCCATAGCAGCAAGAACAGTCACGTTAACTAGGAGAGAATCAGAGGAAATGAGCAGAAATGGATGAATTTGAGAAATCAATTTAGGCATTAGAATCACTAGGACAGGTTAGTCAATGGTCTGTGAGGTATGGAAAGTTAAAGAATCCAAGATGACTCCCAAGTTTCAACTTGGGCACCATCATCGTCACAGTACCACCATCTATCCAGTTACTCAAGGTCAATTAGCTCATAACTCATCCCTGTTTGATGCCTTCCTGATTCTATTTATTTCAAAATTTTCCTGTCCATAATTATCTGGACAACAGCCATGAATAGCTTTGGCCAAAGTGTGTAGTTGTACTTTTTAGAGCTGTGGGTTTCTACAGTGGTTTGTGTAGATTTATTGTGAGCCTTAGCAATTAGTTCATTTGAAAGAAACATTAACAAATAGACATATCAACTAGATAAAAAATCAACAATGAAATACTAGAACTCAACCAAACTCTTGAACAAATGGATTTAACAGATATTTACAGAGCGTTTACCCCACAAAATCAGAAAACATATTCTTTTCAGGTGCACACAGGTCATTCTCCAAAATAGACAACATACTTGTTCATAGAACATGTTTAAGTAAATGCAAAGAAATTGAAGTTATCCCCTGTATATTATCAGATTATACTGCAATGAAATTGAAGATCAATAGCAAAAGAAACCCCAAGAACTTCATAAACACATGAAAATTGAGCAACACCCTCCTGAACAACCAATGGGTCACAGAGAAAATTAAAGAAGAAATTATACAATTTCTACAATTAAACAACAATGCCAATACAACATATTGGAATTTATGGGACACAATGAAAGCAGTCTTACAAGGGAAATTCATAGCAGTGAATACCCATATTAGGAAAACAGAGCTAGCTCAAATAAACAATGTAATGCTGAACCTCAAGCTTCTAGAAAAAGAAGAGCAAGGACCGGGGATTTAACTCAGTGGTTCCACTGGCTGCCTCACAAGCACAAGGTCCCAAGTTCAATCTGGGCACCCCCCCCCAAAAAAAGAAGAGTAAGTCAAACCCAAAGCACATACAAGGGAGGAAATTATAAAGATCAGAGCAGAAATCAATGCAATGGAGACTAAGAGAATGATACAAAAAAATCAGTGAAGCAAAGAGCTGCTTCTTTGAAAGAAAGAACAAAATTGACAAACCCTTAGCTAACCTTATCAAGAAAAAAAGGACAGAAAGGGCCCAAATCCATGCAATTAAAAATGAAATGGGTGAAATTACAACAGACCCAGCAGAAATCCAGAGGAATCATCAATGTCTACTTTGAAAACCTATATGTCAATAAGATGGAAAACACAGAAGAAATGGACAGATTCCTAGATACATATGAATTTCCAAAGTTGAATGAAGAAGGCCTAAAAATTCTAAACAACTAATATCAATCAATGAAATTGAAAACATAATTAAAAACTTACCAACAAAGAAAAACTCAGGTCCTGATGGCTTCACTGATGAATTCTATAAGTCATTTAGAGAAGAACTATTGCCACGACTGTTTTAACTCTTCAGTGAAATTGAAAGGGAAGCAATACTCTCAAATTTATTCCTGGAAGCAAGCATCACCTTGATCCCCAAAGCAGAGAAAGACCCAACCGAGAAAGAGAACTATAGGCCAATTTCCCTAACGAATATAGATGCAAACTTCCTCAATAAGATACTGGCAAACAGAATGTAGAAGATCATCAGAAGATCATACACCCTGACAAAGTGGGATTCATCCCAGGGATGCAGGGATGGTTCAACATACCCAAATCAATAAATGTAATGCACTGCATTAACAGACTCAAGGACAAAACCATATGATCATCTTAATAGATGCAGAAAAGCCATTTGACAAAATCCAACACCCATTCGTGATTAAAAACCCTACAGAAAGTTGGAATAGATGGTCTGAATCTCAAACTGAAAAAAGCCATCTATTTTTGTTTTGTTTTGTTTTTTATTTTGGGGGTTTTTTTGGTACCAGGGATCGAACTCTGGTCCTTGCACTTGCACAGCAGGCAGCAAAACCACTGAGCTAAATCCCCAGCCCAAAAAGCCATCTATGAAAAACCAACAGCCAACATCATACTAAGTGGTCAAAAACTGAAATCTTTCACGCTAAAATCAGGAACAAGACAAGGATGTTCACTATCACCACTCCTGTTCAATATAGTTCTGAAAATATTAGCTACAGCAATTAGACAAGAGAAAGAAATAAGGGAATAAAGATAGGGAATGAAGAAGTCAAATTACAGATGTATAATACTCTGTATAGAAGACCCCAAGAACTCCACCAAAAGTCTTCTGACTTAACCAAATTCAGGAGAGTAGCTGGATATAAGGTCAACACACAAAAAATCAATAGCTTTTCTGTACACAAACAACAGACTCATTGAGAGAGGAACTGGAGAAACAACTCCTTTCAAGATACCTCAAAGAACTAGGACTGGAAGTCCCATTTGACCCCGCTATTCCACTGCTGGGGATCTTCCCCAAAGAATTAAAAGAATCATACCACAATGATATATGTGCACCCTTGTTCATAGCAACACAGTTTGTGATAGCTAAAACTTGGAAACAGCCCAAATACCCATCAACTGGAGACTGGATAAAGAAAATGTGGTTCTTTTATAAAATGGAGTATTACTCAGCCATAAAAAAATGAGAAATTAGAGACATTTATGGCTAAATGGATGCACATTGAGGCGATACTCTTAAGTGAAATAAATAGGACACACATGTATAAATACCGAATAGTTTTTCTGGTGTGAGAAACTGAAAGTGTAAATAAGGACTAAAACATATAATAGGTAATGTGAAATAGGAAGAAGAGGGGCAAAGGGGAAGGAAGTGGAAGGGGTAGGGGAAAGGAAAGAAGGGAATGGAATTAATATGAGAAAATGGAAAAATAGGAACAAAATCTTTGTAAATAGGGAGGAATGGAAGGGTTGAAAGGAGGGCTGGGCAAGGGTGAAAAATAAGAACCAAGAGAGACTATGTAAAGGTGCAAATTTCCAATGATGAATGTCATTATATTGTATACCTAAAATGTACCAATGATTAGAATGAATAACCGATAATGTAAAATAGGAAGAAAAGGTCCAAAGGAGTAGGGGTAGTGGGAGGGGCAGGGGAAAGGAAAGAAGGGAAAGGAAAAATGATGAGAAATGGAAAAAATGGAAATAAAGTCTTTGTAAATAGGGAAGGGTGGAGGGGGTGAAGGGAGGGCTAGGAATGGGGAAAAAATAAGAACCAAGATGCATTATGTAAAGGTACAATTCCCAATGAGAAATGTAATTGTGTTGTATACCTAAAATGTACCAATAAAAGAGTTTAAGAAAAAAAAGAAAGAAACAACTCCTTTCACAATGGCATCCAAAAAATGAAATACCTATTAATCAATCTAATGAAGGTTATAAAAGACCTCTACTCTGAAAACTACAGCACTCTGAAAAGAGAGATCAAAGAGGATATTGAAAATGGAAAGGCATCCCTTGTTTTTGGGTAGGAAGACCCAATATAGTGAAAAGAACCCTGGTTTAGGAAACCTGGATTCAAATCCTAGTCCTGCCACCCCACATATCTTCTCTGGGTCTCATTTTCCCATTTTGAAGATGAGGGAGCTGGGCTACATTACCTCTAAGAGCCATTTGAGCATCAGCATCTAAGATTCTGCATGTCTGTGGAGAAGGGAATGAGCGTGAAAACACAGGATTGTAACCTAGAAGCATTCTGCAAGCCATTTAGTTTGACTCTTTAAATGATATGTTTTTCTCCTCTAATGTGGTCCCAGCTGTAACTTACATCAGTTGGGGGAGACACCAACCCCATGACACTTTTGAGGCAGGAGACTAGGGTATGGCAACGTGGCTGAGCAATTGACCTGCCAGCTGCAGAGACTTGCTGATCACAGATGCAGAACAGCAGCTCCAGAGCCTGGCACCTGATATCAATCTTCTAGCATGAGATCAAGCAGGACAGCCTGGATCTAATGTCAGAAAGAAGATATAATAAGATGGCAGCCATGGCTTCACCACTACTGCCTTCTTGTCCTTTTTGGTGGCCCGTTCTGTGTGCAGTGTATATCTGCTCTTTTTCCTTCAAAGCACACTTTTTCTTTTCTTTTCTTCTTTTTTTGCCCTAAAATAAATATTAATCTTTTACTTTCACCAGTTATTCTGACCAATTGATTGAATGGGACAATAAGAGCCTGGAAAACACTTCTGGTCCCTACAACACTTGGTAACACTTCAAGCAAATCAGAATTCTGGAGTGGAACCACAGAGAAGTGTCACTGCATGTTCTCTAGTGACCCTAGGGCAAGAGCCACTGTTTAGAAGATGATGGGCAGTCACATAGGTCTGTGTTCCCCATAGGAAGCCAATGGGAAGAACTGTTGTCTCAGGCTAAAAGATCAACCTGGCAAAGGAGCAGGGCAGGAGGGAAGTCCTTGGCTGAGAGCTAATTCTGACTCCATCTCAAAAATATGTTCCTGGTGTCACAGGAAAAGGAGGTCAGGGAAGTAAGGCAGGAGTTCTAGCTTTTCCCTCTGCTAGCTCCTTTCCTTCAATCCCTCAAAGCATCTTCTCACTACTGGGCTCCTCATAGCCCCAGCAAGGGCATTACGCTCCGCATTCCCAGGGGTGACACGTCTTGCAACAAGTCCTGCAAAACAAGGTGATAGAAAACACTCAGATTACATCTGGTCAAGACATGGAGGAAAACTTTGTGAAAGGCTTCATGAAATAGAAGCCTCTGCTCTAAATAATGGCTTCAATATCATCAGTATCTGTCAACACTTACTGCACATTCACCCTGAGGCCAGAAACCACACCTCTTGTGAGGTGCAAACAGCAGAGCTGTAGATTTGCCCTTTGGCCTCCAAATGGCAGGAAGCAGCAGACAGGAAAGAGCAATCAGTGTGGGGTGGGAGACTCAGAAGCCCAGAGCAGGGCCATTAAACCCTGCCATTCAGTCCTGGAAGTCTTCCCCAAGGAGATGGCAAGCTGTGAAGGACAAGCTTGAATCATGCAGGTAGAAAGGTGTGTATGGCCATGTAGGCAGGGAGGTAATGGTGTCATTACAGTGTTTTATGTGGTATAAAGCCCTTATCCACCCATTACTTCATTTGGTATTGATAGGATGCCAGTTAAGAGAGTTCATAGATTGCTGTTTTCCCTTGGAACTTCTGATCTTCTAGGGACTAGGGTGGAAAATGTTCCTCATCACCAAAGTGAGAGAATCAGAGGCCTCATCTGATAGTGTTGTTGAAGGAATCTTCTCTGTGGCTGACATCTCTATCTGCAATCTCCTTCAGTCTCTCTAGACTTTGGTAACTTGTAAAATAGGTGGATTTTTTCTCATTCTATGCAGGAGATTAGATTGACTTCTCCATCAACACTGGCACACAATGGCCTAAGCAAGAGCTGAGCATTTTAAACACTTCTGGATGAAGGTGAAGGGTAGTCTTTCCAAAGTAGGATTTTGTTTTACCACATGTATCTGCTATACATAGATTTAAGGGAGGGATTATTATTGATATTATTATTACTTACCTCCCCCTGCTCCCTGTTTAAGCCTGTTGTTGGGCTATCATAACCCAGAAATATAAGAACAATTAGTTTGTTTTAGTTTATCCATAAGTGCCTTTAGTTACAGTGTCATGGCTTCCTCAATGTCCTGAACTGATTCAAAATATTTACCTTTTATGGTAATTTTGACTTTCAGAAGCAGCCAGAGATCACACAGTACCAGATCTAGTGAAAAAGGTGAATGAAGACACACTGTAATGTTTTTATGAGGCTGCCCTTCTGTTGGATGGCATGTGGCAGAGGGGACTTCCAGAACTGCTTCAGGAGGTGGCAAGAATGATGGGATACATGTGTCCAAAATAATGAGAAGGAATATTTTGAGGGAGGTTAATGGCTATGTGTCTTTTACTCTAATAAATTTTTTATTTAAACATAAACAATATTGTTCAATTATCCCTTGTGTATTCATACCATCATAGCGAGCTTCTTCTATGACTGCTTAACTCTGATTTAGAAAGTATCACAGAAGAGCTCATGGTATGCAGGGCTTAAGCATAAAGTCCTCTTCATTTTTGTAATTGGGTTTTAAGTAGTGACCTAGAGATGAGAAGTAAACTTTGGCTGAGCTGCCTAAGTTTTCAGAGTATCATAACAGATATAGTAGCTCCCAGATATAGGAAGGGGGTTTTGTGTTCAAGGTCATTTATTCCTAGTGAATCAGAACAGAATGCAGAGACTTGTGAAAGATGTATCCTAATTCAGAATATTTTCTATAAATTGGCTTTTAGAAAAGCATGATAGCTTTAAGAGTTTCCTTGTGTCCAGAAATGGTTTCACATACACCTGGCTCAGCATTCTTAGAAGTTGAGACAGGCAAATTGCAAGTATGAACCCAGTCAGGGCAACTTAGCAACTTAGGCAGACCTTGTAATAAGATTTAAAAAAATAAGAAAGAAGACCTGGGGATGTACATTAGTGCAAAAGCCCTGGGTTCAATCACCAGTAACACACACACACACACACACACACACACACACACACACACCCCACATATGAAAAGTTTCCTTGTAACAGCAATAGAGATGGCTCTAGTATGAGAAGAAAAATCATGATTTCACATTTTAGACGAAAAAAAAACACCACCATTAGGATTCCAAGGTGGCCAGGATTTCCAAGGACCTCTGTTATTTTCTTCTCTTTGCAGGTCTTATCTTTAATTTCCAAATCTACTTTGTAAATTTGGTTCTTATCAAATCAATCAAACACATGAAATGTATTTGCCTCTCTGACCTCTTTCCACACTGATTCTGCATTCAGCAGAACTTGAGAGCCCTGGGCCTAAACACAAAGGCCAGGCCCTTTCCCTAGAGGAGCTCAACAAGCTGCTGGGAAGAGTGAGGAGAGCTGTGATATAAAGAAAGCACCCACAACGAAGCAGGAAGTGTCACTGAGCAAGTCTAGGAAACCACAGAGAATGCTGTCCTTGAGCTTAAAGGTCATTAAACAGGGGAGATAGAGAAAATCAGATCTTCCCCGAGTTTGTAGTTCTCTGTACAGAGGGCCATGTATGTCTGCCTACACTTACACAAAAAAAGCCATTGTTCAGCTATCTGGTGATCTTTAACTATAGTAATATTAGAAATGACAAAAACTGTAATAAACCATGGAGCAATATCTTCAAGATATGTACTCAGTTTGCAAAACAAATGAAGAATAATATCTATAATAGGTTACCATTTGTGTCTTTTAAAAAGGAATACATTTGAAAATGCATAAAATAGAATTTAAAGTGCTTTAGAAACTGGTAACTTTAGTATCTCCAGAAAAGAGAAACACATTGCCTGAGGTGCAGGAGAGGGACTGGGGATCGAATCTTTGGTAAGTGTCTCTATAAAGTATGATCAAAAATACAGTGAATGTTGCTGCCCAGTGCTTTCCAACAGGAAAGCAGGCTCATAAAAACATTACAGTGTCTCCTCACTAGCCTTATTAACCAGTTCTGGCATTGTATGACTCCTGGCTCGTCCTCAAAGTCAAAATGACCATGAAAGGTAAAGATTTTGAATTAATTTAGGACTTTGAAGCAGTGGAACTGAAGACACTCACAAAAAAGGACTTCCAGAACTGTTTGAGAAAGCAACAGGAATGATGAGCTAAGTGTGTTTGAAATAAAGGGGAGTATTCTGAGAGGGATTAATGTGTCTTTTACTGTAATAAATTTTAACTTAAGCATTCACCATAGTTTTTAGATATTTCTTTTTTTTTTTTTGGATGCTATTGTAAAAGGAATTGTTTCCCAAATTTCTCTCTCAGTGAGTCTGCTATTTATGTATAAGAAGACTATTGTTTTTTGAGTGTTGACCTTATATCCAGCTACTCTACTGAATCTGTCAATTAGGTCTAGAAGTCTTTTGGCCGAGTTTTTTGGGTCTTCTATGGAAAGTATCATATCATCAGCAAATAATGACAATTTAACTTCTTCCTTTCCTATCTTTATTCCTTTTATTTCTTTCTCTTTTCTAATTGCTGTGGCTAATGTTTCCAAAACTATATTGAACAGGAGTGGTGATAGTGGACATCCTTGTCTTGTTCCTGATTTTAGCGTGAAAGTTTTCAGTTTTTGACCATTTAGTATGACGTTGGCTGTTGGTTTTTCATAAATAACCTTAATCAGTTTGAAATAAAGACCTTCTATTCCAATTTTCTGTAGCATTCTTACCATGAATGGGTGTTGGATTTTGTCAAATGCCTTTTCTGCCTCTATTGAGATGATCATATGGTTTTTGTCCTTGACTCTGTTAATGTAGTGTATTACATTTATTGATTTATGAATCTTGAGCCATCCTTACATCCCTAGGATAAATCTGATTTGGTCAGGGTGTATGATCTTCTTGATGACAATCTGTATTCTGTTTGCCAGTATCTTGTTGAGGATTTTTGCATCTATGTTCATTAGGGAGATTGGTCTGTAGTTCTCTCTTTGGGTTGGGTCTTTCCCTGGTTTTGGAATCAAAGTAACACTTGCTTCCAGGAATGAATTTGGAAGCCTTGCTTCCCTTTCAATTTCCTTAATGAGTTTAAAGAGTAATGGCAATAGTTCTTCTTTAAATGTCTTGTAGATTTCAGCAGTGAACCCATCAGGACCTGGGCTTTTCTTTGTTGGTAAATTTTTAATTATGTTTTCAATTTCACTCATTGTTATTGGGGTGTTTAGAATTTCTATATCTTCTTCATTTAACTTTGTCAATTCATATGTATCTAGGAATCTGTCCATTTCTTCTGTGTTTTCCATTGTATTAGAGTACAGGTTCTTAAAGTAGGTATTGATGATCCTCTGAATTTCCGCTGGGTCTGTTGTGACTTCACCTTTTTTGTTCTTAATTGCATAGATTTGAGCCTTTTCTTTCCTTTTTTTGGATAAGGTTGGCTAAAAGTTTATCAATTTTATTTATTCTTTTGAAAAACCAACTCTTTGATTCATTAATTTTTTGTATCATTCTCTTAGTCTCCATTGCATTGATTTTGGCTCTGATCTTTATAATTTCCTTTCTTGCACGAGCTTTGGGTTTGTTATGCTCTTCTTTTTCAAGGAGCTTGAGGTTCTGCATTAGGTTATTTATCTGAGTTATCTCTGTTTTCCTAATACGGGCATTCACTGCTATGAATTTCCCGCTTAGAACCGCTTTCCTTGTGTCCCATATATTCCTGCATGTTGTACTGGCATTATCATATACTTGTAGAAACTGTCTAGTTTCTTTTTTAATTTCCTCTGTGACCCATTGGTTGTTCAGGAGGGTGTTATTCAATTTCCAGGTGTTTGTGGGAGTTTTGCAGTTTCTTATGTTATTTGACCTCCAATTTTATTGCACTATGGTCTGATAATATACAGGGGCTAACTTCAATTCTTTTACATTGACTTAGACATGTCCTATGAGCTAGAATGTGGTCTATTTTGGAGAATGACCTGTGTATGGCCAAAAAGAATGTGTATTCTGATTTTGTGGGGTGGAACACTCTATAAACATCTATTAAGTCCATTTGTTCAATAGCTTGGCTCAGTTCTAAAATTTTGTTGTTAATTTTTTATCTAGATGATCTGTCTATTTGTGATAATGGGGTATGGAAGTCCGGCACTACAACTGTATTAGTGCTTATTTAATTTTTCATGTCCATTAATATTTGTTTTGTATAGTTGGGGGCTTTTGTATTTGGTGCATATATATTTAGGATTGTCATCTCTTCCTCTTGGATTCTTCCCTTCCCAAGGATGTAGTGACCATCTTTGTCTCTCTTAATTACTTTTGGTTTGAAATCTACTTTTTATGCAAATAAGATTGCTACCCCTGCTTTCTCCTGGGTTCCTGTCACATGGAGAGCTATTTTCCATCCTTTTACTTTCAGTCTATGAATTTTTTTTTGAGTTAGGTGTGTTTCTTGTATACAGCATATTGCTGGATTTTGCTTCTTAATCCATTCTGTCAGTCTATTTCTTTTGATTGGTGAATTGAGGCCATTAACATTGAGAGTTATAATTGATAGATATTGAGTCATCCTTGTTATGATGTTTTGCTGTTGTTGGCTCTTTTATTTCTTATTTTTTCCCCCTTTCCCTTTAGTTTCTTACCTTGCCTGGTGGCTTCCCTCTCTTGGGCCTCATGGAGTTGTGACCTTCATTGTCTTTTTCTCGGATATTGCTTAGAATTGTTTGGAGTGCTGGTTTGGTGTTCATGAAATTTCTCAGGTGTTCTTTGTCATAGAAGTATCTAATTTCCCCATCAATTTTGAAAGATAATTTGGCAGAATACAACGGTCTAGGCTGGAAGTTATTTTCTTTTAGGGCTTCAAATACTTCACCCCAGGCTCTCCTTGATTGGAGGGTTTGTGTTGAGAAGTCTGTCGTGATTCTGATGGGCTTTCCTTTATAGGTGATTTGTTTCTTTTCTCTAATTGCCTGTAGGATTTTGTTCTTCTCTTTGGTTTCTGGGATCTTGACTATTATATGTCTAGGTGTAGTTTTTTTTTTATCGTGGCTAGTTGGAGTTTTATATGCCTCACTTATCTGTATGTCCAATTCTCCACCTCTGTCTGGGAAGTTTTCTACTGTTACTTCTGTGAACAGGTTTTTTTATGTCAATTGAACTTTCTCCTGTTTTTTCATGGACTCCTATCAGTCTTATGATATTTTTCTTTGCATCATCTAGCAGCTGCTGGATTGATTTCTCATGGACCCTTACTATTTTGAAGAGATCTCTGTTTTCATGGTCCTTAACTGCAATCCTATCTTCTATATCTGATATTCTATCTTCAGATTCCCTTAATCTGCTCTACATGCATTCAATGGAGTTTTTAATCTCCTGAATATCTGTTTGAATCGGTTTCATGGATTTCATTTCTTTCTTATGTTGGGCAATCATGGTTTCCATTTCTTTCTTGTTCTGGGCATTCATGGCTTCCAGCATGATTCTGAGCTCATCTAGTTTTTATCTGTTTCTGTTCTAGGGCCTCTAATCATCTCTTTCACTCTGCTCACCATCTCTGTAGTTATCTGGGAAATTATTTCTGTTTTGAATTTTGCTAGAGCCTCATTCATCTGTTTTGTTACTTCCTGTGCTATCAGTTCAGGGTGTCCAGGTGGTTGATCATCAGACTTTTCCACCTCATTTCCCCCAGAATTTGCCTTTTGTGGGATGAAAGTCTGAGTTTGTGCCTTACCTAAATGTCTTCTCATTTTTGTTTTTGACATTGTCCTTGGTGTAATTCCTGGATTGATATTTTGAAGCTGCTTATTGTAAATATCTTTGTTGATGTATTTAGAACACTTACAGAATGATTGCTTCTCAGAGGTGTCTTCCAGATATAGCTGGTCTTTAGGTTTTGAGTCTCTAATGGCTCTGAGGCTGTCTCATTTTCATTATACCAGGAAGGACAACTGATTAGATCAATCACAACACCTTAGCCCAAGTGATACAATCAGCAACACAACAGAATCAAGTACCTCTTAGAAAATGATAATTTGTGGTAGTTATTAATCTGTCACCTTTAACTGTGAATTCAATCAAAACCAAGGACCAACCCAACATATGTTTATAGTGAATAAACTCTTCAGTATAGCAACTTTACCCTTCAGGATGGGGAGTTAGAAGGAGTTGGGGAGGGAGGAATAGGCAAGTATCAGGATAAGGGAAGGTTAGCAGTGAGGCCAGATGGCACAGCCAAGAGAAGGAAAGAGAAGGAAAGAAAGATAAAGAAGAAATATGAATTAGGGACAGAACAGGAACACAAAGGGAGATGAAGAACAATGTGGGACAGCAAGGGAGTGAGGCAGAGAGAGAGAGAGAGAAAGAAATGATAAAAGAAAGAAAAAAATAGAAAAATAAAAATTTTAAAAGAGTAGCAAAGAATAAAAAATTAAAAATAAGAGCAAAAAAATGGTAATTTTGAAAATAACAAATAAAAGATAAAAATGAAGGGCCTCCTTCAGGGTATGTCTCTGCTGTCACAATACACAATGTGGGAAGCAGTGTGTAGTTACTTATAAGTCAATGAGTCTCAGTAAGCCAGTCACAGACTCATGAGAGTCAGGCAGATTTCTGGCTGCAAGTCCCAAGTTGAGCTCCCTGTCCTCCTGCAGGGTTGAACTCTGCAAGGTTCTACTGCAGGTTCCAGCTGCCTTTCCCCTGAAGATAGTCCAGGTTCTGATGACAGGTGATGATCCCTCCAACATACCAAGCACAGTGATCTGGTGTGCCTTTATTGCAGAAATTCTCCTCACTTTTCCAGTGGGCTTCAGTTTTCATCAGGGAGCCTGAGAGAGGTCACCATAGTTTTTGATCACACCACATATATATGAAAGTAGTTTATAAATAGCAAAATCCTGTAAAATGTCAGGTATATGGTAATTATTTTTATTAAAACTAGTTCACCAGAAGTATACTATAAAAGTACTTCTCCATCTCACATGTTACTTCTGTGCCTGTGGGGACTAGGATGGCAGTGACTCTGATTAGATGTTTCAATTCCTCAGCCAGCTGCCCAGCTGCCCCACCCTCAGCTACCCACACCTCAGCAGATTTCACAGCTTTTCAATTCTGTGACTGAGGAGACTGTGACTGAAACTTTGGGGAAAGGATTATGATAAAGGGAAGGGAGAAGGATGTTTCTTTTTTGTTGAAAAGAAAATTATTCTCTTTGCCATTATTTTTGGGGTTCTTGGCTAACTTGAAGAAATTATTTTTATAGAAAATTTAATAATGAGATGTAAAAAGAATTAAGATGTGTTATATACATGTACATTTCCCCACAATTAATATAACTATTATGTATTGCAAACATGTACTAGTAAAAAAAAATTTTTTTTGGTAATAGGGATCGAACTCGGGACCTTGTGCTTGTGAGGCAGGCGATAGAATCACTGAGCTAAATCCCCAGCCCTAGTAAAAATTTTTAAAAGGTTAAAATTCAATAGGTAGCCAAGTGTGTTGCAACATGTCTGTAAGCCCAGCACTCAGGAGGCTGAGGCAGGAGGATCACTACAAATTCAAGGCTATCTGGGCTACATAGTGAATTCAAGGCCAGCCTGAACTACATAGAGAGACCTTGTCTCAAAAAAACAACAAAAAATTTTTTTAAGTGCAATTAATTGTTCCTCTGGTGTGAGAAACCCAAAATGTAAATAAGGACCAAAGTGTGTATAAATATTGGGAAATGGGGAGAAAATGTTCAAATGAGAAAAGAAACAAGGGAGGATGGAGGAAAAAAGGAAAGAAAGGACAAGAAAAAAAGAATAGAAGGAAAAAATGTAAACAAAACTTTTGTAAATAAGGAGGGGAAGAGGGGTTGAGGGGAGGGGAGAGGAATGGGAAAAAAAGAAGAAGCAAGATATATCATATGCAAGTACAAATTCCCCATGATGAATGTTATCATTACGTAAATCTAAAAAGTACAAATAAAATTTTAAAAGTGTAATTAATTTTAATATTTTATTTTACTTAACCTAGTATATCTAAACTGTTACCAATTCAACATATAGTCAATATAAAACATACTAATGAGAGATTGTTCCTTTTTTGTCATCATAAACCTTCAAAATCTGAGGTTGACTTATAGTTTATTTTCATGTGGATCAGCTGCATACCAAGTGCTTTTTAGCCACAGATGGCTCATGACTGTCACACTCAGTGCAGGACTAGAACTTCATAAGGCTTGAAGAAAGTAATTTCAGGGCCGGGGATTTAGCTCAGTGGTTCCACCACCTGTTTTGCAAGCTAAGGACCTGAGTTTGATCCCTGGTACCAAAAAATAAAGTAACTTCAGCTCAGAAGAGTAGAAACATGACTGGAATCCAAATGGCTTCTTGTAGAATATAGCGGGTGGGGGAATGAGCACTAGGTTTGGGTTCATTCAACCATTCATTCACCAGACATCTATGGAGCATCTACTCTACATCAAAGTCTGGGGTCTCAGCTCTGCAGCCAACTAACTGAGTGACTAACTGAATGAGAGCAAGTCACTTCCCTGCTTTGGGTCTCAGACTCTGTCCAGTCTTGGAGAAGATTAAGATACCCATTGAAGGGGCCAGGGATTTAGCTCAGTGTTTCTGCCTCCTGCCTCACAAGCGCAAGGTCCCAAGTTCAATCCCTGGTACCCCCCCCGCCAAAAAAAAGATACCCATTGAAGAAGGAGAAAAATGTTTGCAGCAGCCAGAAGAAAATGTCTCTGGAAATGATTTGATTATTGATGAAGTCTTGAGAGGCTCCCAGCACCAATCACTTTCATTGATTGTGTGGATAGAGTTCTCACAGTCTCTTTATTACTAATGTCAAAACCAGTCAACCCTGTAGGATTTTGCTAGAGGAATTCATCACACAAATCTTGGCCAAAGAAACAGTGATTTATCATGCTCAAGGTGTCTCCCTGAACTTGGTTTCTCCACCAGTGTTTAATTGGTCATCCTCTTAAGGAGGTTCTAAGGAATAACTAATAAAATTATTCATAAATTCCAAGAGCATTATTTGTGCTAACTAATTGATGCCATCCATTGGTAGATTTAACTGTGGGAAGATGTCTAGGAGGCATTGCAAGGAGTAGCACTAAGACTTCACACTGTCATTAGGCTTGGAAATAGAGTCACATTCATTAGCTCACAGATGTCCATGACTTAGGATGACTGCAGCTTAAACACAAAGAGAAAATGGATTTACACTGGCTATGAATTTGGGGACTTTTGCCACTCCACACAGCTGGGCTATGAGGAGAAGTCAGTTTTCTATTTCTGTGCTGGGAAAATGATTCTACACAGGTATTTAGGAGAGAGAATGACGAGGAAAACAGAAGTGTTGGAAACTTATTAAATAGATAATGATCAGAATATCAGATACCATCACTTCTGGTTGCAGCCCAAGACAGGAACTAGTTATTGTCATCCACAGAGACAAAAGACATTGCAATTGCTAATGCAAGTTCAGGTAACAAGCACTGAAAAAGAATCCCCAACATTAGCACGTGGCCTTCAGCTTTACAAAGTGCTTTTACAACACCGTTTCCCTGGATCTTGTGTGGTAAGTAGACTGTGTGTTATGCTGCCTGGTTTACAGAAAAGGCAATGGAGGCTTATCAGTCAAGTAACTAGGTGAAGATTATGGGACTAATGAATGGCAAAGATGACTGTGCAAACCAAGCGTTTTTGTTTGTGTTTATCTTCAGCCCATCCTCCTGGCTTCCTAAGCTTCCCCCAAACAGAAAATTAGTTAGGATGTCTTACACATCTTGAAGCAAGTGTGGAACTTCTTAGAAGGTTAAACAGACTTCCATTTAAGTACAGAAGGAGGCTGGCCTCCCTCCTAAATACATACACTTTTCACTACAGACAAGATAGAAGGCAAATGCTGTGTCCTTGTGATTACCAAGATGCACAGTGATATGCATTCAATAGAACCTGTACTTGGAATTTAGGGATTTGTTTGGTTGATTTGGTCTTGTGTTTGTTTCTTTTGATTTTTTAAAATTAATTTTATTGGTACATTTAAGGTATACAATATAATGACATTCATCATTGGAAATTTGCACCTTTACATAATCCATTTTGCTGCTTATTTTTTCCCCATTCCCCTGCCCTCCCTTCAATCCCTCCACCCCTCCCTACCTACAAAGACTTTGTTTCCAGTTTTTCTTTTGCTCATATTAATTCCATTCCCTTCTTTCTTTTCCCCTGCCCCTCCCACTTCCCCCTCCCCTTTGCACTTTTTCTTCCTATTTCACATTATCCATTATACCTTTTAGTCCTTATTTACACTTTCAATTTCTCACACTAGAGAAACTATTCAGTATATACACATGTTTGTCCTATTTATTTCACTTAAGAGTATGGCCTCGGTGTGCAGCCATTTAGCTATAAATGTCTCTAATTTCTCATTCTTTACGGCTGAGTAATACTCCATTTTATATTTTTTAAAAACACATTTTCTTTATCCAGTCTCCAGTTGATGGGCATTTGGGCTGCTTCTAAGTTTTAGCTATCATGAATTGTGCTGCTATGAACATGGGTGCACATATATCACTGTGGTATGATTCTTTTAATTCTTTGGGGAAGATACCAAGCAGGGAATTAGCTGGGTCAAATGGGACTTCCAGTCCTAGTTCTTTGAGGTATCTCCATACTGATTTCCACATTGTTGAACCAGTCTACACTCCAACCAGCAGTGGAGCAGGGTTCCTCTTTCACCACAGCCCCACCACCATTTGTTGTTGGTTGATTTTATGATAGCAGCCATTCTTTCTGGATTGAGGTGGAATCTCAGCGTTGTTTTCATTTGCATCTCTCGAATGACCAGTGATGTTGAACATGTTTTCATATGTTTATTTGCTATTTCTACTTTTTCTGAGAAATGTCTGTTCATTTCAAATGCCCATTTTTGGATTGGGCCTTTAAATTTGGGAGGTCTGATTTTTTTAAGATCTTTATATATTATAGATATAGACCTTTTTCTGAGGGACAGCTGGTGAAAATTTTTTCCCACATTGTGGGTTGTCTCTTCACACTGCTGGTGGTTTCTCTAGCTGTGCAGAATATTTTTAATAAGAAGAGATCCCACTTGTTGATTGTGCTAGTTCACGTGCAACTGAGGTTTACTTCATAAAATCTTTTCCTACACCAATGTCTTCAAGAGTTCTACCTAACCTCTCTTCCAGCTGGTTTACGGTTTCTGTTTTAATATTTAGATCTTTAATCCATTTTGATTTTAGTTTAGTGCATGGTGAGAGATATAGGTCTAGTTTTAATCTTTGGCAAGTTGAAACCCAATTTTTCCAGCATCACTTATTAAAGAGGCTATCTTTCCTCCAGTGAGGCTGTTTGGCTCCTTTGTCAAAGATGAGGTGGCTGAGTATGTCTGGAGTTGTCTCTGTATCTTCTAATCTGTTCCACTGATCCTCAAGTCTGTTTCTTTGCCAATACCATGCTGTTTTTATCACAGTAGCTTTGTAGTGTAGTTTCAAGTTGGGGATTGTGATACCCCCTACCTTGTCTTTATTGCCTAGAATTGCTTTTGCTATTCTAGGTCTCTTCTTGTCCCAAATGAACTTTTGGATAGCTTTCTCAAGGTCCATGAAGTATGCTGCTAGGATTTCAATGGGGATTGCACTGAATCTATAAAGCAGTTTGGGAAGTATGGACATTTTCACTATGTTGATTCTTCCTACCCAGGAGCAAGAGATGTCTTTCCATTTTCTGATATCTTCTTCAATCTCTTTTTTCAGAGTGCTATAGTTTTCAGAGTAGAGGTCTTTGATTTCTTTTATTAGGTTGATTCCAGGTATTTCAATTTTTTGGATGCTATTGTGAAAGGAATTGATTGTCCCATCTCTCTCCAAGTGAGTCTGTCATTCGTGTAGAGGAAAGCTATTGATTTTTGTGTGTTGACCTTGTATCCAGCTACTTTACTGAATTTCGTTATTAAATCTAGAAGACTTTTGGTGGAGTTCTTGGGCTCTTCTATATAGAGTGTCATGTCATGTGCAAATAATGACAATTTGACTTCTTCATTTCCTATCTTTATTCCTTTTATTTCTTTGTCTTGTCTAATTGCTGTGGCTAATGTGTCCAAAACTATATTGAACAGGAGTGGTGATAGTGGACATCCTTGTCTTGTTCCTGATTTTAGTGTGAATGATTTCAGTTTTTGACCATTTAGTATGATATTGGCTGTTGGTTTTTCATAGATGGCTTTTATCAGTTTGAGGTAGAGACCATCTATTCCAATTTTTTGGAGAGTTTTTGGCATAAATGCATGTTGGATTTTGTCAAATGCTTTTTCTGCATCTATTGAGATGATCATATGGTTTTTGTCCTTGGCTCTGTTAATATAGTGTATTACATTTATTGATTTATGAATCTTGAACCATCCTTGCATCCCTGGGATAAATCCGACTTGGTCAAGGTGTATGATCTTCTTCATTCTACTTGCCAGTACCTTATTAAGGATTTTTGCATCTATGTTCATTAGGGAGATTGGTCTGTAGTTCTCTTTTTGGGTTGGATCTTTCTCTGCTTTGGGGATCAAGGTGATGCTAGCTTCCAGGAATGAATTCTGGAGCATTGCTTCCCTTTCAATTTCATGGAAGAGTTTAAACAGTAGTGGCAGTAATTCCTGTACAAATGTCTTGTAGAATTCAGCAATGAAGCCATCAGGACCTGGGCTTTTCTTAGTTGGTAAGTTTTTAATTACATTTTCAATTTCATTGAATGATATTGGGTTGTTTAGAATTTTTAGGTCTTCTTCATTCAACTTGGTTAATTCATACATGTCTAGGAATCTGTCCATTTCTTCTGTGTTTTCCATTTTATTGGCATATAGGTTCTGGAAGTAGGTATTGATGATCCTCTGGATTTCTACTGGGTCTGTTGTAATTTCACCCTTTTCATTCCTAATTGCGTGGATTTGGGCCTTTTCTTTCCTTTTTCTGGCAAAGTTGGCTAAGGATTTGTCAATTTTGTTGATTCTTTCAAAGAACCAACCCTTGGCTTCATTGATTTTTTTGTATTGTTCTGTTAGTCTCCATTGCATTGATTTCTGCTCTGATCTTTATAATTTCCTTCCTTGTATGAGCTTTGGGTTTGTCCTGCTCTTCTTTTTCTAGAAGCTTGAGGTTCAGCATCAGGTTGTGTAATTGAGCTTGCTCTATTTTTCTAATATGAGTATTCACTGCTATGAATTTCCCTTTTAAGACTACTTTCATTGTGTCCCATAGATTCCAATATGTTGTATTGGCATTATCATTTAATTGTAGGACCTGATTTCTTCTTTAATTTCTTCTGTGACCCATTGGTTATTCAAATGTGTGTTGTTCAGTTTCCATGTGTTCATGACATTCTTCGGTTTCTTTTGCTATTGATCTCCAATTTCATCACATTATGGTCTGATAATATACAGGGGATAACTTCAATTCCTTCGCAATTACTTAAACATGTTCTATGGGCGAGTATGTGGTCTATGTTAGAGAATGACCTATGTGCAGCTGAAAAGAATGTGTATTCTAATTTTGTGTGGTGGAACATTCTGTAAACATCTATTAAGTTCATTTTTCCAAGAGTTTGATTGAGTTCTAGTATTTTGTTGTTTATTTTTTGTCTAGTTGATCTATCTATTTGTGATAGTTGGGTATTGAGGTCCCACACTACTATTGTATTAGTGCTTATTTGATTTTTTCACATCCATTAGTATTTATTTTATACAGTTGGACACACTAGTGTTTGGTGCATAGATATTTATGATTGTCATCTCTTCCTCTTGGATTGTTCCCTTTACAAGGATGTAGTATCCTTCTTTGTCTCTCTTATTCAGTGTTGGTTTGAAATCCACTTGATCTGCAAAGAGGATAGCTACTTGTGCTTTTTGGGGGGTTCCTGTTTCATGGAGCATTGTTTTCCACCCTTTAATTTTCATTCTATGAGTTTCTTTTTGAATTAAGTGAGTTTCTTGCTTCTTGACCCATTCTGCCAGTCTATTTCTTTTGATTGGTGAATTGAGACCATTAACATTGATGGTTATAACTGATATGTATTGATTTATCCTTGTCATGATTTTTTCTTTTTATTGGATTCTCCTCTTTGCATTTAATTTCATGTCATGCGTGATGGATTCATTCTGCTGGGCTACCTGGGGTTGTGATCCTCATTGTCTTTTCCTAGGATATTGTTTAAAATTTCTCGGAGTGCTGGCTTGGTATTCATGAAGTTCCTAAGGTGCTCTTTGTCATGAAAGTATCTTATGAGATAGTTTTGCAGGGTACATCAATCTGGTTTGGAGGTTGTTTTCCTTTAGGGGTTGAAATACATCACTCCATGCTCTTCTTGCCTTGTGGGTTTCTGTTGAGAAGTCTACTGTGAGTCTGATGGGCTTTCCTTTGTATGTCATTTGTTCCTTTTCTCTAACTGCTTGTAGAATTTTGTTCTTCTGTTGGTTTTCTGCAATCTTAACTATTATATCCCTATGTGTAGATTTATCACAGCTAGTTGGAGTCCTATATGCATCACATATCTCTATGTCAAGTTCTTTTTCCGTATTTGGGAAGTTTTCTGCCATTACTTCTGTGAACAGTTTTTTTTATGTCATCTGCACTCTCTCCTGTTTCTTCATTGACTCTGATCAGTCTTATGACATTTTTTTGCATCATCTGGCAGCTGCTGGATTGATTTCTCATGGTCCTTTACTATTTTTATTTCTTTTCCTGGTCACTAATTGCAATCCTATCTTCTATATCTGAAATTCTATCCTCGCATTAGTTCTTTCTGCTGCATAAACTTTCAATGGAGTTTTTAATCTCCTGGAAATCTGTTTGCATCTATTTTATGGATTCCATTTGTTTCCTATGATGGGATTCCATCATGTTCCTCAGCTCCTCTATTTTTTTATCTGTGTCTGCTCTAGATTTATTAATTGTGTCTTGCACTATAGGCACAATCTCTGCTGTTATCTGAGAAATTATTTCTGACTTCATTTTTTTCCAGATCCTCTTTCATTGCCAGTTCAGGGAGTCCAGGTGGTTGAGTATCAGATTGTTCCATCTCATTGCCCTTCAGAGTTGCCTTAGGTGATCTGGAAGTCTGGTTTTGAAACTTATTTATGTGCCTTCTCATTTCAACAGATGCAGCCTGCTGTGCTCTTGTTGAGGTGATTTTGTTCACCCAGAGGTCTTGAATTCTCAGCAAGCCACCAAGCAGCCTTTACTCTGCTGCTTACCAGTACACCAATTCCCAGGTTCAAAGTAGTGGCCCTCTGAGCTGACCTGTTGTCTGGCTGAGCTTCTACCTGGGGCCTGTGCTCACTTGGGATGGTATGTAGGTGTGCCTCTCACTGAGGCCCCTATGTAGCTGTTGTCTGGGAGGGCCTTTGGCTGGGGGCTGTAGACACCATTTCCTGTTGTCTGTGCAGGCTTCTGGCTAGGGTCTCCATGCACTTATCAATGTTATCAGGGTGAGCCTCTGGCTGTTGCTTATCCACCTGTGTAGCTCTTTCAGGCAGGTCCTTGGCTGTGGCTGATGGTATGGTGGGCCTCTGGCTGAAGCTCATGCACCCATGCAGTTCTTTTCTGGGTGGGCCTTTTCTGGCTGAGCTGGTATGCTCGAGCCTCTGGGGTCAGGGCGGAGCCCTGGCTGGGATCTGCCTGCAGCTGCCCTGGTCTGGGCCACACAGCTGCTCCCCAGGATCTGCACACACTTACTGATGGAATTACAGGCCTTGTTTTGATTTTTTGAGACAAGGTTTTGCTATGTAGTTCAGGCTGGCCTTAAACTCACTATGTAGCCCAAGTTGGCCTCCAACTTGCAGTGATTTTCCTGCCTCAGCCTCTTGAGTGCTGGGATTACAGGCATGTGCTACCACATCTGGCTGGAATTTTTAATTTTGATTTTTTTCTTGGCTAACAATATGTGGTACTATGGTCTCTCTCTCTCTCTCTCTCTTTCTCTCTCTCTCTCTCTCTCTCTCTCTCTCTCTCTCTCTCTCTCTCTCTCTCTCTCTCCATCCCAGGCATCAGCAGATAACCAAAGCTTCATTCAGCTCCTCAATTTTAAGAGGAACAGTCAGTACTCCACAGTGTACTATGTTGCTAAACTAGGGTATTTCAGGAGGGTAAGTGTGCTCAATGTATTTTTGACTCATGATGTTGTCCATTTACATTAGGTTTATTGGCATGTAACCTCATTGTAAGTAGAGGGGCTTCTATATTTGAATACTTTCAGACACAAAAGAAGTGAAATCATTGCTAAGAAACATTTCTGAGGAACTGGACAGAATGGGATATGTTAGAAAGGAACAGGTATTCTAGATTCCATACTATGTATAACAACACTTGCTTTTCACAGTGCACCTTATGGTTTATAAAACATTTTCAGAGTCATAGCTTCAATCAATCCATCCATACAGCAATTCCATAAGGTAGAAAACAGTCTTGCATACTGTGCTTTGTACATTGTAAGCAATCAAATATTTGTCAGATAAATAAACAAATTAATCTCTATTTTACAGGTAAGAAAACTAAGGCCCAAAATGTTCAGTGGTCTTAGTGCAGGAAACATGATGAGACCTAAATTTTCTGAGTTCAAGTCTGATCACATTTCTACATAAATTCTCTCTTGAGATCTGGTTTTAGGACAAGAACCATGAAATATTACTAGGGAAAATAGTCAAATTTTTCCTGCATGGTTTTCCGTGAAATAGGAATGTGGGGGTATTTAAGTATATTTCCAATCATTCCTAATCATTTACCTTGCTATAAGTTAAATCATTATTCACTCCCTCTCCAAGAGCCAGAAAAATAGCACATTAGCATTCTGCTTCTCAAGCAGCCCAAGGCAGAGTGAGATGGCAGTCAATGGTAGCCAAATTTCTAATTACCTCATCATTAGGAAATCAAAGAAGAAAAGTTAATCCACAAGCCACTGATCACAAATGTAAAATAATGCCAACTTTGCAGGGAAAATGGAAAATACATACAATGAAAACACCCTCAAGAAGCACCTGGTATTGAAGTCCTAGTTCATGGGCCAGGTGTCTCAACAGAGAAGAGACCTTATTTATTCTCCTGGAATTTTAAGACTTAAAAGAGAAAACTGAATGGTAATAAATGGCTTCAAAGGTTACTACAATCCCAAGGAGAAATGAATAGCAGTCAGTGGTGAAGGAAAGGATGTGGTTTTTATAAATGCAGAAGTGTCCGGGAAAGTGTACAAGTTACTTTCTTTAGGAAGGATTCAAGTCCACTGCACAACCTCTACTATGAAAGGTAAGCATCTTCTCATTGGGCATTTTCCAGAACTCAAGTCTCCAAATTCAAAGGGTTCTTAAACTGACCATGTGGTGTAACAACCCAACCCTACCCAGTCTACCAACTCTCCTCAAAACATTTTTTCCACTCTCATTGAGCATCCATTTGTTATTTAGTGCTAGACAAATTCACCACCCTTGAAGTTATATTCAAGTTCTAGAAAGACTTGTCCTATTGAGCCTAAACCAAACATCCAGGTGCTTCTACCCTGGGACTCATCCAAACAAAGCTAATCCTTCTTCAGTGTGATAGTTGACCAACTACTAATCATGATGTTTCTGTCCCCATCAGCTAAATATCTCCAGTCAGATGGTAGTTACTTACAACACACCAAAAAGAACTGGGTTTCCAGATCATCACCATGAGGATTATCCTTTTGGCCAAGTTTCTGGACTGAAAGCTGAATATTGGACTCTGAGAAACTTTGAACTGCAGAGGGCCCTTCTCTTTGGGTAGTTACATAACCCTTCTTCTAACCTCAAAGTGGAAGGCTGGTCTCTGGTCTCTGATCTCAGGACAAGATGCTTGAGAACTGATGGAGCACCTGGCCAGGGCCCTGTGCTAGGTTGTCCAGGCAATTGGCAGAACCATTTCCATATCTCAGCAACTTAGCCTAATTGGGCCAGGCCCTGCCCTCCCTTATAGCTGTGCATGAAGGGCACCCTCTCCAGAACTCTTCAGGGTAGCTGGCTCTCCTTCCTTGCAGGTCAGGCAGCAACCCCATCAGGCTCACTCCTACCCCAGAAAGTTTGCTGTACTTTGCACTCTGCCTGAAGCAAAGCCTGCCCATCTTGAGTCTCTTAAACACAAGTGTTTAACCTCCAGAAAGAAAATGTGCCCAGTAAATGGCCAGGGATTAAAAGCCTGAAAAGACAGAGCAGGACCTTGAAGAGCATTTGGTGTTGGGAGTGCTGTGATGTTAACCCCACACTCCTTCCAATAGAGCATTTGCAAAACTTTAGAACTGAAGGAAACATCCCAAACTTCTTCCTTCTCATAGATGAGGAAATAGCCCCAGAGAAGGAGAGTAGCTCATCCAAGGACATACAGTGGTGTAAAGTTGGGGGCTACAGAAAACCCAGCACCCACTTCTGGAATATGGGCATCCAGCCTTGTGTTTTCTGAAACCTACTGTAAAGGCACCATGCCAAGAAAACAGAGGGTATGAGGGCTTCTCCTCCTTCAGCCACTTTGACTTCCTACCTATAATGGCATAAGTGACACTCTGAACATAAACTGTGGACTAATAAACAGAGCCGGGACATTACAGACTTGCAGTGCTCCCCTTCCAGTGCTACCTCCATTTGTAACATGGTCTGAATTAGCCAAGCACATGATCTCTTTGTGTTCTCCAATGGTTCTGGGGTCAGGCACCTGTGTAGCCTGTGTTGCAGAGGGATTTCATGCAACATCAACACAAGTAAAAAAGAATCTCTGCCTATGGCATCTGTTTTTATTTATCTTTTTACTTATCTGATTTATTATGTCATCTGTTTTATTATAACAAGACAAAGAAGCATTTTGAGGAGGCTACTGGAAGTGGAACCAGAAAATATCTCTGCTGTTTATAACAGGTGTGTGGGTAAGGGAGAAGGTGCACCATACTCACAGGAGGCCCCTCTCAGGAGCAGGGCCATTTCACCTGCTCAGTCCCCACAGAGGGCTTCCCCTGCCATAGGCCATGGCCCCATCATCAATAGGGCCACCACCACCCTGCTGTGAGGTTGCCTCTCCACCACATCTTGGTACCACATCTTGTTTACCTCCAAGCCTGGCAGGTGGAGGATATTTACTTCATTCTCAATGACTGATGTACTGGGCAGTCTCTACTGAGATGGGAAGGATGGGAGTGAGACTGTGGTGTGTGGAAATGCTTCAGCTTATCATATCGCTTAGGCAAGTGTCCTGCCTTCCTCTTCAAACTTGAAATAAAGCAGTCTGGTAGATGAATATCTTACAAACTGATCTATAAAACATTGCTTTCTTGAATGCTTATGGTCTCCCTGAGTGATTTGGTGATGTGACACACTACAGCTCCCTTTGGAGGTTAACATGGACATTGTGATATTAAAGGCTCTGAAAAGTCTTGCAATAAAGACATCTATTTAATTTTTTTTTTTTTTTGGTACTGGGGATCGAACTCGGGTCCTTGTGCTTGCGCAGCAGGCAGTGAAACCACTGAGCTAAATCCCTGGCCCCTATTTAATTTTATTTAATACAACTTCCTCCAAAATCTTTTGGCCTCCTCCTCCTCAGACCTGAGGAGCTGGAGTTCAGAAACATAAAACCTGGGAAATGCTGAAAGAGATGATTTCTAAATTCTCTTGTAAGCTCCTATATAGAGAGGAGGTGGCATGGGAGAGTGAAGAATGTGCATACTTTGTAATCATATAGAAATGGGTTCAAATCTTGGTTCTCCCTTTCAGTCACCATGTGGCCTTAAGCAAGTTCTTTAACTTTCCTCAAGTGGATTTCCGCATCTGGAAGATGAGTCTGACAGTACCTGTTCATTATAGTGGTAAGTTGTTGAGAGTAGTCAGTGAGATAACAGTTATGAAGAGTGCAGAGCAGTGTTTGGCACATGATAGGCTATCCCCATTTCCCCTATGCTCTTCTTCTACCTCTCAAGCCCAGAGTCAGACATCAGCAAGGCAGAGTATATAGCAGAAGGAAAGCCAAGTCCAAGGCCTCACATGGCCCCATCTGGGCTCTCAGTTTCATGGAAGGACCACACTCAGCAGGCCCCTGGTAGGGAGGGAAACAAAAGTGAGGGGGCCTCCGGGAATATGGCAGAGAATCTTCTGCTTCTTTGCCAAGTAACTGTGTCCTCCCTATGCCTGGCAACTCGGTGCTGTTGATGAAAAGAGGAGATGAAAGAATGCTTTGAGATTGTTTCATAATGAATGCCACTCTCCTAAATCCACTACTTAAAACTGCAAACCCAACCTCAAGGCCCAACTTGAGGGCAAAACCTTGTGTTGGCCTAACCTGGGACCTGAGTTGATGGCAAGGGGAAAGGCTAGGTGAGCAACCTGAGAGGGCAAGATTAAGAAAGCTCCTAGGAACCTTGGCACCACAATGACAGTGGCAGGTGCTGCCCCTGAAGCAAAGTCACCCATTAATAAACACAGATCAAGCACCAGGTTTGCACCCGATACAGCTTGATCATTGTGAAGGAAATGAGGAGTCTGCTGTGGAAAAAAATGGACCAAAGGCTTGGCTCTGTGGAAACAAAACAGGTGAGTTGGATCAAAGGTATGGACTCTGTGGACTGATCCCGCTTTTATGTGGCTTTTTCCTGCCTCCTCCTCTCTGTGGGACAGAGTTAGAAGACAAAGAACAGAGCTTTGGAGACAAAAGTGGTTTTGAGTCTTAGCTGCCTTTGCTGGTTTTGTGATCTTGGGCAAGTTACTTAACCTCTATGAACTGTAGTTTCTTTGTGTGTAGAGTAAAGATAATAATCCCTACCTTGTAGAGCAGTTTTGAGGACCCAATGAATTACTGATGGACCCCAAAGTGTGCCACATCTAACCCTGACATGGGAATGAACACTTTAATTCTCATAGTTACTTGTTTATTTTCATGTAACATACCAAACTCTTTTATGGATGTTATCTATTGGTACAAGGCTAAAGTCAGTATGCAAATTAAAGAAAAAAAAGAGATGGTTGATTTTTTTTTTCTCAGTACTAGGGATTGAACCTATGGCCTTTCCACTGAGCTACGTACCCCACCCTATTTTACCTTTTTATTTTTGAAACAAGTTCTTGCTAAGTGTCTAATTGGACCAGGCTGGGCTTGAACTTGTGATCAGCTTGACTTAGTCTCCCAGAATGCTGGGATTACAGGCATCTACCACTAAAACTGGCTAAAGAGGGTGGACTTAAAGGAAAATATTTAGTAAACAATTGTATAGTGGGTGTGCAAAAAAAGCCAACACTCATGAAGGTCCTACATGAATGACTGAAAGGGTCTGAGAAACTGAATTAATACTGAACCAGTTATGGGGCTGGCACATGGTAGGCACTGAAGATCATTTCTCCTTCCTGCCCTTCTCTTCTTTGGAAAGGAAGAGAGAAGGCAAGGAAGGAAACAAACTACTTACTTATCTACCTCCTCAATTTATAAGTCTATTTCAGCCCTGCTCTTCATGTTCAAAGTTTCTGTTTTGTGAGTTGCCTCATTACCTCCATTTTCTCCCAGCTGTAGGGCTCACTTGTCCATTAGGACATTCTTCTTGTCTTAAGTCTTCTGAAATATGCAGGCATCAGAAGCTCTAAGCACTATGAGAAATCCTGACCCGCCACACTTCATTATGCCTTCCAGAGCTTTTCAGGCAGTAAACACTTTAATGGATGAGGGCAGGGGCGAGGCACTTAAGGAAGGAGAGAAGAAAAGAACTGAGGAGGGAAAGGTTGCTGGAATAGCCTAGTCAGATCATGACTCTTAAATTGTGTGACTGTCATGAGATGCCTTCCTGTTTCCTAAATGGGCTTTTCTTTTTTCTCTCAGGAAAATGGAAATCTAGAAAGAGGAAGTTACTTGCCCAAGACAACAGTGAATACCCAAACCTGGAGATTTCCATTCTTGGTCCCACTCTTTGCTTTCTGTCACAATGGGGAGTCAGGGCTTTGCAGTCCCAGGAGACTCCAAAGCAAGCCTCTTTTAAAATAGGGTGAGCTGAAAAAAATAGGGTCAACTGTTAAAAGAAAAGCTAAAGTTATGGAGCCCTGTCAAGTCTGGACCCAGGACAGGGACTACAACCACCAAGTCCTTATCCTTTTTCTCCATTCTTAACTGAATGAATCCTAGCTTTGCACAGGATACAATATGTCCAATACAAAATTACTTTCCAGCTTCCCTTGCAGCTAGAAGGAGCAGTACCATGAAGTTCTGAGCAGAACCAAGATGTCAGCAGAACTTGCTAAGATGGACTCCTAGGAAGTCCTTTAAATAATCTCTAACAAGTTGGCCCTTCTGCCTTCTGGCCTGAAACATGGTGTTTTGCTCCCAAGATGTGGCAGCTGTCTGTGAACTGGAAGCCAGACAGGGTCACAGTTAAGGAAGATGCTGTTGAGACCTGGAAGGGATCTCTATAACACAGTACCAGCTCTGGGCACGTACCCAGACTTATCACCCAGTAAGAAAAATGAAACCCTTTGTGTAATTAAGTCACCATTCCTTGGGTATCTATGGTATGCAGTCAAATGAAATTCCTAATGCAACATGTATTCAGTAAAATGACAGAGAGGGAGGGAGATAGAGAGACAGAGAGACAGAGATAGTCAGAGAGACAGAGACAGAGGAAGGGAAGAGAAGAGAAGAGAAGAGAACTCTGTACTGAAAAGTCACTGTCTTTGTTTCCTTAACCATCACACTCCTATCTCTTCCCCAGAGAAAACCTCCGTTAGAATCTTCTTTTAGGTCTTTCCATGTGTCATCTAAGTGTATATAAGCATCATTATGTCCGTGCCTCTTTTTAAAGTTTTGTTATCATTTAAATTTAGAATCTTAAAACTTAAGAGTTGGATAGGATCCAAAACATATTAAGATCATAAGAATCAGAAAAGGGTGGAGGTTACCATCCTCACTGACAATCTCTGAATCTGAGAGATGTTCCTAAGTAGTATGTAGAGCATGAGATGATGTGAAAGCTGAAGACAAGGTTGAGGCTCCGGATTTAGACCAATCCCTCCCTTTCCCAAGTAAGACAGAAACAGAGCTTTCCCTAGAACCTGAGTTTTCAAGTTATCACTAATGTAGGGGTCCAATTTGACCTGGGATGTAAATGTTGAGGACAGAGAATCTGGGAGTCAGAGGAAGTTCTTCCAGCCACTTTGTTGCCAGGGAGAAGGTCAAGAAAAGCCAAGTGTTTGGGTCCTATTGGAAACAGAAAGGAAATTGTTTTTGTTCCTGTGCTATAATTGATTCAAAAGAAGAATTCCATTTCCTCTTATGTTCCCTGTGCACAACCCTATAAATATTGCCACATCATGGAGAGCAAGCCTCATTTAAACTTTCCAGACTCTTTATGTCCCAGAGAGTTGAGCAAAGCCATTTCCCAGAACATCACCCTGCTTCCTATTATCCAGACTGTCTTCTAGTAAGTAGACAGAGTTGTAGCCTCATTTGCAAGTGACTCCTCCACCTTAAAGTCATTAACATCCACACTGTGAAGTCCCATGTTATGCCAGGACAAGCCTTCAACTCTGACATTTACAGCTTTGTTTATGGATGCATGAAACTGAGATCTAAATCTACTGCCTGGGACAAATTTTTCTTTGTCCTTGGGAATTAAAGAGCTTTTATTTCTTTTTCTTTCTTTTTTCCTTTTTTTGTTCCGGGGATCAAACTCAGGACCTTTCGCTTGTGAGGCAGGAGTGGTGTCATTGAGCTAAATCCCCAGCCCAAAGAACTTTTGGTATTGGACCAGTGTAATGAAGATTAAAATTCTGAGTCAAATCCAGACAGTAGCCGATGAATTCCCAAACTATAAAATAATTCACTACTTAAAATTCTCTAGTGCTGAAGTCTTTCAGCATGTAATAGCATGTAATTTAGAAAGGAAAATGTACCCTTTGCACTTGCTTATGACTGCCATATTTAAAAATGTATGGAAGAACTTGGTGATTAAGCACAATGGTAGACATGGGTCTGACAGGAGGCTAATGGGAGAATTGATCATGTACCATCAACCCCTTTTGATGGGCCGCTCACTGTATGTACCCATACTTGGCTTCTTCCTGCCTATTGTCTGGCAAGCATGACCTGTTTTCCAATGTTTGTTGTTCATATCTGTCTTTTAAGGCCTGCCCTGAATGTTTTCTCTTTCGTGGATCTTCTCAATTAATTAGGCAGACCTACCGAGCCCTCTTGCATAAGGAAAATCTATTCATCAGGTACCATGAGATGGGAACCACTAGAGACAGGGCCTACTAACTGATCTCTAGTCTCTCATCACTTTGGTAAGATAAGGAAAAGGAAATGAAGAAGAAACACCTTGTTCCAGGTCCACCTGTGAGTATCTTAGTTACTTTTTTCTCACTGAGACAAAATAGTCAACCTTCAAAGTTAAAGGGGGAAAGGTTTATCTTGGCTCACAGCTTGTAGAGATTTCAGTCCATAGATGGCTGGCATGGCAGAGAGGCATTGCAGAGAAGAAACAGTTCATGGCAAGCAAAAGGCAGAAAGTAGCAAACTACTAAAGGCAATATCAGCTTCTTTCTGCCTCTTTTATATTCCATTTGCCTACTCAGCTTAGGGCAGGTGCCAACCCCATCAGTGGACTAATTTAGTAATCACACACCCTTTATTTCCAGCACCACACATTCTAGATCCAGCCACTTCTGAAAAAGCCCCACCTATGACCACATGAGGCTTTAGGGGGGATATCTAGACACAAACCATAACAGTGAGGCTCACAGAATGAGGGTCAGAAAAGGCTTCGGGAGGCCACTAGACCCAGGCCAGCCTATGCCTTCATCACCTACCTCAGATCTCTGGATAGCTCTTTACCTTCAGGCTTCTTAATACATCACATTTATACTCAAGCAACTTGTGCTATGTCAGATGGCAAAAATGAAGCAAGGCACTACACATACAAGTTGCTATAAAGTATGCAGCACACATATGCTTTGAACTTTTTTCCCCTAAAATCATTTACCATTAGCACTTCACATGAGGTGACCAAAAAAAGGGCATGAAATTTGGAATCCAAAGTTTCAGATCTGAGTTGGCTTCTACTAAGACACACAACCTCCATGGTCATCAATTTTTCACCCCTGAACATGGCAGATATGCTAATGTCTGCTTCCAAGGATTCTTACTAGGATGGGGAGGTGGTGAATATAAGAGCAAGTTTTACAATTATTGTACAAATGCATAGGGATATTAATAATAACATACACTGCTATTGATGATGTTGAAAAATATTTCCCTACCGTAGGGACCACAGGCCTTTCTAAGATGCATCTCTCAACCAAAAGGAAGGATGTTACTACTATGGCACATCAGAAAGAACAGAGCTCAGAGAATGTATGTTGGGCCTTATATTCTCATGTGTAAAAGGAGGAAGCTGAGGAAATGACCCCTACGTTCCTCTCCCTTCCAGCTCTGGGATATAGATCAGCTATTCTAAGATATTAGGCAAATCTCTGCAAGTCATAGTTTCTTCATCAGACAAGGGAAGGAATTGAGCTGGAAGGCATCTCTGATGCATTTCCTTTCTGAAAATTTACATAGTCCCAGTGATCTGCCCCTTATCGTCACAATTCTCTGGGTTGCTCTTAAGCAAACCACATCTTGGCCTCCAGGCTGTGGCTTTTTCTCTGTTTGCTTTTGCTGCTGCCTGCTCCCAAAGGTCAGAGGACAACTTGACAGAGTAAACCAATCTTTCCACAAAGAGCCCTGACACACAGTGAGCTGGAGCTACACACTCATTTGCTTTCCCTAGGCTCCAGGATTAAGTGTCCCTACGGTCCATCCCACCCGCTGCTCAGGTTCTGTGTATTCCAGAGAAATACATCTGCAGTCTTTCTGGGGTGGGGATGGGCTGCAGACTCCCTGCACTTCTCCTGCCACTAGGAATGCCTCTTTGTGATCTGTTTCTTCAGGGTTCAGGTGAAATGCCTCCTCCAGACTAATCAGCCCTTACTTATCTCCAGAATCAATACCCAGCACTCTATGAGTGGTATGCACTTCTTTGCAGTTGTTATGTACCTCACTATGAATTCACTATGTAGCCCACACTGATCTCAAATTCACAGCAATCCTGCCTCAGCTTCCCAAGTGCTGGGATCACCGGCATGCAACACCACTCCTGGCCAGTTTATCTTCCTAAACTGTTGTTTCTTGTCTTTCATCCAGTGAGGGCTGAGTACCTCCTAGACTTCACTGCACCATTGTCCTGCAAGCAGGCAGCCAGTGAAATGAGCGCTGATGTGAGTTAGCAGGGATTTTTCAGCCAGGATGGTGGCACACACCTGTAATCCCAGCACGGGAGGAGGCTGTTGAAGAAGGATCACAAATTCAAACTCCACCTGGGCATTAAGCTCAGCATGAGCAACAAAACCTTGTCTCAAAATAAAACATTAAAAGGGATCTGGGGATGTAGCTTGGCACAAAGGTCCTAGGTTCAAGCCCCAGTATGGGCCAGAGGGGAAACTTTCAGATAGCTACTCTTCTAGCTACTCTTCCTCCAAGTTTTCATTTCAATTGTAATTTCATTTCAATTTATTCATTAAAGTCAAAGTTTGGTATTAGTCCCTGAAGGGCCCTGACTTCCTGTTCAGCCCTGGATTATCAACATCATCACCGGGATCAGTAATGACAGTTTCTGGAACAAAAGAGCTGGTGTGACCCTCGAAGGCTTCACTGACCAGGAAGATTCATCAGAGACAAGGAAGTCAGAGGTGTACCTCAGTGGTAGAATTTTGCCTTTCATTACATGAAGCCTGAGATTCCGCTCCCAGTGAGAGAGAGAGAGAGACAGAGAGACAGAGAGACAGAGAGACAGAGAGACAGAGACAGTCCTCATGAAATCCTGTAATGGCCACTTGCTAGCATGTTACCTTATCAAGGTGCTTAGCATCACTAAGCATCTGCTTTCCCATCTGTAAAACTGTATGGTAATACTGTACCTACCTCCCAGGGAAGTGTCAAAGTTAAATGATGTGGAACTCCTAGCACAGAGAGGGGCATCAGGAACAGGCCAGCCGTGGGAAAATACATACTTCCCTCTCAAAGTATGAGGAAACACCCACTCTGAAGGTGTTCCTGGAAATGGCACTAACAGATTTAGATGGTGTATTCTTGCCTACCTAACAAATGACACAGGACACCTTCAAAAGGTTCAGAGGTGGGTTAGCCAGGGCACTTTGTCATCAGCAAGGGTTTTAACAGAAGTCATCTCATGGTTCCACTCTGAAAGTGGGTGGTGTGGGTGTCACCGCACCCATAAAATCTTAGGCTCAGAAGTTAGGTGATTTGCTAAGGTGGTTCCTGCAGTTAGAGTGTGTCCCTCAGACTTAAGCCTAGATTTCCTTGCTTCACTGCAAATGCACTTTCCACAACCATGCACAGGAAAGATCAGGAGAAGAGATTTAACTTTGGGCCTTGGGGAGAAGAGGGAAGGCGTTCTAGGTAGTATTTCATAAACAGGTGGAAAGATGGTTAGACATGTTTTGCTGAAGAAGAGAATTCATGTAAAAGTAGCAGAAAATAATGGAATTAAGGAAGAATGTGTTCTGAAAGGGCTTGACTGTCAATCTAAGGAATTCAGGCTGTATTAGGCGTGGGAAGCCCTTGAAAGTTTCAGAAAGAAGTACCATGATTCACAGGAGCAATAACATGGTAAGAAGTTTCCAAATCAAGACTTAGCTGGAGTGGTTAAAGAAACTAATGCTTAACCTATAAAACAGAAGACTTCTGGAAGGGAAAAGGGTGTTTCCTAGTCTTGAGGGAGAATATGATGACTACTAAATGAAGAAAGAAACAGGCTCATTTTATGTGGGCTCATTTGAGTGGCTGGGGGTGGGAAAAAGCCAAGAGGATCAGTAAGCAGAAGCTTTTCAGCTCAAATGAGGGAGAACTTTTTTGTCCTTTCAACACACTTTAATCTGAGTTTATTGGGAGCCCACTGCATGTCCTGGACATGGTGCTAGGCACTGGGAATTGAGCAGTTACTGGTGGGAGAAAAATCCCTGTCTCCTGGAGCTCAGAAGGGAAGTCACAACCACCCCAGAATTCAACATGGAGCCATAGCTGCTATAGTTCAGCACAGGCTGCCTTAACAGGCAGATGGTCCCTCATCTTTAGAGTTGTCAAAAGAAAGGTGTCAAGGCAGGGGACTCAGGCTGGGACATCACCTGGACTGGATGACTTTTCATGAGTCTGTGTTCCTACATGTGTTGCAAAGTCTTTAGAAGTCCTAAATCCCTTAATTAGAAGGAGAAAAAAGGCAAGTGATCACTTAGCTTCTCTTTTTAAAAGCCTGTGTTTGCATGCCCTATCTTAACTGGAGTCTAAGATGCAGAGGTGTAGCCAAGCAGGAATTTCATCCTGCCTGTAGCTAAGTGACTCCACCTATGAATTGAAAATCATTTAGCTGAAATTGTGACACAGCCAGTAAATTATAGTCTGCCTGCCGGTGGAGGCTGCGACCACGGCTGTGGTGCAATCCTCCAGGAACTAACATTCAGTCCACTCAGGCCAGCCTGGCAGGGAAGTGGTAGAGGGGACAAGGAAAACTGGCCCCTGACGTCAGTGTGATGCTCATCTGTCTTCAAGGGAGCCTCCTTGCTACTACCAAACTCCACCATGGTTCTGAGCCCCACTGCAGCCCTGGGGATCAGGTTGATGAGGACACTGAGGCTCAAAGAAATGACAGGATTTGGCTAAGGCCACACAGTGGGCAAGCTACAGTGTCTGGCCCTGAATGTGGGTCTTTTGAATCCAACTCGGTGTATTTTTCTACCTTATCACTGTGGGGTCAAGGCTGATCAGCTACAGACCCTTCCAAAGGAAGATCATATAGTCAGTGGTCAGACACCAGTGTCCAAACTTGTAGTTCCCCTTTGCAAAATATATGACACTTTGGTCTGTGAGTTCCTGAAGGATAATAGTAAATACTAACTTCTTACACTGTGCTGTTCCCAGTGCTGTGCTAATTATGAAGTTTTATTCATTGATTCCTTTAATGCTCATAGCAATTCCACCTTGGTTTTACAGATAAGGAAACAGAGGCTCTGAGAGGGGAAGTAACTTGACAGAGCCAGAAAATATGTGACCCAGGTCAGTGTGATCTCGGGTTTCTCTCCAAGGGCAGTGCTGTGTACTGTCATCTCTGTAGGTTACTTTGTCAGATCACTGAAGGAATGTCTAGGGTCCAGCTCCTCTTGGCTCCCAGGCCAATAACAGTACTACTAATAATGAGCACAATGACCCTTCACAATGCAGGCCCTACCCAGAGTCACAGCTAGTGCCATGCCAGGGCCCAAAGCCACCCTAGATCTTCCTCACTGGGGTTCAGGGCTCTTGCTATACACTGATTTTCTCCTCTGGGTCATCTGTCTGGGGCAGGTGCCAGGCCACTACCCTAAGAGCCACCAAGGCTTGGGAGAGATTGAGTTCCCCCTCCTCTAGACAGTGGCCTCAGAGGCAAGGCAAACAGGCTGTGGAGTGACTTACCCATGGTAAGGATGTCATGGCTGCATAGACCCCTCTGTACCAAGGCACTGACAGTAGCACCTGTGTCAGAGGGTTAAGGTGAACATGAGAACAGGTAGCACAGGAAAAGTATCCAGCACCTGCTCACAGTGAGCACAGAAAGGATACAGTTACAATCCCCATCCTTACACTGGTTGATCGAGTCACTTGTTCAAGTGTGTGTGTTTCTGCATGGGTTCCTCTGGTAGGATCTGAGAAAAGATGAATAACACAAGCCACCTATACCTCCCACATGGCAGCCTTCAGCCAAGGACTGAACAGAAAATCCCAGCACAGTGTAAAGCATGTCTTAAACACTCTCAACTCCTTTCTTTCTTCTTCTTTTTTTTTTCAGTGCTGGGGATTTGGGAATTGAACCCAGGGCCTCATGCATATTAGGTAAACCACCCATGATGTGTCTCATACCCCTCGTGCAAGTGAGAAATACTAACATATGTGTACAGTGAGAAAGAACTTCACTTTTTCTGCTCTGGATTCTGCAAAGACACTTCCTTTACCCAGAGGGGACTTGCCAGTATCCTCTCTGGGCAAGATACTTTCAAGAAAAGCACATCATAATTTCCTAAACCCTACCATCTAGGAACTTGTTCATTTTTTTTTTAATCATAAAAGCAAACTATCTCACCTTCTTATACCACCTCCCCCCACCTTTTCCTAAGTTAGCCTTGCACAAGCACAATGACCTTCCATTGGGTGACTAGCATGTTGTAAGTGAAACGTTTACAGGCACTACAGGAATGACCTGGTGCCTCACCCACCTCATTAGAATTCTAATTGAGGTGTGTAGGAGAGGCTTCTATAAATGGTAAGACAATCCTGACACGGTCTCCGAACACCAGCTCTGTCATTCCCAGAGGAGCCCCAGGAGAGGCAGAGGAAGGCGGATCATGAGTGGTGAGTGTGTCGCACCCTCCAGTAGACCCTTGCTGGAAGCCACTGTTTCCCCTGGACCAGTCTGTGAGGCCAAGGTGGCTGGAAGAAACAGCTACCTGTCTTGGGGACTCTGAAGGATAGATCTTAGTGTTTCAAGGTCCTGTTCCAAAGTGGCTCTTCAAAATAGCTGTTGGTTCTGTCTAGCTCATTCCAAAAGTGGCATAAGACTGGAATGTAACTCTGAGTGATGGGCAGGGTGTCAAACACAGTTGGAGGTAATGTCCCTTTAGTCCGAGGATGAATTTTGCCTTATTGATGCTTCTTTTACACACTGATTGTCCCCTGTAAAGTCAAACCAGAGGGCATCCGCTCCCGGTGTTTCTCAGTATAGTTTTACCAGCTGTTAGTAGTGGAGCAAAGAAAAGCACATCTTAGAGCTATAAGGGGTAAGAGAATAAGAGCTTGTAACCCTTGGCATCGCTGGGATGTTCCTAAGTAAACTACACATCCAGAAGCACCAGCAGGCTCGGTGATGCGCTGAATCCCAGTAGCAGAAGCAACAGGCGTGCCACAAGATCCTCACTGTCCCTTCCAGGGAAGGGAGTGAGAAAGAACAAGAAGGGCAGGTTCTTTGGCTATGTGGGCACTGTCAGTTACTGTCGAGGATTTGGGCCCTTTGTTAATTAGCGCCCCTACTAAGTAGCCTGCTAATTATTGCCTGTCATGGGTCTTCAGACTAGAATGTTGACAGCAGCGATGCCAAACCCAAATAAGGCATTAGTCAAACCTGTAAACTACCATGAATGGTGATTTTGAACCACAGGAAGGTTTCCCAAAGATATTACTGAGCCAGGTACAAAAGGTGAATGCTGGCTACCTAAGTAATCACTGATACTACCAGAACCAGATGGTTACAAAAATGTTCCCTTTCCCTCCTGTGAATGAACAGCATGCCTGGGATGCTAACAAGAAGCACTCTAGGCACTGCAGACCTTATGAAAAGGGGATGAGGTAGCTGTCATCTAGCTCTTTTCTCTCCCCTCAGGAGGAAACTGAGGCCTGAAGCAGGAAAAGCCTTGCCAAGACCACACAGCAAGTTGATAGCAGAGCCCAGCCATGTCCCAGCCACCGTGAAAGTTTTCCACTGTATTTTGCTGCCAGGGCTGAGCTCACCCATGAGTCCATGTGACATCTGGAACATACGAAAGCAATTCTTAACATGTTTTCTTATTTGAGCTCTGTTACCAACTGCTGTGTTGTTTCCTTCTACTGCTGTGCCCCTAGTTTATAAGAGGAAGGGCTTAAATAGATGGACTTGGAGGCCCTTTCCAGGACTGGTTCTGCATCCATACAAGGTCACCCGGGACAAGGAGAGGATAAGCCACAGCATGTGCCCAGTCCCTAGAAATTTGTGCAGGACTTATGATGGGGTCACATGAACAGTGACATTGAAGAGGCCATGGGATTCATGGGTACTGAGCTCTTAGAGCCTACAATGACCAGAGGTGTACTAAGGTCACAACAAAGTGGGTGAAGAGGCAGGTGAATACATTCAGTCCCTTAAATTTGCAATCACTTCCTGGCTCAGCTCCTGGCCACTCAGCTAGGAGGGGCTCATGTGTCACAGTCTACGGGACTATTAAGGGACAGGGCTATGCCAGGCACCAGGGGGAACACGGAGACAGACAAGGTGCACTTTCTCCCCTCAGTGAGCTTTCAGTCTTGGTGATATCAGTTCATTAGTAACATGCAAGATGGACTGTAATTAAGCTACATAACAAATTCAAGGAATTAACCCTGGCTGGAACTCAGGATATGGAAGACCCTGGGAAGTCTATGGCACTTGTTCATGGAGGATGAGCTGAACTTGGTCTGGAGCAGTTTGTGAGATTAGAAGTATTCTGGACAGAGGGAACAGGAAAATAAGTGTGGGTATGTTGGTAGATGTGACCCAGGGGGCAATCTGGATGATACGTGCACTGCTTTGGGAGGACCCCGTGTCCAACTCTAATTTAAAGCCTTTGTTGAAATCAGAGAGCTCCAGCCATTCTGCCCATTGGCAGAGAGGGTGGCCTGGGCTTCGGATGGGATGATAGTGTGAAAGGAAGTTCTGGCAGTTTGCTGCACAGTGGTATGCATCCCTAGAGTGGACAGGAGTGCAGCTGTGCGGATAGACACTGGGCCCCACTGGAGACAGAGCAGTGGCCCCACCCTAAAGCCTGTTATAGTCCTTGGAGCACAAACCTGAACCTCAGAACTCTGCCTATGAAGACCCAAATTTCTGTTTTGGGGAGAAATGGCTCTGTTCCACTGATGCTGTGTATCAGTCCTTTCCCAGTACTTTGCCAGGCATGGCACTGGCCTTGGCTTCAGGGATTCGCCTTTCTGGCTTTCACTGCCTCCACCTCCAGAAGGTGCATCACATTCTGGGCCTTTGGTCTGCCACCAAATATTTTCTCTGGAGCTCGGACAGCAGTGACTCTTTCTTCCATGGAAGCAGTGGGGAATTCCTCCTAGGATCCTGCCTCCATCTCTCAGTGCATCTTGTAGAGTTTTCTTGGTTCTCCTCACATTCTTTTTTTTTTGGTACCGGGGATCAAACTTGGGACCTTGTACTTGCGAGGCAGGCAGCAGAACCACTGAGCTAAATCCCCAGCCCACCTCCTCCTCACGTTCTTATTTCAGCCTAGCATCACTTGGGAACTCCTGTTCAGTTGGGAACCTGTTTTCTCCGTGCCTTGGGTTCTTAAGAAAAACCCTATGAGATGAGCTTGACTTTTTAATCAAGAATGATTCCCAGAAGACCCCTCTATTAGGAGCCTCCCTAGGTGCTAGCCCTCTCCGTGGACCCCTAGGTCCTTTGCTTTTTTTGTCCACCTGTGCTTCTGACTTCTGTGCTACCTCTGGCCTTCAGGGCTCCGCTGTGCACACAGGCAATCCTCCTGCTCCTCTTCCTCCCAGGGCCCACATGCCGGGGTGTGCACTACTATTAGATTTTTTTTCCCTTTCACTTAAGGAGGGCAGGAACATAGCCTAGGTTTTTTGTTGTTGCTTTAGGGGTTGTTTTGTTTTGTTTTTGCTTGTTTGGTTGGTTGGGGGTTTTGCCCTTTTCTTTCTTTTTTTTTTTGGCGGGGGGTGAGGGTTAATTTTTTGGTGCTGAGGACCAAACCCAAGGTCTTGTGTTTGATAGGCAAAGCACTCTACCAGTCTCTGGTCAGGGCAAGAGATGTGTTAAAAGGAGTTCACAGTCCCTTCTCTTAGCCCTATTTTCCCCTGCAGGAGGACAGTGTGAGAAGACCGTGACCCCTCCCAGAGTCACTGTGTATCTCAGGTGAGACAGGTAAAGTGAACCAGCTTCCTGAAGTGTAAGATGATACCAAGGCTTGAGTTACTGATTCTCAGCACTAGCTGCTGCACATCAGAATCACTAGGAGAGCTTTGAAAAAAATATCAGTACTGCCCTTAATCCAAATCTTGATTTAATTGGTTTGGGGTGGACTTAGACTAGTACAACACTCCTTGTTGGGTTTCAGAAGCTGTAGTTTCAAGCCACTAAGAAATTCTAAGCTCTCTTTGGAAGGGAAAAGGATGAGATGTCTTCCCCTCTCCTCCTCTCACCCTGACAGCATGATGTATGGGCAAGGAAATGGCCCTTTCTCTCTGGCAGCCTCCAGGAACTGTACCTGAGTCACTCCCACCACAACCACATTGGGTAGCTGCAGGGCATTAGCTCAGTCATCCTTGGTCAGGCAAGGTTAGTTTCTAGTCTGGACTTGGATTGTGACGTTGGGCAAATGGCTTTGCCTGACTAAATTTCCAAATCCCTCGTCTGTAAAATGGGTATAAGAACATCATAGGGCGTTTGTGACTATTAAAGGACATAATGCAGGTAAAATTCTTATAGTGTAGTGTCTGGCCCAAAAGAGGCCCTCCTTGATGCCAGGCAGCTCATAAAAACTTCAAACCTTCCTCTCCTCATGTTCTTTTTGCCATTATATTCTTCATCCTATGATCTTTGTTACAACCAACTCTGGAGGCCCCAGAACTGAGATGGATATAGCTGGGCTCCCAACAATAACCATACAAGAAAGAAGGTTCAAGTCTAACTCCCCCCCTTCTAGGGACAAGGAAAGCCACCCATCCAGGGCTTGTTTTGTTTTGTTTCAGGGAACCTCCCCAGCTCGGTTGTCCAACAGCCCCTGGCTTCCCACTGGCTGGAGGCCAAGAAATTGTGCCACTTCTGCTACACAGGCTTGAAAGTGTTGGGACATGAGCAAAAGCTAAAAGGAAATGACACAGGCTAGAAAGAGAGGAGAGAGAAGTTGGGGCTGAGCAGGGATGTAGGTGCATCCCCAGTGCATCCCCAGGGCCAAAGGTGGGGCTGGCCAGGAGGTGGAGATGTGCTTGTGCCCAGGGGCAGGGGGCAGAGGCGTGGCACTAGATGACGCATGGTTCTTTCATGACTAGGATCTGAGATCTGGCTTCTAGGCCATGCTGTATTTCTAAACTTCTCTGTCACCTCAGCAGATTGATTCTGCTTTGGGAGCCTCAGTTTTCTAACCTGTAATATGGGAATATTGAATTCTATCACTATTTTTCAAGTTGCCGGTTGTTCTTATTAGAAGATTATGAAATTAGCTTAGTGGAAGGTGACCAGCATGGTTTTTGTTTTTTAATGAAGTAATAGAGAAAATCAGAATATATTCAGAATATAATCAGAATATATTCTACATAGTAGAATTGGTATTTTTCATGAAACTTTGCATCAGTTATAAATCAATGTATATGAGCACTGCGTAAAATATGTTTCTTTTTCTTTTCTTTTCTTTTTTTTTCTTTGTTACTGGGCATCCAACTCAGGACCTTGCACTTGTGAGGCAGGCACGGTGCCACTGAGCTAAAACCCCGACTCTTTATTTCTTAATATAGTCTCTATCAGAGAAAGCTCAAGCCAGGCACAGAGGCACACACCTGTAAAGCTCTCACTCTGAGACACAGAGCCAGGGGGATCAAAAATTCAAGCACAGCCTGGCCAATTTAGCAAGACCTTGTTTCAGAATTTTTCTTTGAAAAAATGTTTTTAAGGGCTAGACAGATAGCCCAGTGCAAAAGTTCTGGGTTCCAGCTCCACTACAAAAAAAAAAAAAAAGAAAAAGAAAACTCACTCAGGTAGATGATATTTAGCATTTCTATCAACTATAATTAACTCTAGATGTCTGTAAGATCTATAAAGGGACATGGGGAGTAGGGTCTGGGCAACTAGGAAAGACCCACTCTCTGTATATGGGTCGTGCCACATTGGACCACCTGCCAGCAACTTGTACAGCAGGTGATCCTTCAACCACAGGCTCAGCAAGGGGTTCTCCCTGTGTGCTGCCCGTGATTGGATTACACAGCCAGGGTGGGCTGATAGGAGCCGGCTCAGACCATAGTAACCCCCTTTCACAGTCTGGCATCTCTTCTGTGCTATTCTCATCACTCCTGCTACAGGTAGCCCCAGACTAGGTGGGCAGGGGTCAATTAACAGGCACACGAAAGGCTGGGGATTTAGCTCAGTGGTTTCACCGCCTGCTGCGCAAACGCGAGGATCTGAGTTCGATCCCCAGTACCAAAAACAAAACAGGCACACACATAGTGGTTCAGTTTGGATATGCATGACTGTGAACCCCCAAGTAACAGTGCTTTAGAAAAGCAAGAGGACAGTTGATTTCCTCCTTAGGCAGTTCTGGGGAGGTAGGAGAACCATGCAGTACTGGGGAGAGGGGCTGGCTCAGTCCATAACTCCCTCTCCCATCTCTAGGGCATGTTCTTGCATGGTCTGACCTGGCTGCTTGCACCTGTCCACATTGTACCCCACTCCAGACTGCAGGGTGGAAATACGGAGGAAAACAGGCTAAGGGCAACTGCCAACTGCTTTTAAAGAAAGGTTTCCTCCAGTGAACTGAAAGTAGATCTTCAAACAAATTCTTGCCTATGAATATTCAACAGTACTCTTCACAAAAGCCACAGGGTAGAAACAACCCCAATGCCCACCAGCTGATGAGCAGATATGCTATATTCATGTAATAGGAGAGTGAACTACAGGTACATCTGACAACATCGGTAAGCCTTAAATACACTCTGAGTGAAAGAAGTCAGACCCAAAGACTGCATATGACACAGGTCTATTTATATGAAATGTCCAGAATAGGCAAACCCATAAAGGAGGAAAGTAGATTAGCAGCTCTCAGGATCTGGGAATAGGAGGGAATGGGGAGTGACTGCTAATGAATGCTTCTGGGTGGGGAACCAGGTAGTAGTGATAGTTACATAACACGGTGAATGTACCAAGAGCCACTGAATTGTACTTTAAAATGGCTCAAATGGAGCCAGGCATGGTGGCACATTCCTATTATTCCAGCACTCTGGGAGCTGACGTAACAGAATCCAAAGTTCGAGCCCAGCCTAGGCAACTTAGCAATTTTAGAAGATCCTGTCTCAATATAAAAAATTTTAAAAAGGGGTGGGGTTGGGATGTAGCTCAGTGCAAAGGTACTTGGTTCAATCCCCATGAGTACCACCAAGAAAAAAGAAACAGTTTGAAATGGTGATTTTTATGTTATGTCCATTTTACTGCAATTTTTAAAGAGGAAGAAAAAGATTCCCTGGAAGTTAATACACAAAATTTCTGCTTACAAGTCACTGGCAAGACCTTAGTGACATGACCCCTGAGATGCAGTGGAGCCCACAAAACATACTACCCGTTTTGGGTTTTTGGGTGGTTTTTTTGGTACCGGGGATCGAACTTGGGTCCTTGCGCTTGCGCAGCAGGTGGCGAAACCACTGAGCTAAATCCCTGGCCCTATACTGCATGTTAATATGGAAGATTTTGAAAAAGAAAAAAAAAAAAGGAAGATTTTGTTACCAGAAAAGAAGGAGCCAGTGAGTACAGGGATAGAATTTAGCAGTCTCTGTCACAGCAGGACTGCCAATGGGACTGATATCCTCAGAAAGAAAACAAAGCTTAGAAATTGCCCACGTCTGAAACTGGAGTTAAGCAGTAATGCAAGGAGGTGACATGGAATTGTGAGAAGAGCACTGGAATGGGAGTCCAGAGATGTTCTCTCTCAAGTGAATCACCTCTCCAGGCCCCCAGGTGCTCATGCCAGGAATAAGAATGAGTGATTCTCTCTGGGTTTTTGTTTTGTTGGTGAGAGGGTGGTGATGCTAAAGATCAAGCCCTGGCCCTCATACATGCTAGACAAGTACTATGCCATTGAGCTGCACCTCAGCCCCTCTTTTCCTTCTGCCAGTTTTTAAGTGTCTGAGTTGATGAGTCAGTTGTAGGAACAATAGGACACTGCCTTCACCCCTTCCCTCTCCCTTCTTTGATTACGTATGATCTTGCTGTTCTGGATTTACATCCTCTAGTAACTTATCTTTCAATCTGTACTCACTGGTAAATTGCTAACCACATTCTCATCCTTACTTTTTTTTTTGGTACCAGGGTTTGAACTTGGGACCTTGCACTTGTGAGGCGAGCAGCAGCACCACTGAGCTAAATCCCCAGCCCTCTTACTTTTAAAGTGATAAATTATTTTTAGAGACTTAATAAAAGACAAGCTATACTTGCAAGTTACTTTGTCTGATATTAAAAGAAGTATAAAAAAGTTAAGGATTCTCCCAGGGTGGCACAGAAAACAACCCTGAGACTAAAAGAGTTACATAAACTGCAAATTTGAGAAGAACCTTAGATGGCTGGTACCTTCCCTCCTTTCCCTTCCCACACTTCTGGCAGAGCAGCCAAAGAGGTAGGGAGCAAAGGACTTTAGGTAATACATACAGAGGATCACCAGATCCTTGATTTGGGAGCTAGCAGAGCCAATTCTCAGGCTCAGGGATCATACAAGGAGTGAAGGAGGCTGCCAGTGAGAGGGAAAAGGCTTCAGAAACTGCCCAGGAGCCATTATGCACATGTGCCCCACCTGTTCCCCTCCAACCTTGGGGATGCCAAGGAAGCTGGCTCCCCTTTTACATCGCCTCTGAAGATTGCCACCTGGGAACACATTTCTTATCCTCCAGGTGCCCACTCTCTCCTGTTTGTTGGGAGACAAATACCTGGGGGTAGATGAGGCTTCTCGCCCCCCGAATAGGAAAACTGGGGACACAGTGACATGGTAGGGTCAATAAGAACTTCTGCTCTACCCTCACTACTTCTAGCCACCAAAAGTGTAGAGGTCCCCTCCCCCTGCCCTGTAGTGTACCAAGCAATTCCCCAATTAACAGTGGGCATCAACTGGGTATCCTGGAATTTAGTTCAATTCTGACACTGTCTGGAGTTAGTGCAGACCCCATAGGTTAAGGGCTCAGCCCCACAAGACACCCCTCATTTCACATGCCAATCAGAAGTGCAGGTTATAGCCAGAGATGGTGGCACCTGCTTGTAATCTTAGCAATCTGGAAAGCTAAGCCAGGAGGATTGCAAGCACAAGCCCAGCCTGGGCAATAGAGACCTAATGAGACACTGCCTCAAAAAAAATCTGTTTTTAACACAAGGTCTGAGGATTTAACTCAGTTGGAAGGCCCCAGACTCAATCCCTAATACAAAAAAAAAGAAAGAAAGAAGAAAGAAAGAAAGAAAGAAAGAAAGAAAGAAAGAAAGAAAGAAAGAAAGGAAGGAAGGAAGGAAGGAAGGAAGGAAGGAAGGAAGGAAGGAGGGAGGGAGGAAGAAAAGAAAAGAAAAGAGAGAGAAAGAAGAAGCCAGATCATTACCTATACTTCTGACTGACTGGCTATCAAATGCCTAAGGTTTGAAGATTTGCCAGAATTCCTTACAACTCAAGAAAGCAGTCTGCTAACTAGAGCACCACTTCGTTATAAAAGACTAAGAGCCAGGTAGAAGAGATGATAGGACAAGGTATACCCTCCCAGCCCTCTGTGTTTCACCACATGGAAACCCAACCTTTGGGGTCTTTATGGAGGATTCATCACATAAGCATGATGGATTGAATCACTGCTCATTGGTGATGAAGTTCGTCTCCAATCCCTCTCCCTTCCCTGGTTGCTGAGGGGCCTCGGGATGACAGTTTCAGCCCTCTAATTATATGGTTGCCCTGTGAGCCATCACTCATCTCATTAGCATAAAAGGGTACTCATCATTTCTAAGATTCCAAGGGTTTTAGGAGCTGTGTTCTAGGTCTTTTCAGGCGGAGACCAGAAACGTATTTCTTATGGTGTCACACCTGGATTCAGAGTCCTAGCCCTGCCAGCTCCTAGGTATAGGACCCCAGATAAAATCCTTTGTCAGTCTGAGCCTCAATTTCCAGTTGTGAGATTTCATCAATGATGAATATAGACTATTCTTCATATTGTCAATTGTAGTTGACACTCTACAGGGTGATGACAAATGAGAGACCTCCTTACCCTCCCCCTCCAACTCAGAGAAGCCATGAATATCCCACAACACCTCATGGGGAAAGGGGCTCCATGCCACTGACTCTCATGCCTGGTATCTGGACTGCAAAGACAGAGAACATGAGCTCTAGGGCCAGAGTCAGGCTGCATGGCTGCAGTCCTCCTTTAAGGAGCAGGCGACCAGGACTCAGGCTTCTCCACACCTTGGCTTCCTCTTTTGTAAAACAGAGGATTACACATCCCCAACTCACAGGCTTAATAAGATGGTAACTGGCACACAGATGCTCAGTAAACATCAACCAATGCTCTCATCATCGCCACCACAATCACTCCAGGTCTAACCTAGCAGATCATGCAAAGTACACCTGTCTCCCTTCTGCTGGTTGTCCATTGTGGAAGGGACAGTGTCTCCGCGCCCTAGGCATGCTGGAGCTCAGGCTCTTCTTGGCCATTATTCTGAAGGATAAGCCATTGATCTCTGGGATGAATGGAGGAGTCCTCTGCTACCCATCATAGCCACAGCAAAGAATGCACAACCTTTGGTAGCACCAAGAAGGGCAAGGGCCCTTTGGAGGAGAAACAGGGTGCCAGCTGTAAACACAGAGTTCCTCCTACTCCCTTTCCTCCCCCATTTTCTGGGCTGAGGACCAACTGAAGGCACACTTTATGCTGTCAAAGGCCTTGTGTTTTAAAAGAGCCAGCCTCCCCAGGAGAAGGATACGTATCCCGTTAGGTTTGGAAAGAGGATAAAAATTATGTTCCACAGCGCCATTCTTTGTTCTAAAACAAGACCAACAGTAAAGCTCTACCAAATCTCAGCCACTGGGATGCACAGAAGGCAGGGGCATGGGTTAAAAAAACAGGGGTCCTAGAGAGACACAGCACCCAGTAGCCTGGCTGTCTACTAGCCAACTGGATCTCAGCATGTGCTAGACAGTGTCGGATGTGAGCTGGCTCCATTGGACCCCTGTCTACAGGAACACTCATCTTGTCTCCCTCCCTCTGTTCCTCTTGTCTTCCCTTTTCTCAGCAGTTCATAGATTTTTGTTGATTTATGAATGTTTTCATTTTCCTGAAGTTATACAACAATGTACTGATATTTCCTTCAATAAATATTTATTGAATGAATGAATATATGAGTGAGAGGATGCATGAATAAATGTGTCCGTAGTTCCCTGAACTGGTGGTCCAATCACCTGTTGAGCCCCCTTTCCAAAGAGAGCTTCTGCCTGGTCTCCTTAGCTGCTTCAAGGGGAGCCCCTCCTAGTCCACCCTGACCCTCTGCTCGATCCTGCCCCTCAATCTGCTTTCCTTCCTGCCAGGCCTCTGGTCTAGCCAAATAGCACACCTCACTCTGCTGGGCCTTCAGGGCCTCTCCTTCCTGGTGGAACACAGCCACCCTCTTGGCACCTGACAAAATGTTCTTTCATGGCCCAGGGTGTCCTTCCTTCTTTTTCAATTTAAATGTGTTGTTTAGTTGATAAATAAAAACATTAAAATTGCACATATTTATGGGATACTATGCGATATTCTGATACATGCAAACATTGTGTAATATTTAAATCAAGTTAAACATATCTATCTCCTCAAACATTTATCAACTCTTCATAGCGAAAACATTCAAGGAACTTCTTTTGGGAGAGCAGGGGATGGTTACTGCGGAAGCAAACCCAGGGCTTTGACACAGAGCTAACATCTCCAGCCTTTTTAAAATTTTTTATTTTGAGGCAGGGTCTAAAGTTGCCCAGACTAGGTTCAGACTTGCAGCCCTCCTACCTTAGCCTCCCAGATGGGTGGCCATATAGGTGTGTGCCACTATACCCAGCTTCAAAGGATTTCTTCCTCTTATCTAACTATAATTTAAAACCCATTGATCAACATTTCTTATCTGTCCCTCCTCCCCTCAAATCTGATAACCACAAATCTACTCTCAACTTCAATGAAGTCAACTTTTTCATATTCCACTTGAGTGAGGTCATACAGTATTTGTCTTTCTGTGTCTGCCTTATTTCACTTAACATAATGATCTCCAGTTCCCTCTATGTCGTCACAAGAGACAGGATTTCATTCATTTTATGGCAGAGTAGTATATCATTGCATATTGGAACAATATCACATTTTCTTCATCTATTCATTAGCTGATGTATGCTTTGATTGTTTCCATTTCTTGGCTGTTGCAAATAGTGTTTCAGTAAACAGGAATGTAAATGTCTCTTGGACATACCAATTTCATTTCCATTGAACTTATACCCAGTAGTGGATTTCTGGATTGTGTGGTAGTTCTAATTTTAATTTTTTCTTTTTCTTTTTCCTTTTCTTTTTTGCAGTGCTGGGGAATTGAACCCAGGGTCTTTACATTGAGCTATATAACCAGTTCTTTCTTATTTTTTTATTTTTGAAACAGAGACTCACTAAATTGCCAAGGTTGACTTCTAACTTGCAGTCCTCCAAACTCAGCTTCCCAATCTGCTGGGATTACAGGTATAGGCCATAATATCTGGGTCAATTTTAATTTTTTGAGGAACTTCCATCTTGTTTTCTACAGTGGCTGTACTAATTTACATTTCCACCAACAGTGTCCAAGGGCTCCTCTTTCCCTTGCCTCCTGATCACTATTCATTGCCTTTTGTCTTTTGAATATTTTTTCATGTAACTGTTAGCCATTTGTATGTCTTCTTTTTAAGGCCCAGGATTTCAGAGGAGCCTTTTGGACCCCTACACCTTTTGGAGGGAGTGATTTTCTCCTCCCTGTGTCTCTCAACTGGGTGGGTTGGATTCACCCTAGTCTGTCATCCATTATCACTTAGACTTGACTGTAGTAAGGTTTTTTCTTTCTTTGTTCATGCATTCCTTCATTTATGTATCTGGTTATCTAATACAAGCAACATGCTAGGCATCAGAACAAAGCTCAGGAAGGCACAGCCTGATGGAGAGATGGACACAAAATAGAATGGTGCCTGACCCCGCACATGCATCACATCCATTGTACTTGTGACCTCATGGTGATGACAGAGACTAGTTTGGTTTGCAGAGGAGTAGGTGACATAATATCACAAACATAACTCAAAGGAATAGATTTCTCAACAGTTATCTGAGCCAAACTCCTCGTGCATCATGGTAGCTCATGAACTCTGGGCAGTTTAGCTCGGTCACCTCCACAATCACATGGGAAGAAGAGGGTGAGTTTCAAGGCGTTTCTCCTCAGGATCTTCTATGATGGACAAAAAAATGAGCCCAGCTAATGAACTTTTTTTTTTTGGTACCAGGGATCGAACTCAGGACCTTGGGCTTTCGAGGCAGATTGCAAAACCACTGAGCTAAATCCCCAGTCCACAGCTGATGAATTTGACATGTCCTCCTCCTCAGTTCTGTCACAGCCTCGGTCCACAAAGCAATGATAAATACCGACAGCAGATAGGACAAGGTGCTCTAGTGACAGTCCTGGCTGGCTGAGAGAAGCTTCCTTGAGTGTCATTCCCCGAGGCCATGCTTACTCTGTAGAGTTAAAAGACCCTGCCAGCAGAGAGAACAGTATGTGGAGAGCTTCCACTGAGCCAGATGTGCTGGTGCAAGACTGCAATCCCAGTGACTTGGAAGGCTGAGGCGGGAGGATCCCAAATTCAAGGACAGCCTGGGCTGTATAGGGAGATCCCAGAGAAGAAAGGACGAGGGGGAGGGGTGGGGGAGAGTCTCAGGGCATTTCTGTTATCTTGAGGCATGTGACTTAGGGAATCTGCATCTGGAAAGGTTGAAAGGGAATAAATTGTGATGTTCTTGCTACATAGGATCAAAAGTCTTTAGGTTTTATTATGATTCCTTCCAAAAGTTAGGCTCTGCTGGCATAGCTCACCCATACCTGACTTTTTAGTATCTTGTACTCATCCCCCCACCCCCTGTCTCCCAGGACTTCAGGCTCTGCTTTCTGTGTCACAGCTTTAGAGCTCCAGAATGTCGACTGGCAAGTGGCCGACAACCGGCGTGCACATCACACAGGACAGTTCTCCTCCCGGGAGGTCATCTTGCGCAGAGGCCAGTCATGTAATATAGTAGCGTTCTTTAACCGTGCTCTTAACTCTGAAGAAGGTCTGAATCTCACAGCTGAAACAGGTACTTGCTCACCTCCCCTATCACACAGACAACCACCTGAGTAGCCTTTGGTACTTTGCACCCAAGGAGGATGGCAACTAGGTCATCAGGCCCTAGGTTCAAGCCCAGCTCTGCCATGGATTCAGTGTGACCTTGGGAAAGTGGCTTCCCATCTCTGAGCCTGAGGCCTCTCCAGCTACTTCTAGCTTTATAACGAGGTGCTTCACTGGATGAGGTGTCCCAGAGAGCCCCTGCAGGGGTATGGGAGCCTATTCTGTCCCTGTGGTCTGACCAGCATTCCTTGGTTTCCTGCAGGTCCTAACCCCTCAGAGTCAGCCAGGACAAAGGCCACATTTCCAGTCGCCAGTGGCAGAAGCACAGGTGGCAGCTGGGCTGCAGAGGTCATGGAAAATAATGGCAATGCTCTGACCATTGCCATTTACAGTCCTGCCAGTGCCCCCATCGGAAGGTACACACTGAGCCTTCAGATCTCCTCCAAGGGCAGAGTCTCCTCTGTGAAACTTGGGACATTCGTGCTGCTCTTTAATCCCTGGCTACAAGGTAGGTCTCTAACCACCCACATTACCAGCCCTGATCTAAGCAGTGAGCATGGAAAGAAGATGGGAAAATGCTGTACACAGACTTAGGTTTGATAGGAGGAAGTCTGTGGACCACGGAAATATCAGAGAAGCTACAGGTCAGTTCTACCACTAACTAGCTGTGTGCATCTGAATAGTCATCTTTCTGATCCTCAAATTCTTCCCTATAAACGTTGTTTCTGTTGTTTCCTCTGGGGTTCAAATGGATATCCATGAGCTTTTACACTCTTCAGAACATGCTTAATTAGAAGGGACAATGACTACTGTACAGTTCTTCAGTATTGTAGCTTCTTGCCTGAAAGAGCTAGTGTCTGATTCCTGAGGTCTCATTTGTAGTCCCCTACAACAGCCTAGCTTCTCTTCCCAATCCATATTTCCCACTATGAGAGTTGGAAGCATTAAAGTCTACATCTTCATTCCCTGGTGGAGGTTGGAGATGGCCCAAAGGCGGGCTTGTTCCAATCCCACACTAGGAGTAGGCAGGAGGACCAATCTGGTTAGTTTTCTGTGGGATTCTAGTCCCTGGTATTTACTCTTTGTGTCAAACAGCGGATGATGTTTTTATGAGTAACCAGGCTGAGAGACAAGAATATGTTGAGGAAGATTCTGGCATCATCTTCGTGGGCAGCACAAATCGAATTGGCATGGTTGGCTGGAACTTTGGACAGGTAAAAGAGTCATAAAGAGGCTAAGGGTATTAACTCTTATGCAGGAAGCTCAGCAGCTTGCCCCACAGATCACCCCTGTGTCTGTCCATTTGTAATTAATTCATTCAGAAGACATTTACTGACCACTTACTATGTACAAGATCCCAAGCTGTACCCTAAAGGAATAGGAAATGAACAAGATCTTCTGCTTTCAGGGGGTCACAATCCAGTGAGCGAGACAGACATGTAACTCTATCAATGCAATAAAATACTACTGGTGCCCTGATACACAAATAAGTACAAGGCCCAGGAAAGATCCTCTGGACAATAACATAGCTTCTGTTATTCATTGTAAAAAATGTGATCAAATGTCTCTGCTGTGTGCACTTGGCTTTTCAAAACCATGGCCTCTTTGTCCTGTATCTACCTTGATCTACATCTGAGTCCAGAGAATTCCCAGATTTGCTCAGCTCAGAAACCTTCAGGGATGTCTTTCCACCTTTTCCTTTTTTTTCCCAGAAGATAAATAAAGGTATTGGAATGAAGGATGGGGTTCCTGAGATGTCCAGGAAGGCACAAACAAGAACATGCTCCACCCATCCCAGGCCCCATTCTACAGTCCACCAAAGTCAGTCTGCTATGTCTTCTCTGTGTGAGGTTTTGTAACCAATTTCATTGGAAGGAATAAAAGGAAAAGACAGGCAAGGGCATAAAGTGCATCTAGCAGATGAAGAGAGGCATGACATGGTTTGAGAAGAAGCTTTTAATCAAGTACCAGAAGGAGGCAAGGAAGTCTGATAGCTAGTTTGGAGAAGAGGACTCCAGACAGAAGGGATACCAAATGTAAAGAATTTAAGGCAGAAAGAGCCAGTGTAAGAAACAATTACTTATCATAAGTCTCATTTTGTGAAAATGTCTTCAGATATGTTTCTTAGTGACATATTTTACCTTGAGTACCACTTTCCCAGGAGTCTAAATGATATGCTCAAGACCACAATCAGAGATAGAGACTTTGAGGTGAGGTTGGCCTACCCCTTCATTATGCAGATAGAGAAATCAAAGCCAGGCAGGCCATGCAACTTGCTCCCAAATCTAGGTCTGTGGCAGCAAGGGAGTGAACTGAGCCCTCCTCCCTTGCTCATTTTGAGAGAGTGACTACAGGGTCTCATGGACAGTGAGGACTCAGGATGAGTTTTCAGGCTAAAGGCTGGGCACAGTGGCTCTTCCCCAGGAGCTCTCAGTTCTGGAGGTCACAGAGTGAAAGATCCTAACAGGTCCTGTGGTTCTCACCATTGTGACTCCTATTCCCTTAATTAGCTGATACTAACTATCATTTCTTTCATCATAACATATGGTCCCATTCTGAACAGTATGAAGAAGACATTCTGAATATCAGCCTCTCCATCTTGGATAAGAGTCTGAATTTCCGACGTGACCCTGGTACTGACGTGGCCCGCAGAAACGACCCCAAATATGTTGGCCGGGTGCTGAGTGCCATGGTGAGTGATAGGAAAAGGATAATGACATGTTGTTACCATGTGATGAGCACCAACTCCATGTTAGCTACATGCAATCTACAATGTCATCTCAAGGGAACCTCACCAAATATAGTTGGTGGCTATGACCATTCCATTTTGCCAATGCAGAACAGGAGAATTCTCTAAGTTCAAGGGCTTCCCCAAGACACTCTGCCACAGAGTGGGTGGCAGGTAGAGGCAGAACTAAACCCAGGTCTGGTAGGCTTCAAAGCCCTCTCTGCTGTACAGTGAAGCTCTTCTCAGATGAGAAGAGAACTCACCTTGTGGGTGACCACCAGGGATGGGATATGAGCGAAGAGGGATGCAAAGTGAGGACTCTGTTATCGTGGGGCCTCCTGAGAAGGAGGACACATCCCCTAGTGAGCCTGAAGCGTTAACTTTTTGTGCTGTAGTCCAGCTCCTCTGCAGCACAGAGCACTGAAATGTCAGGATAGGAAGGCAACAGGCATCCTGTTCCTTATGCAGACAGGGAAATAAGCAAACGTGACTTGTGACTAGCTCACCTGGATTCCTACATGAGAGACCTGGCCTGCCCCAGGACACACACACACACACACACACACACACACACACACACACACACGCTAGATATCAGAGGAGTCTATGGCTTTGCACTCAGTGTGTAGAGAGTGCCCTCACCAAAAAGTGACCAGAAGATCAATTTGCTCAAAAGTTACAAGTTGAAAGCTGAAAGTCAAAGCAAGTCTCCCCCTTTTAACTTCCTTGAACTCTAAATAAGTACCCAGAAATATCTTTAACTCCATTTTCTTTTGGGTCATGGTTTAGGCATGTCTTGGTCTCTTTACTTTGAAATGTATAATTTCCAAGCTAACAAGCTAGTTACTTGGATAAAAATTCCAACAACATTCATCTGCATGATAAATATCTGAGGTTCATCAGAGGGCTTTTTGAGAAAATTGAGTCTGAAACTGAGCTGTACAGGAGAGGAATGGGGTGGGCCCAGAGACTTTGGGGTTCCTGAGATCACTGAAGACCCGAGCAGCCAGGAAAGGGGACAAAAAAGAGGATTCGGACTAGGCTTTGAAAACTAAGTTTTGAGGAAAAAGAGGCATTAAACTGAGGCAGAGGTTAGACAAAGCTGGTGTTCAGGGCCACGTGGGAAACTGAGCTTCCTCCACCCAGGAGAGAGTGGGTGAAGCAGCTGCTCCTGTACTGCTGACTCACTCTCAGCCTGGGCACAAACCACTTTATCTTGGAGCCAATTTCCTCCGTGCACCTCTCTGATGCTCTCTCCAGACCTCCCTGGGCTGGGCCCGTAGCTAATTATGGCCCATGCAGCATTGAAATGCTCAGCTTTCAGCCAGAGATAATCCTGATGATTAAGTCTTCAGAGGAAGGCACCATCTTGCCCGCTCCCAGGATTCCAGCCCAGGCATCCTGGAAGGGGTGCATAGCTCCCCAGTGGACCCAGGGGCTGGAGTAGAGTGGGCCCAGCCTATTCAGACTGCCCATTCTCACAGGCCTCACCATTTAGAGCCACCCCAAAGGGATGAGACTCACAGGCCAGGGCAGCCCTTGGAGGTCCTGGTTCTGCTTCTCACGGTGCAATTGGGATAAATGACAGAGTTTCATAAACTGAAAACTTCACTGCCCTTGAGCTCAATTCTTTCTCACTTTCCCTGTGTTGTAAGGAAGACTTAAGACCTAGAGGAAAAAAATTGACTTGCTCACAATCACCAAGGTGACAAGAGCAAAGGCAATGCTTATACCTGGGTTTCTTCTTCCCTCTCTTTCAATTTTTTATTATGAAAAAATTTAGGTCTACACAAAAGGAAAGAGAAAAATACAGTGAATTCCTGGGTCCTCACCACCAACTTCAGCAGTGGCCTCCTCAAGGCTGATCTTATTTCATCTCTTACCTTCTCCTCCACAGATCATTGGATAAATCCCAGACTGCATCCTTTGACATCATTTCACTCATACTTCTATGTGTCTCTAAAAGGTAGTAGAACTCAGGTCTCTTGAGTCCTAAGCCAGCACTGTTTTCACACTGCATCATGGTTCTTTATATTAGAACTATATCCTAAGTTAAATGATGCCATGAACAAAGGATGAATGAGTGAGTGAATTAATTAATTGCAATGTTCCATTTTTATTCTTTCCAAGAAGTTATCTGCTTAAGTTCTAAAATGGTCTTTTTAAAACAACCATACACAAAAAGGATTTTCAAATCACAAACCCCCAAGCAGACAGACATCTATGATAGCCCCTGAGTTCTTTCTTTTAAGAACTCCCCTGCCACATGGATTTCTGACCCTGCCTTGCCACTGACACACTGTGGAGTCTCTGTTTTCCATGTCAGCCTGTAGCAAGAGATTGATAAATGGATCAAAGGCAATCAAACCTAGCTTGTTAGGCAAAGCACCTCTAAACTCATAAACCACTCAATACCCCTAAGGAACTATTATTATAGTTATCATCCCCAAGTCACTTAGAAAGATATAGAAAAATCTTCCTTCCTCATCTCTCCACCTCATTGAAAAAGCATGGTGCTAATTTATTGGGGGGGGTGGATTTCTGCCCAGATCAATAGCAATGACGACAACGGTGTGATCGCTGGGAATTGGAGTGGCAGTTACACAGGTGGCCTGGACCCAAGGAACTGGAATGGCAGTGTGGAGATCCTCAAGGAGTGGAAAAAATCTGGCTTCAGGCCAGTCCGATTTGGCCAGTGCTGGGTCTTTGCTGGGACACTCAACACAGGTACCTGGGGTGTGACGTACCTTTGCTGGGGCAGTGGACACCAACAGGGTGTGCCACGGTGCCACCTCCGCCACAGCCTGAGTGCTCACACTGACCTTCACTTGCAGTGCTGCGCTGCTTGGGGATTCCCTCCCGGGTGATCACCAACTTCAACTCCGCTCATGACACAGACCGAAACCTCAGTGTGGATGTCTACTACGACCCCATGGGAAACCCACTGGACAAGGGCAGTGATAGTGTGTGGTGAGTACCTGGCCCTTTCCCTCCACTCTGAACTCCATGTCTGAGCAGCTTCTTGTGCTCCCCTTCTCCTGATAGCCAGCTCCATATGTTGGAGGGAAGTAACATGCCAGTCCATGGTTTAGGATGGAAATGCTGCCAAAGCTGATTTCACACCTCCAGGAACCCAGAGCACCTCTTCCACATCCTCTGCAGAATCTGAGTCTATTCTGTCTTGCTGCCCTCAGATGAAGGGTCTGATTCCAATGAAAGACATAATCACGGACTCCATGAAATCACATAGAGTAGGATCCATCAGATTTGATACTGCTTTAAAAGATAAAGATTGAAGGTATTGATTCTCCAGTAAGGAAGATGAACTTATTTCAGTCCATGTGACTTAAAGATTTTCTTAAAGAGAATTAGAAAAGCAACATTTTCTCTTAATGTACATGTACTTATTACATACTGCAGTTGACAGGATAAGAAATTTTAGGGTTTTTCTGGATTCTAGATGAAAATAAGAAATTTTGTGTATATTTAGTCATATATATTTCTAACCATAAGTATCTCATGTGCACATGTTATCTATACACACATATGTGCAATTTATCTTAGACGCCAAATAGAAATAGGTTATTTATATGACCTATTTATAGAATAGGTTATATAAACTTATAGAAATATATAACTCCATTATTCTATTTAAGGATATATCATATGCCAACTTATTACAGAAGGCAGTTGAAAATGATGATCTGCATCTATGTGCACACATAGATGCATATGTGTCTCTCTGTGTAATGCACCATGCACATTTCAATAGTTGATTGTTTTACTCCATTTTAAAGGATACGTACACACACAATTGCTCACAGGCACGTATATAGTTAGATAATTACATAGCTGAAGCCATCTTACTTCCAGGTGTTCAACTTTGATATGGTCTATATAAAATATCCTTTATTATCTATTATCCTCAGAATAAGAAGGTTCAACTTTTCTCAAATATGCTTACTGCAACTAGTGGAATAAAGCAAAATAAAAAATATAAAGAAATGGAAAAAGCTGTTAACACAACAACTACCTTATGCCAACAAGTGTACTGATATAAGTGCCCCCTCCCCTCTGCAGGTGAGGCTCCTGTAATTCACCTATGATTGCATGGATTCCAAGGTTTCCTGAGGTGGGGAAAAAAGCTTATTTTAGGATTTTCTTTCTTGATCAGTACATACACCATTTTCTCTCTAGCGACATCACTACTTGTGACAGGTTTTTTTTTCCACCTTCCCATAAACAAGTGTCTTTTCTTCTTCTTGACTTATTTCTCATACTATTTTGTCTGCAATTTCATTAAACCAGTTCTGACTGCTGGGACAGTGCCATGCCTAGCCTTAGCTTCCTATACAAAAGGAGGTGACTGGTCAAACAAGACGTCTAATCTTTTGCGAGAGGATTCCCTTTGCTATAACACTTCTATAATGATCCGACACCCTGGAACTGTGGGGAGTCCAGACAGCTTAAGCCTCTCTTCCTCTACTGAAAGCATTTAAAGTGCCTTTAGGAGACAAGGGTCGGTAGAGGTTGTGTAGCAATACAGCGAGGTATGTGATGTGCCCAACGGTGATTGAGACAGTAAGTACTGTTATATAAGTACCACGCACTAACTGATTGCACCACTGGAGCTCCAGACAGTAAGTACTGCGGGAACCAGAGAGGGAATTCTCAAGGAGCCTTCAGTGAAATGGGAAGGTGGCGCTTTTAAGCTGAACTTGGAATTGGAACACAGGTATCTTGGCTACTGGCTCACATTTCCATTCCACATCAGCTTAATAACTCATTCCAAATATAATCACCTTTAGGACAAGTACAGGCCCATGAAGATGTCTGTGAGTGTTTCCACTGTCATTTCTGTTGGCCTCAAGGAAGGATGGCAGGGGCTCTGATTAGTCCTGAGGGTCCCATCGCCCCTTACTCTCTCAGCCCTTTTGCTGACCTCTTCTCAGAAAGCAATGGAGCTAATGGTCATGCCTCTCCCATTACCTACCAGCGGTGAGTGGAGAACCAATCCTGGATGGTATTAGGACAGGAGTCCTGAGCCCTAGTTCCAGCCCGACTACCACTGTGGGACTTGTGCAAGCCACTTCACCCTTCTGGCCTCAAGTTTCCCCATCAGTAAAACCTAAGGGAGTTGACCTTGATGATTACTTAAGTCTCTTAGCAACTTGATTAATTGTATTCTCTGTAGTTCAACCCACCCTGCTACCCATCCCAAGGGAGCCATGTTTCCCCTTCTACATTAAGTGCTGAACCAAGAGTCATTTTCTGCCTGGAATGGATTACTGACCTATTATTATAAAGACAACCTGGGTTTGGACAGCCAACCTTTGGTCTTAATCTTTGTGTGTTATAAATATTGGAAGCATTAGAATTGTGTCTAGTAGTAAAATGAATATCAGTGAAGTTGATCATCTGAAAATGCTTAGTAATAATAACAGCAACAACTCATAATTTGCTGAGCCACTGTTGTGTGCCAAGTACTGGTCCAAGTGCTTATATTTGTTCTTCACATTTGAGGTTGGCCATGTTATTATCATCCCTGTCTTATAGTTGAGGGAACTGAGGCATAGAGATTGAATAATTTACCCAACAACACATAACTAGAGGTGTTAGAGAGGAGATATGAACTCAGGCAGATTTGTAATCATAAAAATGCCATAGAATGTTGTTATTATTCCTGAATGATCTCTCTAACCTTGAGATTTTCCAAAGATTTCTTAAAATTTTCCAGAGGAGTTTGGCTGGACATCACCAGGGGCTCTGCTTGGGTTGGTACTGTCCATCCCACTCTGGTAGAGAAACTGGTTCTTTTGTACCCCCTTAAACATCACATGCTACTTCTTTGTAAGTCTAAACATGTCTCAAGGGCTCCATGAAGAAAAATGATTTGTCCCAAGTCATGAATTAGTGACCAGGCAAGGGGTGGGATATAAATAGTACTCAACCAAGCCAAAAGGCATTAGGACTGAAAAGGACCTGAGAGAGGAACTGCTCATGTTATAGATGAAAAAACAAAGGGTCAGAGAGAAGTGTAGTCAGCCCTTCTAATCTATGAGATCCACATCCACAGATTCAACCAACTGCAGATCAAAATGTAGTTAGGTCTGCAACGTACTAAGTATGTACTGAGACATACAAACTTCTTTTTTCTTGTAATTATTCCGTAAACAACACAATTTAATAACTATTAATGTAACATTTAATTTATACCAGGTATTATAATTTAAAGTCTAGAGGATGTTTGCAGAGTATATGGAAATACTCTACTGATTTATATAAGGGAGTTGAGCATCATGGATTTTGGTGTGGTAGGATGTCATGGACTCAATCTTCCATGGATACTGAGGGACAACTTTTACTTGTCTAGGAGTAAGCAGTTAGAGATATTTAGGCACTCTATGTAAGTGTATGATATGTTAAACATGTTCCCACCGTTTTGAACCACTGATGTTATAAACAGATCTGGTCACCTTTGTCGGCCTTTTTACTAATAAAAAGGGCATAAGTGGACCATATCTAGTTAGTTTCTTGAATTTGAATAATTACTGCCCAAATATGAATATTAATTAATATGCATACCAATCAAAAATTATAATAATCAACAAGTTTATTTTATTAAATGTAAAAGAAATTTATGTATATTCATGGATCATTTATCAATAATTAATTCTCTAAATTTTAACATAGAAATCTTACAATACCCCATTGCTAGGGTATATAATATTCATTTACAACTGCTGTACCACACAAATCAGCTAAATTATAATTTTTTATACCATTTTAATGTTTTCCTTAAGGAACTGTATTATGATGACATCTGGTCTGCTAAATCAATGCCTTTCTTTGCATTACTTTAATCAAAGACCCCCTGAGAGGTGGTACAAGCCACCCGAGGGGACAGTCATGCACGTACCACAGGTGGCTCAAGCCAGCCGGAACCACTGAATTCAAAATCAGAGCCGCCCGGCAGCAAGACATACAAATTACAGTCCCTATGGCCCCATCCTTTTTTCTTTTTTTTTTTTGAGACAGAGTCTCACTATGTAGCCCAGGCTGGCCTCAAACTCACAGTGGTGCACCTGCCTCAGCCTCCTCAGTACTGGGATTACTAGCATGTGCCACCATGCCCAGAACATGTTACACTTCTTAACCTCTTTTCCTCAATTGCATTTCCTACCTCACATTTCCTACCTCTAAAATGAAGGGCTAGATCAGGAATCCTCTGTGATTCTTTCCAGGTGTTTCTTTTAACCCCATCCAGAGCACCCAACAGGATACATTTTTTTCTAAGTCATTCTGCTCATGCCAGTGTTTTGGCTTGAAAGACAAAGGGTCCAGAGTCTTCTTCCCTTTCTCAGAGGCAGGAGGACCCCTTGCAAGAGCATTTTGGATGCTTCTTTGCTTCCCTCCTAGGCCATTATGAAGGAGGTCTCTGGAACCTGCTTAATTATTGAGGCAGCAACCAAATGATGTGGAAGTTTGGCCAAGGATATCTTGATGTTTCTGGCTTGTTTTCTTAATTCAGTTGACTCTAGTTCCCAATTTCTACAGACATAAACCTGACTGTACTTGTAGACTTTGCAGAGCTCCAAGGTAGGAGGCAGGAGAAGATTTCTGAGCCCTGCCCAGGAGGTGGAGCTGGGCAGCTGTAGGCACCCACACCTGGGCCAAGGCCCTGGCTCCTAAGGCAACCTCTCCACACAAAGCTCTGCCTCTGAATGTCCGCACACACAGGCCACCACCACCCCCACCCACCCAGACCTGAGGTGGGTTAGAGACTTCGAAGGTCATGTTAGGATTAACATGGCTGGGGGAAGATGGTCTTAATAAATGCTTCAAGTCATTCTGATGCTGAGTCTGTGCTTTTCCTGAGTTCCTGTCCAGGAATCCCTGGAAGCAGGAACAGAGACTAACCTGATGGAGGAGAGTGTATGGCACATGAGAAACCCAAACCAGAGTTTCCACAATGGTGCCAAGAGCTTTTGCAAACACCCCCCTCCAGCATTTGTGACTCAAGTGGCAGTCTTCTCTGTAAGGGAGGAGCCAGGATGTATTTGTTATTTGTTCTGTTTTAAATTCCCACCTTGCAAATAAGTGTTAAAATACAGTTACTCTACTTAGCACTTTTTTTTTTTTAACCAACCTGCCCTTCCCCTAGGCTTCTCTGTCAGAAATAAAGTGATTGTGAGACTGCATTCCCACCATTCTCTCATCCCTTTCTAGGCCCTTTGACCAACCTGGGATCATCTGCTCATACTTCCTCTGCCTTCCCCTTGGTGAATTCTAACATTCTTAGAGTCCCATTCAAAAGGACACTTTGTGGTCTTCCTGGAGACAGTTTTTATGATGATGTTTTTAACAACTGTAGGAAATTTAAAGATGTATATAGACGATCCCCGGTACCAAAAAAAAAAAAGATGTATATAGAAAAAATCATGATGATATTATTGTTCACAAAATTTTAACATTTGAATTAATTGTATATGTATAATTGAAATTATACATTTTGCAATGTTTGAGTACAAGACAGAACTTATAATAAATATATCCTACTCTTTTCCACACCTGGAAACCAATCACTTCACAGTTGTAATCATGTGTTCTTAACTAAATATTACAAGCCTTTCCTTACGTTGTTAACCTTCAAAAATAGGATTATTTTAAATACAACATAAGCCATTACATGTTTGAACTATTATCACTTTCCCTACTATTTCTCATATTTATTTCCCCTTTCTCTCCCTTCTCCCTGAATTCAAATTCACTTCAAAATCATGTGACTTCTCTCTTCCACAGTTTACAGAATCAGCAAATGGAGATAATAATTATTTTCAACTTACAAGGTGTTATAAGGATTAAATGAGCTGATATAGAGGCTAAGGGAGTAGCTCAGTGGTAGAACATATACTTAGCATGTTTCTATCCCAGCATCAAAACAGTAATATTTAACATACAATTTTTACAGGGACAAATCCTACTGTACTTATAGAGTAAGTCTAAGGCAGTTAGCTCCATAACACTTACTATGTTAGCTACTATCATTTATATAATATAATTTCTAAATATTTATTTGTTTTCATTATAGAATTAATCAGTAACTCTCATAAAAAGGAAAACAATAAAAAAATAAAAAAGCATAAAACTTATTTCATAGGCACGATATACATATTATATACACCAAACTGTTAATCATGGATAGATAAGAAAATAGAATTATTAGAGACTAATTTCTCCAATTTTATATACTTTTTTTAATTCAAAAGGATTCCTCATGTAGATATATGTGTGTACATATGTGTGTATATAGACACATATTTTGAAATTTGATTTTCTTACTTTATGATATATTTTAGACTTCTCTCCGTGTAAATAGTAGATTGATTTTTGCTCTGCTCTTTTTGATGGCTGAATGGCTACTGTATGATTGTGCTGTGATTTGTCTGATCATTCCTTTATTGATGAGGTTTTCTTCCAACATTTTTGCTACATCAAACAATGCTGTAGTGAGCATATTTACTTGTATCCCTGTGTGCACTTATGGGAGCTTTTCTATAGAAATTCCTCTAGTGGAAATACTAGCTGGGTGAGTATGCAGATCTTTAAAGGATTTTTATACTGTGCTCATTGCCAGATTGCCTGCACAAAGGTCACACCAATTTAACTCCCACCAGTGGTATGTGACCTCTCATGTTTTCCCACCTGGAAGAAGGAAAACAATGTGATGCATATCATCCTGCACTTTAATCTCTGTCAGTCTAAGAGATGTAATCTATGTGCAGTTGTAATGGTATTTCTTTGTCATTTTAATTTTCTTTGACTAGTAGTGAGGTTAAAACCATTTCCTTATGGTCAGTGATCATTTATATTTCTAGTTAAAATCTCCTGCTCACTGTCTTTTATTAGCATGTTTTTCTTTTTCCTCTTTTTTAAAACAATGATTTGTAAGTACCTTAACCTATGAATGTAATAAATCTGTCTAGCATATATGTTGCCCCTATTTTCTCAACTGCATTGATTTTTTTTTTCCAATCTTTTGTCTTGCTCCTCTTCAGACTGGATAATTTCCACTAATCTATCTTCAAGGTTATTCTTTTTTCCTCTATCTTGGTAATTTTTTTTTTTTTTGGCACCAGGGATCGAACTCAGGTCCTTGTGCTTGTGCAGCAAGCGGCGAAATCACTGAGCTAAATCCCCGGCCCTCTTTCCTTATCTTAATCTCTGCTGATCCACTGAATTATTTAATGTCAGATGGTTTTTTCCAGTTAAAATTTCTTTTTTATTAGTTTTAATGTTATTTTGATTATTTTTAAAATTTTTATTAGTGTATCTTTGCAGTACATAATAATTACATTGATTGTGGGGAGTTGGTATGTGTATATTACACATCATAATTCTATTTCCAACCCCTTCTCCTCTCCCTCCCCCTCTTTCTTTACCTTGGTCCCTTTCCCTTTTGCAAAAAGTCTATTTCCCTGTTTCCTATTTTCTGTCTTTTTTTTTTTTTTTGCAGTTTACTTTATTTATACTTCGGGTTTTTCACATAAGAGAAGTCATACAATATTTAAGATTTTGTGTCTGATTTATTTCACTTAATGTTATGGCCTTGAGGTCCATTCAGTACCAATTAAAAATTTCTATCTAGTTTTAAAAAATATTTTGTATTCCTCTGCCAAGAGTTCTCTTTTCATTCATTTTGAACCTATTTCCCTTTACTTCATAGAGTATACTTATAGTTGCTACTTTAAAATTCTTGTCCAATAATTCCAACATCTAAATTGTTTTAAGGTTCATCTCTGTTGATTGTCCTTCCCCTTGAGGACATGTCACATTTTTCTGGTTCTTTGTGTGTGGAGTGATTGTACCCCGGACAATGGATGTGTCAGTATTCTGTTGTTTTGTTTTAGCAGTTGACCTCAGATAGATTCACACTACAAACTACAGTAGCTCCAGCCTCAGTTCAGGACTTTCATCTCCAGCTGGCCTACTTGTAGTCTGCCTCATTACATGTATGGCTCAGGGATCACCCAGAGGTTTGGGCAGAGTTTATAAACATATTTGGGGCTCCTCTTCCCTAACTCTCTTTCCAGAACACTCCCCTCAACTCTTCAGCAACCCTAGTTAACTCAGGCTCTATTTTGGGACTCAGGTCAGAAAGATGCAGCTGTCCTCTGACTGCGGCCTATCCTTGGGGCAAAGCCACAGAAAGTGAACTCACCCCCTGCTGCATGCTTCCTCCATGTTTTGACTCACCTCCAAAATCTCCCTGATTTATTCCCTCTCAGCTAGTTGTCTTTTCTATTTTTTTTCCAGAGTTTACTGCTACATGTGAAGGAGTCTGTTAGGCATCAATTCAGACCCCAACCAAGAGGCTATGTGGCTCTTATTCAGACCCATCACTCCTGCTGCAACCTCATCCATCTTTAGCCCCCACCAAGTAAAGACATGTCTCCCAGGGAGACACAATCCAGAGCAAAAGCTGGGTGGGTCTACCTGCTGGGTGGCTCCACTGTTTTGCTTCTCAGAGAAAGAGTAGATGGTAGGTAAAGCTTTGGCTTTGGAGTTAGGCATATCTGGGTCCAGACTTTGCCGTTGTTAGCTGCTTAATGTCTCTGAGCCTCAGTTTCCCATATGATGAAGTAGGCCTAAACATAGTCACCATTTCACAGTCTTGTGAGAATTTCCATGAAACAGTGCTCTCCAGCACTTAACACAATAGCTGGCACAGGGTTAACTCACCCCACAAGGATCAAGGTGCTGTTCTCTCCAGTCAGCCACCCCCCTTGCTGTGTGATTTTGGGCAAGCTCTGCAGTCTCTGGTTCTGCCTGCAGGAATTTCCATGTCTGGAACGAAGGCTGGTTTGTGCGGAATGACCTGGGCCCCTCATACAATGGATGGCAGGTGTTGGATGCTACTCCCCAGGAGAGGAGCCAAGGTAAGCCTCTGCTGGGCTTGGCTTTAGCTTGGCTCCAAGTCATGAGCCTCTGTGATCTATAGTAGGAGAGCAGCACAAGGAGCTAACCCAGACCCTTACCATCTCTGCAATATGCTGTGAGGTTAAAACCAAAACTTTTAAAAATAGATGTCCCCCCTGGTTTGGTTTGGCTCCAGATGCTATTAATATGGAGGGGAGGCCTGTCCTGCACTCACTCTGGCTGCTGCTCCTCTCCCACAGAGGCTCAGCCCATGCCAGAGGTTGGAAATAAGCCTTTCCCTGCCAGTAATGATCTTCCGGCACTGCCCCAAGCAGCTGCCCCTCCCAGGCAGTTTCTACCTCATGGCTCCCGTTGGCCCATGGGCTTTAGTCCATAGTGGCTGCTCTGCCCAGAATTATGGCCTACCGGGGCTCCTCCCTTCCTGAGTGTCCTCTGCCAAGCCAAGCTTTCCTTGGGCAGGTCACCTTGCCTCTGTCTTCCCTTTTTTAGTAGGATGGAATCTCAGGCTCTCCAGGAGCCTCACCTCTCCTCTGCCCCCTAGAGCATGTCTGGTCTGTCACTTCAATTTGAGTTGTTTTTTTCAAACACACACACACACACACACACACACACACACACTATGCACACATAGTTTTAAAAGGAGTTAACAATGAAACTTGAGTCTAACCTCACCACATAACCCTTAGCTCCTCTACCAGAAGCAAGATGCATTACCAGACTTGGGGTTGGGAGTCACCTTCAGATACTTTCTAGCCCACTGTTTTTTAAATATCCCATTGCAACCCATTAGTGCTTATACAATCAAGTTAATGGGTTGTGACCATCATTGTAAGAAATGAAAATGAAATAGAATGGAAACAAAAACAATAAATTATCGGGGTGCATTGGACCTAATAAAACTAAGTATTGTCCTGTGAAATTTTTGTTTCAGTATTACACATGTTCCAGGACAGCAAATGTATTTCTTTCTAAGGATCACAGCCAAACAAAAAAACAAACAAACAATAAGTCACTGTTTCAAGCACGTAAAAAATTGTGTGGGTGTTTAAACAAAGAGTTTATTTATTTTGTAAACATAATAGAATAATCTTTCTATACTGCTACACCTTGCTTTCTTTCAGCTGGACACATCCTGAGTGAAACTCTATCTCTCTATCTCTTTCTATCTATCTATCTGTCTATGTATCTATCTATCTATCTTCTATGTAAGCTACCAATGCTGAGTGCTATAGGAGCAAGGTGAAGGTCAGGCCTTGGGTGCTTGGAGAAGCAAGAGGTCCTGTGGGCTGGGTATTCAGGGAAGTCTTCCAAGAGTAATAGGGCAATGACTTTCTAGGGTAGAATGATTTGCAGAGGTAGAAAAAAGGAAGCTGTTCTGAATATAGATAGCAAGACTTTGCTCTTTAGGAAACAGACTGGCAGCAGTGGGTCAGCTCAGTTTAGGTAACCTGGGGAGGCAGAGTGGAGCCAGTTCTAGGTAGAAATGGAGCTGTACCTGGGTGCCATTGCAGAAAGATAGCACTGGGAGGGTATCTACTGAATGCCAGATGAGACAGCCTGGCCAGGATGGAGACAGGGATTGATATGGCCAAGTGGATGGCCCTCAGGAAAGCAGGCCATGAGCAGGCTTTTGTGCATAGGCCTAGCCTTGGCATATGTGTGTCCAACCTCCACACCTCCCACCAGGGGTCTTCCAGTGTGGCCCCGCTTCAGTCATCGCAGTCCGAGAGGGGGATGTGGACCGGAATTTCGACATGCCCTTCATCTACTCGGAGGTCAATGCTGATCGCATTACCTGGATCTATAATGCTTCCAACGGTACCCAGAAGCAGAACTCCATAGATACTCGGTCGGTTGGCAGGTACATCAGCACCAAGGCAGTGGGCAGCTACTCTCGCATGGACATCACAGACAAGTACAAGTACCCAGAAGGTAGGAGGGGTGATGACAGGGTGGTGCCCCACAGGGCTCAGTGGTGGGTGGGTGGATTTGAGAGTGGAAAGAAAAGGACTCATCTCCACCCTATCAGATCCCTAAGTTTTCAGTTCTGCCCAAATGGGAGGATGGCTCCCTGGTGTCAAACACCCAACTGCTCTGCTTTCAGTGGGTACAGAAAGATCAAGGGCAGCTGCCATGCCAGCAGCAGTGTGCAGTAAGGGACAGAAAGCTGTCAGCCCAGCTCATCTCAGTTGCAGAAAGGGGTGACAGCAGCACGAATGGACATCACACAGAGAGACAAGGCCCCCATGGGAGGTTCCAAGGGTTTGGGGAGATATTTCTCCATCAATCAGCTTTCCTAGCCTCCAAGAAACAGAGGCAGAAAATACCATTTGAACAAAGAAATGGATGAAGAGGCCCAAAGATGTGGGCTTGTGCCATGTACATTTGGAGCTCCCAAGAAGCCAGGTGAGCTGTGATTACATAGGAAGACAAATTCCCAAGTCCCACCAGCACTGGTCCCCCAGGGTCACCTTGGAAGGCCAAGAGCTATGAAGCTGCCTTTACTCTATCGTTTTTACTCAGAACTTGTTTTGGGAACCAGCCACACAGTAGTCTCATTGGTGACAAAAGTCTTTCATTTGAAGGTGAAGTTCATTTTTAGAAACAGCCCAAAGTAATTTAGCACTTGCTCTACCAGGACATGGTCACTCTTTAATGGGGTCAATAGTTTACTGTTTCCAAAATTCTTGAAAATCATTGATTTATTTTCTCCTCACAGTCAGTTCCAAGGAGTCAATAAAAATACATTATCCCCTAAAACAAACTCTCTTTGAGCAACTTCTGGCTGTTGGTGTTGGCCAGAGCTTTCAAAAGAGGAAAGCTGAGGAGAGGAGATGGGGTCTAACTCCAAGGCCAAGGGGACGGTCCCACTGGGTGCTGGTATTTCAGGACATTTTGAGGCACAACTGTTGGGTAATGAGATTGGCGACCTCAGTTTGACCCCCTTCTGTCTCTGCAGGCTGCTTCCAGGGTTGAAGTCAGATGGACCTTGTCCTAATCAATAAACAAGTGTTGAGCCTGTCAACCTAAAAAAGTAATCAGAATGAGAGTCTCCAAAATATAACTATTTATTTGCAAGCAGCAGAACATTGCAATGGAAATGCACCACACTAGTAAACTATAGGCATATTCACGGAGATTGAAGCAAGGAGACAGTTCTAAAGAGAAAAACGGAAGGGTTACATCAGATATTTTGAGACAGTAATTTTTGGCCACAGTGATTAATAGCCAGGGTAACATCAGTCCAAGGTTCAACAACCAGTTGCTAGGCAGATGTCCTTGGAGAAGTACTTTTTGTGTAAGGTTGTGGCAGTCTCTGTGAAAGTTTGTGGCTCTAGAAGAGTCTTTTGGAATACTTACTATGAAGCAGTCATGTGTAAGAACCCTTTGTTCTAACCTCCTGGTTTTATTTATTTTTATTAAGGCTGACCCAAGTGACTCCATTTTGGCTCTCACAACTTTCACAAGCTTCACCCAAGTGTCTGCTCCAGGCTGGGCCCTGGGAATGCAGCAGAGAACACTGCAGATGGGCCTATGGGGGAGGCAGGCATAGAACAAGTATGTTCAACTACAAATATAAGCCGCAGGGAACAAATTAACTGGGGCAGAAGGTGAACACCAGCCTTACCATTTAGAACTGTGCAACCCCAAGCAGGTTTCTTGTGGCCTCTGACCCTTCATTTCCTTGCCTGTGAAACTTGACTAGCAATGCCTGTCTTCAGTTGGATTTCAATGCACAAATGCACACAATGTGCCAAGTGAAATGTCTGGCACATAGCTAGGACTTAAATAACAGAGTGATCTTTATCCATTTGAACATCTGCAGCATACCTGGATTAATGCCTTCCCAAGGTGACTATTTTGCAGGCCCTGTCTACCTGGATATATGAGCCTGTGAGTTTTCCTATCATTCTTACACATTGATGCTGCTTCTAGGGGGCTCTGGCCATCCCAGCCACACCTCCTGAGTGACAGAGAAGGGTAGGGGTGGAGTGGCCCCTGCAGGACTCCTGGCAATGCTTCAGCCTCTGCATGATGGCTGGACAGGTCAGCTGCTGATGGTACCTAGCTCTTCTTACTTAATTGTACCAGCTTGTCTCAGAAGGCCCCAGGGAGAAAAGCTTGTAAAATGGGTTGCTAAGCATTTATGCAATCAACATCATGGTCAAAAACAAAAGCAGGAAGTTTAGTCTTGAGTAAGCACAGCAGATGACCTATATAGGCATCCAGGCTCTGAGCCTCATTGTGCAAACACACTGGGTCGAGGTCCTGAGCACTGGAGTCTCAGATCCCTGCACAACCATCAGCCCTGGCCGTGGACTTACACCTCGACCAGAGAATGGAGGGGCACCCAGAGGAACCCAGCCCACCAGGAGCCCTCAGCTCGGGTAACCTGGCTGCCTCCTTATAGTAGGGAGTGGGGAGGAACCTTACACTAGGGCTCCAAGCACCTGGGGACTGGCCCCTCCCCGCTTGCATCTAATCCCCAGAGTGGCTCCAGGCCAGCTGCTTCTTCTTGAACCTGATGGATTTGGCCCCTGAAGTCTCAACCAGGTGTTATACGTAACTTGGGGAAGGGCTTGCTGAATTGTAAAGTGCTTATCATAAGTTGTCTGGTACCTTGGAAAATTCACAAATTGGCTAGGGAAGCCAAGGGACCATCCCTAAGGCCTTCAGGTATAAATCCGGTCCTTCCTCCAAGGTTCTTGGACATTTGGCCCAAGCACCTTCTCCATCCTCATGCAGATCTGTTTTCAGGTCAAGGCCAGGAACTTTGTGTGAACTGCTTAGTCAGCCTGGAACAGAGACTTTGCAGTTGGTCACTCAGTAGTTAGTGCCCCACAGGCCTTTTCAGGGACCATCGCCACCAGGGCTCTTCGTGGGCTCCTCACACCTCACCTTCGCAGCACCTGCAACTCGAGTACAAGTCCAAAACCCATGCATTAATTCAGTCCTTGCATTTTTGAACCCTAAAATCTCTTGACAATTCACACTGCTCATAACTTGGAGCCATTCCAGCTATGGAGACCTTGGTCCCTCGCTACCTCTCGTAATACCTCTAGGCAAGGGCAGGGGTAGGTGAGGATGTGTTTTGACGTTTTTTAACAAAGTCAGTTTTAAATCAAACCTTGTTTTTGCTTATGAATTCATCTTAAAATTTAGCAGCTCAGTTTTTGTTATTTGTTTTTAAATGATCTTTGGTTCCTTAAGTCTCATAATAGACTTATCATCGAAAAATTAAAAGTAAAAAACAATCAATCAGTCACTTGCCTGGAGCAGCTTGGTGGCTCAACCATAGAGTAGTCCCAGTTCACCCTTCCTAGCAGGGCACTGTCCTTTGCCCAAATTGCTGCCACATCCCTGAGATCCTTCTTTCTTTTCCCAACACACAGATTCCAATGAGGAAAGACGAGTGCAAGAAAAGGCCTTGAGCAAACTTAAACCAAATCCATCATTTGGCGCAACATCTGCAGAGGACTTGCCAAGAGAGGAACGGGCACCCAGCATCTCTGGGAGATTCAAGGTGAATGGTGTATTGGCAGTGGGCCAAGAAGTCAACCTAGCCCTGCTGCTCAAAAACTTGGCCAGTGATAGGAAGACAGTGACAGTGAACATGACAGCCTGGACCATCGTCTACAATGGCACACTTGTACATGAGGTGTGGAAGGGCTCTGCCACAGTATCCCTGGACCCTGAAGAAGGTAACTTGAGCTATAGTTGGTGAGTCCATGTGTGTGAGGTAGTAAATAGACTGTTGGGACTGGAGGGTTCCTGGCAGACTCCAGGACACCCACTGACTAGGGTCAGAGCAGTGACAGCCTCAGTGGTTAAGCCTTGGGTTTTATATTCCAGAAGTTACTGACTCTATGAATAGCACAAGTCATGGTGGCTCCAACCAAAATCCTTTTAAGCCCTAGAAAAGAAAGGAAGGAGGGTTTGTCATGGCCTGATAACCCTACAGCTGTACACTACCCTGAAGTCTTTACAAACTACCTCACTTGACCTTCTAAAAAGGGTGGATTTCAAGATCCATATTATATAGGCAGAAATGAGGCTTAGAGAGATTTGTAACTTGTTTCAGAGATTAACTGTCATACCTAGTAATTGGCAATGCCCAGGTCTTGGTTTCCTGATGGTTAATCCAGCACCACCCTGTGTTTGCTATTTGTGTTGCTGCCAGACCTCCCACATGCCGCCCCGCCCCCACCTCCCTTCACCCCACAACCGACCAGTTTGGTTTTGGCCCTGGATGGGCTATAATATACAACGGGGTCATGATTCCTGGCCCAGTGCTTCCCCACAGCTGCCAGGATGTGAGTGGAATTTCTTGATTCTTGACAACAGAGATGGATTTTCTTGAAGATCTGAGCACTTTGGAGGAACAGCAACTCCTTGCCTCAGAGTAGCAAAGAAGGGAAGGGAAGGAGGTGGAACAGAAGAAGATGGATGCTGTGGGATTAGAATGCAGGTGCGCCCACATTTCAGGCTGTTATGAAAAGTTTGGGCTTAAAAGCAGATTAATAAGGGTAGGGTGACTATTTGCCTTACATAAAGGAACAAATAGAAACTGATTAATTATACAGCCCATCTCAAAAAAATTCTACACTTGATCTTACCCAAAAGGCCACGAAGTGATATCTTGAAAAAATTCTGTCAGCCAGAGAAATTGAGATGTGTTGCATTGTCAGTAGGCAAATCCCCTAGCAGTCTGCCTTCTGGCAAAATTTTGGCAGAAATCTCAAAATAAGAAGCAATTGCCTGACTACTATTTACTTTTTCTTTTTTTTTTTTGGTACTGGGAAACGAACTCAGGGCCTAGTGCTTGCCAGGCAGGCACTGTGCTGCTGGGCTACATCCTGGCCCTACTATTTACTTTTGAAGCTCAAAAGAAGAGCATTTTTCCCCTCGTGCTGAGGATTTAACCCAGGGCCTTGCACATGCAAGGCAAATGCTCTACAATTGAATATGGCCACTGTTCCTCCTCTAGCCAAGCAAGAGCTTATTTCTGCAGGCCAAAAATAATCCTTGTGAAGGAAATTTTTTAAAAAATCCCTTTGCATGAAACAGCAGAGTGAAATGAAAAGCAGGAGGGGAAGCAGGTGAAGTAGTCCTGGGGCCCTGACGATGTCATGTACTTTGCTGGGTGACCTTGGATGTGTCTCCTTCCCTTTCTGAGCATCAGGCCTGAGCTGAGAGGGTCTAGCCACTGGGAGGGCTGGACCAGCTGGAGCAAGTGTCTGTCTTTTCTACATTAGAAACAAGCACAGCAAATTCCTCCAGTACTATGAGCAGAGGCAGCTTCCTCCTCCCAGTCTCACCTCTAGGCCACCCAGCATAACCACCTGAGGGAGAGCAGAGCCCAGGACCAGCAGAAGAAGAACAGGGCCCTGTGGTGTACATGTCAGAAGATGAGAGGCTTCAAAGCCTGGAGAGGACCCAGGCATAGGGAGAGAAGGTGGAGGAGGCAGTGCCATGTGAGCGAACCTGCCAGCCAAAGGGTAGAGGGCACAATGAGCAGTGCGGCAGGTTCTTTAAGGGGAAAGGTGAATAGGGCGCAGATGATGTGGGGCCAGGTTAGGGCCTGCACTTTACCCCTAAGGTAGTGAGGAGCCATGGAAAGTTTTTGTCATGACTTGGAATAGGAAAGACATAATTTAGAAAAATGCATTGTCTTACAAAGCTTTGTCTACTGGTGTGGGGGTGATTCGGAAGCAGCAGGGCCCCAAGGTGGGATGCTACTTGGAGATGCTGCTGCAATAGAACCCCAGGGTATTTGATGACTGGGAAGATTCTAAACATTTATTTAGCCAATGCCCTGCCTTCCCTTCCTAGTTATTACTATGTTGTCATCGTTATTGTTAATGCCATTAGGCAATGTTTCCCGGAACTGGGAGAAGCCGCTTACCACAGTCCCTGGAAGCTTATACTTTGAGGAGTCTCCCCGGCCAGTTTGAGTCCTGGTCTCTCCTTCAGTCCCTGCTCTGGAGTCCACTCACAACAGGACCTGGCCCAAACAGGGGTCAGTCAAGCCCTCAGGCTGCAAGTGCTCCTGCCAGCTCTCCCTGGCTTGACATCAGCTCTGAAGAGAATGAGCACTTTCTCACTCTCCATCCATCCCCTGGCTTCTCCTTACAGAAGTGCAACATCCCGTGAAGATTACGTATGCCCAGTATGATAAGTACCTGAAGGCAGACAACATGATCCGGACCACAGCTGTATGCAAGGTGTCTGATGAGGCTGAGGTGGTGGTAGAACGGGACATCATCCTGGACAACCCCACCTTGACCCTGGAGGTAAGGGGTGCCAAGGGTGCCTCCCCTAGCAAGTCCAGTCCCCAGGAACTCACTGGCCCCTGTCACCTGCAGCTCTGCTAGACCACAAAAGAAATCTTTTCCTGCTGGGAGGGCAGAGAACTGGGCTCTGAGTGGACCTAGCATCAACCAAGTGGATCTGCTCAGGCCAGAGCTCTTGCTCCCTTCTGGCAAGATAAATGGGCACATTTGCCTGGCAGCTTCTTTGGCTCCCATTCTAGACCCACTGGGGATATCGCTAGAGCCAGGCTGGAAGAAAGGACCCTCTCTCTGGCCCATTCACCCACTTGCTCAGCTGCTGAGCATGGGCTGTGTTCTGTGCTGGCACAGGTTGTGGTTGGGGTCCATGGCGATCGCACGTGGCCACAGCCACCATTCATGGAACAGATCAGAAGTGGGTATCACTCGCCCGCACCTCCCACTCTCTAGAACCCAGGAATGCAGAATCATGGCCTCCTAGGAGCCTAGTCCCAGGCCTTTCACACCTGAGTAAACCAAACTCAGAAACATGGGAGCAGTCTGTTACTGCCAGAGCCAGGGCTAGACCTCAGGCCCCAGAATCCCAGCCGTGCCCTTTCTAAGTCACCCAGTCACCAGCAATAACATCTTCAAAGTGGTTGAGTCTAAGGACTCCTCTCCCAGACTGCCACCCAAGCATGCAGGGGTTTGTGAGTCTGCAGGAGGCCCCAGGTGCCGCTCTATCCCTTCCTCAGCACTAGCAGGAGCACCCATGTGCCTCCAAGCCCATTCTTCACCTTCCAGCCCCTGGGCCCCACCCACCAGCCCAGGCCCAGGCAGCACATACCTGAGGGGAAAAGGACTGGACAAGGGCAGAAAGGGCAGACAGGTGGTGGGCAGAGAAAATGTTATCTTCCCTTCCCAAAAGGCCCATGACCCAGTGCTCCCCCATCTGCCATGTCTACCACCTGCCTTCACTGGCTGTCCTATCTAATCCACTGCTGGCTTCCCAAACACACCATTGCTGGAGGAGCAGGGTAATTGCTATGCCCTAACTGCCAGGGTTCCTGATTTAGAGGTCAGGGGGACCTAGGGTACTCACTCTGATGTGGTGTCCTGTTCTCTCCTACAGCTGGTCTGTGATGAGCCTTTTCACTGTGCTAGTTATTCTGGTCTGTGCTTCAGGATAGGGGTGGTTTTATCTCAGAGGCTAGTGATCCAGGGTCTGGAGAGCCAGTGTAGGAACAGCAGAGAGGGACAGTCACTCTGACCTTGGGCAGTGCAGCCAAATGGACTAAAAGGGCAAATGGTATTTATCTATGCCCCAATATTTATCAGCACTGACACTGAGCAAGTTCTTTAACTTAGTCTCAGCTGCTCCAACTCTGTCATGGAATAAGGTGCTTCCTTGGCAGAGTGTCACATTTCCTGACCCCCCCCCCCAAATCAGGCCTGATCCCATATATACCCTGAGAACCTTCTGTCCTCTTCCTTCATGGCATTTTCCCAGCTGAGATCATACCTTTACATGTGCAGTGATTTGGTCCCTACCTGGCTACAAACATCAGGAGGGCAGCTGCTGCCCATGTTGTGGGCTCATCACTGTCTCCCCTGCACTGTACCTTAGTGTAGGCAGCCACAGTGTACTTCATGGATCATGATTGGAACAGAGCTATTGGCTCTCCCGGAGGAGAGCTGGCATTGTCATTGCTTCTGTGTCCCCTCATGGTGCACCATCTCCCACTTCACAAGGAATTCCCAAGAACACTCCCCATTTCTGAGGACACAATGGGCAATTGAGTGTCCATTCTAACATGTGAAGCTAGGAAATGACACTGGGTATTGGCCAATTCAGTTATGAAAATATTCGCCTTAAAAATGATCAGTGTTTAAAGAAGTTAAATTTTCCTGTTATGTTTTCTTATTTAATAACCTCAAACCTCCTTATCCCCCCTTTTTTTTTTTTTCGTACCAGGGATTGAACTCAGGACCTCGCTCTTGCCAGGCAGGCGCAGTGCCACTGAGCTACATCCTGGGTTCCCATTATCTTTTATTCAACACTTTTGCCCTACATCTTTCAGATTTCCCTATCAAGTCTACTTTATCTCTAAAGATCCCATAATACCTTTAGAAAGGAAATCAGAGCACACATGGATTAAAAATAGGCTATTGTGAAATTTCTTGTTTAATCTTTATAAAATATACCTGGTCTCCCTTCTTTCAGGCACATTCTCTATTCTACTTAAACCTCTGAAGAACTGAGACATTCTTGTCTTGACTGAATGAATCAATGCATAGCTCACTCCGAGCAGGGCACAGGATTTTAAATTAATGAAGGTGATCTGTATGAATAGAAAACAAAAAATTGGGGTAAAATCATATTGTCTCATCTGGCACCAATTGGCAGTTAGCATTGAGGACCTTACACCATGGAATCAGAGGTAAAATCTCAACATCGTCCCAAAGGGTGACGTCCTTCAAATCCATGACCTGTGATCCTCGTACTATCCTTTGGCTACATTTATGGATTCAGGCCAATAGAAGAAGCCAATAATCAACAATAAGGAACAAAAGCAAATACATAGAAGTCTCAAATATGAACACAAAAAACATGGCACCATTTATGTGCTTTATTATATCTCAATAGCATAATGTTGTTTACTCTAAAAGTTACATTATGCATATAAGTGAGGTCCATGAGACCAATTATAGTACATATCATGGTCTCTAAAATGCTTCAGTTATTCACAAATTGTTGGTTGGTATTGCAGGGCCTTTAAAAAAGAGTAAAGGCTTTGGAACCATTTGGGTCCTGCTATTTCCTGGTGTGTGAATTTCCCAAGTTACTGAATCAATCTGAACTTTAGCTTTGTCACTGTAAAACATTTCCTGTGAGGACTAATGACAAGAAAAACAAAAACCAAACTAACGAAAACCAGCACCACACACACACACACACACACACAGTGGTCTTCAAAAATAGAAGAAAAGAAATCCACTAGTTTACAATTTCTATTTCTATTTCTTCAAAACTCTTTCTTCCCTATGCATGATTCCATTTGGTCCCTTGGAGGAGGGGAGAGATAACTGTCCATCTTTATGACTTATGTCTGCCCAGAGTCATGGATGGTTTTTGCAGAAGCATAACACCTTTTGTCTTTTGGGGTAAATAAATCATTCAGCTTCCTTCTCTGACCCAAATCCCTGGCTTCATCTTCTCTGACCCCTGTGTCATCAGAATTTGGCACACAAGGAAACTTCTATGGTTTAGAAGCTTAGCAGGAAATCAATAGACTGGGGTGTCATCAGAGAAGAGGCCTGCATGGAGGTGGGGAGACCCAACACCTGTGACAAAAAGTGGAAGGGGCTGTGAACTAGGTCAGTGGTCACCACCTTCAGTACCTATGGGGTATCTCAGGAAGGGAGGTTCAGGATTTAAGAGAAAAAACAGGATGAATGAGTGGAGGATTCAAGGAAATTAATGTAATTGAATTCAGCATGAAAAACCCTCTAACCCTCTGAGAGCCGGTGGTGGACTGGGCTGTCCTGGGAAACAGGGTCTGCCCTTCCCTGGATGAACTTCACCCAGGGCTTGTGAGCTTGACAGGGACATCATTGCACCATCAGCCTCTGTAAGGTGCCCTGTTTCTGAGCTTAGGCCTCCCGTCCATAGCATGGGGACAGTGGTAATGTCTTAGAACCCCCTGTGTGGATGTTGGGAGGCCACCTGGCACTTAGGAGAGCTACATGGACGACCCTCCCTTCCTTAGTCCTCAGTGACATCCTCCCCATCACTACATCATTCCTCCTAGTCCTCATCAGTGGCAGACAGGGCCAGCAGCCAGCATCCTGACTTGGCAAGTCCTCTCCTCTTCAGGTGCTGGACCGTGCCCGAGTGAGGAAGCCTGTCAATGTGCAGATGCTCTTCTCCAACCCCCTGGATGAACCCGTGAAGGACTGTGTGCTGATGGTGGAGGGCAGCGGCCTGCTGCGGGGCAACCTCAAGATTGAGTGAGTCCCTAGCCTGGGTGGCCAATGTGGGAATGGCAGGAAGGGGACAGGAGGGCCTGCCTGGAGCTACTGGGCAGGGCAGACAGAGTTTCCACTGGTCTTGGGGTCTTCACTCTTTTGGGAGTCTTGGAACTCAAGAATATGCATTTGCACTTGGTTTGGGGGTTCACTAAACCTGAACTCATGGGAGGTCCTGGGCTCCAGAACTAAGAGCTGACCCCTCAGGGCTTAGCATGTTTGGGAGGCTATAAGAAATTCCCCTCCTCACTGAAGGTCACGGGCCTGGAGGGACTAGGTGATACAGGCAGCTGAAGAAGTGGTGATCTTGCCTACCCTCACCAGAGTGGGAGTGGGGCCACATAAGTCAGTGCAGCCTGAGCTCTGTATATCTTACAACACTGATTCATGCTCTTCTTCCTCAGGGTGCCAGCCCTGCGCCCCAAGGAGCGGTCCCGGGTCCGTTTTGAGATCCTGCCCACCCGGAGTGGCACCAAGCAGCTGCTTGCAGACTTCTCCTGCAACAAGTTCCCAGCGATCAAGGCTATGCTGTCCATCGACGTGGTCGAGTGAAGGGCCCTGGTGGCCCCCCATACAAACTTGGGTACCACAGAGCAGGAAGGGCTTGCCAGTGGAGTAAGACTCCTGGCTGCCCATGCTGCCCAGCCTGGGAAGCCCAGTCTGTCCTAAAGGCTGCCAGATGTGGACCTCCAGCACACACCCCCACCTCTTCTCACTCCCAGTCTGAGGCCTGCAACTTGATCACTTTTGCATGTTCCCTGGCCGCTGCCCCCCTGAGGCCACCTGCTTGGTGAGCCCCAAGGCCCTAGTCATCCCTTGAACCCATCAAAGCTTCAGGATGGAACAGCACCTGACCCAAGGACTCTCCAAATGGATATAGGGGAGAAGGTGGTCTAGACTATTTGCTGGTCCCCAGACTTCAGTTGGGGCATTCCTGCTCCTCCCTCAGGTCACTGTGAAGGGAAGGGAATGGTTAATCATCTATTCTGGTATTCATATCCTTACACTCAAATAAACAAGTGCCATCACGTAGCACTATTCTTCCAGACTACTATTTTACTTAAGGTGGTGGAGAAGAGGGGCCAGAGTCATCCACCTGGAGAAGGGATGGCCTTAGGGGGCTTTGTCTTCTGTGTGCCAATGCCCATAGAGAGTGGACCCAGTTCTGCATGCATGCTACCAAGTACAAAAATAAGGACACCTTACAAGCCAATAGAAATTTTTATAGAATGTTTATAGAAAATTTACTAATATGGTGTCCAAAAATGAACAAGGCTGTATGAGGGAGGCTCATCATGCTAAGCTCAAGCTCTATGTGTTGGGAAAATTTTTTAGGTCCTTTCAAAAGTATGAAAGAGTGTATTTGAGAAGACTTCCAAGTATTTACTGAAACTCTTTGCCAGAGCAGACAGCCCCAATCTCTGCTCACACTGGGCTTTCTCAAGCTGTATTGGTCCAATTTCCACTGCTATAACAATACACTTGAGGTTGGGTAATGTCCAAAGAATAAAAGTTTATTTAATTCACAGTTTTGAAGGCTGAAAGTCCAAATAAGAAAGTTAAGGTTTGGGGCAGATAGAAGAGTGTGTAGGCAGGATGTGCGACTTCAGCTAGCCACAGCACTGTCAACTCAGCTGGAATCTTCCATGCCTTCACATGTGCTCTGATGGTTCTTCAGTCTTTGCCCCTTAAAATAACCCCAAGCAGATCCAGTAGTTCCCCTGTCACTTGCACTGATGGATCTAGGTGGATACCCTCAGAGATTTGGGTTCCCTGGGTGCCTCTGTATGCCTAGGGCCCACAGACCTGGCTGAGTCCCTTTCTATTAAGGAAGAGTACTTGATCAAGGGGGCTGCAGCTTTAGCCTGAATGAGGAAGCGTTTCTTGTCTAGGCTGTTCTTTTCATGATACGAGATTTAGTACTCTGATGAGGACACCACAGCTGATGCAAACTTGCAGTTAAGTGGCTCCAAACATCAAGAAAACACGATAGCTTATGTTGAGTGAAATTGAAATGGCTGAATTATTGTGGGGGATGGTAAAAGAAGGAATTGAAAGGTTCAAGGAAGGAAGCATCCAAGAGCTGACATCTTATATGGGGCCAGAACATGCACACATCCACACCCACCAGAGGATTATTTTCCATTAGAGGGCCCAGTAGCCACACCACTATTCATCAAGGTCAAGAATGAGCCCATGACAGAGCAATCAGTATCATTAAAAAATACAGCAGTGGCTTCCTCTACATTTAAAACAAAATAATAGCAACATTGTACAAATAAAGTGTATGAAAAAACTAGTACAATAACCTGGAAGGGAAAAATTGAAATATATTGACATAAATTTCTTATATAACACAGAAAATGGCAAAATACTACCTGAAAATAGATTGTGAGAAGTTAAAGATATATACTATAAAACTAAAGCAATCACGCTGGCATACACATTCCCTGTTCTTTCTACTGCTGGCATACCCATCCCTTTTCCTCACTACTGAAGGCCTATGCATCCCTGTCCTCTCTTCTGTTCTCACTTCTAAAATCCAGTTATAATGAATAAGCTAAGAAAATGGATACAATGTAATACAATACAATGTAATTAAAGATACTCAATTAGTAGAAAATAGTGCAGAAAAAGAGAAAACAGGAGACAAAAAACAGACAACAGGTAAAATGTAAGTACCAATATGGCAGATTTAAACCCAACACATTAGCTGGGCATAGCAACACACATCTGTAATTCTAGTACTTGGGATGCTGAAGCAGGAGGATCACAAGTTTGAGACCAGCCTGGGCTACATAGCAAGTTTGAGGCTGACATGGTGTTATGGCCTGATGTCCCCCCAAAGTCTCATGCGGTTATAGATGGGGCTTTTTCAGAGGTAGCTGGATCTAGAGTATTTGATGCTGGGATTAAGGGTGTGTGGTTACTAAATTAGTCCACTGATCAGTTTGGGATCATTCTGGGCATATAGCCTAGATATAATACAAAAGGGACAGAAAGAAGCTGCTATTATCCCTTGTCGCTTCTGCCTTCTGCTTGTCATGGACTGTTTCTCCTCTGGGATGCCCCTCTGATATGCCACCCTGCCTTACAGCCATCCAACTATGAACAGAAACCTCTACAAACTATCAGCCAAAATAAACATTTTCTCCTTTAACGTTGGGTGTCAGGTATTTTGTCTCAGCAAAAAGAAAAGTAAGACACATGGGCTGCAAAACAAAATGCTTCCTCTAAATTAATTAATTAATCAATAATAAACCCAACATATCAATAATCACATGTTAAATGTAAATGACCTAAAAAAAAGAATTAAAAAGAACCTATTGTCAAAGTGGATTTTAAAAGCAAGATCCAAATATATGTTGCTACAAAAAAAATGCACTTCAAATACAAAGTTGAAATGGGTTAATTGTAAAAGGATGGAAAATTATATACCATACAAACAGTAGACAAAAGAAAGTTTCAGTGGCTATAAAAATATCAGAAAAGGTTCCACCTCTCCCAGCCCAGAGGAGGTGAACCGCACGGGTGCGAAGAGCATCACCCCCATCAAAATGAGAAGACATGTAAACAAGTCTCAAAACCAGACTTCCAGATCACCTACAGCAACCCCAAAGGGAAATGAGATGGAACACTCTGATACTCAACCACCTGGAATCCCTGAACTGGCAACAAAAGAGGATCTGGAAAAAATGAAATCAGAAATAATTTCTCACATAACAGCAGAGATTGTGCTCATAGTGCAAGATGTGATTAATAAATCTAGGGAAGAGCTGAGGAACATGATGAAATCCCAACATAGGAAACAAATGGAAACCATAAAACAGATGCAAACAGATTTCCAGGAGATCAAAAGCTCCATTGAAAGTCTACACAGCAGAATGAGCCAATGTGAGGACAGAATTTCAGATATAGAAGATAAGATTGCAATTAGTGACCAGGAAAAGAAAAAATGCTTCAAAATTGTAAAGGAACACGAGAAATCAATCCAGCAGCTGCTAGATGATGCAAAGAAGAGTAACATAAGACTGATTGGAGTCAACGAAGAAACAGGGGAGAGTGCAGATGACATAAAAAAAACTCTTCACAGAAGTAATGGCAGAAAACTTCCCAAGCAGGGGAAAAGAACTTGACATACAGATAAGTGAGGCATACAGGACTCCAAATAGCCTTGATCAAAAAATAATCTACACATAGGCATATAATTATTAAGATTCCAGAAACCCAACAGAAGAACAAAGTTCTACAAGCAGTTAGAGAAAAGAAACAAATCACATACAAAGAAAAACCCATCAGAATCACAGCAGACTTCTCAATGCAAACCCTCAAGGCAAGAAGAGCTTGGAGTGACATATTCCAAGCCCTAAAAGAAAACAGCCTTCAACCCAGATTGATGTACCCTGCAAAACTATCTTTCAAAATGGATGGAGAAATAAGATACTTTCATGACAAAGAGCACCTTAGGAACTTCATGAATACCAAACCAGCACTCCAAAGAATTTTACACAATATCCTAGGAACAGACAATGAGGATCACAACCCCAGGAAGCACAGCAGAATGAACCCATCTGGCACAACAAGAAATTAAATGTAAAGGGGGAGAACCCAACAAAAAGAAAGAGTCATGACAATGATAAGTCAATACGTTTCAGTTATAACCATCAATGTTAATGGTCTCAATTCACCAATCAAAAGAAATAGATTGGCAGAATGGGTCAAGAAGCAAAATCCAACAATATGCTGCATACAAGAAACACATTTAATTCAAAAGGAAACTCATAGCTTGAAAGTTAAAGGGTGGAAAACAATACTCCATGTGACAGGAACCCGAAAAAAAGCAGGAGTAGCTATCCTCTTTGCAGATCAAGTAGATTTCAAACTAACACAGGTTAAGAGAGACAAAGAAAGACACTACATCCTTGAAAAGGGAACAATCCAAGAGGAAGAGATGACAATCATAAATATCTATGCACCAAACACTAGTGCCCCCAACTATATAAAAAAAATACTAACGGACATGAAAAGTAATACATGCACAAATACAATTGTAGTGGGGGACCTCAACACTCCACCGTCACAAATAGATAGATCAACTAGACTAAAAATAAGTAATAAAATACTAGAACTCAACTAAACTACTGAACAAATGAATTTAACAGATGTTTACAGAGTGTTCCACCCCACAAAATCAGAATACACATTCTTCTTAGCTGCACACAGGTCATTCTCCAAAACAGACCACATACTCACTCATAGAACATGTCTAAGTAAATGCAAAGGAATTGAAGTTATCCCCTGTATATTATCAGACCATAGTGCAATGAAATTGGAGATCCATAGGAAAAGGAAGTGAAAAACTTTCATAAACATGTGGAAATTGAACAACACACTTCTGAATAACCAATGGGTCACAGAGGAAATTAAAGAAGAAATCAGACAGTTTCTTCAATTAAATGACAATGACAATACAACATATCAGTATCTATGGGACACAATGAAAGCAGTCTTATGAGGGAAATTCACAGCAGTGAATGTACATATTAGGAAAACAGAGCAAGCTCAATTGAACAACCTGATGCTGAAGCTCAAGCTTCTAGAAAAAGAAGAGCAGAACAAACCCAAAACTCATAGAAGGGAGGAAATTATAAAGATCAGAGCAGAAATCAATTCATTGGAGACTAAGAGAACAATACAAAAAACTAATGAAGCCAAGAGTTGGTTCTTTAAAAGAATAAACAAAATTGACAAACCCTTAGGCAACCTTATCAGAAAAAGGAAAGAAAAGGCCCAAATCCATGCAATTAGGAATGAAAAGGGTGAAATTACAACAGACCCAGCAGAAATCCAGAGAATCATCAATACCTACTTCCAGAACCTATACGCCAATAAGATGGAAAGCACAGAAGAAATGGACAGATTCCTAGATACATATGAATTACCAAAGTTGAATGAAGAAGACCTAAAAATTCTAAACAACCCAATATCAACAAATGAAATTGAAAACATAATTAAAAAGTTACCAACTAAGAAAAGCTCAGGTCCTGATGTCTTCAGTGCTGAATTCTACAAGACATTCAGAGAGGAACTACTGCCACTACTGTTGAAACTCTTCAGTGAAATTGAAAGGGAAGCAATACTCCCAAATTCAGTCCTGGAAGCAAGCATCACCTTGATCCCCAAAGCAGAGAAAGACCCAACTGAAAAAGAGAACTATAGGCAATTTCACTAATGAACATGGATGCAAAAATCCTTAATAAGATACTGGCAAATAGAATGCAGAAGATCATCAAGAAGATCATACACCCTGACAAAGTGGGATTCATCCCAGGGATGCAGGGATGGTTCAACATACACAAATCAATCAATGTAATACACTATATCAATAGAGCCAAGGACAAAAACCATATGATTATCTCCATAGATGCTAAAAAAGCATTTGATAAAATCCAACATTCATTTACGATAAAAAACCCTACAAAAAATTGGAATAGATGGTCCCTACCTCAATCTGATAAAAGCCATCTATGAAAAATCAACAGCTAGTATGATACTAAATGGTCAAAAACTGAAATCCTTCACACTAAAACCAGGAACAAGACAAGGATGTCCATTATCACCACTCTTTTTTTTTTCTTAAATTCTTTTATGGGTACATTTTAGGCATACAATTCATTTACATTTATCATTGGGTGTTTGTACCTGTATATGATATATCTTGGTTCTCATTTTTTCCCCATTACCTGTGCGCCCTTCACTCCCTCCACCCTTCTCTATTTACATAGACATCATTTCCATTTTTTTTCTTTTCTCATAGTTTTTCCTTTCCCTTCTTTCCTTTCCCCTTCCCCTCCCTTCACCCCTATGTCTTTGGACGCTTTTCCTATTTCAAATTATCAATTATTCATTTTAATCATTTTAACCCTTATTTACACTATCAGTTTCTCACACTAGAGAAACTATTCAGTATTTACACATGTGTGTCCTATTTATTTCACTTAAGGTATGGCCTTGATATGCATCCATTTAGCTATAAATGACTCTAGTTTTTCATTCTTTATGGCTGAGTAGTACTCCATTTTATTAAAAAAACACATCTTCTTTATCCAGTTTCCAGTTGATGGACACTTGGGCTGTTTCCAAGCTTTAGCTATTACAAACTATGCTGTGATGAACATGGGTGCGCATTTACTATATAGATTCAATGCAATGCCGATTGAAATTCCAACAATATACTTCACAGAACTAGAAAAAACAATCCAAAAATTCATTTGGAACTGTAAGAGACCTAGAATAGTAAAAGCAATTGTAAGCAACAGAGACATGGCTGGGGGTATCACAATCCCCAACATGAAACTATACTACAAAACTACTGTGATTAAAAAAAAAAACAGCATGGTACTGACAAAAGAACAGACTTGAGGATCAGTGGAATAGATTAGAAGATGCACAAACAACTCCAGACACACTCAGCCATCTCATCTTTGCCAAAGGAGGCAACCACCATCATTGGAGGAAAGATAGCCTATTTAATAAATGGTATTGAAAAAACTGGATTTCAACCTGCCAAAGATTAAAACTAGACCCATACCTATCACCATGCACTAACCTAAGATCTAAGTGGATTAAAGATCTAAATATTAAAACAGAAACACTAAACTTGCTGGAAGATAGGTTAGGTAGAAATCTTGAAGACATTGGCATAAGAAAAGACTTTATGAACAAAACCTCAGTAGCACAAGAACTAGCACAAAGAATCAACAACTGGGATCTCATCTTATTAAAAAGCTTCTGCACTGCAAAAGAAACCACCAACAGAGCTAAGAGACAACCTACAATGTGGGAAAAAAATTTTAGCAGCTGTACCTCAGACAAAGGACTACTATCTAGAATATATAAAGAACTAAAAAAAAAAATCAGACCCCCCAAATTCAAAGACCCAATTCAAAAATGGGCATCTGAAATGAACAGACATTCCTCAAGACAAGAAGTAAAAGCAGCAAATAAATATACGAAAAAATGTTCAATATCACTGGTCATTTAAGAGATGCAGATGAAAACAACACTAAATTCCACCTCACCCCAGAATGAATGGCTGCTATCAAGAAATCAACCAGTAACAAATGCTGGCAGGGGTGTGGGGAGAAAGGAACACTTCTCCATTGCTGGTGGGAATGCAGACTGGTGGAACCACTGGGAAATCAGTATGGAGATACCTCAAAGAACTAGACTAGAGGTCCCATTTGACCCAGCTATTCCCCTGCTGGGTATCTTCCCATTATCACCACTCCTGTTCAATATAGTTTTGGAAACATTTGCCACGGCAATTAGACAAGAGAAAGAAATAAAAGGAATAAAGATAGGAAATGAAGAAGTCAAACTGTCATTATTTGCAGATGACATGATACTCTACATCAAAGACCCCAACAACTCCACCAAAAGTCTTCTAGACTTAATAACCAAATTCAGTAATGTACCTGGATACAAGGTCAATGAACAAAAATCAAGAGCTTTCCTCTACACGAACAGACTCACTGAGAGAGAAATAGGGCAAATAATTCCTTTCACAATAGCACCCAAATAACTGAAATACTTAGGAATCAACCTAACGAAAGGAATCAAAGACCTCTTCTCTGAAAACTATAGCACTCTGAAAAGAGATTGAAGATGATATCAAAAAATGGAAAGACATCCCCTGCTTCTGGGTAGGAAGGATCAATATAATGAAAATGACCATACTTCCAAAACTGCTGTATAGATTCAATGCAGTCTCAATTGAAATCACAGCAGCATATTTCACAGACCTTGAGAAAAAAATCCAGAAATTCATTTGGAATAAGAAGAGACCCAGAATAGCAAAAGCAATTCTAGATAACAGAGACATGGCAGGGGGTATCACAATCCCCAACTTGAAACTATACTACAAATCTACTGTGATAAAAGCAGCATGGTACTAGCAAAGAAACAGAACTGAGGCCCAGCAGAACAGATTAGAAGATCCAGAAACAACTCCAGACACACTCAGCCATCTCATCTTTGATAAAGGAGCCAACCACCCTCACTGGAGGAAAGATAGCCTCTTTAATGGTGCTGGAAAAAATGGGTTTCAACATGCCAATGATTAAAATGAGACCTATATCTCTTGCCATGCACTCAACTAAAATTGAAATGGATTAAAGATCTATATATTAAAATAGAAATGCTGAACTGGCTGGAACAGAGGTTAGGTAGAACTCTTGAAGACAGTAGTGTAGGAAAAGGTTGTATGAACAAAAACTCAATTGTCTGTGAACTAGCACAAACAATCAACAAGTGGGATCTCTTCTTATTAAAAAGCTTCTGCACAGCAAGAGAAACCACCAGCAGTGTGAAGAGACAACCAACCCACAATGTGGGAAAAAATCCTCACCTGCTGTTCCTCAGACAAAGGCCCACTATCTCAAATCTATAAAGAATTTTAAAAGATCAGACCTCCCAAGTTTAAAGACCCAGTCCAAAAATGGGCATCTGAAATGAACAGACATTTCTCACACAAAGAAGTAGAAATAGCAAATAAACATATGAAAACATTTTCAACATCACTGGTCATTTGAGAGATGCAAATGAAAACAATGCTGTGATTCCACCTCACTCCAGAAAGAACAGCTGCTATTATGAAATCAATCAATAACAAATGCTGGTGGGGCTGTGGTGAAAGAGGAACCCTGCTCCACTGCTGGTGGGAGTACAGACTGGTGCAACCACTGTGGAAATCAGTATGGAGATGCTTCAAAGAACTAGGACTAGAAGTCCCATTTGACCCAGCTATTGCCCTTCAATTCTTCCCCAAAGAATTAAAAGAATCATACCACAGTGATATATATACACCCATGTTTATAGCAGCACAGTTTGTAATAGCTAAAACTTGGAAGCAGCCAAAATACCCATCAACTGGAGACTGGATAAAGAAAATGTGGTTTTTCTATAAAATGGAGTATTACTCAGCCATCAAAAATGAGAAATTAGAGACATTTATAACTAAATGGATGCACATTGAGGCGATACTCTTAAGTGAAATAGGACACACATGTGCAAACACTGAATAGTTTCTCTAGCATGAGAAACTGAAAGTGTAAATAAGGACTAAAAGATATAATAGATAATGTGAAATAGGAAGAAAAGGGGCAAAGGGGAAGGGGAAGTGGAATGGGTAGGGGAAAGGAAAGAAGGGAATGGAATTAATATGAGAAAATGGAAAAATGGAAACAAAGTCTTTGTAAATAGGGAGGGATGGAGGTGTTGAAGGGAGGTCAGGGGAAGGGGGAAAAATAAGAACCAAGAGAGATTATGTAAAGGTGTAAAATTCCCAATGATGAATGCCCTTATATTGTATATCTAAAATGTACCAATGATTAAAATGAATAATTGATAATGCAAAATAGGAAGAAATGGTCCAAAGGGGCAGGGGGAGTGGGAGGAGTAGGGGAAAGAAAAGAAGGGAAAGAAAAAATTATGAGAAATGGAAAAAAGTGGAAACAAAGTCTTTGCAAATAGGGAAGGGTGGAGGGGGTGAATGGAGGGCAGGGGAATGGGGAAAAAATAAGAACAAAGATACATCATGTAAAGGTACAAGTTCCCAATGAGAAATGTAAATGTATACCTAAAATGTACCAATAAAAGAATTTTAAAATAAATAAATAAATAAAATATCAGAAAAAATAGACAAAAATTGTTACCAGGGAATATTTTCTAAGGACAAAAAGAAGAATAAAAATTACAGTTTCAGCATTCTTTGATCATAATAGTGTCCAAATATTTGGAAACTGAAGAAAAGCCTCCTGAATAACTCATGGCTCAAAACAGAAATTAAAATTTAAATACTTTAAAAAACATTTTAACCTGAAACATCAAAATGGGAAGGACTCAGTGAGATTCAGGCTGGTTTCTGACTGTGAGGCCAGAATTGAGCTCCCTGACCTCCTGCGGGTTAGAACTCTACAAGGTTCTACTGCAGGTTTGAACCAACCTTCCCCTGTAGCAGGTCCAGGTTCAGTAGAAGGTGCTGGTCCCAGCAACTCACAAATTGCTGTAGTCTACTCTGTCTTCGCTTTCCCAGTAGGCTTTAATTTTCAACAACAACAGCTGCTAGATGATACAAAGAAAAATAACATAAGACTGATCAGAGTCAATGGAAAAACAGGAGCCAGTGCAAATGACATTAAAAAAAAAACTGTTCACAGGAGTAATGGCAGAAATCTTCCCAAGCAGGGGAAAAAAAATTGATACACATATAAGCAAGGCATATAGGACTCCAACTAGCCATGATCAAAAAAAATCTATACCTTCAGTAGTGCTGCCACCTGCCTTGCAAGTGCAAGGTCCTGAGTTTGATCCCCAGTACCAAAAAAAAATTTACACCTAGGTATATAATAGTCAAGATTCCAGAAACCCAACAGAAGAACAAAATATTACAAGCAGATAGAGAAAAAGAAACAAATCACATACAAAGGAAGCCCATCAGAATCACAGTAGACTTCTCAACATAAACCCTCAAGTCAAGAAGAGCCTGCAGTGAAGTATTTCAAGCCCTAAAAGAAAACAGCCTCCAACCCAGGTTGATGTACCCTGCAAAACTATGTTTCAAAAATCTATGGAAAAATAAGATACTTTCAGGACAAAGAACACCAGAGGAACTTCATGAATATCAAACCAGCACTCCAAAAAATTTTAAACAGTATCCTAGGAAAAGACAACAAGGGTCACAACCCCACAAAGCCCAACAGAATGAATCCATTAGGCAAGATAAGACATTAAATGCAAAAGGTGGGGATCAAACAACAGGAAAAGATCATGGCAAGAATAAGTCAAAACATATCAGTTATAACCATCAATGTTAATGGTCTCAACTCACCAATCAAAATCAATAGACTGGCAGAATGGATCAAGAAGCAAGATCCAACAATGCTGCATATAAGAAACATACTTAATTCAAAAAGAAATTAATATAATGACAGAAAGTTAAAGGGTAGAAAACAATACTCCATGCAACAGGAACCCCCCCCCCAAAAAAGCAGGACTAGCTGTCCTATTTGCAGACAAAATGGATTTCAAACTAGGACTAATTAAGAGAGATAAAGAAAGTCTCTTTACGTCCTTGTAAAGAGAACAATACAAAAGGAAGAGATGACAATCATAAATATATGTGCACCAAATATTTGTGCCCCCAACTCTATAAAACAAATACTAACGGACATGAAAAATCAAATAAGCACTAATACAATAGTAGTGGGGGACCTCAATACCCTACTGTCACAAACATACAGAACAACTAGACAAAAGGGGTGAGAGTGGCACACATCCTACTGGCCCATGGGAGAATTACAGTCACTTATAAAGTTAACCTGATGGCCAATGCTTCAGCCTTTTGTTTAGTTACAAGATGCCTGTGAGGGTTATAAGTACAACTTCACAGAAAATTTTGGATATTTTTCTATGTGACAGTGGCACTGTAATTCACTTTATCCTGCAATACATAACCTCCTAGAGTCACCAAGCCTATTATATTCCATGACCAAGATTTCACTGAATCACAAATGATTAATGGGTCCCTATTGTGATCAGTTGTGGGGACTCAGCAGCGATGATTCATGCTTTCTAGCTGTTTGCGGTCATACGGTGGCATAGGTTCTAGAAGGGGGAGAAGATAGACACTTGATCTTAGCCAAAAGGCCAAGAAGCTATGAAGATAGACAATACATTAGTATGCTGATGAATAAAAGAGAGGAGATAGGTATGGGGAGGAACTGGACAGGGCAGCCCTCCTGATGGGTGATATTTTATTCAGATACTGGGAATCAAACTCAGGACCTTGCGCTTGCCAGGCAGGCACAGCACCACTGAGCTACACCCCTAGCCCTTGATAGGTGATATTTGCATGGAAACCTAACACGAACTATGAGGGCATCACATATAAATCTAAAGAAGTGAGTTGCAGGCATAGGGACAAAGCCCTGAGGTGCATGAACTTGGCATGTATGTGGAACAGAAAGGAAGTGATGGTCCTGGAGTGGCAAGGGGAGTAATCATCACAGTAATATTTCTTTTACTTTTTCTTTCTATATTTTTTTTGTACTAGGAATTGAACTCAAGACCCTGCTCTTGCCAGGCAGGCACGGCACCACTGAGCTAAATCCCTGGCCCACAGTAATATTTCTAATTCCATATCCCCTTCTACACACAGTCTGTCTAAAGCTGGAGTCCAGTTTCCCCATCTGCTCTGTGTTGTCCTTTAGATTCCATGGACTACTAGAATATAGTGGAAAGGATGCAATATGACTTCAGAGGCATCCAGTTACCCTCAGGCCTTGTGTCTTCAACCTGAGGCCCCAGATATTCTGAAACAGACCGGCCATCCCCAACAGGCCTCATCCACAGGAATAAGTGAATCTTCTTCACCACTAAGTTTGAGGGTAGTTTGTCATGCAGCTGTAATGACTGGAATAACCCCCAATACACACCAGACTATGGATAACTCCCCAGTGTCATGAATGTCTCCCTTGTTATTTCCAGGGTTATCAATGTCTAACACATAGGCATTGTGCCTAGGCATTAAAGCCAATTATAGCCTTTATTCTAAATATTGTTTTATTATTGTTCCCTGTTGTGCTTGGCTGAGATCTGTTTGCTGAGGATGCAGGCACACTTCTCCCAGGGCAGAGACAACCCTTGTGACTCTGTTTAATAACAGTCAATAAGGGGCCTGCTCATCCTACAGGAGCAGAACTGAGGTCTTCAGGTGACTCTGAAGAAGGAATGTGACCTGCAATGAGGGTCACCTGCCCATCTCATGACTCCCAGGTCAGGCCCATCACAAACAAGATTCTTTAAATATTCATTCATCCATCCTGTCAAATCCAGCCATTCTGAACACTGTCAGGCACTATGCTCTGCACAAAAGAACACAGTGGTCCATGGCCTCATAGGGTTTGTACCCCAGTGGGGAGTCAGACAGAGCAAGCAAACAAATAAATAAAATGCAGACAGATTGTAATAAGTGTAATAAAGGGAAGACTTGTTTTATTCTGTCCTCTGGCCAGACGAGATCGGTCTACAGAATTCTGTTTCAGCTAAGATCAGGAGGAGCCAAGCATGGTAGACTTGTTTATGAGCCCTGGAAAGGGACTCTGGCTTAACCAAGGAGACAAGAAAATATTTGAAGCACTCAAGTAACTCATAACCTAGCTGACAAAATTAGAGAATCAGGTTTAGAAAACAGGCAGGACAAAGGATAGCCACACAGCCAGCACCACAATCTAAAATGTATCACAAAACACATCAGGGGATGACTGCATTAGCTTCACCTAAAAATAATGTGGTGTGAGAATCCATTTGGCCACAAAAACCACAACCATTGTCCTTTACAATATACTCTCTTCTTCTAGCAACATCTCCAATTAAAAATTTCAGAAGAGAATATCTGCTGGGTTGAGCCTATCATGTAAATATCCCCTTGCTTCAACAAAGCCTGAGGGAGTAATCATTTGAACAAGATCTCTAGATATACAGCAGCCATCTTGTGGCAATGAAGCAACATGGATGAAGAATAGCTGCAGTCAAGGACAATGGAACTGAGATGTTGAAAGAACTAAGTCCTTCCTGGCACTGCTGACCTACTACACCAGGCTGGAGAATGTCTAATTCTGGACATTTTATTAAATAAAAAAGAAAAGATTTTAAAAAATAAAGAAAGGACTTTAGGGTTTTAAGCCACTGTTGTCAGAGAGTCTATTACTTGAGGAGAATGCATTTTAAACCATTATAGAGGGGAAGAGACCCATTCTGAAATAATTTTTATCTAGAGTCTCTAGTAGGATGGGCTCTAATGGATGAGAGGCTATGCAATAAGATTTCTCAAACTTTTATATGAATCAGGATCAACTTGGGGTGCTTATGTAAAATACAGATTCTCACCACCAGGCATGGTGGCACATGCCTGTAATCCTAGCACTTGGGAGGCTGAGGCAGGAAGCTTGCCATGAGTTCAAGGCCAGCCTGGACTACATAGTGAGTTCAAGGCCAGCCTGAGCTATGTATCAAGACCCCATCTCAAAAACCCTAAAACATTGAAAAATAAAATACAGATCCTCACAATCTATCCCCAAATGTGCTGGCTCACAGGAAGATGCTTTTAACACCCAAGGCACCTGATGCAGGTGTCCACCAGGCAGACTTGGTAACTCTACCAAAAGAGTCCCCTGGCTAAGGGGAGCATGGGACAGGTAGACTCATCCTGCTGCACTTTCTTAGTTCTCTGAGTCTCAGCTTCTCATCTGTGAATGAGATGTTATCATCAATGTCAAGTAGCTGACACCGCCTGGGCACAATAACAGTATTCACAGTAACATTTGCTTCACCAGCCTGTCTAGGATGCTGGCTCTGCCTTTTAACTGCCTCTATGATTTACCTGAACTCTCTGTGCCCTAGTTTCCTCATTTGTACAATGAAGATAATAATGGTGCCCACCTCACAAAATTGTGATGATGAGTGAGTAAATAATGTTAAGCAGTTAGCACAGGGTCTGGCAGAGAGAAAGGATCAGCCCTAGTTATTACCACCAGGGCCAGGCATTGACTGGGCAAAGCATCAACTTAATCAGCATGATTTCCCACCCCCTGCTCCACAGCAGTAGTATTTGAGAGAGCCAGAGAGGACACAGTTCATTCTGCCTGGAGGTAATGGGAAAAACCTTAGACAGAGAGGAGATTTGAGTTCCTCTTTGGTCAGAACTGGTCTAACCAGGGCTGAAACTCATCCCAGGACTGTGAGTGTTTGCCCGGAGCACAGCAGAGCCCCCTTCTCTGCTGAGTCAGAGACAGACACAAATGGCTGTGGCCTGAATCTTAGGACCCGAGGAGGGCTAGGACTAGAGACAGCCTGCTGCAATCTTAATGATAACCGGCAGAGGGAGACCTAAAAGACTGGCCTACAGAATTTAACAACTTGCCAATGCCAGACTGGAAACCAGTAACTTCAACCAAGAGTGACAGCCAAAGCCCTAGAGAGTGCATTGCAAGCCCCTGAAAAGCTTGTTAAAAATGCATGTCCCGATTCAGCATAGGAAGGCTGAACAGGGCCTTGGGATAGAATATAAATGTGTATCAGGCACTCCAAATTCTCTTGGCCAGCACCTGTCTCAGTCTCTGGCTCCAGCACCTAACAGCCCCTCCCCTTGCCCCCGTGTTTTGGGCTCTTATTCCCTGTTCGTGACGTTCCTTCCAATGCTCAGGACCCAGCTCAGCATCCACAAATGTGCAACAGGAAGGACAGGGCGCTCGTGCCCTGCTGATGCTCCTGTCATCATAAGGACACAGGGCTCAATGGATAAATCTTTTCATCTTTCTCACTCAGCTGCATAGTCCTGAAAAGTGGCAAGCAATGATTTCTTGGGTGCAACAAGTTGCACTTTGCAGTGGCTACCTCAATATCACAACTTGGCCTGGCTCTCACTCTGGTAAAGCCCCATTTCGTAAGATGTCCACATGTCTTGGCCTCAAGCTCTGCCTTCTCAGGAAACAGAAGAGGGCAAAAATGAAACAAAATCACCCATGGTTGATGCCTGTTGAACCTGGCTTGATGGGTACATGAAACCTTGTTATTCTGGTCTCTCTACCTTGATACATGCTAGAATTCTTCCACAATAAAGAATATATGCATACTTAAAAACTCATGTTCTGGAAGTGAGAACTCAGGAGAAAGGATCTCTACAAAGCAATGAAAATACTGACAAAAATTGTCAAAATTTACTTTTACCAAACTCGAAAGTACCACATTTACAGCCATCTGAGGAACATTCATTCAAGAAATTTTCTAACTCCCAATAACAGCACTAGGATTTGTAGCTTGGTAACTTGACTATTTCCTTCCTCCCTTCCTTTCTCTGAGGTAGCCTTAAGACACAAAGGTCTCACAAAATTCAATATATCACCTTTTTTGTTTGTTTGTTTGTTTTTGGTACCGGGGATTGAACTCAGGAACTTGCTCTTGCAAAGCAGGCGGCAGAACCACTGAGCTAAATCCCCGACCCCAAAATTCAATATATCTATAAGCAAAAAGAGCAGGGAGAGCAGATTTGGCACTCCTCAAAAAGTTTCATCCACAGAGCATTGTTCCTATTTGATCTGTCTTGGTCTCCTGGAAAAGTTCCATTCACAAGATGTTGCCTGTATCTAATCTAATCTGGAGTTTGCAGGAAAGCCCTATCTCCAGGGTGGTTGTCAAATCAATCAGCAACAAATGTTTAACATCCACAGCTGCCTGAGGCAGCGATACCAGTTAGGTCAAACAGGAGCCTGGCCAAAAATTTAAGATCCCAGTACACGCTGAAAATGTCTGACATATTGCTGAGGATCTAGAAGGCTGTATCAAGTGTGTGCATGCTTAAGATCTCAAATATTTTACATATGGATGGATCTGAGGCCCTGAGCAAGCAGGACATGAAGGCTACAGCAGAGTTGTAACACTGTCTGAGTGATGCAGGCTTGCCTCATTTTACATGCACAGTGCCTCTTGGCAAAGGGAGGAAAAACTCACTGGTCAATGTATTTAAGGAAATCACTGGCTGATCTTTAACTGACCACCAAGTCTACTGAGCAAGAGACAAAAAACAACACACAAAAAAAGGTGGAAATCAGATTTCCAAAACTGATATTATATTATCTACAATGTCCAGTTTTCAACAAAACTTATAAAACACACTTGAAAAAGGAAAGTGTGTCCCACACTGGGAAATAAAGCTTTCATAAAAACTGGTCACAAAGTAGACCAGATATGGGACCTATCAAACAAGGATTTTAAATAGGGTATTTTTTTTTTTTTTGGTACCGGGGATCGAACTCGGGTCCTTGTGCTTGTGCAGCAGGCAGCAGAACTGCTAAGCTAAATCCCCAGCCCCTTAAATAGGGTATTATATGTTCAGAGAACTAAGGGAAAACAAGTCTAAAGAATTAAAGCAAAGTACGAGGATAATGTCTAACCAAACAGAAAATTCTGGAGTTTAAAATTATGGTGACATTTCATAAATATAAATAAGATAAAAATTTGACTACAGAGGCCCAACAGTAGATTTCAGATGGCAGAAGAAAGAAATAATGACCTTTGTGATAAGTCAATTGATATCTCCTTGAGGAATGAGAAAAGAATAAAGAAAAATTAACTTGTGAGACACCATCAAGCATACTCACATATACCTAGTGGGAATTTCAGAAGGAGAGAAGGGAAAGAAATAAATGGAAACATAGTTGAGAAAATATAGATAAAATTTACAAATTTAATGAAAAATATTAATCTGCAAATCTAAAAAATTCAATAAACTCCAAGTAGGATAAACTTACTAAAACTAAAATCTGATTCTCATCAGAAACCATGGAGATCAGAAGTTAGTGGGATGGCATATTCAGAATGTTGAAACAAAAAGACTGTAAACTAAAAATTGTATAACCATCAAAATTATGTTACAAAATGAAGGAGAAATTAAGATACTCCCAAATAAAAAAAAGCAGAATCATCATTAGCCAACCTGCTCTGCAAGAAATACTAAGAAGAATCCTTCGTGTTGAAATGAAAGTACACTAGGCAATAACATGAATCCCCATGAAGAAATAAAGACCACTAGAAAGTTAACTACATAGGTAAATTTTTTTTATAACTTTTTTCTGTTTGATTCTTCAAAACTTACAAAAAAGCAGCCAATGTGGTGGTACACACCTGTAATCTCAGCACTCAGGAGGCTGAGGAAGTAGGAGCTCCATGAGTTTGATGCCAGCCTGGGCTACATACTGAGTTCAAGGTCAGCCTGAACTACATAGTAAGATCCTGTGTCAAACCAAAACCCTAAAAAAAATCTTACAAAAAAGGTATTAATGCAAACAGTGTGATGCTGACATTAAAGACAGGCATATGGACCAATAGAATAGAATAGAGAGCTCAAAAATAAATAAAAATAACAAAAATAAATATAAATAACATGTGAATATATATTTAGTCAAATGATTTTTGACAAGCATACCCAAACCATTCAATGAGGAAAAGGACAATCTTTTCAACTATTGATCCTCAGAAAGTTGTATATCCACATGCAAAAGAATAGAATTGGACCCTTAACTAATATATATATAAAGATGAACTGAAAATAGATCAAGGACTTAAATGGAAGAGCTAAAACTATAAAATTCTTTAAAGAAAACATCATGGCATTTGGATTTGACAATGATTTATTTGGCTATGACACCAAAGGCACAAGCTTCAAAGGAAAAAAAACAGATAAATTAGACTTCACCAAAATTAAAAACTTAAATTACACTAGCAAGAAAAATGGGAAAACTTATTTGCAAATCACATATCTGACCAGAAATTGACATCCAGATTATATAGAGAACTCTTAAATTTCAAGAACAAAAAACAATTCCAAACTGTAAAATAGACACAGAATTTGGATGTACATTTCTCCAAAGAAGACATACAAATGGCCAATAAGTACATGAAAAGATGCTCAGTATCACTAATCCTTAAGGAAATACAAAACCAAAACATTATGATATGCTACCTCACACCCATTAAGATGATTACTAATTCAGAAAATAACTACTGTTGACAAGAATGTGGAGAAATTGAAATCCTTATGTTGGTGGGAATGTAAAATCCTTGTCTTAGTGGGGATGTAAGATGGTACAGCTTTTATAGAAAACATTATAAAACTTCCACAAAATCTTAGAGGTAGAATTACCATTTGACCTAGAAATTCCACTTCTGTGTACACCCCCCAATGGATTGAAACCAGGTCTCTAAGAAATATACCCATGCTCATGACTATACAACATATCGGAATCTATGGGACACAATGAAAGCTGTCTTACGAGGGAAATTCATAGCACTGAATACGCATATTAGGAAAACAGAAAGATCCCAATTAAACAACCTGATGCTGAACCTCAAGCTTCTAGAAAAAGAAGAGCAGGAAAACCCCAAAGCTCATACAAGGGAGGAAATTATAAAGATCAGAGGAGAAATCAATGCAATGGAGACTAAGAGAACGATACAAAAAATCAATGAAGCCAAGAGTTGGTTCTTCAAAAGAATAAACAAAATTGACAAACCTTTAGCCAACCTTGTCAGAAAAAGGAAAGAAAAGGCCCAAATCCATGCAATTAGGAATGAAAAGGGTGAAATGACAACAGACCCAACAGAAATCCAGAGGATCATCAATACCTACTTCCAGAACCTATACCCCAATAAGATGGACAACACAGAAGAAATGGACAGATTCCTAGATACATATGAATTACCAAAGTTGAATGAAGAAGGCCTAGAAATTCTGAATAACCCAATATCAACCAATGAAATTGAAAATGTAATTAAAACCTTATCAACTAAGAAAAGCCCTGGCCCTGATGTCTTCACTGCTGAATTCTACAAGACATTTAAAGAGGAACTGCTGCCACTACTGTTGAAACTCTTCAGTGAAATTGAAAGGGAAGCAATACTCCCAAATTCAGTCCTGGAAGCAAGCATCACCTTGATCCCCAAAGCAGAGAAAGACTCAACTGAAAAAGAGAACTATAGGCCAATCTCACTAATGAACATAGATGCAAAAATCCTTAATAAGATACTGGCAGACAGAATGCAGCAGATCATCAAGAAGATCATACACCCTGATCAAGTGGGATTCATCCCAGGGATGCAGGGATGGTTCAATATATGAAAATCAATCAATGTAATACACTATATCAATAGAGCCAGGGACAAAAACCATATGATTATCTCCATAGATGCAGAAAAAGCATTTGACAAAATCCTACATGCATTTATGATAAAAACCCTACAAAAAATTGGAATAGATGGTCTCTACCTCAAACTGATAGAAGCCATCTATGAAAAACCAACAGCCAATATCATACTAAATGGTCACAAACTGAAATCCTTCACACTCAAATCAGGAACAAGACAAGGATGTCCACTATCACCACTCTTGTTCAGTATAGTTCTGGAAACATTAGCCACAGCAATTAGACAAGAGAAAGAAATAAAAGGAATAAAGATAGGAAATGAAGAAGTCAAATTGTCATTATTTGCAGATGACATGATACTCTATATAGAACACCTCAAGAACTCCACCAGAAGTCTTCTAGACTTAATAACCAAATTCAGTCAAGTAGCTGGTTACAAGGTCAACACACAAAAATCAATAGCATTCCTCTACACCAATGATAGACTCACTGAGAGAGAAATAGGGCAAATAATTCCTTTCACAATAGCATCCAAAAAACTGAAATACCTAGGAATCAGCCTAATGAAAGAAATCAAAGACCTCTTCTCTGAAAACTATGGCACTCTGAAAAGAGAGATTGAAGATGATATCAGAAAATGGACAGACATCCCCTGCTCCTGGGTAGGAAGGATTAATATAGTGAAAATGGCCATACTTCCAAAACTGCTATATAGATTTAATGCAATTCCAATTGAGATCCCAGCAGCATACTTCATGGACCTTGAGAAAACAATCCAAAAATTCATTTGGAACAAGAAGAGACCCAGAATAACAAAAGCAATTCTAGGTAACAGAGACATGGCTGGGGGTACCACAATCCCCAATCTGCAACTATACTACAAAGCTACTGTGATCAAAACAGCATGGTACTGGCAAAGAAACAGACTTGAGGACCAGTGGAACAGATTAGAAGATGCAGAAACAATGCCAGACACACTCAGCCATCTCATCTTTGACGAAGGAGCCAAACACCCTCACTGGAGGAAAGATAGCCTCTTTAATAAATGGTGCTGGAAAAATTGGGCTTCAACTTGCCAAAGATTAAAACTAGACCTGTATCTCTCACCATGCACTAAACTAAAATCAAAATGGATTAAAGATCTAAATATTAAAATAGAAATTCTGAACCAGTTGGAACAGAGGTTAGGTAGAACCCTTGAAGACATCGGTGTAGGAAAAGATTTTATGAACAAAACCTCAGTTGCCCATGAACTAGCACAAACAATCAACAAATGGGATCTCTTCTTATTAAAAAGCTTCTGCACAGCAAGAGAAACCACCAGCAGTGTGAAGAGACAACCTACCCACAATGTGGGAAAAAATCTTCACCTGCTCTTCCTCAGACAAAGGTCTACTGTCTTGAATCTATAAAGAACTTCAAAAGATCAGACCTCCCAAATTTAAAGACCCAATCCAAAAATGGGCATCTGAAATGAACAGACATTTCACAGACAAAGAAGTAGAAATAGCAAGTAAATACATGAAAAAATGCTCGACATCACTAGTCATTTGAGAGATGCAAATGAAAACAATGCTGAGATTCCACTTCACTCCAGAAAGAATGGCTGCTATCATGAAATCAACCAATAACCAATGCTGGCGGGGCTGTGGGAAAAGAGGAACCCTGCACCACTGCTGGTGGGAGTGTAGACTGGTGCAACCACTGTGGAAATCAGTATGGAGATACCTCAAAGAACTAGGACTGGAAGTCCCATTTGACCCCGCTATTCCACTGCTGCGGATCTTCCCCAAAGAATTAAAAGAATCATACCACAGTGATATATGTGCACCCATGTTCATAGCAGCACAGTTTGTAATAGCTAAAACTTGGAAACAGCCAAAATGCCCACCAACTGGAGATTGGACAACGAAAATGTGGTTCTTTTATAAAATGGAGTACTACTCAGCCATAAAAAATGAGAAATTAGAGACATTTATAGCTAAGTGGATGCACATTGAGGCCATACTCTTAAGTGAAATAAATAGGACACACATGTGTAAATACCGAATAGTTTCTCTGGTGTGAGAAACTGAAAGTGTAAATAAGGACTAAATGTATAATAGGTAATGTGAAATAGGAAGAAAAGGGGCAAAGGGGAAGGAAGTGGGAGGGCTAGGGGAAAGGATAGAAGGGAATGGGATTAATATAAGAAAATGGAAAAATAGGGACCAAATCTTTGTAAATAGGGAGGAATGGAGGGGTTGAAGGAAGGGCTGGGCAAGGGTGAAAAAATAAGAACCAAGAAAGAATATGTAAAGGTGCAAATTTCCAATGATGAATGTCATTATATTGTATACCTAACATGTACCAATGATTAGAATGAATAATCGATAATGTAAAATAGGAAGAAAAGGTCCAAAGGGGTTGGGGCAGTGGGAGGGGCAGGGGAAAGGAAAGAAGGGAAAGGAAAAATGATGAGAAATGGGAAAAATGGAAATAAGGTCTTTGTAAATAGGGAAGGGTGGAGGGGGTGAAGGGAGGGCTAGGAATGGGGAAAACATAAGAACCAAGATGCATTATGTAAAGGTACAATTCGCAATAAGAAATGTAATTGTGTTGTATACCTACAATGTACCAATAAAAGAATTTAATACAAAAAAAAAAGAAATATACCCATGCTCATTTCTGCATTACCAAAAATAGACAAAAGGTGGAAACAATTCAAATATCTATCAGTGGATGAATGGATAAACACACATACAGACACACACACACACACACACACACACACACACTCTGCATATTTTTCAGTCTTCAAAAGGAAAGAAATTCTGACACATGCCACAACATGAACAAAATTTGAAGGCATCATATTAAGTGAAATAAGTCAGTTGCAGAAGGACAAATACTATATGACTCCACTCATATGAGGTAGTCTAATTCACAGAGAGAAGTACAGCTGTGGTTGCAAGAGACCTGTGAGAAGGGGAGTGAGGAGTTACTGCTAAATACATACAGAGGTTCATTTTACAAGATGAAAAGAATTTTGGAGATGGATGGTGGTGATTGTAGCACAACAATGTGAATGTACTTAATGCCTCTGAACTGTATCTTACAAAGGATTAAGACAGTAAATTTTATGTTACATATATCAACATTTTTTCAAAACAACAGCAAAAATGATGTTGATTAGCTCATAAAGTATAAAGATACACTTTTATAACAATAATTATACAATGAAGGGCAAGGAATTGAGCTACACTGGAGAAAAGTCTGTGGATGCAGTTGATATTAAGTTAGTATTAATCCAAACTAGATAATTTTTAACCAACTGCTAAGAAAATAACAAAAATAGTAGTGAAGGAAATATAAAGAAATAAAAATGGGACACAAGAACATTTTTTACATAAAAGAATTCAATGGCAGATGAATAGAAATACTAGACAGAAAACAAGTGGCAAAATGGCAAGATGCAAATCCACTTCATCAGTAATTACATTAAATGTCAATAGCAAATCAAAGAGGGTCCTCTCAGGGACGCTTGCTTCTTAGGAGAGATCCAGTGTGAGTTGCTGGAATGTCAGGAACCTGCCAGGGAGTCCGGATGTACATTCATGCAGTACTGAAATCAGACCGTAAAGAGAAGTGTTTTTCAAGTGACTCCAGCTGCAAAACACTTTCTTTCTTCAAATCAAACAAGTAATGGGACTTCAATGTATATGAAGTAATCAGAGAAGTTTCATGATTTGGTTAGAGTGGGGGCTGGGGACTGAGTCCACTCCACCTCTCCCTTATAAGCAGGCTTGCATGATGCACCCTGTTTTCCTCTCAGTACAGCTGAGAGTCCCACACAACCCTGCAGGGCTCCATGAGTGCATGCCAAGGCATTTCTCTGCTCTGCATTCAGAGGAGCTTCAGAAGGCTGCTCAGCCATGCAGATCCATCCAAGAGGTGGGAGGAGGGTGACCCCCAAACAGTGGACAGTGGACACTGGGAAACTGCCCTAAAGTGGCAGAAATCAGGGAGGGATCTGAACCCACTTCCAGCCTCTCTAAGCCCCAGTAAGCTACAATTAACACAGCTAGCCCTCCTGAGGGTTCCTCACCCTGCCATTTTCACAGACACATGACAGCTGTCAATCAAGCAGTCTCATCTCCTGATGTTCCAGGTGTTCTACTGAACTGCCTCCATGACAGCTGCAACTGACCTGAATGACTGCACTACTCCAGGAGATGTCTACCCTGAGGGTAGCTGACTTGATTGACCTAAGAAATATAATTGAATTTGGAACAATTAGTAGGCTAAAATCAAGCTTGAGTTTAGGTCAGTTTGAACGAATCAGCAGCCTCAAATTTGTATCAATCACAGACATGACTTCAGGCCAATCATCAGGCCTGAATCTGGACCAATCACAGGCCTGCCAGTGCTATATAAGCAGCACTCCTCTCACACTCTTGATATACCAAAATCTCTCTCAGGCACCTGTCCTCTTGGACCACACCACATACTTTGTTCAAATAAAGACTTGCTTTGGTGGTCCTGTAAATCTACTTCTGATTTCTTTTCTCTGGTAGTGTGGGCTCCACTTGGGATTCTAGTCCTGAGTATCATAGTTGGAGTGGTCGCTTTAAAAAATGTGGTAAATTGCCTCTCAAGCTCAAGTTTCTGAGTTTGATCCCTGGTACCAAAAAAAAAAGACCAGTAACAGAGTCCAGCAACAGGCAGAGTCCACCAAGGCAGAGTTGACCAATAGCAAATGGCATTAAGTGGAATTGACCAGTGGCATCAGGGCCAATAGTTGTAACACTAAGAGCTGAGGGTCATTGGCATTCAAAGCCCAGGGCTGGGAGCAGAGCTGTGTTTTGCTGTTCATGATTTCTACCTGAATCAAGCAAAAGAAGCCTTAATTGATTGGTGACACCATCTTTTGGAGGGATAGTTCTAAACCATATGCTATACATTCTTCAGGGAGTCCCTGGTGGGACCAAGCCCCAGTAGTTCATAATAATCCACACTGTATTGATATTCTTCCCTTTCCTGAGACTCTGAATGCTGCCTCACTACTGCTTTCCAAAATCACCTCCAAAATCAAATCTATGCACCATGATTTTCTTAAATTTTTCTTCCAGGAAAGATCAACTAAGACCCAAACATGCTTCCCTAGACACTTGACACAACTTCTCCATGGAATTGTATAACAACCACTACCCCAAGCTTCCTCCACTCAGGCTTCTCGATGACCTTAGCCTTTCCCCCATTATCTCCAAGAAGCCATCTGGATTCAGGAAAATAAATAGCCAAATGGAAATAGCAACACTGTTGACTTCACACAATGTATAGAATTCTTCAGGTACCACAATAAGATAAACAGGTCCTGTTGATTTAGGAGACGACGGATTCAGGAGATGATGGTAGGAAGAGTAGAAGAGATCCAGTCTGGTTATAGGATGGAAGTGAGGCTGTCAGAGCTGGTTGGCAAAGAGGGGATAAAAAGACTGCTTTGGACCATATGTATTTGGTGCCTAAGGATATCCTGGTAGAGTTTCCAATGGACATTGGTTATTGGTTTCTGTAACTCAGGAGACATAAATTTGAAAGATAATTAAACTGTAAGTGATATTCAAAGTCATGGGCATGGATGAGATCACCTATGGTAAGTGTTTAGAGCAGAAAAAGAATTTAAGAACCACTGTTTTACAGCTTAAACATAATGACTTCTGAAGGCTAAGGTTTTAGTGACAGTAGAACAAAGGAACTGTCATTTTAATTTTAGACAATTTTGACTTACTGTTTTAAACATCTGTAGTAGTTAAAAGTCAGAGAAGAGAATGAAAGACAGAGTCATGGAGATTCCCTGTGTTGTACCACTAGAGTCATCTCCTGACATATTTTCAAGAGGGGACCAACTCCCCAACACATGGCCCAGCCCAGTAGGCAGGTTTGTTGCATCCTCTTGACATTAATTATGCCAGGCCTGGCCAACACTGAAGATATCACATGTCATGAGGTTTGTTGAAGGAGGCAAACTGTGTTTATTTGTTCTATACAGTCACCACCTACAGCTGCCAAGTCCCTTCTGGCTGTTTCAAAGGTCAGTGCCCCAAGATAGGCATCCGCCTGTGCTCCTACTGAAGAGTGCCATCCATATAACTCAGGATGAGATGGCAGCTCCACCAAAGGCTCTGCCTACCCTAAACTCCTAAGGTCTGGGAAAGAGACCTCACTTGTGGTCCTAGTGGGGAACTGGGGCCAGAGTGCAGAAAAAGGGGGCAGAGATTTAGCTCAGTGGTTCCGCTGCCCGCCTCACAAGCACAAGGTCTCGAGTTCAATCCCTGGTACCAAAAAAAAATGGGGGGGGGGGCGTGGAATCAAGGACAGAGTGAAAATGATAGAGACAACTACTCACAGGTGTAGTCCTTGGCCAAAATTGTCTTTTTGTGAGCCTCAGTTTTCACATGCTATTTGGCCTCTTCAAGCAAAATCACATGGGATGGCATATTTAAGGTTTTGTGTACATTATAATGTGCTGAACACACTGACAAGAGATTATTACTATCACCCTAACTTGTCTCCAGCAATGGCTTCTTCTTAAACACAAAGATACACAAAATCTCAGTGAGAATGAGGCTGATGTCATCCATCTATGGATCCCAAATTTCTGTCCATTGTGAACCATCTTCATGATTTTTCAGCTTGTACACACCCATGGAGTTACCATCCAAATTGAAATGTAGAGCATTCCCATCTTCTTCAAAAAAGTAAGATGGTTTTTAATTTTTCCAGCTTTTTATAGTGGAAATAAACACGACATGAAATTTACCACTCAAATAATTTTTAAACACAGTTCAGTTATATTAAATACATTCATACTGTTGTTCAACCATTGTCACCATCTGGCTTCAAAATTCTTCTCACCTTGCAAAACTAAAATTCTATACTCACTCAACAATAACTCTGCATCATTTCCTCCTCATCCCCTAGAAATCACCATTCTATTTTCTGTCTCTGAAAATTTCACTACTCTAAATACCTCATATAAATGGAATCATTCTATAGGTAGTTGTTTTGTGGTTACCATGGGAATTACATTTAACGACATAAAATGATAACACTCCAATTTGAATTTGTGCCATTTTAACTTCAATCACATACAAAAACTCTGCTCCTTTATAGCTCCATCTCTACCCCTTCTGTTGTTGATGTCACAAAATCACATCTTTACATCTTACATGTTTCAAAATATAAGCTAATAATGCTTTTTAAAGCATTAGTCTCATAAAATATATAGAAAGCAAAATATATAGTTACAAACTGTAGTTGTAATATTAGCTTTTCAGACTAGTAATTGTTTTTTAGTTTATTGCTTTACAGAAAACAAAAAATAGAATGAAAATTCATTATTACAATAATACTAGCTTTTATGATAACCCATGTAGTTACCTTTAATAAGCCCTTTATTTCTTCATATAGCTCTGAGTTACTATGTAGTGAGATTTCATTTCATGTAGGGCATATCTAGGGGTAATGAACTCCTTCATTCTTTGTTATCTGGAAATGTTTTTATTTCTTCCTTGCTTCTGAAGGACAGTTTTGTTGAATACAGGATTCTTGGATGACATGTTCTTTTTTATTCCTTTTTTTTCTCTTGGACTATATCAGCCTGCTACCTTATGGCCTCCAAGGTTTTTGATGAGAAATCTGCTGATAATCAGATAGAGATTCTCTTGTACAAGATGGGGTTCTATGTCTCTTGCTATTTTCAAGAATCTCTCTCTTCTTTTAACTTTTGACAGTTTATTTATACTTATAATGTATCTTAGTGTAGATATCTTTGAACTATCATAGTGTATATCTCTTTGAACTCCTATCTAGAATTTGTTGAATTTCTTGGGTATTTATATTCATATTTCCCATCAAATTTGAGAAATTTTCAGTTATTAATTCCTCATATATTCTCTTCTCTTTTTTCTTTCTCTTCTTTTTCTGGGATTCTCACAATGTACAATATCTGTTGGTCAATTTGATGGCCTCCCATGGGTCCTTTAGACTGTTCACTTTTTTTATCTTTTTCTTTCTGTTTCTCATAGTTGATCATTTCTATTATCCTGCCTTAGAGTTTGCTATCTCTTTCTTCTGCTCAAATCTGCCTTTGAATTCCTCTAATGAATTTCTTTTTCAGTTCTTATACTTTTTAGCTCCAAAGTTTCTTGTTGGTTTCTTTTCAGGACATTTATTTCATTATTGATATTTCTATTTCATTCACACATTGCTTTCTTCACTTTATATTTTCCTTTACTTCTTTGAGCATATTTAAGACAGTTATTCTAAAGTATTTCTCTAACAGACCTGCAGACCTTCAGTCAATCCATTTTCAGAGACAGTTTCTATTTGCTATGGAGCAACTGTCTACTGTGGATGTATGTCCCCCAATTCATGTTTTCAAATTTAATCTCCACAGTGATGGCATTAAGAGATGAGGCCTTTAGGAAATGATTAAGCCCTGAGAGCAGAACCCTCATGAATGAGGTTTAGAGCCATTTTAATAGGGCTTGCATTTGAAGGGATCACTCTTTTGTCCATCCATTCTTTCTGTCATGTGGGGACATAGCATTTGTCCCTACAGAGAATAAAGCATCCAGGAGCCATCTTGGAAGTAGAAAGCAGCACTCACCAGACATTAGTCCTGCTGGTGTCTTATTCTTAGATTTCTAGCCTCCAGAACCATGATAAATAAATTTCTCTTTTTTTTTATTAAATTCTTTTATTGGTACATTGTAGGTATACAACACAATTACATTTGTCATTGGGAATTGTACCTTTACATAATGCATCTTGGTTCTTATGTTTTCCCCATTCCTAGCCCTCCCTTCACCCCCTCCACCCTTCCCTATTTACAAAGACTTTATTTCCATTTTTTCCATTTCTCATCATTTTTCCTCTCCCTTCTTTCCTTTCTCCTGCCCCTCCCACTACCCCTACCCCTTTGGACCTTTTCTTCCTATTTTACATTATCGATTATTCATTCTAATCATTGGTACATGTTAGGTATACAATATAATGACATTCATCATTGGAGATTTGCACCTTTACATAGTCTCTCTTGGTTCTTATTTTTCACCCTTGCCCAGCCCTCCTTTCAACCCCTCCATTCCTCCCTATTTACAAAGATTTGGTCCCTATTTTTCCATTTTCTTATATTAATCCCATTCCCTTCTATCCTTTCCCCTAGCCCTCCCACTTCCTTCCCCTTTGCCCCTTTTCTTCCTATTTCACATTACCTATTATACATTTAGTCCTTATTTACACTTTCAGTTTCTCACACCAGAGAAACTATTCAGTATTTACACATGTGTGTCCTATTTATTTCACTTAAGAGTATCGCCTCAATGTGCATCCACTTAGCTATACATGTCTCTAATTTCTCATTTTTTATGGCTGAGTAGTACTCCATTTATTTAAAAAACCACATTTTCGTTGTCCAATCTCCAGTTGGTGGGCATTTGGGCTGTTTCCAAGTTTTAGCTATTACAAACTGTGCTGCTATGAACATGGGCGCACATATATCACTGTGGTATGATTCTTTTAATTCTTTGGGGAAGATCCGCAGCAGTGGAATAGCGGGGTCAAATGGGACTTCCAGTCCTAGTTCTTTGAGGTATCTCCATACTGATTTCCACAGTGGTTGCACCAGTCTACACTCCCACCAGCAGTGGTGCAGGGTTCCTCTTTTCCCACAGCCCCGCCAGCATTGGTTATTGGTTGATTTCATGATAGCAGCCATTCTTTCTGGAGTGAAGTGGAATCTCAGCATTGTTTTCATTTGCATCTCTCAAATGACTAGTGATGTTGAACATTTTTTCATGTATTTATTTGCTATTTCTACTTCTTTGTCTGAGAAATGTCTGTTCATTTCAGATGCCCATTTTTGGATTGGGTCTTTAAATTTGGGAGGTCTGATCTTTTGAAGTTCTTTATAGATTCAAGACAGTAGACCTTTGTCTGAGGAAGAGCAGGTGAAGATTTTTTCCCACATTGTAGGTTGGCTGTCTCTTCACACTGCTGGTGGTTTCTCTTGCTGTGCAGAAGCTTTTTAATAAGAAGAGATCCCACTTGTTGATTGTTTGTGCTAATTCACGGGCAACTGAGGTTTTGTTCATAAAATCTTTTCCTACACCGATGTCTTCAAGGGTTCTACCTAACCTCTGTTCCAACTGGTTCAGAGTTTCTATTTTAATATTTAGATCTTTAATCCATTTTGATTTTAGTTTAGTGCATGGTGAGAGATACAGGTCTAGTTTTAATCTTTGGCAAGTTGAAGCCCAATTTTTCCAGCACCATTTATTAAAGAGGCTATCTTTCCTCCAGTGAGGGTGTTTGGCTCCTTTGTCAAAGATGAGATGGCTGAGTGTGTCTGGCATTGTTTCTGCATCTTCTAATCTGTTCCACTGGTCCTCAGGTCTATTTCTTTACCAGTACCATGCTGATCACAGTAGCTTTGTAGTATAGCTGCAGATTGGGGATTGTGATACCCCCAGCCATGTCTCTGTTACCTAGAATTGCTTTTGCTATTCTGGGTCTCTTCTTGTTCCAAATGAATTTTTGGATTGTTTTCTCAAGGTCCATGAAGTATGCTGCTGGGATCTCAATTGGAATTGCATTAAATCTATATAGCAGTTTTGGAAGTATGGCCATTTTCACTATATTAATCCTTCCTACCCAGGAGCAGGGGATGTCTGTCCATTTTCTGATATCATCTTCAATCTCTTTTCAGAGTACCATAGTTTTCAGAGAAGAGGTCTTTGATTTCTTTCGTTAGATTGATTCCTAGGTATTTCAGTTTTTTGGATGCTATTGTGAAAGGAATTATTTGCCCTATTTCTCTCTCAGTGAGTCTGTCATTGGTGTAGAGGAATGCTATTGATTTTTGTGTGTTGACCTTGTAACCAGCTACTTGACTGAATTTGGTTATTAAGTCTAGAAGACTTTTGGTGGAGTTCTTGGGGTCTTCTACATAGAGTATCATGTCATCTGCAAATAATGACAATTTGACTTCTTCATTACCTATCTTTATTCCTTTTATTTCTTTCTCTTGTCTAACTGCCGTGGCTAATGTTTCCAGAACTATATTGAACAAGAGTGGTGATAGTGGACATCCTTGTCTTGTTCCTGATTTGAGTGTGAAGGATTTCAGTTTGTGACCATTTAGTATGATATTGGCTGTTGGTTTTTCATAGATGGCTTCTATCAGTTTGAGGTAGAGACCATCTATTCCAATTTTTTGTAGGGTTTTTATCATAAATGCATGTAGGATTTTGTCAAATGCTTTTTCTGCATCTATGGAGATAATCATATGGTTTTTGTCCCTGGCTCTATTGATATAGTGTATTACATTGATTGATTTTCATATATTGAACCATCCCTGCATCCCTGGGATGAATCCCACTTGATCAGGGTGTATGATCTTCTTGATGATCTGCTGCATTCTGTCTGCCAGTATCTTATTAAGGATTTTTGCATCTATGTTCATTAGTGAGATTGGCCTATAGTTCCCTTTTTCAGTTGGGTCTTTCTCTGCTTTGGGGATCAAGGTGATGCTTGCTTCCAGGACTGAATTTGGGAGTATTGCTTCCCTTTCAATTTCACTGAAGAGTTTCAACAGTAGTGGCAGCAGTTCCTCTCTAAATATCTTGTAGAATTCAGCAGTGAAGACATCAGGGCCCGGGCTTTTCTTAGTTAATAAGTTTTTAATTACATTTTCAATTTCATTGGTTGATATTGGGTTGTTCAGAATCTTTAGGCCTTCTTCATTCAACTTTGGTAATTCATATGTATCTAGGAATCTGTCCATTTCTTTTGTGTTGTCCATCTTATTGGCGTATAGGCTCTGGAAGTAGGTATTGATGATCCTCTGGATTTCTGTTGGGTCTGTTGTCATTTCACCCTTTTCATTCCTAATTGCATGGATTTGGGCCTTTTCTTTCCTTTTTCTGACAAGGTTGGCTAAAGGTTTGTCAATTTTGTTTATTCTTTCGAAGAACCAACTCTTGGCTTCATTGATTTTTTGTATTGTTCTCTTAGTCTCCATTGCATTGATTTCTCCTCTGATCTTTATAATTTCCTCCCTTGTATGAGCTTTGGGGTTGTCCTGCTCTTCTTTTTCTAGAAGCTTGAGGTTCAGCATCAGGTTGTTTAATTGGGATCGTTCTGTTTTCCTAATATGTGTATTCACTGCTATGAATTTCCCTCATAAGACTGCTTTCATTGTGTCCCATGGATTCCGATATGTTGTATTGTCATTGTCATTTAATTGAAGGAACTGTCTGATTTCTTCTTTAATTTCCTCTGTGACCCATTGGTTATTCAGAAGTGTGTTGTTCAATTTCCATGTGTTTATGAAATTTTTTTCACTTTCTTTTGCTATGGATCTCCAATTTCATCGCACTATGGTCTGATAATATACAGGGGATAACTTCAATTCCTTTGCACTTACTTAAACATGTTCTATGTGTGAGTATGTGGTCTACTTTTGAGAATGACCCATGTGCAGCTGAGAAGAATGTGTATTCTGATTTTGTGGGGTGGAAGACTCTGTAAACATGTTAAGTTCATTTGTTCAAGAGTTCGATTGAGTTCTAGTATTTCATTACTTATTTTTTGTCTAGTTGATCTATCTATTTGTGACAGTGGGGTGTTGAGGTCCCCCACTACAATTGTATTAGTGTATATATGATATTTCATGTCCATTAGTATTTGTTTTATATAGTTGGGTGCATTAGTGTTTGGTGTATATATGTTTATGATTGTCATCTCTTCCTGTTGGATTGTTCCCTTTACAAGGATGTAGTGTCCTTCTTCATCTCTCTTAATCAGTGTTGGTTTGAAATCTACTTGATCTGCCAAGAGGATAGCTACTCCTGCTTTTTTTCGGGTTCCTGTCACATGGAGTATTGTTTTCCACCCTTTAACTTTCAGGCTATGAGTTTCCTTTTGAATTAAGTGTATTTCTTGTATGCAGCATATTGTTGGATTTTGCTTCTTGACCCATTCTGCCAATCTATTTCTTTTGATTGGTGAATTGAGACCATTAACATTGATGGTTATAACTGAAACGTATGGACTTGTCATTTCCATGACTTTTTCTTTTTGTTGGGTTCTCCCCCTTTACATTTAATTTCTTGTTGTGCCAGATGGGTTCATTCTGCTGTGCTTCCTGGGGTTGTGATCCTCATTGTCTGTTCCTAGGATATTGTGTAAAATTCTTTGGAGTGCTGGTTTGGTATTCATGAAGTTCCTAAGGTGCTCTTTGTCATGAAAGTATCTTATTTCTCCATCCATTTTGAAAGATAGTTTTGCAGGGTACATCAATCTGGGTTGAAGGCTGTTTTCTTTTAGGGCTTGGAATATGTCACTCCAAGCTCTTCTTGCCTTGAGTGTTTGTGTTGAGAAGTCTGTTGTGATTCTGATGGGCTTTCCTTTGTATGTTATTTGTTTCTTTTCTCTGACTGCTTGTAGAACTTTGTTCTTCTGTTGTGTTTCTGGAATCTTAACAATTATATGCCTATGTGTAGATTTTTTTTGATCAAGGCTATTTGGAGTCCTATATGCCTCACTTATCTGTATGTCAAGTTCTTTTCCCCTGCTTGGGAAGTTTTCTGCCATTATTTCTGTGAAGAGATTTTTTTATGTCATCTCCACTCTCTCCTGTTTCTTCATTGAGCCCAATCAGTCTTATGTTATTCTTCTTTGCATCATCTAGCAGCTGCTGGATTGATTTCTCATGTTCCCTTATAATTTTGAAGCATTTTTTCTTTTCCTGGTCACTAATTACAATCTTATCTTCTATATCTGAAATTCTGCCCTCACATTGGCTCATTCTGCTGTGTAGACTTTTAATGGACGTTTTCATGTCCTGGAAATCTATTTGCATCTGTTTTATGGATTCCATTTGTTTCTTATGTTGGGATTCCATCATGTTCCTGAGCTCCTCTCTAGATTTATTAATCATGTCTTGCACTAGGGGCACAATTTCTCCTGTTATCTGAGAAATTATTTCTGATTTCATTTTTTCCAGATCCCCTTTTGTTGCCAGTTCAGTGGGTCCAGGTGGTTGAGTATCAGAGAGAGTGTTCCATCTCATTGCCCTTTGGGGTTGCTGTAGGTGATCTGGAAGTCTGGTTTTGAGACTTATTTATGTGTTTTCTCATTTCGACTGGGGCGGTGGGCTGTTAGTGCCTGCACGGATTACCTCCCCTGAGCTGGGAGAGGTGGGACAGGGGCCTGGAGCAGCAGTAGGGATGGTGACGCAAAAGCCCTTTCCTGTGGGCTGGTAGCAGCGGGAGGGATGGTGGCTGGGAAGCCCCTTCCTCTGGACCAGGAGCAGTAGGATGGTGGCTCAGAAGCCCCTCCCTCTGGGCCGGGAGCGGTGGGAGGGATGGTGGCCTGGATGCCCCCTCCTCTAGGCCAGGAGCAGTGGGACGGTGGCTCAGAATCCCCTGCCTCTGGGCTGGGAGCAGCGGGACTCAGTACCTTGGTCTGGTGGTCTGGTGTCCTCTGCGTCTTTGTAGTGTGGAACCAGGTGGCTGCCTGTCTGCAGCGGGGTGATTTGGCATCTTCTGTGTGACTCGGGACCTTGGTAGGGCGTGCACAGACCTGCCTGTCTGCAGCGGGCTGATTGGGCGTGTTCCATGCCACTCGGGACCTCAGTAGTGCATGGGCAGACCTGCCTGTCTGCAGCGGGGTGATTCGGCATCTTCCGCGTGACTCGGGACCTCAGTGGGGAGTGGCAAAATTTCTATTATTTATAAATTACCCAATCTCCGGTATTTAATTACAGTATACGAACAGACTAAGACACTGCTCATACATACAGCACTTAGAAGAACCTTATAAAAATTCTGCTATAAACTCTGCTACAAAGATTATGTGGTTCTATTTATGTAACATTCTTTAAATACCAAAAATTATAGAAATACAGAATAGCATAGTGATTTCCAGTTATCAGAGATGGGATAGAGATGTGAGGGAAAGAGATGAACACAGTTATAAAGGAACAACTAGGAGATTCTTCTAGTGATGAATTTTGCTTCACGTTGGCTGCGGTCATGGATACACAAAATCATGTATGATAAAATTTGCATAAAACTAAATACACACATAAGTATGAATTACAAGTGAGGACATAACCAGATGAACCTTTCAATAGCAAAGAATTTTCCCTGCCGGTTCATTGAAGAGGAACTCAGAGAGACCTACTTCAGTTGCCCTGGACAACACCATGCACCCATGTCCCTACAGGGGCCACTTGAGGAAACTGTGAATGACTTCTAGGAGCTGAGAGCAGGGTCTAGTTGGCAACTGGCAAGAAAGCAAGGACCTCAGTCCTACAAGTTTCAAGTTTTACCAACAATCTGAGTGAGCTTGGACACGGGCTGTACTCCCAGATGAGAGCTGCCCTGCTCAACATCTTGGTTTCCACCTCACAGTGCCCTCAGCAGAGAATCCAATTAAACTGAGCCTGAACCTTCAGAAACTGTGAAATAGTAAATGGGAAGGGTTTGGGTTTTGTTTTCAGAAAGAGAATTTTAACTCACATATTCAACGTCTTAATTTCTGGCTACTCCCCTCCACAATGCTGGAGAATGTAGACTTGTCATATTTAGTTAATAGCTCACATTGAAGAGAATCAAAACATTTTCCAAAGATACTAATTATCACATCCCTAACTCCATTTTTAAGGTTTTTTAAAAGGAAACTGTACATTTTTTATAATGAGATTTAATGGAAGAAAAGACTGGAAATAGTCAAAATAAACAAAGAGAGCTAAAGGATATCTGAGTTGTTTCTGCCTTTTGACTATTGTAAATAACATTACATAAACTTGCATGTGTATGTACTTATTACGTAGTTGGAAGTAGAATTTCTGGGTGATATGAAATTTCTGAGTAATTCTATGTTTAACTCTTGAGGAACCATCATTGTTTTTCATGGATGATGTTTTCAGCTGCAAAATTTGTGGGAATTTGTTACACAAAATTAAAAGACAAATACACATTTTTATCTGATAGATTTTAAATTTATATTGATATCTCTAAATAACCTGCTGTAAAGAATATAATTGCTATTTATTGCCTTATTTGAAATATGGTAGGGAGTGCTTGGTAACTTCCCAGCCCAGCAAGTGCAGTTTAGTCCTCTTCATTCCCACCAACACCACACCCAAATACAGCCAAATACAGCCTTCTTACCTCACCCTTCCTGGACTGTTATGTCCTAATTTTGGTTAAATAACTAATTAATGTTTCCACTTCTATATCCACACATAGTTAATCCCTATAGTTAATCTCTTTACTTTTCTTTTCCTTTCCTTAACAACGTTTTATTTTCCTTGGAATAAATGATTCAAAGTCTAGGCTTTCCATTTGCCTAGTTTTCTACGTCCTTATTACAATTTCAACACCAAGCACTGACTAATCGTTAAAATACCCTGGCAAGACTTCTAGACACACCAAGTATTCTGTCAGATTTAATATATTAGATGAGTTTCCCTACAAGTCATGTGACCTGCTGGACCTGACTGACTGATTGGCCTTTGCCCAGTTCCCAGGTGACAACTGGGTTTTCCCTTCAGGATCACCCTGGACTCTGCAAATACCCCCTGCTGGGTCTCTCATTTCCTGTGTCACATACATTACCTGCTTACCTGGCTCCCTCCTTCTTCTATGTTGCAGAGTATCCTCCAGCAACTCCCACAAAGGGTTTGGCAGTGAATCCTAAAATGGAAATTATTTTCCCTCCAAATTTTCTGCATTCTAGTGTCACTGTTGGGAAAACTGAAGTCTCTTCAATTATTATCCTTTGTGTGAGGTTTTTCACTTCCCTCGAGAAGCCTGCAGGATTGGCTCTTCATCTCCAGTATTCTGTGATTTCACAAGGTGTGGTAAGTGCCCATTTTCATCATTATCCATTCTGCTTGGCAGTCAATGATTCCTTTCAGTTGGAAAAGTCAGAGCCAGCCGGGCCGTTGTGCCTGTAGTCTCGGCTAGCAAAAGGCTGAGGCAGGAGAATTGCTTGATCCTAGGAGTTTGAGAACAGCCTGGACAACATAGTTAGAACTCATCTCAGAAAAACTGGAAAACTGTATTTTTCATTTCTGAACATTTAAAAAAATATTTTATTTATAATTTTCTTCCCTGTTTGCTCGCTTACTCTCTCACTCATATTGTCTCTCTCATTCCTTCTAAAACTCATATTGCTCAAGTATTGAACCTGTGTACAGGCTTTCTAATTATCTTATCTTTCTCATCCCTCCTTGTTTTTCTTTTCACACTACTTGCTGAAAAATACCTTCAACTTTATTAATTCATCTTTATATTGCTCTCATATTTGGAATTTTCTGAATGTTTCTTTATCAGACCCTGTTCTTCTTGTTTTGTAGCTACAGTGTCTTTTCAGAGCTTTGAAAATATCAAGCATAATGTCTTTCCCCAAATTTTCTCCTCAAATTTCCTCCCAGTTTAACATTTCAATATATTTCTTCCTTTCTTTTTCATGTTAGAAGTTTCCTTCAGATATCCAGCAATTCTTATCTGTTCATATTTAAGGGTATGGACTATAACAAAGCTCATCAGAAGTTCTAAGAGAGTGTTTGTTGACCAAAGCTGTCCTTGAAGGGTGACTACTCTGGAGCTGTTTGACTGGGAACACCAAGTGTCCATATTTTTAGGTCTTTCTTATGAGCTAGTCAGACTCCTATAAGTTGTTCATTCCTGGATGGCAGCATCATGGGTGAGACATGTGGGTCAGCATCTCAGCATCCAGTATGTAAATGTCCCTTCATACTCCATGCTCAGCACAGCTCCCCAGCCCTCAACAAATCTGCTATGCTTCAGTCAGAGACCCTCTGCTATGATCTCTGCAAAGAACGAAGCATATTGGGCCAGGGGCAGGAGAAATCATTCAGCTCAGAGTGGTGAAGGGATCCAGGATTGACTTTCATAAACAGACTTCCAACCAATTCTTTTTATTTTATTACTACCATATAAGTCTCTCCCCACAACATCCATTTATGGAGGTTTCTTTCAAATTCTAGAGCCTTTGAAGAAATTCTGCAGTGAATATTGGGTTGGTTTTCATTACTGCCTTGATTTCTCCATTGCCGGGTTTGGAATAGTTCTTTCAGATCTGCTAAATTATTTGCCAGTCTTCCCTTTGCTTTCCAACTGTCAGAGTTTTGCTACTGTAACCTTCTCTCTGATTCTGCCATCCTTGTGCATTTATAACTTTTGCACATATTTTTATATATATATATATATATATATATTTTTTTTTTTTTTTTTTTTTTTTGTATCAGGGATCCAACTCAGGACCTTGTGCTTGAGATACAGGCAGTGGCACCACTGAGCTAAATCCCCAGCCCCGATATTTTTTATTTTTAATTGTTGCCTAATGTACATACAATATGAATAGGGTACAATGTGATATTTTGACATATGTATATAATATGTAATGATCCAATCAAGGTAATTAGCATATCTATCCCCTCAAACATTTATCATTCAAAGTCATCTCCCTTTAGCTATTTTGAAATAGACAATAAATTATTGTTAACTAGAACTTTCCTGTCATTTTGGTGAGATCCTGGGAAATGACTGCAGGTGTCCACTCTAAAATCTACATCTTATTTCCCCTTACCTCTCTGGCCTGCAAAGCTCTCAGTAAAGTGTGTTTGTGTTTCAGTGGGCAATATTCCTGTCTGGATTTCTGGAGTGAGTGGGCTCAATGTGATTCAAGTTGTGCTGGCCAAGACACATCAGAGCTGGAAGACTCACACCTAATTGTTTCATCTTTTTGTTCCTTTTTCACATATCTTCGGAGTTTGAAGGATTCTTTGGGGGCAGGAAATATTGGGAATTACATTGTAAGAATTTTTTCCAACTGATTCCACTTGAGATGTAATAAAAAAGCACTTAGGATTCACAGGAAGAACATCATTCTCCAAAAAGAATTAAATTACTTTTATTCTGTTTCCTAGGAAACTTCTGTTAGAAACATCCTCTCCCAGCTCTGAGCTAACATGATTCTCTGTTTATGCATTTCATAGACATCACCAATTATTACACTGTTATCATATTATTACGTATTATATGTTTATTATGTTTGCTTTTCTTTCTTAAGACACTGAGCTCCTTTCAGGCTAGGGACCATGTCTAATTTATTTGTACATCCCTAGAGCAGATATTAATAAACATTTTATAAATGAATGAATGATGGAGAGATCCTTAACAAAGTAACAACTGATGGTGGGAATGTGTCTTAACTACTCGCTTTTCCACAAATGAGTGCCCAATTTAAGCATTCATAAATGTTTGGTGGTTGGCAGGATGAAGTACAGAATGTTGAACACAGTGGTAACTAGACCAGTGAAGCCTATCTGAATTTATTAAAAAGATGAGGAGGGAGTGACAGAGTCAACAGGAGCACGCGGCTTCCAGCTTCTGCAAACTCAGAACTGGCCCAAAGAGGAAAGGGCAGCTGCTGCTGATGCTGCTGTCCCTGCCCTGCCAGTCCCACTTCTCTCAACAGTTTGGAAACCATAATCTTATATAAGTTGGTCTCTGCCCCATCCTAAGCCCACAAACACTGGTGTGTAAAGACTCAGTGTCATCAGACTGCACACTTCTGAGCTGGAGTCCTGCCTGCCTGCGGCTCACTGAAGAGAGCAGGTTTCAGGCCAGGGTCCTACCTCCAGGGAAGCTAGGCTTTGAGATTTCTGTGTTCTAACTTTGGATGATGGGAATGTTCGGGCTGGAAACTCACAGCATACATTAAAGACATTCAAAAGAGTCTGGCCAGCTAGACATCATGACACCAAATGAAGCAAAAGCTCTTATCTCAATTTTAGTATGAAAATTTTCAAATGTAGAACAAAGTTAAAAGAATATAATAGTGAACACCAATATACCCATCAACTAAGATTCTACCATTAATATTTTATTATACTTGTTTTATCATGCATCCATCCATCTACCCACCCATCCAATCACCCAACATTCTTATTTTTTTTCATGTATTTCAAAGTAAACTGTAAACATTGGTACACTTTTTTCTAAATATTTCAGCATGCCTATTATTAACCAAAGGTTAAATTTTGTTTGTAGCTTTTTTTCTTGGATGTTAAATTCACATGCAAGGAAATATACAAATCTGAACTGTATGTTTGCTGAATTTTAACAAATACTTATGCAACCAACATCCCAATCAAGATAAAGAATAAACTATCATACTAGAAATTTCCCTCATGCTCTTTCCCAGTCTCTGTTGCCACATCCCCAGTGGCAACCACTAATCTGGCACTTTTCCTACCATAGATTATTTGCTAAAGGCCCTCTTAACTTTGGTTTTTCCTCAAATCTATGTAGCTACAACTGGATCCTTACCATTGGAAATCTGATCCAGAGAGGTAAGGTCTGGTAGCGATCTCACCTGCTTCTCCTCCCTTGGCCTCCCTTCCCCTTTCTACCCTAACACAGATAGCTCCCCTCATTCCTTTGGTGGAAAGAGCATCCCTTAAATGGTATAGCTAGAGATCTCTGGCCATGGCTAATAATATAACCTTGATAGTTAAGTCCATCAGGCCTGACTCCCAATTTTTGACAGAAATTTAAAGAATTTAGTAACCCTTCATTGACAAACTCTAGCTTTAAAGACAATATTATCTTAAGAGACTAAAGAGAACAACAACAACAACAACAAAAAACAGAAAACAAACACTTTTATGAGGTAGTCAGTTCAGGATGACAGCCCATTGCAATTGGTCCCTTCTGCCCTATTCATGAATTACTAGCACACTGGGCCTCTGTGGGTGGAGAGTTCCAGGGTGACATAATTAGCAGGAAATATAGCTGAAAATATTTCAAAAAACCATCAAGGAATGAGTAAGCCAATATGAGCCAAAGAGTATTTAAACATTGACAGAAAAATTTGTAACAGCCACTTTGGTTTCAGCAGGACCCACAATGATTTATCCTTTAGTGGGCATGAGGAAGTCTCTGATGAATGAATTTTGGAGTGACTAATTAAAGAATGAATGAATCCACAAATGAGGGGATCATAAGAGAGGAGACTCTTGAGCCTCCAGAGAAAAACCCAGTAAGCACTGAATTCTTTGTAGCTTCATAGCATCTTGTAAGTCCCAGTGGTGTTTGATGGATGGAGAGACAACACTGAGAAACTGGGGGCAGGTGAGCCGCCTCTGTCCTACTGGCTGGACCCACAGCTTCTGAGGATGGCACAATGTTGTCTTGCCTTCTGGCTAGGGGAGGACCTCCTGAGTCTGACCGCTGGCTACCTAAGTCATGGATGAGGTGATGCAGAGATGAGTTAGAGCCTAGTGACTTTGCCCAGGGTGGGAGGGAGCAGTGTCATCTTAATTTTTTTTCCATTAAGTTTATTGGTACATTTTAGGTATACAATACAGTTACATTCATCATTGGGATCTTGTACCTGTACATGACATATCTTGGTTCTTATTTTTTCCCCATTCCTCTGCCCTCCCTTCACTCCCTCCATCCTTCCTTATTTACAAAGACTTTGTTTCCATGTTTTTCCTTTTCTCATATTTTTCTTTTCCCTTCTTTCCTTTCCCCTACCCCTCCCACTCCCCCTGCTCCTTTAGACATTTTCTTTCTATTTCACAATATCAATTATACATTTAGATTCTTATTTACACTTTTAGCTTTTCACACCAGAGAAACTATTCAATATTTACACGAGTGTCCTATTTATTTCACTTAAGAGTATAGCCTCAGCGTGCAGCCACTTAGCTACAAATGTCTCCAGTTTCTCATTCTTTGTGCCTGAGTAGTACTCCATTTTATATTTTAAAAAAAACACATCTTCTTTATCCAGTCTCCAGTTGATGGGCACTTGGGGTGTTTCTAAGTTTTAGCTATTACAGACTGTGCCACTATAAACATGGGTCCACATATGTCACTGTGGTATGATTCTTTTAATTCTTTGTCAAACATCTTTTTTTGCTTAAATTCTTTTATTGTTGCATTTTAGGTTAGTACCTGTACATGATGTATCTTGGTTCTTGTTTTTTCCCCATTACCTGTGCACCTTTCCCCCACTCCACCCTTCCCTATTCACATAGACTTTGTTTCCATTTTTTTCTTTTCTCATAATTTTTCCTTTCCCTTCTTTCCTTTCCCCTTTCCCTCCCACTTCCCCTACCCTTTTGGATCTTTTCTACCATTTCACTTTATCAATTATTCGTTTTAATCCTTATTTACACTTTCAGTAGAGGAATAGCTGGGTCAAATGGGACTTCCAATCCTAGTTGTTTGAGGTATCTCCATATTGATTTCCACAGTGGTTGCACCAGTATGCACTCCCACCAACAATGAAGAAGGGTTCTTTTCTCCCCACAACTGCACCAGCATTTGTTATTGGTTGATTTCATGATAGCAGCCATTCTTTCTGGTGTGAGGTAGAATCTCAGCATTGTTTCCATTTGCATCTCTCAAATGACCAGTGATGTTGAACATTTTTTCATGTATTTATTTACTATTTCTACTTCTTTGTCTGAGAAATGTCTGTTCATTTCAGATGCCCGTTTTTGGATTGGGTCTTTAAATTTGGGAGGTCTGATCTTTTTAAGTTCTTTATAGATTGGAGATAGTAGACCTTTGTCTGAGGAACAGCTGGTAAAAATTTTTTCCCACATTATAGGTTGTCTGTTAGCTCTGTTGGTGGTTTCTTTTGCAGTGCAGAAGCCTTTTAATAAGATGAGATCCCAGTTGTTGATTCTTTGTGCTAGTTCCCATGCTATTGAGGATTTGTTCATAAAGTCCTTTCCTATGCCAATGTCTTCGAGAGTTCTACCTAACTTATTTTCCAGCAAGTTTAGTGTTTCTGTTTTAATATTTAGATCTTTAATCCACTTCGATCTTAGTTTAGTGATGGTGAAAGATAGGGGTCTAGTTTTAATCTTTGGCAAGTTGAAATCCAGTTTTTCCAACACCATTTATTAAAGAGGCTATCTTTCCTCCAGTGCGGATGGTTGGCTCCTTTGTCAAAGAGGAGGTAGCTGAGTATGTCTGGAGTTATTTCTGCGTCTTCTAATCTATTCCACTGATCCTTGGGTCTGTTTCTTTGCCAGTACCATGCTGTTTTTATCACAGTAGCTTCATAGTACAGTTTCAAGTTGGGAATTGTGCTACCCACTGCCACGACCCTGTTGCCTAGAATTGCTTTTGCTATTCTAGGTCTCCTCTGGTTCCAGATGAACTTTTGGATTGTTTTTTCTAGTTCTGTAAAATATGCTGTTGGGATTTCAATTAGGATTGCATTGAATCTATATAGCAGTTTTGGAAGTTTGGCCAATTTCACTATATTGGTTCTTCCTACCCAGGAGCAGGGGATATCTCTCCATTTTCTTATATCCTCTTTGATCTCTTTTTCAGAGTGCTGTAGCTCTCAATGTAGAGGTCTTTTGCTCCCTTCATTAGATTGATTCCTAGATATTTCATTTTTGGGGGTGCTATTGTGAAGGGGGTTGTTTCCCTAATTTCTCTTTCAATGAGTCTATTATTTGTGTACAAGAAGGCTATTGATATTTGAGTGTTGACCTTGTATCTAGCTGCTCTACTGAATCTGTCAATTAAGTCTAGAAGTCTTTTTTGTGGAGTTTTTAGGGTCTTATATGTAGAGTATCATATCATCAGCAAATAATGACAGTTTAACTTCTTCCTTTCCTATCTTTATTCCTTTTATTTCTTTCTCTTGTCTAATTGCTGTGGCTAATGTTTCCAAAACTATATTGAACAGGAATGGTGATAGTGGACATCCTTGTCTTGTTCCTGATTTAGCATGAAGGTTTTCAGCTTTTGACCATTTAGTATGATGTTGGCTATTGGTTTTTCATAGATAGCCTTTATCAAGTTGAGATAAAGACCATCTATTCCAATTTTCTTTAGGGTTTTTATCATGAATGGGTGTTGAATTTGTTGAATGCTTTTTCTATGTCTATTGAGATGATCATATGGTTTTTGTCCTTGACTCTGTTAATATGGTGTATTACATTTATTGATTTATGTATATTGAACTATCCTTGCATCCCTGGGATAAATCTGGCTTGGTCAGGGTGTATGATCTTCTTGATGACCCTCTGTATTCTGTTTGCCAGTATCTTGATGAGGATTTTTGCATCTCTGTTCATTCAGGAGATTGGCCTGTAGTCCTCTTTTTTGGTTAGGTCTTTCCCTGGTTTTGAAATCAAAGTAACACTTGCTTCCAGGAATGAATTTGGAAGTATAGCTTCCCTTTCAATTTCATTGAAAAGTTTAAAGAGTAGTGGCAATAATTCTTCTCTAAATGTCTTGTAGAATTCAGCAGTGAAGCCATCAGGACTTGGGCTTTTCTTTGTTGGTAAATTTTTAATTACATTTTCAGTTTCACTGATTGTAATTGGGATGTTCAGAATTTTTATATCTTCATTCAGTTTTGGTAATTCATATGTATCTAAAAGTCTGTCCATTTCTTCTGTGTTTTCCATTTTATTAGAGTACAGGTTCTTGAAGTAGGTATTGATGATCCTCTGGATTTCTGCTGGATCTGTTGTGACTTCACCTTTTTCAATCCTAATTACATGCATTTGAGCCTTTTCTTTCCTTTTTTTGATAAGGTTGGCTAGTGTCATCTTAATTTTACAGCTTGATTAACATAGGCCCATAGAAGGGAAGAGGTATCTTGCCAACCAACCAGTCCAGATCTAGCTCGACAGATTCTTCTGACTCACTATCTTGTGGAGATGAATGCCCAGTACAATGTTGGTGACTCCTGACTGGAGCACACAGGAGATCCCATGTCTAGCTAGGTGCTCAGACCTTAGAATCCACCCATGGGAAGCACCAGGTCTTTGGCTACTGGGGGTCTAGGGTGCCCCTGCAGAACATAACTCCATTAGACTTTCCCAATACGTGGTCTCATCTTTAGCCTCAGGCCCCTCTCTATTGTTTGGGTCAGTCTGCAATTTTTTCTTAAGGAACAGAACTGGAACTCCAGATGGGAAACATTCTCTAAGACAGCAGATCTCAGATAATTACTCTGTTAAAATTATTGAGAACCCCAAAGAGCCCATACTTATGTGAAAGTTAATTTGGAAGTTAGCACTCAGAAACTTACAAAAGATTTATTCATCAAAGCATTTTTAAAAATAAGCCTATTTACACAAATGAGAAACAACATAAATAAAATATAGTTATATGGGGCTGGCAATTTAGCTCAGTGATTTCACTGCCTGCTGCATAAGCGCAAGAACCTGAGTTCGATCCCCAGTACCAAAAATAAACCAAACAAATAAAATATAGTTACAAAAAAAATAACTAAATCCTCCTCCAAAAAATAATAAGAGTACCATTGTTTCATGTCTTTTGTTGTTTTGGGGTTTGGTTTTGGTTTTGCAAATCTTTTTAAATGGAAGACTTAAGAGAGAACAGCTGGATTCTCATAGGGCTTCTGAATTCAAGTTTTTGCAATCTCATATCGTGTTGCCTCTGGAAAATTTCACTGAACACTCATGAGAAAATAAGAGTGAAACAGGCAAACAAAGAAAATACCTTAATAATGTTACACAGTTCCCCAAACACTTTTGGGGACCCTGAAATTCCTTTTGAGGACAACTGCTGCAGATAGTTTCCAGAACTTTAATGTGCGCATGAGTCATCTGAGGAACTGTTCAAGTGCAGTTTCTGGTTGGAGGCTTATGTTAGTCATTTTTCTGTTACTACAAAAAATACCTGAGATAATAAGTGTATAAGGAGAAAAAGTTGACTTGGCTCACAGTTTTAGAGGTTTCCATCCATGGTAGATGGGCCTCATTCCTCTGGGCCTGTGGTGAGGCATTGCATCATGGCAGGAGCGTGTGACAGAACAAAACCACTTATCTCATGGCCAAGATGTGAAACAAAATGAGAAAGAAGGGGTAGGGCCCCACAATCCTCTTCAGGGGCACTTCCTCAATGACCTGAAGATCCCCCACTACCTCTTTAAATTAAATGGTTCTCAATAATACCAAGCTGAAGACCAAGCCTTTAACACATGGGCTTTCGGGGACATTTAAGATCCAAAGTATAGTAGGGAGTCTGAGGTAGGGCCCAAGAGTCTGTGTTTCTACCCACTCCCCCTCCTCACACCTTCTTCCCATGAAGCCAAGGCTGTTGGTTAGAGGGCTACACACTCATGGAGTCACAGCTCTGCCTCCAGCATATCCCGAGGCAGGGCTAGATAGATGTTCTGAGCTCTGGAAAAATCATGGGGCCCTCTCTATCCATTAAAGCAATAATTAAATTAAAGCAATAAATTTAAAATTAAGTAAACTCAACAAAATTCTTATTTTCCCAAAGTAATTAGATTTTTATTTTAAATTATTTTTTAATGGGTTTGGTGTCCACACTTTGCTGACACCCTTCACTGCTCCAAAGGGAGGGGCCAACACAGGCCTCTACTTCTTTGCTCCCTGGAGAAGCCCCTCTTCCATCCTCTGCTGCCCATTGAGAGGCCCCTGATTCTCATTACTCCTTCCAAAAAGACAAGGAGCTTTAGCATGACTTCTTCTCTATTGAACCTAAAGTTCAACTAGAGAGCAGGTGGGAGAACAGCAAGATCCAAGGTCCTTAGCATGCTCCATCAAGGAGACTGAGAAGAAACAACCTTTTGCAGAATGTGGCACATAGACAGACACTATGGGGAGCTCCACAAGGCAGGTGAGACCCTAGAGGCTATGATAGTGGGGTCAGGCTTCCTTCAAGGAGCGCAGCTGGACTGCAGTTTGCAGTGCATGAACAAGGGGGTCATTCCAGCTGGAGGACCAGACTAAGATATGGTGGGGCGATGTGCAAGGTAAATGTGTGAAAGGCTTCGATGTTGAATTTTCCACCTGTGACATTAAAAATGACACAAACTGATGTAGAAGAATCAAATGACACAGAAAATAAAAAGAAAGTAGTAATAACAACTACGTTGGCTACATGCCAGGCATTGTCCTAAGTGCTTTACATTTACTGACATTTCATTTTCACAACAACCCTACTTTTATCCTCCATTTTACACATAAAGAAACTGAGGTCCAGAGTAGTTGAGTTACTTTCCAATAGGGAACTAAATGGTGGAGCTGGAATTTGACACAGGCCATTCAACTCCAGAGCCAAGATCTTAAGCAAATATGTAACCTCTGTAAACGTTATTATACCCTGAGCACCTGCTATGTGCTGGGTAATCATCTAAACTCCAGATTCTTGAGTCCAATTCTTAGCTATGATTTCCCACCTGAACATTTAGGATATGAACACTTATTTTTAGAAATAGCTTGTTCACTGTCCTCACACCATGGTGGGGTAGTAGATGGCCTGGGGGATGCTGCTGAGCTTGTATAAGGCAGAGTATTCACCCAAAGAAACAAGTCTTGGGGAAAATTGTGGTTGTGTTGCAAAGCGTATTGAAGGCCATGACAAAGGATTTGAACTTGACACTATAGGCAGAGCATTAAGGACCAGGAGTGCTACAAGAGAAATGATGCTTTAAAAGTTATGTGTGTCTATACAGGGCAGCTTAGAAAATATGTGATAGTATTATTCTTTTAAATAATCTTTTTGAAAAGACAGTATAAACCTACAGTAAAATAGTCTAAGAGGTCAAAAATCAAGTTTCTCCCTTATTTCAGGCCTCTATCCCTGTATGAATCCATCTCCTTTTTTTTAAACAGCTGGATTGGTATTTTATTGCATGGATATTTTGTTATTTAACCTATTGATGAACACAGGAGTGTTTTCATCCTTTCTGTTATAATCAATGTTGTAATAATAAGTTCCTTGTGCGTAAGTCCTTGAATATAAATGAATACATCAGTCAGACAAATTTCTACATGTGAAATTGCTACCTTGAAGAATAGATTCACCTCAATAATTTTACTTCTTAGAAATTGTTTCATTAAAGAAATACACAAAAATACATGTAGAAAATTATTACTTTTCTTCATAAGGGCAGAAAATTAGAAACAACTTAAATTTCCATTAATTTGAGAAGGGTTAACTAAATGATATGAATTCACACACGTTGACACTAATAATGACAATGCATACCCACATTCTGTGATTTGAAAAGGGCACACAATATTTGATTTAAGCAAAAGAGGCAGGTTACAAAGCCTTTTCTATTACAGTTCGATTTATTTATGAATGTTTGCAGTGATGGACATTTTGCTTTCTTCTTTCTCTGTATGGCTTGAGTTTTCTACATGAGTATTATCTTTATAGTCAGAAGAACAATTAACTTTTTAAAGCATTTGATTTCTCCATCGGCATTACAAGCAAAGATTTTAATTTATAGTAAACCCACTAGGCTTTGGTCCAAGTGTTTACACTGGGGTATTCTGAGTTGCCCTGAGTCTCTGGCTCTTGTCTGCCATCTCTTGCTTGGTCATTTAGTCAGAAAACATCTAATTTCATGGATGAAGTTGCCAATGGCCAAAGAAGGCAAATGACCTACTAAAGATCACACAGCCAGTTTGACCTAGAGATAACAGAGCCCAGGGCTCTGCAACCAAGGAACATTGTTCTCCCTGAAATCTGAGTATGAATCTTAGGGGATGGGGAGGGGAGTGATCTTTAATGCCCTGTCTTCAGGGAGACCCTGTCCAGGCAAACCCAAGATGAAACATAAAAGCACCCTAAATAAAACTGTCATTAGTGGGGAGGGGCCTGAGCTTGCACAGGCAGAAGTGCAGCTTCACTAGGCCTGGGTCTGCCTGCCACCCAGCAGCAGGCTACAAGGCCTTAGGGAAGGAGCGTCTCTGAGCTGGGGCCAGATGTCATTAATTATAAGGCTACATGGACCTGCAAATACCCTATAAAATGCTTACTGTGCATCAAGCAGAACTCAACCTCTTTGCCACTTTCTATAAGAAATAAAACCACATCAACTTTGGGGTTTTTATATACTTTCCTGATTATTCGGATGATCCAAGGGCATGGTCACATGGCACTGGCACATAGCCACCTGCTTGCCCCTCCTTGATCCTGTCTCAGACTCTATCCCTCCCTCCCTTCCTTTCTCCCTGGCTCAGCCCACACCCAGCCTCTGAGAGCCCCAGGTCATCCATCAAAGCATTTCCCCCACAAAGAGAAACTTCCCCACCAGCTTCCATGAAAATAAAATTTCTTCTATTTAACTACATAGAAGACTTCAGAGGCCTGAACACCTGAGTCATTGAACCCAGAATCTTAGATTTTGGGCAGAAAAATTCCTTCAGTTTATAGGTGGAGACCCTGAGGTTCAGAGTAGGAAGGGGGTTGCCCAAGGTCACAGACACCCTTGGCTGCCAGGTCCCTGAGCTCCATGCTAGAGCCAGCTCACAAAGTCAGGACATATTAGCCTTGCCATTGAATCAAAACATTGGCTCTCCTCTTCTTCCTGTTTACCTCCTCCCCAGAGTCCAGGTGGCTGCTTCCCCAGCAGATGGGTTGTGATAGAGGGGCCCTGTAAGATGTCCAACGGGCAGAAGACCCTGAAAGAAGCCAGAGGAATCTTCTCCAAGTTTCCAGGGTCCATGTACCCCAGAGGCCAAACAGCATGACATCATCATCACTCCACCTCAAAGTCCACAGGCTCAAGTGGGAGTGTTTACATGTACCAAGGGAGGTGAATGTGCTCTGCAAAATGGCCCAACTCACAATGACAGAGAGTGCAGTAGGGATGGCTGAGGGCGTGCAGTGCCTACGAAGGGAGGGACAGGTGAGTCAGGCTCCCTAAGCATCCAGGGTCTGTCCATGAGTTATCTTATTTACCCCTTAAGGAGACACTGTCCACTTTACTAAGGCTCAGAAGGCCTTGGGACCCAACCAGATCACAGAGAAGGAGGCAGGGCTTCAGCATCAGGCTGTGGGTCTAAAAAGACCCCTCTGCAGCCAAGCTCCCCAAGAGGCTGAGCCTACCTGGGGGTGGAGTACTGGCAGTGTGTCTCCGAAGGAAGATCAAGGATCTGCGCCTCTGCAGGTACCTGCAGAAGAGAGGGGAGCTGGGCTTCCATGACTCTTCTCAACTCATCCAGAGAAGAGACAGCTCTGGACTGGATGCTGCAGCTCCTGGGCTCTGGTCCTACTCTCCAGCTTCTAACCAGTGCGTTCAATTCCTCTGAGTCTCCATTTCCCACCTGAGGGTTGGTATAAAGGGTAAGAATAGCTGGCAGAAAACCTCAGTTCTCTCCCTTTCTCCCTGTCCTTCCCTGCTCTGCTTCTCATCAGCCTTATGACCACTCCCAGCCTCAGTTTCTCTCACAGCCCAGTTCTCAACTCTACGTTCCAAGGCCTCTAGGCAGGAGCCCCTCCTACACCGGACACATTCTAGGTGCCAAGCAAGGCAATTATGGGTGATTATGTGTCTCCTTGGTGTCAGTACCGGGTGAGGAAGGCCACGCCTCCTGGATAAATTCCAACTTCCCTGTCCAGGAGCCTCCTGAGGTTGGCTCATTAATGAGGCTCTGGCTGGCTACTCTGACACACTGCGCTGACAGTCACACACCACTGTGCAGAAGCAAGGATTCTGTCCAGCTTTCACATGGCAGGTGAGCGGGCAGGGCCTGGGGACCTCAGGCATGAGGGCCCAGAGAGGAGTTCGGAGGGATGAAACTTTGATCTTGCTATGGGCCTGGGTTCTAGAGCTAGTCAGTCCAAAAGCTGTCAGCAAATAGGGGATCAGAGATGGAAGGAGCTGGCCCCCAACCTTGTAGCAAGTCCATGACTGAGGTTAGGCTGCGCTGGGCTCAGGCCTTCCCCTCAGGCCTTGATGAACTGTGGGAGGCAGGAGCAGAAAGGCACTGGAGGAGCTCAGAGCTTCTCTTCCCCAATGCACAGTGTATGGATCAAGAGACATTTCTGGGCATAGTTGGGGATTATTTCTGGATGAGAAGGACAAAGAGGATTCATGGACAGTATACTCTCCTAATAGCTGCCCCAAGCACTTGAGGGCAACAGAAACTATCTGTGGTTGACCTTGAGCAGGAGTTTGCCCTTGGTGCCTCCATTTTCTTATCTATAATGTAGGAATTATAATACAGATCACCTCACAGGCCTGCTATGAGGAGACTCAGTGTGCTATTCTGTGTCATGGATCTCACGTGGGGTCTTGTGAATAGTAGACTCAGAAAATCTGTCTCCATGTCCCAAATACATTGGGAAGCAAACTCCCTCCCATTCCATGCAGCCCAAGAATGTGTCAATTAGATGCTGGGGTCTGGTAAGGAGCCAGAGCCCTCCCCTAATAGGTCTCTAAGGGATGTTTCTGTTTCTACATCCATTGTTTTCAGTTGTTCAGCATCAGGTGAATCAATTCCTGTTATTTTTTTACTTTTAAAGGAAGGTATTTTAACTTCCTTGCTATATTTTAATTTCTTCTTCCTATTTCCTCCTAGTAGTTGGTAATATTATTATGCCTCTAGGCCCATTTGGCTCCTGGGATGGTCTGCTTCCCTAAGGACAGCCCAGACCACCTATTTCAATCCTAGTGCAGAGGACACTGGCTTTGTTTCCACCAGGATTTGATTTTCAGGACTCATGCAGAGGGTCCCTCCTCCCTGAGCATTGATGAAGGATCAGTCCTAAACTTAGCAGTACCAAGCTTAATTGCTGAGGAAGGAGCAAAGTTGGTGGTGGGGGTCCCCATGTCAGGTCTATAACTAATCTGGTGGCCAATCCTTTCCCTTAACCTCGATTTCCCCATCTATAAAATGTTGAGGTCAGACCCATCATGCCTAGCATATAAACTATTTGTTGATTGAATTCAATTCCCTTGGTTTTCTGGGTGTCCTGGTTTCTTTAGAGGATCTTCTCAGAGCAGCAATCTGTCCCTATTGTCTACTCTACGTATGAATAAAGGAGACACAAGATCCTGATGGAAAGTCCATCCATCATCCCAGACTCTTCCCTCTCCCTCACTCTGTTCATGGCAGACATCACTAGTTGATCCCAGAGCTCTACACTACAGACAATTCTCCTCAACAGTTATGCAGCAGTCCCTACTGTTTGATCAGCATCAGCAAATGAGATAAGACTCCCTTGCCATTACTGATTTATAACAATCTTCCAACTCTAGAGCTCTACTATTGAGTGGAATACTCGGTGTAAGTTGGCTCCATGTAGGACATTGGTTGTAGCTGAGAGAGAGGCCAACAGCTTCAACAGGAACAGGAAAGAAAGGGAGATTGGGCAATAGCCCCAGGAAGGCTCCAGGCAACTCCCCAATTAATCATTTAGCTACAGAGCTCAGGCGCCCATGATGCATACTAGGATGGAGTCATTATGGGGCCCATTAAAAACTAATTACAGAGTCCAGAGTCTGGGAGATGTTGCTAGCTTCAGCAAGCTTCCTGGGATCAGCTTCATGGGTGCGATGCCCAGGCCAGGACAGAGAATCAGGAGGGTAGTACTGTATTATTCGATTCCTTGGTGTTAGCCAAGGGTAGGAGGCAGAAGAACTGTGTTGAGCTAGGCTGGGTGGGGATGATGGTGGAGAGTGAGTGGGGATTCTGATCTTCTGCCCACAGACCCCTCCCTCTCCCTCTTTCTTAGGCTGATATCTGAGGTTGGTGAGCACGTGAGCTGGAAAGGAGAGGTGAAGGTGGCAGAGAGGGGAGTGGTGGCCAGAGCTAGGATGCCAGCAGGATGTTTGTGGACTTCATGGTTCTAGAGCAGGGGAAATGATGTGCTGACACTCACTCATGTAATCAGGAAAGTCTCTCTCCCACTCAAAGTCTGTTTCTCCAGAGTGACAGGGTGGATTGAATAGGAGGAGCTGCAATTTGTTCCATGTTGGGACCATGCAGTGACTTAAGCAAAAGGTTAAGAAAAGAGAGTAAAAAGGAAACCACTGTGTAGGAACTGGGGTGGGAGGGCCAGAGTGATAGGGAGATTTGGGGAAAGGAGGTGACAGTATAAAAACTCCCACCTCCTGGGCTTGTCCTGACCATGGACCCAGAATTGTGCTAAGGACTTGTAGACAGGGAGCCAGTGCTTCCAGGTGGAGCCTTTTGTCCTAGTGTGCTTGTGAATAGCTTCTTTCATGCTCAGAATTTCCTGGTTTAGGTGGGGCATTCTCTCTTTACCCTATTTATAATCACTACCTCGATTAATCCTCCTTAAAAACCTATTAGGAAGATATTATCACCTCTTTTCAGGGAAGAAAATCTGAATCTCAGAGAGGCCCAGTAATTTACCAAGGCTGCACAGCCAGTAAGAGATGATTCCAAATGGCATTAATTGGCAGAATACTGGAATGGCAGCCAAGAGGTCTTGTGCAGTACAGATGATGATAATAACATGGCTAAGAACACATTCACAGGATACCTGGTGTGTACCAGGTACTATTCTGACTGCCCTGTATGAATTATTTCTTTAAATCCTCACAACCCAATGAGCAGGGAACTATGATCACCCCCACTTTTACCAAGAGACCGAGTATTAGAGAGGTTCACTCAATTGCCTCAGGTCACACAGCCAACAAATGCCAAAGCCTGCATTGAAATTCAAGTGTGCACTGCTGAAATTGGACTCTGAGTGGCTATGCAGGGTGGAAATTAAGACCAAGAGAAGATGATGAGAGGAAGAGGGGAAGAAGGGTGGTAAAACTGGAAGGGCCGCGAGGCTTAGGGTAACAGGCAGGTGGAAGAAATGGTCTTACTGCAGCCTTCTCTCCCCGAGCGTGGTGGCCACTGCCCCAGCCTGAGGTGTGTGGGCCCAGGGTTTGGCACTCACCCTACATATCCCCCAGAGGGAAGGTCCGGGGCTACCAACATGTTACTCATTCTGTCCTCTGGCCTCGGGTTCACTCCCAACCAGAGGGGCCCCAGATCAGATATTGTCTCTCCCAGGCCCTCACTAGTAGCTACCAAAGGGCTGTATGACTGTCCCCACATCACCACCCTCTGGAAAGGGTGGCCAAGTGGAATCCTTGGAAGTATTAGATTTGCTTGTTTTAGCAAACCCCAGCCTCTCCGAACCAGAAGGGTCCTGCTGGGTCATTTCACAGATAGGACAACTGAAGGCCAGAGAGAGGAAGACTCTTACTCCAGAACCCAGGAGGAGTCAGTAGTAGATCTGCCCCCCCCCCAACAGAGGCCACGCAGACCTCCTCCTCCTGGACACAGGGCATTGTGGGAGAAGGAATTTAGGAAGGAAGGGCAAATTTTGGAACCTGACAGCTTGAGAAAGAATGATGATAGGGTGGGTGGGTGTGGGCAACTGATGAGTGGGGGTGTGCCCAGGATGCTGGTGAGTGCCAGCTCCCTCGTCATACCCCAGCCGAGGGACAGGGAGAAACATTCATTTATTCATCCAAGTATCTACTATGTCTGGGAACTGAGTCAGACTCTAACCACCCAAAGAGGACAAACTAGGCTTCATCTGCATGGAACTGTCAGTCCAGTGGAGAAGAGAGACCTGGGAGCAAACAACTACAATAGCATTTGTGAGCACAGATCAGGAACAGATGACTTAGTCTCAGATAGCAGAATCTAGCTGAGCACATGAGGAGGTGACATTGAGCTTATTTTGACAAGAGGTCTGGAAACCATCCCAGGTGCACTGCTATGTCCTGTGGGTTGCCCCTATAAGCAAGATTCCTCCTCTGTGCCCATGGGTCTTGCTAACCTCATGAGGGCTAGACATTATGACAGAATTGAGCTGTAATCACCAGAATAGTTGCTTTTCTCTTGCAGAATCTTAGACCCCCAAGTTTGACCACCATTCCACAAATAGCAAGTCATGTGGGTGTGGTGCTGATGGGTGTGGATGACTCAGATTGCTTAAGGAGCAGCTCCAGAAACAATCACACAGGATTTGGACAGTGACATTCTGGGTTATGGGACAGGCATAGAGTTGGAGTGGGTAGTAGTAGGTCGAGATTCTAGGTTATGTCTCTACAAATCCACCAAGGAGCAAAAAAAAGAAAAAGAGGTGAGTTACTTAGGGGCAGTAAAGGAGCAGAATGGAGACCAATAGGGGGAAACTACAAGAAAAAAGAACTTGACTCATCAGGAGGAAGGACTTTCTAAACCTTGGACAGTGGATGAGTTGCCTCTCCTAAAGTGGTAACTGGGACCATAATCAAGTTTCTGCCAAGAATTTGGCTGAGGGCATTTGATCCTGGCAGGAAGCTGTAAGAGAGATAATCGCTGAGATTCAGGAATAATGATAATAGAGATGACTCTGACTCATCCCACCCCTTTTTGCGCATCTGTGATAAGGATGCAGATGCCTCGGAGGGAAACAGAAGCTGGCTTGGGCTGGGGCAGGGAAAGAAGAAAACACTGCAGCATCCTCAGGGTTCAAACACAGGACCCTGGGTCCAGGAACCTCATCAAATCCCGAGCCTCCTGCATCCAGCCCCCGGGGCATGCCAGGTTGAGCTAATTACTACTCACTACCTTCCTCCCCGTTCCTGATTCATCTTGGAAAAACAGAAAACACTAGCATCCTGTTCTGTCCTGTACCCTCTGGCACTAGGCTTGGAGGGTGGCAATAGGGCTTGTGGGCCAGAGAACAAAGTATCCTCAGGCAAAAAAACCCTTTCTTCCCATGTGTATTCTATGGAAGTAAACAGGCCTGGGATTCTAATGGCTCTGTTGATGCTAGACTTGTCCATTCCATGTACAAGGTACTTGAGGTACCTGCTAAACAGAACTACCTCTGCTCAAAGTCCTGGGGCTTCCAAGGCATGTGTTGCCCAGGAACTACTGGGGTGAGAAGCCATCCGCTCCTTTCCCTGGTGAGCACTGTTGTTCCAGCTCCTGCCACAGAGGGTCGCTGTTGAACACAGGCCCTGCATATCACACAGCCTTAGACACAGGAGCAGCCAAACAGGACGCAGAAGTCAGCTGTGTAAATCCCTATTGGCTCCAAATCACAATCCCAGGATGGGATTTAAGTTTAAGCCAAGTTTAAGCCAAGTCTTTTCCATGAATCTTGCATGGCACCCTCCCAGACAACTCACAAGAGACCATGTAGGAGGCTGTTGCAGATTAGACAAGAGACATAGCTCCCTGCGAGGCCGGTATGTGTCACTGTGTGATGAGCTACCTCAACACTTCGGGCCAAAGACAACAGCAGTCATTCTCTTGCTTTGAACCTGCAATTTGGGCAGAGCTCAGCAGAGATAGCTGGTCTCTGCTTCATTTGGAATCAGCTGGAGCAGGCTGATGTGCTGAAGGATCTGCTTACAAGCTGGCTCACTCCCATCGCGGCCAAGCTGGTGATGCCAGTCAGCTGGGAGCCCAGCAGGCTGGAGGCTGGAGGCCTAGTTCTCCACGTGGGCTTCTTCATGTTATGATGGCTGCTTTCCAAGAACAAGCACTCAAAGGAGCCAGGAAGAAACTATCAACATTTATAAGCTAGCCCTTGGAAGTCACAGAGTGTCATTCTGTTTTTGCTATAAGTCTTTCAGATTCTGGGGATAGAATTCATCCATCCCATTTATCAATGACAGAAGTATCAAGTTCATACTGTAAGAGTGTATGTGAGGAAGGAGATATTATTGCAACCATCTTTAGAAACTACAATCTGCCACAGTCCTTACCTAAAAGATTATTTGACAGGTATTGGATTCCTTAAAAAGTTAAATATTTTGGCCAGAACTCTCCAGACCTTACTTTGGCTAAGCCACTGTTGTAATGTCCATGATCCAAGCTCATGTTGTATTTTACAGTCTGCAACTTTTGGGTCTGTGATTCCTATGTGATCAGAGACAAAGGTAGCAGAGCCGAGGGTTCCATAGAAGCATAGAATTGGAAATGGAATTCCCAGCTCCCTTGTTATAAGGCCATGTGACTCTGTGCCTCAGTTTCCTCATCTGTTAAGTCAAGATAACTATAATATATCCATTTTTTTTTTTGGTACCGGGGACCGGGGATCGAACTCGGGACCTTGCACTTGTGAGGCAGGCGGCACAACCACTGAGCTAAGTCCTCGGTCCCATAATATATCCTTTAAATGGTTTATGAAGATTAAAGAAGCAAATATTTTTAAAATATCTAGAAAAATGCTTGGTTCACAGGAAGTCTTATTAAATAAAACCTATTTAATGGTTCAGCCCACAATTACTAAGCACCTGCTGTGTGCTTGGTGCCAGATAAAATAGAGGCAAGAGCCCCACAGCAGAGGAGTAAGTACTTAATGATACCTCTTCAGTGTTCCTCAATTTCATACAATGGTCATATTGATACATATCTCCTAATTATTTTTATAATGTGATATTGATATATTTTCAGCAGGAGATGGAGCATTTTTCCTCTTCCTGAATCTGGGCAGACCTCTGTAACTGCTTTGATGAGTAAAATACAGTAGAAGTGGCAGTGTGTGACTTCTGAAGTCACTCCCTAAAAGCCATCGCAGCATCCACCCTAGTCTCTTAGATCACTTCCCTGAGGGAGGCCAGGCATCGTGCCATGAGGACACTTACGCTGTCCCAGGGAGAGTCTATGTGGGAAGGAACCAAGGTCATCAGCCTAAGTAGAGCACCAACTCGCCAACCATGAAAGAAAGTGAGCCACCTTGAAAGTGGGTCCCCCTACCCCAGTCAAGCTTCCGGATGAGTGCAGCCCCAGCTGCCATGTGATTGCACCTGAGTGAGGAACTCCAAATACAAACTGGCCAATTGAGCACCACCCCAACTCCTGGCCCACAGAAACCAGGAAAGGGTCAAATTCCGAGTTAAGCAAATCAGTCAAATAGGAAAAGGTAACTAAAACATCAGCTTTCTCATCCATAACACCCTCTCACTATGACAAATATTTTATAATAGTTCACTATCCTGAAATTAAATCAATGCATATTACTGACCTTCATCCCTCACTTTTAAAATTATGTCCTAACTGTAATGTTAAATGGGAGGAAATCAGTTTTTAGCTAAATGTACTTAGTATGTAAGTGCTTATTGAAGCTCGACCAGAGATATATCAAAGTGGTCAGATGCTATCCTGCATGAAGCCACCAGCTACAAAGGCAGACTCACTCCTGTGGGCTGTGCTGGAAACTCAACTACTCACAAGCAACATTACCATGTGTGACACTACTTTCCACAGTCTAAATGGGGGACCTGGGAAAGTTTCAAATGATGTAAAACATAGTCTTCAATTTACATAATAGTTAATTCCTCTGGATTCATTAAATCTTACAATACTGTAAAACTTGATGAATATAAACATGTAAAACAGAGTTGGATTGGAGCTTTGATGATAATAAATAGATTTTCTTCATCTGAATGTCCATCAGGACAGTTAAACACTGTGTAGGACTTGGAACAACTGTCTTATCCTTTGTGTTTTTTGGTTTTTGTTTTTGTTTTTGTTTGGTACCGGGGATCAAACTCGGGTTCCATCATGTTTCAGAGTCTGACATCGCTGGTCTCTCTCCATCTCTGCAGCAGTCAAACAGTTTGCACAAATACCCAAAAAGCTTTGGGGCCGGGGATTTAGCTCAGTGGTTCCACCGCCTGCCCCGCAAGCACAAGGACCTGAGTTCAATCCCCGGTACCAATATATATATAGATATAGATATATCTATATATATCTATATATATATATATATCTCCAAAAAGCTCCTGGGCAGCATCATTCCCAGAACCACCACCAGTGATGATGGATCTTTAGCAGGAGGGTTACACTGCAGGCCCTTTGAGAACAAGGCCCTGTCTTTCTCCTGTGCTTCACATAAAGGAAACAGCATGTCCAAAGGCCCTGAACCAGAAGCAAGCACAGCAGGTTCAAGGAACAGTCTGGAAGCCAGTGCAATTAAAAAGGTTGAGTCGGGAGAAGAGAAAGAGAAGACTCAGAAAGATACCAAAGGGCTCAATCATGAAGGATTTGTGGGTCATTGTCAAGACCTCAACTCTGCTGAGTAAGACAGGAGCAATGGAGAGTTGAAAGAAGTGAGGTGACCTTAGATTTTAACAGGGTCCTCTGGCTGCTACCTGATTTGCATAATACTGATCTTCATTTGGCCATCAACTGTATATTTCATGACTATCAGGTCCCTGGCACCCAGCAGCACACCCAACACCTGAATCAATAAGCCTGATAGATGAGGGAAGAGAATGTTTGGGCTGAGGCCAGATTCATCACCCTCCTCTCCCCATCCAATTCAAGACTCAGCCTCAATGCCACTGTCAAGGAACCCATGCTTGTCACCTTCACACCCCAGACCTCTCTGTCATGTGCCCTTTCAGCACCTGTACTTCTTCTTTTTTTTTTTTTTTTTAGTACCAGGGATCGAACACAGGACCTTGGGCTTGCGAGGCAGGCGGTAGAATAGTTAGTCACCAGGTGGACTCATCTATTTGGGCATCACCCCTGCCCATCTAGAACATAATGAACATTGACTATCTCCAAGGACAGGCAGTGAGCCACACCATCACTCCAGAGGTTTTATTATTTCCATTCTGCAAAGAGGAAACTGAGGTACATAAGCAGAAGCCAGTAAGATGGCCAAGCCAGGATGTGTACCCCAGAGGCCCTGCTCATAACCGCTGACTCACACAGCCTCACATGCCCCCTGCTGAAGATAAGACCATGTTTACCTTGTTCACCATTATATGCTCAGCACCAGCCCCAGTCTGAAGAATATGCATTCCATCTTCAACATTGGATTGTGCATTGTGAATAGACTAACTCACTAAAATTTATTTTCAACTCCAAAATCAATTTTCTTGGCACTCTCTTGGTCATTTACAGACATGCATAGGATGGCAAAAAAAAAATGGAGGCATCGAACACTCATGTTTCTTGCTGACGTAAGTTGAACAGGTGACACTCTGGCTTCTGGTTTCAACTTTCATGAGTGTCCTTTCTTGGGTGGTTGCATTTTTGTGCTTTTTGTTGGTGATTTGCCGTTTAGAATGACATAGTGCTGAAGTGCTGTTTGGTGTTCTTAAGTGCAAGAAGACTGCATGTACCTTACAGAGAAAATAGATGCATGGGATAAACTTCATTCAGGCATGAATTACAATACTACTGGCAAAATGAGTTCAATGTTAATAAACCAGCAATATAAATTAACTAAGATGCCTTTACACAAAAATACACATAAAACAAAGTTACAGATTGATGAATAAATTGTGACCAGAGGTTCACAGGACCCTAACCCTTTATCTTCCTTACCAGCAAAAGTACTCACTAATTCGGCATTTGCCAGAATTTTATAGAGCATAATTGCAATGAATCACAAGAATTGAGGGTATGCGATAAATAATGGCTGGATGGACGCTTGGTTGGCAGGACAAAGTGGGTGGGCCACAAGCCAGGCTTGGATGAGAAACATGCCAAGGACTTAGCCTCATCTCCCTGTTCTCTCCCTGCTCAGGGGTCAGAGTCACCAAAGTGGATTGGCAGCAGACAAGGAATGGCGCTGCCCACAGAACCCGGGAATACTCTTGCTGTGAGCTGGTGGTTCGCAGAGGCCAGCTGTTCAGCATCAGGCTGTATCTGACTGGAGTCCTAGACAGAGAGGAGACCCTCACCCTCACAGTGGAGACAGGTAACTGAGCCCGCTCACGCCCCCTGCTGGGGAGTAGTGGGAGAGAATTCTTTTGTGACCAGTAATTTGAGACACTCAGGTGAGCAGTCTTTAGGGGAAATAAGTCCTTACGGTGGACCTAGCCTTGAACCCTGGAGGCTGCTGATAACAGCTTCCTGAAGACCACTGGAAGGTGCTGCCTGCAGAAAGTGGGATGAGTGAGGTGACTTCTCTGGAGCTCTATGCATGCCAAGGAATCCAGGGCTGCAGAGGGTATGGGAAATTACTGTGCATTTCTGGAACTCAAGCTCTTCCTTTCTTTCCTGGCCAGTAATAAGGCAGATTTTGGTTTGGAAAGGTGCTATCATGTTCTCCTTAACCCAGGAAGTGGCTGGGAGTCAAGGCAGCTGAAGTGTCCCACTCTGCTATTGACCTTGTGATCATTTGGGTGCTTCCCCCAACCATCTACAGCATTTCAGGGAGAGATCTGGGCTCCCAAGCCTGGGATTTCTCCACTTCTCTAAAGCTGGGTTCCCTAGGCTGGGTCACCTGATGCCCTCTCCTTCTGCCAGGGTCTCAGGCTTCCGAGGCCCTCCACACCAAAGCTGTGTTCCAGACAGCACATCTGGAGGTGGGTGATGCATGGACAGCAGCGAAGGAGGCACAGACCGGGAACACCGTGACTGTCAGCCTTGCCAGTCCTCCAGATGCTGTCATTGGCCGCTACCTGCTGAGTGCCAGGGCTTCCTCCCGCCACAAGCACGGCGACCGGAAGCTGGGCGAGTTTGTTCTGCTTTTCAATCCATGGTGCCCAGGTAGGAGCTGCCAAGTGCAAGGCAGAAAGTCTCCTGACAGCTAGCCTCAGAGGCCAGCCTGCCCCTGAACAGTGGGAGGCAGATTAAAGGGCAGGGAGGTGAATGCAAAGAACTTGACATGGACAGCAGCAGGTACTGGGCAGAGGAATCTCCTAGCCTGTGCCTAAGAGACAGGAAGCTAGCAGGTTCTGGTATCAGAGGCCAGTGGGTAGGGGTGGGGCCTGATAGTCAGGAGAGGCCTGAGAGTGGCTAAAAGCCAGGCTTTTGGACTCATTAGCTCCAGCTCTGCTAAGTCATTCTCTGTAATATGGGAATAATAAATAAAAACTAGTTCTTGGAATCTGGTAGGAATTCATAGAGCTAATGCTGTAAGGTGCAGGGTGCATCATAAGGGTAAGGGGCACCCAGGATCAGTATTCTTTTCCATGTTCAAGAAATATGAGTTTTCCATGGGTATCGAGGTGGGCCACCTAATGTGCAAGGATTTCTAAAACGCTCCCATCTTGGGCTGGGCAGGGGTTGGTCCCTGCCTGGAAAAGGACCACCCAGGAGGGATGGGGCTTGGCAAGGAGGAGGAGGGAGAGCCAGAGAGATGCCTGCCCCAATCAGCCTCCAGGCATCATCTGTCATTCCTGACCCCTGATGCAGCCCCTTCCCCAGACCAGTAGGGCCAGAGCCCCAGCCCATGCCAGGCCTGATGACTGCTTTTCAGAGGACGATGTATTTCTGGCCTCGGAGGAGGAGAGACAGGAGTATGTGCTCAACGACAGTGGCATCATCTACCGCGGTGTGGAGAAGCACATTCGAGCCCAGGGCTGGAACTACGGGCAGGTCTCCAAGGGCACAGCCAGAGGGCTGGGGTGTGGGAAAGGCCAATCTGGGAGCCCTGCTGGGTGCTCGCTTTTACCCAGGAGGGCAGGATGAGCTGATCCATTCATCTACACAGCAAATCCTTTCATTCATCCATTCATTCATTCAACCGCTATTGTGCAAGGGCCTGTGCTGGATCCTTGAAAAGGGGTGATACTTTGAATAGGATTTGCAAATAAAAGAGGTCAGTTCTGAATGGAAGAATAAATAGCTTCAATCAGTGGTTCTGAAACCCAAGTGTGTGTCAGAACCCAATGGAGGGCCCCTTAAAACACAAGTGGTGGGGCTCCTACCCTACCACTGCTGATTGAGCAGGTATAGGGCCAGGCTGAGAATCTGCAGTTTAACAAGTTCCTAGCTGATGCTGATGCTGATGCTACCAGGACCAGACTTTGAGAGCCACTGGCCTAGGGAAATACTGTCATCTTTCAGTAACAATAGGCAACCCGTTTCAGAACCCCCTGTAGGTACCAGATTTTGCAGGGGCTTGAGTCTCTTCCTCTTGTATCTTTAAATCATCTCTACATTACTTATAAAATCTAACAAAATGGAAGTGCTATTTAAATAGTTGCTATCCTGTATTGATTAGGAAATAATGACAAGGAAAAACTCTATACATGTTCAATATAGAGGTAATGTTTTTTTCCCAAATATTTTCAATCTGAAGTTGTTTGAATTCCTAGATACAGAACCCAAGGCCACAGAGCCCATCTATATGGAGGGCTGACTATAGTTACCATGCCAGCTGCAATGGAGGGAGGAAAGTTAGAGTGGTAAAGTGGGAGCAGAGGAACACAACGAGGGCAAAAGGAATCTCCATCTTGGAACTGAGGGTTTCATGATATTGGGATGGGGTCTCCAAATTTGGACAGGATCTGGGCAGGCAGGGAGGGGAAAGACTAGACAGAGAAGCATGGAAGTGGGAAGTAAAGGAGTCCGGAGTCTTCTAAAGGATTCTACCTGTGGGATCCAAGTGCCATGGAGGAGGAAGGTGGGACAGGCAAGTTAAAGTCTTGATTATCTAGCTGAAGAGTCCTACAGTGCCCTGCAGGCTAGAGGGGAAAGCTTTTGAGGCCCAAGGACTGGGTAAAGATGATATAATGGAGGGGCCCATCTAAGGAGTAACCACTACTCAGCACCCACCTCTTATAGCCATGGGAAAAGTCATCCTAGGGTTGCCCAGACTTTCCCAATTTTCAGAGAATAGAAAGCTAAATGTATATTTAAAATCCCTCAGGTTTTAAGTGTAACCAAGTAATCCAAATATATTGAAAGAATCATGTAAACCAAAGGAGCCTATTAGTGAGGCAGATGTGGCTTAAGAGCCACCAGTCTTATGACTTTACAGGGGGTGAGGGGAGCCATGGAAAGTTATTGCGCAGGAAAGGGACATGACTAAGTCTGAGCTTCCACTAACCCTGGTATTGCTTAGGGGAGAGTTTCTGGCACTTGGGGAGGAGCTGTGATGTTTCTGGGGACAGAGTGGGGGAAACTCCCATGCAGACAACCGTGACTGACCAGGTAGGGCTGTGGAAGGGCCTGGAATGTGCATGAGGCTCCAGCCTCTGAGCACAGCCTCTCTGGGAAGCAGTTTGAGGAGGACATCCTGAACATCTGCCTCTCCATCCTGGACCGAAGCCCCAGTTACCAAGAAGACCCAGCCACAGACGTGTCCTGCCGCCACAACCCTGTCTATGTCACCAGGGTCGTCAGTGCCATGGTGAGTAGCCCCGGCCTTCCCCTTCTCAAGATATATGCTCCTTCAAGGATCCACAAGCCAACTCCAGGGCCCAGCCGGGGATTTTTCCCAAATCCCCTTGTTTCTGTTCTCTATTGCTGTATAACCAACCACCCCCAAACACAGGGGCATAAAGAAACCTGTGTTGTGATTGCAATTCTGCAGATCAGGAATTTGAGCAGGGTACCATACAAATGGCTTGTCTCTGCATCAAGATGCTTCACTGGGGGTGTCTCAATGGCTGTGGCTGGGTGGGATGGTTTGGCAGGACCATACATCCGGGGACTTGATTCTGGTGATCAGCCTATGCCAGGTCTGCCTATGCCATGTCTTCTGGAGCTGGAATGTCCACTCTCTCACACCAGGCTCCTGGACTGAGGAGCAGCAGGGACTAGCCTGGCATCAAAGTTTTTCTCTGAGCAGCCTCTCCCTAAAGCTAGCTTGGCCTTACTCACAGCAGAGCAGCCTTATGCAGTGACTGTTCCAAGAAAAAACTAGTAAAGTTGCCCATCTTCCAAGGCTGGAACCTGAAACTGGTCCAGTAACTCTTCCACCATAGTCAGTAAACAAAAAGTCCCAGGCTGTCTCAGACTCAGGGGAGAGGCACAGATCTCACCTGTCCCTGGGAGGAGTGCATAGCTACACAGGCTCCAGGTTCAGGATCAAACTTTACCCAGCTTGCTGTGTAACTTGGGCAAGCCCCATAACCCCTCTAAACTTAGGTTTTCTCATTTAATATGAGAACCTACAGGTAAACTCAAACTAATTAACCTAATGTGCATAGATAGAGTCCTTAGAATAGTGCCTGGTCCACAGTAAGCACTCAGTAGATGTCAGCTGTCTCTATAATTATTGTACCACTAACAGCCCCAAAATAGAGATCATTTAAAACAGGAAATACTCTAAAATTATACATGATTTTAAAGAACAGATTATCCAAATCAAAGATAATTGGAAATTGTAAGTAGTGCCAAAAGTAGGAGTAGGTATTTTCTGGGGATTCAACCCTGGCCCTTGTGCATGCTAAGGACACACTCTACCCCTGAACTATATCCCCAGCCCTCCAAAAGTAGGTATTTTAAGACAGCAGAGCCCCTAAGTTTCAATTTAAAAGCAAGGAGTAACCCCAGTTGACCTGATAGTCCAAGCTGGGAAGATTTTGCAATGGTGAGGTTCCTGAAGGGGAAGGCCAGCCCAGTAGTGGACCCATGGCTCCTTCCCCCAGGTGAACAGCAACAATGACCGGGGCGTGGTACAAGGCCAGTGGCAGGGCAAATACAGCGGTGGCACCAGCCCGCTGCACTGGAGAGGCAGCGTGGCCATTCTGCAGAAGTGGTTCAAGGGCAAGTACAAGCCAGTCAAATACGGCCAGTGCTGGGTCTTCGCGGGAGTGATGTGTACAGGTATGGGAAGGGCTCCTCTCATCAGCCTACTCCCTCATTTGCATTCATTAACATATATTCGTATGTGCTCCAATCAGTCTGCCTTGATGAGGACATAGAAGTCTGGTTAATGAAGGGAAAGACCAGATACTGTAGTTTGTTTATTTGACTTTTGATCTTTCATTTGGCAAAAGAGTCCTCCCTTTGCCTCTAACTCAGTGAGTGGTTTAGGTGGGCTCTGTGGCCCCTTAGGACTTAGGTCCCCTCAGAAAAACTCTAACGTGACCCCAAGGGTTTGCCAGAATCAGAGCCCACCTGGCACTAAGGTCTCGGGAAGTTCCCTAAAAGATTGCTGAGAATGGGGCTGGGGATTTAGCTCAGTGGTTTCGCTGCCTGCTACGCAAGCTCAAGGACCCGAGTTCGATCCCTGGTACAGGCAAAAAAAAAAAAAAAAATAGATTGCTGAGAAGATGGTGGTATTGTGGAGGGAGCAGGAGTCCCAGCTCCCCGACCCTCCACCCAAAGTACAGGAAGTGGCCAGAATGAGGTGGAGCAGCCTGTGGGGGCACACAGATCCCAACTCACCTCCCAGGGTCTGGGTCCTGCCTGCCCCTGGAGCCTTTGGGCCCTCTGCTCTGCAGTCCTCAGATGCCTGGGGATCCCAACACGGGTGGTGTCCAACTTCAACTCAGCCCACGACACCGACAAGAACCTGAGTGTGGACAAATACGTGGACTCCTTTGGGCGGACCCTGGAGGACTTGACAGAAGACAGCATGTGGTGAGTCCCAGGCCTGTCCAGCCTAGCCCCAAGTGGTCATTTTCTTTTCTCTTCTCCTCATACCGACATTTCTTTCTGATGGTGGGGCCTCCACCACCACCTAGCTTGATAGAGTCACCCTTCTTACTCCTGGGTGCTCATCAAGATATTTTCCCAAAGGGCTGGGGATTTAGCTCAGTGGTTCCGCTGCCTGCCTCACAAGCACAAGGTCCCGAGTTCGATCTCCAGTACCCCCCCCAAAAAGAAAAGAAGATATTTGCCCAAAGACAGTGATCTTCCTCAGAGGAGCTCTGAGGCCAGCTGTAAAGATGCCAAATCAGGCAAACCAAGAACGAGTTTCTCTCTGCTGCCTACTTCCTGTGTGACCTTGTGAGACCCTTCCTAGTCCTATATCCTTACCTTGAATACAGGAAACTGAGGATAAACCAGGAACTGCTTACTAGGGCCTACAGACTTCTGCATAATCTAAACCCTACCTATCCTCATATTCATCATGTCTCAGAGATACTTGCATACTTTCTATTCCTTGTCTCAGAAACTTTGCACACACTGTTCCTTCTGCCTGGTGTATTCCCTTCACTCTTCCTCTTGCTAATTCTGTCTCACCTATGGCATCATGTACATAAAGTAGGTCTCCAGAAGTTATTCTCTGTTCAAGCCCCTCTTTCTTCACAGCACTTATTGTCACTTGCATTGTTTAAGTTTATCCACTAACTTGATCTTTCCTGTCCTTCCATCTGTCCCCTTTGTTTGACTGTAAGCTGCAGCATGAGGGCAAGGATCTTCTGTCTTGTTTACAGTTGTATTTCTGGCACCCTGAAGAACAGGTTCTGTATATATGTACGTGCTCAGAGAGGGCACCTTGCCCATCCTTTCTCTCACAGGAATTTCCATGTCTGGAACGAGAGCTGGTTTGCCCGACAGGATCTGGGCCCCTCTTACGATGGCTGGCAGGTTCTGGACGCTACCCCCCAGGAAGAGAGCGAAGGTGGGACTCACTGGATGTGTCCCAGACCCCTGTCTTCCCTCCCAGCACTGCTCACACCCACCCATCCCACCCAGGCATGTTCCAGTGTGGCCCAGCCTCAGTCACAGCCATCCGCGAGGGCGACATACATTTGGCCCATGATGGCCCCTTCGTGTTCGCGGAGGTCAATGCAGACTACATCACCTGGCTGTGGCACAAGGATGAGAGCCAGGAGCGTGTGTACTCAGACACAAAGAAGATCGGGAGGTGCATCAGCACCAAGGCAGTAGGCAGTGACTCCCGCGTGGACATCACCAGCCTCTACAAGTACCCAGAAGGTAGGGGCCACGTGGTAGCTTTTATTAGCTTCCCAGGATGGCCCATGGGCTGTAGAGAGCCAGGGCAGAGAGTGGCCCAGGGCCAGATCCTATCTGAATGTTATGACAGTGACCAGCACTTCTGCTCAGCATTGTCTCAGGCTGGAGCCAAGTACCTCTATTTAAGCTAAATTAATTGCTTCCTCTGTTTGCTAAGTTTCTCCACTGTGTTAGATGATTTCCCACATATAATGATAACAGCCTCATTTCCTTGACCACTTGCCATATGGCAGGCACTGTATTTAGGTACATTCACATATGATCCTGATAATTACTGCTAGTAATAATAGTGATGGTCATAACAGGTATTGTCCATTGAACACCTAGGAAACATGGTGCTAGGCACAGTTCAGAATAATAGTGACAGCAGTTTCTGCTTGTCATCTGCCAGGACCTCTGCCATGGTCACTCGTTTATGGTCACTGGTTTATGGAAGAGCCTGTACAAAAACAAGACAGTTGCATTTTTTCTCATAGCTGCCTCCAACTATATTCTTTTCCATGGAAGAACGTGTCCCTAAACAAGGACACGATCTGATCCATATATGCCTAGCCATTTCTGCTTGCTAAAACAATGTTAACAAATAACTAAGACTTCTAGTTCAGCCAGCCAACTGGTACATGCCTATAACCCCAGCTACTTGGGAATCAGAGGCAGAATGATGAGAAATTTAAGGCCAGTCTCAGCAACTTAGTGAAATACTGTCTCAAACTAAAAAATGAAAAGGGCTGGAGAAGTAGTTTAGTGGTAGAGTACCCCAGGGTTCAATATTCAGTAATAGAAAGAAAAAAAAAGACTTCCTGGAGCGGGGACTTGGTCTGCTCTAGCCACCTCCACTGCAGATGAGCAGAGAGGTCTCCATTTGACATCACCCTCAGGTCTCAGATAATATGTGGCTCAGCAGAACAGGTGAGCAAACCTCCTACCAGAAATAAAATGCCAACCTTCCCTTCCAGTAGGTAGTCCAGTCTTTACTGGCCAGCCGCTTCTTCATGTTGATTCTTTTAAACACCGCCCTCCCCCCACACACACCACCACCATTCCCTCCCACCTGTCTCTAGGAACATGGCACTTGAGTGACTGATGGTGACTTCCCTTCTTTGTCCTTTCCTTACTGTCCTGGACTGGGCAATGGATGGGTGGAGGGTGGTGAGGCCTCCTTGGCACCAGGGCCTCTCTCGCAGGTCCTCCAGGTTGGCTGGTCCCATCTGCTGAGAACTTCTGGAACCTAGAATGCAGGGTCTTTAGCGGCATTGGTCCTGAGCTTTGGCTATACCTCAGGAGAAATCAACATCCTGCTACATGATGACAATGAGTTTCTCACCTGCTTGTCAGAGAAGCCTGAAATCTGCATCTGTATGTGAAATTTCCTGATTTGAAGCTATTGGCAGCTGGTTAAAAATTCATTTAAATAGAGAATCTGATGCAGACAAATGAAATGGCTGACTTCTGCAATTGAGGCCATGGGAATTTGCAGTAGTGACAGAGTGGTGGCCTCAGCCAGAGAAGTAGGCTGGGCCTGGTGGAGGTGGCAGGGGGTGCCTGTCACTGACGGTAGTACTACCCTGCAGGGTCTCAGAAGGAGAGGCAGGTGTACCGCAAGGCCATGAAGAAGCTGCTCAGTGTGGAAGCCTGGGGGAAGAGGTCGCAGATCCAAAGGGCCAGCAGGCACAGCCTCCAGCATGATGACCTCCTGGAGCCGCCCACCAAGCCCAGCATCACTGGCAAGTTCAAGGTGCTGGAACCGCCAGTGCTGGGCCATGACCTGAAGCTGGCTCTGAGCTTGGCCAGCCTCACCTCCCAGGTCCTGCAAGTCCAGGTCAATCTGAGTGGTGCCACCATTCTCTACACCCGCAGGCCAGTGGCAGAAATCCTGCATGAGTCCCACACAGTGAGGCTGGACCCGCAAGAAGGTGGGAACACCATGGCTTGGTAGCATTTGGCTAACCCAGAGAGGGTTGGGGATGGGGGTGGGAGATTCTGGATCTATGTTCATTCCTGGGAAGGAAAGGGATATTCCTGAGCTTTGTGCTCAGTGCCTTGTCTCTTGTCCCCACTTTACAGTTAAGAATACTGAGGCTCAGAGGGGTAAATAATGGTAATATCAATAGAAGGCTACAATCACTTGTAGCAAACTCATCTGATGGTGAAGTGATTTGTAGTCTCAAAATCATCCTAACTGGTATGAGTATTTATATTTCAAAGAAACACATTTCATAGTGCATGATGTATGCCTTGTATTATTTTCTAATATCCAAAAATATCTCGGAGTCCATCCAGCTCCAGGTGTGCAGCATGAGAGGAGAGGACCAATAAGAGATAGTAAGTGCCCTTATGTGCCAAGCTGTCCCAAGAACTTGTCAAGTGCTATTGGGAGTACCATTCCTTGGAACCAAGGTCACACAATTAGTGCAAGTAGTGGTAAGACTCAACCCCCAGCAGCCATACCATAGGGACACTCCTAACCAAGGACAGGGACTGACCAAAACCAGGATTCTAAGTCAGAACTGTTGGACCCTGGGGCATATGGTTGCAGCTGGCTCCATGGCTTGACTGTGGGTGGTGGGCAGATCAGCACACGCCAAGGACACTTAATGTGCCTGACAGTACATTTGCCTCAAACGTGACCTTAGTATTTCACTGCAAAACCACTAAGTGGCTTCAGACTTTTTGAAGGTTTTTGTATAATTTTAACTGACTTTATTCCAATTGCCTTTTTTTTAATATAGCAAAGATTTTTTCTTTCATAATTCTTAGATACATAGTGCTTCATGTATGAGTTAGTAAATGTATCCCGTTTGATTATTCTTTCTTCCTTCTTGTCTCTCTGTCTCTGCTTCCCTTTCCCTCCATCTCCCTATCTCTCTGTCTGTCTGTCTCTCTCTCTCTCTCTCTCTCTCTCTCTCTCTCTCTATTTCCTGCCTTGGTCTCATTGTCTCTTTCTGACTCTGTTTCTCTCTCTGTGTCTCTGCTCACCCTCTTTTCCCTCCCCGCTTCCCTCTCTCACTTCCTCCCCCTTCAAAGAGTCAGTTAAACAAAGTTTAATTGAAGTTGTTCTCTGGACCAGTTTCTGGCAAGTGAACCTTGTAGAGTTTGACAGGGCATGAAAACATATGAAGGAGGTGTCACACATTTGTAGCTCTTTTTGTCATTTTTTTGTCACAAAATTCAAATCATAAAATAACACTTCATAACGAAATACTAATTAATATACACTTTCCCCTGGCTTTTAGCAATCTTTTTCATGTTAAAAGGAATACATATTCATTAAAGATTTTAAGAGCAAACAAAAAAATCGCTTGTGATCTTACCACCCACCTACAAACTGTTAACAGGTTTTCCTTCCAAATTTTTAATGCCAATTTGCTTTTGAAAAACAGAGTTCTAATTAAATATTGCAAATACTCATTAGTGCTCTGCTCTTTTCATATTACATTGTAATTTAAATATTTCTAAAGTGCTTCATAAACATTTTAATAAATATGTGCTGTTTAAATAAATATATGATGATTTATCTTTTCTTTTGGGTAGTTATCAGCTTATTGTTATTAAAAATAACATTAAAGAAAACACCTTCGTACAAAAAATTTTCATTTTTTTCTTCTGGAGTTTGGACTATTTAATTAGAATAGATTCGCAAAAATGGAATTCTTGAGGCAAGTGGCATGGCTGTTAGACTTATGATCTATTAAAATATATTAATAGACTTTATTTTTCTAGGTTTTAGATTTACAAAAAAAATTGAGTGGAAAGTACAGAGAATTCCACCTAACACTTCACCACCGCCCGTATTCTCCTCTTATTAACTCCTTGCATACTTGTGGTACATTCCTTACAATTGATGAGCTGATGTTAACTTGTTATTTTTAACTGAAGTCCATAGTTTACATTAGGGATCACTCTTGAAGTTATACAGTCTATGAGTTTTTGAAAAATGCATAGTATCTATTATTAAAGAATCATAAGAAATCATTCTATTGCCTTAAAACTCCCCTGTGCTTTGTGTCTTCATCCCTTTCTCTCTCCCTCCCTCCCTAACCCTGCATCCCCAGCAACTACTGATCTTTTTGCTGTCTTTTTAGTTTCATCTTTTCCAGAAAATCAGAGTTGGAATCATATAGTTGGTAGCCTTTTCAAATTGGTTTCTTTTCCTTAGCAATATATATTTATGTCTCCTCCATGTTTAGTTTTGTTTATCTCTTGATATCTCACTTCCTTTGATCACTGAACAGTATTCCCTTATGTGGGGTGCAGTGTATATGTCCACTCATCTACTGAAGGCATCTTTCTTGGTTGCCTACAATTTGGAGCAATTAAGAATAAAGCTGCTGTAAGCATTTGTATTAGTCCATTCTGCATTAGTACAATGAAATACCTGAGGCAAATTAACTTGAAAAAAAGAATGGAAAGGAAAAAGGGAGAGAGGGAGGGAGGGAGAAAGGAAGGAAGGAAGGAAGGAAGGAAAGAAGGAAAGAGGGATGGAAGAAAGGAGAAGAGATTTATCTAATTCACAGCTTTGAAGACTGAAAATTCAGATACATGGCACAGGCTCTGGCAAGGGCCCCTCCACAAATGACAGAGCACCTATCGAGGGAAATATATCTTAAAACAGAAAACAAGACATACTGAGGTTTCAGTCTCCTTCAGGGGTACACCCTCCATGACCTACAGACCTTCCACTAGGCCCCACTTCTTAAAGGTCCCACCACCTCATAATATTGCTACTGTGAGAAAAGCCTCCAACACAGCAACATTTTGGGGAACACACTTAAGTAATATCTAAACCATAGCAACACCATGTGCAGGTTTTTGTGTGAACAATGCATTTTTTATTTGGATAAATACCCAGGAGCTCAACTGCTGGATCATACAGTAAGAGTATGTTTAGTTCTGTAAGAAACTGCCAAACTGTCTTCCATGGTAGCTGTATCATTTTGCATTCCCAGCAGCAATGAATGAGAGTTTCTGTTGTTCTATACCCTACCCAGCATGTGATATGTATTTTGGATTAATACCATTCTAGCAGGTATGTAATAGTATTTCATTGTTATTTTAATTTACAATTTTCTACTGATGTGTGATGTTGAACATCTCTTCATATGTTTATTTGACATCTTTGTGTCTTCTTGAGTGAAATGCTTATATCTTTTGCTCATGTTTCAATTGGATTTTTTGTTTTCTTATTGTTGGATCTTAGAAAGTCTGTGTCTTTTATCAGATGTGTCTCTAGCAAATATTTTCTACTCTAACTTGCCTTCTCATTCTCTTGACAGTGTCTTTTGCAGGGTAGAGTTTAATTTTCATAAAATCCAATGTATCCATTTTTTTCTTTCATGGATCATGCCTTGGTATTGTAGGCAAAAAGTCATTATCAAACACAAGGCCATCGAGGTTTTCTGCTATGTTATCTTTAGTTTTACATTATTGCATTTTATGTTTACGTCTATGACCTATTTTGGGTGAATTTTATGAAGAATGTAAAATCTGTCTAGATGTTTATTGGTTTGTTTGTTTGTTTGAGGGGTCTCACTATGTAGACCAGGCTGGCCTCAAATTTGCAACAATCATCCTGCCTCAGTCTCCCAAGTGCTGGGATTACAGGCATGCACCACCGTGCCTCTTCCAGGCTGGGAGCCATGGCACGCTGACCTGCAAGTCTCCTCTGGGCTGGGAGCTGTGGCATGCTGACCCAGAGGCCTCCTCCATGCTGGGAGCCACGGCATGCCTTTGTCTAAATATTTAATTGAGCTGTCATTCTTGTATCTGTAGGTGTGTGAAGCCCTTTTGTCTTTTGGTTTTTTGTTTCTTTTTCTGTATACATGTAAATGCAGCCAGATTCGCACCTGTGCTGAGCTGAGAGCTGTGTGCAACCAGATTTCCCCACTCTGTATCCTCCAGGGTCAGTGTTCTGGGGGCAGTTTCCTCTTTGGTTCTCAAGAAGAGATGATTTCCTGTAGGGACAGTTTGTAAAGGTTTCAGTCCATAATCAGCTGGCTCCAAGGAAGGGTGGCATGGTAGAGGGGCATCACAGAGGAGAAACAGTTCATAGAGTCCACATGGTACAAAAAGCTAAATCTTATTTCTTTTCTACTCTATGCACCAAATGATAAACATTGTAATTGCTGCTTTTGTCACATTCCACAAATTTGATGCTTTATTTTTGTTTTCATTTAGTTGATAATATTTTAAAATTTATTTGAGATGTCTTATTTGGCCTACATTTTTTTAGAAGTATGTTGTTTAATTTCCAAGCACTCTGGATTTTCCAGCTGTCTTTCTGTTATTGGTTTCTAGCTTAATTCCACTGTAGTCTCAGGGCATACATTGCATGATTTCTATTTTTTCAAGGTTGTTAATATGCTCTTTATGGCAGAGAATGTGATCTATCTTGGTGACTGTCCCATGTGAACTTGAGAAGAATGTGATTCTGCTGTCATTAGAGGAAGTATTCGATAGATATCAATTATATCCAGTTGACTATTGATGCTGTCGAGAATCACTGGTCTAGGGAAAAGGTCTCAGCTTTGCTCAAATTATCAGTAGAGTCCATGTTTCAGAGGCCTTCAAGAAGCTTTACTCTGAACATTGTGGGGGGGGAAAAAACTTTCTCTGACTTTCTCTCTAGGTTTGAACTTGTGTCAAAGCTCTGTTTATGCATATCATTTGGTGGCATACGATGGTTCTTTATGCTGGAGCCTATTTGCATTTCTAACAAGTTTCCTAGTGATGCTGATACAACTGGTCTCAGGACCCACACTTGGAGAACCATGGTCTCCCAATATGCAAGGAGTAAATGAAATACTGTATACAAAGTATTTGGCACATTCCTACCATCTAATAAACATAGACTTTTTGGTGGTATTTGTCAGTGTTTTCATATTACTGTTAAGTTGGGGATAACAGTAATAATATCTGCTCATGGAACTGTGATGATTAAATGAGTTAATCCATGAATATACTTCCAAATGCCCAGCATGCTTTAATCCTTAATTAAAAGTTAGCTTTCATAATTATGAATTATTGTGTTCTTGAAGTAGAAGTTCTTCTAGCAATAACATATTAGAATAAGGGAGTCCAGAAAACAAGGTAGTACTTTAACACATGGACAGCCTACTGGCCTTCAGAAGCATGTACTATATGCAAAATCCTGAGGGACCAAGAGTATGAGGTCATTCAAGCTTAAGCATCTTTTCCACAAGTTCAAAACTCAGATGCCTTTGGGGTCAGGGGAAAAAAGCATAAAAGGAAACACTAACAGAAAAAAGGATGGTAGGGCCTAGAACAAATCAAAAAGGACACGATGCACCTAAAAGACATATAGTGGACTGAAATCCCAAGTTTAACTGATGGGGAGATATGGCTTGTGGCCACAAGAAGAGAATCCACAGGCAAGGAGTCTGTAGTTGAAAAGAAGGAGATTAGAGATGGCCAGGACCATGGGAACTCAGAAAGCATGTGGGTACTTCAGTAATTAGGGAAAGTTTAGACACACATTTGAGAGGTTTTGGAGAGACAGCCTGATGTCATGATAGCTTCCTGCCATAAATCCAAACCCCATTTTGCTTTGGTTCCTTATGTACTTACTGGGTGACTTTAGATAAGAAATTACCCTCTCTGAGATTTGGGTTGCTTTATCTATGAATTAAAGAGAATATTATGCCTTTCTCTGAATGATTGCAAGGATCAGAGGGGATACAGCTATTAGTTGGGCATCCCTTTCCTCCTGCTGGGTACCACTGAGCCCCAACACCCATTTCTTCCTTCCCTTCCAGAAAAGAAAATTCCAATCACAATATCTTACTCTCAGTACAAAGAGAACCTGACTGAGGACAAGAAGATCCTGTTGGCTGCCATGTGCCTTGTCACCAAAGGAGAAAAGCTCCTGGTGGAGAAGGACATTACTCTGGAGGACTTTATCATCATCAAGGTGATGCCTGTCCACATCCACCAACCTAATCCTAGCAGACTCCCTTCAGAGCTTGGAGAGGCCATCAGAAACTGGGAGGTTGTGCCTTTGGCTCTCAAGGGTGGGAAGGAGTGGTGTGGGTGCAGGGGCATCCAGTAATGGGGCATGTGGAGGCAAGAGTAGATCTGACTAATCCTCTGACCCAACCAGGAACATGGGCTTCCTGGGAGTAAGGGGAAAGGATGGCTCATGGGTGTTGTCCCTCCAGGTGCTGGGCCCAGCCACAGTGGGAGTGGCAGTTGCTGTAGAAGTGACCGTGGTCAACCCCCTCTCAGAAAGAGTGAAGGATTGTGTGCTGATGGTGGAGGGCAGTGGCCTTCTTCAAGGACAGCTTAGCATTAAGTATGTACCAAGCTGGGTTGGCAAGGAGAAGGGCTGCCTTCCTCAGGCCATGAGCCAGAGAGAATCTCCTCAGAGAACAGGAGACATTCTAGAAACTAGCAACAAGCCTATCACATCAGCCTTCATCCATTCAATCATGAATTTACTCAACAATATAGTTATTTGCTCACTCACATCACTCATTGACACTTTCACTCATTTACCCATTTGCCTGTTCATTCACTGTTCCTCATTCATTCACCCTCTTTGATTCATTCATCCATTCTTTTATTCACAATTTTTACCCACTCATTCAGTTTTGATTGGCTCATTCATCCACTCATTCATTCTTCAATTTGCTCACTTATCAATAGCATATATTATATATGATCATTATATTCACTCATTTATTCATTTATTCATTCACACATGCTCCATTCATTCATGAACTTATTTATTGAAAAGGGCAGGAGATGTAGCTCAGTGATAGAGCGCTTGCCTAGCATCATAAGGCCCTAGATTAAGTCTCAAGTACTGGAAGAAAAAAAAAAAGAGGGAGGGAAGTAAGAGGACTTGTCAGACAGAGGTCTCTGGACTGATGTAGTCAGAGAAGGTCCCCTAAGGAGTAGAAACTTTACCAGGGCCTTGGGTGTGAGGAAAATGGGAAGGCGTCCTGGGAGAGAGGAACCCTAAAGACAAAAGCCCAGGGAAGGGAAGTGTTAGGTAAATTCAAGACACAGAGGAAACTAACCTGGCTAGAGGCCAAGAATGTGAGTGGCAGGTGGAAAGATTAAGATGGAAACATGTTGATGAGGTTCAAATGTCAAACAAAGTAAACTTGACCCTGTGTGCTTCTGGGAGACTGGACTCACTTAGAATGGAGAGAGGTCTGATGGTTTGCCTTCCCCTTCCCCTTGCCTCCAGCATACCCACCCTGCAGCCCCAGGAGAGGGCCTTGGTCCAGTTCAGCATCACCCCAACCAGGAGTGGCCCACGGCAGCTGCAGGTGGACCTCGTCAGCCCCCACTTCCCAGACATCAAGGGCTTCGTGATCATCCACGTGGCCGCAGCCAAGTGATGGGCCCAACTGAGAGAGGAGGATATGTTCACCTCATATTGCTTCCTTGTGGGGAGCCAGAAGCCCTGGGTTCATCCTGTTTCAGACTCTGCCCTACTTTGAATTTAGGTCCCTCCTAGGCCTCACCTTCCTCATTTTTAAAATGAGGTGTTGGACTCAGCAGTCCCTAACCTTTTGGACACATGATGTAAGGACCTAGGCCTCCTCTACCCCACCATCTCATCATCCTCCTACTATAGCTGGGAGGCTGATGTCCACAAGCATCGCAGCAGCCTGGTCACCCAGCTCCACTGGCTCTGCCCAGCATTTTACCTCCTTGCCTCTCGCTCAGCTCTTCAAATATCTTGGCCACATCCAGACCGTAGAATCCTCCCAGACCCAACAGAGACCCCAAAATATTACAGCTGGACCTAAACATCCCTCAACACCCCCATTACAGAGAAGAAAAAGTCTAACCAAGGCCACAAGGTGAGCTAAAGACAGAGTTGGGCCATGTGTATGTATCCCTTTATCCCATCTATATTCTACCCCCCAAATCATGTTTCAATTTCAAGCAAGGGGAGAGATTTCCTCTCAATGGAAACCCAATCTCTGGATTTGAGGAGCTACTACTGCCTAAGAGCTGTTAAAGAAGATAAAGGAAGCTCCATCAGACTGGATTGTATTCCCGGAAAATATGCTGCCAAAAATCTGATCTGGTTATGGCAAGCCCAGCCACACCCAGTAGTTCTTCCTTTGGAACCAGCACAACACTAGCAAAACATCTCTAGGAGCTTGCACTATACAGATCATGGGATTGGAGTCAAACCAAGCACAGACCCCAGGGATAAGAACCAGAGTAGACTCAACCAGGCTCTGAGATAACCACACTGGATATGAAATTCTGTGGAATTTTCTACACAGCCCAAAAAACCCTAAAATTCATGATATAATTTAAGTAATCTAAACAACAATAACAAAACAGGCTCCTCTGCAGTGAGACACCGCCTGGATACAAATTCAGATGAGAATAACTTATGTGGGGGTCTCTGCTGAAAGGGGGTCAAACAAACACACAAGCAGCATGTGATGGATGGTCCTCGTGACACTTTGGTGCAAGCATTTCCCAGATGGTGCTACAGAATGTGGAATGGGATTTGGAGAACCAGATGAGCAAATGAGTAGATTTTCTTCTCTTTTCTTTTGAGACAGGGTCTCACTAATTTGCCTGGGCTGGGACTGAAGTTGCTATCCTCCTGCCTCAGCCTCCCAGGGTTGGGATTACAGGTGTGCCACCACACCCAGAAAGTGTATGTGTTCAATGTGTTCAGTGAGTCAGGTCCTCAGGCTGCTTCCCCTCCACAATCCCTTTTGCAAATCTAGGTTTTTGATATTGATTCCATATAAGAGGGGCAGCTGGAGGAACAGGGCAGGCAGCCTTTCCCTGGGGACTGAAGTCAACACCAGGCCATTGTCCCACTCCAGGGGGCTCTGTTCTGCAGGTAGCCAGGAGGGGACTCCCTAAGTGGGGCTCAGGACTGTTCACTCTTCCAGCAAACACCACCAAACTTCCCCCCTGAAACTCCCACAGCTGGAGTCTCCCAGGAGCTGATTCTGAGGTGGAGTTTGGGGAGCAGCATGTTGGCTGAAGAGTGACCTGGAGATCAACATCCATGGAAGGCAATGGGGGAGCAGGAGAGGGCAGAGGCAGGGCTCAACCATGAGTCAGGCCCTGTGACAACCTCAGGGCAACCCACAGACAGCTCAGAGCTAGGACGGGAGAGTACCTGAAGGTGACAGGGCCACATGCCAGGTAGCTGTTTCCAGGACAGCTCTCGAGATTGGTGCCTACCAGCTGGGCTGAGGCAGCTCTTTAATGGGACCAAACTGGCCCCACAAGATATTCCAGCCCCAGCTGAAAGCAGAGGCTGCCTAGCATGAGAGGCACCTGGCTGGGTTGGGGAGGTAGGAAGGCAGGTGAGACAGCTCAGAGGCCCAGGGAGAGTGTGCTCTGAGAATGCAGCTTGGGGGTGAGATTACCTTGAGGTGGGCAGGGCAGCACCCTGACAGTGCCCCTGACATACAAAGGGCAGAACAGGTAGTTCAAGACTGAGAAGAGCCTTGGAGTTGGGTTGTCACAGGTACCCAGAAAGACACCAGCACTGGGCTTTCCTGGAGGCCCAGTCCTTCTCTTCCTTGGTCCTATAGATACCTCAAACCTTCACAGAGGCTCTGGACACTGAGCTGCATCAAGGACCTGGGCTCCTGCACAAGAGAGTTCCCCCAGGCCTTTAGAACAGCGGTTGGCAAGCTTTTACCATCAAGGCCCAGAGAGTAAATATGTTAGGTTGTGCAGGCCAGAAATTCTCTGCTACAGCTGCTCAACTCTGCCCCTACAGCACTAATGCCGCCATAGAAAGTGAATAAACATATGAGCACAGATGTGTTGCAATAAAACTTTCTTTACAAAGACATGCAATAGGCCAAGTTTGGCCCAGGGGTTGTAGTTGCCTAGCCCTGCTGTGGAGCAAGAGCTAACTCAAATGCTTACTCCAGGACTGAGCTCTGACACCAGATTGCACTGGGGCCTAGAACCAAGCACAAACCTGGGCTAGGCCTAGCCCTGTGGACTCCCCAGACCAAAACCAAAATGAGATTCCAGTTTGTGTGGGTGACCCCAGATAGAGCTGTGACTCAGACCCAGACTGGTCCAGACCCTGATGATGGCACATGCCCCAAACCTTGACTTTCCATCAAGTCCTCGCTCCTGCCAAGCTGAACCCTGATCAATCCCAGGCCTAGTCTCAACTCTGACTGGTCCAGCCCCAGATGGTCCAGTCAGAGCCTTCATCCCAGGCTCAGACCAAAGTCCAGACCCCACATTGAACTCCAGTCCTAATCTCTGATTGGACCCTAACGCTAGGCTGAGCTCAGACCACACTGAGGCCTGCCCTCTACCAGACCCCAGCCAGAGCTGGCTTAGGCCTTGGCTTTGGATTTCCTGTCTGGATCTGAGCTTCTCAAATGGTCCCTCCTTCCCCTTCCCCAGTCACTGGGTGAAAATGGCCTGTCTTCCTGGACCAGGGCTCTGAGCTCCCTTCCTTCCCTTCGAGGACATTGGGCAGAAATACTGGAGAAACACAGTGAAGTCCTGGGTCCTTCTGGCTCTGTCACACTGAGAATCTGCATTCAGGACTCAGTTCTCAGGAACACCTGACCAGGGCCTCCTCTATCACAGGTTCTCTGCTTCTCTTACACATGTGTCCAGGAACTCTGCAAGCTCCTGCCTGGATGGAGAACTACCTGCCAGTCCTGGCATCAAGATGCTCCTTTCTGCAGGATTAGGAACAAGAGTGGGTGGAGGCAGGGGTCAGCCATGAGATGGGCCTATGATAATTTCTGGGGACCCATAGGCAGCTTGAAATGCCATGACTGGAGAGATGGCTGGATCTTAACATGCAGGCATCTTTCACTGATTCACCAAGAAGTGTCTTGCCAGGGATTTAGCTCAGTGGTTCTGGTGCCTGCCTCGCAAGGGCAAGGTCCTGAGTTCGATCCCCGGTACCAAAAAAAAAAAAGAAGTGTCCTGACTCTGGGTGAGACAGCTCTCTATAGCTGGGACATTCGGCAGCTGGCCAGAAGCTGAGGGGCATAATCCTTCCACCCAGGGAGTCTGGGCCAGGCCTCTCCATGTCCCCACATGACATTCCATTCAACTCCTGGCAGGGCCAGGGATTTAGCTCAGTGGTTCCACAGCCGGCCTCGAAAGTGCAAGGTCCCAAGTTTGATCCCTGGTACCATGAAAAAAAAAAAAGTGTCCCCATTCAACTCCTGGGACAGGGTAGTCACTTACGTTCCCCACATGTGTGCTAACAGGCATTAGGAGTTCAATCACAACATTTTAAAAGGTATGAACAACAAAGTGAGAAATAAAAGCAAATGAAAACACAACTTCTTAAGTAAATAAGCTAATTAGATTTAGTGGTAAGTGCCAAAATAAAATAAGTGAGTGATCGTGTTAGGATACCTTTACTTTAGAGAAGGGAATCAAAGAAAGGCTCTCTAAAAAGCCTGACATTTTAATAATAATAAAAATAATGATTAAAATCTAAATCAGAATGTGTACCAGGAACTGTTTCAGGTGCTTTACACATGTTAATTAATTAATCTTCATAAGAACTCTGTGAAGTAGGTAATATTATTCTCTCCTTTTTCCAAATAAGGAAACAGGAGTGCAGGGCAGAGGGGGGACTCAGAGAAGAAGTCACTTTCAGACACTTGCACAGGACATAAATGGCAGATGTGGTATTTGAGGCCAGGGTGTCAGAAGCAGTGCTCTCAGCCATTTTGTTTTTGTGGGGGGTTTTTTATCCTTTTATTGGTACATTTTAGGTGTACAATATAATGACATTCATCATTGGAGATATGCACCTTTACATAATCTCTTGGTTCTTATTTTTTCCTCCTTCCCCTGCCCTCCCTTCAACCCCTCCATCCCTCCCTATTTACAAAGACTTTGTTTCCATTTTTTCATTTTCTCATATTAATTCCATTCCCTTCTTTCCTTTCCCCTACCTCTCAGCCACTTTGTTAACTGCATGTGAAGAGCCAGTTGTGTGGCGATCTGAGAAACTGTGATCCATCAGAGGAAAAAGTCATGTCAGTTTGGGGCTTGTATTAGTCAGCTTTCTGTTACTATAATAAAATACATGAAATAATCAGCTTATAAAAAGGAAAGGTTAGAAAAAAAAAAAAAAGTAAAGTTTGGGTCGGGGATTTAGCTCAGTGGTTCCGCTACCTGCTTCACAAGCATAAGGTCCCGAGTTCGATCCCCAGTACCAAAAAAAACAAAAAACAAAAAAAAACCCACAAAAATTCAGGGCCAGGGATTTAGCTCAGTGGTTCTAGCACCTGCCTTGTAAGCACAAGGTCCCAAGTTTGATCCCTGGTACCAAAAAAAAAATTTTTTTAAAAAGGAAAGGTTTACTTTTGTTCACAGTTTCAGAGGTTCCAATCCATGATCAATTACCTCCATTGTTCTTGGTCCTGAGGCAAAACAGCACATCATGGCAGAAGCACAGTTGGAGCAAAGCTGCTCACCTCATGGATGAGATGCAAAAACAAAAAGGAGGGGCCGGGGTCCCAAGACCCTGCAATGACACACCTCATATGACCAGACAATTTTCAAGTAAGCTATACCTCCTGAAGGTTCCACCACCCCTAATAGTGCCACAAGCTGGGGACCAAGCCTTTAACACATGGGCCACTGAGGATACTTCCAACCCATTAGACTTATGGGAAGTCACCTTTCCTATGCAGTCTTGTAGGGAGCAACTCTTGGCCCTATCTCTTTTTGGAATGAAGAACAACAAGCATCCCTCTACCTATCCCAGCACAGCCCGAGCTGAGCAACTTCGCCCATACAGTCACATGCTGTCTCCTGGGACTTTGACTCTCAGGAGATTAGGAAGAGGGAATGTTCAGGGCACTTTAGACTTGGTGGTGAAGGTGGGGGTTGTGGGGTGGTGACAGAACCCTAGGCATCATCTTAACCAGTGATTTCTGCCATAACTGCTCTTTTCTGATTACCAATTTCTGTATAACAAACCAACCCATAATGTAAGGCTTAAAATGATGACAAGTGTTTTGCTCTCACAAGTCTGCACTTTGGGAGGGGCTTGGTGGGGATAACTGCCCTCTGCTCAACCAAACTGAGGTGATCATCTACAGCTTCCTCCATATTGCTGGCAGCTGACTCTGGTTGTCCACTGAGCCCCCAGTGGGATTTTTGGCTGGATCACCTGCCCACAATCCCTCCATAGCTTGGGCTTCCTCCCAAAGTAGCAGCTGGTTGCCAGGGCACACGCTGCAAGACAGCAAATGCCAGAGAAGTCATACTGCTTTGGTGGCCTCTTGCTGGATGTCACCCAGTGTCATTTTTGCCACATTCCATTCATCTTGGCAGTTACAAAGTTCTTCCCAGTTTCAAAGGGTAGGGAAATTGATTCTAATTCACAACAAGGCATGGAAAGTTTCTAGAGGGGGTTGGGGGGCTGGAAATTTGTTATGTCTATCCTGGGAAATATACAACATGCCATACTGTTTTTTGCTGCCTGCTTCTTGATCCTCTGGTATTCATGGGATCCCACTTCACCATAGGTTGGGTCTGTGTCTTAGCATCCTCTCCATTTCATGCTAATTTCTACTCCATTCTCTGTTTGAGCCACCAAATTTCTTTTACTTATAACCAAGAGCCCTGATTCACAGAGATACTGAGGCAGAGATGAACCAGATATGTCTAGGGAACTGAGGGAAGCCAGTGTGCCCCAAGTGTCCTGCAGCTCATCTCCCTCTTCCTGACACTGGTCAGCAATCCTGATCTTCAAACCCTAGAAGGCAAAGGAATTTGGGAGGCCAGGACCTTGACCATGATCTCCAATAACTTCTTACTGGAGTCATCTTTGCAATTTCTTCAGGCCTTCGGGGCTGTCCCTCACAAAGATCCCTAGCCTCCTGTTCAGTGGTCAGGCAGAATGTGTTACAAGACTGTTTCTTAAGTTGAAGCAAGGAAGGCGAGGGATAGTTATGGTAATGCAGTGCTGGCAGTAGATTGATCCTAGGAACAGAACCAATAGAATGCATATGTAGAGAGAAGGGGATTTTTTTGCAAGAAATTGACTCAAGTGCTTATGCAACTAATGCATCCCAAGATCTGCAGCTGACAAGCTGGATTCCTGGGAGAGTTGATGGTAAAGTTCCAGCCCAAAGACTGGTAGGCTTGTCACTGAGGAAGAGACAGTGTTTCAGTTCAAGTTCAAAGGCAGGGATACCCAGTTGGAAGGCAGGCATGCAGCAGGGCTCCCTTTTATTAATGGGATAACTGCCTTTGTGTTCTCCTGATTCCTTCCACTTATTGGCTAAGACACACCCACACTAGGGAGGGCAAACTGTTTTACTTAGTGTACTGATTCAAATATTAATTTCATCCAGAAACACCTAGAATTGTACTTGACAAAATGTCTGGGTACTCCATGGCCCAGTCCAGTTGACACAGAAAATAAACCATCACACTGATGAAGTCAGTTATTGACTGGACCTCAGGAAGCAGTTTCAGCCTAGGTTGGCTATTGCAATTTCTGAAGTTTGTCTGCAAACATAAGCAGAAGAAGCAGGGAGTCAACATTCTCTAACAACAATGACAATATTTAATGAACTCTTATTATGTGCCAAATAGATAGATAATATTCTTATCTCTATTTTACAGACAAGGTCTTTGAATCTGTGAGATGCTGAACAGCTTCTCAGAAGTTAGTAAGTCAATAATAGTAGGGCAGGCAGTGAATTCAGGTAACCTAGCTCCAGAGTCTATGTGCATAATCACCAAAGGATATGTTTCTTCATCTTCTTCTGGGACATTTCCCCGGTGTCTTTCTGAGGTGGGAAGAGAGAAGCTCCCCTGGTCACTAAGGTTGGGTAGGCATGCTGTCCTATGTGTGCGTGCACGTGTGTGTGTATGCATGTGTTTTGCTGGTATTACTAGAACTGTGTGACACTGACAAACTGTGTGAAAATTACTTGATTTCTTCCCTCTTCCAAAGGGAAGACAGATATCTGGAGAAGGTAATACCTAATTCAATTAGAAGAGTGACTCTCTTAGGGTTTTTTTTTTTACTCCTAGGCAAATTTGAAGTATCACCAGTGGAACTTACTTGGATTACAAGACCTCCAAAGAATCACTCAAATTTTAGGATGCCTTTGGAACTAGGTTAAGTTCCAAAATTCTGCTTCAGCAGAACCAGGTCAAGTGATACAGAGCAAACTAGAAATCAGCCCCCTTTCACTCCTTCCTTCCTCTGGAGAAGGTGTCAGCCGAGGTGCCAACAGGGACTTGATTGAGACTGTGACCTGGGTGAACCAAGGAAGGTTAGGTTTAGGGGAGGTTCAGGCTTTTTCAATCTCCAGGAAAGGGCTGTGCTCCAAGTATTACCATGGCCACAAGGCTGAGCCAAACAGATGAGGGTGGCATGATGATGCATCTGCATTTCAGCATTTATATTTCTTGGGTATCCAGAGGAGGAGCCCTGATTGGGAATGAGGAAGAGATGCCCATTATCATTACTTTTACTTCACATTGTCCAGGAGTCCCTAGTACAATCAAGTAAAACATAAAAAATAGAAGAAGAAATTAAAAGGATAAGGATCAGGAAAAAACTAAACTGTGTTTGTTCATAGTCAACAAGATTATGTAAAATTATAGGAAATCTAAAAGTGTCTACACATATTAGGATTGATAAATGAATTTAGTAAATGTGTTGTATATAAGGTTACTAAAAATCAATTTCATTTCTATATATGGCATCATAAAATGTTAGAAAATAAATCTTAAATATACCATTGCAACAGCATAAAAAGCATGAAATATTTGGAGAAAGAATACAACAAAAATATGTAAGGCCTCTATCCAGAAAACTCGAAAACATCAAGAAAAGTGAAAGATCTATACAAAGTAATTGAAAGATTATACCATGTTCACGGGTTGGAAGGCTACAAATTGATCTTGGAAAGCAATGTAATAACAATAAAAATTACTACCTATCCTACAATGTACATGGAACACAAAAATAGCCAAGACAATTTTAAAGAACAAAATAAGAAGACTTTCTCTACAAGATATCAAGGTTGATTATAAAGCTATAGTAATTAATATATTGAGCTATTGACAGGAGTAATAGAATTCCTCCAATGGAATAGAATTGAAAGAGAAATAAACACTATATGGGTATTTGAGTTATAAGATAAGTAGCACTATAGAGCAGTAAATAATGGAAGATTATTTTCAGTAAATAATGCTGGGTCTGTCAAATATCCAGAGATAAAATCAAAATCAAAATCTACTCCATGCATTCACAAAAGAGCAGCTTTCCTCCACCCAGGCCCTTCCACCATGCTGTTCTGCCTTGGAGCCAGCCAGCTCTGGACTTAAACCTCTACAAACTTTGAGCCAAAATAAACCTTTCCTATTTTAAGTTGTTATCTCAACAAGGAGAAACTGACTAAGACAGTTTTTAGCATAAGACAAGTGGAGTCATTGCTGTGACTACCTGACCATGTGGTTCAGAAGCCTTTGGAACTGGTTCTTTGGAGAGCTTTGGAGATGTCAGCCAGAGAAGCAGCCCTAGCATGCTGTGAGCTGAGCTTGATGAGAAATTCTGGTTGGAAGACCAGAATGCAGATAGAAATGTAGACAGTAAATATTAGACTGAGATTTCAGTTGGCAACAAGGATTAGATTAGCAGTTAGACTCCAGACCATGTGTATTATGCTCTGGCAGGAAAAAAAGGTTTTTTAATTTTTTGAGACAGGGTCACACTGTGTAGTTCAGGCTTACCTTGAACTATGTAGCCCAGGCTGGTCTTGAACCAGCCGCAACCCTTCTGTCTCATTCTCCCGAGACCTGGAATTATAAGCATGTGCCATCATGCCCAGCCTTTGGCAGAAAATTTGTCTAGAGTTTGCTCATGTCCTGAGACTGTACAGGAGACTGAGTTTAAAGACAGTGGACTCATTAATCTGGCAAAGGGGCATAGTGGAAAAAAGCATAACAGGAAATAAATTGTCATTTCCTTACAGTAAGAGAGATTGCTTAAATAGAACACACAGAAAAGGATTAACCTTAAAATAAAATATTAATAAATTGAACTATATTAAATTTGTGTGTGTGTGTGTGTGGTACCGGGGATCGAACCCAGGTCCTTGCACTTGCGAGGCAGGCAGGGGAACCACTGAGCTAAATCCTCAGACTACTATATTAAAATTTAAGTCATTCTTTAAATCAAAAAAACACTGAGAAATAAAAGGGCAAACTACAAAATGAAAGATGCTATTTGTAACATAAAACCAACAGAGATTTATAGCAAAAGGCTGTCTATAAATCAATTAGGAACAGCCAGATAATTTAAAAATGGATAATAGGCATTGTAGCACAGCACTCAAGAGACAGAGGCAGGAGGATCACTGTAAGTTTGAGGCCAGCCTGGGTTACATAATGGGTTCAAGACCAGCCTGAACTACATAGCAAGACCATGTCTCAAAAAAACAAACAAACAAATAAATAATGAGGTTTGTTTGTTTGTTTGTTTTTGGTACCTGGGATAGAACTCGGTCCTTGTGCTTGTGCAGCAAGCGGCGAAACCACTGAGCTAAATCCCCGGCCCAATAATAAGTTTTTAAAAGCACTTAAAGTGCTATATAACAAGATGCCCTCAGTCCCAGGATGCCATCAAGAATGGGAGAGTAAGAATCTTCAAAATTCCATTCCTCCATTAAAACAACAAGAACACTGACAGAAATTATGAAAACCAATAATTCAGTACAGTGGAAATTAACCAAAGGGTTGCAACAATCTAAGGAGTGTATATGCAAATAAAAGTAGCTGAATACTGATAAGAAGAGCAATTGTTTCATGTTTTAACTTGCCAATTCCCACCCTTCACCTTCCCACTCCCCCACCCCCATGCTGACTCTGGTTGCCTTAAAAATCAACAACCCTGCAATCATGGTGAAGTTCAGCAGCTTGGCAGCCACTGGAAAAAGTAAAACAGATTTGGCATTCCTCAAAAGCACCATTCCTAGTGAACTGCTATCATTTGAGCAGTTGTGTGTTTCTCTAGAAATCTCCATTTGTAGAGCTTCTCTTTATGTGACACAGTTAGAGATTCCTAAGTGCAAACAGCCTTTTCTCCCTGTGTATTTGTCAAAAACAACCAGCACCAGTTGTTTAACATCACAAGTACCTAAAGTTGGGGCCAAAAAAGAGCTGACTAAAAATCCTAAAATATGAGAAATGAGATGTCCATAGGGGACTGTAAAACATTCCAGTATATACCTAGAAATCTCAGAAGCAGCAGGCATGCATGAAACTATGCATGTACACAGGACTTTGTACCGTCCAGGAAAGACCATAGAAGGCCCAAGTTCTCACCTCTGATTGACCTTGAGGCTCTGCACAAGAAGGAAGTGAAAGATAAGGAAGAGTTATGAACTTTCAGCCTAAGAATTGAAGGTATGCCTCATCACACACAATTCCTGGAGAATTTATCATTCAAAACATTTAAGAAAATCTCTGCCCAATAATTTGCCAACTAATGATCAGAGACTTTGGTTATTATACAAAATTCTACAGAATTAGTACAAGAAAGTCACAGATCAAACAACAAAAAAAGCACAGCAACAAGAGCTGGGGAGGCAGAAGAATTTAGTTTCCAGGCTTGCCACATTGTATTATTTTTAATGTCTGGAGTTCAAAAAACTTATAAAACATACAACAAACCAATAAAATATGGACCATATTCAAGCCAAAAATAAAAACTCAATAAAAACTGTCCCTTAGGAAGCCTATAGACATTGAGTTTACCAGACAAAGGGTATAAATCAGCTGTTTTCAATATGTTCAAATAACTTTTAAAAACCATATGTAAAAAACAAAAAAGATGGGAACAAGATCTACCAAATAAAGAATATCACTAAGGGATAGATACCATATAAAAAAATTAAACAGAAATTCTGGAGTTGAAACATAATTAAACAAAATGAAAAATTTGCTAGAGGGGCTCAACAGCAGATTTAAACTGGCAGAAGAATCAGATTCTTTGGGGCTTCATTTCCTTATAAGGGCACTCATGTCATATAAAACATATTAAATAAACTTTTATACTTTTCTACTGATAATCTATTTTATGCCAGTTTAATTCTTAGGCCTAGGCAAGACCTTAAGAGAGACCCTAACTCCTCCACCCATACAATACAGCAATTACTCCTATTTATTTAACCCAGAGAAATGAAACTTGTGTTCACACAAAAACTTATGCATGGATGTTTGTACATCTTTGTTCATAATATCTCCAAACTAGAAAGAATCCAGGTGCCCTTCAACTGTTGAGTAATTAAGCCAAATGTAGCAAGCTGGGCATGGTGGAACATACCTATAATCCCAGCACTCAGGAAGTTCTGACAGGAGGATCAAAATAAATTCAAGGCCAGCCTGGATTACATAGTGAGTTCAAGGCCAGTCTGGGTCTACACAATGAGACCCTGTCTCAAAAAACAAAAAACAAACAAAAAAAAACTGTAGCATATCCATACTATGGAATATTCTCAGCCATCAAAAAGAAGGAACTATGAGCACAAACAACACCTAAACAAATTTCCATAAAATTATACTGAGTGAAAAAAAATCTAAAAAATAACATACTGTAAGATTCCGTTAATGTAATATTTTTGAAATGATGAAATGAAAACAGATTAGTGATTGCCTGAAGTCAAAAAGACAGTGGGGCTGATTCTGAAAGTGAAAAAAGGACAACACACAATATAAAGATATTCACTGTGATGAGATGTTCTGGGTCTTGATTATATCAATGACAACATCCTGATTGTGATATTTTACTACAGTTTGGCAAGATGTTACTATTGAAAGAAACTGGGTAAAGGGCATAGGGGACCTCTCTGTATTGTTTCTTATAACTGCATGTGAATCTATACTTATCTCAAAATAAAAAGTTTAATTTATTGAGATTTGTTTTATTGTCTGGCATATTGTCTATCTTCAAGAATGTTTCATATGTGCTTTAGAAAAGTGAATATTCTGCTGTTGTTGGGTTCTGTAGATTTGATAGGCCAATATATTTATAATAGCTGCTTTGAAGTGTTTGCTAAATCTAACATCTGGGGCCCCTCAGAGATTTTGCATATTGATCATTGTGTTAGTCAGCTTTCTGTTGTTGTGACACAATACCTGAGATAATCAACTTATACTAAGTAAAGATTTATTTTGGCTCAAGGTTTCAGAGGTTTCAGGCCATGGCGCTGTTGCTTTGAGCCTGTGGTAGCACAGTACATTGTGGCCAAAGCACATGGCATGGGAGGTCTGTGCATTTTATAGTGATGAGAAGCAAAGAGAGAAATACCAAGGGGGTGGGGTCCCAATATCCCCTTCAAAGGCTCAGCCCCAGTGATCTCCTATTCTTCCACTAGTTCCCACTTCCTAAAGATTCCACCATCTTCTCAATAGCACCACATGCTGGTGACCAAGCCTTTAACACAAGGGCCTTTGTAGGACATTTATTCAAATCATAGCAATTGCCTTTTTTCTGTTTATGAGTCACACTCTATTGGTTTGTCTGTGTGTGTGTGTTGCATGTCTCATAATTTTTTTGTTGTAACTCTGAATTCTGATCCTACTAAGAGGAATGGTTGTTATTATCATTTGTTTCTTTATTTGCCTGGATTAATGCTATGAATCTATTTTCCTGCTACTGTGTAATGGATAATGTCTCTGATTAGGACTTTTTAAAATCTTGCTTTTACTAATAAGCCTGACCGGGCCTGAGATTTAGCTCAGTGGTTCCGGTGCCTGCCTCGCAAGTGCAAGTATCCAAGTTCAATCCCTGGTACCAAAAAAACTCACAAAAACCTGCAGTTATTAATAAGCCTGACTTCCTAGAGGTCCATGCTGGGTTTTCATAAGCACCTTGAAACAGTAAATCTTCCATTATTTGCTGGACAATCTATTCATGACATAAAGAAAAATAAATAAAAAGTAAAAGAATCTATCCAGGTTTTAAAGAATGCATTAAAATTTCTGGAAATTTACAAGGGCCCCCATCTTTTACTCTGTTTTCAAGATCTCACTTTTAGCCTAAGAGGACTAGTAAGCTGGTATCTTCTCTGGTCTCTCCTTAGCTATCCATGACCTTCTAGACCACCAGGAATAAGTAGGATCCTGTCAAGATCTACTCTACGCTAGGGATGTAGCTCAGTGGTCAAGTGCATGCCCATGCATGCAGCCCTAAATTCAATCTCCAGTACAAAAAAAATCTCTCTAGCTGTCTCTTTCTAAATCTCCTTTGCTGAATTTCTTACTGGTCTATCTGCTGTTTGCCCCAACTAGTATGGAAAGCTCTGGCTATGATGGTAGTCTTCTCTGAGTTTTTGCTGCTGATGTTGCTTTTGTTTTAACAACTCTTCTCCAAATAAAATTGCCCCTCATCATCAGAGCTCTAGTCCCCACAGCCTGCCCTGCTGGTAGGACTACAGAGCGTGAAGGACAGCCACTGTGGGGTAAAATGCCCTGGATTCCAATTGTTTTTACTGAGGTTTGATGTTTTCTTAAATTAATGCTTCCCAATTTATTATATCTAACCTAATACAGATATTTCTTGGCTTACAATAGGGTTTCATTCCAACAAACCCACTTTAAATTGAAAATATCACAAGTTGAAAATGTATTTAACACCCTAACCTACCAAATGAGCTAGTTTAGCCACACAGTACCCTGTAGTCTTGGATGTTGTCCCTCGTGATTGTGTGGCCAATGGCAGCTGCCACTTGCTGCTGCCACCCGACATCAATGAGAGAGGATTGTATCACATCCTAAGCCTAGGAAAAGGCCGTCTACTGAATACATACAACTTTTACACATCATAAAGTCAAAAAATCCTAAGCCAAGCCATTGAATTTGGAGACCATCTGAACATCTAAAACTAAATCCCTGATTCCTATACCCTCCAATACAAATGCACACTGTATCTTTTCAGTTCTTTAGGTCAAAAACCTTGGAATTATTTTTTGCCCCTATTTTTCTCCCTCATCTCATTAAATCCAACTATAAATGCTGTCCATTCTACATTTAAAGGATGCCCAGAATCCATCTGTCTCCTGTCACCACCACCACCACCCTGGATCCATGCCACCCTTCTCTCTTGGTGTCCCTGATTCTGCTACTGCCCTCTTCATCCCTTCTCTAGGCAGCCAGGGGGAGCCAAATCTGAGCCACAGTGTGCCATTCCTTTGTTCAAATCCCCTCCAGGCATGCCCCATCCACTCAGGATGAAAGCAGGTGTGAGGGGGGTGCTAGCTGCTCTCTGACTTCATCTCCTACTACAATCTCAGTGCTTTACAACTAAGATGGCCATATCAGTCAGGGCCTATTCATAAGGTAGGGGAAAAAAACTATGCAGTAATTTGTATGGGTAAAATTTCATATAAGGAAATATTTGTCATAATGGGGGCAGGAGGTTACAGGTTAGTTAGTAAGCAATCACGATAACTCCAGAGATTATAGGAATTTCAGATTTAAACCATCCTTAGGGTCGGGACAGAGATCCAGGCCTCGCTGGAAAGGACATTCATGACTCAACAGATGACAGAGAAGCCACTGTGGTGCCTCATTACCAGAACTTGCAAGAAATTTGCCCTCTAGGATACCAGGGAAAGCCATTCATGAAGTCTGCCCAGAGGCAGTGTTACAAAATCACCCACGAAGGGTGCCAGGGGACACTGCTGGGTGCTGAGTGCTGATGGCCACTTTGCCTTGCAAAAGCCATCTTCCCTACAGAGCATGCACTAGAGGAATCACTCAGGCTGCGAGCTAGGCCAGAGAAGCAAGGAAAGCTGCTGAAGCCTACTGGGAACCCACCACAACCACAAAGGAAGCCTTTTCCTGAGATGTCTCTCCTGCGCCCTCTACTGACAAACCTGAACATCGTGCCGGCTGACAAGAAATAGGAGTCTAACCGGGAGTAGGCTCTGAAAGGTGCTTTTGAAACTGAGATGCAGTAAATAGATAACTGGCACTGCAACCTTCTTGGTCTGAGAAACAAAATGCACCAAATTGCCTTTGCATGTGTTGTGTTCCCTACTTGGAAATTTTTTTTCAATTCCCAATCATTTCTGCTTGCCTTGTTTCCTTACTTCCAACAGGTTACTGCTCAACTTGCTCTTTATGACCTCTCTACTTACATAAACCCATTCTTCCAGTACATTCCATCTCCTCTCTGACTTGCTTTTCTCCATAGCAGTTATTCCCATTTGAATTCCTATTATTCATTTATGTGTTTATTAATTTATGTACCATCTTCCCATTCTGGATTGTAAACTCATTAACTACAAGGAATTTTTCTGTTTTGCTTACTCTTGTATGCCCAGCAAAGTTTAACAGAACAGTGTCTGGCACACAGTAGGTGTTCAGTAAATATTTTTGGATGAATAAATGAAGTGTACATTAGAAGGACATCAGAAGAGAACAGAAAACACCAGCTAGTGTCATCTCCTGGACTCTCCCACAGTGAAAACACGATAGTACATTTCTCCTTAGATTCTCCTCTGTGAGGTGTTTTGTTTTGTTAATTCTTATAGGACCTTAACATATACTGACAAATTTATTCATATCAAAAGTGTGGAACTCACTGAATTCTTTCACAAACCAAACCCACACTCCTAGATCAAAAATAAAACATCACCAGCACCCTAGGAGCCCCCACCCTTCTGTGGCCCCTTCAAGGATAACCACTACTCTACAGGAGCAAAGTTAGTTCTTGTATTTTATATGAGCGGAATTACATACTATGTATTTTTTTCATGTTTGATCTTTGGCTTCTGTCACTTGGCACTTCATCTGAAAGACTCATCCATATTTCTGTGTTACTACAGACCTGTTTTCATGTTTTGTTTTGTTTTGCCTTGCTTTGTTAAGAGAGGATCTCACTATATAGTCCAAACAATCTATAACTCATTATATAGCTTAGGCTGGCCTTGAACTCTCAAACCTCCTGCCTCAGCTTCCTGCCTCAGCCTTCTGAGTGGTAGGATTATCAGGGTATGCCACCATACCTGGAGACTGCAGACCTGTTGAACTACTCCTTGATGTGTAATTGCTTGGATAGGCTACAATTTGTCCATTTTACTATTGAAGTGTATTTGAGTAGTATCTAGTTTTAGGTTATTATGAGTGGAGTTGCTAATATATTTTCTCATACATGTCTTTTTGTAAACATACATCAGCATTTCAGTTGGATATATATTATATGTATATGGAGTTGCTTGATCATAGGATATGCATACATTCAGATTTGCCAACCAAACCCCTCCCCCAGGGGTAGACTCATTCACAGCAACTAGTGTCCGCTGACCTAACAGGTGAGGCACCCAGCACTGAGTGTGGCACTCAATACAAGGCACTCTGGAAATGGGAACAAGCTTTCTTTGACTTCCTGCTCAACACTGCCCGTGGTTCCATGGGGAGAAACAAAGACAAGGAAGATTAATCGTACAAGGGTAGCCAAAAGCTATAACTATAGATCTCACTCCCAGAAAAAATAAGACAAGATTCAAAAGAAAAAGCTCTTTAGAAAATCAGAATCGAGAGGCTCAAGAAAAAATAGTAATGGCAAATATCTACTCACCACATTCTCTGTGCTAGCCACATTACCTGGATTAGCTCATTCAATCTTCAGTAAGATGAGGGTTTTTTTCATTCTGCAATGAAAAGTCTGAGTTGTTTTTTTTTCTCTCTTTTTGATTTCTGACAGCTCTCAGGCACCACCCCTCTTTTTTCCCTCTAATCCCACATCTGGGCCAGCCCATGAAAAAGACTGTGAGCTGGACTAGAGGTGTAATTCAGAGGCAGACCGCTTGCCTAGCATGTGTGAGGTCCTGCGTTTGTCCCCTAGCACTCCAAAACTACATATATAAATAAAGACTTTTGGCACGAAGGTTACATATCAGGCCATTTAAGTCTGGGGGTGGTTTCTGGGCATCAGTTTTTCATCGACCACACATTTAGTGTCTGAGCACCTCAGGTGACACACAAGAGATGATACTTGATTCCTGTTCTCCAGACCAGTATCAAATGGGGGGGGGGGGGGAGGAGGAGGGGAAGGGAGGAAAGAGGAAGAAAGTGAGGGGGATAGGAAGGGGAAGGAGGACAAGGACAAGGAGAAGAAAAGAAAGCCAGCCTGTGGTCTCCCTCCCTTGAACTATGCAAGCCCAACCCTTTTCTGGGATCTCACCAGAGCCCTACCCACTGAACACAATAAAATGGCTTTTTTGCCACTCCTATCTCTCAAACCATTTTGCACATGTTTAAGAGGCTGCCCTCCTCTGCCCAGAAAGCCTCATTATGCTAGTAGTAAATCCGTTCAAATCCAATTAAGGCACGTGTAGAGTCAGCAGTTTCACATTCAGGAGATGGTCAACCCACACCTGCCCCTGAGGTGCCCACACCTGCCTCTGTGAGGCAACTACAAGACACACTCCCATTTTGCAGATGCGGAAACAAACAACACAGAAGTTTTTCTCCATTCATTCAACACAGAGTAGTGGGAATATACTGTCACAGTGGTATGAGATAACACAATTGGAGGGCTCTTTGGCATGCCTGGCAAGGTGTTTGTTGTTGTTGTTGTTGTTGTTGTTGTTGTTCTGAGGACTGAATGCAAGACCTGCTAGACAAACACTCTACAACTGAGCTACACCCCTAGCCTCATATCAACATATTAAATTCAATCTAATTCCCCTCTTCCTCACTAACTCTACTTTCAGAGATATAAACATAGAGAGGTATGGCCACATAGCTAAAGAGAGACAGCCGTTGCACTTTCTTCTTTAATTAAATAAAACATATTCTATTCCTATATAGATCTTTGTAGAAAATTTGGATAATATAGAAAGGGAGGAAGAAAAACATTGACTCCCATTCCCAGTGCCCATGCTTCAGACAACCTCATATTTGCCTCTCAACTTCCTCCTTACAGAGCAATGCTGCCTCCTGGTGGATGTGGGCCTTTTAAATTCAATCATTTTTCAGTTTTAATTTTTTTAAATGTATTTAATTTTTAAAACTAGGTAATGCACTCACGTTCAATATTTAAAAGGCTGTAAGTGGTATTCAGTGAAAACTCTTCTTTCCATTCCTGTTCCCCTCAAAGGCAACCAAATTGGTCAATTCTTTATACACAGCCTTCCAGGGATATTTGATGCAAGCACGTGGACTCAGTAAGAGATGGTTTCCTTTCTAGTTCCTGCCTCTAAATAATGAATATTGCTTCTAAGAAATTTGGAAAAGCAAAGAAAATATATTTCTGCAGAAACTAATTCATTTCTGTATAATTTGTAAAATCAGAGATAATATGAATTCCCAAAGTGGGAGAAATTAACAAGTTATATCCATTCATTAGACATCACTAAGACTTATGTAGCAACATAGACTATGTCTCTAAGCTCTGTTTTGAAAGACAATACTCAAAAAAAGACAGAGATGCCTAAAAATAAAAACAATTCAAAAACACAGATATAATGCAGTGATAAACTTCAAAATAAAAAAATACAATAAAACAATGATGTTCCATTTTTTCAGTTCAAATTAGAAAAGTGTATTTTTTCTAATAATCATCAATTCTGAGCATGTTGTGAAGCGTAAGTTGTGTCTGATTTGTAACACTGCAAATCAAGTCAAGCTTTTAAGTTAATTAACTTTCTTGTTAATTAAAATGTTTACCTCCTTTGACCCAGAAATTTCATTTTCATTATCTAAATACAGAATAATCTTTATGTAGAAAATATGGTCATCATATTATCTGCTAGTGAAAGAACTAAGCTAAATGTCCAACCTCAGAGATTTGGTGAAACAAATAGCAATATGTTCGCTTAATGAGATACAAGTCATTATGTTTGCAAAACTTGGGGGATGTTTTTAATATTTATATATATATATATATATATATATATATACACACACACATATACATATACATTTTAGGCAAAACAGCTCAGATAATCCAACTTAAAGGATACCTCAAGAACACATAAAGGGGTGATCAAAAATACAGCAAGTCTTTAAATTTAGAAATGTATCATAGTAAAAGACACATTGTCTTTAATCCCCCTCAGAATATTCCCCCTCACTTCAAACACACTTATCCCATCTTTTTGATGAAGTTCTGGAAATCTTCCTTCCTGTCTTTACGAGGTGTGATCAAAGCTAGTGAATGCTGCTGCAGAGTACCAGCCAGTGAAAAGACAGCCTCATAAAAACATTACAGGGTGTCCTCACTGAGCTTTTTCACTGAATCTAGCATCATGCAACTTCTGGCTCTTCCCCAAAATCAAAATGACCATGAAAGGTAAAAGTTTTGAATCAATTCAGGACATCAAGGGAGCCAAAACAGTGCAACTAAGACATGCACAATAGAAGACACTTCCAGAACTACTTCAGAAAGTGCCAAGGATGATGGGACAAATGTGTTCAAAGTAAGAATGTTTTGAGGTGAATTAATGGCAATGTCTTTTACTGTAATACTTTAAATTTTGATATTATTTTTCTAATATATATAAAATTCCCCAACCCCAGACCACAGTATGTCTTAAGAAGTGCCTGCTTTGTGTACTTCCTTAATGCTGCCTAATAAATCTGCCTATGCCTCTCACTGACATGTCCTAAAATTATTTTTCTGTGGCAAGCCAGTGAACTTACTCTGTGGGAGAATCAAGTGAAGGTCCCCATTTTCTCTTGGGGAGACTTCCTCAGACCCTATGTGGTGACACAATCATTAAGTAAACTTACTTTTCCCTGCCCCTATCCCTAGTAACCTCCATTCTGCGGTCTCTATGGACGCATCAGTGTCTCATTTATTCAAAGCCAGCCCTAAAGGCAGAGGGACTTCTGGGGCTTGTCTCATCAAATCTCAGATGCCAGCCTTAAATCCCACATTGGGATCTGTGCTTCTGACATACCAGCTATAAACTGAAGTCTCCAGACACCTCCACCTCCCACTTAGCACCTTGGGAATTTGCCAGGATGACTCACACAACTCAGAGGAACACTTAGGTTTGTAGTTTATTACAAAGGATATTTATTATAAAGGATACAGATGGGATGGGGGAAGGGACTCAGGCCTTTCCTGCCCTCTTCAGGCACAGGATCCTCCCAGTGTTCAACCTACCAAATCTCACTGTTCAAGTTTGGAGAGCCTGATCTCCAGCCACTCATCCCATCCCAGAGGCCAACACTCCAAAGGATGGAAGAATGGAAATGGCAACACTCCAAAACTGCTTGATAGTTCTAAAGAGGGCTGTTCCCATCCTAAGGCTCTCCAAGGGCCCCATCCTAAGTCACCTCAGTAGCTTCAACTCATGTTACAAAGGGGTCTACTATGAATAACAAGGCACTTCCAAGAAATTCCAAAGGTCTTAGGTGCTTTGTGACAGAAACCAGGGACAAAGACCAAATGTATATAATGCCACAAAAAAAATTTACTCAGGAGTGGAATTCTTGGACCATATAGTGATACTGTTCAGCTTTCAGAAGTGCCAAACTGTTCCATATCTGCAACACTATTTTATGTTCTCAGCAGCACTGCTTGAAGGTTCCTATTTCTCCATATTGCCACCAACAGTTATTTTTAGTGGTTTTTAGTTATCCTAGTAGTGATGCCAAACCTTTTACACATTTAGGTATTATGTGATTCCTAGAAATACCTAATATGTATTCTGGTTGCTCTAAGAATTTTTTTTTCAGATTGTTTCACACTGCCATATAATATTGATTTTTGTGTCATCTTTTACCCAACTTCGCTAAATTCAATAGCTCTAATAGCTTTCTTGTGGATTTTTTATGCATGATTCTATCATGTTCTACTTCTGCCTTTCATTTCTTGCCAAACTGCTGTAGCTAGAACTTCCTATACAATGTATAGTAATGAGAATCCTTGTTCTATCATAAAGGAAAAGCTTTCAGTCCTTCATTGTTTTTTTGGTGGTACTAAGGATTGAACCCAGGGCCTCTGCCCTTTTTGAACTACATCCCCAGCTCTTTTCGAGAAAGGGTCTAAGTCATTAAGTTGCCCAAGCTGAAGTCAAACTTACGGTCTTCTGGCCTCAGCCTCCCAGAGTGCTGGGATAGACAGGTGCCACCATGCCCAGCCAATCGTTCACTACTTTGGTGTTAGCTGTACGTTTTTTCATAAGTCCCTGTTGTGTTTACAACGTTCCCTAATTTCCTGTTTTTTAATAAAAAGGTGTTGAAATCTTGTAAAGGCTTTGTCTGCATTATTGAGATGATCTGTTAGTAGTGTGTTCAACTGACTGCATGTTGAACCACGTTATACTCCTGGAGAAACCCATGAACACGTTGGTGATATACCACTAGTTTTTTCCATTAACACCTCCTTTGCCAAAAGTTTAGAACTATCTTCCCCTCTACAGTAACTTAACAGTGTCCACCTTAGTTCTGTACCCGAGTACTGCTCAGTGACCACGTTTTCAATTAAACAGACTCTGGGAAGAAATCACAGACATCATACATTTCAAAAGTAGTATTTAATTATGTGTGTGACCCTGGGAGAAAGTGATACTGTAACTTTTCCTCTCTTCAGTTTTCATAAAGCACTGCCCAAGGAGCTATCTAAATGAGTGCCTTCCCAAGTGGATATACCAATTCACACCCCTGACCAAGAGCATATGAATGTTTATTTCAACAAACTGATTTTCAAAGTCTAATGAGGGAAATGTCTCATTAGTTTCATTTTGTAAATCTTAGTATATGAGAATAAATGTATTTTACAGGGAAGCAGCTAAAATTAGAGCTAGTTTTTAAATACAACCTTTCTTGACTCTACTAAGCACCAAATATATCAAAGTTTTTCTAAAATAAATGGATACATCAGGTGCATTTATACTATTCTCTTAAGAGTTTATTATAAATCAGTTTCATAGGCCACAAGAAATAAAAGGACTATATACAGCCTCACAGGAAACAGGCAAGGAGCAGAGGAGGGTCAAGATGAGTCTAGGGCCTTGGTGGGCGCATTCCCGGGGGAGGGGGCCCTGTAAGGGAAACCAGACAATCCGGTGAGACTCCAGGAACAACAGCATAACAAACAAACAGGTCTGTGGTAACGTGGCCCTGGGGAATCGGGCCCACACTTCTGTGGAGCTACTTGCTACTTCCGTAACTCTGGCCAAGGTCAAAGAAGGCCTGAAGTAAGAGTAAGAAGTTTAGTCAGTGCCTGATCTGCAATTTAAATCCCCATCCCCAACCACCCCCCCACACCACCACTTATCAAGCAATCAAGGGACTGCCCTAGGGCTGCTGGGTTCCTATACCTGGAAAACCCAACTAGAAAAACAAGGGTCACTAAATCTGGCTGTGGCTTGGTGGAAAAAACAAGGCTGACAGCCAGGACGGCAAGCTCTCTCTGGGCCTATTTTCTTATCCATATGGGTATCATCTCAACATTTCTCAAACTAGAGTTAAAAAGGCATACATAATAATAGTATTGCTAAGCCCAGAGTACCTCTTCGTTACTAGACAACATCAAACCCAGGACATAAGGCAATCTCATATCCTCTGTTGGGAATCCTTAGAATGCATTATTTCTCAGTGCCATTAGGCACTGAGAAGTACACTGGAGTTCATTTCCCTAAACATAAGGCCCAAAAGCCCAGAGGATGAGGACTAATAAATCCAATATTCCCTCTATTTCCTATCCCATTAAGCTCTAGGGAAGGAAGCCAAAGTCACTGCAGCAGAAACTTACCTCGCATACCTGGGGGAGGGGGCCGCATCCCTGGAGGGGGCATGCCCATAGGAGTCCCTCGTCCAGGAGGGATCCCCATTGGAGGACCCATGGGTGGCCGCATGCCAGGAGGAGGGCCCATCATGCCTGAAAGAGAAAAGCCCCAAGAATATAGCTCAATGGCTTGTTTGAAAAGGTAACAGAAAACATACAAAGCTCTCTACCAAGTCAAATAAACCATTCCAACCTCTAAACCTCTCCTAACAAACTGGCACTTGTGTCAAAGAGCCAGGCCTCTCAATGAATGGCTCTTGTTCAGTTAGTTCTAAGCCGGATCTCAGAGTAATCCTGCTTCATTATACAAATACATCATCAGTTTCAGTCAAGATGCTATCTCATCATGAATCCAGCTACTGCATCTCGTATCACTAGCACTGGTCTCTTCATGGGCTCCTCACCTGGAGGGGGGGCCCCTCGGCCCATAGGCGGGGGAGGACCCCCACGGCCGGGTGGATACTGGGTCGGGGCCCCTGCAATACTAGCTGTGGCAGCAGCTGCTGCAGCTGCAACAGTGCCTCTTCCTTGTGGGGTCATCACCTAAAAGGATACAGAAAGGAAGAAAGCGAGAACAGAACAGTGCAATGCAGCTTTCCACTCCCCTGCCTCCCCAACTTGGTAAAAGAATAGCAGACACCAAATTCCTTAAAGCTACAATTCATGGCATCAGAATTCCTATCCAAAACCAAGTGTCAGGAAAGGTCAAATGTGAATGTCCAATTCCCTCCCACCTTCTAGGCCTGAATTTAAAGATATCCGATTCAATTTAGGGAAGGCACCTACATTTTCAAGCAAAACTTGATGATAGATTATAAGAAAGTACATTTAATGTTGCCATAGAAAAACTGCTCAAATACAGTTGGCCAAAATCTCTTTTGTATATCTCTTCATTTTAATAGAAGTGAATGGTCTGATAATCATGGACTGGTCATTCTGGACTCCTCCCTAAACAGTGGACCAGAAGATGATCCCCTTCTACCAATTCCTCACCTGTTGAGATGGCCCACCAACCCCACGGACTGGCCCAGCAAGTCCTGCAGGAGCCTGCGGCATGGGAACACCAGCTGGGATTCCTCTACCAGCAGCCCTACCAATTCCTGGTCCCCCAGCAGCTCCAGCAAGTGGCACTCGGGCAATGCCAGTCTGAAAAATAAAGAAACAAGCTAAAATACTCAGTGGCCTAGAGAATCAGAAATATATTTTGGAATACCATTGCTAAGAGATCCCCTCAGACTTAAAAGGCATCAAAACAACTTGTAACACTACCTGCCACTATGTGCTAACACCATTCTTCCCCCAACCAAGAATATATGACCATAGGTCACCTCTGAAGCAAGCTAGAAATTAAGTCTAGAGAAATGTGTCACAACTCAACCACACATATGCAGTACTATGAAACTTAAACCAAGAGCAAAGACCTAGGTTCCACTCAGATGGGTTCACTAGACAAGAGAATTTGACGTGGCAACAAAGGGACATAGGATCCATTCCCAACTAACTCTCACTTCCTAGGTGACCTGGGCAAATAATGCCACAATGCTAGGGCTTAAGTCTTTTCATCTGTAAACAATGGGATCATAATAAAACAAATTCTACTGGAAGGATGTACTAAGCATTATGAATATGTACATATAATTCGAGCCAAAAAATATGGTAACATCTCTTATAGACATTTATAACTGAAAAAAGTTAAAATATAGAGCTAAAAAAAAAAGGAAATGACTGGGATAAACTACTTTGAACTTATTGGAGGGATAACTTTAGGTCATTAGCATGACTTACAATACTCATGAGAAAAAAATATGTTAAGTGAAAAAGCAGAGCAAAATATAACATGCATGTCATGTGTTAAGTACAAAAAAACAAATGTGGATAGAAGGGCAAAATTATTCCCTTAACAATATCTTAAAATGAAAAACGGGAAAACAAACTTGGTTAGACTCTCTCAAGCTTGCTCTATTTATAAACTTAGCTTGGTGTTTATAGAACCAAGATTATCTGGGATCAAATGTCAGTGTCATCACTTAGTTGTGACATGTTAGGCAGGTTATAAAACTCCAGTTTGTTTCACCTATAAAGTGAGGATAATTTATCTCAAAAGACTATTAAGACAGGGATTAATAAAATACTGACATGCTCGGTACACAGCAAATGCTCAATATTATAAATTGTTGTAACTACAACTGGTACAAAATAAAATGCACATGTATTCCATTGTTTGGAGTTAAAAAAATTTAAGTTCCACCTAGACTTTGCCATCACATAAAAAACTGACCCAGCCGCCCTTGGGTGCCTCTCCACTGACTACGTATATAAACTGAGGAAGAAGGGAGGTTTTAAATTCAGAAAACCCAAAACCTAGCTCCATTTCTTACTCTTTAAGTTTCCATTTGTTACCTGTAAAAGGAGGCAATGATATTCAGAGAACCTAACAAAGAGCCTGGCTCATGGGAGAGTCTCCCTTTCACAGCTTCCTGCTCAGACTCACATCTTTGGGAGGAGGTCCTTCTACTGTCATGGAGACCAGGTTCTCCCCTCGAAGCAGCACCAAACCGAGGACTCGTTTCTCTTCCCTTTCTGCTTGCTTAGAGTTCTTTGGCCTAAAGTAGGTTTAGAAGAAACAAAAAAGCAAGAATTAGAGAATGGGTAAAGTTCAGGTTCACCTGCCTAGGTATCTCCAAGATTCGCTTTATACTCTCTCCTGACAAATGGTACAGAAACTTTCCAGAGGCAGATCCTATGGATACTCTCCACAGGCTGAGTGTGTGACCCCTTAGGTGGTTATCTATCTGCTTCTGACACACAGACCAAAAGACAGGACAAAGGCAAAAAAGCCCAGCCCTGGCTCAGACACTCTCCTACAGCCAACTATGAAGATCTTTCCTTCAGCCAAGTCTCTGATATGTCAAGAGGCAGCCACAACTCCCCAAGTCAAATGAATCCCACCCACCCCACTTTCATTCAGTGTCCTTCCAAAGCCAATTCAACCTCACTGGCCTGTACTTTTGTTCCTCACCTCATTTCAGAAATAAAAGCGACAAAGGAAAAGGTAAGAGAAGTTTCACACAAAAGATGAAATGTTCACATTGGTTCCTCAAAAGCACAAAAACAAACCCCCAAACTGCAAAAAAGAGGAAAAATAACTGCAACAGGATAGGGGAAAAGGGCGGAAAGTAGGTAGCAAAGGCCAAGATCCTCAAAATAAAAGACAAAATATTCTGATTTTTTAATAAAAAACAAAAATTTTAGTTTAATGAAATTTTATATACTATTAGTTGGTTTTCTATGGATAGACCTTTTTTTCAGCTCAAATTCTCTTACTTTTAAATAATAGGCATGTTCATAGTAAGGGGAAAAAACCCTTATGGGCAGTTCAATTTTTTTCCCACTGCCTTTTACTTTTCAAAATTTTTCCAATAAATATTTTTTTATCAGAATAAAAATCAGTTTCATTTAAAAAACTGGAAGGATAAAAGAAAAAAAATAAAAAACAGAAGGGAACCATTAGGAAGTTTCACACTGATCTGCTGGTTCCTCTCTAATACATATTAGGCCCTCAGACAGCTCTACATTTTTTATCCTATACTTGCTTGCCAGAGACCACAAAAGAAAACAACAGGTCCCTTAAAAAAATCCAAGGAAATTCAGTCAGTGACAACAATATGGCAACTACCTAGGACAAAAAGTATACATATGACCACAAAGTCACATAACCTCTTTGGGCCTCAAGGTGTCTTAAATGTATTTAATTTTGTAGGCCAAAAGCTTATGATCAACGATACTTAAGGGAGTTAACCAATAACTTATGGAATTGTATCACAGAAGACATCTCCAATGTTTCTAAAATGCCAACAAAAATCACTGGCCCCAAATCAACATGGGGAGCAGAGCACTTACCCTGAAGAGGGTCAGAGGCTTCTTAAAGCAGTTTCAGACCAGGCTGCATTGGGAGAGCCCTTTAGGCTACAGCTTTACAAATAGGTAATGAAGCCAGAAAATCAAGCTCTCCCCCCTCACACCTGTGGGGAGAACATGAGAGCCCTTTACCCCAGTAGCCAGGGGCATGTAAAGTCAGAAACAAAAAGCCTAGCAGCCCTCCTCACAACTTGTACTTTGCTAGAATTAGAGAGGCTTGATGAACTAAGATTTCTTAGTGTTTAATGTCCCCACTTAAGTCTGCCCTCAAAAGCAGAACAGAGAAGAGCCAACTAGCTACATCACCTGCTGCTTGGCCCACCCACTCAGACAACTCCTCCAGACACCCCCAAAAACCCACTCCTCACTTGATCTTCCTGAATTCATCACAGTCACAGAGGATCAAATTCATATGCTTGTCGAAAGCCTTGAAGGTACCAATGAAGATCCGGCCATCTTGTAGGATGCACCTCATCCTGTAGTCAATGTGCTGCAGCATCTTGCTGCTCTTGCCCACCGTCTGTAAGAAGAAAGCAGCAAGGATGAGACTTAGTCCTTCTGGACCCACAAACCCTTGGGTCCTCCCTAAAATCTCCCACTATAGCCTTATTTTCCATGTGTCTTTCTGATAGAGCTGTCTTTTATCACAGCTCTTTTTGGAGAAGTCTCCCATGTCACCCTGTTTTCAGCCCAGTAATCTGCTATTCTCCCTTCCCTTAAAAGTCACTCTTTCTCAGTTAGGTGTGGTGGTGTACACCTATAATCCCAGCACTTTAAGGAGGCTGAAGCAGGAAGATCATAAATTCAACTCCTGCCTAGGCAACTTAGTAAGACCCTATCTCAAAATGAAAACCAGGGCCGGGGATTTAGCTCAGTGGTTCAGCCACCTGCCTCGCAAGTGCAAGGGCCAGAGTTTGATCCCTGGTACCAAAAAAAAAAAAAAAAAACCAAACAAAAACACAACATTTCAGGGAAAGGTCAACATTATGAGGAGAACAAGTGCTCTGAAAGAGTTGACTTTTAATGTTCAAAATAAAAAATAAAAAACCCATCAATGTAATCCCAGCACTTAGGAAGGCTGAGGCACAAGGTTCACAAGTTCAAGTACTACCTGGACAATTTAGCAAGATCCTGTCTCAAAAAATAAAAAGGGATGGGGATGTAGGTCCCAGGTAGAGCACCCCTGGGTTCAATCCTCAGTAACATCAAAAAAAATCTTTCTCATATTACAATTGCCTTTGTCTATGTTATATCCATTTCAAGGAGGAGTCATCAAATTAATTAAATCCACTTATACTAGAGATTAAATCATCTGCTGTTTTAAGGATTATAGATGTTTCATGTTCTATAGGATAATTTGGATATCCAAATTTAATTTAATAAATTTAGGTATCCAAATTTAATAAACAATAAAGGTCTGGAGTGGGACTGGCACTAAAATCCAATCAAGGAGAAGCTCATTATTTGAAAGGAGTTGGTCATCTTGGAAGTGAAGAGAATAGAATCTCCAAATCAAGAATTTATTAGTGTGCTTCCCAGACCCACTGTGGTAAACTTTCAGTGCTAATCTCTCTGGACAGATAATAGTATTCTTACTTATATAGTCTGGCTTCCAATGTGGCTTTGCCAAAATAGAGGGATCATACAGACATCACCATCAGGTGCCCTTGGCAAGTTTGATTCTTTTAGAAACACTACCTGATTATCAGCTTCCCATCAGTTTGACAGGTGTAGGCCAGTCCTAACTTATCCAAGTGCCCTCTCCATACCACCCAGTGTGCTTGCTGTTCATCTTCTTGAGCTTGAGTAAGTTCCTGAAACTATGAATGTGTGGATCTGAAATTTGACTCCCCCATGCTACTGCCTACTATGCTTAAGATCCACATTATGTGGTTGTGCTCTTTGTGATTTTTTTGAAGCCAAGGTCTCACTATTTAGTTCAGACTAGCCTTGAACTTAGTATGTAGCCCAGGCTGGCTTCCAACTCATAACAATCCTTCCTCAGCCCACTCCCCCACCCCCAAACCCCAGCCTCTGAGTGCTGGGATTACAGACCTGCACCACCACACCAGGGTTAGTGATCATTTTAAAGGACTTCTATACATATGATCTGAACCTTTTGGGCACCATTCATTTATTTCCCTTGTAATAGCTAAGACTTCTTGGGTCCTCACTGTATAGTCTGGCACTGTGATTAGAACTGTTCCTATCACTTAATCCTCAAAATTAGATCCATTATTATTCCTATTTTACAGATGAAGCCACTAAACCTGGAAGAGATTAAGGAATCTGACATGTCTCACCAGTGGGAAAGCTGTTCTGGAACCTAGTCAATTCTTCAGTATTGTATGAGGTTTCCCTGCTCCCAGTCTTATCCACTACCTAACAGCTAAAGAGCTTTCTAAACCCAACTGGGTTCAAATCCTTCTGCTAGTTAAAATCCTTCAATGGCAAGCTTCATCACCAATATGATAAAGATTCCTGCCAATTCCTCTCATCTCATCTTCTACCTCTTCCTTCCCATTGCAGCAACTTCGAATCATGCTACCCTTCACACTTGTTTGCCCTTGAGATTTTTAGTTCCTATTTTTGCTGGGAAAACTGACAATTTTTAGGAATCTCCCAGGAACCATCATCCCCCAAAAAACATTCTTACTTCGCCCTCCGCCGTTACTTTTGCCTAGTTCTTAATTTCCACACGAAATTATAGTATCCGTGTGCTCAACAAGAAAGCTAAAACTCGGTAAAAATAAATAAATAAATAAAACATTTCATGATGTAGCCCAAGCGCCTGAGAACTGTTACACACACAAACATTAAAAGTATGCTACACAAATGAGTGGAACTCCTGCAATCATCCTCCTGCTTCCTCTTCTCCATCCATTGACCCAACAAGGCAGTAGTTTCGGACCATAAACCTTTCCACAACTCCTTGGACTCTTAGCCCCTTTCACCAGTCTGAACCTTATACCAGGTCCTCCCTAGCCTTCTGAGGCTATCGTTCTGCTCCGAAATCTCAGACAACATTCACTCAGCATATTTACTTAATGCCTTCCGGGTCCCAGGCATTACAGCTACTGCGGTGTGGAGTACCACGGTCTACCTTCGCCACTACTGAGCGACCCGGCCCTCGCTTTCTCCCCCTACCCCGCCAAGGTCCTGGTATTCGGCGCCGGGAGCGAATACCCGCGGCTCGGGCCTTCACCGCTTTAATTGGCTCCAACCCACAGCTCCCTCTCCCATCCGCGACGGTCCCCAAAACACAGCAGATTCCGGAGCTCTAGTGCCGCTGGCCCGCGCGTTCTTACCATGTTGGCGGTTCTGATGGTTCGGATTCGCGCCGGATTCGCCCCCTCAGAGGCCTACACAGAGACCGCGGCCCGTTTCGCGCCGCCACTACCGGAAATTCAGCCGCCAGTAAAATAAGGTCGGGTAGAACGCTACTTCCGGTGTCAGCCGTGAGCCCTTGAGGTCCGGCCCCAGGGCGGAGTTCTGTGTTTTAGGGCAAGAGCAGAGGCGAGTTTGATGGGGCAATGTTAACATCAGCTTTGAAATTCTCAGTCTTAGCATTTTCTTTGGACACACACTTCATAGTTTGCGTCCTCGTTATAGCAGCTGGTGTCACCTCGTTCCTTTTCCCCCGGCATATTACTACTCCGTCTTCATTTCCTACCTTCATTTCAGGGCCTCTCTCTTCAACCACTCCTGCTTTTCTGTTAACTGGCTCTTTTCTCTGAATATTGATTGCTATCTAACATGATTCTGTAAGCAGTTTCTCCTTATCCCTGGGGATAAGGCAAAGATCCCCCACTGGATGCCTGAAACTGCATATGGTACCAAACATGTATGCTCACTTTAGGGCCACTGTTAAGTAAAATAAGGACTACTGAGAGACAAGGACTGCAATACCACAATCTGATCATCAATATGGCTACTAAGTGACTAATAGCAAGTGGATAGCATACATAGCATGTATAAACTGGCAAAGGGATGATTCACAGCCAGCAGGACGGGGGCAAGAGGGCATGGTATTTCATCATGCTACTCAGAGTAGCACACAATTCAAAACTTGAGAATTGATTATTTCTGAGATTTTCCATTTTAATATTTTTGTACCATGATTGGCTGCAGGTAACAAACCACAGTAAGCAAAACTTTGGATAAAAGAGGAAGGAAGTATGCTTTTATTCGTTCTTTTATTATCTATCCTCTTTCCTTTTAGAATGGAAGCTCCATTGTGGATATGAATTTTGTGTGTGTGTATTGTTCATTGCTATAATGTCTAGAACACCACTTAGGACACAAAGTGTTCAATAAATATTTACTGAATGAATCTCGTTCAATCTCAACACTTTTAATTATTACCTATATGCCCAGAACTTTAAAATTTATTCCTCTAGGGCCGGGGATTTAGCTCAGTGGTTCCGCCGCCTGCCTCGCAAGCTCAAGGTCCTGAGTTCGATCCCCGGTACCAAAAAAAAAAAAAGTTATTCCTCTAACCCTGGTCATTTCTAATTCTTGGCCTTTTTTACCCAACCCCCTGCTTGACATGACTGTCTAGTAGGTACACTAAATTTAATATGTTGAAAACTGAATTCTTGATTCTATTCATTCGTCTTTCCTAAACCATTTCTCTATCAGAGATCACCTTTGCAGTTTTTTAAGTTTAAAAAAAAAGGACAGAGTGACAAACTTGAAACATACTTCTCTCTCATCTCATAATCAACCCATGAGGAAATCATGAACCCCCACATTCAAATTGTCTTTATTGTTGTCACTCCACTGCTACCATCCTAGTCCTAGCCATGCTCATCTCTGGCTTGGATTACTGAATGAGCCCCTAACTGGTCTCTTTGCTTCCTCTCTCATACTTACATAGCCAGAGGAATCCTTCTAAAATGAGCTTGAATTATATCAGATTATTTCATTGCCCTACACCCCACCTCCCAGACTTCTGAGCACCTGTGGACTAAAATCCAGCCCTGCACGCCTTTCCGACCTCGTCTCCAATATTCTGCTCATTCATCAGCCTCCACTAGTCTCCTTGTTGTTCCTCAAGCCCAGTAAGGAAAGCTACCACCTCAGAGCTCTGTCATCTTCACAACATCTCTAAAAGGTGTGTTCATTCAGCCTATTTCTGTAAATCTATAGATGAAGATGTGGAGGCTCAGAGATGAATTAGCTTCCACAAGGTGGCAGTAAGAATGGGAATATAGGTCTACCAGGCTCTTCAGTTGTTCCTTTGCCCCCAAGTTACTTAAGCACCTATCATTCCTGTGTACATTTTAAAATATTTATTTAGCACCTACAAATGCCATGCCATCTTAGGGGATATAGAGTTTCTTCCTCCAAGGAGCTTATGTTCCAGTGAGAAAGACAATAACCAAACTAAGAAGTGTAATTAAAGTAGCATTAGAGTAATGTGAAAAAAATAAAGCACGGTAGGGTTGCTGAAAATGTTGAGGTACAAATTTGCCTAGGTAATCAGGGAAAGCCACTAGGATCAGCAGTTATATAGAACTACAGCTGTCACCATAGTTCTGCTATAAATTTTGCCTGGACAACTCCAACATCTCTCAATTTTATCTTAGTCTCAGTGCTGTTCATCACACTTTATCATTCATTCTCAAGATTTCCCACAGCATCTCTTCCAGAACATCCATCCCATGTATTTACTTTTGTCAACATATCCAGCAGAAAACTGATCTGAAATACAAAGTGTGATTGTAAAATGTAGTGTTTAAATTTTAAAATTTATTACACTAAAAGACACATTGCCATTAATCCACCTCAAAATATTCCTCTTCTCTTTGAACACACTTATCCCATTGTTCTTGCCACTTTCTGAAGCAATTTTGGAAATCCTTTATGTCTTTAGTTGTGCTGTTGTGGCTGCCTCAGTATTCTGAATCAATTAAAAACCTTTACTTTTCACTGTCATTTTTACTTTGGGGAAAGGCCAGAAGTTGAATGGTGCCACATCCAGTAAATAAGCTGGATGAAGACACACGGTAAAGTTATTACGAGCCTGCCCTTCCATTGGATGGCACTCAGTGGCAGCATTCACTGTATTTTTTATCAGACCTTGTAAAGACACAAAAGAAGACTTCTAAGACTCCTTCAGAAAGTGGCAAGAATGATGGGATACGTGTGTTAGAAGTGAGGGGAAGTATTTTGAGGGGGATTAATGGGAGTGTCCAATAAATTTTTAAATTTTAAATATTCACACTATTTTTTAATCACCCTTTGTATTTCATTAGTTTGGTCCAATATTGCAAAATTTATTATTCTTCAAAATTTCATATATTGGGCCTTCTCTCTTAAAAAGGCAATTAAGGACCAGGGATTTAGCTCAGTGGTGCCGCCACCTGCCTCACAAGCGAAAGGTCCTGAGTTTGTTCCCAGGTACCAAAAAAAGGCAATTAAACCTGTTTTGGTGGCAGTTTAGCAGACTTAGGCAAAGGTAAAGCCCTTCTGTTTTTACTCGTTATTAGAACAACATAAACTATATTAAATATTAAAATTCACAAAATGAAGCTTACTTCCTCCTAGCCAAAAAGTAGCATTCTGGTTTCCAAAGAAAGTAGAGGAAAAGACAGGAACTGTTGGCTAACAGCAGTGAGCATCCTGCTGAGCCAACTCTGTCTTACAGCCTGTTGAACAGGGTAATTTGGGAATCCACCTTGTGTTCTGGAGCAGCCATGGACAAGAGCGTGGCCTGTCCCCTTGTGTAACCCGGCTTTGTGAGATTTTCCCAGCCTTCAGCTGTGCCTTAATATTCAAAGAAGCAATGCTTTTAACCTTTTAAGAACATTGGTGAATGGAACTCTAGGAATTCAGTAGTTTTGTTGTTGTTGTTGTCTTTTAGGATTCTAAAATGTCATGTTTCAACCAATCCCAAACTTCACTTTAAAGAGAAGTATTTAGCTATTCTCCAAAACAAGTCTGGGTTAAAATTAACAAATTAAGTATAAGACTAGATACACAATGAAAATATGGATTTTATTCCTTATATATTTCATGCATATTAGGAGGAAATAAAAGGATAATATGGTATTTACTAATGGAACATGATGAGGCAATAAGAAAATTTCATGTTTCCAGGAATCTAGTACCATCTGTTCTCTTTTAGAAAGAAACTGATTCAAAAAAATTTTTTTATGTTGAGGGAGGGATCAGGAGAGGTTGATAAATGGGTTCTGAGGTATAGTTAGGAACAATAAATTCTGGTATCCTGCACATAGCACGACCATTATACTGTACTCCAAAAAGCTTGAAGAAAGGACTTTGAGTGTTCTCACCATTAAAACAATATATTTTTGAGGAAATAGATTTTTTTTACCCTGATGAAAACATTACATAATGTGTATATATCACCATGTTACCCCTAAACATATACAGTTCATTAAAAAATATATTTAAAATTCTGGGTTTATTTTTCATAAGTGAGAAATATATGTGCAGATTATTACAACACTTGTGTGTATGTATTTATTAGGTCCACTTTAATATGCATCACCATACCTGGTTGTTTTGTTTTTTGTTTTCTGTTTTTTGAGACAGAGTCTTGCTATGTAATTTAGGCTGGATTTGTACCCACTATGCAGACCAGGCTCACCTCAAACTTGTGGCAATCCCCCTGCCTCAAACTCCCAAGTGCTGGGATTACAGGTGTGTGCCAACATGCCTGGCCACCATACCTCATTTCACAAACAAGTGCTGTCACATTGCTAGCCATCTTGAAAGTCCTTCCTGCCCCAAACTTCTCTGTAACCTAGAGGTGACTATGACACAGAGTCATTATACATGGTGCTACTATATCTTTCCAAGTAGTCATATTTCTACAATTTTTTCCATCAGATTACATAGTTCCCACCTATTGCAATTATTGAGTCAAATGTTTCCATACTAAAATTGATGTTCATTTTTCACAATCACCAATTTTTTCTCCAGAAAACTCAGCAAAAACCAACATGAAAAAAGACCATTCTAAAACTGAAAGTGAGGAAGAATGATGAGGGTTCTGAATTCAAGACCAAAGCAAAGGATAAGAAGCCAGGGAAAGAACTGATGTACAAAAAGAAAACTTAATGAATGCCTACTTTTTTATTCCATCTAATTATAAAAAGTGGGGGGAGTCCATTTAATTTCTATTGCCACTTTACTCTCAGAGTATGGGGGGAGGCTGGGATTTCTCCTGGAGACCCTCAGAGGTGAATGAGGCAGGACCATCAAGGTAAACCTTCAGCCACAACCCCTCCCACACACAGGCCTTCTTCCTAAGTGTGTCCTTTGGTGTCTGGGAGGTTAAACTTACTGCTAAGGCATCTCACATCCTCCCCACTCCTGCCCATGTAACACCTCTCCCAAAAAAAGCTGTTCCCTGAGACAGCGTGCCTCTTTCTTATGTCCTTGCCCACTCCCTGTGCACCCAGTTTCTTTTCTGTATACTCTGATATCTGCTCAGAGGTGACATGGCAAAAGCCTCATCCTCACTCTGACACAAAAGATGGCCTCAATTAGCTTCCTGCAGAGACCATGGGATGTAGTCAGGGTCCACTTGGGCCCAGGGCAGGACTGGGCAGAGGACAGGGCTGACCTGCAGTGTTTGCAACTGAGAGATCGTTTAGTCCAGTGGGGCTCTGGATTGGGCAGGACCTGGGTAATTGTCTCAGTTGAGTCAAGGGTGGGGTTTTGTCTCCTAACTTGAAGCAGTCACTTTTAGGAGTCCTTGGGGAGTCTGCAGCTCCCTGTGGCTAAGAGCTGGTGCCTCAGAGGAGTGCAGCTTCCCTTAAGGGAGGGAGAGGCCCTTCCCTCAAGTAGCTGGGGTATCAGCCCCAAAAAGATCACCTGACTGAGCATCCCCCGTGCAGATTCTTCCTGAGGTGTGGGACCACAGAAGGCCCTCTTGTGCTGCCTGTTCACCTTCTTGCTGATGCTAACCAACACCCCAAATGTTTGACACCTCCACAGGGCAGTCACTGGATGTCTCTAAGTGCTGGCTTGCTACTAACACCTTACCCACACTCCCTACACACACAGGACTTTCCCTAAATGAGGCTGATTTATTGCTATGCTCCAGAATGTGTCCTCGGGGCCTACAGGAGGTGACACAGCTCTGAAACGTCACTCATACTCCACATGCACACAGAGATCCTCATTGTGTCTCTGCTTTAAGATAAGGCCTGACTGGTGGCTCTAGTCTTGCCCGTGAGCCTCTCACATACAAGGCTTCTCCTCTCAGTTTATCCTCCAGTGTGAGATCAGATTTGACTTCTAGCTAGAGCTCTGCCCACACTCCCCACAAACATAATGCTTCTCCCCTCTGTGTCCTATGGTGGACAAGGAGGTGTGATTTCACACCATACTCACCCCACTCACTGCACATGTGAGGCTTCTCCTGTGAGTGTGCCTCTCATGCATAATGGGGTCTGACTTGAGGCAAAAGCCTTCCTCACACCCTGAAAATTGAAGGCTTCTCACCTGAGTATCCTCTGGTGTGCTGAGTAGGACTGAGTGTTGCTAAGGCCTCAAACTCCCTGCAAACATAACCTTCTCCCCTAAGCAGCCTCTGGTGTCTTCACCTCATCATGAAGCCTCGTCCACACTCCAGGCACATGGAAGGTTTCTCACCTGAGTGGATCTTCTGGTTATGAAGAAGGATGACCTCTGGCCAAAGCTTCACTCATGCTTGCTGTGAATGCAAGGATTCTCCCTAAGTGAGTCCATTGATGTCTACTGAGGATAGACTTATTTCTAAAGCTATACTCACACTCCTTGCACAAGAAAGCTTTCTCTTCTGAATGTTTTCTGATGGCTGCTGATGTTGGGCTTCTAGCTAATGCCTCTGCCACCCTCACTGCACACATGGCTTCTCCATTGAGTGTGTCCAATGGTGTCTGATGAGGGTCGACTTATGGCCTGAAATCACTGCAAACATAGGGCTTCTTGCCTGCAAGAGTCTTGGACTTTGCAATGAAGTTTGATTTCAGGCTACAGTCTGGCTCACACACTCTATAGTCCACTGCTCCAATATCAAGGTCTCTAACTCCTTCAACCCTTTGGTTACAAAAGGTTTACCCTCTGAGCTGAGTGAGGCTCTTTTTCTACACCATGTTACCTCCTCTTGACGACTGTTCTTGGAAGAGGGTGGAGAATGTCCTTGAGGCTTCCTTTCCTCCTTCTCTCCTGTGCCCACACTTGCGAGTCTTTGAAGCCACCTTCTCTCTCTCACAACTTTGGTGGTTTCACTCTAGAAGCTTTGATCACAATACTGCTGCTCCTGGGACTTCTGATTCCTGGGCTGGAGTCACCTGGATGGAAGAGACTTTTTACATGTGATTCTGGGAAAATCTGAAGTACATGTTGACTGAGGAACTGCTGACAGGAAAAAGCCAGAAGCAGGAGGAACCAGGGGAGACTTCTAGCTTTGGTTCTGCTAAAGAAAGGAAGTCTTCAGTTCCAGCAGCTGTAAGTGGGGCTGTGAAGCTCTGCTGGATATCTTGGGGCAGAGTGTCTTATTGCCATAACTGCAATTGATAATATATGAATAATACAATTTGTTTCTCTCCTTTATATTCCATTCTACAACTTACATTTTCTATTGCAATCCAGAAAATCGATGCCAAAAACATCTTCAACATGTCAGACTAGAAATCTTTTTTTTTTTTTTTTTTGGAACCAGGGATCGAACTTGGGACCTTGCACTTATGAAGCAGGAAGCGAAACCACTGAGCTAAATCCCCAGCCCTCAGACTAGAAATCTTTGAAGCAAGCACTCTACTCTGTAAAGAGCTTCCACTACAGTTAGCCTTTTCTTCTACTAAAATCATCTAAGCCACATTATCATCACATTAGGTCTTTAGTCAAATGTTACTTCCTCGTTAATTTCAAAATTCACCCAGCTACCCTATCACACTCAACCCTACTTACTTTGCTTTATCTTATTATTTTTTACTATGAAGCAATGATCACCTTTTAACATGCTATACTGTAATACCCCTGTGTATAAAGCCTTTTGCTTGTTGTCTGTTGCCTTACACTGGAAAGTAAGCCCAATGAGCCAGGGATTACTATTTCACTTACTAATAGGTTCTACATGTCTAAAACATTTTCTGGAAAATAGTAGGTAGTAATCCATTTCTCCTAAATTAATGAAGGAAAGGAAAACAAAGAATATGGCCTCACCCAAAGACAGCAGATTCCAGTTTTCCAGCATCCCTTCATTGTATATGTTCCTCGCTCACAGCTCAGTCTCTTCTATTCTCCTCCATGAAGATAATAATATGTCCTTGGATGTGACTGTTACCCACAAACATGCAGGAAATGCATGAACACCAAGCCACCACCAATTTCCCCAGTGTGAGGAACATAGACCCCTCTTACTGGAAAACCTGGAAACATGAGAAATTGGTCTAAATCATTTCCAAGTACATGGTTCTCCATATAAGTTCTTCTGGGCATTACTGCATGCCTGACTTTATGATAAAATCTAAGAAGCACATCAGAGACACACAAACTTCAGCCCCTGACACCTTATGATTTCACAGGAGAAACAGTGTAGGCATCAATTTGAAAACCTTAAGCAGTGTTCAGGACACTGACTTCAAGGATCATAATGGAGCAACTCTGAAATGGAAGAATAGAGGATGGGCTGGAGAAGAAAAACAACCTCGTGGGGCTTGTGCTGACCATCAGGGCCAGAGAAGACTTAGAGGAGAAAATAAAAGAAAACTATGATGATAGAGAAAATGAATGAGGTATGAAACGAGCATTACTGTCGAGTTCAGGTTACTAAATGGAACCTTTAAAACCCTTGTCTTTAGGATGAAATAAATAACAAGTTGTATTAACATGTCATGTCACCTTTTTGAGTTAAATATAAATACTTTGTCAAATAAGAAATTGAGCCAAGGATTTAGCTCAGTGGTTCTGCCGCCTGCCTCATAAGCGCAAGGTCCTGAGTTTGATCCCTCGTATCAAAAGAAAGAAAGAAAGAAAGAAAGAGTAAAATAAAATAAAAACAAAATGCCTTTGCCTGTGTATTTTAACAACCATTTTATTTTATTTTCTTCTTTTTTCTTTTGAGACAGGGTCTTACTGTGTAGTTCAGTCTGGCCTTGAACTTATTATGTAGTCCAGGCTGGCTTCCAACTCACAGCAACCTTCCCGCTTCAGCCTCCAGAGTGCTAGGATTACAAGTGTGCACCACCACATCTAGCCTAACAACTATTTTCAGTTATGCTTCCCTCATCTGCCTAAATGTTGATCCCTTGGCAAGAAAGAGAATTTGTCTGTTTTCTAAATCAACCAGCAATTCAAGGGGGAAAGGGAATGAAACCCCAGCTTACCGGCTGTGGGGCTTCCCCTTCTTTTCTTAGAACCAGCATATTGTTAGAAAGTAAACCTAAAGGAAGAAAAAGAAGCTGTGAGATCAGACCTCCCAAGATATTCTGAGAGTGCTCCTGAGCCTAGGATGGGAAAAGCAGCCACTTCACTCAGCTGTGACCTGAACATTCTCTCATAAGGCTGGAGACGTGGCCATCTCTTCACCTCTCCAGACCCTCAGCCATGAAGCCAGTTTCTTCATGGTCTTCATATCTTCCTTATTCCTGGAAAGCAACATCTTCTCTCATTCCTCTGTTCCAGGACAGAGTGATCAGGCAACACCAGGGCCCCAGAGTCAGCCCAGAGTATGCCTTGAAATACCTCTAGAGGGCCAGGTAGATATTATTTCATCTTGAGGTGGATTTCTGCTGCCAGGGTGGTTTGTTCCAATCTGAACTGTAAAAGCCCATCTTGTCTGTGTGCACAGGACCTGTAGGATAGAGCAACAATGTGATGTTGCAGGGTCTTTCCTGGGAGCCTAAGCCTACGCCTCTTCTGCAGAGATCCTGTTCTCTTATTCCCTCCCCATTCAACAAATGTGGCATTTCCACCTACAGGGGTTCCCTGGAATTCTGTCTTAATTCTTTCCCAGCCCATTGGCCCTCAATTCTTTCCCCTGCCTTTCCTCCTTTACCTTCAAACCTTACAATTTCCTCCACCTCTGCATCTCAGATTCCAACAACACATCTTGCCTCAGCCTCTGCATCCTCAAGCCTGGTTCAGAGAGCAGACAGAATGCAGCATATTGCTAGAAAAGGAGCCTCTGAATGTCCCCTTCCAGATCACTTGGGACATGCAGCACTCAGCTTCTGGTTCCTGGCCCCAGGTTCCATCGGTATTCAATCCTCTATGTCCCTGTACTCTGCAGAGTTTTGGGGGTCTGAACAGTCCTTCCTAAGGGGCAGCTCCAGGCCTCACAACAACTCTGTAAAGATGACCCCCACCTTCCATTTCTTTATATGTGTGCCATGTGACCTTATCAGAGACATCCACTTGTGGCTCCTGATGGGCCCAAACCAAAGCCCTCCATTCCTGTGGTCCTGCAAGAGGCAGGTGGTGTTAGGAGCTATGTCACCTTCAAAAGCTCCTCAGACACCACGTCCTGACTCTCAGGCCAAGTGACTATGGTCCCACTGTGGCTAGTACCCTGCTGAGGCTAGCGGGAGTCCCCTGAGACACTCCTGTGACTCATCCCCAGCACCACAGCAGAGATGCTCAGCCCCTCTTCTGTCTGTGAGCTTCTCACACCATATGGCAACTCCTCTATGTATATAACTTTTTAGAATTTATGTAATTTTTACTAGAATATGAGCTTCTTGTAAGAAGAAATGCACTTCTGTTGTTTTGCTAGTCCCAGTGATCAGAATTTTAAAAGGTCTTTGTGGTGGATTTTATCATTGTTCCCAGTTATTTGTTTCTCTCTAAAAGGACTGTACTTTCGTGCCCCTAACACCAGGCTTGGCCTTGTAACTCGCCTTGGACAAGAGGTGAATGAAAGTGACAGTGACACTTCTAAGCCCTGCATGATTCCATCATCTGTCTTGTTCTGAGAATAGTATGTTCCCAAAGGCACTTTAGTATAGTACACACATGTTCACATGTTCGTTTTACTTAATTAAGTCTAAAGCTGCCTTCCTATAAGCCCTTCCCCCTTCACTTATTTATTACAAAAGGACAGGAAGAAACTAAAGGCCAGAAGGAATGCCTAGGTTAGGATCAAAAACAGCGGAGAGAATAGATCAGATGTATCCAGATATCGTCCAGCACCCACTTCGGGGATGGGAAGACACTAGCCCACCTAAATAAAAGGAGCTTGGGATAAAGCTCGGGGGCTTTCAGCTCTGATGCCCCCTACCACCTCATGTTAGCTGTCTATCCTCTTTCTTTTCCATCTTTTCCCTCAAATAAACCGTCTTCTTTATGTTAACTCTTCCTTCTTTAATTCATTTACTGAAGCTCAGAGTTACGTTCCCAACAATAGCATGTGCCAGGCAAGGAGCCCATCCTGACTCAACACCACCACGAGGGATATTTGTCTACTTGGTCCCAGCTGAACTTATCCTCAAAGCCCAATAAATATCAGAGAGGTATGACTGGAGCCATCTTCCCGATTCGGGAATTCTTTGGCCAAGAATAATCCTACTTCCTTCAAAAAAGAAATCAGAATTCCAGGAATCCTACCCCAGTCAGGGAACGAAGGTCCACGTATGCCCAGGAACTCGGGGGTTCCGGGCTGATCACTCCGTTCGCTACGCGCCCACCGCTCTTAAGGGTAACCTGGGGCCCAGGATCTAGACCCAGGAGGGCCTAGCTCACCAGGACCAGCGGGACTGTTCCCTCCAGCCATCGCCTCTGACCTACGCCAGAACCCTGGGTTCCAGAATCCTCGTAGGCTCCGCTCCCCTTGGCTGCCATGGAGCAATTTGGGGGCCGTGCAACAGTTAATTTACCACGACAATAACTACAGTAGTGACAGCCTCTCTGTATCCTTTTGTAAAATACTCAAGGTGAAAACAGGTACTGGCTCGCGAGAGATTTCTGTCCCCTCCGCCAGTATCCGGAAAGACTACACTCCCCAGAAGACCCTGCGAGAACTTTCGCAGACACTTCCGAGTCTGGATTTCCGGTCCTATTTCGGACTTGTTTCCGTTCAGGTTTTTACTCCTTCTATGAGCCGAAATCCCTGTGCTAGGGCTCCGTGACTTATAATCCACTTAATGTGAGTATCCCCGCGCATCTCTGTGGTCATCACCATTTTACTTGAGGATACAGACTGGACAAACCCATCTCACGAAAGTCTCGGCCTAGGGCCGGGGATGTAGCTCAGGGGTTTCGCTGCCTGCTGCACAACCTGAAGGACCTGAGTTCGATCCTCGTAGCAAAAAGACAAACAAAAGTCTCCGCCTTTACCCTGAACTCATTTTCATTTTGTCAAAGTCCTCAAAAGGCCGGGAATTTAGCGCAGTGGTTCCGGCGCCCGCCTTGCAGGTGCAAGGTCCCGAGTTCAATCCCCGGTACAGGAAAAAAAAAAAAAAATCTTAAAAGCAAAGTCCCCCATATTGACAAACTCTCTTCAAGTTGCTGGAGGGATGGAAACCTCACTCAGGCGGGGTTCTGGCCTTTTATCTAATACCCTGATTATGGATCAGGAATCAATATCGAAGCTGTAAAATACAAAAGAGCTTTCTTTATGGGGGAGATCTCAGGGATTGCAATTCAGAAGACGCTAGTTCAGGCAAACTGGAAGTGTATTCCAAGGAGGAGACCAAAGGACTTGGGTTTAAGAAGGGAAAACTCATGATTGAGGCAAGCCACAAAGTCCACGAGACCACATCCCATTCTCAGCCTAAACGTTGCCTGTTTTTGGATAGTCTGTCTCACACCGGAAAATGATCGTCTTGGGTAGAATTTACCGTAATTTCGCACGTTTAGGAACTAGGCTATTCTTGTTCCTTCTTGCACTACACCAGTTAGAGTTCTGCAAAGCAAGCCTATTTCACTTGGGAAGAACATTAACATTGTAATGGAAAATAAAAATTAAACTGCGCCTGCCTCGCAAGCGCAATGTCCCAAGTTTGATCCCTGGTACCAAAAAAAAAATTAAATTGAATTATCCCTGTTTCGAAAAGGGAACTAGACCTTGTCCTCTTTCCTTTAGAGGGAAAAATGTATGTGTAAATGACATGCCCCAGGCTGAATAAGCATCTTGACAGCTTTTCAACTTGAAAGTTTTTCTTAAACCACCACTCCCCACACCAGCCATCTCTTTGAAATGTAAACATTTGGAAAATAGTGCCCCATCTCCCTGTCACACATATTCCTTAATATTGCTTAGATTTAGCCAAATTGGTTTTAACTCATTTTTATTTGCCCTTTCTCACCATTAGAAGTTTCCTTGAAGCCCAGGTATGGCAGCACATGCCTGTAATCCCTGAACCCTGGAGGCTCAGGCTTAAGGATCACCCCAAGTTCAAGACCAGCCTTGGCTACATAGTGAGTTCAAGACCAGCCTGAACTATACAGCGAGACCCTGTCTCAAAAACACACACAAAAAAAGTTTCCTTGAAGGAGAATTTGTTTCACACCTTCCTTACAAACATACGGCTTATTTGTACACAAACAGTGTAGTTTCATCTTCAGTTCCACTAACTCAACACAATATGGTCCTTTTGAGTTACCTTCAATATAAAAGTGATATGATACTGTTTGTATTTAACCTACTTTAATTTGCTCTTTCAGTAAGATGGTACTGTAGGGGTGACTCTGTTTCTGAGCTTGTTTGCACATATAAAATGTACACAGAGCTCACAAAATGCATACATTTTATTTTAAATAAGTGACTTTGATCTTGACTTCACATAATTTGTTCTAATTACCCACATGAAATTGGGTTTAGGAATATAGTTGATTGCTTTAGCTTGCAATACAATATTCAGTTCTAGATGTGTCTGGGCTAATGTGCTGTAATTGGCAATAAGTCAATATAGCATAGTATCAATTTGCTCATTAGTGTTCAAGTCTCCGCTTGGCCCCACAGTTTCCTTTTGTGGCCCAGCCTGTCCACCAACCTCTCCTAGCTGCTACGAAAGCCCCTTTGCCTCAAAGTCCAAGTCCAAGGTGACCGACAGGGGGCGCACCACCGAGCCGCCGGAACCCAGGCGGCGCCCGAGCAAGCTTCGGGCCTAATTCCCAGGTCCAAGCGGTCGTAAGAGTGGCAAGGACCTCTGGGGAACCCCAAGCACCATCCCGAAGAGAGGAGAGCATGGAGACCTTTACAGAGGGAAGCCCTGGGTGACGGACTGATGCTTCGTCCTTCCCGCAGCCTTTCCAGAAAGACTCTCGCCTTCTGGCCCCAGAACCCAGGGTTCTCTTCTCGGTTCAAAATACTAGCCCTGGGCCGGGGATTTAGCTCAATGGTTTCTCCGCCTGCTGCGCAAGCGCAAGGACCCGAGTTCGATCCCCGGTACCCTACCCCCCCCCAAAAAAACACCTGAGCCCTTCTCCACTGGGCCGAATTGGATCTTATTTCCCACTCTGAATCCTTGGTTCCCCCTCCTTCCGCCCCCCAGTGGTTCCCTTAAGAAGTTTTCACCCGACTCCACAACGTGTGACCCGAAGCCTTGGCCCACCTTTGCCTCACAGCCTCAGTGTTGATCTCTGCAGCTGGCACCCCCTCGCTCCGCGAGACTCCTGACTTGTCGCAACAGAAGAGTCCTTGACCTCGCTCGAGAACTTAACCACAGACCCCCCAGTGTCCTCCTCCACGTCCATTCCCACAGAGGCTGAGTCCCAATTCTAAAGCTTCCGTGAAGGGAGGCGCCCACCCAACAGCAAGAATGGAAAGGGGCTGGCGGTAAGTGCCTCCAGCCCTCTGCATCGTCCCAAGATCTCTCTTGGTGGTGATTAGGGGAGGGTGTTGGGGACCCAGGGAGAGGTGAAGCCCCAAACCCAGTGCACCCTCTGGGCACAAGTGCTTCGCTGTCATGCCTGCCCTTGGCCACAGAGAAACTTGCAGCACACTGGCTGAGAACATCCACTGTGGAAATGTCACCACCTAACAGATGTAAGCTAGAATCACAGTCAGCAACAGATTAGAAACCAGAGACACCCAATGTGTAGAGACACCCAATGTGTAGAGACACCCAATGTGTGAATATACTAAAAATCACAGAATTAGACTTTTTAGACGGGTGAATTTTATGGTATGTGCATTATACCTCCACAAAGCAGTTATTAAAAACAAAGAAATGACTCTTGGGCCGAGGATTTAGCTCAGCGGTTCCACTGCCTGCCTCGAAAGCGCAAGGCTCCGAGTTTGATCCCAGGTACCCAAAAAAAAAAAAAATGAAATGGCTCTTTGGACCCAGATCCTCTTTCCTACTCCTGCAGATTTGAAAGTTAATTCTGAAGAAGCAAGCAAAGTAGGGGGCTGGGGGGGCAGTGTCTAGAACCCATTCTCCTGCTAGAGCCAGGTGGGGCAGAGAGAAATAGAGGGCAAGGCATCAATAGCCTGGCAAAGTAGGACCCAAACACACTGCAAGCCCAAAGACCAAAGGTGTGAGCAAAGTGACAGTGACCAGGAATTCTGGACTTCTCCAAACTCTTTAGAACTTTGGGGATTGTTTTAGTCTATTTCACAATATTATAACAAAATATCTGAGGCTGGGTACTATATAAAGAAAAGGGATTTATTTCAGCTCACTTTTAAGGGTGAAAAGTCCAAGCTCAGAGAGGCACATCTGGCAAGAGCTGCATGCCGCATAATAACATGGCATGACATACCAGTAAGCAGCATGTGCAGAAGACGCCAAACATACGGAGTGACTTCACTTTATAACATGGTAGTTTAATGGTAACACAGTCCCCCTTGAGACCTAATCCACTCCCTTGGGATAGATATTATCCTTCCAGGGTTGGAGCCCCCATGACCTAATTGTCTCCCAATAGGCCAACCTTTTCAAGGTTTCACCATCTCTCAGTCCTGCTACATTGGGGAACAAACTTCTAGTACATGAACTTTTAGGGGACAAACTGTTCAGACCGTAGCAGCATATTCCAGTTATGGCCACATTATCTCATTTGCTCCCCAAAGGCTCCTTGTAGGAGTCATAAGATACTTGCCTAGATTCAACAGATGAAAATATGGAGGTAGACAAATCTCCAGTGCCTTGCTTGTGGTCCCACACATAGTGAGGGTCCCATCCCTGATTCAGGTGACATCTCTAAATGGAGTCAGACCTCACTCACATAATGTTTTTGCTTTGGGGAGCATTCCAGTTGTGAATTGTCCTTCTCTTGTGTGGGCAGAAGTAACACAGCCTCTGAATACTGGTTCCTTACTTTCCCTGATGCTGCCTCTTGGCCTGGTGGGGGAAGGAGGGGACAAATAAAAACCAGGACCCAGAGTCACCACCTGGCCACAGTTTTCCTACTGATCTGTGTAAAACATGTGCATTGGTCCCTCTGGCTTTTATCTGACAGTAGCTGTCCTCTGCTCTGGGAGTGCTGAGTCCTATTCCAGGTCCCAGATACCCAGACAGGGGCCTAACTTCCTGAGTCTTACATGGAAAAAGAATCCTCAGCAGTCACTTGAAAACAAGACCCTTCAGCCACACCTTCAGTGCTGATCAAAAAAGGTTGATAAATTAACATTCTGCTCACACATTGTGTTCCTAACACACACCCATTGCTATCACCCAGATCCTCATGACCTCTCTTGCCCTGCACCACAAAGTACTCAGCTATGAGCTCTTCAGTGTGGGTTAGTAGGTGGAGGGCAATGGCCTTGTGATAGCACCAGCTCACATTATCCAGCTAGGGTGTTACCTGCACGCAACTGGATCCTCTCCATTGTACTGGTTTACAAGATTCAGAGAGCGACACTGGATGTTTTGTAAGCAGATACTCATAGCTAATTATATATACATATACTTTTAATTGGAGAGATAAATTAACAAGATGCCCTAAGAAGCTTTCCCATTGACAAGGGTTTTTATGACAAAACCACCACTGAATTTAGATACTATGGACATTTGGTTGAAATTGCACCTGTTATGTGTTTGTTGCTGTTGCACTGGGCTTTAAGGTTTTACTTTTTCTGATTACACCCATTGAAGAGGATTAATTTGGAGCTTACCATCCATAGCTTGAGAAATAGGAATGTTTACTATCCTGATGAAATATTAGAGTGAACCTCTCTGGTATTATTATTCATTAGAGCAATGTTTATTTCTGTTGACTTGAATGTCCAATATACGAATCTCAAATATTAATTAGCTAAACCTTGTATTAAGAAGAGCAAAGAAAAAGAACATCCAGTGAAAGATTAAAAGGCATGCTTTTATGTCACCTAAGTTAGTTTCTGTGTTCTCAAACTAGATTATTTTTCTTAAAATGGGCAAATGTGTGGAATTAAGCAGTTCTGCATCACAGGCATGTTGGAAACATCACAAAGGAAAGGCAGATCTTGAGGCAAACTCAAGGGCAGAGCAGAGAAGAAATCTTTCTGAGCCTTGAATGCTGGCAATAGACTCCAGACCCCACCTGACAGTTATTTAGGGATGTAGTTCACTCTCAGAAATGGACTATTGGTACCCCACGCAGTAGCTCCCCCAACAGTATAGAGCTTGTCTTCTAACAGGAATTCTCAAGATGATCTCATGCACACTGCCTCCTCATCCTCTGAAATAAGTGTACCCTCTACCCCAGGGGAAAGTTGTATGTCCAAGACCTGTGTAACCCCCTCCCCAGGGCAGTGATGCAAGTGCTTGGCAGAGTGGAATTTTCAGTTTTCATAGGATAACATGAAATAGCAGAAAAGAAAAGCTTTATATTTTGGTGGCTTTAACTGCCTTGTTTCCCTTTGATCAAAGGGCTCCACATTTTCATTTTCCCCTGGGCTCTGCAAATTATGTAGCCAGTTCTGTCGGTTTCATTATTAACTACTAGGGGTAAATGAGGATTGGGGAGAAGGCAGTAAATCCCAATAGCCCTCAGAGGCTAGGGTGACATTTATGTTATAGAATCGTTGTGTTTTGTTACTGACATAACCCCTTGGACTCCATGTCCCAGCAGGTGAGCCAGCTCAGGGACTGCCACAGGCCCATCCTGCCCTCTGCTCAGATCTGTCTCCTCCTGGTTTCATTGAACATCCTGGTCCCTGCCCTCAAATCACCTGTGTCCTTCATCCCCCCTAGTCTAGCTCTCCTTCCCCCTGTTCCCTATGTCAGGGAGATGTGCAGATCTTGCCCTGTACTCTAGAAAAGACATTAGTCCTGGTTCCCAGCAGAAATTCTGATATGGGCCCAGGGAGAGCTATCAAGATAAGGGAGACCAGGAGGGAGGCCTTGTACACACCTGACCAGTCAGCTTGATGCTGGCAGCCATAGTGGGCTACAAATTGGTCTTGGCAGGAAGAGACACTGACTGATTCTAGACTGCATACCTGATGGAAGATGCAGATACCCAGAGTTCTATAAAGGACCAAAACAGAAGACACTAAACCAATCTGGATTCTAGCCATCATTTCTGCAAAACAGGAAACACTCTTTATAGCCCATTAATATCCAACAATGAGAAGAGGTATCCTCCTCCAAGTAACAGTTTGGTAGAGAAATGGGTCATGCACATATGCTTACAATCAACATAATGGGAACTATGATCACACTAGAGAGTATCCTGTTTTCTAGTAGAGAAGAGGGGATGGAGGAGAAAGCTGATATATAACACTCTTAAGGTCTCTTCTACTGCTATAATAAAATGCCTGATGCTGAGTGAAAAAAAAAAAGATAAGAGAGAGAAAGGTAAGAGAAGGTCCCACTGGAGTCTAGCTGCAGCATGACCCCACAGGGAGCTCTGGAGTGTGAATGACAGCAAGTTGTCCCTTCTTTTGACAAAAAGACCTCCATATAAACCACTGTGGCAGGCTGACCCAGGAGTGGTGGTGGGGTTACCTCATCTCCTCCGAGAAGGGCTCAGCTGTGCACCTGTAGCCCTGGCGGATAATGTTCTTGCCCTGAGAAACTGGACAAGACACCAGCAGTGTCACTACAGAGACTAACCTTGGACAATGACAAAACCAAGGCCTGGGTCAGAGTGACTTTCTCAGTGTCACTCAGAGATTTAATAGTTAACTGATGTAGGGCCGCAGATTTAGCTCAGTGGTTTCGCCGCTTGCTGCACAAGTACAAGGACCCAAGTTCAATCCCCGGTACCAAAAAAAAAAAAGTTAACTGAAGTTAAAACCATTTATCCTGACTTCCAGGCCAAAACTCCATTACTCTGTCACAGACCCACCTGAGGACCCATCGAGGGGCCCATCAGAGCTGAAACATGGAGGTGATGCCACCACCCATCCAGGCTATCATGAGGAATGGAGAGTTGGCATGAAAACTCTGGATCAGAGACCAAGGTGAGGTGACAAAGAGAGAAGTTTAAAAGCTTGAAATGGCACCACATCCCTTCTCAGGGTCTAAGTGACAGGCTGTCCTACTCCTGACCATCTTGGAAATAGGGCAAATGAGAGGCACGTGGGCCTGGCCAGAGGCTGGATCTCTTGGGCAGGTTTTTGTTTTTGTTTTTCCCAGGACTGGGAATCCAATTTAAGACCTTGTGATTGCCAAGCAGGTGCAGCACCACTGAAATACATCCCCAGCCCTGGGGCAGGTTCTTAATTGTTCGTGTCACAAAATCCTTTGACATCCAAGTAAGATCCATAGATCCTTTCTCAGAACATAGTTTTGTTTTGTTTTTTTCAGTACTGGGGATTGAACATAGAGCCTTTGCACTGAGCTACATCTCAAGCACTTTTTAAATTTTTTAAATTGTGAGTCAGGTCTTGCTAAGTTGCTAAATTGCCCAGGCTGTGCTCAAACTTTCGATCCTCCTGTCTCAGCCTCCCAGAGTGCTAGGATTATAGGTGTGTGCCACCATGTCCATCAGAGCCTAGATTTTAAGTCCATGAAATATTAGGATTACAAAACAGACAAATAATTCTGAAATAGACATTGAAATTATTTTAAACATCTGTCCTATGACACGTGTGCTTCCTGGTAATTAAATAACAAGATGTAGCTCTAGGTCTATAATTTTAAAGTAGTGGTAAGCATAAGTGACATTTTGAAATATCCCCAACAGTTTAAGGTGATGTAAAAAATACCTGTGTCTTCTGTTGGGACAAAAATCATACATTTTTGTCTACATTCATAATTGAGAGAAATTGCTAAATTTCAGTTAAAGACTAGGAAAAGAGAAGATGTAATGTTTTCCCTCCCACTGTTCACCAACCCACAAAATTCTGGCCACAACTCTTGGAGTTGCAGAGACTGCAGATTAAGAATCTTATACTCTGGGGCCTTGTGACCACCTTCCAGAGGGTCCCTCTGAAACTCAGGCAGTAGTTTTCAAAGTAGTCAAATCTGCCCTCCCTGAAGGCAGGCAGCAGTGGGGAAGCTGCTGAGTGAGTGAGCAGCTGGCTGGACAGGAGACAGTCATCAGTGTGAGCTCAGGACTCAAGTGCAGATTACTGGCACATCCCAGACCTACTGGTCCAAATGCTTAGTGCTGTCTTGAGAATCTGCATTTTAAACAGAAGCCCAGGTGACCACTTGGACAAGTATTCTGAAACTTCCCTGGTGCCTTGTCCCAATCAGGTACTCAAGATACTGGGATGCAGCTCACACATCCCTTGGCTGGAATGCAAGTGGTGTCATTGCCAGGAAACAGCCTGCAGTTCCTGGCCCCTCCAGGGCCCCTCATGTATAAATGATACCTGAAACGTGAGGCTATGCAGTCCTCAGCAGGGAAACCTGAGCAGAGAAGTGTGTGGCCGGATTGATGTGCTGGGAACTTGCTGCCTCCTTCCCATCTCTCTCCCAAACTTCGCATTCAGTCTGCAGCCAAGGAGCCCTTGCTGCTGTGGGGGCCCAGGAAGGAAGTCCGGGTACCATGAGGCCAGGGAAGCACTCCAGGCAGTAAGTGTGCATGGCTGAGCAGGGTGTGTGAGCCCAGGTGGAGACCTCGGAGCGCTGCTGGCCATGAGCCCTCCACCAAAGGGCATGGAGGTGGAAGGTAAGTCCTGTACTCATCCTGCCAGGTCCTACCTACAGTCTTTCTAGGCAGAGGTGAGGTGGGAAGCAGTCTTGAGAGGCAGGGGAAGGACCTATGTTTGAGTCCAGGCCTATGCTAAGTGACCTCATTGTGGTTACTCCACCTCTCCTTGCCTCCACAGCATGAAGGCAGTCATTCATGACACGAATGTGGTCTTCACTACCTCATGGGGTATTGAAGGGACTGAAATGACCTGTGCAAAAACCATGCATGGAGCCATGTTGGCATGTAAACTGGAGGCTATCATGGTCCTTCAGGTCCTTGGGTCCTCGGAGCCTGCCAGGGTCTCTCAGCCTCCTATTGTTTTGGTTACAGTTTCCTTTCCTTAGCAATCCTCTTAGCAGTTCTGTCTACCTATCTGGGATGGTGTGTGTGTGTGTGTTGGGGGTGGGGGGATGACCTCATGGCCTTTCCAAAGTGTCAGAGAAATGTTAAGGGCTGGGGACTTGGAGCTCATTGAGTAAGATAACTGGAGCCAAGTTCTAGTCTGAGGCATCTGTAAACCAACTGAGAGCTCCCAAAGAGAAATGGGGGTGCTACTGGGAGGAGAGAGCAGCTGCTTACCCCTTTCCTGTCCCTTGCAGCATGTGGTGGAGCAAGAGGGTGGGCCCGGAGCAGCTCTCCTCAAACAGGTGAGAGGGGTGGTGGTTTCTTGGGGAGTGTACAGCGTCCACCTCACCTCCATACCCAGTAGTCCAGCTGACCATCCCATTTTCTCCTTCCTTCTTTCCCCTGCTTCCTCTCATTCCACACTGCATCTGAGCCCCTCATCTCAACCCATAGGGGCAGGCAGTTTAACTGATGAGGAGGCAGAGTGTCACAGAGATAGGTCCTGCTGCTCTGCCCTGGGGACCTGGGTGTCAGGGGACACTCCAGAGTTAGAGACACATTGAGCCAAGGCTCGGGCTACTGTGAACATTCACCACCCAGGAGAAAGGGCAATGTCCTGCAGGCAGTAGATGGGTGGTACAGCCAGGACTCACACCCCAGCCACCTGGCTCCAGAGGGTACCCTCCTGAGAGTCCCCTGGGATTGGGTCCTCAGGTATCTTCCCATCAAGAATGTGATCACAGCTCTTCTGTGGGCCTGTGAAGAAGGCAGCCAGCTCCAGGAGAAGCTGGAGAGCCCTAGGAAGCCACAGAAGAGAGAGACACCCCCTACCACCATGATGAGGAGAGGGCAGGGGCCACACCCACAGGCTGGGCACCTGATGCTGCACATCACAGCATCAGAGATGTCATACCATTTCTCCTCACCTCCTGTGCAAGGCTGGGCTCCTTGTAGGTGAGGAAGTAGTCTTTGGAAACAGTGGACTTCTGGAGGCTTGGAAGAGTCCCCTCCTCTCAACCAGCCCCCACTGTGACCCTCCTTGTGTAGAGAAGCTGCCCCACAACCCGCCTCCTCCTCCCAGGCCTTCTTCTCTCACCTCCCTCTGCTTCCCCATTGTCAGGGCCTGAGAATCTCAGTGGGGCAGCTATGCAGAAGGGAGAGAGCCAGGAGCAAGAGGTCCAGAGGAGCTGGGTGGGAGGGAGGGCCTGAATATACTCTTAGTGTCTCAGCACCCCTTCCCACCCCCCTGCTGCCCAGCTGCCCATCCCCAGTGTCCCTCCTCCCCAGCTCACCTGTCTTCCTCATCACTCTCAGCTCTCTCCAAAGGCCCAGGAGCAAGTGTGAGGAAGCATGGTGTGCACCAGTATGACCCCCAGGACACCTCCTCTCAGGAGTGGTGGGGTCAGCGGCTCCTCTGGTGACAGTTACTGGCAGGATGCTCCTGTTGTACGTGTGACAGGACATATTTCCCCCCTGCCCCATCATGTCCTCCAGTCACTGTCTCTTCTCTCTGTAATTTGGCTTCCCTCCACCCTAGCAGAAGGGGCTGGGACTCGAGGAGTCACCTGTAAGCAAACATCCCTTGAGTAAGGCTGAAATGGAAGGTCATTTTGCCTAAAATACAAGCCTTTTACTACTCAATTAAATCCCCTTTCCTTCCACTGCCATTTCCATTTTCCATAGAAAAGATAAAAGAGGTCAAAATTTCCACCTAGAGAGCCAAATGGTCAAGGGATGTAGTGAAGTTAAATATTGGGAATCCACTACATTAACTGAAACCCAATTACATAAGGATTACCATTTCAGTCTGCTCTGGAGTTGCCTCTGAGGGGAGATGATATGCAATTGAATAGGGCTTATTCCTTTAGTTTAGCTTACACTTCATAAAGAAAAAAAGGTCTGAGAATACAAAGTTCTTTTCTCAACATAATTGCAATCTACCACACTGTTGGAAAGAAGGGTCAGAACTCTCCATAATTCAACTGTGTTTAGTAAAAACACTGAATTATTAAGATCACAGAGCTGGAAGGCAAGCTAGATTTACTGGTTCCTCCAGCCTCTCAAGTCTGTTTTTTGCTGTCTGAAGTCTCTGGTCAAGGTCAGGTACATAAACATGGGGCCCGTGATGCTCAGAGGAGCACCTGCTGAGCTCAGAAGTCTTCCTAGTAAGACAGCTGCCTTACAAGTTCCTAAATGATGCATTAAATGGGGTCTATTAAAAACTGGCTATGAAAGAAAGAAAAAGCAGCCTGTTTTTTGTGTGGACAAGGTTCAGGGAAGACTAAAGGGCAAATTCTGGCTCATTTTCCACATTCCCCATGAATTTCTTTCAGTTGAGAACCAGATTACAACAGAAATTACAGCTTGGAAAAACATTTGCAAACCTCCAACTTACATCTACAGTGTTTGGAAGAATGCTTGGAATGGTTCATGACCAAGATGAAATCATTTCATTAGCTGGTTGAGAACATACACAGAGTACAGAAGAAGATATAAACATATATTTACTTTCTTATCCAGTCCCCTCATGGAATATGGAGTGGGTCTTTCTGAGCCATCTTCTAGACCCCTTGCCTCGATCTCCGCTTCTCTCCCCCCTCTAAAAGCCTGGACTAGTCCTGTGGTTCTCCTGGGGAAGAGGGGTCACACTGTCTCACTCCATTCCCTCTCCAATAGCCATGTACAAGAGTACTTCCCCAGTCCTCTCCACGGGAGCCCTAGAGTCCAAGAGCCATGTTCAAGTAATCCTTATTATAGGAAGTGGTGGCTTCAAAACACAAGAGCAGTGATGCAAAAAAGGCACCAGGGCATAGACTTGGAAGGAAAGATTCACTGTAGTGTTGTGTGGTAGTGCTACAGGGGATATAGGAAGAAACATAGCACATATAGGAGTTGGTACTATCTATAGTTTCTTGCATCCCCTGGAGATCTTGGAGCACATCTACAAAAAAAGAGAGGATCACTGTAGCGCTGTCCAATTTTTTCAGTCTAAAAGCAGGACATAAATTGCCATCTGTAAAGATGTCTCTCTGTATTTTATCAGGCAGAGAACTACTTTGGAGGCAATTCTTTTTTGTTTTGTTTTGTTTTTTGAGATAGGGTCTCTAGATATGTAGCCTAGGCTGGAATTGAACTCACAGTAATCCTTCTGCCTCAGCCTCCTGAATTCTGGGTTTACAGGAGTGTGCCACCACACCTGGTTAGCACCTGTTATGATTTAAATATAAAGTGTCCCCCAGAAGTAGATGAGTTATGTAGATGTACCAACTCCTTATGGTGAATGTACCATAAACATGTACTAATAAAAGTATTTAATTTTTAAAAATAAATAAATTTTTTAAAAAGTTTCATATGTATGGAGGACACTAACCTCATCAATGGATTAATCCGTTGATGAGGTCATAGGTGAACGTGCTGTTAGGAAGTGAGTCTTGGCTGGGGGAAGTGGAGCACAAGGTGTGTTTTTATCCCTGGCCCCTTCCTCTCTTTGGCTCTCTCTCTCTTTGGCACCCTCTCTCTCTCTCCTTCTCTCCCTTTCCCTCTCTCTCTCCCTCTTTCTCTCCCACTCTCTCTCCCTCTCCTTTCTAGCTGCCATGGGGTGAGCAGCTTTCCTCTGTCATGCTCTTTCTGCCTTGGAGCCAGAAGACAACCACAGACTGAAACTTCTGAAACCATGAGCCAAAATAAACCTTCTCTCCTTTAAGTTGCTTATGTCAGGTATTTTTTTCCCAGAAACAGAAAAACTGAACAATATAGCATCTGAGAATACTCTTACTTGCATAATAAACTTTACTAAACAGGCTTTGTTTACCATACATTTCCTAGTCACCTTCCATAACTTACTCCACTCAGAAGCCCCAAACCCCTTTTCCTTTGTCAAGTCTCTTCTCCATATTTTGTTTCCCTTTAAGACAGTGTGTAAACCTCAAATTCTTTTTTTTGGGGGGGTGAGGCTTTATTTTAATAGCACCCTTAACATTGGTTAAACAACATGCATTTTTTCTGATTCTGATTACATGGAACGCCAAAGTTGCTTGGTAACAGAAAGTGCTCTAACCTGTAATTAAACTCAGGATTTATTTTTTAAAGGGATAAAAATTGCTTTAGTAAGAACTTTAAAATTCAAAAAACCTATTAATCAGACCAACAAAGTTTAGTCTAATGAAGTATCTCTATCTTCGTTCATAGTTCAAGCATTTGCCAACTTAATTAGAAATAAATACATCTGTATATTTAATATATATTTAATATACAGAAACATTAAGTATACATATTAAATAATTTAGACAGAATAGACAGACAGAATGGAAAAACTACGTCTGCCTCTAAACCTCACCGGACAAGGAATGTGAATTATAGACATTGATAAGTGTCTCTAAAATTATATTTCCTGGGAAAATTTTATTTCACTCCTGAATTTTTTTTGTCAACACAATACATAAGAAAAGAAATCTAGGTTTTTTTAATTAGGTACTAAGATATGACCATCGGTGTTAAAGAATTTTGAAAAGTCTCCAGTAGTAAGTACAGGGTGGGAAAAATCAGTCAAGAAATATTAAAAGGAAAGAAATGGCCTAAAGCTTTTTCTTCATTGCATTGAAGGAAGCCTTTGGGAGAAGGTATTAATTCTTCTTGGGCTCTGGGGTGAGGTCATCTTGGCATGGTGCTGGGGCCCTGGCTCCAGCCACACTGTTTCTGTGAGCTTGCAGTAAATGTTTCTGTGGCCAGTCATGGCTCCTCCTTGTGTAAACTTCTCCTCTCAGAGCAGCCCATAGACGCAACACCGCCCATTTTAGGAGACCTCTGTCCAATAATCTCCAAAATGATATAGAGGGAAGAGATGTAACTCCCAAACCTGATAGGTATCCAAAACTCGAGTTTGTGTTCTCTAAAATCAAAGAATGAATTCTAGGAACAACAGAGGTTAAGAGCAGGAAAAATTTATTGAGAGAAGGTAGCTTCTAAGAGAGACAGAAGGGGGACCAGAAAGTGGGTTGCCCCTAAACGCCAAATTCTAACCACTCCCTTTAGTAGGTTCTTTGTCAACTCCTGGGTATATGTAAGTAATTAAGTCTTTTTTCCCTCTTGTTAAACTCCTTCATAAACATTAATTCTTTGTGAAGCATTTCTAATAATCCCAGCCATAATTTAGCACTCTCTGTATTTCCAGTCTTTTTTCTTTAGTGGACCATTCAGTCCTTTCTTTTAAAAACAGAATCCAGGAGCCAGCAATTTAGTTCAGTGGTTCCGCCACCTGCCTTGCAAGAGCAAGGTCCTGAGTTCTATCCCTGATACCAAAAAAAAAAAAAAAATCAGAATCCACTTACCTAAGTCATTGCCCAATGCTGATTCCATAACTATCACCACACAACCTGTTGATAAGACAAAGCGGATTTATTGCTTATAGCAGGTAAAGCTTTGCAGCATTTCAGAGAGGGGAAGGTAGAGTCAGAATTTACTGAGAACTGGAAATTTGACTTAAGCCAGGCCTGTTAGTCATGTTCATTTTACTGTAACAAATACCAGAGACTATCAAGTTAAACAGAGAAATAGAATATTTTTGCTCACAGTTTTAGATGCTCCAGCCCATGACCAGCTGGCCTATTGCTTTTAGGCCCAAGGCAAGGCTGCTATCCTGGCAGAAGCACATGGAAGAACAACATCACTCACCTAGGGCCAGGAAGTAAAAGAGAGGGAGAGGGAGCTGGGGTCCCACTATCTTCTTCAAGGGTGCCCTCTATGACCCAAAGGCCTTCCACTAGGCCACACCTCTTAAAGGTTCTACCACTATCTGTTAGTGCCACAGGCTGGGGACCAAGCCTTTAACATGTAGGCCTTCCGGGAGGACTGTTACCCAAACCATAGCAGTGCCATTGTCTAAATCACATGCTATTCTCTCCATCATAGCATTTAGGATTCCCTCTACTATCCAGGACTCTTGTGAAGTATGAAATGAAGGGACTTGAGAAAAGAAAAAAATCCAGAATCCTCTAGAGTAGTAAGGTTTCTGTTCTTAAATAGAGCCCTTTTTTCCTTCTTCAATGAAACTATCAACGGATCTCTTTTTCATAGAGGACAAACCAGGGGGTGATATGATCAATAATCCTGATAGTAGTATTAGTTTATCAAGATAACAGTTTCCAGTCAACCTTGTGGATACTGTACCAGATCCCATACTAGTATTTGGCCAAAAATACTCCATGAATTGTCAAACAATGCTGTAATCTTTTGGCACTGTTCTTCAAGAATATGAGTAGTCTGGTGTCAGGGAGTGAGTTTTGTATTGTTAAGATCATTGAAAAGGTCTAAAGCAAAAAAAAAAAAGTAATGTCTTACTTGTAAGAGATGTTTAAAAAAAAATGAGACAACAGTGGAGAAAATATACCCTACTGTTTCCTAGTTCCCTTCCAAGTCCTATTCCAGTGAAAGATGGGTTATAATGACTCTCATAAAAGGCTCCCAAATATTGTTGAAGAGGCAGGCCTTTCCAAGGATATGATGAGGATTGTATTTCTCATCACCTGGTCTACCTACAGAGTTGCCATCAAAAAGGCAACTCAGTGGTTAAGTCTAGTTACCCAGTAAAACCAAATAATTTATAAAGAACAAGCACCAACAGAAACTGCGCAGTTCTCAAAGGAAAATGTGCACTTTAGCCAGTTTATGAGTGAATTATAGCTGGTATTAGACTCATACCAAGAAGCAATCAAAGATGTAAACAGCAGTACTGAAAATAGGAGACCCAGTTAAAATTAGCCTTAAAACGCCGGAGATTTACCTCAGTGGTTCCGCTGCCCGCCTCCAAAGCGCAAGGACCTGAATTCGATCCCCAGTACAAAAAAAAAATAGCCTTAAATCATTTAAAGCATAGAATGTTAGCAAAATAATAGAAATCAGAGGAATATAGGTTATAGAAAGACAATCTGTGGTCTTAATCCATAGGTCTTTGGCACAGGCTGTCCAACAGTCAACTGAATTTCACCACTGTGCTGGTTGTTAATAGAACCTGATAGGGCCCTTCCAGTTGGGATTCTGAGATTTGTTGAAGACAAAAGTCTGCCCTAGAGCTGATGTTTCAAGGGAAACATTAGGGAAAAAACAATCTGTAGGTTACAGAGACTTCAAATATTTGTGGTTAACTAGCTACTGAAAACTTTCCAAAGTAAAACATTTCAAAGCAACAATGAAACTCACAAGGAAATTTGGATGTTACTGAAGCATACACAACAAACATAATAGGGCATTCTAAAAGATTTGGGCAAAATCTCTATGAAGATTAAGCAAGTTCTCATGGACAATGAGCATTATACCTGATTTACAAAAATGGATAGCCGTAATTTCCATAGAGGAAAAAAATCTTAAGCGTGTAATTCTTAAAAGGTTAAACAAAAAAATCTTAAATATATAAAATTATTTTAAGACATAATACATATAACATACCAAGAATATTTGAAGCATATAAGACAAATATATCAATATATGAAGAACATCAAGCAAAGATACAGTAGTAGGTCTGGAGTAGGTTGTGAGCATCTGTATTTTAATGAAACTCCATGTGTAAGTCTAATGTGCATCTTCACTTGCAAGCAGTGGCCTCAAAGATGCTAAATTCAATTTAAATAAGAGAGATTGGGTCAAAATTAAATTTTTTCCCCTTTGGTACCAGTGATCAAACTCAGGACCTTGCGCTTTCGAGGTAGACAGCAGCACCACTGAGCTAAATCCCTGGCCCCAAAATTAACATTTTAAATGATAACTGAATTATGACTGATAATTATGGTGTTGTCTAACATCATGCAAATCCCCACCAGGACTCTGATAAGTGGAACACACTATAAACAGGGACGGCATTATCAGATCTCTAAGAACTTCTTTTTTTTTTTGGTGCCGGGGATCAAACTCAGGACTTTGCGTTTGTGCAGCAGGCAGCAAAACCACTGAGCCAAATCCCCGGCCCTTCTAGGAACTTCTTGTCAAGCATACAATTGCTGAAATATTTAAGCATTTTACCTACACAAATTTAACCTACAAAAGCCAAACCTCTCCTGTTTGACAATTCTTCCCATAAAACTCTGTGACAAATCAAGCAATCCTAATTCTTTCTGGCATCTCTCTTTTTATAAGGTGAAAGAACAAATCTATAACTTTTCAGGGGCTCTGAAAATCTCCAAGATAGTTTTAGATGAAAAGATATTCTGTAATTCATTTAGCTTTATTTTACACTTAGGAGTCAATCTTAGAATCAAATCAACCAACCAGACAACCAACAAACCAACCAACTAACAATCTCCAAAATTTATCAAGAGATTTAAACTCATAGAAATTATATTTGGCTACTCATTTAAAAATGGAAATCAAATATTTTAAAACATGCACAGAAGATAACATGATTACTTACAAAGATCCTTAACTTTTTCGTAAGTGAGGATATTTGATTAAAAAATCAGGGACATAATAAAGCCAACATAAAATATATATAATTATTGTGGGGAGACACAAAATCTTTGCAATATGGGTAGATTATGTTTGAAAAAATCTTTATATCATAGCTAAAGGCAAAAACAAGTATATATATATGTATGTGTGTGTGTGTGTGTATATATATATATATATATATATATATATATATATGAACAAACCCATTGAAACAACAAACTTTGCTAAGATTTTTACATATTTTACAACTTTCAGTCTCATTATTTGCATGTCTATAATCTAAGACCCAAAAAGTCCCTTTCTGAGCCTGGTGTAATGGCATATGACTGTAATCTCAGTATTCTGGGGAGCTGAGGCAAGATTGCAATTTCCAGCCCAGCCTGAGCAATTTAGCAATTTAGCAAGATTCTCCCTCAAAATAAATAAATAAATAAAAAGGGTTGGAAGTGTAGCTCAATGCAAAGACCTTGGGTTCAATCCTCAGTACCCCCCCCCACACACACACACAATTCCTTTTCTGAGAAACTTCAGCTATTTTCCTTTCAGGTTTTGTTCTTCATGTGCATCTTTCCTACTCTAGAACAACCCAATCATTTCAATTTAGTATACAAATACTCTTTTTCCCTTAACGAAAACACAGTTCCTTACTTTGCATATAAAGTTGTACTTCATCAAGATTGATCATAGTAGAGTCTCATTTGATTATAACTTTTAACCAAAAGAACATCTCTTTACAGAATAAACTCCCATTTCACAAGACAGATCATTGTAAACTATCACATATTAGCATTTTAGACCGTCAGAGCATATGAGTATACATTGTACAGGTTTTTTTACATTGTACAGTTTTATACAAACACATCTTGTATGCAACTTTTCAAAATTATATGGACACATTTATTCAAAAATGAGCACGTTCATTAACAGATTCAAAAGATATAACTTCTCTGTACCATATAAAAAATTAGAAGCAGGGCCAGGGATTTAGCTCAGTGGTTCTGCCACCTGCCTCACAAGTGCAAGGTCCTGAGTTTGATCCCCAGTACCAAAAAAAGTTAGAAGCAAAAATACATAAGCTTAAAATTATGCTTTGTAATCAATGTTTCAGAATTCCCTCTTAGAAATGATCTAGGCATCTACTACAGTTTGTTTATCGAGTGTTCCTCAAAGGTCTGTACATTGAAGGCTCAGTCCCCAGGTGACGCTATGAGGAGGCTGTAGAACCTTCAGGAGGTGGAGTCTTGTGGAAAATCTTTAGATTATTGGGAATGTGCTGTCAAGAGGAATTATGGGGCTCAGGAGTCTTCCTCTACTCTTCTTTCCTGGCTTATGAAGTGAGTAGTTTGCTCTGCTATGTATTCCCTACTATTGCCATCCAGCACCCCTATCAGAAGCCCAAAGCAATGGGTCTACCTGGTCTTGGACTAGAACTTGAAAAATCATGAGCCAAAGCACACATTTTCTTCTAAAAGTTAATTATCACAGGTATTTTGTTATAGTTACATGAAGCTGACTAATATAGCATCCAATGAATAGCCATTAACTAAATTTAATATCAGCCCAAGGATTTAGGATACTTAAAGATCTTGGGGGGCCGGGGATTTAGCTCAGTGGTTCCGCCACCTGCCTCACAAGCACAGGGTCCCAAGTTCAATCCCTGGTACTAAAAAAAAAAAAAAAAGATCTTGGAAATAAATATCCCAGCTTGCATATTATAAACATAATTATTATTGAAATATGCTCAGATTAATGAATCTACTGCACAAATTCATGCACAAATTTAGGTATTTCATAATCCTAAACATTAAATAGAAGTAATGTTAATGTATTTAATCAATGAACCTATGTGAGTCTAGAAACAACATACTCAAGTAGTATAAAAATATAAGCTTGTGGGCCGGGAATTTAGCTCAGTGGTCTGGCACCTGCCTTGCAAGCACAAGGTCCCAAGTTCGATCCCTGGTACCAAAAAAAAAAAAGTAAGCTTGTATTATAATCAATGCTGATAAATAAACCAAAGGTAGTCAGTTTTATTAAACCACATAGGTTTTTAAATCTTTTCTTCTTTTTTTTGAGACAAGGTCTTGCTATGTAGTTCAGGCTGTCCTTGAACTCACTATGTAGCCCAGGCTGGCCTTAAACTCATTGCAGTCGTTCTTCAACCTCCTGAGTGCTGAGATTACAGGTGGGTGCCACTGTGCCTGCCCATTTATTATTTATTATTTATTTATTTGCCAAGTTTTTATCTAATTTCTGGGAAATTTTTGGAATATTTAAATTATATGAGCACTTTTATTTTATAAGCCAATATAATGAGCTCCTTTAATCTTAAAAAAAAAACTTCTTGAGCATTCCCTCTAAGTGGCTCATTGATCAATCATTTCATGTTTTTAAAATGGGTTTAATTTTTAGAGCAATTTTAAGTTTACATAAAAATTTTGCAGCAAATAGTTTCCACAAACAGCCTTTTTTCTCCTCTTCCTCCCTCCAGTGTTTCTCTTATTAGCATCTTACTTTGGAATGGTGTATTTGTCCAACTGATGAACCAATATGAATACATTATTATTTACCAAAGTCCATAGTTTACATTTAGGTTCGCTCTTCGCATTGCACATTCTATGGATTTTGACAAATACGTAATGTCATATATTGACCATCACAGTATCATACAGAATAATATGTTTCCAAAATGCCATATGGTTCACCTCTTCAACCTTCTCTTTCCACTGAACCCCTGGCAACCACTGATTATTTTATGATTTCTAAAGTTTTGTCTTTCCTAGGATGTTTTATTAATTGCATTCATATGATATGTAACCTTTTCAGACTGCCTACTTTCACTTAGGAATATACACCCAACCCTCTCACCCTGCCTCATCTTGTCATAGCTTGAAAGCTCATTTCATTTTATCACTGAGTAATGAAGGCACTGTTCATTTATACATTCACCTATTTTAGGATATCTTAGCTCCCTTTCAGTTTTGTCAATTATGAATCATATATGTTTGTGTTCAGGTTTTTGTGTGGACATTAGTTTTCAACTCCTTGAGATAAATACATAAGAATCAATTGCTGAATTATATGGTAAACCTCTGTTTATCTTGGTAAGAAATTCTCAGACTTCCAAAGTGGCTGTACCATTTTGCATTCACACTAGCAATGAATGGGAGTTCCTGTTGCTCCACATTCTTGTCAGCATGTATTTGATCTGATGGGTCTCTTTAGAATCACTTACTGGGCCGGGATTTATTTAGCTCAGTGGCGCTGTGCCTGCCTCACAAGCACAAGATCCTGAGTTTGATGTCTGGTACCAAAAAAAAAAAAAATTGATGTAGGAAAGACTTACCAACATACACAAAATAACTTGCTGGGATTTTTCTTGGGTTTGTATTTAATCTATAAAGTTGGAAAGAATTGACATCTTAATAGTATTTCCTATCTATGAACACAGACTATCTCTCCATTCATTTAGATTTTTTTGACACAAGATCTCGCCTGCAGTTCAGGCTGGCCTTGAACTCATTATCAAGCCCTGCCTGGCTTCAAACTCACTGATCCTCCTGCCTCAGCCTTCCAAATTGAGTGCAGGGATCACAGGCATGTGCCACCATGCCTGGTTTCATTCATTTAGATCTTTGATTTCTTTCAACAGAATTTTGTAGTTTTCCTCCTATATCTCCTACACATATTTTGTTAAATTTATACCTACATTTTTTCATTGTTTGGTACCAATGTAAATGGTGTGGTAGTTTTAATTTCAATTTCCAATTATTTATTACTAAGTATAGGAAAGCAATTAACTTTTGCACATTAACCTTGTATTCTGCATCTTTGGTGAAATTGATATCTATCTGAAGTTTAGGCAAGAGCATGGAGGAGTCAGCAGGTCAGAGGAAGAAGATAATTCTCATCCTAGACATGAGGCTTCCCACATAGGTGGCCTTTGTTGCTGTAGGGAAGATTTCTTTCCTCACCCAGCACAGGCTCATGGCCAAGGCCTCTATAGCAAAAGACAGATTACTAACAGAAAAGCATACAGAATCATTGAACATAGCTTTCATGTGACATGGGAGCTTTCAGAAGTAAGGACCGAAAGACCCAAGGAAAATTATTTTTAGGGACAGAGCTGAAAAGTAGGACTGGAGGATACAAGGGTGTGAGCTAATGGCAATCATCTAGAGGTCCTTAGCAGGGTCCACTTAATCAGATTTTTCTTGGCCTCTCTGTGTGATATGTCTCCCACTGGGTATAGACAAGGATACCTGTCACATGTCTCTATTCAGGGGAATAGGGAAGGAGAAGTTTAGGGAGTGACCTTCAGCTTCTGTAGTTGTCTTAATTTGCCCCACTGTAAAATGTTCTGGATTCTGGACCACATTTTGAGTGTCATCTTCTGAGCTCCGACAGACCTGACAAGCTCCAGGGGACATCTTGGACTTCAGATTTCTCAGCTGGGGGTACTTTCCTGGGGCTGCAGCCAAAGGGGTCAGTGCTGTCCATTTCCTGCCCCCACAGGTGACAGGTCAGGAAGGAGATCCTCGAGAAAGCAGGCTCACAAAGCTGAAGGTCTGGTGGGCAAGCATGGAGCCCAGCCTGGCCAGAAGGAGCGGGTCAGAGGCAGCCCAAGGCCCAGGTCCCCCCAGAGGAAGCAGACAGAATTTAGGATCTGCCGTGAAGAGCTGCGGGGACAGGAGCGGAGCCCAGCCATGAGGACTGGCGAGTCGAGGAGGAAGAGAGATGGGAGAGCTTCCTTCAAGGAGCAGAGAGCATCCCCAAAGAAGGACAAGAAGGTTCTGAGGAAGGAGGAGAGGTGGAAGAAGCTGAAGAAACCCAGGTGTGGTGTAGCTCAGACTCTGGGGCACTTTCCCTCTCTTCTGCCCCTCCTACCTCCCCTGTGAGGGGCTGGTGTCCTCTCCTCTGTGGGAAGCAGCACCTGCTCTTCTTCTACTTCCATCTGCCCTGTCTTTGCCACTGCTCAGCTCATGGCATCCAGGCAGAACCGGCTTAGAGGTCACAGGCATCATGGGTGGCAGAGCCACTCCCCACTCACCAGCTCCAGCCATCTGTGTCACACAGGGGAGGGGAGGCTCTGAGTCAAAAGGACTCTACCAGTAATGTGGGACAAGATCTCAAGTCCCATGAATTTCACTTGGTGATTTTGCTCACACCCTTAGTTAGATGCTCCACTGTTCCTCTCTGCTTTCACAAAGAGGAAAATGAGACCCTCTAACAGGGTCACCAATGCCAGCTGTCCTTGGCCAAGTTGAACTAAAGGGTTAAAGGATGCATGTGGCCTTAACAACTTAGAAGTTAAATGCACTGGGTGCATTGGGTGTCTTCTTCATCCTAAATGGCATGTAAAGTAAAGGATGCAGATAGGACTTAAGTGTGCCACTTTGAGCTGAATACCATGGCAGGGCATAGAAGGATGAAAAGGACTCAACCCTGGTTCCCCAGATGCTGATGGTCTAGCAAGGAAGATGAGACAGAGGCATCAATTATGACAAGGCAGAAAGCAGTGTATACACAAGACGGGATGTGCTGGAGTGCTGTACTGCAGGGTGCTGGGGCATCAGGTTTCCCCCATGGAGAAGGTAAGCATTTCAGTAAGTTCTTGAAGAACAGGTAGAATCTGAACAGGCAGTTGCTAAATGCCCACACCCCCATTCCCCCCAACTCCTTATGCAAAGACCAAATGACAGCTCTCACAGTGAGTGCATGAGCCATGGCCCAAATTCCCTGTGTTATAGGCCTTCCAACATTCAAGAGCATGTTGAGACTTCTTGTCTGCTCATCAGGGATTAATCACAAGCTGAAACTCACAGAGGCTGCTGAAAACTGGCCTTTAAAACTTGCTGTCACCCACACCTACATCCTGATTCTTCCTTTTGTGATTCTAAGGCTGCCCTGGAATAGCCTTCTCTGCCCTCTTTACCTGCCCCATCAGCTGCTATCTGGCTCAGCTGAGAATCATTGTTTTTATCAGTGAGACTGTGCAGGGCACACACAATAACTTGGATCTTATGGGAACTAAACATATAGAGTCTGGGAGATGGGGAGGATCCTGAATGGGGATTTCTTGCTGGAAGCTATCTATGGATGTGCTATCCAATAAGATGGCCATGACTTACTTGTGGCTGTTGAGCATTTGAAACGTGGCCAGTATCGCTGAGGAATTGAATTCTCAATTTAATGTAATATAATTTTAATTCAATGTTAATACCACTGAGTTGACACGAGTGAGTGAATTTATTTAACAAACAGACTTTTTAACAGATGTAATTTTGTAACTGATTTGATTTGTCTTTAAAGCCAAAATATTTCTTTTACAAAAAGATGAACTAGCTTTGTCAGTGAGGATACAAATATTTTTTAAAATGACATTTTGCCACTTGATTCAGTTATTGGGAAGGGCTGGGATGTAGCTCAGTGGCACAGCGTCTGCCTGGCAAGTGCAAGGCCGTGAGTTTGATCCCTGGTACCAAGAAAAAAAAAGTGAATTAAGCTCTCAGTTATTCGGAAACTTTTAAATATGTCTAAAATAACTTGGGTATGTGACTCTACTTTTTCAGCTATAATTTTGTGAAATCCAAATACAGATCAAACACGTCCAATGGAAATTTAATGTCTGAATAGACATGCAACATGAGTACAAAGTGAATAACAGATTTCTAAATTAGTATAAAAGACTATAAAATAACTCAATAGTTTTATATGGATTACATGTTGAAATAATTTTATATACTGGATTAAATTAAATGTATTATTGATATTAATTTTATCCATTTCTTTTACCATTTTAATTTGGCTACTAGAAAATGTTAAATTTCAAATAGCTACTCTTCCTGTAAGTGGCCAGAGGTGACCTGTGAAAATGGTTCGATACTCTCTTGACCCAGAAAACCCCACAAAATCATGCAAATCAAGAGGCTCAAATCTTCGTGTTCACTTTAAGAATACCCGTGAAACTGCCCAGGCCATCAAGGGTATGCATATCCGAAAGGCCACCAAGTATCTGAAGGATGTCACATTAAAGAAACAATGTGTGCCATTCAGGTGTTACAATGGTGGAGTTGGTAGGTGTGCCCAGGCCAAACAGTGAGGCTGGACACAGGGCAGATGGCCCAAAAAGAGTGCTGAATTTTTGCTGCACATGCTTAAAAATGCAGAGAGTAATGCTGAGCTTAAGGGTTTAGATGTCGATTCTCTGGTCATTGAACATATCCAGGTGAACAAAGCACCCAAGATGCGCCTCTGTACTTACAGAGCTCATGGCCAGATTAACCCATACATGAGCTCCCCCTGCCATATTGAGATGATCCTTACTGAAAAAGAACAAGTTATTCCTAAACCAGAGGAGGAAGTTGCACCGAAGAAAAAGATATCCCAGAAGAAACTGAAGAAACAAAAACTTATGGCACGGGAATACATTAGCCATAAAATAAATGGAAATAAAAGTTAAAAAAAAATTTCAAATAGCTCATATTCTGCTTCTACTGGGCAGCAAGCACTGTGCTAGACTGTGTGGGGAAGAAGTTAAATCAAGTTTGGGGGACATCCCTGGGGTACATTGGGCTATAGAAGAGGGTTGTGGCCTTCTTTGACAGGCAGAGGTTGTCACTGGCAGCTTCTGAGTGGGGGTAGGCACAATCATCCACATGAGTGTTGGAGGGCATGCCTCTCCATCTTGCCCATGCACCAGACCAGATGAGTACCCCCACCTCCTTTCCATCTTCCCTCTGACTTTGTGCTGGCTCTGTCCCAGGTCATTGTCCTTGGCCTCCAGTACCTCTGGAGTGGAGTCTCCATACTCTGAAGAGGAGCTGGCCCAGATCCTCGAGCAAGTGGAAGAAAAAAAGAAGCTCATTGCCACCATGAGGAACAAGCCCTGGCCCATGGCAAAGAAGTTGACTGAACTAAGGTGAGCTGAATAGTAGCCAATCAGGTTTCTCAATGTCCACAAGGTTCAGCCCTTCTGTTGGGAAAGAAAGTCTCTTCCTCCTCTTTGCCCCAAGGGAACATCCTTTCATCCTCCCCAGAGAAACCACAGCAAGGAGGTGGGATCCACTTTGGGACCCAGGGGGCCTTGAGATTTGCCAGCACCAAGCAAGAGAGAGAGAAAGCTGGAAGACCTGTGATCAGCCCTTCCGTTACCTGATCTCCCTTCTGTCCAGTGCCCTGTGTCACCTGGTGGTTCTGTGCCTCCCTCATGACCCAGCATAGACCTTCTCTGGGGAAGTCACCTATGATGTCTTCTCTCAACAAGATCAGCTCTCTCTTGTGTTATTATAAGCACCCAGAATCTCTACATGTGTAGCTCACTCTCACTTGCAGTGAAATAATTTTATATATTGGATTAAATTAAATTTATTACTAATATTAATTTTATCCGTTTCTTTCACCATTTTAATGTGGCTACTAGAAAATGTTAAATTACAATAAGTAGCTCATATTTTGCTTCTTCTGGGCAGCAAGCACTGTGCTAGACTCTATGGGGAAGAAGATAAAGAAATTGAGTTTGGGGCACAGCCCTGGGGTACATTGGGCTATAGAAGAGGGTTGTCTTTGCTATTTGCTCATCCCTAATGCAAGACCACGCTGGGGATGGTGCTCCATGTAATTGATAGTGGACTTCCTACCCATGCCACTTGACTTCCATTTTCAACTCAGCCACTTCTCTGGTTTCCATATGAAAGGCTTGCACATCAAGCTTTTTATGACTCCTGAGTCACTGCTGCAGTTTTGAGAAAAGAATAGAAGTCACGCTTCTGGTTTTCTACTAGAAAATTCCCACCCAATATTACATTTCCCCTAAATCTGGCTGGTTTTCTGCCACAGCCTTAGGGGTGACACTCACTTTCCCTTTTCTTCTATGTGAAACCCATTTTCCTTGGCTTGTTCATGCTCCAGTCAACTCCTCACCCTTTTAAGGAACACGATTTAGCAGTCATGTTTTGACACTATTTACCCAAGAGGCATAGCAATGATTCTGACCAAGAGTCACAAAAGCATCAAGTAGTTTTCCCAAGGTCATGCAGCAAATTAAGTGGACCAGCCAGGGTTTGAACTCAGCAACACAGTACAGACCCTGCCAAGCATTTTTACAAACATAGCTCCCTCTATGGCCCTGCAGACTGTTCCACGGACTCCCATGAAGTTGTGAGAGGAAGCACACTTAGTGTGACTGAGAAACTGAACTTTTAAAATTTAAATATATTTAGATTAGGTATGGCATGGTGACAATATCAATGACAATATATTGTGGACTTGAAAATTGCTGAAGTAGATACAAAAGTTTCTCATTGAAAAAGAAATGCTAAATGAGGAAGTGCATATGTTAATTAGCTTGATTTAGCAATTCCATGATGTATTTAATTATTAAAACATCATGTGCTAGCAGTGAATACGCATATTGGGAAAACAGAACAAGCCCAATTAAACAACCTCATGCTGAACCTCAAGCTTCTAGGAAAAGAAGAGCAGGACAACCCAAAGCTCATACAAGGGAGGGAATTTTAAAGATCAGAGGAGAAATCAATGCAATGGAGACCAAGAGAATGATACAAAAAATCAATGAAGCCAAGAGTTGGTTCTTCGAAAGAATCAACAAAATTGACAAACCCTTAGCCAACCTTGTCAGAAAAAGGAAACAAAAGGCCCAAATCCATGCAATTAGGAATGAAAAGGGTGAAATGACAACAGACCCAGCAGAAATCCAGAGGATCATCAATACCTACTTCCAGAGCCTATACGCCAATAAGATGGACAACACAGAAGAAATGGACAGACTCTTAGATACATATGAATTACCAAAGTTGAACAAAGAAGGCCTAAAAATTCTGAACAACCCAATATCAACCAATGAAATTGAAAATGTAATTAAAATCTTATCAGCTAAGAAAAGCCCAGGCCCTGATGTCTTCACTGCTGAATTCTGCAAGACATTTAGAGAGGAACTGCTGCCACTACTGTTTAAACTCTTCAATGAAATTGAAAGGGAAGCAATACTCCCAAATTCATTCCTGGAAGCAAGCATCACCTTGATCCCCAAAGCAGAGAAAGACCCAACTGAAAAAGAGAACTATAGGCAATTTCACTAATGAGCATAGATGCAAAAATCCTTAATAAGATAATGGCAAACAGAATGCAGAAGATCATCAAGAAGATCATACACCCTGATCAAGTGGGATTCATCCCAGGGATACAGGGATTGTTCAATATACGAGAATCAATCAATGTGATACACTATATCAATAGAGCCAAGGACAAAAACTATATGATTATCTCCATAGACGCAGAAAAAGCATTTGACAAAATCCAACATGCATTTATGATAAAAACCCTATAAAAAATTGGAATAGATGGTCTCTACCTCAAACTGATAGAAGCCATCTATGAAAAACCAACAGCCAATATCATACTAAATGTATATACATTTTTATTTATCAGAGAAACAATTAAAAACAATTTAGAGCCAGGGATGTAGCTCAGTAGCACTGTGCCTGCCTCGCAACCACAAGGTCCTGAGTTCAATCCCTGGTATTGGGGGGGGGCACAATTTCAAAATGAAAATAAACCTGTGTGACTCTTAGCTACAGTTTGGACTGTGGGTTCAACTTCGGCAAGTAGGTGCCCTCCTCCCAACCTCCTTTCTCTGAGTCCCTTTTCCCCTCTCCCTCCATGCCGGGTTCTACCTCCTGTCGAGGGGCTGAACAGCCACCTGTCATACTCACAGAACCTCATCCTCACTCAGGTGTCACCAGATGTATCTTTTATTAACAGTGGAAAAAGAGCAACCTGGATGCTTGTGGAAATGAGATCTCCAGCTAGCTGGAAGTCTCAGGGACTGGGAAAATCCTACCTGGAGAAATCTACATTCCCTCTGGGCCTCTCAGAGGCACAGTCCCTGCTGCTGGTAGGGTGCGCAGTGACTAAGGCCAAGAAACTGAATAGATCAGGTCTCTCCTGCTCAACAAGTCTCCTTGTCAAACAGTGGATCTTTTCCCTACAGACCTGTTTCCTCCCCTTCCCCAAGGTGCCCAAGTCCAAGGCTCTCCAGCCTTTGAGACTCCACGCCAGTGTGTCTTCTGCCTAGAAGACTCCTGCTTCCTAGCTAATTCCTACACCCCAGAAAGGCTCAGGCCAAGTGTCACCTCTACAGAGGAGTTCCCAGTCCCTCCCCACATTCAGGCTGAGTTATTCACTGTCCTTCTGATCCCCAAGGCATTGTCCCCTCACCTGACCTGAGTGCACTGGTTTACAAAACTGTGTCTTTTTCATTCTTTAGTATTCTTCCCCTTTAAAATCTAGCCAGTGTCTGCTGAGTGTGCCCTAGGTGCCAGGCCTGTTCTCAGTGATCCTCAGAACCACCTTATGATGTAGGTATTATTGTCCCCATTTTACTGATAAGGAAATTGAGTCACAGAATCATCAAGTAATTTTCCCAAGGTCATGCAGCAAGCTAAGTGGCCCAGCCAGGATTTGAACGCGGGAACTCTAGTTCCAGGGCCTGCATTATTAATTTGCAATCACCTCTCCAGAATTACCAGACATTCTAGAGCACCTTTGTCTACTGTATGATTTCCTTTGCTGGCAGTAAAGTCTCCAACTAAAAGTGCCATTCCCAGACTCCATTCTCCTTTTGTGAAGCAATAACATGTGGCCTCAGTCTCTGTCCCCAAGATCCAGCTGGCTAGCTTGAGCATAGTTGTCTAAGAATGGCAGGGTATGAAGAGCAGCAGCAGGGAACTGGGCCAACCTAAGTTTAGCCCTCTGCCACCTCCTTGGAGACATAGCTGGCCCCTTAATCTCTCTCAGGCTGGTTTCCTTTACTTAACCTCTCTAAACCTCACATTAACTGCTCTAAACCTCATTTATTAAAGTGAGGATAATAATTATCTATCTCACAGGGTTATTTTATAAGTCCAAAACTATTTCTACTAATTAATATGTAATCAATATTAGTAGTTATTATTATTAAAGTTTGAACATATTTTGTTCCATTACACTATGTTGAATCCTGAGACATGAGGCCAGGGAACAAAAATAAATTGGAGAAGCACACAGATATTGTTAATAACAAGACGAGGCAGGAAGTTATGGTGGCATTAAGGGTTCCAGTGCCTGTGAGTCAAGATGTTGCTTTAATTATAGAATTTGTCAGATGGGTCCATGAGCTTTGTAAGAAGCTTGGTGTCTTAGAAAATTACCCAAACTGCCTGCTTTCTTTAGAAAGATCAGAAAGCTACTTCTAAGAAAATGAAGTAGACACACTTTCCCCTATTCTCCCCACTACAATTAAAACCCTGGATGTTATATATGAAGCAAACAAAAGAAGATTTAGAAAGGTGAAGAGAAGCTAAATTGGCAAAGGACCTCTGGACCAAGAAATGACAGGGCATTGGGTTACCTGGCTTTTCTTTTTGTCTTATGTATCCCAGACCGGGTGTTGGAGAAGTCAACAACCCAGAAACTCCACGTGTTAGTTACTTTTCTCTTGTTGTCAAGACAAAATACCTGACACCCAAGGTTTAAAAGGGAAAGATTTATTTAGCTCACAGTTTGTAGAGGTTTCAGTCCATGATGGGCTGGCTCCAAGGCAAAGTGGCACATGGCAGAAGGGTGGAGCAGAGGAGAAACAGTTCATGGTGCCTACACAATAGCAAAAGCAATAAAGGACCTTAACAGGATCTTCCTGCCCCTTTTATTTTATTCAGATCACTTAGGGCAGGTATCAATCACACCTTTAATCCTAGTGCTCTCAGGCCTAGCATTGCAACATGAATCACACAGTCTAGATTCAGCCACCTCCAAAATAGTTCCACCTCATTCGCATGAGGCTTTGGGCGGACATCTAAACACAAGCCATAACACTCCAACATCCTAGCAGGGTGCAGATCTAATCTGGGGCCTGAGTTCCTCTTCCAAGCTTCCTGATTGTTAGCAGAGCTCATTTCCTTCTCATACTTTCCATGTGGCCCCTCCAGAGGGACCCAGCAACAGAGGTCAAGAATTTCTCTGCTCTAAAAATCAGATCTTCCAAATTTGAAGACCCAGTCCAAAAATGGGCATCTGAAATGAACAGACATTTCTCAGACAAAGAAGTAGAAATAGCAAATAAACATGAAAAAATGTTCAACATCACTGGTCATTTGAGAGATGCAAATAAAAACAACGCTGAGATTCCACCTCACCCCAGAAAGAATGGCTGCTATCATGAAATCAAAGAGGAATCCTGCTCCACTGATGGTGGGAGTGTAGACTGGTGCAACCACTGTGGAAATCAGTATGGAGATACCTCAAAGAACTAGGATTAGAGGTCCGATTTGACCCAGCTATTTCCCTATTGGGTATGTTCCCCAAAGAGATAAAAGAATCATACCACAGTGATATATTTGCACCCATGTTCATAGCAGCACAGTTTGTAATAGCTAAAACTTGGAAACACCCCAATTGTCCATCAACTGGAGAGTGGATAAAGAAAATGTGGGGTTTTTCTATAAAATGGAGTACTACTCAGCCATAAAGAATGAGAAATTAGAGACATTTATAGCTAAATGGATGCACATTGGGGCGATACTCTTAAGTGGAATAAATAGGACACATGTGTAAATACTGAATAATTTCTCTGGTGTGAGAAACTGCAAGTGTAAATGAGGATCAAAAGGCATAATAGATATTGTGAAATAGGAAGAAAAGGTCCAAAGGGAAAGGGGAAGTGGGAGGGATTGGAGAAAGGAAAGAAGGGAATGGGAATTAATATGAGAAAATGAAAAAATGGAAACAAAGTCTTTGTAAATAGGGAGGGGTGGAGGTTTGAAGGGATGGCAGGGGAATAGGGAAAAAATAAGAACCAAGATATATTATGTAGGGCCGGGGATTTAGCTCAGTGGTGCTGCCACCTGCCTCACAAGCGCAACGTCCCAAGTTTGATTCCCAGTACCAAAAAAAAAAAAAAAAAAGATATATTATGTAAAGGTAAAAATTCCCAATGATGAATGTCATTATATTATATATCTAAAATGTACCAATAAAATTAATTTTAAAAAATTTTTTTAAACTGCCAAAAAAAATTCTCTGCTCTAATTTCTCTGACTTCCCCTTCTGCTAGATCTCTCACTCTGTTCTGCCTTCCTCATCTGTTTTTAAGGACTCAGGCAATTACATTGGGTTCATCCAGATAATAATCTCCCTATTTTAAATTCAGCAATCTTAATTATATTCACAGAGTCCCTTTTACCACATGACAGCTTATCCACATGTATAACACCCAGTTTCTGGGAGCAATGACAAAATTCTGCTTCCCACAAGGGTTTACCATATGCCAACCATTATTCTTGGCTTTTGGGAAACTTCACTAGACAAAATGCCCTGCTTTTGGGGAATGCAACTTTAATCCAAGATATAAAATCATCCAAGAGGGCCGGGGATTTAGCTCAGTGGTTCCACCACCTGCCTCACAAGCTCAAGGACCCAAGTTCGATCCCTGATACCAAAATAAATAAATAAATAAAATAAAATCATCCAAGACCTTCAGCCATATATACTCTCTCATAGTTTAGATTTCCATCAGTTAGTTGTTAATTATATATATTTTTTCCACTGACCAGGGAGGCCCAAGAATTTGTGGAGAAGTATGAAGGAGCCCTAGGAAAGGGGAAAGGCAAGCGACTCTACGCCTACAGGATGCTGATGGCTAAGGTGTGTGATGCAGAGATGACACACCTGTTGGGAGGGCCTGCTCAGCCAGGGAATGTGGGGGACCCCTGCAAGTACCTACCCCCGTCTCACCATTTGTGTCAATTTCCCCTAGAATCCTGTTATGCCTTGTGTTTAGATGTCCCCCACCCGCACCCCAAAGCCTCATGCTTTTTCAGAGGTGGCTGAATCTAGAGTGTATAATTGATTCATGGTGGGGCTAGACCTGAGGGCACTAGGATTCAGAGGGTGAATGCTACCCACCCTAAGTAGTCTGAATAAAATAAAAGGGGCAAAAAGACGCTGTTAAGGCCCTTTGTTGCTTTTGCTGTCTTCCCACCATGAACTGTTGCCCCTCTGCCACCCTACCTGGGAGCCAGCCCATTATGGACTCTATGAACCATAAGCCAAATAATTCCCTTCCCCATTTACTTTGGGTGTTGGGTATTTTGTCTCAGCAATGAGAGAAAAGTAATTAACACAAATCTGGAAGGTGAGATCCAATAGACCATTCCAGTTCCTCCAGGAAAATATGGTATCCTGCCAATTATTTTATACTTATCTGTGGGGGCTTCAATATTTGTGAGATTTGTTTCCTCTCCCTTCAATAAACACAGAATTAATGATGTTAAAACCACTGGTATTTTATTTTCCAAACTCCAAGTAAGGACACATTGATTTGGTGGAGTCCCAGAAGGGATAGAGCATAATTGGGGTCATATGGATGATAAACTGTGATGTCCCCAGAGGGGAGAACATCTCTGCTTCTGATTCAGGCAAGGATAATTTTCTATGACTGGATATTTACTGTGGGACTTATTAAAATAACCTTCCTTTGGGATATTGAAATGGTATCAAAGTATCCACTGATTTGAAAAACTAACATTGTCATTCACTTAGTTCTTATATAGTCTGCCTCAAGGCTTTTATTCTGAATGATTTGATGATTACCTTAGTGTCTCTCTCATTTATTTGTTTATTTATTTATTTATAGCCTCTGGTAGCCACATTCTACTCTCAGCTTCTATGAGATCAACTTTTAATTTTTATTTATTTATTTTTTGCATTTCTAGTGATTGAACCCTGGGATCACATGAATGCTAAGCAAGCTCTATCACTGAGCTACACCCTCAGCTGAGATAATTTGGGGGGGGGATGTTGAGACAGGGTCTTACTATGTAGTCCAGGCTGGCCTTGAACTAACTATGTAGCCCAGGCTGGCCTCAAACTCCAGACAATCCTCCTGCCTCAGCCTCCCGAGCACTGGAATCACAGGTGTGTGCCACATCACCCAGCTGAGATAGATTTTTTGTATTCTACATATTTGCTTGAAAATTTTAACCCTTGATTTAATTTGGTGAAGCTTCTTGTCTATATAACATTTAGTTTTGCATCTAAAAATACCATATATTTCTTATTTTAGGTCCTTCCACAAAGTTTGTCATTTTCTTTATTTAAATCTTTTCTATGTTTTAATTTTACTTCTCCATAGCTTATAACCTAGTTACTTTTGTGAATGGAATCATTTTTCATTAATTTAATAACTAGTTGTTGGTTGTATGTAGAAAGGTACAGATTTGTGCATTAATTTTATATCTAGTTCTCTCTCTCTGTGTGTATGTGTGTCTGTGTGTACACATGCACTGAGGATCAAACCTTGTACTCACATGTGCTAGGCAAGTACTCTATCACTGATCTACATCCCCAGACTTTTGCACTTATTAATTCTAATTATTCTAATCAGTTTCATCTGAATATGTATGTTAAAGAGGTTTTGTCAGCTTCTTGTAAATGTGTTGTATTGTTCTTACCCTAAACAGTGGGTTAGTAATTCTAGAACAATTTCAATTGACAATAGTGACCACAGGTTGCTTTGTCTTTTCATCATTTTAATAAGAACAACTTCAGTGTTTCATATTAAGTTTACAAGAGCTGTCAGCTTTGAGTATATTTTCTCATAATAAGAAATTAGGCTTTAGTTATAGTTAATAAGAGCTACATTTTGTTGGAAATAGGTATTAGGTTTTATTAAACATCTTTCCCTTTCTGCTACCAAACTTCCTTTTATTTCTGGGATTACCTCTGTTGTAGCACATTATTTTTAATTTCATAGACACACTTGGTATACTATTTTTCTTATGGTTTTTACATAAATTTTCTTTTTTTGTTGTTGTTGTTTTTTTTTTTTGGTACCAGGGATCGAACTCAGGTCCTTGCGCTTGCATGGCAGGCAGTGGAACCACTGAGCTAAGTTCCCAGCCCCATAAATTTTCATAAGGTTGATCTAAATTTTGTGTATGTATATGTGCACAGGAGTTCATGGATGCCATCTTGGCAGATTTTTACTACTAGGGGTGTACTTGATTTATAATATTAAATGGAGAACATTATTTTCTCCTTATGCTGTACATTTATGGAGCATGAATATTCATTTTTTTGCAAGTTCCATCTTTAGAGAATACTTTAATAATGTTTTTATGTGATCCTTCTTTAATGAGGTATTCAAGCTTCAACTTTTGAGGGCCCATCTTGATAATTCATATTCTTCTCTAAATTTGATTATTTCATTTCTTATGTATTTATAGATAGAGGCATATGGCATTGCAGTAATTTTATAATTAGTCTGTATATCTGTTTGATTTAAATCTTTTATTTTTAAAATTACTTTTCTTCTTTTCCAGGTATAAATGCCTGACAATGACATTTTATTAATTTTTACTAGAAGGTACCACTGAACAATTGTACACTCAGATTTTGTTTTCCAACTGAGGAATGTGGTCTTCAATGATATCTTTTTCTTCCCTAGTTTTTTTTTTTTTCTGCAACAAATATCTTCCTAAGCTTATCTTAGATCTGTGTGCTTTGGATTTCAACAGAACAGAATTCCCAAAGTGGTACAGCTAGCCCCTAAGCATGCATATTTTCAATTTCAATACACATCTCCAGATTATTTTTCCAATTTGTAGCAGCTCATACACAAATGAACAAAGTCTGAGAATGACTTATCCTCTTTAGTTGTGTATGTTGCTGTCTTTTAAGCTGTGTGCTGAACTAAATACATTTTACTCTTCCTTTAAACTGCATTCACTGTTCTTTTCATTGTGGTAAGAACATCCAACTTGAGATCTACCTTCTTCATAAATTTTCCAATACACAATACAGTATTGTTAAGTATAGGCACAACGGTTAGATTTCTAAATGCACATATCTTTGATAAATGAAGCTGTTCATTCATGTTTCTGCCAAGTACTTCTAGCTCCCCCCTTAGGAAGAGGATCATCGCCCATTGTCTGGTCTCCATATTTACCTTCCTTTGCTGTTTTCAATTCTTTGCTTTCTAAATTTCAGCAATTTCAGAAATTCTCAGTACCACTGAATCCATTTTCCCATGTCAATTGTAGCCTTTATTATGTCAAATGTTTCTTTTCATTCTATTTCTGAATTCTTTGCTTCCTATAATCCTTCTACACTTCATCTATATTATCTTTAAAATTGCAAATTGTCATCCTTTACTTTAGAAGCCAGGTTTTTTACTTCCTACTGAGAATGCTGAACTGCATCCTAGATTTTATATATCCTGAGAAATATTTTCCACAAATTTCCTTGTTTTGCAGTACTGTTTCCCAGGTTTCCCTGAGTGTTTTCATTTTAGTCACCCAGACGACATGTATTCTGCCTGGATCCTGTTTGACCACTACTGGAAACCTTTTTTATTATATTTACTTGCAGAGCAAGATGACATGATCTAGAACCAGGCCAGCAGCTCCCATCTCATGTAGCCCAGAGGAAGAAACTCTGCATCTTTGGCCCTTACTCAGCCCAATTTTCTGGCTCTCTAAACCAATAAAGGATAAGAGCTTCACTGCACATCTTCTTCCCAGCCTTTCTCTGACTCTGCCCCAGAGCCTCATTTTCAGTCCAGGATGCCCACAGCCTTGAGAGACTGTCAGGTGGTTTCCAAGGCTCTGCCCCCACTGACCTCACTTGGCTATGTTCATTATTCCCACTAGTCCTCAGCTTTGCAACCCTATATTTTATACTGATTTTATCAGCACCCAGACAAGAGATCCATGTCTCGGGGGAGGACTCATATTAATAAAGCTTATGAGACAGATACATAAGACCAGCTACTAGATTATTAATTTACAAGGAGAAATTACTAATGCAAGAGCTGAAAAATGCGAAGTCCACAGTAGCAGTGCCTTTTATTTTTCATAGTCAAGTTAGTCACATGGGCACCTATACCTTCACCCAAATTCCAAGCTTCCATTTACAATGAAATTCACTACCATAGAAAACAAGATACACATAGCCCAGGTGATCAGCAAGTACTCTCTTTATAGGCAAACCTGTGTAGGAAACCAGATAAACCAAAGATTATTTTTGAGCACAGAATCAGAATTAGACAAAGGGGATGAAGCCACTGGGCTGGAGCAGCCAGAGTCTATCATCTGCCTTTCTGCACATCCTTTCAGATATCTGCCCTTATTATCATCTACACTGTTGCTTATGGGATTCTCTTTTCTTTCACATTTGCGATTATCCATGTCTTCTGACAAGTGGTTTTCTTTTTTCCATAGTAATCATTCATTCACCATATAGCAAAACCCTGCCTAGAAAATCAGGTTTGGAAGCCTGTCTCATTCCTTCACACAAACCTTTCATCCTTTAGGGACTTTACAAGAGAAAATCTTCATGAATAATCTTTAGGAGACCTTTTAAAAATGGAAAATATTTTGAAGAGATTAGAAAGGAAACAATGTATGCTTACTTTCAAATAATACAATTACCTGAAAATTTCCTGAGAATAATTCTTTTTTTGTTTGTTTGTTTGTTTTGTACCAGGGATCGAACTTGGGTCCTTGTGCTTGTGCAGCAGGCGGCGAAACCACTGAGCTAAATCCCCAGGATCCTGAGAATAATTCTTTAAAATAAATAAAAATAAAAATAGAAAACGACCTTAGAATCTGCTGTCTACAACTTCTTTGCCTGCTATTTTCCATGAGTCTCTTTTAAAATTTCAAATGGATTTATTTCCAAGAGGTGGGATGAGTGGAGAGCAAACCTTGGGAGAATTGACAAAACAACACTTAGCCATCAGACAGACAGCTACTCTGGTTTCTAGTTGACACAGACTCTAGGTGTTGAGTTGGAGACAAACCCATGTGTGTTGGCCATCTTTCCATCACTATAACAAATACTTGAGTTAATCTACTTATTAAGAGAAAAATTATTTTGGCTTACAGTTTTGGAGGTTCCAATCCATGAACAGTTAGCCTCATTGCTTTGGGCCTGTGGAGAGGCAGCACATCATGGGATCACATAGAGAAAAATCATTCACCTCATGGCTGAGATGCAAAAAAAGATGTGAAGAGGAAGGGGCTGGTCCCACTATCTTCTTTGAGGGCACACCTTAATGACCAGAAGCCCTCCCACTGGGCCCTAATTCTTAACAGTTCCACCACCTCCCAAAAGTAGCACTCTGGAGAACAAGCCCTTAGTATATGGGTCTTTAAGGGATGGTCCAGATCCAAACCCTAGCACCGTTAGTGGGGAAACAATGCCTTCCTAACTCCTTCCAAAAAAGCAAGGCTATTGTTACCCCAGGAGAATGAGCAGCCAGGAGTTGAGAACCCTGTACCAGTTCCACCAGCTTCACAGTTTAGTATAAATTCCTATTTGGGATAGGTACTTGGCTGTCAAATGTGAGTATTAGAGCTGTAAAATATCTTTTTCTCTTGAAGTTAGTTTTGTTTTAAGATGAAAAAAGTTGTATCAGAGGTTGCTAACCCAATTCAATCCCCCAAACCAGAAATTGTACACAGAATTTCTAAATTCATGTATAAACTTTTCAAATTTGAGACTTTATCAGCATGGTAGAGAAAAGCAAAGTGTTGCTGTTGTCCTGGCTTCTCTCTCACTCCCTCCACACGTAACTTTGGGAAAGCAAAGGGTGGAACATTCACTTCAGGCAGCCTGGGCTCAGGATCTCAGGAGACAGGGACTCCAAGATGACAAGCCCCACCCGTATGTCAACCTCATGTTGACATGGCAATGGCACCATATCTTACCACATGCCACTTTGTGCTCCAAGTCAACGGATTAATAACTGAGAGGTTTTCCTGTTTTATTTCAGAAATGGGTCAAGTTTAAGAGAGATTTTGATAATTTTAAGACTCAGTGTATTCCTTGGGAAATGAAGATCAAGGACATTGAAAGTAAGTACTTTGGTGTCACTGTTTTCAGTAGGTTTCCTGAAGAGTCTTCCAAGGGCCTGGATTGTGTTCTTGACCTTATGATTAGGTTATTTCATAGATTCTGTTATATTAGGAGGAAGAAGAGAAGAACGAGGAGGAGAAGAAGGAGGGAGTGAGATGGAGGAGGAGAGAGAAGGGGGAAGAAGGAGAGGGGTTTGTGATTAGTAGGATCAAGACTTAAATTATCTGGTTGTGGCGACTTAGGCAGGTTGGTTAGCCCCACAGAGATTAGGGTTATTTATCTGGAAAAAGAAAATGGAGATTAGGATATTTGTTCCTCAGACTAAAGTGAAAATTTAGTTGCTCAGAAACATAAAGTCCTCAACAGTGTCAATTTCTTCCATCTGCACACGTAAATCTGCCATCTTTTCTCTCTCCAGGTCACTTTGGTTCTTCAGTGGCATCATATTTCATCTTTCTTCGATGGATGTATGGAGTTAACTTGGTCCTTTTTGGCTTAATATTTGGTCTAGTCATAATTCCAGAGGTAAAAATAAAATTTAAAAGCACCTTTCTATTTCTTTGGTTAGTGTTGAGGCTTATCAAGGCCACCACCTTCATTTGTATTATCCAAATGCTCTCTGTTTTCCAAAACATTAGATATTCATTTTAAATTTTATACTCATATCAATTATGCAGATGGCTCAGTACAGAGAATGGAACTAAAATACTTATGTTTCTATTTAACAAATGGATACCACATTTTCTTACCTTTCATTTTACCTTAAGATCCCTGGAGAATTAATATCTCCATGGGAAACAGACAAAACTAAACAATAAATGAGTAAAATATAAGGAAAAGCAAAGGAATGGTTATCATAAAATACTACATCTTGGTTGCATCTCAGCTGGAAGAGAAGTATGATTCTGGGGGCACTTACCCAGAGTGTCCTAAAGTCCTGGTGACTTTCTGTTTCTTAAGCTAGACTGTGGGTACACAGTAGTTAATTTTCTTTTCATTATGATCAACTGTCCATGAGTGTTATATATGCTACTTTATGTGCAACATATTTCCCAATAGGAATATAAATTAAAAACAAAAGAAACAGGAAAATAACCTAAGATGATAAGCCAAAAAATTTAAAAACCAAAAATAATGATATATTAAATGGTAAAATACTAATGCCTTTGCTACAAAATTTATGAGCAGGAGGGCAGGGAAGGGGGAAGTAAAAGTGATCAAAATGCAATATGTACATGTATCAATTCCCCCAAATGAGTGTAATTATTACATACTGCAAACATATGCTAATAAATGTCCTTTAAATGTCATTAACTAAAAAAAATTACATGCAATATGTCCTTACCCTCACTACTTTTCAATATTATTTTGAAATTTCTATCAATAAGTGAGGAAAATTAAATATCTTTTGCATTTTATACAAAAAGCAATATTATTTTAGTTTGCAGGTGATATGATTGAAGACCCACACATGCAAAAAAAAATCCAGTTATTCTATCAAAATCTAGTTGGTTGTATTTTTTATAGTGCTGGGGATCAAACACAGTTTTGTGCATGATATACAAGCACTTTACCACTGAGGTACATTTCCAGCCCCTAAACTAAGACTCACTTTAAATAGATGAATAGCAGAAATTCTCCATATTCTTAACATTGTTTAAAATAGAATTCAAAATTTTTATATTCATAGTGGCAATAAACATATAAAATAACCAGTAAAAATTTAACAAACCAGAAGACTTCTGTGAGAAACACTATAAAGTTCATATTACAGAACAAAAATAGGACAATAAATGGAAGGATACATCCTTGGAAAAAGAAACTTAATGTCATAGAAAAGTCAATCTATCCTCAATCAATATGTAAACTCCATCTGATTCTGATTTTTTGCATATTATGCATGTGAATAAGGGCCTAGGTATAAGGATATTGACCAAATTATGTACACATGCAGAACTAGAAATACTCTAATATCCAACAATAGAGAGTTGTTAAATATGCAAATAATACACAAGTGATTAGATATTTTTTAAAGTCATTTTATTTTGGGAAATATCTTATGACTTAAGGAATTGGTTGTAATATAATATATTAAGCTAAATAACTAGACTAAAATATATACAGAAGTCAGAAGTAACTGAAACAAAATCTATACCTATCTAGCAGTTATTATCTTTGGGTTGTAGAAGTGATACATAATTAAAATGCTTTTCTATGCTTTTTCACATTTTCTACAAATGAGTGTGTGTTACTTTTAAAATCAGGAAAGAGATTAATGTTATTTAAAGAAAATGGAAGGTCCCATTCTGAGAGGGGAGATCTTTAACCCAGTACCTGCTTGTCTGTACGTGTCCTTGTTTCCTCCAATTATACTTGTGTCTTTCTGTCCCTGCTCAAGGTACTGATGGGTGTGCCCTATGGAAGCATTCCCAGAAAGACTGTGCCTCGGGCTGAGGAAGAAAAAGCCATGGACTTTTCTGTCCTTTGGGATTTTGAGGTACTATGGCCAACAGGCCAGTGCGCTTCCACCTTGTGATTCTCAGGCCTAAAGATAGAATGGAAATACTGCATGTAATTATTAAAAAACCAGTGCTTTAATCAGACAGAATCTCAGCATTATGCAAAATGCTTTCCCTGGCCCTTCTACTTCTGCTTAGATGGATGCCCTCATTTTACCAGGATTACTGTCTGAACCCTCTGCCTCTTCTTCTTGTCCAAGCGTGGCTCATACTATTTCTGTTGCCAAAGTGAATTTTCCAAAATGCAAATCTGGCCCTGCACTCTCCTACACTGACACTGTTCAAACACTGAGATAGAAACCCTAGGTAGAATGGAAGTGTCTGATGCCCAGCTGCTCTCAGCTCACAAACCCAAAACATTTGGATCTGCTATCCCACAGGGCTACATCAAGTATTCTGCTCTCTTCTATGGCTACTACAACAACCAGAGGACCATTGGGTGGCTGAGGTACAGGCTGCCCATGGCTTACTTTATGGTGGGGATCAGCGTGTTTGGCTACAGTCTGATGATTGTCATTAGATCGTAAGTATGACATCTTATTGGGCCAGGGATTTAGCTCAGTGGTTCCAGAGCCTGCCTCACAAACACAAGGCCCCAAGTTTGATCCCTAGTACCAAAAAAAAAAAAAAAAGTTGCAGACATCTTGTTTACAAATTTTGACTTTTCTTCACACAAATAATTCACTTCCCTGGCTCCTCTATGCCTACTTACCTTCTTATGGAGCAGTTAGAGAGAAAATAAGGAAATAAATACACAAAGCAAATGTGAGTTATAATGTTAGACATAAACAGGGCTATGTGCAAAGTTCTGGAAGATAAGATAAAAATTTATTTAGATGAGGCGGAGAACTGCCAGCCATGCTGAAAGTCTAAGGTGCAAAATTTTAGACAAAAACCATGTACAAAGGCCCAGAGGCAGTAAATGTCCTAGTATATTCCCAAAACTGTCAAAAGATCAGTATTGCTTGAGAGGGAGCATAGTAGCTAATGAGGTAAGGGTGTAGGTTTGTAAGGCCTGTGTGCTTTTCTGTAGAGCTCAGGTTCCTCAGAAAAACTACTTTATAACTCTAGAATGCATGTTAGAACCAAGCCTGGCACCTATAAAGATATAAGCAATAAGCCTATGTGGCTGATTAACCATGGTAGCGTCTCTGGCCCCAGTTTACCTATCTCTATCCTCAGAAATGGCATTTGTGCCTCTTAATTCATATTTTTTGAAGACAAAGTTTGGCTCAGCCCATGAATTGCCTTCACAGGAGTCCCAGAACACCATCAGCCAGGGCCACAGTGGTGGGGAAGGGAGAAACAGTCTCCTGTACAAACCTGACCCAGAGCCCACTCACTTTTTCATAGGACCATAAGGAGTCATTTTCCTCAGGAGGGAATGGGTAGCTGGCCCTCCATAACTGGAATAGAACATTCTTGGGCTGGGTGAGGGTCCCAGAGAAGGATTGTCTCAGTAGAAAGTGCTGCTGCTGACAAGATGTCGGCCAGCACTCTAAAGTGACTGTGAGGTGATATCTGGCAACCCAGTTCTATCAAACCAAAGAGAAAAAACAAGGATACAAACTTGATTTTGCTTCTAACCCTCATGTTTTTACTTGTTTGCCTGATTTTATCCCAGGGCTAAGATAAGTAGGGATATGGAATGTTTCTGTGATGAACCAGAAAAGCTAAATCCTGTGGAACATAAAATTCAAATGCATAAGATAGAATTAGGATGGCACACAAACACCACATGGCATTTGATAGAGCCCCTGCTTAGAATTCTGTGGTTCCCACAGGGCTGAATTCCAGGGAGCACTGAGAGGCTGAGTGAAGACAAATAGGATGAGGTGGTGGGAACAAGGAAGGCCCAAGAGACTTTCAGCCAGGCTTGCTTAAGAAAAAGGATGTAGTACCTGATTACAGAACCAATATCCTAAGAGGTTACTGGGTTTTATATCAGACAAAAGCATATGCTATATCCAAGAAAAGAGATGACTTAGAAGGGCATATTTCTCTTTAAGAAAAGCCCCCCAGAAGTTTTCAAACTGCATTGGCAGGTGAGTGAAGCCACAGGAAATCAAGCACAAGACCAAACATGATCAAGTGTGCTGTATCCTACAGATGCTTTATTATCCAACTGACACTATGTGTGCTTGCAGGGGACTCTGAATTTGGGGGGGGGGGGGTAGGGGCTCTGGCTGTCATCATAGTTGTCTTGCCTCCAGTCCCTGGCTGGCTTGTTTCCTTTTGGATGTCTGCTACCTGTTTGTCTGCTACCTCTGCTCAAGCCTGACTCAGGTCAAGGTTCCCTTGTGTGACATAGCAGGCATAACAACAGTGATATGTGCCCTCCAGGATGGCCAGCAATACCCAGGGGAGCACAAGCGAGGGAGAGAGTGATAACTTCACATTCAGCTTCAAGATGTTCACCAGCTGGGACTACTTGATTGGGAATTCAGAAACAGCAGACAACAAATACGCCTCCATCACCACCAGTTTCAAGGTAGTCCCTGCAGAGCAGTTCTCACTTTCTGGGAGATCTCTGGGTCCCTCTGATCACTGGGAAACTTCTCCTAGGAAATGAGACCCCCAAAATAATCTGTGGCAAGAGCTTTACCAGAAGACAAGCCCAGCTCTCAAGCCTTCTAGAAAGACTGGTCCTGGTGATACCCATCTGTTTCTTACATGGCACAAAATCCTGAAGACTGCAATCTGGTCCTGCCTGATTCCTCATGAAATTGTTTTCTGTTAGAGGAAATGGAATTTAAGGCAACACTTGTTAATCTTTTCTGCATGCTAGAATCACCTGAGGAACTTTTAAAACCTCTTGCCCCCACCCAAGATTCTGATGTAATTGGCCTGGGGAGGGGTCCTGGCATTTTTTAAAAACTCCCCAAATGACCCCAATACCTAAGAAGAGTTGAAACCTTGGTTTAAGGATGTGAGAGTTAACGAATCAACACTATGTTTCAGTGCCAGGGATGTAGCTCAGCATTGTACCAGCTGCATGGGAAGTGCGAGGCTGAGTTTGCTTCCTGGTATGAAGAAAGAAAGAAGGAAAGAAGGAAAGAAAGAAAGAAAGAGAGAGAGAAAGAAAAAAGAGAGAGAGAAAGAGAAAGAAAGGGAGAGAGAGAAAGGGAGAAAGAGAGAAAAGAAGGAAGAAAGTGATAGAGAAAAGAAAGAAAGCAATAAAGAGAAAAGAAAGAGAAAGGCATGACACTTTCTTATAATTTCTTATAATCCACACATAAGTATCCCTTTAATTTGTTCACAAAAGAAAATGGAGGTGAGCTACAGAGCTATTCATACAAATCAGACAGTAAGCAAATGAATAAAGATGGAAGCTGTTGCACTGGCACACTGCATATCGAGTGTTTCCTTTGTGACTGTAAAAACCACTCCAAGTTTTTTCTGGTTCACTATTTCTTCTGTCTGATCTATCAGATCTTTTCCCCCAAGGCCTAGCAGAGGTCACATTATGTGAGCTAACATAGCTTAACTACCTGATGAGTTAGTTAAACTAACTTGAATCTGAGCACAGTACAGTAACTAATAATTGGTCGGAAAGGTGTCCTCCCAAGTACTTTAGTGCTCTGCCATTTACTATTTGTGTCTTCATAGAGAGCTACCAATGCATGACACAAGGATAATAAGCAAAAATCAATTGTATTTTGTATACTAGCAGAAAACAATTAGAAATAATTTTAAAAATATATTTACAATAGTATCAAAAGTATTAAATTCCTGGGAATAAATTTAGCATGCCCCCCCAAAAAATGTATGAGACCACTGCACTAAAAAAGTTCATAACAGGGCTGAAAGAAATTAAGAAACTCTAAATAAACAAAGAGATATACCATGCTCATGGATTAGGAGTTGACAGACCATGGCCCTTGGCCAAATCTAGCTGGCTGCATGCTTTTGTAAGTAAAATTATATTGAAACAAAGCCACACCCATTTATTTACACATTGTCTATGGCTGTTTTCATGTAATAATGGCATACATAGTTAAGTAGTCGTGAAAGAAACCATAGGCTTACAAGCCAAAATATTTACGATCTAGATTTTTATAGGAAAGTTTTGCTGAACCCTAGATTGGAGGACTTAGCATTGTTAAGATTCAATTTGATTCTGCCTTATTAACTTCAAGCAATTCTAGACAGTTACTGAAATCTCCCTGGGCCTTAGTATCTGTAATGTGGGTAGTAAAGGTAACTACTCTATTGATTTGCTGTTAGAACTAGGAGGGATAATGAATGGAAAGTGTTTAGAACCATGTTTGGCACATAGTGAGTATTCAATAAATCTTACCCATAATGTACCAAAATAACAAAAACAACAAAATATTTTTTCTTAAAAAAATAAAAGCTAATTCTCCATAGTTACAAAATATTATATCACCTCCTCTTTACTATTTATTTTTGGAAATACAGAAATTAGTATTTTCTAGGATCCAAAAACCATGTTTTCTGTTGGTTCCTGGCCTGACATTATTACTTCTCATTTTTACATACAAAGGAATCAATAGTGGATGAACAAGAGAGTAACAAAGAAGAAAATATCCACCTGACAAGATTTCTTCGTATCTTGGCCAACTTTCTCATCATCTGCTGTTTGTGTGGGAGTGGGTACCTCATTTACTTTGTGGTGAAGAGATCCCAGGAGTTTTCCAAAATGCAGAATGTCAGCTGGTATGAAAGGAACGAGGTAAGAAGGGCATCTCTGATGAAGTGAAGGTTGAGGGCAGATACTATGCCACTCAGCATATTTACTGAATGTCTGGATTATTGGACTTTTTTGCTTGTTTTTTTATTTTGTGTGTGTGTGTGTGTGTGTGTGTGTGTGTGTGTTTCTTGTGGGACTGGAGATTAAAACGAGGGCCTCCACACTGAGCTATATTCCCAGCTCTTTTCATTCTTTATTTTGAGACAAGGTCTCACTCATTAAGTTGCCCACAGGGGACTTGAGTTTATGATCCTCCTGCCTTAGCCTCCCAGAGTGCTGAGATTTCAGATGTGCACCACTATGTTCAGCTAGGACTTGGTTTTTCGTTTGTTTGTTTATTTGCTTGCTTGCTTGTTTTTGAGGTTGTGTCTCATTTTGTAGTTCAGGCTGGCCCCTGAACTCACTATGTAGCCCAGGCTACCCTCAAACTTTCAGCAATCCTCCTGCCTCAGCCTCCAAGTGCTGGGATTACAGGCCTGCGCCACCATGCCCATTTTAGAACTTGTTTTTAAAAGTGAAATCACATCAGTTTTAGTCAAGTAGCATGAACATCTTGAACAAAGACCCATTTGTTCTAGGGGTTAGCATTTGTAACTAGGTAAAGATAGATTGTAATTAGCATGTCAGTCAACTGGATATTCTAGTTCTTCTAACACCAGTTATTTAAAAGAAGATCCCGGGCCAGGGATTTAGCTCAGTGGTTTCGCTGCCTGCTGCGAAAGCTCAAGGACCCGAGTTCCATCCCCGGTACCAAAAAAAAAAGATGATCCCTTCCTCACAGCTCTGCAGTGCTATACATTATAAATCACATATGGGTGTGATTCTGGCAATTCCATTGCTCTATTTCTGTGTTTTTTATGCTAATAACACACTGATATTCTATGGCTTTCTAGTATAACTTGATATCTGGTAGAGTGAGTTCTGTCATGGAGAGCCACAATAAAAGACATTAAAGTTACCGTGATTATATTGAATTCATAAATCTCTTTTGGGAATTTGACATCTGTGGTAGTGTAAGAAACAGGGAAGGGGGACGTTACTAGAACCTCTGCAGTGAGTCCTAGTCTCCTTCGAGCCAGGGCAGCACAAGGCGAATTAACTTATTATGCAGGAAAGGTAGAAAAATGAGACTTGGAGAAGAAGCTGAGCTTTGGGCCTGATCAGTGCTGCTCTGGGTGGCAAAGACAAAAGACGGGAAGCTTGCAGCACCTTTTATTCAGTACATCGGGAGAAACAAATGTAACAAATGAAAATGCAGGGAGTTCAGTACCTCACACTGGGATAAGCAAGGTGTAACAAAAGACTGGGGGCGGGGAAAATCCAAGAACAATGAGGAACTATGCAGATGAGAATTTGGTTCCTCCCAGGATGTCTCCGGCTGATGTAATTTTGTCCTGGAGAATCACAGCCTCACCAGATCATTGAGGTCTCAGTTGTGACTGGAGGCCAAAATATAATTATGTCTCAGAATGCCATAGCTGGGCTGTAGGCAGGAGAACTAGGCCTAACCAAATGATTTTTCCCTAAAATTATGTAGCATTGCTCCCAACATGGTAGTTTACAAAAATAGCTACAAACAGTCCTTTGCAATATAGTTTTATAGCTATGCTCAGGAAGAGATGCCTCCAGGCCCCCTTTACTGGAAGCCAGCATCTTAGTCTGCAGCAAAATACTGTAACAAAATACCACAGTTAGGGTGGCTTAAGTAACAGGAATTTATTTTCTCACAGTTCTTGATGCTGGAAGTCCAAAGTTAAGCAGTTGACAAGTTTGGTTTTTCCCAAGGCTCCTTTCCTTGACTTATAGATGGCTACTGCTCTCACTATGTCCTTGCACGGCCCTTTCTCTGTTCACGTGCATCCCTGACATCTCTCCATCTTCTTGGATGTCAAGCCTGTCATCACCATTTTACACATGAAGAAGCAAGAAACTAAGAGAAGTTATGTAACTTTTGCTAAGTTACAAAGCCAACAAGTGGTAGAGTTGAGATACAGATCCAAAGAGCTGGCTGCAAAAGCTACATACACTTTTAAACAAACTCCTACCTTCCACTGTCAGTTTCTTTCTGTGATCTCAGTTTTGTCTTTACTACTCTTGAGATAAGGGCTACCATGGAGACTCCTATCTAGTGCAGAACCCTACAGAACTCCAAGCTCTGCCTCATATGTTAACTCACTTGCTCATTCAAGAAATTTTGCTACTTTCATCAATACTAATAGCAACATTCATGACAACAACCACGAGCAGAGTAGTTGTGATGTGCAAGCATATGCCAAGTTCTCAGGACATGTTGATGTCTTGACCAGGGTAATACAGCAAGTTGAAGAAACCCTAGGACAGTGATGGCAAGCCTTTTGGAGCTTTCAATGATACAAACAGCCCACTGTGGCCCGTGTGCCATAGACCTGCCACCACTGCCCTAGGACATCCTCAGAGGCAGAGGAAGGGACAGTAGAGAGATGGAGGTGGATGGCCATGGGGACAAAGGATGGTGGCCAAACATAAGAGAGACAAAACAAGTAAACTAGGGTTTTCTGATTTCTCAGGTAGAGATTGTGATGTCCCTGCTTGGGATGTTTTGTCCCCCTCTCTTTGAAACCATCGCTGCACTGGAGAATTATCACCCTCGAATTGGACTGAAGTGGCAGCTGGGGCGCATCTTCGCACTCTTCCTAGGGAACCTCTACACATTTCTGTTGGCTCTAATGGATGATGTCCATCTCAAGGTAAAAACTACAAACTCCCAGTTCCTGGTGTCCACCATATTCCCTTTTTAAATATAATGTAATCATGCATAATTCATGTTAATTAAATAAATGATGAAAGTTTAGAAAAGTAAAGAAAAATATCCCTAGAATATTAATCACAAGTGTTGACATTTTGCTAAAGTTCTTTACTATCTTTTTATTAGGATATCTTTTCTCACCTCATATACATGTCATTTAGTACCCTTCATATTTTATCTGTAGCCTTTCCCATATTGTTTTATCACTGCCGTAAGTGACTAACAGCCAAGTAACTATCCAGTGAGGTGGTAGTCATAGTTGACTTAACCACTCATCCGTGCTCACCAGTTATGGAACTCTCACTAGCCTTTGTAGGAAAGACCCAAGGACTTCAGCCTATCCTTTCCTGGATAGATGCAAAGCTTGGGGAGGGCATTTTGGAAAGACTCTGTCAAGGGCAGGGAGAGCAGTGGCTACATGGAAGAACTGTAACATGTGCTAATTTTAGTTGTTCCTGTGAAAACAGATGGACCCTCCCTGACTCTCTAACATTACATCCCCATCTTTGATTCTAGCTTTCTAATGAAGCAACGATAAAGAACATCACTCACTGGACTCTGTTTAACTATTACAATTCCTCGGGTTGGAATGAGAGTGTCCCCCGGCCACCCCTACACCCTGCAGATGTGCCCCGCGGTTCTTGCTGGGAGACAGCTGTGGGCATTGTAAGTAGTTATGCTCTCTGAAAAGGTGACCTGATCCCTGCTCTCCATTCTTTGTTGTTCCTTCCTTAATATTTCCATATGTGGAATAACCCCGAAAACTCATCAACATTTCATGTGGCAAATATTTCTCAATCGTTTTAGAGAGGAAAAAGTGAAGAAATCAGACCCTCTGAACTCCGAGAACTCTAAATCCATCTGCTGTCTTAAAAATTATGATGGGGTCTGATAGATCTTTACAATTTTTCAAAAAAATAATAAATTTTCTCTACCCTATAAGAGCAGAGAAACCTTCATTCTTCTGCTGTTGGTTTTTCTGTTATGTGCTTGTATTTCATTTTCTCTCTATATTAAGGAAAAATTCAATTAGTAGGAGATGGAGAACACCAGCTGTCATACTCAGTGATTAATGGTCGCATTCAGTCTTAGTGGGGACATCAGGTGTGGTGGTGCACACCTATATTCCCAGCACTTGGGAGGCTGAGGCAAAAGAATTGCTGCAAGTTCAACCCAGCCTGTGCTACATAGTGAGTTCAAGGCCAGCCTGAACTAAATAGTGAGACCCTGTCTCAAGACAAAAAAAAAACCTTTAGATTTCAGTTATAATTATGATACATTGGACACTGTCAACATACCAAGCAATTTGCATATATAATCACTAAGCTTCCCAATATCCCTTCAAGAGTAGTATAATTACCAAGTTAAAGAGGCTCAAAAAAAAAAGAGGCTCAGATTATTCCAAAGCTATACAATTAGTAATTCACAGAGCTAGGGCTTAAGCATGTTCCAAAGCCTGAGGTCCTTCCTCTGCACCACCACTCTGCCATGAAGGATTGGGTCATAGAGATGGATTCAGGTGAGTAGAGGAGAGTTTGTGTGGCTACAGTGAACAATGTCAAACTCTGACCTCTCCCTTCTTTCCATCTTCCTCCTTGCAGGAATTCATGAGGCTGACTGTGTCCGACATGCTGGTAACATACATCACCATCCTGCTAGGGGACTTCCTACGGGCTTGTTTTGTCCGGTTCATGAATTACTGCTGGTGCTGGGATCTGGAGGCTGGATTTGTAGGTTACTGTTTCATAGACATCCTGTAGAAGGGTGGCTCCACCATCCTCTCTAATACTTACAGTCAGATGCATTCTTGAGCATTTTGTTTCTCTCAATGTTTAATGCAAGGCAGCTCTGTGAATTGGTGTGGTGTTTAATCTTTACTTCCTTTAAGGATCCTCATTGCCTTTGATAGCGGTAACTCTGTGTTTTCACCAGTGTGACCTTATATGGGAAGTGGAGGCACTCAGCCTTGGGAAAATGTGGACCACACACTGCAGTGCTGAGCACTGGTGGAGAAATGTCTGAGTAGCATCAACTCTCATTAGGAAGATTGAAGTCCTAGGTCTCTTCCATACCCCTCCACTGACCCACCCACTAATCCTGGTGTTGGGGAGGGAACCACTCCTTTAACTGAGCTTTTGGTGAGAGGTTCCATACCTTGGTTACCTATGTAGCCTGCATTCAGGTCTACAGCAGAGTGCCAGTCCCAGGTAAGGGTACAAGTACATATTTTTTTCTTTTAGTCCATCACTAGTTTTAAACAAACTTAGTAAATTCCTCAGAAGCGAGGAAAATTTCCTAATCTGGTTGGAGAATGAGAATGAAAAAACGTCATGCCCAAAGATGATGACATCTTTGATAGGAAGATATAATTGCTAAGATGTCCTCATATTGATTTTTTTTTTTTGGTACCGGGGATCAAACTCAGGACCTCGTGCTTGTGAGACAGGTGTGGTGCCACTGAGCTAAATCCCTGGCCCCTCATAGTGATTTTTAAGTTCAACAAAATTCCAAAGTTATATTAAAGTTTATTCAAAAAATAAGCATGTGGAGCCAGGTGCAGCAGTACATACTTATAATTCCAGATACTCTGGGGAGGCTGAGACAGGAGGATTGAAGATTTGAGGGAGCTCAGGCAATTTAGCAAGACTCTATCTCAAAATAAAATGGCAAAAAGTGGTAGGGTGTTGCTCAGTGGTAGAGTGCTTTCCTAGCTTGCATGACAACATGGGTTCAATCCCCAGGATCGACAGGAAAAAGAAAAGCATATGGGAATATCTAGGAAAATCTCTTAAAAAGAAGAATAAAAGAAAATAAGTCTACCATTATATTGAAATATATTATGAAGTTATAATAACTAAAACTGAAAAACTTATCAATGGAACAGAATAGAAAGTCCAAAAATAAATACAATTTACATAGTATAAAGGGAGCCCATCTATATGATAAAGGAAACCTTTAAAATCAGTGGGAAAAAGAGGGATTACGTAAAAATGAGCTAGTGGTGGGGAGGAGACTATATTCCTCACTCATTTCACCTACATAAATTATAGGTGAATCAAAATTTTAAACATTAAAAAAATAATAAATTTCTAAAAGAAAGCACATATCAACTTGCAATCTTAAGGGTAAGGAAGATTTTCCTAAGCCAGACACAAAACTCAGTAGCTAAGTTTTTTCCAAAATTAAAATTTAATTTCCTAAAATCTAACCTTGGAGATTTGGATTGCACATCTTTCCTCCTTTGAACCATGCTCTCCTGACCTTTCTATCTCCTTCCTACCCTGTCATTCCTCATCCTCTCATTCTTGTGTCCCTGAATCTCCATTTCCAGAAGAAAACTGTGAAGTAGATGTAAGCATCCTTCACGGGGACCCCTAGCTCCTCAGTGCTAACAAATGTTACTTGTGTTTTTCCAAATATTTGATGAACTACCAAAACTCCAAAAATTAGTCAGGTTGAAAATTGAAGTCAGCTCTTTCCTTTCTTTTTTTTTTTAAGCTATCTTTCCATTTTATTCCTTAGTTTTATTATTTATTAGATTTACTCCTTGATAATAATTTCAAGGAAAATCTCTAATTAAAGCATTGATAAAATGTTCTCTTAGGGGCTAAGTTCCTCCCAAGAACACAGCAGCATTTGCAGGCCATAAAAGATGAAAACTATCACAATTTTTTTTTAGACAGTCTCATGTTGTAGTTCAGGCTTGCCTTGAACACACTATGTAGCCCAGGATGGCCTTGAATTTGAGGTAGTCTTCCTGACTCAGCCTCCCTAGTGCTGGTATTACAGGCAAGTGCCATCACACCCAACCCCAATTTTTTTTATAACTGAAAAAAGTTCCAGCTTTGAGAATTTCAAAACTTTTCTTTAAAAGTTGAAAACATTTTAAGAACAGAATTCTGAACTTAAAATTTCTCTCTGGCTACCACAGCAGGGTCTTTGTGAGGGAGTAGCCCTGGCTTGGCCACCTGGTGGGTGATAGGGCCTCGCTGATATTGGCTAATCTGTTCCCTTCCTTTCTCTTTCTCTAGCCATCATACGCTGAGTTTGATATTAGTGGAAATGTGCTGGGTTTGATCTTCAACCAAGGCATGATCTGGTGAGTTATCCATTTCATCTGAAGATTACCTAATTTAGGAGTCAAAAAAATTAGAATCCCAGGCCTTGCCCCTCAACTCATCCTGCCCCACTGTGCTCCCTTCTTTCACATGAAAAATAGAGGGTAGATCTAGACGAGAGGTAGGTGTTGGGCTCACGAATGTGCTACCATGAGTGTAGAGGTGGAGAGAGTGGAGAGGGAGGGAGAGAAAGGGAATAAAAAGGAAGGAGAGGTAGAGAAAGGAGCGAAGAAGGAAGAAAGAAAAATAAAAGGACAGAAGGAAGGCAGGAGGAGAAAGAAAGGAGCAGGGAAGAAAGAGGGAAAGAGAGGAGAGAGGGAGAAAAAAAGAGAGAAGGAAGGAAGAAAATGAACTAAAGAACTTTCTGCTCTGGCAAGACAGTAGGAGGAGACTACAAAACTTAGCCAAAGATTTTCAAAATGCCAAGGGCTCCCTGCAGGTCTCTGTTGGAAAACAATGGAGACCATGGAGAAATAGGCCGCCACATCATGTGATTTGCTGACACCTACTAGGATGGAAGTAGTAAAATTCTGACCAGAGCCCAAATTTGCAATGCTGAATGTCTCCCTTTCCTAAAGACTATGACTCCCTCCCTCTCCTAAAGGTGACAAAAGGCCCCTGCCCTTGAGATGTGCAGGGAAAGCAGTTTCACCTCAAACCCCTAATCCTTCCATCTCATTTCCTTCTATCCTCCTTCCTTCATCTTTCCTGCTACTAGGCCAACTGAGTATCCGGTTTCTGCCCTTCCAGGATGGGCTCCTTCTATGCTCCAGGACTGGTGGGCATTAACGTCCTGCGCCTGCTGACCTCCATGTACTTCCAGTGCTGGGCAGTGATGAGCAGCAACGTCCCCCATGAACGCGTGTTCAAAGCCTCCAGATCCAACAACTTCTACATGGCCCTGTTGCTGCTGGTCCTCTTCCTCAGCCTCCTACCAGTGGCCTATACCATCATGTCCCTCCCACCCTCCTTTGACTGCGGCCCATTCAGGTGCAGAGTCATGGTTGTTCGAAAGCAGCTCCCCTCCTGAGGCAGTCTGCTCACAAGGCCTGGGTCAAAATTCAGGTTCTGGTTTCATGTCAGCTTGAAAAAGGCCAGAAAGCTTTGGGCAAATCATCAGCACTTTTCAAGAGAGTTTTCTGCCAGAGTAGAAATGTTCTATGTCTGTGCTGCTCAGTATGGTAGCCACCATCTATCCATGGTTGCTGAGTGCTTGGAATGAGGAACTGGGAAGCTGAATTTTATTTAATTGCAATTAATTTTAATTAAAATAGCCACATGTGGCTAGTGTCTACATATTGGATAGTGCAGTTGTAGTCTTTCAACATTGGGTAATCTGGGATTACTTTACCATAGGATGTGTGGCAGGAAATATTCTGAAGATGAAATGACTATAAACTCACAAGTGCCGTCCAATGTGACATAGTTGCAGCTGAGACCCTTGCCTGGGCCCCCACCCTTTGCAGAGCACTGGCCAGCACTGTGGGTTCAGGGTATAAGTTGAAGTAGTTTAGGAATCTGGATAGTGTATTAAAAGATCAATAGTAAGAAGGTAGATTGAGAAATAATGTGCATCTTTCCAAGTGAGTGACCCTCTGAAAACAAAGTCCTCTAGTACTCTACAAAAAGGGGTTCTGGATTTAGAGCAATATGGAATATTGTCCCTTTTATCTGCCATCTTTTCACCTGATGCACTCTCCTCAGGAATCATGAAATAAGACCACAAGTGTAAGCCATTGCCCCCATCCTCACTAAATACCTCTCCCTGCCCATAAGGGGGGCGAGGCAGGTGAGTGGGACCCTGAACTGCATTTGTACAGCCCTCAGAGCAAGTGTTTCCTCAAAATGTGCACCACAAGGCCTTACCCACCTTACTCTAGTGCCAGCCCTGCCTATCAGTGTGAAGAGTCACACATGGGGAAATGCTGGTTGGGGGTGCTCCTCAGTTTATAAGGGACTAGTCTAGATAAAGCCCTGTGGTTGGTGAAGTCCAGAAGATGAATTCACAGGAGTTGCAGCACAGCATGATCTGATCAAACAGGGGATCAGAGAGGAGGAAGGGAGTGTCAGTCTAGAGTGAAGGCAAGTGAACTGTAGAGAGTTGGAGATGCCAAGCTGAAGGGAGAACCACATGGGAGAAGCTTCAGTTGGCTTGTTCCTGGGTGCAAATGCCAGAACTCTTTTCCTCAGTCTTCCACCTATGTTCAGGGCATTGCCATGAGCAGACAGACCTGTGCCATTCCTGACTCTGCATTCTTTTGCTTCATCTGCCACCTTAAAAGGCCTTGACACCCTACACCCAGATCAGAGGGAAGGACCTGAAATGCAACTCAGGGGAAGCATAGCTGCCAGCTGCCACCTCCTTCCTGTCATTCATCTAATCAAAACCCACCAACACCTGGAGCATTCTTCTCTCAAATATTTCCACAGCTGTTATTTACTTGCTCCAGGTTTCTACTAAAAGGTGACCCACTCTCTCAGTGAGGCCTTTCCTAGAGCTCCTAACTGAACTGTCTCTCTCACACACACACACACAAACACACACACACACACACACACACACCTGTTTCTGCTTATTATAATAGCTCCTCATTGCCCGTAACATGACTTTTTTTGCTTATTTTATATATTGTCTTCTCCTCCACCAGGACATAAGCTCCATGAGGACATGGTTTTTGCTTCCTTTCTCACTTCTTTATGCCCAGTGTCTGGAAAAGAACATTTAGTTTGTGGTCAATGCTCAAACTAGACCTTAGAGAAATTCAGTCATATGAAGGGGAGGACTTAGGGTTTGGGGAAAATCAAATGCCTGCAGGGCCAGCCGAGCAACAAAAATGAATGAGGTAGGCAGTACTGCATGGCATATGGTTAGAAACAGGGCTTGGTAAACTATAGCCTATGGGCCAAATCAGACTACCATTTATTCTTGTACATAGTTTTACTGGAACACAACCACATCTGTTTACTTACATGTAATCTATGGCTGCTCTCTCATTGAACTGAGTAGTTGAGCAAAGGACCATATGGCCCACAAAGCCTAAGATTTTTATTATGTTGCCCTTTATAGAAAAAAAAAATTGCCAACCCCTTTATTTATTTTTTTCTGGTACCAGGATCAAGCTCAGGACCTTGCGCTTGTGAGACAGGCACGGGCCAAGCCCTTAATTTAGAGAATAGACTATAGCCAGCTCTGTTGCTTACCAGCTGGGTGATCTGAGAAAGTTACTTAGCTCTCTGCACTTTAGGTTCATTGTCTCTAAGATGAAAATGCTGGTGGCATTTATCTCATGGGGTGGTTTTGAGGACTTAGTGTGTTACTGTTTGTAAAGCACTTAGAGGAGTGTACAGGACCATCATAAGGCATATCTGGGAATTTTGCTAAGCCTGAGTTCTACCCAAGTTGGGGGCAGTTAGTGCTACAGACAGTTGTTTCCATCAGGAGCATGGGTCCACTCTTACCAGACCTTCCAGATAATCACAGAAATCAGGGCACTTCTTTGAAAATACTCTGATATTTTTATTATAGCCACTAATTTGAATTTTAAAACTAACTGTACTATCCCACAGAAAAGAAACCTGTGGACATGGAGTCCACATTGGCCAACATTTTACCTGTTTCCTCCAGATAGAGTCTACAGGTATTCGGGTGTGTGTGTCTTCAAGTATGCAGACCCACCATGTCTGGTCTAAGTCACAGTAAGATAGGTGCTTGACCATGGCCTTAAGTTTTCCTCTAATCAGTGAGCCAAGAACTAGCTAGACACTTGAAGCCAGTTTAGAGAAGTTCTTTATAACATTCAGTTCACACAGGCATGCAGATCACTTTTATATGAGTGGTAGCAATGAGCTACATGTCTACAGTAATACCTTCAGTTCATGAATGCTGCAGTTTGCAAACAATTCAGTTCACAAACAGAAGCATTGGGCAAAATTTTTTCCATTCACAAACTCTGTATCTGGTGATGGGTGATGAATACAACTGAGGCCATCTTCCCTGCATGAACACTAACGCAGCCATCTTTCCTAGAATCATGAAATAAATTAAGTTTGTGAACTGAGGTGCCACTGTATTTCGAATTCCTTACTCACTAATCCACTCATTTTTGATAAAAAGAGAAAGAGCAATACCAGGCAACATGGAATATAGAGAAGGACTATAGATTTCAGTCACTCTATAACTCACAGGGGAAAAGCTGCAGATTATAGCTGATGATATATCTTCAAACTCATTTCAGTTTGTGTCTGTGACCCAAATATTTTTATTTTTTGCTTCTAAGAGAGATGGGGAATAGTTTTGGTTTACTTTACCTTCTTTCTCTGAATTTGTAGAAGTTCTACCAACAACCCTCTAAATTGGCCAGGAGAAGGAAAGAAAAGAGGAAGAAAGGTACTAAGGACCCCAAGTATCCTCAAGATGGTACATACTTATCACTGAAGAGGGACAATTGTGGAAATATGGGGATAGCCAAGGTATTTTGAATGCTTGGTTAATGACAAGCATTGTACAAAGCATGTATTTAATCCTTATGACAATACTAAAACTGTTAGGGCCTTCGAGGCTGAAGGGTTTATGGAGTGAGAAATGACAGTGGGAGATTAAGGAAAAACAAAGACAGAGATATAAAAGAATAAAGGTGGGACCAGGTGGGCCTCTTTTTTTTGATGGGAAAAAAAGACAACCAGACAACTATAGCATGTTTATTTATAGTGGTAGAAATAAGGGAAGTGTAGGGGGAGGTAAAAGGGGCTGGTTTGTAACCAGAGCCAGGAGAGTAGCTAAGGTCTGTAGGACAATATGTTTGATGGTTTTTTGGCGAATGGGTGGGGAGGAAGACAGGGTTTTTTTGCCAGGCCTTGCTTTATCACGCCCTCTTGTCACCTGTTTTTTTGTTTGTTTGTTTGTTTGGGATTTTTGGGGGGCCCTGTCTCTTTTGTGGGAGGAAGCAAACAAGATGTGTGTTTTTTGTTTTATTCGAGGCCCTGTTTTATCTGTGGGAGGAGGTGAGTTAGGCCTGGTCATAGTGATCTACAGTGCAGCGCTCTCAGCATAAAACATCTTTTTTTTTTTTTTTTTTTTTGCTACCGGGGATTGAACTTGGGTCCTTGCCCTTGCGCAGCAGGCGGCGAAACCACTGAACTAAATCTCCGGCCCAAGCATAAAACATCTTAAACTCCTTTTCTCTAGTCACGTATCTTCAGCTTTTGCAATCAAACACAACTTAATTACTGCACCACTGGTAAATGAGAAGCATGATTCTGGAAACTAAAGGAAAGGAAATCCTTGCTATATCATAAAAGAAAGCTTAGCTGAATCATGTCCTGCAATTACATGGAAAGCTGAACTTACAAGTTTGAACTTGGATATTTAGCTGAGATTTTGAAGCAAATTGTTGAATATGGATTCCTTTTTTTTTTTTTTTTTTTTTTGGCTTGCTGCTTATTGTAAACTGTAAGAGAAAAGAGCCAAATTAAGGAAGGAACTAGTAAGTAGAAAAATAGAAAAAGAAACAGGACTTGCAGGGTATAGAGGCACAAACATATAATCCCAGCATTCAGGAGGCTGATGAGACAAGCGGTTGCCATGAGCTAGAGGCCAGCATGGGCTACGTAGTAAGTTCAAGGCCAGACTGACTGCATAGCAAGATCTTGTCAAAAAAAAAAACCCAAAAACCTAGAACCAAGACATAATGATTTTGGAAATTCTCAGCCTCCCTACATTGGAAAAGAAGCTACAATTAGATTCATTGTTAGAAAACAGTGCTCTAAAAAGAATGAAGACTGTGGCTGGACAATCTTTTGCTTGTGCTTCTGAGGGATTAAAAATAAATATATTCATTCACACAGAGGACTCACTGATGAGAATAAGCATGTGACTCAAATCCCCTCAACCATCTCAGTGGAAGCTAGGAACAGAGATAAGATTATCCAGTGAAGATAGTATAAGATTCTTTTGTCTAATAGAGTAAATTCTCATGGCATACATGGAGAACCCACAAGGTTTTTGAGAATGTTATATCAGGAGAAACATTGCCAGCTTGGACTGAAAGGGACAGAGCAAAATCAAAAAATAGGAAAGGTATTGGCCATCCAGAATTTACAGGCAGGAAACAGGCTGATAAAAATCTACATCACTGGAACACCTTCAAGGAAAGGGAAGTTTAATTCCAAAAGCAGAACTGCAATCCTTAAGAGCAGATCTACAGGCACAGAGGTTGGATCCAAGAGCCCAGAGGATTATTCTTAGGCCTTAAATGCCACAAAAATGGAGTTTGGTTGATTGAATTTTGAGATGGCTCAGGACTGATGATTCCATCCTTCCATTTTCTCCCTTTTGGAATTGGAATTTATGTAACTGTTATTCTATGCCTGTCTCATCATTGTATTTTCGGAGTAAATAATTTGTTTTCTAGTTTCCAAGGCCTACAGCTAGAAAAATATTTTGCCTCAAAAATAAGTTAAACCTAGAGTCTCACCCACACCTGATTTGGATGGCTTCAGTGATGAGAAGTGGAATTTTTGAGCAGTTGATATATAGATATTTTGAACTTTGATGATGTTGTAATAAGTTGAGACTTTTGGGGATAAAGGAGTAGAGTGAATATATTTTGCATGTAGGATGGATGTGAATTGCAGGGGTGCAAAAAACACACTGTAGGAAGCTGAATAAAGTCCCACAAAACATCCAGGTCTTAATCCCTGGAAACTGCAAATGAGACCTTATATAGCAAAAGGGCCTTTGCCAATATGACTAAATTTAAGGATCTTGAGGTGGGAAGATCATCATGGATTATCCAGAGGGACCCCCAATTGGAAGTGTCCTTATAGGAGGAAGGCAAAGGGAGATTTGACTACACGAGAGTAGAAGGTGGGCTGGGGATTTAGCTCAGTGGTTTCGCTGCCTGCTGTGCAAGTGCAAGGACCTGAGTTCGATCCCTAGTACCAAAAAAAAACAGAGTAGAAGGTGATGTGATGATGGAAGCAGAGATTTGAAGATTCAATGCAGCTTGCTTTGAAGATGAAAGATGGGGAAATGAGCCAATTTAAGGAAGATAGTTCTAGAAGCTGAAAAAAGCAAAGAAACCTATATTCTTCTATAGCTTTCCCCAGAGTGAGAGCAGCCCTGTCAAAATTTGGTTTTAGCTCAGTGAAACTATTTCAGACTTTTGGCTTATCTTTCTAAGCTACCAATGTGATAATCTGTTACAGCAGCTACTGGAAACTAATATTTACCTCAATGACAAAATAATCCACACTCAGCTTTGACTTACAGCATAACATTTGGAGTCCACTTTTCTTACTGTCATATGAAGGGCATGATCTAGTAATAAAAATTAAGTGAAATGTCATGACGTGGTGACATGCACTGCACTTGAAATGCTATCATGTTACAACCACATCATTGTGATCTATAATATGAGGCACAGCAGTGCGGAGCAATGAGATGGCCACAAACGGTCTCTGAGGCAACCGCTCACCTCTGCTATTACAGCCCAAAATCAACCATAGACAAAATGTAAATGAATGAGAATGGCTGTGTTCCAATAAAACTTTATTTATGGACACTGAAATGTGAATTTCTTTCTTCAATTTTTATGTGTCACAAAAATATATCACTTTGATTTTTTTTCTAACCACTTGAAAATGCAAAAATCTTTCTTAGCTCACATGTCATATAAAAATAGGTGACAAGCTGAAGCTATCTATGGGTCAGTGTCTGTCAACTCTGATCTACATTTTACACAAGAGAAAAATGAGGCTGCTGGCTGCAGTGTTCTGGGAGGCACTTATAACTTGACACTCACATACTCAGTATTTTACATGAATTCATGTCTATGTCATCTAAACAATCTTCTGAGAAAAACACTATTATACTAATGATACCATTTATACTATATTAGTATTATACCATATTAGATAGATAGATCAATAGACAAATGAGGAAACTAGGGCAGAGAAATTTTTAGTATCTTGCCAAGATATCAAACATTAGCACATCCAATAGAATTTTGCATAATCAAGGACCCGAGTTTGATTCCCGGTACCAAAAAAGAATTTTGCGTAATGATGAAAATATTCCACATCTGTTCTCCTATTATACTAGCTAACAGTCACAGTACTATTGAGTACTTGAAATGTCTGACAAAGAAATAGAATTTTTCATTTTATTTCATTTTAATTAATTTCTATGTTCTTTTTAATAGACACATTTGACAGTAGAGCTCCAGTGGGGAGAGCCAGGGTATGGAACAGGCATAAAGAGAATAAGTAAATCATTTGTAGTGTCCCAAAGCTAATGAAGGGGAGAGCAAGGATTTTAAGCTGGAACTTCAAATCCCTAAATCCATTTCTTAGTACCAAAATTACCAATTAAGAGCTACCAGCACCCAGGAATCTCTGGGCAGGCATTAGTGGAGTCATTCTCTCTAATGATTCTTAGGAATTTGAAGAAAATTGAAATTACTTTTGTGGATAGTAGAAGCTTACTCGGGGCAATCCAATCTCCTGGAATTATAATGTGGAGACTAATTGTGGATATGTCTGAGAGGCACCATGAAGTGCCTACCATATCAACCCCTGGAGAACTGTTTCTATACCAATGATCCTAGAGGTAGCAGCATGTGGGTCTCCTAACTACATCATAGGAAACTCTTCTTTTAGAATATATTAGAAAGCCCAGATTTTTTTGGTTTGGTTTGGTTTGGTTTTTTCTTGCTGAGGAAGGTGTCAAACAGGGAAGACCAAGTAATTTGAGAGGACAGAAAGCTGGCGAGCCAGTGTGCAGATGCAGCTATGGGCCCCAGCCAAAGTGGCAGCCACTCAGGGGACATTTTTTACTTATAGTCCATTTGGAGCTGAGCTCTAGTTCTTCCAGGAAAGCAGTGCCAAGTGGCAGCTCTGGAGGTGTGGGGACGTGGACACAGTTGTGTGTGCTATATGAGCTTTGCAGCATGCTGTAATCCTCTCCTCTTTCCAGTGGGAAAAACAGAATGTATGACGTCCTCCAAGAGACCATTGAAAATGATTTCCCGACCTTCCTGGGCAAGATCTTTGCTTTCCTTGCCAATCCAGGACTGATCATCCCAGCCATCCTACTGATGTTGTAAGTTAGCCAGGGCCCTGGCTCCACCTTGTGGAAAACTGCCCTTAGAGCTGAGACTTCCTGGGTAGGTCCTCCTTCACCCTCTTAGTGTATATTCCCAGAAGCAGCCCCTGAGATAAAGATTCAAATGCAAGCAGTTTATCAGCAAGGGAGTAGGAAACCAAGACAGGGAAGGAAAAGAGATATGTATGATTACCTCTGTGGAGGACTTGACTTCAATCCTGCTGGGGAACTTGGGCAGATAATGTGCCTCCGAGTTACTCCTCCCAATGTGAGTGAAGGGTCTCAGTTTTGTAGAGCAGATCCTATCAGTCACTGACTGAAGGACACTGAAGTTGTTTAATTCCCTGGGAGTTTGGGGTAGAATGGCTTCAGGGGTTGCTGTGGGGCTGGGGGGTGCAGGAGAAGCTTCTGGCACAGAGGTGAAGGTACTAGCCTTTGCAAGTCTTTCAAGGAATACACTGAAAAGTAGGATCCAAAGGACGTAGGTTCCTGGAAAAGTTCAAGACATCATATTACAGCAATACATGTTTATAGTAGCACAACTCATAACAGCTAAATCTTGGAAGCAGACTATAGGTCCATCAGCAGATGAACGAATAAAGAAAATGTGGCATTTATATACCATGGAGTACTACTCTGCCATAAATAAGGATAAATTTGAGGACTGCTGCAAGTTCGAGGCCAGCCTAGGTTACATAGTGAGTTCAAGGCTGGCCTGGAATACATACCGAGAGCCTGTCTCAAAAAACAAATTAAAAAAGGATAAATGAGTCATTTTCAGGAAAATGAATGTACCTTGAGACTATAATGTTAAGTAAAATAAATCAGACACACAAGCTTACATACCACATGGTTTCTCTTATATATGAGAAATCCAAATTATAGATAAAGAGCAAAATAGAAGATAGAAAGTAAGGAGACAGATTTTGTTCAAATGGGAAGGGAATCAAGAGCTGGAGGGAAGGAGCTGGGCAGAGGGGTGCACACCTGTAACCCTAGCACTTGGGAGGCTGAGGCGGGAAGATCAGTGTGAGTACCAGGCCAGCCTGGGCTACATAGAAAGACCATGTCTCAAAAAAAAAAAAAATGACGCCGCCTGCCTCTCAAGCGCAAGGACCCGAGTTCGATCCCCAGTACCAAAAAGAGAGAGAGAGAGGGGGGAGAGAGAGAGAGAGAGAGAGGGAAAGGGATGAAAAAAAGAATTAAGATGTGTTACGCACATGTACCAACCCACAAGGAATATAATCATTATGTAAAGCAAACGTACTAATTTTTAAAAACTGGAAAAAGGGGGAATGCAGGGCCAGGGATTTAGCTCAGTGGTTCTGGCGCCTGCCTCGCAAGCGCAAGAACACAAGTTCGGTCCCCAGTACCAAAAAAATAAAGCGTAGGAAAATGGGGAATGCAGGTGAGCCCTGAGAGTATTTTCAACAACTTCCACAACATTCACTGGAACTATCAAAGAATACAATGTTCTTGCTTGGGGAAACTCAACAAAAATATGCCAATTATTTCTGAATCTAATACAAATGATTGTAACAGCCTAATCATTGACCTAATTCATTCCATTTTTTGTCTCCCTCCGACTTGTTTTTTTCTGAATTATTCTTTCTCTCAATTTATCTTAAATTCCTAGATCACAGATCCAATAGATAAACATGCTGTAACTGAAATCTAAACTGTCCCCAAACCCACCAACTGCAACTTGATAAATATGTAGCAGAGATGGGGAGAGTGGAGAAAACACTCAAGCTTGCCTTAGCAAACGAAGCTGTTTTATTCACCCAAGAGCAAAACAGGCAAGCTGACTCCAAGCGAGAATCAGTGTAGAATGCAGGGAGAGCATAGATTTAAGTAGAGAATTGGTTGCTAGGCAGTTGCCAGGCTTTGGTCAGAGGATTTGTTGCCTCGAGGAGTCTGGGGTCAAAGATAGGGCAGTCTGTGCTTCTCAGGCAGTACAGACGTTTCTGGAACTGAGAGCTGGGACACGATGGCCTTTCTCGCTGGCACCAAGTCTGTGTGTGTAAGGGCTTTTTCTGTGGGCGACAAAGCTTCCCACTGGGTATGATCCTGGCCAAGCTGGGAAGCGGGGAGGTGGCCAGGCTTTGTCATGTCCTTGGGCATGACAAAATATTTTCTAGCGTTCCATTTTAGTTCCCTTGTCATTTCTTACTGTATTTTTTTTTTAGTTATTTTCTTAGTGATTACCCTGGAAATTACATTTAGTATTGTATAACAAACTACTTTAGACTAATACTGAATTAACTGTAATAGTATACAAAAATCTTTTTCTTGTATAACTCTATTTCCTCTCCCTCCCCTCCTTTATGCTATTATTTCCATACAGTTCTCATCTTGGTACACTGAATGCTGGCTAAGTCAGAGGAGAAAAAGACTTGCAAGGACTGCTTTGATATTCTCTCTTATATTTACCTATGTAGTTATCCTTACCCTTGCTCTTTACCTCATCATGTAGATCTGAACTACCATCTGGTGTCCTTTCATTTCAACCTGAAGGACTCTCTTCAATAGTTCTTGTAAAGAAAGTCTTTTGTGGTGAATTATCTCAGGTTTTGTTTATAGCAATATTTTAATTTCACCTTTTTTTTCTTTAGACAGAGTTGTTCAGGTTGGCTTTGAACTCACTATGTAGTCTGAGCTGGCCTCAAACTCAAGACAGTCCTCATGCCTCAGCCTCCCAAGTGCTGGAATTACAGGCATGCACCACTACACCTGGCCAATTTCACCTTCATTTTGAAGGACAGTTCTCCTGGATGTAGAACTTTCAGTAGACTCTCTTTCAGCTCTTTGAATATGCCATTCCACTGCCTCCATGGTTTCTGATGAAAAAATTAACAAATCTTTTTGAAAACTCTTGCATGTGATGAGTTGCTTCTTTCTTGCATCTTACCAGATTCTCTCTTTGACTGTGGCTTTTGCCAGAATTTATTGTGAGGTGTCTTGATGTAGATTTATTTAAGTTTATCCTACTTGGAATATATTGTTAACCTTATAGAGATGAATATTTTTCATCAGTTTTGAGTCTGCAGTTACTATTTTTACAAATAGGCTTTCTAATCCTCTCGGTCTCTTCCTGGGATTCCCAATAGGCATATGTTGGTACACTTCTTGTTGTCCCACAGATTTACCTCATTCTTTTTTCTTTCTGCTTCCCAGGCTAGATAATCTCAATTGGTCTATCTTCAAGTTCGTTGATTCCTTCTTCGGTCAACTCCAATATAGTATTGAGCAGCTCTAAAATTTTTTTCATTTTAGCTATTATAAGTTTCAACTCCAGAATTTCTACTTGGTTCTTTTATTTATGATATTTATTAATATTTTTATTTGATGGAATATCATTTTCATACTTTATTTTAGTTCTTTAGACATGATTTCATTTAGTTCATTGAATGCTTTGATTTATTTTTCATAATTGATTTATTTTTTCCCAGTAAGTATAATACCTAGACTTCCTCAGAGACAATTTCTACTGATTACTATTTCCTCTGTGTATGGACCATACCTCCTTGTTTCTTTGCATGCCTTATGTTTCTTGTTGAAAACTGGACATTTAAAATAATATATGACAGCTCTAAAAGTCAGATTCTATTCCCTTCCCAGGTTCATAGTTATGGTTGTTTATTGTTACTGGTTTGTTTAGTGGCTTTTCTGAGATATTTCTATAAACTATGTATTCTTTGTTGTGTGTGGCCATTAGTCAACCACTAAGCTAACTGAACACAGCTAATAACTGAACATAGTTAACTTAGTGATCAGCTAATTATTTAACTTATTATTATTACTATTTGAGACAAGGTCTCTCCATGTAATTCAGACCAGCCTTGAACTCACTATGTAGCCCAGGCTGGCCTTGAACTCTCAGTCATCCTCCTGCCTCAGCCTCCCAAGTGCTGGGATTATAGACATGCACTACCACACCTGGCCAGATTTAAAAGAGATTTCCTCATATGCCTAGTGCTAAGAAGTCTTCCATTATTTGCCAAGTGGCTCTGTATAAATATATGTCTCCAATATTCAACCAAGCAATTTACAACTCTCCCTTAGCCTTTCTGCTTAAGCAGTGGTTCAAAGATAGCCCAACATGGAAGATTAGAGCCTTTTCAAGTCTTTCTTGAATATGTGCACAGCCATGGAATTGTAGAGCATTAAGCATCATGCATATGGCCTCTAGATTCCCCGGAATGTTTCAAAGCTTTAAAAATCCCCAATTGGGCATCTCCTTTTCTAACTTTTCCTTTTAGGCTTTTTGATTAACCTATTGTATTAGCTTTCTTGTCACTGGACACAATACCTGAAGCTCACAATTTAAAGAAGGGGAGATTTAATTTGGCTCATGTTTTCAGTCCGTGGTTGACTAGCTCCAAGGCAGAAACATTATGGGGAAAGGATGTGGTGAGCAAAGGTACTAAGTTCATGGTGGCCTCGGATGCAAAGCAGGGGGAACTGTGCCAGAGAGGAAGGGGTAAGGGACCAGATATAGAACCCAAGGCCATGCCTCCATGACCCATCCAAAACATATCCAGAAGTGTGCTCCATTGATCCCTGGGGGTATCCCAAAGCCAATCAATTTGGCATTCCAAGTATTATTTTCCCCAGCTGTTATTCAACACCTCACACAGCCATGCTCTTCAACAATTAGCTCCTATTCTTACTGACAAACATTCTTAGAGAAAATGCTGTTCACAATGGAAAGGCTCTGAATCTGATCAAATAAAGGGAGCTTTGGGAATAGTATCTTCCAAGGAACCATTGGATAAATAAAATAATAGCAATTATTTGGGAATCAAGATTTGAAAGAGCTTTAACCCACTCCCTCCAGTGAATACTGAGCTACTGGTTTTCACCATGATTTTTGACTGCTGGTTTTCAAACCTACTGCAGAACTGAGTTGGGGAGGGAGAATAAGGCTACTTAAATCTTGCAAAGCTCACTGTTCTTACTAAGATTCAGCTGTTTTCCTTGAAAAGACACTGAAAACCTTTGATTAATGTTCAAGTTCTGAAAAAGTTGATTCCAGTCATTTTCACCAGTATCCTCATTGCTTTTATGGAGGAGAGAATTTTCAGAAGTCCTTACTATGGCATTTTTGCTGACGTTTGGGTTGAACTTTAGCCTTGGATAGTCTGTAAAGATTTTTTTTAAATCTTCGCTTTGAGTATTATTCTTGTCATTTAGTCATGTCTCTTTCTCTCTGCCTATTTATAAATTCTCAAAGACTATTTCAAGGAATGTTCTCTGCTGCCTCTCATCAGAGCCCCTTCAACTCAGGATGGTCTAATGGAGCCAGTCTTCCCTAAGCCTGTGGTCATTTTCCTGGCTTCTCGTACAGAGCTGCTTCCCTGGAAGGGAACCTAAACTCCGCACCCTCAGGCAGCACCTCTCATTGCTCACCCACTCTTGGAGCTTTCTGGAGGGGGATACAGGCTCAGAGGGATTCCAGTGTCCAACAGGACACAGATGCAGAATCCTTTCATTTGTTCATCCATCCACGTGACACTCATTTTTAAGATCTGCCCTAACTGCCATTATCAACAACAAAGATTTACATGTCACTCAACATCCTTGATTTCAAATACCCTCTGCTTCTAATGCTGGTATGACAGGGATGACATGACAGTGACTACCTGGTCTGCCCTGTGACCTCCTGAGGAAATCAAGGAACCCAGACATCAAACCTGACTTTTGTAGGCAGTGAGGAGGAATACTAAATCTGGAAAGAAAAGCTTAGGCAGGAGACAGCCACCCTTGAGCATTTTAGCTACCGTTTGTTGGGTGTGTGATTTTTTTTTTGGTACTGGGGATTGAACTCAGGTCCTTGTACTCGCAAGGCAGGCGGTAGAACCACTGACCTAAATCCCCGGCCCTGGGTGGGTGATCTGGAGCAAGACAAACCACTGTCTGACCTCTAATTCCACTCTAATCAATGGGTTAACTAAAAGAAATGAAGAGAACTGGCACAGAGTAGAGGCCTTATGAAACAAATATTGGTCTTGTCACCTGCTTTCCCTTCTCTCCTCTCCTCATCCACAGTCCTCTAAGTCATTGTTTTGAGAGGCCCACACAACAGCCTCAGACCTATATTCTGCTTTAGAGACAATGTGACATCTCTTCTCTAACTGTAGATGGCCCAGCCCTGAGGGGGAAGGCTCAGAAGACCCAAGATGAAGCAGCTGAGACTTGAAATTCATGGAGGAAAGTGACTATAAGGATGGACCCAAAAATGTGCAGGCAACAGGTGGTGGGGCAGCCAACCCAGACGCATTCTGGCTTTTATGTCCCCTCCCAGATAGTACAGTCCAGGTCATAGCCCTAGGTCATAGGTCCTGTAGAAGGGAAACCTAGGGTGCAGCCTCAAAGGACACCAGTCACCTAGTCAGTCAATGTGGACTGGGCTCAGAACTACAAGGCCTGTGCCAGACATTCCAGGGCAACCTGGGCAGAGGACTGTCAGGGCATCTGCAGTTCTTTCTTGGCAAACTTAGAGATCACTTAGCATCTCTGTCTGTCTTCACTCTGGACTTGAAGTTTGTTGTTTGGCTTCAAATGTAGGCTCCAGGGAGTTCTAAAGGGTGGGCTGAACTTGGACAAATTATTTAATCTCTGTGAATCCCAGGATACTGGTTTGGAAATATGTGAGTCATCTTTTTTACCTCATAGAGTTTTCATCAAAACCCATGAGATGTGGGGTGTATGTGCACATAGAACAGAGCCTAGGCACATGATGGGTGTCCACAAAACATTGCCAGCTTCTTCTCTAGACAAGAAACCCTGCCATTCTCCCATTTCTTTAGATTTCCCAGAAGAGGAGTAGTTCCTTTTGCCAACTTTTATTGAGGACTCTGACAGCTAGAGATATGTACACCATGCCATCACTCAATAAAATAGAGAAGCAGGGAGGGTCCGGACCTCTCTATGTTGAGAAGAGAACAAGGATGGTAGCATCTCCTCCATCCTGCCCAGAGGCACAGCCTTCACTCCTGTTCCAGGAACCCAACTTTGATTCTCCAGAATAGGCACCCAGCTCTTATCATTTTCCAACATCCTAGAACCATAAGAGGCCTGCTTTTCTCTTTCAGCCTGGCAATCTACTACCTGAACTCAGTTTCCAAAAGCCTTTCCAGAGCCAATGCCCAGCTGAGGAAGAAAATCCAAGCAGTAAGTTTGTCAGGAGTTTCATCCTGGAGGGTGAAAAAAATGTCATGATTTTGGATGTTGTGTTGTGTTTTGTTTTGTTGCTAATTTTCTCTGTGATCTCATTGTATTATCCCAATGGCTTTCTTCTAAACCAAACTCAAAAATACCTGTATTATAGGAAGTAGCCTTGCGAGATTCAACACTACGCGCTGATGAGACTATTTGAAGGGATAAAACAATAACGACAATTTTTGAGAGGTGGCTAAAGAGGAGAAAGTCAATGGGTTCAACCAATGCTCATACATAATAAATCTAATACCCACAAAAATTTATACAGATTAAAACTTATAAGAAAAAAAAACTTATAAGGGGCTGAAAATGTAACTCACTGGGTGGGGGGGAGCACATGCTTGCCATTTATGAGACTATAGATTCAACCCCCAATACCCTGCCTCAAAAAACTAATAGTATAAATATTAGAAGAAATATTGTCAAGCCAGGCATGGTAGTGCACACCTATAATCCCAGCACTCTAGGAGTCTGAGGCAGGAAGATTACAAGTTCAAGCCCAGCCTGAGAAATATAGCAATTTAGTGAGACCCTGACTCAAAATAAAATGTGCTGGGAATGTAGCTCAGTACAAAGGCTCTGGGTTCAATCTCCAGTACTGCAAAATAGTAGTAGTAGTAGTAATAGTAATAATTTTTAAAATAAAAGAAATATTGTTGAAACATATTGCTCTGTGCCCTTTGGAATATGGGCAGCCTCCCTCAACATCCCAGCTGACACCTTCACTTCTGACTGCTCTCTCCTAACACACACAAACCCTAAAGTTCAGACTCGCCCTCTCCAAACCTTGTCCTCTTTGCTTTCTCTGCCTCGCTTCTGGAACTAATCTCATCTGTCTTGCTGCTGGTTCCCCACCCATCCTTCCTTCTGTTAACTTCACTGGGCTTCTGCCCAGATATAGAAAGCCATCAAAATGGGGGTTGGGCTGTTCCTTTGAATGCTGTGCAGATCTGGGGTCTCAGGCTGTGCTTTCCAATTAGTTGTGAGGAACAATAACAGATGGGTGAAGGTAATCAGCAAGAACTGAAAACACAGTCTTGCTCTCTGTTTCTCACCATCAGAGTTCTGAGCCTCAGATACCCACGTCCCTGGCCAGAACCAGAAGTTCATTTTTTCCTGCAGCTCCGTGAAGTTGAGAAGAGCCACAAATCTGTCAAAAACAGAGCCACAGACAGAGATTCAGGGGACACACCTAAAAGCTCCAAAAATTCCACCCAGCTGCAAATCACCAAGCCAGGTAAATTCTTTTCCATGACAATGCTTTCTACAGGCCTACCTGGAAAGGTAGAAAGAAAGAGTATATGAGGTGAAATCAGACTGATTTGAGGTTGATATCAGAATGCTGACAGTTAATAGCTGTATGAAGTTGGGCAAGTCAATACAGGAGTAATCACAGCACCAAGCCCATGGGGTAGTGAAGATGAAAAGGGACTGCACAGGTAAAGTACTTAACAAAATTCCTAGCACAGAGAACAAACCAATGAATCCTTGCTGGTAGAAGTTGAGAATGGAATTAATATGAGAAAAAGAAAAAATGGAAACAAAGTCTTTGTAGATAGGGCAGGGTGGAGGGGTTGAAGGGAGGGCAGGGGAAGGGGAAAAAATAAGAACCAAGATGGATTATGTAAAGGTGCAAATTTCCAATGTTGAATGTCATTATATTGTATACCTTAAATGTACCAATAAAATTTTTTTAAAAAGAAAAGCATTAAAATATCTAAAATAAAAGGGTGAGAAAAGACCACATAAGAAGTTTCTGGGACCGGGGATGTAGCTCAGTGGTGCAGCACCTGCCTGGCAAGCAAGAGGCCCTGAATTTGATTCCTGGTAAAAAAAAAAAAAAAAAACTCAGAAGTTTCTTTTTTGGGGGGAGGTGGGTACCGGGGATCGAACTCTGGTTCTTGCACTTGCGCAGCAGGCGGCAAAACCACTGAGCTAAATCCCTGGCCCCTAAAACAGAAGTTTCTGAAAGAGTGTTATAGGGCTTTGAAGGAGAGTGACCACAACAGATTGGCTCCATCTTGAGCATGAGAAAAGGTCAAACTGAGAGATCATCTCTGAGGTAATACTATTTTCCTAGGATTGTCTCTGTTTTAAACAGTGTCAGTATGCAGTAATGTTGGCCTTGGATGTGAGAATTTAAGGAAATGCACAAGAAATGACTGATATTTTAGGAATTAGAACATTTTTATTTATGTGTTCCAATTTCTTAGCAATTGCATTTTAATTTATTATTTTTTAAGTATTAGCTAGACAGATACTAGCAGCTGCAACAGGCCCAAAATGGCTAATAGTCTAAACACAATAAAAGTTTGCCTCTCACTAAACATGAAGTCCAAATTGTGTTTACCCTTGATGACCACAAGTGGAGATGAGGGAAATCTGACTCCTTCCATCCCAGGGCTCTACAGGCAGGGGAAGAGCCTAGAGGATACACTTGGAAGTGGTATTCATCCAATGCCATGATTCTGTCATAGGCATACCCACCTGCCTGTGGGACATGGGTTGTGTCCCAAAAGAAGAAAAGCCGGCTTAGTGAACAGCAGGCCATGTCCTTAACTTAGAGTTAGGGGAACGGGAAGAAACAGACAAGCGAGAGCTGGATATTGTATGTGACTCCAAAAGCTGCACAGCCTCTTCATCATCATATTTGACCTTAACAGTCACACTGGGAAGCTGCTCTTCTTTTGTCCCTATTTCATAATCTAGAAAACGTAGGATACAAGCTCTAGCCTAATGCTAGAGTATTCAAAATCTAGCTCTCCAGCCAGCAGAACACACTCCTCCAACAGCTCTGTTTACGCAGATGCCAGGCCAAGGTACCCCCAGACTGTTGAAGGCAATCTGACAGCTTTCACACCACCAAATGAGACTAAAAGCTATATAAGCACAGGGCAGCTCTAGGGAGCTCCAATTCAGGCAATACAAAATTTCCTGCATCCACATTCTTGTCTTTGTTTTTCAGAGCCCGCATCTCACTCTGCTAGCCAAAGCCAGTTCCTGGACAAGAAGGCACAGGACACTGGGACCACCAGTTCTGCCAGTGGGACCCTGCTGCCTGCCTCCCAGCACCTTCCTGGATCTCAGCCTCCAGGAGTCAAACCTGATTCTGGCAAACTCCAGTCTCGGACTCATCCCTGGAGGTCAGCCTCTGGAAAGAGTGCTCAGAGGCCTCCCCATTGACAGCTGGATGCACAGGAGTCCCAGTCCAGGGGCTGATCCTCAGGCCCCACCGTTTCACATATTCCCACACTGGTGTCCTCTTTCTGAGCACATACGTGCATATTCTCTCTTCTCTAGTTTGTTTTCCCGGTACCAGGAATTGAACTCAGGACCTCGTGCTTGCCAGGCAGGTGCAGTGCCACTGAGCTAAATCCCCCTGCCCTTTCCTCTCATTTAACATGGGAATTGTGATGACTTAGTCTCAGATTCTTGTTGGCAATCAAAAGGAGGACAATGGCTTCCCCTGCCTTTAGGGGAACTGGATCCTTCCCTACCCTGTCCTTTTTAATATTTGGTACAGGCAACTCTAGACCTCACTCCAGTGAATTGCCTTGGCTCCAAATTTCAGGAGGAGGGATGGGGCTATGAGCGCCCTAGTAGACTATTCTCATGGTACACATAGTAGAACTCAGATTTCTGAAGCTCCACTAACCAGGAGGAAGACACAGAAGGGCCTAAGTTTCTGACCACCACCCCTACCCAAAGGAGGTGAAGTGGCTTAAACAAAAGGTCAAGAAGCAAATAAAAATAAAGGTAAATGATCCAAAATCCAGTCGTGGTGAGTAAGAACACTGGAGATAACCCCAGCACCTAGCCTGAGGAAAGCTGGTGCCAATTAAATACACACACACACACACACACACACACACACGCACACGTGCATGCATGCACACAGGCACAAATACAATGGAGCCTCTTAGCAGCAAGACAAAGGAAAAAGTGAGTAATACAGTTGTTCTGGTCTAATCAAAGGAAACTTAAAGATGCTCAGAACAGAAAAATCTTTTTTATGCACCAAATTTTTTTTATATATGTACCAAATTCTAAAAGGAATTTGATAATCCACTAATTGTATAAAGGACCTAGAAGATGGTTTAAAAATTTTTCAAAGGGTACAATGCAGAGCCGGACTTTGGTGATACATCATGGGTCTATGAAGAATGTCTCCTGGTAGGCATTAAGTCAGGGAGGCCAGACTATTAAGAAGGCTTTGCCAGCAGGGCCAAAGGCTTAGCATAGTGGGAGTCATGGTCTAGGACTCTCCAATAGCCCCGGGTATCTTACAGACAGGTCCTTCCTTTCCTCTACTCTGCACTCCCAGATATAGGCAAGCAGTGTGACTTCAGAACCAAAGGGCCATCTCATTCCATGTCTGAGTGTTCTAAAGGGAGTCTTCTCCCTCAGCCAGATACCAACCAATCAGCATTGGAAGGCCTAAGGTCAGCTGCCATGCTAACCCCTGGCCTTCAATATCATCCTGACTGGGGATGTCAGGCCCTGGGGATAGGAACAGAGTGAGGTACCTTCCAGAACCATCAAACTCCTAGTGATTATTTTAACAATTACCTGTACAAGTAAATACCCACTACAAATACAAATAAATCATCTGTTGACAAAGCATAATTTTATGTGAGGGGGTGTATTTGTTATCTATTGCTGTATAACAAATCAGCCCCCAAACCTGACAGATTAAAACAATGGATATATATTACTATTATAGATTGTGTGGGTCAAGGATTTGGGAGTGGCTTAGATATGCAATTCTGGCTCTGGATATTGCAGGCAAATTTCCAACCAGGCTATAGTCACTGGAAGTCTTGACAAGAGCTGAAAGATACATTCCCAGAGTGGTTCACACATGTGTCTACTGGCAGGAAATTTCAGGTCCTAGTTGGCTGACAGACCTTGGTTGCTCCCCTATGGACTTCTCCATAGGGCTGTGTCAAACTAAAATATGGAGGCAAATGTCCAATAAGGGAAATTTTACTTGGGAATAAAGACAGAATAGGATTGCAATCTGAGACACACAGACACATAAGCCAGAGTGGCCTCTGATATATCTGGTGGGTTTTATCAGGACAGAAAAATCTATGCAACTTAATTTGAAACCTCTCTGGCACTTTTTGGTTCTCTGCAGGAGCTGGCAAGCTCTGATTGGCAAATGGTGGCAGTTACTGTGTAAAGTTGGTCTTACGGTCATAATTAGCAGTTCTGTCATCAGTTGCTAAGTAAAAATAGTCTTAAAGATATAGCAGGCTGTTTCACTGTATTGATTCTGTGAGAATCTCTGGAGAAGGCATCCATGAATTAAGTGTTTCCTTTTCTTTCTCCTGGCCCTTCAACTCTATTTTAGTGGAGTATGACAAGAATGACTCTGTTTCATTTAATAAATTTTCACAGATGCTTGGATGTCCTCATAACAAGGCAGCTGGTTTCCCCCAGAGTGAGCAACTCAAGGAGAGCAATGTGGAAGTCAGGGTCTTTTCTGACCTAGTGTCAGAAGTACTATCAGGCTGGGGATTCAGCTCAGTGGTTCTGGCACCTGCCTTGCAAGTGCAAGGTCCTCAGTTTGATCCCCAGTACCAAAAAAAAAAAAAAAAAGTAAATTCCACCATTTTTCACTCATAGAACTGAGTCACTAAGTCTAGTTCACACTCAAAGGGAAAGGGATTTAGGCATCACCTCTTGAATGGAGAATTATCAAAGAATTTGTAGATAAATTTCAAATGATTGAAGAAAAACTCTAAAGTGTTTTTGTTTGTTTTTTTGAGAAGAAAAATACACCAAAGGATTAGTTGATAGCAGCTACCAGGCCCTCAGTCAACAGGAAATTTCTTAGCCATTTCTTTTTTTTTGGTACCAGGGATTGAACTCGGGTCCTTGCACTTGCAGGGCAGGCAGGGGAACCACTGAGCTAAATCCCTGGCTTACAGGAAATTTCTGATGACCTAAGGGTATGAGTAGAAGCATAGGCAAGAGGGAACAGATGTTCATGTGCTGTGGCTTCACAGGTGGGACATACTGTGTCAGCAAACAGACTAAAGGTCATTATCATCTCTGAGTATACAAGTCAGAGGAGACCAGGTGTCGCCCTTGATCTTCTTCTGAAGTGTGTTCCTGAGTCTTATGTGATTCTTTGTACAATGGAACTCTTTGCAGAAATTGAGCTCTTAGTTATTAGAAGTAAAAGGATTGCGCTTTCAGCTCCAGCTCATTCCATCTTAAAACTTCACTACTCAGCCTACAGGACTATCAAGCATAAAGAACCATTCCTCCCTTCTTTCCTTTCCTCAACTCTTCTAAGTATGATTTGAACTAGATCATTTATTTAACAATTATTCCAGATAAATATGACTGGTGTCTTACTGATATTACTCTAGTTGATAGGTCCATCTCTTTCTAGAGGGAAATAAAGTCGACACTAAATTTCATCTGCTGGAGATTATAAGGGTTGACTCTTTCACTTTTTTTCCAGTACTGGGTATTGAACCCAGGATCTTCACACTGAGCTACATTCTCAGCCCTTTTTTATTTTGAGAAAGGATCTCACTGAGTTGCTAAAATGCCCAGGCTGAGCTTGAACTTGTGATCCTCCTGCCTCAGCCTCCCAGAGTGCTGGGATTACAGGCGTGTGCCACTATGCCTGGCTGGACCCTTTCACTTCTAATAACTAAGAGCTCAACTTCCACAGAGCTCCATACTACACAGAATCACATATGATGCAGCTACATACTTTTGGTGAAGATGAAAGGTAACACCTGGCTTCCCCTGGACTTGTGTACTCACAGAAACTGGGGGCAGATGCAGCAGCAAGAGGATCTGGGCAGCATACCAATAGCATCCACAATGTTGGTGCAACTCAAAAGTCACTGCAGACATGCTCTGAAGTGTATATCCAGCCCTTCCAAAGCTAGGGCACCAAGCTCCTCTTGCTCTATAAGAAACTATAAGAAATAATTTGCCACTTACCTCTCTTGACCCTAGCAGAAACTAGAGAAATGGTCTCCTTTGAGAAGTCATATCCACAAGTCAGCCCTCATACCACACATCTAAACTCCCATACTATCTGTATGTTCTAAAAAACTCAAATGGAAATTTCAATTTAAAGTCATCCTAGGTTGATAGAGCCTCCAAGAGAAAGAAAAAGGCAAAGAAATAAAAACAGCACAACATATACACAGCATGTAAGCAGATAAATAAAAATATATCAGGAATCAAAATAAATGTAAACACAAAAAAAATGAAATACCAGGGCCAGGGATTTAGCTCATTGGTTCCCCCACCTGCCCCCCAAGCATAAGGTCCTGAGTTCAATCCCCAGTACCAAAAAAAAAGAAAGAAAGAAAAGAAAAGAAATACCTAGGAATCAGTGTAATGAAGGAAGTAAAAGATCTCTACATTGAAAACTACAGTACTCTGAAAAAGGAGATTGAAGAAGATATCAGAAAATGGAAAGATATCCCTTGTTCTTGGATAGGAAGAACCAATACAGTGAAAATAGCCATACTTCCAAAATTCTTGTACAGATTTAATGCAATCCTAATCAAAATCCCAACTGCATTACCTCACAAAATTAGAAAAAACAATCCTAAAATTGATTTGGAACCAGAAGAGACCTAGAATAGCAAAGGCAATTCTGGGCAACAAGGCAAGGCAGGGAGCATCACAATCTCTGACTTTATACTACAAAGCTACTGTGATTAAAAAAAAAACAAAACAGCATGGTACTGACAAAAGAACAGAACTGAGGATCAATGGAACATACTAAAAGAAGCAGAAACAACTCCAGACATACTCAGCCACCGAATCTTTGACAAAGGAGCCAAACACCTGCACTGAAAGAAAGACAGCCTCTTTAATAAATGGTGCTGGAAAAACTGGCTTCCTACATGCCAAAGATTGAACCATATCTTTCTTTCTTTCTTTCTTTCTTTCTTTCTTTCTTTCTTTCTTTCTTTCTTTCTTTCTTTCTTTCTTTCTTTCTTTCTTTCTTTCTTTCTTTCTTTCTTTCTTTCTTTCTTTCTTTCTTTTTGGTACCAGGGATCGAACTCAGGTCCTTGAGCTTGCACAGCAGGCAGTGAAACCACTGAGCTAAATCCCCGGCCCTGAACCATATCTTTCACTACACAGTAACCTAAAATTGAAATGGATCAAAGATCTAAATATTAAAACTGAAACACTAAATCTGCTGGAAAAGAGAATAGGTAGAACACTTGAGGACATAGGAGTAGGCAAAGACTTTATGACCAAAACCCAGAACACACAGGAAATACTACAGAGAATCAACAACTGGGACCTCATCTTATTAAAAAGCTTTTGCACAGCAAGAGAAACCAACAGAGTAAAGAGATAACCTACAGCATGGGAAAAAAATTTTACCAGCCACTCAGATGAAGGACTATTATCTAGAATACATAAAGAACTCAAAAAAATCAGACCTCCAAAATTTAAAGACCCAATCCAAAAATGGGCATCTGAAATGAAAAGACATTTCTCAGATGAAGAAGTAGAAGTGGCAAATAAATATATGAAAAAAATGTTCAACATCACTGGTCATTTGTGAAATGCAAATTAAAACAACACTGAGATTCCACCTCACTCCAGAAAGAATGGCTATTATCAAGAAATCAACCAATAACAAATGTTGGAGGGGCTGTGGGCAAAAAGGAAAACTTCTCCACTGTTGGTGGGAGTGTAGACTGGTGCAACCACTATGGAAATCAGTGCGGAGATTTCTCAAAAAACTAAAATGAGAAGTTTCATTCAATCCAGCTATTTCCCTTCCTGGTATTTTCCTGAAAGAATTAAAAGCATCATACCACAGCAATATATGCACTCCCATGTTTATAGCAGCACAGTTTATAATAGCTAAATCTTGAAAACAAGATTTGTAGGCCCAAATGCCTGTCAATCAACAAGTGGGTAAAGAAGATGTGGGGTTTTTTATATAAGGGAGTACTACTCTGCCATAAAGGATGAGCTTCAGACATTTACAGCTAAATGGATGGACCTTGAGATCATACTCTTAAGTGAAATAAATTGGACACATATGTTTAAATATCACATTGTTTCTCTGGTGTAAGAAAATGAAAATGGAAATTAGGACTAAAATGTACAATAGATATTGGGAGTGGGAAATGGGAAGAGAATGTTCAAATGGGAAGGGAAACACAGGAGGAAGGAGGGAGAAAGGAAGAGAGGGAAAAGAAAAAGGTGAAAATAGAAGGAAAAATGGAAACAAAGCTTTTGTACATAAGGAAGGGAGGGGGCATTATGGGGGGGAGTGGGATAAAATATAATTTATTTTTTAAAAAGACACAACAACAAAGTAAATGCAAGGGATTAAACTCTCCAGATAAAAGGTGAAGGATATCTGACAGATATTTTTAAATCCCACATGCTAACTTGGGTGTGGTGATACATGCTTGTAATCCCAGCACTTTGGGAGGCTGAGGCAGGAGGATCAAAATTTTCAGCCCAGCCTGGTCAATTTAGTAAGAGAGTCCAAATCTCAAAATAAAAACATAAAAGGAGCAGGGGAGATAGTTCAGTGTGAAAGCCATGAGTTAAGCAGGGCGTGGTGGCACATGCCTGTAATCCCAACACTCAGAAACTGGGGCAGGATACTTGCTGTGAGTTCAAGACCAGCCTGGGGTACATAGTAAATTCAAGGCTGGCCTGAACTGCATAGCAAGACCCTGTCACAAAAAAAAATTTTTTTTAATTAAAAAAAGTAAGCTCTGAACCCCTGAGTTCAATCCTCAGTACTATTTTTTGTTAAAAAAAAAAAAAATCCCATATGCTGTTCTGAAGAAAACCTTTTAAAACCTAAAAGTGGTAGAGACTTTATCTCTTTTGGCTCCTGGGAAATAAAAACCAAAATATATTCTTTGAGGGAAAATCACCAAGTGTGTGTGTGCCATCGACTGTTATAAATTAGGCTTGCTTCTGAGTGCTAAGGATTGCTACTAAAGATAGCCATCTGCAGGGTCATACCAGACAATGTATCCTTCAGTGCAATATTAGTTGGAAGACTAATGTGAAGAAAAGCCAAGGTCATAGTTGGGATAGATGTATATGGAACAATGAGACACTTCTATCTCTAAACCACAACCCAACTTCTTGTGTTGTGAAGATGTAACAAATTGATGTAAAACTACAAAGTGCCAATCATTATGCTAAGTGTTCAATAAATAACAGACATTGTCACAGACATGATAAGATCTATCCTTAGGATAAACACAAACACTAAGTAAAGCATCTGATAATCCTAATCAACTACTGGGCCTCAGAAGCTTCCAGGTCATCACTGCCAAAAAAGACGAGGACTAATCCCAACATGCTCCCTAATCTTGTGTGTCCATGTAAAGAAATGTTGTTTATATGTGGAACTCATCATCAAACAATGTTGTGGAGCGTCCTTGAGAAAAGAGTCCAGGAATTGCTAGAAGCCCTTTCCAATTTGATTTGAGAAGTTTCACTGGGGAAATTTGTAAAGTGTCCCCATCTTGTGGTGATTTTAAATTGCACATTCTACTTCCATAGGTTCCCTTTGGTGCTGGCTGCAGCAAAATTTCTGTTAATTTCTATACCAGCAACAAACCAGTTAACCATAGGCTGAGCTAAAAGAAAAATGACCCTTCTCAGTAGGTGAACAATGTTATTTACATAGAAAAAACAAAGGCCCAGGTGCCGCATGGCTCTAAGCTTAACCTGAGGCACACCTGGGAAATCCACAGCCTCCATTCAGAGCTGCTGCCCATGCAGGACATTTTCCCAGCAGACACCCACTGGGCAATCTGTCTTGCACATCATCACTTCCAAATTAATCTTCAATTGAATTTCTTGATAGAGAATGAAGAATTTCATCAACCCCAAACAACTCACCCTGTCTTTCTTCCAAAGCCTCTTATAGTATATAGATCTTACATTCTAAATCCTTCAGTATTTTGTCTCTTGAATTTTATACCTCTACCACATTCTTCTCTGGTTTCTATCTTTTGATTCCACTCTATTCACCTTTCATCTTTAAATGACCTGCATACTGTCCTCTGAATACCTAAATCCCTTCTAGTTGTGAAGTCTACCTTGGGAACATTAAGCCAGACCACCTTCCAGTCAACCTCCATAATGATAAAGGGAAATAATGTAACTCCCAACCTGCTAAATATCAGATACACTGAGTTTGTGTTCCCAAAATCAAAGAATGAATTCTAAGGAACAATGGAAGTTAAGAGTAGGAAAAATTTGAGAGAGACAGCTCCGAAGAGACAGGAAGGGACACAAAAGTGGGTTGCCAACAAGTCCACTTCTCAAAGAAAGTTTACAGAGCAAATTCACGAGGTGGGTACAAAATCACGAAGTGGGTACACATGGGTCAAAACTATGATCAACCAATTAGATTACAAGTATAGCTGCTTAGGTAATACTGATCCAATGGGAAAGCAAGTCACTTAGCAAGTGTACATGGAAAGAACAAAGACCTTTTCTTAGGAAAGTATGGATCAGGAGGTCCTGGTCACCTACTTGGATAACTGATGTCTATCTAGATTTTATTGGACCAGTTGATACCAATTATCCCCTGGGGAGGTATGTAGGCCTGGTGATTCCATCTTTATCTTGAGGCCCGGCCTTTAACAGATGCACCTCCAGCCATAGTTGTAATGTGTTCTCATCCTCTGCACTGACTCCCTTGAGGGCCTAGCCCTGTCTGACCACCTATAATATTTCTACCTAATTTAGCTGTCTATAATACCACTGCAATTTAGCCCTAGATTATAGTCAGTCTCCTATGACTATAGTCTCTGAAGACAGAGATCATGCTTACCATTGTTGTCACTATTCTCTCAGATTTCTGTATGGCTCACTATTTCTTCAAATGCCACTTCTTCTTTGAGGACCACTGTAAACATATATTCACATCAGATGTGCTACATGTTTACTTGATTTCTGTCTCTGATGGAACGTAAACTCCATGAAGACAAGAATTTGATTTTGTTCCTTTTCTTTGCTGGCTACCAAGTCTTTAGCATATATGTTTTTGGGGGACATTTAAGATCCAAACCATAGCACAATAAATATAAGAGCAAAAGTTAATTTAAAAAATATGTATAGGGCTGAGGATTTGGCTCAGTGGTTCTACCACCTGCCTCGCAAGTGCAAGGTCCCAAGTTCGACCCCCTGTACCAAAAAAAAAAATAAACAAATAATAAAAATAAAAAATATGTATATACAATAAGCAAAATCAAAAGTTAGTATTTTGAGGGCTGGGGAATTAGCTTAATGGTTCTGCTGCCTGCCTGGTAAGCACAAGGTTCCAAGTTCGATCCCTGGTACCAAAAAAAAAATTAATATTTTGATAAAATTGATATTTTTCTGACAAGTCTGATGAAATTAAACAGACAAATATAACCCTCAGAAATTTTTAAAAGAGATCATCTATACAGATGCTGCAGAAGGGACAAAAAAAACCTTCAACCCAAAATATGTGAAAACACAGATGAACAAATTCCCAGAATGTAACAATAAAATTGGTCTCAGATTTCTTATACCTGAACAATTCCATAACCATTATAAATCTGAATCAATTATTTTAATATTTCAAGATCCTCTTTGGTTTTGGTGTTTTGCTGTTTCTTTGTAATGGGTACAAATGTGGATTCCTTTTCATTCAAGAGATGAAATTCCTACACTTTTGCAGCCATATTTTTCATCAGTTCTGGGGAAACTGCATTCATTATTGCTTCAATATTGCTCTTCCTTCTTTCCCTTCCTGTCTTCTGAGTTTTCAAAGTAGATGTTAGACCCTTTCATTCCACATTCTGTGTCTCCTAGTCACTCCTTCACTGTCTTATCTCTCTCTGTTGCACTCTAAACTATTTGGTTATATCTTCCAATTTTGTAACTCTCTGCCACACCTGTTTCCTTTGTGAGTCACTCCTATTTCTTTTCCAAGAGTTTTTCATTTCTACAAGTACTATGTTCATTTCTGCCCCACTCTCCTGACCCTAGCAAAGATGAACTGAACACCTTCAGAACAGAGACTGGCAATCTTCTCTAAGGGGTCAGACAGTAGATATTTTGGAGTGCGCCACATAATCTCTATCACATATTTTTTATTGTCTTTTTTATCACTATTTATTTTAATTTCCAGTAATAGGGATTGAACCCAGTAAGCACTGAGCTCCTGTCCCTGTTTTTTTAAGACAGGATTCCTGGTCTCAAATTTGCAATCCTCCTTACTCAGCCTCCTGTGTAGCTGAGATTGTAGGCATGAACCATCACTCTGGCTACAACACTTTTAAAATGTAAAAATTAGCCAGGGGTGGTGGTGCACACCTGTAATCCCTTCACTCAGAAGGCGGAGGCCGGAGGATAGTTTTAAATTCAAGGCCAGCCTGGGCTACACAGTGAGTTCAAGGCTAGCATGGACTAAATAGCAGGACCCTGTCTCAACCCTCCCCTCCACCAAGTAAGAATTGCCAGGTGTAGTGGTAGATATCTGTAGTCCCATGCTACTCTGAAGGTATAAGGTCACATTGTAAGTCAATGGCAAAACTGGGGTTTGAATTTGGTTTTGCTTTCTCTGATTCTGCTGCATAACAAATCACCCCTAAATTTAATGGCTTAAACCCACAATATATTATTTTTCATAATTCTGTGAGTAGACAGGGAACAATGAGGGGGGATCTTCTCTGGCCGCATTTGGGGTCTCATGTGGCTGCAGTTAAGAGAGTGACAGTCTGGAACACACAATGTCTATCTTGGTGGGACAGCTGGAAGGCTAAACCTCTGTCCCTGTCCACTTAATCTCAGGGTCTGCCCCTCTCCATATGGCCTCACAGCAGAGTAGGTGCTTTTATTTTTCAATATTGGAGATTGAACATGGGCCTCACACATGTTAGGCAAGTGTTGTACCACTGAGCTACAACCCAGCCCTTTTCACTTTTTACTTTGACTCAAACTTGTAATCCTGTCAGGGATTTAGCTCAGTGTTTCTGTCACCTGCTTCAAAAGTGCAAGGTCCCAAGTTTGATCCCTGGTACAAAAAAAAAACCTTGTAATCCTTCTGCCTCAGACTCCCTAGGCTCTGGGATTGCAGGTATGGACCACCACTCCTGGCCTATAGGTGCACTTCATATGAGGCAACTCAGGGCTCCCCAGAATGCAAAAGGCTGAGGCCTACAACTGGCAGAGAACCACTTCTGCCACAGTCCATTGGGTAAAGCAAGTGAGACCCAACCCAGTTCAGTGTGGGACACAGGGCCTGATACACAGGAGCCATGGATTATTGGTGGCCATTTTTGAAGACCAGCTACCACAGGTGATCCTGGGATATCAAGGTCTACAATTCTCCCATTACTTCATGTCACTATGAGGACCCACAAACAGAACATGAAAGGATATTCTGCCTTAGGTCCTTCTGGCTGTAGAGAGGATGATAGCTTGGAGAGGGGGAAGATAGATTTTGCTGAAGTACATTTTGATGGTGAACATCTGAACCTAGGCAGGAAAAATGAACCTAGGCACCAGCCCAAAGAAAGAGACAGTCTATGTCATCACATGCTGCAGATGCATACTGGGATCAGGATTATAGACTCAGCAAAAAACTTCGCAAAAAATATTTCAATGAAGGGATGGAAGTGAAGAAACCAATACTTTGTCCCCACCTAGTCACAAGTATTTGTATCTCACTAGTTGAAGTATACTTTTCTTCAGCCACCTAAATCAGCAAACTACTTGATTCAGCCCATTTGTGGCCAATGGGTTCAAATCTAACCAAAGTATGACTGGGGGTTTTTTAGCTCATTGAGTGACTCTCTGGTATTCTTTTTTATCTTGATCTAATACACAGAAATGTGAGTTTAATAGCATATGTGTGTGTGTGTGTGTGTGTGTGTGTGTGTATGAAAGCTATTTTCTATGGGCATTACATACAATGTATATATCTGTATATACAGCTGGGATGTTTTACAAATCAATACTGCTTACTCTATGTGATACAAATTTATTTCCTATTCTCTTTAATTTGATCTTTTATTTCTTTTGTTTTATTTTTCAGTTTTCTGAGACTTGATCTTATTTGTTGTTGTTGTTGTTTTTGGTGCGGAGGAGCCACCGAGGTACTCGCACTTTCAGGGCAGGCAGCAGAACCACCGAGCTAAACCCCCGGCCCAGCGACTTGATCTTATGTAGTTCAAGCTGGCCTTGACCTATGTAACCCACACTGGCCTCAAGCTCATCTCAATAGAACTCACCTCAATCACCATCTCACCCTCCTTCCCAGGTGCTGGCATGTGCCACCACACCCATCCTTAATCTGAGTTTTTTAAATATTTCCCATGTCACCACTCCTGTTCAATATAGTTCCGGGAACATGAGCCACGGCAATTAGACAAGAGAAAGAAAGAAAAGGAATAAAGATAGGAAATGAAGAAGTCAAATTGTCATTATTTGCAGATGACATGATACTCTATATAGAAGACCCCAAGAACTCCACCAAAAGTCTTCTAGACTTAATAACCAAATTCAGTCAAGTAGCTGGTTACAAGGTCAACACACAAAAATCAATAGCTTTCCTCTACACCAATGACAGACTCACTGAGAGAGAAATAGGGCAAATAATTCCTTTCACAATAGCATCCAAAAAACTGAAATACCTAGGAATCAGCCTAATGAAAGAAATCAAAGACCTCTTCTCTGAAAACCATGGCACTCTGAAAAGAGAGATTGAAGATGATATCAGAAAATGGACAGACATCCCCTGCTCCTGGGTAGGAAGGATTAATATAGTGAAAATGGCCATACTTCCAAAACTGCTATATAGATTCAATGCAATTCCAATTGAGATCCCAGCAGCATACTTCATGGACCTTTAGAAAACAATCCAAAAATTCATGTGGAACAAGAAGAGACCCAGAATAGCAAAAGCAATTCTAGGTAACAGAGACATGGCCAGGGGTATCACAATCCCCAACCTGCAACTCTACTACAAAGCTACTGTGATGAAAACAGCATGGTACTGGCAAAGAAACAGACCTGAGGACCAGTGGAACAGATTAGAAGATGCAGAAACAATGCCAGACACACTCAGCCATCTCATCTTCGATAAAGGAGCCAAACACCCTCACTGGAAGAAAGATAGCCTCTTTAATAAATGGTGCTGGAAAAATTGGGCTTCAACTTGCCAAAGATTAAAACTAGAGCTATATCTCTCACCATGCACTAAACTAAAATCGAAATAGATTAAAGATCTAAATATTAAAATAGAAACTCTGAACCAGTTGGAACAGAGGTTAGGTAGAACTCTTGAAGACATTGGTGTAGGAAAAGATTATATGAACAAAACCTCAGTTGCCCATGAACTAGCACAAACAATCAACAAGTGGGATCTCTTCTTATTAAAAAGCTTCTGCACAGCAAGAGAAACCACCAGCAGTGTGAAGAGACAACCCACAATGTGGGAAAAAATCTTCACCTGCTCTTCCTCAGACAAAGGTCTACTATCTCCAATCTATAAAGAACTTAAAAAGATCAGACCTCCCAAATTTAAAGATCCAATCCTAAAATGGGGATCTGAAATGAACAGACATTTCTCAGACAAAGAAGTAGAAATAGCAAATAAATACATGAAAAAATGTTCAACATCACTGGTCATTCGAGAAATGCAAATGAAAACAATGCTGAGATTCCACCTCACTCCAGGAAGAATGACTGCTATCATGAAATCAACCAATAACAAATGCTGGTGGGGCTGTGGGGAAAGAGGAACCCTGCTCCACTGCTGGTGGGAGTGTAGACTGGTGCAAGCACTGTGGAAATCAGTATGGAGATACCTCAAAGAACTAGGACTGGAAGTCCCATTTGACCTCACTATTCCACTGCTGGGGATCTTCCCCAAAGAATTAAAAGAATCATACCACAGTGATATATGTGCGCCCATGTTCATAGCACCACAGTTTTTGATAGCTAAAACTTGGAAACAGCCCAAATGCCCATCAACTGGAGACTGGATAAAGAAAGTGTGTTTTTTTTTTTATAAAATGGAGTACTACTCAGCCATAAAAAATGAGAAATTAGAGACATTTATAGCTAAGTGGATGCACATTGAGGCCATACTCTTAAGTGAAATAAATAGGACACACATGTGTAAATACCGAATAGTTTCTCTGGTGTGAGAAACTGAAAGTGTAAATAAGGACTGAATGTATAATAGGTAATGTGAAATAGGAAGAAAAGGGGCAAAGGGGAAGGAAGTGGGAGGGCTAGGGGAAAGGATAGAAGGGAATGGGATTAATATGAGAAAATGGAAAAATAGGAACTAAATCTTTGTAAATAGGGAGGAATGGAGGGGTTGAAGGGAGGGCTGGGCAAGGGTGGAAAATAAGAACGAAGAGAGACTATGTAAAGGTGCAAATTTCCAATGATGAATGTCATTATATTGTATACCTAAAATGTACCAATGATTAAAATGAATAATCGATAACGCAAAATAGGAAGAAAAGGTCCAAAGGGGTAGGGGTAGTGGGAGGGGCAGGGGAAAGGAAAGAAGGGAAAGGAAAAATGAGAAATGGAAAAAATGGAAATAGTCTTTGTAAATAGGGAAGGGTGGAGGGGGTGAAGGGAGGGCTAGGAATGGGGAAAACATAAGAACCAAGATGCATTATGTAAAGGTACAATTCCCAATGAGAAATGTAATTGTGTTGTTATCTAAAATGTACCAATAAAAGAATTTATCAGAAACAAAAAACAAACAAACAAACAAACAAAAACTTCCCATGAAGGACTAAATTAATTCTGCAATCCATTAATGGATCTGACTTCTCTCTCTTTTTTTTTTTTTTACTTCTCTTGAAAACCCCTTCCTGCAACCCCACAATGATTTAGGATTAACTATAAAAATAATGAAGTAGGCTGGGCGTGGTGGCGCACGCCTGTGATCTCAGCACACTGTGATCTCAGCACTGGCAGGCTGAGACAGGAGGATCACTGCAAATTCGAAGCCAGCCTGCGCTACTTAGTGAGATCTTGCCTCAAAAAACCAAAAGAAGGGCCGGGGATTTAGCTCAGTGGTTTCGCTGCCTGCTGCGCAGGCTCAAGGACCCGAATTCAATCCCCGGCACCAAAAAAACAAAAAACAAAAAGAAGTAAATCAAAGTCATAGTATTGGTATTTTCCATTACATTCTGTAATCATTCATTTAATTTGGTTTTTCAAATGTTTAAGAGACTAACACACTAAAGCATGTAATAGGTTAATTTTGCAAATTCATTCATTTTAAACTGATTCAGACTCATGATTATAAGTAGAGAGGTGTAACAATGTAACCACATTGGTAAGTAACATTGAGATTATGAGCTTTGTAAGATCCACCAACCACATTTCTAGGCTTAATATATTAAACTTATAAGAGTGAACTAAAAAGTTAAATATTTGGATTTTTGTCAAGTCACTGAAATGGTTAAGAAAAAATTTACATTTATTATAAATGCGGCTAATAGTCGTGAGAATTTAACTTATAAAAACACCGATAAAGATTAATTTACCAAGGCATACAACCCTCAAGGATAAGCATGTTTTGGATTTTTAACTCAATACCAAAAGTAAATTTAAAATCATCACCAGAGTGCCTAAACGCAGAAGACATAGAAGCAGCTCCGATTCCTTCGGAGCTACTTGCATTGGAGAATTTAAGGCCGATCCCAGTCAGTGAGCAACACGTGGTCCCGCGAAAGGAGCTGGGTCCCTGGAAGCACCCCAAGAAATCGGTCTACGAAGACGGGACGTGGGGTCGTTTATCTTTCTACATTATTTCCTGCCACCATCTTGCTTTTGTTTTTTTAATAACAGTTGAGAAAATGTAAACTCAAGAAAAAGAGAAGGGGGCCCTGTTTCTCACAGGATCTGCACACGAACGCTCCAGGCCTCATTCCTGTTCGGAAAAGGTGGAAAGGGAAAGGGCTCACTGGGATACCGGCGGTGGGCCCTGAGTGGGAGGAGGGGACGCAGGGCTCTGGCGCCCGAGGTCACCAGCGCAGCCTCTGCTACCCTGTCTGGGATGGTCGCTGCGGTCCACGTGGAACCTTTCGCCCTGACTCCACTGAGCTTTGCTGCCCACCACAAACATGATGAGACCTCTAAGGATCGGACTATCTGGGATAAAGCCTTTCCAAGCCATTTCGCGGCCTTCAGGCCCTGCGAAATCCACCGCGTCCTCAGCAACCGCGCTCCCCCGCGCAGCCGCAGAGGCCGGAAAAGCCCTGCTCGCCCGCGCAGCGCGCCACCCGCACCCACCCTCCGGGCGATACCACCTGGTGAAACCCCCCTTGAAAGCACAGCAATGGTGTCATCCCTGGCTTCTGATTGGTCAATCGAAAGAAGGCGTGGCCTCAGGAGCCAGCTTCCGCGCGCCAGAGCCCACTAGCCGCATTGCGAGCTGGGCAAAGAGCAGACGCCATGGTGAGGAGTGGGTGTGGGTTGTGGGCTATGCGAAAGCTGTTGCTTGGGTCTGGCTTCGGGTTCCAGCCCGTTCTTGAGCCGGGGCCTGCTCTGCGAGTGGGGTCGAACGGACTTGGGAGCTTCGCTGACGTACGCGCCCCGGCTCCCCTTCCAGGTTCTGCTGCACGTGCTTTTCGAGCACGCGGTCGGCTACGCGCTTTTGGCGCTGAAGGAAGTAGAGGAGATCAGTCTGTTGCTGCCTCAGGTGAGTGGGATCGGTGGGCTCACCCGGGGCCGCAGCAGCCCCCAGGCTGTCGAGCCCCAGCATGCCTCGCGCGCTCCCACGTGGCCGGCCGCGCGGGGCGGGGGGAGGGGGGTGACTAGGCTTGGAAGGCTCTGGAGCGGGGGTCTTTAACTTGATTCATGGTTAGAATCGTTTTATGAGTGGTTAGGTCTAAGCCTCCCATACTCTGCTTCGTGGCGATAAAATAGTACGGAAGATGCGGGGTCTAGGCACCGTTATATTTTAACAATATACAAGACGGGTAACTACTAGTGCTATAGAGAGTAGAGCAAGGGAAGAAATCTGTCATTTTCCTCGCAGGTGGAGGAGTGTGTGCTCAACCTGGGCAAGTTCCACAACATCGTTCGCCTGGTGGCCTTTTGTCCATTTTCCTCTTCCCAGGTTGCCTTAGAAAATGCCAATGCAGTGTCTGAAGGTGAGTTCGGGGAGATACTGAGATGTGGTTCCTGCTAACAATCCTTAGTGAGCATGTAATATTATTTGCCTTTGTGTGATTTGATACATATGTGATGTGTGCTGGGCAGTATTTGAGACTTATACTGTGTGATTTAAAACATTTGATTCTCATTGCTCAACTTTTGAGAAATATGAAAGACTAAATGTTCAGTAGCACACAATCCAGTATGTAGGTTTTATTTCCTTGTTGGCCCTGTAATGCTAAATAGTTCCCAATGGGGTTATGGGGTGCTGTGCCCAAGTTTGCCTACACACAAATATTGTATCTGGTTCTTTGCTGTGTCTTTCAATTTATTGGAAAGGGCTATTCTGTTCTGATAAAGGATATAAAAATAGGGTTTGATCCCGAAAGGCAAATCAGGTACTGAATACTCCAGGACAGGTTATAATCTTTCTATATATTTTACACTGGTGCTGTTGGACCTCAGTCATTTCTCCCGTGGTCAAGCCAGGCTTTGCAGTGATGACTTGTGAAATCTGTCAATCCCCTGAATGTAATCACTGATGTCTCCATGACTCTGAGCAATGCCTGAACGGAAGGACCTTAAGCATGCCATCCCATCATGTTCCACAGGACCAGCATAATAAGCTGAAAGATAAATGAGATCTTTTTGTAATTTAAGTAGTCTTCAGCACGTTAGTGGGAGCTGTGTTCTTTTTCCTGAGGCATTGTTCATGAGGATCTCCGTCTGCTCCTGGAGACCCATCTGCCATCCAAAAAGAAGAAAGTACTCTTGGGGGTTGGGGACCCCAAGATTGGTGCTGCTATACAAGAGGAGTTGGGATACAACTGCCAGACTGGAGGCGTAATAGCTGAGATCCTGCGAGGTGAGATACTCCTGCCAATCTTGAGATCTTCAAGGGAGGTTTTGGAAACTTAGTAGGGTGTTTGAGGTTGCTTCTGGGAAGATCTGCTTGCTGGTACCCATGAGTGTGAGAACCAGCTCAAATCCCTTGCTCACAATACTATCTTACTCTTAGGAGTTCGTCTACACTTCCATAATCTGGTTAAAGGTCTGACAGATCTGTCAGCCTGTAAAGCGCAGCTAGGCCTGGGACACAGCTACTCTCGTGCCAAAGTTAAATTTAATGTGAACCGGGTAGACAACATGATCATCCAGTCCATCAGCCTCCTGGACCAACTGGATAAAGACATCAATACCTTTTCTATGCGTGTCAGGTAAGGTGCAGTGTTTGATCTGTAGTTTAGCTAATTTTTCATCCTGAGGTCAGAACCGATCATTCCTGTGGGTAGGACCGTGTGGGCTGCAACAGGGCCTCCTGGTGCTTACCACAGGCAGTGTTCTTACACTGATTGTATAGAAAAAGGAGGCAAAGTAAGTCTTCCCCATATACACCTCAGCCCAGGCCTTGTGCCTTGTCTGTATTGTGAATGGGGAAACATAGGCTTGAGGGGGATTTGAATCTGACTTGTCCTGTTTATCTCCAGACAAAATAGGTATGGAAAGGGCTGAGGCTGTGGCTTCATTGTTTTGAGATGTGGCCACTGGGCCAAAGAGTGATTATGCCTCTTTGCAGGGAGTGGTATGGTTATCACTTTCCAGAGCTAGTGAAGATCATTAATGACAATGCTACATACTGCCAACTTGCTCAGTTCATTGGAAACCGAAGGGAGCTGAATGAGGAAAAATTGGAGAAGCTGGAGGAGCTGACAATGGATGGGGCCAAGGCCAAGGCTATTCTGGATGCCTCACGGTCCTCCATGGGTCAGTGCAGAGCCTGGCAGCTGGCAAAAGGTATGGGACTCTGAATATCTAGCCCCTTTGTTCACACTAGGTGTTTCCTAGGCATGGACATATCTGCCATCGACTTGATAAACATCGAGAGCTTCTCCAGTCGAGTGGTGTCTTTGTCAGAGTATCGCCAGAGCCTACACACTTACCTCCGTTCCAAGATGAGCCAAGTAGCCCCCAGCCTGTCAGCCCTAATTGGGGAAGCGGTGCGTCATGGGGAACACAAATGGGGGAATAGGAATGTTACCATTCTGCACTGCTATACTTTTGGACCCACAGTATCTTCTCCAGTTGGGTGTAATGAGGAAGAAGAAAGCAGGGGTTGTGCAGCTCAGGTCAGCAATTTGTACTTCCTTAAATCTTTCTCCAGGTAGGCGCACGTCTCATTGCTCACGCTGGCAGCCTCACCAACCTGGCCAAGTATCCAGCGTCCACAGTGCAGATCCTTGGGGCTGAAAAGGCCCTGTTCAGGTACCCGTGAGGGCACCTGCCCACATCAGGTGCCACTTCTGGTGTGCACTGCTTATTGGGGGATCACAGTGATGGCTGATCAGGGCTCCCTGACCCATACAGACCTCTGTTGTGGGGGTGATGGGCAGTCCTGGTGTCTGAGTGATTCCCAGGGCCCAGCAAAGGGACAAAGTTTCCAGGTCAGCGACATTGGATGCCTTCCATCTGCCTCTGAGAGCTGTGGGTTGACGTGTGGCTACAAGATCCAGCCCAGCCTGAGGCTCGTGCTGGAGATTTGGGAGGGAGGGGTTTGGGAGGAGCTACCTTGGATTATAGGATTGAAATTAAATTCTTCACTAAATATTCTCTCAGAGCCCTGAAGACAAGGGGTAACACACCAAAATATGGACTCATTTTCCACTCCACCTTCATTGGCCGAGCAGCTGCCAAGAACAAAGGCCGCATCTCCCGATACCTGGCAAACAAGTGCAGTATTGCCTCCAGAATTGATTGCTTCTCTGGTATGGGTGGGAGAGTTGGCAGTTGGCAGGGCTTGGGAGGACGGGGGGCGGGGCGCCACTGGGGGCTGACTACTTTAGCTTCTACAGTGATGGTAATATTTTTCGTCAACAGAGTTCTCCTTGTGAGTGTTGATACATTGGGTCTGAGTGAAGCTGAGGGTAGAGAAAATGCTGGGGGGGGGGTGGTTTGTTGCTTTGGGGGCTGACAGGCTTTCTTTCCACCCCCCCATCCCCCACATGTCCAGAGGTGCCCACCAGTGTATTTGGGGAGAAGCTTCGAGAACAAGTTGAGGAGCGCCTGTCCTTCTATGAGACTGGCGAGATTCCACGGAAGAATCTGGATGTCATGAAAGAGGCAGTGGTTCAGGTCAGTGAGTTTTGCTCAGTAATAGAGAAACAGTTGGCTGCTGGAGGTGATGAACTGTCTTGACCTGACTTTGTAAAATGGAGGCAAAAAACTGATTTAATGAGCCTGATCCAGTAAAGCCAGAGAGGAGGGTGTAGTGAGCCAGGGCTCTTCAGGCCTTTTCACCATTTTTCTTTTGCCAGGCAGAGGAAGCTGCTGCTGAAATCACCAGGAAGCTAGAGAAACAGGAAAAGAAGCGCTTGAAGAAGGAAAAGAAGCGGCTGGCTGCACTGGCTGCTCTGGCATCTTCAGAAAACGGCAGTACTCCAGAGGAGCATGAGGTCAGTCTGTTGGCAAGTGAGCCCTCCGAGAAGATCCTAGATTGTAGGATTTTCATCAGCAGAACTGAGGATGTGCTGCCTCAAGCCATGGTCTGGAATCCAGGCTTTTGGATTGAAGTATCTAAACTACCTCTTGATTCTACATAGGAAGGAGATAGGTGCTGAGACAACTTGCTCAAGAGCCCAGAGAGCTGGTTATAGCACACACTTGTTCCCTGGGCAAGTTGTGTTCTGTCCTCGGCTGCTTCCCAGGACTCCTCAACAGGGGGTAGTGTAAATTCCTGCTCTGCTTGTTCTCAGATGTGTGTCCAGAGATGGTACGCTTTCACAGTGGGCATGGGTGCAGGGAGGTCTCCAGTGTACCAGGCTAGAACTACTCCCCCTGGGGGCAGTTAGTGCCATCTGTGACATGGTTTGTTTTCCCTTTGATATTTGGCATGATGGACCTATTTGACCAGCATGGAGGGTTTTGTATAGGTTACCTAAAAGCCTGAGACAGTTTCTCTTTACATGTTCTTGGATAGCTGTGGGATTGGGTTTCCAGAGTTATTGGTCACCCCAGGAGTACTGGACAGTTTGCCTTTCTGCCCTGACTTTTATGGGGAAGTGCACACACATAGGTAACACTTCTCCATGCCTCTTCACCTTTAGGAGACACAGGAAAAACCCAAAAAGAAAAAGCAAAAGCTCCAGGAGGCTCCTCAGGAGAATGGAATGGATGATCCATCTGTCTCAGTCTCCAAACCCAAAAAAAAGAAATCTTTTTCCAAGGAAGAGTTGGTTAGTAGTGATCTGGAAGAGACAGCTGGTGGCAGCATAAGTCCACCCAAAAGGAAAAAGTCTTTGCCCAAGGAGGAAACTGCTAGTGAACCAGAGGAGGCAGCCAGGAGTGTCCCCAAGAAAAAGAGAAAATTTTCTTCCAAGGAAGAGCCAGTCAGCAGTGGGTCTGAGGAGGCTGCTGCCAGCAAGGGCAGTGCCAAGAAAAAGAAAAAGCTCCAAAGAGCACCCCAGGAAGATTAGAATGGACATTCCCTGGGAGGGAGGGGTGGGTGGGATGTGCCCCAAGGAAACATTTCCCCATCCCAAATCCCCAATCAATAAAAACAAATCACAAAAATCTGTATATATGCTTTATTGACACCTTGTGGGTGTGGGCAGGACCTATGGGTGGGACAGGGCATCAATGACAGCCTCGGTGAAGTCATGGCAAGTGGCATAGCCACCCATGTCGGAGGTCCGAACCTGTGGGGGAAAATGGTCATCGTCCTGTGGCTGAGACCCCATCCCTTAACCCCACCACCATCACCCAACATACACAGCTTCCTAAGGAAGCCAGCCTCAGGATGACATAGGCACTGCCCAGGAAAGCGATTATGCTCCACTGTCTAGAGGTCAAGGTCTGTCTCCACTGGTCCACTGAACTGAAGGGATGGGTGTGTAGGTAGTAATGGTCCTTGTGAAGTTGGAGGGAATAAAGGGCTCTAGACCCCATGGGGGTGTAGATGGCCGATGACAGACTTGATGAAGTCGGTTGTGGTGCTGTAGCCGCCCATGTCTCGAGTCCGCACCTACAGCCACCACCGGCAATAGCCGTGGGGAAAAAAAGAAGAGAGCCCATGAAGCCGGGTAGGGCAATGTGATCAAAGACATGGGACCCAAAAGTGCTAGAGGGCCAGAAAAGATGCAGTACAGCAGAGATGAAAGGTAGGTGAGCAGGGAGCTGCTTGCTCTTCGGAGCCACTGAGCTGTGCTGCAGCCAAGGCAGGACAGGAGGCTGAGCAGAACGGAGAGATGGGGAAGTGTGCATCAGAAAAGAGAGGGTTGCCTCAGGAAATGAAAAAGATCAGGAGGGAGGAATGGAAATGAAGATGGGCTCCCAGGGATGGAGAAGGTGAAGCTGGTGCCTCATCCTACCTGCTATCTGCCCCACTGCACCACCCCAGCCAGCCACATATTCTGCAGATGGCCCATGAAAGGGGCAATGGATAGAGCGCAAGAGGGAAAAGCAGATGGGAAAATAAAGAGGCAAAGAAGACCAAGAGGATGAAACAGCCAAGAGGAAGGAGGTAAAGAGCCCTGAGAATTACAGAGCAGATGTTCTGGGGATCTGTCAAGAATGGAGGCCCCTTCCAGGTTTCCCAGTATGTAGTGCCAAGCCCCTGAATCTAACACCTTTCTAAACTCACCTTGCCAACTTTGATCACCTTCTTCACTGCATCAGCAATCGTGCTGGAGTGATACTCAAGACTGTTGATGGGGACAGGAAGAAAATCAGGCTCTCAGAAGACCACCTGCGCTCCCTCTTACACCACCCAGCCTCCAACTCCAGCCTCTCATGACCTACTTGAGATGCCGAAGCATGTTGGAAGCTGACAGCAACATGGCTGTGGGGTTGGCTATATTCCTGCCCACTGCTTGGGCAAATGGATGTCGGGCACCCTGTGGAGAGAGAAGGCCAAAGTCACTGGGAGGAGGCACACACCTGCAGAGGCTGAGATCCAGAAAGAGCATTGGGGTAGAGGGTAAGGCCAATGTCACCAAGAAGAGGTATGGAGATGGGGGACAAGGGGCCAGGATCATTAGGAGGGGGCAGTATTGGAATGAGGGAGGAATAGAAGGAGACTTGAGACCAGAGGAAGAGAATACAGATGAGGGAGGAAATGGCCTCACTCACCGTCTCAAAAACTGCATACTCGGCACTGTAGCTCTCACCAGGGACCACACCAGCTCCCCCAACCAGGCCAGCAGCCAGATTGTCAATAATGTTCCCATAGAGATTGGGCATCACAAGCACATCAAACTGGTAAGGATTCTGCACCAGCTAGGGGGTAAGATGGGGGAATGAGGAAGACCAGTGAATTCTATTCCTCACTCTATCCCAGTATCATGAGAGTGGAGACATGGGGATGGTCTCACCTGCATGCAGCAGTTGTCTATGATCATTGTCTCAAACTTGATTTTGGGATACAGTTCAGCAACTTCCTCACAGCACTGCAGGAACAACCCATCCCCAAGTTTCCTGTTCACAGGCCAAAGGGAACAAAATCAGCCAGGAGAGTGCAAGGGGGCCACCTCCCTAGGAATCTTTTCCATACAAAGCCATGCCCCTCACATGATATTGGCCTTATGGACAGCTGTGACCTTGCTCCGCCCCTTCTTGGTGGCATAGTCAAAGGCAAACTTTGCAATCCGCTGAGATTTGGTTCGAGTAACAATCTTTAAGCATTCAATCACACCCCTTGCACTCTAGATAAGAAGGGAAGCAGCTGAGTGACGATGAGAAGGCAAGGAGGAGCTCCCCCTTTCTCCCACCTCCATACTTGCCTCCCCAGTTTCCAAGGACTTACCTCATGCTCCAGAGAGCTGTATTCCCCTTCTGTCTGCTCTCGAATAATCACCAGATCTAGATTGTTATGCCGAGTCATGTACCCAGGAAGGGACTTCACATGGACTACGTTGGCAAACAAATCCAACTTACGCCTACAGATGGACAGGCATCAGCTCTGCACCTGGTGCCCAGCACCCCTCTAACCCAAATTCTCACAGCCACCTACCTTAGCCGCATATCATAGGAAGCTAGTTCCCCCTTATACTCCATTGGGGTATGGATCTTTCCTGCATAAACAAAATAAGGGAAGCACTGTTAGGCATGAGCCATGCCCAAAGGACAGAGACCAGTGTCCAATTCCTCCAGGAACATAATGCAACCCAGGTTCCCATCTCCAATTCCCAAATTTGTGACTTAATTGCCTGTGGGCACAAGGCAAAAGAGACATTCTTATTAAAATCAGAAATATTTTTTAATAAAATAAATTCAAATATTTAAACACAGGCAGGGCCAGGGATTTAGTTCAGTGATTCTGCTGCCTGCCCTGCAAGCGCAAGGTCCCAAGTTCAATTCCCAGGTACAAAAAACACAACAATCCAATGCTTTCCTCTGGGCCAGAGATTTAGTTCAGTGGTTCTGCCATCTGCCTCGCAAGCACAAGGTCCCGAATTCAATCCCCGGTACCAAAAAAAAAATAAAACACAGGCATGGTAGCACACACCTATAATCCCAGCACTCAGGAGAATGAGGCAAGAGGATCACCATGAGTTTGAGGCCAGCCTGGGCTAATCTGAACTAAATAGTGAGATCTTGTCTCAAAAAATAAGAAATATTTAGTCTACTGCTTTACTTTCAGCCACCATATTTAGTTAATGTTTAAACTTCAAAATGACCTAAAAAGAGGCCAGCTTTTTTTTTCTTTTTGTTTCTCATAAAAAAGCCTGTATTTAATAGCAGGGTGAAAAACAATGCTAGGTAATCTATGACCTTCTTTGATATTTCTATGTCTACTTATTTGACATTTTCTAAGCCAATACTTACTGAAAATCAAACTATGTCAGACAACAGGTATCAGTCAAAAACCACACAACTTCTGCCCTCAAGGAGCAAGCAATGCACTGGGGGAACAAAACTAATATAAAAGGGAATAAATACCATAGGAATAGTATTAACAACATGCAAAGGAGCACAGAGAAGAATCCCCTCTGGTAATAACAGGAAATGTCACAGAAGAGCTAGTGCTTCGGTCAGACTTTAGATTAAATGAATCCAATGGGTTGAATAATGATCCCCAAAAATGGTATGTCCATTCCTTAATCCTAAACACCTGTGAATGTGACCTTATTTGGATAAAGGATCTTTGTAAATGTAACCCAGATTCTTTTTTTTTTTGGTACCAGGGATTGAACTCGGGACCTTGCGCTTTCGAGGCAGGGATCAGAACCACTGAGCTAAATCACCGGCCCTGTAATCCATTCTTGAGATGAAACTGTCCAGGATTAGGGTGGGCCCTAAATCCAACAATAAATCCTTATAAAGGAGGAATATAGATATAGAGACACAAGGGGGGCAAAGCCATATGAAGGTAAAGGAAAAGACTGAAGAATTTCATTTACAAGTTAAGGAATATCAGGAAGAAGCAGAAAGGATTCTCCCCTAAGCCTTTAGGAGTATGGCTCTGCCATCATCTTAATTTCAGACTTCTGGTTTCTAACACTGAGAATAAATTTCTATTAATTTCAGTCACCAAGTTGGTGGTACTTTGTTATGGCAGCCACGGGAAACTACTGCAGTATCATGGATGAGGATTCTAACAAGTGGCATCAAAGGAAACACCTTCTGGGCAGAAGAAATAACATTAAGCCAAGGCAGTACAGTGGACCCTTGACTTACAAACTCAATTAGTTCACGAGGGCTGGTTGTAACTCAGGTTCGTCAACTGAAGCCTCAGTCTCCTCTACACAGCCTTCAAATTCTCTCTCCTGTATAATTTTAAGCCACACTTTCTTCCAGGCAGATCTCAGTGTCCTTAGAGTGACACTGGTCCAGGATTTCTCAACCCCACACAGGAAAGGATGTTATGATGTTCCTTCCAGAACTCTTTAAGATGAACCTGAGACCATCTGGAAGTAAAGAGGCCAGCATTCAGGTCGTAACTCAAGACAGTTTGCAAGTTAAAACTAAAATTCTGGTCATAACCCAAGTTGTTCATGTGTCAGGCCAGTTGTAACTTAAGGGTCCTCTGTACATATATTTGGAAACTAACAAAGTCTAGTGTGATCAAAGCACAGAACAAGTATTGTGGAAACCAAGGCAGAAAAGTTAAGATTTATGTGCGGGAGCTTTTTTTTTTTTTTTTTGGTACCGGGGATTGAACTCAGGACCTTGCACTTTTGAGGCAGGTGGCGGAACCACTAAGCTAAATCCCCGGCCCAGAAAAAACTAAGATTTAGCTTATGAAGAACTTACTTTCCTACGCTAAAGATGGGCCTGGCAAAGTCAAGTTGAAAGAGATGTAAAAGTTGGACTGTAGAGGCAGAACTGGAAGCCAAAAAAATTTAATGAGGACAGTAAAGTAGAGCGGCAAGAGAGAAGACAGAAGAAAAGGGGCAGTTAGAAGTGGCAATCTAGAAACACAATTAATGAGACTTAACAATGAATGATGTCACCTCAGGACAAGACACCAAAACCATGGAGCCTTCCTGCATAGACAGCTAACAGCTGACATGACTCTTGAGTTTCCAGTGAAAAGGAACAAATACCCAAGTATCAGCAGTGGGAACTCTGGAAAGTTGATGTATTCAGATATGGAGGGGCTTAATGAACACTGCTCATTTCAATTTAAATGGCACATGGGCAGGATGGCAAGGAGGCACACATACCAATGATGGCCACTTTGTTCTCCTTCATGGAATTCAGCACCTGCTCCAGCTTCTCCTCAGAGGCCATATTCTGCACCTCACTCAGGTGGTGCTCCTGGAACTCCACTGGGACAGAAGCAGCCTTTAGGGACAGGTCCCAAAAAAGACCGCGTCAAGGTCAAATAAACCCTTTCCAAACCATTCCATCTCCCCAGAAGCCTGAGGTGTCCCCCCGGGCTATTTACCTTGAACACCTCCTTGACAGCATGCATGAGCTCCGGCCCAACGCCATCTCCCGGCAGCATGGTCACAGGAAATGCGCCCTCGACTTTCATGTCTTGAGCCTGTGAATGGGGACAGCTAAGATAGAGCTGGCGAGGGAGAAGGGCCGTAGGAAGAGGGAGAGAAGAAAGCAGGGGAGGCGCGAGAAACTAGAGCGGGGCCTCGGGCGTACCTGAGAAGCTGCATTCGCTGTGACTGAAATACTCAGACCTCTCCATGCCCCAGGGCTCCGGACGGCAACCACTGCCTGCGACAGAGACAGCGAGATTAGACCTGGGACCCCCAGACCACAACACTGCAATGACCTTGCCCTCCTTAGGAAGCCCTTGGAAATATCCTCCGCTTCTCCGCCCACCCCAACCCCGACGTGTCACCCGCCCTCACTCGGGTCAGCCAGCGGACACCGTTCAAAGCCGCCATGATCTGGGCAGGAAGTCGCCCCGGACGTGACGCCAGAAGCTAGTGCAGTGCCGGCTCCCTACTTCCGGCTTGTGCTGGTGCGCTTTAGTGATCCTCTGAGTCCCGCTTACCTGCACCGACTGCACACTTACCATCCTTCTCCTCTTCAGGGTGGAGGTACATGAGACACATAAGCACTTTGTCTATTGCTGTATTTTCAGTCGCCATATTTAACTGATGTTGAAACTTCAAAATAACATTAAAGGAGAGTATGTGCCTTTATCAAACGAGGACTCGAGTTTAACAAGAGGTTGAGAAACAATTCCGGGGAATCCTTCCCTCTCGCCCTCGGACTCCTCCTGCCTCTTTACAATATTGGAGATTGAACTCAGGCCCCCTCCCCCGCCTCCTTTTTGTTTTTCCTAGACAGGGTCTCACTAAGTCTCTAAATTGCCCAGCCTGGACTGAACCTGTCGGTCCTCCTGTCTCGGCCTCCCAGAGTGCTGGGATTACAGGCATGTACAATCATGCTCTGCTTGGATCTTCTTAATGTACAGTATTTGTAACTGTGTGTTTCTTGCTCCCTTTAACCAGTACTAATTGAACACTTGCATGTCGAACACTAGGATCATTAAATGGACACCACACGGTGAGTGGGACAAGATAAGTGTCAGGTTTCTCTTTCAATCTACTAACCTGCCATCTACCCTGTGTTAATCAAGTTTCTTCATTGTTTTTCCTATAGGATCTTGTTCATTTCTCTGGAAGATTTCCCTAACAGTTTGTCCCAGGCTTGAACTTTCCAGGAAAAGCCTATAAGTGATGTTGGAAATTAGTTAAAACATGTAAAAGTGGGACCAAAGGTGAATTTCAAACTAGATTTTTTAAATTTCTAGTCATATATTGTTTACCTGACTGAAAACAAAATGACAGGAAGATATGCCTAACCCAGTATCCTGGAAGTGTGAGTTTTGAGTCATCTGTCCAAGTGGACTGGCACCACTTGTTAAGAACTCAGGTTTATGAGTCCCACCTCAGACTTGCTCAATCCAAATCCCAGTGTCAACAGGAAGCTAGGTCCTGACCCCTCTAGGAACTAGCCCTTGCAAACCCCCTTGGTCCTTTGTGACTTTGATGAAATAATTCAATCAAGACACATAGGTACGGGACGAGGATTTAGCTCAATGGTTCTGCCACCTGCCTCACAAGTGCAAGGTCCTGAGTGATCCCCGGTACCAAAAAAATTAAAAAAAAAAAAAAAAAGTGAAGACACATAGGTAGACAGAAGCACAGGTAGAATTTATGGTAAAGTAGATTTATATAGAGAGAATTTGCCTTCAAGTGAGAAGGCAGGCAAAAGCATCTGCATGAGGTGCAAGTCCAGATATCTTTTTTATGCATACAAGATTTATACCTGGGGTTCAGGAAACTGTGGTAATTGTAATGCTTTATCAACAGTTTTCTTAGAGCTTACCTTGGAATTGTAAAATGTTTTCCTTTGTTTTCACATGGTCAGTGTTCCCTCAGGAGCCTTAATCATGTAAGAAACTAAGAAAAGAAGTCTATGGGACCTGGGATTTAGTTCAGTGGCACCATGCCTGCTTCACAAGCACCAGGTGCTGAGTTTGATCCTGGTACCGGAAAAAAAAAAAAGAAATTTATGAAAGATAAGTTCTTTAAAGAACATTTCCTTCCTGATATCACTGGACTGTAGGCTATGGCAACCAGGAATCCTCTGTGCCTTGTTTTAGAAATAGAGCTCCTAAGCCAGGCATGGTGGCACACACCTGTAGTCCCCGCACTCCTGTCCCAGACTGAGACAGAAGGATCACTGAGACATGGGACCTTGTGGCCTTGGTAATGCTAAGCATGCACTCTACTACTGAGCTACACACCCCAGAACCAGAATATATATTTTAAACAGGCTCCTCCACATGATAAACAGTAAAATTTGAAAACCACGAGTTAAGTCCTCTGTGTGATAAATGCTTCATCTAACCAAAAAGGTGGCTGGGTGTTATTTCAGCACAAGGGAGAGAATGCAGTAGTTCTAAGCTGGGACCATGGACAGGGTAAGTGCTACCTTTCTGCATTCCTTTAGGGGGAGCGTTCTTCTCTATAGTAGTGGGATTAAAGGTTAGAAAATGTGTAAGTTTTGATCAAATAAAAAGTGTTACATTATTACATTATTTTTAAGCATTACATGTTACATTATTACAGTTAATATAATTTAATATAAAATGTTAATATACTTGTCTATCTCCATTAATATATCCCACAAAACAAATTAAAAGAAGAGAACACCACCAACTTTGCCTCCATAGACTCCCTAGTCCTGACTTTTACATTGTTATTGCCATCTACTACCATTTTTCTTCTCCAAACATCTCTTTTTCTAATTATATTCATCCACTTTCCCATTACTGGAACAAAATACCTGACAGATTAAAGCAGGAGAGGTTTAATTTGACTCACAGGGTCAGAGGTTTCAGTCCAAGGTTGGCTGGCTCCAAGGAAGAAAGATCATAGTGGAAAGGTATGATAGAGAAAAGCTGCTCTTCGTGCTCTGAATGCAATTCATGGCGTTTAGAAAACAGAGAACAGAGAAAGAGCCCAAGAGGAAGGTGCCAGAGGCCAGATATAGTTCTCAAGTTTATTCCCCCATGATTCACTGCCTCCAACTAGGCCCCACCATTTAGCTACAAATTCATCAATAGGTTAACCCACTGATGAGCTTAGCAACTTCATAATCCAGTCATCCTCTTAATTCAGTCAAATTGATAATCTAGATTAATTGGCACACTACTGAAAAAAGTGGGAGATTGCTCTTTTTTAAATAATATTTTGTATTTACTTCAGGTCATTTAGAGTAGATGTCTTAGTTACTTTCTCTTTCCTGAGATAGAATACCTGACACCCACAAACTGTAAGGAGGAGAGGTTTATTTTGGCTCATTGTTTGTAGAGGTTTGGGTCCATAGTCCACTGGCTCCAAGGCAGGGTAGCATGGCAGAGGGGCATGACAGAGAAGGAAGAGCAACTAAGCTCTCCTCTGCTCCATCTTTACAGACCTCAACTTTACCAGAGTTTCATGACAACAGGCAGCAAAGAGTAAGACCAAGGGAGGAGTGAGGAAGAGCTAGACCTGGGCCATGCCACCAGTGACCCACCTGCTCTGACCAGGCTTTACCTCCCAGCATTATATTTAGCTATGAACTCATCATTGGCAAATCCACTGATGAGTATCATACTCTCATGATCCAGATAGCTCCTGTGAATGCATGAGGCTTCAGAGGACATCTAGATAGAAACCAAAACAGTGGGAAAGAGAAAAGATGTGCTAGGTTTTTCCAATCTCTGATAATAACCTAATTTTCATTCTAAAAAATACTGGTTTTCTTGAGGATAGCTATAACATCATTTCCATCCCTAAATTCTGAACCCAGCCTAACCCTAAAAATATCTGTTGATAAAACACTACATAGCTGTCACCACGATAAAGGGATGGATGTAGGTTACTAGGTGACCCAGGCCAAGGAGGTGAGACTATTATTATCCAAAGGCCATTGTATTCTCCTGTGAGCTTAGCAAGTTCTTCTGGCCTTTGAGTTCCCATGAAGGTCTCATAAGGGGAAGTCCAGTCAGGACCTTTGAAAAGTTCCTTAATCAGTCTCTTGAGTCGTGGGAAGGAGTGAAACCATTTTGTTCCCTTCTAACTATTATGGAGCCTCCTCTAGGTAGCACCAGAGGCCATAATAATGAGTGATCTGCCCATATATGAGTGTTCATTGTGAGACTGAGTGAACTGAATGTCAGTTTCCTAGACCCACTAGTCCTCCAGCACAGGGGTCCTGACATAGGGTACACAGAACTCCAAATGACCATGAATAGAAATCAATACTGTGGTCAGGTGAGGAGGCACACACCTGTGACCTCAGAAAACAGGATTATGAATTCAAGGGCAGCCTGGGCTACACAGTGATTTCAAAATTGGCTTCGACTATATAGAAAGACCTCAATTACCTGTCTATTACCAGAGTTGGGACCCCCATATTCTTGGTGAACAAAATATAAACACAGGGAAAAAAAGGAAGATGAAGAAAAAAAAGAAATCAATACCATTATTCTAGGTAGAAAAATCCAAAAGCCATATCTTTACTCTCATCAACCTCTAACTGAAATTTAGCATTTCCTTTAATCTTGGAGATCACAGTACAGCCTGCAAAACACTTGACTTTATCACTAACAGAAATTATGCATAGATATTTTCATATCACATTTCAGTTACAATAGATATCTTAAAATATCATTTTCTCTCATCTCTACTTCGATATTATGGACCCAATGCTAGATCATGTTATTTAATACAGTGATGAAGTACCACACATATCATTATATTACAAGGTACCATTTTTATTACCATATATCACATAATGGCTTTTCTTTTTGTCTTATTTCTTTTATAAACTTAAAGGCCTTCTCTAAAAAGGTATCCACAGCCTTCAGTAGTCTTCCAAAAAGGTCCGCAGCACACAGAGGGTTAAGAATTTCTTCTGTGTTAGGCCTACTGGCTCTTTTTCTATAGCCATGAGTAAAGAGTAATGTCAGGCTGGAGATGTAGCTCAGTGGTATGATGCCTGCCTAGCAAAGCAAGGCCCTGGGCTCAATCCCTAGTACCAAAAAAGGGGGGAAAAGAGTAATATAATAAAAGACAACTCCTTGAAGTCTGAGAAATATTCTAAAAAGAGGGAGAACTTGTTCTGGGACTGAAGGATAAACAGGATTATAAAGGACAGGTGACCTCATTTGAGGGGAAAAGAGATATATAAGTAAAGGTGGTGTCTTAGGTTAAGCTCCCTAGAAGCAGAGGCCAGGATTATTTGTTACGCAAATAACTTACATGTGGGCCCGGGATTTAGCTCAGTGTTTCTGGCACCTGCCTCGCAAGTGCAAGGACCCAAGTTCAATCCCTAATACCAAAAAATAAATAACTTATATGTGGCATGTTCTCAGGAGGAAGGCCATGTGGCCCCAGTGGAGCCCTGGAGAATGAATGAGGACTCAAGGTTGTCCAAGTTTGGGAAAGACTTATTATCTTGCTTCAGCCTTGCATGGCATAAGCCAGGGACACTACTCTAGAGGAGGAAGTTGTGAGCAGTTAATACTTGCAGCAATACTTGGAGCAGTTGAGAGATGAGATGGAGCAGCTAAGGAAGGTCTCAGCAAGGTAGCTACAGTACTACCTTGTGGGTGTGAAAACGAACATGCTGCCTGAGAAACTAGAAGAGCTGTGTGAAGAGATGACGTATATATAGTGAGGAGTATTGAGGAAGTAAATCTAAGGCTAAGAGGAATGGAGAGAGATGTATGAGCAATACAAGGTATCCTGTTAAGGTTGATGACCATGAAACTTATCATGGTACCATTGTGTGTGATTCCATGGAGAAAGAAAACATTTAGCTTCATCTAAAAGTGATGTTTTGTCAGAGAGTGGTACAAAGGAGTTGAGAGTGCTGGTAAAATGGTATCAGGAGGTAAGAGAAGATAGCCAGAAGAAATGTAATAGGCAAGTAAAAAGAATCAAAGATCCTAAAGTATTCAAAGAGTATTATTTGTGGGAGTTGAACAAGTAAGATGGATCCACCAGCACTTCTGGAGGTGGACCATATGCCTGTGATAACAAAGGCCCAGATGGAATTATGGGAGTGGGTGCCAAGGAGATTTGGCATATGAAGACTCAGACCCACAGTACTGGATGGGTCACTCTGATCACTGTGGGAGTGAGCCAGCATAGTGGCCTTGGATAAGGCAAGAGACCTAGAAAGAGGTCTCTTTCGTGGTAAAATGGAGAGACCAGCATGGGCGGGGGGGGGCTGAAATAGAGAAAGGTGATATCAATGACTGGGAAGAGCCCACAAAGAGTTGAACCTCTTTTTTTCTATTAGTTTTTTTTTATCACCACACATTTGTGGTACATAAAGTTTACATTCCTTGTGTGGAGTTGGTACATGTACATAACTCATCTTCATTCCTTTTTTCATCCTCCTTCTCTCCCCTCCTTCCTCCTACCTTCCATTCACCTCTTGATCTCCTTTAGAGCATTTGAAAAAGCTCTATCACCAGGGATTTAGCTCAGTGGCAACACGCCTGCCTTGAAAAAGCTCTATCTCCCTACTTTCTATTAGTTTTAATGTAAAATTCTGCTTAAATGTTTAAAATTAGACACTAAGTAAGTGATAACAATCTTCTTTTTTAAAAATAAAAATTATAAACAAGGCCACCAAAGTTCCTTACCACTTCAACGATAGCCCTCAATTCTTTCACCCTGTCCTCAGAATCAATTATCACCTTCAAAAGCTTTTCCCTGCTAGCGTGCATGCACCAGCACACACACACTCTTTCTAAGAGAGAGTATAGCATTTAATGTATGGCATATGTTTCAGAATAAATGATTTCATATTCTATATGCTTACTATTCTATAATTTACTTTTTTCATTCAAAACTATATCTTAGATATCTTAGACATCTGAGAGACACCATATCTTTTTTTTTTTTTTTTTTTTTGGGTACCGGGGATCGAACTCGGGTCCTTGCGCTTGCACAGCTGGCAGCGAAACCACTGAGCTAAATCCCTGGCCCAAGAGACACCATATCTTAGACAATAACCAGAACCTGTTCTTTTGTTCTGCTTCATAGTATACTAGAATATGAAAGGAAAACCCTGACCATTCCTTCTTTTCAGAAATGTAAAAGCTTTCCCAGAAACATTCTTAGATTTCTTAGGTATCACAGGTCATTACCAAATATGTGACCACTTCCACTTCAAGGGGAGCTGGGAAAAGGGGAAGAGTTTTGTCCAGATTGGTTTAAACCCATTCTCCACATCCTGGCTGCACATCAGAATCACCTGAGAGCCTTTTAAAAATACCTATTTGAGCAGGATTTGGTGGTGCTCATCTGTAATCCTGGCACTCAGAGGCTGAGGAAGGAGGATTGCAAATTCCAGCCCAGCCTACACAATTAAAGGACTTAGTGAGTCTCAAAATAAAAAAGATTCTGAGGATATACCTCAGTGTGAAGGCCCTGAATGCAATTCCCAACACCTCTCTGGGCCTTAAGTTTTGATGCAGTTAGTCTTGGGTGGGGTCCAGACACTGGTGTTTTTGTTTTTTTTAATTTCCTTGATGACTCTGAAAGTCAACCAGAGTACAGAACCAATGGCTAACAGCCACCATGATACTTCATTTGAAGCTGGGCTACTATATCAGCCTTGAATTCAGCTGCAAATGATAACACAAACCATACAGCCTAAACAAGAGAGCAACAGATGATGCAAGGCTGAAATGGCCCATGACAGTCTCAGAGGCATGGACTTGTTATCTCACTGGCCCACCTTGCATAACTTCCATCTCAAGATAGTTGTTCTAGTTCTGGCATTCCAATCACCAGGGGAAAGGACAGGAAAGAGAAGGGCGGAGGACCCCAGCCCTTTCACGATACTCTAAAATTGCTCATATTATATGTACCTGCAGTACATATCATAATACAGAAATATGTCCTTCTTTTCCTTCAATGCTCTAGTTTCTGTTTCAGAACCCCTCTTCTACTTTAAGATAATAAGCATATTCTCAAATATTTTTTTCTAACACTGTTATGGTTTTGTGTGTTTGTTTTAGGTCATTAATTTATCTGAAATTTAGTTTTGTGATGGGGAAAGATGAAGATTTAACTTTCTTTTTTTCTCCAAAAGTTCAGCTAATTGCCCCAGTTATCATTTACACATCTTTTCCTCCAGATGATAAATTCTACCTTTATCAACTACAGAAGTTCCTCAATTTATGATAAATTTAAGTCCCAATAAATCCACTGTAGATTGAAAATATCATTAAGTTGAAAATTCTTTTAATACAGCTAACCTACTAAACATCATAGCTTAGCCTAGCCTATCTTACATATGTTCAGAACACATACATTAATCCACAGCTGCACAAACTCATCTAACACAAAGCGTGTTTTATAATAATAAAGTACTGAGTATCTCACGTAATTTTAATGAAAGTGAAAACCAGAACAGTTGTATGGATTTGCCTTCTACCATGGTAAAGTTGAAAGGTTGTAGGTAGCAACATCATAAGTCAGGAACCATTTGAACTAAATTCCCACATATACATTAGGTCAAATCATGTGAAACTGTTGCTATCTACCATCTCGCCCAACTTTATTTTTTCACTTTTGCCAGTGGGGAGGTTGAACAGGCAGAAATCAAGAATCTACGGTGACACTACAGGTGCAGTAAACCCGGCCTCTTGCCCTGTTAGGCTTCTGTGAACTAGCATGTACTAAATGACCATAGCATTCTGTACAAGCTAAACTACACATAAAGGATGATTTCTGAACTTTCTTGAATGGTCCTGAAGAAGCGGTATAGACTTTCAGAAGGAGAAAGGAAAATCAGAGCATTAAAGATTCAGCCTGGCAGATTACGCCAGATGCCATTTTTCCAGTCCAACAGTGCCACCTGCTGGACTCAGTCGCCAAGCACATCCTTTTTAAAAAATGAAACCCGCTGGACATGGTGGTTCAGACCTGTATCCCAGCACTGTGAGAGGTTTAGGCAGGAGGATTCCAAGTTCAAGCCCAGCTTGGGCAACTTATTGATTTAGTGAGAACCTGTCTTAAGATTTAAAATAATTTCTGAAGACGGCCCTGCTGGGACTGGACAGTGTTCTTGAGAGCTGGGCACTTCCTGCGAGGTGCCTGCACCCCCTGGGGCCACCCCGAGCCCCGAGCCCTGAGCCTCGTTCTCACTCCTCTGTCCTTTCGGCACTGGCTGCATGATCGTGATGTCACACGGTACAGTGTCCCACCCACAGCTCCTCCGCCGCCTCCCCCATGCCTCGCTGTATCTCAGGAGACAGAGGCGCACATCTCATGGACTGTTACCACAAAAGACAAGTCAGTATTACATCGTTCTCAGACACTCATGTTTCTGTTGGTCCTTCTGTAGCCCTGCTCCAGGCCCTCAGGTCCCCCCGTGTGTCTCCAGCACTGGCTTCCCTGTGGGGTGAAGAATCCCTGCTCCCGTTTGCATGCTTTCTTGCCTCAGTGTGTAATCTCCTTGTACAATCTAGGCCCATCTTGTATTCTGTGGCCCAGAATGTCAAATGGCTTTTTTTTTTCCTCCATAATCCAAAGGGCAGAGCTGTGGGAGGCCGCCAGGCTGTGGTGGGCAGGGGCTGGAATAAAATATGTGGGCTCTCTAAAAAAAAAAAATTATTATTATTATTATTATTATTATTATTATTATTATTATTATTATTATTTCTGGAGCTATAGCTCCATGAAAAGGCCCTAGGCTCAATCCCCAGTAATTGTATCTCCTAGAATTTTTATTTTATTTTATTTTTTGGTACTGGGGGTCAAACTCAGGACCTTGCATTTGCCAGGCAGGCACGGCACCATGGAACTAAACCTTTGGCCCCCTACAAATTTATTATTGACCCAAAGAGGTCAAATGACTGTCCAACCTGATAATCCCACTTAAGGATGTCTCAATTTGGATTCAGTGGCTATTAAGAGAAGGGGACAAAAGGCCTTATCAGTCAAATGGAAATGCTACATTCAAGGGCACAGTTGGCCTGGTCCATGTGTTATCTGGGTTTTACATAGAAAAGTGGCAGCAAAAATCTCTTCGGGGGAACGTTATTCCTCACTTCACCACCAGAGGTAAATCTGCTGGCTCAGTGGGGCTCTTTAGTCACAGAGGGTCCCCTAAGTACCTGGCCTGGTACACTTGTGGTTTGGCTAAGCTAACGACTTATGGTGTCAAACTAGCACCAACTACATGGAATCAAAAATAAGCATGTTGCTCTGCTCAGTAGATAGAACTCAAGGAAATGCTACAGTCCTAGCTAACATGAACCTTGAGTCTTGCTACATTTCCTGTCTTTTGTGTTGCCAGGGGCCTAGCTCTCTTGTTCACAAGACTGGCAAGTTAGACATCCTCACTCGAGCTACAAATTGTGGAAACAAATTCAGTTGCCAATCACACAACCTAGGGCCAGGGATTTAGCTCAGTGGTGCCAGCGCCTGCCTTGCAAGCGCAAGGTCCCAAGTTCGATCCCCGGTACCAAAAAAAAAGAAGTTCACACAATCTGGATCACTGATGGAGATGCCCATAGTGAGGACCCCTCTGTAATAAGAGCAAATGAAACTGTCTACTGATCCAGGCCTCACTGCCCATACTATCACCATCACTGCCTGAATCCTCCATCAAACCAGACATAGCAACACATGTGCCATCGTGGGCTGGGCACAAAGTAAGGAATTCTATGTTTCTGATGCAGAAGCTACCACTGCACACTAGATAAGGATCACCTCCTCTCAGCCACTTCCTGAGTGATGATAAAGAAAAAAGAGCTTGAGGGCTACAGAGAGCTATTCCAAAAACTTGGGATCTAACCATTCCTTAAAATGGTACTTGTTTGTTTGGGTTTTCTAGGCGGAAGGTTTTTCCTAACCAGCAACCCTAAGCCAGTCTGGTTGTGTCAGCCTGGCAAAGGGGCCTAGCAGATTCAGACTTAATTCTAATTTTGGTTTAGTGCCTAGATTCTTTTGATAGATTAGCATAGTCCTAGATCGTAAAGGGAATGGCCACTTAGCTAGTTAAGTACACTGCTTGCTGAATCTCTCAACACTGGCCCGCACTAGCTAAGGTCATAGATATGATGAGTCTCTGTACATTTTGTAAAAATGCCCTTTCTCTCTTGTGCCTGGCTAATTCAAACAAAAGATCTATGAGTGATAGGAAAAAGTGGAGAAATGATGAAATTTTGGCTTCTGGAATGGGAGGCACTGGTTTTGTGGCCATGGAGGTCTAGCAAAAAAGGCACGTTAGACACCAGAAGGTGCACAGAACAGAGGTGGGTGATTAATGAGTCCTTTGTCCCCTAGATTCAGCACTGCAGCCTAGAAAAACCATCATCTGGTTCATCTGAGTAGAGCAGCAACTGTGGCTGACAACCTGACCCCTTCTGGGTTTATTATGCCACGAATGTGCTATGAAAACAAAAATTCACACAAACAAAGCCAGTTTTGAACTATTTAGTTGTGCCCTTTGCCAGCCAGCAACAATAGTTCCTGAATATGCAGCCTTCTCTTCCTCTATACACGTACAAACAGGTCTTGCAGAACAACTTTGTTTTAATCTGACTGCTACAAATGCATGTACTTTTCTCGTCAACCAAGTGGCCTTGGTTCATGTATGATGGCCAAAGCTGCAGCTACTTGATAACACTGCCCATGAGGCTAACCAAACCAGTAAAATGGTGATCTAAACCAGATTCAACAATAAATCGTAAACTGGAGTGACATGTGAACCTTTGGGTTGTATATTTGTATGTAGGCCATGGAATGTCACTCCATTAGAGATAGGAATTGCTTTTGGGCTCATCTGTTGCTTCCTATACTTATTGCAATGACGTCAAAGATCAGATCAGTCTAAAACTCATTTTATGGCCTGTAACAAATAATAGTCTGGCCTTAGACTATATCCAGTCTGAAATAAGATCTACTGGTCCCCTTAGGACTTATTCACAGGTGACTGAGCCTGAGGCCCTTGGCTACATGATTTGAAGCTAATACTGTAGGTTGGCTTCTCCTTGCTGAAAGTCTCTTAATAGTAGCTTTAATTTAATTCTGTATGAAACAAATTGAATGGACTTGGTCCCAGCCTTGGTTGATAAGATTAATTGGAGTGGTAGATAGAGTGGCAAATTTATGTGAATATTTGAGTTCAGCCACGAATGTGTAGTGCCAATTGTTAGGATAGGCAGGGCACTCTAGGCCCTGATTATCCCTGCACAGCTTTACTAGGCTTGCCCAGAATACAAGGTCCTGACCACTCTTTGTCAGTGTCCTTCACATTGGATACTTCACAGTATGGACAGCATCCACGGGGCTCCTCCACATTACTCTTGTGGGACTTGGGAGACCAGGGGAGCTGATGCAAACACGATGCTTTGTTATTTGCTCTACTAAATAATAAAATTCCTTGTCTCAAGTCCGGGAATATCAAGTCTTCTGCCAGCATTTATAAAGCAGTAACAAGATAACTTACTATCTTGGAAGTAAATCAAAATTTTCACATATGCTGATGTGAAAGGGAATAAAAAGGAACTGCTACAGAAGGCCTTAGGGGAGAGGGTATCCTTGGACATTGTCTTAGTCTTCTTGAGTTACCATAACAAAATCACATGGACTGAGCAGCATGAGTAAAAGAAATTTATTTTCTCAGAAAGTCCGAGATCAAGGTACCAGTGGATTAAGTTCCTCATAAGGGCTCTCTTCCTGGCTTGCAGCTGGGCACCTTTCCACTGTGTCTTCATTTGGTGGAGATAGGAGTGTTCCTGCCTCTTCTGCAAGGCCAGCAGCCTGACTGCAGTAAGGCCCCATTTTATGACTTCACTTAATCTTTATCATCTCCTCACAGACCCTATCTCCAAATGTAGTCATTGAGGGTTAGGGCTTCAACATATGGATGTGAAGGGGACACAAACATTGAGCCCACACCAGGCACGATCCATGTCTCAGTTAAGGTAGAAGGAAGAGAGACTTTTAAAAGAAATGTTGAGAATATGAAGAAGTTGATTGATTTTGCAGAAGGAATTCTGAAGAGTATGGCAGATGAGGGCAGTGAATAAATGGTAGAGGAGGGGTCATGGCCAAAGAGAAACAGATCATATGGGACTGAATATATAGTCAGGTAGGCCAACCAGTGGGATCCACAGTTTCAGAGGTGAGAGACAAAAACAAACATGGGAAACATTCAAAACTTTTATTAAGTTAAACATATTAGAAAGTCAGTGCTAGAGATATGACATAGAAATGAAAATAAATTACTCCTGCACACGACAGCATGGGTAAATCTCACAGATAAAGTGATGTGAAAGACAGATCACTACATAATGCATAATGTCATTTATATGAACTTCAAAAATTGGACAAACTAGTTTATGGAGTGAGGAATCAGGAGGGGTTACCTCTGAGGGGAAGAGACCTGAGAGGTTGTGGGGATGTTGGAGACATCCCATATTTTAATCTGGATGCTGGATATATGCGTGTATATGTGCGCAAAAAGTCATCAAGACATGCATCCAATCTTGTGAATTTATTATGGCATGCTGTAGGTTATATCATAATTTTTAAAAAGCAAATTTAAAAATATTTTTGTGGTATTGGGGATTGAACCTAGAGCCTTTGCACTCAGCTATATCCCTGGCCCTTTTTTATATTTTTAAATTTTTAGACAGGATCTCATTAAGTTGCTAAATTGTCCTTGTTGGGCTTGAATTTGCAGTACTCCTGTCTCTCAATCTTCCAAAATTTGGGTTGCAAGCATACACCACTATGTCCAGATAAAAATTTTAAAACTTAAAAAAAAAAAAAAAAGATGGGCATTGGGCCAAATTGATCATCCACATATAATTCATCCATATGAAATGATGATCTTTCTGGGAAAAAATTTGCTCACATACAGTTTGGCACAGAATCTGGGTCCCCCTCATGCAACACTTGTTAAAATATTGGGGGATGCCAGTCATCAGGACCCACATACCACTGTGCTGTGTGCTGGAATCAGATCACACAGATCCAGAAAGCCTCTGTGCGCAACTCTTCACAACATGTTCAAAAATCACATTAGTGGTTTGAAAGCAGCCATGGAAAAGAACTTACTCATCATGAAAATCAGTAAATGCTACACCTGAGGTTTAATTCACTTAACCATCTCTCCCCAGCACTCCAGGTTCACCCGTGAAGTAACTGAAGCTGAGAATTCTAGGTGACCTGCCTACTCAGGTCAGGTCTGCAGGCCCCAAGTCCAGGGTCCTTTCCAACAGGGGACACATCCCATGGACCTGGCTTCAAATGGCCATGAAGGCTAAGGGGAAAGCTGTCTTCATGCTGTCTCTCCCAGGGATGGGGCTGGATGGCAGGGCAGAGCAGCCTAGGTGACAGGAGGTAGATGTGCTGGTGATGAGCTTCCTGCACAGGGTGCCCCACATACCCAATCAGTCATGATTTCCTGTCTTCCATATCCCAAGCAAGTATGCATTCCACAAATATTTATGCACCAGGAACTTTTCTGTGCACTATGGGTTCAGAAGAAAAGAGACAAAATTTTCCACTTGCAAAAGCTATTGATAAGTGACAAATCTCATTGACCCTGCTTTAATTTAGGTCTTTATTGTATTGTACCTGAACTTTTCCTAACCAACTTCAGGATCCACTGGAAAATACAGATTTGGGAGGCCCTGAAACCTTTATACTAGAGGGGGCAGGTTCTTAAGAAAAATAGATTATGAATGCACAATTATTAAGCTGGGCATGGTATCACATCCCTGTAATCCTAGCACTCATGAGGCTGAGGCAGGAGAATCACAAGTTCAAGGCCAACCTGTGCTACACAGTGAGTTCAAGGCCAGCCTGAATGACATAGCAAGATCCTATCTCAAAAATCCCCTCCCCACAAATTATATATAGCCATGGGAACTTGTCTTTTGTGTGTGTGTGTGAGAGAGAGTTCAAGTACAATCCTCCTGCCTCAGTCCTGGAATTATAGGTATGTTGCCACCACACCCAGAAACCATGAGAATTTGTCATTTCAAGAGGCCTTGGCATGAGCCTGTGTGGATGAGACCCTGAAGATTAAGCTCCATAAAGAATCAGCCTCTGCCAGGTCCTCACCTGGACAAGGGGGAGAGCAGTTCCTTCCCACTCACCCCTACTCCATCCTACTCCTCTTCAGGAGCAATGGCTGTCTTTCCTATTGCTGCCTAGCGATCCGGAAAGGAATTTGATCTTTTTCCCACTAATAGAATACATATGTACTTTTATTTCAAGGGTGTTTTTTTGGTACCAGAGATCGAAACAAGGGTGGTTTTTTTTTAATTTGGGGGTTGGTGTTTTTTTCTTTTGCCTGTGGGTAGCTAAGAGCACCCATCCAGGGATATGCTGGGTGCTGTTCCTATGTGAATTTAGAAAACTGAGGGCTCTGAGCCCTCTCTGCAGGCTGGAGGGTGAATGAAAGGGGATAGCAGGGCTATGCAAACCAGTATGGAGTGAGCATATCTTGCTGTACAAAGGGAAACAGTCCCTTCCTCTTCCTTAGTGAGGATTGAGACTGGTTGTCTTTGAGATCATTCGCAATTAGCAAGGTGTAACCAGGAATGATGAACAGACATATCCAGCCTTGGCTCCAGCTAAGAAACTGGAGATACGAACTCAACTCTCTTGCCAAAGGGCCAGCCATTATGGCTCTCATTCTGCTATTATTCAAAACTGAATAACTCAGCCTAGAACCTGGGGGTGAGATGGATCCTAAGGCAAGACTAACACTTGTGTGGGGTTTTCCTGAAACAATTGAAGACTTCAGGAGTCAAAAGAGAGGAAGGTTGAGAGCCGGAAGCATACCTTTCAGGCAACCTTCTGGAATGGCCCTTGTCTTTTTTGTTTTCTATACAGTAGCCAAAATTAGCTCATGCTTTAATTTTCCTATTCTTAGCATTTTAATTGCCATCAGGGGATTTAACAGGGATTAGAGCCAAGCGCCGGCCTCACATTAAGGGCCTCCAGGGGGCGCTATAGCACAACACACAACTAGGCTAAGCGGGCCTCAGTTTAATAATCCACTTTGGATACATCTTTTAAGGTTTGTACTAGCAGGGGGGGGGGTCGTCCTTCTTTTGATAAAAAAAAAAGTATATATATTGTCTTAAGGCCCATACTTACAGAAGTGTCAAGGTCCTCAATATGGCATGTTGGGCACCAGCACAATGCCCAGGGCCTAAGCCCCTCTACCTTTTTGAAGCAAGTGTGTAGCGAATCCACTCTTTCAGCTCTGCTAGTCCTTCCCTAGGCCAATCCTTCTGTCCTAGACACCCTTCCCCACTCAGGCTCAGGCCATTCTTTTGCATTGGTCTTACACCTGCTCCTGCTTCTGCAACAGCCCAGGTCACTCTGGAGTGACACAGAGTATTTACAAGTCCCCTACCACCACCACCACCACCACACAATGAGCTCCCTAAGGGCATAGCCCAAGTCTTGCTCTGGCTTATCGTTAGCTCTAAGCATAGACAAGGGCCCTTCCCTTGGATGTAAGCACAGTGTCCATGAAGGGGAAGGCTGAGGTCAGAGGCTTTGCCCTGGAGCTTTGGGGTGAACGTGCCTCAGCCAGAAGGGAGTGGCATTCTCTGCAGGCTTGGGCCAAGCGTCCCCTGTCTGTCACCACACCCTGCTAATCCCCCAAATTCCTGCCTACAAAGCAGCTGCAACAGGTGAAAAGAGGGAATCTGCCAAAGTAACTAAGATAAATAATGCAAAATAGTTTGAAGAAACAGACTTTCAACTGGACCTGAAGCAGAAATACTTACCTCTGACCCCAGAGACTGACCCAAGATTTGTCCATCAGCCCCCCACATGGTCCACGAGGTATCCTCATCACCCAGAAACCCTTCTCTGGGGCTGCAGGCTTTAAAGATCCTCAAACACCATCCTGGCTGTTCCTTTCTATTCCGTGGGTCTGGGATAGAATAGAAACCCACACAACTAGGGAGCCCACCCCAGCTAATGACTGAGTCTTCATTCACTGTCAGTTTCCCCTTCTGCTCCTTGTTAATTCTGAGCACCCATCCCGCAACTCTACCCTGGGACAACCTTCCAGAATCATGATGCAATGCCATGAGAAGCATGGAGTCCCCACTGTTTCCCAGCAGAAAACCGTTACCTTCATGAGAGCATTCCTACCATTGGGAACAACAGAGTAAAGGCACGGAGATGAGTGTGTGGGAGTGGAGTCTGGGCAATGGTGAGCTCTTCTGCATCAAGGAAGCAGGGAACTTCCCAGCAAAGATGGGAAGGAAGGCTGGCTGATGAGATAAGGTGGATCAGGCATGAATGTGCCTAAGACATCCCTAAACTGAGTCCCAAAATGTCTATTTGGGGAGCTATGAGAGACATTTAACAGTTCTTGAGCAGAAAATGGTCCAATTCAAGCAACTCTTTAAAGACTATGGCAGGAGGTTGGAGGGGTGAGCAGCTGAGAACCAGGACAGATGAGGAGGCTGTAGGAGGACAGGGCATCTCTTTCCTCCAAGCCAGAGTGGAGTCCAGAGGAGAAGTAAGTTTCACTGTTAAAGATATTCTCTGTGGGATCTGGGGCAGGGAGAAGGACATAGAAGGGAGATCCTTAAGACCTGACTAGCTCAGGGGTACAGTGCTTACCTAGTGTGTGTGAAGCCCTAGGTTCAATGCCCAGCAATACACACACACACACACACACACACACACACACACAGAGAGAGAGAGAGAGAGAGAGAGAGAGAGAGAGAGAGAGAGAGAGAGAGAGAGAGTGACTTGACAAACAGGTGGCGAGAAAGATATCTGTGATGATGCCCAAGCCCCAAGCCTGGTAGGCAGCAGGAGAAGATGGTGTAGACACAGACAGAAGGGCTGGCTTGTGGGAAACAAGGCATATGAAGACTGAGCAGCCCCACCAAAGCCTTGGGGCAGAGTTACTGGTGATAGAGACCCTCCCTGGAGGGAGGCACTCCTTTCCAGCCTCAAAGTCCTGCCCAGGTCTGCTCACCAGTCAGCACAGACAGAAGCAGATAGGGGAGATCATCTCCCCCAGGGATGGTCTGTGAGACTGAGGAAACACATGGGTTGGGGGAGTATCCAGGCCCAGTAGAGGGCAGGGGGGAGAAAGGGATTGCACTTTGGTTATTAGGGCTTCTCCAGGTGTGTGGGAGGGGAAAGAGAAGTGACCTCCTCCATTCTGCAGGAGGTCAGAGGGCCTGAGCCCCCAGAGAGGCCACAGAATCTGAGAGCAGAAGAAAGCAACCACAGAGCTGGAAAACAGCCAGACCATGAGAGACCCAGGAGTGGCCTGCTGGGCTGCCGAGGTGTCCTTGGAGTGCTACTGTAAACTTTCTCAGAAACAAGAGCACCAGAAACTGAAGAAGGAGGTGGGGACAAGGAGAGTTTTAAGAATAGGGAGATATGAGCAGAGAAAAGAAGGGAGATCAAGATGGAACAGGCGATGGGATGGGTAACTCTCTGGAAGGGGAGAAGATGGAATGAGAAAGAGGTCTCACATCCATCGCTGGAGCTGGAGGAGAGGAGAATGGAGGAGACTGAGAAGAGCACAAACTGCTGGGAGAACCGGCATGCTTCTGCTCAGGTGCCCTGTGTCCCCTCTACCAGATGAGTGGAGGGTCCCTGCTGGAAATTAGGTAAGGAGGTTGGGGAGAGAAGTATGGCAAGTATGGAACAGCTTTGGGGAGTTTTCTAGAGCCCAGCTTCTCAAGCAGATCATGTGCACAGATCTCATCAGATCTTGTTCCAGTGCAGATTCTGCACTTCTAACAAGCTCCCAGGTAAGGTCAAGGGCCACAGGAGCAAGGCTGAGAGTCAGATAAAGAGATGGAGATAGGGATTGGGATAAGAACTCATCCTATGGCAATACCTACCTTTGGGGATCCCACCTAGGGTAACCGCTGCCACCTTGAGAAATCCAGGTGGAAATGGCAGCACGCATGCAGGTTATGGGGAGGACGCATAAAGAAGGGACAGGAAAGAGGGTGGGAGATGAGGAGGGGAAACCTCCGGATGGTAGGAGGTAAAAGTGCCCCCTGGGATCCTTCATCTGGCTCAACTGTGGCAAAAGACTAACTGCACACTTGGACCCCCCACCCCCACCAAGAGGGCGGGAATCCGTTGGTCTCTGAGAGCTCAGCCTACTCTGCTGCTCTTCAGGAAAGTGCTGGTCTGATTCCGGGCTCAGTTCACAGCCTGGCCAGGAAGCACCAGGCCAGAATGTAGGGAGAGGAGCAGAAATGCCCTGACCCTGGGGCCAAGGGCCAGATGTCTTCTGTGCCAGGAACTGATAAATAGGAGTGGAATCTGAGCGGAGAGGTGGCTGGGGAAAAGGATGAGGTGAAGCTGGGCTCTGAGCCCCAGCGTTCTATGTGCAATCAGAAATCAAGCGGTTTCTGAAAGGCACTGCTTTTGGTTCAGGCAACCCTGTGACCAGGAGGAGATGGAGGTGCAGAAAGTCGCTCTGTTTGTCTGGGGTTCCTAATAGAGAGAGAGGTGTGTGAGTCCTTGGCCGGCAGAGGTTAAACCGAGGTCAACTTTGCCGGGGGAAGCCCGGAGCGGACAGCCCCTAAGAGTGAAAACCAAGGGGGAAGCTGGGAGGCGTCAAAATGAGCAGCAAGTCCAGGAACTGAGCGTCTGGCATGCAGAGTACCGCACATACTCGGGGGGCGGGAGATGAGGCCGCGAAGCTGCTTGGGGCTTCATCCTGCGGCGACGGGCGGGCCGTGGAGGTTCCTCAGAGCGGCGCGACGTGCCCCGGGGCACGGTTCCCTCGAGACGCCGCCCCGGATCCATCCTGCCTCGGCTTCCCGGACCCGCCCCGGTCTGGCCTGTTCCCTCCCGCGGCCTCCGTCAGGCAGCCACCCCCGGCCCCGGCCACCAGCTCGCCAGGGTCCGCCCCGCCGCGGCCGCCAGAGCCCGGCCGCTCCTCCCCCGATGATGTCACGTCCCTGGCCGCCCCTCCGCTGGCCGCGCGCCCCGCCCCCGCCTCCCCCGGCCCCCCGTCCCCTGGGCCCGCCCGCTCCCGACATCCCTCCTCCCGCCCGCGCTCCCTCCTTTCGGCTCCCGCTCCCCTGGGAGCGGTGGTGGCGGCGGCGGCGGGGGCGGCGGCGGCGGCGGCGGCGGCGGCGGGATGGCCCGGGCCCGCGGCCAGGCCCCGGGGAGCGGCGGGCGGCGGCGGCCGCGGCGGGGCGGCGCGGGAGCCGGGCCCCGGGGGGAGTCTGCCGGGCTGCTGCTTCTGCTGCTCCAGGTGCTGCCGCCCGGGGCTGCGGCCGGGCCGGGGCGCCGGGGCGCGCGGGGCGCAGGCAGCGGCGGGGTCTGCTGGCCCGGCGCGGCCCCTGTCGTTCCCCGGGACGCACGGCTGCTGCTCCTCCTGCCACCGCCGCTGTCGCCGCCGTGCTCCGCGCCCGCAGCCTCCGCCTCCCGGATGGTAATCAGCGCCCCGCGCCGGCGCCGCGGGCGGGCGGGAGGTGGGGGCGGCGAGGGGGAGGGCGGGTAGCCCCGCGCCTCCGCCTCGCCCGAGCAGCCCCCGGGACGCCCGGACCCCCCCTCCGACGACCGCGGCCCCGGGCAGCCGCCAGAGCGCGCCTCTGGGGCGCCTCCGCGCAGAGCGGCTGCGGGCTCCGCTCCCCGCCCTCCCCGCTGCGCTCGCCGTCCGCCCGCTGGCGCTCAGGCCGCGGGGGAATCCCTGCATCTCCCCGCCCCGTGCCCCGGGAGGGGAGGGAACAGCGCTGGCGCCCGCGGACCCGCTTTCTCCGAGGGAGCGCCCAAGCAGCCAGCGCTCACGGAGCCACGGACTCGGCACTGCGCTGCGCTCCCAGAGGCGCCGCGTGCCGTCGGGTCGCACAGCCTCGGCGGGACTGGACCCGAGGCGGCGGGTGCGCCCACCGACCGCGCGCCCTTATGTTCCCCGCGCAGGACACTCTGCCCCGCGGGGGGCTGAACCTCAAGGAGGAGCCGCTGTTGCCCGCCGGCCTGGGCTCTGTGCGCTCCTGGATGCAGGGCGCGGGCATCCTAGACTCCAACACCGCAGCGCAGAGGTAAGTGCTTGACGGGACGTGCGCTCGGGTTGGACGGCCGGCGAGGCGCCGCCTGTGCTCTGCTTGCTCCGAAGCTGGAGCAAGGGGTGGAGAGAGCCCAAACTCCGGACCGGGCGAAGAGCTCTCCAGCTCACCTGGTCCGGAGCCTGTGCTTCCTCCCCAGACTATGGGGCAGGTCAGGGCGGGGCTTCTGCCTCAACTCTGGCTGTCCAGGCTCTGATTTCTGAAGGTCGCTCGTGAGCGTCCAGGGCTCGGGAAGAGGAGGCATCCCCACTGCCTGCAGCCCCTGAGCCATCACTCACAACTATAGCCGTCTAGGAACGTCCAGCCTCTCTTTGACTCTGCTTGTCAAATTCCGCAGCGCTGCCAAGTAAACCAAGAAACCCTGCCCCCTTTCTCTTTTCCCATGCCCCTCCTCGGAGTTGGAGGATGGGGGCGTGCAGGGCCAGAGAGGCAGCTAGGGGCTAAAGAGGTAGGCTGTCTGCTTGGCTGGACAGATTAGGGATGCAAATGGGGGCGGAGCCCTGCCTCTTTGGCAGGTGTCTCCCCCCAACCACCACCACCGTTGGTCCAGGCGGAGGCTGGGAGCCATTGGGAAATCAAAACCCACGCTTATTTCCTCAGAGAAGTAAGAGTTCTGGCCAGGGGACCTAGGTGTGTGTGGGGGGGGGGGTGGATTCCGAGATTTGGGACTGGAACTTTGAAGGTTTCTTGACCTGCCCCTTATAGCATCTGAGATTCTGGCTTTTTGTAACGCCAGCTGTGAGCTTGGGGAGAAGGTGGGCTGTGCTATGGGGAGTTTGTAGTAGCTAACATTAGGGAAGGCCGCAGCAAACAGCTGGGACAGGTGGGCGCTGGCTTCTCAGAAGTCTGAGCAGCAGCTGTCCTCCAGCAGCCTGAAGGAAGTCAGGGAACTGCCAGGGCAGACCAGGCCTGTGCACTGGCCCACCTTCACACTCCCAGTCCAGGGCAGGGAACACCACTCAGCGCGCCCTAACCTCAGCTGGTAACAGACACACATGGGCTTTCATGTGCTAACTGAAGCCATGTTTCTGTATGCCTGTTCTTTCACAGTCATCAGAAGCAAACCCTCGGGGCTCTATCGGGAGCTAGTCTGTTCAGAACAAGAAAGGATCCTTCAGATTAACTCAAGTTTTACAGGTGATATAACTATATATTATAGAAAATCAAATGTCACCTGTCAACACGACTATCATCATTTTAGTGTATTTCCTTCCCAGCTTACTTCCCAGTTACTTTCTTTTTCCTGTGCTATGATAAGAGCTCTATCCTGCCTGTTTTTCTGTGAGTTCTGTCTTTTTCTTTAACCTGAGATGGTCAGTTTCTTCATCCTTGGCCACACCTTGGGCTGTGTGGGGAGAGCTCCTTGCAGACATGGATGGAGAGCTGCAGTGAAGCGTCTGCCTTTGAAGGTCCCTATTTCTGACCTCCCTGTACCTGCCCAGAGCTGGCAGGTTGGATAAAGAGGAAGCAGATGCTCAGCGGCAGTGCCCTGGTAGCCTGTGTGGGGTGCAGGCAGTGTGGAGATGAGGCTCTGGGCACCTCTTTCCCCAGCTGCCTGAACAGGTTGGGAGCGGGGTGGGTCTTAAGTGGGGTTGAGATATCAAGATGTCCAGTCTTAGTCTCCAGGAGCATGTCACTGGGACTCATAGGGTTTCCACAATTTGAACAGGAGCGTTTCAAGACTGGGCTGCTTATCCCCAGGTCCACAGACTGTTCTGTCCCACGACCCCGATTGGGAGTTCCCACGCATTTGATTGATTCTCCTCTCCACTTCCCAAGGGAAAGGCTAAGCCTTGCTCTTCACCCTTTCCTTGCCTGTTATCTCTAGAGACTGCATCTTGCTCCTCAGTAAGTCCTCTGGTCAGGTTTCTTATCCCCAAGCAGCAACAAGGCACATTCCTTTCCCTATCTCCATCTCCCTCTTCACCTCTGCCTGGCTTCACCCCCCACCCACTGGCGCTTGGGAGTGGAGAGTTGTCTGATTTTCAAGGCTTGAATGTCTTGTATGTGTCCTAATCCCAACCTCAGTGTTCACAGTCACTCTTATTTATTTATTTATTTATTTATTTTGGTACTGGGGATCAAACTCAGGACTTGGAGGTGGAACCATTGAGCTAAATCCCCGGTGGCCCTTATTTATTTTTATTTTTATGGTAGTACTTAGGATTCAACTAGAGGATTTTTACTTAACTACATCCCAGGCCCTTTTAAATTTTGAGACAGGGTCTTGCTAAGTTGCCCAACCTAATCTCAAACTTGCTGTCCTCCTGCCTCAGCCTCCCAGAGTACTAGGATTACACAGTTACCACATTTAACAGTGAGCCCCCCTTGCCCTTGACTCTTTTCTTCCCTGGATTGAAGGATAACTGTACCCTGCCTGCGCCTCTTGGTCTGGTGTTCCAGCTTCAACTTCTCATCACTCCTCCAAACCATCTTCCACGAACCATGAACCAAAGCAACATTTCCAAAGTACTTTTCTCTGATCATGTCTCTTCCTTGATTAAAAATAAAGTGACCCACTCTACCACAGCTCCTGCTCTATCCTTGCCTGGGGGAATGGTTCTTAGTGCCTAAGCATGCTTACCATAGGTCAGACTCTGCTGTCCTACACCTGTACCCACTTCCTCCTGTATAGTCAGCATTCAGGGCTCATCACAGACTGACCCCAACCTTCCTTCCTGGCTTCTGTATGATGCTTGGCATACAATTCTGGGGAATGAGAGAACTGCCAGTAAGTCCTGCCTTCTCTTAAAGCCCACTGAGTAAAGTCTCCACAGCCTTCAAGACTCCCATCCCAGCACCTGCTCTGTCTGTGCCCTCCTTCCCTTCCTGCCCCAGGGGGACAGCTCTTAGTGCTGCCTAAGGATGTTTACCATCTTCCTGACCCTGCCAGCTGGTGACTTCCTCTAGGGCAAAGATGGTGGCCCATTCATCCTTGTGTCCATGGTACCCAGGACTGATTCACACAGTCTGTAGAGGGACAATGAGTACCCACTGAGGACAACAGTGCATTTATAAGGCTCCCCTCTTTGCCCTGATGGGGTCCAGGATCCAGGTCCTTCCATGTAACATTTTACATGTTAGCCTTTACAAAATTGCCAAGGTTTTACAGAAGGTAGCTGAGGAGGGAAGGCCCATGAGTCTTGCTAAGATCAGTGAAGGAGGCTCTGCCAGTAGGAAGCAAAGTTCTGAGCAATTAAAGTAGGGAGAAAAGAGGGATTCCATGGAGGCATTTATGGAATCCATTGGAGGACTGTCCTGCCAGGAAAGTCTACACAAGGACCCCTGGCCATTGCTTCTTCCCTGAACCAATAGGACTTTATCTCTGAGACCTGCATACCCAGCTCCAGCCCACCTTCCCCTGGCTGCCCTGTGGACCAAGTGAGAACTAGCAGGAAGCTGCTAGTACAGTAGCAGTTCTCTCCTGATCTGCTTCCCAGGCTAGAGAGACCTCTGGAAGGCACAGGCCAGTCCTCCTTCTAAAAGAGATCCCTGGAGCACCCAGGCTGGCCCTCTCCCATGAGCTGATCCCTGCACACAACCAAGGTCCGGGAGAGAGAAGCCAGCTGGGGCTTCCTTTCCTGTAAGCAGCTATGGGCCAGCCTCCCTGCTAGGAAATGCTTTTGTTTGCTTTAATAATTAATAGCTGCTCCCAGCCTGGGACCTGGCAGGCAGGCCTGCGGGTGGGTGGCAAGAGAGTGGGCAGAAGAAAAGAGAGCAGGAGAGCAGACTAGTGAGACCTTCCTTACCCTTCCTACCCCACCTCCTTCAGGGACTGGGGTCACTGAGCCAATTTCCAGGGGGCAGGTGAGCAGAGTAGCTGCCAGGGCAGTGAGAAGGGAGGATCTGAAGCCTCCACAGACCTCCTCTCAAGCAAGACCATCTGCATACAGCTTCTGGCAGCCACCTCTAGCCAAGGGCCCTCCCTCTGCCTGCATCGCTGAGGTGGGTGTGCCCCAGCCAGCCTCTGCTTTTATCTTTGGTCTAAAGCATAGCCAGGCTCTGAGCATATCAGGGGCTTTGCAGGACTAAGCTATAGATCTTGGTTGGGAGCTGGAATGTCAGGCCCGGCTTGATGATCAGCAGCCAGCCCCCAGGGGCCCAGACAATGCCTGCAGGGAAAATAGGCACCAATGTGATGCTTAGAGAAAGGGAGTAGGTAGAGAAAAAGAACAGGGGTCTAAAGAAGGAAGCCATGCCAGCACAGGGAAGACAAGAGCTAGATTTCACAGAGGCTCTAGGGGAATCTGAGGCCAGAGAGAGATGCAGGTGACATAAACTTTCTGCTCCTTCTACTTTATGGCAGCGGGGAGGATGACCAACAAAGCCTCTTTCCACTGCTCATGACTTTAGGGCTGTTGCCATTACCTCAGCCTCCCACACTTGAAGATGCATGAGGCTCAAACCAAAGCACTGCTCAGAACCTTGGGATGTCAAGGTGGCAAGAGTTAAGAATTTGTGAGGTAGGCCCGGGATTTAGCTCAGTGGTTCTGGTGCCTGCCTCGAAAGTGCAAGGTCCCGAGTTCGATCCCTGGTACCAAAAAAAAAAGAATTTGTGAGGCGACGGGAAGGGAGAAGTCCCAGGGGTACCTCTGAAGGAAGGCCAGGACTCCAACTCAGTCACTTGTCCCCTGGAGGTTTGGGATGATTGTTGGTTAATCTGGTCATAGGTATAATGAGCTTGGGGTCAAGGATGTAAAGAGCCACAAGTGGCTTGTGAATACAGAACAGAGTCTGCAAGGGGGATTTTTGTACCAGAGATCCATGGTGGGTTTGTGGCTGCTAGAAGAGCCCTGGGGTACCTGCTCAGCCTCACAAGGGAACATGTCTAGGGACCCACTGGGTGGTCCCAGCAACAATAGGCAGTAACAACCAGCAGCCCCCTCTATGTCCCCACATGCATCTCTGTGTACCCTGGAGCACAGACCACCTGAATAGGTCAGGTTGTTTAGTGTCCACTTGACACCACCAGCCTCCCAACACAGTGCTCGGGAAGCCCTTGAACCCCCATGCTTGCTACAAGGCAGGTTCCTCTGACCAAAAAGTATCTGCAAATGAAATCTGGTGTCCTTTAACTTGGTCTACCTACAAGGAAAATGGAAAGGGGTGAGTGGTACACAGTGGAAATAGGAAAGTGAATGCTTTCTCCTCCTGAGTTGAGGTTCTCTAGTATAGGAGAGGTGCCCCAGCACCTTAGCACCCTCCAGAGTTGAGAGGAAAGCACCTTGAACATTACATTTAAAAGTCATTTAAGAAAGTGAGGAAATGTGTAATTCATTTTAGAATCTTCTAAAAGTGGTTAATGCTACTGTTTTTGTCATTCAGCTACATTCGTCTGAGAAAGGTGCTTTTGTGGCGTGCTTTGTTTCCTAATGATGCAAAGTGAATGAAATGTCTCTGAATTTGAGCTCCAGCCATACCCATGCTAAGTGGGCAGGACTTACATTTGTCACAAACCAGGATCTGCCAAGCTGCACTCAGTCTCTTGGGGCTCTAGCTTTGCTGGTGTCCTTCATATCCCCAGCCTCTGGGTGGCTAGAAGATGGTGCCCACCCTGCAACCCTCAGGACCCTCAGTAAAGGGTTTGCTTCTCCAGCCAGCATCTGCTGCCCTTTGCTTGAGGACCTGCTCAAGAGTCTACAGCCCGCTTTGCCCACTTGCACAGCAGGTCGGAAATGCCAGAGAAACAGCAATTCTAGAAGTCAGCAGCGGCTAATTGGAGTTGCTGGACAAACACCCCAGTTCCCTCACCCGTGCCTCTGGGGGGATAACTGAGGCATGCATTTTTTTGTGTTTCCAGAGTTTCCTGTGGGACTGAGCTCCAGCTGCCCACAGTGATGGCTTGTTGGAAATGCTCCTTTATGGGCTGCCTTCTCCCCCCTCCCTCTGTCACTGTCACACACACGCACACACACACACACACACACACACACACACACACACACACACGCATGCACACACCAGAGGTTCCCAGAATCACTGTTCATATGAACTGTTGGTACTTGAGTCTTTGCCTCAGGGTCTGCTTCTAAGGGGAATCCAAATGAAATACTTGCTCTCCAGGCTTCAAGGTTTCTTTTCTCCCTTCCCTGAAACCACCTTTTTCTTCCTGGCTTCCTGCCTGCCTGCCTGCCTTCTTCTCTTCTTTTTTTTTTTCTTTTCTTTCTTTCTCTTTTTCCTTTCCTTTTTTTTTGACAGGGTCTCACTAGCTGAGGCTGATCTCAAACTCTCAGTCCTCCTGCCTCTGCTTCACAAGTGCTGGGATTATAGGTGTGTGCCACCACACATGGGGTTTTTTTGATAATGAATAAATATTGATAGACATCTGGAAGTTTCTCCATGTCTCAATGGTTGTCTTGGACAGCTCCACTTTGAAGACCACAGAACCAGAGACATTGATCTTTGTCCACATTCATCTGTCTCTTAAGCTGGTCTGAAAGCAGACAGTGTCTCACCTTTCACCTGTATCCTACACACTTGTACCTAAGATTCAGGTGTCAGGGCTTCTGACCTCTGGACACCTCTTGAGTTGTCTGTGCCTATCTGTTTCTTTCTTTCTGTTCTTTCATCTTGGTTTGTTTTCTCACCACAAAAGCATCAGCCTCTCCCAAGGGAAGAAAAGCAAACATCTCTTCTTTCTCCTCCTCAACCGTGTCCTTTGGGACCTCCAGTTCCATTCAACAGGTGTTGATCAGTCACCTACTGCAGCAGGGGGTGGAGAGCCCTTGGGAGCAACCAGGGAAGGAAGGTACAGTCCAGCCTGCTTGTTTCCTCTTGCTTCCTGTTCCTCCCCTCAGGTTGTGCCTGGTGTCACTCTGTCTCTTATAGGAAACACTAGACTGTCCTTAGAGAAAAACCCTGTCTCATTTTACCTTGATCTCCTCACAAGTGCAGCAGGGGCATGGACAAGGTCAGCTGAAGACCTTCCCAGCCAAGGAGCAGCCTGTATGGTCAGCAGGGTCTTCCCCATTCTACAGTCACCCTGGGCTGAAGGGGGTAGGGGCAGTTATTAATATAGCTCTGTGGTTGTCCTTGATAGTGATCCTGTCCTGGAGACGTAACCTAGTCAATACTGTCCCCTGGATTCTAGTGAACCTGAGAGGGTGATTGTGCGTCTGATCTCTGGGGGTTGTGTGCTTTGGGAAGGAAAGCTGGGTGCAACCAACCCCACTGTGGGGAAGGGTACAGGCCTGTGACATGGCACAGCCCCTCCATGATCCCAGCTGGCAGCGCTGCATATTGGTCCATAGGACCCAAAGGAACCTGTTTTGCTCCCCTCCCATGGTCCCTTTGCCATCTCTCCCCAGAAATCCTCTCCCTTGGAAAGGATGGGCCCAATGAAAGGAGTTTGGCTTGAAACTTAGGCCAGACATCCCAGGTCTGGTCCTCAAGAGCCAGGCAGGAGCTGGGGCCAGCCAGGACTCAGGACTGACTGATATTTGCCCAAGGGAGGTGGTTGGGTAGGAGAGGAAGCTCAGGCCAGCAAGGCTGACTGACTGCACCAATGTGGCATTTGGTCTGGGCACTGCAAGGACATCTGCGTAGAAAGTGCATTCTGAATTGTCTAAAGGCTCCTGTTGTTCCTCAGTATCCAGCCCTCCTCTACCAAGGCCTTTCTTTCTCTGTACTCTCCTTCCCCAAGGTCTGAGAGCCTTCTAGGCTCAGAATACCAGAATTAAGGACAGCAGTGACCTGGGGTTGCACCATAAGACCACCCCTTTGGGCTTCTTTTTCTCTATGTGGTGCTAGAGCCTCTCTCTGGTGGAGTTCAAGCTAAGCTGGCTCCGGGAGCAGGGAGCAGCTCAGGGTTGGTGCCTCATTAGCATATTCATCAACAGTAATCAGGGACCTGCTGAGATCGAAAGCCCTCTTAGGGCTTCCCTACCTCTCAGCTGGTTAGAGAAGCGATGGAGGGGCTGGTCAAGGCCCCCACTTGAAAGAATGGCAGCCTAAGGGGGAGGAAATGGGGAAGAAGGGAGGGAGGATGACGCCCCTGGAAAAAGGAACTTTTGGTAGGGAAGAATGTTGCCCCCTCATCTTGATCTGGGGACAGAAGACCCTTCACTGTATGTGGCCACTGTGGCTCCCAAGCATGCTTTCAGGAGGTGGAATGATATTCTTTTTGTTATTTATTGTAGTCTGTATGAGTAAAAACTTAGCAAGCCCTTCACACTCATGACATCTCAGATACTATGGCTTAGTGTGAAGTCAAGGAAAAGAGTAAGTTGACTGTGAATTATAGAGACACACACTAAGAAGTGATGAACTTGGCAGCCACTGTCACAGTGTCATGCCCCCAGTGAGCACTGGGGATGCTAGCCCTTCCTGGCTGTCAGGGTAGACAGTACCACCATCCCCATCCTCTCTCCCGCATCCCTGCCGCAGCCTCTCATATGTCTACTCCACTGAGTCCTGCTCACCTGCAGCATCTTCCCAACCTCTGCCTGGCTTCAGAGCTGTCTAGTGACCTTTAGTCATTTTTCGCAAATGCATTCCTCAATAAAAGTGTCCTGTGGGCCAGGGATTTAGCTCAGTGATTCTGCCACCTGCCCAGCAAGCGCAAGGACCCGAGTTCGATCCCCAGTACCAATAAAATAAAATAAAATAAATAAAAATAAAAGTGTCCTGTAACAGAGTAAGTGGGGGCATTCATTTCTATTACTTCATAAAGTAATTAGCCCAGACACAGCAGCTTAAAACAACCAATACTTATTTGTTTCATGCAATTGCTAAGAATCAGAAATCAGGGAGTAGCTCAGTGGGGTGGTTCTGACTTCAACTCCTGTCCTGAGGCTGCAGGAGCTGGAGTCATCTGCAGACTTGACTAAGCCTAGAGGATCTGCTGGCAAGTTAGTGCTGGCTGTTGGGCAAAGGCTCAGTTCTCTGAATGAACCTTGCCATAGGGCAGTTTGCATGTCCTCCCAAGGTAGCAGCTGGCTTTCCCTGAATGATGATCCAAGAGAAAGAACAAGGCAAAAGCTGCAATACTTTCATGATCTAGGTTTGGAACTTATATGCTGTCACTTCTAATGTATTCTGTTGGCCACACAGACAAATCCTGATAGGTTATGAGAGGGGACTCCCCCGGGGCATGACTCCCAGGAGGTAGGGATCCTTGGGAACCATCCTGGACCTAGCTACCTAACACATGGGGAGCACCAGCCTGAACTCAAGCAGGTCCATTTCTAGATAGTGTCCCAAGGCCCCCAAAGACTCCCATGAATGCTACAAAGCCAAATGTCCCAACAATTGCAGCCATAACATTCTTTCTAAAAGGGGAATCTAAAGCCATGAGCCAACTGAAAAACAGGCTTTGGAAGACCCTGGCCTAGAGAAGAAAGTTTAAGCTTCTTCCATAGGGTTTGTGTCCTTGTATGACCTGGCAGGAAATTCCAAAGCAAACTTTACACTGTTTTTTTTAGAAGGGATCTCTTTGTGTAGCTTAAGCTGATCTCTTTGTGTTGCTCACCAATCTCCAAGTGGTGAGCTCAAGTGATACTCCTGCCTCAGCCTCCCAAGTACTTAGGACTACAGGCACCACACTATACCTGGTTCTTGTTTCACTTTTTGAAATCTGTGGCTGTATGTTCTTAGACTGTATGTTCTACCCTTTGCCTCCTTCACCTGTAGAGCTCCTACATATGCCTCAAGGACCAGGAAAAAAGCCATCGTGTCTAGGAAATCTTCCCCTATCTCTTACAAAAAAGAATTAATTTTGTCCTCCTTTGCTCCTTTAGTTTTTTGCATGGTGACATCTTTTTTTTTTCATGGTGACATCTTTTGATCCCATTTTGTCCTGTGTCCCAACTCTCTCTGAGTATTCCTTCCCCTTCCCACATTTAACCCAAGCCTCACCTGTTGCATATGCCCAGAGCTTGGTACTCCATTGCAGCTCAAGAAACACCTGGTTAAGGGAGCTTTGGTTCTTCTCTTCCTCCTGCTCTCCTTGGCCTTGCCTCTGGGAATGGTTCTGATGAAACAGGTCCCTCTATACCTAGGTACACATTACAGTGAGTACAGCCAGACTGCATTCACTGTTGTAGTTTTTACACAAACACTGTGAGCTCTAACTGGTTGCAGTTATGAACCACACCTCAGATCATACACTTATTCACTTCTATGGGGCACCAATGGCACGGAGTATCTTTGTCTGGAATCTTCAGATAATACAGCAGAGCCATTCTGGAAAGTCACTTAGGCTTCTAAGAAAGAGTTAGTGTTAGTGAATCACTCAGAGCTCCCCAGGCCTTTTCTTTGCAACAGAGCTGCATGGCACTTTCTAGGCCAAACTGCCATTTACAATAGAAGCCTTGTATAGGTGCACTCAGAAAATTACTTATCACAGCTGGCAGCCACTCCAGAGAGTATAGCCAGACTCCATTCCCTGTATCTTGTTCACACCCAAACACTGGGAGTTCTAATTGGTTGCAGTTTCAATCTACACCTTAGGTCATACACCCCCATTCATTTCTAAGGGGCACTGAGTGCCAAGAAATATCTTAGGCTGTGCACTTCAGGTAAAACAAATCTGGAAAGTCAGTTTAGGCTTTCAACAAAGAGTTCATATTAGTAAGACATTCAGACCTCTATAGACCCTTTCTTTTTTAAAAATTACTTAAATTCTTTTATTGGTACATTTTAGGTATACAACACATTTACATTTCTCATTGGGAACTTGTACCTTTACTCGATGCATCTTGGTTCTTATTTTTTTCCCATTCCTAGCCCTCCCTTCACCCCCTCCACCCTTCCCTATTTACAAAGACTTTGTTTCCATTTTTTCCATTTCTCATCATTTTTCCTTTCCCTTCTTTCCTTTCCCCTGACCCCCCACTACCCCTACCCCTAATGACATTCATCATTGGAAATTTGCACCTTTATATAATCTCTCTTGGTTATAGACCCTTTCTTTATAATAGAGGTACCTGGCATTTCTAGGCCAAACTGCCATTCACAACAGAAGCCTTATGTAAGTGCACTGTGAAAAATCCGTAAGGAGGGTGTCCACTGCCTTCAGCTGCAGCCCAGGGTCCAGGCTGGGCACACTAGTGGCCTGTAGTCAGTCTGATGTCTCTGTAGTCTGATGGAATCATCATTTCCCAGGCAGTGCCACAGGCTCACGCAGTCTTCAGCTATGGACTGAGGTTCAATGGGAAATTTATTCCTGAGCCTCCCTGGTCTTTCTCCATACCCTAACAGGCAGTCCCAGAAGCCTCTGGTCAGTAAGATGAACTAGTTTATGCATTTGATTTTGAAGATAAGTCTTTCAAAATGTGGGTGGGAGCTTGATAGGATGCCTTGATGTAGACCTGCTAGGTCCCTTGTTCCCAAGGGAACAGGCTGGGATGGCATACCTCTGAGACCGAGATGGCTAGGTGGGTGGTTTCTAGAACCCAGCCACTTTGATTTCTTGCCCAAACCCTTGACATGTTGGAGCTAAGTCCTGGCCAGCCCACCTACCTGGCCAGAGGCTCTGGGGTCTTTCTCACCCAAGGATCCTTCCGATGGTTTTCTAGCTCCTTTCCTTCCACAGTGGTGTGGGCCTGGCACGAGCACATTTTGAGAAGCAGCCCCCCTCCAACCTCAGGAAATCCAACTTCTTCCATTTTGTGCTGGCCATGTACGACCGGCAGGGGCAGCCCGTGGAGGTGGAGCGCACAGCATTCATCGACTTCGTGGAAAAGGACCGAGTGAGAGGCTCGTGGGCTTGCTTGGCACTGGTGCTGGGAGGGATAGGAGGGGGACACATGCTTGTACATACACAGACACACACACACACACACACACAATGGGGCATATGAGTGAGTGGATGGATCATGAAGGAGTAGACAAGGGTGTGTGAAAGGCTGAAGTGGGGGGAAAGAGGCTGGAGGATCTCCAGCACCTGAGTATCCTTCTGTCTTGTCCCCACAGGAACCTGGAGCAGAAAAGACAAACAATGGAATCCATTATCGCCTCCGGCTGGTATATAACAATGGTAAGCCAAGGCCACTGCCCCTGCTGGGCCTGACCCTGAAGACTGAGTACTGCTGCACAGTGCTACACATAATGCCCCCTCATCAGGGCTGGGAAGGGTGTGGGCATGGGTGGTCATTAGAGGTCCCAGGTGCTCCCCTGATAGCAAGTGCTGTCCACCTTCCCACCCTAGGGCTTCGGACAGAGCAAGACCTCTATGTGCGTCTCATCGACTCCATGTCCAAGCAGGTGAGCCAGCCCAGGGGACACTCAGGCCTGTCCTGTCCTCTTCTTGGACCCATCTCTCCTTGGTCTGAACCAACACCCTAACCTCTACCCTGGTCTCCTGAGTGCCCTTCAGCCCCATGGGTCTAGCTCCCCCAAATCCCACCCCCATCTACAGCAGGAGGATTGGGCTCTTGCCTTCCAGTCTTGAAAAGTCAGTATTTGTACAGACCTTGCCTTAGGTCATATTCTCTAGCAGCCCAGCCTGAGATGGGAATCCAAGTGCATGTAGTTAATGGGGAGACAAGAGGAATCTCATAGGAGATGGGAGCTAGACAGGAAGATATTCAGCACACAAATGGTCTCAAGCAGACTGTAGCCTTAGCCTGATCAACAGAGTGCTAGAGAAGGAATGGCACTGAATCCACTCCCCGCCACACACACTCCTGGAGCGAGGAGGTTAAGATTCTGCACCTGTATCTGTCAGTCATTGGCTGGGCGCTGCTCCCCTTATGGGTAAAGGAGAGGCGGCTCCCATCAGCCCGAAGCAATTCTCAAGAGGAACCCCTCAGCCCACACTAACCGCAGCTGGGGGATGGGTGCACCGGTTTAGTAAAGGGATCTGGGAGCAGCCCAGGAGCTTCCACTGCACCACTCAGCACCTGGCTGAAGGAAGGAGCCTTGAGGCCAGCATAAATAGCCCCCAGAAACTGAAACCTAGATAAGCTCTGGCAGATTCCACAAGGCAGGGCTCAAGTCTCAGGGCTTTGCATGCTGGTCAGGAAGGACTTGACTAGATCAGTGAGCCCAGAAAGCAGTTGCTGGTGGAGGCTTGGGCTTTCCCACAAAGGTTGGGGCTTCCACCTGATCCCAAGACAGAGGAAGAAATGGCTGTATCCAGACAGCCTATGGTCACTGTGGTGGGGGAAGCAAGCAAGGCAGTGACAAAATGGGACTGTGTGAGGGTTGTGTGAAGAAGGGTTTCAGAGAAGTTCAGAGAGAAAGTGATCCCACAAATGGAGGAAGGTTGGGAGGCCCAGAGGGTTCTAGACTGACTGGTAAGCCAGATTTGCAGTTTAGGAAGTCTTCCCTGCTCAGGGAAGGAGGCTGGGAGACTAGGGAAGTGGCCAACTCAACTGTCCAAGGGGGAGACACTCGACTGCACTGGGGGGATACTAGGGATGTGAGAACTGTTTGCTCAGTTAGCAGGGATGGCTGAGATGGCAGCATTTATGAGCAAGGGCAGAGGGCCGCTAGGAGCTTGGGAACAGCTTGCCCAGGGAGGATGCTGAGGGTGAGGGGAGGAGCGTGCCTCAGGCTGAGGACCCTCCCCAGCCTGACCTTGGTCTTAGTTGCCCGGGGATCCCCCCCATCCTCCAAGCAGAGCAAGCTTAAGAAAGAGCTGTCTGCAGACAAACAGAATCTACAGACCTTGCCCCCCTGCCCTGTGGTGGTCCTGGTTTGGGGGGCGTGTTCTCCAAAGTCCTGCTTTGTACCCCTGGGCTTCCCTAAAGCAAGGCAGAGGACATTATTTTCTCTAGGGGCAGAATCTGTCCTCCAAATGGGCGGGGAGATGCCATAAGTAGACTGACACTGGACTTGAAAGGAGCTTCCTTCCTCTCCAGCCTGCGCACTTCCCTTCCCCTAGGCTATCATCTATGAAGGTCAGGACAAGAACCCCGAAATGTGCCGAGTACTGCTTACCCACGAGATTATGTGCAGGTGAGATGGGCTGCGTTTCCTGCACCTTGTCCCTTTGCCAAGATGTTGCCAAGGCCTCCTGTCAGGCCCTGCCTCCTTCCCCTGCCACGCCCTTCACAGCACCCCTGATCTCAGAGGAAACTTGGAGAGGGGAGGGTAAGGCCCTTGGGCACAGTGCTGGCTGAGGAGAGGGTCCTTGAGGCCCCATTAACCAGGCCTGTTTATGTGGCTTCTCTGCGTGTTTTTGTAAGAGAGGCCTCCTGCTGCCACTGGAAGAGTAGCTAATAAAGCTCGGGGGAAGGGCTCGCTGGGGAAGTGGGGGCAGGGTCTAGTTGGGCAGCCCCAGGCCTCAGGGATTAGCTTCCAGGCAGGAAGGAGGAAACTCTGCTGCCTCCTGAATGAACCTCAAGGTAGGCCGGGTCCCCTCTTCCCTGTTATCCCAGAGTTTGCATTTCTAGCAAGATCTCCCCCAGGCGATGCCTGTTATATAGGGCCCTCCTATTTGACAGTTCCTGTTGTGTGGAAAAGAAAATGGTACTCCAAACTGTGTGGTTGGGGTAATGGCCACTTTTGAGGAGAGGAGTGACCTGAGGTGGTTTTTAGGGTACTGGTCCTGTAATATTTCTTGGTCTGGATGCTAATTCCAAAAGCAAATCGATTCACTTTGGGAACACGTATGAGATGCATGCTCCCAGTTTGAGCTTTCTCTGTGTAGACAGTGCTTCCATAAAATGCACAGAAGGAGACCCTGTGGGTGACCTGCTGCCTGCCCTGTCAGGTCCTCCAGAAGCAATGTACTTTGGGGACAATGATTTCCTGGCCAGACTTATCCCCTAGGACCAGGATGTCAAGATTCCTGCCAGGACTCTCATTGCCTCTCCCTCTGCCCACCTCCCTCCATACCCTGGGAGTGAATCCCTGCACCCAGGGATCCCACACCCAGAGCCAGGACATCGGCACCCCACCAGGGGCAGCCCCCTCCACACACACCTGGTAACCTCCCCTTTCATTGCTTCTTCCTCTTCCTCCCTCCCTCTTCATCTTTCCTTCAGCCGGTGCTGTGACCGGAAGAGCTGTGGCAACCGGAATGAGACACCCTCAGATCCGGTCATTATTGACAGGTACTGCTGTGGGAGGGGCCCAGAAAGGCCGGGAGGCAGGCTGTGTTCATCCTGGGAGCAAGGGGGATTGAGGAAGGAGCACAGCGGCCCAGAGAGAAGCTGCCTGGGACTTGGGAGGCAGGGAGCTAGGGCCCCTGCTAAAGCTGCTACCTTGACTCCCTGGGAAAGGAGCCCAGGAAGGCCAGAGGGTTGCCAGAGGTAAGGTTAAGGTTAGGGGCAGGAAGGGAGAAGGTGGACTAGCACCCAGGGGAGGCTTCAGAGAGTCCAGGGGCACTGGCTATCGGTGAGAGCCTGGCCCTGGTACCTCGGTGCATTTTAATTTCTCTCGATGTCTGTTGCCATCACTGGAAAAGTAGGGAACACTTGTTAGGTTTCAGTCCTAGCATTGTCAAGATGACGCATGTGAAAATGCACTAGCTTATCATGATTTTCTTCTTTAAAATTATTTTTGTAGGAAATGCATAAAGTAAAAAACTCAAAAGGTAGAAAAGTATAAATATGGAAAAGTCAGCCTGCCTTCCTCATGGCTAGCATACTGTACACTTTTGCACCTTATTTTTTTTTGGCAACAATATATCTTAAATATCATTCCATATGGGAGCATAAGCCATACCTTTTCTCCTTTTAACAAATAGATAAAACATTCACAAAATGTAAAATTGCAAGATGTTTGAAAGGGTTTATAGAGACCCTCTTCCTCTGTGTTTCCAGCCCATCCTTTCCCCTCCAAGTAAGGAACTGTTGTTACCATTTTTTTTGTGTATCCTCTCTGAAATAGTCCTTGCACGTACGAGAAAATACAGGTCTGCAGTACATTCTTTTTGCACTTTTCCCCTTAGTTTTATAAAATTGATGACATACTAAATACATTTTCAGCACCCTTTTCTCTGAAAAATATATCTGGCTTATATCCCAACAGAAATCTCCTTATTCTTTTTTGCTACTGCAAAAGATTCCATTGTATGGATACATCATAATTTCTTTAAATGATCTGCTATTGCTGCACATTCGGGCTGTTTTTAGGGATTAAAAGATGTTGCAGTGAATTATTTGGTCTATATGTCATTTCACACATCTGTAAATTTATATTAAGGATATTAGTAAAAGGAGAATTACTGAGTCAAAGGATATACGCACTTGTAATTTTGATAGTTATTGCCAATTTGTCCTCTGTAGAGGTTAATCCAATTACATTCATACCAGCAATTTTTAGAATGCTCGTTTCCCATGCTCTGACCAATTAAGTATTTTATTTCTTTTATAAATAATTTTTGAGCATCTCTTCCACCTAGGGTCTCTTCTATATGCTGTAGATTAAGCAATGAGCAAAATAGACATAAAGCCTTGTATTCCTGGGCTTACAGTCTGGTTAGGGGAGGCAGACATAAGCTAACTAAGTGAACAAAACATATGGCATGTTAGATGGTGGTAGCATGAAGGAGAAAAATGAAGCTATCAGAAAGATCAAGGAGTGCCTAGGAATAGGGTATTGCACTGTTAGAGTATTTAAGCTTTCACTGAAAAGACATTTGAGCCAAGACCTGAAGGAAGAAAAAGAGCACGCCATTTATGTATCTATTGGAAGAATGTTCTCTGAATGAGTGTATCTGGTGTGTTCAAGGATCAGCAAACCAGTCCAGATAGCTGGAATCCAGGGGACAGATGGAGATGCTGTCTGAAGTAATGGGTGGGGCAAGAGTAAGGCTAGACCTTGCAGGGGCTTGTAGGCTGTATGTGAGCTGTGCTTGAGGACACTGCAAGAACTTTCACTTTTATTTTGATGAACATGGAAACCATAGTGGATGTGGAAAAGAACTCAACACTCTGGGAAGCTGAGGCAGGAGGATTGAGTTCAAGCCTTTGTGACATTACACTTCAAAAATAAAAAGGAGGGTGGGATGGGCATGTAGTCCAAGGTGAAGGTCCTAGACTTGACTTTAGCATACACTAAACAAAAGTAATACAAATGCCACTAAATAAATAAAAAGATTTTCAATATCATCAGTAATCAGGAAAAAGGAAACTAAGTCAATCACAAAATTCCCTGTACACTCACCAGATTGGTAAACAATAAGTTTGACACTATCAGCTGTTGGTGAGAGTGCGGACCAATAGGAACACAAGGGTGGGAGTGTTACTCAACACAACCATCTTGGAAAACAGTTTGACATTAACTTGTAAAATTGATCATGTTCACACTCTGATCTGGCAAATCCATCATAGTTTATATTTTAAACAAACCTTTTCAAATTAGAACACAAAACAAGAATGTTCAGCTTCCCAGAGTGTTCAGATTATAGGCAAACGTCACCACCCTCAACTTCATTTTTCTTTTTTAAGTTTGGGTTTTTCATATTGATTTTAGTGATCCTTCAGAATTCTAGACACTGATCCTTTCTCAGGATAGCATATTCCACATATTCTAATGCAATTGAATTTATCACTATTTTCCTTATGGTCTTTACTCTGTTTTATTTAACAAATCTTTTCCTCTACTGGCTCATGAAGATACCCTTTTACATTTTCTTCCAAGCATTTTTCCATTTCACATTTAAATCTGTAGTCTATGTAGAACTAATTTGAATGTATGCTGTGAATTATGAAATCAATGTAATTATTTTCTATGTGTGAATCACTAATTATTCTAGTACTGTTTATGAAATAGCTTAGTCTTTCCCACTGAGTTGTAGTATGAGCTAGGTTCTAAATCAGGTTTCCTTCTATTTGTGGGTCTGTTTCTAGGCTCTCTTTTTTATTCCTTTGATCAATTTGATAATCCCTGTGCTAGTATTGTTTTAATCACTATAACTTTTTTTTTTTTTTCAGTTTTTTGAGACAAGTTCTCACTATTAGTTCAGGCTAGCCTTGAACTCACTGTGTAGCCCAGGCTGGCCTCAAACTCACGGCAAGTGCCACCACACCTGGCATAAGATGTTTTTGTTGTTGTTGTTGTTGTTGTTGTTGTTGTTTTTGCGGTACCATGGATCAAACTCAGGACTTGCACTTGCCAGGCAGGCACAGTGCCACTGAGCTACATCCCCAGCCCTTAATCACTATAACTTTATAATAATAATGTAGGAAAAGTGTACAGGGCAAGTTCCCTACTTTACTTGAACATCCTTCAGGAACATCTTAGATAATTTGGCCCTTTGTATTTTCATATAAATTTTAGATTTCACTTATAAAGTTTCACACAAACACCCGTCTTAGAGTTTTGAGTAATTTTACAATGAACTTGTACATATGAAGTTGAAGGAGAATTACATCTTCATGATACTGAGTCTTTTTAAATACCTTTCAATAAAGTTAAATAATTTTTTCACATACAATTATTATTTTCACTCAGATATTTATTGAACAAGTGAATGAGTGAAAACAATAATTGTATGTGACCTTAATTGAAAAATTATACAGCTTTACTGAAAGGCATTAAAAAGAGGTATCATTTGTTGAAAAGCTACTATATACCAAGCATTAGGTATATAGTACCTGTACCAGATTGTAGGCTTAGGCATAAAAGAGTAAGCAAAGCAGGGCAAGGTAGTTACTGTCATGGAGGCAGAAGACAGAGGAGTCAGGCAATAACAATAGCTAGAAGTCTGTTAAAAAGCAATAAATGGAAAAATAGAGAAAAAGGAGTAATAGGGCCGGGGATTTAGCTCAGTGGTTTCACCACCTGCTGCACAAGCATAAGGACCGGAGTTCGATCCCCTGTACCAAAAAAAAAAGAGAGATGAAAAGGAGTAATCAGGCTTTGGAGGAAGTGATGCAATTTTATTTATTTATTTTTTATTTATTTATTTGAGACAATGTCTTACTATGTAGCCCACATTGGCCTCAAACTTGAAAGTTGTGCTCCTGCCTCAGCCTCCGGAGTGCTGGAATTACAGGCATGCACCACCATGCCTGGCTAATTGGTGTAATTTTAAATAGACTGCAATAGGCCCAATTGGGAAAATGGAGTTTGAGGAAAGAAAGAGACAAAGGAATGAGCCACGACATTTATATTTTATTGCTATTATGTTATATCTTTTGGTATGTTTTCTAACTTTGTTGATAGTATAGAGAAATCCAACTGAGTTTTGCCTGTGAACTTTGTCTTTATATTTGCTTTGTTTCAATTTTTCTTATGCAAACTACTGTTTTAACTCTCCAGCCCTTTTATATTTTATTTCTTTTCCTTGCTTTATTGTACTGATTAGGACCTCGAATATGGCTTAAAATATAAGCAGTAGCAAAGGGCATTTTTGTCTTGTTCTTAATTTTGAAGAAAATGTTTCCAGAATTTCACCACTGTAGTTAACTGTAGCTATTTGGTAGGTATGGTTCACGAGGTTAAGAAAGATTGTTTTTCTTTGTAATCCTAAGTATATGTTGAGTTTCATATGCCGCTTTTCTCTACATCCATTAATATACTGAATTACATCAATGGATTTTTTTCTACTTAATTACTCATGGTACCAAAATAACTTGGTAATGATTTACTATCATTATGTGCTCCAATATTTGCTTTACCAATAATGTTTTTGGCAATAAGGTTATTTGCCAAAACCTTATTTGTCAGTAAGGTTTTTGCTTTTATGTTCATCTGTGATTTATTGGTAATTTTCTTTTCACATAATGTCCTTGTATGATTCTGACAATCAGTGCTTTCCCAGCCTCAAATAACTAAATGGGGCATGTTCTGTCTTTTACTGTTTCCTGAATGAGTTTGTGTGAATTTGATTTGATTCATTCCTAGAAAATTTAAAATTTGCTTTAAGTTTGTAGGAATAAAGGGAGAGAATTTTTCAACCATTGACTCTATTTTTTAAACCCATTTGAAAGTCATGAGACTACTTAGGCCTTTATTTCTTTTTACTCTGTTTTGATGGGGGCGTTTTTTTGTTTTTGTTTTTGCTTTTTTGGTACCAGGGATCGAACTCAGGACCTTGTGTTTGCACTGATGGATATTTTTTTTTTTTTTGGTACCGGGGATCAGACTCGGGTCCTTGCACTTGCACAGCAGGCGGCAAAACCACTGAGCTAAATCCCCGGCCCATGATGGATATTATTTTTAAAGGAATTTGCACATTGTACTTAAGTTTTCAAATTTGTTTCCATAAAGTTGATCATAGTATTCTCTTTATCTCTGCTGTTCCTAGCTGTGACATTTTCTATTAGATACATTTGTATCATATCTTTGTTTTTGATAAGTTTTGCTAGTAATTTGTCATTTTATCAATTATTTCTAAAAACTAACTTTTAGCTTTGTCAATTGTGTGTGTGTGTGTGTGTGTGTGTGTAGTACTGGAGATTGAACCCACGGTCTCATGAATGCTAGGCAAGTGCTCTACCACTGAGCTATATCCCTAGTCCCTTTTATTTTGTTTTGTATTTTATTGTATGTCATGTCATGTCATTTCGTTTTATGACAGGGTTTTGCTAAATTGCCCAGGCTGGCCTTGAACTTGCAAACTTCCTATTTCAGCCTCCTAAGTAGCTAGGATCACAGGTGTATATATTTATTTTTCATTAATTTCTGCGTTTATCTTTGGTATCTCCCTTCTTTCATTGGGTTTATTTTGTTTTTTTCTGACTTCTTAAGTTGGACTGAATTTTTTACTTCTTTATAAAAATAATTATTTAAAGCTATGATTTTCTTAAAAGTATTTTTCCTGTATCTCACATTTTCATATTTTATAATTTCACTACCATTCAGTTCCAAGTATGATTAAATATCTGCTATGATTTCTCTTTCAGTATATGGATATTAGAAGTATATTTCCTTATTCTTAACTTAATAGATTTTCTTAGATATAATTTATATACAATAAAATTGCATATAAAGTACAATTTGAAAAGTCACACTTTTTTTCTCTTATAATTTTTTTGATATTTATCCATGTTGTATGCACCAATTATTCATTTCTTTATATTGTCAAATATTATTTCATTGTATGAATATAGCAAAATATGTTTTTCCACTTCATCATGATAGACATTTGGGTTGTTTCCTGAATATTTGGGGTATTACCAATAATAGTTTACAATCATTCATCTGTACGTGTTTCTTGATTTTATTTCTTCTAGGAGTGGAATGGTTCAATCATATGCTAAGGGCATATTTAATTTTATAAGAGACAGTGTGTCTTCTAAAGAAGTTGTACATTTTACATTCCTTCCATCAGTATATGAGCAATGTAGTTCCTCTGCATCTCCATCAAAATTTGGAATGATCTCTCTTTAAGTTTAGCCATTCTAATACCTGTAGGTATGTAGCAGTATCTCATTGTTCTTTTAACTTGTGTATCTCTAAAGACTAATGATATTGAACATCTTACATGTGCTTATTTCCTATCCATATTTTTTCGGTAAAGCAACAGTTCAAATCTTTATCACCACCCCCTTTTTAATTTTATTTATTTATTTATTTATTTATTTTTGATACCGAGGATTGAACTCAGGACCGTGCGGCTGCAAGGCAGACGGTGGCACCACTGAGCTAAATCCCCAGCCCCTCCACCCCCTTTTTTAAATTGGGATTTTTTTCTTTTTTTTTTTTTTTTGGTACCAGGGATCGAACTCAGGTCCTTGCACTTGCACAGCAGGCGATGAAACCACTGAGCTAAATCCCTGGCCCGATTTTTTCTTAATACTAAGTTGTAGAAGTTCTTTATATACTGTAGACACAAGTGGTTTATCAGATGTATGTTCTGTAAGTTTTCTTCCAATAATTTTTTTCTTTTGTGGATGGTATATTTGGTGACATAGCTAAGGTATTGTTGCATAATCCAAGGTTATTGAAATTTTTCCCTTCTGTATTTTGTAGTCTTAGGCTTTGCTCATGATCTATTTTAAGTTAATTTTTGCAGATGCTGAGAGGTATAGATTCAAGGCACTTTTTTCTGTGTTAATTAATTGTGTTTTTTAATCAATAGTGCATTCATAAGCTATCATTACACCATTACATTGCTTTTGCTCCTGTGTAAAAAATATGTTGTTTACACATGTATGGGCTTATTTCTGGACTCTCTTCTTTTGCATTGCTCCTATAGTTTGGCTTATGTGCCAATAACACACTAGTTTGTTTTGTTTTGTTTTGGTTTGATTTGGTTTTGGTTTTTAGAGAAAAGGTCTCTCTATACAGTTCAGGCTTATTCTGAATCACTATGTAATCCAGACTGATCTCCATCTTACAGTGATCCTCCTGCCTCAGCCTCTCAAGTACTGGGATTATAGGCATGCACCACAGCACTCAGCTCTACAATGTTTTGATTGTTACTTTATAATAATTCTTTAAATCAGGTACTGTAGGGCCGGGGATTTAGCTCAGTGATTCCGCTGCCTGCCTCACAATCTCATGGTCCTGAGTTCGATCTCCAGTACCAAAAAAAAAAAGGCACTAACAAATCAGTTAATAAAGGTCCTTGAATTTTGTTCTTCATTTTCAGAATTATTTGGGTATCCTAGATTCTTTACATTTCCATATAAATATGAGGATCTGTGTGTCAATTTTTACAAGAAAAGAAGGGGGGAAAGAAGGAAGGGAGGGACAGGCCCAGTGGGATTTTTGATTGAGATTACATTGAATTTCTGTATAAATTTTGGAAAGTTAATATCTTAACAATTTCAAGTCTTCTAACCTAAGAACAAAGCATAGCTCTCCATTTATCTAGTTCTTCCTTAATCTCCCTCAATACTATTTTGCAGTTTTCAGTGTAAAGATCTTTCACATCATTTGTTTAGATTTAGTTCTATTTCATTATCTTCATGCTATTGTAAATGTTATTTTAAATTTTAATTTCTGATAGTTTCTAAGTCTAAATAATTTTTTAAATTGATCTTGTATCCTGTAGCCATGCCAAACTCACTTACTGGTTCTAGTAGCTTTTTAAAAATTTCATGGGCTCTTCTACATTGCCAATCATGTCATCTGCAGATAAAAAGCCTTTATTTGTTCCTTTCTATTCTACATGCCTTTTATTTGTTTTTCTTGCCTGATTGTATTGGTTAGACTTTCCAGGGTAATGTTGAATAGTCGTGGTAGGAATGGGTATCTGTCTTGTTCCTGATCTTGGGTGGAAAGCATTCAGTCTTTTACCATTATGTATGATGTTAGTGATTGTTTTTTCATAAATGCCCTTAATCAGGTGAAAGAAGTACCTTACTACTGTTTTTTTTTTTTGGTACTGGGGATTGAACTCGGGTCCTCACGCTTGCGAGACAGGTGGCAGAACCACTGAGCTAAATCCTGAGCCCATACCTTACTATTTTTAGTTACTGATAATTTTTTAAACCAGGAATGGATGTTATATTTTGTCTAATGAATTTTCTGCATCTACTGAGTTGATCATACATTTTTATTCGTTTTAAATTTAATATTGCAAAGTGTTTGGCTACAGTGTTAAACCAACCCTACATTTCCCAGATAAGGTCTGTTTAATAATCATGTATTATCTTTTTATATACTATTGGATTCAGTTTAATGCTTGTTTAGAAGTTTTGCATCTGTGCCCATGATGGGTATTTACAGTTTTCTTCTCATTTCTTTGGCTGGTTTTGGTATCAGGTTAATGCTGGCATCATTTGAATTAGTTAGAAAATATTTCCTCCTCTTTAATATTTTGAAATTTTTTGTGTGGAATTGTTATTACTTCTTCCTTAAGTGTTTGATGGAATTCACCAGCGAAGACATCTGAACCTGAAGTTTTCTTTGTGGAAGGATTTTAACAGCAATCTCAATGTTTCTAATAGATATAATAAGTTATCTATTTCTTCATGAATGAGCCTTGATTTATGTCTTTTGAAGAATTTATCTATTTCTTATAAATTATTGAATCTGCTGGCATTAAACTGTTCATAATAGTCTCTTCTCTTTCACTTAGTATCTCTAGATCCTGTAATAATACTGGCAAATTGTGTCTTCTCTCTTTTATTCCTTGTCAGTATGGCTACAGATTTATTCATTTCATTCATCATCTTAAAGAACCAGCTTTAAGTTTGACTGATTTTCTTCATTGTTTTTCTGTTTTCTGTTTTACTAATTTCTACATTGATATGTATGTACTTTATCTGCTTATTTTTGTTAATTACCTCTCCCTTTCCTGGTTTCTTAAGGTAGAAATTAAGTCATTGGTTTAAAACCTTTCATTTTGTCTAAATAATACTTTTAGAGGTATACATTTCTCTGTTAAGAATTGTTTTAGTGACATGTCACAAATTCTGATTTATCATGGTTTTGTTTTCATTCAGTTTTAAATACTTTCTAATTTCTCTTTTGAGATCTTTTTGACACATGTTACCTAGTTTTCAAAAATGAGACCTTTCCATTATTATTTCTAATTTAACTCTGTTGTCAGGGAATATATGCTCTGTATGACTTGAGCCTCTTTGAATTTATTGGGATTTATTTTATGGCCCAGAATAAGGCACACCTTGAAAATGTTTTCTATGCACCTGAGAAGAATATGTGTGGTTTGGTCAAGTGTTCTATAAATATTGAACAAGTCAAGGTAGTTGATAGAGTTGTTCAAGTCTAGTGTATTCTGGCTGATGTTCTGCCATCAGAATATCGTATATTGGGAGAAAAATATGAAAATCACTGACTATTGTTGTATATTTTTGCCTATTTCTCCCTGAGTTTCTGTCAGTTTTGATTCATACAATTTGAAATTCTGTTATTATAGGTGCATAAATGTTTCATATTATCCTGTCATTTTGTGTGACTCTTTCATTGTAAAATTCATGATCTCAGCTTGGTGTGGTGGCACATCCCTGTGATCCCAGCACTCGGGAAGCTGAGGCAGGAGGATTGCTGCAAGTTTGAGGCCATCCTGGGCTATATAGAGAGGCCAAAGCCAACTTGAACTGCATAGCAAGACCTTCTCTCAAAAAATAAAAAACAAATAAAAACAACAACAAAAAGAATCCATGAACTCTACTTTGATATTATACACAGTATCTATTCTTTTACTTTTAACCTACTTATGCCTTTATATTTAAACTATATTTTGTTTTTCTTTTTATCTCTTTTCTTTGTTTTCCTTATTTATTATTTTCTTATTTATTTAGTTTGTTAAATATATTTATTTATTTATTTATTTATTTATTTTAGTGTTGGGTACTCAACTATATCTCCAGCCTTTTTTATTTTGAGACATGGTCTTACTGAGTTGCCCACGCTTGCCTGGCCACCATCCTCCTCCTCAGTTTCTTAAGTGGCTGAGATTACAGGTATGCACCACCATGTGCAACTGACGTGCATTTCTTGTAGACAGCATTTTGTCAAAAATCCAATATGTTAATATCTGCCTTTCAATTGGGATATTTACACTATTTCCATTTAATGTAAATACTGATATAGTTAAGTTTGAGTCTATCATGATTTTGTTTTGTGTAGACAGAGTCTCACTATGTAGTTCAGGTGCCCCTTGAACTCATAATCCTCCTGCCTCAGCCTCTCAAATGCTGGGATTAAAGGCATGCATCACCAGGTCTGGCTCATTGATATTTCTTCTGGAATGTGCTTCTCATCTGTTCTGTCTTTCTTTGTTCCCATTTTGCTCTTTTCTGTCTCTTCCTTTTTTTTTTTTGCTTCTTTTAGATTATTCCATTTTTTTATTATTCCATCTTATTTTCTATGCTAGCTTATTAATAAAACTCCATATTTTGCTATTTCAGTTGTTTATTTAGAGCTTATAGTATATATTTTAAACTTATTGCAATCTACCTCCAATTATACCACTTTTTGTTTACTATTGTTGTCATGAATTTCATTTTTATGCGTTATAAAATACAATGCAATTAATATTTTGTTTAATCAATTTTGGGGGGTACTGGGGATCAAACTCAGGTCCTTGTGCTTGCAAGGCAGGCAGCAGAACCACTGAGCTAAATCCCTGGCCCTGTTTAATCAATTTTTAAAGAGATTTAAATCCTATGAAAAATATATATTTCTCCTTTTAGTTACCATGTTTAGTGCTTTTTTATTCCTTTCTGCTACTCTACATTTCCATCTGCTATCATTTTTTTAATCTCTGAAGGACATACTTTATTCATATATTGTTTTTGAAAGATATTTTTGCTGGGTATAAAACTCTAGATTAACAATTGTTTAGTCTTGTTCTTAAGAATATTGTTCCACTGTCTTCTCTCATGAATCTTTTCTTCTCTCTCTTTTTTTTTTTGGTGTGTGTGGGGAGGTGCACGCACACACAAGTGTGCACAGGAGAAAAAATCCAGAGCCTTTCACATACTAAACATGTGCTTTTACTCTGAACTATATATCCTTAGCCCCCTTTCTGGAAATCTGATATCATCCTTATGTTTATTCCTCTTTGCATAACTTGTCTTTTATTTTTGGCTGCATTTAGGGTTTTCTGTTTATCGTTCATTTTGAGCAACTTAATTATGATGTACATTGATGGAATTTTCTTCATTGTTTGTAGAAGTTTCAGTTCATAGTTGGCTGGCTCCAAGGCAGGGTGGAATGGCAGAAGGGCATCGCAGAGGAGAAACAGTTCATGACAGACTGAAGGCAGCAAACGGTGAAGTAGTGAAGCAGCAGCAGCAAACTACAACAGAAGCCTTCTGACCTTTATGTTCTATCCAAGCTACACACCCTTAGGCCAGGTAGCACTCACACCCAGGGTGAACCTTCCCATTATCCACACCCAGAACTATGCCCAACAAATCAGTGGACTGATTTAGTAATCACACACCCTTCATCCCAGCATCATACACTTCATCCCAGCATCACGCACTCTAGATCCATCCACCTATGACTGTATGAGGCTTTGGGGGGACATCTAGACACAAGCCATAACAATTATTGATTATTCTCTTTACTATGGGTTTTGTTGTTGTTGACGTTTGGGGGTTTTTTTCCTCATCTTGGCATGTCTGGTAATCTGTCATAGGATGTCAGATATTGTGACGTTTGTCTTGAGCGGTAGATACTTTTGTGTTTATGTAAATCTTGAGCTTTGTTCTGGGGTGTAGTTAAGTTCTTGGAAACAGTTTTATCTTTTTTAGCCTTGCTTTTATAATTTATTAGGTAGGTCCACAGTAATATTCAGTCTGGAGCTAATTATTCTTCACTACTAAAATAAGATCGCACTGAGTACTTTACCCGGTGCCCTGTGTATTATGACATTTTTCCCAGTCTAGTTGGTAGAAAGGAATACTATTCTTGCCCTCTGTGAGCACCAGAACTGCTGAACATATTCCTTTCAAGTGACCCTTTGCCCAGCCTTGAGTAGTTTCTTCACATTCATGCACTGATCAGTACTCTATAACTACTCAGAAGGGTCCTTCCGGATCCCTGCTATTCTCTTTGTACACTGCTCCTTCCTCTCCAGTACCTTGTCTTATGAAGTCTAGCTACCTTGTTTTCCCTGAATTCTCCACTCTCTATCCTCACCGCTAGGAGTCTCCTGGGATGTGCTGTACCCTGGAAATTTTCCAAGTACTATGCTAGCACATTTTTGAAGTTCATCGTGTTTATTTCTCATTTTCCAGGGATCACTGCCCTTTGTTGTCTGATATTTATTGTCTTGAAAAATGTTTCATATATTTTGTCTGGGTTGTTTTGTTTTCTTTTTGTTTTCAGGATGCAAATAAATGTGGTCTCTATAACTCCATCTTGACTAGAAGCAGAAGCTTGTTTCTTAATTTCCAAATGTGATATTTTCTAGTTATCTTTTGTTACTAATTTCTAACTTGTTATAAATTTAAATAGATTTGTTTAGATATGTAGTTTATTCAGCATTATCTGCTTGACCTATTAAAAATTGAGAGATGGGCCAGGGATTTAGCTCAGTGGTTCTGCCACCTGCTTCGCAAGCGTAAGGTCCTGAGTTCAGTCCCCAGTACCAAAAAAAAAAAAAATTGAGCGATGAGGAATAGTCTCCCAGATGAATCTTTAGCTTATCACTGTGTTCCATCTTTTTTTTTTTTTTTTTATACTGGGCATTGAACTCAGGACCTTGTACTTGCAAGCCAGGCGCGGTGCCACTGAGCTACATCCCCAGCCCTGTTCCATCTTTTTTTTTTTTTGGTACCGGGGATCAAACTCTTGTTCCATCTATTTTTGATACATATATATTATTGATTGTTTTACTAAGTGTGGACTAGCTTTTTAAAACCTTGTAGATTGCTCCTGAATTGAACTTTTGGTATTTCTAAACATGTTTCTTTTTTTTTGGTACTGGGGATCAAATTTGGGTCCTTGTGCTTGTGCAGCAGGTGGCAAAACCACTGAGCTAAATCCCCAGCCCTAAAATTTTTTATTATATATTTTTTGGTACCGGGGATCAAACTCTGGTCCTTGCGCTTGCGAGGCAGACAGAGGAACCACTGATCTAAATCCCTGGCCCCTGAATTGAACTTTTTGTCAGTATTTATTTACTTTATCTGATATTATTTATAAACTATTTCAACTTACTTTTGGTTATGTTTGTCTCAGATACCTTTTTCCAACCATTCATTTTCTTCTAAAATTTTACTTTATGAAAAAATAAAACATTTCATAGCAAAATAATAAGAAAATAACAATAGTTAATACACTGTATATAATTATCTTCAAAGTAGTTACTCAGAGTATAAGACATAGATAAAAAAAGATTCTCTCACCAAGAAAGAAACAGATAATAGCACAAAACTTTCTTTTCAATGAACTAAAGGAAACTAGTAGGATAAATGAAACAAATTAGAATATATATTAAAATATTTTTGAAACAATAGAATAGGCAATTTGAGGAATTATTTGAACTTCTCCCTACTCCCTGTGTATATATCTTCTCTTTTGCTCTTTATTTGTATATATATATATATTGAGTTTCTCATATGAGAGAAATCATACAATATTTAAGCTTGTGTGTCTGACATTTCACTTAACATGTTCTTAAGGTGCATCCATTTACTTATAAATGCCTCAAGTTTACTTTATGGCAAAAATGTATATAAATACTGTATTTTCCTTATCCATTCATCTGTTGATGGATATATGTGCTTCTTCCAAGATCTAGCTACTATAAATTGTGCTGCTTTAAACATGATTATGCATATAATGTAATATAATGATGTAAATTCTTTGGGGGAAATACTCAAAAAGGGGATAGCTGGGTCACATGGAATTTCTAGCTTTAGTTTTTGGGGGAATCTTTACACTGATTTTTTCAATGTGATTATAGCAGTTTACATTCCCACCAACAATTTAGAAGAGTTTCTTTTTCCCTGCTTTGTCACCAACATTTGTTGTTACTAGATATTTTGATGATAGACCTTCTTTCTGCAGTAAGATGGTATCTCAAGTGGTTTTAATTTGCATTTGTCTAATGGCCAGCGATGTTGAACATTTTTTTCACGTATTTATTGGCCTATTTGTACTTCTTCTCAAAAGTGTCTATTTTGGTTGCCTATTTTTTTTAATGGGTCATGTTTTGTGCAGATATCTCTTTGAAACTTTGCTTTCAGTTATGTTGGATATTTGTCTAGAAATGAGATTGCTGAATCATATGAAGGTAGTCATTCTAAAATGTGTGAAGTAATGTCTGATTATTATTTTGCTTTGCAATTCTTTAATGATGTTGAGTACATTTTCATATACTTCTTGGCATTTGTACATCATTGCTGAAGAAATGTCAATTGAAGTTCTTTATTCATTTTTAAAATCAGGTTATTTGAAATTTTTTATTGTTTAGTTGTAGGTTTTTTAGAGTTCTGGACAATAAAAAAAAAAGTTCTGAACAATAGCCAGATACATGATCTGCAAATATATTCTCCTACTGTTGATTTTGTCATTTTTACTGAAATCATATTTAATTCAGATCAATCTAGGAGGGAATGAAATTGTTAGAATACCATGCCTTGAAAGTGCTTTGTAAAAAATGTAACTTGTGAATTGTATAAGCTGCATTAGGAAGGTGCAAACACAAGCAGCTTTACTCTTTCTAACAAGTGCTCTATGACCTGCTTTTTTTTTTTTTGCATGTTACCAGGGATTAAACTCAGGACTTTGCACTTGCCAGGCAGGCGTGGCGCCACTGAGCCACATCCCTGGTCCAACAACCCGCTTTTCTTTCTTTCTTTCTTTCTTTTTTTTTTTTTTTTTTTTTTTTTGGTGCCGGAGATCGAACTCGGGACCTTACGCTTGCAAGGCAGGTGGCAGAAGAACCACTGAGCTAAATCCCCAGCCCACAACCCGCTTTTCTTGATGCCATCTCTTCATCTTTTGGTGAAATCATGGACTGGTTCTGGTTCCTCAGGGGTTTTTTTTCCCCATCACTCTCATGAAATAATAACCCTCTGGTAACTTCTAGATAATAAAATATGCAAAGGCTCTAACATGGAAATTCTGCAGATGAATTCTAAAGCAGCCCTCTGGCCTTCCTGGCTTGATCCTGCCTTGGGTTTAGTGATGGGGAAAGAATTAGTAGAAGAATCTTCTTTACTCCTCTCACTTTCACCCCTGCTTATTACCTGTAGTTTAGAGTCATCACTGTGCTTGATGTAGCAGAAAGAAGTTTGGGATAGCACAAATGTTCTGCGACCATGGTGAGAGGCATGACTGCTCCTCATGCCTCTGGCTATGGTGAATGACTTTGACTTTCTCCCTGTAAGAGTTTGTAGATTTCTGAGACCCCACCCCTTTTAGGGGTCTTAAGGGACCCCTCTTATTCCATAGCTTCTATAGCCAATTCTTCATCCACAGCAGGAATTCCTAACCTGAGGTCTATAAGAATCCTTGTAGGTCTATAGATAGAATTCTGAGTGAATTTGGATGAAAAATAGTTTTTTTTACCTAACTTCTAATTCAGGAAACTTTTAGCTAACCTTTAACATTTGCTTCAATGGAGGGATTGGCAACAGACAAAAACAGTATTTGTATTGGATGTAATTTTGTCAGTTAATGCTCATCTCATTGTAGAGCTGTTGTAGATATTTTGATACAGCATTATACTTGCTGCTACTTCAAAATTACTGTAGTTGTTTGAACTGCTGCTAGATCTGTAATGAAGTAATAAAGTATCATATAACCATATCACAATTTAAAATATATTTGATTATATTTGTGTGTTTTGTATTTATGGAAGCATTATTTTGAGAATAAGTCTAGGGGACCGTCTCACACACACACACACACACACACACACACACAGTTGTTAAGAATTCCTATTTTAGAGCTTTTCTTCCCTCATCTGCACTCTTTCCCACACCCCTTGAGTACATTTTTGTGACAGTTCGCAGCCAGCCATCCTCAAAGAACCAAGATCTGGCTGAAGAAAGCAGGTATGCTCCTTCCCTAATAACCTCTAGGAGAACATCTAGTTCCTAAGTCACTCCAGCACTGGCCCTGCTCAGCTGCCTGGAATGAGTTCACCAGTCCCCAGCCCAGATATGAGTTCAGTATCGATTTCCTGCTCTTCACATTCTAGGAGACTATTGTCACCTTCTCCAAGCAGTTCTTTTGAAGCACTCCCACTAGTTAAAATAGGATAGAAGCATTGGCACTGAGATGGGGAGCAGCAGCAGCTGGAGAGCTCCATCCAATACAGTTCTTGCTTTTCTTCAAAGACAGATAAGAGCTCAAGGTCACAAACTCATTTCACAGTCTGTTACCAGATGGCATAGGTCCTCTAACAGCTACCCTGTCATACCTCTTTGAGGTCTCAGCTGAAACACAGACCAAAAAAATCCATTTTCACATCCTGTTGCACAAATGTAAGCAGTGGTTTTTACTATTTCTAAATCAGCAATCTCGCTAGAGGATTCTTGAGGAAATGTCTTCAGAAGGTGGCTAATAGAAGTGGGATGAGGTAGGGGAGAAGGTAAGCAAGGATTTGGGTTGAACTGGAGCTAGCCCCAGCTTGAGCCCTGCAGAAACTCCGGAGTGTTGATCCTCCCTGTGTCAATGAGGTAGGCTTTGTAACCTGTGAGACCAGATCAGTTAGAAGACACAAGCCAGCCTTGTGGTGGGGGCATTAGCACTAAGAGTTTCCAGGTGAGGTGGCTCCTCATCTACTGAGGGCAACTTGAAGCTGGTTGATGAACACATAGCACAGTGTATTGGTTTCTAGGGTTGCCATACCAATTGCCACGGATTTGCTGGCTGAAAAGAGAAATTTATTCTGTCAAGAGTTCTGGAGGCCAGAAGATTAAAATCAAGGTGTTGGCAGGTTTCACCTGAGAGCTCTAGAGAAGACTCTTCCCTTCTCCCTTCTAGCTCCTGCTGTCTGTGGGCACCCTTTGTGAGTGTTTCACCCCAATCTCTGCCTTGGCTTTCACAGTGCCTCCTCTCCTCTTCTGTCTATTCTCTGATTTATTGTCATAAGGACACTTAGCATTGAATTCAGGGCCCACTAAGATAATTCAGAATGATTTCATCTCAAGATCCTCAATTTAATGACTCCCACCAAGACCCTTTTTCTAGATAAGGTCACATTCACAGGTTTTGGCCCATGGACATACCGTTCTTGGGGACACACTTCAAACCCCTACACCCAGTGAAGGGTTTTGGGTAAGGTACAGTGACATCCCCTATACAAGGAATCCTCAAGCCAGTAAGTCACCTGAGACAGGCTCTATGGTCTGTGCTTTCCCTTGGCTGCCAGTGAAACTCAGAGCAGAAACATGAAGCACTGTTCCCTACAAGCATGCCAAAGCTAGCCCGTTCACCCCGTGTAGAAACAAGACGCAGTCCTTGAAGCTGGGTGACATCTGTGCTATAGAAAGCTTTCTCTTTCTTCCCCCATCATATTCCTTGTATACCATCCCATCCATCAGTGCTCCAATTTTAGAGTCCATTTCCTCTCCTTCTTATCAGTCCCCTATCAGTTTTGTGGCCTTGTGTATTAACTTTGCCATCACTGGGACACAATACCTGATACCCACAACTTAAAGGAAGAAAGGTTTAATGTGGCTTATAATTTGGGAGATTCAGTTCATGGTTGGCTGGCTGCGCAGCAAGAGCATCATGGTGGTAGGGGTGATGGAGTGAAGCTGCTTAGTTCATAGTGGCCAGGAGCCAGAGCAGGAGAACAGTGCCAAACAAAGACCCCAGACCATACCTCCGTGATCAACCCAGATGCTTGCAGAAGTGTGCTCCACCAATCCTCCAGGCAGATCCCAAGGGCAATCAGATTGACAGTACTTCCTAACCACCACACACTGCATAAGTTAAGATAATCTACTATAACAAAGACTCCTCAAATATTGGTTTGATTTTCTGTCACAAAACAGTCCAGAAGTAGTCAGTCTGGGGTGGTTTTCTTCTCCTTGAAATTATCCAGGACCAAGCTGTCTTGCCCACAGATCTAAGCTGAGGAGGGTCACATCTCACTTTTGTTCATGCCATTGGCCGAAACTGAGTTATATGGCCACTATTAACTGCAAGGGAGACTGGGAAATGTAGGCTTTTAGTGGGCTTCCCTGAACCCAGGTAGAACTCAGAGTTCTGTCTTTAAAAGAAAGGAAGGCAGTTGAATAATAGGGACAGTGAGCAGTCTCTGCCAGTCTCTCTGGCTATTCTTACTATCCTTGTTCCTAGAATAAACCAAGTTTTCTTTTGTTCATTGCTGCTAGATGCCTCTCTCCTGAAACAAGCCCTCGTCATCTCTTATATCTCTAGAACAGGGAGCTGGTACAGAACCACACCTCCATCTACCTGTGACTTGAAGGTCCTTGTGTTTCTGGGGATGTAAATGATAGTCAAACCAGGAGTACCTCAACTTTCACCTACAGAGCTTCAAAACAGAATTGCGTTTCATTTTCATGCTAATTTCAGCCTAGGAATATCTCCTGCACTATTGCAATCTTTTTTGGGGGGGGGCAGGGTTTCACTATGTTTCCCAGGCTGATCTCAAACTCCTGGGCTCAAGTAATCCTCCCACCTCAGCCTCCCGAGTAGCTGATACAACAGACATGTGCCACCACACCAGAGTGAAATAAATTTTTTACAATAGGTTTTTCAGAGATAATTATTCCAAAATACAGTATTCACTCTTTTTAAGGGTACAAATAGATAGTTTTCAGGATATCACAAAGTTGTACAAACATCATTACCGTCTAACTTTAGAATAGTTTCCTTATACCAAAAGAAACTTCATACCCAATGCCAATCACTCCTTATTCCCCCTCTGCCCTCAATCCCTCAGAAACTAATCTGTTTTCTGTTTCTATGGATTTGCTAATCCTGGGCATTTTATATAAATGGAATTGTATAGCATTTGGTCTTTTGTGACTGATTTCCTTTACTTAACATAATACTTTCAAGGTTCATTTTTTTTTTTTTGGTATGGGGGATTGAACTCAGGACGTGCTTGCCAGGTGCTGTGCCACTGAACTACATCCCCGGCCCAAGGTTCATAATATTATAGTACTGTACATATTATAATATATTTTGTTGCCAAATACTTTTCCATTGTAAAGATATACTACTTTTTACTTATCCATTTATCAGTTAATAGATATCTGGGTTGTTTCTACTTTTTGGCTATTATAAATAGGATTGCTATGAACCTTCATATATAAAAACAATTATTTTTACATTAAATATAAGTGATGAAATGTTCCAATTAAAAGGCAGAAGTTGAAGGAATAGATTTTTTAAAATACAGCGTGGTCCACTTATATGCTGTCTATGTGAGACACATTTTAGATTCAAAAGTATAAAATGGTTGAAAATAAAAGGTTGAGAAAAGATGTGTCATGTAAACACTAATCAAAAACAGAGCTGGGTGCCTCTACTAATATACAAAATAGACTTATAGGTAAAAATATTACAAGAGATGAAGGAATTTATAATAACAATATCAATATATCAGAAATAATAGTTATTTCTAACTTTAAAATACATGAAGCAAGAAGATATGCTAATGTTTATGTTTACCTATTTTAGTTACTTTATTTCTTTGTGTGAATTCAAAATATTGTCTTGTATCCTTTCATTTCAGGCTGAAGGATTCCTTTTAGTATTTCTTATGGGACAGATCTATTAATGATGAATCCTCAGTTTTTGTTTACCTGAAAATGTCTCAATTTCTCTTTCATATTTGAGTGAATAGTTTTGCTAGATAATGGAATTTTTGGTTGACAGTAGTTTCTTTCCAGCACATTCTATCATCTCACTGCTTTTTGACCATCATTTCTGATGAAAAGTCAGAAGTTAATCTTACTGAGAATTCCTTATACATAAGTTTTCTCTCTTGTTGCTTCCCAGACTTTCTTTTTATTCTTGTCTTTTAATAGTTTGAGTATAATGTGTGGATCTCCTTGCTTATATACTTAAGCTTATTGAGCTTCTTGGATGTGCTCAATAAAGTTTTTCATTGGATTTGAGACGGTTTTATATTTCTTCAAACATTCTTTTTGCTCCTTTCTCTTTTTTCTCTTTCAGACTCCCATTATGCTTGATGATGTTCCATAGGTCTCTTAGGCCCAGTTCATTTTTCTTCATTCCTTTTAATTTTCTGGTGTTTGTTTGTTTTTGTTTTGGTAGCGAGAATTGAACTCAGGACCTTGCACTTGCCAGGCAGGTGCACCATCATTGAGCTACATCCCCAGCCCTTTTCTGTTTTTGAATTAAATGATCTCAAATAGCCTATATTCTAGTTCACTCATTATTTTTCCTCTGCCACCAAAGATATGCTGTTGTGCTCATCGAGGAATTTTTTCATTTTAGTTTTTATCTTTTTCAATGCCAGAATTTAAACTCATTTTTTAAAATAATTTGTATATCTTTGTTTTCTTTTTGGTGAGGCATCTTTCTCATACTGTTTTTGTTTTGTTTTGTTTTGTTTTTGGTACTGGAGATCGAACTCGGGACCTTGCACTTGTGAGGCAGGCAGCAGAACCACTGAGCCAAATCCCTGGCCCTCTTTCTCATACTTATAAATCTTAGACAGTTTTTTTCTTTAGTTCTATGAACATATTTATAATGGCTGATTTAAATTCTTCATCTATAAAGTCTAACATCTGTACTTCTTCAGGAACAATTTCTATTGACTGCTGTATTTCTCATGTATGAGCTTTAATTTCCTATTAGTTTGCATGCAACGTAATTATTTGTTTAAAAACTTGGCATTTTGGGCCGGGGATTTAGCCCAGTGGTTCCGCCACCTGCCTCTCAAGCACAAGGTCCCAAGTTCTATCCCCAGTACCAAAAGAAGAAAAATCTTTCTGATCTTATAAGAGTCAGCCATTTTTCTTTAATAAATGCTCATTGGGTTATTGCTAACATTTGTAAATTTTCGGAGTTCCGAAAAGTTGATTTGGGCCATTTTTGCTAGTAATCTCGTTGCCTTATGAAGGGATGGAACTTCAGAGGTCTTTGCAATTCTAAAAGTCCTGGCTCTGTTACTGACACTTTTAACCTGAGTACTGGATTTTACATTGTTTCCTATGATTGAGGACTTTAGTACAATATTCATCCTGTCACAGTAATATTTGATCCTTTAATTCCATCACAAATCAGAACTGCTGTGGGGCAGACACTATGATAAATGTTTGAGAAAAATGAAAGGTTAAACAAAGATCCCTGCTCTCTGAGAGCTTACACAGAAGTTGAGGAGATAAAACATAATTATGTAAACGTTTCATAATTATAAAAAAGGTCAGTAAACTTGAAGATAGGTCAGTTGAGGTTGCGCATATTGCATAATGACTAGTATGATAGCCAAAAGTTATCGAGCACTTAAAATGTAGCTCCTGTGACTGAGAAACTGAATTTTTAATTGTATTTAATTATAATTAAGTTAGATTTAAATAACCACATGTCACTACCTTATTGGACATCATAGCTCTAAGACCTTAAATATTGGCCAGGATGATCCTAGGAAGACTCCCCCCATGGGAGGCCCATAGCTTCCCTTCTCTGGCACTCAAGGAGCCTTGGGCTGTAGACACTCCCTGACCTGTGGTTAGGCCTGCTGCACAGTGAGTATGTGCTAGTGACACTGTTGAAGCAGGTCAGATGGAGCCATCTGGCAGAGGTCAGCTCTATTCTTCCCTATTAGGGGCAAACTTAGATCCCAATCCAGAGATCAAACACAGCCTGACAGTGCAATTTGATGAGGAGGGGGTATGGTAGCTACAAAAGAATCAGCCACCTTCCTAATACGATGGTCATTGTAACAGTCTGGTTTCCCACAGCCACAAAACAAACACAGAGTAGTGTCTTCCTTCTGTCCCTTCCAGCGGAGACTCTGCTCCCATACTTGTGCTGCTAGCATAGGCTTCTGTCCAGGACCCATGCTGGCAATTCCCCTGAGGTCCCAGGACCTCCCTGCTGAGTCAGTGCTGATTTAGGGCAAAGGTTTTCCCTCCTGCCATCTGAATCTCCCACACTTCCTTTCTCTGCCCCTGCCCCCCTTTCCAGAGCTCAGAGCATTTGAGGAAGGGAGAAACAACAGGGGTTTGAGAGAGATTCCCGCACTTGTTTTGGGGGTCAGACAGTCAAAGATGCCAATCATAAGGACAAGAGACCCCTATTAGTGCAAGGACTTATGAGAAGACTGCTGGGCACCTGAAGCCAAGCTCACTGAGTGGCCCCCATGCTAAGCCAAGAGTGGAGCTGCAGGCTTTGCCTCCAAAGGAAATCGGAGGAGGAAAGGGAAGACAGGCACGAGGAGGCCTGGTGACCATAATGTGTGGTGTAGGGAGTAACATAGAGAATGATCTGTCCAAAATTTGAGTGACGAATTCTCTCTTAAAGTAGAGTTCCAGGTTGGGAGTTCAAGCCAACCTGGGATGTCTAGCCCTGTGACTTGGATCAAGATTTCTTTTCAAACAGCTTTAGTCTCCTAATTTGTAAAATGAAGCTGACTGATAACTCATGTGATAGGGATGTTGGGAAGGGCAGCAATGGAATAATATACAGGAGAGATGTGCAAAGTTAAATAAGATGTACTTGTGTGGTGCCCATGCCCAGGGCAGTATCTACCACAGAATATTTTCTTACCTTCCTCCCACTCTCCTATCACTACTGATCATCTTGGAGGGTCAGTGCATCTGGGCCTAGCCAGCAGCAAGAAGCTTCAGTCGGAGGCAAGGAAGAACTTCCTAACTAACTAATGTCAGAGATGAGAGAAGAGTTTGAGCCCTGGCCAGGGGCCCTAGGATGTCTCAGAGGGGAACGGATCTTTCTTTGAATAGGAAAGGGCTACTCTCAACCTTCTGGCTGATTTCTCTTCCCTTGGTCACCTGGTGCATGGCAAAAGATTCCAGGTCTTGCTAACACACCCTGTCTACCTCTCCCATAATTTATAATTAGAAGGTGACAAGGTCTCTGGCCTCAGAGCCCAGTTTACCACCCTTCAAGGCCAGAGGAGCTCACAGCTTCTTTCCTTCAGTCTTCCCCTCTGCTTCATGTTCCCATGCTACCCACAAGCTCACCTACCCCCTTTGGCTTCATCTGCCTGTCCATCCTCTAACCCCATCCTTCCTACTCTTTTGGCTCTTTCCTCCTCTTCCTTTCTCTCTGTGGTGTCCAATATCTTACATTCACAGTAGACTCCCCAGGCTTGAGGTGACATTCAAGGGATGTGTGTATGTGTCCATACCAAACCAGCACAAACAGCTCAGGTCACCCACTATCACCCATTCCACATGGGATGCCCAGAGGCCTCCCATTAGCAGCCTCCCCACCTTTCCTCTCCTCTCCTCAGGCCCCTTTGGGGAAAGTGGAGTCACCACTACTCTTCATGGGTAGCCGGGGGCCCCTGAGCAGTCTCTCCCCTTCTCCTCAGACCCCATGCCCAGCCCTGAGTTTTGGAGAGCCTGGTAAGTGCCCTATCAACATGTTAATCAAATTACTTAGGAGCTAAAATTGACGCTGTTCATTAATTATACAAGATTATGCTAATTGTGCATGCAAATGCATGCAGGGGAACAGAAGGTGTTCAGGCGCATGGTGGGCCATTAGCATAGAGGATGGGGTGCGGGTGCATTGGCATGCTAATGTATGCGCCCTGGCTATTTATAGTCCCCCAGCCCATCTGCACTGCAGCCACCTCTACCCTGGTTGAAGATCTTGGTGGAGAGGCCAGGTCCAGGCCTGGCAGGTGGCTGTGATCCTAGGGACACTGTCTTACTGCTACCTCAGACCAAGACCAGGATGCAGCCTGGACCATTCCACAAGAGCCAGAAATATTCAGCAACCTTCTTTCCCTTCTCTAGCCTAGGCCTGCTGGTGCTTGTTTCTCCCTGAAAGCAAAATGACTCTTCCAAGTGACACAGTCAGTAATGTACATCATACAGACTTCACATCATCCACAGGACCCAAATCCCACACATTTTGTAGCCAACCCCCAGGTTCTGGCCTATGGTTGCCCTCTGTCAGGCACCAATGGACAAGTGTGCCGTTCATGCCACTGTCCCTTAGCAGAGCTGTTATTTCCTTTGCCTCCTACTCCCCTAAGATCCAAAGCCCAAGATCAAATGCAAGCTGCAGGAACCCTTGCTCCTCTCCCAGGCAAAACAAGTGACTGCCACAGATGACACTTGGCAAGTTATCCTGCTGCACCCACCACTGTGTCTTTCTGGTCATACTTTGAGTTTCTCTCTTTCCTATTACATTAAATTCTTTGGCTTTGCCTTCCTTCCCCCAGCCTATGGCCCTTTCCAGCCAGGAAGATCTTATTTACTTCTAGATCCCTGGTGCCTAACACATAAGAGGCATTTAGTCAACCTTTTTAAGCAAGTATATGGAAAGAACGAGGGAATGAATGGTCCATCACCTATATCCTTCAGCAGAAAAAGAAAACACTGGAGAGCAATTCTTCCCCAGAAGCTGTTCTGTTTCTTCTGAGGTTCACCAGCTCAAAGGCAAGTTCTTTAGGATAAAAATTAGCAGAGGGCCCTTTCCCCATTTCCCGGTCTCAAGCTGCAGCAACTTTGGGCATGGATACATATGCAGTTTCATTTCTACCCTTATTCTCCCAATCTGCTTGCTTCCTCAAGGCTTTCACAGGATACACTGTTGTTTTGAATACCTAGCCCCAATTTGTATATCCGTTCATTGCATTCCCTCCTTCTATATCTGTACTATTCAATATGGCAGCCACCAGCCACATGTGATTATTTAAATGTATATAATGAAAATAAAATAAGATTAATGTGGCTAGGGACTGTCATTCTGTTGGACAGCAATTGAAAGCTAGCCCTTCCTTGCTCTTGACAGTCCTGTAGGTGAAAACCCACTTGGGATCTCAGGTCAGCTTTTTTCAGTTACTAATAGCTTTCTCTTTGGAAGCAGGAACATAATAGCACCCCAAGTGTCTCACAGGGAGGCAGGGAGAAAAAGTCAATGAAAACCCTTAGCTGTGTGACCTGGTTTCTTAGGATGGGATTCCTAGAAGCAGAGCCAGGGATGGGAATTCTCATGGAAGTGGTTATTGGAGGAGAGCTCTTGGGACAGAAGGAGTGAGGGAAGCTGGATAGGCCAAGAGAGGAAGCTTAGTTAGGAGGTCTAGCTTGCTAGTTCCCTGGGGTGGTCCAGAGTGTGAATGGCCCCAAGAACTGGTCCTTTGTGACATCATTCTGCCATTGGCTGTGGACTGCTGGCAGGAAGGATGTGCTCCTGGATAAGGGTAATTCTTGGGTAGCAAGGCAACTGTAAGCCCCTTAACAGCCAACACTCAAAGCAGCTGGGGGATGCTGGAGTGAGGAAGGCACCAACCCCTGGATATTGCCTTCCAACAAGTAGCACCATCTCACTGTACTCTCCACCCACTGTGAACCCCGAGTTTAGCAGTGGACTCATATCAATCACCTCCACATTTTCCTCATTTTGAGTCTCTTCTGCATAAAGCACTGTAGTTGGAAGCTTTTCTGGTGCCATGGTGTCACCCCTGAGAAACTGTGTGTAAGTCCAGTGATTGCACTTGAGTCATACTCAACCCACCATTTGTTTCTTTGGTAGGGAACATTCCATTGACAAGGAAAGCTCATTTTCATTTCATCTTGAGCTAATTTCACTGAAAGGAATAAAAAGCATTTATAAAGATGATTAGGAAGGCGAGACTAAGTTCAGGATGTAGTAAGGTAGGTATGCAGGTGAGAAACTCTTACCTTTCATTTAAATCATAAGCATGATGTGTCATGATGCATAATTACCACCCTTTAAATGCTTTATTAGTAGCTGAATGACCACTATTCACAGCTCTTCATCTGGTCTTTTTTTTTTTTTTTTTTTGGTGGTGCTGGCAATTGAACCTAGGGCCTTCACATTGAGCTAAATCCCCTTTTTTCTTTTTTTAAATTTATTTTAAGACAAGATCTCACTAAGTTGCCCAGGCTGAGCTCAAGCTTTCAATCCACTTGTCTCAGCCTCCCAGAGTGCTGGGATTACAGGTATGAAGCACCATGTGTGGCTTTATTACATTTTTTTAGTGTGGAGAATGTTGATCATATAGGCAGAATAGAATAATGAACCCCATATGCCTTCAGTGAGCCTTAATAACTATCAACTCTTGGCCCATCTCATTCATCTGTTCTTTAATCCTGAAAATCTCCATCTGAGTGCAGCAGTCCCAACATCCGAAGTCCTAAAACTAGGAGTAGATTTATAACCTCAAGGAAGTCCTCATAAAATAGTTCTACTAATCCCTGCACAAGATGATGCCTCTAAGGGCTGCTCTTGAAATAGGACATTCTGCACAGTCCACAGTATCAGCCTGATGGCTGGGCAGGGCTGGACTCTGAGAGCCCCACTTCAAAGGACTTTTTCATGACCCTTGTCCACATTGGAAGTTCATAAAGACCTGAGTTCATACCCCAACTTTGGCTTTTACCATACTGGGTAAATTATTCTTGCTTAACTTTGGTTTTCTCATCTGTAAAATGGGAGCAATTGCAGACCTACGTCACCTCGGGGTTCGGAGAGGGTTAAGCAAAATAATGCCATGTGAAGAACTCAGCAGAATTCCAGGTACTGGCTGTGTGTTTGATGCTCAGACCTGCTTCGCTTTGGGATTTTTTTTTTTTTTTTTTTTTTTGGTACTGAGGATTCAACTCGGGTCTTTGCGCTTGCGCAGCAGGCAGTGAAACCACTGAGCTAAATCCCCAGCCCCGGGATTTTTTTTACATACACTGAAGCATTTATTTGTAATTCATGTTTGTATTTATGATATATCTTCCACTGGCTCTGATGGCAGCTCCTAGGTCTTGGCCTTTCTGTTACCACCTTTTTTGTAAGGATGAAGGGATGAATATTCTATTCCCCCAAAGATCCTCATAGGCACCACTGGACACAATCCTATAATGCTTACCCCGTGGGGGCACTTAGCCAACTAAGGTTACCTTGCTTCCCCCAGCCTGTGGCCCATCCCAGCCGGGAAAAGGGGCCTCTCTAGGGTCCATTCCAGCCCCATTGGACCAGGGTGGGAACGACTGCTCAGAGGATAATCCCCACGCTCACCAGGCTTTGGGGGTGAAGAGTACTTCCTTGGTGACGAGCAGAGATTCACAGCTCCTCAATAAAATGTGCATACTTACCTGCCATATGTCCCTGAACCAGACCTCAGAACTTTTCCCTCACATCCCAACCCAGCCCAGGTTCTTGTCCATCCAGAGGAGCACAGTCCCTCAGGTTCCATGTGCACATGTGCATTTGTCTCTCTCCAGCTCCCCTTTCCACCAGCTCCCCTGGCCTCCATATCTGCCCTCTGCACAGATTACAGGACCCTGCTACCCTTCTTTTCTCGCCCTTTACTTCATATCACTCTTCACCAACTGCTCAGGTGGAATAAAGTGTCACCTCCTGGGTGAGCCTGTGGAGAACTCTCCCAAGCTGCTTCATGTCAGCCCCTCCACTCTCCATGGTGTGTCCGCTCCCAGGGGTGGGGAAAAAGGACAGAGCAGGCCCTGACCCACCAAGTCTGAAGGCAGGCATTCTAGGGACAAGGGACTGTAGGACAGGAGAGAAGTTTCCTGGTTCTCCTAAACCTGATGGGACATTCTCAAACTACAGGCCTGATGTTGGAAGGCAGGGGCTTTGGAAGCCATTCACTTTTGCTAAAGCACGATCTTCAAATGTGAAAAGTATGATACTCATATAAATTGTTACTGAACATGTGTTGTAGTTTTCTGTAACTTATTGATAAGGGAACCAGTGGAGTGACAAAGCTGGTTCAGAAAAGACTAAGCAAAATTTACACATAAATATGAAGAGGAGTAGAGGGGAGGGAGAGAGGAAAGGAGACACAAGAGAGTACATTAAAAATGCTGGAATAAGATTGCCAAGTTAGAGCCAGCTGTGGTGGCTCATGATTGTAATCCTAGCACTCAGGAGGCTGAGGCAGGTGGATCGTGAGTCTAAGCCAATCTGGGCTATATAGTGAGACCCTGTCCAAAAAAGAAAAAAAGACTGCCAAGTTACATATGAAGCTAGGTAATGTCCACAAGACAAAAATAGCTGTAACCTTTAGGGGTAGCTTCTCTACTGAACAAAAATTATTTATTTCTAACAAATATTATTTGCATCTTATCAGCTTTCTGCACATTAGCCCCTAGAGCAGTGATTGTGAACCTTTTAGAAACAAGGGCCCAAACGGCAACCCAAAACCCAGTTATTTATCACAAAGTGCCAAGCACTGCAATTAAACCTGAATGCTGATGTTTTAGTTTTGAAAAAAACAACTCATACATTACCATTTTTTGTCATAAAAGAAAAACAAATAACACACGCGCCAACCGCCCTAGAGAATCAGATGCTCTTGTAGGTAGTGTTGTTAGCATAACACTCTACAGCAGTGTTGTCTAATATAAATATAATACAAGCCACACATGGAAGATTAAATTTTCTAATTGTCATATTTTAAAATATAAGAAGAAACAGTAAGACAATCTATCTAAAATATTGCTTCAATGTGTAATCAATACAAAAATTACTTATGAGTTATCTCATATACTTTTTTCTAACTAAGTCTTTGAAAATCCAATGTGCATTTCATACTTACAGCACATCTCAAATTGGGATAGCCACATTTCAAGGGTTCAGTGCCACATGGGGCTAGTGGCTAAGGACTGGATAGCTCAGTTCTAGAGCAGGGCTCTCAGGCTTAAGGCCACATGAGAATCACCTGGAGGAATTATGAGAACACAGATGTGTGGGCCACACCTCAGCAGTTTGAATTCATCAGGTCTAACGTGGACCTGAGGATCTGCATTTCTAGCAAGCTCCAGGATTATGCTGCTGCTGCTCTTGGCCCCATACTTTGAAAACCACTCTTCCAGATAACTTTGAAAAGATGCACAGTGGTCTTTCTGCCTGATTTCCAAGTTGTGGGTAATTTTCTTTGCACCTTTCTATCTGACAGGCGGCAGTAGCAGCAGGCTGTCTGGAGGGTATTTGCATTGGCTCAGCCTCTGATGGGAGCAGTCTTATGGACCCCCAGCTAGTGGTGGGTGTGAGTGCAGCAGACTCATTGATGCCCTTGCCTGTGTGCTGGCTGTGCCATGGGGTGGGGGGGAGGAAAAGGATTGACTCTCAACACCCCCTTGGTGGGCCCAGGCCCTATGCTGGCTGCTTCTTACTCATCTCTCTGCAGGTCATGCCAAGAAGGCTCAGAAACTGCAGTGCCAGGCCAGGTGTTTAGCTCGATGGCACCATGCCTGCCTCGCAAGCGCAAGGTCATGAGTTCGATCCCCGATACCAAAAAAAACAAAAACAAAACTGCAGTGCCCACAGGGATGAACTCCTTGCAGAGTCCCAGCACTCTCAGGGAGGGGTGCCCTCTGAAGCCTAGAATGGCCAGAAAAGGCTGGTCAGACAAGATGTGAGAACTGGTTTAGACCAGAGGACAAACAGAACCTGTACTGGATAAGAAAAACATGGGCAACCTGCTAAGTACAGGCTGTGGAAGGCCCAAGGAAGGGTCTGGACCCTAGAGGAGACTGCAGCCTTGAGGGACTGGGAAGAAAGAATACACCAGAGGCAGGGATGGAAGGCAGACAGCCATCAGTTGCTTCTCTCCTGGTCATGGATGCAGAAGGACTCATGCTAGGTCATACAGAGAGCCAGTCCCAATCCCATCCCAAGGGCCATTCATCTTGATTCTATAGGAGTGAGGTTGGGTACAGTGGGGAGGTATGGATGTAAAGGAAGGGCATACCATCTTTTGGGGCACCTTATGCTCATGGCAGTACTAATGACATCCAAGGTTTAGCGACATTAATCCCCTCAGGACAAGATTGTGTCCCACCCCAGTGTGTTTCCCTTCTTCCAGCACCTGATAACAGATGAAGCATCTTGAATACTGAATTTAAATGAACTGGCCTGCATTGTGTGTGTACTTAGTCACATAGTGTACTCTATGTTATATATGAGTGTGTCTTAGTCACTTTCCTGTCACTGGGACACAATACCTGATACTTACAACTTAAAGGATGAGAGGTGTATTTTGGCTTACATTTCAGTCCAAAGAAAAAACTGGCTGGCAGAGAGGTTTGGTGGAGGAAAAAGCTGCTTACCTCATGGCAGTCAGGAAGCAGAGAGCAAAAAAGTCAGCTGGAGAGGGAGCTATGCCATTTCAGGTCATGCCCCCAGTGACCCCTCTCTTCAGACCAGGCCCTGCCTTCTAAGTAAGAGCAAGTCAGCTGTAGCACCCCATAACCCAGTCACCTTTCAAAAGCCCCACCTATGGGCACATGAGGCTTTCAGAGGACATCAGTATATAAACCCAAACAGTATATTATAGACATGTGGTGATACTGTGATTATAGGGGTATCTGCACCTTGGGGTATCTTAAAGTGTATAGGAGGTGATTATTATGGCATATAATGTGAGATAGATTGAGTACCTACGCTGCAGATATATTACAAGTATCGGGGACCTTGGAGTTGTCTGTACCTTGGGGTGACCTATAGGGGTATACATGGTGTCTATATTCTGGTGACTACTGTTTGGAGCCATATAAACTATCTGCACTACAGGCCAACCTGTAGGGGTGAATGGAGTGTCTGTACTGGATGTGCAGTTTGGAATCCTATGAGGTTTCTGCATCCCAAGATGCTCTGTAGGTGTACACAGTCTACAATATGTGAAGCTATTTTCTGGGGGATCTTCACATGTGTGCTGATGTGATTTCTCTGTGGAAAGGTAAATAAAGGAGCTTCCAAGGAGTGCTCATTGCAGGGGGATCTGATGGGTGCTGTGGACAGAGGCAGAGCCCTGGGGAGCATCTCCAAGAAAGTGTCTCCCACCAGCTCCCCATGACAGGCTGCCCCCTGTAGACACCTCTGTTCCAGGGCAGGTGCCCACTCTTCCCAACACTTTGGGGACTTCTTTTTTAGAATCTAGATTTTCACAACAAATCTTCATTTGAACATGAATTTTATATTTTCAGACTTTGGAGACAGCTCTGGTGAATAAATAGATGTCATGTTTGAGTATATGAATAGTACATAGGTAACTACTGTATATAGTAGTTAAGAGTCTCATCTTATCTACTGTTTAGTCTGGTACATATTGTGGTAAAAATACCTTCCAAGTGAGTGGGAATAAATTGAGGAAGCTGACCAGAGAAGATCACACAGTGGCCCAGGAGGCTGTCCCAAATGCCAGGACCCACCATAGACTTTAGCCCAGCATTCTGCAGTTGTAAAGGGTACTCCCCACAAAACTCACAGAGTCCCATGGGTGCTAAGGCAGACACTGATAGTATTCTGAATTTACTAAGTGTACAAGGGCCAAAGTATTGTCCACAGCTACCTTACTGGTGAGTGGCAGGCCAAAACTCCACTCTCCCCACCCACTGCCTGGAAGAACAAAAGGACCAAGTGTTCATGTGTTTGTACAAAAAGAAGCTTCCTCACTGCATATCCTACACTTTTTGCTAATTACTGTATGTGAAAAGGAAGATAATCACTGTATATCTGTATCTGCAGGCACCATGAGTATATGGTAGGTATGTGCTCTGTGCGATTAGATCTTGCTATGTGTATAATGGATATAGAATGTGTGGAAGGTGGATCTGATGGGGGGAGTTCTGCTGTGTGGGATAGCACTACAGTGTCTGTAATGATGTATTTGGGGTTATACACAATATAAAATGGTGTATCAATGTATATACTCTGTAGGATGGGCATAGAACATATGGCAGATGGTAGACTCATGTATAGTTACTATACCATACGTGTGAGATGATTATAGGCTGTGTGTGGAATATACACTGAATATACTTGTGTGAGTGCTATATTTTGTGAGTTATGTTTGTGATTAGTATACATTGCATGGGTGATGGGTCTACTCTAAGGAGGAAATACGATGTGTGACTGATGCACTGTATTCATTGGCTCATATAATGACAGATATAGACAATGTGTGATAAGTTTACACTGAGTGTGAATACATGCTACATGTGAAATATACATTATATGTGCGATAGGTATATAGCATGTTGGGTATAATTTATGAATAATAGGTGCATATACTTAGTATATATAATAGATATACTCCTAATGATGAATGTATGTTATGTGGGTGCAATAAGCACTTTGTGGACAAATAAGCACTGTGGTCTATACAAGGTGAGCACCATGGATACTCTGTAGTGAGGTAGTCCTTGTGATGGGTCTGTTTAATGTGTATCAGGCACCCTGTGTATACACAGCTCATGATGGGAATATGGGGTATGTACCTGTGTGTGAGCACACAGAGAGGAGTCACTGATGGGGGGGCATAGGAGGAAACAGTTGATCTTCATGTTTCCAGAACTCCCTGACCCTTGAGCCCACCAACTGCACTGTTTCAGGTTCTTCCTCAAATTCTTCCTCAAATGCAACCAGAACTGCCTAAAGAATGCAGGGAATCCCCGAGATATGCGCCGCTTCCAGGTGGGTTTAGGGAGAGGCTCCCTCACAAACTCAGCCTTCTCTGACAGGGGGAGGAGGGGGAGGCTGAGCCCCTGCCAGGGCACAACCCTGCCCAGCTCTGTGCCTCTGAGGCCTGGTGCCCGCTGGGGGTGGGGCAGCTCCATCTCAACTTATGCTGGCTGCTAAGGGAGGCTTCATTAGAGCCCCACTTAAGAAGATGCTAATTGTGACATTTTTACATGATTAACGACCCAGGTAATTTGCATAGTGTGAAGCAGCAGCTGCCCTTAGCACATCGAAGCCAGCACATCCCTCCCAATGTAAGGGATAGTGGGAGAAGGCAGCCCCAATTTCTTCCCCCAAACAGGGTGGGGCTCCGGCTAATGGGTTCTCCAGCTGATGCCGCCCCCGCCCCCCCCACACACCTTGTCCAAAACTGAGTTTCTGCCTTGAAGCCCTGTGGGTACAGCCTGGTGTTCCCGTGTGTGCACCAGTAGTGGCCACTCTACCCAAGGAGCCAGTTTTTTCCAGGGCTTTTAATTTTCTAGCTCCTGGAATGTTAGTCCATCTGGGGGTGTCACATGAATCCAGCTGGCCCCAGTTCTGCCAGCTGAAGCCCCCTAACTCCCACCAACTCTGAATCCCAGCATCCTGCCACCTCCCTCGAGTTGGTAGTTCTCTACCATTGTCCCCTCCCCCCAGCCGCCGCGGCTCCAGCCAGACCAGCCTTAGCTTTCCCCACAGGTGGTAGTATCCACGACGGTGAGCGTGGATGGACACGTGCTGGCTGTGTCCGACAACATGTTCGTGCACAACAATTCCAAGCATGGCCGCAGGGCCCGCCGCCTGGACCCTTCCGAAGGTCAGAACCCCCAGCCCAGCCCTGGCCATCCTCCAGTCCCCACCTTGTCGGGGTCCCCTGACCTGGGTCCTCTCCTACCTCCCAGCTGCCACCCCCTGCATCAAGGCCATCAGCCCGGGGGAAGGCTGGACCACGGGAGGCGCCACCGTCATTGTCATCGGCGAGAACTTCTTCGACGGGTTGCAGGTCGTGTTTGGAAACATGCTCGTGTGGAGCGAGGTGGGCCACCCCCGCCGGTCTCCCTCTGGGCCTGGGACTGGGCCCTCCCCAAGGGACGGGACCTGCAGGCCTCCCTTCTCCCCTCGCAGCTCATCACGCCCCACGCCATCCGGGTGCAGACACCCCCCCGACACATCCCCGGGGTGGTGGAGGTGACTCTCTCCTACAAGTCCAAGCAGTTTTGCAAGGGAGCCCCCGGCCGCTTTGTCTACACAGGTAAGGAGTCAGGCTGCAGAGGGGAGGCTCCATGGGGTCAGCAGGGGGAGCCCTGGACCCGCCGAACCCTAACGTGGTCTGAACAGATCAAAATCTGTGGTTGGCCATGCCCCCGGGTGGCGGGGCCTCGCAGGCATGCAGGCGTGGTCTATGCCGGATCCTGGCGCTGGTACTTCCTTCCCTGGCCTTCTCTGTTTTCCTCCCTGGCCCTTGGCTCCTGAGACCCTACTCCAATATTCTCTCTGCCTTGGGCCTTTTCACCAGGGCGTCTCTCCCCTCTCTATTTCCAGACTTTTAGAACCTCACCAAGGGATTATTTACATTAAAGATGCCTCCAAATGGGCTCGTTGCTCCGCAAATCTTTCCTGGGTCTCTTGGCTCCCCAGGCAACCCTAGGCTTCACTCTGCGTGCGCATGCATGCACATAAACATAAACACCCTTCTCGACACCAGGGCGAGCAGTTAACGCAAGACATGTGAAGAGTAGCACAAGACACTGGCTGATTTAGCCAGTGGTGGCCGGGATCTTCACCTCCATCCACGCTCTGGGCCCCACTGAAGACACGGGCTTCCCCCTGTCAATCGCTCTCCTCCCACCCACTGAAATACTCACGGAGGGTACCCGACACCTACCCAGCTGATGATTAGGAACCTCAGGTTTAACACGGGAAGGCTACGGGGTGGGTGAAGTTACAGCGTCTAAGGGCTTGACCCGCTGCAAAATCCCTGCGGATGAGTGGGCTGAACTGGGCTGAGCTGAAACTTGGCTGGAGGATGGGATGGGGATGTGGATACCCGGAAGGAAGGGCTGTCGCGGGAGAAGGAATGGCCAGTGCAAAGACTCAGCAGTGAGCGCTTTACGCTTTGGGGGTAACAAAGGGAAACACTAAATGTGAAGTTGGAAGTGGAGAAGGTAGGACTTTGAGATTGGTCGGTTAGGACGTACCAGGCTACCCAAAGAGGTAGAAAAGGGGTTTGGACAGGAAGGAGAGGGGAGATGAGAGAGAAGGGGAAGGCATAGGGAACATGGCTGGAGGATGCTGCAATCCTGAGAACCCAGGGCGTGGGCCAGTCTCCTTCCTAGGATACATACAAACCCCCTACCTGTCAGATGCTGTTCAGAGTCTGCTGGAGCCATGATAAGTGGAAATTGGTAGTTTTTTATTTTTCTCTTTTATAAACTGCTAATATGACCAAATGTAAACAGAAAACTCACAAGTCCTGCCCCTAGGAATATACAACCCCTCACCTTGCACAAGTAGAATTGTATAGCGCTTGTGTGTTGATGCCAAGTGCCTGACACGGAGCCTGGCTCAGTAGATACTTATTGAATGAATGAATGAACAACAACAAAAAGGAATTGAAGAAACTTTCCTGAACCTCGCTGATCAGTGTGCCTGGGGTTTTCCGTGAGACTTGAGTTTGACTTGGAGCTAGGTGTCTGCAGCGGAGCTGCTAGACTGGTTGATTGTGTATTTTTTGCGCTCTGCGTCCTGCTCTGGGAGGGGCGATCTTCAAACACTGCCCCTCTCCCCAGCTCTGAATGAGCCCACCATTGACTATGGCTTCCAGAGGCTACAGAAGGTCATTCCCAGGCACCCTGGGGACCCTGAGAGGCTTCCCAAGGTACTCGAAGGGGCGGGATGGGGATGCGGGTGTCCCGTGCGTGGCGGGGGGGGTGGGTGAGGAGGGCCTCGCGAGGGTCCCCCTGCCACCCCCAGGGGCTGCCCCTCCGTCCCGCTGTCTCCTCCCCTGCCCTCAGGAAGTGCTGCTGAAGCGGGCGGCCGACTTGGCGGAGGCCCTGTACGGAATGCCTAGCAGTAACCAGGTATGGCGCCTCCGCCCGCCTCGCACCGCTCCTGCCCGGGGCTGCCCCCAGCAGGTGCGTGCGGCTGCCCGGGCCATGCCCTGCTCTTGTCTTCGCAGGAGCTCCTCCTGAAGCGCGCGGCGGATGTGGCCGAGGCTCTGTACAGCGCCCCCCGAGCACCCGCACCGCTCGGACCCCTGGCCCCCAGCCACGCGCATCCTGCAGTGGTGGGCATTAACGCCTTCAGCAGCCCGCTCGCCATCGCCGTCGGGGACGCCACACAGGGGCCTGAGCCGGGTGCGTCCCGCCGCTGCTCCCCGCAGTCCCTGGACCCCAGGATGGCCCCTTCCCTGCCACCACGGACCGCCTGACCGCCGCTCTCTCGCAGGCTACGCGCGCAGCTGCAGCAGCGCGTCCCCACGCGGATTCGCACCCAGCCCCGGCTCGCAGCAGAGCAGCTATGGCAGCGGCCTGGGAAGCGGCCTTGGCAGCTACGCGCCTGGGGTGGCCGGGCTTGGGGTGCCCGGGTCCCCTAGCTTCCTCAACGGCTCTACGGCCACCTCACCTTTCGCCAGTGAGTGTCCCCACCCACGCGGAAGGTAGGGGTGAGAAAACAGAAGGGGGCCCGGGGTGTGGGCTTCCAGCGTTTGCTTGGGTCGACTCTGGCTTTTGGTCCGGAGCAAGCACAGTGCTCCCTGCACTTGACCACTCCCTGCTGTTGCACTCCTCGGGGAGTCTCGCGGTCCTGGGGCCAAGGAGGGGACTTCTTGCTGACTCCAATGCTACACATCGCTTCTCCCCTTCCCGTCCTCCCGAAGCCGGCTTTAAATAGGAGGACCTGGTTGAAACCTAGTGGCCCGCCGCCTTTCAGCCTTACACCGGGTCTTCAGGAGGAGGCTGGCGCCCCCTGCCGGAACCCTAGGGAAACTCAGGAATTTGAGAAGCGGACTTCCAGTTTACGCCACGCCCCCCAAAGGTCTGAGCCGGTGGTCCTTGGGAGGATGCGGCTCCCCTGAAGGATCATCAGGCAGAGCGACCAACCAAATTCTGTGTGGTCAAAGCTGGATTTGGGCGTCGAAATCAGAAGCTGCCCAACACGCAGCAAGTTACTGTACTTCTTTGAACTTCAGTTTCTTAGTGAATGTGTACCACCCCCTGCCTAGAGAGGTTGTCAGATCTGAATGTCCCACCGTGCAGAAAGAACCAGACAAAATTCAGGAAGATGGTATGATTTCACAGGTCCAGCCCCGATTGTAGGTGCTAAGCAACCTCACTCTGGCTTCTTGGAGTGAGGCAGCTCAGAGCTGGGTGGGTGAGCAAGGTCTGGATGTCATGAGTGAGTGACATCCACAGCTACTTTGATGCTTTACTATTTTACACTGCCTTGCAGTTTCTTCCAATACCAGTTGCTACTCAGCAGACATTTATAATGCACCTGTTGTGTGTGAAGCGCTGGGTTTGGGGCATAATTACACTCTTGCTCATCTGCAAGAACCCTCCCTATCAGTCGTAAGAGAAGCTGTCCCTCTAGTCCCAGGAGACTCCTGAGACAGAGAAATGGGAACCTGCCTGAGAAAGAACTGCCAACAAAGCATCTTGCACGTAGAGAGTGAATGGAGACCTAGGTAAGCACTGATCAAGACAGTATTTATTATGAGATGGGAATGGACCTAAGGCATGTCCAGGTATTGCCAGCTAATGCTGGAAGCAGAACTTAAGAGGCACTGCTTTGCCTGCATTTCCCTCACATCTCCTCTGCCCTCTGATTGCCATTGCTGAGAATAGAACTGTCTAGCCACCTACCTAGTGGTCCTCAATGGGGGCCAGTGTCTTGGGTGCTGTTTTTTCTGGCTAAGGGTTCAAGCCCAGCACTCTTCTGATTTAGATTCAAATTCTGGAGCCCAAGGCCCCATAATCCAGAGACCACACAGCCATGGCCCACTGGTATCCTTCACAACTTCTCAGATTTCCCTTGGATTTAAATCTTTCCCTGGAACTTCTTTCCTTTCCAACGTATACACAGTACAGTCAACAGTAAGAATACATGGCCCAAGGGTACAGAAGCCAGTCACCTGGGATCTCCCCATTCAGTAGGAAGGTAAGAATTCCAGTGCCTCTTAAGTCCTGCTTCCAGCATCAGCTGGGGATACCTGGACGTGCCCGAGGGCCATTCCCATCTCATAATAAATACTGTCTTGATCAGTGCTTACCTAGGTTCCCATCCACTCATTGTGCAAGAAGCTTTGTTGACATGACTGCATGGGATGTCATTCTCATTGAGTTTCCAGGACATTCCTGAAGTGGCATCAGAACTGTCCCAGCCAGAGGGTCTAGGACTGTCTGTATGGTTCTCCCTTTTGTCTTCTGCATCAGCTACCCGCAACCCTGGAATGAACCACAACTCCCAGCACTCTCCAAGCTACAAAATGTGCCTGTTCACTCTGAGCCTGGAGAGATAGGATACATTTTCCAGCATTGATCTCAAGCTTTCCTTTGGGCTTCATGGCCCCACTAGCAATGAGAATTATCTTAAAGGAGATGGCAACCATGAGGAGAGGACATTTGGAAGAGGACAGCTGTTGAAGGCTCAGATCAAGGTCATGATAGGGTACTCTGATGCCAAAGGCAACCTTCTCTAGATACAGGATTCTTCCAGGAAGCCCCATCCACTGACTGTTGCCTACTCTTAGACAACACTCAAACTACAACCTTATTGCTTTTTAGAAGAGAAAGGCTGGGAACTGGGTTCAGATGAGGATATAGAGAGCTGGGATCCAGAGGTTCCCTAGCAGAAGCCCCAGGAGCAGAGGCTCAGGAAGGACAGACAAAGCCCATGTACAGGGATCTCCCTTGCTGTTCCTAGGAGAGCATACCACAGCCCTGAGTGGCTATGAAGGTGGAGAACAGGAAGCATGGAGGATGTAGATCCCTCACTTTTCTGTAAAATTAACTAGCTGTAAGAGGGAGATATTGGAGGGCTCCAGGGTCCAGACTGGAATTGCAGGAAGTATCCAGAGAAGAGGAATAGAGAGACAGAGTGTGGGTGATATTAGAAAGAAGAGCTTATTTGTGGAGGGAGTTAAGATGATTGTGTGAACTATAATCCTGAGCAGAGAGGCTTTATAATGGGAATTTGTACATATCCCAGGTTTCATCTCTTGACTACTTGCCCCAGCTCTGTTGTGACCCCCAAACTTTGACTCTAGCCTTGGCACCCCATAAATGTTTCTTGCCATCTTGAATCTAGTGGTTTTCACAAAGAATACTAACCTGTTCATCTGTAACCTTTAGGGCTCTCCCTCCTGCTTGGTTTTGTTGAGTATTCAGGTTTTGCTTGTATTTTGACCCAGTTGGCCCTGTTATCTCCACTTTTAAGAAAGGGTATCCAGAACTCCCAAGAAAGCAAGAGCTGGTCCAGGACCCCACAGGCTCCCAGCCCACCTCCTGACCCTGTTCTGTGCTAGTCTCCTCAGGACCCTTACAGCCCCAGGGAGGCCTGAGCCTGGTGCCTGCTCAGCAGCTCATGTGGGACGGGACCCACTGCCCATGTGGGATGTGGGACCCCAACCCTGCTGCTCACTCTGGTACTGTCTCCCTGTTGTGTCTCCCACTGCCTTCCCTGCTTCACCTGCCCCTCCCTGCCCCGCCCCGGAGTCATGCCCTCTAGCCCCCCACTGGCGGCTGCCTCCTCCATGTCCCTCCCGGCTGCTGCCCCCACCACTAGCGTCTTCTCCTTCTCGCCTGTCAACATGATCTCTGCTGTGAAACAGAGGAGCGCCTTTGCCCCTGTGCTACGTCCACCAAGCTCCCCACCCTCGGCCTGCCCCAGAGCCCATGGAGAGGGGCTTCCAGGTGAGTGGGCCATGCTAGCTCACCATGGCCTGGGGGAAGGGCCCTGGCAGAGAAGCTGGGATTCAGGGGATCATTTCATCCACATCACACCAACACCTCAGGCTGGCTGACCAGCTTGCCCTGAAGGGTGCCCAGTAGGAAGCTCTGCAGGGCCTGAAGGGAACCATCTAGGCTCCACTTCCCTTAGCCTCGCAGCTGGGAGTGGGCAGCAATCTGGACACTTTCAGCTGGCCACTTGGTAAGGAGAAGGAGTCTGAAAATCCAGTTGGAAAAGATCTGGAAACCACTCACCCTCATGCAGTCATGCAGAGACCCAGCTCCGGCTGGAAGAAGCCACATGGGCTGTGTGCCTTTTTCCTGTGGCCCCTTGTGTCCACCAGAGGGTAGCACACACTGCTGTGAGACAGGCTCACTTAGGGAATGAAAGGGAATTGACCTCAGATAAAGTTTAGCCTAGTTCCCTCTCCCCTGTTTTACAGACTAGGAATTGAGACCAACCCATTCCTCCATGTCCCATTGATGAATGACATGGTTGTCCTTGCACACCCATGCAACAGATCTTTTAACCAGCAGAACTTGCCCATCCAAGTGGCCCTTGGAAACTTACTAGCAGACAGAGGGAGAGACTGATTTGGGGGAAGGAGATGGAGGCAGCCAAATGTCCCAGTTGGCAGGGATGGTTGGGGACACAGCTGAGTGACGATGTCTTCCCTAAGAGGCTTGCAGATGTTTCTCTGCTGGCTGTGAGGCTGTCTGTAGGGGATCTCCTAGGACTCAGTCCAGAGCTTAGCACATAACTCAGTACTTGACACATAGTATTTGCTAAGTAATTAGGGGTTTAATTAATAAATTAATCAGAAAAGCCCCCTTCAACCCCAGAGGCAGAGGGCTGCAGTGCAGTTTGCTGGGGTAGAGCATGTCCTATCATACATTCCCCAGGCAGCAATGGGTACTAGGAAAGAACGAGCATTCAAATAGGTAAATGGCTAGGTTACTAAGATTTTTATTCAGAGCCTTTGTGGCTCTTTTAGGAAAGAGGAATTACAAGTTTATTTGAACACAAATGTATTTTTCAAAGAGCATCTTGAAAGTAGTTCCTGAAGGCTGAGGAAGAGACAGCCCCATTGTTTCTTCAGACTGAAGTGAGCCGCTCAGACTGGGATCTAGTCACGGGGCTAAGCCAGTGCCTTGGGCCCTAGAGCCACCTCTGGATCCAAGGCAGGGCCAGATGGGGCAGCTCCCACAGCAAGGCTAGGGAGGGGTAGTGGACAGTGCCCTTTTGGGCCTCTATGCCCCAAGGTCCCTGTAGGAGAGAGTTCAGGGACACTGTCTGCCACCCCTCATCTTTCTATTGCAGTAGTGGCCTCAGGCTGGGGCTGGGGGTGGCTGAAAGCCTTTAGGAACTACTATGTGCCCAGCCTGTTGTCTCCAGCCCAGAGAAAGACAGGAAAATAAGGTCATGAGGCTACACAGCTGATGGTTCCTTTCTGCTTGTTCCCAGATCAGCCTTTTGAGGATTCTGACAAGTTCCATTCTCCAGCCCGGGGGCTTCAAGGCCTGGCATACTCCTAATTACGGTAGGTCTCTGTCTGGTTCTTGCCTCGTACCCTGGCCCTAGAATGGGTTCTTTTCTCCAAAAGGCCTTGGCAGGAGTGCGAAGCTGCGGTCCAGTTTTCTCTCCCTGGGGCCCATCTAAACAACAGTCAGAGGCACATAGCCAGTCCCAGTGGCCTAAGCTAAATGGTGGAGAGAAGTGACTTTCTGTCCTCTTGCAAGCAGCCTTCCTCCAGGACCTTTTCTCTCCCCTCTCTCCACCAGGTCTGCAAGTGTTGCCCCCACTGAGCTCAGACTGGAAGATCCTCCAGGATTCACACCCATTCCCTGGATGATGGCACAAAGAGGGCCAGTGCTGTGGGCAGACTTCAACCCCTGGACCAAATGGGAGAGGAGTACCCCTGTGCTCAAGGTCCCCTCTGTCTCACAGGCTTCTCTCACCTCTCTCTCGGGGCTGGCCAGAAGCCCCACCACTGTACTGATGCTCTTGTCAGAAGAGCGTCCCAGGGAGGTACTGGGAGGTCAGGCCTCCCTCACTGGGCTGGTTCCTCTGGAAGAGATAGATTTTGTGCAGACCAGGAATGGGATGTGAGGGGAGCATGGGATAGGGACCATGGGAAAGAGGACAGCTCAGGGAGAGGTGACCTGGAAAGGTCCTGTTTGCACCCAACCCATCTCAACTGGCCCAGATCCCAACTTCTCTCCAGTGAAAAGGGTGGTGCCCAGCAGCCTCAGGAGGCCACCCAGGCTCCCATGGAGCTTCCGGTAGTCACTGGACCACATGGCTGCCCCCATTCCTTCAGGTCCTGCACACTCATGCTTGCCACATCATGCCTTCTTGGAGGGGCTTTGGCATGAAGGATGCAGAAGAAGGGGACCAGGACTCCTCGTTTTGGGGACTTCCTCCCAATGGATGTCTCATGAACTCTGGATCCCCACACACACTGACTCTGGTTGGCCCCATGAAATTGTGGCCTCACATTCTGCTCTGCTAAGTTTGGAGAAAACAGAACAATAAACCAGATGCAAGTGGCCACCTGGCCTCTCTTGCCTGCTCCCTTGGTGTGAGCCTGCTTTTCTCAGAGGCCCTGTAGCTCTCACAAGGCCCCTTTGAGCCATGCCCCTGGACAGCCTCCTTCACCTTGGGCATTTTAAACAGTCCCAGAGTTCAGCTGAGTTGCTATTTCCTGCCCCATGTCTATTCTTTGATCCTGTGTGTTGGAGGGGAATAGACTAATAAGCCTGAGGACCCAAGAAATGGGTTCAGCTCCAAGAGCTCTACATGGGGACACAATGAGGCCACTGAGGACTCAGTCCCCTACATGCCCAGCCAGGACCAAGATTGGGATTGACAGAAAGATATTGGTGGGAACCAGGACAAAGCAAATCAAAAACTACCCAGATATCTGCCTCACAAGTGCAAGGTCCTGAGTTCAATCCCCAGTACTAAAAAGCAAAACCCCAAAAAACAAAAACTACTCAGATATACAGAAGTCCAGAAGTAAAATCTAGACTCAGGCTGGAAGCCTTTATCTGGACTTGGTGGGACAGCTTCTGGCTACCAGGAACTTTCCCTCTGAGCCACACTCCAACTCTTCATCCTTCCTCCCGAAGCCCAGGCCCCTTCTGGCTCTCCTGCCTCAGAATTGGAGAGGAGGGCTGGGGATTTAGCTCAGTGGTTCCAGCACCTGCCTTGCAAGTGCAAGGTCCCAAGTTCAATCCCCAGTACCAAAAAAAAAAAAAAAAAAGAGGATTGAGAATTGGGGAGGATAGTAAAATAAAATTGCTAGGCCCATTCACCCACCCCCACCCTCAAAAGAATCTCAGTCACTCCTATTCTTCCTGTCACTGGACAAAGGTCTGGCTGTGTTTTGACCCACTATCCAGTGGGCTAAGTGTCCAGCCTGGGCCTCAGGCTCTCTTCTTTTTCCTTGGAACTTCTAGACTCTGGCCTCCAGAAACCCTGTCCCTCCCAACCAATGTGCCTATGCCTTGCACCTTTGGATAAACACACTTGCCAAGGCACGTGGGCTGGTCCTGTCCTTCCAGGGACTACTTCTTTCTCTGGTGTTCTTAGCCAGCACTTAGAGTTCATCTCATCTAGAATCCATGACAGAAAGTCATCCTGCCTCTGGTTGTCATGTCTTATTCTCAGCACTTGCCTGACCTCCTCGTCAGTTCTGGATGCACAACTTGTGTTCCATTTAGCTCTGAGAACTCCCCACTGCCAGGGGCCCTCCCAGGCTGAGCCCTTGCAGAACTCTAGTCTTCCCCGGACACAGCAGTAAATGAATGATGGTCACTGCCTGGTTCCTGGGATGTGACAAGTGTCATGATCACTATTAGACATGATATCTGTCCACAATGATCTCACAATGCTGTGTAAGCTACCATTTGAGTCAACACTGCCTTCTCTCTCATCCATACACACACAAAAACAATTCCAAGCAGATTGTAAATCCAAATGTGAAACCTAGGAGCTAGACTAGCAGCCTTTGGCCAGCCTGAACTCCAAGGTCTGTTTCCTCACCTGCAGGGCCAGTTTTGAAATAAAGCAAGCATTGGACATGTTTGATATGCTTCAGATGAACCCCAAGATCTCTATTCTGTAAGATAACTTTTCCAAATAGGAAAATTGTCAGAGTTTATAGTGTCCATCTCCCCAAGAAGAGATGGGGTCTTTACGGCTAGCAACTTTGAAGTCTTAACTCCTTAGCTTGGTGTGGCCACTTTCCCCCACCCCATCCTCACCTTTGCAGTTACATCATCAAGCTTCTTTCCTCTGCTACCATCTCAGTGGCAATAACAACAACTACATGGGCAATTCCCATGGAAAGGAATGAGTCACCTCCTTGGAGTTACCAACCTGAAGTCTAACCTTCACAAGAAGACCCTCAAAATGAGAGTCCTGATGAGTGTGTAGCGTTGGCTACATATGTGAACCTCAGATCCTTCTGTCACTTCTTCCATGCTCCTTTTTCTTTACTCTCAACATGGGCTTTTTTTTTTTTTTTTGCAAAAAAATGAATATAGTGTAAATTTTCAATTTTTTTCTGTGTGGTTGGTACTTCTTATATCCTTTTGAAAAATCTTTATTTGTTCCAAAGTCAAGAGGATATTTTAGAAATTTTCTTGTTTTGGTTTTTTGGGGGTTTTTGGGGGGGGCGGTTGGTACCGGGGATCAAACTTAGGACCTTGAGCTTGCAAGGCAGGCGGCGGAACCACTGAGCTAAATCCCCGGCCCCTGTTTTGGTTTTTATAGACTGATGATCTAACTAGAATTGGCTTTGGTGTATAGTGTGAGATAGGGATCAATTTTTTTTTCATATGGATACTCAAGGTCCTTCAGCAGTCACTGAAATGACCATCTTTTCTCCCACCTCAATCCAGTGGAAACTTTGTCATAAATCCAGTCCATACATGCAGGGGTCTATTCTGGATTCTCTATTCTGATCCATTGATTGTTTCATTTATCCTTATACCCATATCATTCTATCTTCTTGACTTTAGTTTTACACTAAACTTTGATGTCTAATAGAGCAAGTTGTCCAACTTAGTTCTTTATGATTACCTTAGCTACCCTGTGTCTTTTTTACATAGTAATTTTATTATCAGTCTGCTGTTTCTTCACTGGGATTGCATTAAATTTATAGATCAGTTAATGGAAAATCAGCAACTTTAAAATATTTCAATCTATTAATATCCATTTTAATATTTCTTTTAATAATATAGCCCTCTGAAATCTTTCATTTATCCCTAAGTATTTTATTATTTTAGGCTATTACAAATGTCATTTTCTTAATTTCTTTTTCTATTACAGATATATAGAAATATGACTGTGTAGGGGTGTATGTATGTGTATGCATGTGTGTGGTTGTGTGGTACTGATGATTGAACCCACAACCTTCACACGGAGCTACATCACAGTCCATTTTTTATTTTTTATTGAGACAAATTCTTACTAAATATATACATTGCCCAGCCTGGCTTCAATTTACAATCTTGTGTCAGCCTCCCAGAGCACTGAGATTACAGGCATGCACCATCACACCAGGCTTTAGCAAGTTTTTGGTTTTTTGAGACAGCATCTCAGTATGTAGTCCAGGCTGGCCTAGAACTCACTCCTGCCTCAGCCTCCCGAGTGCTAGGATTACAGGTGTGCACCACCACACCTGGCCTAACAATTGATTTTTATATGCTTGTACCTAGCAAACTTGCTTAGATCACTTACAGTAATACTTTATCCATAGATTGTCTTCAATTTTCTTAAGTACTTGATTATGTCATCTTCAAACAAGGACAGTTTTATTTCTTCTCTTGCAGCCTTTATTTCTTTCAATTTATTTTCTTTCCTAAATGCACTGGCTGGAATCTTCAGTACAGTGTCAAACAAAAGTAGTGATAATGAACACCTTCATTTTGTCTTGATCCTAGATGACAAACTTTTAGCATTTCACCATTAAGTATCATGTTTGGTCTATACCTATTCTTCTATTCCTAATTTTCTAAAAATTTCAAAAATATATGACCAGATACCAAATTTTATGAAATGCTTTTCTGCGTATATTGAGATAAACGACTTTCTCCATTATTTTATTAATGTGCTGAATTACATTAATTATATGTTTAATTTAAAATTATCACATTAGCTATGTGTTTAATGGTAAACTGCCATATATCCTTTGTCCAGGATATATTGATTATAACATGTAGCCCTGTTCTCTCACCCCTCCTTTTTCTCTCACTACTGTCATTCTTCTTGCAGAAGGCACATCATGGTCCTTCCCCTTCCCTACCTCTCAAAAAGTCATGCTTCTAGGAAACAAAATACAAAATACAGACCACCTCAGTACTTCTTACCATACTAGCTTCTGCTACCTCCTGGAAAAAATACAAGAACAAACATAAATTAATCTCTCACCAAGTCATTCTACCTCAGTCTAACCCATCTTTTGCCATCCTATTCTATTTATGATTCCAACCCACCTTGACTCCTCAGGTCTAGTCCCCTCTGTTGACATCCAGATGATCCCTCATGGGTGGTTTGTGGATCCACTCCACAAAGGTGAAGGAGTCCCAACCTCCTCCTTGCCTCAGCCTTGGTGGGGAACACAGTCAGCTCCCAGGGGTTTGGAGCTGCAGGGACTTCAGGGGACTTGGGGTGTTGGGGATTCTGAGGGCATGGATCTCCTCCACATGGAAGAGACTTCATGACTCTAAAGATGCAGAAGAGGTTTCCTGGCAAAGCAGTAACAGAAACAAGACATTCCTTTTTTACTTTTGTATTCCTTGAAAGAAGGAGCCAGGGTTTAGAAGAAGGAAAAATGCCATCAAGGAGTAGATTTGTTATTCCTTGGAGCCTAGCATCCTAGGATCTTGGTTCTCCAAAGCCTTTTCACCCCCACCCCTACTAGCCTGGGGATTAAAGCCACCCCTGAAGCACCCTTGGCTGGGGATGGTGGGAGCCTCAGGTTGCCCCAGCCCCCTCCACATGCACAGTTCCCACAGGCTTGTCTAGGGACCAGTGAAGAGCAGAAAAGCCCTCTGGTTGCCCCTGGGGCTTTTCTGGGGGCTCCACCCACATGGGAGTCTGGCCACCCCTATGCACCCACACACTCACCCAGAATCGTGTCCACCTTCAGGTAGATAGGGGAGGATCCATCTTCCTTCAGTCTGGCACTGACTCAAGTCCAGCCAACTTTGGCTTCTGTGGTGAAAGCTGGTTTTTCTGGGCCAGTACTCAGGCTCTTCTTGGAACTGGGCCTAGAGGTTCACCTTGCCAAGACAAACTGTGGCTGCCAGTGGAATGTGGTAGGGTGGTGGCTAAGCAGACCCAAATCTGGCAGGCTGTCTAAAGTGCCCCACTTGGTCCCGAGCACGGAGTCCAGCAGGTCTCTGGGGTCAGACCAGGCCAGGAAGGAGCAGGTTCCAAGAGTACCAGGCATCTCTCTGTCCCACAATTTTTGCACCAAAAAACAAAGCAAGCAAAAAGGAATTATGGAGGCTTTCCTTAAGATGGAGTGTGTAGTTTTCCTTAGTCCTTATTTCCTTATTCCCCTATCTCTGTTGAGTGACACAGGGGCAACCCCTTTTGATCTTGCTTGAAAATCAAAAACCCATCATCAAGCCTGAAGGATGCCAGAATTTCTCCAAATTCATTTCTTCCCCTGGGGAGCAGCTCAGCAGCAGAAGGCGGGAGAGGGGAAGGGTGAGAACAGTGTGTGTGTGTGTGTGTGTGTGTGTGTGTGTGTGTGCGCGCGTGCAGGTGGATGTAAGTGTGCAGAGAAAGTGCTCCGGCAAGGCCTCCTCTTCCCTGCACACAGCCAGTAGAATGGGACTGCATTGCCGTTAAGTCCACAATTTATTCAGCATGAACTATAGCTCACTATCTTAGGAGAGATTCCCTGAAAGAGTCTGAAATGAGGACTTGGGTGCACATGAAAGTGCTCTGTAGAAGAAAAAGAGGGAAAGAGGCAAGTCATGAAAGGGAAAAGAGCTAGGCAAGAACATGATCTCTGTAGGTGACAAGCATGGTCCAGCTCCTGGGTAAAGCAGGTCCTGCATGGCCATGGGCAGTGCTTGAGAGAAGGAGGCAGCTGTGAGCTGTCAGCAGCCAGCACTACCACAGCATGGGGAGGGGCACACTGGCTGGGAAAGAGGATCTAGGTGGGACACTCAGAGCCCCACTGTACCCGTCTACCTACTACCTTGAAGAATAGGAGCTAGGCCTGTCCATTTCAAATAAGACTTATAGGATGTGTTCTGGGCCATTGAAAAACAAAGGGTAGGGCCGGGGATTTAGCTCAGTGGTTTCGCTGCCTGCTGCGCAAGCGCAAGGACCCGAGTTCGATTCCTGGTACCAGAAAAAAAAGAAAAACAAAGGGTAGAGCTCTGCCCAGGGATACAGGATGAGGACGTGCAGAGCTCTACAATGAGGTGAACACACATGTAGCAGGTAGATCGCCACTCAATAGTGGACATTGTTATGAGAGCAACGGTGGTGTCTACATTAGTTCTGCTGACCCACAGCTCCCCAGTTGCTAGCATAGATGTCTCTAAAAGCTGATCTACTCTCCTGTACCTGAGCTTCTCCCACCCACCCTCTGCCAAGTTGGACATGCTTCCCCTTCCTTCCTGCCTCCCAGATGAGATGACCCCCCACATGAACAGTCTCTAAGGAAGGGTGAGGGATGTCCCTCATCTTTCCAAGATGATATCTTGGCATTGATTTTTGCTTCCTTCAACCCTTCCCTTTTGATTTCCCAAACAAAACAAAATGTACTGAGCCAACTCTGTTTCTTCTTCTGCAGGGCTGGGACAGCAATCCTAGTTCTCCCTTAAGCAGTATGGGCACCACAGAGTGACTAGGGGGAAGATCACAGAAATGAGAAAAAGGATGTGACGTGTTCCAGGACAGTGGGCACTGAGAGAGGTCTTGGAAAGCTGGGTGAGGGAGGATGTGAGGAGTAGGAAAAACTAAAGCGTGCAAAATATTTTTGCACCAAAAAACAAATAAAGCGAGCAAAAAGGAGTTATGGAGGCTTTCCCTAAGATGGAGTGTGTGGTTTTCCTTATTCTTTCTGCTAAGCATAACTTAAAACCCTAGGTGTTATATATAAAGCAAACATAAAAATATGAGTGGAGGAGAAAAGGAGACAGATTATTTAAGAGTGTCAGCATCTGAGGAAAGATATGGCAGAGATTTCCCTGAGTTTTCTTTTTGCCCCATACATCCTAGATTTGTAACTTTAAAACTAGCAATCCAGAAATGTCAATGAGTGTAAACATAAACAAACAAAAAATACTCCAACAAAAACCTGCTCTCTTGAGCCAAAGGACCAAGTAAAGAGCAACCTAGCAAGACAAACTTAAAAGCAATAACCCCCACACTCTAGTCAAACTTCACAGAGGAAACAGATGCAACCATATCTGTAACCACACCAGCAAGGCCCCATAAGGAGCCTAACCTTCCTCTCTCCCAAGGTGCCCTGAGGTGCCCCAAAGCCCACCACCAATGTGGTCTCAGAGAAGATCAATCAGAGTAAGGGGATTCACACCCCTCCAAAAAAGTGTCAGTAGATTTCATTTCTCCTGAGACTCTCTCCTTGGCTTACAGATGCCCACCTTCTCCTTGTATCCTCGCATGGCAGAGCGAGAGCGAGCTCTGGAGTCTCTCTTCTTGTAAGAACACCAGACTTATTGAATTAGGGCCCACATGACCTCATTTAGCCTTCATTACCTTGGCTTGGTCTTTAAATACAGGGACGTTCTGAAGTAATGGAGGATATAGCTTTAACATATGAATTTGGGAGAAAACAATTCAGTCCATAGCAGTATCATTTATAATAGCTAAAGAAATCAAATACTTAAGTATAAGTCTAACAAAACATGTGACAGATCTGTAGCTGAGAACTGCAAAATGCTAATGAAAGAGATCAAAGGAGATCTAATAAATGGAGAAACGTGCCATGTCCATGGATTGGGAGACACAGTTTAGTTAAAATATCAACCTTCCCAATTGATTTAATGTAATTCCAATCAAAATCCTAGAAAGAATTTTAAAATTCTGACACTAAAATGTATATGAAAAGGTGAATAAATGAAAATACCAAAACAGTTTTGGAAAAGAAAAAGGCATAGGTTTCACACTACCAGTTTTGGGGAGTGTTCTTTTGGGGAGGGGGTAAATTTTTATATTGTGGCAAAATATGTATATGATAAAATTTACCATTTAACCATTTTAAGTGTACAATTCAGTGTCGTTAAGTACATTCACAATGATGTATAACTGTCACTGCTATACTATTATTTACTTCCAACAACTTTTTCATCATCTCAAACAGAAACTGTATACCCATTAAACACTAACTCCTCACTCTTCTTCCCTCAACTCCTGATAACTTCCATTCCACTTTCTGTATGAATTTACCTACTCTAGGTACTTCACATCAATAGAATCATGTATTTGTCCTTTTGTGTCTGTTTAATTTCACCTAGCACAATGTTTTCAAAGTTCATCCTTGCTGTAGCTTGTATCAGGATTTCATTTCTTCTTATGGGTGAAAAATATTCCGTGTGTAAAACACATTTTGTTTATTCATTCATCTTGATGGACAGGTTTTTTTTTTTTTTACCACCTTTTGGCTATTGTGAATAATGCTACTATAAACACTGGTGTACATGTATCCGTTCTTTTGGATATATTCTGAAATGTAGCATTGTTGAGTCCTGTAATTGTATTTTTTTTTTGTATCGGAAATCAAACTTGGGACCTTGCACTTGCGAGGCAGGCAGCAGAACCACTGAGCTAAATCCCCGGCGCCCCCGTAATTCTGTTTAATATTTTGAGGAAACATTATTTTCCACAGCAGTTGCAACATTTTGTATTCCCACCAGCAGTGCACAAAGGTTCAGATTTGTTCATATCATTGCCAACATTTTTTATTTTCAGTTTTATTGATAATGGCCATCCTAATGGATGTGAAGTGATACCTCAAGTGGGTTCAATTTGCATTCCCCTAATGACTAAAAATGACTAATCTTTTTATATGCTTATGCTATTTGTATATCTTCTTTGAAGAAATGTCTTCTCATCCTCTGCCTGTTTTTGAGTTAGTTTGCTGTGGTTTTTTTTGCTATTGATGAGTTGTTGATAGGTTCTTTATATAACTGGGTATTTAAATTTCTGTGAATATTTTCTACCATTCTGTGGGTTGTCTTTTTACTCTCTTGAAAATGTTCTTTGATGAATGAGAGTTTTTAATATTGATGAAGTCCAACTTATTTTTGTTATTTTTACCAGTGCTTTGGTATTATATCCAACAAATCATTGACAAATTTTGTGTCATGAAGATTTTCCCATTTTCTTTTAGGAATTGTATAGATTTAGCTGTTAGGCTTAGATTTTTGATTATTTTGAGTCAATGTTGTATATGGTGTAGGATGAAGGTCCCGCTTCATTCTTTCGCACGTGCACACTACCCAGTTTGAAGATGTATCACAAAGCCATAATCATCAAGTTAGTGCAGTATTGGTGAATAGATATACACATACTAATGCAACAGATTAAGAATCCCAGAAATAGACCCACATAAATATAGTCAACTAATTTTTTTCTTTTTTACTTTTTTTCTTTCTTTTGGTCAACTGTTTTTGTTTTTGTTTTGTTTTTTGTTTGTTTGTTTGGTTGGTTTTATTTCCTGGTTTTGATGGCACTGGAATTAAACCCAGGGCCTTGTACATGCTAGGCAGGTGCTCTACCACTGAGGTACATCCCCAACCCTTTGTTAAAATTGGATTACAGACGTCCACTACAGCTCCCTGTTGGTCAACTGAGTTTTTTTTCTTTTCTTTTCTTTTAGACAGGGTCTCGCTACGTAGTTCAGGCTGGCCTTGAACTCACTATGTAGCCCAGACTGATCTTGAACTCATGCTTGATCAACTGGCTTTTGACAAAGATACAAAGACAATTTATGAAGAAAATTCATTAAGGAAAGAACAATTTTTTCAATTAAAAGTGCTAGAACAACTGGACCTCCCTAGGAAAAATAATAAATAAATACATAAATAAATAAGCTTGAGTGTGGTAGCACATGCCTGTAATCCCAGCCCTTTGGGAAGCTGGGGCAGTAGGATAGAAAGTTTGAGCCCAGACTAGGCAAATTAATGACCATGTCTCAAAAAAGGGGCTGGGAGTGTAGCTCAACATGAAGGCCCTGGATTCAATCTCCAGCACCACACACACACACACACAAAAAGTCACCTAGGAAATTATCACTTTATAAAAAATTCAAACTTTTATTTTTCAAAGAATATTATTTGGAGAATTAAAAGGGGGTCTTTCCTTTCCCTGCCACAGCCATAGACATGAGCATAGTTAGGTTTCAGAAGGGCTCCCCTAGGCTCTGGGGTTGTAGCTCAGTGCCTAGCATGCACAAATCTCTGGGTTTGAGCACCCAGGCACAATTTTTTTCAAAGCATCACAAAAAAAGAAAGGAACCCAGTGAGACCAATGACATAGCCAACTCTGGCCAGCAGACCCAGAAGTTGATCGTAGATAGGCTGATCATCCAAAAGCCAGACTATTCTCTCCTGAGCTGAATGCAGAAAAAAACATCTCAACCCAATAGAAGGGCAGGCATATGGACACAGGGGAGCAAAAGGGTACTGCCAAGGATCCAGTGCCAAAGAAGGTAAGCTGAGTGGATAGGAGTGAGAGTTCTGTGCCAGCTGCACAGAACATGCCATGAATCTGAGCACCACATGTGCCTGCACCTGAAATGAAGAGGAAATGTCAAAGCCAGCTAACTCATGGAACATAGCCATAAGCTGAAGGCAGACAAGGACCGCGAGCAGCTTCCAGCTGACCAGACTGGGGCCCACAGGTCTGGTATCAAGGGAACACCAAGTACAGTGAGGAGGGCCTCCATGCTGGGGGGTGTTTTCAAGACTGTCCACGGAGGAAGACAACAAATTAAAAGCTCCTCCTCGTGTCCATACACAGTAGCCTCAGTGATTACACAGCTCAATCATTCAAATATAACAAGCCTTCACTTGCTTATTTGCTAAGAGAAAGGGAGAGGAGAGGAGAGGGAGAGGGAGAGGGAGAGAAACAGAGAGAATATGAAAAGCCAAACCACAGATTGGAAGAAAATATTTGCAGATCACATATCAGATAGAGGACCTGTATCCAGTTCTCAAAATTCAAAAATAAGAAAAACAACCCAATTTTTTAAATGAGCAAAAGGACTCTCAAAACTCAATAGACAAAAAATTCAATTATAAAATGAACAAAAGACATGAACAGATATTTCACCAAAGAGCAGCTACAGATGGCAAATAAGCACATTAAAAAAATGTCCAACATCATTAGCCATTAGGGAAATTCAAATCTGAGACCATTCTAGAACAGTTAAGTAGATGTGAAATGGACAACTAAAATAACATGTAATAAGAGGTGAGTGTGCAGAGAAGCTGAATCTCTCATACATTGCCAGTGGGAATATAAATGGTGTAGCTATTCAAGAAAGTCTGGACATTTCTTACAAAATTCAATATGTACTTATGATACAACACAGCAATCGCAGTCTTAGGCATTTATCCTAGAGAAATATAAACTTGTGCTCACAAAAAACCTATTCATGAATGTTCATATTAGTTCTATTTATTATATCAAAATATTGGAAACAACTCAAATGTCCTTTAATGAGTGAATGGTTGAACAAACTCTGGAACATCATATAATACAATATTATTTGGCAATATAAAGATAGGAACTCCTGATACATGCAACAACCTTATAAACATCAAGGGTATTATGCTTACTGAAAAAAAGCCAATCTCAAAAGACTACATACTGTATTATCACAGTCTTAAAACATTCTCTAAATGACAAAGCAAGAGAAATGAAGAACAAATTAGTAGTTGCCAAGGGAAAGAAATGGGGAGGAGGTACAGGATGCAAATACAAAAAGGTAACATAATGGAGCTCTTTTTCAGAGATGAAGCTGTTCTACACATGGGATAAAATTGCATAAACTATACTCAGCACACACAAATAAATACAGGTTTTTTAAAATGACAAAAACTTGGTAAGGTCTGTGGTAAGTTAACTAAGGTACCAGTGTCAGTCTTCGAGTTTTGATGTTTGTATTAGTTTCCTGTGGCTGCCATGACAAAGTCCCACTGGATGGATGGCCTAAACAATGGCAATTTATTTTCTCATTGTGCTGGAATCTAGGAGTCCAAGTTCAAAGTTCTGGCAGATTTGCTTTCTCCTGAGGCTTCTTCCCTTGGCTTGTAGATGAATGGTTTGTCTCTACATCTTCACATGATCTTTCCTCTGAGCACATCTGTGTCCTAAAGGAGAGATGAATCTCTTCTTTAAGGATACCAGTCATGTTGGGTTAAGATCCACCCAGATGACCTCAGTTTACCTTTAAAGACCCTACTACTACATGCAGTCATCACATTCTGAAGTTCTGGGTGTTAGGATTTCAGCATATGAATTTTAAGGGAAGACATTCAGCCCGTACAATATTGTACTACAGCTATATGTCACCACTGGAGAATGCTGAGTAAGCACACATGGATCCCTTTGTGGTATGTTTGCAACTTTCTGAGACTCTATAATTATTTTAAAAGTAACAATCTTACACAATAGGCATAAGATTTGAAAAAGACTCATACATGAATGAAATGTATATATATGTGAATGGCAAATAAACACATAAAAAGATGCTCAACATCATTAGTAAGGGAAATACAAATTAAAACCAGAATGAGAAAGCATAATATTTTTGTTACAATGGTTAAAATAAAAAATACTGTGATGAGGATACAGAGCAATAGGAACTCTCACAATTCAAAACAGTACAGCCATTCAGGAAATCTGTTTCTTGTTTTGTTTTATTTTGAGACAGGGTCTTACTGTGTAGTTCAGGCTGGCCTTGAACTCACTGTGTAGCCCAGGCTAATCTTGAACTTGTGGTGATCTTCCTGCCTCAGCCTCAGGAAATCAGTTTCTTATAAACACATTTATCACATGACCCAGCAATCCCACCTCTACATATCCTAAAGAATGAAAATTATATTCACCAAAGCTTGTATGTGTTCACAGCAGCAGTATTCATAGTGAATACAATGACCTAAATGTCCTTCAGTGGGTGCACAGATAGACAAACTGTGATATATCACACAAGGAATACTGTTCAAAGATAAGAGGGACAAACTATGCATACATGCAACAACATTGATGAAACTCAAATGTGTTATGCTATTTGAAAAATTCCATTTACATGACACTCTGACAAAGGCAAAAAATAAAACCACTCCAGGTCTCTTTTGGTTACTATTTGCATGGTATATCATTTCCATCCTATCTTCAAACTATTTGTGTCTTTGAATCTAATCTGCATCTGTAATAAGTAGCAGATGTTGAACTATACTTTCGTTAACTCACATGTCAATCTCTGCCATATTATTAGAGGGTTTAATCTAATTTCATTCACACTGATAAGGTAGGATTTACATCTGCCACTTTGCTATTTGTTTTCTATGTCTTTTTTATTTTTCTTCCTCCATTGCTGCCTTCTTCTGTACTAAAATAAAAAAGTTTTTGTTTTTGGGTTTTTGAAACAGGGTCTCACCATGTAGTTTAGAGTGTCCTTGAACTCATTATTTAGCCCAGGCTGGCCTCAAACTCACAGCGATCCTTCTACCTCAGCCTCCCAAGTGCTGAGATTGCAGGAGTGCACCACCACACCTACTGTAAAATCAGTATTTTCTATTGTACCATTTTAATACTCCTGGGGTATATGTGTATGTTTACTGGGGATTGGACCCAGGGCCTTCACATTGAGTTATAGGCCCACCATGTTTTTATTTTTTATTTTGAGACAGGGTCTTGCTAAGTCACTAAGCTCCCAGCCTGGGAATTTGCAATCCTCCTGCCTCTGCCTTTCCTGGTTTTTTTAACTATATTTTTAAGTTATTTTCTTAGTGGTTGTCTTGCAAATTACAGTAATACAATTTTTTTGGTATTGGGGATTGAACTAATGGCTTTCACACTAAGCTACATCATACCACCCCTGCCTTTTTTGAGACAGAGTCTCATTAAGACACTAAGTTGCCCAGAATGAACTTGAATTTATGATCTTCCTGTCTCAGCCTCACAAGATCTGGAATTATAAGCATGTGCCACCATGCCCAGCATAACACCTAACTTTTACCAACTCATTTGGTAATTTCAATAGCATATAAAACTTTGCTTAAATTCAATAGTGTACAATAACTTTGCTCCTGTTTAGCTCCATTCCCTCTGCATGCCTGTGCTGTTATCATCGTGCAAACTACATTTTATACATTGTGTCCCTACCAATTCAGACTCCTTGAAGAGCTTTGAGATAAAATTCACAACCATACAATTCATTCACTTAAAGAGTATAATTCAATGGTTTTTAATGCATTCTTAGATTTGTAATAACCAATCCAGTCCATTTTAGAACATTTTTATCACCTCGAAAGAAACAAAAACAAAAATCCTGTTTCTTTTAACTATCATCCTTCTTTCCCAATTATGCCCAGACCTTAAAGAACCACTAATCTGTTGTCTGTCTCTACCAATTTGCCTGTACTGGGCATTTCATATGAATGGAGTCATACATTACAGAGCCTTAGTAAATGGTTTTTTCTACTTAGCATGTTTTCAAGGTTTGTCAATGTTTTATCATTCATTAGTACTTCATTTCTTTTTCTGTCTTTCTATTAGTATCCATTTCTGGGCTTCTTCTCTCACTTTTAGCAGTTCAGTAATAGAGTCCACAAAGCCCTGGTAATGAAAGTTGCACATTTTCTCAATTTCTCGGCCATGATTGCGGATGCGAGTTTCAAGCTTCTGCATGAGTCGTCCATATTCCTCACCATCATAGACAGACCTGAGCGCGGGCCGGATGGAGGCCGTGGGTGCTCTTGATCTCTCGCAGGATCTGCTCATGCTCCGCTGCCGATTCCAGGCTCTCCGCCTCTGCCGTCTTACCCTGCTCCATAGACTGGGGGCGCCGGACACCGCGTCCCCTCCTTCAGCTAGGCTCACCTTTTGCTCCTCACACTCCGTCTCACCCGAGGATCCACAGCCGCCCCCATTTCTTTTTCTTTCTTTAAAATGTGTTTCCAAATATAGCAGTTTAAGATTTTGAAATTTTTCAAGTATGGCAAAATATGTTTAACCTAAAACTCATCATCTTACCCATTTTTAAGTGTACAGTTCAGTGCCATTAAATATATTTGCATTGTTGTGCGATCACCACTACTTATAGAAAGCTTTTCACCCTGAAAAACTGAAATTCTGTATTCATTAAACAATAACTCCTCTTTCCCTCCTCCCCTCAGCCCTGGCAACCACTATTCTACTCTTTGTGTCTCAGTTTGACTACTGTAGGTACCCCATAGAAGTGTAATTATACAGCACTGTATTTGTCTTTTATGACTAGCTTACTTCACTTGGTGTAATATCTTCACGGTACTACCATGTTGCAATGTAGGCCAGAATTTCCTGCCTTTTAAGGAATTTCCCATTGTCTATTTGTATGTACCACATTGTACTTAATTTAGTCCATCAATGCAGCCTGGGTTGCTGTTACCCCTTGACTATGGTGAATAATGTTTCAACTCCAGGGAATAATGCTATGAATGTGGGGGTGCAAATATCTCTTTGAGCCTTTGCTTTTAACTATTGTAGGTATAAAAACCAGAATTGCAATTACTATATCATATGGTTGTTCTGTTTAATTTTTTGAGAAATCATCATATTGTCTTCAAAATTAACTATACCATTTTACATTCACACAAATAGTGCAACTTCTCCACATCTTCTCCAACAGTTTTTTGGGTTTTTTTAAGAAAAGGTTGATTTTTGGCTCATGGTTTTACAGATTGAATCCTGTTGTTATTTGTCTCCAAAGGAGAAACAACATAGTGAAAGAAAATGAAAATGATAAGTAACTACCATATAAAAGCCAGGAAGGAGAGCATTAAAAAGTGCTTGAAAGTAAGGGCACCTCCATGATTCAACCACACACAGCAGAAATGTGCTGTTTTCATAGCCTGCATATCTCTCAAGCCAAACTGTAACTGGCTTTTGGGTCTTGGTGAAATTCCTTCCAGGTTCTTGTTGTCCCGGACAAAGAATTGGACAAGACACACAGAAAAAGTAGTGGGGATGTACATTTATTGAAGATAGAAAAAAAAGTGTGCTCTGCACAGTGAGGGTGGGCTGGTGAACAGATCCACAGCAGCCATAAGGATAATGGAGAAGGTTTCTTGTATCTGGAATTCTTGGCTTGGTGCACCCTTCATAGAAAGAAAGCATTTGGGATGATTGTCACAGCAAAAACTGACTTGGCTTGGGACCAGATTCAATCGGTCCTATCAGAGACTTGCTTGGTTTAGAACCAGATTAAAGGATTGAAGGATTAAAAATACAACTCTTCTGACTGGTCCTATGTTCCTAAGTGCTTAGGAACTTGTGTGTGCTCTGGGACTCATGACTTTCACAGATTCTTCCCATCTGTTTGACCGGTTTTGCTCCAGCCCTAAAATCCTACCTGATCTCCCCCTGAGAGGCTGAATCCACATAATTCTTTATGAAATGCTGAGGGAGTGGAGGTCTCTTTTTTCTTATAGCTCCTTCCTGCTAAAAGGGGCTGTGGGCCTTACCTACTAGGCATTATGTTCTCTCCAACTACATTCAGATGTTTCCAGCTGGGCTGAAAAGAACATGTCAGAAAACAATGAGAAAAGAGTTAGTTTCTATATGTCAAGAATTGTTGAGCTACCTATTCAATGGGAAAAAATTCTGTGATTTTGTCAGTAGAAGCATGGGCTGTAGTCTGGATCATCATCTGAAGCCTTGAATAGATGAGCTTGACTATTAGGTTGAGGAGGCAGAACCCAAATATGAGAAGGAGCAGATCAGACTATTTCTTGGTCTAAAAGGTGGATGATGACAGATAGAGCAATTAGAGACATTATTTTTCCATGCTATTATGTATTTGGAAGATGTTTTCTAAGAAGATTTATTTTCATGGTTCCTGTGGAAAGAAAAGCATGGTGAAGGGGAATATTAGATAAACTAGCAAGAGCCTGAGAGCCTTAGCCTTAGCACGATTATCCACATTATGAATCCAGTGAAAAAGCAAGAGTCCAAATACTGATGACCATGTAAGCTATGGTGGATCAGAGGTCATTAGTGACTCTGTTCACCTGCACACAGAGCAGGACTAGTCTTGCTTTTGGAAGAGGATCCCAGATCTTCCAGAGAGAGGCTCATAGGCTTTCTCTTTTGGGTAGTCTTTTCCCTCAGACAGTTCAAGTGGGGCTGGCTTTATCCTAGAAAGGTGAATCCAGTTATCTATCTCTGCCACTTTACTGCATGGGTGTGGCAATGTTCACTGAAAAGGGGCCCTTTCATTTTGTTTTGTTTTTGTTTTTTGGTACCAGGGATCAAACTTGGGTCCTTGCACTTGCGCAGCAGGTGGCGAAGCCATTGAGCTAAATCCCCAGCCCTCATTTTGGTTTTAACTGGAAGGAATCCCTTCTTTCCAAGCTTTAATGAGTACTTGGTCTCCAGGGTAGACACAAGGTGGTCCCCCTGGGCCAGGAGCTGCCAGGAATTTGTTTCCATATAGTTGTATTTGGCCCAGTTTAATAAGTTGCTGTAAAGAGTCTTGTGGCCTCTGGGTCTACTACCATATCAGAATATAGAAAAGGACTCCCATGTAGCATCTCAAATGGACTCATACTTAGCCCAGTTTGAGGGTATTTTGAATCCTCATGAGGGCCAAGACTCAGAAGTCTCTTGGCAAAGTTTTGCCAGAGTTTATTTTAGGGTCTGGTTGGCTCTTTTAACCTTTTCAGAGGACTGAGTTCTCCATGCAGAATGGAGATAGTATTTTATTCCTAAAGCCTTTGCCAAAATTGAAGAACTGCACCAATTTTAATAGTAAATCTCTTCTGAGTAAGGGAGTAAGACACTGTAGTACAATTAAAACCTAATGATTGAATATTAGCCCTTTGAATTGATATGTCAAAGCAAGAGTAAAGAAGCTCTAACTAAGATCCTCCTTGACCCCAATTATGTCTATAGATCCATAGGAGTGTTTTCCAGAGAAGAAAGTTAAAACAGAGTAAGGCTGGGTATACTGGTGCATGCTTATAATCCCAGGACAGGAGGCTGAGGCAGGAGGATCGCTGTGAGTTTGAGGCCAGCCTGGGCCACATAGTGAGTTCAAGGCCAGCCTGAATAACAGAGAGAGACCTTGTCTCAAAAATAACAAATATCAATCAGAGTAAGCCACTTTTTAATCTATACAGGATTGAATCTGCTTACCTATGACCTCCAAGGTCATCCAGGGTTCCTCACAAAAAGATGGAGATGTCCATGGACAGGTGAAATGGAAAGGAACAAAGGACAAAACAGAGACTAACAGTCTCAAAGCTTGGCAGAGATTGATGGTCTCAAGGCTGACAGTCTAAGGCTTCTTCCTCCTGCTAAACCCACAAAGGTCGCTGTGCCCAGAAGATGAACTGCTGAAACACAGCTGCCTACCTCCTTGTCTTAAAGATAAATTGTAAAAACAACATTACCTCCACCTCCCTACCCTTTGCTAAGTTCTGCTTCTGTAAAATTCTGCTTTCTCCCCGACCCTGGCTGAAGAACAAATAAATATGAGAACAAATGGAGAAATGGGCTTAGACTCTGGAAAGTGACTTCTGCTGGGCCCACTAGCAAATAAACCTGCCCTTCCCTTCAATTCCCTGAGTGCCACTCTCTTCTTTGGTCTGCCTGCCCTCCAAATGCCATTTTACAGGGACATTGCAGTTTCCCCTGGAATTCTTCAGTCCTCTTCATCAGAGCAGAAGGAGAAGGTTTTGGCTGGCCTAGCCCCACTCTGGGAACTGGAATAGTCAATCCTGCAGTGCCATGAACCAGACACATCAGCCACCTGACTCACAGAGCATGGCCTGGGAAGTAGTCTAGTACAGTCATGAGCCCAGTGTCCCATTTCTTTGCACTTAAAGCAGGAATTCTTTCCTTGATTGCCCCTGGGTTTTCTATGGATGACTTGGGTATCCTTAAAGCACTGCCAATTGCAAACATCATAATTTTGGCCTGACCTTGTTCTCAGTTCCTCTACTTTTATCCTCCTCCAGATCTTGATTGTTGAACACAGAAAAGGCTATGTCCAGCAACTGGATCAAAGGTTCATGGGGGCTCATCTGAAGTTTGTTTTGTTTTGTTTTTTGTTTTGGGGTTTTATTTTTGTTTTTGTTTGTACCCAGAATCAAACTGCCCTTGTGAGGCAGGTGTGGTGCCACTGAGCTAAATCCCTGGCCCCCATCTGAAGTTTTTGTAATTTATGCCAAATATTTGAGGCTGATTCACTAATGAAATGTGTCCCATTAGTTCCTATCCCTCCTTGGAAGATGGATTTAAGTTTGGATGTTTATAGAGAGCTTCTATGAATCAGGAATGAAAGATGGCTGGATTTTCCTCTTTCCCCTGTGTAACCCCTCTCACTTTTTCATAATTAGCAAGTTTCTTAATGCATCTTTTTATTCCCATGGTAAGAGCAGTCATCATTTTGGACCTCATGTTTAGTCCATTCTCACTATTATAGTCCCAGTTTGGTTCTGTCAGAGGGACAGTTACCTTTCTGGAGTGATTCCCTTTTCTTTCTGCAGCATATCTCCTAGCCTCTTTTGGGATTTTTTGTTTTTCACCTGAGGTACAATAAGTGGCCAAAACAAATTGGACATTTTGCCATTTGTCTTCATTATTTTTCTCACTGCTGAGACAAAATACTCGACACCCAAAGTTAAAGAAAGGAAGGTTTAATTGGCTCACAGTTTTTAGAGGTTTCAGTTCATAGTTGGCTGCCTCCAAGGCAGGGTGGCATGACAGAGGGGCATTGCAGAGGAGAAACAGTTCATAGCAGGCAGAAGGCAGCAAAGCAGCAAAGTAGCAAGTAGCAAGCAACAAGCAATGACCTTCTTTTTGTCCCATGTATTCCATTTTAAGGGTGGGTAGCACACACTCCCAGTGTGGGACACCCTTAATCTTACCCAGAACTATGCCAAACCAATCAGTGGACTAATTTAGTAATCACACACCCTTGAGCCCAGCATCACACACTCCAGATTTCTAGATCCAGTCACCAATGAAAAGCCCCACCTATGACCACATGGGTCTTTGGGGTACATCTAGACACAAGCCATAACACCATGAGAGGTCAAAAGAAAGAGCCAAAGTTTGAAATCCATCTCCAAACCCACTAGGATCTTCTAAAAATTGGTCTAAGTGTTCTTTGCATTGTTGACTTCTGCCACTGAAAAAGGAGCCTGGACTCAAGTAGTTCCCTCTATTCCTGGGACCTCTCTTAGAGGCAGGATGAGTTGTGAGTTGCAAGAGTAAAAACTGCACTCTGAGTACTTCTTTTGGGGCTTAATGCTGTCTGAGAAGCATAAGGAGGGAGCTGTGGAATAGTGGCTATCTCTGGGGATCTAACTACTGATGAAGTTTCTGTGGATGTGGGGAGGATGGGACTGATTTCCTGGTCTGAGGACTCTAAGGAGGAGGTTGAGGAGATCTCCCAGTATGGTTTCATTAAACATGTTGGGGAAACCCACATGCCCCTGAGAAACAGGTGGGGGCCTGAGGATGGGATCATCAATGATATCTGTCTCCCCTTTGGGGGCATCTTTAAGCACCATACGTCTTGGACCTTTGGAGTGGGATGGTTTCTGATAAAGAGGCATAAAAACCTGACCATAAGGGATTTCAGACCCTTTTCCATGCCTTTTGCACCAAAGATCTAACTAAAGAATAGTATTGTAATTTAGACTGACATTCTGTGCCCATTTCTTGCGATTTCCCAGTTTATCCTAAGTTTTAATGGTGAGGTTGGTGGGATGGGCACAGTGTTTCCTATCATGCTTCATGGGATCTATGGAGAGAAAGAAGAGACTAGGTCTGGGGTTCTTCTGAGAGTATCTCTGGGGGCATCTCCCATAAACTTAAATTGTGTTACCAGATGTCTCTGGTGAAACAGAATGTTTTCTTCTTCTTCTTTTTTTTTTTTCCTTAGACCTCTCCATAGCCTGCAGTCTACTATGCTACTATGACTCCTTAAAGACCAGGGTGGAGTCCCCTACTGGCTACATCTAACTACTTGAGAAACAGTATCCCTCCCTTTTATCCTGATAATAAAAGACTTTAATAATTTCTTTTTGGTAGCAGGGATCAAACTCGGGATCTTGCGCTTGAGAGGCAGTCAGTGGAACCACTGAGCTAAATCCCCACCCCTTTAATAATTATTTTTAAGGCAGTAGAGATAGACACCTGCTCCTCAGCATTAAAGAAAAAACAAGCCTCAGAAAGTACAAAGATAGGGTCTGTTATCTATTGACTAAAATAGTCCAGCTCTGCTTCCCTACTCAACAATCTCCATTTTCTGTCCCTTTGTTTTGCTCAGGCCCTCAGGCACATGTTTCTAAATTACCTGAGTTTCTGTTAGAAGAAACAAACAGGGGCTCTAACCAGATTTAGAAGGGAAGGGAGGAGGCCCATGTTCCCCAAAAGCAGAGACCATAGCTCTAATGGGGAGATTTCCTGGTATCCCCGAAAAAGGTTGGGAAACATGTGGAAAGCTGAACTGAGATGGCTCCCTGAGGTTTAGAAAATGGGATCCTGAGGCTAGTGACTCATTAACTATAGCTAGAGATAAAAGGACAAAAAGCCCAGATGAAAATTTGATCACAGTGAGCACAAAAAGGGACACATTGGGGTAGGTGGCTACTCAAGCAGGAGACTAAGTTAGTGACAGCTATTCCCCCTACAAAAAGACTGAAAAAGCTGAATGAAGAAGTATTGAGAAGAACAAAAATGTGGGAACAAAAGAGACATATTAACTTCAGGTCACACACATACCAGTATATAATCTGCATGGTGTGTAGTTTTTTGCACCCAGCAGAGCCTAATATGGTTTATTCTGAGACTGAGTGTGTGGCAGAGGCCCTGGCAGCTCTTGACGGACTTGTGCCCACTATGAGTGACAGGAGGCGTTGGGGTGGGGAAAGACATACAGAGAAGAGAGAAAAATAAAAAAGTAAAATCCTTTCCCCAAAAAAGGGTACTCACCAAGAAATATTATTGGCGACTTGGTATCAGGGATATTCTTTACAGGTTCTTGGTGTCCTGAAAAGATTGGAGAAGACACACAGAAAAGGTAGCAGGATGTACATTTATTGAAGATGGAAAAGAAGTACACTGTACAGAGTGAGAGGATGCTGGTGAACAGACTCACAGTGGCCCCAAACAGTTCTTATTTTCTGTTTTCTTTTTTTCCTTTTAACTTGAGTCCTTGCACTTGCAAGGCAGGAGGCGGAACCACTGAGCTAAATCCCCGGCCCCTTATTTTCTATTTTCTGAGAGTAACTACTGTGGGCTGGGGATTTAGCTCAGTGGTTCCACCGACTGCCTCGCAAGCAGAAGGATCTGAGTTCGATCCCCCGTACCAAAAAAAAAAAGTAACTACCCTAATGGATTCGAGGCAGTATCTTGTGGGCTTGTTGTTTTTCTCTTCTTGTGTTTTGCTTTGTTTTTGTGCTGAGGATTGAATCCAGGACCTCGTGTATGTTAAGCAAGTGCTCTACCACTGGGCTGTATCCCCAGCCCTCTTGTTTCTGATTTGCATCTCCCTAATGATTAGTAATGTCTGAGCTTCCTTTCATGTGCTTATTGACCATTTGTACATCTTCTTTGGAGAAATCTCTATTCAAGGCTTTTGCCCATTTTTGAATTGGGTTGTTTATTATTTTTGTTCTTGGGTTTTGAGTTTTCTATGTATTTTGGATGTTGGCCTTAACAGATATGTGATTTGTAAATATTTTCTCCCATTCTGTGAGTTGCCCTTTTGCTCTATTGATAGTGCCTTAAATGAACAAAAGTTTTAAATTTTCACTTAATCCTATTTATTTTCCCTATGTTGCTTGTGCCTTTTTTGTCATATTCAAGAAATTGTCACCAGTGTCATGAAGCTTTGACCTATATTTCTTATGAGTTATATAATTTCATCTCTTATATTTAAGTCTTGATACATCTGAGTTAATTTTTGAATATGGTATTAGATAGGGGTGGTGTCCACCTTGTAGTTATTATGAATAAACCTGCTATGAACTTTTGTGTGTACAGGTTTTCATTGCTCTTGGATACATACTTATGATTTCTAGGTCAAATATAAATTCCTTTTCATTTGTTTGTTTGTTTGACTTTTTGTTTGTTTCAGATAGGGTCTCATTATTTAGTTTAAACTGACTTTGACCTCACTGTGTAGCCCAGGTTGGCCTTGAGCTTGCATTTATTCTCCTTCCTTAGTCACCTAGGTTCTGGAATTACAGGCATGCGCCACGCTGCCTAGCTAAAAATTCTTATGTTTAATTGTTTGAGGAACTTCCAGACTGTTTTCCAAAGTTTTAACATTTTGTATTCTTACCAAAGAGTACAAGGGTTCCATTTCTCCATATCTTCACCAGAAATTGTTATTACTGACTTTTTTTTTACTATACTCATCTAAATGGGGGTGAAGTGGTATCTCAAGGTGGCTTTGATTTACATTTCCTTGATTTGGGGGGGGGGGTGGTACTCGGGACCTTCCACTTTCAAGGCAGGAGGTGGAACCACTGAGCTAAATCCCTGGCCCCTTGATGATTTTTTTTTTTAAACTCTGATCAGATTTTATTCAGCAAAGCAGTTTTTCATGAATGCTTAAGGTCAGTGTATAGTCAGCTCAGATTCCAGTATCAACTTGAGTACCTCATCATGAATATTTATGCCAGAATGACAACAGTAAGGCATTGCAAGATGCTACATCATCTAAGATTAAGCTGTATTTTCCATATCACAACTTTTAGGACAGTAAAGTATAACTAATGTACTCTACAATAAATAAAGATTTTTAAAATGTGTTGCTTAGCCCTTATTGAACAAATTATTAATTAGCTTATTCTTTACTCCAGTTAATAAAGGTTTGATTGTATTTCAAGAACTCTGAATTTTCCAAAGATAAAAAATTGGTTATTTGCTATGAGAAAAAGCTTAAAAGCACATTCACACTTGTCCTTGAAAGCATTTTACATCATTTATAACTTCTCGTGCCTGATGACATGGCTCATATAGCAAAAAGAATTATATGCAAAGGATAATTACAGGGCAATCTTCCCATCTCCACTTCCTCCAAAAACCCACACTTGGCCTCAATGTAAAAATTACATTTCATTGCCATGCTACAAAACATATGAAGTTGGCACTGATAGGGAGAAATAGAGAACAAACAGTGGGAAGGGATGGAGGATAAATGATGATGTTACGTATACAAGGTTTTATTTTAATTAACAGTGGTTAAGTTTTGCCAATATTAAAAATGCAAACCAAAATGCAAAATGCTGATATGAAACAGCATTGAAATACAATGTATGCATAGTACAGTATCACTTATGTCTTTTATTAGAGAAATACGGAATGTTTATAAAAGAAATTAGCCATAGGGGGTAAAATTCATATTTCATATACAATTTGGCAATGATAGTCCCACTGTTAGACAATTTTTATAAAAGAAAAAATTAAAAATCTAATAAGCTACCTTTATACAAAGTTGCTGTATTTATGCCTTTATGTAGGAAAAGAACATATTTATAATGCAAATTAGAACATACAGTAATCTTACAGTATTATACAATGTAATGAAAATAAAAACATAACAGTTTGTCCTTTATAAAATGTGTATTTTGCATTTACTAATTCAAATATGGCACACTGGTGACTACTGTACTATTACTATCAGTCTGTTTCCATGCTATAACTGTCTAATTGTCATAGAATTGTAACTGTAATGATGCTACAAAAGAATTGTGTTATATTAAAAAAAAAATGAGGAAGTAGAAATGGGGAATTGAGATGTAAAGAACAAGAAAAAGACAGGATGCTGGTTTGGGCAGAGTACATTGTGTTATATCATAAAATACTGTTAACTTTTCAAGCCAAAAACATTTTCTATACATTCTGTAATTTCATACCAATGCTTTTATTCAAATTTGGCAAACATCCAGGAAAAGGTAATTAGTATCATATACCTCATATATCAGAAATATGAATGAAATGCCAATATATCAGTTATATCTGAACAATGTCTCTGATGGTATGTCTGTTTCAAGAATATATATATATATGCACACACACATACTACGCATTGCACAAAACACTTGGGCATTATGGGTTAGGAACAGCACAGGGGATTTGGGAAGTACTTTTTAGCTAGCTAAAACTTTTCCCTTGAGGCAAATACAGGGTGGCACATTGTTGGGAAACTATGAAAACGTAAGGCCCCTGTCCCATTTTTAATAGAACATTATTGAGGTACATTTTTATATGCTGTGCCACAGATGGGGGGAGGATAAATACCAGTTTGACTTAGTTTTACAACATTGAACTGAGGGTCAACATTAATATCTATAAAAACAAAGATTGCTTAGCAAATTTTCTTAAGTCCCAAATGCAATCTATTGTGGATATACTGAGAATGAAAAGCTTTTTCACTGAGTCTTCAAGAGTAAAGTGCCTATCTCATACTCCACAGAAGCAGTAAATAAAAGGATCATTTACCAATCTTCTGGAGGGAGGGAAGGCACCATATTTTCATTTTTTAAAAAAAGATGAAACTGGGAAATGAAACACACTAAAAAAAACACAGGTAATACCCATATCAGCTTCTAACCCTGATCTGGGATAAATGCTGTTACGATCTATATGGATAAAAGAGGCTTCTTTTGGGGGGTGGGGCAAACCCAAATAATGGGGTCACACGATCTATCAACAAAAATGGGTACCTAAAATTAGATTCACCTCAGAAAATCTGAGACATATGGCCATAATTATATGCCAATAAAATATCTCATGGTAAAATGCACCTAGTAATAGGTACACTCTTTCCAAGACAGCTTAATACCCATTACTAGACTACTGCAAAGGGCAAGTAGTATTCTAAATTATTTTTTTAAATAGGAGTACAGATGACACCCAGAAGACAATTAGAATAAACACCAGTTGAATATCTCTTTGTAATATTCTTATAGTACCCTAAAATCAAATTATTAGCAGACAAATTGGTCCCGTTTTCATTCTTAAAGCACACAATATTTAAAGCAAAAACTTACTGATTATATTAGAATTACCTAAAAAAATATAAAAGCTAATTAGGATCTGAAAGTGAAAAGGGTGAGGGAAAAAGAGAATAAAATATCCAACCTCCAAAACAAATAAATGTATCAGCCCTTTCATTTGGAGATTAGTGTTCTGCTGTGACTGCTTGTTTCAAGGAAAACCATTTGCATTGGTTGTATCCTAATTCCTATTCCACATTACAATAATCACTACATAAATTTGGCACAAGTAGCAAACTACTTAAAACAAAGATAAATGGAACAATACATTTAAAATGGAAATTGTATTAGGGAAACTGCACATCTATACTACTGCTCTTTTAAAGAGAACAGTGAGCATTTTAGTAAGCACCAAGTTCACAGGGCGGGGAAAAGGAAAAGCAGAAAATTTTGCTATGCTAATAAACCAATGGCACTGGAAATGATAAAGACACCTGTAGTTAGGTTTTTTTTAATGGTCCCACTATATTGTTATGCTAATGTATTCATTGTCCTATAATTAGGTTATATATTGAATAAACTGGATTTTATAAGACTGAAACTTTTTCATGTTAAATTAGCTTTAGAAACATTTGATAGACCCAGATCATAACTTCCAACTTCCTTGTTTTTAGAGAAACAGCACTATTTTACAAAGTTACTTCACCTTCTTTTTACTCTATCTTCTTGCATTCTCTAGTGTTTGGGAATTTGGAATATTCTTGATTTTCTAAGAGTTTTGACATCTGGACTCATCAATTTATAGAAACTTCAGTTCATTTTAAATCCTAAATTATGACACAATCTCATTACTACAAGACTTCCACTGTACCTGCTACGCTGGCAACAATATTAACATTCCACTGAAATCAAGGGATAATCAAGATCCAGCTACAAGTGAAAGGACAGCAGAGCTGAGGAACACTAGAGTGGACAGAGTACAACTGTAGCCGTGTAGCTGAAGAAAATCCCTGCTAAAGTGCTGGGGAGAGTGCCCACAGAGAACACACAGTACCTTTAGGGAACTTTGCATGTTTAAAGGACCTTCCTTTTTTTTTTTCCTCAACTGCTAAAGCGATCATCTATGGACACAAGTGAAATTTAAAATCAAAAGAATGTTTTTATCAACTTGAAAAGTAAACAGCATATAAATAAATACTGGACAAGGGCAAAGCTGTTATAGAATAACAGCAAGTTCCAAATGAACCTTCAAAACCATAATTTGACAAAAATGCAAACTAAGTAATAGTGAACACATAATCCAATTTCAAAACTACATACAAACTCAAACATTTTAAATTGAAAAAAAACATTAAGCAATACAGTAAGTTATCCCAAACACCAAAATAAAAACCAAAGGTAAATGGGAACCGAACAGCAAAAATACCTGCAGAAAACAATGCCTTATCAATAATCTATAGGATACTGGGGCCAGGGATTTAGCTCAGTGGTTTCACCACCTGCTACCAAGCGCAAAGACCTGAGTCCGATCCCTGGTACCAAAAAAAAAAAAAAGAAAGAAATAATCTATAGGATAGAAACTTCAAGAGATCATGGTTCAGATTTTCAATTGTTTTTGGGTAAAGTGACCTGAGACTGATTCTTAAGCCCACTGTAATTCAGAGTAAGACATCTGGACATGCCCTTCAAATGACATCATGAGATGAGTAAACAGAAAATCTTGTCTCCTGCCTACCTTTCAACACACCAACAGCAAACTATATTCACGACATAGGATTCTTTCTAGTAACACTGAAGGCAAAAGAGCTGACTGGTATACAAGGAGGTGTGGTACTTCCATTTCCTTTACACATGTTTTGGCTCAAGTCAAAAAAAGCCTTTGATTAATGAAATAAAGGATTCTTCATGTTACATACTGGAGGCCACATACTGTGATCTACAAATATCACTTTCAAAGTCTAGAGTTATCTGTTAGCAATGCACATTACCAAGAGGCTTTATAAAAAGTTTTAAATGCCAACTGTGACTTAGACATGAAAGATATGCATAAGTCCGAAGTATTGAATAAAAATCAACCGGCATGTCTTTCACTTCAACTCTCATTTTAAATAGGCACTGTGAAATGGGAATGCTGCTGTACAATAATGAATAGTATATAATGAAATTAGTGTTAAGGAGTACCTGCTCTACAATAATTCCCTTTAGTTAAAGATGCACATGAAATACTCAGAAAAAAATTTTTTTAATCAGTCTATAAAAGGAGTTAGTGTAGAAATGAAAATGAAGCATTTGCATCTTCATTTTTAAAAAAACTTCACAAAGGTGCAAACAACATAATGCTTTCCAGGCTCACATGGGCAGATCAGTACTATTATGTCTAGTTTTCCTAGATGTACCATCATCTCGTGGCAGTGCTTTCTGCAAATTGGACGTAGCAGCAGTTCTCTCGATGTCTATCACAGCATACAGCTCTGTGCGCCTTGTAGGGGGTTGTGGCAGGCGAGTGGTAGGTGTTTTTGGAGTCTGAGGATTGTCAGAGTCACTGCCACCTTCCAAGTCAACCTGTACATAATTGAGTTGCCTGTGTTCTAAACTCGGGTGTCTGATATCAAAGTTAAAGACTGTTGGTGTACAGTCTCGACGCCTTGAATATTCTATTTTGTGAGCACTTGCTGACACTGTTAAATTCTCTGTATTTACATAGTTATGCATTGGATCTAGATTATTATGGTAGCCATTTAGAGATGGAGTCTTTGGTCCTAAATTGTCATCTCAATCCCTACTTAGCTTGCGGGCTTCCCAAACAGGAGGCAACGATGGTAAATTTTCATAGTTTAATAACGTAGTTCTTCTCTGAGCTGAGTTGTTGATATTCTGGGTATCTGAGGTATTAGTGGATGTCAGACGACCTCTCCTGACCCCTGAGGCACTAGGGATAGATAGCCCATTTATATTTTCATACACCAGTTTGTTAACCTAAGGTGCATCTCTGCGTTCATCACCGTCATAGCCAGTGTCCCATTCTGTGTTATTTGCACCATTTCCACTAACTTGGTCTCTTCCAAGTTGCTCCAGTTTCTCTTTTTCCATTAAATGCTTCTGAAAAGGAGTTGGTCCTAAAACAAATTTGACTCCTTCGGGTTCAAGATGAAGCTGAGTGTCTCTGTCTTCAATACTACTTGGTTCTTCTTTCAGTGTGTTGCTTTCAGCATTTGAAACCCTTGCCTCCGGTGGGACTTGAGCACCTGCTCGGTTTTTCCACTCTTCTTGTATGCCTGTAGTGTTGACATAGGTATGTATTTGTTCCTCAGCCACAAGCAAAGGATGTGTAGATTTTTCACCAACTGAAGGTAAGCGAGCACTTCCCACGGAAGGATGTCTGCTTGAAGGATGAGATGAAGCATCTCCGAATGAGGGATATCGGAGATATCCATTAGGTAAGCTCTGACCGGCAAACCCTGGAGTTGTAGGTGTTCGAGGTGTTCTGGGGACCTCTAATTCTGTCTGATGATTATTTCTTTCTACCACTGGCTCTTCCACTACATTTATACTATTGTTTTGCTTAATCTCCTGCAACATGTTAAATAATTCTTCTGCACGGGCACATTTAAAGGCAAAGATTCCTTGTCAAGTTTGACACCTTTGACCACTTTCAAAAGAGAAGAGGTTTGAGTCATAGCCATAGCACCACAGGCAGAGGTAGTGCCATTTTACTGAGTCACGTTTGCGAGTATATAAAATCAGTTCTGTGTCTGTAAGCTCCATTATGCCAGAACCTAACTCATTCCCATCGTCATCCACATTAATGACCTTAAACTTTTTCCAGTGGTTATCTGGGACACTGTCTTTATCTGGACAGCTGCAACAGCTACCCATGGCTTCTTCAGAAGACCATGTGAGCACTACATATAGCCATTAATATTCTTAGCCTCTGCTGCTGCATCAGGAGTTTAATCATATTTCAAAATACCATGTTTTCTTTATTTGCTGAGTTAACCTTGTGGAATTCTCCTCTGAGAAAAACAGATATAATTTTGTTCTAATCTGGTTGAAAAGCCACAGCTGCATCTTGCTTTATGACAAATGGACTGTTTCAAAACCCTTTGCATCTGGACATCTACTTCTTAATGGCCATTTCGTCAGGCCGGACACTGGGAGGGTGCAGGTTGTGGGTAGGCAGGCGCGGACCTCCTCACTCAGAGCCGGGCTGGAGCCCCTACTCGGAGCCGATGGAGCATCAGCGGCAGGGTCCGCAAGGCCTCTCTCCGGTCCGAACCCTACCCTTGATTTCTTGATGATGATTTTTTTCTTATGCTTATCGGTCATTTGTAGATGTTCTTTGGAAAAAATGTCTATTTGGATCTTTTGTCATCTTTTAATTGGATTATTTGTCTTTTTATTATTGAATTGTAATGCAGATTTATAATTTTACATAGTTGTCTTTTAAATCACCTAGGAGAAAAAGTCATAAACAAAATGTGCTTATGCTATCATATTTACTTATGTAGTTTACTAGTAATCTTTACTTCTTCCAGTGGATGTGAGTTAATGTCCAGTGTTCTGTCATTTCAGTATGAAGAACTTTCTTTAGTAAGGAAATCTGCCATTGATGGATTCTCTGATTTTGTTTATCTGAGAATGTGATAATTTCTCCCTCTTTTTTTTTTTTTTTTCTGGTACCAGGGATCAAACTCAGGACCTTGCACATGTGAGGTGCCACTGAACTAAATCCCCTGCTCTCCTTCATTTTTGTTTTATTTGTCTTTCTGGACTTTCTATTCCATTCCATAAGTCTATCTATTCGTATATTCCTACTATACTGTTTCAATAATGAAAGGTTTTTAATATATTTTAAATGTTTTAATATCTAGTATGATCAATTTTCTATACTACTCTTTTTGAGAATTTTTTGAGAATTTTTTGAGAATTTTGGCAATTCTGATTAATGTGTCCATGAGAGTTTTAAAATCATATCCAGTTTTGCTGGGGATTTAACTCAGTGGTGCCATGCCTGCCTCACAAGCGCAAGGTCCTGAGTTCGATCCCTGGTACCACACACACAAAAAAATCATTTCCAATTTTTTAAAATATCTTAGATTTTTTTTACTGAATTGCATTATATATATAAATTACCTTATGGAAAATTCACATCATTATTGTTTGTGCTTCTTTCTATTTTTAAAAAGTCTTTTTAGGTCTCTAAGATATATATGCTTTCATTATGGACTCTATTTATTCTTATTCTTGTCTTAGTAGCTATATTCATGTAGTCTTTTCTTATACTACTCAACTATGTGGTCGTGGCATATATACATAAATGTGCATGAAAGTTAATGTTTCTATTATTTTTATACCCTAAAACTTTTCTAGCTTCTATTATATATCATGGTAGCTTCTCATTTAGATTTCTTGTTTTCTCAGGTCATTGCATCTGCAAATAATGATAATTTTTCCTTTTTCAGTCAAATTTTTAGAATTGATTTAGAAATGATTTCTTTTTCTTTGCCAGTGGTACTGGTTACTGCTTCTAGTATAAAATTAAATTCTGGGCTGGGGATTTAGCTCAGTGGTTCCACCGCCTGCCTCACAAGCACAAGGACCGAGTTCGATCCCCAGTACCAAAAAAACCCCAACAATATCAAGTTCTATTTTTGACTTTAATGGGGATGTTTTAGTGCTTCTCATTAAGCATAATGCTAGCTTTGGGGTTATGATTGAAGTACTTTATTTTACTAAACTTTAATCCTATTTTACTGCACTTTTTAAATATTAAGGATGAATGTTGAATTTTGTTGGGTAGTTTTTTAATATCCCTTTTCCATGCTTATATAATTTCAAACATAGTAGTTTTGCCATTGACCTACAAAAATGGTCTTGTGCTACATACACGTATCTGTATTTTGTGTTTCTTTTTTTTTTTTGGTACCAGGGATCAAACTCAGGACCTTGGCGCTTGTGAGGCAGGTCGCGGCACCACTGAGCTAAATTCCCAGCCCCTGTATTTCTCAACACATAATACTTTGTGAACTCTTTGCCCCAAATTACCTCATTTATATGTAGCTCATTGTTTTAATAGCTACATAATACACCACATTTTTTTTTTTTTGGTACCAGGGATCAAACTCGGGTCCTTGCACTTGTGCAGCAGGCGGTGAAACCACTGAGCTAAATCCCCGGCCCCCTACACCACATTTTTGAAGGATAGTTTTTCATTCAACATTTTGAATATGTCATCCACTGCTTCCTGGCCTCCAGGGCTTCTGATAAGAAATAACTTGTGGGGCTGGGGATTTAGCTCAGTGGTTTTGCCGCCTTTAAGATTCTCTTTGTCTTTTGACCATCTGATTATGGTATGTTGAGATGTGGGTCTCTTTGAGTTAATTCTGCTGGGAGATCATTTAGGTAAAGCAAAATATATGATCAGAAACTAAACGATGGTTTCCTAGGGTCAGAACTGAAGAAGGAGCTGAACTCTAAGGAACAGGACAGGAGAGCTCCTTGCTGTCTGTGTCTCTGGTCGTAGTGGTGGTGGATGCAAGAATCTATGTATGTGACTCTCATAACTACACATAAAAAGGTGAATTTTATTGCATGCAAAAATTTTTAATGTTAATAAAATGAATATTTTTTTCTTTTGTAAAATGCATATTTACATCTTTTCACCATTATTTTATTGAATTGTTTATCTTTCTTGGAATTTGAGAATCCTTGTGAATTAGTATCTTTCATCAGTTCTGAAAAATCTTCAGTTTATATCTCTTCAAAAATTGCTCTCTCAGGGCTGGGAATGTAGCTCAGTGGCAGAGGGTTTGCCTAGCATGTCTGAGGCTCTGAATTCAATTCCCAGTACTGAAAAGAAAAACACCCCACAAGAATGCTCTCCCCCACTCTTCTGTTTACTGTCTCAGCCTTTCCTCCATAACATATATTCAAAACATTCTATCACTTTCTACATTTCCCTCTATCTGTCTGTGTGACTTGGATATTTTCTTCTGACCTACCTTCTATTCTATTAATTCTCTCTGTAAGTGTCTCACCCAGTGTAATACAGTTTTATATTTATGTTATTGTATTTTATAGAAATTTTGTTATATTACTTTTCAAATAGCTCATTTTATGGTTTTTATTTGTTGTAGGAGTCTTGAAGTATGGCTTTTCTTTCTTTGTACAGTGTGAATATGGTTATTTTATCATCTTCATCTAGTGTTTCAAATTTATGAAATCTTTACAGGTCTAGTTCTCTTATGTGTTATTTCCACTGATTTTTATGGTGCATTGTTTCCTATTTGCTTGGTAATTTTGATTATGATGCTCACTGTACTGGGAAAACTATTTGTATAACACTTGAGTAACAGGTTTACTAGACTTAAAATTATTGGTCTATTTTTTGTTGTTGTTGTTTTGTGAGACAAGATCTCACTGTGTAGTTCAGATTGGCCTTGAACTCACTATGTAGCCCAGGCTGGCCTTGAACTCATGGCAATCCTCATGCCTTAGCCTCCTGAGTGCTGGGGTGCAAGACCATGCTCAGCTATATTGGTCCATTTTAAACAGAATGCCCTAGAGATGTACAACACTGTGATCCTATTCATAGATATTCTACAGTGTTTCAGGTTTTATAAACTGGCTCACTTAGTATTTATGCCAACATTGTTTGATTTCTGATACCTTAGAAGCTAGAAGACTAAAGCAAAATCTCCCAGACATTTTTCTACCTGAGATTCCTCATGTAACCTAGATCCTGCCAAATGGATGGATATACTAGCCCTATACTTGAATTAAGAATAAGCAAGGGGAACTAGCACAAAGAATCTACAACTGAGATCTCATCTTATTAAAAAAGCTTCTGCACTCCAAGGGAAACCACCAACAGAGCTAAGAGACAACCTACAATGTGGGAAAAATTTTTTAGCAGCTGTCCCTCAGACAAAGGGCTACTATCTAGAATATATAAAGAATTGAAAAAAATCAGACCACCCCCAAATTCAAAGACCCATTTCAAAAATGGGCATCCGAAATGAACAGATATTTCTCAGACAAAGAAGTAAAAGCAGCAAATAAATATATGAAAAAATGTTCAACATCACTGGTCATTCGAGAGCTGCAGATGAAAACAACACTAAGATTCCACCTTACCCCAAAAAGAATTGCTGCTATCAAGAAATCAACCAATAACAAATGCTGGTGGGGGGGGTTAGGAGAAAGGAACCCTTCTCCATTGTTGGTGGGAGTGCAGACTGGTGCAACCACTGTGGAAATCAGTGTGGAGATACCTCAAAGAACTAGGTCTAGAAGTCCCATTTGACCCAGGTATTCCCCTGCTGGGTATCTTCCTAAAGAATTAAAAGAATCATAACACAGTGATATATGTGCACCCACGTTTATAGCAGCACAGTTTGTAATAGCTAAAGCTTGGAAACAGCCCAAGTGCCCATCAACTGGAAACTGGATAAAGAAGATGTGGTTTTTTAATAAAATGGAGTACTACTCAGCCATAAAGAACAAGAAACTAGAGACATTTATAGCTAAATGAATGCACCTTGAGGCCATCCTCTTAAGTGAAATAAATAGGACACGCATATGTAAATACTGAATAGTTTCTCTAGTGTGAGAAACTGAAAGTGTAAATAAGGATTAAAATGATTAAAATGAATAATTGATAATTTGAAATAGGAAAAAATCAAAAGGAGTAGGGGTGGTGGGAGGGGAAGGGGAAAGGAAAGAAGGGAAAGGAAAAATTATGAGAAAAGAAAAAAATGGAAATGAAATCTATGTAAATAGGGAAGGGTGGAGGGGGTGAAGGGTGCACAGGTAATGGGGGAAAAAATAAGAACCAAGATACATCATATACAGGTACAAGCACCCAATGATAAATGTAAACATATTGTATACCTAAAATGTACCAATAAAAGAACTTTTTTAAAAATGAGCAAAAGGAAGTGTCAGATATTTTTGTCATTCATGGTAGTGGAGGTTTATGGTTCCTTGGGTACAAATATGAAAGTTTCTGCTGGAGGCAACATAGGGGAAACACTTGAAGCAATAGGCACAGGCAGACACCCTAACAGGACTCCAAAAGCTCCAGAAATAATATGAAGAATCAACAAATGTGACTACATCAAATTATAAAGCTTCTGCACAGCAAAGAAAATAATTAACAGAATGAAAACAACCACTGAATGGAAGAAAATCTTTGCTAGCTACTCTTCTGATAGAGGCTTAATACCCAGAATATATAAAGAATTTTAAAAAATTAACCCCCATGAAACAATGAATCCAATTTTTTAAAAAGTGGGCAAATGAACTAAATATATACTTCTCAAAAGGAGTTCAAATGGCCAATAAGTGTATGAAAAAATGTTCCACCTCTCTAGCCATTAGAGAAATGCAAATTAGAACTACATTGAGAGTCCATCTCACCTCAGTTAGAATATCTATCATTAAGAATACAAAAACAATGAATTCTTTGAGGATGCAGGGAAAAGGAAACCCTCCTACACTATTGCTGGGAATGTAAACTTTAGAAATCAGTATTGAGATTCCTTGAAAGCCTAAACATAGAAATACCACTTGACCCAGCTATACCACTCTTGCGCATGTTCCCCAAAGAATTAAGGACTGTGTACAATAGAGATACATGCATATCCATGTTTATAGCAGCACAATTCACAATAGCAAAGCTGCAGAAACAGCCTGGATTCCTGCCAAAAGATGAACAGATTAAAATGTGGTATGTATACACTTGGTCAGAAATAATAAAATTATGCCATTTGCAAGAAAATGGACAGAACTAGAAGCCCTTACATTGAGTGAAATTAGCCAGACTCAGAAAGTTAAATATTGCATGTTTTCTCTTACATGAAAAGCCTCAAAAAGCATAAATAAATAAATTTTTAAAATAAAAGAGAGAGGACAGGAAACCAGAAGGCAGACTTCTGGGAATGGAAAGGGGATAAAGGAGGAAAGTGGGGGAAGAGGGGGGAAGGTGATTGAAACAGATGAAGATATGTCAATTGCATGAATCAACTTTCCCAAATAAACTCCATCATCATCTAATATTAACATGCACTAATAAGTTTTTTAATTTAAAAAACCATGAAAGTTTCTATCATCTTGTCTCTAGTAACATACCTGACAGGCAGGAAGCAATGGTGAGCATGGTAATTCCACTAGAACAGTCTCATGACATGGTTGGGAAGTCTGCTGGTGTTTGTTGACATTGGCTGTGTTGAGGTTATGCAGCATTAGTGCCTGGCTTCTTGTTCTCATTGAGATTGTGTAAACTTCCTAGAACTTTTTAATAAATCCTTTTTACTTAAGCCATCTAGAGTGATTCTGTCATCTACAACTAAGAACTGTTATATCCAGTGAAACCAAAATGGAAACCAAGAAATCATAGGCCAAACCCAAAGCACAAGGGAAAGAAATTCCAGCCAAAAAGTAGGCAGTTTTAAACTGATGTTAGAGTCACCACAATGATCCTTTGGCAGGTAAGTGTGTATTTACTGAAAGGGTGCACAAGGTAGGGTTTAGGGATGCAGATAGCATTTTTTTACCTTAAGTGTATTTGTATGAATGTATACAGATGTGCAGTTATAGACACTTTTCATTATGGACATTTTAGATGAATAAAAAAATTTTTTGAAAAAGTGACATTATCAGACTGAGGATTTAGTTCAGTGGTTCTGCTGCCTGCCCTGCAAGCGCAAGGACCCAAGTTCGATCCCTGGTACCAAAAATAAATTAAAAAGTGACATTATATAAGAGGAATTAAAAGTGGAGCGAAAAGGTGCAGGAAAATGAGACACTAAACCATTCACTGTAGCTGATCATCATGGTGCACCTGAGTAGTCTGACCAATCTGGGAAGCTGAGGTGAGGATTGCAAGTTCCAGCCCAGCTGGGTGACCTACTGAAAAATATGTCTCAATGTAAAAGGGGGATGGAGTGGAACTCAGGGCAAAGGCCCAGGGTTCAATATCTGGTACTGATAAAAGTCTTTCTCATTGTGATTAAATGAGCCTAAAGATGAAGATTGAGAGAGAGAAGAGACATATCAAGAAAACAGTGCAATAGCCAAGCACTAGGCATACTTTACATAATGGAATGCTACATGCTGCCTTTAGGCCAGATTTTGCCTATTAGTATTTGCCCCATTCCTGTCCTTGGAAGCTCTACCTAGAAGCCTACATTTTATAGGTTTTCTTGCTAGAGATTAGGAAATGGGAGAAAGAAATTATTTTACTTCTGGCCCTAGCCATTGCAGGGGACCATAAGCAATCTCAGGTGGCAACAGGAGACCATGTTGATTGTGGGCTCCAGCACCAGCATAAGCAAATACAAGCTTATAAACAGCAGCCCAGGAGTGTTATCAGCTTCTTGCTTTCTGAGTGAAATTCCCTTCTCCTTTTTCTTACTCAATTTTTCTAAGAACTTCATTTCCAATATCTAGCATTAAATTTTTCTGTGCTTGAAATATTTAGAATGGGTGATTTTCCCAGCTAGACAGACTCACACATAATCCCTCAAATCTGAAAGAAACCAATCAAAGCCTGTTGTTTATCAACACTCTGAGAATGGCTAATGAAGCAAATCCACAGTCTCAGCTGACCTGTTTGGCTCCCTCCTTCTTGGGTTGGGCTCTGTCCATATCACCACACCCAGCACACCTTCCATCAGAACTCCTAGAACCATCAACTCTGGTGCATCCTCGACTGAGTCCTTGCAGATCTGCAGTGCCACCTTTCCCATGTGTGTGACTCCCATCTAGATTCCCACAGCAATCAGCCTCCACCTTTGAAAGCCTCACAATTAACCCAGGAATCCCAGGAGGGCAGGTGTGAGCACTGTTAACCCTTGACTCCTCACTTGCTTGGCACTAGGCAGATGCTCACAGAACATAATGGCACCTGTGGCAGAAGTTCCTGGGTAGAAATGTGTTGCTCTGCAAGCTCTGGGTTCAAGAGTCCATATAGAGTCCTCTTTCCACACAGTGTCTCCAGAGTCAACAGTGTGCAAATGTGGGCAGAATAGGAATGGAGAGGTGGAGGCCTGCCCTGGGGAGGACCTGGGTCAGAGACAACAGGAAGATCAGAGAAGATGGCAGGTAGCTTTAATGAGCCAGAGTGCCTGCTCCTTCACAGTGTCCCTCCCTCCCCACTCTTCCCCTTTAGTTCTGGACAGGTCCAGCCTGCCCAAGGCTCTGGCTCTCTTCAGCTGGACATGTTAATCTTTCTGTCCTCTCAGCCGCTCCAGCCGCCTCCGAAGGTCTGGGGGGACCTTGGCCCCTGTTGCCAGCAGCTCTCTCAGTCTCTGTTTGGGAGTCTTGGTGAGCAAGAAATTGCAGGGGGTTGGTCCCTCTTCAAAGGTGACCTGGCAGCTCCGTGTCACTGCATGGTAGCCTTCAGCACTGGCAGTCACCATATAGTCCCCTGGGGTTAGCAGCCGCCAGTAATCCCCACCCCATGCTAAGGAGAAAGAAGGGCAAAGTCAAGACCCGGTGATCCACTGCTTTTGCCCCAGCCAAAAGCCCTCCAGTCTCTCCCTAACCCTCCCTCCACACACACCCGTTGTAACATCATGGTTAATCCCATCCACAACAATGACAGCATCAGCAATCCCCTCCTCCGTGTCCTTGTCCCGCACAACTCCTGCAATGCCCATGCGCACCTGTGTGGGAAAAAATTATTAAAAGCCTCTCCCCTCTGCTTGAGAAGGTGACCTTCAGCTAACTTTCTGGTTATGTTCCCTGGCAAACCTGTTAAAGTGATGTGTCTACTATGTTTCTAGGTGACAAAACTTCTGGCAAAATCCTCCCCTGACTGATAAATTATATCTGGACTGGTAAGAAGGCTTATCATCTCCAAGTTCAGCGACAGTTGTCATTGGATTTGTTTTCTGTATAATCATTTTTTTTTAATGCAGTGGATATCAAACCCAGAAAGTTCTGAGCTACATCCACAGCCCACATTTTATTTTTTAAATTTTATTTTACTATTTATTTGTGACAAGGTCTCAGTTGCCCAGGCTGAGCTGGAACTTCTGATACTTCTGCCTCAGCCTCCTGGGTAGCATACATTGCATTTTTCTTTTTCTTGGCACTGGGCTTTGAACCCAGGGCCTTGCACATGGTAGGCAATGCTCTGCAACTGAGCTACCTTCTCAGAGGAAGCTATTCTTATAGACCCATCCCAGAGATACGAGTTTCCATAAACCTGATGGCTCTGTGCTTGGGTAGTTCCTACATCAGCCTTTTTCTGAGACACTCTAGGGACCACTCCCAGACTTCCCTGGCATTTGCCACCAGCTAACATGTGACAAGACATTACCCTGCTGGCAAAATGTACTTCCCATCCTAAATCCTCCCAGGATACTCTGATGCCAGATATGGTCCACAGCATCTTGGGAACCTGATTCAGCTGGATCTGAGAATAACCCCAGGTGGCAGCAGCTTAAATGGGGAGCAAACTGGCCAGGAGTGACTCAAGCAGGCTGGGGGGAATTGGAGCTGACCTGTTCCAGGTATGTGAGGAGGGCATCTTTGTTGTTCTCCCACTCCTGGGGCAGCTCACTCTCATGAGGGAACTTGTCACAGGACAGCTCCACAGTGACCTCAAAGCAGTTAGTGTGTAGATAACTGAAGTCATTCATGCCTGTGGGGACCACAGACACTGGAGCTCCAGAAGGCAGGATGGGAGTCCTGCCCTCCTACAGCCCTGCCCTGGGAGACACTTGAGGGTGGGAATTGCAGTGAGCACTGCATGGAACAACAGACTGTCTAATGGGGCAGTTTATGGGGATGGGGATAACTGCACCCCCAAGGACATACTCCCAGGGACTGTGTGCCAGTCAGCCCCGTTGATGATATTGCCATGCAAGGAGAAGTCTTGGCTGTGGCAGGGCCGACGATCTGTGTCCTGCATCACCCGACTAGTGCCAGCATAGACCGTGCTGAGCCACTGGAAGACTGCATCATCTGGTGTAGGCGTGAGTTCACGGGCAGCCCACGGGGTCCGAGTCATGTCATATGGGTAGGACACCACCAGCTCACCCCCATGAAGGTTGGCACTCAGCACAAAGGGGATCCGTTTCATCCAGTTGATCACTGCCCATGTTTCAGGAGCCACCTGAACAGGGAAAGGTCAGGAAGGGTGGAGCACAGAGACAAGGGTCCCCTGGGTGCCTCTCTACCACTGCCCCCAGAAGACTCACAGTTGCATTGGGCAGGGTGTAATAAGTAGGCAGTGGCAGGTGATGGTTGGGGACTATATGGGGCACTAGCCCATCGTCCTCTGCATCCCACAGTTGTGTGTTGAGATCAGCAAAATTGTGGTTAAGGTCAATGCTCTGGTGGGTCCAGCGACCCTCTGCCCAGCCCACCAGCTCCGAGCCCTGCCAAGAAAAGTTTGTTCAAGCCAAGTGGCTCTAGACATCAAGGCAGAAGGGGCAGGGCAGCCCTCATGCCAAGTAGCCTACCCGGCGGTAGGCAATCTCATAACCATCAGGGTTCATGGAGGGCAACAGGTGGATGCGCATCTCATTGAGCAGCCGGGTCACTCGTGGGTCCCCTCGCAGGTACTCCCGGCACAAGTACTGCATCAGGAGCAGAACCAACTCGCGCCCCAGGGCCTCATTCCCATGCATGCCAGCCACATAGCGTACCTCAGGCTCCCCTGGGAACACACAGTGTTCACAGCTGGCTCACATCTATGGCCTGCCCTGTGCCTACCTCTCCCTATGCCATCTGCCAGTACCCAGCTCATGCTCCCCAGGATGGTCTGACATTTCCATCACATATAGCTTCAGGCCCTGGTAGCTCTTCCCGATGCTGTAGATGCGGGTGATGTTGGGACACTTCTCATTCACCTGCTTCATCAGCTTGGGGGCCAGGGGGAGAAGAGGAGCATGACATGAGGTATGAGGATCACATCCCAGGGTCAGACCACATGTTGCTGTGAAAAGACTCACAAAGTGAGTGTGAGGTGTGAGTGGTGACTCACACAGATGGAGGGATCATGGCATCATCCAATAGGGCAACAGCAAGTCCAGAAGGAAGGAGCAGAACCGGGGTGGTGCCATGACAAAGGCAACCCAGTCAGGGCTTAGGAGTCCACAGGAGAGAAGGAAACAGGAGACAGGAAGTAGGGGACATGTGCACAGTCACAGAAGGTTATACCCTCTTTCCTGGGTCATAGGGGTTATATCTGACCTTCCTCATGGCCTTGTAATTGTGATGCTGAAAGTCCAGAGGGTCAGAGGACCCTGGTGTGTGGGTCTCAGGGAACAGGTCATTAGGATCTGGTGGAGGGTGAGTTCATAGTAAAGGTGAGTTCACAGTGGAAGAAGCACCCTGCATCCTGACCCTGCCCATCCAGCCTTTGCCCACTGCCCACCTGAGATGGGGCAGCCCAGGATCTCTGCTCGGAGGCAAGATGAGCCTCCCTGGAGCCAGGTCTGGGGCAGCAGACGAATGAAGCGGGCCACCTGGGGCTCTGGCAGGAGGTTCAGCACTGGGGTTTCTGGGTCAGAATTAGCAGGAAATACCTGAGGGCATCAAGTTCTTTGCTGAGGCTACTTGAACCCCAGCCTACCTCAGGATCCAGGGAAGGAACTCAAGTTAGCTTAGGGCTAACCTTGCCTGGTGGGCTCAGCTAAACTGATACTGTACTCTGTATCAAACACAAGCTCCGTGCCCACAGCCCCTACCCATGGGCAGCCCTAGGCAGCTATGTTTTCTGGCTTGGTCAAACTCATTAGACAACATGGTCATGTGACTTGGGAACAGCCTATCCTAAAGCTGGCCAGGACCCATATTGTAGCCTCGTATTAGGGGTCCTGAGATGGAGAAGCCAATACCATAAGCAGGTAAGAAGTGCCTCAAGCCAGAAGCCCATGGTCAGAAGGGGTGTTCCAGAGGCAGCATCCACCCCATATCTGAGTTATTCTCAGAGAAATTCCAGCACAACTAAGCACCCTGGTGCCCAACTCCCAGCATAGAGGGGCCCAGCCACAGTGGGACCACAGTGGGACTCACTCACCGAGTCCATCCCACTGCTGTGATTCCGACTCCTCCACCAGTTCTGACTGTCATTGCTGAACTGGACCTTGTATGATGTGACCCAGTCATATCTAGCAGGAAAGGTGAGATCATCAGTGGCCCCACCCCACCCCACTGCAGCTCTCCTGTTTCCACCCACCGCTTCCTGGCCCAGGGCTAGGCTGCCTCACCTCCAGATAGAGTTCCTGCCCTGTGTGACAATGCCTGAGAAGCGGGTGGGTTTCCTAGTGTCCACCTGAAGCCATGGCTCAGTGTCCTGCTGCTCGGCACACCAGGCCCCATCATACAGATCACCATCCTCCAGGCCTGACTGTGGGCACAGGGCATGGTGATCAGGCCCAGGTAGGTAGAGAGGGGTGGCTAGGACAGGGGGCAGGGGAGAAGGTCCCAGGGGCTCCTTTGCCTACCCCTGAGAGCTGGAGTTGACTACCTGGATGTTGAGCCGTCCTCGGTGTGGTCCAAGACCAAAAGACTGGCTGCTGGATGCCTCAAGCTGGCTATCTGAAACTCGGAGGGACTCCAGGCCCAAAGGGGGACAGCCTGGGGTAGGGACCAAGCAGTCAGACAGGATCAGAGAGAGGGTAGTCAGAGCAGGTAAGAAGCCGAGCTGGAGCCTGCTTGTGTGCTAAGCAGGCAGGGGACATGCCTATGTCCAGGAGGGCAAGGACTACATTGATTTGTATGTGCCCCAGGAGCTGCAAGCCCAGGCAGGGCCCCTGCAGGGGCAATACCTGGTTCCTGTTTCTCAAAGAGGTTGAGAGTCCCTGCTGAGCTGGTGGTCACCAAAGGCTTGGCAGTCACTGGGAAACTGGGACTAGTTAGTTTCTTTCGCTTCTTCAGAATGACCTTTTTCTTCCTGATGATTCGAATCCGGGTGTGCTGTTTCAAGGTTCCTAGGGTTCACCGAGGGGCAGCACCAAAAGAGGGAAACATGGCACGAAACCCCAAATGGAAAGGTCTGCCAGGCCAGGGAGGCATGCAAGTATCAAATGACCTTAGCTTTTGGCATCAAAAGGCCTCCAGTCTGATCGCAACCTGCCTCTCCTGCCACTTCCTTTGCACCTCACATAGATGGCCACCAGCCACGCCTCTGACCCTTGGACCCAATGAAGAGCTATATCCAGCCTCTAGAAACTGGTCATTCCCAAGAGCTGAGTTGGTTCCCTCTCCTATAATACCGTTCACTACCTGATTGTACCACCTCAGCCTTGCTGAGCTCCAGACTAAATCTCATGCCCCAGAATCCCTGTGCTCCCTCCATTGGTTGCACCTACCCTGTGGGCTGAGATCTCCTGTCCTCAACTCCATGTTTGGCCTGGCCACTGAAGCTTCCTGGACTGCCACCCACTCGCTCTCCCACCAAGAGCCTTGCACAGGCCAGTGTAGCCAGATCCCTTCAGACCCACACTCTACCGCTGCCTCCAGAACATGGTGCATTTTGGTGTCTGGTGACTCTGTGCCTTTGCACATACTGTTCCCTTCCTGGCTGCCCTTTTTCTTCACCTTGTCCTGACTCAGCTTGTCCTTCAGGACCCAGGTCCACTCACCTACCTAGAATTCCTGACTGCCATCCCCTTGTCTTTCTCCTCTAGCTTCCCACATGTGAGAAGAGAGAGGTCAGACAGCCTGCCTCTCCCTTTCCAGGAACCATTTCCTCTCCTAGTGGCACCCTCAGCAAAGAGCCTCTCCCTCCCTTTTGTTCTTTCTCTCCAGCCCTTGCTCTTAAACTCTCTACACAGGCTTGCCCTGCATCCCTTCCTCTGGGTGTCTTTGCACTGCTTTCTCCCCTCCTGCAGGCTCTGGCCTCAGTTTCTTCATCTTTGAAAAGGGAAGGTTTGGGGCTGGAGGAGCCAGCATCCCTCTGGCACCTGTCCAGGGACTGCTGACTGGGTTTGGCCAGATGGGGTTGCTGAGTCAGCAACTGTTGCACGGGGCAGGAGTGTGTGTGTGTGTGTGTGTGTGTGTGTGTGTGTGTGTGTGTGTGTGTGTGTGTGTGTGTGTGTGTTGGGGAGGGGGCGCCCGCAGAGTGGGGCCGGAGCTCACCGTTCGCCTTCGCTGGCGGCAGTGCAGGGCTGCTACTCGGGGCCAGGGTCGAGCCCAGGGGTTCCGTGGTCGAGGGCCGCGCCAGGTCCAGCACTGAGGCGCTGGGCGTCCCCAGACCCAGACCAACGGCAGGCGCGAAGGCGGCCAAGGTGAGCAGCGGACCCCACATGGCGGGCGCAAGTACTGGGCGCGCTGAACCAGGGAGCGAGGTGGGTTCGTCTCTTCCTGCAGGCCGCTTCAGAGCCCCCCGCCCCTTCCTGCCCGCCCCACGCCCCTCTGCAGCCTCCGGCCCGCCCACAGCCCGCTCTAGATCTTGGACCTCGGAGCCCCAGGGAGCGGATGGATGCCCAAGGGGCTGTGCAGGACCCCAGGGGATATGGGCAGTGCTGTCCCGTGGGCTGCCGAGGTCTCTGGGCCCCTTTGGAAGCTCCCGCCGCCCCGGGTAACCAGCCTCGCTCCCGCGCTGCCCTTCATAGCCTGCAAAGCCATCTTTTTCAGAGTCCCGTGAGGCGCCCGTCCCACAGCAGGCATCTACTTGGTACCATACACCATGCCAGGAGCTTTACACATGGTCTGTAAACCAAACTTCATTTTATAATCTGGTAAACTGAGGCCCGGAGCAGCTAATTGACTTGGCCACGGCAGCAAACCCGAGAACTTTGCGAGAGGAAAGTACAACCCGAGAAGGAAATCCATCCAGAGCAATAGCCTCCCTGCCAGGGTGGATGAGACAAAAGGAAGAGAGGAGGGGGAAACTGAGGAGAAGGAGAGGGAGCGATGGGGGGTGGTCCTCGGGGAATCCTTGGGAAAGACAACCCAAGGGGCCCAACCAGATGCGGCGCTTCCCATCACCACCCCACACCCACCCCCAGCTCCGCCTCTCTTCTCTCCTTTCCTCCCCTCCTCTGAATCCTTTGCTCGCCTGGCTGCCACGTTCCAGACTTACATAACCCGAGAAGAAAAGCCAGAACAGATACCCAGCAGGCTGGAGCTAGGGCTGGAGGGGCCGAGGCTTACCTGGGCCCTGCCCTCCTCCCTCCATCTTTTCATCCCTTCCCCTACCCCCACCAGGGTCCGCATCCTTAGGTCTCTATTCACCCTTTCATTCAGGGGTTTCAGAGCCTAGGACCATTCCCATCCTCCCTCCTGGGGCCCCTCTGAATCCAGCACTCCAAGGTGGCCTTTCCAAAAGGAAAAACAAAAATCTTTGGCTGGTGCTTCACCTGTGCTGCCATCCCCACCAACACTGGCTTGCCCAGGCCTGCCCTGGGGAAATCAAAATCTAAAAACTGACCAGAGCCCTCCAACTTCCTCAATACCTGGCTGAAGCTCTGCCCCTCACTCAAGGCTTAAATACTGCCTCCTTACCTCTCCAGGGTGGGCTGAAGTCTCTACTTCAGACCCCCTACATGCTGTCACTCCAATAAACCTGTCTCAGTGTCTCTGGGTCTTGCATCCACTATACAGGATCTGGTGTCCTCCTTACCTGACACTAGCTTAGTTCTTTTCTCTATCCTGCTTACCTGTCCTGTTTACCTTCTCTCACTTAAAATTTTTTCTCCCGAGAGTGCTATCTCATTAAATATGTGCACAAGAATCCTCTCATGTTCTGTTTTTAGGAATTATGATCCAGCTTTCAGGCACGGGGCCTGGCACATAGGAAGTACTTAATTATCATTGAATGAAAAATAAATTCTGAGGAATTCACAAATAAACCCAGCACACAGTAAATTCTTAAGGAGCATTAGTCACCCCCCCCCCGCAATTGTGCAATCTCTTACAATATGGACTCACCTCATCTTGGTGAAATCATCAGGACCTGACCCTCAGTTCTATATGTGGAGGATGCAATTTTGTGGGTGATTTCATCAACAGGCAGTATTAAACCTTAATGCTAATTTGCTCCTTTTCAAAGAAATTAGAATTTAGGAGGGAAAAACACAAACTAGGATCCTCTATTATACCCTATCCCTTTTAGGCAAATCTATACCAAAAGCCCAGTTGCTAGATAAGCAAAAAGAGCCAGAAGAAGGGCAATCTGAATGGTTCCAAGGGCAGGTGGCCGTGGCTCTATGATTTGTCAAGCCCATCAACACCAAAGATGTCAAGGCCACAAGGCCTGAGTCTTTGAGCACAGCCTGCTGGAGGTGTCCTGATTTTTATTCCATACTCTCTTCTTGTAGGGAATTTGTGACCACTGTCTCTCCTTTCCTCACCTCACTCAGTTTTCCTTCTAAGTATGATATGGGGACAAAGATTTCTACTCTTGCTTCTCAAGTCACTACACCAAGATGTGCTGGAATATCTGTAGCTGCCACCTACTTAAAGATTATCAGTGGAGACAGGTTCTTTTCCAAGTGACCAATCCCTTCATCACTTATTCATTTTCATTCATTTCATTCTCAGTAATCTTAACCTCTCTGCTATGTTGTAGCCCTCTTAGGTTTACAGCATTTATACTATTTCTGAAACCCCAGCATCCAGAACATGTCCCACAAACTCTGATACTTGGAATACCTCAACAGCTCCCTCTTGCCTCATCCCCATTTGGCAGGTCATGTGAGAGCCTATCTCCAGAAAGCCTTAGGTTGTACCTTGGCAGAGCCCACCTCTGCATTCCAGGGCTGCAGTCTGAAACCACCTCCTCCAAGAGTCCACAAGCATCACCCCACTTTCAGAGAAGAACAATGGGCACAAAAGGGTTGAATGACTCATGGACACATGGCTCTGGGAAGCCACAGGAAGAAGAAAGCAGTTGCTGTTCCCTTGGACAGCAGCCTAAGTAGTGATGGCTTTAAAATGCCTTACTCACAATCCAGAGTCCCATGAGAGAGCCCTAGGACAGAGAATTAGCAAAAGCTTTTTGTTCTCAGATATTACTACTTGCTGGCTAGGCTCTACATAGACCACCAATACCTATATAGCCAGACCAGCTGTAGCCTCCTACTTACTCCAGAGCCCTACCTGGCAAGAGGTCACAATGCCCCACATGTCTAGTCCCAGAATGGCTGACCAAAGGAGGAGGAAGTGAGAAGGGCTTGATGGGGTGGGCATGTGGGGAGAGAGAGATTCCCAAATATCCCAATTCTCCACCCTCTGAGGTCACCATCCAGTGTCTGCCAGGGCTCCATCTTCCCTACCCCATCCCACTTCTACAATGACAGTGACTTCCCATCACCTCCACATCCCTCTATGACCTGCCTCTGCTTACTCAGGCCCAAAGCCCTTGCAGGTCCAATCCCACTCCCTGCCAGGGACCTGGGTGCTAGGGAGGGATTGGGTAGGTTAGTACACCCATGAGTATCCCCCTGGGACCCTAGCCAGGCTCAGCTCCTGGATAGCATTCTAGGACTGGGGGCACCAGGGCTGACAACTGGAGCAGTCTTTACCATGTCTGGAGCAGTTCTGCTGCTACTACTGTTGCTGGTCAGCTTCCTCGCCTTTGACTTGCTCCACAGGTAAGTGGACAGCAACCTGGCAGGTGGGCAATGTAAGGAAACAGGCCTGTGGCCACTTTCCACAAGCCTAGCTGCCACCACCACCCCCTCCACAGGCCTGCAAGTCCCACCCTGCTGCAACACAGACTGCTCACAAGGGGCCAGAATCAGGGCGCTGGCAAGGGTCCAGGACAGCAGGCAGCTCCCCTCTTCCCAACAGGGGTCATCCCAGGACAGCCCAGCCTCCAGGATGCACTGCTCCTGCTGCTCTTCGGCCTGGGGCTGCTCTTGGGAGCCCATGGCATAATCCTGGCCCTGCTGGGCCTGGTTTTCTGCCTGCATCCTTGGGCCTGAGAGCCTTCCCAAAACATTGAATCCCGCCCTCCCCTCCAATACACTGGCCATTCTACTTCCCCAGGCCTCTTTTCCTCCATCCTGGGTGGAGCAAGCCTGAACCTCAGGCTCCATAATACAGGCAGTGAAAACCTGGGTCTGAGGCTTGGGGCAGCAAAAGAAAGCAGGATATTAGGTAGAGAGCCCAAGGCAGGGCATAGCAGCCATCCCAGTGGCTGCACGTTGCAGGCAGCCATTCTGGTTCCAGAAAATAAGGGTTCAGAGAGAAAGATTTGTAAGAATAGGCTGGGGCTGGCATCAGTATCAAAGAGCAGATAGGAATGGGGGAGGTACACTTCCCACAAGAAAGCATGAGAAACATCTGTGGGGCTCCTCAGTGGGGCTCCTCAGGCTCCCCTGTCAGCCTAGAGGGTCTATTGAGAGGGACTCAGGAGCCTCAGAGGAGTCATAGCTTCTCTCTTCACTGGACCCCACCCCAGCTTGGGTCACAATGGGACTCCTCTGGGGAGGACAGGGGTGAGTGAGAGTGGCAGCTCAGATCTAGCTTCCAGGCAGTCCCGGACATAGCAGGAAACAACATGACTTAGGCAGCTTTCCACAGAGGTAAGTCCTGGACCCCAGCTCAAAGCCCCACCCTGCCCAGGCTGGTGCCCTTCAGACCCCATACCTTCACTTGGCCTGAGGTCCCAGGCATTTCCAGAGCTGCTCCTGTAGCTGGCCTGACCCTATCCACAGGTGCACGAGCCATGATGCAGCAGCCTCGAATGGAGTCGGATGACAGTGGGGCTGGTGAGGGGCCACAGCGGGCAGTGCCCTGGTCAGCCTGGCTCACCCAGCAGGACTGGATGCGCTGGTGTGCTCGACATGTGCCCCAGAGCTGGGCCCAGTGGTGGGCCACAACTAGCTGGAGGCAGCCACTGCAGCGGGTGCTTTGGAACCTGGAGGGGATTCTCTACCTGCTGCTGGCCCTGACGCTGTGCCACGTACTCTTCACCACCGGCTCCCACCTGCTGAGCTCCCTGTGGCCTGTGGCGGTCGTGGTGTGGCGTCATCTGCTGCCAGCTGTCCTGCTCTTGGTGCTCAGCGCCCTACCCACCCTGCTGTTTACTGCCTCCTTCCTGCTGCTCTTCTCCACGTTGCTGAGCCTTGTGGGCCTCCTCACCTCCATGAATCACCCAGGCTATGCTCAGGACTTGAACGAATAGAAGCAACCCCAGTCCGCTGCCTGTGTCTGTTATACCCTGGACCAGAGCCTGAGCCCCAGGGAAAGCGGGGGGAGTGGGACCCCATCCCAAGATGAGGCCTGTGTGATTGCTGGAGCCAGCAGATAGAGTGGTCTGGCCTTGTCTTGGGAACCTTTCTCAAGCTGATGCTGCAGGTACCTGGTGTGAGGAGCCAGCGGCTTGAGGGGACAGGACAGATGGCTTAGGCAGGGGCAGAGGTTGGCCAAGTCACTGAGAGCACCTATATGGATGTGGGGACACCCACTGGGGCTCCCTTAGCAGCTGGCAGCATCTTTTTGTGATAGCCATCCAGCTGTCTCAGCTTCAGACTCCCCAGTACTCCTGGAATTGCCCCTCCTCCCATCAATCCCCTTTCCACTCCCAGGAGGACCACAGGCTCTAGAAAGGGTCCCAGTGACAGAAACATAGCCAGTGGACCACTGGTCAAAAGCCCTGGAAACCATACCTCACTTACATCCTGAACTTTCTACTTGGACATCTTTCCTCTCTATATGTCCTACCTCCTGCCTCAGTCCACAACCCCAGGTCTGGGAAACAGAACAACTAAGGTAGTGAGTTTCACTCTTTTGTGGGGGATGCCCAGAGCCTTGCCCATGCACAGTATACTCCACCATTAAGCTACACCCTCAGCCCCCAACTACTCAGTCCCCATGTCTTTTATGGAAAAACTTATAAGCCCCATTTCAGCCACCTATACAATGTATGGGCTTGGCCAATAATTCATTCTTTTAAGTCACAGTGTTAAGTGGGTCCCTACATTGTCACAAGATTACTGGGATTCAAAGGCAATACCTATTTGCAAAGTACTTTGTAAACGCCAAAAGGACTGTTAAGATGTCATTTTGAACTCTAAGAATATTCTCTAAGCTCAAAGGTCTTTTGACCCAGAAAGCCAATAAAAGAGCAGGAAGCTTCCCTAGGCTTCCAGAAACAGAATGTTGGCCCTACAACAGTAAACAGAGGATGGATGCTGTGGACAACATGTAAAAGGTCTTGCATCATGAAATCTCAAAATGTGTACATGCTGAACTCTTCTGATTGTGAAATCACTGAGGCTGAGGCTTGGTGCCAGGAGATGCTTGTACAGCTGTGCTGAGTGGAAAAAGCATAGCTCAGGGATTTCAAAACCACTCCAACAAGCTGCTTGTAGCCCAGAAGGGCTTTGGAAGGTGACATCCCTTGATACTCCATATTCTGGTAATTTGCACATATGATGGCCCCTCCAAACAAAACATTATGTGATCAGTTATTACCAAGTAAAATGTGTGGTAGACAATTTACCCACACTGGGCCTTCCCACTTGTCCCCCATCCATTCCTGTCCCCACCCAATCCCTGACTCTCCCCAACTCCTGCCTGGTTCTGACCCCCCAATTTGTATCTAACCCTAAAATTTTTGCTTTTGAACCTCTAGACCCAAGGCCCTTCCTCCTTCCACCTAAATATTCAGGCCCTAGAACCCAACTCTCCTAGAACCATAGTTTTTGCCCAAACCCATCTGCTATAGTTTTAAAACCCTGCATGTCCCTGGTTGGATGCCTTCAGCTTTGGTGCCTGACACCCAAGGACCAGTTCTCCCTTCTTGATTCTTTGTAGTTCTCCCTGCAATATGTCCTGATAGTGAAGGCAAGATAGGACATAGAGGTGGCATAGCTTTTAGGGTTAGTATGATATACTTGCTGGGGCTGAGTCTGAACCCCAGAACTGTCACTTTCTAGTTCCCTGGTCTTGGTGGAAAATTCTAAACCTCTGAACCCTATTTTCCTCATGAGTAAAACAAAAACAAGGACACCTATCTTTGGTTCCCATGGGGCTCGTGACATCCAGATGAAGTGCCTGGACTGACTCCTGGACTAGCTCTACAAACTATATTATACCGTCACTACCCCATTTTAGAGATGAGAAGTCAAACTTAGTATAGCCACTTGTCAGTGGCAAGGCCAGGCTATCTGAATCACACTCCCCTAACAGGCTACTAAAGGGAAAGGCCATGGGGGCTGGAGGAAAGATAACAACCTAAATGAAGACAGTATCTTTCCTTATTCTCAAAGCTAATCTCCTGTCAGAGATGAGACCCAGGCCTAGGCAGGTCAGGAGTCAAACCAGTCTAGATGTCTTATGCACTGAGGCTTATGTGGTGGATGGAGACCAGGATACCTGGCCTGGATTCTTCACTGACTTGACCATGCATGGTTAGCCAGTATCATCACTCAGGAGACTTGGAGTCATTCCAAGCAAGGGAGACAGGAAGTTTGGGCCCAGAGCATACACACCAGGGGACAGGATATGGGCAGGACCAAGAAGAAGTCCTCCTTCCCACGTGTAAATATCTACCCTGCACATTCCTGCTGCTCCTGTGTAGGGAAGGTGGTACAGCCAGACTAGAAAGCAGAGGTCTGTGTTGGCCTTCCTCCTCAAAATGTGGTCACAGACCAGCAGTATAGACATCCCGAGGGACCTGTTTAGAAAGGTAGTCTCAGCCAGGTGTGGTGGCACAGGCCTGTGTTCCCAGCACTTGAAAGGCTAAAGCTAAGAGGAGTGCAAATCTGAGATCACCCTGAGCTACATAACACCGGTCTCAAAAAAAAAAAAAAAGAAGAGGCTAGGTGACGCTGCACCTGCCTTGCAAGCACAAGGTTCTCAGTTCAATCCCCAGTACCAAAAAAAAAAAAAAAAAAAAAGGAAAAGGAGAAGGAGAAAGAGGAAGGGGAGGAAGAAGAGGGGGAGGAAGAGGAGGAGAAGAGGAAGAGATGGAGAAGGAAAAAGAGAAAGAGGAAGAGATGAAGGAGGAGGAAGAGAAAGAGGAGAAGGAGGTAGAAGAGGAAGAGGAGGAGAAGAAATGAGAGTCAAGGCTCCACCCCAGACCCGCTTCGTCAGAGCCTGTACTTTATCAAGATTCCCTGGATGATATGTGTGCACACTAGTGCTTGAGAAGTATTGCAAAGGGTTCATGTTTGTGGATATTCCCAGTGAGAGCAGGGAGATGAGAAGGGTGAAACGTGGCAAAGAAAAACCATGGAGAGGAGGCATCAGTTAAAAGGACAGAAGCTACATGGATCTTAAAAATTTCAGCACGGAGTGAACAGAAACAAAATGAGAAATAATATAATTCCCTTTGCACAAATTTAAAATACATACCAAGACAGCAAGATTTTTAAAAAAATTTTTTGCAAGAACACATGAAAACAAAAGGAACCAAATGGCATGGACAACTAGGGGCAAGCAAATGGGAGCTGGATATAGAGATAAAAAGAACAGAGAGACTTGGCAGAGAAGAAAAGTGTTATCAATGTAATTCCTGAAATTCTTTTTAATGTAGACAAAGTCTTACATTTAGAGCTAAAAGGCTTAAACATGCCTGCCTGCTGGGGAAAACAGACACGCTGGAATGGACAGGCTGGAATGAAGGAGTTCTAAGCCTTTTCGGTGTGGGCCAAGAAAGTTGTCCCACTGGCCTGTGTGACCTGGGCCACTGGGTGGATAGCTTTGCCTGTCCACCCCCACTCACTACACAGCCTTATCTGATGGTGCTGGAGGGAGGGGCTGGGGCCTAGCAACCCGTTTGTTCCAGTGTCGGGCAGAGCATACAGTTTCAGCCTCGAAGGGCCTCCAATCTTAGAGAGGGGTTCTCAGCAGCTCACATCTATCCTGGGAACACTGAGGAGCAGTGGAAGAGAATGAGGGCTCCCAGTAAGTAGTACTTCCTTCCGCAAAGACGAGAGAGCAAAGAGGAGCATACTGGACGTGGAAGGGCCCGAAAGAGCGGCATCGGGGGAGGTGAGCTGCTGCTGGGGCCACCTCTCTAGATGGAGCATCAGTGGCCACCTGGGGGAAGGAGGCCAGGCCGGGCAAAGCTGACTGAGGGAAGCCGGGAGGGGGCGCTCTTCCTCAAACTCGGGGTGGGAGAGTGAAAATGCGGGAGGCTGTGTTGGGGTTGGGGAAGGATGAGAGCGGGGGAGAGGCTCCTGGGACCGAGAGAGGTCAGCGTCACAATGAGAAGGGAGGAGACCGATCTTCCGGGAACAGAGGCCGCCTCAGGACTGGGCGAGGGGTGCGGTGGGGGGAGGGACAGTGACATGCAGCACAGATGTGCGGTGGAGGGAAGGTGCCGCCTCGCCAGCCGCCGCCAGGGTGAGTGAGAGTGGGGGCAGATCGCCGTGGAGGGATCTCCGCGTGGCGCCGGGACACCTGGTTCCTGATGGAAGGATCCTAAGTCCATTCAAGGGTCGGAGGACCATGGCCATCCACAAAGGGAAGGTGCTAACGGTCCTGGGGCTTCGATCTCTCCCGGAGCCGCGGCGTGCAGACCGGTGACCGCCTGTGAAAGGCGTGTCCCCTGGCAGAGACCTCCGGTTAGACTGGATGGAGGAGGAAGGAGGGGGGCCTAGCTCGGACTCCAGCACTCGGGGGGAGGGGCAAGACCTGGGACCAGCGAGTGGCATCTCGGGCCCACAGTTGTCGCCGATGCCAGCTTCGTTGCCTCCTCTCCCTTTCCCCTAAATCTCCAGATTGGGTCCCCAAGCCAAAGACCTAAAGGCTTTGAAGGCAGAGCTCAAGAGAATCCCGGGAAGAAATTGTCCCCAGTGTAGTGGCCTGCCTGTGACTCCTGGCCCCGCCCTAGTCTGATATTATCTCGTCCTTTCCGGGGTAAACGGACTTTGTGTGTGTCTGTTTCTGTCAGGGTCTGGTTGCAAATAGTTTAGGAAAGGTGTTTTTTTTTTTTTTTTTCCAGAGCAAACATTTCCATTTCTATTTCAGAACTAACCCTTATTTCCTGTATATTGATTTGTTTTGAAAATATTTTCTATCTTACAAATAAAAGAATTTAAACCAGGCCTGTAATCCCAGCACTTGGGAGGCTGAGGCAGGAGGATCCCCGATAGTTCGAGGCCGGCCTGGGCTACATAGTGAGTTCAAGCCCAGCCTGAATTATACAGTGAGAGACTGTCTCAAAAAAACAAAATTAATTAAAGAGTTAAGCCAGGTGTGGTGGTGCACGAGTGCAATCCCAGTCCTCTCAGAGCTGAGGCAGTAAGATCCTAAGATTGAGTCCTGCCTGGGCGACATAGTGAGACCCTGTCTCAAAATAAAAAAATAAAAGGGCTGAGGATATGGTTCAATCCCCAGCACTACTAGCTTAACTAAAATAAATAAAAGAACTTGAGGACTGGGAATGTAGCTCTGGGGTACCAAGTTCAATCCCCAGTACTGAAAATAAAACTTGATTTAAAATGTTTCCACCATATTTTCTGGCCTGTGTCTTTAAACTGTCTAATCTTAAAATATTGTGTGTACCAATAGTTCACTTTTTTATAGCTGAGTAGTATTCCACTGTATGGACCAACATTTATCCATTTATCTATTGTTGGACATCTAAATAATTTTTAGCTTTTAGCTATTCCAAATAAGGCTGCTGTGAACACTTATGTACAAGTCTTTTTATGAACATATGCTTTCATTTTTCATGGGTAAATACCTAAGAATTACCCAACTAGATCATACAATAGATACATGTTTAACTTTTTAAGTAACTGCCAAATGGACTTCCAAAGTGGTTATTCCATTTTACCTTCCCACTAGCAGTTCTTCTGCAGCCTTACCAACACTTGGTATGGTTAGTCTTTTTTAATAGTAGCCATTCCAACAGGTGGTAGTGGTATCTCATTATGGTTTTAATTTGCGTTTTTGTAAAGGCTAAAGGTGTTGGACATCTTTTCATGTGCTTATTTGCAATCTATATATCCTCTTAAATGTTCAGATAGTTTGCACACCCTTTTAACTTGTGTTCTGAGTGTTCTTTATTCTAGATTAACTCCTTTGTCATATGTATGTGAAAGTACTTTCTCCTAGTCTATAGCTTTTTTCTTAACAGTGTCTCTTGAATAAAGTATTTAATTTTAATGAAGTACAACTTTCTTGTGGTGATACTGAGGAATGAACTCAGGGCCTCCACACTAAGCTATATCCTCAGCCCTTCATCTATTTTTAAATTTTGAGTCAGGGTCTTGCTAAATCCTTAGTTGCCCAGGCTGGGCCCAAATTTTCCCTCCTGCCTCAGCCTCCCAAAATGCTGGGATTAGAGGCATATGCCACCATACTTGGCTAAATTTTTCTTTTATGGATTGTGCTTTTGGTGTCATATCTAGGAAATCTTTACCTACACCAAGGTTACAACTATTTTCCTGTTTCCTTATAGGTTTACTTTTAAGTTTTATGTTTAGGGCTAAGATCTATTTCGAGTTAATTTTTGTATATGGTTTGAGCTTTGAATTGAAATTTATTTCTTCATACGAATTTACACTGGTTCCAGCACTGTTTTTTGAAGACTCTCCTTTCTCCACTACATTGCCTTTGCACCTTCACTGAAGCTCATTTGTCCATGTATGTGCAGTTCTATTACTGGAATCTGCTCCACTGGTCTATTTATCTTTATACCCATGCTCTTCTGACTGTAACTTTGTGATAAGCCTTGAAACTGGCTATTCTAAATCCAGCAACTTAGACCACTCAGTCACACTACCAGTGTGAAATCAGCTAGTCTAGATCCTGTTTTTATATGAGCTTTAGAATCAGCTTAATTTCTGCAAAATTGTTGAGATTTTATTATATTGAATGTACAAATCAATATGGAGAAAAATGACATCTTAATATGTCTGGCCCATATCTAACCCTTAGACAAAGACTAACCACGTATTTAGGTCTTTAACTTTTCTCAGCAGGATTTTGTAGTGATCGGTGTACAGATTTTTCAAATCTTTTGTCACATTTACCCCTAAATGCTTATTTCTGTTATTGTAAATGGGATTGTTTTAAATTTTTTCTATTTCTGATCGTTCATTGCTAGGACAGAGAAATCTATGTATTGACCCTGTATCATAACCATGACTGTGCTCATGTTAACAATTGTTAAATTCACTTATTCTTATATCTTTTTTATGGATTCCATTGGATTTTTTTCTTTCCAGTACCAGGAATCAAACTCGGGACTTTATTCTTGCCAGGCAGGTGCAGCACCACTGAGCTAAATCCCCAGCCCACCACTGGATTTTCTACAGACAATCCTGTTGTCTGCCAATAAAGTTTTACTTCTTGTTTTCCAATATGTATTTTATGTTTTTTGTGTTGTCCTGTAGTGGTTGGGACTTCCAGTATAACACTGAATAGAAATGGTGAGAGTGAATGTATTAGTCTTGTTCTTGATTTTAGGGGGGAAGTATTTGGCCTTTTAGCCATTAAGTATAATGTTAGCTGGAATAGCTGGGCTTTTCTTCATGGATGCGTTCTTTCAAAATAACAGTATTTTCTTCTCCTTTGCTGATAGCTTTTATTGGGAATGGATAGTAGATTTTATAAATATCTTTTCTACATCTATTGAAATGATACATTTTAAATTTTTGTTTGATAGTGTGAATTGCATTAGTTGTGTTTTTTTTAAAGTTAAAGCAAACTTGTATTCCCTTTTATTCTTGTGGTAGGGATGGAACCCAGAGTCTCACACATGCTAGGCAGATACTCTACTACCAAACTACATTCCCAGCACACATTCCTGATTTTAAAAAGGAATGAGACTGCAGTTTGAAAGTGATAAAAGATGGTATTTCTTCCTCTTCCCAGAAATTATACATGCAAAATTGAAAATAAGAAACAGAAATGCAAATACCACGTCTGATGAAACAGAAAAGAAGAAACTCCACAAACAAATGAAATGGACAGACTAAAAAGAAGTAATGTCAACTAAGTGTAAATTAATAACTACTTTGGAGATTACTGAGTAGCATCTACTAGTTATTTATATAATTTATGACCTAACAATTCTACTTCAACAGAAATGAGTGTATCTGTCCACCAAAAGACTTATATGCTTTTTCACAATAGCCAAAATCTGAAAACAACCCTAATGTCCACCAACAGAGGATGGATAAATTGTTCTTTCATCCAATGGAATATCACATACTGATAAAAAGTAACTACTGACAGACACAACAGGGATAAATCTGGAAACATAAACTGGAGAGTGCACAGGAGTGTATTTTGCATGATTTTGTTCTATGACTTCATGAATAGGATAATCTATGGTTATATCAGAATGGTTACCTGTCAGGGGAAGAAGTATTGAGAAAGGGGTTAATGAGGCTGGGGATTTAGCTCAGGGGTTCCACCACCTGCCTCGCAAGCACAAGGTCCTGAGTTTGATCCCCGGTACCAAAAAAAAAATTAGGCTTAATTAAACCTTCTGGGATGATGGAAAAGTTCTGTACCTTGACCTAGGTGGTGGATACACACATGTAAAAATTCACTGAGCCATGCACTCAAGATTTGTGCAATTTAACTGTAAGTAAAATGTTTATGTGAATTATGTCAATTAGCAAGGAATTGGGATGCTTCTTTCTCAGTAATACAGGACTGGTTTAATACGTAAATATAAGTGGTTTAATAAAAGAAACAAAAATGTAATTCACTATATAAACATAATGAAGCAGAACACCTACATAGTGTTTACAATAAATGCAGAAAAGTAATTTCATCCTTCAACATCCATTCATGTTCAAAACTGTTAGTAACCAAAGTATGGAACAAATTTCTTAACTGGATAAAGGTTTCCTATCAAAAATCTACAGTAACCTATACAATTTGTAATGATAGGAACTTAAACTCAATTCCTTTTAAATGAGGAACCAAAGGTAGACTAAAAACAGCAATTCCATATACAAGTGTTAGGGAATCTGAATGAGCAAAGTAAAGGGAGGATTACAGAGGAAAAGGCCCTATCCTTTTTTTTTTTTTTTCTTGAGACAGAGTCTCGCTACTTAGTGCAGGCTGGCCTTGAAGTTCCTATATCGCCCAGGCTGACCTGGAGCTCCCAATTGTCCTGCCTCAGCCTCCAGTATACTGGGATTACAAGTATGCACCACCACAGCTGGCAATATCTGTCTTTTAAATCAACATAGTCTCTTTCATTTTGGAGAGTTTCAAAATTTTTATAATACAAATATTTTCTAAGTCCACAGTATCACACATCACATTTAAAAATTGGATTAATACAGGGTACAGCGGGCCCTATAATCACAGCACTTATGGAGGCTGAACCTGATTAGCTGCAAGTTCAAATTCTGCCTGAGTAACTTGGTGAGACCCTGTCTCCAAAAATGAAGGGGGCAGGGGCTGGAGATGTAGCTCAGTGGTAGAGTACCCTTGGGTCCAATACCCATTTCCACACACACAAAAAAGGAATGAAGTCAGGCATAGTGGTGCATTCCTGTAATCCTGGCACTCTGAGAAGTTGAGGCAGGACCATAAATCTAAGGCCAGCCTGAGTGACTGTGCAACTCAGCAAGACCCTATCTCTAAAAAAAATATTAAAAGGACCAGAGATGTATGTAGCTAAATGTGATGGCCCTGGCTTCAATCCTCAGTACTGGAAGAAAAAAAAACCCCACTATCAATTGTTCTACTTATATAAAATTCTAGAAAATGAAAACTGATGTAACAGAAAGCACATCAGTATTAATGGTTGCCTTAGGGACAGGAGGAGAAGTTGTAGGAAAGGGCAAGAGGGAGAAATTTGGTTACCTTGTTTGTAATGGTTTCACAGATGTATATGTTATTAAGTTATACTTTAAATATGTGAGGTTTATATCAATTACATTTTAATAAAGCTTAAAAAAATAGGTTCATTTCCTTGCTCAGAAAGTTTTATTATTACATGTCTAGATATATCAACACCAAACTGAACAATCTGTGCAAGGAACTGGATAATGTAATAGAAGAAAAAGTTACCTATTTTTTGTTGGGCAACTTCCAGTTTGGATCAAATTTTTTCTTGTGATTTCATTTGATATTTTGGATCAAATGTTTTGGGAAAAAAATCCACAAGTTTTCCTTTTCTTAAAACATTTTCTTCCCTCTACAAAATCCCAGCACTCAGGGAGGCTGAATCAGGAGAGTCACAGAGGCTGGTGTGGTGGCAGTCTTGCAATCCCAGCACTGGGGAAGCTGAGGCAGGGGGATTGCCATGAGTTCGAGGCCAGTCTGGGCTACACAGTGAGTTAAAGGCCAGGTTGAACTACATAGTGAGACTGTTTCAAAAAAACCAAAGGGCGAGGTAAGGAGGGTCACAGAATCCAAGCCCACCCTGAGCAATTGAGCCACTTATTGAGACTATATCAAAATAAAAAAGGGTTAAAAAATAATTTTAAATTTTTAAAATAAAAAAGCGTTGGGCATGTAACTTAAGGGCCAGGGTTTAATCCGCACTCCATCCAACAAGCTAACATCACAACTCAAGTGCTTGTGTACATTTTACTCATTATAGATATATTTTGGTATGACAAAGGAGTGAATATTGGATCCATTATTTTTAAACAAGACTCCATGAGAGGGAGTAAAAATTGTCTTATAGAATGACTTTGTCAGTGGTCAACAATCTGGTTTTTGAGACAATGAAGTGTGAGTTTTGTGCAGCTTAATAGCCTTGTTTTGTGCAGCTTAACTAGTAGACCTCTGTACTGGGCAGCCTCAGATTTTCATTATTTTGCATCTCAAAACAAAATCCAAGAAATAATTTAAATGCATATGATTGATGACCTGTATGAAGGCTATTTTTAAGTTTCCTGCTTCCCAGTCATATTTGAATAAAATATCTAATAGAGGACTTAATTTTTTTTTTTGAAACAAGGTCTCATAAATTGCCCTGGTTGGGCTTTCCCTTGGTATCCTCCTGCTTCAGTCTTGCAATGTTGAGACTACAGGTGTGCAACACTGCACACAGCTAGAGGACTCAAATTTTTAGTTTTTGTACTATATGCTTATATGACAACAAACTGAAAATAAATCAATTTATCTTCTTTTATTCCTTGATAAATTTCAAGTTTAAAGAAAAATTTACTATTTCATCAAATTTTAGAGAGAGCTGAGAAAACTAAGGACAAAAAGGATTTTGATATTGAAGTAAAGGTTATGAAACCTCACTGTGGGTGATGCAAGCCACATAGCCAAATGGGATGGGAATTATAAATAAAGAGGCACAATGCAGGGATATTGAGCACATCATACCATTTCAAGGCTGCCTCCAGAGAGTTCTGGAATCAGAGAGACTTCCAGAAGCAAGTAGAAAGCCCTGGAAAGGTTCAGCAGGAAAGGGTACAGGGAATTCTTGGAGAACAGGATGGCACACAACAGGGAAGGCCCAGCAAGGGTAAGAAACTCATCACTTTCTCCTGAAAATCAGAATACGTGTACAGTTTTCTCCAGTAACACTGAAAACCCCCAGAATCAGAGGCATAAAAGTGTCTAGCTAGGGAAAAGGGAAGCAAAGGCATATAGGAATGACAAAGGAGTGGGCCAACTGGATGCAAGGGAAGAGCACTGCTTTAAGGGTGGGTTTTCTAATGGAAAGGAAAAAGGTCAAGTTTTGCAAAAAAAAAAAAATCTACAATCTTATCTGTTTAAAAAAAATTTTTTTTAGAGCCTTCCAGCCTGGTGTGGTGGCACATGCCTGTAAATATAGCTACTTAGGAAGCTGAGGCAGGAAGATTGCAAATTTGAGCCCAGCCTTGGCAACCTAGAGACTCTACCTCCAAATAAAAAATTAAAAAAGTGGTGAGTTCAGCGTTACAGCACTTTCCTAGTGTACAGGAGGCCCTGGGTTCCAACCCCAGTTCCACAAACACACACAACTTTCTTTCAGCTCAGTATGTCCCTTTTCAGTGGTATAAACAAGAAATAGAGTCAGACATACCTGTTTCAGGCATTCTGCTGGTGCCTTTGCCCACTGTCTCAACTGGCTCCTCTAAAGGCTTTTATTAGCTTATACTTACTGTTTTCTCAGCATCAGTGTGTGTTAGCCATTGCCCCTCATTTACGTTTAGTCTCATACCTTGCTAGCCAGGATCAACACTTTTCTGAGTTGCTATTTCTGTCTTCTTTTGGGTGAGATGTTAATGTCCTTTGCCAAGGTTTCATTAACAAGAATGAAAAGCCAATGTAAGAATTCTGCACCCATGCTCTTTCCATCCATTTTACCTCAAGAGTATTTAATGTGTCTTCATGCTACCTTATTTTTCTGCCCCTACATCACTCATCAGCCCACTGCAATGCTCCAATCCCCTTCCCTCCCCTATTTCAGCCAACACCACAATACTGATGTTCCAGGGTCAGGACCACTTGGCAAATCTGAGATGTTATACCCCCTCAGCTTTTCTTAACTTCTATGGTGTTCAGCACAGCCTCTCCATCATGACCCCCAGCCTATACCCAGCGATTTCTTCTTAGTTCTGTGCCTCCTGACCACCACCAAACAACTGGTCTGTTGGCTTTGTTCCCACTGCACATTTAAGTAAATGGGTTTCTAGTCAGTCTCCCACTGGGAGCTGGGAGCTTTTTGTTTAGTTTCATCACTTGTTGAATGCCTTCTATATGCCAAGAATTATGCAAGACAGGTTATGTGTCTTTCTGGTTTTTTGTTTTGTTTTTTGAAACAGGGTTTCGCTGTGTAGTTCAGGCTGGCCTCAAACTCACAGGGATATTACTTCCTCAATCTCCTGAGCGCTGGGATTACAGTTGTGTGCCCCCACACCCAGCTGGTATGTGTCTATCTTCAGGGACAGATGAATACAGAAAGTACACATCATTCTATGTGGCTGGGAGGTATAGATAAGAATTAGCCAGATACAAAAATTTCATAAAAAATACTGACAATTCCAACTCAGACCTTGATTTCTCCCAATCTCAGAGAGCTGTTGACAACAGGGAACCGAAATGATCCAGGTTCTCTTTTAAGTATACTTATTCTGCTGAACATACAAATGAATGCTAGAAAAGCACATTCAATGATTTCTAAATAGTGTGGGGCTAAGTGTCCAAGATTGGAGAAAGCTCAGCGAAAACCTCCCCAACTTTTAAGATCATGGCTTGGAAGACCCACTCCCTTACACAGGAATATGTCACTCTCTCCTTCCATGCCTTTATTGGTAACAGCAATGGACAAGAATAATGCCAGGCATAGCAAACACTCTGGCCCAGCACTTGTGTGCCAGGCAGGCCCCGCAGGGCCATTGGCACATCCAGCCCCAGCCCCAAATCCAATCTACCCAGGCCATGTTCCTGAATGGGTATGTCCTCGCCTGTCCAGTTTGTATGTGTGGATCAGTCTGTCTGAGTGCCTGAGTCGTCTACAGAGACCCCCCAATCTTGGCACATGGTAGGGGCTGTTGGGAACACAGCGTGGCATCCCCCGGTGGACCACTGGGCCCCGGTGCTGACCGTGGGAGACAGAGCCAGGGACTGGAGGTGGCAGGGGACCAGGCACAAAGTTCACTCGAGAGCCACACCCTACAAAAGAACCAGTCATTATCGGGAGTGGGCTTGTGAGCAGGGTGAGCACAGCTCTGCCTGCAGGCAGCTCTGCTCTTCCAGGGCGTTTCTCTGGGCTTAGGTTTCCTGTCTGCACAACAGAAGCACCACCTCCCCTACCTCCCGAGTGGGGACCTTTGACAATCAGTGAGCTGACTGAGTCCACAGATGCTGTTCCAAACTGAGGAACTACTGTAACCGAAGAGAATCCTGGAGGCACAAAGGGTACCCATCTCCTCTCAGCACACCTCACCACAGGAAGCTGGGCTCAGGAGGTGCAAGGGAAGGCTGGGAGAGGTACAAGAGAAGACTGCAGAGGCACATACCTAAATTGGGTGGCATCGAGAAGTCTTCTATTGGATTATAACTGAAGAATTCCTGGGGTGGGAAGGGCTGGCCTGGGTAAAAAGAGGTATCCTGGGGCAGGGGTGGGAACAAGGGAGGTGGTGAAGGTTGTGGAAGAGGGTAGGAAAAAGACATAGGAGGGGGTAAAGGAGGGGGTGGGGGTGGGGGTAAGGCCAGCTGCTCCCCGAAGTCTGGGGGCTGCCTATGGCTTCCCTGGAACGGATGATCCATCTCTGGCCAGTCCTCAATCCATGGTTCTAGGAATGGGATGATGGTTTTAGATAGGCCTGGGCTCCAGGTTTCCCTGAATGCCAGCAATCCATACTTCCAGAGCTCTACTCCATCCTCTCAGAGAATAGGGCCATCAGGTCAGAGTGCCCTGTGCCTTCTTCCCACCTCTCCTTATTCCCTCTCATTTCAGGACAAGCCCAAAGTGTGTTCCTTTTTTCTTGCTTCTTACATCTACCTCTGTTCTAATCTCACACTCCCCTCTTAAGTCTATTCTCTTTGTTTACTTTCTATTTTAGCTCTTTCCTCTCCACAACTCCTCCCCCTAGGCTAATAAGCCAAATATAAAGACCCTCACCCTCACTTCTACTGGTTCCCTTTATCTCCCAAACTTCTCTGAGGAAGTCTGCCCCATCTCCATCCCCTTATCAAGCTCTCACTGCCTGTTCTGACTCTACTCCATGCCTTCAATCGTCAATGCTTTTCCTGCTATGTGTAACCACTCACTGACAAATTTAACAAAGCCCTTTCTACCCCATGGTCATGTGACATTACCAATAGCCTTAGTCCTCCCTGAAAGTGCCCCTACCTTCACCTTTTGCTTCTGCCATCAGCCTCTCTTCCTGTCAATCCAAAGCATGAGCATTATTCTGCTTTCTTCACAGTTCACTCATGCTCTCCACTTTCAACTCTACTGGATACTGCTGACTCCAGATCTACTCTGTATTTCCACAGCTCAAACAGATCCTCCCTAATAAAATTCACCCACTCAAACTCCCATCCCAAATCAACTCTTCTTTTTGACGTCCTTAATTTCCATAGCTCCAAATTGGATTCAGAAGGCCTGAGCCACCATAAACTAGCTTCATAACCTTTAGAACATCCTTTCCTTTGTTAGGAATCAATTCTCTCAACTAAAAAACAAGAAAATGGAACCACACCCTCTAGTGCTGCAACAGCTAAAATGACTTGTGCCGCCAATTCAACATACCATCCTACTGGCAGTATGTACAGAGTGACTATGCTAGACACAGGGCTAAAAGGGATGAATTGTGAACAAGTGAATTGTGAACACGTGCCTGTTTTTTGAGGGCAGGCAGACATGGAAACAATCCGTCACAATGTCCCCTTTGTGAGTAGGCAAGGACTGGGAGGCTAACAAGGAAACAAACGCTCAGCAACAGAGATGTGAGGAACAGTCCCCCAAGAGAACCAAGTGGAACCCTCAGAAGTCTCCAACAATGACCAGAGAGGAGACTAGATGAGGCGTGCTAAGCTGCAGCCAGAGACGCTAGGACCCTCAGGCTGACCTGAGGAGTCCAGGGGATGTTGTCACTGGGCCCAGCTCCAAGAGATTGACCTTCCATTCCCCACAGGTTACATCATGTCCCTGCTCAACTACGTTCCAGCTGACTGTGGACTCCTCAATCCCCTAGCCAATGAGCTCCCTTGCCTCTGCCATACTGCCTAGACCTCCTTTCCTCTATTTCTCCATTTCTGTCCCTACACTTGTGCCTAGCTAGAAGTACCCTCATTTATTTTCTGTTCATCCACTGGATGGGGTCTTTTGACACCATGTCTTTTGCAATCAATACTTATGTTAAGCTCACTCGTGTACAGAGGGGACTACAGGGCTAGACTGTAAAGACCTGGAACTCAGACTAAACTGTTACTCCTGTAATCTAACTCTCCCTAGGGACTGATGAAGGAGCACTCAAAAGCCCCAATAGTCCTTCAAAGGATCCTTACCCTCTGAGCACCTCTGTTATGTTCCGTTCCTAAGCCCTGTGCTCCGCGGGCTCTCTGCATCACTTCCCACCCCCTCTGTGGTAAGGCTCACCAGGGGGATGGTCCCTCGTGGGCAGCTCTACGCCCCAAGCATCGGCCACATGGGTCAGAAGCAAGTGTGAGAGGTGGCGGTGTGCATGTTGGTCCCAGTGGACACCATCTCGATGACGGTGCTGTACTGCGTGCCGGAAATGAAAGTGGAGATCCAGAACATCGAAGTAGTGGTCCCCAGCCAGTGTAGCACTATAGAAGTTCCCCTCAACCACATCCCGTCGCAAAGTGGCTGCCAGGGGCTGGAGCTGAGTGAGAAAATGCAGCCTCTAAGAGGGTCCCCCACCAGCCAGCTGTCCCACCCCCTGTCCAAGGGGACCTGTCACTTGCCTCTGGCAGTAGGAA